>NC_135232.1:397163383-399663383 GCF_051348905.1 Ranitomeya variabilis
AAAGATGTAGGTCCCCCTATAATTTGTAACCAGCAAAGGGTAAAAAGACCTCTGTGGGCTGATATTAATAGCTTGGGAAGGGGCCAAGGATATTGCCCCCTCTCTCAGGCTAAGAAGATCAGCCCTCAGAAATGGCACATCCATAAGATGCTCTAAATCTAGTGCTTAGCCTCCGCTTTTCCCACTTGCTCTGGTACGGTGGCAAGTGGGGTAATAGGGTTAGGGTTAATGTCAGCTGTTTTATGGTGGCTGACATCAAGCCCAGGGGTTAGTAATGGAGAGGTGTCTATAAGACACCCCCATTAGGCCCCATTCACACATCATTTTTATGCCATCAGTCACAATCCATTGGCTCGACGGATCCATCGCCGATTGTGAAAAACTGATGCATTGGATTCATTTTTTCCACGGATCTGCCTAGCGGATCTGGCTAATTGGATTCTAAATAAATTGGAGCATGCTCAGTTAAAAAAACAGAATCCATTGCCAGATTCCGTCATTTGACGGATCCGGCGCCCATAGGCTTCCATTCGAGCAAACGATTGATCCGTTGCTGTCTGATTTTTCGATGTACACAAAAAACGTTAATTTGTCTGTCGTCTCCGGCCGTCGGACAAACAATTTTCAATGGACCCAGCGAATGATGGATGAAACGTGAGGCCATCCGTCGCAATCTGTCGCTAATACAAGACTACTAGAAAAAACGGATCCAGCGGCATCAGTCGCTGGATTCGTTTTTTTCAAAATTTGATGGATTGCGACTGATAGCAAAAAACTGATGTGTGAAAGGGGCCTTACTGACCCCATAGTCAAATGTAAAAAAAGACAATAAAGTCCTTTAATTGAAATAAAAGACACAGACTCCTTTATTTGAAATAAAGAATCCACACCCTATTTTTCCCATTTATTACTGGAAAATTAGAAATAATACAGCACCATATTCCTCACCTGTCCGTTGACGATCCATTTTTCCCACGAAGAACTCAACTCTGCTTCATCTGGATTGTATAGCTGAGAGGTTTCATCCGACCACTCAGCCATAAATCCAGAAGACACTGAACTGAGCATGAGAGCGCAGCTGCAGTGACCTGCGGTGACATCATTGTGGTTACCGCAGGTTACAGGCAGCCGCGTTCCCACGGTCAGTTCATTGTGAGCTGGTCGATGAACTGTGGTAACCTTCTTTGCATCACCACTAGCACCATGAGGAATTTCTGTAAGAACAAACCTCCCACTCCAAACTGCAGATATGTGCATGCAAGCCTGTGAAATGTAAATCTATTCATACCTTTTATATATTCTATCTGTTTCTGCATTCCTGCGTAATTAGCATTTAAATTCATAAGCAAACATGGTGTTAAAGGTAATTTTCAGCTGCATTTTACAGCTGTTTTTTACATGTTTTTTCAGACACACCTGTTTTTTTAGACATAGAGCATGTCACTTCTTTCAGCATTTTTTCAGCGTTTTTCATCCATTGAAATGGGTGATAAAGAAAATGCTGACAAAATTAAAAAAAATGCAAGTACAGCAGTATATGAAACCCATTTATTTTTGTGATTTTTCCAGGTTTACCATCTTGTCTTGGTAACTTGAGATGGCAGTTTGGATTAGCATAGTTTCATTAAATTAGTTAAGTGTATAAAGTAAACAGTGGCAAAGAATGGTGTGAAATTGAACAATGCCTGTGGCTGACCAAGGTGTGAGATAGAACAATGAGTTAGCATCTCAATAGCTGACCAAAGTGTGAAAGTTAAACAGTGTCTACCAGTGTCAATGCACTTCCAGGGTTTAAGATATATTATTCCAGACCAACTCATCTCCCCCAGCTGTTACATTTGTATGTGTATTTTTTCATGAACATGTCTTGTATTGTCTTGTATTGGTGACCGGTGTTCTTGCTTCTGTGCTGGAAGCAAAGCTGAACTTTGGGATCCTGAAAAACACACCAAAACAGAACAAAAACATGCGTTTTTGATGCTGTTTCTTTTCTGTCAAGAGTGCAGGTTTTGCTGCAGTAAAAAACACACCAAAAACTCCTAGTGTAAACCTAGGCTAAGTGACAGAGCACTTAAGGAGCCACTGCCTTCAGAGCTTGTTTTCCCACCCAGCACCAGCCTACTGAGTTTGATAGATGAGTCTGGGACCACAATCACACGTTCAGTATTTCATCAGTATTTTATCTTAATACTTGTAAGCCAAAACCAGAAGTGCGTGAAAAATGCAGAAGTTGTGACGTGTTTCTATTTATACTTTTTCTCTGATTGTTCCACTCCTGATTTTGGCTTATAAATGCTGATGAAAAAACTGGTCAATCACTGAATGTGGCCTGATCCCTTACCTGGCTCCTGAATGAGCCATCATTCAAGCTAAAAAGGCTGGTGTTGTGCAGGAAAACAATCAGTGCAAGCTCCTTAAAGGGAAGGTGCCACCAGTTTTCTTGTAGTTTGTTTTTTTGTGAAATTAAGCTTAAAATAGTAAATAAAATGTATTAATGCAATGTTTGCACTGTTTGCAAACATTTCTATATGAAAAATATTATATATTTTCTTACAAATATATATATTGACCACTAGGGGGAGCATTTTCCGTTTTAGACCTCAAGCAGCTATAGTGAGACTTACCAGCTTTACTGTTAGCTGGAAAATCTGGGCAGTACCTGCTGACATCAGCATTTCCCTCCCCTTTTGGGTGGTCTAGTATCCCTGGGGCAGAATGAAGAGCAGCATCACAGGGCAGAGCCATTTTGTGTGTGACTGACCTGTGAGCTGCTATCACCAGCAGTTACTGCATCAGAAGCACAGTTAGTTTATGTGGTGTGTATGGAGCAGCATTGTCTGTGCAGAGCTGTCTGTGACTCATCCCTCAGTAAGATAAGAAGGAGCTCCAGGTCTGCAGTGAATGGCCAGGCAATGTGGAGGGAGGGGACAGATACATTGTATGGCAGGTGTCAGGTGTCACCTCTCTCTGCAGGCTGTGAATGCAGCTTAATGGAGTGAATGGAGCTCCTGTGATAGAGAGTAAGTGGAGCTGGGCAGAGAGCACTGGGCTATAATGACATGGCTGCTAGTCACACCTACAGCAGTGAGTTGTGCAGCCCACAGAGGCGTGCCCAGCTCACTGCTAACACCTTTCCAATGTTAAAGATAGGGTCAGCGCCGGTCTATTATCTCCTATGTCCATGGGGTGCTGTAAAATGACACTGTTAGTGCCCTGCTACTGCTGCAAAACCAAGATGTCAGCCCCCAGCTCCTTCTTTAAACACATATAACACACGAAATCTGTTTCACCTGCATTTAAAACTTGGTTATAGCAGCATGTTATGCTACATTACAGTGATTTATTAATGATCTACAAACGCGGTACCTTACCTTTAAAGGGGTTTGCCACTACTCTATTATAGTTCGAAAAATACCAGTACATAAAACAGAAAAATATTTAGAATTGAGAGTCCTCAGTGGTTGATACCTTTTAATGGCTAACTGAAAAGATGGTAACAAATTGCAACCTTTCGAGACTACACAGGTCTCTTCATCAGGCAAAGACTAAAAGAAATTCTGAAGAATCACATATTTATGCACAACATAGCACAGAAAAAAAAAAGGAAAAAACCATGGATAAGACAGGTGGCATGAAGCAGAATTACCATGATTGATAAACAGTTATGTCCATAAATATTGGGCCAGTTCTTAGATAAGGAGTGTTTTATTGTCCTCTGATTGGGGTTGGTTCTGTTGTGAGGGGCAAGTTCCTTAGTTGATGTAAAAAGACATAAATCCATGCGACACATTCATTCCTGCAGTGCATTCCTCAATTCTAAATATTTTTCTATCTACTGGCTAACACGGTACCAAGATATATTACACTGGTCAACAGCATTTTTGGTGCCAAAGATATTTCATCGAATTTAGGGTATTTTTGGAGTGCTGATTCTGAATATGTCATCAGTTTTGCCAGATTGGCTCAAGTTTTTTGGTATCTTATTTATAGCACTTGTTGGTAAATGCGACGCATCATCTCATTAATTTCTTTGGATTAGTACTTGAACTGAGCAGTTCTCAATATAGTTTTGTGTTAATTAGTGTTCTAAAAGTTTGTTCATAGCTTGATTTTTGCACTAACTTTATGTTGTTGTCTGTTTTCCAGTGAAAAGCATGAACTCATCAAGAAGAAGTTGTCTTAACGATCCAGACTCATTCTGTTACATTTGTGGTGAATACACACTGCCAAAACATAGAAGAAACATAACAGACTTCGTAAAAAAAGTGTATTTTGCCTATTTTGGGGTTATGCTTGGGGACCAAGACAAGTTTTGGGCACCACACATAGTGTGCAAAGCATGTATCGAATTATTACGAAAATGGAGCAAAGGACAAAGAAAAAGCCTCAAATTTGGTGTTCCAATGGTGTGGAGAGAGCCAAAAAATCATCATGATGACTGTTATTTATGGTAAACACAGGTACAGGCACATCTTCACAATGAGGGACAGGCCTTCTTGCAGATTCCATGTTACTCCCATTTTCGTTTCTTATGCTTATTGAATCCTTGCACTTGCACTGCACAGAAATAACAGTCATCATGATGATTTTTTGGCTCTCTCCACACCATTGGAACACCAAATTTGAAGCTTTTTCTTTGTCCTTTGCTCCATTTTCGTAATAATTCGATACATGTTTTGCACACTATGTGTGGTGCCCAAAACTTGTCTTGGTCCCCAAGCATAACCCCAAAATAGGCAAAATACACTTTTTTTACGAAGTCTGTTATGTTTCTTCTATGTTTTGGCAGTGTGTATTCACCACAAATGTAACAGAATGAGTCTGGATCGTTAAGACAACTTCTTCTTGATGAGTTCATGCTTTTCACTGGAAAACAGACAACAACATAAAGTTAGTGCAAAAATCAAGCTATGAACAAACTTTTAGAACACTAATTAACACAAAACTATATTGAGAACTGCTCAGTTCAAGTACTAATCCAAAGAAATTAATGAGATGATGCGTCGCATTTACCAACAAGTGCTATAAATAAGATACCAAAAATCTCAAAAACTTGAGCCAATCTGGCAAAACTGATAGCATATTCAGAATCAGCACCTCAAAAATACCCCAAATTCATTAAAATATTTTGGACACCAGAAAAAAATTTTTTTTTTGTTGACCTGTGTTATCTTTCCTGAGTACATAAAACAAGTTTTTAATCAGTATACATTATTTAGCCCCTTCACACCCAATCCTGTTTTCACGTTTCTGACCAGTGATTTTTCATGACACATTGTACTTTGTTAGTGGTAAATTTAGGTAGAAGTTTTTCGTGTTTATTCGTGAAAATATCAGAAATTTAGCGAAAAGTTTGAAAATGTAGCAATTTTTAAACTTTCAATGTTTATATCCTTAAACTAGTTAGCTAGTGTTACAAAATAATTTATAAATAACATTTCCTAATATGTCTACGTTAGATCTGCATTATTTTTTAAATATAATTGTTTTTTTGTTAGGAAGTTAGAAGGGTAGAATGTTATCAGCAATTTCTAATTTTTCCAACAAAATTTACAAACCAATTACTTGAGGGACATATATGCCAGAAATACCCAAAGGGACATCATCCTAAAAACCGCGCCCTTCAAAGTACTCAAAACCACATTCAATGTGTTTATTAACCCTCTAGGTGCTACACAGGAATTAAAGCAATGTGGAAGGAAAACATTAATATTTTAATTTTTCCCACAAAAATGCACCATTTGACTTTTATAGCGCAAAATTGGCAGGAATAGATAGCGGACACCATGTCACATTTGCAGACTAAAACCAAAGTAATGCAGAACAAAAGACTACCAGAAAGTATACAGGCAAAAGAATAATTAAAGTGTGCCTTTATTTATAAAGATGGCAATAAGTTACAAAAATTAAAAGACAAAAGTGCGCAAGAGCAGGACTAGATAAAGTATTAAACGGTATGGTAATTCACAGCAACCCCAGAATACCTCAATAAAGGGATTATTATATATTGCTAGGCTGTGCATATAGTGCATATAGTGCAAAAAGGACAATTATTAAAACATTTTACAAGATGTGTAGGAAATTAATCAATCAAGAAAAAAATAAAATTGCCACAACAAGTGCTGGTTTGCATCAAAAAACTAAACCAAGAGTACTGTGTGTACCAAAAATTCAATCAAATGATTAATCATAAACTAGATAAATAAGTGCTAGAGTGCAAATGACCATCATTAAGGGTCAAGCATAGTGCAAAATAAACACCACACAAGTGTGGAACTATTGCAGCAAACTGACGAAGGAAGGTTTTTTCCGAAACGCGCGTCGGGTGTGCACAGGCACAGGACCCAGCTTACTCCCCAGGTATATAGTATATATATATTGAGGTGCTATCTTACATTTGCTGCATTAGTTCCACACTTGTGTGTTGTTTATTTTGCACTATGCTTGACCCTTAATGATGGTCTTTTGCACTCTAGCACTTATTTATATATTTTATGATTAATCATTTGATTGAATTTTTGGTACACACAGTACTCTTGGTTTAGTTTTTTGATGCACACCAGCACTTGTTGTGGCAATTTTATTTTTTTCTTGATTGATTGATTAATTTCCTACACATCTTATAAGATGTTTTAATAATTGTCCTTTTTGCACTGTATGCACTATATGCACAGCCGAGCAATATATAATAATCCCTTTATTGAGGTATTCTGGGGTTGCTGTGAATAACTATATCATTTAATACTTTATCTTTTCCTGCTCTTGCGCACTTTTGTCTTCTTTTAATTTTTGTAACTTATTGCCATCTTTATAAATAAAGGCACATTTTAATTACCGTATTATTTTGTCTGTATACTTTCTGGTAGTCTTTTGTTCTGCATTACTTTGGTTTTGGTCTCTTCTCTGCAGTGGTTTCCACTGACAACCCTCACAGTACACCACGATTGTATGTTATATTTTAATTAATATTATTGATATATATTAGATCTTTTGGTTAGTTTTGGGTGTTCTGTGTCTTTAAATACACG
Organism: Ranitomeya variabilis; assembly: GCF_051348905.1. Taxonomy (NCBI): domain Eukaryota; kingdom Metazoa; phylum Chordata; class Amphibia; order Anura; family Dendrobatidae; genus Ranitomeya; species Ranitomeya variabilis. The sequence goes on from NC_135232.1 coordinate 397,170,412, forward strand.
TTTGCAGACTGCCTCTTGTGCCTAAACAGTAGAAACCCTCCACAAGTGAATCCCATTTTGGAAACTACTAAATTTTATAATGTTGAGCTGTGAAGATGAAAAATTAAATTTTTCCCACAAACATGTTCCTTTTGCCCTCAATTTTTCATTTTCACAAGGGTAACAGGAGAAAATGAACCATATATTTTGTTGTGCAATTTCTCCCTGTGTCCACCGATACCCCATATGTAGTGGAAAACTACTGTTTGGGCCTACACCATGGATTGGAAGGGAAGGAGCGACACTTGAATTCTGGAGTGCAATTTTGTCTGGAATAGATTGCAGATTCCATGTCACATTTGAAAAGCCACTGACAAGCCAAAACAGCAGAAATCCCCATAAGTTACCCCATTTTGGAAACTACTCCTCTTGAGGAATTCATCTAGCGGTGTAGTGAACATGTTTAACTTTCAAGTGATTCACAGAATGGTATAACATTGAGCTGAATCAATGGAAAATTACAATTGTTTCCATTAAAATGTGGAGAAAAGCCAGGTGTCAGCTGTTATGTTAGCTGAACACCTGGCGTCGATCATGTTGGTATATCTGGCTTGCACGGAGCACAAACGCGATGACGTACCTATACTTCAATGTTGTTAAGATACTAATAATTATTAATAATTCATCTGTCCCATTTCCCCGCAACCCATGTGTACATAGGAGATCGTTTCACTGCATAGTTCATAAAGAGATGTGTTGTGCTCACTAATGGACAACACCTTTAAGTGCTGTGTCATGCCCCGAGCTCGGAAAGGGTTTTTTTTACTTGAGTTTTCAATTCTTATAGTCACTATTTTGCCACTGTGTTGTAATTTTACCCTCCAATTTCATCCTTCTGACTTGTATAGTCAACATCATTCTGTGCCCATCACTACTTCTGCCTGCCCATTTGTTTATTTTCTGTAGAGAGAGTTTCCTGTCTGCCTCTCCCACCAAAACTAAAGTGCCTTGTGCTGGCATTGCAGCTGGTTCAAACTCTGCCTTGTTTTAAAACACTGCAGGGGGAAACCAAAAGAGGAAATACCGAACATGTGATCAAAAATATTCTAAACCTAGTAGAGTTAGAAATAACACCTTTAATAGAATAGTCATGGTGAATGGTGGCACTTCTGAAAGAGTGCTCGCACTTAGATAAAATGATACATGCACTTGCATCTAGTGGGAAATACACAGCATGATAAAAATAAATAGTACAATCAAAGGTCAAGGTTATAGGTGCTGATAATATAAAGAATTGTCCATATAGGATTATAAAAGGGGTAATGTAGGTAGAGGATCCTGCATGAATGAAATATATCAAAAGGAATTAGATGGAAAATATAAGAGTGAACAAATGTCCATGCTGAAAAAGAACCAGATCCTATACGTGGCAAGATATAAATAATATATGCCAAGGAGTGAACCGATAGATGTTTCAATAGATAACAATATGTCAGGTGTCAGCCAAAAAACAATAAATGGACAATGTTATTATACAACCCACATATGTAAAAACTAGATGGTGGCCCGATTCTAACGCATCGGGTATTCTAGAATATGCATGTCCACGTAGTATATTGCTCAGTGACGTAGTATATTGCCCAGTGACGTAGTATATTGCACAGCCACGTAGTATATTGCCCAGCCATGTAGTATATTGCCCAGTTACGTCGTATATTGCCCAGCCACGTAGTATATTGCCCAGTTCCGTAGTATATTGCACAGCCACGTAGTATATTGCCCAGTTACGTAGTATATTGCCCAGTGACGTAGTATATTGCCCAGTGACGTAGTATATTGCCCAGTGACGTAGTATATTGCCCAGTTACGTAGTATACAGCACAGAGCCACGTAGTATATTGCACAGCGACGTAGTATACAGCACAGAGCCACGTAGTATATTGCCCAGTTACGTAGTATATTGCCCAGTGACGTAGTATATTGCCCAGTGATGTAGTATATTGCCCAGCCACGTAGTATATTGCCCAGCCACGTAGTATATTGCCCAGTGACGTAGTATATTGCCCAGTGATGTAGTATACAGCACAGAGCCATGTAGTATATTGCCCAGCCACGTAGTATATTGCCCAGTGACGTAGTATATTGCCCAGTGACGTAGTATACAGCACAGAGCCACGTAGTATATTGCACAGCGTCGAAGTATACAGCACAGAGCCACGTAGTATATTGCCCAGCCACGTAGTATATTGCCCAGCCACGTATGTCACAGGTTAAAAAATAAAAAATAAACATATACTCACCTTCCGAGGATGCCCTTGTAGTTCTGTCGCCGTAGTATATTGCCCAGCCACGTATGTCACAGGTTAAAAAATAAACATATACTCACCTTCCGAGGATACCCTTGTAGTTCTGTCGCCTGTGTTCGGTTCAGACGGCAGCTTCCGGTCCGAGGGTGTGATGACGTCGCGGTCACATGACCGTGCCGTCACGGCAGGTCCTTCTCGCGCAGGGCCTGCGATGACGTCGCGGTCACATGACCGTGACGTCACAGCAAGTCCTTCTCGCGCAGGGCCTGTGATGACGTCGCAGTCACATGACTGTGACGTCATGGCAGGTCCTTGTCGCACACCAACCTTAGCACCGGAACCTGCCGCTTGCATGGACCGGTCACCGGAGCGTCGGAAAGGCGGCGGAAGGTGAGTATATGATGATTTTTTTTTTTTTTTAATTTTTAACATTAGATGTTTTTACTATTGAGGCTGCATAGGCAGCCTCAATAGTAAAAACTTGGTCACACAGGGTTAATAGCGGCGGAGTGAGTTACCTGCGGCATAACACGGTCCGTTACCGCTGGCATTAACCCTGTGTGAGCCGTGACTGCGGGGAGTATGGAGCGGGCGCCGGGCAGTGACTGCAGGGGAGTAGGGAGGGACTAATCGGACTGTGCCCGTTGCTGATTGGTCGCGGCAGCCATGACAGGCAGCTGGCGAGACCAATCAGCGAATGAATATCCGTGACGGAAGTTGCCGACAGAAAGACGGAAGTACCCCTTAGACAATTATATATATAGAAGGGCGTTATATGTATAAAGTAAGCTTATGGATTCTGACAATGACCTGTGTAGCGAAAGTAACAAGGAGACAGTTACCTGCGTGATCAGCTGTGCAACTGCAGCGCACTACCCCGACGTACGTTTCGGAACCCGTCCTTCGTACAGCTATACTGCAACAAACATACCCAAGTCATAAGTCTCTTCTCCCTTCAGCCCGATCTTTCTTTGCCTGCCCGAACCCTATGTAATCCTGTACTCCCACCCACTTTTCCCTCCTGTTCTACCTGCTCATCTCTTCTGCATGGTTTTTATACAAATCTCTCCACAGTCACTCAGATCTTCTCCCCTATCTCCATATGTGCTAGATGCTGTCATGGTTCACGGGGAGGATACCTGTATCCTCCCCACCACTCACACCAATTTGTCATGAACCGGGGTGTTTGGTTGCCCCTGGTTCTGACAGCTCTCTGGTGCCCCCTTACTCTCAGGTTAGTCAGGGTAATTAGTCGCCAGAAAGACTGCCTGCTATGTACTGGCTATTGGGCACGCTGCAGCGAGGGTGATATAACTACTCCCACTCAGGTGAGAACAATAATTATCAATGCCGTCCTTCACTGCAAAGACTCTCAAACGCCCAGGACAAATCCGCTGCCACCAGCTATGATTTCTTAATTATTAACGGGTCCGGAGCCAACCCAAATAAGTAGCATAATTCACTTAAGAGGACGTGACCGTACGTTACAGAGCAAGGAGAGAAAAGCTAGTAATTTTATATTTTACTACAGAAAAGGTAAGCAGTGTTTACAGAAGTATAAAAAGATATTATAAAGAAGACTAGTATCATATGTACAATACAATTACAAATAAAATGGGATTAAAGTTGAAAAAACACTTACATTTCATTATGTCATCTTATCTCATGGCCGACCATGTGCTGTGGAGGAGGGACACATCTAGATGCATAGCATGCATCTGTATAGAAGCTAGACCCCAGACAAAGACACGTGAAGACTGCTGCTTCACTCACTTATTTCCTAGCCTAAAACCAAAGCCCTCCCCCTGTGGTGACCTCACTTAGAGACTGAATTCTCCCCTTTACTTAGAGCTATGGCCACCATTTGTATGCCTAGCTCGCTGTATGAATCTCGTATGCGAAAGACACAATGATCAGGATGTGCCCCACATCAGGGGGATTCTTTTAAGTGTAAACCCGGTGTAATTACATGACCCGCTTACAGAGAAACCCGCTCTTTGCACTCGTTGGGTTTAGCTTCTAGCGATTTCAGGGAGTAATAGATCCCTCGATGGACAGCCGGAATATATAATTCTTATATCTCTAGCCCTGATCGGTGCCAATAGACATCTTTCAGAGAACAATAGAATCTCATGCTTTCTGTACCAGTTTTGACCAGTACCAGGTGGGAGGGGGAATGACAAGGGTAGGGAGACTTGTCTGTCGCCACATAGAGCCATATAAATTCATGAGGGAGGGGAGAAATAAGGGGTTTTGGATTACACACTAAGGCAGAGTGGGAAGAGGGGGGCTGGAAAGGCCCACAGCGTGTGTCTTAAAAACCATGAAACTTTTAGGTACTCAAACATGGCATATTAACATTATCGTGACACCTCCCCCTTTTAGACTGTGCTATGGAGGCAGAACCTCTCGGTACTCCTCCATGCGCACCTCAGCAGGTTCGCCCTGGCTGGACAACCCATTTGCATTGCCATGCTCCCTGCCCATTTTGTGTGACTGTAAAGTCGTACTGCTGGAGGGCAAGGCTCCAGCGTAGCAACCTTCCGTTGGTTCCACACATGGATTATAGCCAGAGGGTTATGGTCCATCAACACAGTGAAGGGGCGACCGTACAGGTATAGTGGTGTGTGCAGTATAGTGGTGTGTGCAGTATAGTGGTGTGCACAGTATAGTGGTGTGCAGTGTAGTGGTGTGCACAGTGTAGTGGTGCATTGTGTTAGTGTGCACAGTACAGTGGTGTGCAGTGTAGTGGTGTGCACAGTGTAGTGGTGCGCTGTGTTACGGTGTGCAGTGTTATGGTGTCTGTGCAGTCTAGTGGTGTGCAGTGTAGTGGTGCTCTGTGTAGTGGTGTGCTGTGACGGTGTGTACAGTATAGTGGTGTGCTATACTGTACACTGCAGTGTAGTGGTGTGTACAGTATAGTGGTGTGCACAGTATAGTGGTGCGCTGTTATGGTGTGCAGTGTAATGAGTAGTGGTGTGCAGTGTTATGATGTCTGTGCAGTATAGTGGTGTGTACAGTGTAGTGGTGCTCTGTTACAGTGTGTAGTGTAATGAGTGTAGTGGTATGCAGTGTTATGGTGTCTGTGTAGTATGTGGTGTGCTGTGTTACGGTGTGCAGTGTAGTGGTGTACAGTATGTGGTGTGCAGTGTTACGGTGTGCAGTGTAATGAGCGTAGTGGTGTGCAGTGTTATGGTGTCTGTGCAGTGTGATGAGAGCAGTGGTGTGCTGTGTTACCGTGTACAGTATAGTGGTGTGCAGTGTATGGTGTCTGCAGTGTTGTGGTGCCTGTGCAGTGTGTGTGCAGTGTTACTGTGTGATGAGCGTGGTGGTGTGCGCGGCCTGGCACCTGAGTGCGCACGGGGGGGGGGGAGAGGCTGCGTACACGGCGGAGCACAATCAGGAAGTCACAGGGAAAACATTCAGACATGTTTGATCACGATGACATGACGGAGGGGAGGAGGAACAGGAACAGGGCCTGAAGCTTCTACCTCCACACTCAGAACATAGCCACCCCCAGCGCTCAGCAAACCCGGCGCTGACGAGCAGGTAAGCAGCCCGCCTCCTGCCCGAGCCTTGTGCTCGTGTTCGGAAAGGCGGCCGAGCCTGAATCTAGTCCCGGTCAGGGAAGCAATCGATCGGGTGTCCAAACTTTCCTGAGAGCGAGAGAGAGGGCGGGGGAATAAACATGGCTCCCTGTTTCCTTCCCTAAATGTTGTCGCTTCCCTGCAGCACGGAGGAGGCCTGCTCCCCTCACTAGGTGCCGTGGCGGGGGGCTGAGCGAGCTGTGCCCGCTGCGGTGTGTGCCCGGTGCGGTGTGCCCGGTGCGGTGTGCGGCCGCCCGGAGGGAGCTGTGGAGCCGGGCTCGGCTGTTGTCCGGGGCACCCTCGCCTCACACCGTCATGGCTGCTGCTCGTACTTTCTAGAAAAGTACCTCAGCAGACGCGGAGTGCTGCTGTGAGGACGGGCTGAAGTTGTGGTCACATGGCTGCCTGTGTGCTGGCGCTCGGCTCCTGGCGGCATGGCAGGCCCTCGCCACTTGGTGCCACAAACTTTCCTGCCTGGTCCCCGGGTGTGGGGCTTCCCATGGAGTCTGCCGTACACATGGGGGTCAGCCGGCGCTGGTCTCCGTGCAGTGGACATGAAGGCTAATATTCTGCTCGCCTTTGGCCAGCTTCACGTGAGAGTAGGCACACTTTTGTACCCAAGGGCTGGCCACTGGCGATTACTCCTAGCCTGATCGATTGGTGGGTGGTCTGGACCCCCAGCCGTCAATGGGGGATAACTAGTGATGAGCGAACATGCTGTAAGGTGTTAGGCTACGTTCACATTTGCGTTGTGCGCCGCAGCGTCGGCGCCGCAACGCACAGCGCAAACAAAAACGCAGCAAAACGCATGCACAACGCTGCATTTTGCGCCGCATGCGTCCTTTTTTTCATTGATTTTGGACGCAGCAAAAATGCAACTCGCTGCGTCCTCTGCGCCCGGACGCGGGCACCGCAGGGACGCATGCGGCGCAAAACGCAAGTGCGACGCATGTCCATGCGCCCCCATGTTAAATATAGGGGCGCATGACGCATGCGGCGACGCTGCGGCGCTGACCGCAAATGTGAACGTAGCCTTATCTGAGCATGCTCGGGTGCTGGCCAAATGGTGTGCTCACATAATAGGATCGAGTCCCTGCGTGTGTCGCGGCTGTTCTGAGACATACAGCCGCGGGGACGTGAACATACTCGAGCACGCCGAAGTCGCTCCGCACCCGAGCATGCTCAGATAACACCTCATCCCAGCATGTTCGCTCATCACTAGTTATCGCCCACACCCCCCTTTTTAAAAACCCAGATGCCGCATTACAAGTTCTATGGTGCCATAATTTTTAGCATTAAGCCAACATCCAGACTGGCGTTTCCTACCATACTGTTGTTTTAGTGCACCACTCCAGCATTTATTTTCATTTAATTGGTAGAGTGGTATCTGTAATGTAAGTTCCCTAGTACACATACAGTATGTCAGACTCTGGCTCCCCAGGGTGAGTATATTTTACTTGCCGGATCCTAGATACTGATACGGTTGGGAATAATGATTGAGGAAGGAGCGTTAGCTGACAATCCTCCCATCGCTCCCTCTCTGCGTCTGATCTATGGGCACAGCAGTTGTGATGGCAGAACTACAACATGCCCTCTGAACAGACCAGAGCAGCGGGGATCGAGCGGAGGGGAGTATTTTTTAATGTGAGGCTTATACTGTATGAAACACTGTGGGGCCATTTATACTTTATGGAAGGTAATACAGGGCCCATTATACTGTATGGAGCATTATATGGGGCCTGTTATACTGTATGGAGCATTATATGGGGTCTGTTATACTGTATGGAAGGCAATAAAGGGCCCTGTTATACTGTATGGAGCAATATATGAGGCCCATTATACTGTATTGAGCATTATGTTGGGCCCTGTTATACTGTATGGAGCAATATATGGGGCCCATAATACTGTACGGAACACTATGTGGGGCCTGTTATACTGTATGGAGCATTATGTGGGGCCCATTATGCTGTATGGTGCATTATGTGAGACCCCGTAATACTGTATGGAGCATTATGTGGGACCCTGTAGTACTGTATGGAGCATTATGTGGGACCCTGTAGTACTGTATGGAGCATTATGTGGGACCCTGTAGTACTGTATGGAGCATTATGTGGGACCCTGTAGTACTGTATGGAGCATTATGTGGGACCCTGTAGTACTGTATGCAAGGCAATACAGGGCCCATTATACTGTGGAGCATATGGCATTTCCAAGAAGAGCATTCCGTCCTTGGCTGCAGTTGTAACACACTGCCTTTGGTTCGGGCAGCATGACTCTAGGAACAGGTTCCTTCTAAAGGGATTCTGTCATCAGAAATAAAAATGTTTTTACCTATAGTCATGGTGCTAATCTGCAGGTAACACACATATGGCAGTTTAGCTGCAGGAACAATATAACTTTTTCTCCCAGCAGCTACACATCATGTTGCACTGTCACTTATGTGTGTGGAACGGAATTTACCTGCCAATGAGCGTTGTGACTAGGTAAATAGTAATTCTTTCTTATGACCGGTTCCCATTAAGTTTAAAGCGAACCTGTCACCCCCAAAATCGAAGATGAGCTAAGCCCACTGGCATCAGGGGCTTATCTACAGCATTCTGGAATGTTGTAGATAAGCCCCCGATGTATCCTGAAAGATGAGAAAAAGAGGTTAGGTTATACTCACCCAGGGGCGGTCCGATCCAATGGGCATCAGTCTGGTTTCAGCGCCTCCCATCTTTATAGGATGACGTTCCCTTCTTGTCTACCTGCCACGGCTCCGGCGCAGGCGTACTTTGTCCTGTTGAGGGCAGAGCAAAGTACTGTAGTGTGCAGGCGCCCGGCCTCTCTGACCTTTCCCGACAAAGTACGCCTGCGCCGGAGCCGCAGCGTGAAGACCGTAAGAGGACGTCATCCTATGAAGATGGGAGGCCCCAGACCGGACTGCGACGCCCATCGGACCGGACCGCCCCTGGGTGAGTATAACCTAACCTCTTTTTCTCATCTTTCAGGATACATCGGGGGCTTATCTACAGCATTACAGAATGCTGTAGATAAGCCCCTGATGCCGGTGGGCTTAGCTCATCTTCGATTTTGGGGGTGACTGGTTCCCTTTAATGATTTCCAGCCTAAAGAAATTCACCTATTCCCCCTGGATAGGTAATAACTGTCAGCGTTGGTTTCACCATTGGGACCCGCACAGATCACCAAAATGGGGGACTTGTGACTAGGGATGAGCAAATATGTTCAGCTCCCTCCTTATTCGGCAAGCTATAGCGCTTACCGAAGAAGCTTCAGTGGGAACCTGGATACATGGATCGCTCCCGATAATCAGTTGTCTGGTGTCGCAGCTGCATGTGTCAGTTTCCCAGTTACAACACATGCAATGAGAGCCTGTTTGTTGGGCTCTCCACGAGTGATGGAGAAAGTGGACAAGGACCAAAATTTTTTTTCTTGAATGCCCCAAAAATGCTAATGTGTGAATGAGGTCTAATAATTTATTTACCTGTTGTAAAGTTGTGGGAAAAGTTTTGATTTTATATGTATACTCAGCCTGAGGATGCAGTCAGATGGCCGTAGAACACAGATGACCATAGCAATGCTCAGACTGGCCTGCGGCTTTCCTAACCTGAGCATGACAGCATGTATTTCTGTACAGCTGTCACTCTCGGGTCGGGAGAGCCGCCGGGCAGTCCGAGCATTTCAGTGTGATCGTCGTCCATGTTATACGGCCATCTGACTGCACACTTACATCCTCATACATATTACGCTAATGCCAGCCAAACTCACTGATGTTGATAGGCTATGTCGAAATTTGGAGTATATTCATGTGGCTTTTTTTTTTTTATTTGTTTTTCTGTGGTAGCAGTAAAAAGGAGTTTTTACGTGTTTTTTCTCCCATTCATTTAATGGCTGAAAAGTGTTGTAAAAAAGCTGAAATAATTGACATGCTCTATTTTAGCAAAAATGCAGCATGGGCCAAAATACATGTGGAATAAAAGGGAGCATATTGATTATGCTAGTGCTGTAAAAAGCTGCGTATTTTATACACCAAATACTGTGCGTGAAATGCACTGCAAAAATGCAAAGTGTAAACATACCCTGATTTGTATGGGGGGGAAGGGTCGGTGAACTTGTGGTCAAGGGAGACGTCAATCAGATATGTGTGAATTCAGACTTCTGATTGCATTGTTCTCCCGAAGATAAACCACTGTCAGACATTTCAGTTAAGGTACCGTTACACTAAACGACTTACCAACGATCACGACCAGCGATACGACCTGGCCGTGATTGTTGGTAAGTCGTTTTGTGGTAGCTGGGGAGCTGTCACACAGACAGCTCTCTCCAGCGACCAATGATCAGGGGAACGACTTCGGCATCGTTGAAACTGTCTTCAACGATGCCGAAGTCCCCCTGCAGCACCCGGGTACCCAGGGTAAACATCGGGTTACTAAGTGCAGGGCCGCGCTTAGTAACCCGATATTTACCCTGGTTACCATTGTAAAAGTAAAAAAACCCAAAACAGTACATACTCACATTCTGATGTCTGTCACGTCCCCCGACGTCCACAGGGTTAAAACTGCTTTCGGCAGGAGTGCTGGTAATGCATGCGCTGCTGCCGAGAGCTTCCCTGCACTGAATGTGTCAGCGCCGGCAGTAACAGCGGTGACGTCACCGCTGTGCTCTGCTTTACGGCCGGTGCTGACAGTTAGTGCAGGGAAGCTCTCGGCAGCAGCGCGTGCATTACCAGCGCTCCTGCCGAAAGCAGTTTTAACCCTGTGGACGTCGGGGGACATGACAGACATCAGAATGTGAGTATGTACTGTTTTTTTTTTTAACTTTTACAATGGTAACCAGGGTAAATATCTGGTTACTAAGCGCGGCCCTGCGCTTAGTAACCCGATATTTACCCTGGTTACAAGTGAACACATCGCTGGATCGGCCTCACACACGCCGATCCAGCGGGTGATCAGCGACCAAAAAATGGTCCTGATCATTCCCATCGACCAACGATCTCCCAGCAGGCAGGGGCCTGATCGTTGGTCGCTGTCACACATAACGAGATCGTTAGCGGGATCGTTGCTACGTCACCAAAAGCGTGACGTTGCAACGATATCGTTAACGATATCGTTGTGTGACTCAGCCTTTAGGCTACTTTCACACTAGCGTTGTTTGCTGTATGTCGCAATGCGTCGTTTAGGAGAAAAAACGCATCCTGCAAAGTTGTCTGCAGGATGCTTTTTTTCCCCATAGATTTATATTAGCGACGGTTGCGTCGTGTTTTGGCGGAACGTCGGCACAAAAAACCGTTACATGTAACGTTTTTTTGCGCGTCGTGTCCGCCATTTTCGTCTGGGAATGCGCAGCTGAAACTCCGCCCCCTTCTCCCCGTACCTTACAATGGGGCAGCGGAAGCGTTGTAAGACTGCTTCCGCTGCCCTCGTCGGGCATCACTTTCACAACGCGCGTCTGGCCGATGCATAGCGACGGCCCCGTGCCGACGCTAGTGTGAAAGAAGCCTTAGCTGCTTTCTCATAGAGAACACAGGAGGGCTCAGTGAGTGCTCCTCTGTATGGTAGAGAAAAATGGGAGCAATAGCCATAGATATACTACGGTAAATTAGTAATTTTATTAAATGCAAAAATGTTTTTTAAAAACACATTAAAGGGTCATTCTATGGTAGCTTAAGTTACATCACTATATAGTAACTTGTCTTACAAAGATGATGGTAACTTACCTGACAATAAGTTTAATCCATTTGATGGTAACTTACTGTAACGTACAAGTTACCTTCAGCTTAGTAACGCAAGTTACTATACTATGTGGTAATGTAAGTTATCTATATTTCTTGTAATAAAAACTGTTGCTTTTAACTTGAGAGGTTAAAATAAATTTTTTAAAGTTGCTGGGACTATGGTGTTTTAATACAATAAAATTAGTGCTTCTCCCCTGTTTACCAGAACAGAAAAATTTGGCAGACTCATGAAGGACAATTGCCTTTCCTTTTTTTGTAACGTGAGTTACCAAGTAATAACATTGTATTTAGTATTTAATTTTATTGTTGAAAAATCAAACTGTGTTGAAATCTATTTAGAGTAGTTTAATGTACAATATACATTCACTCCTTTTTGTGCTTGACTTCAAAGAACAGTCTGTAGCCAGTTTTTGGCTTGTGAATGTAACGTAAGTTACCATGGAATGACCCTAAAAAGGAAATGTCACACATGGGCACATAATCACTGAGCGTTCACCGGAGTTCGTGCTCTCACGGCACTGCTTCGTGAGAATTTTCTCACGCAGCGGTGCCGCAAGTGAGAACCGGAGCTGATCAGCTGATGTACTTCAGTGAAATCTCACGGCAGCGCAGTGATACACTGACAGGAGTTGATCCCTCCCGCAGTGTATCGCCGGGTAGAGCGGTCACATCTCCCGATGTGACTGTTCTACACGCATGATCGTCGTGGGACACTGGTTATTAAATGGACTATGGCGGAAAGGTAAGTATATGTTAGTTTATTTTTTGTTGCAGGAGACGCGGGCATTAGGTGGTTGCGTATAATTTTTTTATTTTATTTTATTTTTTTGCAATTGAACAGTCGCCGGATGATGGGACTACTGTCCGATCATCGGCTCATGCTGTCACTGTTATATGTGACAGCAGACATAGCCGGATGGGAGTAGTAGTCCCATCAGATGATGCTTGGCTACACGTACGCACACGCAGACACACACAGACACCGACACAGCCGCAGTCAGACACACTCACTCACTCACTCACTCACTCACTCTCCACCCACACATATTCTCCGCCCACACATTCTTCCTCCTTCCTTGCTGCAGTGTTTTTGGCACGCAAATCCTCAGACATTTTTACACCTTTGCTTTGGCTGCGGATTTGACTGACTCAATGTAAGTCATTGGGTGCAGAAACACTGCAGATCCACAAAAAGAATTGACATGCTGCGAATTAGTGTGGAATTTTCCGCAGCATGTACACAGCAATTCTCGATTCCCATTGATTAACATTGCTTGAGCACTCTTGTGCGGATTTGGTGCAATTCCGCATGGAAAAAACGCTATGGATCCTCAACAACGTGTGCACATAGCCTTAAGGGCACAAAAATGTAAAAGTTTGAAAATTGCAAAATTTTATAAATTTTTGCCAGGTTTCCATTTTTTTCATAAACACAAGTCATATAAAACATTTTTTATCACTAACATGAAGTACAATATGTCACAAAAAACAATCTCCGAATCAGTGGGATACGTTGAAACGTTCTAGAGCTATAACCTCAAAGTGACAGTGGTCAGAGTTGTAAAAAATTGGCATGGTCACTAAGGGTATGTTCCCACGGTAAGGAACTGGCAGCGCTTTGGACGCAGCACATATCCGCTCGGTCCAAAGCACTGCCGGCTTTTGTACGCTCGGTGATTCCGCATGTGTTCATTGAACCGTGCCCAATACATTGGACGGGAAATTTATCTTGCGGAGACTCAGCGTCTCTGCAAGATAAATTGACATGCTGCGGTCTCAAAAGACGCGCCACATGTGCGTCTCCACAGGGAAGCTGCGGGTGGCGGTGCACGCATAGTGGAGATGGGATTTCTTCAAATCCCATCCACTATGCTGTAACATCTGGCCTGTTGACAGCAGCAGGAATACCAGTGGAGAGGACTTCCACAGGCAATTAAGGCTTATTTTATAGCATTACCAGTCTGTGCGTCATTTGGCCTGAAGATGAATAAATTCCTTTAACATTTGGCTGTTGCATTAAAGCCAAAGAAAGATGGTGCCAAATATCGCACAATAAACATTAATAACCCAGTAGTGTGTGAATCTGACCTGAAGTGGCTACAATTTATCCACTCTCCATTAGTGTAAGGGCTCATTCAGACCTTAGTTTTTTGTGTATGAGTTCTAGTTGTGCTTTTCATGATTTGAACTCGTACCCATGATAGTCTAAGGGACTCTTCTCATGTCTGTGTATTTTTGTGTACCTGGTGTTCCTCACAAAAACTGAGACATGTCCAATTTCGATCAAGCTTGCCAGTGCAAGACTGTGGGTCTCTGAAAAAAATGGACAGCTCTCAGATGCCATCTTTCACACTGTTTGATATGAGAAGGTTGAAAAATTTAATTTTTTTTTTCCCCATCCTAGAAAAACTGCGGAAATGCTGATGGTAACAACTGACACAATCACCAAACTGCGATGAAATCTGATCAAGAGCTTTGTTGAATTTTGACCATTTTTTTTTTTTCCATACGAGAGAAACCGCTCATGTCTGAATTAGCTAATAGCTTGGAGGGTTCTGTGACTCTGTATTGTAGCTTGCAATACTGTTGAGGATGTTACTGGCAGGGCTGTGGAGTTGTTAAGCCAAACCTCCGACTCTGACGCCTCGATTTTCATCACTCCAACTCCACAACTCCAACTCTCTCATACATGGCTCATATTTATGTTTTTAGTGATACATTTACTTTAGCAAAATGACATCAGTCTTTTAATCATTAAGATACAATAATCTAGCCATTTCGATAGATCATAAAATAAATTTATTGGAATACTACTTTAGAACAAAAAACTTTGCATATTTACAATTTATTATACACTATGCAGTAAGTGGGGAAAAAACAATTTTCAACAAAAACGTACTGAATAACATTTGTTCGGTCTATGAATTTGTTCTGAGAAAGTATCGCCTCCATCAGATGCTCCTTCATAGATGACCTCAAATCTGACCTAATTATTTTAAGGGTAGAGAACAACCTCTCTACACTAACTTGGGTTGGTGGCAAAGCAGTAGCCACATGGGCAATATCTCTAACAATTTCAGGGTATAAAGGAATTGCATCGTGCACAGTCAGTTTTGATCAACGATTGAACTCTTCTACTTCTTTGAGAGCAAGTGAAAAAATTTGCTGAAATATGGTCAATCTGTTTTCTATGGGAGTAGAATCTTTTTCTCTGCAGCAACGCTTTTGCCTGCTCCATGTCATCCAAATACTTCTCTAAATCAAACTCCTCATCTGTTGAGGATGAAGAAACTGCAGCAGCAGCCCTGGCAGGACCCGAGTCATCTTGCTCTTGGCTGTCCTGTAGCCCACTCATCCTAACTGCTACCTCAATCAGAGCTTCTTTTCCTTTAGTAAGCTGTTGATCATCCAGCAATGTATGATGACTCTGATCCACATAAACAGCTGCCAGAAGAATTTTATTTTCTAATAGCAGTGTCTCTCTCCATTTCATTGAAGCAGCAATGCCATCTGCGGTTAAACCTACTTTTTGGAACAGGTAAAACAATAAGTTCTTCCACTCCTTTATAAAAATGCCAGGAGTTAATTCCTCAGCTTGTAACTTTTTAGTCATTGTAAATGGGTGATGAAGCAATTCCTTCAATTCAGCTACCTGTGTCCATTGGCCTTCATGTAGTATTACCCGAGGGTTGGCTATATCTACAAGGAAGGGTTTCAGCTCAAGCAAACGCTCAATCATTAAATAGGTGCTGCCCCACCGAGTGGCTTGATCCACAATTGCCCCTTTTCCAGTACATCTCTTCAAGATGGAATCAATTTTAGGGATTCTGGCAGCAATAGCCAATTTCCTCACTTTGCTAATCAGAGTTCCAGCATGTCCCTCTTGCAGACTATCTCTGATTGCCAGCTGCAGCGTGTGCACAACATAATGCATGTGATGAAATGGAAAGAGG
Source organism: Ranitomeya variabilis (assembly GCF_051348905.1). Lineage (NCBI taxonomy): Eukaryota > Metazoa > Chordata > Amphibia > Anura > Dendrobatidae > Ranitomeya > Ranitomeya variabilis. The sequence goes on from NC_135232.1 coordinate 397,185,971, forward strand.
TGTGAAGCTGCTTCAACAAGATCATCTAATTGTAAAAAATCATTTTGCTTTTCTTCTGTAGTAATATCTGTTTGTTCCTCCATTATGGGAACAGGACTGTGGTCTTCCATCTCCAACATACTGAATGTGAAATTTTCTTCTAGATGCTGTTAAACTTCATTATTCTCATTCATCAGTTTTATTGTACTTAATCATGTTTGAAGCATTATCAGTTACAATAGCAAGAACCTGTTCTTTTTTGAGTTCATAATCTTGCAGAACTTTTTCCACAAAGGTCTGGAGAAACTGGCTGCTGTGATGAGTTTTAGTGTCTTTTACTGCCAGCGTCTTAGTAACAATGTTTTTGTTGTCACAAACATATCGAACGTTGATAGCAAAATAGTTCACTCTGTGACATGTGCAGGCATCCATTTTAAGAAACACAAAGCGTCTCTTTAGTCTTTTTAATATCTTCATTTTGGTTAAGGGCTTCTTCAATCACTAATTTTCTAATACTTTCTCTTTCCAGACAAAAAACGCCAAGTTTGTGGGCCATTTCTCCATTAAAGGTACCTTCACACTGAACAACTTAACGATAACGGTAGCGATCCGTGACGTTGCAGCGTCCTGGATAGCGATCTCGTTGTGTTTGACACGCAGCAGCGATCAGGATCCTGCTGTGACATCGTTGGTCGGAGCTAGAAGGCCAGCACCTTATTTCGTCGCTGGCTCACCCGCTGACATCGCTGAGTCGGCGTGTGTGACGCTGATTCAGCGATGTCTTCACTGGTAACCAGGGTAAACATCGGGTTACTAAGCGCTGGGCTGCGCTTAGTAACCCGATATTTACCCTGGTTACCATTGTAAATGTAAAAAAACCCCCAAACACTACATACTCACATTCCGGTGTCTGTCGCGTCCCCCGACTTCCGCTTCCCTGCACTGTGTCAGCGCCGGCCGTAAAGCAGAGCACAGCGGTGACGTCACCGCTCTGCTTTACGGCCGGCGCTTACACAGTGCAGGGAAGCGGACGCCGGGGAACGCGACAGACACCGGAATGTAAGTATGTAGTGTTTGTTTTTTTTTTTACATTTACACTGGTAACCAGGGTAAACATCGGGTTACTAAGCGTGGCCCTGCGCTTAGTAACCCGATGTTTACCCTGGTTACCCGGGGACTTCGGCATCGTTGGTCGCTGGAGAGCTGTCTGTGTGACAGCTCTCCAGCGACCACACAACGACGAAACAGCGACGCTGCAGCGATCGGCATCGTTGTCTATATCGCTGCAGCGTCGCTTAATGTGACGGTACCTTAAGAGCTGCAAAATAATGCAAATAATAATGGTACATGGTCCTTCACAACAAGCTCAATGAGCTGTCTTTTTAAACACAGCTGCTGTCATTGTTACAGTAACTTTTTCACTTACAAAATATCTTGTAACTGATGTTTGAGACACTCTTTCCTCCTCCTTTGCTTGGTGGGAAGTGCTGGTTTCTTGGTGCTGCTGTGATCTTTTTCAATCACAGCTTTGTAAACTTCTGGGTGGCAGCGTTGTAAATCTCTTTTTAGATTGGAAGCTCTTGAAGGAGCATTTTTATCTCTGCCTGAGTATGCACTGATTTTGGCATCGCAGCATTTGTTTTAATCTGGATCACAAAATGTTTATCTTGAGTCACTGTGAAATGCTCAAATACAGCTGACTTCATAAAATGCTTCTTAGACATTTTGTCATTATGTAAATTTGCTCTCAAAATTGTCCTGTTACAACATACCTTTTTTTTATTTTTTTTTTATTTTATTTCTTGCAAGAATAAGGAATCATGCACTGCATAGTTTGAGATAGAAATAAAACAATCTTTGCATAAATCAATAGGACAGATGATAAGTATAAAGTTTGTAAAATATGTTGTTAGATAGCTTTACTCAGAATTTTCAATTTCACGCTTGTCTCGGGGTACAGCTCACTAAAGGCTTCACATCATATTTCTTCACAGTCTATGAAGAGGGGAGGAGGGAGGGAGAATGTTTGTGCTGAATCATATTCCAACACACACACACACACACACACACACACACACACACACACACACACACACACACACCCACACACCCTCATTAATCCTGTTACTGTATTTCCAATTTTGAGTTGTTAGAAAACAGTTTTTTCCCCTTATATTCTATGTATAGTGTATATAAGTCATCAGAGCAGCTAATTTCTCCAAAGATGCATACCGAGACAACATATACCGGAGTATTGATTTATGCACAGTTTATTGAAAGTTTAGATATGCTTTAAGAAGTACTTGCCTTAATCCTGCTTTCCTGTTCACTCCAGAAGTTCTGAGATGAATGCGAGCATTTCTTCCCTGTTATGTTATTTTTTCCCCTTATCTGTAGAGGAGGAACCTCACTACTTATGAACATAAACTGTAGCAGAGATTTCATCTCAGCTAAAAGTGTAGACCTTCGATCAGGAATAGGACAGACATTTATAAGATAGTTCATAACTTTCCCAAATTCTTATGAAAAAAATACTCTCCACAAACTGCATTGAACTACTGTACCCAAATTATTATATATTTTAGGAGTCGGTCTATTTTATACCAAATCCAACTCCACCAAAACGTGCTCTGACTCTGGTTACTGGCTCATTGCTCTTTGTGTTGAATTGTCTCTAAGCATTCAATTCTTGCGCCATAATGTGTGCAGTTGGCATTAACCCCTTAAGCCCCAATGGTGGTTTGCACGTTAATGACGGGCCAATTTTTACAATTCTGACCACTGTCCCTTTATGAGGTTATAACTCTGGAACGCTTCAACGGATCCCGGTGGTTCTGACATTGTTTTCTTGAGACATATTGTACTTCATGATAGTGGTAACATTTCTTTGATATTACCTGCGGTTCATTTGTGAAAAAAATGGAAATCTGGCGAAAATTTTGAAAATTTCGCAATTTTCCAAATTTGAATTTTTATGCCCTTAAATCAGAGATATGTCACACAAAATACTTAATAAGTAACATTTCCCACATGTCTACTTAACATCAGCACAATTTTGGAACCCCAATTTTTTTTTTGTTAGGGAGTTATAAGGGTTAAAATTTGACCAGCAATTTCTCATTTTTACAACACCATTTTTTTTTTTAGGGACCACATCTCATTTGAAGTCATTTTGAGGGGGTCTATATGATAGAGAATAACCAAGCGTGACACCATTCTAAAAACTGCACCTTTCAAGGTGCTCAAAACCACATTCAAGAAGTTTACTAACCCTTCAGGTGTTTCACAGGAATTTTTGGAATGTTTAAATAAAAATGAACATTTAACTTTTTTTCACACACAATTTTACTTCAGCTCCAATTTGATTTATTTTACCGAGGGTAACAGGAGAAAATGGACCCCAAAAGTTGTCCAATTTGTCCTGAGTACGCCGATACCCCATATGTGGGGGTAAACCACTGTTTGGGCGCATGGCAGAGCTCGGAAGGGAAGGAGCACCGTTTGACTTTTCAATGCAAAATTGACAGGAATTGAGATGGGACGCCATGTTGCGTTTGGAGAGCCCCTGATGTGCCTAAACATTGAAATCCCCCCACAAGTGACACCATTTTGGAAAGTAGACCCCCTAAGGAACTTATCTAGATATGTGGTAAGCACTTTGACCCACCAAGTGCTTCACAGAAGTTTATAATGCAGAGCCGTAAAAATAAAAAATCATATTTTTTCACAAAAATGATCTTTTCGCCCCCAATTTTTTATTTTCCCAAGGGTAAGAGAAGAAATTGGACCCCAAAAGTTGTTGTGCAATTTGTCCTGAGTACGCTGATACCCCATATGTAGGGGTAAACAACTGTTTGGGTGCATGGCAGAGCTCAGAGGGGAAGGAGCGCCGTGTGACTTTTCAATGCAAAATTGACTGGAATTGAGATGGGACGCCATGTTGCGTTTGGAGAGCCACTGATGTGCCTAAACATTAAAACCCCCCATGTGTGACACCATTTTGGAAAGTAGACCCCCTAAGGAACTTGATAGCAAAACAAGGCATAATTAGAGCTAGGCAATCACAGCACTAAATAGTGCTCAAAAGACCCGCAACCAAGAAAGCAAACCAGCTCCATATAAGTCATTAAGGAAAAGGAGTACCAGCGGAGCAGAAAAATGGTGCAAAATTTAAATATTTATTAGTTAACAAGCATAAAGTGCATGAATACATAAGATACAATTATAAAAGGGATGGTTAAAAAAGAGTGAGTCTCTGCCAGTATCCACACCGCAATCTCCCACACATAGAGTGCCACTAGGGAAGCAACCAAGTGTATTTTCCAAATCACCACTTTGGGAGACAAGTGCACACTCCACAGTAAGAAATAGGGGTAACAGGGCAATGCTTACCACTAGAATGCAGGAGGGCGGTGTGTACCAGGCAGGAACCGATCCGTAGAGGACCCCAACGCGCTTTCGCTACGCAAATGTTAGGCTTTCTCAAGGGGAGGTGCCCCAAGGCTAATCAGGACCCTTCAAATAGTGCGGAGTCTAGCCCATGTGATGGTATCACATGGAGCACCCGGACCAATAGCAGCCATCGATGCGGCGCATGGGCGCCCGCGGCACCCCATCCCACGTCAGGGCCGGCGTCAGGCGTCGCCACAGACGCCCTAAGGAACTTATATAGATGTGTTGTGAGAGCTTTGAACCCCAAAGTGTTTCACTACAGTTTATAACGCAGAGCCGTGAAAATAAAAATTCTTTTTTTTTTTCACTAAAATTATTTTTAGCCCCCAGTTTTGTATTTTTCCAAAATTGGAAGAGAAATTGGACCCCAAAAGTTGTCCTATTTGTCCTGAGTACGCCGATACCCAATATGTGGGGGGCACAACCGTTTGGGCGCATGGCAGAGCTCGGAAGGGAAGGAGCATTATTTGGAATGCAGACTTACCGTAGATGGATTGGCCTGCAGGCGTCACATTGCGTTTGCAGAGCCCCTGATGTACCTAAACAGTAGAAACCCCCCACAAGTGACCCCATATTAGAAACTAGACCCCCCAAGGAACTTACCTAGATGTGTTGTGAGAACTTTGAACCCCCAAGTGTTTCACTACAGTTTATAACGCAGAGCCGTGAAAATAAAAAAATCATTTTTATTCCCACAAAAATGTTTCTTTAGCACCACAAATTTGTATTTTCCGAAGGGTATCAAAAGAAATTGGACCCCAAAAGTTGTCCAATTTGTGCTGAGTACGTTGATACCCCATATGTTAGGGTAAACCCCTGTATGGGCGCACGGGAGACCATTCCACGTTTGGTAAAATTGATAAAGCAGTTTTATTCTCCGGGTCAGTACGATTACAGCGATACTTCATTTATATAATTTTTTTATGTTTTGGCGCTTTTATATGATAAAAACTATTTATAGAAAAAATAATTATTTTTGCATCGCTCTATTCTGAGAACTATAACTTTTTTATTTTTTCGCTGATGATGCTCTATGGCGGCTCGTTTTTTGCAGTACAAGATAACGTTTTCAACGGCACCATGGTTATTTATATCTGTCTTTTTGATCGTGTGTTATTCCACTTTTTGTTCGGCGGTATGATAAGAAAGCGTTGTTTTTTGCCTTGTTTTTTTTTTTAACGCGTCCACTAAAGGGGTTAACTAGTGGAACAGTTTTATAGGTGGGGTTGTTACGGACGCGGCAATACTAAATGTGTACTTTTATTGTTTTTTTTTTATTATTTAGATAAAGAAATGTATTTATGGGAACAATATATATATATATATATATATATATATATATATATATATATATATATATATATATATATATATATAATTTTTTTCCTTTACACGTGAATATATATATATATTTTTACTTTATAACATTGCCCCGGGGGGGGGGGGGGGGGAGACATCATGTTATAGGGTCAGATCGCTGATCTGACACTTTGCACAGCACATGCAGGGCTGCAGGCTTACCAGCGCTTGCTCTGAGCTGCTCTGACCCGGATGCAGCCCCGCGGCCATTATGGATCCGGGGCCTGCAGGGAGAAGAAGGTAGGAGACCCTCGGAGCAACGCGATCACATTGCGTTGCTCCGAGGGTCTCAGGGAAGCACGCAGGGAACCTTGCGCGATGCTTCCCTATGCCGCCGGAACACTGCGATCATGTTTGATCGCCGTGTGCCGGATGTCAGCTGTGATAGTCAGCTGACACCCGGCCGCGATCAGCAGCGCTCTCCCCGTGAGCGCGGCCGATCGCATTTGACGTACTATCCCGTCACTGGGAATTAAGTCCCAGGTCACCTCGACGGGATAGTACGCCATATGGGATTAAGGGGTTAATAATAGTATGTGGAAATCTGTGAATTCAATTTTTTTTATTTTATTTTTTTATTTTATTCCGTTAATACATTGTACCAGTTTGATTTTACATACAGTTAGGTTTGCTTTTAAATATAGGCATCCTTTTTTACAGAGGGAACATGACAAATACACATGCAGGCCTGCAGGGAGCTTTAGGGTATGTGCACACGTAGAATGATCCTCTGCGGATTTTTCCGCAGTGGATTTGATAAATCCGCAGGGCCGAAACACCGCGTTTTTCCTGCGGATTTTTTGTGGATTTACCATGGTTTTTGTGCGGATTTCACTGCTGTTTTACACCTGTGGATTCCTATTATGGAGCAGGTGTAAAACCGCTGCGGATTCCGCACAAAAAGTTGACATGCGGTGGAATGTAAACCACTGCGTTTCCACGTTTTTTTTTTCTGCAGCATGTGCACTATGGATTGCGTTTCCCATAGGTTTATATTGTACTGTAAACGCATGGGAAACGCTGCGGATCCACAGCAAAATCCTCAGCGTGTGCACATAGCCTTAGATTCCCTGAGCTTGTCCTGTAAACCCCTTATGTGTAACAGCAAATCTCTTAATATATTTATAGAAATCAATAGTGACATTATGTTTTCACGTTTACTCCTGTTTCATCCTTATCCTTAATTGCAAAGCACGAATAAGAGGGATGAGCTAATAACTTTGGATAAGTCCTTATCCGAATAGCTATAGCACTTACCGAAGAGCTGCATCGGGAACCCGGATACCTGGAGCGCCCCCGATAATCAGGTGTCCGGCGCCGCAGCTGCATGTGTCGCGGCTGTGTGACAGTCCCAACACACAGGCTCTCCATGCATCTGTTGTCACTGTCACCCATCTGCGCACACACAGCTGCAGCGCCGAACAGCTGATTATCGTGAGCGCTCCAGGGTACCGAGGCAGCTATTCGGTAAGCGCTATAGCTATTCGGATCAGGAGTTATCCGAGGCCATTCCCTCGTCCCTAACAAATAGTCATCAATCTCAATAGATGATTCTGAGTTCATAAACCTCACCTCGTTTGACCGCTGCTTGGCCTTTTCAATAGACCAAAGCAGGTGAGTAGTGGTGCTTGTTAATGGAGGCTTATTAGAAAATGTGCGCTAATGGACCAACCTGTGACCATTGATCCACGGCCTGCATCTGGCGTTAACAGCCGTCTATGATCCATATTAAGTAATGGAATAATGAACATTGGTCCTGCCAAAGGTGTTGTTTGCGAACGGACTCATTTACCATAGTCTTTATAATGGTACTACCCGCAGACATATATACTTATTATTTTTCCTTCAGCACATATAAAGTAAACCTAAAAAGGATCTTTATATTTGCAAACTATTCTCTGATTAAAAGCTGCCTCCTCATGCTGGTGTAGATCCTAAATTATGTAGCTGGTGAGTCAATGGCAATGTGTCTAACATAAACAGCAGCGTCTGACTCTCTGTTTTCGTACTGTTCCTAGGAGAATATGTTCACCAGCAGCCTAACATGAGATTCTGCAGAAATTCACTGTAGGGTTGACGTAAGTGAGAAGGATCTCTGTGCTTACATTAGGATCTTGTCCAAGAATTCTCTACACCTCCTGTTTGGATGTTTCCTACAGTTGGCAGGCGCCATCTTTGTGTTTACTGAATTTCTTTAATTGTTACTGTGATTTGTGATATTTCCATATGATTTCTTAAATAAGCTATGTCCAAAAAGTACAAAACAGCATGTATTAATCGAAAACCAGACAAAGCCTGACAGTTGTTTTTATCAGTGGTTGTTTTTTTTGTCATTCATTTTTATATACATGAGAAGAAGCACAGGCAAATTGGTTATTCACTTTTCTGTTATTTTGTCTTGTCTGTTTATATCAATAACAGACCTACTGTATAATTTGTCAAGAAACTTACGTGCATTCACACATCAGGCTGGGAAAAATTCCACTCAAAATCTACAAGGGTCGACAACATTTTGACTTACATAGCCATTTGAAAGCTTGATTGAAAAACATTGCATGTTGTAATAAAGGGATCGCTGCTTCATATCTGCTCATTTTACTGACCGGTCAGTGACACCTTTCCCATTGCAGTTGGGAATGATGGTGACCCAGCCCGAGAAGAGACGTTTGCCAGAATGTTAAACACATGGTCCTATTTTAGTACCTAATTTTTACTCTGAACTAGGAGACTGATCTTCATGCTTAACTGCTGTATTCTTCTGAGAACCCTATTGGGGCATATTCACACGCTACATATATTTCTTTAGCATGGCAAGTAAAACTAGAGATCAGTGCAAATCTGTACTATCGTTTGCATAATGAAACCTCAGAAGAATAGACAATGCGGCAGATATGAAAAATCTACAGCGAGACTTTAGTGGTTGTCAAGTGAAAGAGTTATAACCTACACTAAGGATAGGTGATAATTTGCTAATTGGTGGATGTACAACAGCTGGGACCCACACCGATCAGCAGAATAAGGAATTTTTATCCTCCATGGGGAACTTTTATCCCCATTAAAAAATGGGGAGGCATTCATTCTCTTTGGGGCTGCTGGGAAATAGCAGTGCACAGCTGCCCCATAAGAACTAAAAGGAGCAGTGGTTGAGTGTGCACTACATCTCCATTCTAACGGGGTCAAAGTTCCATTTCTACTGATCGCTGCCCATCCCAACCATCAGACCTCCCCACTGCATGTGAATGGAGCTGAACATTACTACTACGGTATGTTCACTGTGTATTGGCTATTCTTTTGTATGGCAGATCTAGTATTAGGTCTGTGGGAAAAAATTTAAGCAATAAACTTTTTTCTGTGTTTCAAATGGACAAAACACAAATCCAAGATGTATGGCATCCCTGTGCTTGCCTTTGGAGTGTCAAACCCTATCATAATTGGCAAGTTTTGTCTGCAAATCGGACCAAATTCAGATGTGTTAGTGCCATAGAATAAAAATCTGTGTGAATTTGACCTTACTAGTATCTTATTTAAATACCTGCTCGTTCTGGACATGGTACAGCAACACAGTGCATTCTTGATAGAATCTGAAACTGTTTTTTTCTTCTTCTTTGAGAACTAAACTCTGATCACTGCAGTCACCTCCTTAAAGAAGCACTCCTCCTCCCATCAAAATTTGTATCCTCTCTTAATATATTGCAGTCCCCATATTATATTGCACTATGTGCTGTTGCTCATTTAGCCTTTCTACCCAGCTATTTCTTCTTTGGATCTTTATTATATGGTAATACCAAATATAATCTATGAAAATATGAACTTATTTACTCTGTATGGTAAATGCCATAAAGAAAAATCCCCAGAATTGTTCATGACTAGTGATGAGCGAATATACTCATTACTCGAGATTTCCCGAGCACGCTCGGGTGTCCTCCAAGTATTTTTTAGTGCTCGGAGATTGTTTTCATCGCTGCAGCTGAATGATTTACAGCTTTTAGCCAGCATAAGTACATGTGGGGGTTGCCTGGTTGCTAGAGAGTCCCCACATGTAATCAAGCTGGCTAGTAGCTGTAAATCATCCCGTAGCGGCGAAAAAAACGAAATCTCCGAGCACTAAAAAATACTCGGAGGACCCCCCCGAGCGTGCTTGGGAAATCTCGAGTAATGAGTATATTCGCTCATCACTATTCATGACTGTCCCCTTCACTGCAAAGCACAGCAAGAGCAGGGGCTTCAGTAACTCAGAAGGTAGACCTGATTCATACATTTGTGACACACGGACCACTCTCGTGCCGGGAGATTCGGACTAAGCGCGGGGTCTCCTAATTGTGCCATGAGACCCGGCGATCAGGTTGGGTTGTCTGATCTGAGCACTGTCTGGTTACAAGGATTTTGTGCAATTGGCCATACATTGAATCTAATTCATAGGTCCCATTGATGCCCATAAATATGCTACAAGTTATCATGTGTCGGGGAAATTGTCATCTACTTGCAGTAGTAATTGGGAAACGATTCTTGCTGTCAGAATCTTTCTGCATTGTCCTTAACGTTAAGAAAATGTACATGCTGTAATTATCTGTAAATTTAGTTTTGTTTTTTTTCCCCCTACATTGTGTTACTAACGTGCTTATTTATCCTCAAATGGCAACAAAATTTTACATTTTATTCCTGTCTTCCATTATCTCTTTTGGTTTTAGGCACGTAATATTCGATGTCTACTCCAACAGATCCGGGTGCGATGCCTCACCCGGGGCCTTCCCCAGGACCTGGTCCTTCCCCAGGACCTATTTTAGGACCTAGCCCGGGACCAGGACCTTCCCCAGGATCCGTACACAGCATGATGGGCCCAAGTCCAGGACCACCCAGTGTCTCGCATCCTCTCTCTAACTTGGCTCCCTCAGATTATCCACCAGAAAGCATGCACCAGATGCATAAGGTACACATTTCAAGTTGGTAGTCAACTGATTGTGCTTTTATATAAGTTTTAGGTTTGTCACTGCTCAGTGCGTATACTAGAAGCGTGTATTCCCCCTTGCATACATCCTTAGAGGGATTGCTTGGACATCTAGATGACCTATCCTTATCCCTATCCATATCGGACACGTGACACTCCTACAGTTTTGGCAGTTGAGGGATGTAAGTGTTGAGCGAAGCAGAGTAGTACAGCTCCTTTTAGTGTGTAGTGGTTTCTGCTGAGAACAGCATATCAGCTCCTATTTAAGAGAATAGGAACGGACCTGCAGTTCTTGGCAGCGTCCATCTACACACTGAGTGGTGCGATTCTGTTCAGCTTCCTTGGATAGTTACACCTTGAACCCCTGGCTAATTGTTGGAGTGCCAGGTCCACTTATCTGATATTTATCTAGTAAACTCCTATTAACACCTTCTGACCTATGACAGAAATCAATGTCCTGGTCAAGTGCTATTTCCTGCTCCATGATATATATTTTTGTTAAACTGAACATTGGCAGGCACAGTGGTGATACAGCCTGCCACAACTACTGGGATTTGAGCTAGCCCTTATTCCAGAAGGTTAACCCTTAAGATATCAGTAGTAACTGCAGCATCTACATGGTTAGAGGGGGAGGGCTTGCCTTCCACACAGACGCCGCAAGCCATTCTTTGTCATCATTGCAGGCAAATATTTAATGCTATTTTGGAAACTCCCATTCACTTCTATTAGGGTTATATGAAGTGCATTGTGCAGCTTGCTTGGCTGTTTTCACAGCATCAGTCACTTATGGTTTCATCAGAGAAACTGATGCTCCCGTCTTGGCAATGAATGGTTGAGATAGGAATAATTCTTTAAAGATGCGTTCAGTTTAAGGATCTGTGGACTGGAACGTTCAGTGATTGCCAAGTCAAAGTTGTCGCAATAGGGTTGGAGCTGTGAAAAGTGTTAAAGGTAATCTTTCAGCATGGTTTTCCTATGTTATCTGAAAGAATCATGATGTAGGGGCCAAAACTCTGATTCCAGTGATGTATCACTTGCTGGTCTGTATGGTGTCCCTTTTATATAATCACAGTTTTCTCTGCTACAGATCTATCCGTGTCTAAATGTAGAGCCATGTATAAACCCACCCTCACCAGTGATTGCAGCTTCCCAGACATTGTGAGAAAGCAGCTAATCAGTGGTGGGAGTCGGGGTTACACAGCGCAGTTGACTAGACAGCACAAGACAACTACAGTATTCCTCTAGGGATAAGCTCCCGCTGGTAAAACACTGATTTTATTGACACACGATCTCACAGCCTAGTAAATGATACATCACTGGAATCAGGGTCTTAGCCCCTACATCACGCTGCTCTCAGATTACATAGCAAAATCCTGCCGATTGTTCCTTTATAGGGAATCTATGGAAATTGGAGGATAATCAGAGCATTTTACATAGAAATGTGCTGCCAAGTGTAAGATAACTAGGTTCAAGTCAAAACAACCTGTGTCCTACAGCAGAATAATGACCCATAGTGTACTGTGTATAGACTAGAATAGTTAGAGAGAAGAGAAATGGGCTGGGTTATGCAGGCCAGCTGAAAACTGCTATTGGGAAGAAAAACCCAGCAAACATTCAAGAACCTCAGAGAATTACAATGGAACAAACTACCAGCAGCCAAGTGCAAAGAGCTCACAGGACTACAAAAAACATTGTTGCCAAAGGTTGACCAACTAGGGAAACTTTAACCCTGTCCTCGCCATGTACTATTTTTTTTTTTTTTTTTAATTGACTGTTTTGTATGACAGGTCAGAATTGTTTTGTTGAATACATTTGGTCATTCTATTTATTTCTTTAATATGCTGTGCATGCCCAATTATTTCTGAAGAAATTGGCTTTTATAATACTATCAATCAAAGGTGTCAATAACGTTAGCCCCAACTGTAGTTATACCAAGACTTTATTTTAGAACAATTCAAGCTAAAGATGATGTATAGTATGTGTTAATAGGATTTGTTGAGTGAAAATTAATAATATCCTCTTTGCAGCAGCCCATGGAGAGCATGCATGACAAAGGAATGTCTGATGAAATGCTCTGTGCTACTATGAAGAGCGCCAATATTAGGCCACCTCATGCTGGTATGGGCCCTCCACAGAGTCCCATGGATCAACATAGTCAAGGTACTCGCTGCTTTACTTGGTTACGAAAAGGAAATTGCAAGGATTTCTTAACTGGTTTATAAGGAAGAGCAGCACTAGTAGCTTGAATCCATTTCTGAGCAAGATCACTTAAAGTATGTGCACACAATCCGGAATTGGCAGTGCTTTATACGCAACACATGTCTGCTGCGTCCAAAGCGCTGCCGGCTATTGAGCGCGGGTGAATCCACATGTGTTCACTGAACTGTTCAGATTCACCATGTGCAGAGTTTTCTTGCGCTCTTGAGAGACGCGCCGCATGTCCGTCTCCGCAGGTGAGCCTCAGGCATCTGTGGACACATAGTGAGCTTGGGATTTCTTGAAATCCCATCCACTATGCTGTAACATCTGGACGATGGGGGTTGAACGCTGCAGAAGTACACCGCATCCAACCCGCAGCGTTTATTGATCGTGTGCACAAACCCTTAAGAGTGCTTGGTAAATCAAAGGTAGTATCCTGACAAAATTGGAAAATATAAATTTCCCTTTTTACCTTAGTCGCATCAGTATGTAATTTGCCTTGAAATGGAGCAAATGAAAATTGGGCTGTTCTGAGAAAGAAATTGCATCATGCCGGAGTTGGATCCTATTATCCTAACACACTCAGCCACGCAAGTCAATCGGTCCATGGAAAAAATTAGGACTGCAGTGGGATGACAATTTTTACGGACTGACAATGGACAATATGTAGAAATGTCATCCCATCTTCTCCACATCCTGGAAAATTTGACCACATTCTGACCACCATAATCATCCTGTTTCTCTTGGATGGTAGGCTAGGGTCACGACATTATTGTGTAAGGGTCTTGAGATGTGCACACTAGTGATGAGCGAGTGTACTCGTTGCTCGGGTGACCTCCGAGTATTTATGACTGCTCGCAGATTTAGTTTTCATCACCTCTGCAGCATGATTTACAGCTACCAGCCAGCTTAATTACATGTGGGGATTCCCTAGCAACCAGGCAACCCCCACATGTGCTCTGCCTGGCTAATAGCTGTAAATCATTCAGCTGCCGTGATGAAAACTACCGTATATACTCGAGTATAAGCCGACCCCCCTAATTTTGCCACAAAAAGCTGGGAAAACTTATTGACTCGAGTATAAGCCTAGGGTGGGAAATGCAGCAGCTACCGACGAATTTCAAAATTAAAAATAGATGCTCCATACCGTTCATTATGGCCCCATAGATTCTCGACATAAAGCTGTGCCACATATAATGCTCTGCACCGTTCATTATGGCCCCATAGATGCTCCACATAAAGCTGTGCCATATATAATGCTCTGCACCGTTCATTATGGCCCCATAGATGCTCCATAGAAAGCTGTGCCATATACAATGCTCTGCACCTTTGATTATGGCCCCATAGATAGCTGTGCCATATACAATACTCTGCACCTTTGATTATGGCCCCATAGATAGCTGTGCTATATATTACCTCTGCACCTTTGATTATGGCCCCATAGATAGCTGTGCCATATATAATGCTCTGCACCTTTGATTATGGCCCCATAGATAGCTGTGCCATATATAATGCTGTGCACCTTTGATTATGGCCCCATAGATAGCTGTGCCATATATAATGCTCTGCACCTTTGATTATGGCCCCATAGATAGCTGTGCCATATATAATGCTCTGCACCTTTGATTATGGCCCCATAGATAGCTGTGCCATATATAATGCTCTGCACCTTTGACCTTTGATTATGGCCCCATAGATGCTCCACATAAAGCTGTGCCTTATATATAGTGCTCTGCACCGTTGCCCCATAGATACTCCACATAAATCTGTGCCATTGCTGCTGCTGCAATAAAAAAAAAAAAACACATACTCACCTCTCTTGCTTGCAGCTCCCCAGGTCCCCACCCAGGTCCCGGTGTCTCTCCGCACTGACTGATCAGGCAGAGGGCGGCGCGCACACTATATGCGTCATCGCGCCCTCTGACCTGCACAGTCAGAACAAGAGGACGCGAAGACTGAGCGGCGCCCGGCGGGTGGAACGAGGGAAGGTAAATATGTAATACTCACCTGCTCCCGGCGTCCCGCTCCTTCCCCCGGACAGCTGGTCTTCGGTGCCGCAGCCTCTTCCTCTGTCAGCGGTCACCGGCACCGCTGATTAGAGAAATGAATTATGCGGCTCCGCCCCTGTGGGAGGTGGAGCAGCCTATTCATTTCTCTAATGAGCGGTCCCATGTGACCGCTGAACAGGGGAAGAGCTGCGGCACCGAAGACCGTGGGACGGGCAGGGGGAGCGCCAGGAGCCCCGGAAGCAGGTAAGTATGCCTCAGCGCCCTCGAGTATAAGCCGAGGGGGCACTTTCAGCCCAAAAATTTGGGCTGAATATCTCGGCTTATACTCGAGTATATAAGGTAAATCTCCGAACACTAACATACTCGGAGACCACCCGAGCAACAAGTATACTCGCTCATCACTAGTGCACGCTCCTCTTCTTTTGCCTTGGAGTTATTTTTATAGTTTAAATGTTCTGTACATTAAAGCCCAGTATTTTAACCCCTCTCAGACCTGGCCAATGTTAGCATTTGCACTTTTTTCTTCCAAGAGTAAAATTTTTTTATTTTATTTTTTTGCCATAGCCATATGAGAGCTTGTTTTTAATGGAATGAATTATAATTTTAAATAACCTCATGGGGTAAGATTAGTTGTGCGATTTTGTGATTTGTATGTATGACATTTGGAGTGTTCTTTTTAGTTTCATTTTTTTTTTTTTTTTTTTTGTGGTAATGTTAAATAATTTTTACAGTTTAAGATCCGACTGTTAGGCTGGGTTCACATTGCGTTAAGTGCAGTCCGTTCAACGCATAAAGATCGTGTTATGTGATCGCTATAGCGCAGATGCTCCACCTACGCTATCGGAGACGGACCCGGAAACGCTGCAGACTGCGTCCGAGGGTTCGTCACAGAATGACGACACATCACTAACGCATGCCGATTATGACATTGGGTTAGAGATGCGCTACATAATGGCAGTCAGTGAGTGTGCTAACGCATCCGTTACATGGCGTTAGTGCCCCTATGTAACAGATGCCGTCAGCGCATTGCCATTGATGCAATGTGAACCCGGCCTTATGGATTCGGCAGTAAAAAATAAGCTTTTGCTTTTTTTTTTTTTTTTTTTCCCAGTTAAAAGATTGGGAAAAGGGTGAGATTTTTAATTTTATTTAATACTTTAGTATTGCAGTATATATTCTGTTAGCACTGCTGATTTGCAGTTACGGGGTCCTGAGTTCAAATCATTACAGATACAACATCTGCAAGGATTCTTCCCACAGTGCAAATACTGATAGGGAATTTTAGATTGTAAGCCTCAATGGGGACAGTGGTGATAATGCCTGTAAGCTCTCGGGAATATGATGGTGCTATATAGGCAATGCAAAATAAAGGTAGTAAAGGAACAGAAGACAAATCCTCCCTTTCCTGTCCACATCTTGCTCTTCCCATGCTGGCCTCCTTCTGCGCCTTTATTCAGGGCTATGGAGCCAGCTGTAACGGGTACTTCCTCCACTACTGAAGTTCTTTACTTCAAGAATGAAAGAGATCCGTCCTTGACAGGAAAATGAGTTAATAACCATGGGTAAACTGTTACTGAAAAATTATATATAGTCTGCTGTGGAATCGTAACAAGATGCATGTGTGTTTTCCTTCAGGATATTTGTCTCCTCACCCATCACCATTGGGGGCTCCTGAGCATGTAGCAAGTCCAATGTCTGGTGGAGGACCAACACCCCCTCAGATACCTCCAGTGCAGCCTGGGCTCCTATTGCAAGGAGACCAACAAGTTATTAGTCAGCCCAGTCGTGGACCCTCTGCATTTAGCCAGGTTCAGCTTCACCAGCTGCGTGCTCAGATATTGGCTTACAAGATGTTGGCAAGAGGGCAACCGTTGTCAGATAATCTACAACTTGCAGTCCAAGGAAAGAGGACCTTGCCTGCAATTCAGCAACAGCAGCAGCCACCACAAGCACAACCGCCGCCACCTCAACAGCCACCTGCTAACTACATTCGACCACCAAGTAAGTTAAAGATCTTCAGCTCAGTCATTTTCTTGTTGCTTTAGTGGGAATGTAGAATTACATGTTGCTAAGTGGAGCTCTGTGCTTGTAGAAAAGGGTCCCTTGGTTTCCGTATTCTCTAATAGTAGGATACATCGACAGAGGGCTTACCCTGATGGGACAGATCTTAAGCCTCTTTTATTTTATGCTGTGTGTCTCATACCACATGTTTGTATAGGTCAGCATTCGAATGTAGTGTGAATGGAAGAGTAGAACAAGCAGCCATAAGTCCGTGTTCACACAATAGTTTTATGATGTATTTGCTCATATATCCATTGTGTACCTCCTATTTATTGAGTTTATCAATATGTAAATTATTTTTATACTATAATGATTTATGCTGCATGGTTTCCATGAGCTGCAAAAACAGAAAAAAAAACCTCATTATTTAAAATTTTTCTTCAGAGTTTTTGTAATGCAGCCCCGATGTGTACATATAATTTATATCCATTATGTGCCAGTTTGGTCAAAAGTTGATCATTTTGTAGAAACGAGTTGTGCTTTATTTTCGCTTTTGTTCCTCAAAGGCATGGGAATGCACCCAATGACTGTTGCCCCTTCTGGAACAGGGCCTACGCCTGCAATGGCCGGACATGCCGCTACAATGGCTTTAAAGCCTTGGGGAGAAGGTAAGGCTGAGTGTCATTCAGACAAATAACAGTTGGGCACTGGCAGCCAATTTATAGGTACATATTAGCCACCTGGCTCCTTGAATTATTGAGTACCCACATTTTCATAATCAGTATCAGTTCTACTGGTCAAATCCAACTTTAAAAAATTTATGGTACTAAAACTTTATCCTTAACCCCGTCACAAACTTTGACATAATTACGTCAAAGGTCGTGTTCCTGCCTCGCACTCCTAGCCCACATCTTTCCCCGTACTTGATGGCTGATTTAACAGGAGCAGTGTTGAAGGCCTGCTATGTGTAACACAAGCGATTGGATGATCGCTACTTCAAGTCTCCTAAGGGGACTATTAAAGTCCATAAAACGAGATGAAGGTAAGTTTTTAAAAATATGAGAAAAAAACACCAGTTTAAATCATCCCCTTTTGCCCCATTGAAAATAAAACCATAAAATTAAATACAAATTTGATATCGCTTCATTCAGAAATTCTCGAAATATCAAAATATAAAAACAATCTGATCAGTGAACTGTGTGGCAAGAAAAAATCAATCCGCCAGAGTAAATTTTTTTTTTTTTGGTTGCAGCACCATTACAATAAAATGCCATAAGAGGCAGTCAAAATATCGTATCTACCCCAAAATAATTTCAATAAAAACATCAACTCAAGCTGCAAAAAAAATAGGCCTTCACACAGTCCCAGATCCCAAAAAATGAAAACTCTACGAGTCTCTGACATTGGCGATATAAGCACTTTTTTTTTCCTTTTTTTTTTTTTTCTTACAACTTTCTAAAAAAAAATAAAAATCACCATTTAACCCCTTTACCCTCAAGGGTGGTTTGCACATTAATGACCGGGCCAATTTTTACAATTCTGACCGCTGTCCCTTTATGAGGTTATAACTCTGGAACGCTTCCATGGGTCCCGGTGATTCTGACATTGTTTTCTTGTGACAAATTGTACTTAAAATTGTGGTAAAATTTCTTTGATATTACTGGTGTTTATTTGTGGAAAAAAAAAAGGAAATTTGGAGAATATTTCGCAATTCTCCAACATTGAATTTTCATGCTCTTAAATCACAGAGATACAGTACAGACCAAAAGTTTGGACACACCTTCTCATTTAAAGATTTTTCTGTAATTTCATGACTATGAAAATTGTACATTCACAGTGAAGGCATCAAAACTATGAATTAGCACATGTGGAATTATATACTTAACAAAAAAGTGTGAAACAACTGAAATTATGTCTTATATTCTAGGTTCTTCAAAGTAGCCACCTTTTGCTTTGATGACTGCTTTGCACACTCTTGGCATTCTCTTGATGAGCTTCAAGAGGTAGTCACCGGGAATGGTTTTCACTTCACAGGTGTGCCCTGTCAGGTTTAATAAGTGGGATTTCTTGCCTTATAAATGGGGTTGGGACCATCAGTTGTGTTGTGCAGAAGTCTGGTGGATACACAGCTGATAGTCCTACTGAATAGACTGTTTGGCAAGAAAAAAGCAGCTAAGTAAAGAAAAACGAGTGGCCATCATTACTTTAAGAAATGAAGGTCAGTCAGTCTGAAAAATTGGGCAAACTTTGAAAGTGTCCCCAAGTGCAGTGGCAAAAACCAAGCGCTACAAAGAAACTGGTCCACATGAGGACCGCCCCAGGAAAGGAAGACCAAGAGTCACCTCTGCTTCTGAGGATAAGTTTATCCGAGTCACCAGCCTCAGAAATCACAGGTTAACAGCAGCTCAGATTAGAGACCAGGTCAATGCCACACAGAGTTCTAGTAGCAGACACATCTCTAGAACAACTGTTAAGAGGAGACTTTGTGCAGCAGGCCTTCATGGTAAAATAGCTGCTAGGAAACCACTACTAAGGACAGGCAACAAGCAGAAGAGACTTGTTTGGGCTAAAGAACACAAGGAATGGACATTAGACCAGTGGAAATCTGTGCTTTGGTCTAATGAGTCCAAATTTGAGATCTTTGGTTCCAACCACCGTGTCTTTGTGCGACGCAGAAAAGGTGAACGGATGGACTCTACATGCCTGGTTCCCACCGTGAAGCATGGAGGAGGACGTGTGATGGTGTGGGGGTGCTTTGCTGGTGACACTTTTGGGGATTTATTCAAAATTGAAGGAATACTGAACCAGCATGGCTACCACAGCATCTTGCAGCGGCCATGCTATTCCATCCGGTTTGCGTTTAGTTGGACCATCATTTATTTTTCAACAGGACAATGACCCCAAACACACCTCCAGGCTGTGTAAGGGCAATTTGACCAAGAAGGAGAGTGATGGGGTGCTACGCCAGATGACCTGGCCTCCACAGTCACCAGACCTGAACCCAATCGAGATGGTTTGGAGTGAGCTGGACCGCAGAGTGAAGGCAAAAGGACCAACAAGTGCTAAGCATTTCTGGGAACTCCTTCAAGATTGTTGTAAGACCATTCCTGGTGATTACCTCTTGAAGCTCATCAAGAGAATGCCAAGAGTGTGCAAAGCAGTCATCAAAGCAAAAGTTGGCTACTTTGAAGAACCTAGAATATAAGACATGATTTCAGTTGTTTCACACTTTTTTGTTAAGTATATAATTCCACATGTGTTAATTCATAGTTTTGATGCCTTCAGTGTGAATGTACAATTTTCATAGTCATGAAAATACAGAAAAATCTTTTAAACGGGAAGGTGTGTCCAAACTTTTGGTCTGTACTGTATGTCACACAAAATACTTCATAAGTACCATTTCCCACAAGTCTACTTTACATCAGCACATTTTTGGAACCAAATATTTTTTTGTTAGGGAGTTATAAGGGTTAAAATTTGACCTGCGATTTCTCATTTTTACAACACCATTTTGTTTAGGGACCACATCACATTTGAAGTCACTTTGAGGGGTCTATATGATAGAAAATCATTCTAAAAACTGCACCCCTCAAGGTGCTCAAAACCACATTTAAGTAGTGTATTAAGTGCTTCACAGGAATTTTTGGAATGTAAAAAAAAAAAAAATGAACATTTAACTTTTTTTCACAAAAAAATTACTTCAGATCCAATTTGTTTTATTTTACCAACGGTAACAGGAGAAATTGGACCCCAAAAGTTGTGGTACAATTTGTTCTGAGTACGCCGATGCGTGGGGGTAAACCACTCTTTGGGCGCTTGGCAGAGCTCAGAAGGGAAGGAGCACCGTTTGACTTTTTCAATGCAGAATTGGCTAGAATTGAGATCAGATGCCATGCCGCGTTTGGAGAGCCCCTGATGTGCTTAAACAGTGGAAACCCCCCACAAGTGACCCCATTTTGGAAACTAGACCACCTAAGGAACTTATCTAGATGTGTGGTGTGCACTTTGAACCCCCAATTGTTGCACTAAAGCTTATAATGTAGAGCCATAAAAATCATTTTTTTTTCACAAAAATGATCTTTTAGCCCCCAATTTTGTATTTTCCCAAGGGTAACAGGAGAAATTGGACAAAAGTTGTTGTCCAATTTGTCCTGAGTATGCTGATACCCCATGTGTGGGGGTAAACCACTGTTGGGGCGCACTGCAGAGCTCGTAAGGGAAGGAGCACCGTTTTACTTTTTCAACGCAGAATTGGATCAGGCGTCATGTTGCGTTTGCAGAGCCCCTGATGTGCCTAAACAGTGGAAACCCCCCAATTCTAACTCCAGCCCTAACCCTAATCCAAACCCTAACCATAACCCTAACCACACCCTAACCCGAACACACCCCTAAACCTAATCCCAACCCCAACACACCCCTAACCCAACTGTAAACGTAATCCAAACCCTAAACCCAATTCTAGCCCCAGCCCTAACCCTAATGGGAAAATGGAAATAAATAAATTTATTTTTGTTTTATTATTTATTATATAAAAAAATAGTTTTTGCGTCACTACATTTTGAGAGCTATAATTTTTCCATATTTTGGTCCACATAGTCCGTGATGTCTTGTTTTTTGCGGGACGAGTTGTTTTTATTGGTCCATTTTCAGGCATGTGACATTTTTTTATCGCTATAACTTTTTATTTTTTCGCTGATGATGCTGTATGGCGGCTCGTTATTGGAACAATATTTATTTTATTTTTTTCTTTATTTAGGAATTTAAAAAAAATACTTTTACACAGTGTAATAATTTTTATTTATTTATTTTTTACTTTTTTATATTGTCCCAGGGTGGGACATCACTATATTAAAGTCAGATCGCTGATCTGACACTTTGCAGAACACTGTGTCAGATCAGCGATGTGACAGGCAGTGAAGGAGTCTTGCTGGCGCCTGCTCTCAGCAGGCACTGACAAGCCTCCATCCTGCAGGACCCAGAAGGACCCCGTGGCTATCTTGCAGGGAGGAGACAGGAGGAGACGCTCAGAACAACGCGATCACATCGCCTTGTTCTGAGGGTCTCAGGGAAGCACACAGGGAGCCCCCTCCCTGCGCGATGCTTCCATATGCTATCTGCGATCATGTTTGATTGCAGTGTTCCGGGGTTAAAGTGTCGGGAGCGGTCCGTGACCACTCCTGGCACATAGTGCCGGATGTCAGCTGTGATAATCAGCTGACACCCGGCTGCAGTCGGACGTGCTCCCCCCGTGAGCGCGGCTGATCGCATATGACGTACTATCCAGTCGAGGGTCATACGGGCCCTGGTCACCTTGACGGGATAGTGTCACGCTCGCGCCCAGACTGGTTGGCGTGGGGGTGTGGCCCCACTGGACCACAGACCAGACTACTTTGGAAGGGGCGTAACTAAGTAGCTTCCTTGGTCCTTCGCTGGAGCCTCTGATGGTGAGGTCAGACTTGTGCGGCAGGAAGCTACCAGGTACCACTCCAGGGTGGTGTCTGGCTGTGGCTTCTGATCCCACCGGGGAACGGAACATAGACAGGCAAGCGGGCACGGCTGGCACTCTGGCAGACAGGCGGGCACTGCTGGGACACTGGCAGGCGGGCATGGCTGGCTCTTTGGCATGCAGGTACGGGTACTACAGAGACACTGGCAGGCGGGCACGGCTGGCTCTCTGGTTGGCAGGC
This sequence comes from Ranitomeya variabilis, assembly GCF_051348905.1. NCBI lineage: Eukaryota > Metazoa > Chordata > Amphibia > Anura > Dendrobatidae > Ranitomeya > Ranitomeya variabilis. Next base: position 397,208,602 of record NC_135232.1, read on the forward strand.
AGGTACGGGTGACTCTCTGGCAGGACAAGCGGACTAGGCTGGTACACTGGAAGAACCGGTAGGGACCGGTCTGCAGGCAGGTATGTAAAACAGGTAAGAACCTGTTCAGACAGGAGGACTTAAGAATAGGTAGAGAAAGATCGCAAGAGTGGATGCAGAGCGAAAGCACAGGAGCTAGAGCCAAGAACAGAGATGCAGGAGGGGGAGCCAAGTGCAGAAACGCAGAAGGCGGAGCCACGAGCAGGAGGCGGTGCCACATGCATTAACACAGGAGGCGGGGTCAAGAGCAGGAGGCGGAGCCACGTGCAGAAACGCAGGAGGCGGAGCCAAGAGCAGGAGGCGGAGCCACGTGCAGAAATGAGGGAGGCGGAGCCATGTGCAGAAACACAGGAGGCGGAGCCAAGAGCAAGACAAAGTCGGAGTGCAGAGCTGAGTGCAGAGCAAAACACAGAGTGCAGAGCTGAGAGCAAAGCCACAGGGTGAAGAGCCCAGAGCAAAACCACAGAGAGTAGAGCAAGGTCACAGAATGCAGTGCAGGAGCAAAGCAAGGTCGCAGAGAGCAGAGCCAAAAGCAAAGCAAAGTAAGACACAGAGTACGCACAGCAGGGAAAGGAAACCAAGGCAGGGATATAAACTGACACAGGAACAGGACTAGGGTAAGACAAAGTCAGGAACAGGACAAGGCACAGAGACATGGACACAAGCCAGGGTACGACGCCCCACTGGGTAGCGGACACAGGCTAGGGTACGAAGCCCCACTGGATGGCAAACACAGGACACAGACCAGGGTACAACGCCCCCCTGGGTGGTAGACATAAGATTAACAGAGACAGGGCCTGGCACCTCAGCACCTAAGAACTGACTGAGCGAGTAAGTTGCACAGGCCCCCACCAATGGGTGGGGATCTTTTAAATACAGGAAACCTCATGGCAATTGGCCGGGGGCACCATAGCAAGGTGCACACAGTCTCAATAAGACACAGGCGTTGCATCGGGCGTAATAGTACGCTGATGTCGGACACCCTCCCTTTGATGTGGGCTCCGGCGGTGAACCCACATCTCTTCCTGCACATGTCAGCTGTTCAAAGTAGATGACATGTCCCGCTAACAGCTGCGGGAGGAATCTCTGACTGCAACACTTAACACACGCTTCCAGCAAGCGCGCTGGAAATCCCGCCCATCGGCGCCCTAGTCACATGACAGCAGGTTGTCGATGGGTTGGCATGACAACCAGAGGTTGTTCGCCTGGTGGTCGGCGCTCATAGCAAGTCAGCAAATCTACATACAGGCGTTTTGACCATCGCCTGTACGTAGCAGAGCCGATCAGGTTGTGGTAGCTTCTAGTCTCCCATGGAGACTATTGAAGCATGCTAAAAGTAAATTAAAAAAAAAAAAAAAAAAGGTTAAAAAAAAAATAAAAATAATTAAAAGTTCAAATCACCACCCCTTTTGCCCCATTCAAAATAAAACAATAGAAAAAAACCCCAAACCTACACACATTTGGTATCACCGCGTTCAGAATCGCTCAATCTAACAATATGTGAAAAAGAATTAACCCGATCGCTAAGCGGCGTAATGGAAAAAAAGTTAAAACACCAGAATTAAGTTTTTGGTTTTTTTTTGTCACCACAACATTGCATTAAAATGCAATAAAGGGCTATCCAAAGACTGTATCCACACCAAAATGGTATTTATAAAAATGTCAGCTTGGCACGCAAAAAATAAAAAAGTTATGGCTGTGGGAAGAAGGGTACCAAAAAATGAAAATGCAAAAACGAAAATACCTTTGGTCATGGAGGGGTTAAAATGATATCTGGGGTGAAGAAATCCGTGGCTCTGGTTCTTGTCTAATCAGTGTTAGAAGTTTGCAGCTAATGATATGCCTGTACTGTGTAATGGCTGTATCTAACCGTACAGGAACATGGTGTGATCATAAAACAGCTCTTGGGCAGGGGGGGAAGCAAAAGCGAGGATACAGACATTACAGCAGGGGATCATAGCTGATCATTTCTGTGAGGTAAAACAGGTAGCATTAGCTTTTCTTCAGAGAAGAGCATCAGTTGGGAACCCTTGCTGAAGTGTCTGTATGCTTTTGCTTCCTCTCCTGCCCAGGAGATGTGGATTGATGAGACTATGTTCCTGCATGGTCCCACATAGGCAGTACACACTTTTAATAAATTTGAGTGATTTTTTTTTTTTTTCAGACTGTGTTCAATGTGTGTTGATCTTATGCAACATGCTGTCATTTTTGGAATACAGAGTCATAGAATGATAGAGTTGGAAGGGACCTCCAGGTGTCCAACCTCCTGCTCAATGCAGGAGTCACTAAACCTTCTCAGGCAGATGTCTCAGATATGCTGGATATTGCAATGTGTGTGGAAAAAATGCAATGTAAAATGCATGATGACCAGCAATAATGTTCAGTAAAGCCCATAGTTTTGATAGGTTTTTTTCTATATGACTCCCGCAAGCTGACAGTGGACATCCTGGGTCTGCTGGCCGTCTACTCAGACTGCTTATCACTTTTTTTTATTTTTTTCCCGTCTGTGGGGTCCTTCATCTTACATTGCTCAATACATTTAAAATATTTATCTGCCAACATTGTGTCCTAGTCTGTTCCTGATGTTTAGTTTTTCCTTTTACAGATTTTGGTGCTTAAACAGAAAGAACTTGCAGTCATTTCACAGAAAATGATCTGTACAAGAACCAGAGCTGTCTGAATGAACTGGCCTTGGAACTGCTTCATTTGTCCATCCCCCTCATAATAGTACCGGTTTTCCTGCAGAATGTAGTCTTCCAGGGATGCCATGTGAAGAATTTTGACAACAAGCGGCTCTGAGTAATTAGTTTAAACCGTTAACGACCGCTGATACGCATTAAAATGTCTGTCGTTAAGGGGCCTTATTCCCTCATTGCCGTTTTAAAACTACAATGGGGAATAAGGGAATAACGCTTCCCGGTGACAGCAATTCCCGCAGATGTCAGCTGTATATGACAGCTGACACCGTGCAGTATCTGACCTGGCCGGTTTTGTTATTTATTGGGACCGATTAACCTCTTAAATACCGCTGTCAATCGTGGTGGCTGTACTTAAAGGGAACTTAAAGAAACAACCACAAGACGGATTTCATCAACCAAAGTATCATTTTAATCAGTATAACGGCACCGACCTGACACTTTGTGTAAGTTACTATGCACAATCCTGCTGACAGGATCCCTTTAAGTTGTTGCAAGGGAGTCATAAGACCCCCTTAGTAACAATCAAACCCTCACGAGTCCCGATGGATTCCATGGTACTCTAAGGTCACAGGGTACGGTGACCAGTGAGATCCAGCTAAAGCTGGTTCTCACAGGCTGTCCGTGAGGCTGGTTTCACATTTGCGTTGCGGACGGCTGCGGACTTCCTCCGTGAAGCCCCGCCCTCCGCCTCTAGCTCCGCCTACTTCTGCATGCGGCCTATCTTTAACATTAGGTACGCAGGTCATGCCGCTGTATGCGGATGCTTCCGCATGCGTTGTTTTGACGATGCGGCGACCAGCGTAGGACGCAGCTTGTAGCAATTTTTTTTTTTTCTCTGCATCGTCAAAACGACGCATGCGGAAGCATCCGCATACAGCTGCACGACCTGCATACCTAATGTTAAAGATAGGTACGCAGGCCGCATGCAGAAGTAGGCGGAGCTAGTGGCCGAGGGCGGGGCTTCACGGAGGAAGTCCGCAGCTCCTCAAAACGCTAGTGTGAAACTAGCCTGAGACATTGACTGACTTCTCTCATGCACTGCAGTACACAAGTACTGCAGTGTATGAGACCAGTGATCAAAATAAAAATTATACATGTCCCACCATGAATAAATGTGGGGGGAAAAAAAGTAAAATTCTGTAAAAATAAATTAATTTAAAAAGCGAAGTGCGCACAAAGAACCAATCAAAACATAGAGTTTATGATAACAAAAAAGTACACATAATTGTTATTGTCGCATCTGGAACGACTCACTCTATAAAACTGGCACGTTATTTATTCCGTTTGGCGAATGGCAAAAAAGTGAATAAAAAACAATGAAAAAATAAAATAAAAAATGGTATAAATGAAAATGCCAAATAGTCCTGCAATAAACAAGCCCTAATATGGCTCATTCGGTGTAAAAGTTACAGCTCTCAGAATATGATGATGCAAGAACAAATTCATTTTTGTAAAATATTTTTTTTAATGTGTAAAAATAGCAAAGCATAAAAAATATATAAATCTGGTATTGTTTTTATGTTGCTGACCCAACGAACAAATCTGTCTTAACTTTTACCACTTGGTGAACGACGCAAAAAAGAAAATCAAATGAATTGCTGGTTTTTATTCTGTGTCTGAAAAGTCTGAGTAAACAGCAATCAAAAAATATTGTGCCCCAAAATGGTGCCAAAAAATCTAATTCGTCCCGCAAAAAATAAGCCCTCATACAGCTCTCAGAATATGGCCACAAAAAGGCTACAATTTATTAAAAAAACAAACAAAAAACAACAAACATTTTTACTATGTAATAGCAGCAAAACCTAACATAAAAGAAGATATAAATCTGGTATCGCTGTAATCGCACTGACTTAAAGAAAAAAAAAACTGCCTTATCTCTTATACTGCAATGTAAACCACACAATAATAGTGAACTGTTCTTGCACTGCTGTCTATTTGTTCATTCTAACTCCCAAAAATTGGAATAAGACGCGGCTCACATTTATACTGCGCTTTCCACTGAGCTCTTACTTCAGGGTTTCCATGTAAATTCCCCAAAACGCAATTCAGACAATACCCCCAAAGGACCACTCGCTTATGAGACAGATGGAGCCACTTTGGACTGGTCTCCGTTCCGTTGATGTCTCATCATTTTGGGCGTCTTTTTAGCACACAAGTGTGGGCCACTGGAGCAGACGCAAAACGGACTCCAAAGTGTCTCCATCTGCCTCATTATGTTGGGTGGCTCTGTTGAGGGGTTTAGTCTGAATCACATTTTTATGGGATTTAGACGGAAACCCTGTGGATAAAATCCTTGAGGGGTGTAATTCCAAAAAATGGGGTTACTTGTGGAGGGTTTCCACTGTTTATGCTCATCAGGGTTTCACCAAACACGACATGATGCCTACAAGACCATTCCATCAAAGTCTGCGTTTCTGATAACCGCCATGCGCCCAAACAGTAATTTTCCCCCACATATGGAGTATCGGTGCAATTGGGAGAAATTGCGCAAGAAATTTTTGGGTCCATTTTCTCCTGTTACCCTTGTGAAAATAAAAAATTTCGGGCTAAGTTAAACATTAAAAAAAAAAATAAATAAATAAAAAAAAAAGGTAAGATGTTCATTTTTTTCCCTTCCATTTTGCTTTAGTTCAAAGTCGAGAACCTTTTTGGCTGAGAGCCATGAACACCACATATTTTAAAATGTTATTACATGAGAGACATACAATATGTTTAAAACTATATACAAGTAAATGTGTGTATTTTATGGAAGACCAAAACTTTTAAAGTACAATAAGTCTCTGAATTCTTTTTAATGTTGTTATGCTGCTGCTAACCAATTATGAATAAAATACTTACCATTAATGTGACTTCTGGTGCTGCATGGTTTTGCTGATGGCTTTGTAGTCTGGTTGATACGTGGCGGGGTTAAGCTTCATTGCAAGCATTGAGACTTCCATCTGTTAAACGTGATTGTAGGTTGATCTTAATGTTATTTAGATGTGAGAAAGACTGCTCACATGCATACGTAGAGCCAAACATTGTCAGTACAGTGGTGTGGTATGTGACGGGAAGCGCAGTCCAAGTTTTGACAGTCAGCTGGTCTGCGGGTTGAAGTTTTTTCATTTCTCCCCACTTGTTTGCTCACCAACTATGCTTGTTGTTGTGCAAGTCTTTCTAAATCTTCCTTTAGTGACTTAAACTTATTCACCCACATGTCTGAGGCCTTCAGGTCAGCAGCTTGTAGCTCAAAATCTCTGAAGTAGATACCAGGGATGTAACTCAGGTCGGCGCTGTCCACTGCACACTCGTGTGGATGGGTGATGAACTTAAAAAGACGAGAGCGCTCACGAAATTCTCCAAAGCGCACTTTGACTGCAGGAGATTAGATGTGAAGCTTCTAGCTGCTGAAGATCAAGATGTTGAGCTAGGTCACTTGCTATGCATGAATCTTTAAACGCTCCCAGTTTTTCAAAGTGTAGTAAACGACCTGTTTCAATGTCGGCGATGAAGAGTTCTAGCTTGTTTTCAAATGCAAACACTGCTTGTTGAAGGGATAAGACTGTATTTCCAACACCTTGCATTTTCACATTGAGCTGGTTTCAGATGTTCAGTCATGTCCAGGAGATAGTAGAACTTCAGGAGTCACTCAGTGTTGGCTAACTCAGGATGCTCATTTCAAGAAAAGTCTGGATTTCGCTCAGACAAGCGGCCAAACTGCTGAGCAACTTCCCTCTTGACAACCAACACACTGCTGTGGAGAAGCAGACCAGGATAATTATTCCCAGTTTCATCCAGCAGTGTTTTAAACTGGCGATCATTTAAATCTCGGGCAACAATAAAGTTATCCACCTGAATGACCAGCGACATAACCTCACCAAGCTGCTTGCCACACATCTGAGCACAAAGCACCTTTTGATGTAGGATGCAGTGAAAACTTAGGATAAGTCTCTCTTCATGTTCACGAAGAAGCCCAAGAATACTTTGGCTTTCCACGCCATGCACGGAGCACCATCAGTACACACCGAAATAAGTTTATCTATCTGTAGATTTTTTTTCTTTTGCGAGATCCGTGAAAGACTTGAATAAATCCTCCCCCCTCTTGTCCCTATCAAAGGCAAAACAGCAAGACTTTCCTCACATAGTGTGTCATCGACAGCATACCTTGCAATCACGCTGAACTGGGATAAATGGCTTACATCTGTTGACTCATCCAAAGCGAAAGAAAAGAATGGTGCTGCATTTATGTCCTTCACTTGTGTTGCCTCAATTTGATTTGCTATCATGATGGTACGATCGTGAACAGTTCTTGCCGACAGAGGCTTGTCATTTATTCGTTTGATTATCTTGTCTGTATCCGAAATGTCGTCAAAAAGTTCATTGGCAACATCAAGTATGAATGTTTTGGCATACTCTGCATCTGTGAATGGCTTTCCGTTTGGCACAATTGCTAAAGCACCAGCAAAGCTAGCCGAATTCCAGTCACCTTGTTGGGTCCAAACACGGAGTTGCTGCTGACTAGCTTGCACTCTGCACAGTGGCTCTTGACATTCTTTCTTCCTGCTGTCCCCACAGGATATTTCGATGCAAATGTAGTGTGGCTTGTGTCGACGTGCCGCTTTATATTTGACCATTTCATCGATGCAATTTTAACATTGCATATTAGACACACTGCAGATCCTGCTCTCTCCACAAAGGCGAATTCCTCTGTCCATTCCTGCTGAAAAGTACGATACTACATCTCTTTTACTTTTAGCCATCTTTTTCAATGAAAGGGTTTCTGCAATTAGCTAGCTGACTACTTGATTAAAGGGAGGGAAGTTTACTTGAGCCCTCACAACGACCTTCTGGTCCGCACCACAGGAAGCCGTCACCCGGGATATAAGTCGCCCGCCCTTCTGACAGCTAGAGTGGCACTTGAGCGTACAGAGCTCAGTTGCTGCTAGGCTGGGGTGAGGAGAATGCCGGCTGACAGCACAGGAACTCCCTATACCTGCTGGTGAGCTTGTCTCGGCTTACTGATTCTGCTCCCGTGTGTGAGGGACAGTGACTGCTACTTCTGCTCCACTCCGGTCGTGTCCATGGAGCAATGGCAGTTAGATGAGCGGTGACTCGTCTGGGGTCTTGTAAAACTGTTTATGGAAGTCAGGGAGGGTTTAAGTGAGCCGTTTTCTTCTTGGAGCTGATTTACTATACATCTGAAAGTGAAATGTTACTATCAGTAAGCACAACACAGTGGGATGATAGTGTAATAGATTTAGAGTTCTACTTTAAAATGACATTCCAGCAAGCGTATGCTTTAGGGAGGAAAGAATCACAACCAGCAGAGTGTCCAGTGAGGCAGGTGGAGAGGGACCAAGCACAGGTAGGAGTGCTAGGAGGCTCTTGGTCAGTCTGTAGGTGGCCCCAATGAAAAATTGTCAATCAGTCAAAGCAGTACACGAGTGTTTCAACCGATGAGGCTGGGAGAGCCTGTGTTATTAGCCACAATGGTATGGTAGACAGCAGTATTTACCTTATCTTTCGCCGGATTTGAGGCTGTATACCAGTGCGGAAGTGGTGAGGAGATGCGGTTTGCAGGTATTGCTATGGAGTACATGAGGCAAGGAGAGGAGCGGAGTGCTGTCCTGGCTGGTGACAGGCGCTCCGTGCGGCTCTACTGGGCAGGTGTGGATGTTTAGATGCTGCGGTTGAGTCCCGTGGTAGGATGGTGACTGGAGATTGCATGACGCCAGTGGTTACATGTAGCCCACGTGACTGCCGCAGGTACGAGGCGCCGTAAAAATTTGGCTCGGTCATTAATGTCAAATTTGACTCCGTTGCTAAAGGGTTAAGTAAGTATTTTGATATATTTTTATAAATTGACATAAAATAATTTTGATAATGGTCTTAACATGTTTGTTTGTCTTAGTGATTTTATATATATGTTTTTTTTTTTTCAGGCCAAACTTCAGAACTCCAAAGTACCCCTCAGAAGCTGTCAGTACCACCGCCAAGTGGCAGACCATCCCCAGCACCACCTGCAGCTCCACCATCTGTCACTTTGCCTGGTCCATCGGTCCCACAGCCTACACCTGGGCAACCAACACCAATTGTTCAACTTCAGCAAAAACAGAACCGAATTAGTCCTATCCAGAAACCACAGGGCTTAGATCCTGTTGAAATACTACAAGAAAGGGAATACAGGTACAAAACAAAGTGCTCATATCACATAGGCGATTGCAGAGTACCCACCATACATCTTTTTGACATTTAGTGTTCACTGGAAGGAAGTAAGGAAGAATGCTGTTTAACCTCTTTGATCGCAAGATTCAAACACATCAAATTCAACATTGCTCTTATCAACTATACATAATTCTATTTTCAATAGTTTATAACCATCAGTACCATTCAACATTAGAGATTAGCATCTTATAACAAACCATTCAGAATACTTGTCTTGTTTATGCAAATAATAATCAATTTTCATTTCAAGAAATATTCCACGTTCACACTTCTGTGTTTTTTTTTTTTGTTGTTTAGTTTTTTTTTGTGGGGGAGGAAAAAAAAGTGATTTTATTGTACTGTCATCAGGTGTAAACAGTAGCAGGCTGGCTGCTGGGCTACAATACCAGTTCATGGCTATAGTAATGTAACATTCTTGCAATAATTTTCTTGTGAAGAACACCGAACCATGTTGGAAAGAATTTGATTTTTTTTTTTTTTTTTTGCATTTTCATATTTTTCTTCCTCACTTTGCTTAACCCCTTAACGACCGCCGATACGCCTTTTAACGGCGGCCGCTAAGGGTACTTAAACCACAGCGCCGTTAATTAACGGCGCTGTGGAAAAAGTGAATAGCGCCCCCCAGAGTCGGATTTTCTCTGGGGTCTCGGTTGCCGAGGGTAGCCGAGACCCCAGAGAACATGATTCGGGGGTTTTTTACCGACCCCCGAGTTGCGATCGCCGGTAATTAACCGTTTACCGGCGGTCGCAACAAAAAAAAAAAAAACGCGATTTGCCGTTTAATTTCTCTGTCCTCCGATGTGATCGCACATCGGAGGACAGAGAAATGTGGTCCCCGATGGCCCCCAATAGCCCCCCGATACTTACCTACCTCCCCCGGTGCTCCTCGTGTCTCCCCATGGGCGCCGCCATCTTTTTTCCGGGAAAAAATGGCGGGCGCACGCGCAGTGCGCCCGCCGCCCGGCACCCGGATGTTCTTTGGGGTCTCGGCTGCCGGGGGTAGCCGAGACCCCAAAGAACATGATCGGGGTCGATTTGCACCGACCCCTGCTTTGCGATCGCCGGTAATTAACAGTTTACCGGCGACCGCAAAAAAAAAAAAAAAAAAAAAAAAAAAGCGATCAGTTATTTCTCTGTCCTCTGATGTGATCGCACATCAGAGGACAGAGAAATAGGGGGATTCGGGGACCCTAACATACTCACCCGGGGTCCCTGGGTCCTCTTCTGTCTTCTCCTGCCAGCCGGCTTTTTCATCATGGCGGGCGCATGCGCAGTGCGCCCGCCATCTGCTGCCATCTGCCGGCCGGCAGGAGAAGACAAGTTGGGGCTAAAATTAGGGTTAGGGTTAGGGTTAGGGTTAGAGTTAGGGTTAGGGTTAGGGTTAGGGTTGGGGCTAAATTTAGGGTTAGGGCTAGGGTTAGGGTTAGGCTACTTTCACACTAGCGTTTTTTGGCTTCCGTCGCAATGCGTCGTTGGAGAAAAAACGCATCCTGCAAAAGTGCTTGCAGGATGCGTTTTTTCTCCATTGGCTTGCATTAGCGACGCATTGCGACGGATTGCCACATGTCGCATCCGTCGTGCGACGGATGCGTCGTGCTTCGGCGGACCGTCGACACAAAAAAAACTACATGTAACTTTTTTGTGCGACGTGTCCCACATATTTCAGTGCCACGTGCCACGTATTTAAGTGACACGTGCCACGTATCAAAGTGCCACGTGCCACATATTTCAGTGCCACGTATCAAAGTGCCACGTGCCACGTATCAAAGTGCCACGTGCCACGTATCAGAGTGCCACGTGCCACGTATCAAAGTGCCACGTGCCACATATTTCAGTGCCACGTGCCACGTATCAAAGTGCCACGTGCCACGTATCAAAGTGCCACGTGCCACATATTTCAGTGCCACGTGCCACGTATCAAAGTGCCACGTGCCACGTATCAAAGTGCCACGTGCCACATATTTCAGTGCCACGTGCCACGTATCAAAGTGCCACGTGCCACGTATCAAAGTGCCACGTGCCACATCTTTCAGTGCCACGTGCCACGTATTTAAGTGACACGTGCCACGTATCAAAGTGCCACGTGCCACATATTTCAGTGCCACGTATCAAAGTGCCACGTGCCACGTGCCACGTATCAAAGTGCCACGTGCCACGTATCAAAGTGCCACGTGCCACGTATTTGAGTGCCACGTATTTAAGTGACACGTATCACGTATAAGTGCCACGTGTCACGTATTTAATTGCCACATATTTAAGTGCCACGTATCAAGATTTTCCATGGAGAACAGACACATCCAGAGATATGTCTGCTCTCCACGGCTGCAGCAACACACTGACAGGAGCCATAGTTCCTGTCGGTGTGTCACTGCGCATGCGCGAGCGAGTTTACCGGCGGTCATTGACCCCGGCACTCTCGCTTAACGGCAGTGCTGCGTGGGAAAGTTCAACGCAGCTGTACTGCTGTTAACCGAGACGCCGGAGTCATTGAACTCCGGAACAGTACGCGATACACTGCTAGGAGCTTCGCTCCTGGCAGTGTATCGCCGGAGAGCAGCCGATCGGCGTGGGAAACTCGTTTTATGGATTCTGCGGACAGGGAGTATGAATTTGGTTTATTATTTTTGGATTTTTTCCTGGAGGATCGAGGGCTTCGCCTACAAGTGTGCTGTTGGTGAGTATATACTCTGTGTTATATGTTGTATGTACTGTGTGTCATGTATGTGTATTGTGTGTAGGTGTTTTGTGTAACTTTACAATTGTGCTAAGTCGCCGGACACAGGGACAACTCTCCCATCCTAATACCGGATGGGAGTAGTAGTCCCATACGGCGACTTAGCACAATGGTGGCACTAGCGTCGCATGGGGACACACACACGCACACACACGCACACACACGCACACACACACACACAGAAGGACTCCATGCTGCTTCACTGGGGGGCGGGGGCTTCCCTCTTCCTGTCCGACGTCACGTCCGGTCCTGGGTGTCAACCCCTCCGTACAAAGACGCCGACACCCAGGACAAAGGCGCTGTGTGTGGAAGGTAATATGGGGCCCTAGGGGGATACGCAGACACGCCGCTGCGTAAAGAATTGACATGTCAATTCTTTTTACGCCGGCGTGTTTGCAGACAAAAGCGCCGCGTTTTTTTGCGGTGTGTCTGAACGGCAAAGTGAATTTCTCATTCACTTTGCCGGCAGACGAAAATGACATTGCGCATTTTTGAAAAGCGCCCGCAAAATAGCGCTCAAAAATGCGCTATGTCTGAAAGTAGCCTAAGGCTTCTTTCACACTTGCGTCGGTACGGGGCGGTCGCAATGCGTCGGCCCGATGTACCGACGCACGTTGTGAAAATTGTGCACAACGTGGGCAGCGGATGCAGTTTTTCAACGCACCCGCTGCCCAGTCTATGTCCTGGGGAGGAGGGGGCAGAGTTACGGCCACGCATCCGCGGAAATGGCGGACGCGACGTACAAAAAAAAGGTTACATTGAACTTTTTTTGTGACGACGGGGGCTAAAGTTATGGTTAGGGTTGGGGCTAAAGTTAGGGTTGGGGCTAAAGTTAGGGTTAGAGTTGGGATTAGGGTTAGGGTTTGGATTAGGGTTGGGATTAGTGTTACGTTTGGGATTAGGGTTGGGATTAGGGTTAGGATTAGGGTTAGGGGTGTGTTGGATTTAGGGTTTTGATTAGGGTTATGGTTAGGGTTGAGATTAGGGCTGTTTTGGGGTTAGGGTTGTGATTATCGTTAGGGTTGTGATTAGGATTATGGATCGGGTTGAGATTAGGGTTAGGGCTGTGTTGGGGTTAGGGTTGGAGTTAGAATTGGGGGGTTTCCACTGTTTAGGTACATCAGGGGGTCTCCAAACACGACAGCCAATTTTGCGCTAAAAAAGTCAAATGGTACTCCCTCCCTTCTGAGCTCTGCCGTGCGCCCAAACAGTGGTTTACCCCCACATATGGGGCATCAGCGTACTCGGGATAAATTGGACAACAACTTTTGGGGTCCAATTTCTCCTGTTACCCTTGTGAAAATAAAAACTTGGGGGCTAAAAATCTTTTTTGTTGGAAAAAAATATATTTTTTTATTTTCACTACTCTGCATTATAAATTTCTGTGAAGCACTTGAGCTTTCAAAGTTCTCACCACATATCTAGATAAGTTCCTTAGGGGGTCTAGTTTCCAAAATTTGGTCACTTGTGGGGGTTTCTACTGTTTAGGTACATTAGGGGTCTGCAAACGCAACATAACGCCCGCAGACAATTCTATCAAAGTCTGCATTGCAAAATGGCGCTCCTTCCCTTCCGAGCTCTGCCGTGCGCCCAAACAGTGGTTTACCCCCACATATGGGGTACCAGCATACTCAGGACAAATTGGACAACAACTTTTGGGGTCCAATTTCTCTTGTTACCCTTGTGAAAATAAAAATTTGGGGGCTAAAAAAATCTTTTTTGTGGGAAAAAAATTATTTTTTATTTTCACTACTCTGCATTATAAACTTCTGTGAAGCACTTGGGCATTCAAAGTTCTCACCACATATCTAGATAAGTTCCTTGGGGGGTCTATTTTCCAAAATGGGGTCACTTGTTGGGGGTTTCTACTGTTTAGGTACATTAGGGGTCTGCAAAGGCAACATAACGCCCGCAGACCATTCTATCAAAGTCTGCATTCCAAAATGGCACTCCTTCCCTTCCGAGCTCTGCTATGCGCCCAAACAGTGGTTTACCCCCACATATGGGGTACCAGCATACTCAGGACAAATTGGACAACAACTTTTGGGGTCCAATTTCTCTTGTTACCCTTGTGAAAATAAAAACTTGGGGGCTAAAAAATCTTTATTGTTAAAAAATATATATTTTTTATTTTCACGACTCTGCATTATAAACTTCTGTGATGCACTTGGGCATTCAAAGTTCTCACTACACATCTAGATAAGTTCCATGGGGGGTCTAGTTTCCAAAATGGGGTCACTTTTGGGGGGTTTCTGCTGTTTAGGCACATCAGGGGCTCTCCAAACGCGACATGGCGTCCGATCTCAATTCCAGTCAATTTTGCATTGAAAAGTCAAATGGCGCTCCTTTGCTTCCGAGCTCAGCCATGCGCCCAAACAGTGGTTTACCCCCACATATGGGGTGTCGGCGTACTCAAGACAAATTGTACAACAGCTTCTGGGGTCCATTTTCTCCTGTTACCCTTGGTAAAATAAAAATTTGGAGGCAAAAAGATCATTTTTGTAGAAAAAATGCGATTTTTTTATTTTCACGGCTCTACGTTATAAACTTCTGTGAAGCACCTGGGGGTTTAAAGTGCTCACCACACATCTAGATAAGTTCCTTAAGGGGTCTAGTTTCCAAAATGGTGTCATATGTGGGGGGTCTCTACTGTTTAGGCACATCAGCGGCTCTCCAAACGTGACATGGCGTCCGATCTCAATTCCAGCCAATTCTACATTGAAAAAGTAAAACGACACTCCTTCTCTTCCAAGCTCTGCGGTGCGCCCAAACAGTGGTTTACCCCCATATATGGGGTATCGACGTACTCAGGAGAAATTGCACAACAACTTTTGTGGTCTAATTTCTCCTGTTACCCTTGTGAAAATAAAAATTTGGGGGCAAAAAGATCATTTTTGTAGAAAAAATGAGATTTTTTATTTTCACGGCTCTACGTTATAAACTTCTGTGAAGCACTTGGGGGTTCAAAGTGCTCACCACACATCTAGATAAGTTCCTTGGGGGGTCTAGTTTCCAAAATGGTATCACTTGTGGGGGGTTTCCACTGTTTAGGCACATCAGGGACTCTCCAAACGCGACATGGCATCCGATCTCAATTCCAGCCAATTCTGCATTGAAAAAGTCAAACGGTGCTCCTTCACTTCCAAGCTCTGCGGTGCGCCCAAACAGTGGTTTACCTCCACATATGGGGTATCGACGTACTCAGGAGAAATTGCACAACAACTTTTGTGGTCTAATTTCTCCTGTTACCCTTGTGAAAATAAGAATTTGTGGGCGAAAAAATCATTTTTGTGAAAACAAATGCGATTTTTTATTTTCACGGCTCTACGTTATAAACTTCTGTGAAGCACTTGGGGGTTCAAAGTGCTCACCACACATCTAGATAAGTTCCTTGGGGGGTCTAGTTTCCAAAATGGTGTCACTTGTGGGGGGTTTCCACTGTTTAGGCACATTAGGGGCTCTCCAAACGCGACATGGCGTCCGATCTCAATTCCAGCCAATTCTGCATTGAAACAGTCAAACGGTGCTCCTTCACTTCCAAGCTCTGCGGTGCGCCCAAACAGTGGTTTACCTCCACATATGGGGTATCGGCGTACTCAGGAAAAATTGCACAACAAAATTTGTGGTTAAATTTCTGTTTTTACACTTGTGAAAATTAAAAAAAATGGTTCTGAAGTAAAATGTTTGCAAAAAAAAGTAAAATGTTAATTTTTTTCTTCCACATTGTTTTAGTTCCTGTGAAGTACGTAAAGGGTTAATAAACTTCTTGAATGTGGTTTTGAGCAGCTTGAGGGGTGCAGTTTTTAGAATGGTGTCACACTTGGTTATTTTCTATCATATAGACCCCTCAAAATCACTTCAAAGGTGATGTGGTCCCTAAAAAAAACATGGTGTTGTAAAAATGAGAAATTGCTGGTCAACTTTTAACCCTTATAACTCCCTAACAAAAAAAAAAATTGTTTCCAAAATTGTGCTGATGTAAAGTAGACATGTGGGAAATGTTATTTATTAACTATTTTTTGTGACATATCTCTCTGATTTAAGGGCATAAAAATACAAAGTTTGAAAATTGCAAAATTTTAAAAATTTTCGCCATATTTCCATTTTTTTCATAAATAATCGCAAGTAATATCGAAGAAATGTTACCACTAACTTGAAGTACAACATGTCACGAAAAAACAATCTCAGAATCAGCGGGATCCGATAAAGCGTTCCAGAGTTATAACCTCATAAAGTGACACTGGTCAGAATTGTAAAAATTGGCTCGGTCATTAAGTACCAAATTGGCTCTGTCACTAAGGGGTTAAAAGAGCAATAGCCATATGAGGGATTGTTTTTTGCAGCGACAAGTTGTAATTTTGAATGGCACCATTAATTTTACCATTGAGTGTACTGTGGAAACAGGATGAAAAAATCCAATCGTGAAATTCCACAATTTGCGGGGATTTTGTTTTTAAGAAAGGGGTTAAGAAATTAACCTGATGACAGGAAATGTTGAAACCTAAATAATCAAACATTTTATCATTAATAACAATAATGACATAGTGGCTTTGCCATTAGTAGCTTTGGCACTAGATAAAAAAAAAAGTTGGCTCTTCCTGGCCAGCTATTCTTCCTCTTTAGAGACTAGGCAGCTCATTTTTAGTCTAGTGTCTGAAAGAGACAGGCTTACCATGTTTTCAAGTCTGCGCCATTTTTTTTTTTTTCTTTTTTCACTTTTATCCTTATACTATTTTCTCTTTATCTGCTTTGGTGAAAAGGATGTCCCCTAACTTTACTCTAAAGTCCGGGGAGGCCACAGCATGAACTCAATGCTTGTGTAATCTCCATAGGAACGCAGTTTCTCGGCAGTCGCCTGTTCCCCATAGCTACCTCTGTGGTGGAGCGTCATTGTCACCACTAACTGTGCGAGGCTATCTTGGGGTCAACCCTGTGGGTGCTGAATACACTTGACCTGAGTGTCTCTTTACTCTCCTGCAATCCCCTCTTTTTTTTCAGTCTTGCATGGACAGTATTTAGCGTTGGAAGCCCCTCTCTGTTGTATTTTGCTGGGGCAATACCTCATCCTGAGCACCATTTCACCCTTTTCAGCCTTGCATTCTTGTAAGACATAGACACTTCTTTGGTGCGCTAGTGCCTTTTTTGGTAGGGCTTTTTTCAATGTAGGACTCCTTCCTGGGCCCCTTGTGCCTTCGCTGACCACACCAGTTCTCCTTTTTAACTTTTGGGCACCTGCCACTACTACTTCAGTCCCTGACTTTTGTTGAGACTAGGCTAAAACTTCTTTTCATTCTGCTTAATGTAGCCTATGCGCTGGCTTCTCTCCTTCACTTCCAACCTGGGCACTTTTTATTGGGAAATAGTTTTCTGCGTGCCTGAAAAACACTATTTTGCCAAGATGCCGTTTGTCACTGCATGTTCCACCAATACTGCTCAATAATATTTGAGCCTTGTAGCCTTATGGATCTCTCCTTGCTGGATTCTGCTCTTCTGCTTCTGAGCTAACCCACCTCCTTCCCTATCTGCTCTCCGTGATCCCTCTAGTTCTTGGCCCCCCTCCCATAATATGCAACATCCCCATTACATTCTATTTTATTTTATGTCAGTGATCTGTTTATCAAGGACCCTCCACCAGGTTTGTAGATTTTACCCTAGCCCTGCTCAGGTCTTCTCAGGTCCCTCTTACGAATTATGCCCATATGAATAGATGTTGTCCATAACTCTGGCCTCTGGTACGGTCTCCTGATCCACAGGCCCAGAGATTAAAGGTGACCCATCCACTGTTTCCATGGTAATTGGAGAGGCTCTTTGCTGAATTTCAATACCATGTTCCTTGGCAAATGCGATATCCATGAAATTGCCACCTGCACCAGAGTCAACCATGGCTGCACTGGAAATCCACTGTCCTGAACACAGGATCTTAATAGGGAGAGAACAGTGAGAGTTCTTTTCCTTAAGCTCCTTGGGGGTGAAGTCATAGAAAGTGAATGGAATACAGCGTTTAAAGGCAGGCTACATTCAGAGATGTCAGATTCATCATCACAGTTGTCATACTCCCCTATTGCTGCTAGCACCTTGTTAGGCCGTCTAGGACATTTAGGACAATTGATCAAGAAGTGGTCAGACTGGCTGCAGTAGAAACATAGACTTTCACGAAGGCGATGCTCCCGGCGCTCATTGATCTCGCGCCTCTCAACGGAATCAATTTGCATGGGCTCCTCCTCCACCTTCCGAGAGGTTTTACCTGCAGGCTCTTTGGAAGGAAGGGAAAAGTTAGAAATACGGTTATATGCAGCAAATTTCTCCTGCCCTACGCTCAGTAAGGCGAATGTCTATGCGCACACAATGCTGTATAAATGTCTCTAGCTCTTGTGGTGACTCCGAGCGAGCTAGTTAATCTTTTACAATACTAGACAGACCCCTTTTAAAAATAGGCAATTGTACATAACTGTCCCAATTGGTATCTACCGCTAATCTCCTGAATTCAGTAGCATACTCAATAACAGAACGTTTTGCCTGGCGTAAAGACAATAAAGCAGATTCAGCGGTTGCACGGCGATTAGGATCATCAAACATTAATGCCATAGCGGCCAAGAAATCATCCAACCGTGGGTTACGAGACTCAATCATCGGATTCTCCCAGGCGAGCTCTCGTGCGGTCAGCAGCATTATTACACACAATACTTTGGATCTATCATTAGGAAAACGGTCAGCCTGCACATCAAAATATAGCATCCATTGATTCACAAAGCCAAGATACAAATTTCTTTTGGAGTGTTCTACTAATCAAGGCAACTCCGTTGACCTGCTCTCCAAAGATGGGGAGCACACTGAGGTGCATGGCCTTTTCCAAAAGGTTGGAGGCTTTTTCTTTGAAATTGATTGGTGGCATAATAGAGCTACCAACTTGACGTCACTTCGATTTGATCATGCACTAGATAAGTAACACAGGTGCTTGTTTCCTAATCACAGAAATTTTTCTCTCCTAGCAATGGCAGCTGACTGACACGCATGCTTTCCTCCATAAAATCTGAGGTTCTCTATTCTTCCTCAGTAGTCTACTACAGCCTCCACCATGCTTCTATCCGGCATGGTGATTCTCAGTGACATGCTGGATAAGACACTTGACACAGATGGGCTTCCAAATCACAGGAAGATTGATGACTTGCTCTATTAGGAATGGGAGATCTCAACAGGCTCAGGCTCTTCTCCTTAGGGTTTGAGATTTTCTTTATAGAGTATAGTAATTGGTTCCCCAGTAGTCCATAAGACACCATTCTGCCTTTACCTCACATGGCGTCCCTCAGTAACTGATTATATAATACTGTATATACTCGTGTATAAGCCGACCCAAGTATAAGCCGAGGCACCTAATTTTGCATCGAAAAACTGGGAAAACTTTTTGACTTGAGTATAGGCCGGGTGTGCATTGTCCCCTAATCCCTATTCTGGTATACATGGTTCCTCATCCCCATCCTTGTCTGCATGTCTCATATTCATATCCTTGTCTGCATGGCTCCTTATTCCCATCCTTGTCTGCATGGCTTCTTAGTCTCATCCTTGTCTGTATGGCTTCTTAGTCCCATCCTTGTCTGTATGGCTCCTTATTGCCATCCTTGTCTGCATAGCTACTTATTCCCATCCTTGTCTGTATGGCTCCTTAGTCCCATCCTTGTCTGCATGGCTCCTTAGTCCCATCCTTGTCTGTATGGCTCCTTATTGCCATCCTTGTCTGCATAGCTACTTATTCCCATCCTTGTATGCATGGCTCCTTAGTCCCATCCTTGTCTGCATGGCTCCTTGGTCCCATCCTTGTCTGCATGGCTCCTCGGTCCCATCCTTGTCTGCATGGCTCCTCGGTCCCATCCTTGTCTGCATGGCTCCTCGGTCCCATCCTTGTCTGCATGGCTCCTCGGTCCCATCCTTGTCTGCATGGCTCCTCGGTCCCATCCTTGTCTGCATGGCTCCTCGGTCCCATCCTTGTCTGCATGGCTCCTCGGTCCCATCCTTGTCTGCATGGCTCCTCGGTCCCATCCTTGTCTGCATGGCTCCTCGGTCCCATCCTTGTCTGCATGGCTCCTCGGTTCCATCCTTTATTATGGATACACCAGGGAGACCAGACTGGATCATGTAATTCAGAATAATATCTTTATTAACTAGTAGTGGCAATACAGAAAAGTATAAAAATTAACTTACTAAACAGACTGTGTGCAAATCAGGACGGTATGTATGATAAAAGTAAACCCATAAACACAATTTATATAGGTGCCACCAATGGGCATATGCAAGGTAATGAATCCCCCTTCGCCTGACGAAGGAAGTGATTTCCGAAACGCGCGTCGGGGGTGTGTGCGTTTACAGGACGGTGAGGCACCCTAAGGTAATGTTCCGTTAGTATCTTCCCCTGGATTTTCCCGTGTCACTTTTTTAGCACACTCGCACCTTATCTTGCATCATTGCACAGCTCCCAGGGGATTTCCCTATGCACATGTGAGGATTCCTCCCTCAATCTATTTCTGCACTTACGGACTTTATTTTTATTTTGTGCAATTTTGCACAGCTTCTGTGTGATCTTCATTCATTGTTATATACGTTGTTTAAATATTGCTTTTTATTCATTTTTTATTCTCTTGCACCATGGCACGTATATATATAATTGTAGTATTGGATTATATTGTCTTTTACTTTTAAGAATAGTTTCAGGGTATCGTCCATATTCTTTAAGGGGGATTCATTACCTTGCACATGCCCATTGGTGGCACCTATATAAATTGTGTTTATGGGTTTACTTTTATCATACATACTGTCCTGATTCGCACACAGTCTGTTTAGTAATTAAATTTTTATAGTTTTCTGTATTGCCACTACTAGTTAATAAGAATATTATTCTGAATTACATGATCCAGTCTGGTCTCCCTGGTGTATCCATAATATTGGTGTTAGGGTTGTTTCTGGTTATGAGTGGTTTCCACTTCTTTCCCTTGTTTTAACACCAAGGGCAATCACTATTATTAATAGAGAAATTAAAAAAAAATTTATATATATTTTATAGTTTTTATATAGTTCCAAGGTGATTTAACATTATTTATCAGTCCCATCCTTGTATGTATGGCCCCCATGAGAAAAGCATAAAAAAAATCCTACTTGTCTTGTGCGCCCTCGCAGCATCTCTTTCCGGCTTCCAGCAGCTCCTGTGGCTGGGCGATCACATGTCCCCACTCATTAAGGTAATGAATATTCATCTCCAGCCTATGGGAGTGGAGAGAGGTGAATATTCATTACCTTAATGAGCGGGCACCCGTTAGAGCCCAGCAGCTGCTGAAAGCCGGCGGCTGTAACGGTCTTCGGGCTGCTATAAGAGAAATTACTATTCATTGCCAGTGCATTAAATATTCATTTATCTATAGCAGCGGGCACAGGCTTTGGGCACAGGCTTTAGCCACAGCCACCGGCTCCTGGCTCCTGTGATCCGCTGCTCTTCCACTCCCCCTCCCACACCATAAACTGAAAAAAAAAAAATGTGCTGAAAAACTCTGCTTATACATGAGTATATATGGTAGTTTGAAGTCTTCCAAACTGTGTTCTTTATAGCAGCAAGTTTTGCTTGTGCCTATTTTTGATTTTTATTCTTGTACTTATTCCATGGTCCATTCAGCTGCGCTGTGACCCATGTACTGCAGCCCACCAAAGGAACCTTCTAGACCGCTCCACCTTTTATAGCTGTTAGCCACTTCTCTCAAGGGCAACAAAAAGCTGTCCACCCTGCCGGCAGAGATGGCACTGGCTCTAGCTGCCAATGTGGTACTGTTTAGATGAATCATGTGATTTATTTTTTTTTTTTTTTCAGTAGGGTGATATTTGGGAAGCTGGAGACCGGCGAGAAGCAAAGTGGAGTCAGAACCTTTTTAAAGGGATTTTCTCAAGAACAAAAGTTCATTTTAATAAATAGATCTTAGAATAATAATAACTTCCACAGTTGGATGTATTTAAATCCTCATGTGCCGAGATAATCCTATGTGTGTGCCCGTGCTGTGTCTGACCGTGCAGGAACATGGTCTGATCATACCACATCTCCAGGACAGGGGAGGATACAAAAGGGACACACAGGACAGCATGGCATCACAGCTGATTATTTTTGTGAGAGAAAACATTTCTTTGCCTGTTTTTAAACAGTTTTCCGTCAAAGACCTAATAATTTGCGATCCCATGCTGTAATATCTGTATACTTTTTTTTTTTTTTTCTCCCCCTCATGCCAGGAGCTGTGGTATGATCAGACCATGTTCCTGCACTGTCAGATTCTGCACAGGCACATGCAGATGCTTCTCACAAAATTAGAATATCATCAAAAAGTTAATTTATTTCAGTTCTTCAATACAAAAAGTGAAACTCATATATAGTCATTACAAACAGAGTGATCTATTTCAAGTGTTTATTTCTGTTATTGTTGATGATTATGGCTTACAGCCAATGAAAACCCAAAAGTCATTATCTCAGTAAATTAGAATACTTTATAACACCAGCTTGAAAAATGATTTTAAAATCTGAAATGTTAGCCTACTGAAATGTATGTTCAGTAAATGCACTCGATACTTGGTTGGGGCTCCTTTTTGCATCAACTACTGCATCAATGCGGCGTGGCATGGAGGCGATCAGCCTGTGGCACTGCTGAGGTGTTATGGAAGCCCAGGTTGCTTTGATAGTAGCCTTCAGCTTGTCTGCATTGTTGGGTCTGGTGTCTCATCTTCCTCTTGACAATACCCCATAGATTCTCTATCAGGTTAAAGTCAGACTAGTTTGCTGGCCAATGAAGCACAGTGATACTGCTGTTTTTAAACCAGGTATTGGTACTTTTGGCAGCGTGGACAGGTGCCAAGTCCAACTGGAGAATGAAATTTACATCTCCAAAAAGCTTGTCGGCAGAGGGGAGCATGACGTCCTCTAAAATTTCCTAGATGGCTGCACTGACTTTGGTCTTGATAACACAGTGGACCTACACCAGGAGATGACATGGCTCCCCAAGCCATCACTGATTGTGGAAGCTTCACACTAGACCTCTAACGGCTTGGATTGTGTGCCTCTCCACTCTTCCTCCAGACTCTGGAACATTGATTTCCAAATGAAATGCCAAATTTACTTTCATCTGAAAACACCTTGGACCACTGAGCAACAATCCAGTTCTTTTTCTCCTTGGCCCAGGAAAGAAGCTTCTGGTGCTGTCTATTGGCCATGAGTGGCTTAACACAAGGAATGCAACACTTGTAGCCCATGTCCTGGATATGTCTGTGTGTGGTGGCTCTTCAGGCAATGACTCCAGCAGCAGTCCACTCCTTGTGAATCACCCCCAAATTTTTAAATGGCCTTTTCTTAATCATCCTTTCAAACTGCGGTTATCCTGGTTGCTTGTGCACCTTTTTCTACCACACATTTTCCTTCCACTCAACTTTCCATTAATATGCTTGGATGCAGCACTCTGTGAACAGCCAGCTTCTTTAGCAATGACCTTTTGTGGCTTGTCCTCCTTGTAGAGTGTGTCAATGACTGCCTTTTGGTCTTCTGTCAAGTCAGCAGTCTTCCCCATGATTGTGGAGCCTACTGAAACAGACTAAGGGACCTTTTTAAAAGCTTAGGAAGAAGCCTTTGCAGGTGTTTTTTAATCTAATTTACTGAGATAATGACTTTTGGGTTTTCATTGGATGTAGCCCATAATTATAAACATAACAGAAATAAACACTTGATACAGATCACTCTACTTGTAGTGACTAGTGATGAGCGAATATACTCGTTACTCGAGATTTCTCGAGCATGCTCGGGGGTCCTCACGATTATTTTTTAGTGCTCGGAGATTGTTTTCCTTGCCGCAGCTGAATGATTTACATCTGTTAGCCAGCATAAGTACATGTGGGGGTTGCCTGGTTGCTAGGGAATCCCCACATGTAATCAAACTGGCTAGTAGCTGTAAATCATTCAGCTGTGGCAAGGAAAACAATCTCCGAGCACTAAAACATACTCGGAGGACCCCCGAGTGTGCTCGAGAAATCTCGAGTAACGAGTATATTCGCTGATCACTAGTAATGACTCTATATAATACATGAGTTTCACTTTTTGTATTGAAGAACTGAAACAAATGAACTTTTTGATGATAATTCTAATTTTGTGAGAAGCACCTGTATATAAGATTCTCAGCACATGAAGATTTAAAACACATCCAATTGTGGAAGTTATTATTCAAATATCTCTTGATTAAAATTACTTTTGTACTTTGAAAAATCCCTTTAAGGAAGTAAGTTCTTATATTTTAACTTAAAAAAAGCAAAGGGTGCTAATCAATTTGGTATAAGGATACAGTTATAAATGCTTTGCTAACTGCTAGACATCTTCTTTAACCCCTTCATGACCTTGCCGTTTTTTGCAATTCTGACCAGTGTCCCTTTATGAGGTAATAACTCAGGAACGCTTCAACGGATCCTAGCGATTCTGAGATTGTTTTTTCGTGACATATTGGGCTTCATGTTAGTGGTAAATTTAGGTCGATAATTTCTGAGTTTATTTGTGAAAAAAACGGAAATTTGGCAAAAATTTTGAAAATTTCGCAATTTTCACATTTTGAATTTTTATTCTGTTAAACCAGAGAGTTATGTGACACAAAATAGTTAATAAATAACATTTCCCACATGTCTACTTTACATCAGCACAATTTTGGAAACAAATTTTTTTTTTGCTAGGAAGTTATAAGGGTTAAAATTTGACCAGTGATTTCTCATTTTTACAACAAAATTTACAAAACCATTTTTTTTAGGGACCACCTCACATTTGAAGTCAGTTTGAGGGTTCTATATGGCTGAAAATACCCAAAAGTGACACCATTCTAAAAACTGCACCCCTCAAGGTGCTCAAAACCACATTCAAGAAGTTTATTAACCCTTCAGGTGTTTCACAGCAGCAGAAGCAACATGGAAGTAAAAAATGAACATTTAACTTTTTAGTCACAAAAATGATATTTTAGCGAAATTTTTTTTATTTTCCCAAAGGTAAAAGGAGAAACTGGACCACGGACGTTGTTGTCCAATTTGTCCTGAGTACGCTGATACCTCATATGTGGGGGTAAACCACTGTTTGGGCGCACGGCAGGGCTCGGAAGGGAAGGAGCGCCATTTGACTTTTTCAATGAAAAATTGGCTCCAATCTTTAGCGGACACCATGTCGCGTTTGGAGAGCCCCCGTGTGCCTAAACATTGGAGCTCCCCCACAAGTGACCCCATTTTGGAAACTAGACCCCCCAAGGAACTCATCTAGAAGCATAGTGAGCACTTTAAACCCCCAGGTGCTTCACAAATTGATCCGTAAAAATGAAAAAGTACTTTTTTTTTCACAAAAAAATTATTTTAGCCTCAATTTTTTCATTTTCACATGGGCAACAGGATAAAATGGATCCTAAATTTTGTTGGGCAATTTCTCCTGAGTACACCAATACCTCACATGTGGGGGTAAACCACTGTTTGGGCACATGGTAAGGCTCGGAAGGGAAGGAGCGCCATTTGACTTTTTGAAAAAATTATCTCCATCGTTAGCGGACACCATGTCGCGTTTGGAAAGCCCCTGTGTGCCTAAACATTGGAGCTCCTCCACAAGTGACCCCATTTTGGAAACTAGACCCCCCAAGGAACTCATCTAGAGGCATAGTGAGCACTTTAAACCCCCAGGTGCTTCACAAATTGATCCGCAAAAATGAAAAAGTACTTTTTTTTCACACAAAATTTCTTTTAGCCTCAATTCTTTCATTTTCACATGGGCAACAGGATAAAATGGATCCTAAAATTTGTTGGGCAATTTCTCCTGAGTATGCCGATACCTCATATGTGGGGGTAAACCACTGTTTGGGTGCACGGCAAGGCTCGGAAGGGGAGGCGTGCCATTTGACTTTTTGAATGGAAAATTAGCTCCAATCGTTAGCGGACACCATGTCGCGTTTGGAGAGCCCCTGTGTGCCTAAACATTGGAGCTCCCCTACAAGTGACCCCATTTTGGAAACTAGACCCCCCAAGGAACTTATCTAGATGCATAGTGAGCACTTATAACCCCCAGGTGCTTCACAGAAGTTTATAACGCAGAGCCATGAAAATAAAAAAATAATTTTTCTTTCCTCAAAAATGATTTTTAGCCCAGAATTTTTTATTTTCCCAAGGGTAATAGGAGAAATTGGACCCCAAATGTTGTTGTCCAGTTTGTCCTGAGGACGATGATACCCCATATGTGGGGGTAAACCACTGTTTGGGCGCACGGCAGGGCTCGGAAGGGAAGGCACGCCATTTGGCTTTTTGAATGGAAAATTAGCTCCAATCATTAGCGGACACCATGTCGCGTTTGGAGAGCCCCTGTGTGCCTAAACATTGGAGCTCCCGCACAAATGACCCCATTTTGGAAACTAGACCTCCCAAGGAACTAATCTAGATGTGTGGTGAGCACTTTGAACCCCCAAGTGCTTCACAGAAGTTTATAACGCAGAGCCATGAAAATAAAAAATAATTTTTCTTTTCTCAAAAATGATTTTTTAGCCCACAATTTTTTATTTTCCCAAGGGTAATAGGAGAAATTGGACCCCAAAAGTTGTTTTCCAGTTTCTCCTGAGTACGATGATACCCCATATGTGGGGGTAAACCACTGTTTTGGCACACGTCGGGGTTCGGAAGGGAAGTAGTGACGTTTTGAAATGCAGACTTTGATGGAATGCTCTGCGGGCGTCAGGTTGCGTTTGCAGAGCCCCTGATGTGCCTAAACAGTAGGAACTCCCCACAATTGACTCCATTTTGGAAACTAGACCCCCAAGGGAACTTATCTAGATGTGTGGTGAGCACTTTGAACCCCCAAGTGCTTCACAGAAGTTTATAACGCAGAGCCGTGAAAATAATAAAGGTGTTTCCTTTCCTCAAAAATATTTTTTTAGCCCAGAATTTTTTATTTTTGCAAGAGTAACAGGAGAAATTGGACACCAAAAGTTGTTGTCCAGTTTCTCCTGAGTACGCTGATACCCCATATGTGGGGGTAAACCACTGTTTGGGTACATGCCGGGGCTCGGAAGGGAAGTAGTGACGTTTTGGAATGCAGACTTTGATGGAATGGTCTGCGGGCATCATGTTACGTTTGCAGAGCCCCTGATATGCCTAAACAGTAGAAACCCCCCACAAGTGACCCCATTTTGGAAACTAGACCCCCCAAGGAACTTATCTAGATGTGTGGTGAGCACTTTCAACCCCCAAGTGCTTCACAGAAGTTTATAATGCAGAGCCGTGAAAATAACAAATCATTTTTCTTTCCTCAAAAAAGATGTTTTAGCAAGTAATTTTTTATTTTTGCAAGGGTAACAGGAGAAATTGGACCCCAACAGTTGTTGCCCAGTTTGTCCTGAGTACGCTGGTACCCCAAATGTGGGGGTAAACCACTGTTTGGGCGCACGTCGGGGCTTGGAAGGGCGGGAGCACCATTTGACTTTTTGAACGCAAGATTGGCTGGAATCAATGGTGGCGCCATGTTGCGTTTGGAGACCCCTGATGTGCCTAAACAGTGGAAACCCCTCAATTTTAACTTCAACACTAACCCCAACACACCCCTAATCCTAATCCCAACTGTAGCCATAACCCTAATCACAACCCTAACCCCAACACACCCCTAACCACAACCCTAACCGCAACACAACCGTAACCCTAATTCCAACCCTAATCCTAACCCTAATCCCAACAGTAACCCTAATCCCAACCCTAACCACAACTGTAACCCCAACACACCCCTAACCCTATCCGTAACCCTAACCACAAGCCTATTCTTAACCCTATTTCCAACCCTAGCCCTAATTCCAACCCTAACCCTAAGGGTATGTGCCCACGTTGCGGATTCGTGTGAGATTTTTCCGCACGATTTTTGAAAAATCTGCAGGTAAAAGGCACTGCGTTTTGCCTGCGGATTTACAGCAGATTTCCAGTGTTTTTTTGTGCGGATTTCACCTGCAGATTCCTATTGAGGAACAGGTGTAAAACGCTGCGGAATCCGCACAAAGAATTGACATGCTGCGGAAAATACAATGCAGCGTTTCTGCACGGAATTTTCCGCACCATGGGCACAGCAGATTTGGTTTTCCTTAGGTGTACATGGTACTGTAAACCTGATGGAAAACTGCTTCGAATTCGCAGCGGCCAATCCGCTGCGGATCCGCGGCCAATCCGCTGCAGATCCGCGGCCAATCCGCTGCGGATCTGCTGCCGATCCGCTGCGGATCCGCTGCCAATCCGCTGCCAATCCGCTGCAGATCCGCAGCCAATGCGCTGCCGATCCGCTGCCGATCCGCGGCCAATCCGCTGCCGATCCGCTGCGGATCCGCGGCCAATCCGCTGCAGATCCGCGGCCAATCCGCAGCCAATCCGCTGCCGATCCGCTGCGGATCCGCGGCCAATCCGCTGCCGATCCGCGGCCGATCCGCTGCGGATCCGCGGCCGATCCGCTGCGGATCCGCGGCCGAGCCGCTCTGTGTGCACATGCCATAACCCTACCCCTAACCCTAACCCTACCCGTAACCCTAACCCTACCCCTAACCCTACCCCTAGTTCTAACCCTAACCCTAGTGGAAAAAGAAAAAAAAATATTTTCTTTATTTTATTATTGTCCCTACCTATGGGGGTGATAAAGGGGGGGGTTTATTTATTATTTTTTTTATTTTGATCGCTGTGGTAGAACCTACCACAGCGATCAAAATGTACCTGTAACGAATCTGCCAGCCTGCAGATTCGGCGGGCGTACTGAGCATGCGCCCGCCATCTTGGAAGATGGCGGCGCCCAGGGAGAAGACGGACCGACTTCGGGAGGATCGGTAAGTATGAGGGGGTGGTGGGGGGGTGGATCGGAGCACAGGGGGGGGGATCGGAGGACGGGGGGAGCGGACAGGAGCACGGGGGAGCGGGCAGGAGGACGGGGGAGCGGGCAGGAGGACGGAGAGGACCGGGCCACATAACGGACGACTGGGGAGGAGATCGGGGGCGGTGGGGGGGGCCAGTACATGATTTCCAGCCATGGCAGATGCTATTGCAGCATCGGCCATGGCTGGATTGCAATATTTCACCATTTTCATAGGTGAAATATTGCAAATTGCTCTGATTGGCTGTTGCACTTTCAACAGCCAATCAGAGCGATCGTAGCCACGTGGGGGCAAAGCCACCCCCCCTAGGCTGAAGTACAACTCCCCCTCTCCCTGCAGATCGGGTAAAATAGGAATTAACCCTTTCACCCGATCTGCAGGGATGCGATCATTCCATGACGCCGCATAGGCGTCATGGGTCGGGAAGGGGTTAATTTTCCATGATTAGGATAACACATTCAATATTCCTTGGTAATGTGTTTGGACTGCACTGAGCTTCCTCCATGCTACTTTGCATGGAATTTCTCTTACTTTTGTCCTGTCCTGTGTCATAGCCTTAGGGATGACTGGAGAGTCCTGAAGTTTGAATGGTAAAATTATTAGAACATTGTCAGAGTTATTGTAACAGATGGCAAATCTTAGTAGCCATTTAGTCGATGCACCTTCTTTTTGGGATGTTACCTGGCTGTTAGACCGCAGGAGTCAGCTTTTTCTTCTATGCCTAGGTGCCTCTAGTCAGACGTATATTTTACCAGTTTATCAGCCAGCATGACTCTAATATATGGCAGTTATTTGCATTTTTCCTATGCTGCCGCTTTGATATTTAGTGGCCACAATAAGAAATGATGATCTGTACTGTTTTGTCTGACACAATGTTGTATTTGAAGTAGGTGTTCTACTGGCACAAAGCAGATAATTGGAGGTTGACTCAATAGTGTGGGAGTGGGCAATGAACAAGTTAAAGAATAAGCAGCAGATGCTCCCCTGTGGTGTGGGACATGTGTCATTGTCTTTTGTGTTGGCGGGAGGTCTAGAGATAGAACTGGCCCCCTGGGGCTAATTATGTGTAACTATCTTTAAGGGGCACAAGTCCACATAACATCAGCATTCTAATAATTGCCCTGACCAGCTTCCCCGCACAGTCTGCACACAGGAATCCATTTACTTACCCTATTCCTACAGACTGAGCTATCCCTTGATGCACTATACCGACACCTTGGGGAATATATTTTTTCGATCTTCTACAATTGTTGCATTTAATCCAAGGAAGAGAACGCATCCTTTCATTGCAAACTGAAGAAGAGATCTATAAAGATTTCAATGAGCAGCCCCTGCTGTGCTGGTTGGACGTTCAACCTGGAAAATGCAAACTATTGGTAATAGAAATACAGTGATGAAAGGATTAGGGTACTGTCACACAGTACCATTTTAATCGCTACGACGGCACGATCCGTGACGTCGCAGCGATCGTATGATTATCGCTCCAGCGTCGTAGACTGCGGTCACACGTTGCAATCACGGCGCTGGAGCGATGCCGAAGTCCCCGGTAACCAGGGTAAACATCGGGTAACTAAGCGCAGGGCCGCGCTTAGTAACCCGATGTTTACCCTGGTTACCAGCGTAAACGTAAAAAAAACAAACAGTACATACTTACATTCCGGTGTCTGCCCCCGGCGTTCTGCTTCTCTCCACTGTGTAAGCGCCATAGCCGGAAAGCACAGCGGTGACGTCAGACGTCACCGCTGTGCTCGCTTTCCGGCTGGCAGACGCTCACACAGTGAAGAGAAGTTGAGACGCCGGGGACAGACACCGGAATGTAAGTATGTACTGTTTGTTTTTTTTACGTTTACGCTGGTAACCAGGGTAAACATCGGGTTACTAAGCGCGGCCCTGCGCTTAGTTACCCGATGTTTACCCTGGTTACAAGCGAACACATCGCTGGATCGCTGTCACACACAACGATCCAGCGATGTCAGCGGGTGATCAAGCGACGAAAGAAAGTTCCATACGATCTGCTACAACGTACGATTCTCAGCAGGATCCCTGATCGCTGCTGCGTGTCAGACACTGCGATATCGTAACGATATCGCTAGAACGTCACGAATCGTACCGTCGTAGCGATCAAAATGGTACTATGTGACAGTACCCTTACTGTTAGGTTATCAGGGAAGGTCTTGTTTTATGGAAATAATTTGCTTTAGATCCACCTTTTTCTTGTATTAAATGAAAATATGGAGACACAAGTTCTTATAGGGCTCCCTGGCAACACATGCCATAATTTGTGACAGCAGACGGCGCGTCTGCATCTCAGAAGTGTATATTCATACAGCTACCACAATGACGAGCTGCTATGCGTCTGCAGTGTACAGGGCCAAGTGCAGTGTTAATTAGTCTGCACTCCTATGCAGTGCAAAGGAGGTAAAGGCTGAATAATCGGATTCTAGAACGTGTACTTCAGCCTTTTACTAAAGGTCATTCACGCCTCTGTGCCCCTAATGACATGTAACATTTCAGCGATCAGGCTGACTGGAGGAATAGCTAAGAACAACAGCATACAATATTCTGCTCTTCTTGAAGCCAAATATTTATTCGCTTTTCTTAAAGGCACTTTTTATATAGCCCTGAAGAAAGTACAGGCTGGCTGAGGGTCTCCTGTTCCAAACTCTACAGCTTCATATATCTCCATGAGGCTGTCCTGTTCAGGCCAGGAGACCCACGGCAGGTCTGTACTTAAACCATGTTTCACAAACTTCTGAATTTAAGGTACCTTCACACGAAACGACATTATAACGATATCGCTAGCAATCCGTGACGTTGCAGCGTCCTCGCTAGCGATATCGTTTCGTTTGACACGCAGCAGCGATCAGGATCCTGCTGTGATGTCGCTGGTCGCTGAATAAAGTCCAGAACTTTATTTGGTCGTCCGATCGCTGTGTATCGTTGTGTTTGAAAGCAAAAGCAACGATACCAGCGATATTTTACACTGGTAACCAGGGTAAACATCGGGTTACTAAGCGCAGGGCCGCGCTTAGTTACCCGATGTTTACCCTGGTTACTAGCGTAAAATGTAAAAAAAACAAACAGCACATACTCACATTGCGTCCCCTGCAGTCTGCTTCCTCCTCTGACTCAGCGCCGCAAAGTGAAAGTGAAAGCAGCACAGCGGTGACGTCACCGCTCTGCTCTCACTGTACGGCGCTCAGTCAGTCAGGAAGTGGACGCAGGGGGACGTGAATGTAAGTATGTGCTGTTTGTTTTTTTTAGATTTTACGCTGGTAACCAGGGTAAACATCGGGTTACTAAGCGCGGCCCTGCGCTTAGTTACCCGATGTTTACCCTGGTTACCAGGGGACCTCGGCATAGTTGATCGCTGGAGAGCGGTCTGTGTGACAGCTCTCCAGCGACCAAACAGCGACGCTGCAGCGATCGACATCGTTGTCGCTATCGCTGCAGCGTCGCTTCGTGTGAAGGTACCTTAAGCCTTACTGTAACCTTCTCGGCCACGTATACTTAAGGCCCCGTCTCACTAAGCGATTTACCAACGATCACGACCAGCGATACGACCTGGCCGTGATCGTTGGTAAGTCGCTGTGTGGTCGCTGGGGAGCTGTCACACAGACAGCTCTCTCCAGCGACCAACGATCAGGGGAACGACTTCGGCATCGTTGAAACTGTCTTCAACGATGCCGAAGTCCCCCTGCAGCACCCGGGTAACCAGGGTAAACATCGGGTTACTAAGCGCAGGGCCGCGCTTAGTAACCCGATGTTTACCCTGGTTACCAAAAAAAACAAACAGTACATACTCGCCTTTCGGTGTCCAGGTCCCTTGCCGTCTGCTTCCTGCTCTGACTGAGCCGCCGTACAGTGAGAGCAGAGCGCAGCGGTGACATCACAGCTGTGCTCTCACTTGTCACTGTACGGCGGCAGTCAGTGAGAGCAGGAAGCAGACGGCAAGGGACCTGGACACCGAAAGGCGAGTATGTACTGTTTGTTTTTTTTGGTAACCAGGGTAAACATCGGGTTACTAAGCGCGGCCCTGCGCTTAGTAACCCGATGTTTACCCTGGTTACCAGTGAAGACATCGCTGGATCGGTGTCACACACACCGATTCAGCGATGTCAGCGGGGCCTCAACGACCAAAAAAAGGTCCAGGCCATTCCGACACGACCAGCGATCTCGCAGCAGGGGCCTGATCGCTGGTACGTGTCACACATAGCGAGATCGCTACTGAGGTCGCTGTTGCGTCACAAAACTTGTGACTCAGCAGCGATCTCGCTAGCGATCTCGCTATGTGAGACGGGGCCTTTAGTTTTGTCTTCTTCAGAACTTGTAATTCCATTTGCATCTAAAGGTACCTTCACACTCAGCAACTTTACAACGAGAACGACAACGATCCGTGACGTTGCAGCGTCCTGGTTAGCGATCTCGTCGTGTTTGACACGCAGCAGCGATCTGGATCCCGCTGTGATATCGCTGGTCAGAGCTAGAAGTCCAGAACTTTATTTGGTCGTCAGGTCGGCGTGTATCGTCGTGTTTGACAGCAAAAGCAAGGATGTCAGCAATGTTTTACATGGAGCTAACGACCTGTGAGAACGATAAGTGAGTCACCGTTACGTCACAGGATCGCTCCTGCATCGTTCTGGAGCTGCTGTGTTTGACGTCTCTACAGCGACCTAAACAGCGACGCTGCAGCGATCGGCTCGTTGTCTATATCGCTGCAGTGTCGCTGAGTGTGACGGTACCTTAAGGCTATGTGCACACGTCAGGATTTCTGGCAGAAATTTTCCTGACAAAAACCAGACATTTCTGCCAGAAATCCACATGCATTTTTAACCGCGATTTTACCGCGTTTTTGACGCGTTTTTTGTGCGTTTTTTCCCAATGCATAGAATAGCGGGAAAAACGCGAAAAAACCGCGAAATTAATGAACATGCTGCTTTTTTTTACCGCAATGCGTTTTTTTCGCGGAAAAAAACACACCATGTGCACAAAACATGCAGAATGCATTCTAAATGATAGGATGCATAATGTATGCGTTTTTATAGCGTTTTTATCGCGAAAAAAACCGAAATTAAACGCGAAAAATCCTGAACATGTGCACATACCCTAACAAAGGAACTTATGAAGGTAAATACACCAAGAATGCCTCAAATTTCTTAAAGAAATTGTCTCATGAAGACCCACCCCTTTCATAATGAAAGCAGACTTGATATTGAACCACATGTTTGCATTTTTACACCTTGGTAGAACAGCTGATATCACTGAGTCAATTTGTGGCTTGCCCAAACGCTTCTGCTGCAGAGAAAACGGTGCTGTAGACTGTGCCTGTTCATGTAGCTTGGCTCCAAGCAGAGGACCTCCCTCAATAACACCTGCATGCCCTTTGTGAGAATGAGCCAAAGCCATTTGACACTTTTTTTTTTTTTTTTTTAATGCAAATACCGTAATTATTTAGCATCAGTTTGGTATATGGAATTTTTTACCTCTTAATATATTTTCATATAGTTCTTTTTTCACAGGCTAAATATTGAAAGAATAAAATACATAATTAACATGTTACTCAAAGAAGTCATTCTCGTATATATAATATCATGTGTTCATTTATGAGGTTGGCCACGTGAGGTTAAAGTTACTTTCTGATATTCTAATCTATTTACATCTGTTTCTTGTTCCTGATCAGCTTCCCTTAATAAAGCGCTTCTTAATATAAATTAATTAATAGAGCTAATTATTTAAACTATATAATTAAAGGGAACCTGTCACCCCGTTTTTTCGGTATGAGATAAAAATACTGTTAAATAGGGCCTGAGCTGTGCATTACAATAGTGTAGTTTGTGGACCCCGATTCCAGACCTATGCTGCCGAAATACGTTACCAAAGTAGCCGTTTTCGCCTGTCAATCAGGCTGGTCAGGTCAGATGGGCGTGGTGTCTTCCCCCAGATCTTGCGTAGTTTTCCGTTGGTGGCGTAGTGGTGTGCGCATGTCCAAGGTCCCGAATCCTGCACAGGGGTGTGAAAATAGCAGCGATGTCCGTTATTCCATTGGTGGTCGGTGGGCGCGGCCATCTTGCTTTGGCCGCGCGTGCGCAGAAGCGGCGCTCTGCTGGCCGCGGCTTCAGGAAAATGGCCGCGGGCATCCGCGCGTGCGCTGATGGCTATCGCGGCGGCCATTTTCGTGAAGTAGAGTTCGCATCTCGGCTTCACGAAAATGGCCGCCGCGATAACCATCTGCGCACGCGCGGATGCCCGCGGCCATTTTCCTGAAGCCGCGGCCAGCAGAGCGCCGCTTCTGCGCACGCGCGGCCAAAGCAAGATGGCCGCGCCCACCGACCACCAATGGAATAACGGACATCGCTGCTATTTTCACACCCCTGTGCAGGATTCGGGACCTTGGACATGCGCACACCACTACGCCACCAACGGAAAACTACGCAAGATCTGGGGGAAGACACCACGCCCATCTGACCTGACCAGCCTGATTGACAGGCGAAAACGGCTACTTTGGTAACGTATTTCGGCAGCATAGGTCTGGAATCGGGGTCCACATACTACACTATTGTAATGCACAGCTCAGGCCCTATTTAACAGTATTTTTATCTCATACCGAAAAAACGGGGTGACAGGTTCCCTTTAATGAAGCAATCTATGTGCAATGGCTGTTCTGGATGATCCTCCAGTGACATGGCAGCCTAACTGTGTATGCCAGGTCACTAACATTGCCGCTAACCAATTACAGAACTCTGTTAGTATGACAATTCTGTGATTGGTGAGTGCTGTCTATGCTAATAGGACATAATTTTTGTTACAGGGCGGTATGCTGTATACCGTATGCATGGCTCCTCAGCCCTGTCCTTGTATGCATGGCTCCTCATCCCAGTCCTTGTATGCATGGGCTCCTCATCCCTGTCCTTGTATGCATGGCCCCTCATCCCTGTCCTTGATGCTTGGCTCCTCGTCCCCATCCTTGTATGCATGGCTCCTCATCTCCGTCCTTGTATGCATGGCTCCTCATCTCCGTCCTTGTATGCATGGCTCCTCATCCCCATCCTTGTATGCATGGCTGCTCATCCCCATCCTTGTATGCATGGCTCCTCATCCCTGTCCTTGTATGCATGGCTCCCTGTCCTTGTATGCATGGCTCTCTGTCCTTCCGGCTGAGGGATCATGTGTCCCCGCTCACTAAAGTAATGAATATTCACTCCATGCCTATGTGGGTGGAGAGGCGTGAATATTCATTACCTTAATGAGTGGGGAACACTTGATCGCTCGGCCGGAAGACTGGAACTGGAAGGAGATGCAGCGAGGGTGCTCCGGGAAGGTAAGTAGGATGTGTTAGAAAAAACAACAGAATAATATTTCAGCTCACCCTTCAGGAAACATTTCCTGATAGTCCTTGCAAGATCCGAGCACGGAAAGAGCTGCTGCCCCAGCACTCCTGAAGTAATGTAATTGAAGAGAAGATCCAGCTCAGAAAGTATTTAAGGATAAAAAATTCTTTATTCCAAAAATTATTAAAAATGGAAACACTGCATGCCAAAATCGGCTAAAAACATATTTACGGAGGGACATCCATGAAATAGCTGAACGCGTTTCGAACACTCTCGGTGTTCTTAGTCCACCAAGACTATGGACTAAGAACACCGAGAGTGTTCGAAACGCGTTCAGCTATTTCATGGATGTCCCTCCGTAAATATGTTTTTCGCTGATTTTGACATGCAGTGTTTCCATTTTTAATAATTTTTGGAATAAAGAATTTTTTATCTTTAAATACTTTCTGAGCTGGATCTTCTCTTCAATTAAGTAGGATGTGTGCTGGAAGCCGGCGGCTGTAACTGTATGGCGCTATAAGAAAAATTAATATTCACTGCCAGCGCAATGAATATTCATATCTCTTTAGCAGTGGGCACAGTTACAGCCGCAGCCGCCGCCTCCTGCCTCTGTGACCCGCTGCTCCAAAGCTCTCCCTCCCCTGCCTTATTTCTGGGACAATGACTCGTGTATAACCGAGGGGGGCGTTTTCAGCACAAAAAAATGTGCTCAAAAACTCTGCTTATACACGAGTATATACGGTATTAATTAATGCCAGGCTTAGTAATAATATTCGGCGAATACCTCACATGTTACTACGATTCCTTTACACTATACTTTACAAATGGTGAATGAGACAAACCAGTGTATTGATAAAAGGTATTTATTACACACGTCTCCTGTTCTAATACTACTAAATAATCACACTAAAAATACATAATTCTAATATACAATTAAACCCACAATAACCTAATTTTCTTTCTCGCTTCATTGGGGGACACAGGTTACCATGGGTGTATGCTGCTGTCACTAGGAGGCTGACACTATGCAAATAAAGAAGTAACTCCTCCCCGGCAGTATACACCCTCCGACAGGCACCAGGCAACTCAGTTTTTGCTTAGTGTCTGTAGGAGGCGGACCTGGATCTAACACCAGATCCGCATTTCTTTTACAGGGATTTGTTGTGTGTTTTTAATCATTTCCCCTTTCTTTTTCAGATACTTTCTTCAGGGTAACAGGGTGCAATTTTCTCACCCTGTCTTCCCCACTTTGAGCGACCGAGAGAGCAGTGTGGTATCACCCACATCGCACCCTCTCGGACCCGCTGGGCAGGACTCTGTCCCCTGTCACCCATTCGGGTGTTCAGGGTGACCCTTTCTTCGGTGGCCAGTCCTGCCCGTTGCCCCTCCTCATCCCTCTCCTCGGAGCGGGCTGAGAGGAAGACGGCGGTCACATCCAGTGACCCTCTCCCCCTGTTCAGGGGTCGACGCCGTCTTCTGCGCCAGAGAGTCGTGGCGCGGGAAGGAGGACTACTTCCAGGACCCTCTATCTACCAGGGATCCTGATGATTCCTCATCTGCAGGTAGGGAATCTTCAATCAACAAACCCCCACCCCCATCCCCACCAATACCCTGCCCAGCAGCGATCTCCTCTTACCATAGGGGAGCATCTGACAGGGAAGCGGGCTGCATATTCGGCCGTTGAGACCACGTAGGAATGAGAGCAGGAAGGCTGGCATCTTTTTCCCCCTCCTTATTCAAACCTGCAGGCTCCTTCGCCCGCCATTTCTCTCTACCTCACTGTTTATTCCTTTCTTAGCGCTTGAGCGCCCTCTGGTGGTGGCCGGAATTAGTGCGGCTGGGATGTGCAGCGTCTCCCTGCTTTTCCCTTTCTTGCCGCTTGAGCGCCCTCTTGTGGCGGTCGACGGTATAGCGGCCGGATTGCTTTCAGTTTTACAGGGGGCGTTCCTTTCTTTCCCCCCTTCGGTCCTGTGCACGCCCACAGCGTCGCACTTTCTCCGCGCTCTTTTCTCCTGCTTCCTGCTCCCTGTCAGCGTGTCAGCGTCTGCTCATCGCATGGGACACAGGATTTCTCGGGGGAACACAGGCACCTGCGGTTACCGCTGTCTTTCACCAGGCTCAGCGCTACCTCCTACTCCACCTGGCAGTATTCTCTGGGGACAAGGTAATATCCACCTATGTCCGACCCCACCCCGGCCTTTGCCCCTACGGCCATCCATTACGCCTGCGCTCACTGTAAGAAAAAGTGGGTTTCAGGTCAGCCATCTCCTTTCTGCCCGTCCTGCGTTCCTCCCACCATGTCAGCTCCCCTGGAAGCTTCAGGGTCCCGGGATGAGTGCACCCCCCCTCCCCTGGAGTGGGCTGTTGCTATGTCTCAATCTGTGTCCGACCTGACTAAGGTTTCTCAGTCCCTGGTCCAGGCACTTGAACGCATCCCGCTTCTCTCTAATGCCACCAGTGCCACGAACGCCTCTCACGGCGATTCGCCCGCACCTGTCCTAGACTCTCACAGAGGCAGACCGGACAAAAGAGACAGAAAACGGACCTTATCTAGATCCTTCTCCAGTTCACCGGACCACATCGGGATTCACCTATCTGCCCGTTCCCCTTCCTCACAGGCGGACCTCGGGTCTGACGTAACTTCTCAGTCGGAATCTGACTCGGATGCAGATCAGACTTCCGGAACACAAGACATGGTTGATAGCCTTATTTCAGCTATCGTTCAGACGCTTGATCTTAAGGAGGATGAGGCAAGCTCTCAGGACATCTCCGTTGCTTTTAAACGGATTAAACGTCCCTCTAGGGTTTTCCCTAATCACAAGGAGTTTGACAACACTACCGCCATTCACTGGAAAAACCCTGGCAAGCGTTTCCCAGGCAGGAAACTGCTTGATGTGTTGTACCCTTTTCACTCCGACCTGGTCTCCAAGTGGTCCGAGTCTCCTAAGGTCGACCCGCCTGTGTCCAGGCTATCCTCACAGACAGTTCTGTCTATTCCGGACGCGGCTTCCCTTAAGGACCCCTCGGACAGACAAATCGAGGCGCTAGCAAAATCAGCATTTGAGGCCTCCGGAGCCTCCCTTTGCCCTATTTTCGCCTCATCATGGGTAGCCAAGGCTGTATCAGCCTGGGCCAAGACCCTGCGCAGGGGCATTTCGGCCTCTGCTCCTACTGAAGAACTGGAACTGTCTGAATTAGCGGATCAGATTTCACTGACAGGAAAATACCTGATGAATGCCTCCCTTGATGCAGCGGCCTGCTCTACCAGGGCTAATGGCAACATTGTCGCCATTCGCCGGATTCTTTGGTTAAAGGCGTGGAACGCTGACCCCGCATCTAAGAAATCGCTCACGGGTCTGCCCTTCCAGGGCTCCAGACTCTTCGGCTCGCAGCTAGATCAAATGATCTCGGACGCTACTGGCGGTAAGAGTACCTCCTTACCCCAGTCCAAGCCTAAACGTCCCTTCAACAGGAGGGGTCCCCAGTCCTTTCGTCCCTTTCGGTCTTTTGCCCATCGGGATCTCGGGGCCGCAGGTTTTCTAATAAATGACGGGTCGCCCCCACCTGGAACTCCTTCCAGGGTGGGAGGCCGCCTTCTTCTATTCTCAGAGGTTTGGCTTTCAGTAGTCGACGACGCCTGGGTCAGGGAGATCGTCACGTCAGGCTACAAAATAGAATTTTCTTCGCCCCCAGGAAGACGTTTCATGCTCTCTCGTCCTCCCAAAAAGCCCTCTCATCTCCCAGGGCTTCTCCAAGCCGTCGATTCGCTCCTCGCCTCGGGAGTCGTAGTGCCGGTGCCTTTTCGTCAGCGGTTTTCCGGGTTTTATTCAAACCTGTTCGTGGTTCCAAAAAAGGACGGCTCTCTCCGTCCGATTCTGGATCTCAAACGATTGAACCGCCACCTTCGGATTTAACACTTCAAAATGGAATCTCTGCGCTCGGTGATCGCGTCCATGGAGCCGGGAGAGTTTCTGTGCTCAGTGGACATTCGGGATGCGTACCTTCACATTCCTATTTGCGTGCAGCATCAGAGGTTCCTCCGATTCGCGATCAGGGAGCATCATTACCAGTTCACTGCCCTCCCCTTCGGGCTGGCATCTGCTCCCAGGGTCTTTACGAAGGTCATGGCAGCTGTCATGGCCATCCTGCGTTCAAAAGGGATTCTGGTAATCCCATACCTCGACGACCTATTGATCAAGGGCTCATCCCAGGGGGATTGCAGCCAGAGCCTCCATCTTACTCTGGACACCTTAGTTCGCTTAGGCTGGTTGATCAACTACCAGAAGTCTTCCTTGATTCCAACCCAACGGCTGGAGTTCCTAGGCATGGAATTCGATACCTTTCGGGCTCAGGTCTTCCTTCCCAAGGAGAAGTTTCTTTCTCTTCGTCGGGGTGTCAGAGCGCTAAAGGGTCCGAGTCCTCTGTCCCTTCGTCTAGCCATGAGAGTTCTGGGGAGAATGGTCGCTTCTATGGAAGCGGTCCCCTATGCTCAGTTCCACTCTCGTCCCCTCCAGCTGGCTCTTCTGTCTGCCTGGGACAGGAACCCGCTTTCCCTGGACCGTCCGTTTCGCCTCTCCCCCAGGGCGAGACAGTCTCTCTCTTGGTGGACGCTGTCCACCTCCATTCTGCGCTGGAGATCATTTTTACCCCCCCACTGGCAGCTGATTACCACCGACGCCAGTCTCCAAGGTTGGGGAGCAGTCTTTCTCCACCTCACAGCCCAGGGCCGCTGGACTGCTCAAGAGGCGTGCCTCTCGATCAACCTCTTGGAAATCAGAGCCATCTTTCTAGCCCTCATCCGCTGGGAGTCTCTCCTTTCGGGAAAGCCGGTCCGCATTCAGTCGGACAACGCCACGGCTGTGGCATAC
The DNA here is from genome assembly GCF_051348905.1 of Ranitomeya variabilis. Taxonomy (NCBI): domain Eukaryota; kingdom Metazoa; phylum Chordata; class Amphibia; order Anura; family Dendrobatidae; genus Ranitomeya; species Ranitomeya variabilis. The sequence goes on from NC_135232.1 coordinate 397,249,375, forward strand.
ATAAATCACCAAGGGGGGACTCACAGCAGTCAAGTCATGGCGGAAGTAGCAAAAATTTTCCGCTGGGCGGAGGGTCATGTTCCCTCTCTGTCAGCCGTCCACATCCCAGGGGTGGACAATTGGGAGGCCGACTTTCTAAGTCGCCAGGGCATCGTGGCGGGCGAGTGATCTCTTCTTCCAGCAATCTTCAGCCAGATTTACCAGCGGTGGGGCGTTCCGGACGTCGACTTGATGGCCTCCCGGGCAAACCACAAAGTTCCCCAGTACGTCGCCAGGTCTCGGGACCCGATGGCCGTCGGATGCGACGCTCTCGTGATCTCTTGGGCCCAGTTCCGGATGCCCTATCTGTTCCCGCCTCTCCCTCTGATCCCAAGGGTCGTAAAGAAGATCAAGTCGGAAGGGGTCCCCGTACTCTTGGTAGCTCCAAATTGGCCTCGCAGAGCCTGGTACGCAGAGCTGATAAACATGTTATCGGATGTTCCGTGGAGACTTCCGGATCTTCCGGACCTTGTTTCACAGGGGCCTCTCTCCCACCCGAATTCTCGGTCGCTGAATTTAACGGTATGGCCGTTGAGGCCGCGGTCCTGAAGAACGCGTTTTTTTTCTCATAGCGTCATCCAGACTATGATAAGAGCGAGAAAACCGGCCTCATCGCGTGTCTACCACAGATGTTGGAAGGCCTTTTTCCGGTGGTGTCAGGATAACAATCTGTTTCCTATGGCCTTTTCCCTTCCTTCCTTTCTCAGCTTTCTTCAAACGGGCCTAGATTCGGGTCTTTCCCTTAGCACCTTGAAGGGTCAGATCTCCGCTCTATCAATTCTTTTTCAAAGAGACCTGGCTTCCCTGCCTCAGGTGAGGACCTTCATCCAGGGGGTCGCTCATATAGCTCCCCCTTACCGGTCTCCTGTTGAGCCTTGGGATCTCAACCTCGTTTTAGATGCCCTGCAGCGGCCGCCCTTTGAACCGCTTCAGGATGTTTCCTTCTCGCTTCTATCCTGGAAGGTAGCCTTTTTGATCGCCATCACCTCCATTAGAAGGGTTTCAGAGCTGGCGGCTTTATCCTGTCGTTCTCCCTTTCTGGTCCTGCATCAAGACAAGGTGGTTCTTCGTCCGGTTCCTTCCTTCTTACCGAAAGTTGTCTCATCTTTTCATATCAACGAGGACATTGTCCTCCCGTCCTTTTGCCCTTCCCCGGTTCATCCATTGGAGAAATCCCTTCACAAGCTGGATGTGGTCAGGGCTATCCGGATTTACATCGCCAGAACTGCCTCTTTTCGTCAGGCCGATCCTCTGTTCGTCGTCTCGGATGGGCGTCGAAAGGGTCTTCCTGCCTCCAAGTCCACGATTGCTCGTTGGATCCGTTCAGCGGTTTTGGAGGCATACCGCGTCCAAGACAAACAGCCTCCTTCGGGGGTGAAGGCTCACTCTACCCGGGCAGTGGGAGCTTCCTGGGCAGTTCGTCACCAAGCTTCGGCCTCGCAGGTTTGCAAGGCCGCTACGTGGTCTTCCATGCACACCTTTGTCAAATTCTACGGGGTGCATACTCAGGCTTCCGCGGACGCGAGCCTGGGTAGGAGGATACTGCAGGCGGCGGTTTCTCACCGGCCAACCTGACTCCTCTTTTTCTGCAGAATACCCGCCCTAGGGACTGCTTTTGGACGTCCCATGGTTACCTGTGTCCCCCAATGAAGCGAGAAAGAAAGAGGGATTTTTGGTTCTTACCGTAAAATCTCTTTCTTGGAGCCTTCATTGGGGGACACAGCACCCTCCCTTGAAGTTGTACCGTGTTGGCTAACGTGCCGTTGTTGTGGGTTGGTACATAGGTTGAGTTTTATATTACCTGTTCCTACTACTGCTTTTGCGCCAACTGAGTTGCCTGGTGCCTGTCGGAGGGTGTATACTGCCGGGGAGGAGTTACTTCTTCTTTATTTGCATAGTGTCAGCCTCCTAGTGACAGCAGCATACACCCATGGTTACCTGTGTCCCCCAATGAAGGCTCCAAGAAAGAGATTTTACGGTAAGAACCAAAAATCCCTCTATACTTCCAACCCACATACCTAAAACAGACGCAATAATTACAGCCCACCCGCCTATCACGAACTATCCCTATAGGAAACAAGGGACTGATAGCAGTGATGGCCAATCCTGCTGGAGGGATGGAGGAGCAGCTCCTTGGTTGAGAGTATGGAGAAGGCTGCTGTGGAGTGCAGGGGATATGAGGCTGCAGGCTGCTGCACACAGGGAGGACCTGGGGAGCAGGGCTGGAGACAGGAGAAGGAGGGGAGGCTGTGTGGATGAGGCTGGCTACAGGACAAGCAGTCAGCAGAGGCATGTGGGTCTGGAGAGGGGGAGACAGATGAGAGCAGATAATGGGGCGGCAGGAGAAAGAGGAGCAGGCTTAGGAGAGCAGCAGTAGAGCGCTGCGGACTAGGTAAAGAGGGCGCACAGAGGGGAGCAGGAGGATAATGTGATGGTGGCATGTGGGACTGGGGCAGGAGAAGAGACTGCGTGGGAGCGCCACCGTTAGATATTTGAATCTGGCAGGCCGCTCCTGTTTTGCCACGCCCTCCTGCATGAGTGCAGGCATGGGGCGAGTACCGCCGCAGTGCACTATCCTGGCATGTGTGCTGTCCCTCCTTGCACCCTGGCACAAAGTGGAAGGGCGCTTTGAAGTGCGGACTTCCGAACTTATGATATTAGCGCTGGCACCCAGTCTCCTGCAGCAGGACAAAGGATCTCCTTGATCCTTTTGTCCTGGAAGTGTGACGAACTCCTGACATGGTAATTAACCATGTCCGCATATAGCCACAGACAACAGTTGGACATATGTCCATTTTCTTTTGACATGCCAGATTTCTTTTCTTGGGTATATCTAAACGATATATGGAGGCATGTGGGAGCATTATTAAAAGGGGGGGCAATATTTGTAACATAGGGGATATATATTTATCTACTAATTTATATATTATGTTTGTGGGGGCAATATGCGGAAACAGTGGGTTTATTATATACACACATATATGCACTTGTATGCATAGCTAGCATGCAAATACATATATACCAGAATAAGTGTGTACTTCCCTTTACAATTGTCATTTTGCATTTATGTTCTCTTTAGTTTGACGTTAATGTAAAAGGCTATATATGAGGGGTGTCTGGTCTTCATTCACACTTTTGTCCCATCCCCTGATGACACTGCATTTGCAGTGAAACATAGAATCATAGAATGTCAGAGTTGGAAGGGACCTCCAGGATCATCATGTCCAACCCCCGACTCAAAGCAGGATTCACTAAACCATCTCAGATGTCTGTCCAGCCTCTGTTTAAAGACTTCCATTGAAGGAGAACTCACCACCTCTCGTGGCAGCCTGTTCCACTCATTGATCACCCTCACTGTCAAAGCGTTTTTTCTAATATCTAATCTGTGTCTCCTCCCATTCAGTTTCATCCCATTGCTTCTAGTCTTTCCTTGTGCAAATAAGAATAAGGATGATCCTTCTACAATGCGACAGCCCTTCAGATATTTATAGACAGCTATTAAGTCTCCTCTCAGTCTTCTTTTTTGCAAGCTAAACGTTCCCAGATCTTGTAAACGTTCCTCATAGGCATAGTTTGCAGTCCGCTCACCATCTCTGAACTTGCTCCAGTTTTTCAATGTCTTTTTTTAAAATGCGGTGCCAGGAACTGTAATATTCTGCCCAATAAGGATGTATATTTATTAAAGCATTCACTTGTATACTAATTACACCATAAGGCAGACAATGGACCTATTTTAGCAATCGCCCCAATACAGATATTTTATAGGTCATAATAAAAGTAAGTTTCAATGCACTGTTAGAAGGGGGGTCTTTCTAGTGGGGTCCTTCCCTAGTTTATTTTCTATTCCCCTTGTCTGTGCCCCCCTGCAAGGGGGGGGGGATAGAATCGGTCTTGACATAAAATAAAAGTACGCATTCTTAGTCATGGGCAGGGTGCTGGCTCATGTCAGTCACTCTGCACTTCTGTGTCTTAAACACTTTACCTTTTGTTCTATAAATACATCACAAAGAGGTGGTCAGATTGTCTCCTAAGGAGAGTTGGGGCTTTAAAATACCTCAAACCGCAAAGATGTAATTCTGCAACGCTGCATGAGACTCATTTTCTCTCCTCTAGAGTACAAAAAATTGAATTAGAATTAGGTCATGCAGGTTTTTCAAAGAGATTGAACAGTAAATCAAGAAGGGTTACTATTCCAGCAAGAAACAGACTTGTTTTACAGACTGGGGATATTTTTCAGGTGTAGTGAAGAGCTTTATGAATCCTTCAGGAGATGTGAATATGTTGTAGGAAGAAATATCTTCTATGTGGTCTTATGACCCTGCTGATGCAATAGTATACAGTAAATTTTGAAGGATTCAGTAAATCAGTGTGGTATATTTTAATTATTTATACTTTACACCACTGCGTATTAGTAAATACTGCTGTAAACGCTGACTGAAAAGCGCTGTACTGTGGGGGTTTGGGATTCTGCAACCAGCACAAAAGATGCAATTTTATGTTTTCCTTATTCGTTCATTAACAAGTGATGTGGTTAAAACTGGGAACAAATATTGTGCTGTTAATTTCCATAGGACAATCTCACCAGTCATGCCTATCTGCATACTGTGAAGTGTGATTGCTGGACCACTGTTTTGGAGATAAAGTTTTGCTTAAAAGTGTTTTAACCCTTCAGAAAATGACTATTTCTGCTTAAACTTTGCACTGTAACTACATCAGATTATCACACAAGCGAACCAAATAAAACAAATGTGTAAAAAATATTTGACAGCTTGTCAGACTGGAAAAGGTTTCAAAACCACCTGTAAGGGTATGTGCACACTTCAGGATTTCTTGCAGAACTTTTCCTGACAAAAACCAGACATTTCTGCCAGAAATCCGCATGCGGTTTTTGTGCGTTTTTTTCCAAATGCATAGAATTGCGGGAAAAACGCGGAAAATCCGCAAAATTAATGAACATGCTGCTTTTTTTACCGCGATGCGTTTTTTTTCGCGGAAAAAAATGCACCATGTGCACAAAACATGCAGAATGCATTCTACACTGTGTTCCAAATTATTATGCAAATAATATTTCCTCACATTTTCTCTAAATTACCTATCTGAATTGCAGTCATTGTTATTTCCCAGTCATCTACTATTCTAGTATAATTGCAATGTTTCGGAACAAACTGCCTATGAAAACAGTATCTTTAAAAAAAAAAAATAAACACTCAAAATGCATGTTCCAAATTATTATGCACAGCAGAGTTTTCAACCTTTTTTTTTTTTTTTTTTAATTTTGAACAAAAAAATGGTTAATTGTGAAGTTATAAGCATTATCAGCTTATTACAAAATGAAATCAAACAGTTTTCAAGTGAAAACTTTATTCTTGGTGATGTTACATTTGCACATAGGACCCCTTGTTCGAAAGAAGATTCTGAACTCTCTCGTCCATTGAATTTGTCAGTTTTTGGATGGTTTCTGCTTCAATTGTTTTGCATGTGGACAGAATACCCTCCCAGAGCTGTTGCTTAGATGTGAACTGCCTCCCACCATCATAGACACTCCTTTTGATGATGCTCCAGAGGTTCTCAATGGGGTTGAGATCAGGGGAAGATGTGGCCACACCATAAGTTTGTCCTCTTTTATACCCATAGCAGCCAGAGATGCAGATGTGTTTTTTGCAGCATGAGACTGTGCATTATCATGCATGAAAATGATCTTGCTGCGGAAAGCACGGTTCTTCCTCTTGAACCATGGCAGGAAGTGTTGTTTTAGAAACTCCACATAGATTATGGAGTTCATCTTTACCCCTTCAGGGATCATAAAGGGGCCGACAATCTCTCTCCCCATGATTCCAGCCCAAAACATTACTCCACCTCCTCCATGTTGGCACCTTAGCCGTGTTTTCATGGGGTGTCCATCAACCAGCCATCCTCCACTCCATCCATCTGGACCATCGAGCGTTGCACGGCGCTCATCGGTGAACAAAACAGTTTGGAAGTCAGTCTTCATGTATCGTTTGGCCAACTGGAGCCGTTTCTGCTTGTGTGCAGTGGATAGAGGTGGTCGACAGGATGGCTTACACACAGCTGCAAACCTCTGAAGGACCCTGCATCTTGTTCTGGGGACGTTGGAGGCACCAGCAGCTTCAAAAACTTGTCTGCTGCTATGACAAGGCATTTTTGCAGCTGCTCTTTTAACCTTACGCAATTGCCTGTTGGAAAGGGTCCTCAATTTTTCCCTATCAGCACGCACACGTGTGTGCTGGGAATCCGCTACATACTTCTTGATTGTGCGATGATCACAATGAAGTGTCTTGGCAATGTTGATTGTAGTCATGCTTTGACCTAAATACTCCACAATTTGTTGCTTCTCAGCAGCCGACCCATCCTTTTTCTTTCCCATTTTGGCAAAAAATGTAGGCTGCTTAATAATGTGGAACAGCCTTCTTAAGTAGTCTTGCCTTTATTTGGACACACCTGCCAAACTAATTTGCACAGGTATCTGCAATTGCTTTCAGTGATATAAAGAGCCCTGACACACATCACCATCAATGAGTTTAAATGACAAACAAAAAAATTCTAACCTTATCACTCCTAAACGCTTTGTGCATAATAATTTGGAACACAGTGTAAATGATAGGATGCATAATGTATGCGTTTTTAATGAGTTTTTATAGCGTTTTTATCGCGAAAAAACGTGGAAAAAATGTGAAAAAACCTGAACGTGTGCACATACCCTCAAGAGTTTATACTCCAGCAGTTGAAAGTCAGATTGTCTACAAGCAGAGAAAATTCAAGTCCATTATTGCATTTCCCTGAGTAGCTCAACCAACATGGATCACAAGAGCAAGGTGTTTTAATATTCTGAAAAAAAGATATTTTCAGCTCGCCCTTTAGATAAATTTCCTTGTGTCCAGGAAATCTTGAGCACGGATTCGCGTCTCTGCCAGACACCTAAAGATGCACATGTGGAAAAAAGGGAATCCAGCTTTAAAAGATAAAATCACTTAACTTTAACCCCTTCCTGACATCTGACGTACTATCCCGTCGAGGTGGGGTGGGCCCGTATGACCACCGACGGGATAGTACGTCATACGCGATCGGCCGTGCTCACGGGGGGAGCGCGGCCGGGTGTCAGCTGCATATCGCAGCTGACATCCGGCACTATGTGCCAGGAGCGGTCACGGACCGCCCCCGGCACATTAACCCCCGGCACACCGCGATCAAACATGATCGCGGTGTACCGGCGGTATAGGGAAGCATCGCGCAGGGAGTGGGCTCCCTGCGGGCTTCCCTGAGACCCCCGGAGCAACGCGATGTGATCGCGTTGCTCCGAGGGTCTCCTACCTCCCTCCTCGCCGCAGGTCCCGGATCCAAGATGGCCGCGGCATCCGGGTCCTGCAGGGAGGGAGGTGGCTTACCGAGTGCCTGCTCAGAGCAGACACTTGGTAAGCCTGCAGCCCTGCACAGCAGATCGTCGATCTGGCAGAGTGCTGTGCACACTGCCAGATCAATGATCTGTGATGTCCCCCCCTGGGACAAAGTAAAAAAGTTAAAAAAAAAATCCCCACATGTGTAAAAAAATAAATAAAAAAAATATCCTAAATAAAGAAAAAAAAAAAAAATATTATTCCCATAAATACATTTCTTTTGCTAAATAAAATAAAAAAAACAATAAAAGTACACATATTTAGTATCGCCGCGTCCGTAACGACCCAACCTATAAAACTGCCCCACTAGTTAACCCCTTCAGTAAACACCGTAAGAAAAAAAAAAAAAAAAACGAGGCAAAAAACAACGCTTTATTATCATACCGCCGAACAAAAAGTGGAATAACACGCGATCAAAAAGACTGATATAAATAACCATGGTACCGCTGAAAACGTCATCTTGTCCCGCAAAAAATGAGCCGCCATACAGCATCATCAGCAAAAAAATAAAAAAGTTATAGTCCTGAGAATAAAGCGATACCAAAATAATTATTTTTTCTATAAAATAGTTTTTATCGTATAAAAGCGCCAAAACATAAAAAAAATGATATAAATGAGATATCGCTGTAATCGTACTGACCCGACAAATAAAACTGCTTTATCAATTTTACCAAACGCGGAACGGTATAAACGCCTCCCCCAAAAGAAATTCATGAATAGCTGGTTTTTGATCACTCTGCCTCACAAAAATCGGAATAAAAAGTGATCAAAAAATGTCACGTGTCCGAAAATGTTACCAATAAAAACGTCAACTCGTCCCACAAAAAACAAGATCTCACATGACTCAACGCAAAAAATATTTTTTGCAATGAAAAGCGTCTTTCAGTGTGTGACGGCTGCCAATCATAAAAATCCGCTAAAAAACCCGCTATAAAAGTAAATCAAACCCCCCTTCATCACCCCCTTAGTTAGGGAAAAATAAAAAAATTGAAAAATGTATTTATTTCCATTTTCCGGTTAGAGTTAGGGCTAGAGTTAGGGCTAGAGTTAGGGCTAGAGTTGGGGCTAGAGTTGGGGCTAGAGTTGGGGCTAGAGTTGGGGCTAGAGTTGGGGCTAGAGTTGGGGCTAGAGTTGGGGCTAGAGTTGGGGCTAGAGTTGGGGCTAGAGTTGGGGCTAGAGTTGGGGCTAGAGTTGGGGCTAGAGTTGGGGCTAGAGTTGGGGCTAGAGTTGGGGCTAGAGTTGGGGCTAGAGTTGGGGCTAGAGTTGGGGCTAGAGTTGGGGCTAGAGTTGGGGCTAGGGCTGGGGCTAGGGCTGGGGCTAGGGCTGGGGCTAGGGCTGGGGCTAGGGCTGGGGCTAGGGTTGGGGCTAGGGTTGGGGCTACAGTTAGGGTTGGGGCTAAAGATAGGGTTAGGGTTTGGATTACATTTACGGTTGGGAATAGGGTTGGGTGTGTCTGGGTTAGAGGAGTGGTTAGGGTTACTGTTGGGATTAGGGTAAGGGGTGTGTTTGGATTAGGGTTTCAGTTATAATTGGGGGTTTCCACTGTTTAGGCACATCAGGGGCTCTCCAAACGGGACATGGCATCCGATCTGAATTCCAGCCAATTCTGCGTTGAAAAAGGAAAACAGTGCTCCTTCCCTTCAGAGCTCTCCCGTGTGCCCAAACAGGGGTTTACCCCAACATATGGGGTATCGGCGTACTCAGGACAAATTGGACATCATCTTTTGGGGTCCAAGTTCTCCTGCTACCCTTGGGAAAATACAAAACTGGGGGCCAAAAAATAAGTTTTGTGGGAAAAAAAAGATTTTTTATTTTCACGGCTCTGCGTTGTAAACTGTAGTGAAACACTTGGGGGTTCAAAGTTCTCACAACACATCTAGATAAGTTCCTTGGGGGGTCTAGTTTCCGATATGGGGTCACTTGTGGGGGGTTTGTACTGTTTGGGTACATCAGGGGCTCTGCAAATGCAACGTGACGCCTGCAGACCAATCCATTTAAGTCTGCATTCCAAATGGCGCTCCTTCCCTTCCGAGCTCTGTCATGCTCCCAAACAGTGGTTCCCCCCCCACATATGGGGTATCAGCGTACTCAGGACAAATTGGACAACAACTTTTGGGGTCCAATTTATCCTGATACCCTTGTGAAAATACAAAACTGGGGGCTAAAAATCATTTTTGTGAAAAAAAAAAAAGAATTTTTATTTTCACGGCTCTGCGTTATAAACTGTAGTGAAACACTTGGGGGTTCAAAGCTATCAAAACACATCTAGATAAGTTCCTTAGGGGGTCTACTTTCCAAAATGATGTCACTTGTGGGGGTTTTTAATGTTTAGGCACATCAGGGGCTCTCCAAACGCAACATGGCATCCCATCTTAATTCCAGTCAATTTTGCATTAAAAAGTAAAATAGCGCTCCTTCCCTTCCGAGCTCTGCCCTGCGCCCAAACAATGGTTTACACCCATATATGGGGTATCAGCGTACTCAGGACAAATTGCACAACAATTTTTCGGGTCCAATTTCTTCTCTTACCCTTGGGAAAATAAAAAATTGGGGGCGAAAAGATCATTTTTGTGAAAAAATATGATTTTTTATTTTTACAGCTCTGCATTATAAACTTCTGTGAAGCACTTGTTGGGTCAAAGTGCTCACCACACATCTAGATAAGATCCTTAGGGGGTCTACTTTCCAAAATGGTGTCACTTGTGGGGGGTTTCAATGTTTAGGCACATCAGGGGCTCTCCAAATGCAACATGGCGTCCCATCTCAATTCCGGTCAATTTTGCATTGAAAAGTCAAATGGCGCTCCTTTCCTTCCGAGCTCTGCCATGCGCCCAAACAGTGGTTTACCCCCACATATGGGGTATCAGCGTACTCAGGACAAATTGTACAACAAATTTTGGGGTCTATTTTCTCCTGTTACCCTTGGTAAAATAAAACAAATTAGAGCTGAAATAAATTTTGTGTGAAAAAAAGTTAAATGTTTATTTTTATTTAAACATTCCAAAAATTCCTGTGAAACACCTGAAGGGTTAATAAACTTTTTGAAAGTGGTTTTGAGTACCTTGAGGGGTGCAGTTTTTAGAATGGTGTCACACTTGGGTATTTTCTATCATATAGACCCCTCAAAATGACTTCAAATGAGATGTGGTCCCTAAAAATAAATGGTGTTGTAAAAATGAGAAATTGCTGGTCAACTTTTAACCCTTATAACTCCCTAACAAAAAAAAATTTTGGTTCCAAAATTGTGCTGATGTAAAGTAGACATGTGGGAAATGTTATTTATTAAGTATTTTGCGTGACATATGTCTGTGATTTAAGGGCATAAAAATTCAAAGTTGGAAAATTGCGAAATTTTCAAAATTTTCGCCAAATATTCGTTTTTTTCACAAATAAACGCAAGTTATATCGAAGAAATTTTACCACTATCATGAAGTACAATATGTCACGAGAAAACAATGTCTGAATCGCCACGATCCGTTGAAGCGTTCCAGAGTTATAACCTCATAAAGGGACAGTAGTCAGAATTGTAAAAATTGGCCCGGTCATTAACGTGCAAACCACCCTTGGGGGTGAAGGGGTTAATAGTATTCATTTAAAATGGAAATAGGCTGTAAGACATACAGAAACCGGGTATACCGGAAGGAGAGTGCCTCCTGTTTTAATATTCCACAAGGTCACAAAGCAATCCAAGGTAACCTTTAAGCAACTAAAGGCCTCTCTCACTTTAATGTTCATCACGACGACATTAAACCGAAATGGTGCATATGGCAGGATTGAAAGGCATAAAGCCACTGCTCTCCAAATTGAACGTTGCTGCCTGTCTTCAGTTTTCTTAAGATAACTAGTATAAAAGCAAAATCTCTCCTTATACATGCACACAGGAAGAGACCTGTTATTGGGTGTGGGCAAATGGTAGCCACAGGAGGCCCGTCTGTCCGACTGGTCACCTGTGCAGCTTGGTTCTTGACCGGCTTTTTAAGTACATCTTTCTCTGAAATGCTGCAGCGTTAGAGTCAAACATACCTGGCTGAAATCATGCAGCCAGTGTCTGATGCATGTTTCCCGCGGTTGTAGGTTGTTTCTAACTTATATTTTGACATTATCTGCTCATTTGTCAACACTTTATTTTTCCAGTTTGATGCACTATAGTATATAATGCAGGTGAAAAAGTTTGGTAACTATACATTTGTTTTAACCGCCTCATTTTCCTTTATTTGTGTGTTCAGACTTCAGGCCCGTATTGCCCATCGGATCCAGGAACTAGAAAACTTACCAGGCTCACTGCCACCAGATCTGAGAACAAAAGCTACAGTGGAGTTAAAAGCTCTTAGACTTTTAAACTTCCAGCGTCAGGTGACCAATTTTTTTTTTTATCTAAATTTTATTATGTTTTTCAAAAAATACACCACATTGTCCAAATCAGATTAAGAATAAATATTGTTAAGTGTAAACTTACAATATAAAATGCTGCAGTTTGAAGCTTCCCTATCCAGTGTTTCTTTAGCCTTCAAAGTTTACACCTTATAATATTTGTTTGAAGACTAAAAAAACACTAGGGAATCTTGAAGATGCGATTTTTCAATCGTGTTTAAGTCTTTAGACAAATATTGTAAGGTGTAAACTTTGAAGGCTAAAGAAACACAGGATAGGGAAGCTTGAAGATGCGATTTTTCAAACTGCAGCATTTTTATAGAAATATTGCGGGTTTGCTGCAATTAAAGAAATTAAAGGGAACCTGTCACCTCATTTTTGTGCTGTGTGAACCCCTGATCTAACCTGAAAGATAACAGAAACAAGTTTATATTATACTCATTCGGGGGCAGTCTGGTCCGATGAGCGTCGCGGGTCCGGCGTCTCCCATCTTCATGCGATGTCGTCATCTTCCTTGCTTCATGTCGTAGCTCCTGCGCAGGCATACTTTATTTGCCCTGTTGAGGGCAGAGCAAAGTACTGCAGTGCGCAGGCGCTAGACCTCTCTGATACCTGCGCACTGCAGTACTTTGCTCTGCCCTCAACAAGGCAAATCAGTACACCTGCGCCGGAGCTGCGGCAAGAAGCAAAGAAGAGGACGTCATCGTATGAAGATGGGAGGCGCTGGACCGCGACGCCCATCGGACCGGACCAGCAGCAGGACCGCCCCTGGGTGAGTAATATAACCTGTTTTTCTTCTCTTTCAGGATACATCGGGGGCTTATCTACAGCAGTGCAGAATGCAGTACATAAGCCCCTGATGGCGGTGGCCACAGTTTATAGGGCCAAAATGAGGTGACAGATTCCCTTTAAGACAAACCATGTTTATTAAAGGGGTTTATTGTAGATCTGATGGGCAGAAGGGATTATTGTTTGTCCATTCAGTACTATAATGTGCTTTATTAAATCCCCATGTGTCTCTAAAATGATTACAAAAATGTTTAGAATTGAGAGTCCTCAGTGGTTGATACCTTTTAATGGCTAAAGATGGTAACAAATTGCAAGCTTTCGAGACTACTCAGGTCCCTTCATCAGGCATAGACTAAAACAAATTCTGAAGAATCACATATTTATGCACAACATAGCACAGAACAAAAAAAACAAAAACTATGTGATTCTTCAGAATTTGTATTAGTCTTTGCCTGATGAAGAGACCTGAGTAGTCTCGAAAGCTTGCAATTTGTTACCATCTTTTCAGTTAGCCATTAAAAGGTATCAACCACTGAGGACTCTCAATTCTACATATTTTTCTATCTACTGGCTAACACGGTACCAAGATATATATATCTTTCCTGTATTAAAATGATTACAAGCATTTTGTAGTATTGGATTCCATTTTTTTTTCTACTTCCTAGCTGAGACAGGAAGTTGTGGCATGCATGCGTCGGGATACTACACTTGAGACTGCCTTGAACTCAAAGGCTTACAAGAGGAATAAGCGACAAACTCTTCGTGAAGCTCGTATGACTGAGAAACTTGAAAAGCAACAGAAAATTGAACAGGAACGGAAACGCAGGCAAAAGCACCAGGTACTGCAAGCTTTGCTGGGATTGTAACACACAGTAATCGTTGTAAATATACATCCCTGAGTCCAGCATTATGGGGTCTGATCTATATGTAAGTGGACCAACATTTAGATTTGTGAAAATTTGTTTTTAACTTATTTCACGTCTACAAAAGGAGGAAGTGGCCAAAGCAAACATGGCTGGCTATGCAGTCAGAAGAACTGAATATTGTAATTGCTATAGAATAATGATTCCGGTGTTCCATCACTTTACACCCTCTCGGATGCCATGATTTAGCATCATTTACTAAATGGTGTATCAAGTGACCTCCCGTTTATTGCTTGGCAGCAGTGACTATAATTAATCATAATTGCCTCTGGAGTTTAAAGGGTTAATTCCATCTTGTACATTTATGGTATCTCCGTAGTGTAATTGACTAGTGCTCCAGTCAGGTAAAATAAAGCTTTGGGTTGATCAATCTAATCGGCCGTTTCATGTTTATGGCCAGCTTAGTCTTATTCCCATTTTGTACATTTCTGTCAAATCCTGTGAACCTGCATCTCTGTCAAGAACAGGGCACTGACGTTAGCAACTTTCAGTGGAGAGAAGGCTGTAAATCTGCAAGTGTGTGACCATTGGTGTTGAGCGAACGTGCTGGGATAAGGTGTTATACCAGCATGCTTGTATCTTCGGTGTTCTCGAATACTATGTTCGAGTCCCGGCGGCTGTATGTTTTGCGGCTGTTTGACAGCCACAACACATGCAAGGATTGCCTTCAACACGGACAATCCCTGCATGCACTGCGGCTGTTGCAAGCATGCTCGGATAACACCTTGTCAGAGCATTCAAAACCCCAGTGACTGTCTTTCTACTGACAGCTTAAAGTAATCACTGATTGTTCAACCTACAGTTAGTTTCACCTGAACTCCTCATACACATGGGGACGTGACTTCCGCCGTCATTCTGACTGACAGTCGGCTCCCCCAGGTTGACAGTCTGATCCCCACTGCCTATCAGAATGACATCTGAAGTCCCGCCCCATTGAGCAGAAAAGAAGCCTCCACTCTGTAGACGTGACATCAGTGGAGGCTTCTGGATCCCTGAGAAGAGTGGTCACAGACCGCTCTGTGCCGGGGAACAACGGCACTGTACACAACGGGTAAGTTGCAATAACCTGCCTATTAGTGCTTAGTTACATTTTATTTATTTTTTTTTTTTTTATAAAGTCCTGGATACCCCCTCTAAAATCTAACATGTCCTATAAATCATTTCCAGATATCAGGAGACCCCCCCCCCATGGGTATTAGATCAAGTGACTGCTTCAGCCGACTTTTATTTAAAGTTTTGCCCAGCTGTAGCCCCATGCACGTAGCATATTTTGGTAATTTTCTCAATATAGAGAAGAAAAAAAAAACAACTTCTTTAGCAAATGGGCACAGTTTATTTGAATCCCCCCACACACAGATGCTGTCTGATTCTTGGACAGTCCCTCTCTTACATACTGTGTGCTGTTTGTCATGCATTGTAAGGATACGTGCGGAACTGACCACAGTTGGATTGCAATTAAAGGTAGTGTGTTAGGGCTTATAGTACTTTATGGGTGTCATGGTATGGCTTTACCCAACTACATTATTGTTTTTATCAATAGAATTCCTTTTATCCAGTAGTCATTTTACCTGTATGTCTGATCTTCTCAATTATAGGAATATCTTAACAGTATATTGCAACATGCTAAAGACTTTAAAGAATACCACAGATCTGTCACTGGCAAAATCCAGAAACTTTCTAAAGCTGTGGCTACATGGCACGCAAACACGGAACGCGAGCAGAAGAAAGAAACTGAACGAATTGAGAAAGAAAGAATGAGAAGATTGATGGTAAGTTGGCTGCAAGGAGGGCTAAAAGTGAGTTTCTAGTATAGTTCCAATAACCTAGTTGGTTTTTAGGATGTGTGGCTTCATTTGCATCATCTTTTTTGAGTTTAAACTGCATAGTGGAGCATTCATGCTACTTTTTGATACTGTTCAGATGTTCTGCCAGTGATAGTTGGCAGAACTTGTTCTCATACAAAGTATTATTTTTTTTTCTTTTGACAGCACTGTAGTATCTTCCCTCTTTCCACTTCTGCCATAATATTGCTCACACATCTGGACCACATCAAAGTTGAACTTGCTATCATTGTGGCTTACACTGTACATTTATAGCACATGAACAAGTCATTGTGGTGTTCTTGTACACTGTAGTGAAATGCATACCGGCAAAACATTAAGGCTATGTGCACACGTTGCGGATTTTTCACGTTTTTTCGGCGGTTTTCCACTGCAAAAACACTTAAAAACGCTTACATTAAGCATCCTATCATTTTTAATGCATTCCGCAATTTTTGTGCACATGTTGCCTTTTTTTACGCAATAAAAACGCATCACGGAAAAAAAACACAGCATGTTGATTAATTTTGCGGATTTTTTGCGGATTTCCCGCTATATTATTGCATTGCGAAGCTCTGGAAAACAACGCAAAAAATCTGCACAAAAAACGCTAGCGGATTTCCTGCCAAAGTAGTCGGATTTGCTCAGGAAAATTCTGCACGCTTTCCTGAACGTGGGCACATAGCCTTAAAGGGAATCTGTTAGCAGATTTTTCCCATTTTATCTGAGAGCAGGGTTGTCACTTACTAGGCTGTAGTTTCAATACAGTCAGTGTTTTATCAGCAGAAGATTCACTGGAGGACTAGGTCTCATGTACATGGCAGTCCATTTAATCTGTGTAGACCTTCCCCCCAACACTGACTGGCAGCTTGCTGACAATGTACACAGGAAGAAGCTGCCAATCTAATGTGGGTAGGGTTATACACCTCTCCATATTCTGACTACTGCTACATAGAAAACTGGGCTATCAAAACTGCACCAAGCAGTCTAGTAAATGATACATTGCTGGAATCAGGCTCTCTGCCCTGACATGATGCTCTTCTCAGATTTCATAGCAAAAACCTGCTGACTGTTTCCCTTTAAGGGCCCCTTAGGGCTACATGATGCTACAGTCACACATGTAATTTTTCTTTATTTTCTTTGAGTTGGAAGCTTCACAAATTACCATATTTTTTGGCCTTTAAGATGCACTCCCCAACCACCCACCCACAAATTTGGTTGGAAAATGGGCGGTGTCTTATTAACCAAATTACTGGGGGGCGGCAGCAGGAGTTGGGCCATGCTGCTGGCCGTGGGGTGGGAGGAGATGCTGTGAGGTGATGCTGCAAGTACCAGGCTGGTAGGACGGGGTGCTTGGCGGTGCGGGGGCTCTTCCGACATTTTGTGAAAGCTCAGAGCCTCCGCACTCCCATGGTTTCAATGTAGTGGTTTCCGGGTAAATAGGTGCGTATGCAGCATCAATAGTAAAAAGATCTAATGTTACAAACAATAATAATAAAAAAAAAGGTTATTCTCACCTTCCGACGTCGCACGCTGTCCTCGGCAGTGCAAGCGGCAGGTTCCGGTGCCAAGGATGCTATGCGAGAAGGTCCTGCACTCATACCAACCCTGGGACCGGAAGCTGCCGCGTGCACCGCACACAGGCGCCAAGACTTCAAGGGGCCTTCGGAAGGTGAGTATATCTTTATTTTTTATTTTAAGTCTTTTTTAACCACGCATATAGTGCCCACATTGCTATATACTACGTGGGCTGTGTTGCATACTGCGTGGGCTCTGCCCACTTCCCCTGATGAAGCCGTCCTTGCAACGGCGATACGCTATGGGCATCCCCCACGCTGATTCCTGCTCTCCTTCCTCCCCGACCTCCATCCATGGGAGCTTTAACTCTTTTCGGGTTGGTCATGTGAGCTGTCTCGTATTTTCCTCCATCTTGCACAGCCTATTTGTTGCCTTGTCCTCATTTTAGGATACATGTTCTGGAGTTTATTCATTTGGTGGCCCATGCGTCACTGTGTGGCGGGTAGGCATTACTGTTATTTAAATTTTCACCACGGGTATCATTCCAAATACTCCAGTGCCACGAGGCACTTTGGTACTTATGTGCAATTGCTTTTGGTGTACTTACGTTGCTCCACGGCCACCTGTTTTGTTGATATTTGTCATTATCCTATAGCCGGGGTACGTTAAATGTGTATTGTGTCCAGGCATTGGGCTATTTCTAATTTCATTGATATTTGATGCTATATGGATCCAGACACTTGTTCAATTGCGGGAGCTTTGTGGGTGGAATTGTTCATTGTGTGTTTTT
Organism: Ranitomeya variabilis; assembly: GCF_051348905.1. Classification (NCBI taxonomy): domain Eukaryota; kingdom Metazoa; phylum Chordata; class Amphibia; order Anura; family Dendrobatidae; genus Ranitomeya; species Ranitomeya variabilis. The sequence goes on from NC_135232.1 coordinate 397,267,037, forward strand.
TAATTGTTTTTAATGGGTATTGTCAATAAAGTTTACCTTTTATAATTACATGTATTGAGTAGTGGTGTGCATATCGCATGAGTCGTTCTTTTGGCCTCTTTCCTTCTCATTAGTTTTTGACCACTTGTTTGCACCCCTAATATATTGTATTACATTCAAGCAGTGCGCCGGTTTTCCCCTTTATATCATTTGGACTATAAGACAGACACCCATTTGACGCATTACATTTCTTCCCCTATTTTTCTCCTGAAAATTTGGGGTGCGTCTTATGGTTTGGTGCATGATACGGTCTACACCTCAGTGTTGCGCCATTATTGTCTCTGTGTAGCCTTCGCTGTCAATGTTAGATGCACTTTTGTTTGATCATGTATGCACAGCTATGATGATAAACCTTTTTAACCACAGTGAGTGTTGTGCTTTTTTTTTTTTTAAACAGGCGGAAGATGAAGAAGGCTACCGTAAGCTTATTGACCAGAAAAAGGATCGCCGTCTAGCCTACCTTCTCCAACAGACTGATGAGTATGTGGCTAATCTCACCAGTTTGGTTTGGGAGCATAAGCAAGCTCAGGCTGCCAAAGAGAAAAAAAAGAAGAGAAGAAAGAAGGTAACTTATCCGCCATGATGTACCATACCTTTATCACTGGATGCAGCATCTTACAGCAGCAGATTAGTGTGTTTTTCACCACCCTGCTGTACACTGCCACTGGTTTTAGTAGCAGTACATGGTTGTAGGGAATAATTTGGGGATTACAGTATAGAGGACTGCAGCCTGGTGAGTGTTTTTTTTTATTATTATTTTGTAGTTTGCAGCTATTTGCATGAGAAATTTAGTCCACACGACATAACTCTAGTACATTTTGTGGCATGAGTAGCTATAATTCCTGTATCTGGGTTACAACCTGGAAAGCTGCCTAGGTGTGAATTTCATTTTCCTGGTGGTATCTAGCTGGATTTGCAGTTTGGGAGAATTGCATCTATTACTAAACAATTGCCCACATATACTCTGCTCCTGCTTAGACATAAAATAGATTATCAAATACAACAAAACACAATATGGTTTAATTTAAAGAAGCCCTACCCTTTCCTGACAAAGAGATGGATATATTGTCCATTATTGAGAAAGCTAAAGTTTAGAGATTTACATTTCTAATGGTCACAGGAAGGACAGACACTACTATGGCTTTTGACACTTGCAAAGATTTCTGTTGCAGCCATGCTAGCTAAATGATAGAAAAAACTTTGGCTGTCGCACTTTTTATTCCAAGAGTATGGCGGTTTTTATGCTGGGTGTATATTTTTTTCTTTTTATGATGCACGTAACTATCAATTGCACAGATGGCTGACTGTGAAGTCTAGCAAGACTTGCTAAAATAGCACCAGCAGCAAGCTGTTAATATGTTGGCTGTATTCAAGAGCACATTCATTTACGTGCTTGCACACGGTTATTGATCACTGCATTTACGTCTCCTGTTTCTTCACTACAAAATTCACATATTATATTTACATCTGTGACAAAAATGGTTGTGCTGTGAATAAATACGATTTAAATCTCCATCCCATCAATCTTATTCTGTTTTCCTTATATAATTGTTTGCTTCCATTCTCAAGTATAAAAAAGATACCACCAGATTCCCACGATTGGTCCCATTACTAGCATTTAAATGCCCATATGGAGCCAGAGCTGCACTCTTTGCTGACTGTTGCCTTTTTTCTGTATGTGACATAAATTACACTATAAGCTATACTACCATGATTTTTTTCTCAATATATAGTATATGTTTAGGGTATTGATTTCTGCCCTCGTTTGTCAAATCTGACCTGTCATTTTGTGGTAACAATTGTGGACTGCATCTACATATCCCAGTGATTCTGAATTTTTTTTTCTCCTTCGCGACAATGGGGGACACAGGACCGTGGGTGTATGCTGCTGCCAATAGGAGGCTGACACTAAGTAAATACAAAAAGAGTTTGCTTCTCCACTGGAGTATACACCACCCGCTGGCTCCGGATAGAACCAGTTCATGCTTAGTGTCCGTAGGAGGCACACTGGGGTCTGCTATTCAGACCATACCTTTTTTATTTTTTATAAATCTTTTTGTGCAAGAGGTAGACTGAGGCGGCGGACCCTTTCAAGGGGCCGATCTCCCCCAAACAACAACAGGCGAGCACGGCGAGTGTCACCTCCCCGTATCCTCTCCTGTGACGTGGGATGCCAGGCCTGACCTATTTTAGGAGCGACGGTTCCCTTCAGGACGCCGATCTCCCCACACCAGCAACAAATGGGAACACAGAGTGTCCCCTCCATGTACCCCCCTTCTGAGCCTGACCACAGCCGGACTACCTGCCCTTTGAAATCCTAGGGGAGCGAACCCCATGGCGTCCGTGCTGCTCCCACTGCACCACCAATGGAACAGAGGTGCTGCAGGGAGCTTGACGGTCCCTCTCCTCCTCTCTCAAAGGAATGGTGGATTGTGAGGGTTCCTACACTGTCCTTATTGCAGCCCTGACCTGCATGCAGAGTTGCAGCTCTGCCAATCGCTCCCTTCTTTAGGAGAACCGGAACCCCAGATCATCCGGCGGTGAGTTTTCTTTCTCGCTTCATTGGGGGACACAGGCAACCATGGGGTGTATGCTGCTGTCGCTAGGAGGCTGACACTATGCAAATAAAGAAAAGTAACTCCTCCCCGGCAGTATACACCCTCCGACAGGCACCAGGCAACTCAGTTTTTGCTTAGTGTCTGTAGGAGGCGGACCTGGATCTAACCCCAGATTTTTTATCTTTTCTTTCAGGGATTTTGTGTGTTATTAATCTTTTTCCCTTACTTTTTCAGATTTATTTCTAAGGGTTACAGGGCGCAGTTATCTCACCCTGCTTTCCCCATGTTATGTGGCCGAGACAGCAATGTGGTATCTCCCGCAATGCACCCTCTCGGACCCGCTGGGCAGGATTATGCTCCCTGTCACCTTTACGGGTGTTCAGGGTGATCTTTGGCGGCCAGTCCTCGCCCTTTTCCCTCCTCATCCCTCTCCTCAGAGTGGGCTGAGAGGAAAGACGGTGGTCACCTGCGGTGACCAACCCCCCTCTGTGTTAAGGGGTTGACGCTGTCTTCTGCGCCGGCCGGATTAAAGGCTGGGAAAGAGGATCCCCTCTGCCAGGACCCTTCCTACCTTCCAAAGGGCTCCTGACGCGATTCTCAACTACAAGGACGGCTCTTCAATCAGGTACCAGATCTCCCTCTGCCCCGTTCGCTAGCTGCTACCACGTGCCTGCCACGTCCGCAGCGATCGCTGTCTAGCACTCGTCGCTGTAGCTTATCCATTCCCTATTTCTTGTTCAAATTTTGCGCCTGTTTTTTACTTTGGCGCGTGCAGTCTCTCTTTTCCCGGGGCACTTCGGTCTGGCAGGCCACGCCCCATCTTTCAGCTTACCCAGTGCTCTGCTCCTCAGCTCTGGGCACGCCCCCTCTGGTTTCCAGCGCTGGCTTTGGGCGCTCTCGGGCGGGCCACACCCATTCAAACGCCCAGCCTATCGAGCCTTTGGTTTCTCTTCGGCCGACCACGCCTACTTCTGGTGCGCTCGATACACGCGCCGACTTCAGCAGCCCGCGCTTCGCCTGTGCCTTCTTCCCGGATACTTCCGTCACGTCGCGTGGCCACGCGGACCTCTTCTAAGCGGGGGACACAATCTACTGCGCTGCCGCTATTGCTTGGAGTCTGGTAGGCTTTGCGCTGCTCCTCCCCCAGCCTATACTTCCCTGAGCAGTATAGCCTTCGGCATCCTGCTTCAGGTATTACTTAGGCTTCTTTCACACTAGCGTCGGGCTCGGTCCGTCGCAGTGCATCGGGCCGAGGTCCCCGACGCTAGCGTTGTCTCCGCCGCACAACGGGGGCAGCGGATGCATTTTTCCAGCGCATCCGCTGCCCCATTGTGAGGTGCGGGGAAGTGCGTGGAGGTGGGGGCGGAGTTCCGGCCGCGCATGCGCGGTCGGAAAAAGCGGACTGTCGGGAGCAAAAAACGTTACATGTAACGTTTTTTGGTCCCGATGGTCCGCCACAACACGGCGCAACCGTCGCACGACGGTTGCGACGTGTAGCAATGCGTCGCAAATGCGTCGCTAATGTAAGTCAATGCAAAAAAAAAAACGCATCCTGCAAGCACTTTTGCAGGATGCGTTTTTTCGGCAAAACGACGCATTGCGACGTATTGCAGTAAACGCCAGTGTGAAAGTAGCCTTACTCTATACCTATGCCCAACCCTGCAGGGGCCCCTGGCTATATCCCTACGGTCATCCACTACGCTTGTGCCCGCTGTAAGAAAAAGTGAGCTTCAGGCCGGCCATCCCCTTTCTGTCCGTCCTGCAGTCCTTCCACCATGTCCTTACCTCAGGAAGTCTAAAAATGCTCTGGATGAGTGCAACCCCCCTCCCCCGGAGTGGGCTGATGCTATGTCTCAGTCAGTGTCTGACTTAACTAAAGTGTCCCAGTCCCTGGTTCAGGTCCTGGAACGTATTCCGCTTCTAACTACTGCTACCAGTGCCACGAACGCCTCTTACGGCGATTCGCTCGCACCTGACCAAGACCCTCACAGGGGCAGACTTGAGAAACTATCCAGGAAGAGGACTCTGTCTGGATCCTCATCAAGTACACCGGATCACACTGCGTTAGCCGGAATACCCCTCTCTACCCGTTCCCCCTCCTCGCAGGCGGACGTCGGCTCAGATTTATCTTCTCAGTCGGAGTCTGATTCGGATACGGATCAGACCTCCGGGACGCAGGATATGGTGGATAGCCTTATTTCGGCTATTATTCAAACACTTGAGCTTAGGGACGAAAAGGCAACCTCTCAGGACATCTCCATTTCATTCAAACGGACGAAGCGTCCCTCTATAGAGTTTTTCTCAATCACAAAGAGTTTGACAACACTACATCTAGACCAGGGGTGGGCAATTAATTTTGCCATGGGGCCACATGAGAAATTGGGATGGTTTTAGAGGGCCGGACTAATATAAAATAAAAATATATATGTAGCATCGTGATTACTCGCTAATCCCGCCCACTGCACAGTAGCTCCGCCCCCACCACATCAACCACACACAATCCCGCCCCCCCCCACATTACCACACACAATCCCGCCCCCCACCACATTACCACACATAATCTTACCCCCCACCAGATTACCGCCCCCCACCACATTACCACACAATCCCGCCCCCCCCACATTACCACACAATCCCGCCCCCCACCACATTACCACACATAATCTTACCCCCCACCAGATTACCGCCCCCACCACATTACCACACATAATCCCGCCCCCACCACATTACCACACATAATCCCGCCCCCACCACATCACCACAGATATTCCTGCCCCCCACCACATTACCACACATAATCCCGCCCCCCACATTACCACACGAGGCTCCATTCCCACACATTACAGCAGCGTTAATTAGATAGCAATGAGCGTGCCGAGCGTTAGCTGGCTGGAAACAGCTAGTGTATGTATGTGTATACGTGTACGTGTATACGTGTACACATGTACGTACGTACGTACGTACGTACGTACGTACGTACGTACGTACGTACGTACGTACATGGATCAGACCCCTCTGTGCCTCTAGCAATCCCCCCCGTCCCCCTCCCCAGTATGTGATCACCATTTTAGGTAGTATTCCCCATGTAGCACCCAATATGTAATATCCCTTAATGTAGCCGTCCCTTGTAAGTAATCCCCATTGGTAGCAATCACCCCTGCCCCCCCCTCCCCAGTATGTGATATCCCCCACTTTAGGTAGTATTCTCCATGTAGCCACCAATATGTAGTATCCCTTAATGTAGCCATCCCTTGTAGGTGATCCCCACTGATAGCAATCCCCCCCCCCAGTATGTGGTAGCCGCGGCAGCCCCATGTAGTAGCCCCCCTCCCTCACACTCCCCAGCAACACAGGGACCCCCTCTCCCCCCGACCGCGCGGATACTCACCCGAAGGAGACCGCCAGCCAGCAACTTGCTTCACCGCAGCACATCCCGCGTGGCGCTGGAGTGACGTACGCACGTGACGTACAGGGCCGATGCGGAGCTCAGCCTCTTGTGACCGGTGGCATAATGCTGCCTCCGGTCACAAGAATGATGGACACAGCCGGGAGCCAATGGCTCCTGATGCTGTGTCAATCACATCCTGACCCTGGAACTGTATGCTCTGCAAGCGCATTCAGTTCCGACAGCGTGTGAATGAGCTCGGGGCCTTCACTCCAGCCGTTTAAAATCATCAGGCGCGCCGGATGCGGGCCACATCTTGCCCAGGTCTGATCTAGACACTGGGAACATCTCGGTAAGCGCTTCTCGGGAAGGAAGCGTCTGGACATCTTATAACCTTTTGATTCAGACCTTGTCAACAAATGGTCCGAGTTTTCAGAAGTAGATCCGCCTGTGTCTCGATTGTCCTCGCAGACTGTGTTGTCCATCCCTGACGCAGCGTCTCTAAAGGACCCCACGGACAGGCAAATTGAGACTTTAACCAAATCAGCCTTTGAAGCTTCTGGGGCCTCTCTCTGTCCTAATTTTGCCGCCTCTTGGGTGGCGAAAGCTGTTTCAGCCTGGGCCAAGACCCTGCGTAGAGGCATTGTAGCTTCGGCTCCTGCAGAGGAGCTAGCGGATTTAGCGGATCAGATTGCTCACGCAGGAAAGTATCTCTTAAATGCCTCCCTGGATGCGGCTGCTTGCTCCGCAAGGGCTAACAGCAACATCATTGCCATTCGCTGAATTCTTTGGCTGAAGGCGTGGAACGCAGACCCCGCTTCTAAAAAATCTCACTAGTCTGCCTTTCCAGGGCTCCAGGCTCTTTGGCACACAGCTGGACCAAATGATCTGACGCCACTGGTGGTAAGAGCACTTCTCTACCTCAATCTAAGCCTAGGCATCCCTTCGTTAGGAAGGGACCCCATCCCTTTCACCCCTTTCGGTCCTTCACCTCCTCTGGTGGTGCCTCTCAACAGGACCGGTCTGCCACCCAAGGAGAGCGTAAGAAACCTGCCTTCAGGCCTACTCCTCACTGGAGAATTAAAAGCCGCTCCTCTAAACCCTCCGGATCTCGCGGCCATAGGTTTTCTTCAACATGACGGGTCACTCCCACCTGGAAAACTTTCCAGGGTGGGAGGCAGGCTTCTTCTGTTCACAGAGGCTTGGTTATCAGTGGTTGACGATGCCTGGGCCAGGGAGATCGTCACTTCGGGCTACAAAATAGAATTTTCTTCGCCCCCAGGAAGACGTTTCTAACTTTCATCCACCCAAGCAGCCCTCCCATGTTTCAGGGGATTTCCAGGCCGTTGTCTCACTCCTCGCCTCAGGGGTAATCGTCCCAGTACCTCACCGCGAGCGGTTTTCGGGTTTTTACTCGAATCTTCGTTGTTCCAAAGAAAGACTGCTATCTCCGCCCGGTTTTAGACCTCAAGCAGTTGAACCGTCACCTCCGGATTCGGCACATCAAAATGGAGTCCCTGCGCTCGGTGATCGCATCCATGGAACCGGGAGAATTTCTATGTTCTGTGGACATCCAGGATGCATACCTACACATTCCTGTTTGCGTACAGCATCAGAGGTTCCTTCGTTTCACGATCCAAGAGCAACATTATCAATTCACAGCGTCCGCCCCCAGGGTCTTTACGAAGGTAATGGCGGCGGTCATGGCCATCCTTCGATCGAAGGGGATTCTTGTAATCCCCTATCTCGACGAACTCCTGTTCAAGTGTCCGTCTCGTCGGAACTGCGCCCAGAGTCTCCAGATCACTCTGGACACGCTAGTCCGGCTAGGTTGGATAATCAACAAGCAGAAGTCCACCTTGATTCCAACCCAACGCCTAGAATTTCTGGGCATGGAATTCGACACCACTCAAGCCAAGGTCTTCCTCCCGAAGGAGAAGTTCATGGCTCTTCGGCAGGGCATCAAAGCTCTGAAGTGCTCTGCCCCTCTACCTTTATGGCTCGGCATGAGGGTTCTAGGAAAGATGGTAGCTTCCATGGAAGCAGTACCTTATGCCCAATTTCACTCTCGCCCTCTCCAGCTGGCCCTTCTCTACGCTTGGGACAGGAGCCCTCTTTCTTTAGACCACTCAGTTCGTCTCCCTCTCAAGGTGAGGCAATCTCTCACTTGGTGGGCGCTGTCCACCTCCATTCTTCGAGGGAGGTCATTTTTCCCCCATCATTGGCAGGTCATCACCACCGACGCCAGTCTCCAGGGGTTGGGTGCAGTCTTTCTCCACCTCACAGCTCACGGCCACTGGAATGTTCAGGAGACGCCTCTCCCGATCAATGTCCTGGAGATCAGGGCAATCTTCCTGGCCCTTCTCCGCTGGCAGTCCCTCCTCACGGGAAAACCGGTCCGCATTCAGTCGGACAACGCCACAGCTGTGGCTTACATAAACTACCAGGGAGGAACTCGCAGCCAGCAGGTCATGAGGGAGGTATCAAAGATTCTACGGTGGGCAGAGAACCACGTTCCCTCCATCTCTGCCATCCACATCCCAGGGGTGGACAATTGGAAAGCCGACTTCCTCAGCCATCAGGGGCTTGTGTCGGGCGAGTGGGCTCTTCTCCTTGCCGTTTTCGACCAAATTTGTCAAAGGTGGGGCGTCCCGGATGTCAACCTAATGGCCGCCCGAACAAACCACAAGGTTCCCCGGTACGTCTCCAGGTCTCGGGATCCGATGGCTGTCGGCTGCGACGCCCTCTTGATTTCGTGGGCCCAATTTCAGATGCCTTATCAGTTTCCGCCTCTTCCCTTGATTCCAAGGGTCATAAAAAAAGATAAAGACAGAGGGGTTTCCTGTTCTCTTAGTAGCTCCAGATTGGCCTCAGAGGACCTGGTATGTGTAGCAAGTTGAACATGCTATCGGACGTTCCGTGGAGACTCCCAGACCGTCTGGATCTTCTCTCACAAGAACCCCTCCTTACACTCGATTTCTCAGTCCCTGAATTCAATGGTATGGCCGTTGAGGCCGCGGTCCTGAAGGATGCAGGCTTTTCCCACAGCGTCATTCAAACCATTATAAAAGCTAGGAAACCGGCATCTTCACGTATCTACCATAGATGTTGGAAGGCCTTTTTTCGCTGGTGCGATGACAGCAGTTTGTTTCCTATGGTCTTTTCCCTTCTTTCTGTGCTTGGGTTCCTCCAAGCGGGTCTCGATTCAGGTCTTTCCCTAAGTACCTTGAAGGGTCAGGTTTCCGCTTTGTCCATCCTTTTTCAAAGAGACCTGGCGTCCCTTCCCAGGTGAGGACCTTCCTTCAAGGTGTCGCTCATATAGCGCCTCCGTACCATTCTCCGGTTGAACCTTGGGATCTCAACCTCGTACTCAGCGCCCTCCAGAGTGCGCCTTTTGAACCTATTCAGGACATTTCCCTCTCGCTTCTCTCATGGAAAGTGGCCTTCTTGTTCGCCTTCACCTCAGTTAGGAGAGTTTCCGAGCTAGGGGCATTGTCCTGCCATTCTCCCTTCTTGATTCTACACCAGGAAAAAGTGGTCCTGCAGCCGGTTCCTTCCTTTCTACCAAAGGTAGTTTCGGCTTCTCACATCAATGAGGACATCGTCCTTCCTTCCTTGTGCCCTTCCCCACTTCACCCTTTGGAGAAATCTCTTCACAGGCTGGATTTGGTCAGGGCTATCCGAGTCTATCTTTCTAGAACTGCTTCTTTTTGCCAGTCTGATCCTCTGTTTGTTGTCTCAGAAAGGTCTTCGGAAGGGGCTTCTCGCCTCTAAATCCACAATTGCTCGTTGGATCCGTTCGGCGATTCTGGAGGCATATTGTGTCCATGAAAAACAGCCTCCCCCGGGGGTGAGGGCTCACTCTACCCGGGCTTTGGGAGCTTCCTGGGCAGTTCGCCACCAAGCTTCGGCCTCGCAAGTTTGCAAGGCCGCAACGTGGTCTTCCATTCACACCTTCGTAAAGTTCTGTAAGGTACACACTCTGGCTTCTGCGGACGCCGGCCTGGGTAGGAAGATTCTGCAGGCGGCGGGTGCTCACTGGCCGACCGGAGTCTCCTTCTCTCTGCATATTATCCCCACCCTTGGGACTGCTTTTGGACGTCCCATGGTTACCTGTGTCCCCCAATGAAACGAGAGAGAAAGAGGGATTTTTGGTTCTTACTGTAAAATCTTTCTTGGAGCCTTCATTGGGGGACATAGCACCCTCCCTTTATGTTGTACCGTGTTGGCCAACGTGCCGTTGTTTTGGGTTGGTACATATGTTGAGTTTGTTTATACTTGCTCCTACTACTGCTTTTGCACCAACTGAGTTGCCTGGTGCCGGTTAGAGGGTGTATACTGCCGGGAGGAGTTACTTTTCTTTGTTTGCATAGTGTCAGCCTCCTAGCGACAGCAGCATACACCCCATGGTTACCTGTGTCCCCAGTGAAGGCTCCAAGAAAGAGATTTTACGGTAAGAACCAAAAATCCCTCTTTTCATCCATGGAGGAACTCATGAGCACGTCGCGAGTCCGGCGATCACTAATTTAGTCACCGGCTTCGGCCCTTGCTAGGCCATAAGCCAGTAATCCCGGCCCCTTCTGTGCGTCACTCTGGCGGTCCCGCCCACCTGCCTGGCGCTTCTCGCACGCTACGAGAAGCGCTTCTCCTGTTCTCTGCGGCCATATTTCGCCACCCAGCAGGCTCAGCATGGCACAGCAAGCTTCCTCTACCCTTGAGGTCCAGCACTTCACGCTTGGGGCCAGAACTCTTGGGGGCACAGAGCTAAGCTGAACTTCCAAGAGTGATGCCATTTTAACCCCTTTCTGCCATCGGATGGAATAGTACATACGATGGCAGAACCCCCGCTTTGATGTGGGCTCCGGCGGTGAGGCTGCATCAATGCCAGGACGTGTCAGCTGACATGTGCCCGCAATAGGCGCGGGCGGACTCGCAATCCACCTGCATCTATTAACTAGTTAAATGTCGCTGCGAAGCTCTGACAGCGGCATTTAACGCGCGCTTCCGGTCATCCGGACGGAAATGCGTCGGTGCGTCGGCATAACAACCAGAGGTCTCCTGCAGACCTCTATGGTTGTTGATGCCAGATTGCTGTGAGTGCCACCCTGTGGTCAGCATTCATAGCAATGCTGTAATTCTACTACATAGAGGCGATCTGAGCATCTATGTAGCAGAGGCGATCGAGTTGTGGCAGCTTCTAGCCTTCCATGAAGGCTATTGAAGCATGCCAAAATTTAAAAAAAAAAAAAAAAAGTTTTCCAAAATATATGAAAAAAAAAATGAAAATTTAAATCACCCCCCCCTTTCACCCCATTCAAAATAAAACACATATTTGGTATCGCCGCTTTCAGAATTACCTGATCTGTCAATAAAATAAAAGGATTAACCTGATCGCTAAACGTAGCGAGAAAAAAGTCAAAATGCCAGAATTACGTATTTTTGGTTGCTGCGACATTGAATTAAAATGCAACAACGGGCGATCAAAAGATTGCATCTGCACCAAAATGGTATCATTAAAAAGGTCAGCTCGGCATGCAAAAAATTAGCCCTCACCCAACCCCAGATCACGAAAAATGGAGAGTCTAAGTGTAACGGAAAATTGCGCAATTTTTTAAAGCAAAGTTTGGAGTTTTTTTTCACCACTCCGATAAAAAAGAACCTGAAGAATCATAATGGCAGGTGAGTTTTAGCATTTTTTGAACCTAGCAAAAAAGCCAAACAAAGAACAAGAGTGGGATTGCATTTTTTTTGCAACTTCACTGCACTTGGAATTTGTTTCCCATTTTCTAGTGCAAGACATGGTAAAACCAATGATGTCGTTCAAAAGTACAACTCGTCCCATAAAAAATAAGCCCTCACATGGCCATATTGACTGAAAAATACAAGTGTTATGGCTCTGGGAAGTGGGGGAGCGAAAAACGCAAAACCGAAAAAAGCTTCGGTCATTAAGGAGTTAAAAACTGCACCCCTCAACATATTCAAAACTGCTGTCAGGTAGTTTTTTTTGTTGTTGTTTTTTTTTAACCCTACAGTTTCTTTTTAGGTATAAAGTGGAATAACAGGATTGAAAAAATTGTTACTAGTCATGAACAAGTGTGCTCTGATATTGTGTTATCCTATCGCACTCGGGTGTTTTCTGAGTGTCTTCGGCGTGCTCGAATAATATGTTTGAGTCCCTGCTGTTGCATGTTTTGTGGCTGTTCGATAGCCTAAGAGACATGCAGCCTCAGGGACTCGAACATACGTATTATCCCAGTACACCCAAGATACTCAGAAAACACCTGAGCATGCTCATGATATCGAGCATGGTTGCTCATAGTTCTTCATTCCTGTTATTCCATTTTGTGTTAATAGCATTTATTAAAAAAAAGGTTCCTCATGGCGCAAAAAATTTCTTCATCACTAAGAATAATATCTCTCATATGGCCATGTTGATGGTGAAATAAAAAATGATGGCTCCTGGTTCAAGGGGAGGAAAAAACAAAAGTGCAAAAAAGAAAAAAATCCTGGTTCTTTAAGGGGATATTAACTTTAATATACAGGTGTTCTAACATAAAACTGAGGCTGATGTACCATAATTACTTTAAAATGTAAGATATATTCAATAGTTCATGTAGCTTTGTGAAATCTGGTGACATGTAAAAGACTTGGGATACTTTACATGTTTTTTGCGGAAAAAAAAAAAAACCTAGTCCATAAGGTGTACCCAATCAGTGTGGTTCCTGACTCTAGTGATTCACCTCGCTACATGTGTAAATTGGTGCCAAATATTAAACGGAGTTCTCTATAGAACTATATTTTCCAAATTACTGTACTTTTGTTTAATCAGTCTTACAGATAACGTTCTGAAAATGCACATGTCTGGTTGTACATTTTTTACCTGATGCCTGGCTATGGTTCACTTCCTTTCCTGCCACTTTAAGATATGCCTTTCCATCAAGGTTGCAAAAGAATTGCAGTCTACAATATGTCCATTTTAGAGTCTGTCATGGCTTATATACAGCATTGCAAGGTTTTCTTTATATTTTCGTATGGGTGTATGAAAAGGATCTAATAGCCATCTCAATTTTGTTTTATAGAAGGCGGAAGAAAATGCAGAAGGAATTGGATCTGGACTTGGTCCTGATGGAGAGGTATTGTGAAAAATTGACATTGTGTATTATAACCTATAGGGTGCTAAGGGTATCTTCACATATAGCGGTTTTTATGTCTGTGCTTGAAAAATACAGGCTATGGCCAGGAAACTGCAATGTAACTTAAGGTACATGCATTTTTTATTATAAATAATTTGTATTTCTACTGCGCCAACATATTTTGCTGCAATTTATAATTTTTATTAAGTTTTGGTGGGACTTTTCATGTGTTTTTTTTCTTTTTTTCTATGACTAGCCATTTTGATTCAATAAAGAAAAACGGCAGTTAAAACACTGAAATAATTGATGTGTTGCAGATTTTAAAACGCACACCACAGGTCAAAATAGCAAGGAAAAAATGCACTGTGTCGGAGTCATATCTTTAGAATCTCATTCATTCTGTGGTTATAGTAAAACAAGGCGTTTTTTTTTTTTTTTTCTTAGGGAAGATGTGAAGAAAAACATTAAAATTATTTCAATGTATCCAAATGTAAAGTGTCCAAATGTTATATGATTGCTTGCCTCTTAGTTATTTTTGTGTGTAAACCCTTAAAGAGGTTGTCTTATGTTAGCTTGCAAAACCACACTGCTCTCCAGCCTCCAAGCTTTGGCTTGTAGGGAGCTGGTGCGGTCCTGCATGATTGCATTTCTGTGTAATTTTCAATGCTGCAAACAAAAGTAGCTTAGCCTCTGCAGCATGTTGTATGAATCCATTCATTCAGAGGAGCTGGTCCAAAAGCTACGTTATTAATTAGTGGCCGTCCGAAGGGAACCCTGATAAACTGCCTCTTAACTGCCAGCATTTTCAAGTATTCCTTTGATTAGGCTGTCTGGTGCAACATGTCACGTGCGTCACGTCAAAATAATAATGTTGTCCTAGGCCTGCTAATGCAGTAAGATCCAGTGATGCTGCAAGATAAATGGCAGGTTCTGAAATCTGCCATAAAATATTGCTCTGGCTGCAGGCCTGCGTCCTGCAAATTGATTTGCATGATCTCCTGTGTTCTTAGTAAGTTTAAGTCTTCAGATGCGGCACATGATCTAACACAAAGTGGATGAGTAGATGGAGTAGATGAAAAATTTATTTTCTGACCTAGTAATAAAAGAAAAAACAAACCACTAATTTTTATGCCCTTTTTTTTTTGCCCAAGTGCAGCAATAACCTTTATGTTGTATACTACTCTTTCTGCACACGTTGTGGCTTGGAAGGGAAGGAGCGCCATGTGGAGCACAACATTGGCTGGAATGTTTTCCTGTCACCGTATTGTATTTGCAGAGCCCTTGATGTATTAAAGAGGAACCTCTTCCTCTCCCTCCCCAAGCATGTCCACCATGCTTCACTGTTGCCTGGAAACTTTAATTACCGTATATACTCGTATATAAGCTGAGTTTTTCAGCACATTTTTTTTGTGCTGAAAATGCCCCCTCGGCTTATACACGAGTCATTGTCCCAGAAATACGGCGGGGGAGGGGGAGCTGCATGTCACAGAGAAAGGAGTCGGCGGCTGTAACTGTGCCCACTGCTAAAGAGAAGTGAATATTCACTGCACTGGCAGTGAATATTCATTTCCCTTATAGTGCACACAGGTACAGCCACCGGCTTCTGGCACACATCCTACTTACCTTCCTTGCACTCCCGCGCTGCATCTCCTTCTGGTGCCAGTCTTTCGGCCGAGCGATCACGTGTCCCTCGCTCATTCATGTATTGAATATTCACCCCTCTCCACTCCCATAGGCATGGAGTGAATATTCATTACTTTAATGAGCAGGGATACATGATCGCTCGACCGGAAGAGTTGCTGGCGCCGTAACGAGATGTAGCAAGGGCGCGCAGGGAAGGTAAGTAGGATGTGTGTGTGTGTGTGTGTGTTCTTTTTTTTTTTTTTTAATAGGAACCATGCATACAATGACTGGGATAAGGAGCCATGCATACAAGGACTGGGACGGGGAGCCATGCATACAATGAAGGGGATGGGGGAGCCATGCATACAATGACGGGGAAGGGGAGCCATGCATACAATGAAGGGGATGGGGAGACATGCATACAATGAAGGGGATGGGGAGTCATGCATACATTGATGGGGATGGGGAGCCATGCATGCCAGGAGATAGGGATGAGGAGACAATGCATACCCGGCTTATACTCGAGTTAATACGTTTTCACAGTTTTTCGTGGCAAAATTAGGTGCCTTGGCTTATAGTCGGGTCGACTTATACTTGAGTATAAATGGTATTGTGCCGCTTTCCAGTTCTTCGGCAAACAAACTGCTTTCTGTTACAGCCAAATGATTTAAATTTTGATTTCTCAGTCCAGAGCACCTGCTGCCATCTTTGTGCACCCAAGTTCCAATATTTTCTTGCGTAGCCTGGTCAGACTTCTCCAAACAGTAGATTTGTGTAGCTGGGTCCCATTGGCTGCTTCGGGTTTTGAGCTGATGACCCTGCTGCACATCTTCTTATTTTCAAAGGAACGTAAGCATGATGTGTCTTTAATCTGCTGCACTTTTTCCTTGCCCTACCATTGTGTCTATTGTTTTCAATGTTGCCCATTTCTTAGTGTATCTACAAAATACAGCAGCACATCTTGAAACGCCAGTTGGCTTTGAAATGTTTGCCTATGAGAGACCTTGCTGATGCAGTGTAACTACCTTGTGTCTTGTTGCTGTGCTTGGTCTTTCCATGTTGCATGACTTGTACCATGAAACTGTCTTCCACAGTGTCACCTTTGTAGCAGGGCTTGACTGTCCCTCACCTAGCTTGAAGCTTCCTTCACAGCTTTTCCGTTAACATCAGCTTTCGTGTTAATGCAATGTATTTCTTCTCTTTCCATCATTCAGCTAATAGATGAAAGTAGCCAGATGAGCGACCTACCTGTGAAGGTTATTCATACTGAGACAGGGAAAGTTCTCCTTGCTCCAGAAGCACCCAAGGCCAGTCAACTGGAGACTTGGCTGGAGATGAACCCGGGGTAAGTAACTTTGTCCATTTGTTTTAAGTTTCAGTAAACTTCTTTAAAAACTTTTTTCTTGTTTAATGTTACCACCCCATAAAAGCCCCATTATTAAGTAGTGGTCTGGACTTTGAACCCCAACTGATGGATCAACACTAATTTAAGTTGACAAAAACAACTAAAGGGTTTATCCATTCCTTTAGAACAGTTGCCTATTTGACCCAGCATTGAGGGGAAAAAAACTACACATGAGATTGGTGCCGCTGTTCTGTAGTAAGTAGTACAGAGCAACAGAACTGGGGTTTAGTTTGTGACTGGGATTTTACTTCCCCGACATCCTGGGCTCACTGAGCAACTGATATGAAGTAATGGGCAAAACATTTAGACTAAAATGTTTTTATTGTTGATTGTCTTTTCTCCTCGTTTTGTTCTGCCACTGCAAATCATTTGTAATACATTACTGTTTTATAAGGCCACTCTGATCTTTGTTTTATCTCCTCAGATATGAAGTAGCTCCAAGATCTGACAGTGAGGGGAGTAGCTCAGAGTATGAAGAAGAGGTATGTGTGTGTTGTATCGATAAAAGAGAGAAAGATGTTTTATCTGCCCATGAAACCGATTTGTCCTGTAGTTGCTTCACAAAATTGCTAGTTTGTCAGGTGCACAGAAAGATAAGTCCTGACCGTTATTGGTGCAATAATCTCCACAGATAGAATGTGTAGTGTTCCAGCACTAGAGAAAAATATCTACGAAGATCGTGTGGTATACACCTTCTAAACTTTAAGACTTTTTACAATGAGATGCTAAATGGAGTATGAGCACTTAGTCGTTTTTCATCATAGATCCGGATAATGTGGTTCACTGTTTATCATCCCTATGGTGATCACAATATAGAAAAAAAGCATTTAAAATTCCAATTATTCATTAAATATTAACTATTAAAATGAAGATTATCCACAACAATCATGCAACAAGGGCCAGCATTCTTTAATAGCTCAAAACACTGATTAGAGACTATCTTCAATTAGTAGAATACAGAATTCTATGTATGGGAAGGGACCTACCTACAGTCACCGTCAAAAATCTTTCCCTACCTAATCGTGGTGGTTGGCATCCGAAGAGATACATCAGTGGCGCGTCCTCTCACCGAACACTGTGCCCTTAGCACTCCATAATCCTATCCCAGTATGTAGTAGGTGTAATAATATTAGTAAGTACCTCCTATTAGAAATATAGTATAGTTCTTCTGATTCGCTATGTCTCTTACCCCTTTTACAGAGCATTGCTGAAGTTTGGGTATCCATGGTTATGACCACTAGCAACTAGCTAACTGTCACCATATGCGTGGTCATAACCAATGCCCTGTACATGAGGTAAGCCACATAACAAATTATATAAGAACTATACAACATTTCTAATTGAACAGCAAAATTATACTAAAGAACGATGCAGATAAGTCCACTATGTAATAGAAAAAAATCTTTATTAAATATAACATTAATAACACTACAAGGAATATAAAAGTGGCGGTGGTTTAAAAGGCCACAAACACAGTGTATGTGAACATGGAGACAGGCAATGCACCCCACAGCAACAAGCTAGGCATAGTGTCCTGGAAATAAAGGGCACAAAAAGAATTGTTTAGGCTACATGATGGTAACCATAAATTATAATAGAAGCAAAGTCCCACAAATAATAGTAACAAGATGGTAAGTAATACTAGGACCAGTGCATAATACCAAAAGAGCATACCATACCAGCAAGATGATGCAGGGAGCGCGTCTGCTCCAAAGAAACCCCGACGCGAGTTTCGGAGATGTCCTTCCTCAGCTTGTTACTGTGGGGTGCATTGCCTGTCTCCATGTTCACATACACTGTGTTTGTGGCCTTTTAAACCACCGCCACTTTTATATTCCTTGTAGTGTTATTAATGTTATATTTAATAAAGATTTTTACTCTTGTCGCCTCATTGGGGGACACAGGACCATGGGTGTTATGCTGCTGTCCACTAGGAGGCGACACTATGCATAATCTGAAAAAGATTAACCGTGGCTCCTCCTGTGCAGTATACACCCCTGGACGGCATCAGCCTTCTCCAGTTTTTGCTTAGTGTCGCAAAGGAGGCACACCTAAAGATTTTTACTTCGTTTTCCCGACGGGATTACAGATGAAGAAAAGAGGGTCTCCTGTGAGACTCCCGGCATGGCTCCTTCCTCGGCCCCCTATTACGGGGTGCCCAGTTGAAGTTGAGATGGCTATTCCCCATGCTGCTCCTTCCCCAGCCCCTCGGGTGCTGGTTCGAAGTCGAGACCCCCCTCCTTCCCCAATTCCTTTTGGTTTCTGGGTTGAGGTCGAGGCGAGGATAAAGGCCCCTGAAGGTGACAAAGCACCCTCCCTATCCCCCTCTGGGGGTATTAGGTTGCGACACCTCAGGTAGGGCCTGTACAGGCAGCATCCTACAGCTCCCAGCAATGGGCCAGCACACTGCGCCTGCATCCAGGGACGCCAGCCCAGCTGCGGGCTCCTGTTGGGGCCGGGGGGAGTGCAGGCAGGCATGGCACATACAGACACAGGGCTCCCTGCGCCCCTGTCTCTGCGGCAGCACCAGATCTATACTGCCTCTGGGAGACCCCTACCGGGCTTCCGCTTATAGCCCCACCGCCATCCTGCCTTTAAATCCGGAGGGGTCTGGTTCAGATCCGACCCCCTCCCGGACTTTCGTGCCGGCCTGGAGCCCTTCTGGGCCTCAGGCATCTAATTTAGGCCCCGGCTTCGGCCTAGCTGAAGCTGCTGCCTCCTCTCCGCCCCCCGGCCCGCCCCCCGGATGACAAATATGACACTCTGCAGTGTCATAAAGGGGGTGGATCGAGACAGAAAGGGCGCGTTTTTACACAGCCTTGCCGCCTTTTTTCCAGCTCTCCGCCCCCTTCTCCTCTCTTCTGTCTTTGCAGCCATTTTCGGCTGCAGATTAACCCTGCATCTCCCGGTCTGCAGGACCAGGACCAGGCAACCAGTCTCCGGGGGGCACAGGACTGTGGATCTTCGGCGCTGGACCTAAGGGCACACTGGTGGGGTAAGATCACAGCTGGGTTCTTTTTACTCAGCTGTGAATCCATATTACCTATAAGGCTCCCCTGTAGGTTCTCTACTCCTGTAAGGTCCATCTGCTGACAGCACTTCTGCACTCTGTGCACTATGCCGGGCTCCAGGTCCAAGAGAACCAGGCAGAACTGCTATTATGCATTCTGCACAGCCTGCGGGACCGCTCTCTCCAGTAGTAGCACGTACCCGCATTGTCAGAACTGTATACAAACTAATGTGTCACAGCCTCAAGAAGCCCCTGCCAATGCCTCGGTGCCTAATGCCATGCCGGAATGGGCTACTCAGATATCGCAATCTATGACGCAGTCTATAGATAACCTAACTTCCACATTGCTGCAGGCTCTGCAGGGTCATGCCCCGGCTATGACCGTTACCCAGCAAAGGGAGAGCTTGACTCAGGAACAAGATGACCCTGGCACATCCACGTCTAGGTCAGGACGCAAACGGATCCATAGATCAAGTCCATCTGCGTCATCCCATAGCACACGGTCATCCCCCTCTAGGGAGAGACACCGTAGCTCCAGGTCATCTAGACCGTCCCATCCCAGGGACAGGCAATGCAGATCTCCGCAATCCCCAACCAGAGAACGCCTCCTCCCCAGCTCACCCAGCAGGGGACGCCTCAGTGATACACAGGATTCGGAAGGCATCTGCGACTCTGACTCGGACAGAGAAACGGAGGGGTCCCTGATCCCAATTCCTCCTAGCAATACAGCGCTAGTTGAGGACATAATATCGTCCATCCATCGGGTGCTGGACATTTCTGATCCGCCACCAGAGGCCCCGGAACATCAGATTTCCTTTGAAGGACCTCTGAAGCCGCCTAAGGTTTTCTCTAACCACCCAGAGTTTAAGGCGATCCTTAAAAA
Organism: Ranitomeya variabilis; assembly: GCF_051348905.1. Classification (NCBI taxonomy): domain Eukaryota; kingdom Metazoa; phylum Chordata; class Amphibia; order Anura; family Dendrobatidae; genus Ranitomeya; species Ranitomeya variabilis. The sequence continues at coordinate 397,287,073 of NC_135232.1, forward strand.
ACAGCTCTCACAGCCTGAGAAAAAATTCGCTAATCGCAAATATCTGGAGTCGAGGTGCCGCTTCCCACAGAAGGACACCAAGGAATGGACAGATCCACCTGAAGTGGATCCCCCAGTCTCTAGGCTGGCAGCACAGACCCTCCTTACACTGCCAGATAGCTCAACCCTCAGGGACGCAGCAGACTGGCAGGTAGAACGCATGGCTCGTTCAATTTTCAAGGCAGCAAGGGCATCCATGGCTCCTGCGTTCGCCTCAGCTTGGGCTGCCAAGGCCATCCTGGCCTGGGCAAAGAATTTACAAGCCTTTCAAGCATCCGCTCCTCAACTGTCGGACCAAGCGGTTCAAATTGCAGTTGTAGCAGATTACATGCTCCATGCAGCTCTGGTTTCAGCAAGGGGAGTCGCGGGGATAGCATCAAACGCCATCACGATTCGGCGTATCCTCTGGCTGCGGGAATGGAAAACGGTCGCAGCCTCAAAGGAGTCCCTCACGCACCCCCCCCCCCACCTCAGTGGGAGATTTTTCGGTGAACAGTTGGACACTATGATATCCAACGTCACAGGGGGTAAGAGTACTTCTCTTCCCCAACTGAAACCTAAACGCACTTACAAGAAGAGTAACCAACCTCGATTCCGATCCTTTCGGAATTCCTCCGGCTGGTCCGTCTCACGTCCAGTACAAAATCGTGTGTTCCACGCAGGGACAACTCATGATCGACGCAAAGGTCGGACAAGACTGGCAGTCAAAAGCAGGCCAGTCTAAGCCCAGAGGAGGAAAATCCCAGACTTACTCCTCCTCATGACGCACGGACTGCGGAAAACACCATACCAGTAGGCGGCCGACTTTTGCAAAACCGCCAGCCAAGGCTCGAGCCTACCACCAAGCGGTCTCCTCGCTTTGTCAATCAGGAGTCATAGTACCGGTACCCACGACCGACCGCTTCCGAGGGTTCTACTCCAATCTGTTCGTAGTTCCCAAGAAAGGAGGCAGCGGACGGCCCATACTAGACCTAAAACAGCTACAACAAATATGTACGGGTCCGTCACTTCCGCATGGAGTCCCTTCGGTCCATCACTGCGTCCATGGAGAAGGGAGAATATCTCGCCTCCATAGACATACAAGACGCACACCTGCATATACCTATTGCACCTGCCCATCAGAGGTTTTTTTCTCAGGTTCGCAATAGGCCAGGACCACTACCAATTCGTGGCTCTCCCCTTTGGACTCGCCACGGCTCCCAGAGTGTCACCAAGGTCATGGCAGCAACCATGGACGTCCTGCATTCCAGAGGCATAGTAGTCGTTCCATACCTGGACGATCTACTCATCAAGGCTCCCACCTTCAAGGTTTGCGAGCTCAGCGTCTCAATCACAACCGATACTCTCAGTCGTATGGGCTGGTTAATCAACCTACAAAGTCATCACCAACTCCGAGTCAGTCCCTGACCTTCCTGGGAATGTTATTCAACACTTCCAGGGGTCTAGTGCTCCTTCCCAAGGACAAGGCACTGGCCCTCCGACTAGCAGATGAAGAAAAGAGGGTCTCTTGTGAGACTCCCGGCATGGCTCCTTCCTCGGCCCCCTATTATGGGGTGCCCAGTTGAAGTTGAGATGGCTATTCCCCATGCTGCTCCTTCCCCAGTCCCTCGGGTGCTGGTTCGAAGTCGAGACTCCCTTCCCCAATTCCTTTTGGTTTCTGGGTTGAGGTCGAGGCGAGGATAAAGGCCCCTGAAGGTGACAATAGCACCTTCCCTATCCCTCTCTGGGGGTATAGGTTGAGACACCTCAGGTAGGGCCTGTACAGGCAGCATCCTACACCTCCAAGCAATGGGCCAGCACACTGCGCCTGCATCCAGGGACCCCGGCTCAGCTGTGGGCTCCTGTTGGGCAAGTGGTCCTCAGCGGAAGCGTCCATGCCCATCAAAATCCTGAAAATTCGTGCCATCCTTCTGGCATTGAGGGCTTTCCATCACTTACTGGCAGCCTCTTACATCAGGATACAGTCGGACAATACCACGACTGTGGCATATGTGACTCATCAAGGGGGGACCCGCAGTACTCAAGCGACGCGGGAAGTGTCATATGTCCTCCGCTGGGCGGAGGACACAGGGTCGGTCCTTCGGCGGTCCACGTTCGGGTGTGGACAACTGGGAAGCAGACTTCCTCAGCCGACAAGGAATAGACTCGGGAGAGTGGTTTCTCCATCCCGAAATTTTTCTACAGATCTGTCTCCGCTGGGGGACCCCGGATGTGGACCTAATGGCATCCCATTTCAATGCCAAGGTCTCCAACTTCATTGCCTGAACTCACGATCCGCGGTCGCTCGGAGCAGACGCTCTGGTTCAGGACTGGACTCAGTTCCAGCTTCTGTATATTTTTTCCACCTCTCCCCCTGATATCCAGAGGGTGAGGAAGATCAAACAAGAGGGAGTTTCAACTATCCTCATTGCACCGGACTGGCCAGACGCACATGGTACGCTGACATCGTACAACTCACAGCAGACGCCCCCTGGCATCTCCCCGACCGCCACGATCTTCTATCACAAGGGCCGTTCTACCACCAGAACTCAAGGGCTCTCAACTTGATGGCGTGGCCCTTGAGACCTGGGTTCTAACCCAGGCAGGGTTCTCGACAGAGGTCATTGCAACCATGATCAGAGCACGGAAATCAGCCTCTGCCAAGATGTATTACCGTACCTGGAAAGTTTTCTTTACCTGGTGCGAATCTCGTGGCCAAGTTCCACTCCCTTATTCCCTACCCAAAGTTCTTGGTTTTCTCCAAGCGGGTCTGGAGGCCAGTCTGTCATTGGGCTTATTCCCTACCCAAAGTTCTTGGTTTTCTCCAAGCGGGTCTGGAGGCCAGTCTGTCTTTGGGCTCGCCTAAAGCCAGGTGTCAGCCCTCTCAGTGCTTTTTCCAAAAGCGCATTGCTACCAAGCCGCAAGTAAGGCCTTTTCCTTCAGGGGGTTCCCCGATTGGTTACCCCCTACAGACGACCACTAGAAACGTGGGACCTCATCCTGGTCCTGACAGCATTGTAGGAACCACCCTTCGAACCCCTTAAGGAGGTCCCGCTCCGCCTTCTCTCCCAGAAGGTGTTTTTTTTCCTGGTGGCACTCACCTCGCTACGCAAGGTGTCTGAACCGACAGCACTCTCATGCAGACGGCCTTTCCTGGCTTGTCACCAGGCCAAGGTAGTTCTTCGTACGGTCCCATCCTTCCTTCCGAAGGTTGTGTCAGACTTCCACCTCCATGAGGAAATTTCACTACCATACCTTTGTCCGGTTCCGGTTCATAGAGTGGAGAAGGCTCCGCATACGCTTGACCTTGTCAGGCCTTTGCGTATATACGTGTCTAGGACTGCGTCCTTCCGGAGGTCTGATTCTCCTTTCCTCCTTCCGGAAGGCGGCCACAAGGGTAGGCCAGCTTCCAAAAGCTACTCTTGCCAGGTGGATCAAATCCACCATACAAGAGGCGTACCGCCTTAAGAATCCTCCTCTTCCAGCCGGTATTACGGCACACTCTACACGGGCGGTAGAGGCCTCCTGGGCCATTCGGCACCAGGCTTCGGCACAACAAGTGTGTAAGGCGGCCACTTGGACTAGCTTACACACATTTACTAAACACTACAGGGTTCATACCCAGTCCTCAGCGAGCCTGGGTAGATGTGTCCTGCAGGCTTCGGTGCCCTAAGTATAGGGGCCTGTCTGCACAATATTCGTCCATTGCTTCCCACCCAGGGACTGCTTTAGAACGTCCCATGGTCCTGTGTCCCCCAATGAGGCGACAGAGTAAAGGATATTTTTGTGTACTCACTGTAAAATTTCTTTCTCTTAGCCTCTAATTGGGGGACACAGCTCCCACCCTGTTGCCCTTTCCGGGCTGTTGCAACTGTTGAGTTCTCATATTGTTTCTTGAGCTCGTGCATAGTTGCCTTCTTACAGGCATAATTATGTTATTCATGTTACGTTCCTCCTACTGCTTTGGCACAAAACTGGAGAAGGCTGATGCCGTCCAGGAGTGTATACTGCACAGGAGGAGCCACAGTTATTCTTTTTCAGATTATGCATAGTGTCGCCTCCTAGTGGACAGCAGCATAACACCCATGGTCCTGTGTCCCCCAATTAGAGGCTAAGAGAAAGAGATTTTACGGTGAGTACACAAAAATCTCCTTTTTCTATTACATAGTGGACTTATCTGCATCGTTCTTTAGTATAATTTTGCTGTTCAGCTTTTGGTGTGTTTCATATCATTCCATGGTCAGGCACCATTCACTCTCCATTTTGAATCATTAAGACATCATGAGCAGAGGGTGTGCACGTGGTTGCCTGCATTGTTTTCCTTGCCTTAACATTTCTAATTGGAGGTATTTGAAGACCTCCGATTCTTAACCCGTTAAATGCCGCTGTCAATCTCTGACAGCAGCATTTAACACGCGCCAGCATGGGTGCGTGTCATTCCATGCACCCATCAGCGTGCCTGTGATGTGATCATGGATTGCCGATGAAGAGCTATGACTGCCGGGGGGTCTGTTGAAGACCTCAGTCCTTGACCATATGGAGCTCCTTTGAAACCTTGCCTGTGGCAGGGCTTCAAAGTAGACAGTTGATTTTTTCCTATATGCAGCGATGCTGTGGCATTGCTGTATATAGCACAAACAATCAAAACATTGCAGCTTCAAGTCCCCTAAAGGGACTATTAAGATCAGTGATTGTGGGGGAAAAATATATATTTTTATAAAACCTTAAATTCAAATCAGCTCCCCTTTTACCCATTGAACGTAAAAATAGTAAAAAAAAAATACATGATATTACTACGTTCAGAAAAGTCCAATCTATAAAAATATAAGAATAATTAACTTGAACGGTAAACATCGTAAATGAAGAGAGAAAAAAATTCACGCTCCAAAATCAGGGCGGCTGTTTTTTTGGGTTTTTTTACCTCTACAATTCTACAGAAAATGCTTTGACAAGCGATCAGAACGTCACATCTACCCAAAATGATAAAAAAAAGCCCTGCAAAAAAATAACATCACACAGCTCCATCAAAAGAAAAATGAAAACATTCCGAGTCTCGGAAAATGTCAACACGACCCCCAAAATGTTTTTTTTTTTTAATTACTAAAATAATTAAGTGAACATGTTGGGTAACGCCATAATCGTACTGATGAGCAGAATCGTATTGCAAGGTCATTTTTACAAAGATAGCACAATCTGTACTTAATTTTTTAAAATTGGACATATGAACCCACTAAATAATATAAGAAATACAGCAACAGTGGAATTTAAAACATAACTTTTACTAATATTGGAGAAAAGTCAAAACAGTGTCACCCAAAGTGATATTAAAATAAGGGGCAAAGTCCCCACCAAGAGACCTACAGAGGACCCCCGTCTACTCCGCCTACAATGGCGCTAGCGGAATATATGCAGACCAAAGTATGGTTTAAACCATAGCTGCCAGAGACATATACATATGAATAGCAGAACCGTATCTCATACAATTGGTTGCACGTAAAACAATTATCGCTGTATAGAAAAAATGGCACCTACAATGATGGTGCTACAAATAATTGTTAAAATGAAAACGGAAAAGGAACAATCTCACCAATTCCAAGATGCGTGAGCAGGAGCACCGGAAAACCTCTGGTCAGGGAATAATCCGGGACTTGATGAAAAGAGACGACAATACCCTGTCATTCCCTATGGGGCTACCGGTAAGCTATCCCCAGAGCTCCTGCCCTTACAAGGGCAGTCCACATCTACCCCTGTAATAGAATGCCCTGCACTCTCCCTGTGGTCAGTTCCGACGCGTTTCCTCCAAGTCAATCATCAGGGGACCTGCTTGTATAGAGAGATGAGTGCCTACATGCTAAGAAAGGGAGACAATGAGTTCTGCCACCCCCTGTGCTGTCTTACAGAGAGTGACCAAACTATAGGGGCAAACTTAAATAGGAAGTGGTTCAAACCTTCAACCACTTAGAATGGAGCAATCACAACACCTGTGTGGTAGCTATGGGTAACAAATGACAACTATTGTAGATGGGCTGGTGAGCTAAAATATGTATGATCTTGCCCAGCTAGCCACATTTGTGAACCCTAGTGTCCAATACAAGAGCGCTGTCAGCGCTATAAAACATAAAGGCGGGTGAACTGACCTGTATGGTGACGTCACACGCCAAAAGCACGAGATGCCCCAAACGCCTGCATGAAGAACTGTGCCAATACCTGCAGACATGCGCAGTGAATACCGGAAGTCACCGTTGCTAGGTGACGATAGATGCGCAGCTACCACGGTAAATACCAATATCTAGTAGAGAAAGCACAATAAGCGCTATAAAAGCTAACGGCAGGTGAACTCACTTAAATAAAGATATAACACGCCAAAACCGCGAGGTACACAAGGCGCCAACAAAACCGGAAGAAAGCGCCTGCAGACATGCGCAGTACATACAGGACGCCACCACTGCTAGGTAACTACAGGTGCGCGGCTGTCGGTCAGAGCACCGTTACTAAGTGACTAAGGACGCACAGCCGCTCATTGACAAACCATAGCACAGTGCATGCGCAGTACAAAAGGACGCCGTCGCTGCTAGGTAACTACAAATGCGTGGCTGTCCCTCCTAGTACGTAAGAAGTCGTTACTAAGTAACTAGGGACACAGCCGCTCGTCAAGATACCATATCGACAAGGTGCCTAAAGGAATTATAAGCGGCATACTGAGAAATGTGACATGCGCGTATGTAAAATTATGCAATAATATCAAGTGCCGTGATAGTACAAACATATAACGGCACCATGGTGCACAGGGGTTTAATACATCAAAAGTACCGACAGAAGGTAGTCAGAAAGGCCACATAGCAGAATACCTATGTCTGTGTCAGTACTATAGTAAACACCTATAAACACCAATTTACATATGCAAGACCTGGCATATATAGTCTTACACAATAGGTACTAATATACCAAAAATAGTCAGTTATTGCATAGCAGGACACAGCTATAAAATACCACAAACTAGATGAGCCCCATATTTGAATAATACAACAATTAAAGTAAACATGCAAATCCCAAAGGTTATGGGTGACAGTAAGAGGACTTAGGCCTATAAAAAGTAACCATTGACTGTGTAATAATAAGAATGACCAAAAGAACGAGGCACCAGAGACAGATTCAGATGAAACAGCTATAATTAATTTAGTCATTAAGGCCATGGGGAGAAACGGTGTTAAGATAAAAAATCCATTTGGCCTCTCGTTGAAGGAGCAACTGATCCCAGTCGCCCCCACGTATAGGTTTAGTAACCTTCTCAATGGCCATAAATTTAAGGTGTTTAGATAGGCCATCATGCATCTGATTTATGTGCCGAGAGATAGGGGTATCTCTTCTATGCTCAACATCGCCCACATGTTCACCGACTCTTCTCTTGAACTCTCGAATGGTTTTGCCGATGTATTCAATACCACATGAGCAGGATGCCCTGTATACAACCCCTTTGGTACTACAATTAATAAACTGCTTAATGTCATATTTCCTGCCAGTCACGTTGCTCACAAAGCTATTGCCCACATTGATGTATTGGCAAGCCGTGCAATGTCCACATTTATGGCAACCAACCACATTACTCCTCAGCCAGGTCTCATTACGAGGGCCCGAGAAGTGACTGTGGACCAATCTATCGTTTAGCGAGCGTGCCTTCCTGTAGGTAATGGCCGGATAGTCCCCCAAATAACGAGATATATCAGAATCCATTTGTAAGTTGGACCAATATTTTTTAAAAATGTCTCTTACATGGGTGGCACCATTATCAAAGGTAGTGATAAACCGTACCACTTCATCATTCTGTGTCCTCTGAGTGGGGTTCAATAGAGTTGTTCTATCCCTACTTTTGGCATGGTGGTAAGCTTTTTTGAGAACGTGGGGTGGATAGCCTCTATCTTGAAAATTTTTCCTCAGTTCCTTAGCTTGGGACTCAAAGTTATCCTCATTTGAACAATTCCTGCGAATTCTAAGGTATTGCCCCTTAGGAATCCCTCTTTTGAGATGCTGCGGATGGTTACTACTCCAATGTAAGAGGGCATTGGTAGCTGTGGGTTTTTTAAAATTAGATGTCACCAACTCACCATCTATTCCTTTAGTGATGAGGATATCTAAGAAGGGTAATGAAGAAAAGTCAATCACAGAAGTGAAAAAAAGCCCAATGGTGTTATGACTGAGCCTGTCCACAAAACCCTCAAAGTCCTCTATAGAGCCTGTCCAAATTAAAAAAATATCATCTATGTAACGTGTCCATATTTCTGAGACACGATACATAGAGAAATCACCCTCCTCCAGGTCATCATTCCAAACCGTAGTCTCCTCCCACCAGCCGAGGAAGAGGTTAGCATAGGCCGGGGCACAGGGACTGCCCATGGCCGTCCCCCTCAGCTGGTGGTAGGTATGACAGTTGAACGTGAAATAGTTGTGTGTTAGACAAAACCGGAGGAGTGCTAAGATGAACTGGTTATGTTCATGAAGATGTTGTCCCCTTGTTTGAAGGAAAAATTCCACCGCTTCCAAACCCTTCTCATGGGGAATGGAGGAATAGAGGGCCTCCACGTCAATACTAGCAAGATAGGCCCTTGGGTCAACATTAAGGCCTTCAAGGCGACGTAGCAAATCAGGAGTGTCCTTCACAAAGGATTGTAAAGAGGACACAAACGGAGACAGCACACGATCTAGATAGATACCTGCATTCTGGCATAGACTGCCTACCCCTGACACAATGGGCCTGCCTTTTAAGGGGTTCAGGCCCTTGTGAACTTTGGAAGGCAGTAGAATGTAGCCGTTACGGGATGGCGAGGGAGGATAAAGTCAAATTCTGTCTCGTCAATAACACCTTTCTCCAAACCTTCCTGTAAGATTTGGCGTAGCTCTTCATGATACTCCTTAGTTGGATTGCTTGTAAGGATCTCATAAGAGTCTCTATCAGCAAGAATAGAGTCACAGATCTGCTGATAATGTGTAGTGTCGAGAATAACAACATTGCCCCCCTTGTCAGAGGGCTTAATTACAATAGTGTCATCACATTCCAAGCGATTAATTGCTTCTATCTCTCTCTTAGAGCAATTAAATCTGCACGGTATATGAGACTTAGAAAGACCAATGAGCTCGGACGTTACCAGATTAGAGAAAATGTCAATGGCTGAGAGGTCACTGGAAGGTGGAGGCATCCTGTGGCTCTTAGCCTTCAGTTGTGTGAATGGACCCATACCCCGTTGGTTGGGGTCAACCTCACCAATACTATGTAGTAGCCTAACATCAGCCAATATATCTACTGGAATACCAAGGTCAGCACATTTACGAGAATCCTGTTTGTGGAAGAACTTTTTCCACCTGATTTTACGCAAAAAAAGGTTAAGATCTTTAACAGATCTAAAAAGGTCAAAGTCAGTATTAGGAACGAAAGAGAGACCCTTTTTCAGTACAGTCATTTCATCAGTGTCAATACTCCTGACAGAGAGATTGATGATTTGAATACTATGTTCAATTGAGGGCTCAGAGGGACCTATGGGTAGTTCTGCCATAAGGCACTCCTCACCTATTGTTTCCTTGCTTGTAATGGTCTGTTTCTGAGGCCGTAGACCTGGTCCAAAAAAACCCCGCCTGAACTGTTATCTGGTCTCTCAGCAGGTCCCCGTGTACCCTTACCCCTCCCTCTACCTCGATTTGCGTTCCTAGGTTATTTTTACCACAATGTGCACCGTAAAAACAATTCTGAGAAGAGGGCGAGGAAAAAATGAAACCGGAAATTGACCCCATGGTGAAGGGGTTAATATTTAATCATGAATTTCCATTTTGGTGGGTTTTTTTTCTATCTTGTTTTTTTTGTGATAGTGTGCCCCCTAAACCCCATGGATTTTAAATATTACGCGGTAGTTTAATGGCTTCATCCCTACAGTGACACATTCAGATGAATGGCCATGGAATCTGTGAGCCTGATTGGGAGCTGCTGCTTGTCAATCAGTGAAGCCGAGTGGTCATACAGGAGTCTGCATATGAAATGCCACAACTGTTCTCAAAGTGTTGTGTAATTTAGCTATTTGAATAGCTGCTTATAATAAATACCGGTAGCTGCTACAATAAAATACCGCATCATATGTGTTTGGTTTTTCTTTTTAGGATGAGGATGATGAATGTAGCAGACTAGACTCTGATGAAAAGAAGCGTTTGGGTTTGGATACAGAGAACAATGCCAAGCAGATCATTGAGTATGCCTTATTTTATTTTTCTTCTTGCTTTTTCATTGCATCATAAACTATAGTATATTTAAATAGTTGATTTCAGCTTAGAGCCTCTATAAAGATTAAATTAGGGCATTACCTAAGTAATACTTCCCTAATCCTATAGTTGGCAGAGAAGTATTCTTGTAACAAACAGTCATGCAAGATGAAAAAAAAAAAAAAAAAAATCCAGGATTCTCATGCAGTTGTAGGTAGCAAATCACAGGCAGAATCATTGGATCACTGTAGAGTTACACTCTTATTCTCCGGATTTGTTTTAGCCGTCGGAGTGGTATTGCTAATGTCTGTTCCCTGCCACTAGTAAAATACTTATCAGCCGCCATCTTCTGCTCTTCCTGCCAGCGTTCCGGTCCCATTCCACTATCTTGTGACCTCTGCGCCTGACTGACTGGACACGAGAGCTAATGACACAAGCTCTCAATGTAGTCTATGCCTGCCTTGTTCTGGCTGTCATTGACTTGCATTCAGTTGTGACTTGCCAGCAGAAGACAACGGCTGGTAAGTATATTACTAGGGGCAGGGAACTTACATTAGTGGTACCACTCCGGCAGAGAATAAAGAAAACCCTCTGGAGTGATGCTTCAAGTTAGGTCATAAATGGCATCTGGCTCGTTTTAGTAATTCATATAATTACTGTCTTAAATAGGTTTAACTTTAATTCCAGGTTGCTTCTAATCTTGGTTTATCTTCTGTAACTTTTTTGTCGTTAAATTAAAAAAAAAATATATTTTTGGAAAATGTTTTGTAGCAGAATAGTTCCTGATTCATCTGGTTGCAGTTATATGTTCAAGTACCGTATTTTCCGGCGTATAAGACGACTTTTTCACCCCTAAAAATTGTCCCAAAAGTCGGGGGTCGTCTTATACGCCAGGTACGGCATGTGCAGGGAGTGATCCTGGATGTTCCCAGGGTCTGAAGGAGAGGAAACTCTCCTTCAGGCCTTGGGATCCATATTCATGTAAAAAATAAAGAATAAAAATAAAAAATATGTATATACTCACCCCTCCGAGAAGCCTGGCTGTCACCGCTGCAAGCGTCTGCCTCCGTTCCTAAGAATTGCGGAGCGTGAAGGACCTTCGATGACGTGACGGTCAGGTGACCGGTCACATGAGCGGTCACGGACCAATCACAGGACTGCGACGTCATCGAGGGTCCTTCATGCTCTGCAATTCTTAGGAATGGAGGCAGACGCTTGCAGCGGTGACAGCCAGGCTTCTCGGAGGGGTGAGTATATACATATTTTTTATTTTTATTCTTTATTTTTAACATGAATATGGATCCCAGGGCCTGAAGGAGAGTCTCCTCTCCTTCAGACCCTGGGAACCACACGCCGTATAAGATGACTGGCCGTATAAGATGACCCCCGTCTTATACAGCAGGCATATCCCAAATTCCATATTTTATATGGAAAAGTTGGGGGTCGTCTTATACGCCCAGTCGTCTTATACACCAGAAAATACGGTAATTTGTTAGATTTCTTGGACAATAAAAAAAAAAAACAAACAAAAATAAAAAACATGGATTAAATAGTCATGTAACAGACTGTTCATTTCTACTTCAGGACTGCAAAGCAAGATGTTGATGATGAATATAGCTTGCAGGCTGATGCCGAGCAGTCTCAGTCTTATTATGGAGTGGCTCATGCAATTATAGAGAAGGTGGAGAAGCAATCATCTCTTCTTATCAATGGCTCCCTTAAACATTACCAGGTACAGTAAACTCTATCTCTTAAAAGTATTTTTATTACTTATTTTAACCCCTTCACGACCTTGCCCTTTTCTGTTTTTGCGTTATCGTTTTTCACTCCCCTCATTCCCAGAGCCATAACTTTTTTTATTTTTCTGTCAATGTGGCCATTTGAGGGCTTGTTTTTTGCGGGACAAGTTGCACTTTTCAACGACATCATTGGTTTTAGCATGCCGTGTACTTGAAACCGGGAAAAAAATTCCAAGTGCGGTGAAATTGAAAAAAAAGTGCAATCCCACACTTGTTTTTTGTTTGCCTTTTTTGCTAAAAATGCTAAAACTGACCTGCCATTTTGATTCTCCACGTCATTACGAGTTCATAGACACCAAACATGTCTAGGTTATGTTTTATCTAAGTGGTAAAAAAATAAATAAGTCGCTGCTATGTAGCTGAAATGCAGGCTTGCTATGAGCGCCGACCACAGGGGGGCCCTCACAGCAGGCCGGCATCAGTAACCATAGAGGTCTCAAAGACCTCTATGGTTACTATGAGACGCATCGCTGACCCCCGATCATGTGACGGGGGTCGGCGATGCGATCATTTCCGGCCGCGCGGCCGGAAGCGCCGGTTAAATGCTGCTGTCAGCGTTTGACAGTGGCATTTAACTGGTTAATAGCGGCAGGTGAATCGCGATTTCACCTGCCACTATTGCGGGCACATGTCAGCTGTTCAAAACGGCTGACATGTTCCGGCTTTGAGGTGGGCTCAGGGCCGGAGCCCACATCAAAGCAGGGGACCCGACCTCCGCAGTAATAGTACGGCGGAGGTCGGGAAGGGGTTAAAGCACCATTAATTCCATGGTGCTGTACATACGAAAAGGATTTAAAACATATAAAATGCAAGTGCAGCACTAAAAAGAAAAAACCATGACAAAGTGATACAGAGGGGGAAAGAACCCTGCCCTCACAGGCTTTACCCCTTAGGCTACTTTCACACTTGCGTTGTGTGACGGACGTCGCAATGCGTCGTTTTGGAGAAAAAACGCATCCTGCAAAGTTGCCCGCAGGATGCGTTTTTTTCTCCATACACTTACATTAGCGACGCATTGCGACGGATTGCCACACGTCGCATCCGTCGTGCGACGGATGCGTCGTGTTTTGGCGGACCGTCGGCACAAAAAAAAGTTCCATGTAATGTTTTTTTGTGCGTCAAGTCCGCCATTTTCGACCACGCATGCGCGGCCGAAACTCCGCCCCCTACTCCCCAGACATTACAATGGGCAGCGGATGCCTTGTAAAACTGCATGTTGTGCTACTTTAACACACTGTCCGTCGGTATGTCGGCCGATGGTTTGCGACGGCCCGTACCGACGGACTAGTGTGAAAGTAGCCTTAGTGACAGAGCCAATTTTGTACTTTAAGAGACCTGGTTCGGGTCTGGGTCCGGCGCCTCCCATGTTCTTGCGATGCTGTCCTCCTGTTGCTTCATCGCTCCCCGGCATCGCGCTCCTGCGCAAGTGTACTTATCTGCCTTGTTGAGGGCAGAGTGTACAGGTGCTGGGCCTCTCTGAAATTTCCTGGCGCCTGCGCACTGCAGTCTGTCCACTATCCATTTATTTCTCAGCGCTGTTAAAAAGCGGCGCTGAGGAATACGTGCCCTTAACTGCCGCCGTTAAAATGTGTATCGGCGGTCGTTAAGGGGCTAAAAACTATGGCCCTTTGTATATGAGAAATACCACCATTTCTGGCATATTTATGACTTGTCCTGCATTTTTTATCTGTTTTTTTTAACATGCTATTTGATTTTTAGTGTTATATGATTTAATGGGAGATTAACTGCTTTGACTCCCATACACATTGCACAGTAACAGGGATTCCTGCCCCTTTCTCCTTCGTCTCATCGGGGGACACAGGGCCATGGGGTGTATGCTGCTGCCACTAGGAGTCTGACATTAAGTGAATATATATAAATTAGCTCCTCCTTTCTGCAGTATACACCTATCAATGGCTCCAGCCCGACCCAGTTCATGCTTAATGCCCGTAGGAGGCACATGGGTCTGCTATTCAGACCCCAATTTTTTATTTTATTTTTCATTCTATTTTTCACCTTTTAATATTTTTTTTTTCTTTTTAAAGGATTACATCGGCGACAGATCCTTTCAGGGTTCCGATCTCCCCAACCAACAAAAGGCGGGAACGTGGAGTGTCGCCTATACGTACCCCCTCCTGCACCGTTCACATGCCTGAGCTCTATTCTAGGGGTGACGGGTCCCTTCAGGGCACCAATCTCCCCGCACCAACAACAGATGGGAACATTGAGTGTCGCCTCCATGTACCCCCCTCTGCAGCCAGGCTTACTACCCCGGACCAATAGCCCTGTTTCATCCTGGGGGAGTTAACCCCTAGGATGTACAGAGGCACTGATGGAGTCCGAGCGACTCCCACTGCATCACCACTGATACAACAGCGGTGATGGAAGGAGACACAGTCCCTCTCCACATCCCTAACAAAGGGATGGAGGGTTCCTGCACCGTCCACGCTGCTGCACCTGACCTGCAGGCAGAGCAGTCAAGCTCTGCGCTTCTTCAAAGGGCCTCCAGATCAGGATGGGTAAGTTCCCGGGTCGGGCTCGGCAAGGAAGGATTCCTGTAGCGATTGCGGTTTTCCCTGGGTGCGTCCCGGCCGGCACCAAAAATTTAGTCCCCCGATTTCGGTGTCTGCTAGGCCGGAAGCTCCAGCCACTTGCATCATTCAGGCGGCTCCGCCCACCCTCTTGGCGCTTTTCGTTCAGAGTGAGACTGCCTTTCCTGCGCCCGGCGGCCATCTTTCGCTTACCGTCCGCATCTCAGCCTCACAGGATCAACATCCCAGTGGCAATAGCCAGCCGGATCGATAACACCGGGAAGATCTCACAGGGCCACAGAACCTGGGTAAGAGCTGTGCTGTGACCCCCATTGGCCCTTTTTTCTGCAGTATTTCATCGGTGAATAGCCACCAAACTCTCTATTAGGGCATTAAGTCAGGACAGACTGGGGTACAACATGTCATTCTCCAAGACCTGTAAGAGGGCCACCAAAACAGTGTTTTTTACCTCATGTACCACCTGCCAGACTTCGTTGCCACGGGAACTCCACTCTGCCAGGCCTGTGATCCTGAATCTGCTCAGGAGTTCACTGCCGCTACCGAACCCAGTGTACTTAGTCCCCCTGAGTGGGCTTAGTCACTGTCGCAGTCCATGGCTTCACTAACTAAAGCGATTGAGTTCCTCCAAGGCCCCTCCTTGGGTCAGGACATTTATCTGCCTGTTTTAGAGGGTTCCTCGACCACACGGGAACCGTCGGCCTGCAGGGGCCATTCTCAGTCAAAAGATACACAGGCATCTGGAAAACGGCCCCATAGCACGTCTCCCGGGCCCTCTTATGCCTCGGCATCCATGAGCTTCGTTTCTCATTCCCCCTCACCAGAGGTTCACAGCAATCAGGACACTGAATATGAGCCTGACGGGCCCCTTGACCTCCATTCACCGGATTATCAGGCGACGGTGGATAGCCTTATAGATTCTGTCAACCAGACTTCAAAGGTTGACGAGGACTCTACCTCCACCCCTGATCACACGGTGTCCTTCAAGAGGACCAAACGTCCTCATAGGGTGATTGCCAATCACCCTGAGTTTCAGGACATAGTTTGACGGCATAGAGAGGGGCTGGACAAACGCTTCTCAGGTCAGAAGCCTCTGGAGGCGAGAGACCCTTTCTCACCGGATCTGCGTAAGCAGTGGGCGGAATCTCATCCAGTTGATCCACCTGTATCCCGTCTGGCTTCCAAGATCCTTCTTTCCTTACCAGATGGACTTTCGATTAAAGGTCCCATGGACTGTCGGATGGAGAACCTTGCCCGTTCAGTTTTTTGAAGCCTCGGGTTCAGCAAGCGATGTGGGTAGCCAAAGCAATGGTCTGCTGGGCAGATACTCTGAGCAGTACCATACAGGGTAGTGATCTTCCCCCGGAGGCAGCGGATCTGGCCAATCAGATCGCTTTGGCCAGAGACTGTCTCACGCTTCTCTGGACGCGGCTAACTGCGCTGCACTTGCGGCCTCAAATGCCGTCTCTATTAGGCGGGCACTGTGTCTCAGGGAATGGTGAACGGACTCTGTGTCCAATAAGTCCCTAACCTCTCTGACTTGCTAGAGCGGTGGTTTGTTCGGAGAGAAGCTTATCTCTGATGCCACAGGTGGGAAGAGTAAATTCCTTCCCCAGCAGAAGGTTTAGCCACCCTTTCGCCGCCCGCAACAGTATTGTTTCTGGTCTTTTCACAGCAATCCCGGTTGGTCCACTACAGCCAACTCTTCTGGATCCAGGTGCTCCCCTCATGGGGACAGAGGTCCTCAGGTTTCATATAAGACCAATCAGTCGTGGAGGAGCTGACCTAAGCGGTCCAGATCTAAGGGATCCAGGTCCCATAGATTCTTGCCTAAATGACTCGTGGCATTATCCGGTCGACACCAGCAAAGCAGGCAGCCGTCTACTCTGGTTTCATCATGCCTGGCTCTGTCGTTCATGTCGAATGGGTCAGGGATCTGGTGTCCTCCGGATACATATAGAATTTTCTTCCTGCTCTTCAGCAAGGTTCTTCCCCTCTCGTCCACCCAAGCCGAAGGCGTGGACACGGTCCTTTTTTCCGGGCCATCGATTCGCTTCGTCAAGACGGGGTCATTATTCTAATACCAAAAAGGGACAGGTTTGAGGGGTTCTACTCGAACCTATTTGTGGTCCCGAAGAAGGATGGAACAGTGAGGCTTATCCTGGACCTAAAACTTCTAAACAAATTTGTGGTTTTCAGGTGGGTTTCAGAGCTGGCCGCTCTGTCCTGTCAAGCTCCTTTTCTAATTTTCCAGCAGGACAAGGTAGTTTTCAGGCCATCCCTGTTTTTACCCAAGGTGGTCTCCTCTTTTCACCTTTGAGGATATTGTCCAGCCCTCGTTTTGCCAGACACCGGTACACCGGGTGGAGAGGGCTCTTCTCACACTCTGCATTGGTGAGGGCTCTCAGGAGCTACGTCTCACTGACAGCGTCATTCCATAAGTTGGACACTTTATTCATTCTTCCTAAGGGTCACGGGAAGGGACTCACCGCTTCAAAATCCTCAATAGCCAGGTGGATACGCTCGGCTATTCAAGAGTCTTACCGTCTCAGGGGCAGGCCTATCCCAGTGGGAATTAAGGCGCACTCCACTCAGTCGGTGGGTGCTTCTTGGGCCATTCGGCACCAGGCGTCGGCGCAATTGGTTTGCACACGTTCTCTAAGCACTACAAGTTCACATTCAGGCTTCCGCAGATGCGGACCTGGGCAGGTGAATCTTGCAGGTGGTGGTAGTGCATCTATAGACAGTTGATACATGGGGTTTGATCTGTTGTCGATTCCCCACCCAGAGACTGCTTTCGGACATCCCATGGTCCTGTGTACCCAATGAGGCGAAGGAGAAACAGGGATTTTTGTGTACTCGCTGTAAAAAATGCTTTTCTCCGAGCCACTCATTGGGAAACACAGCACCCACTCTATTGGCCTGACGGCTGTGTTTGTTCTTCGGTTTGACATTTTGTACCAGTATTTGATGGTTTTGATCTCCCGCTGCTTTGTCAGAGCAAGTTTGGGCTGGAGCCAGTGGTAGATGTATACTGCGTAGGAGGAGCTATTTTTTATATATTCACTTAGTGTCAGCCTCCTATTGGCAGCAGCATACACCCCATAGTCCTGTGTCCCCCTAGTGAGTGGCTCGGAGAAAAGTATTTTACGGTGAGTACACAAAAATCCCTGTTTTTGCCTCTGTAGCACGAGTTCAGAAATGACAGCAGATGGAGGATATTAGGCAGCAGTACGAAGCTGTGTGGCTGTGAATCCCGATCTGGGATAAGCTAAATTGCCCATTTAGACTCGTAGAATGTTTGAGTTGGAAGGGACGGCCAGGGTCATCTTGTCCAACCCCCTGCTCAATGCAGGATTCACTAAACCATCTCAGACAGATGTCTGTCCAACCTCTGTTTGAAGGGTATTTACATTCTAAAGGTACCGTCACACTCAGCGACGCTGCAGCGATATAGACAACGAGCCGATCGCTGCAGCGTCGCTGTTTAGGTCGCTGGGGAGCTGTCACACACAGCTCTCTCCAGCGACCAACGATCAGGGTAAAGACTTCGGCATCGTTGAAACTGTCTTCAACGATGCCGAAGTCCCCCTGCAGCACCCGGGTAACCAGGGTAAACATCGGGTTACTAAGTGCAGGGTAACCCGATATTTACCCTGGTTACCATTGTAAAAGTAAAAAAAAAAACCACTACATACTCACCTTCTGATGTCTGTCACGTCCCCTGCCGGCGGCTTCCCTGCACTGAATGTGTCAGCGCCGGCCGGCCGTAAAGCAGAGCACAGCGGTGACATCACCGCTGTGCTCTGCTTTACGGCCGGCCGGCGCTGACACATTCAGTGCAGGGAAGCCGCCGGCAGGGGACGTGACAGACATCAGAAGGTGAGTATGTAGTGTTTTTTTTTTTTTTTTTCTTTTACAATGGTAACCAGGGTAAATATCGGGTTACTAAGCGCGGCCCTGCACTTAGTAACCCGATGTTTACCCTGATTACAAGTGAACACATCTCTGGATCTGTGTCACACACACCGATCCAGCGATGACAGCGGGTGATCAGCGACGAAATAAAGTTCTGGACTTCTAGCTCCGACCAGCGATATCACAGCGGGATCCAGATCGCTGCTGCGTGTCAAACACAAGGAGATCGCTATCCAGGACGCTGCAACGTCACGGATCGTCGTCGTTCTCCCTGCAAAGTCGCTTAGTGTGAAGGTACCTTAAGATAATCATGAACGAGTAATGTTAAAAACGCTTGTTTCACAATAAACTTGGCAAGTTAATAGACAACTGAATGAGCTCATGCTTTAGGTGAAACAATCTTTTATGAAGCATAAAATATCATTGTTCTCAGTAATCTTGTGTAAACAGGATTTGAGCTGCCTAGATCAATGGCAGCCTATGATCACTGAGCGATGTAGCATAGTCATTCAAATCTCCAACTTCTGGAAAAACAAACAAGCCCTCATAAAGCTCGTCGGTGGAAAAATAAGAGTTATGGCTCTTTAGAAGAAGGCAAGGGAAAAATGAAAATTAACTTACGTCTGGAAGTGGTTTTTAAACTTTGAAAAACATTGAGGAATTTGTTAAGTTTTCCTTAGCCAAGTACATCTGACTGTCTCATAGAAAATGAATGGAGCAGTTGTACACATTCACGGCCGCTGTTGCATTTGAAGGAACATTTCTATCCTTTTTTTGGGATTGCTGTGGGGGTCAAAATGGTTGACTGATAACTTTTCACAATAGGAAAGTTCTCTGCAGTTCTAAAGTACATCTAGGTAGGGGATCCAAACAATGTTGTTGCCAAAACAAGTTTGTAACATCAATATCTGGAAATAGAAACAATTAAAGGAAAAAAACGAACTGTAGGGTCCAATGTGTGAAAAAATGAAAAACAATAAATGTATAAAGTACAAAACACATAGTTTAATTAAGACAAAACATGGAAGCATTGGATGGTACCATGAAAATGACAACACGAAGTGTATATCTGCCGTAAACACAACAGACCAGAGGAACAGCCCATATGTAACTGACGGCAGTACTTGAAAGATGTATTATGGCAGAAGTAATAAATGATGAATAACACTAGATCATGTAATTTGCAGAGATTATAATTAGCAAGTACTTAATACTGGAAGAAAATTGTGTCAGTACAAAAATGTATACATGATAGAATATAATCATGACATGTACCTCAAAAAGTGCAATAGGTAAGCTACCGTATATAGGTAAAAAGCAAAGTGGCGATAAAGTGCAAGTGCATATGCTTATGGGCAAGCAGGGTATCCGTGATACCGCAACAGGACTGAAAGAACAACGTACGTAATAACCTAAGACAAAGTTGCCAAATGTAAAATGTACAAGATTGTGCTAGAGAACCATGGTGCTGTGTTGGTAAACGCCATAGTGGCAGTGCAGCACACAGGCAGAAAAGCCACAAATTGCTTAATATGCTTAATAGTGCTAAATAGTAGCGTGAGGAGTGATTACCTGTGTGGTCATGTTGGTACGAGCAGAAACGCGCCCTGACGTGCGTTTCGGATCAAGTCCTTCGTCAGGGGGACGCGCGTTTCTGCTCTTACCAACATGACCACACAGGTAATCACTCCTCACGCTACGATTTAGCACTATTAAGCAATTTGTGGCTTTTCTGCCTAGGTGCTGCACTGCGGCGCTTACCCACAGAGCACCGTGGCTCTCTAGCGCAATGTTGTACATCTTACATTTGGCAGCTTTGTCTCAGGTTATTACGTACATTGTACTTTCAGTCCTTTTGCGGTATCACGGATACCCTGCTTGCCCATAAGCATATGCACTTGCACTTTATCGCCACTTTGCTTTTTATCTACCGTATATACTCGAGTATAAGCCGACCCCCCTAATTTTGCCACAAAAAACTGGGAAAACTTATTGACTCGAGTATAAGCCTAGGGTGGAAAATGCAGCAGCTACCGGTGAATTTCAAAAATAAAAATAGATGCTCCACACCGTTCATTATGACCCCATAGATGCTCCATATAAAGCTGTGCCACATATAATGCTCTGCACCGTTCATTATGGCCCCATAGATGCTCCATATAAAGCTGTGCCACATATAATGCTCTGAACCCTTCATTGTTGCCCCATAGATGTGCCATAGAAAGCTGTGCCCCATATACAATGCTCTGCACCGTTCATTGTTGCCCCATAGATGTGCCATAGAAAGCTGTGCCCCATATACAATGCTCTGCACCGTTCATTGTTGCCCCATAGATGTGCCATAGAAAGCTGTGCCCCATATACAATGCTCTGCACCGTTCATTATTGCCCCATAGATGTGCCATAGAAAGCTGTGCCCCATATACAATGCTCTGCACCGTTCATTGTTGCCCCATAGATGTGCCATAGAAAGCTGTGCCCCATATACAATGCTCTGCACCGTTCATTATTGCCCCATAGATGTGCCATAGAAAGCTGTGCCCCATCTATAATGCTGCTGCTGCTGTTGCTGCAATAAAAAAAAAAAAATAATGACATACTCACCTCTCTTGCCCGCAGCTCCTCAGCGTCCCGTCTCGGCGTCTCTCTGCACTGACTGTTCAGGCAGAGGGCGCCGCGCAGATTAGTACGTCATCGCGCCCTCTGACTTGAACAGTCACTGCAAGAGGATGCGAAGACGGAGCCGCGCCCGGCGTGTGGAACGCGGACAGGTAACTATGTAATACTCACCTGCTCCCGGCGTCCCTGGCTCCTTATCCCGGACCGCTGGTCTCCGGGTGCCGCAGCCTCTTCCTCTGTCAGCGGTCACCGTTACTGCTGATTAGAGGAATGAATATGCGGCTGCACCCCTATGGGAGTGGAGTCCATATTCATAACTTTAATGAGCGGTCCCACGTGACCGCTGAACAGGGGACGAGCTGCGGCACCGAAGACCATGGGACGGGCAGGGGGAGCGCCAGGAGCCCTGGAAGCAGGTGAGTATGCGACAGTCCTCTCTCCCCCTCACCCGCCGACCCCACCTCCGATCATGACTCGAGTATAAGCTGAGAGAAGCACTTTCAGCCCAAAAATTTGGGCTGAAAATCTCGGCTTATACTCGAGTATATACGGTATATAGCTTACTTGTTGCACTTTGAGGTACATGTCATGATTATATTCTATCATGTATACATATTTGTACTGACACTCATAATTTTCTTCCAGTATTAAGTACTTGCTATTTATAATCTCTGCAGATTACATGATCTAGTGTTATTCATCATTTATTACTTCTGCCATAATACATTTTTCAAGTACTGCTGTCCGTTACATATGGGCTGTTCCTCTGGTCTGTTGTGTTTACGGTAGATATACTCTTCGTGTTGTCATTTTCATGGTACCATCCTATGCTTCTTTGTTTTGTCTTAATTAATAAACTATGTGTTTTGTACTTTATACATTTATTGTTTTTTATTCTTTCACACATTGGACCCTACAGTTCGTTTTTTTCCTTTAATTATTTCAATTTGATTCTTGCCCAATGATCTGCCATTCACTTTACAAGCAGGTATTTGGTCATCATTGTTGTGTACCACTATTGGATATTCACTATTCTTATACATGCTTGTTGTTTGCTAAGTGTGTAATCTTTTCAATATCTGGAAATAGTAGCATTAAGTAAAATTTTAATTTAAAAAACCTGGTTACAGAAAAATATTCCCTGATGTGACAACGACTTCAAATAACCCTTGTGCTTTTCTGTAGGTATCATTAGTACGATAAGTGATTCTAGTGAAATTTGCCTTTGTGGATTTTTACTCATTTAGCTTTGCGTTACGATTTCAGGTCCAAGGCTTGGAATGGATGGTTTCTCTCTATAACAACAATTTAAATGGAATTCTTGCTGATGAAATGGGGCTTGGAAAGACAATTCAGACGATCGCTCTCATAACCTATCTGATGGAGCACAAAAGACTTAATGGTCCCTTTCTCATTATTGTTCCACTTTCGTAAGTTGAATGTCTGTTTCTTTAACCAGCTTTGTTTTTTTTTCCTTTTTATCTGAGTGTCCTGTGATAGATTTACATCCATTAGCACGTAATGGGGCAAGTTAAACTCACAAAAATATTTCAGATGAAATGTAGATTTTTTTTTTCAATTTTAAATAAATTATAAAAGGTTTTTTTTTACCCATTATAGATGTTTATCACTAAGGTAGAAGAAAATGGAATATTTTAATCCTGATTATTTTGGACAAAATAAAACAAAACCAAGAAATTGTAGAACTGATTAAAGGGTTTGTAGGATGCCACTCACTTCAGCATCAGGGGGTGAGTGCTGCCAGTGACATTGCCTCTTCCTATTCCTTTTTCAAAAGTTTTATTAGGGTTTTATATTTTAACCGGGAAGGGTAGATAAGGAGGGGGAGGGAGGGAAGGGAAGGGATATGAGAGTAGGAGAAAATAAACCCCTATAAAAATAGGGGAGACAAGCAATCATATAATACTGTAAGAATTTACAAGATAGATGTAGCTTAAAAAACAATTAAGATAAGCGTTGACATGGGTAATGTTACGTGTAACTCTCTTAAACTAGCATTTGCTCTAACAAATATATTAACCTGTATGGTATAGGTTATACCCTATAAAGTACTGATATATCCATTATTTGACATAAACGTAGGACTACATGTAACTCTCTTATACTAGATGATATCAGACGATTGTATCAATTCTAAAGTTGCATGAATTGATGTGGAAGGCTATAAAAAAAAAATAAAAAAAAATGGAAGTAATGCTACATATGGATTAGCTAGAAACAACAGCTGAAGCTATATGGAGTGATTTACAGTTTAGACATAAAAGTAGGGAATATATGATGGCCTATCTAGCCCGGACCAACACCGATGGCCCTCAGATTCCACTGGGCGGAAAGTTCGGTTCAATCACATGCTGTGACGTGGACTATATGGAGTTTGGAAGTGGGGCCGGAAGAGGACCCAGGAAGACTTATACCCGCTCGGTTCAAAAAGACCATTGCCTCCGCTGGAGAAGCAAAGCTGCGCCACTTTGCCGCAAAGAAGAATCTCAGATTAGAGAACTGGTACCAATTATACCGTATTCCATCCTGCTGCAGTCTATGGGTAGTGTGTTGAAACATTCTTCTCTTTTGTAAGGTGTCTCTACACAAATCCCTGTAGAAGGTCAAGTGACCGTACGGAGAGGAGAGGAACCTTGGTTCCTTTGCGATGTCAAGCAATGAGTCTCTTAGCCAGTTGGGATAAAATTAGACAATAACATCTGCAGCTATATTCGACGGTAGAGAAGATGGTTAGCGTATCCTGAATGTTTTTACAACCAGATTTTTCCCTTTAGTATCGGGGAACAGATAAGATATCATGGAGGAGACGTAATCTCCCAAGTGAGTTTTTCCCCACAGATTCCGGGATCCCTCGGATTTTCAGGTTATTTTTTCTTTTAAAGTTCTCAAAGTCTAAGTTATTCTTGAATGAGGCTATATCATTCTTTAAAATTGACTAGAGGATCCGACTGCACAGAAACGTCCCCCACCTGTTTAGAAGACGCCGACTCGTGATGTTTACTTGGAGACTTAGATTTTTTTGGGGTGTTGGGAGGTTTATCGGAAGCCATATTAAGGTCAGAGAGCGGGACAGCATTTATTTGTGAAAAGATGTCTTTAAAAAACGTTTTAAAGATTTTTTTCAGATGTTTTAGTTCCTTTTAAGTCCATAGAGATTAAGAGAGCTTTACATAGTTTGACCATAAATCTCTCTGAAGGGTAGTTGTCAGAGGCTGAAATATTATCTATCAGTGAGTAGTCAGTGGCCTCCGAGCATGGTCGCTCCTGTTCCATATCGCTATTATTTGAGATTTTTGACATTCTGTCTGAGCAGCTCGAGTCCTCAGTGTCACTGGATCCCTCTGAGTACATATTTGGGTATGAGAGACCCTCAGAATCCAAGTAATCAAAGGAATTATTATAGTCTAGGTCAGAGGAAACTGAAGAGTCTATATATTTGTCAGGTTCTGCATACTCTTCACCCATTGGTGACATAGTTGACTCAGGGACCGAATGAGAAGTGTCTGTTGTGTTGTTTGATTGTAAATTCCACTCTGTCTCTGCAAATGTTGGTCTGTTCGTCAAATTTCCCTCTAGTAAGGGACTCAAACTTCTCAGCAAAACATGAGGTGAGCAACTCAGAAAACTGGGCTATCATTGCGTTTAGATCTGTCTCCTCTTTAGTTAAAGGGGAATTACTCCCAAGCAGGGTGGGATCATTATTTGTGGGAAAACAGTCATTGGTGGCGTTGAGCTGGATTCCCAGCTCTAAAGATAATAGCTCCTCCTTCATTTGGCTGAGTGATGATGATTGAGGGGGACTGAACTCTGGCGCATCGTATGATTTATCAGAGATGTGGGCTGCGGTGGACGTTTTATTCGTCTCTGGCATCTTGCCAGTTAGCCTGCCCTCTGTCTCCTCACCCCGTCCCCTCTCATTCCCCTGAGGCTTACTGTGGGTCTTTCTCCCCTCCTCCCTTGCCGGCTTGAACAGCGGCGCGTCATGGCGGAGGCTGCTACCCGGGGTCCGCGGCGCTGGAGAAATCCTTCTGCCGTTCTGTGTACTCGGGTCTCGCTGGCTCTCACCGTCTCCTCTCTGCTGCATCCGGGCGATCTGTGGCGTTGTTGCGGTCCGCCGGCTCTCCCGACTCACTCCTTCCAGAGCCGCGGCTGTTGCAGGGACATGCGCTCCTCTCGCAGGAATCCATGAGGCGCCAGCTTTGAGATCCATCCGCCGCGTCCTCGCTGTGTGCTTCTCCTCCGTTGTCCTGTCTCTCACCGAGACTTATGTTTGTCCCCGTACTTGCGCTTTTCTTGTTTGTAGATGGCTGGCTGTTCTTGTATATCTGTTTAAGCGGTAGCTTAGGTCTCTGCTCCTCCGGACATTGGACGAGATCCTGTCGGTTAGGTGCGGGACTACTTTTCTTTTGTCCCGAGGAGAGCAGGCCTCCATTAGGCTCCAGGAGTTGCTTTTTCACTCCCGGTAAGGGAGATAGCTTCTTTGTACCGGCATTTTTTTTTAAGGGTCCCATTCCTGCCATGTTCCCGCAGGGTTTAAAGTCAGATAGTCCACTCTTTTGTATGCTTAAGTAGCTCAATTAGGGGATTTTCTAGGAGCTCCGTGCAAACACGTCCGCTCCTGTCCCCTGGCAAACCACGCCCCCCGCCTCTTCCTATTCCTCTCAAGAAATGTGCCCAACGGAAACTTATTGTCCACATGTTCTATTCTTATAAGTAATTTGGCAATGTAAGTGGGGACGCTGAAGCTCCTTGCATGGATTCCTATGTGCAAATTGTAACACCAATTTACTTTTTTGTGATTTAATTTGCCCATATTGTGTGAAATTTTCTGGCACTTAAAACCGTGGATATGGACTTCTGTTCTTGGTGAGCTCCTGAGTCATGGAGATGTTCTTATCCATTACAGATTTCCTTTTCACAATCCCTTTAAAGAAAAGCAAGAATGACAATGTTTGGAAGTTATGGTGCAATGGGAGCACTAGAGATAAGAGCGCAGCTCTTGTCCCTTAACCCCTTTCTGTCATTGGACGTACTATTCCGTCCATGTGGGGTGGGCGCTTCTTCCCAAGGACGGAGTAGTACGTCCAGCGGGTGTCTGCTGACTATCGCAGCTGACATCCGGCACTATGTGCCAGGAGCGGTCACGGACCGCCCAAGGCACATTAACCCCCGGCACACTGCGATCAAACATGATCGCAGTGTTACGGCGGTACAGGGAAGCATCGCGCAGGGAAGGGGGCTCCCTGCATGCTTCCGTGAGACGATCGGTACAAGGCGATGTGCGCACCTTGTACCGCGCGTCTCCTCCCTGCAAGCCCCGGATCCAAAATGGCCGCAGGGCTGCATCTGGGTCCTGCAGGGAGGTGGCTTCACAGCAAAGTGTCAGATCGGTGATCTGTCACTTTACTGTGATGTTCCCCCTGGGGCAAAGTAAAAATGTAAAAAAAAAAAAAAAAAAACCTAAATAAATAATAATTCAAAAAAATAATGTTCCAATAAATACATTCCTTCAGCTAAATAAAAATAAAAAAAACAATAAAAGTACACATATTTAGTATCGCCGCGTCCGTTACGACTCGACCTATAACTGTCCCACTAGTTAACCCCTTCAGTGAACACCGTAAAAAAGAGGCAAAAAACAATGCTTTATTATCATACCGCCGAACAAAAAGTGGAATAACACGCGATCAAAAAGACAGAAATAAATGACCATGGTACCGCTGAAAACGTCATCTTGTCCCGCAGAAAACGAGCTGCCATACAGCATAATCAGCGAAAAAATAAAAGTTATAGTCCTCAGAATAAAGCAATGCAAAAATAATTATTTTTTCATGAAAGAGTTTTTATCGTATAAAAGCGCTAAAACATAAAAAAATATATAAATGAGGTATCTCTGTAATCATACTGACCCGAAGAATAAGACTGCTTTATCCACTTTACCAAACGCGGAACGGTATAAACCCCCCCCCCCCCAAAAAAAAAAGAAATTCATGAATAGCTGTTTTTTGTTCATTCTGCCTCACAAAAATCGGAATAAAAAGCGATAAAAAAATGTCACGTGCCGAAAATGATACCAATAAGAACGTCAACTCGTCCCGCAAAAAACAAGACCTCACATGACTCTGTGGACCAAAATATGGAAAAATTATAGCACTCAAAATGTGGTAACGCAAAAAACATTTTTTGCAATAAAAAGCGTCTTTTAGTGTGTGACGGCTGCCAATCATAAAAATCAGCTAGAAAACCCCCTATAAATAGTAAATCAAACCCCCCCTTCATCACCTCCTTAGTTACGAAAAATAAAAAAATAAAAAAAATGTATTTATTTCCATTTTCCCTTTAGGGGTAGGGCTAGGGTTAGGGTTAGGGCTAGGGTTAGGGCTAAGGTTAGGGCTAGGGTTAGGGCTAGGGTTAGGGTTGGGGCTAGGGTTAGGGCTACAGTTAGGGTTAGGGTTGTGGCTAAAGTTAGGGTTGTGGCTAAAGTTAGGGTTGGGGCTAAAGTTAGGGTTGGGGCTAAAGTTAGGGTTAGGGTTTGGATTACATTTACGGTTGGGAATAGGGTTGGGATTAGGGTTAGGGGTGTGTCAGGGTTATGGGTGTGGTTACGGTTACAGTTGAGATTAGGGTTAGGGATGTGTTTGGATTAGGGTTTCAGTTATAATTGGGGGGTTTCCACTGTTTAGGCACATCAGGGGCTCTCCAAATGCGACATTGCGTCCGATCTCAATTCCACTCAATTCTGCGTTGAAAAAGTAAAACAGTGCTCCTTCCCTTCCGAGCTCTCCCGTGCGCACAAACAGGGGTTTACCCCAACATATGGAGTATCGGCGTACTCAGGACACATTGGACAATATCTTTTGGGGTCCAATTTCTCCTGTTACCCTTGGGGAAAATACAAAACTGGGGGCTAAAAAATAATTTTTGTGTAACAAAAAAATATTTTTTATTTTCACGGCTCTGCGTTATAAACTGTAGTGAAACACTTGGGGGTTGAAAGTTCTCACAACACATCTAGATAAGTTCCTTGGGGGGACTAGTTTCCAATATGGGGTCACTTGGGGGTTTCTACGGTTTAGGTATATTAGGGGCTCAGCAAATGCAACGTGACGCCTGCAGACCATTCCATCTAAGTCTGCATTCGAAATGGCGCTCCTTCCCTTCTGAGCTCTGCCATGCGCCCAAAAGGTGGTTCCCCCCACATATTGGGTATCAGCGTACTCAGGACAAATTGGACAACAACTTTTGGGGTTCAATTTACACTGTTTCCCTTGGAAAAATACAAAACTGGGGGCTAAAAAATAATTTTTGTGGGGAAAAAAAATAATTTTTATTTTCACGGCTCTGCGTTATAAACTGTAGTGAAACACTTGGGGGTTCAAAGCTCTCACAACACATCTAGATGAGTTCCTTAGGGGTTCTACTTTCCAAAATGGTGTCACTTGTGGGGGGTTACAATGTTTAGGCACATCAGGGGCTCTCCAAACACAACATGGCGTCCCATCTGAATTCCAGTCAATTTTGCATTGAAAAGTCAAATGGCGCTCCTTCCCTTCCGAGCTCTGCCATGCGCCCAAACAGTGGTTTACCCCCACATATGAGGTATCAACATACTCAGGACAAATTGGACAACAACTTTTGGGGTCCAATTTCTTCTCTTGCCCTTGGGAAAATAAAAAATTGGGGGCGAAAAAATCATTTTTGTGAAATTTTTTTTTATTTTTACGGCTCTGCATTATAAACTTCTGTGAAGCACTTGGTGGGTCAAAGTGCTCACCACACATCTAGATAAGTTCCTTAGGGGGTCTACTTTCCAAAATGGTGTCACGTGTGGGGGGTTTCAATGTTTAGAATGGTGTCACACTTGGGTATTTTCCATCACATAGACCCCTCAAAATGACTTCAAATGAGATGTGGTCCCTAAAAAAAAAAAAAATGGTGGTGTAAAAATGAGAAATTGCTGGTCAACTTTTAACCCTTATAACTCCCTAACAAAAAAAAATGTTGGTTCCAAAATTGTGCTGATGTAAAGTAGACATGGGAAATGTTTCTTTTTAAGTATTTTGTGTGACATATCTCTGTGATTTAATTGTATAAAAATTAAAAGTTGGAAAATTGCGAAATTTTCGACAAATTTCCTTTTTTTTTCACAAATAAACGCAGGTAATATCAAAAATGTTACCACTATAATGAAGTACAATATGTCACGAGAAAAGCATGTCAGAATCACTGGGATCTTTTGAAGCATTCCACAGTTAGAACCTCATAAAGGGACAGTGGTCAGAATTGTAAACATTGGCCCGGTCATTAACGTGCAAACAACCCTTGGGGGTAAAGGGGTTAAGAATGTATGTGCCCATGCTGAGCTTTCGCTCCATTCACACAGGGCTCGAACCCCATTCTCCAAATCAATTAAAGTCTAGCGTTTGTACTCCCAGTGATTGGGAAATTATTAGGGTTGAGCAAATAGCTTCGCATAAGAGCTTATTCGTATAGCTATAGTGCTTACTGAATAGCTGCCTCGGTACCCTGGATACCTGGAGCGCTCTCGATAATCTGGGAGCCCAACACACAGGCTCTCCATGCATGTGCTGTGATTGTCACACAGCTGCGATACATGTAGCTGCGGCGCCGAACAGCTGATTATCGGGAGCACTCCTGGTATCCGGGTTCCCGCTGCAGCTATTTGGATAAGCTCTTATCCGAGGCTATTCGATCAACCCTAGAAATTATCCTCTATCCCTTAAGGCTCTGTATGGGGACCCCTACTTTTCTCCTATACCTTTTTGGCCTGGGACAACTCATAGTCTTGTTGCTTTAAATACCACTTACATGTTGATAACACTCAAATTTACCTTTCTGGCCCAGATACCACCTCTCTGCTGTTGAGAATTCCAGAATGTCTATCAACTATATTTTCCTCATGCTTTCAAAAACTCAATATGGACAAAACTGGTTTAATCATCTTTCCCCCCCGTCTCACTCATCTCACCTGCCATATCAATCTTTCACTTTAAATAACGCTTTCCTCAGTAACACAAGTCTGCTGCCTCTATGTAATCCTTGACTCCACCCTGATCGTCAAATCGCACAATCAAGCCCTTACCATATCCTGCCACCACACGCCTCACAAAATATTTCCAAAATTGATCCTTTTCTCAACCTCAAATCTGATAAAATATTAGTACGTTCTCTCATCATGTCCTGTCTAAACTATTGTAATATCCTCTCTTATGGCTTCCTGACTGAAACTCTCCAGTCTGTCCTTAAATACTGCTGCCCAGTTAATCCACCATTCCCTTCGCTACTCCTCCGCCACTCCACTTATGCCAGTCCCTTCACTGGCTTCCAATTCCCCTGCAAATCAAGTTGAAACTATTAGCAATGACCTACAAGACTGTCCATAATCTGTCTCCTCCATAGATCTTCAAATTAGTCTCCCAAAACCTTCCCACATTTAATCTCTGGTCCTCACAAGACTTTCTTTCCTCCGCTCTTGCACGTTCCCCACCAACTGTATCCGAGATTTTTCTTGAGCATCCCCTATCCTCTGATATTCAGTGCCTCAACATGTTACTGTCTTCCAAAATCAAAATCTTAAGATGCAACCCGAAACCGCATCTCTTCAGAAAAGGCTACAGCCTGTAATAGTCCTACTGCCACCTCCCCACTGCCGGAGCTGTTACAACCCCCCCCCCCATGACTTATTGTCCCCTCCTCTACTACCCCTTTATCAGTCCGTCACTGTTAATTTGTACACTGTATATGCCTGCGTCTGTGTGTGAAATAACCTCCAATCTTGGCACAACCTCTTCCAAGTTACGGTTTCATGGGTGTTCCTTGATCTACTCGCATTATATCCCCTGCCTTTACTGTGTCTTAACAAACTGAAAGACAGTTATTTTTTTTGTTTTTGTTTTAGGACATTATCCAACTGGCAGTATGAGTTTGATAAATGGGCTCCTTCTGTGGTGAAGATCGCATACAAGGTTTGAATTGTGCATTTTTTTATTCTCCCTAGAGATGCCACACAACATTACCATGTGTGCTGCAGCACAGGCCAATCATGCTAAACAGTCTGATGCAAAAAAGGCTCATTACTGTTAGAGTGAAAAGCTTTGCAGCAATGACAGTCATGTCCTTTGTTTTTATAGTTATGTCCTGTTTATATTTTTTCTCTATTTCTGTTTTTGGAGGGGATGGGGGTCCGAATAACCCATGTGTGAACAAAAATACCTGTTTCTTTTTACAAGGATATTTGTGATGTGTATTCCCCAAAATTGACAAACGGAAAGCTGTTCTTACTATATTTGGAAGGGCAGCATTCAATTCTTTAAAAGGGTTTACCCACCAAATACTGGTATCGTGAAAAACAAAACATTTTGGATCAACAACTCCAATAATTTTGGACCCTCCTAAACTATCTTTTGAATGTGGGCACCTCTCAACCGCGATGAGCAGAGGTTTGAATGATGGAAGAGTTTGGCCATGTATAGGTAAGATGTTCAGTATTTAAAAAAAAAAAAAAAAATTGAAGCTAATCTGTCAGTAGGATCAACCATCTGAAGCCCTCTATATGGGCAAGCAGTTCCTTGAAAGTTGAATAAAATGATACCTTGAAATCTGCAATCTAATATCTCATTCCAGCAAAATCCACATTTTTCTTAATATGTTAATGAGCTGTTAAGATGTATGGGCCAGACACTGATCTGCGTGAGAATCTGCCTCCAGAGCTCATTTTCAATATAAGGGGGCATTACCAGTGACTGACCCTTTACTCTCACTAGAGAGCTGTAAGATTTCAGCGAACACCTTACAGAAGAACTGCACTTTCTCATTGCAACCAAATTTGCAGCAGCGCTTGTCTTCTCATAGTGCTTCAGTTTCCACGTCTCACAGCCAGTGAAATGAAAAAGACAAAGCTCAGCTGTTTTGTACTATGTTGGTCATAATCGCAGCTCTGCTGTGAGGTCAGGAGAGCACATCACACTGATAAACTTCTTCCCCCCTTTCATTTATAATAAGCTCTGGAGGCAGATTCTCATGCAAATCTATGTTCGGGCCATAGATCTTAACAGTTCGTTGACATATCACACTTTATTCAACGTTCCATGATCTTCATGCCCATGTAGATGACCTTGAAGAATTGGTCCTGCTGACAGATTCCCTTCAAAACCCTACTCTTCCCAACATACTTGTGTACTCTTCTGTACTATTACAGATATGAGATAAATTCATCCCGATCATGAGATGGATGTGGCTCATTGCAAAGTCTTTAACGGCATCCTTGAGATCAGCAAGGCTAACTTTTTTTTTTTCTTTAACTCTCATCCGAGGCCTAAAAAAGGCAACAAATGTTAGTTCAACAAGAAACAATTAGTGTCCGTAAACATTTTAATAACCTTTTATGGTTGCATAACAAAAAAAAAAAAAAAATTGTAAAAAGCACACTCCTTTTTTCCTAGCAAAAAATACAATTAAATATAAGGTCAGCACTCTTTTATCCATGAGGAGCTTGTACATACTAGAAAAAAAATTATTTGAATGTGGGAAAGGAAAAACTCTCTAGGGCTCTTAAAACTGCATATTCAAAAAATTATGAAAGTGTGCCTAGTCAGGAGTGGGGAAAGTGGCCTGGTCTTGAACTGGTTAAATTGTACTAAATATGCATGAACAAAAATACTAATCAAGTAGTGTTGAAAATGGGCTCTCTGGATAGAATGATGTAAGTAATACACAACACAACCAAAACATGTCCGTAGTGTTGACAATCAGCCCTTGTCTCTGAATTTTAGGGAACGCCTGCAATGAGACGCTCTCTGGTCCCACAGCTCAGGTCTGGAAAATTTAATGTCCTCTTGACCACGTACGAGTACATTATTAAAGACAAGCACATTCTTGCTAAGGTAATTTTCCGTCATCTCCATTCTTATTTGTCATAGTTGGTAAGCAGACAAATATTTCTCTTTTTTTTTCGGTGCACACAGATTTTATTAGTGCTTATCTTTTTGTTTTCTTTGTGACATCAAGACTATGGGCGCATTGGCGCATTGCTAGTAATCTGCAATGGTAGTATTTATCAGGAGGGTTTCTCATCGCATATCTGCAGCTGATGAGTTACAGTCCAGCTCTCCTGTTACTAAAAATGGAGGCATGGCAGTGCAGGCCTGCAGGTGCCAACAAAGGCATGGAGATTATGTCCGTGATGTTTGTTACTGTATAAGCATATTGGTTCTCATCAGAGATTTAGATATAGATAGTACTGTGCAAAAATGTACAAATTTTAAGCAGTTCTAGAAAAAAAAACCGCTGGAAAATAAGAATATTTTCAAGTATAGATGCACATACTTCCCCACTTTCATAGAGAGAGTTTAATCCTATCAGTTGCCAATATATTCTGAAAAGTACAGTACTGTGCAAAAGCATGTGAAGAAAAAAGTAATGCAAGGTTAGAATGCTTTAAAAACTGCTAAGTGTGTGAACAAAAGAAATCTAAATGAAATTAATATTTGGTGTGAGCACACTTTTGCTTTCAGAACCGCATCAAAGCATCAATTCCCAAGGTACACTTGCACACCGTATTTTCAATAGTCAGGAATGTAGGTTCTTTCTAACATCCTGGGGAAGTGACCACAGGTCTTCTGTCTCTTTGTGTAATCCCACATGGACTCGATGTTGTGATCAGGGCTCTGAGAGAGCCATATAATCACTTTCACCACTTTCGTAGTAGTCCTGCCACACCAAATATTTTGGAGCCAATCCAATTCCCTGATGGTATTGCATGATGGATTAGTATCTGCCTGTATTTCTCAGTATTGAAGAAAGCTAGGGATGGGCAGCGTTGAGGACTCTATTACAACCTTTGGTACAGGAAATTATGTCGCTGATCAAACACGCATCATTTCCTTTCAAATCCGAAGGTGTCCAGCAGAGTCATCAGCTCAGAACTGGCAGGAACAAGAGGGACACTGCCACAGTTATCTACTATTCAGAGTTGTAGGGCCAGAAGTGGTCTTCTTGGAAGAATTGCTGGCAAAACCATACCTTCCACCTGGAAACAAGACCATGGGATTCAACTATGCATGAAATCATAGGAGCTTGGATGCAGGAAAATTACACTAGGTGGTCTTGACTGAGTGAAATATTTGCCTGTAACAGAAGGCAGTTTGTTTAGCAGAACACGTACAGTCTGCAGGCAACGGTGAAGTATGGTGGAGGTTCTTTGTTAGTTTGTGGCTATATTTTAGTAAATGAAGTTTGGGATTTGATCAGGAATAATAGACTCTTTGATGCTGAGAAGTACAGGCAAATACTGATCAATCATACATTACCATCAGTATGGCACCTGATTTGGCTCTAATTTTAATCTGCAGCATAACAACAACCTCAAACATACAGCCAAAGTCATTAAAATCTTTCCTCAGCGTAAAGCAAAACAGGGGGTCCTGTATGTGATGATATGGCTCCCACAGGGCCCTGATCTCAACATCGAGTCTGGGTTTACATGAAGAGAGAAGGATTTGTACAAGCCTACATCCACTGATCTGTGCTTGTTTCTTCAAGACGCTTGGAACAACCTCTTTGTCAAGTCTGTTCAAAACCTGTGTGCAAGTGTACCTAGAAGAGTTGATGCTATTTTTTAAGCAAAGGATGGTCACATCAAATATTGATTTGGTTTAGATTTCTATTTTATTGATAAAAATATACTGTAAGGCTGTGTGCACACGTAGCAGATTTTTAGCGTTTTTTTCCGCGGTTTTTCGCTATAAAAACGCTATAAAACCGCTAAAAAAACGCTCACATTAAGCATCCTATTTAATAGAATGCAATCCGCATTTTTTGTGCACATGCTGCGTTTTCCTGAGCGGAATGCGGAATCGCATTCCAGAAAAAAATGCAGCATGTTCATTAAATTTGCGGAATCGCGGGGATTCCACACACTTAGGAATGCATTGATCTGCTTACTTCCCGCATGGGGCTATGCCCACCATGCGGGAAGTAAGCAGATAATGTGCGGTTGGTACCCAGGGTGGAGGAGAGGAGACTCTCCTCCACGGACTGGGCACCATATAATTGTTAAAAAAAAAAAAAAAGAAAAAAAGAATTAAAATAAAAAATAGTGATATACTCACCTTCTGATGGCCCCGGAGTCTTCCCGCCTCTCAGCGGTGCACGTGGCCGCTTCTGTTCCTATAGATGCTTTGTGTGAAGGACCTGCGATGACGTCGAGGTCACGTGACCGTGACGTCATCGCAGGTCCTTCACACTCAGCATCTATAGGAACGGAAGCCGCTGAGGAGATTGGCTGCCTTCGGAAGGTGAGAATAACTATTTTTTTTTTTTATTATTATTTTTAACATTATATCTTTTACTATTGATGCTGCATAGGCAGCATCAATAGTAAAAAGTTGGTCACACTTGTCAAACACTATGTTTGACAAGTGTGACCAACCTGTCAATCAGTTTTCCAAGCAAAGCTACAGATCGCTTGGAAAACGCTAGCATTCTGCAAGCTAATTATGCTTGCAAAACGCTAGTTTTTAGCAGGAATATGCATGCCAATTCCGCATGTGATATACCCGCGGCAGGAGTTGCAGAATTGCCGTGGAAATTTCCGTGGCAATTCTGCGACGTGTGCACTTAGCCTTAACACTTCTATTTTGAAAGCTTTCTTACTTCGCAGCATTTTTTCCACTACTGTTTAAAACTTTTGTTCTGTACTGTGTAAGTATGCATGTGTATATGTATACACATATATGTACATTCTGTTGGCAGGTATTAGGCCAGAATGAAGCAAGTATTAACAGGAGCTAGCTGTTATGGCTAAATTATATACAAACTAATTAAAGAAGCACTCCTCCTCCCATCAGTTTTTATCCTCTTAATATATTGCACTGCTCATATTATATTGCACTGTGTACTTCCAATTGTACTTCCAATTGCTCATTTTGCCCAGCTAATTCTTCTTTTCTCTGCTCTGTGTACGGTATATACTGGAAGTCTCTTGTCCCTGCATGATTCATTCCCCTCTTCAACTCCTGACCCAGCTTCTCCCCCTTGCCAGGAGTTTTGCAGAGACTAATGTAGGGAAATTTGACCTTTTGTTTCTACATAGAGCTTAAAAAGATGAAGTTAGTCAGTTTACTCTGTCGCCTCATTGGGGGACACAGGACCATGGGTGTTATGCTGCTGTCCACTATGAGGCGACACTATGCATAATCTGAAAAAGATTAACTGTGGCTCCTCCTGTACAGTATACACCCCTGGACGGCATCAGCCTTCTCCAGTTTTTGCTTAGTGTCGCATAGGAGGCACACCTAAAAGATTCTTACTCCGTTTTTTCCGACGGGATTACAGATGAAGAAAAGAGGGTCTCCTGTGAGACTCCCGGCATGGCTCCTTCCTCGTCCCCTATTATGGGGTGCCCAGTTGAAGTAGAGATTGCTATTCCCCATGTTGCTCCTTCCCCAGTCCCTCGGGTGCTGGTTCGAAGTCGAGACCCCCCCTCCTTCACCAATTCCTTTTGGTTTCTGGGTTGAGGTCGAGGCGAGGATAAAGCCCCCTGAAGGTGACAACAGCACCCTCCCTATCCCCCTCTGGGGGTATTAGGTTGAGACACCTCAGGTAGGGCCTGTACAGGCAGCATTCTACAGCTCCCAGCAATGGGCCAGCACACTGCGCCTGCATCCAGGGACCCCAGCCCAGCTGCGGGCTCCTGTTGGGGCCGGGGGGAGTGCAGGCAGGCATGGCACATACAGACACAGGGCTCCCTGCGCCCCTGTCTCTGCGGCAGCACCAGCTCTATACTGCCTCAGGGAGACCCCTACCGGGCTCCCCCTTCCGCTTATAGCCCCACCGCCATCCTGCCTTTAAATCCGGAGGGGTCCAGTTCAGATCCGACCCCCTCCCGGACTTTCGCGCCGGCCTGGAGCCCTTCTGGGCCTCAGGCATCTAATTTAGGCCCCGGCTTCGGCCTAGCTGAAGCTGCCGCCTCCTCTCCGCCCCCCCGGCCTGCCCCCGGATGACAAATATGACACTCTACAGTGTCATAGAGGGGGCGGCTCGAGACAGAAAGGGCATGTTTTTACACAGCCTTGCCGCCTTTTTTCCAGCTCTCCGCCCCCTTCTCCTCCTTTCCTCTGTCTCAGCAGCCATTTTCAGCTGCAGATTAACCCTGCATCTCCCGGTCTGCAGGACCAGGACCAGGCAGCCAGTCTCCGGGGGGCACAGGACTGTGGATCTTCGGCGCTGGACCTAGGGGCACACTGGTGGGGTAAGATCACAGCTGGGTTTTTTACTCGCTTTTACTAGCTGTGAATCCATATTACCTATAAGGCTCCCCTATAGGTTTCTCTACCCCTGTAAGGTCCTCTGCTGGCAGCACTTCTGCACTCTGTGCACTATGCCGGGCTCAAGGTCCAAGAGAACCAGGCAGAACTGCTATTATGTATTCTGCACAGCCTGCGGGACCGCTCTCCCCAGTAGTAGCACGTACCCGCATTGTCAGAACTGTATACAAACTAATGTGTCAGAGCCCCAAGAAGCCCCTGCCAATGC
This sequence comes from Ranitomeya variabilis, assembly GCF_051348905.1. Classification (NCBI taxonomy): domain Eukaryota; kingdom Metazoa; phylum Chordata; class Amphibia; order Anura; family Dendrobatidae; genus Ranitomeya; species Ranitomeya variabilis. Next base: position 397,324,790 of record NC_135232.1, read on the forward strand.
CTCAGTGTCTAATGCCACGCCGGAATGGGCTACTCAGATAACGCAATCTATGACGCAGTCTATAGATAACCTAACCTCCACATTGCTTCATGCGCTGCAGGGTCATGCCCCGGCTATGACCGTTTCCCAGCAAAGGGAGAGCTTGACTCAGGAACAAAGTGACCCTGGCACATCCACGTCTAGGTCAGGACGCAAGCGGACCCATAGATCAAGTCCATCTGCGTCATCCCATAGCACACGGTCATCCTCCGCTAGGGATAGACACCGTAGCTCCAGGTCATCTAGACCGTCCCATTTCTGGGACAGACGATGCAGATCTCCGCAATCCCCGACCAGAGAAGGCCTCCTCCCCGGCCCACTCAGCAGGGGACGCCTCAGTGATACACAGAATTCGGAAGGCATCTGCGACTCTGACTCAGACAGAGAAACGGAGGGGTCCCAGATCCCAATCCCTCCTAGCAATACAGCGCTAGTTGAGGACATAATTTCATCCATCCATCGGGTGCTGGACATTTCTGATCCGCCACCAGAGGCCCCAGAACATAAGATTTCCTTTGAAGGACCTCTGAAGCCGCCTAAGGTTTTCTCTAACCACCCAGAGTTTAAGGCGATCCTTAAAAAGCAGCTCTCACAGCCTGAGAAAAAATTCGCTAATCGCAAATATCTGGAGGCGCGAGGTACCCCTTCCCACAGAAGGACACCAAGGAATGGACAAATCCACCTGAAGTGGACCCCCAGTCTCTAGGCTAGCAGCACAGACCCTCCTTTCACTGCCAGATAGCTCAACCCTCAGGGACGCAGCAGACCGGCAGGTAGAATGCATGGCTCGTTCAATTTTCGAGGCAGCAGGGGCATCCCTGGCTCCCGCGTTCACCTCAGTTTGGGCTGCCAAGGCCATTCTGGCCTGGGCAAAGAATTTACAAGCTCTCCAAGCATCCGCTCCTGACCTGTCGGACCAAGCGGTTCAAATAGCAGTTGTAGCAGACTACATGCTCCATGCAGCTCTGGATTCAGCAAGGGGAGTAGCGGGGATAGCATCAAACGCCATCACGATTCGGCGTATCCTCTGGCTGCTGGAATGGAAAGCGGACGCAGCCTCAAAGTCCCTCACGCACCTACCCTACCTCAGTGGGAGACTTTTCGGTGAACAGTTGGACACTATGATATCCAACGCCACCGGGGGTAAGAGTACTTCTCTTCCCCAACTGAAACTAAACGCACTTACAAGAAGCGTAACCAAACTCGATTCCGATCCTTTCGGAATTCCTCCGGCTGGTCCGTCTCGCGTCCAGCACAAAATCGTAACCGTTCCCCACGCAGGGACAACTCACGATCGACGCAAAGGTCGGACAAGACCTGGCAGTCAAAAGCAGGCCAGCCTAAGCCCAGAGGAGGAAAATCTCAAACTTTCTCCTCATCATGACTCACGGACTCCGGAAGACACCACACCAGTAGGCGGCCGACTTTTGCTCTTCCATCAAGTCTGGCTGCCTATTACAGAAGACAGGTGGGTCAGGGAACTAGTGTCTTCCGGATACAAAAAAAACTTCACCTCCAACCCACCGGACCGATTCTTCCGCTCTGTCCCCCCAAAACCGCCAGCCAAGGCTCGTGCCTACCACCATGCGGTCTCCTCGCTTTTTCAAGCAGGAGTCATAGTACCGGTACCCACGACTGACCGCTTCCGAGGGTTCTACTCCAATCTGTTCGTAGTTCCCAAGAAAGGAGGCAAGCGTACGGCCCATACTAGACCTAAAACGGCTCAACAAATATGTACGGGTCCGTCATTTCCGCATGGAGTCCCTTCGGCCCATCATTGCGTCCATGGAGAAGGGAGAATATCTCGCCTCCATAGACATACAAGACGCATACCTGCATATACCCATTGCACCTGCCCATCAGAGGTTTCTCAGGTTCGCAATAGGCCAGGACCACTACCAATTCGTGGCTCTCCCTTTCGGACTCGCCACGGCTCCCAGAGTGTTCACCAAGGTCATGGCAGCCACCATGGACGTCCTGCACTCCAGAGGCATAGTAGTCGTTCCATACCTGGACGATCTACTCATCAAGGCTCCCACTTTCAAGGACTGCGAGCTCAGCGTCTCAATCACAACCGATACTCTCAGTCGCATGGGCTGGTTAATCAACCTACAAAGTCATCACCAACCCCGAGTCAGTTCCTGACCTTCCTGGGAATGTTATTCAACACCTCCAGGGGTCTAGTGCTCCTTCCCAAGGACAAGGCACTGGCTCTCTGACTAGCAGTGTTGAGGGAGGATCTAAAGTGATCCTTCACGGTTAACTCAGTGATTTCCAAATTAATCTACAAGGCGTTGCTGGCAACTGAAAATGACCAGACTGAGACGTGTGTCTCTGTTTGGGGGGGGATCAAGCTGATCTCTCTGGCCCCCATTTATTGTGTATGACTTTTCATAGTCATAGAAATTATACTTCAACCAATCAGCATAAGAACACGCTCACAGTTCTTAACCTATAAAAATACAGGAACAGTCTGTGCATCAAAGTTTCATAGAACAATACACCCTCAGTCTCATATTCTGTTTAGATTGCAACAATCAAGGTCTCATAACAGCTGTAAACTTTAGCCTACTAACAAAATTTATCTTAGAACAGCAAAATAGAATCGAAAAGCACAAAATGGAGAATCTTTCTTAATTTGTCCCTTCACAGCAGTTCGCACCCTCCTCTGCAAACCCCCTCGATCTCTCCGGTTTGCCATGAGAGTCCTCGGCAAGATGGCAGCAGCAATAGAAGCTGTCCCATTTGCCCAGTTTCACCTCAGACCTCTCCAACTAGCCATTCTCAAGTCCTGGGACAGGAATCCCTTTTCTCTCGACAGGGAGTTCCAGCTAACGTCGTCAACCAGGAGGTCCCTGCACTGGTGGCTCAAGCCAACCTCGCTAGCAAAGGGGAAATCCTTTCTCACAGGTCAATGGAAGGTTCTGACCACCGACGCGAGCCTGACGGGTTGAGGTGCGGTGCACCTACACCACAGGGCACAGGGCAAGTGGTCCCCAGTGGAAGCGACCATGCCCATCAACATCCTGGAAATTCGTGCCATCCTTCTGGCATTGAGGGCCTTCCATCACTTACTGGCAGCCTCTCACATCAGAATACAGTCGGACAATGCCACGGCTGTGGCATATGTGAATCACCAAGGGGGGACCCGCAGTACCCAGGCGATGCGAGAAGTGTCACACATCCTCCGCTGGGCGGAGGACACAGGGTCGGTTCTTTCGGCGGTCCACATTCCGGGTGTGGACAACTGGGAAGCAGACTTCCTCAGCCGAGAAGGAATAGACTCGGGAGAGTGGTCTCTCCATCCCGAAATTTTTCAACAGATCTGTCTCCGCTGGGGGACCCCGGATGTGGACCTAATGGCATCCCACTTCGATGCCAAGGTCTCCAACTTCATGGCCAGAACACACGATCCGCGGTCGCTCGGAGCAGACGCTCTGGTTCAGGACTGGACCCAGTTCCAGCTTCTGTATATTTTTCCACCTCTCCCCCTGATATCCAGAGTGGTGAGGAAGATCAAACAAGAGGGAGTTCCAACCATCCTAATTGCACCGGACTGGCCCAGACGCACATGGTACGCCGACATCGTACAACTCACAGAAGACGCCCCCTGGCGTCTCCCCGACCGCCACGATCTTCTATCACAAGGCCCGTTCTACCACCAGAACTCAGGGGCTCTCAATTTGACGGTGTGGCCCTTGAGACCTGGGTTCTAACCCAGGCAGGGCTCTCGACGGACGTCATTGGAACCATGATCAGAGCACGGAAACCAGCCTCTGTCAAGATTTATTACCGTACCTGGAAAGCTTTCTTTACCTGGTGCGAATCTCGTGGCCAGATCCCACTCCCTTATTCCCTACCCAAAGTACTTGGTTTTCTCCAATCGGGTCTGGATTCCAGGCTGTCATTGGGCTCGCTTAAGAGCCAGGTGTCAGCCCTCTCAGTGCTTTTTCAAAGGCGCATTGCTACCAAGCCGCAAGTAAGGGCTTTCCTTCAGGGGGTTTCCCGATTGGTTCCCCCCTACAGACGACCACTAGAAACGTGGGACCTCAACCTGGTCCTGACAGCATTGCAGGAACCACCCTTCGAACCCCTTAAGGAGGTCCCGCTCCGCCTTCTTTCCCAGAAGGTGGTTTTCCTGGTGGCAATCACCTCGCTACGCAGGGTGTCTGAACTGACAGCACTCTCCTGCAGACGGCCCTTCCTGGCTTTTCACCAGGACAAAGTAGTTCTTCGTACGGTCCCATCCTTCCTTCCGAAGGTTGTGTCCGACTTCCACCTCAATGAGGAAATTTCACTACCATCCCTTTGTCCGGTTCCGGTTCATAGAGTGGAGAAGGCTCTGCATACGCTTGACCTTGTCAGGGCATTGCGTATATACGTGTCTAGGACTGCGTCCTTCCAGAGGTCTGATTCTCTTTTCCTCCTTCCGGAAGGCGGCCACAAGGGTCTGCCAGCTTCCAAAGCTACCCTTGCCAGGTGGATCAAATCCACCATACAAGAGGCCTACCGCCTTAAGAATTCTCCTCTTCCAGCCGGTATTACGGCACACTCTACACGGGCGGTAGGGGCCTCCTGGGCCATTCGGCACCAGGCTTCGGCACAACAAGTGTGTAAGGTGGCCACTTGGACTAGCTTACACACATTTACTAAACACTACAGGGTTCATACCCAGTCCTCAGCGGATGTGAGCCTGGGTAGATGTGTCCTGCAGGCTTCGGTGCCCTAAGTATAGGGGCCTGTCTGCACAATATTCGTCCATTGCTTCCCACCCAGGGACTGCTTTAGGACGTCCCATGGTCCTGTGTCCCCCAATGAGGCGACAGAGTAAAGGAGATTTTTGTGTACTCACTGTAAAATCTCTTTCTCTTAGCCTCTAATTGGGGGACTCTGCTCCCACCCTGTTGCCCTTTCCGGGCCGTTTTAACTGTTGAGTTCTCATATTGTTTTCTTGAGCTCGTAAATAGTTGCCTTCTTACAGGCATAATTATGTTATTCATGTTACATAGTTGCCTTCTTACAGGCATAATTATGTTATTCATGTTACGTTTTGCACAAAACTGGAGAAGGCTGATGCCGTCCAGGGGTGTATACTGCACAGGAGGAGCCACAGTTAATCTTTTTCAGATTATGCATAGTGTCGCCTCCTTGTGGACAGCAGCATAACACCCATGGTCCTGTGTCCCCCAATTAGAGGCTAAGAGAAAGATTTTACGGTGAGTACACAAAAATCTCCTTTTTAATCACATTGTCACAGACCTAATGGAAAAGGGAAGAATTAGCTGGGTAGAAAGGCAAATGAGCAATTGTAAGTATACAGTGCTATGTAATGACGATTGCAATATAATAACCCCTTTCTGACCTCGTACGGAATAGTATGTCCGAGGTCAGATCCCGTGCTTTGATGTGGGCTCCAGCGGTGAGCCCGCATCAAAGCCGGGACATGTTAGCTGTTTTGTACAACTAACATGTGCCCGCAATAGCGGCGGGTGGAATCGCTATCCACCCGCCGCTATTAACTAGTTAAATGCCGCTGTCAAATGCTGACAGCGGTACTTAACTAGTTCTTCCAGCCATTTGGGGTGTCAGCGATGCGTCGGCATGACAACTAGAGATCTATTGAAGTCCTCTATGGTTGTTGATGCTGGCTTGCTGTGAGCGCCACCCTGTGGTCGGCGCTCATAGCAATGCAGCAATTCTACTACATAGGAGCGATCTGAGCATCGCTCCTATGTAGCAGAGCCGGTCAGGCTATGCCAGCTTCTAGCCTCCCATGAAGACTATTGAAGCATGGCAAAAGTTAAAAAAAAAAAAAAGTTTTAAAAGATATGAAAAAAATAAAAAGAAAAGTTTAAATCACCCCCCCTTTCGCTCCATTCAAAATAAAACAATAAAAAGTCAAACATACACATATTTGGTATCGCCGCGTTCAGAAACGCCCGATCTATCAATAAAAATAGGATTAACCTGATCGCTGAACAGCGTAGCGAGAAAAAAATTCTAAACCCCAGAATTACGTTTTTTGGTCACTACGACATTGCATTAAAATGCAATAACGGGCGATCAAAAGAACGTATCTGCACCGAAATGGTATAAATAAAAACGTCATCTCGGCACTTAAAAAATAAGCTATCACCTGACCCCAGATCACGAAAAATGGAGACGCTACGGGTATCGGAAAATTGCACAATTGTTTTTTTTTTTTTTTTTAAAGCAAAGTTTGGAAAAAATTTTTACCACTTAGATAAAAAATAACGTAGACATTTTTAGTGTCTATGAACTCGTAATGATCTGGAGAATCAAAGTTGCTGGTCAGTTTTAGCATTTAGTGAACCTAGCAAAAAAGACAAACAAAAAACAAGTGTGGGATTACACTTTTTTTTGCAATTTCACCGCACTTGGAATTTTTTCCCTATTTTCTAGTACATGACATGCTAAAACCAATGATGTCGTTCAAAAGTACAACTTGTCCTGCAAAAAATAAGCTCTCACATGGCCATATTGATGGAAAAATAAAAAAATTATGGCTCTGGGAAGGAGGGGAGCGAAAAACGAAAATGCAAAACCGAAAAGAGCTGGGGTCATGATGGGGTTAACAGGATAAAAAAGTTGATGCTTGTGCTTCTTGAATACAGAAGCAAGCTATGCATCAAGATACACGCAAACATTGACTATATGAAGTTTTTTTTAAAGGGAACCTGCCACCAGGTTTTTCTCATAGAAAGTAGGGCCAGCACCTATAAGCCCTCATATACAGTATTCTAGAATGCTGTATGTATGTCCTCAATGTGCTCTGCATAACACAAAAAAGAGATTTTATTATACTCTCCTACGGGGTGGTCCGATCAGATGGGTGTCACTGGTCTTAAGCCGGTGTATGCTCTGTTCTTGTGATCACTGTCCTTATTGCTTCTTGCATCCTACGTCAACCACAGGTGTAGTTCTCCTGAGACGGGTGACGTGAAGATGCCATAGATAAGACAGGGGACGTGAAGTGCAGGAATGAATGTGTCACATGGATTTGTCTTTTTACATCAATTAAAACATTTGCTCCTCAGACCGTGTGGGGACATCATAACACATAACCAGACCCATTCAGAGGACAATAAAACATTCACACTCCTTATCTATGAACTGTTCCAATATTTATGGACATAACTATTTACCACTCACATAATGGTAATTCTGCTTCATGCCACCTGTCTTATCCATGTGTTTTTTTCTTGTGTGTTGTGTATAAATATGTGATTCTTCAGAATTTACATTAGTCTATGCCTGATGAAGAGACCTGAGTAGCCTGGAAAGCTTGCAATTTGTTACCATCTTTTCAGTTAGCCATTAAAAAGGTATCAACCACTGAGGACTTTCAATCCTAAATGTTTTTATATATAACACAAACAGTCCTGCCTCAGAAACCGGCGATTCCCCGCAGTGCACAGGGCGTGCACTGCGGGGATTCATAAGTGACTGCAGATTTATCGATTTGGATTGCACAACCCCTTTAAGCCCGACTGTTCATATTTGGGTAAATGAATCGCTCAATATGAGGTTGTATCATGCAGGTAGGCAGATTTATTATGTGTGCACCATTTTTCTCTAGTATATTCTTATAGCTGTTATCTAACCGTGGACATGGATCACCTACCTAGAGGATAATCACTAGAATAACGATCCCGAAGCATCTTTTTCTCCTTGTTGCATGACTGCCGTGAGCAAGTCCTTGAATAGAGGTGGTCATACGTGCACGGCCACAGGTTCTCCCCCACCTCCACCTTTATGGAGCCAAACGATGTATCCTTGTGCCTTTGTGGCTGTTTACTGTTCAGTTTTTCATTGCCCCAGTACATCGAAAATGAAGTGTAGCAACTTTGCCAGTGCATGTTGTACATACAAGAACCATTTTATACAATGCAGAAAGGAGTAAAAACTGTAATCTTTCACATGATTTTTTTGTGTTTTTACTGCTTTAATCTAAAAGTATTCATGGTAACACATTCTGCTGTCTGATGCTGCAGTCCTACTTGTTCGTCCAGCACCTACTTCACGGATTTGCACATTGGGTAGGTCTCCAAGAAGATGGTGTGAGTGCGGGGTCAGACTGCTTTTACCCTTACTGTAAAGACAGATCTGCATGGGTGCTGTGGACACCGTTATTACTGGAGCAAAAGGGAATATTGTGAAGGTGCACATTTCCTTTAGGAATCTTCAGTCAGTCAGCGCTGCAGTATTCTGCATCATTATGTATGGTTCTTGTTGATGCCAGTGTGGTCAGCTGAGGGGATTACCAGCAGATGGGAATGAGCGCTTTCTGACTATTCTATTTACACGGCACTTACAAACTGCCTGGTCCTACATTGTTTAGATGGATTAATATATAATCCCATTAATACATGTTGATGGGGACTTACCGAGGCATTAAAATGATTTTATTTGAAGTTGTTGGCAAGAACTCGGCCTGAGAAAATAATTGCATCCTGGGAAGGTGCTTTGGGTAGCTCTCCAATTCTTCATATATGAAGCATTGTGCAAGCTGGAGATAAAATATATTTATTGCGTGTATTCTTTTCCTTGGCCACTGTCGATCTGTTATGCCTAGGTAAGGGAGCTCCTGATTTCATACATTGCCTCCGTGTGACTTTACTCTTACAAAGTCATAATGTGTGACGTGTGGGAATTTACATTAACCAAACATTCACATCTTGATCAGTGAGTTGAAAGACCTGTCACTAGGTTTAGAAGTGGCTACGTTTTGCTCTTACCTAATTCCTGATGTTCTCCTGAATATACATTTTTTTTTTAAAAAGTATATATATGATAATATGCCATGTTTTTTTGCTATCTAAAGATGACATCCAAGTGCAGTCCAATATTTCACACGCACTCCTAGACTTTGTATGTGGGCGCTTGATCTGATCATCAGATGCACTCGCAGCATGCTGTGATTGTTTTCTCATGCCGAATCAGCATGACAAAATAATTGCGGATCTGCACTGCCCCATAGTATAACATTGGCCAAGTGCTATCTGATAAAACTTCACATGGCACTCGGCTGTTGTGAGCGTATCCTAAAGCACTAGTTGCTTTTGACCCGCTGACAGGTCAACTAGGGAAAAACTGGCTCACAAAATGTATCATTAGTTTGATTATTAGAGTTTCAGAAACATGGTGGTAAAAATTGAACTTCAGTGTCTTGTTGCAACAAGCATTATTTTTAGCTCTGTTGTAGGTGAAAGCCCTATAATTTTTCTCAATGTATTTTCTGAAATGTATTTTATCAATGTACTTACATTTATTTATTTTTCTTTAAAGATACGATGGAAGTACATGATTGTGGATGAAGGCCATCGAATGAAGAATCACCACTGCAAGTTAACACAAGTGCTTAACACCCATTATGTGGCTCCTAGGCGTATTCTTCTAACAGGCACTCCACTCCAGAACAAACTGCCCGAGCTTTGGGCCCTGCTGAATTTTCTTTTGCCCACCATCTTTAAAAGCTGCAGCACCTTTGAACAGTGGTTCAATGCTCCATTTGCCATGACAGGAGAGAGGGTAAATTACTCTAGTTGCTGGTCTGGAGAGATTATATGTTGATCTGGAGTAACATAAAGTAACTAGATATGCACTAAAAATGTATATTTCTCTATCGCTTCATTGGGGGGACACAGGAAACCATCGGTGTATGCTGCTGCCACTATGCACAAAAAATGATCTCCTTTTCAGCCGTGTACACCCCACCAGTTGGCACTAAGATAATCAGGTTAGCTTAGTCAGTAGGAGCTGGACTAGTGTCTTTCACTAGACCATATATACCTCGGTTTTCAACATTTTTCAGAAATGATTTCCCCTTTCTTTTTCAGAGGGTTCCCTCTTCTGTCCCTTGGAGGGATACAGTGTGAACAGTCACACTGTAATCCCCATAGAGACAGAGTACTGTGTGAACTGACACACCGTATACTCATCTGTCTATCCAGCAGGACCACAGCCCCTAAGACATTAATAATGTTCAGGTTATCTGAACATTGGTCCTCGCCCCCCGCTTCTGCCCATTCGCTCACCAGAGCCTCTCTGTGTCAGGAGTTAGACATTCTATAATCATTTGAGGTTTGGATGTCTGTTATTACATCCATGACATCTTCAGTGACAGAGGTACCCCCTTTTTTTTATCAGGTCCAGTCTTATACAGTGGAGTGTCTGGCCAAGAGATGATCTATCAGGGCTGATATCATGGATTTGATGTAACAGGATCCACTAGACTGGGGTTGTACTTGTGTGGTGGGGTTTAGAATTGTGTACCTGTGTATTTCACTGTACTGGCCATTGGGATGTCTTTCTTTCACAGGACAAGTCCTCCGTGCTGCAACCCCATCTTGCGCTGGCCTCTCTTCTCACTTGAGGCTCTGACTTCAGTGTGACTCCACCCCCTCACTCCCTCCTTATCACGTGGGCTTTTCATCCGCCCCGAACATAGCCCCTTTTCTCCTCTGGTGCGGGAAGCTGCGCACCTTTTCCTCTCAGGGAAGCCTGTCTCTTCCTCCCCATGGTTGCCATTTTCCAGCTCTCAGGAAACCGCAGCACAGAAGCCTCTTCAGCCAGTGATTCTGAACCCTGGGATCAACTTGCAGGACCTCCGCTTTCCTGTGGGGTAAGCTCTGCCTTGCAGACTTTCACTCTCCTCAGCAGCCCCTTTTTTATTTCTTTCCCCTAACCTCTGGCATTTGTTACTGAGCTTCCCCTCTTCTATCATGCCTAACTCTAAAGGACTAAAATCTGGAGGAGATGTTGCTCATGCACTCCTGATGAGGAATATATACCCCTTTGTCCTGGGACAGCTCATAGAATCTCATGGCTTTCAGTATCACCTCTATGCCGACGACATACAGATCTACATCTCTGGACCAGATATCACCACCCTACTAACCAGAATCCCTCAATGTCTGTCCGCTATTTCATCCTTCTTCTCCACTAGATTTCTAAAACTTAACATGGACAAAAATTCATCATCTTTCCCCCATCTCACTCGAGCCCCCCCAACGGACCTATCCATTACAGTAAACGGCTGCCCACTCTCCCCAGTCCCACAAGCTCGCTGCCTTGGGGTATTCCTTGACACTGATCCCTCCTTCAAACCACATATCCAAGCACTTTCCACTTCCTGCCGACTTCAACTCAAAAATATTTCACGAATCCGTACATTCCTAAACCAAGAATCTGCAAAAACCCTAGTCCATGCCCTCATCATCTCCCGCCTTGACTACTGCAACCTCCTGCTCTGTGTCCTCTTTTTGAACACTCTCGCACCCCTCAGATCTATTCTAAACTCTGCTGCCCGACTAATCCACCTGTCCCCCCGCTATTCCCCGGCCTCTCCCCTCTGTCAATCCCTTCACTGGCTCCCCATTGGCCAGAGACTCCAGTACAAAACCCTAACCATGACATAGAAAGCCATCCAGAACATTTCTCCTCCATACATCTGTGACCTGGTCTCCCGGTACTTACCTACACGCAACCTCCGATCCTCACAAGATCTTCTTCTCTACTCCTCTCTTATCTCCTCTTCCCACAATCGCATACAAGATTTCTCTCTCGCATCACCCCTACTCTGGTACTCTCTACCACAACATGTCAGACTCTCGCCTACCATTAAAACATTCAAAAAGAACTTGAAGACCTACCTCTTCCAACAAGCCTACAACCTGCAGTAACCATAGGCCGACTAAGTCACTGCACGACCAGTTCTACCCTCGCCTACTCTATACGCACCCATCCCTTGTAGATTGTGAACCCTCATGGGCAGGGTCCTCTCTCCTCATATACCAGTGGTGACTTGAATTGTTTAAGATTATTGTACTTGTTTTTACTATGTACACTGTGTGCAGAATTATTAGGCAAGTTGTATTTTAGAGGGTTATTTTTATTATTGATCAACAACTATGTTCTCAATCGACCCAAAAGACTCATAAATGTCAAAGCTTAATATTTTTGGAAGTTGGAGTGGTTTTTTTTTAGATTTGGCTATCTTAGGAGGATATCTGTTTGTGCAGGTAACTATTACTGTGCAGAATTGTTAGGCAACTTAATAAAAACCAAATATATTCCCATCTCACTTGTTTATTTTCACTAGGTAAACCAATATAACTGCACAAAATTTAGAAATAAACATTTCTGACATGCAAAAACAAAACCCCCCAAAATTAGTGACCAATATAGCCACCTTTCTTTATGATGACTCAACAGTCTTTCATCCATAGATTGTCAGTTGCTTGATCTGTTTACGATTAAGATTGCGTGCAGCAGCCACCACAGCCTCCCAGACACTGTTCCGAGAGGTGTACTGTTTTCCCTCCCTTCAGATCGTACATTTTATGAGGGATCACAGGTTCTCTATGGGGTTCAGATCAGGTGAATAACAGGGCCATGTCATTATTTTTTCTTCTTTGAGACCTTTACTGGCCAGCCACGCTGTGGAGTAGTTGGAGGCATGTGATGGAGCATTGTCCTGCATGAAAATCATGTTTTTCTTGAACGATACTGACTTCTTCCTGTACCACTGCTTGAAGAAGTTGTCTTCCAGAAACTGGCAGTAGGTCTGGGAGTTGAGCTTCACTCCATCCTCAACCCGAAAAGGTCCCACAAGTTCATCTTTGATACCAGTCCATACCAGTACCCCACCTCCACCTTGCTGGCGTCTGAGTCGGAGTGGAGCTCTCTGCCCTTTACTGATCCAGCCTCTGGCCCATCCATCTGGCCCATCAATAGTCACTCTCATTTCATCAGTCCATAAAACCTTTGAAAAGTCAGTCTTAAGATATTTCTGTGGTAGTTTTTCAGCCTTCATTACCTTGGCCATGTCCCTGAGTATCGCACACCTTGTGCTTTTTGTTACTCCAGTAACGTTGCAGCTCTGAAATATGGCAAAACTGGTGGCAAATGGCATTTTGGCAGCTTCACGCTTGATTTTCCTCAATTTATGGGCAGTTATTTTGCGCCTTTTTTGCCAAACACGCTTCTTGCGACCCTGTTGGCTATTTGCCATGAAACACTTGATTGTTCGGTGATCATGCTTCAAAAGTTTGGCAATTTCAAGACTGCTGCATCCCTCTGCAAGGCATCTCACAATTTTGGACTTTTTTTTTAGAGCCCGTCAAATCTCTCTTCTGACCCATTTCGCCAAAGGAAAGGAAGTTGTCTAATAATTAAGCACACATTATATAGGGTTTTGATGTCATTAGACAACACCCTTCCTCATTACAGAGATGCACATCACCTGATTTACTTAATTGGTAGTTGGCGCTCAAGCCTGAACAGCTTGGAGTAGGACAACATGTATAAAAAGTATCGTGTGATCAAAATACAACTTGCCTAATAATTCTGCATACAGTGTATACCCCTCCTCACATGTAAAGCGCCATGGAATAAATGGCGCAATAACTATAAATAATAATAATACAATTTATCCAACGGATGTTAAATTATAACATTAATTACAAGTTTTCACAGTCAACGTGTAACCTGGTTACTTTCTGAAGAGGTCCTGCGCGGTCGTGAAACTCGTTGACTGAAATCCTGTAATAAATTATAACATTTATAATCCGTTGGATGCATTATATATTCCTCATCAGCAGCACATGAACGACATCTCCAGATTTTACTGTTTGGTCCACCCAGTGACTGGTTTCCTTGCATCAGCTGATATATCTATGTCAGTTACATGTTTCTTGTACCAACCACACCAGATGAGTGGATGCCTTTCCCAGTTACCTCATTTTTATCGGCATCCCTTAAAGTGAACCTGTCAGCAGGACTGTGCTCAGTAAACTACAAACCGTGTCAGGTTGGCGCCGGTATACTGATTAAAATGATACCCTGGTTGATGAAATCTGTCTTGTGGTAGTTTTAATAATCTGTATTTGCAATTTTCTGTTAATGAGATTCTCGTGCTTTGGGGCAGGCTTGTGGCCGAGGCTTTAAGTGTTGCTCTGCTTACTTATGCATCTTTATGGGCTTATGACGGATCACTGATCCTTTAGTGACCTGCTCCCTATTTTACATCCTGCATAGAATATTGTGTGGTAGATTTAAAAAAAAACAAAACAAAAAAAAACATTCATCAAAATGGCGGCGCCTGCGCTGTAGCATGATACAATGGATAAAATGTATATATTCATTTATGAGTTAGTCATACAGTATTGTGGGGAGAAAAAAATATATTCGAAGCCATTTTGGTGAAGAATAAAAAATGTTTTTTCCTCCCCACAATACTGCGTGACAGTGTTTGTAGTTTACTGAGCAAAATCTTTCTGTAAGTCTTGCTTTCAGGACCCAAATGATACTCATGAAATTATTTGCCAAGTCAGCCTTTGAAGCGGCAGGTTCTTCCTTATGCCCCCACCCCAGGAAACACCTCTTAGAGACTTCTGGACCAACTAGATCTCCTTTCTCAGGGCCCCATTTGCTACCTTCATTTTCGGTCACTCATTTTGATGGTGTGGCTATTGAAACCATGGTTCTAAGATCTTCCGGGTGATTCAGACAGTGAACCAAGCTCAGAAGCTTGCATGGTTTCGAGTCTATCGGATTTGGAAAGCCTTCTTCCGATGGTGTTAGTCTAATCAGACCGCACCTAAGGTCTGTCTTCCTTCTATTCTGGCCTTACTTCAAGCTGGATTAGATGCAGGGCTTGCTCTCAGCTCGTTGAAGGTCCAAGTTTCCGCTTTGTCTATTCTTTTTCAAAAGCACTCAAGGTATAACCTCAGAGCGTGAAGCTTTTTTCAGGGAGTGGTCCATGTGGCTCCCTCACATCGACCGCCATTGGATCCCTGGGACCTGAACCTGGTTCTGTAAGTTCTCAGGTGTCCCCCCCCCCCCCTTTTTTTAACCGCTCGGAGTAGTCTCTGTCCTTTTCTATTTTGGAAGGTAGTTTTTCTAGCGGCCATTACTTCCATCACGCAGGTTTCAGAACAACAAATACTTTCTTGTCGTTCTCACTTCCTTATTCTACATCAGAGTAAGGTAGTATTGCGGCCAGTCCACTCTTTTCTTTCCAAGGTAGTTTCCGCCTTTCATCTCAATGAGGACTTCTTCCTTCCTTCTGTCCTTCTCTGGTGCATCCCCTGGAGCGCTCTCTGAACAGATTGTACCTGGTCAGCGCAATTCGCGATTATCTTTCTAGAACAGCTCCCTTCCGGAGGACGGATTCTCTGTTGTCCCTGAGGGTTCTCGTAGAGGCCTTCCGGCGTCAAAGGCCATGATTGCCCTCTGGATCCGGGGGGCTATCTTAGAGGCCTTCCGAGTTAAGAACAGATCACCTTCCCCTGGGATTAATGCCCACTCTTCCCGAGCAGTGGATGCCTCCTTTGCTGCTCGCCATCAGGCATCCACCTTACAACTTTGCAAGGCAGTGGCGATAGTCTTCTATTCACACATTTTGCCAAATTTTACAGAGTTCATACCTACTCCTCGGCAGATGCCAACCTCGGTAGGAGAATTTTGCAAGCATCAGTGGCTAGTTCTCTGACCTAAATGGAGATTGTACTGTTTTCCCACCCCAGAGACTGCGTTGGGATGTCTCATGGTTAACTGGTTCCCCCAATGAAGCGATGGAGAAAACAGGATTTTTGGTTACTCACCGTAAAATCTGTTTCTCTGAGCCTTAATTGAGGGACACCTCCTTAGCATGCTGTATTTTCTTTCTTTTGTTAGTTGTGGGTTCTGTGGTTTATTCTTGTTATTATGTGGTTTCTTATACTGCTTTCTCATTAACTGATTAACTTCGTTAAAGTTGGTGGGTGTATACTGCTGGGGAGGAGCTAACTTTTTTTTGCATAGTGCCAGCAGCATACACCCATAGTTTCCTGTGTCCTCCATTGAAGGCTCTGAGAAAGATTTTACGGTGAGTAACCAAAAATCTTGTTTTTACAATGTGCATTGCGATCTTTTGCAAGGTCCAGTTTCCAGTTTTTTTTTCCCAATCCTATACCCAAATCTTTTAGACCCACTGTTTTTTTTAATAAACATATTTACCACATTTCTATAGCGACACTTTAATAACCCTGATATCTGAGACCTCTACTGTCCATTCCAACTAGAAAATAGGCCCCGCTGTCATGTCTGAGAACACTCCTCCCACAATACCCCCTTTTTTTCTTTTTGCCTTACTCCATTTCAGTGTTCTATTCTCCGTATTTTATATATCTTTTCAATGATGCTAGGTGGATTTAAATGAAGAAGAAACTATACTGATCATTCGTCGTCTACATAAAGTGTTACGACCATTCCTGTTAAGACGGTTGAAAAAAGAAGTGGAGTCACAGTTACCAGAAAAGGTTTGTAAAAGTAACTGTGTTTATATTTCTGTCACCATTTGCATGTAAAGCATTTTAAAAATGATTTCTATCAGGGAGCATAGTGGCATGTCCTTTATGGGCATTAGCAGGACCACAGCACAAAACATCCAATCTGTGTTTGCAGACTTTTTTCCTTCATATTTCTATCAGGTTGAATATGTAATCAAATGTGATATGTCAGCCCTCCAGAAGATTCTTTATCGCCATATGCAAGGAAAAGGCATTCTCCTTACCGACGGTTCAGAAAAAGATAAGAAGGTATGTAGATGAGTGCTGTACATGATGGTGGAATAGATTTGTTTTATGTGAATGACACGTTGTGACTTTAAAGACATTTTCCAGCCTTTAGGATAGAGCATCAATTCCAGATCTGTGTGAGGGGCTGAGACTTTCCGCTGCATCGATCAGCTGTTTGAGGGGACCTCAGCGCTCATGCGAGAATTGTATCCTCTTTAATGCCTGCAGTTTTGTCTCATTCAAGTAGAGTCATCTAATCATTATTTAAAACTAGGGAAAATGTATTTTAAACTCCAGGATTCATTTGTACATGTTTGTGGAATTGGGTAAATTATGGCTGAAGTGATTTCTGATGTAAGACATAATAGTCGACATCTGACTGAAAAACATCAACTGGATTACTAGTATGCTAATGCTTTTGCTCCCATTGATTCTGTTGAGGGAGGATCTGAAGTGACCCTTGATGGTTGACAGTGATTTTCAAATTGATCCACAGGGCGTTGCCGGCAACTGAAAATGACCAGACGGAGACGTGTCTCTGTTTGGGGGGATCGAGAAGATCTCTAAGCCCCGTTTATTGTGTCGCACTTTTCATAATCTTAGAAGTTATACTTTAACTAATCAACATAAGAACACGATCACAGTTCTTAACCTATAAGAATGCAGGAACAGCCTGTACGTCAAGGTCCCGTAGAACAATATACCCTCAGTGTCATATCTTGTTCAGGCTGAAACAATCAAGGTCTCATAACAACTATGAACTTTAACCTAATAACTAAAATTTATCTCAAAACCGCAAGATTGAGTAAGCAGAAAATGAAGCCTGCTTTAATTTTTCTTAGTTTAACCCTTCACAATTCAAGATGTGTTTGTGGGGTGCCAATGAATTCTTGTAGCTGGGGAGCCTGCTGTAGGCTCCAATCGGTGCCGTATTAGATCAAGAAAACCCAAACTTGTGCCAGAAGTCTCCTAAGAAGATTTAAAAAAGTAAATAATTTACATATTTGATCCCACCCCCTTTCTCACTTTATCCCCCTAACTCCTTTCCGATGTCAGGCATAATAGTACGCTGACATTGGACTCCCTTCCTTGGTGATCCACCTGCGGCTATTAACTAGTTAAATGCTGCTGTCAAATGCTGACAGCGGCATTTAACTTGCGCTTCTGGCCATCGGGCTGGAAACCCGCCCACCAGTGACCCTCGTCACGTGATCACGGATCACCGGTTTGTTGGCATGACAACCAGAGGTGTCCTGGAGACCTCTATGGCTGTCAGTGCCAGATTACTGTGAGCACCACCCAGTGGTCGACGCTCTTAGCAAGTGAGTAATTCTGCTATATAGAGGCGATCTGGTAAATCATCTCTATGTAGCAGAGCCAGTTGGGTTGTGGAAGCTTCTAGTCTCCCATGGAGAATATTGGAGCATGCCAAAAGTGGAAAAAAAAAAAAAAGGGTTTTAAAAATATAAAGGTTCAAATCACCCCCCTTTCGCCCCATTCAAAATAAAACAATAAAGAAAAATCAAACATACACATATTTGGAATCGCCGCGTTCAGAATTGCCCGATCTATCAATAAAAAAACGATTAACCTGATCGCTAAACGGGGTAGCAAGAAAAATGGTCAAAACACCAAAATTACGGTTTTTTTGGTCGCCGCAACGTTGCATTAAAATGCAATAAGAGGACGATCAAAAGATCGTATCTGCAACAACGTCATCCCGGCACGCAAAAAAATAAGCACTCACCCAACCCCGAGATCACGAAAAATGGAGACACTACGGGTATCGGAAAATGGCACAAATTATATATTTTTTTTTATTTATTTTTTTTAGCAAAGTTTGGAATTTAGATAAGAGAGAACCTAGACGTGTTTGGTGTCTATGAACTCGTAAATGACTGGGAAAATCTTAATGGTAGGTCACTTTTAGCATTTAGTGAACCTAGCAAAAAAGCCAAGCAAAAAACAAGTGTCAGATTGCGCTTTTTTTTGCAATTTCACCGCACTTGGAATTGTTTCCCCGTTTTCTGGTAGTACGACATGGTAAAACCAATGGTGTCGTTCAAAAGTACAACTTGTCCCGCAAAAAACAAGCCCTTACGCAGCCATATTGACGGAAAATGTAAACAGTTATGGCTCTGAGAAGAAGGGTAGCAAAACGGAAAAAAGCTTCGGTCATGAAGTGGTTAAGGATCGAGCCACCTTGTAGGTTAATGACCAGGAATAAATTTTGAAATCTGACCAGTTTCACGTTGAGAACTCTGGAATGCTTCAACGGATCCCACTGATTCTGAGATTGTTTTCTTTGTGATATTTCACAATTTTCAGACGTTTAATTTTTATACCCTTAAATCATAGATGCATATAGCACAAGATAGTTAGTAACACTTCCCACATTTCTACTTTACATCAGCACAATTTTTTTGAAACATTTTTATTTTATTGGGAAGTTGTAAGGATTGAAAGTTGACGAGCGATTTCTCATTTTTACAACAGTTTACAAAACCAGTTTTATAGGGACCACAGTACATTTGAAGTGACTGAGGCGCCTGTATCACAGAAAATACAAAATTGTCACCATTATAAAAATTGCACCCCTCAAGGTGTTAAACACCACATTCAAGAAGTTTATTAACCTTCAGGTGCTTCACAGGAACTGAAGCCACGTGGAAGGAAGAAATTAACATTTAACTTTTTTTCACACAAATTTTACTTAAGACACTTTTTTTAAAATTATTTTCACAATGGTATCAGGAGTAAATGAGCCCAAATATTTGTTGTGCAATTTCTCCTGATTACGTCGATACCCCATATGTGGGGGAGAACCACTGTTAGAGTGCATGGCAGGGCTCGGAAGGGAAGGAGCAACGTTTGACTTTTTGAGCATAAATTTGTCTGTAATCGAGAGCAGACGCCATGTCATGTTTTGAGAACTCCATATGTGCCTAAACAGTGGAAACCCCCTATAAGTGACACCATTTTGGAAACTAGACCCCCTCAGGCAACTTAGGCTAGTTTCACACTAGCGTTTTGCTGAGCTGCGGACTTCCTCCGTGAAGCCCCGCCCACGGCCGCACCTCCACCTCTCAGCTCCACCTACGTCCGCATGCGGCCTGTGTACCTATCTTTAACATTAGGTACGCAGGTCATGCGGATGCTTACGTATGCGTCGTTTTGATGATGCGGCGACCCGCATCGAACGCAGCTGGTTGGAATTTTTTTTTCTCTGCATCGTCAAAACGACGCATGCAGAGGCATCCGCATACATCCGCACGACCTGCGTACCTAATGTTAAAGATAAATACGCAAGGCCGCATGCGGACGTAGGCGGAGCTGAGCGTTGGAGGTGCGGCTATGGGCGGGGCTTCACAGAGGAAGTCCGCAGCTCAGCAGAACGTTAGTGTGAAACTAGCCTTATCTAGACTGACACCGCCGGATCACAGGCCATATGACATCCACAGTGCCTCCATCTGCCTCATTATAGGGAACCTTCCACTGGAGGTTCTGTCGGAATCACGTATTTCAGAGATTTACACTGAAACCCCAGTGTGAAAGCTCAGCGCAGAGTACAGGATAAATGTGAGCTGAGCCGTACTGCTATCTTTGGGAGGCAGAATGAACAAATCAACAACAGGTAAAGAATTGGTTTTCTTTATTTTTTTACGCCATTTCTCGTGCCGTATAAGTGATTAAGGGACTTTATTCATCTGGTCGATGTGACTGCAGCAATGCCAGATTTCTATCCCTTTTTTAATGTTTGGCTGCTGTCACCCACTAAAACACGCTTTTTATTGGAAAAAATAGTTTTTGCATCCCCATATTTTGAGAGCTATAATTCATCCATCTTTTGGCTGACTGTTGTGTGAGGGCTTGTTTTTTTTTTTTTTTGCAGGATGAGTTGACATTTTTATTGCTAACATTTTTGATCACATGACTTTTTTGATTGCTTTGTACTCTCTACAATTTCTACCAAAAAAACGCAATTCAGGTTTTTTTTTTTTCGGGTCAGTACTATTACAGCAATACCACATATATCCTTTTTTTTATGTTTTGGTGCTTTTACACAATAACAACTTTTATAGGAAACATAATTATTTTTGCATTGCTTTATTCTGAGAGCTATAGCTTTTATTTTTTGGCCGATGGAGCTGTATGGTGGCTTGATTTTTTGCAGGACAAGATGCTGTGAGCATGGTCTTAGAAGCTTTTAGTAGCTTGGTGACTCGGTTGTCATGGCAGTGATCGGGCCCCTGCGATGACTTCGCGGGTGCTCCGATCTGGAGGCATAGGGAGCTCCCGTCCCTCTGCATGTCACCTGAATGTTGTGATTGTGCTTGATCGCAGCATTTAGGGGGTTAGTGCAGAAGCTCAGCCACTGGCAGAGCTGAGTTGCTGCACTGATCAGGCAGGAGGTGCTGATATTTCAGCATCTCCTGCGCCATCATGCTGTGATCGGTCAGTCAGATTGACTGACTGATCACAGCGATCTGGGTGTGGGGACCAACAGCATGGGTCCCTGCATCTTTTCCCATGCCGCTCAGCGGTCTGTGATGGCTGTTGGCACTGAACTGTCACTGTGTGTTAAAGTATAAATACAAAAAAATGTAAAGCATATTATGTCCATAAACTCTTAATATTGACCCAAACAGTAAGTTAAAAGGAAAATACGGTATATAAAATAAAGCTCCAGATATTAAATTTTTCATTCGATGCACCTCCCTAGAACATGCAAAGACACCAGAAATGTTCTAATAATATGAAAAAAACTATAAAATGTCATTTTTGGGGCTCTGCAACACACAAATGTAAAAAGATGTACCGGTAATTAAAAAAACTTGTATGTACCCCAAAATCATAATTACAAAACTTCTGAATGCAAAAATCAAGCACTCATTCAGCTCCAACGGCTGAAACATAAGCAGTTTTGGATTCTCTGAAAATGGTGGTACAATCCATTATTTTTAAAATTTTTATTACAATTTTCAATTATTTTTTTTAAATCACCTAAGTATAAGAAACCCCCCCCACAAACTCTGTAATAGTACTAAAATGTAGAATTCTACTTTCACACAAAAAACAATGCATTCTTTTCACCGTTACATAGTACTTCGAAGTTTTCTGCTTTACAGTACATTGTATGATAAAATGAATGGAATCATTCACAACTACAACTCGCCCCACAAAAAGACAAGGCCTCAAACGGCTATGTTGACGGAAAAATAGAACCACAGAATTGAAAATTGCCTGCTGCCGATAGTGGTTAAACAGCAAATAACATACAATGGGCCTGGTTCCTTAGTGCCTTTGCGCCCGCTTTTTGTATTGGTTTGAAGAATTTGGCACAAAAAACGACAATCGCTACAAGACAAAAAGGAAAGTAACTTAATCCCCCCCAAAAAATTTTGAATCAGGGCCAATATTTGTCCTCTATATAATTTTCACTGCATAGTGATAGAATTGAATTTTCACGTACACTAGACTTTTTTCTCATCCTCTTATATGCTTCCTCAAATGCCAATGTGTTTTTAGGTGGCAGAGGGCAACAAGCCATTGGCATACTTTTTTGGCAGTGGCTTATCTGTCACAGGAACAAGGAGTCTGGCATTTTGAGATTCAACATAGTCTACCTCCATTTCCAATTGAAGGACAATTAGAACATGCCCCATACATAGTATATAGTTAAGTAAGAGCACCCCAATAAAAGCCACACTGTGTGACGTGGGTCAGTGGTTGGGAGGGAGGAGTGAGTCTCTTACAAGTTGTATGTAACACGGCTCTGGAGAAACCGGTCTATTAGTCCATGAGCCGGGCCAGATATCGGTACCACCCGGAGTGACTAATTTTCTTTGGTATTTTTAGGTAGATGCATGTCTGTAGTTTATTTTTTGATATGATAGCCCTTACATATACGTAGCTTATTAACCCCTTCAGCCCTAGGCCTATTTGTACCCAAGTGCCTAAGCCAATCTGACCTGTGCCACTTCATGGGCTAATAACTTTGGAACGCTTTCACCTATCCAAGCCATTCTGAGATTGTTTTCTCGTGACATATTGTACTTCACGTCAGTGCTAAATGGGAGTCAATATATTTTACCTTTCTATATAAAAAAATGCTAAATATTCGGAAATTTTGGAAAAATCGGCAATTTTTTAACTTTGAAATTCTCTGCTTTTTACAAAAATACTGATACCCCCCATAATAGTTATTAATTTACACTCCCCACATGTTTACTTCATATTGGCATCATTTTGAAAATGAAACCTTATTGTTTTACGACGTAATAGGGCTTATAGTTTTATGCGCAATTTTTCACATTTACAGCAAAACCCACTTTTCAAAGGACCAAGTCACTTCTGAAGTCACTTTAAGGGGCTTACATAACAGAAACCACCCATAAATTACCCCATTTTGCAAACTACACCCCTCAAGCTGTTCAAAACTCATTTTTAAAAACTGTTAACCCTTTAGGTGTTCCACAGGAATTTTAGCAGAATGAAGGCGAAATTTCAAAATTTCATTTTTTTTCCAGATATTACATTGTAATCCAATTTTACCTGCAACCTAGCAAGGGTTAACGGCAAACCCAAACTTGGTTACCCTAATTCTGCAGTTTATAGAAACACCCCACATGTACTCGTAAACTAAAGTATGGGCACACAGCACAGCTCAACACGGAAGGAGCGCTATGTGGTTTTTGGGTGGCGGATTCACTGGAAGAAATCTAGGGGGCCATGTCACATTTGAAGGCTGCCTGAGGTACCCCCACAGTGGAAACCCCAAAAAGTGACCCTATTTTGGAAACTACACCCCCAAGGAATCTTTTAGGGGGTATAGTGACCACTTTGACCCAACCAGTGTTTCACAGTAGTTGGAAACACTTGGTTGAGAAAATGGAAAAAGTGCATTTTTTACATGAAGGTGTCATTTTAGGCTCATTTTTTTATTTTTAAGAGGTGTACCAGCAAAAAATGCACCCCACTATTTGTTCACCAATCTCTCCCGAACACAACAACACCCGATATGTTGTCGTACACTGCAGTATTGGGGAACGGCAGGCCTCGGAAGGGAAGGAGCGCCAAATGACTTTTGGAGTGCAAATTTTACTGGAAGAAATCTAGGGGGCTATGTCACATTTGAAGACACCCTGAGGTGCCCCAACACACGCACACACACTGACACATACACGTTCTGTGCTGAACAGGACTCTCCGGTCTTCTCTGCAGAGCTCCTATCTCCCTCTGTAGAGGCTGACACCTCCCAGGCTTGTGACTGATCACATGGCCGTGACATCACCACAGGTCCTGTAGTCCTGTACTGTGTGCTGCTGCTGGTAAGGAACTTGTGGAGAGAGGGGGAACAGTCACCTAGCACCAGCGCTCCCAGCTCTAAGAACGAGCGCCTCATGAAGGTGGGCCCCTGCCTCCTCCTTCCCTGCGCGGCGGCCTTTCCCCCCGGCGGCTGTATTCGGCGTATAAGACAACCGCCCTCTTGGAGCCATGTTTTTCATGGCTAAAAAGTCGTCTTATACGCCAGGAAATACGGTAAATAAAATTTTAATGTTTTTCTTTGTGTTTGCAGGTGTTTACTGACTATCTAACGGCATGATGGAAGTACCAGCAAGGAAGAAATCACGGATCGACTGTATCATACACTGCTCTAATGATGACAGCGATGATCTGGCGTCCCTTAAGGATTTGGACTCCTGGAAAACATTGCTTAGGGCTGCAGAGATCAGGCAGCATGAATCAGTCCTGGTAGCAGCTAAGGGCCTTGAAGAAGGAGAAATACCACACATACAATATCACCGTAAATGTCGTAGTATCTTTACAATGAAGAAGTCACTGGATTCTATCCTTGGCAAGGGTGTCAATGTCGAAACAGCAAGCAAAATCTCCATGAGGAAGCTACCGAGGGGTGCCCCCAGTGATAGCAGGGTGTATGCCAAAGTATGTATCTTCTGTGAGAAGTCAAGCAAGTACCTAAAAGGAAAACAAACAAGGGAGCCAATTGTCCAGTGTGTTGAGCTACGAGCAGATGAGACGATCCGCAGAGCAGCGATAAGGAAAGGCACACAGAGAATACTTGGTTTACTTAGCAGAGACCTTGTTGCTGCAGAGGGGCACTACCACAAGTCGTGCTACAAACTATTCACAAAAGATGATTCCCAAGTGGCCTGTAGGTCTAGTGCAGCTGAAAATCAGGTCGAAAGCGAGGAAGTACGCTACGAAGAGGCAGAGAAAGAGGCCCTTGAAGAACTCTTCTTGTATATAAGGACTAAATTGTTCCCAAACCCAGAAGTACTGCCTATGATAAACCTCACATCTAGGCTTGAGAGATTAATGATATCCCGTGGTATCATCCAACTGAAACCATCGACAAAGAAACATGTTCGACGAAAACTTGAAACAGAGATTGGGGAATCACTCCGCTTTCTCTCAGATGAGAAAGGTAAGCTTCTAGTCTATCCATGTAGCCTATCAATGGACGACCTTGTCCGGCAAGTACACAGCATAACAAAAGATCTGCAAGAAGCAAGAGCTGCTAACTCTGGAGATATCGTAACCAAAGCAGCAATGCAGCTAAGGAATGAGATCAAGAAGCAAGATGTGAGTCAGCCATGGCCTCCCAATACAGATCAGAATGTCGTTCCTGCATTAGTCACTCAATTCCTGCAAACCCTGCTTACAGGAGATTGTGAGTGCCAAACTACCTGTGAAAGAGCTCAACGTCTTGCCACATCCTTCGGCAGTGACTTGGTTTTTGCTGTTACCAATGGAAAGACAAAGCCACCAAAGCACGTACTGCTATCCTTTGCAGTTAAGTCTTTGACCGGCAATACAGAACTGATTCGAACTCTGAATCGTCTTGGCCACTGTGTGTCATATTCAATGGCTGAGGAGATCGATACAGCCCTTTGTATCCAGAAGTTGGAATGTTCAAAGGATGACATCCCAATGCCAGCAAGTATCTACCCAGGTGTGTTCACAACCCTGGCCTGGGATAACATTGACAGACTTGAGGAGACACTAAGTGGAGCAGGTACATCTCATAGAGTCAATGGCATTGCTGTTCAGTCCAATGTTGCATGCTCTGTGACAAAGAAAGTCCTGCCAGATGTAACCAAGTCGAAGAAAAGAAGCATAACTCTGACAGAATTAATGCTACCGATATACAATGTTGGGCAGCGGGGAGAGCCACCCAGGATTGAGACTTCGAATGTTAACACTACCAAGGAGGTCCAGGATTCAAAAACCAAAAACCATATCTGGCTTCTGGCTAGAATGTCAGACCATGAGGATCAGACCACCAGCAGTTGGACTGGGTTCAACATAAAAATCCGCAGCGACATTGTAGTGGCCCAGGACACTGTAAGCTACCTGCCCACTATCAATGCTCCTGCAACAGCCATGTCCACTGTGAATGAAGTCTTGGAGCAAACACATGCCATCATGCAGACCCTGAAGCTTAACAGAATTGTGTGTGTGTTTGATCAAGCACTCTATGCCAAAGCTGCCGAGGTTATCTGGAAACAGGAGAAGTTCAAGAACATTATAATTAGAATGGGTGTCTTCCACACAATCTGTAATCTCCTCTCTATCATAGGGAACAGATTTCAGGATGCAGGCCTTAGAGATCTGTGTGTTGAATCCGGTGTAATCGCTGAAGGATCAGTGTCTGGAGTGATGGACGGCCGGAGGTACAACAGAGCAGTGAGACTACACAAGCTGGTCTATGAAGCACTTATGAGGCTTGCATGGAAAAACTTCCTTCCATGGCTAGAAGAAAACCATGCAAGGGACCTTCACCATCTGGATGAAACACTGAAGAACATCACAAACTTTCGCATCAGTGTGTCGCAGGGATCCTTCGAAAAGCTCTTGGATAATGAATCTTGCACACTTACCCTGAAGCTCTTTCAAGTTTATCTTGAGACCCTCAGAAATGAACAACTCTCAGCATTCTGGATGTCATACTTGGACATGGTCGAGACCATGCTGGCCCTGGTTCGAGCTTCAAGAGAAGGCAACTGGATGCTTCACCTAGGAGCAATCCGACAGATGATACCATGGTGTTTTGCCTATGACAAGGTCAACTATGCCCGATACCTAACCTATTACTATGCCACAATGTCTCGGCTGCCCATAGAACACCCAGAGGTCCATGAATACTTCATGCAAGGTGGCTTTTCGGTCCAGATCGGTAGCAAGAATCCTTTTGGACGAATTCCTGTGGACCAGACCATTGAAGAGACAATCAACAAAGACACCCAGACACCAGGGGGCACAAAAGGCTTCAGCCTCAAAGTTGGAGCTGTTTCCAGGTTCTACCTGACATCAGAGTACCGCAGTATGTACTTGAGGCAGCTGAGGGCCCTGGTAGGCCAACAATATACTGACTTCAGCCATTCAGACCTACAGGTGTCTAGGATTAGAAGAGATGAAGCCGATGTCCAATCTTTCGTTCAACTGCTGGAGACAGGTTGGGTGAACCCCTTCAACAAAGAGCATAATGGTGAACTTATCAGTTTGTCAACAGCGACTGTAGCACCACCAGATGTAGCCAAAGACCTTCAAGGGGCATACAGTATAGGAGAGGATGCATATCAAACATTCAAGGATGAGCGTTTGGGTACCGATAAGCCAACTACATTGTTTCATGACAAGATGACGAAGAACAAACTTAAAACGTTCTCTAACATCCAAATGAAGACACGCAGACAAGGTCTTGGCAAGGAGGTAATTTTGAAGGCTGACAGAAACCTATTTGGCCAGATGATACTTGTAGCTGAGAACAGAAAGCTACAAATGAGTGATGTCTTGACTCATCCCCTGGGTCCATTGCCATGGGCACTTGCCAATGGTGATGGGTCTATCCGCAAGACCAACAAGGCTGCCCTCGCAAGGGAGTTGGAGAGGAATGCTCGTCCTGCAGAAGTGATCCCCGAGCCCTCTGCAACCATCATTGATGGGATGAGCCTGGTTCA
Organism: Ranitomeya variabilis; assembly: GCF_051348905.1. Taxonomy (NCBI): domain Eukaryota; kingdom Metazoa; phylum Chordata; class Amphibia; order Anura; family Dendrobatidae; genus Ranitomeya; species Ranitomeya variabilis. The sequence continues at coordinate 397,352,397 of NC_135232.1, forward strand.
GAAACTGAAGGGAAACAATGCAACATTTGGCCAGCTAGCAGGCACAGCAATGAGTCGCGCTATCCATGAGGGTGCTAAGAGCAAGCGCATTGATATTGTCTTTGACGTCTACAAGGAGACATCCATCAAAGATACAGAAAGAGTCAACAGATATGAAGGCACAGGGATCCATTTCAAGAACATTCAACATGGGCACAACATCCAGCAGTGGAAAAAGCTTCTAAGTAGTTCCTCCAACAAGGCAAGTCTCATAAAGTTTCTGGTAGAAGAATGGAAGGCGAAACACCACAGGGAGAAGCTTGAGGAGAAGGAGCTGTATGTCACATGTGAGCAGCTCTGCTTTAAGATCACCAAAGAACAGTGGGAAGAGGCTGCTGACCTTAAGTCAAATCAAGAAGAAGCAGACACACGCCTCCTTCTCCATGCTCTTCATGCAGCAGAATCTGGTTACAAGTCGGTCATCATCACTTCGGAGGATACTGATGTCATGGTCCTGTGTCTGGGCATGTGCCACAAAATCCCATCCCACCTGTTCCAGAAATGCGGTACACAGAACCGGACAAGATTCCTGGATATCACCACTCTGAGCCGAACATTGGGAGGCAGCGTATGTGATTCATTGATTGGTATGCATGCATTTACAGGCTGTGACACCGTCAGTGCATTCGCTGGCCGTGGGAAGATGACGACACTCAAGCAGTTGAAGATGAACAAGACATACCAGGATGCCTTTCAGGAAGTTGGTCGTTCATGGGAAGTGTCTACCGAACTTTTTGAGAAGTTACAGGAAATCACCTGCCACATGTACCTGCCAACTACCCAAACAACTGAGGTAAACAGGCTCCGTTATCAGCTGTTCTGTGCCAGACGTGGAGTGGTAGAGTCAAGTCAACTCCCTCCTTGCCAGGACTGCCTTTTCATGCATGCACTGCGTGCAAACTACCAGGCTGCGATCTGGAGGAGAAGTCTGCAGAGCCAGCCATGGGTTGCAAACCCAACAGACTGCGGTTGGATGATAGATAACGACGGAAAGCTTGTTGTCAAGTGGATGCAAGGGGCACCAGCACCAGAAGCTATTATACAGCTACTGTCCTGCAAGTGTGTGCGGTCATGTGAACTTCCTCAGTGTACTTGCCTCAGCAATGGCCTGAAGTGCACAGACATGTGCAGATTACAGACATGCCAGAACAAGGGTACTGAAGACGAGCCAGTAGAACAACAGTCAGATTCAGAGTCCGATGTTGAAGATATTATGGAGTAACATATATATATATATATATATATATATATATATATATATATATATATATATATATATATATATATATATATATATATATATATATATATATATATGCACATGACATGTTCAGTGTGTATTTACATAACTTGGATTAAATTTTGTTACAAATACTACATCTAGTCACTCCGGGTGGTACCGATATCGTCATATTTGGTTCTTGGCTCATGCTAAAATTCCTGTGGAACACCTAAAGGGTTAACAGTTTTTAAAAATGAGTTTTGAACAGCTTGAGGGGTGTAGTTTGCAAAATGGGGTAATTTATGGGTGGTTTCTGTTATGTAAGCCCCTTAAAGTGACTTCAGAAGTGACTTGGTCCTTTGAAAAGTGGGTTTTGCTGTAAATGTGAAAAATTGCGCATAAAACTATAAGCCCTATTACGTCGTAAAACAATAAGGTTTCATTTTCAAAATGATGCCAATATGAAGTAAACATGTGGGGAGTGTAAATTAATAACTATTATGGGGGGTATCAGTATTTTTGTAAAAAGCAGAGAATTTCAAAGTTAAAAAATTGCCGATTTTTCCAAAATTTCCGAATATTTAGCATTTTTTTATATAGAAAGGTAAAATATATTGACTCCCATTTAGCACTGACGTGAAGTACAATATGTCACGAGAAAACAATCTCAGAATGGCTTGGATAGGTGAAAGCGTTCCAAAGTTATTAGCCCATGAAGTGGCACAGGTCAGATTGGCTTAGGCACTTGGGTACAAATAGGCCTAGGGCTGAAGGGGTTAATAAGCTACGTATATGTAAGGGCTATCATATCAAAAAATAAACTACAGACATGCATCTACCTAAAAATACCAAAGAGAATTAGTCACTCCGCTTGGTACCGATATCGTCAAATTTGGTTCTTGGCTCATGGACTATATAGCTCACACATGTACTGCTAACAGCCAGAACACTCCACAGCATCAGCATTCCAGCTGTGCCTGTATGAGCTGGAAATACAATGTCCTGTATCAGATTTGTTTCTTTCCTGTATCGCAGAGCTCTTCAGTCAATGACTGATATTATAAATGCAGTGTTTGTGCGCCAAGCATCTAAAAGTAAGGAAATTACAAAGGAGAAGAACATTTTTCACCTTTTTATTTTCCCACTTATGTAACTGACTTAAAGGGAATCAGCCAGTTTTCGCTATGTAATCCGACATCTTGAGGTAGGGACAGAGACCCTTATTCCAGCGATGTGTTAATTAGTTTGCTGGGTGCAGCAGTTAGTCCCAGTTTTCTCTGCTGCAGTTGTAGCAGAGCTCTTCTAGAGCTGTGCATAACCCCATATACAGCACACATTACTGTGTACAATGTATAGTGACTAGTGAGCGAGCGTGCTCGGATAAGGTCTTTTCGGAGCATACTCCGCGTGCTCGAAAAACAAGTTTGAGTCCCCGTGCCTGCATGTCTCCCGTCTGCTCCGACAGCTGTAACACATGCATGGATTGCCTAACAGACCGTTCCTTCATGTCTTACTGTTGTGTTTCGGTTTATTTTAAATCTAAAATGTTCTGCTTTAATGATTACAATGTTATTATTGCTGGTCATGGTTATAGTTTTAACATATAATGTTCTATATCTTTTAGGGAAAAGGTGGTGCCAAGACTTTAATGAATACCATCATGCAGCTGCGAAAGATCTGTAACCATCCTTTCATATTCCAGCACATTGAGGCAAGTCTCCCGATTCATTGCCGATGTAATGTTTTTCCTGTTATTAATTGGAAAAACAAAACAGATGTGTTTGAAACTAAAAAACATCAGGAATGTGTATTTATAACATGTCTGCTAACTAATTGATTACTATAGCGAAGTCATATCATCGCTCTGTGAGGACAACATGACCCCAGATATGACCAGCATTGTTGCAAAAAAATGTATTTATTTATATAGGAGGTTAAAACTTCTAACCCATTTTTCCCGAGCCACCCTAACCAAATGTTAAGCATTTTTGTGGTGCTCTCTCCAGATGTTGATCCCAGCAGACCGGCAGGGGCTGCAGCGCTGACCACAGAGTGTTTTTTTTTTTTAATCTTTCTACCGCTTACTGAAACCTTAATAGTGGACCACCCATTTAATTGTATGTTAAAATTCATGACACATTAATGAATAAATCCCTATTTACTACTTTGGGGGAAATGTATACTGTTGTCAGCAGTAAAGTCCTTTCACACAGCAATATAGCTAGTAATGTCTGGTTCTAGAATTTCCAGTACATCTTTAGATTAAATAGAATAAGTTTACATAACCTGTTGGCTTACCTTGCAAAAGAAATTTGGGCCATAAATGTTGCCACACTTTTGGTGCACCTTGTTGCATCTTCAACATTGTCCTTTTTCAACAAAACCATGCGGCTCCTCTAAACCTTGTGCAGTGAGATCTGACGGGTGCCTAAAGCTATCTTAATGTAGTGCAGCTTAATGTATATAGCCTGAGCTTTGGAGAACACCAAAAGCTGCATATTAAACATTGCTTTTGTTTTTACAGGAATCCTTTGCTGAACATCTGGGATATTCCAATGGGATCATCAATGGGTAACTACTCTTCTAATATGAATCCTCATGTAGCGTTGCATCATTTTAGGAATTCAGTTATTTCTGTATACTAAATGCCTAATTGTATCAGAGTTGTTGTAAAGTTTACAAATAATAGAAATTCTTCTTTCAGGCCTGATCTCTATAGGACGTCAGGAAAGTTTGAGTTACTTGATCGAATACTACCAAAGCTACAAGCCACAAATCACAGGGTTTTGCTCTTCTGTCAGATGACTTCACTCATGACTATCATGGAAGACTATTTTGCTTTTCGAAACTTCCTTTACCTCCGACTTGATGGTTTGTATCTGCTGACTGTTAAATATCTCAAATGAACATTTACATTTTTACATCTGTAAACTGTGCTGGGATGTACAGGTAAAGCGTTTGATGTTCCTGCTGGCCACGTTATACTTAGACCTGGCATAAATGGCTCTAAATACCTAATATTATAGTAAACAAAATACTTGCCTATTCATCTTTCCTAAATATGTAAATGCTTTTTATTATCCGCTCACCGGTCTTAGATTCTGAAAATGTCAGTGCTTTTGGATCTTCAGTTAAGACTAAAATGTGTTGCAAATTTCTACGAATTTCTTTTTATTTTCCTCATTTTTTTTTTTCCATTTTTTTCTTTTATTTCTATATAAAGGTACAACTAAGGCAGAAGATCGAGCTGCAATGCTGAAAAAATTCAATGAAGAAGGCTCCCAATACTTTGTATTTCTGCTGAGTACCAGAGCTGGAGGCTTGGGGTTGAACCTGCAGGCTGCAGACACAGTCGTGATTTTTGACAGTGATTGGAATCCTCATCAGGTTTGGAAACTTTGATTTATATAAAAACTGTATAAAACCTTTCCATTGTTGTAAACGAAAGCACAAAAAATACACCACAGGAGTATGAATAATACATTGGTAGTACCTATGGCAGAAGGATAATGCTGGACCTTTATTTCTCTGTTATGGGTTTTGACAGTTTAGCTGTTATGGGGGCTACATACTATGGGACCTGCAATAATTACATATTTAATGTCTGTTTAGATAACTCCTTTAAAAAAAAAAAAAAAATTGGTCCTGTGTGTACAGCGATATCTATTGTTGATGCTACATCTTGCTCATGTGACTTGATAGATGGGATCTGATATTTTAAATGGAATCTGTTACCAGGAAAAATGCAACGGACCTGCAGATATGGGGTTAATAGCGTTTTTATGCTGACTGACACCTACACTTAACCTAACGATGTGGGGGGGAAATTAAATTTTTTCTCCCCGTAGCGTTCTAGTTTCAGTCACTGCTGTGAGAATACAGCGCGGCGGCTGTAATTGCGCCCCTGGCATTTGGGCCGGCTGTCAGTAAGGGGCGGGGAGACGGTTACAGCCGATGCTCTGTGTTCTCAGAGCGGTGACTGAACCGGCGCCGCCCCCGCCACTGAAACTGGAATGCTGCCATGGAGAGAAAATTAAATTTTCTCCCCCAGTGTTGGGATAAGTGCAGTGCCATAATAACGCTGTTAACCCCATATCTACAGGTTATTAGTGTTTTTTTTTCTGGTAACAGGTTCCTTTTGAGATCTGAGCCGCAGCTGATATTGACATTCATTTCTAAGATGTTTAATAGGGTTGAGGTCAGGGATCTATGCATAACAATCGCGTTCTCCCAAACATGACAAACCAGTTTATAGCCCTTGCTTTACTTTGGATTCATTGTGGAATGGAAAATAATTTTCTGTTGTTAAAGGTCGAACGTCTCCTGTAAGATTTTTCTCCATTCGGTCCCTGAAAACTAACTGAAATAATGAGTAACAGCCCTTTCCTTATTTCCTCTGTCATCGAAACTTAACATTTTGGCACTGCACATTTGTACAAATGGTCAAGTTGCAGCTTCAAATTGGAATATAAACTAGGCCTTGTAATGTCATTTTTAAGAGAAGCTTCACCTGAATGTTCCCCATCTGCTACTCACCTTTTATCTCTAACCTCCTCCTTTGGCCTCTCGCAGCATACTAAGTCTCCAACTCATTTGCTCAGTGGATGATTTCACAAACTCCTCTCTCCCACTCTCTGACCACAACCTTCTTTCATTCTCTATCATGAACAGCCATCCCGCTCAGGTCACCCCCACTTTCCACACTTATAGAAACATACAGGCCATTAACACCCAGAAACTTATGAAGAACTTGCAGTCCTCACTGGCCCCAATCTTCTCCATCTCATGTCCTGATTCTGCACTGAAGCATTACAATGAAACCCTGCAAAGTGCCCTGGATGAAGCTGCTCCTCCTATACATAGAACAACTCGGCACAGATGGCGACAACCATGGCACACGCTGCAAACACGTTTCCTACAGTGGTGCTCCCGGTGCGTCGAACGCCTGTGGAAAAAATCTAAGCTACACAAAGATTTCATCCATTATAAGTTTATGCTTAAAACATACAACACTGCCCTTCACTTCTCCAAACAAACCTATTTCAACACCCTCATCACTTCACTGTCCAATAATCCTAAACATCTCTTTGACAATTATCATTCCCTACTCAACCCAAGAGTGCAGGCCCCAACCACGGATCTCCATGCTGACGATCTGGGGAATTACTTCAAAGAAAAAATTGACCATATCCGACAGGAAATTATCTCCCAATCCCCTCATACCATGCACTATCCTCCCTCCCCCACTGCATCCAGCTCACTTTCTGACTTTGAACCAGTTACAGAAGAAGTAGTAATCCGGCTCCTTGCATCTTCTCACCCGACCACTCGCACCAGTGACCCCATTCCGTCACATCTCCTCCAGTCCCTTTCCCCAGCTGTCACCTCTCACCTAACAAAAATATTCAACCTCTCTCTCTCTTCCGGTATCTTTCCCTCCTCATTTAAGCAGGCCATCATATATCCATTACTTAAAAAACCATCCCTCGACCAAAACTGTGCCGCTAATTATAGACCTGTCTCTAATCTTCCTTTCATCTCTAAACTCTTTGAACGCCTGGTCCACTCCTGTCTTATCTGCTATCTCTCAGATAACTCTCTTCTCGACCCTCTTCAATCCGGTTTCCGCTCTTTACACTCTACTGAAACTGCCCTCACTAAAGTCTCTAATGATCTACTAACAGCTAAATCTAATGGTCACTACTCCATGCTAATTCTCTTGGATCTCTCTGCAGCATTCGATACTGTGGATCACCAGCTCCTCCTCACTGTGCTCCGCTCCATTGGCCTTAAGGACACCGTTCTCTCCTTGTTTTCCTCGTATCTCTCTGATCGCTCTTTTACTGTATCCTTAGCCGGTTCCTCCTCCTCTCATATTGCCCTTACTGTTGGGGTTCCTCAAGGATCAGTCCTAGGCCCCCTCCTCTTCTCTTTGTATACCGCCCCTATTGGACAAACAATCAGTAGATTTGGTTTCCAGTACCATCTCTATGCTGACGACACCCAATTATACACTTCTGCTCCTGATATCTCACCTGCCTTTTTTCGAAAACACCAGTGATTGTCTTACCGCTGTCTCTAACATCATGTCCTCCCTCTATCTGAAACTGAACCTGTCAAAAACTGAACTCCTTGTGTTCTCTCCCTCTACTAACCTACCTTTGCCTGACATTGCCATCTCCGTGTGTGGTTCCACCATTACTCCCAAGCAACATTCCCGCTGCCTTGGAGTCATCCTTGATTCCGAGCTTTCATTCACCCCCCACATCCGATCACTGGCTCGCTCTTGTTATCTGCACCTCAAAAACATTTCTAGAATTCGCCCTTTTCTTACTCTCGACACAGCAAAAACTCTTACTGTTTCACTCATTCATTCTCGTCTGGACTATTGTAACTCTCTCTTAATCGGCCTCCCTCTTACCAAACTCTCCCCTCTCCAATCTGTCCTGAATGCTGCTGCCAGGATTATATTCCTCACCAACCGTTACACCGATGCCTCTACCTTGTGCCAGTCATTATACTGGTTACCCATTCACTCCAGAATCCAGTACAAAACTACTACCCTCATCCACAAAGCACTCCATGGCTCAGCACCACCCTACATCTCCTCCCTGGTCTCAGCCTACCACCCTACCCGTGCCCTCCGCTCCGCTAATGACCTCAGGTTAGCTTCCTCAATAATCAGAACCTCCCACTCCCGTCTCCAAGAATTTTCACGTGCTGCGCCAATTCTTTGAAATGCACTACCCAGGTTAATACAATTAATCCTCAATCCCCGCAGTTTTAAGTGTGCCCTAAAACGCATTTGTTCAGACTGGCCTACAGCCTCAACGCATTAAACTAACTATCCCTGTGTGGCCCATTCAAAAAACTTAAACCATAATCGGGTTCCTCGCATCATGTTCTCATACACTTTATGCAGTTAATAGCCTCTGTGTCTGTACTGCTACATACTTAGGCTGTTAACTGGTTCATGCAGCTTTACATGAACACCCGAGCCTTACACTATGGCTGGTCCGAATAACTAAAGCAATTGTTACCATCCACCTCTCGTGTCTCCCCTTTTCCTCATAGGTTGTAAGCTTGCGAGCAGGGCCCTCATTCCTCCTGGTATCTATTTTGAACTGTGATTTCTGTTATGCTGTAATGTCTATTGTCTGTACAAGTCCCCTCTATAAGTTGTAAAGCGCTGCGGAATATGTTGGCGCTATATAAATAAAAAAGGAATTATTATTATTATTTATTCATGTTCTAATCTGTGCGGAGTACCTACCCTCAGTGATGCTGCTTCACTAATTCTGGACCAGTGTTTTTTTTTCTTTTGTGCCCCTCCACTCCAAAGTTATGCCCCCAGTAGTAATGATGGAATCCAACCAACCAGGTGTATACCGCAGAACTTCTGTGGGTGTTTAGCCAGAGAAGAAAAATCAATCAAAACAATGGCGTGAATGCAGAGAAGTTAAGTAGTATGCACCAGATGATGGAAAGGTAAATTTGCACCTTTATTACTGAGGGGCATAACTTTGGAGGGGCAAAGAAGAGTCAAAATAATACGTTTTAAAATCAGTTGAACAGCAACAATTGGGAGGCTAGTCTTTTCAAAGGGAACCTGTCAGCTGTTTTTTGCTATGTAATCTGAAGACAGCATGCTGTAGGGTTACAACACTGAAATAAGGGATGTGTCCTTTATCAGGTTGACTGCTGCTGTTTACTTACAATGAAGGTTTTGATCACCAGTATAAGAACACTGTTGGGCTAGGTCGCACACCCCTGTTATAAGCAGCTCACTGTCCGTATACAATATACACAGAGAGCCTGGTGTAGGATACATCCAAGAACTCTGTGTCACAATGCCGCGCCCAGTAACCTAAGTGATACATTGCTGGAATCAGGGTCTCTCTTCCTACATTGTGCTGCTCTGCGTGCTGTGACGATTCCCTTTAAAGTGCTGCAGTGGTGTGTTGTACTTTGATGATATAACTGTATATATTGTTGGATTACAGGACCTGCAGGCACAGGATAGAGCACACCGGATCGGTCAGCAGAACGAGGTGCGCGTGTTGCGTCTGTGCACGGTCAACAGTGTGGAGGAGAAGATTCTTGCAGCAGCTAAGTACAAGCTGAATGTTGATCAGAAAGTCATTCAGGCGGGCATGTTTGATCAGAAATCATCAGGCCATGAAAGAAGGGCATTTCTGCAAGCTATTCTGGAACATGAAGAGCAGAATGAGGTAACTTAGCAATATGCAGTTTTATCATGGAACTTGAGTTGGTGAGCTTGATGCAGTTTAATAGATGATAACAATTAGTTTTCATAGGAGGTTTTCATCTTTGTGATGTCTTTTCTGCCTTACAGATACATTTTGTTTGGCTGTTCATTTGGATAAAGCATTTTTATTTTAGTTCCTCTGTAGGCTTTTCTATTACTATTTTGGATTACTAGAAAAACTTCTTACCATGCAAAGGAGCAGTATTATAAAAATTGACTTTTTAATCCACTTAATTAGTATCATTCTTCTGCTAGGTTATTGGTCCTTTTTACCTTTTTGGTCTAAAGAGATTTATTGCTGAATATCCAGACTGTAATCCTCATAGGTAAATATGCCTACTCAAAAATAAGCATAGGCTGAAAGGGGATATCCAGTTAGCCAATGGGTATAGTGGTCTCTATGGGACATCTGTGTTTCTTGCAAGTTGTCTACCTGCTTCCTTTTGTATTTGTGGTTACTGTAAATTACCTTAAGACTTTGCGTTTCTGTGCAGTCGCTGCACACGTCAAATTGTCGCATGCGGTCACTTCCGCATACAACACACGTCACTGTGTACCCAATGTTAAAGATAGGTACGCAGGGCAACGCAGGATGCATGGAGCAGTAGGTGGTACTTCAAGGAGGAAGAAAAATGTGAACCCAGCCTTACTACACTCTGTACTGGAGGTACCAGGTACTGCAGGGGTGCCATGTTATATCATAACATGTTATTTCATGTTTGTGAGTACCCATAAGACTGATTTCAGAGGGTGGATGCATTTGTAGGCTTCATTGTGTCCTGAAATTTCTAGAATTCTAGTTGCGTTAAGTCTTCAAATGAAATCAGGCCTCAAAGATGATCAGGCTCATCTTGACATGAAGTTTATTGATCTTCCCACTTGTTTGTCTCTGTGACTTCATATTGCATAGAAGCAAATATGACCCGATTGTTCATATGCTGTACAACCAAACTTTTAATATTAAAGCAGTTCAGAACTCCGAAAAAAGTATCATCTTTCTGGGGTAGTTTAGAAGGGCTGTCTTTACAATTAGGAGGATAACACTGCCATCTATGCATTTCCTCTGTAGTGTCTGCAACTGGGGACAACCTGGTGGCACATGGTAGCCACTTAGATGAAGTGCCATCCACATATATAATGCCTAGGGGCAAGCACACAGCAGCGGCCCACCTTTATTGTATTTACCTATGGTGCGTTTATAAAGGGAGTAGAGCTTACAAGACTTTAAAAAGATGAAGCCAGAGTAATGATGGGATAGTTGTGGTAGAATGCTGATTAGCTTCTCACTCACTTCTACCAGTGTGCCACTGAGAGGTCTCTGAGAATAGTCGGCATGTGACCATAACAAGGCAAATTCATACCTTGCTGGGAATACAGAGAAATCGTGACCGTGTGTGGACAGTGCTCTATCACGATTCAGCGATCTGCAGTCACAGAGGAACTACAAAAATTTGATCTCTGAAAAGTGTGTTTGAAACTAACAGTATGTGGCTGGTAAATTGCACGAGTTCAGAATTGATTAAAAGGAGCCTGTCACCACTTTTGTCATCTATATACTAATGATCACCTTATTCCGTGCCGACGCTGCATTCCATAACAAGCTATATAACCCCTGACTGCCCCTGTATACCCACCCAACAACCTTTTTAAGTTCTCCCGCGCTACATAGAAATCGGGTAAGCCGGTCCGATGGGTCTGGCCTTTCCATCCCTCCCCTGGCTGCTGCTTGGGGTCCTCCTTTAATTGATGTGGATGACTTGCCAGGAAAAATCTTTAGTTTTTTTGGCAGTCAGGGGGTTATATCGCTAGTTATGGAATGCAGCGCAGGCACTGAATAAGGTGATAATTCTAGTTTATATATGACAACATTGGTGACAGGTTCCCTTTAATATATTCTTGCGTCTATTGTACAATAGATAAAACAGTCCACCTAAAGAAGCCTGACGTTAACTTTTGTCCTCTCTCAAGCTGAAGTCACATTAGCATATCACATCCGATGGGAGAGCATCATTCAGCCAAGTGCAATCTGATAATGTATCGTACTGCACTCGTCCGATTACAGATTATAGTCAGAGAGCCCTGAGCCGGAGTAAATGTTAGTGTAGTGTATGTCACTTGATTAATATACTCAACTACCGCCTTTTCTGGGACCAGAAGCGTTTTGCACTTCTCAGTGACGTCCGCTGACTGTCGGCTCACTCTGCGTGACCTAGAAGTGACTTTTACTATAGTCTATGGAGAGTATGAATGAAGCTCATAACAAGAGTCCATAGACTTTCATTGTAAAAGACTTCCTCGTCGCATAAAGTGAGCCGTAGAGTCTGAAGTGATCACGTCACTGAGAAAAGAAGCAGAATGGCGCTGGACACCAGAGAAGGCGCTAGCTGAATATATTCACCCAATCACACTACAGGACATTAACATTTCCACAGAATTGGGTGGGGGTTAATCGGAGACTTCTTTAAAGCAGACTATAAGTGACTACAGTTATATCCTTTCCTTGTAGTAGACCTGGTTACATTTAGGAATAAAGAGATAGGAGAATGTGACTGCTATACTATACATCTGTGACATAACCTGTATCGTATATAACATCTTATGTCTGTGCACATAATACATTGCATACAGTATATGCGAGAATATGTGGCTGGAATATGATAGAACAGTGGTGGCAAACCTATGGCACGTATGTTAGAGGGAGGGGGCACTTAGATCCCTCCCTGTGGGAACGAGCTCCTTCACCTCAGCACTAGCGCAGTTCCGCATCAGTGGACAGGGCCTGTAAGGGTAAGGAGCCCGGTGGCCCCTACTTCAGCTGGATGTGAGTTCTCAGATGTACATCCAGCTGAAGTGTATTGCAGCACACCAACTTTCCAGGTCTGTGCGCCGCAATTCATGCTGTTGGCCAGCAGCTGATGTCGGCGTACACATGGCAGTGACTCAACGCACCCCCATCGCTTGAACGCTGAAGTCAGCTGCCGGAATCAGAAAATCGCCCGGTCGGTGAGAGGAAGGAAGGTGAGTAGGGGTGTTTGTGTTTTTTTTTTTTTCCTTCTATACGTTGAACAGCAGCGGCACCATCACGATGTGGGTATATATACCATAATGGGGGGGAGATATACATAGATGGTGCAACATATACAAGGATGAGGGGCATATTCCTTTCTATCTGCAGTCTGGTACCCCTGCTCCTGTCTGTGGCTGCTCTCTGCTGCCCCTGCCTGCTCTCTGTATGAGTTGTTTTTTCTAAATTAAAACCTCAGTATTCAGGTTAAATAGCCATGTTGGTACTCTGTGATAAATACGTGGGTTTTGGGTTGCAGTTTAGGCACTCTGTCTCTAAAAGGTTTGCCACTACTTTGATATACTGTGTCTACAGACATCCAATGTTCTATTAGGACAGAATTATCAGATATTCAATGTCATATCAATATTGGATGTCTGTGCACATAAGATACCACATACAGTATACAGAATAGTATTTGAAAGGGGTTGGCAATTAATTTTCCTGAGAAGACACATGACAAACTGTGACTGCTGTGGAAGCCGAAATAATAGACTGAAATTAAAGGGAATCTGTCACCCCCTGGGACATATTTGACCTATTAATATGGGCATACAGGTAATAGAAATGTTACACCAGTCGTACCTGTATGCCTCATATTAATGGTCTTGCTGCTGAGAAATGTTATATTCTGGCTTTATGTTCATGATTTCTTCCGGGCTCTGGGGTGTGTGGTGCGTGGAAGAAATCCCTGCCTCCTGTCTTCATTACAATACTACCCCTCCCATGCACGTCAGTTACGGCCCCGGGATCCTGTGCCCCCCTCAGAAATACATACCTCATCCTCCCTTTTATGGATCGATTAGATTCATGAATTGGAGCTGAAAGTAGTGTAAATGTTGATGGATTTGTTTGACTAGCTTGGCCACGCCCCCTCCAGGTTTCGGCCGGTTTCACATTTGCGGACGAGGGCTTTGCGGAGGACTGCGTAGTTCCTTCATTAAGTCCCACCAACCACCGTCCTGCATACTCTATCTTTAACATTGGGTACGCAGGCCATGCGGATGCCTCCGCATGCGTCGTTTTTATGCTGCGCCGACCCCCCAAAATTGCAACATGTTGCATCTGCATGGCCTGCGTACCCAATGTTAAAGATAAGAACGTAGGATGCATGCCGACATAGGCGGAGCTGAAGGAAGAGGTGCGGCAGTGGGTGGGTGGGGCTTAACAGAGGAACTACGCAGCCCTCCGCAAAGCCCTCGTCCGCAAATGTGAAACCAGTCTAAGCTTTGCCCTCGTTCCAAAATGTTGGAGACTGGCCTAAAGAACTAAAAGCCATGAACGTTTTGTACAAACTACAAGTCTACTGTCACTGTATGTGACTGCAGACTTGTTAATCCTCACATCGCATGAAGATTCTGTGGCAATGGCGGTCACGTGATTGCGTGTATGTGTGTATATTTATATAAAATATATACAGTGCTGTATATAAAATGTATGTTTAAAAAAAAAAAAAATTTCTATTGGACTTGAACTTGTGATCTTCCAGTCGCTTATGCTATATGCTGTAATATAGTTGTATTGCAGAATATAGTCTATATCTCGATATACCTTGGTTGCCTTCATCAGGTCCCTTGCTACCATACTTAATTCGTCATGATCATGTCACAGGATGCCAATGGGAGTGGTAAGCGGGGCAATGTGCTTGTTCCTATTAAATGCCACGACTAATTTTTGGCGCCGTCTGTTGAAGAATATGCCAGCTGTTTAATATGGCCGCCATCTGCTGCATGTGGAGAGCACTTAGATCCTGAGCCCTCTCCACATACGATCATCCTTGTAATCACATACATGTATGTTGTATTGCTTTAAGGGGTTACAGGGAATTAGAAGAATAGGGAAATATTTTAATATAAAATGATTTTTAGTAAAATATACAAGGGGTTCAAAAGTAGGTATACAGTTTAAATAGTTGAATTATGTTATCAATAGGGCTTAGGTTTCTTGAATGTACCTAATACTAGATGGAGGCCCGATGCTATCGCATCGGCAGGGCGGTAATGTCATGATGGGGGCAGGCTTTGCAGCGTTGAGATTGTCTGTGTCTGACCGTGTACGGAGCATACCACAGCTCCTGGGCAGGGGAGGAAGCAAAAGACAATACTGACATTACAGCAGGGGGTCGCAGAGGATACATTTTGTCAGGTAAAATATTGTTTAAAAACAGTCAGTGAAATATTTTACCTCACAAATTGAATCCACTGCGATCTGCTGTAATGTCAGTATTATCTTTTGCTTCCTCCCCTGCCCAGGAGATGTGGTATGTTCTGTACACAGTCAGACAGACAATTTTTAAAATGAACTATAATGATGAAATATGAAAGTACAAACTGTGCCTACATTAAAACCTCTTGTGTATGATATATCTTACTTTCTGTATATTGCATAAAAGTCACACTGCAGTCTGCAGCCAGCCATAGACTGCCCACTTCTGCACTAAAATAATTTTTACACCTGTTCCATTATCCTTTCACCTTCGTAAATATTCAGGTGTTGGCTGTAGAGAGTCAAGTCCCATTCATATGTCCAATTTTCAGGTGTGGGTGCTATCTTTTTTTTTTTTTATTATTATTATTATTATTTAAATTTTGTTTTTAATTCTTCGGAAAAAAAAAGTTCAAGTGAATGTGCCATTGAGAAAAAGGGTTTATTGTATAGTAAGTGACTTGGGGCCATGGTTCCATATACAAATTTGATACCATTAACCCCTTCCCGACCTCCGCCGTACTATTACAGTGGAGGTCGGTACCCCTGCTTTGATGCGGGCTGCGGCAGTGAGCCCGCATCAAAGCCGGGACATGTCAGCTGTTTTGTACAGCTGACATGTGCCCGCAATAGCGGCGGGTGGAATCGCAATCCACCCGCCGATATTAACTAGCAAAATGCCGCTGTCAAATGCTGACCGCGGCATTTAACTACACTTCTGGCCATCGGGCATGACAACCTGAGGTCTCCTTGATATCTATATGGTTGTTGATGCCAGGTTGCTATGAGCGCCACCCTGTGGTCGGCGCTCATAGCAATGCAGTAAATCTACTACATAGGGGCTATCTGACGATCGCTCCTATGTAGCAGCCGATCAGGCAATGCCAGCTTCTAGCCTCCCATGGAGGCCATTGAAGCATAGCAAATGTAAAAAAAAAAAGTTTTAAAAAATGTTTTAAAAAATATAAAAGTTTAAATCACCCCCCTTTCGCCCCATTCAAAATAAAACAATAAAAAAAATCAAACCTACACATATTTGGTATCGCCGCGTTCAGAATCGCCCAATCTATCAATAAAAAAAAGCATTAACCTGATCGCTAAACGGTGTAGCGAGAAAAAAATTAAAAACGCCAGAATTACGGTTTTTTTGGTCGCCGCAACATTGCATTAAAATGTAATAACGGACGATCAAAAGAACGTATCTTCACCAAAATGGTATCATTAAAAAGGTCAGCTCGGCACTCAAAAAGTAAGCCCTCACCTGACCCCAGATTATGAAAAATGGAGACGCTACGGGTATTGGAAAATTGCGCAATTTATTTTTTTTTTTTTTAAAGCAAAGTTTGGATTTTTTTTTTTACCACTTAAATAAAACATAACCTAGACATGTTTGGTATCTATGAACTCGTAATGACCTGGAGAATCATAATGGCAGGTCAGTTTTAGCATTTAGTCAACCTAGCAAAAAAGCCAAACAAAAAACAAGTGTGGGATTGCACTTTCTTTGCAATTGCAATTTCACCGCACTTGGATTTTTTTTCCCGTTTTCCAGTACATGACATGTTTAAAACCAATGGCGTCATTCAAAAGTTTAACTTGTCCCGCAAAAAACAAGCCCCCACATGGCCATATTGACGGAAAAATAAAAAAGTTATGCCTCTGGGAAGGAGGGGAGCGAAAAACGAAAACGCAAAAATGGAAAAGGGTAAGGTCTTGAAGGGGTTAAAGGGGTCATCCGGTCTAAAACAGCAAGTCTTATGAATCCTTACAGAGCATGCACTACACTCTGTGAGGCTTCTTGGAGGTAAGCGATGGGAATGGCATTCATGTGACTGCAAGCATGCTATGTGCATACTTCAGGCCGGAATACACGTAGACTTTTTGCCTCGCTCAATACTTTGGAGGATACCGTCTAGTCCGATTCTGGCCGGGGGTATGCACTTTGCATACTTGCAGTTACATGACTGCCGTTCCCAGCACTGACACCAGAAAATCCTCACAGCACACAATATGTGTTCTGCGAGGATGCACAAGTCTGCAGTCACTTAGACTGCAAACCCTGATTTCTCAGTAACTGAGGAATAGATTGGCAATGTAAAGGTTTTGCAGACCTCGTCTTTGAAAGAGCTAAATGCACATACAAGTACAGTGGGGCAAAAAAGTATTTAGTCAGTCAGCAATAGTGCAAGTTCCACCACTTAAAAAGATGAGAGGCGTCTGTAATTTACATCATAGGTAGACCTCAACTATGGGAGACAAACTGAGAAAAAAAATCCAGAAAATCACATTGTCTGTTTTTTTATCATTTTATTTGCATATTATGGTGGAAAATAAGTATTTGGTCAGAAACAAAATTTCATCTCAATACTTTGTAATATATCCTTTGTTGGCAATGACAGAGGTCAAACGTTTTCTGTAAGTCTTCACAAGGTTGCCACACACTGTTGTTGGTATGTTGGCCCATTCCTCCATGCAGATCTCCTCTAGAGCAGTGATGTTTTTGGCTTTTCGCTTGGCAACACGGACTTTCAACTCCCTCCAAAGGTTTTCTATAGGGTTGAGATCTGGAGACTGGCTAGGCCACTCCAGGACCTTGAAATGCTTCTTACGAAGCCACTCCTTCGTTGCCCTGGCGGTGTGCTTTGGATCATTGTCATGTTGAAAGACCCAGCCACGTTTCATCTTCAATGCCCTTGCTGATGGAAGGAGGTTTGCACTCAATCTCACGATACATGGCCCCATTCATTCTTTCATGTACCCGGATCAGTCGTCCTGGCCCCTTTGCAGAGAAACAGCCCCAAAGCATGATGTTTCCACCACCATGCTTTACCGTAGGTATGGTGTTTGATGGATGCAACTCAGTATTCTTTTTCCTCCAAACACGACAAGTTGTGTTTCTACCAAACAGTTCCAGTTTGGTTTCATCAGACCATAGGACATTCTCCCCAAACTCCTCTGGATCATCCAAATGCTCTCTAGCAAACTTCAGACGGGCCCGGACATGTACTGGCTTAAGCAGTGGGACACGTCTGGCACTGCAGGATCTGAGTCCATGGTGGCGTAGTGTGTTACTTATGGTAGGCCTTGTTACATTGGTCCCAGCTCTCTGCAGTTCATTCACTAGGTCCCCCCGCGTGGTTCTGGGATTTTTGCTCACCGTTCTTGTGATCATTCTGACCCCACGGGGTGGGATTTTGCGTGGAGCCCCAGATCGAGGGAGATTATCAGTGGTCTTGAATGTCTTCCATTTTCTAATTATTGCTCCCACTGTTGATTTCTTCACTCCAAGCTGGTTGGCTATTGCAGATTCAGTCTTCCCAGCCTGGTGCAGGGCTACAATTTTGTTTCTGGTGTCCTTTGACAGCTCTTTGGTCTTCACCATAGTGGAGTTTGGAGTCAGACTGTTTGAGGGTGTGCACAGGTGTCTTTTTATACTGATAACAAGTTTAAACAGGTGCCATTACTACAGGTAATGAGTGGAGGAAAGAGGAGACTCTTAAAGAAGAAGTTACAGGTCTGTGAGAGCCAGAAATCTTGATTGTTTGTTTCTGACCAAATACTTATTTTCCACCATAATATGCAAATAAAATGATAAAAAAACAGACAATGTGATTTTCTGGATTTTTATTTCTCAGTTTGTCTCCCATAGTTGAGGTCTACCTATGATGTAAATTACAGACGCCTCTCATCTTTTTAAGTGGTGGAACTTGCACTATTGCTGACTGACTAAATACTTTTTTGCCCCACTGTATATCTGGGGGATGGAGGTGGAGTTGAAATCCTCCTGAGGTTCCATTTAGGTGGTTTGCCAGGACTTTGAGTTCATTGAACTATTTTTGGGATAGGCCATAAATATGATTACTTGATTGGGACTCTGCTGCTAATAATTGCAGTAAATAACCTTTTGTTCATTCTAAAATCCTCTTACATAACAGGTCATTTGGAGTCCTGTCTTTGTTGATTGCATAATTTTCATGAGCTCTTTAAATAGTTCAAGCTTTAACTTAAAGCGTTTACCCCCTGATTCAGAGCAACTTTCATGTTATATACACCAGTCCTCTTGAGGGGCATGTAGGAAGAGAATGCCCCTAATTAATTCAGAGGCACATGCCACTTAATGAATTTGGCACTTCTCAGTGGCATGCTCCTTGCTAGAAATGTAACTCCAGTGAGGGACTGGAATGACATTTCTGGCAGTAAATTAACCCCTTGCAATTACTTTGATGGGCTGGTGTAGCCACATCCTGTTTTTCCCCCAACTCCTCTCAGCTCTGCTGGTTATCAACAATATAGGAGAACCCACACAGTTTTTTTTTGTTTGTTTTTGTTTAATGTAATTTATTTAGACTACAGGCGCTGGCTGATGAATACTCTCATCAGCCACCGCCTGCTCTCACTGTTATTAGTGACAGCAGGCATAGGCTGATGGGAATAGTAGTCTCATCAGCCGACACCAGTGACCGGAGGTAAACCTTTTATCTGCGATCATAGCTGCGGGCTGACTTTGTCATTTAACAGCGTTGGAACCACCGCTGTCTGACCGGCAGTGATTCTACCGCCGATCAGAAGCATTGTTTGCTGCTTTGTTATGCACATGACAGCGTGGCAAACACTGGATGTTTGGGCCCCCAATTCAAGTGAATACTGTAATGGTACCCAAACTATTTTTCAACTGTTCGGCCTGACCCGAATACCCAAGTGAATTATGGACATCTTTCAATGTAGGAAAACCTGTCAATCTCTGATCAGACTGCCCACTGGACTTCGAAGCATAGAAAGCAAGAATTTTAACCCCTTTCTGACCTCAGACTGTATAGTACATCCGGTGAGCCCGCATCAAAGCCGGCACATGTCAGCTGTTTTGTACAGCTGACATGTGCCCGCAATAGCGGCGAGTGGAATCGCGATCCACCCCCCGCTATTAACTAGTTAAATGCCGCTGTCAAGTGCTGACAGCCGCATTTAACTAGCGCTTCCGGACGGAAATGCGCGCATTGCTGACCCCCGTCACGTGATCGGGGTCAGCGGTGCGTCGGCATAACAAACAGAGGTCTCCTTGAGATCTCTATGGTTGTTGATGCCGGATTGCTATGAGCATCACCCTGTGGTCGGCTTTGACATAGATCTTTAGTGATCGAAACACATCGCTCTTTTCCCGTTGTGCTTTTGGAGAGCTCATTTCCACTGCTTTTAAATCGGCATAGTAAAGTATCAAGCCTGAATTTAAAAAAAAATGGAGTTGGAACAAGTCTTTTTTTTTTTCCTTGCTCATGGCAATGCAACAATTCTACTACATAGGAGCGATCTGAGCTTCGCTCCTATGTAGCAGAGGCAATCGAATTGTGCCAGCTTCTAGTCTCCCATGGAGGCTATTAAAGCATGGCAAGAATTAAAAAAAAAAAAAAAAAAAAAAAAATATATATATATATATATATATATATGTGTGTTTAAATCACCCCCCTTTCGCCCTATTCAAAATAAAACAATAAAAAAAATCAAAGCTGCACATAATAGGTATAGCTGATTTCAGAATCGCCCGATCTATAAATTTAAAAAAAAAAAAAAAAAGGATTAACCTGATTGATAAACGGCACAGCGAGAAAAAGGTTCGAAACACCAGAATTACGTTTTTTTGGTCGCCTCAACATTGCATTAAAATGCAGTACCGGGCGATCAAAAGAACGTATCTGCACAAATATGGTATTATTAAAAACGTCAGCTCGGCATGCAAAAAATAAGCCCTCACCCGACCCCAGATCACGAAAAATGGAGACGCTACGGGTATCGGAAATGGCACCATTTTTTTTTTTATTTATTTTTTTTTTTTTTTAAAGCAAAGTTTGGAATTTTTTTTCACCACTTAGATAAAAAATAACCTAGACATGTTTGGTGTCTATGAACTCGTAATGACCTGGAGAATGAAAATGGCAGGTCAGTTTTAGCATTTAGTGAACCTAGCAAAAAAAACAAACGAATAAGTGTGGGATTGCACTTTTTTTTGCAATTTCACCGCACTGGGAATTTTTTTCCCCGTATTCTAGTACATGACATGCTCGTACAGCTCGTCCCGCAAAAAATAGGCCCTCACGTGGCCATATTGACGGAAATATAAAAAAGTTATGGCTCTGGGAAGGAAGGGAGCGAAAAACAAAAACTAAAATACCCCTGGTCATGAAGGGGTTAAATAAATATTTTCACACAATATTTATAAATCTGCTCAGCTGCTGCCCATAGATATTATGCTGCCTACAGATCAGACACCATGTTTAAAGGGGTTGTCCCACAAATAAAATGCCTTGTAATGAATAGATCTTGGAATAATAAGTTCCACAAATAGAGATGTTTAACAAAAAAAAAAGAGGAAGGAAGGTTCCAGGATCTTCATTAAAAATTACATTTATTAGGTACGTATAAAAACGCCAATGTGCAGAGAACTCCTTCTGTGGCAACTCTCCAGAAGAAATAGGAAATTTTCACGGGCAAACGCTTTTCAGACCCAAGTATTTAATCATTGCATGGAACCCTTTTTGTCTTTTATCCTTCCTGCGGCACTGCCGAACCTCCGTGCATCGGACTTCTAATGTGGGTGAGTTGACTTTGGCTTTCTTAGTTTAAAATAATGTTCCTGCGCCGAGATAATGTTATAAATGTGCCACCTCTATGTGCTGTGTATGACCGTGCGGAGCTGCTTCAGTTAATTGCTTCTGTCCAGGGAGGTGAAGCGAAAGTCACTTATGATAAGTGAGTATACAGACCAAAGAGTAGGGCTCACAACTGTTTGTGAGGGAACACATTTCCCTGTCTGCAGGTCTACTTGGCTGTTTTATCACAGGAGTGAGTGTTTCTGGCACGTCACCAGTCCTGTGAACTCGTCATAAATCTAGTAAATCACCTAAAAGCTCAGCGGGCACATTCACTTTTATGTTACAACATGCAGGGAAATGTGGTACTGAGAAAGTAGCAGCTGCGACACCTTATGGTTTTGTCTGTATACTCTCATCGTAAGAAACTTCTTTCCCTCCTGGCCAGGAGTTGGGGTAAGCGCCGACTATAAACTGGAGCAGCTCTGCTTGGTAAGACACAACTATTACACAATACATAGCAGGGGCACATTTAAGATTCTCAGCACAGGAAAAAAAAATAAGACGTCCAAATGTGGAACTTATTATTACCAAGATTTATTGACTAAAATGTGCTGTGTTAGTTGGAAGAAAGTCTTTAAGGTTCTTTTTTATGCTTGCCCTACTTGTTTAATTAGTCCACCAAACTCCCCAACAATTTAATGTGCACGATAACCATCAGACCCTCATCAATGAGAATTGCTGAAGAAGAAAATGATTGGTCTTGTTGGATTTCAAACTTTTTTTTAGGGACAGATTTTACTTCTGGACTTTGCGGGTAAAAAATCTGAAGTGTATTACAGTAGTAATTTTACTAAATTTCATCCATGCTCTGCCGAAAAAAATGTGCATGGAAATTAATCTATAGTGCGGATTATAAATCTGAATTGTCAATTCATATCTAAAATTTCACGTAGTGCATTTTTGGGGGCAAATCCACGACATTAAGTACAAGCAGATTTTTCTACACATTTTCTCCACAAATCCTCGATGGATTCAATGCCAGATAGGACACTGCCCAGGATTTTTTGTTAAAAATCTGATGATAACCCCACTTGTTACTTAAAGATCAATGTCACTCTATAAAACGTTAAAATAATTAAAAAAAAAAAAAAATTACAGAATTACTTTTTATTTGCTGCCAAAATAGAAATAAACCCACTGTAAAATGTTTGACAAAGCAAGGTGTTTTTTTTGTTTTTTTGTTTTCCAAGGTTACATATTGTTTTTCTATTTGTATTTCAATTGTTGCAAGATGGAAAAAAAAAAAACTCTTGGAGACTTAGTTT
The DNA here is from genome assembly GCF_051348905.1 of Ranitomeya variabilis. NCBI lineage: Eukaryota > Metazoa > Chordata > Amphibia > Anura > Dendrobatidae > Ranitomeya > Ranitomeya variabilis. The sequence continues at coordinate 397,375,105 of NC_135232.1, forward strand.
AGTCCAACAAGGGGAGAAGTTTTCTTGGGTCTCAATATAATCGAAGAAACAACCTATATGGGGATACAATAAGTTCAAATGTAAATTGCCTTTTCCATGTTCATTGTTAAATGATAATGTACCCTATATACTTGTGTATAAGTCGACCCCAGTATAAGCCGAGGCACCTAATTTTGCCACGAAAAAATGGGAAAACTTATTGACTCGAGTATAAGCCGGGTATGCATTGTCCCCTAATTCCTGTGCATGGTTCATCATCTCCATCCTTTTTGTCTGCATGGCTCCTCATTCCCATCCCTGTATGCGTGGCTCCTTATTCCCATCCTTGTCTGCATGGCTCCTTATTCCCATCCCTTTTAACTAAAGCAATTGTTACCATCCACCTCTCGTGTCTCCCCTTTTTCTCATAGGATGTAAGCTTGCGAGCAGGGCCCTCATTCCTCCTGGTATCTGTTTTGAACTGTGATTTCTGTTATGCTGTAATGTCTATTGTCTGTACAAGTCCCCTCTATAAGTTGTAAAGCGCTGCGGAATATGTTGGCGCTATATAAATAAAAATTATTATTATCCCTGTCTGCATGGCCCCTTATTCCCATCTTTGTATGCATGGCTCCTGATTCCCATCCTTGTCTGCATTGCTCCTTATTCCCATCCCTGTATGCATGGCTCCTTATTCCCATCCCTGTATGCATGGCTCCTTATTCCCATCCTTGTTTGCATGGCTCCTTATTCCCATCCCTGTATGCATGGCTCCTTATTCCCATCCCTGTATGCATGGCTCCTTATTCCCATCCCTGCATGCATGGCTCCAGATTCCCATCCCTGCATGCATGGCTCCTTATTCCCATCTTTGTATGCATGGCTCCTGATTCCCATCTTTGTATGCATGGCTCCTGATTCCCATCCTTGTCTGCATGGCTCCTTATCCCCATCCCTGTATGCATGGCCCCTTATTCCCATCCCTGTATGCATGGCTCCTTATTCCCATCCTTGTTTGCATGGCTCCTTATTCCCATCCTTGTCTGCATGGCTCCTTATTCCCATCCCTGTATGCATGGCTCCTTATTCCCATCCTTGTCTGCATGGCTCCTGATTCCCATCCCTGCACGCATGGCTCCTTATTCCCATCTTTGTATGCATGGCTCCTGATTCCCATCTTTGTATGCATGGCTCCTGATTCCCATCCTTGTCTGCATGGCTCCTTATCCCCATCCCTGTATGCATGGCCCCTTATTCCCATCCCTGTATGCATGGCTCCTTATTCCCATCCTTGTTTGCATGGCTCCTTATTCCCATCCTTGTCTGCATGGCTCCTTATTCCCATCCCTGTTTGCATGGCTTCTTATTCCCATCCCTGTATGCATGGCTCCTTATTCCCATCCTTGTCTGCATGGCTCCTTATTCCCATCCCTGTATTCATGGCTCCTTATTCCCATCCCTGTATGCATGGCTCCTTATTCCCATCCTTGTCTGCATGGCTCCTTATTCCCATCTCTGTATGCATGGCTCCTTATTCCCATCCTTGTCTGCATGGCTCCTTATTCCCATCCCTGTTTGCATGGCTTCTTATTCCCATCCCTGTATGCATGGCTCCTTATTCCCATCCCTGTATGCATGGCTCCTTATTCCCATCCTTGTCTGCATGGCTCCTTATTCCCATCTCTGTATGCATGGCTCCTTATTCCCATCCTTGTCTGCATGGCTCCTTATTCCCATCCCTGTTTGCATGGCTTCTTATTCCCATCCCTGTATGCATGGCTCCTTATTCCCATCCTTGTCTGCATGGCTCCTTATTCCCATCCCTGTATTCATGGCTCCTTATTCCCATCCCTGTATGCATGGCTCCTTATTCCCATCCCTGCATGCATGGCTCCTTATTCCCATCCCTGTATTCATGGCTCCTTATTCCCATCCCTGCATGCATGGCTCCTTATTCCCATCTTTGTATGCATGGCTCCTGATTCCCATCTTTGTATGCATGGCTCCTGATTCCCATCCTTGTCTGCATGGCTCCTTATCCCCATCCCTGTATGCATGGCCCCTTATTCCCATCCCTGTATGCATGGCTCCTTATTCCCATCCTTGTTTGCATGGCTCCTTATTCCCATCCTTGTCTGCATGGCTCCTTATTCCCATCCCTGTATGCATGGCTCCTTATTCCCATCCTTGTCTGCATGGCTCCTGATTCCCATCCCTGCACGCATGGCTCCTTATTCCCATCTTTGTATGCATGGCTCCTGATTCCCATCTTTGTATGCATGGCTCCTGATTCCCATCCTTGTCTGCATGGCTCCTTATCCCCATCCCTGTATGCATGGCCCCTTATTCCCATCCCTGTATGCATGGCTCCTTATTCCCATCCTTGTTTGCATGGCTCCTTATTCCCATCCTTGTCTGCATGGCTCCTTATTCCCATCCCTGTTTGCATGGCTTCTTATTCCCATCCCTGTATGCATGGCTCCTTATTCCCATCCTTGTCTGCATGGCTCCTTATTCCCATCCCTGTATTCATGGCTCCTTATTCCCATCCCTGTATGCATGGCTCCTTATTCCCATCCTTGTCTGCATGGCTCCTTATTCCCATCTCTGTATGCATGGCTCCTTATTCCCATCCTTGTCTGCATGGCTCCTTATTCCCATCCCTGTTTGCATGGCTTCTTATTCCCATCCCTGTATGCATGGCTCCTTATTCCCATCCCTGTATGCATGGCTCCTTATTCCCATCCTTGTCTGCATGGCTCCTTATTCCCATCTCTGTATGCATGGCTCCTTATTCCCATCCTTGTCTGCATGGCTCCTTATTCCCATCCCTGTTTGCATGGCTTCTTATTCCCATCCCTGTATGCATGGCTCCTTATTCCCATCCTTGTCTGCATGGCTCCTTATTCCCATCCCTGTATTCATGGCTCCTTATTCCCATCCCTGTATGCATGGCTCCTTATTCCCATCCTTGTCTGCATGGCTCCTTATTCCCATCTCTGTATGCATGGCTCCTTATTCCCATCCTTGTCTGCATGGCTCCTTATTCCCATTCTTGTCTGCATGGCTCCTTATTCCCATCTCTGTATGCATGGCTCCTTATTCCCATCTCTGTATGCATGTCTCCTTATTCCCATCCTTGTCTGCATGGCTCCTTATTCCCATCTCTGTATGCATGGCTCCTTATTCCCATCCTTGTCTGCATGGCTCCTTATCCCCATTCTTGTCTGCATGGCTCCTTATTCCCATCTCTGTATGCATGGCTCCTTATTCCCATCTCTGTATGCATGGCTCCTTATTCCCATCTCTGTCTGCATGGCTCCTTATTCCCATCCTTGTCTGCATGGCTCCTTATTCCCATCCTTGTCTGCATGGCTCCTTATTCCCATCCTTGTCTGCATGGCTCCTTATTCCCATCCTTGTCTGCATGGCTCCTTATCCCCATTCTTGTCTGCATGGCTCCTTATTCCCATCTCTGTATGCATGGCTCCTTATTCCCATCCTTGTCTGCATGGCTCCTTATTCCCATCCTTGTCTGCATGGCTCCTTATTCCCATCCTTGTCTGCATGGCTCCTTATTCCCATCCTTGTCTGCATGGCTCCTTATCCCCATTCTTGTCTGCATGGCTCCTTATCCCCATTCTTGTCTGCATGGTTCCTTGTTCCCATCTCTGTATGCATGGCTCCTTATTCCCATCTCTGTATGCATGGCTCCTTATTCCCATTCTTGTCTGCATGGCTCCTTATCCCCATTCTTGTCTGCATGGCTCCTTATTCCCATCTCTGTATGCATGGCTTCTTATTCCCATCTCTGTATGCATGGCTCCTTATTCCCATCCTTGTCTGCATGGCTCCTTATTCCCATCCTTGTATGCATGGCTCCTTATTCCCATCCTTGTCTGCATGGCTCCTTATTCCCATCCTTGTCTGCATGGCTCCTTATTCCCATCCTTGTCTGCATGGCTCCTTATTCCCATCCTTGTCTGCATGGCTCCTTATTCCCATCCTTGTCTGCATGGCTCCTTATTCCCATCCTTGTCTGCATGGCTCCTTATTCCCATTCTTGTCTGCATGGCTCCTTATCCCCATCTCTGTATGCATGGCTCCTTATTCCCATCTCTGTATGCATGGCTCCTTATTCCCATCCTTGTCTGCATGGCTCCCTATTCCCATCCTTGTCTGCATGGCTCCTTATTCCCATCCTTGTCTGCATGGCTCCTCATTCCCATCCCTGCATGCATGGCTCCTTATTCCCATCCTTGTCTGCTTGGCTCCTTATTCCCATCTCTGTATGCATGGCCCCTTATTCCCATCTCTGTATGCATGGCCCCTTATTCCCATCCCTGTCTGCATAGCTCCTTATTCCCATCCCTGTATGCATGGCTCCTTATTCCCATCCTTGTCTGCATGGCTCCTTATTCCCATCCTTGTCTGCATGGCTCGTTATCCCCAACCTTGTGTGCATGGCTCGTTATTCCCAACCTTGTATGTGTGGTTCCTCATCCCCATCCTTGTATGTATGGCCCCCATGAGAAAAGCATAAAAAAACAAAACATCCTACTTGCGTTTCCTGTGCGCCCTCGCAGCATCTCATTCTGGCTTCCAGCAGCTCCTGTGGCCGGGCGATTACTTGTCTCCACTCATTAAGGTAACGAATATTTACCTCTCTCCAGCCTATGGGAGTGGAGAGAGGTGAATATTCATTACTTTAATGAGCGGGCACCATTGATATCGGAAGCCGGTGACTGTAACTGTGCCGTGCTGCTATAAGAGAAATTACTATTCATTGCCAGTGCAGCGGGCACAGGCTTTAGCCGCAGCCGCCAGTTCCTGCCTCCTGTGACCCGCTGCTCCCCCTCCCCTGCCATAAACTCGGACAATGACTCTTGTATAAGCCAAGGGGGTGCATTTTCAGCACAAAAAAAGTGCTGAAAAACTCGGCTCATACACGAGTATATACGGTATATGTGAAAATGCAGGTCATGGTCATTGGAGACTGTGGTGATAAAGCAAGGCATCTACACGTGTTGATTTTCTTTTTTCATGCCAAAAAGTTTCTGCATGTGCAGAAGCCTTGTCCATTAGCATAATGTTTCAGCTGAAAATATGCTGTATGGATGTGTATTAGGATCAGATTCACACTTCTGTATGTTAGGTTCCTGTTTCACTGCCCGACTGTGGGACTCCTGGCCCAAACGTCCCCTCAAGGTCATAGATCAGGCTGTCATGTTCGAGTGAGGAGACCCGCAGCCAGCACATGCTACGCTGTCCGTAATCTGACTACAACACAAGAATGAGTGAATCTGCCCTAAAGGATACCTCTAGTTCTGAAAACTCCCACGTTGGGGGAATTATGGTGGATTATATTACCTGTGTCTCTTGTACTGTGAATTTGAATATGCAAGATGTTGTTTTGATAAATGTAACCCAATTTAAATAGTTAAAAAAAACTACATGAAGTTTTATGAAGGCTTTTGAAGAGAGCCATCTAAAGCACGCAAGTGAAGGTTTCTTGATTGAGTGGGTCATATGTATGAATTTTCAGTTTAATTGGGACATCTGTTCAAATAGCCTTTTAAGCACATTTAAGAATTATATGATGTCTGACTATTTAAGTAATCTGCTGTTCATGCAAAATAATTCCCACAAGATTCCTTTTATCCTGGGAGAGATCTATCAAAAGAAGCTGATATGGGCACTCTGAACGAATCTGGTTAATGCATTCACCTCCAGAGGGCCTCTGAAAAATGGTTACGAAGATCTGCTTAGTTGACTTGGGCAACCTTTCCCCCTTTTTCCTTGAGATACTTTTTATAAATCTCCTAACGAGGACATATGACTGTTCAGGAATCCTTTGTACAGATGGGTGACAGAGTGGACGTATTTTGAGCAGGGTTCCTCAAGACCGTTTACTAATCATGCAAAACATGCCGCCGCAGGCACTAAAACTTATTATCCAAGCACACCCAAGATGCACGTCATCAGAGCACGTTCACTCATCGCTACTGTTTACTTGTTTTCATTGTTTTAGAATGAAATGAATAGTAGAATTGTTTTTGAATGACATGTATCTGCTATATTTTGGCAGCAAGGTTATTACTATATACTTCAGCCTTTACTCGCTACTAATATAGTGTTGTACTGATTGCCTTAGAGCCAAAAGAAAGATGAACTGTCAGGAGATAATTCCCAAGAAGGTGCCAGCCAGGTTGGTGGTTTAAATGGCTTGTTTCAGTGGTTGGTCTTTTGCATGTAGTGCTCGTCACCCATACATAATTTTTCTTTTTTTGCATATGTGTGGGGTCAACACAGGGTGATGTACAAGTCATTTTGCCAAATGTGCTACTGTAATTGGTTCTAGCAGCAGCTTCTTTTATCATTTGCTGTTTCATTGTAATGTTTATGTCCGTTTTCATTTCTAGCATATTTTCTCTTGCAGTCATTTGCTAAAATTACTGATTTATATACTTTTGAAAATTTACTATGATTAAAATACATCCACCAAATAATATAAGTTTATTCTGTTCTGCAAAGTTTGAGTTGCGAATGTAAATAAAGTTGTGCATTTTTGTCAATAGTGTAGCTGGGTCTAAGACATAACCTCAGTCATATACATGTCCCATTTTCTTCTTGCAAATGTTTAAAATCAATATGTTCTATTGATGTCCAATCTCACCGGAAAGAAACGCATCGGTGTACACCACCATTAAATCATAGAGCATAGGAAGGGGATAAAGAAAAGGGGAAAGGATGAGTAATAAAATGTAACCTTTATTCTGCATTAAATAAACTAATTTTTAAGAAATAAACCTACATCCATGTAGGATGTACAGTGATGGAAATAAGTATTTGATCCCTCCAGACCTTAATCCCATAGAAAGCTTATGGAGTGAGTTGAAGCTCCGAGTTGCCAAGCGAGAGCCTCAAAATCTTAATGATTTAGAGATGATCTGCAAAGAAGAGTGGGCCAAAATTCCTCCTGACATGTGCGCAAACCTCATCATCAACTACAAAAAAAGTGTGACTGCTGTGCTTGCCAACAAGGGTTTTGCCACTGAGTATTAAGTCTCGTTTGCCAGAGGGATCAAATTTCTCACAGCAAAATGCAAATAAATTTATATAATTTATACAATGTGATTTTCTGTATTTTTTTTTTGATATTCTATCTCTCAATGTTAAAATTAACCTACTCTTAAAATTATACTGTTATTATGTTATATGTTAATTATGACTGTTCATGTCTTTGTCAGTGGGTAAACTTAAAAAATCAGCAAGGGAACAAATACTTATTTCCCCCACTGTATATTGGGTTACAAATATGGTGTGGTGATATTGTCATCCACTTATACCTGATGAATTGCAGTGCAGGATGTTACATTATTAGAGAATGGATAATAATCCCTGACTAATGTCCCTTATTAAATTAGAAGTCAGATTAAACTGGATTCTAATTAATGAGCCTACAGATATTGTATCTCCAATTTCTCCATTATAGTAGCTGTCAGAGTACTATATATATTCTTTATTAGTAGACCGCTGATACTTATTTTCTCTATGCCAGCAGCTGCAAATAAATTACACAGCCATGTTAAATCTATATACAAGCAGTAAGGGTGGTCACTAGTGTTGTGACGTGCTATATGGTTGTATACACACTGCTGTTAGCTTCCACTGCGTAACCTCACTGGCCAATTCGCTGCCAGTATAAGTGAGCGCTTACAGAGTAGGCACTAGTGGGGTCTTTATAGAACAGTCACGCCAGTGTAGAGGTAAGCAGCGTGCTTCTGTATGTAGGCTAATGAGGCAAGTGGTGCCGTGCGTTCACACTAGCTGGCAGTCACTAATGTTTGCCAGCTAGTGTGAACGCGCACAGCACAACTAGCCTCTTTAGCCTACATACAGAAGAACGCCTGATACTATAGCTCCCTCTCTGGCTGCCCTGGCACATCCATGGCCTGAGTCTGCAGAAACTGCACGTACCCGTCACCAGAACTCCAGGGAGGCTTCATTCTCCGAATGTAGTGCCCTGTTGGAATAAAACTATGGCTTGTATTTACCGTGATATTTGGTGGCAGCTTTAGATTTTAACAAGTAAATATAGATGGTTAAATCTTTTCCTGTCAAAGGTATAGCATAGTCGTTTCCATCTGAAACTACTTTTGGACCACCTTTAAACACTGAACCTTAGGTAAATCCGCCTGTTACTGTGCGATTACTCTCTAAAGCGTTGTTGCATTGTAAACAGCGGGCCGAGGGCCGTACAGGGAGGGCATGACTCCATGTTAGTACCACCCCTGCCTTCCAGATCGCTGTATGCACAGTGCTGAATGAGCACAGTGTACGGACAGTGCTTTCTCCCTCCTTTGGGCCAATGGTTCACGTGTGATCACAAAGTGTTGGGAGGCTGTATTTGCCTGTAACTGTAACTTATGGCAGCCCCAGTTACAGGGAAATTTATATATTGCTTTTTTTCCCCTTCATTTATTTCACACATAAAAAATTGCATAACATAAAAAATTACAAATTACAGAATATATATTTTATGTAATTTGTATTTTATTTCATGTTATACACAATGTGTGAAATAAATGATGGGGGGAAAAAAGCAATATATAAATTTCCCTGTAACTGGCAATGCTGCCAGTTCAAATTGCTGTTTCTTTTCCTGCCTGGTTGAAAAAAAGAAAAGCTTGTGTGCTATATATAATTTAATTTTAATTTTAAAATACCTGTTAGTCGTCCTTTGTGGTCATTTTATAGAAATAAATAAATAAAAATGTGATGAACAATGTCGTTTTTTTCTCCCCTTTTATGTTCCTCCAATACAAACAACAAAAAGCAAAAAAAAAGTATATAAAAATAACTTAAAAATTATGCCCCACATATTACAAAACAAATTATTTGAATACCCGAATGAGCGGAAAACTTTTCAAGCTCTTAAAACTACATGTGCAACAAAACCCCAAAAAGTGCCTGGTCGTGTACAGGTTAAAATGTCCCAGTATTGCACTGGTTAAATATTAAATGAAAAGTAAATGGATTGATAATAGTACAATAATGTTTCACTTTAAAAAGAGAAGCTGTCACATTGTACATAAAGTCTGATTTGTGGGCAGCTTGGTACAGAGAAGGAGCAGCATAGCAGAGTGATATGTAGGTTTGTTGGCAAACACCCCTGGAGTTTGCATGCAGATGAGTCCAGTGGGCGGTCCTACTCAGTGATTGACAGTGATCTATGCATGCAGTGTCATACAAAGAAGACTGTCGGTCGCTGACTAGGACAGCCTTTTGGACTCGTATGCATACAAACACTTGGGATTTTAAAGATTAAGAGGCAAATGTTACTGAATTTTTTTTTATTTTTTTTTAATACAAAGGTGTTTATATGTAAACTGCCCCATTCCTTCTTTCCTGCAAAATCCTCCCTGGGGGGTTGCTGTGAGGGCCCCCGTATGCAGTGACTAGCTGAATCCTTCTATGCCAGTGTTTCTCAACTCCAGTCCTCAAGACCCCACAACGGGTCATGTTTTCAGGATTTCCTTAGTATTGCATAGGCGATGGAATTAATGCTTGAGCAGGTGATGAAATTATCACCTGTGCAATACTAAGGAAATCCTGAAAACCTGACCTGTTGTGGGGTCTTGAGGACCGGAGTTGGAGAACACTGGTCTAAGCTCTATGTAGAACCAGGAGATCAATTTTCCTTGTACGAGTCATTAGTCACTGCAAAACTCCATGCCGGGGGGAGAAGCAGCGCAGCTGGGTCAGGAGTTGAAGAGTAAAGAAAAGAGAAGGATTAGCTGGGTAGAAAGGTAAAATGAGCAATTGTAAGTACATCGTGTCATATATGATGAGTGCAATATATTAAGAGGATAAAAACGTTGATGGGAGGGGGGCTTCTTTGACAGAATACATTGGACTGAGGCCTAATAGCTGAGCTTTGATGTGTTTATCAGTTTAGCAGAGTTCAGGAGATGAGATATGAGGGCAACAACCTCGCTCTTGTAACAAGCGAATTGATCATTTTGACTGTTGATTTTTTGCACCCTTTTCCAAAAATGTTGCGGGTGAAATCACTCTTGAGCCTAGTTCAGATGTCTTTATATTTGGTCAGTGAGTTGTTAATTTGCGCAGTAGACAGCGCACTGACCAGTTTTAGTGCTATAAACCAGTACACACAAGTGGTTTTCCAAAAGGATACACAGCATCAGTCACCCCCACAAGCTTGATAAGCCTGAACAATGGGCAGCGACTAATAGAATGGTATTTAACAGGAAGAAATGCAAGATTCTACATCTGGGCAAGAAAAACAAAAAATACATCTACAGAATGACACAGACTGCACATGAGTCCACATGGTGCCAAATTCCACAAATGCAATTGAATGACGAATGTGACTTTGTAGAATCCATTTTCCTGCGGCCTAATATACACACAGGCATTTTTTTCTAGTTTTTAGCAGTTGGTGAAATTCTTTTTGTGAACTTGAACATTTTACTGCAGAGATGATCTGTTGTGTTATCAGTATTTTTATGCATTATGGTCTTGCTGTAGTTTTCTAGTGGAGTGCAATCTCTGCTACGTTTTTAAAGGCACTCTGACACTACGATTTTTGCTATGTAATCTGAGTGCATCGTAATGTATGGACAGTGACCCTGATGTGTCACTCACTGTGCTGCATGATGTCCTTTTGATGCCATCACACTTCTCTCTGCTGCAGATCTAGCAGTGCTCTGAATGCTGTATAACCCCTTTAACACATATTTAACCCCTTCAAGACATTTCACGTAAATTTGCATCATGGTTGGAAAGGATTCCTGCAAAATGTTATATTTACATCATGTCGATCATGCGGCACAGGAGCTATGCCACCACGATTGCCGCTGGGAGCTCTGCGTAAGTTATAGCCAAGCTCCGGTTATCACTGCCAGGAGCAATGACCACATCAACCCATGCCATTTAACTGCCTAAATGCTGGGATCGCTAGCCCCCACAGGTTATACTGAATCGTTTCTCACACTAATTATCATTCTGCTCCGTTCTCTCTACTCTGTAATATGGTACCTGCAGATTGGACAGCATTTTCCTGGTGAAGGGTCCCCTTTAAGGCTATGTGCACACGTTTAGGATTTCTTGCAGAAAATTCCTGAGAAAAGCCTGACATTTTCTGCAAGAAATCTGCTTGCGTTTTTGAAGCGTTTTTTTCCGGACATTTCCCAATGCATTTTATAGTGGGAAATCCCAAAAAAATAAAAAAACTCAAAATTAATGAATATGCTGCGTTTTTTACCGCGATGCGTTTTTTTCGCGGAAAAAAGCGCATCATGTGCACAAAAATTGCGGAATTCATTCTAAATGATGGGATGCATATTGTATGCTGTTTTTTTGCGGTTTTATAGCGTTTTTATCGCGAAAAAACCAGCAAGTTGTGCACACAGCCTTAAGCTGTCCTTAGTGAACCACGTCTTGTGGAATAAGTCAATTGTTTTTGCTTGGCGGCTGTTTATTGTTTATAAAGGGGTTTTGTTTTTTTTTATAGTATATTACATTGACCTATCCATAAGATAAGTCATCAATACTAGACTAGTGGGTGTCTGATACCCACCAATCAGCTGATATCACATATATGCTTTCAGTTTTTGCCTGGTTGCTAGAAGCTCCTCCATCTGATAAATATTGTGTCGTAGATGAGACACTGGTGGTAAACGCAAACATAAAAAACTGATCTGTAAAACTGATGAAACTGTTGGCCTGTCTTTGGTGTTTTGTGAGCTTGACAGGGAGAATGATTCCATAATACGCATCCTTTGGGACATTCCACCCCTTTTGAAATCTGAGAGGAAGAGTAATATCCAATAGAAAATTTCAGCCATAACACGTCTGAATGTGTGAAACTCACTGCTGGCACAGCTCTTCTAAGCAGGCTAGAAATCCCTTTTTGCCTAAAATGTTTACTAGTTTTTATATAATTATGGCCTTTTTTCTTATTATTTTTAATATTTAAGCATGTTTAATTGCAAGACTCCAAAGGGTGATCAAAATGACTGTTAAAGGGACTAACATTTTTTTCACTTAGGGAGGTTAAGTCACCTAAGTGTGGGTATTTTCTTTGTTTTGGGGGGGGAGTGTCGTCGCCACGTATTGTGGGACGTTCTGAGACGTTGTCTGCAAGGAATGAGATGCATGTATGAAGAAACAAAGATGAAGTCAGGATAGATAAACATAAATCCTCCTCTCACCATTCCCTTCTCTTGTGGCAGTGTGTGGTTGTTCCATCTGAAGTGCAGGTCTACAGACTCCCCCAGATACATTCTCCTCCCCTAATAGAAGAAGCTGGCATTCCAACACCAGATCAGTCTGCATATCACACTATCAGATGGACACACACGCAAGCCACAACAAGCAAGGAAACTATACGGTTGCCACATTCATGTGTTTGCTAGAGTTAGCATCCAGCAGCTGGTCATAATACTCGCCGTCTTTCACTATCAAATCTTCAAAATATCTTCAAAAAGAGCCTGAAGACCCACCTCTTCCGACAAGCCTACAACCTGCAGTAACCACCGATCGACCAAACCGCTGCATGACCAGCTCTATCCTCACCTACTGTATTCTCACCCATCCCTTGTAGATTGTGAGCCTTCGCGGGCAGGGTCCTCTCTCCTCCTGTACCAGTTATGACTTGTATTGTTTAAGATTATTGTACTTGTTTTTATTATGTATACCCCTCCTCACATGTAAAGCGCCATGGAATAAATGGCGCTATAACAATAAATAATAATAATAATATCACAGGGTGCAATAAAGCAGCAGGCTTTCTCTCTGCGGTACTGTCTATATCTTTTGAAACAATACCCCGAACACAGGATACGAGGCAGCAACCAAGTACAGGAATAACCACCAGAACGATCACCAAAGTACACTCTATGTTACTAAGAACCGATCCCCATTTACCAAACGTGTTTTCTAACCATTTTCTGAAGGGGTTGCTAATACCGGAGCTTTTGGCTAATTTGTTAGACATGGCATGGATTCTTCTCAGGGCGTTACTTATGATACCATCCGGAGCAGTGTTCTTGGGAATGAAGGTATAGCGTGATGCAACAACCATCTTACTGACCCTTCCCCTCTCTGCCAGAATCATATCAAGGATGAGTCTGTTCTAAAAGGTCATGGTACCCAACTGTTCAGCTATCCCCTAAAGTACATCCCTACTAAAATTAACAAATCTCTGTTGGTTATAGTAGATATAATTTATTCAGTTTACAGTTTTATTCGCTCTAACAATGGGGAATAGCTATTCAAATCCCGCTGCTACTTGATCTCTAGCTTTGAACTCGTCTAGTACTCCTCTTGGGACTCCAATAGCATCAATGTACACGTGAGGTTCAAAAGAAATAGGAATGCTGGTGTCACGCTTGTGTCTCTGGTTTTCCATTGCATATTCATGGAGCTTGTGTGTATTTGGAGTCACAATCTGGAATTGTATCAGGAATTGAACAATGGCACATGTACCCTTCCATCCCACTGGCAGTATTGGATGAATATCACCATTTCCACCCATCTACCACAATTCAACCCTTGCTACCGTCTGACTCAGGATGGCATGGCCTTGTACCAAGTTAGTGGTGGCAGTGGGACTGCAGTATGAGGAACCCAAGTGCTTTAGGTCAACGGTACCTCCTAAACTCTGGAAACACATGTATTTCCCAGGATAGGGGCGAACTCCATTGACCTTTACACGTTTAAGGTTTGTGGGGGTATACAACTGCCGGAGCAAATTACAATCTGAGGTATTTTCTCCTTCTGTAGAAGAAAATGGCTGAATTAGTAAATAGAAAGTGATGAGTTTTTTCTGGAAGGGCACAGTGCCTAGAATGAGGTCTAGCACAGACTATTGTCACGTGAAGAGATCCAGCTTCGGTAGGTAAAATTCAAATGCTTTATTTCAATCCAATTAAAACGATAATATAACTGCCATGTGCATACCCAGCTGGGATTACCGGAGGAAGAGTGCCAAGTGAGAGGATCTGAACACTTTTCGAACACCCAATGTGTTCTTAGACTCGGTCTAAGAACACATTGTATGTTCGAAACGTGTTCAGATCCTCACTTGGCACTCTCCCTCCGGTAATCCCGGCTGGGTATGCACATGGCAGTTATTTTATCGTTTTAATTGGATTGAAATAAAGCGTTTGAATTTTACGTACTGAAGCTGGATCTCTTCACTTAAGAGTTCCCCACGACGTCTGGCAGAGACTCGATCCCTGCTTCAACCTTCGAGTTCCACCGGGACCGACCAGGGGTGAGCTGAATGAACTTTGCCTCATCTAGCACAGAGTATACAATTACTCTTGTTTATGGTGAGGGGCTGAGTATTTTACCCATTCTAACCAATTATTAGTCTCCACTGTATCCCATCTCCACTGATGGTTTATCCTTATAGGTTAGGGGCACTAAGGGTACCGTCACACAGTGCCATTTTCATCGCTACGACGGCACGATTCGTGACGTTGCAGCGTCGTATAAGTATCGCTCCAGCGTCGTATACTGCGGTCACACGTTGCAATACACGGCGCTGGAGCAATAATTTCATGACGTATTTGCGATGTAGAAGCCGTTGGTTACTGTGTGCACATCGTATACAACCTGTGTCACACAATGCAATCATGCCGCCACAGCGGGACACTAGACGATGAAAGAAAGTTTCAAACGATCTGCTACGACGTACGATTCTCAGCGGGGATCCGGATCGCAGTAGCGTGTCAGACACAGCGATATCGTAAATGCATCGCTGGAACGTCACGAATCGTGCCGTCGTAGCGATCAAAATTGCACTGTGTGACAGTACCCTAAGAATGAGTCTGTGTAAATATTAGGTTGTCGGTTGTTTATTTAGAACAGGTCGGTCCTTGAGAGACGTGTCCTAATGATTCAGTGCCCCCTGGGATATTTATGTTGATCACCTATAGTCCAGCATCTGTAATAGAGGGGTTCTCCATTGTCACGTATAGAAGACAGTTGCCAACGTTTGTACAACGTTTGGGCACTTATTCTGGTTGTAACAGTCATTCTAGTAAGGAGGCTTCTACTCTTGCAGTCTGTCTTATCTTGGGCTACAGAAGATTTGTAGGCCCAGTCTTCCCCAGTGTTCAAACCCAACATATTCCAGGACTCCCAATCGGACCCATAGTCGGTATTGGCAGTGGTGACACATATATACTTTTGGGTGAGTCTATAGATGTCCCCATGCTGCCGCTCCGCAGTAGGGCAGGAGACCATGTTACACAAATCAAACTTACAACTGACTAAAGGGTCTCAGGTAATAAACTAGAAAGTGATAACTAGTTTACCATTCTTTTTCTCTTGGGACATAGCCCTCAACGAGCCCCCATTTGTCAAGGCACAGGGTGTGCGTCCACATCATTCGGTGGCTTTCTTGGGCTCCGCTGTCTTCTTGCAGTGTGAGGCGGGGATCCAGTTGGGCTTTCCTTCGAGCTTTACAACAGTCTCGGTTGTCAGCAGAACTTGGAAGGGTCCATGAAATGGAGGTTCATGGCCTTTCCTGACTTGTCTTTTGACCACCACCCAGTCTCCAGGTTGCAGCGGGGTGACTCCCGTCCACAGGAACTGGAAGAGAAGCGTATACTTGAGTATATGTCAGACAAGCGTTTTGCAAGTGCAATAACCTAAGAAGACAGCCTATCATGTTGCATCTGAACCTGCTGTGGAAAATACAACCCTAGCCTAGTGGTTTACTCACATAACTCATATAGGCTGAGGCCTGTTTTTTTGTTGGTAGTATACCTGACTTGGGTGCAAGTGGCAAGCATTCTGTCCATGGTCTGCCCGTTTCAGCCATGGCTTTCTAGATTTTGAGTTTCAGGGTCCCATTCAATCTCTAAGCTACTGCTACTTTGTGGATGGTACACAGTATGAAAGGCCTGATCCACTCCCAGGGCAGACATTATTTTCTGCATTACGTCTCCGGTAAAGTGGGTGCCTCTGTCACTCTATGGTGTCAGGCTCCCCGTATCTGCAGACAACTTCTGAGATCCATTTCTTCGCTGTAGCATTGGCGGTGGCTTTACAAACGGGATACGCCTCTGGCCATCCCGAGACGAGGTAAACACACAAGTACATACTCATAGGTTTGCATCTGAGGAAGTTGAATGTAGTCTGTGAAGATGCTGAGCAGGGGCCTTGGTGTGTGTCTCATAGGCTCTTGGTGGTGCTTCCCACGTTGTTGAGCCCACAGGTCAGACAGGCTTGAACGTGACACTGAACCCAGGAGCAAAGCAATGGTGGCAGACAAGGTCTGTCATGGCAGTTTTTGTTTGGTGGGTATTGCCCTGGGAGGCTTGAGCTTGGCTAGCAGCTGTAAATCATACAGCTGTGTCAAAAAAACAAAATCTCCGAGCAGTCACAAATAGTCGGAGACGACCCTAGTGTGCTCAGGAAAACCTGAGCAATGAGTACACTCGCTCATCACTAGTTCTGTGTCAACAGTTCCTGTTCATATGCCTCATTGCGACATCCCTGTATTAGTGAAGACAAAGAGGCATAGTCATTTTGTAGTCATCATAAAATAATGCATTATGTCTGGCTGGTTGTGACTCCACGTTATCCCCTTTCTGCCATTGGACGGAATAGTATGTCCTAGGTGAGATACCCTGCTTTGATGTGGGCTCCGGTGGGGAGCTCGCATCAAAGCCGGGGCATGTGAGCTGTTTTGTACAGCTGACATGTGCCCCGCAATAGCGGCGAGTGGAATTGCAATGCACCCACCTCTACTAACTAATTAAATGCCTGATAGCTGTATTTAACAAGCGCTTCCTGCCCTCCGGCCGGAAATGAGATCATCGCTGACCCCTGTCACGGTATCGGGGGTCAGCGATGCGTTGGCATAACAACCAGAGGGTCTCCTGAAGACCTCTATGGTTGTTGATGCCATATTGCTGTGGGCGCCAACCTGTGGTCGGCGCTCATAGCAGTGCTGTATTTCTACTACATTGGAGCGATGTAAGCATTGCTCCTATGTAGCAGAGCCGATCAGGCTATGCCAGCTTCTAGCCTCCCATGAGGCTATTAAAGCATGGCAAAAGTAAAAAAAAAAAAAAAAATTTTTTTTAAAAAAATATATATTTATAAAAGTTCAAATCACCCCCCTTTCGCCCCATTCAAAATAAAACAATGACAAAAATCAAACCTACACATATTTGGTATCGCCATGTTCAGAATCGCCCGATCTGTCAAAAAGAAAAAAAGAAAGGATTAACCTGATAGCTAAATGGCATAGTGAGAAAAAAAATTCCAAACGCCAGAATTACATTTTTTTGGTTGCCGCGACATTGAATTAAAATGCAATAACGGGCAATCAAAAGATTGTATCAGCACCAAAATGATATAATTAAAAACGCAAGCTCGGCACACAAAAAATAAGCCCTCACCCGACCCGAGATACCGAAAAATGGAGACGCTACGGGTATCGGAAATTTGTGCATTTTGGAATTTTTTTTTCACCACTTAGATAAAAAAAAAACTAGTCATGTTTGGTGTCTATGAACTTGTAATGACCTGGAGAATCATAATGGCAGGTCAGTTTTAGCATTTAGTGAACCTAGCAAAAAAGCCAAACAAAAAACCAGTGTGGGATTGCACTTTTTTTGCAATTTCACCGCACTTGGAATTTTTTTCCTGTTTTCTAGTACACGACATGGTAAAACCAATGGTGTCGTTCAAAAATAATAAGCCCTCACATGATCATATTGATGGAAAAATAAAAAAGTCATGGCTCTTGGAAGGAGAGGAACAAAAACGCAAAACCGAAAAAAAGCTCCAGGGGTTAAGAGGGTAAAATACCAAACTTGTTCTTATTAGCTATAAAAATGATTGTCCCCCCAATTTCTGGTTGCCTGCAGCTGCCGCTAGTTAAAACATGATAGCTTGCTGCATACTGGTATTTCGTTCAGTGTGAAATCATGTACAGTAAGCTCCTATGCTCCATGACAGTCGAATATTGGGCACATAGTTTCCTGGAAACAATTTGGTCTATCGCTCCATAGTGTTGCATAATGGCTGCTTGCAGCGCTCACCCGTCTTGTGTAAATACATTTATTATTTTACGTGTAATAATGTTGTTTTGTAATTTGGTTACCATAAAATATCACTGGCTCTTAGGGCTTGGATGTTCAAAAACATAAGTCTTGTTTAACTGTTGTAGCCATAATACAATTATTTGATCCACAAGTTAAATATCTTGCCCTTCTGTTTCATACCTTGCCAGGAGGAAGACGAAGTTCCTGATGATGAGACATTGAATCAGATGATTGCACGCCATGAAGAAGAGTTTGACCTGTTCATGGTAAGCCATTTGAAATTAGTATTTTAGATTAACATATAACTTCGCATAAAATATATTAATGCGTGTGGAAGCAGCATGCTCCAATGAGAATAAGTGAAGAAATTGGACGTCAACTGCTTGAAAAGTGATTTGTGCAGGTTCTTTTTTTTTTTCCATGTGAGAGCTGTAAAGTATCCATCAGAATGCTGATAGCCATACCTCAAACAAGAGGGATGCCCCCAGATTTGTGCAAATTTAAGTGGAATTGAATTATTCTGGAATTTTCCAAAAATCCCTATTCTCCAGATTGTGGATTTTCTGTCATCAGTTTCATGCGAATTCTGCAAATGGCACCAATAAGTTGGTCACAGAAAAAATAACCAATATACAGCTCTGCTGGCGGAAAATTATAAATTTGGAGAATTTTGTCAGAATATGGTGACGCAAAACAAATACATATTTTGTCATAACTTTGTATGTCTTGTGCAAAATATAAAAAATATAAAACAATCACTTTTGTACTGATTTACAGAACATGTTTAACACTAGTGCAGTGCCTCGAATAGTGTAAAATTTGAAGTGCAAAAAAAAAAAAAAAAAGTTGCAGAATCTTAGTTTTGACTATATTCCTCCAAGTAAAGAGATAATAAAAGTATGTTAATAAGTTAAAATGAATTCACTGATAAATACAGGTCATCCCTGGAAACAAAATAAGCCCTCATATGACAGTCACTGGAAGTCATACAGTACAAGGTTTGTTACCCTTTAAAAGCGTTAGTGTCCATATGTGCTAACTCTTGGTGTATGCTTCCTAGCGCATGGATTTAGATCGGCGCAGAGAGGATGCCCGAAATCCAAATCGCAAGCCTCGTTTAATGGAAGAAGATGACCTTCCCTCCTGGATCATTAAAGATGACGCTGAAGTTGAACGACTGACTTGTGAGGAGGAAGAGGAAAAAATATTTGGCAGAGGGTCCCGTCAACGTCGGGATGTGGATTACAGTGATGCACTGACTGATAAACAGTGGCTTAGGGTAAGTTTCTTTTTAACTGTAATTAAAATGTTATAATTTTTTTTTATAGTTCAGTTCTATGTTTAAAAATGATGACTGTCAGAACACTGTAACATATTGAATGCCCAGTATTTCTTTCTTGAACCCCTTCACCCCACAGCCAATGTTTGTTTTTGCTTGTTTCTTCCTCTTTAGCCATAACTCTTTTTTCATTATTTCATTCACATTGCCATCTGAGGGCTTGGTTTTTGTGGGAAGATTTGTACTTTTGAATGACCTCATTCATTGTATCATGTAATGCACTAGAAAATAGAAAAAAAATTCCAAGGTGAATTTCACAAATTTTTTTTTATTTTTTCAAAATTATGCTTGTTGCTATTTTCAAAGAACTGTAATGCTTTTAATTTTTGGGATATAGTGCTGTGTGATGGCTTATTTTTTGCTCCGTGAGCTGACAATTTTACCTATGCCATTTTGGGGTAGATACTATATTTTGATCGGTTATTATTGCATTGAGAAAAAAACAGTTACCGTATATACTCGAGTATAAGCCGAGATTTTCAGCCCACTTTTTGGGGTTGAAAGTGACCCTCTCGGCTTATACTCGAGTCAGTGTCGCTGTGGGGTCGGCGGGTGAGGGGGAGCGGCGGCTGTGATATACTCACCTGTTCCTGGCGCGGTCCCAGCATGTCCAATAGTCTCCGGGCAGCTCTTCCTGTGTTCAGCGGTCACGTGGTACCGCTCATTAAAGTAATGAATATGGACGCATGACAGCTGAACACAGGAAGATGCTCCCGGAGACCATCTGACAGTGAGACGCTGCCAGGGACCGCGTCGGGAGCAGGTGAGTATATCGGGGGAGGTGAGCATTGCGCGAGTCACCTTCCTCGTTCCATCGCTGCGCGCTGCTCTATCTTCCGTCCTCTGGCTGTGACTGTTCAGGTCAGAGGGCGCAATGACGCAATTAGTGTGCGCGCCGCCCTCTGCCTGAACAGTCAGTGCGGAGGATGGAAGACAGAGCAGCACGCAGCGGTGGAACGTGGAAGGTGACTATCGCAAGTGCCGGGGGCCTGAGCGAAGAGAGGTGAGTATGTGATTTTTTTTTTATTTTAATCGCAGCAACAGCAAATGGGGCAAATTTATGGAGCATCTTATGGGGCATATATGGGGAGCATCTCATGGGGCCCTAATGTGTGGAGCATCTCATGGGGCCCCTAATGTGTGGAGCATCTCATGGGGCCCCTAATGTGTGGAGCATCTCATGGGGCCCCTAATGTGTGGAGCATCTCATGGGGCCCCTAATGTGTGGAGCATCTCATGGGGCCCCTAATGTGTGGAGCATCTCATGGGGTCCCTAATGTGTGGAGCATCTCATGGGGCCATAATGTGTGGAGCATCTTATGGGGCCATCAACCTTTATGCAGCATTGTATGGAGCAAATGTTTCTATGGAGCATCTTATGGGGCCATTATTAACCTTTGTGCAGCATTATATGGGGTATATTTTAATATGGAGCATCTTATGGGGCCCATCATGAACTGTATGGAGCATTATATGGGGCTCCTGATTTAATATGGATATTCAAAAACACTTAACCTACTGATGTCTCAATTAATTTTACTTTTATTGGTATCTATTTTTATTTTTGACATTTACCGGTAGCTGCTGCATTTCCCACCCTAGGCTTATACTCGAGTCAATAAGTTTTCCCAGTTTTTTGTGGCAAAATTAGGGGGGTCGGCTTATACTCGGGTCGGCTTATACTCAAGTATATACGGTACTTCTCGCATTTTGATATATATTTTTTTCTTTTCCCTCATGCTGTTTACTGATCGATGCATTTATTTTATATTGTAATGGATCGGATTTTTAAGAACACAAAAATACCAAATGTGGTTTTTTTTATTGTTTTATTTTTAATCGGGCAAAAGAGGAGTGATTTTAAACTTTTTTTTATTATTATTTTTTTAAGTAGTTCCCTTAACCCCTTCATGACCCAGCCTATTTTGGCCTTAATGACCTTGCCGTTTTTTGCAATTCTGACCAGTGTCCCTTTATGAGGTAATAACTCAGGAACGCTTCAACGGATCCTAGCGATTCTGAGATTGTTTTTTCGTGACATATTGGGCTTCATGTTAGTGGTAAATTTAGGTCGATAATTTCTGAGTTTATTTGTGAAAAAAAACGGAAACTTGGCAAAAATTTTGAAAATTTTGCAATTTTCACATTTTGAATTTTTATTCTGTTAAACCAGAGAGTTATGTGACACAAAATAGTTAATAAATAACATTTCCCACATGTCTACTTTACATCAGCACAATTTTGGAAACAATTTTTTTTTTTGCTAGGAAGTTATAAGGGTTAAAATTTGACCAGTGATTTCTCATTTTTACAACAAAATTTACAAAACCATTTTTTTTTAGGGACCACCTCACATTTGAAGTCAGTTTGAGGGTTCTATATGGCTGAAAATACCCAAAAGTGACACCATTCTAAAAACTGCACCCCTCAAGGTGCTCAAAACCACATTCAAGAAGTTTATTAACCCTTCGGGTGTTTCACAGCAGCAGAAGCAACATGGAAGTAAAAAATGAACATTTAACTTTTTAGTCACAAAAATGATCTTTTAGCGAAAATGTTTTTATTTTCCCAAGGGTAAAAGGAGAAACTGGACCACGAACGTTGTTGTCCAATTTGTCCTGAGTACGCTGATACCTCATGTGGGGGTAAACCACTGTTTGGGCGCACGGCAGGGCTCGGAAGGGAAGGAGCGCCATTTGACTTTTTCAATGAAAAAATTGGCTCCAATCTTTAGCGGACACGTTTGGAGAGCCCCCGTGTGCCTAAACATTGGAGCTCCCCCACAAGTGACCCCATTTTGGAAACTAGACCCCCCAAGGAACTTATCTAGAAGCATAGTGAGCACTTTAAACCCCCAGGTGCTTCACAAATTGATCCGTAAAAATGAAACAGTACTTTTTTTTCACAAAAAAACTATTTTAGCCTCAATTTTTTCATTTTCACATCGGTAACAGGATAAAATGGATCCTAAAATTTGTTGGGCAATTTCTCCTGAGTACGTTGATACCTCATATGTGGGGGTAAACCACTGTTTGGGTGCACGGCAAGGCTCGGAAGGGGAGGCGTGCCATTTGACTTTTTGAATGGAAAATTAGCTCCAATCGTTAGCGGACATCATGTCGCGTTTGGAGAGCCCCTGTGTGCCTAAACATTGGAGCTCCCCTACAAGTGACCCCATTTTGGAAACTAGACCCCCCAAGGAACTTATCTAGATGCATAGTGAGCACTTATAACCCCCAGGTGCTTCACAGAAGTTTATAACGCAGAGCCGTGAAAATAAAAAATAATTTTTCTTTCCTCAAAAATGATTTTTAGCCCAGAATTTTTTATTTTCCCAAGGGTAATAAGAGAAATTGGACCCCAAATGTTGTTGTCCAGTTTGTCCTGAGTACAATGATACCCCATATGTGGGGGTAAACCACTGTTTGGGCGCACGGCAGGGCTCGGAAGGGAAGGCACGCCATTTGGCTTTTTGAATGGAAAATTAGCTCCAATCATTAGCGGACACCATGTCGCGTTTGGAGAGCCCCTGTGTGCCTAAACATTGGAGCTCCCGCACAAGTGACCCCATTTTGGAAACTAGGCCTCCCAAGGAACTAATCTAGATGTGTGGTGAGCACTTTGAACCCCCAAGTGCTTCGCAGAAGTTTATAACGCAGAGCCGTGAAAATAAAAAATAATTTTTCTTTTCTCAAAAATGATTTTTTAGCCCACAATTTTTTATTTTCCCAAGGGTAACAGGAGAAATTGGACCCCAAAAGTTGTTGTCCAGTTTCTCCTGAGTACGCTGATACCCCATATGTGGGGGTAAACCACTGTTTTATCACACGTCGGGGTTCGGAAGGGAAGTAGTGACGTTTTGAAATGCAGACTTTGATGGAATGCTCTGCGGGTGTCAGGTTGCGTTTGCAGAGCCCCTGATGTGCCTAAACAGTAGGAACTCCCCACAAGTGACTCCATTTTGGAAACTAGACCCCCAAGGGAACTTATCTAGATGTGTGATGAGCACGTTCAACCCCCAAGTGCTTCACAGAAGTTTACAACGCAGAGCCGTGAAAATAAAAAATCATTTTTCTTTCCTCAAAAAAGATGTTTTAGCAAGCAATTTTTTATTTTCTCAAGGGTAACAGGAGAAATTGGACCCCAATATTTGTTGCCCAGTTTGTTGTGAGTACGCTGATACCCCATATGTGGGGGTAAACCACTGTTTGGGCACACGTCAGGGCTCGGAAGGGAAGTAGTGACATTTGAAATGCAGACTTTGATGGAATGGTCTGCGGGCGTCACGTTGCATTTGCAGAGCCCCTGATGTGCCTAAACAGTAGAAACACCCCACAAGTGACCCCATTTTGGAAATTAGACCCCCGAAGGAACTTATCTAGATGTGTGGTGAGCACTTTCAACCCCCAAGTGCTTCACAGAAGTTTATAACGCAGAGCCGTGAAAATAAAAAATGATTGTTCTTTCCTCAAAAATTATGTCTTAGCAAGTAATTTTTTATTTTTGCAAGGGTAACAGGAGAAATTGGACCCCAACAGTTGTTGCCCAGTTTGTCCTGAGTACGCTGGTACCCCAAATGTGGGGGTAAACCACTGTTTGGGCGCACGTCGGGGCTTTGAAGGGAGGGAGCACCATTTGACTTTTTGAATGCAAGATTGGCTGGAATCAATGGTGGCGCCATGTTGCGTTTGGAGACCCCTGATGTGCCTAAACAGTGGAAACCCCTCAATTCTAACTTCAACACTAACCCAAACACACCCCTAATCCTAATCCCAACTGTAGCCATAACCCTAATCCCATCCCTAACCCCAACACACCCCTAACCACAACCCTAACCCCAACACACCCGTAACCCTAATTCCAACCCTAATCCTAACCCTAATCCCAACCCTAACCCTAATCCCAACCCTAACCACAACTGTAACCCCAACACACCCCTAACCCTATCCGTAACCCTAACCACAAGCCTAATCTTAACCCTATTTCCAACCCCAGCCCTAATTCCAACCCTAACCCTAAGGGTATGTGCCCACGTTGCGGATTCGTGTGAGATTTTTCCGCACGATTTTTGAAAAATCTGCAGGTAAAAGGCACTGCGTTTTACCTGCGGATTTACAGCAGATTTCCCGTGTTTTTTTGTGCGGATTTCACCTGCGGATTCCTATTGAGGAACAGGTGTAAAACGCTGCGGAATCCGCACAAAGAATTGACATGCTGTGGAAAATACAACGCAGCGTTTCTGCACGGAATTTTCCGCACCATGGGCACAGCGGATTTGGTTTTCCATAGGTGTACATGGTACTGTAGAAAGTAAATAACTTGGCACTCAACTTGTGTATAGTGATGATTTTAAGAATTAAATATTTATTACTTGGATCGCAGTCCAGCATAAACGTTTCGGTCAAAACAATAAGACCTTCTTCAGTAGACCGACTGCTTGTCAGATGTAGAGGGTCACAGAGTATAGGTAAGATCCTATATATTAATTGTAAATAGACCTCAGATTAATTGGATATGAACGCATAGTTCTTCAAATTGTGGTAAGGTTGGTAACTAAAATAGCCAGGATAGGTATGTATCCCATAGAATGAAAGAGCAGGGTAACTTTCAATGTGCTGGCATAAATGTTATTGTATATATTGGCCAATAGTTACTTGTGTAGTGGCACAAAATTCTATTGTGCAAGGTCTCCTTGAGAGTCCTGTAGGATAGGTGCCACTGTGTTACCGGCCCCAATAGGTTGTAAACGGATGGTGTGCATCAACGCGGTGTCCGTACCACTCCCCCTGTCCCTGCAGATCAGGTGAAATTGGAGTTAACCCTTTCACCCGCTCTGCAGGGACGCGATCATTCCATGACACCACATAGGCGTCATGGGTCGGATTGGCACGGGTTTTCATGACGCCTACGTGGCGTCATGGGTCGGGAAGGGGTTAAGGAACTTAAAGCTGCAGTGATGATCTCCTATGAATGCCAGTTACAGGCTGGCTTTGACAGGAGAATTGGCATGACAAGCAAGGGGGTCTTCAGCAGATCGTGTGCTGTCACGGCTACCCACTGGTGCCCCACGATCACGTCACGTGCGTGCGGATGGTTACATGGAATGATGCCCCCTGCCGGCTCGTATTAAATGCCGCTGTCCGAGATGGACAATGGCATTTAACAGGTTAACCGCCACGGACCGAGCTCCGCTCCATCCGCAGCTAGTAATTGCATGTGATGGCTGATCAAATCTGCTGGAAAAGATGGGGGCTCGATGTGTGAGCCAGCATCTAAGGTATTGACATGACATATGACGTACATGTACAGTAACAGTTATTAAGGTTGAAGGAAGACTTTAAGTCCATCTAGTTCAACCAATAGCCTAACCTAACATGCCCTAACATGTTGATCCAGAGGAAGGCAAAAAAAACCCATGTGGCAAAAAGTAAGCTCCACATTGGGGAAAAAAATTCCTTCCCGACTCCACATAAGGCAATCAGACTAGTTCCCTGAATCAACACCCTAACAAGGAATCTAGTTTGTATAACCTGTAACATTATACTTTTCCCCTCTTACATTAAAGAGAGTTACATAATCTCACTGCTCTTACAGTAAAGAATCCGCGTCTGTTATTATGCTTAAACCTTTTTTCCTCCAGACGTAGAGGATGCCCCCTTGTCCCTGTCACCGGTCTATGATTAAAAAGATCATCAGAAAGGTCTTTGTACTGTCCCCTCATATATTTATACATTAACATAAGATCACCCCTTAGTCTTCGTTTTTCCAAACTAAATAGCCCCAAGTGTAATAACCTATCTCGGCATTGCAGACCCCCCAGTCCTAACCTTGGTCACTCTTCTCTGCACCCGCTCTAGTTCAGCTACGTCTTTCTTATACACCGGAGACCAGAACTGTGCACAGTATTCTAAGTGTGGTCGAACTAGTGACTTGTATAGAGGTAAAATTATGTTCTCCTCATGAGCATCTATGCCATCCCATTATTTTATTTGCCTTTGTAGCAGCTGCCTGACACTGGCCACTAAATGTGAGTTTGTCATCCACCCATACTCCCAGGTCTTTTTCATTGACGGTTTTGCCCAGAGTTTTAGAATTAAGCACATAGTTATACATCTTATTACTTCTACCCAAGTGCATGACCTTACATTTATCCCCATTAAAGCTCATTTGCCATTTATCAGCCCAAGCTTCTAGTTTACATAAATCATCCTGTAATATAAAATTGTCCTCCTCTGTATTGATTACCCTGCAGAGTTTAGTGTCATCTGCAAATATTGAAATTCCACTGTGTATGCCCCCTACAAGATCATTAATAAATATGTTAAAAACAAGAGGGCCCAATACTGACCCCTGTGGTACCCCACTGCTAACCGCGACCCAGTCCGAGTGTGCCCCATTAATAACCACCCTTTGTTTCCTATCCCTGAGCCAGCTCTTAACCCACTTACACATATTTTCCCCTATCCCCATTATTCTCATTTTATGTATCAACCTTTTGTGTGGCACCGTATCAAAAGCTTTTGAAAAGTCAGTGGCTTGCAATAATATTTACCCCTTTGACTTTTACCCATTTTGTTACATTACAACCTGTCTTTAAATATTTTTTTGTGCACAGATTTGTGTGTGATGCATCAGCACTCTCTAAGTTGAAGTGATATAGGCAGAAACTAAATTTATGGGTTCAAATAACTAAAAATTGTCATGTGCATAAGTATTCACCCCTTTTGCTATGAAGCCCCCTAAACATTTCTGGTGCAAGCAATTACCTTCATAAGTCACATGCTTAGATTGCACACAGTGTCACATGGGCTTTCATTGTATGTACACACCTTTTCTGAAAGGCCAGGGAGGCTGCAACACCATTAAGCAAGAGGCACCACTAACCAAACACCATGAAGACCAAGGAGATCTCCAAACAAGTCAGGGACAAAGTGGTTGAGAATTCCAAGTCAGGACTGGGTTATAAAAATAATAATAAAAAAATATTCCAATCTCTTCTGATCCCCTGGAGTGCCATCAAATGGAAAGAACATGGTACCATAACAAACCTGCCACGAGAGAGAGATGCCCACTAAAACTCCCAGCCTGGGAAAGGAGGGCATTAATCAGAGAGGCAGCGCAGACACTAAAGGTAAACCTGAAGGAGCTACAGAGTTCCCAATCAGAGACTAAAGCATCTGTTCATATGATCACAATAAGCCATGCACTCTATTGAGATGGTATTCATGGACGAGTGAGCAGAAAAAAATGCCTTTACATACACAAGTTGTTAGGCTAGGTTCACATTGCGTTATTGGGTGATCGCTAACGGACAGCGTTGCACGGCGAAAATGTCGCAATTAACGCCGTGCAACGGGTCCATTAGCGCACCCATTGACAGCAATGTTGTTTCTGCCTGAAGCGCATCGTTAGCGCGTGCCTTTTTCGGCTCGCGCTAGCGATGTGCCGTTCTTTTGTGGCGTGCCTCGGACGCTGCTTGCAGCATCCGCGGCGCGCCCGAGGTCTGTTCCCCGCTCTCGCAGATCGGGGATCTGCAAGAGCGGGGACGTTAACGCGACCCCTAAACGCGACCCCTACAAATACATTGCGTTAGCGCAATCCGCTAGCACTAGCGCTAAACGGATTGCCCTAACGCAATGTGAACCTAGCCTGAGGCCAGGTTCACATTGCGTTAGGGCAATCCGTTTAGCGCTAGCGGATTGCGCTAACGCAATGTATTTGTAGGGGTCGCGTTTAGGTGTCGCGTTAACGTCCCCGCTCTCGCAGATCGGGGATCTGCGAGAGCGGGGAACGGACCTCGGGCGCGCCGCGGACGCTGCAAGCAGCGTCCGAGGCGCGCCACAAAAGAACGGCACATCGCTAGCGCGAGCCGAAAAAGGCACGCGCTAGCGATGCGCATCAGGCAGAAACATTGCTGTCAATGGGTGCGCTAACAGACCCGTTGCACGACGTTAATTGTGACATTTTCGCCGTGCAACGTTGTCCGTTAGCGATCACCCAAAAACGCAATGTGAACCTAGCCTAAGACTCATTTTGAGTTTGCCAAAAGACATGTGGGAGACTCCCCAAACATATGGAGGAAGGTGTTGTGGTTAGACCAAAACTGAACTTTTACCCTTCGCCACGACAGCACCCCACATGAGAGAGAGGGATCCGCCCATAGGAACAGGAAACCTACAGAATAAAAGGAGGCGGTCCCCTCTCCTCCTCAGTTTAGGTTTCCTGTTTCTATGGGAACCCCGAAGTACCTGCAGTCCAAAAAGGATTCCTGGGCCATGCACCCGCCTGCGTCAGTCTCTGGTGGAACGGCAGGGGCTGCGGTACCAGAGGCAGCGGCGGGGGAGCCACTGTTTGCAGCCTCCCCCCTCGTCTGTTCATCGCCATGGTCCGGGTTCGGTGCCGCTGGGCCGCCCGGATCCATGAGGACGCGCGCGCTCAGCGGCCGGCTTCTTATCCAGCAGCCGCCGCATGGTAAGGAGGAGCGGCGCGTCTAACCCGGAAGTCGCTGGAGCACTTCCGGGTTGGGTCCGGGGAGGCAGGAGATTCGGCGCCAGATTCAAAAGTGCAGCGCTAGCGTCGGCCGGTGTGTGTAAGTATGGCTTCACCGCCCGATGTAGCGCACTTGTCTGCGACAGAGCAGTCTCCCAGTAAGGAGACAAGCGCCAGGAGCAGCACTAAAAGTGGAGATCGATCCCAGGAAAAGCGATCTGCCACCAAACAGAAAGGTCTTTCAGCTAAGAATCCGCCTCCAGAACCGGTACCTGTCAGCTTCACTGGGTGAGTTTTAAAAGAGTCTCTTCCCATATGCTGATATATGTTCCTCCTATATCCCCTTCCTCTAGACTAAGAAAAGGACACATAAAACCAAACACAGAGAATGTGCCTTATGCTTGCAACCCCTCCCGGACTCATATACTAAGAGGTTATGTGCAGAGTGCATCGTACTGACATTACGGCAAGAAAACGTAATGACTCCATCTGACGTTAGAGCCATAATTCGGGAAGAGATGCAAGGTCTGGCCCATACAAGTAGCACCAGTACCCGCCAGCCCAGCAGGTCCCGATCTCCAGTAAGCTCGGAGTCAGAGGTAGTGCAAAAATCCTCTGATGAAGAGGAGTCCCAGCCAAGTTCATCGGAATATGAAGGAGGGCTTTGTCTACCAAATAGCAGTGTAGACAGTTTAATTAAAGCCGTCAGGAGCACGATGGGGTGCCCAGATGAGAAGGGAAAGAAGTCAGCGCAGGACATCATGTTCGCGGGGTTAGGACAAAGAAAACGAAGGTCCTTCCCCGCCATACCCACAATTAAGGAGCTGGTTAAAAAAGAGTGGGAGAAACCACATACAAGAGGTTTTTTACCATCCTCTGCTAAAAGACGCTACCCCTTCAGTGATGAAGAACTTAATAATTCCTGGCAAAAGGTACCAAAAGTTGATGCTGCAGTGGCTTCAACTTCTAAACAGTCGGTCTTGCCTGTGGAGGACTCAGGGACGCTAACTGATCCGTTAGACCGGAAAGCAGAAGCCTTGCTTAAAAGGTCATGGGAGGCTAATACGGGGGCATTCAGACCAGCCATCTCTAGCACCTGTACTGCAAAGTCACTGCTAGTATGGACGGAGCAGCTGGAGGAACAAATTAGAAGTGGAGCTTCCAGAAATACAATTCTGTCGAAAATCCCTCTAATGAAAGATGCAGTAGCATTTCTAGCCGATGCCTCGGTGGATTCGCTACGCCTAACAGCCAGGTCAGCCGGCCTAGTAAACACAGCCCGGCGAGCACTCTGGTTGAAGAATTGGAAAGGGGACGCACAGGCCAAAGCAAAACTTTGTGCGATCCCCTGCCAGGGTGAGTTCCTATTCGGGAAAGCTCTGGACGAGCTCTTAAATAAAGCAGGAGAGCGGAAGAAAGGCTTCCCTAACCAGTACCTTCCCTCTTACAGGAGAGCTTTCAGGAGACGCCCCTTCACCAGGAATAAACCCACTGAGCAAAGGGAGCGCTGGGAGGCAAAGGATCCAAAACAAAAAGGTGCTCTGTTTTCCGGATCCTATAACCCAAGACGTAACAAGTACCGTTAATTATGAAGTGGGCGGTAGATTGAAATATTTCGCTGCTAAATGGAAATTAATAACATCTAGTCCTTGGATTCTGGACATTATTGGGAATGGATTAAAATTAGAATTTGATAGAATCCCTTGGGATTCTTTTATTGTAACATCTCCGAGAGGTCAACAACAACAAGAAGCTCTGGAATCAGAGATCCTATCGCTTCTATCTAAAAAAGTATTGATAGAAGTTCCCCGGGATCAAGAAGGGAGGGGGTTCTATTCCCCTTTATTCTTGATCAATAAACCAGATGGTTCATTCAGAACCATCATAAACCTCAAAAAACTAAATTCCTTTTTACGTAACCACACTTTCAAAATGGAATCCATTAGTTCTACCATCAAGCTTTTGTTCCCTAGGTGTGTCATGGCCGGGATAGACCTAAAAGATGCTTACTATCACCTTCCTATACATGCCGAACACCAGCAGTATCTAAGAGTAGCGGTCATCCTGGAGGGACAGGTTCGTCACTTCCAATATGTAGCAATGCCATTTGGGCTTTCTATGGCCCCCCGCATTTTTACAAAGGTGATGTTAGAGGTAATGGCTCATCTACGCCAACGGGACACTTTAATAATACCCTACCTGGATGACTTTCTAGTAATAGGGAATTCTGTGGCTCAATGTAAATTGCGGTTGTCTAACACAATCTCATCCCTGCAGGAGTTGGGCTGGATTATCAACTTCGAAAAGTCCAGGCTGAATCCAGACACTACTCAAAGGTTTCTAGGGATCCAGCTAGACTCAGTAAGTCAAAAAAGCTTCCTCCCGCATTCAAAGAAAAGGACTATACAGTCAAAGGTGTCAGAAGCGATAAAAAACCCCTACATGACACTAAGGAAGGCTATGTCCTTACTGGGATCATTGTCCTCATGTATCCCGGCTGTACCATGGGCTCAATTCCATACCCGCCAATTACAGTACGAAGTACTGTCAGCCCAGGGACGGGAAGGACACCTAGAGAGTAAACTAACTCTCTCTAGAGATGTCATAGAATCTCTATCTTGGTGGCTAGATATGGGACACCTTTCAGGGGGTGTACCATGGATAATAGATCCATCCAAAATAATTACTACAGACGCCAGCCCTACGGGATGGGGTGCACATATGGAGGATGATATAGTCCAGGATACCTGGAATCAGTCAGAATCATCATGTTCGTCAAATTGGAAAGAGTTAACAGCAGTAGGGAAAGCCTTAAATTATTTTCTTCCACAGATCCAAGGAGCAGATGTAAGAGTTTTCTCAGACAACTCCACCACAGTGGCCTATGTAAACCGCCAGGGCGGTACACGGTCAGGAAGTCTGATGACCATCGCAGGGGAGATCTTCCAATTTGCAGAGACTCATCTTGCATCCCTAACAGCCCTACACATCAGAGGAATAGAGAATACCAAAGCGGACTACCTCAGCCGAAACAGGCTGCGCCAGGGAGAATGGTCCTTAAACAGAGCCGTGTTCAGACTAATAACGAAAGCATGGGGAGTGCCTCAGATAGATCTATTTGCCACAAGAGGCAACAGACAGGTAGAAAGATTCGCTTCTCTGAACTCCATGGATCATCCAGACATGCTGGACTCTCTACACCATCCTTGGAACTTCAAACTGGCATACGCCTTTCCTCCGATGTCTCTAATTCCGCTAGTGATCAGGAAGATCAGGAGGGAGCAAGCAAGGGTAATCCTCATTGCACCCTTCTGGCCAAAAAGACCGTGGTTCTCCTGCCTCCAGACCATGTGTCTATCCGATCCATGGATTCTTCCGTTGGACAAGGAACTACTGTTCCAAGGGCCGTTTTTCCACCCGCAAGTGAAAGGGCTTCACTTGACGGCGTGGAACTTGAGCGGCAATTATTAACTTCAAGGGGTTTCTCAGAACAACTAGTAAACACCCTGCTACTAAGTAGGAAAAGATCTACAACCCTGATATATAGCAGGGTATGGAAAAAATTCTTAGACTTTCATACAGTACCATTCACTAAACAGGTTCCCGATAACACCTATTCTAGAATTCCTACAAAAAGGTAGAGAATTAGGACTATCAGTGAACACCTTAAGAGTCCAGATATCAGCGTTAGGAGCCTTATATGGATATAATATAGCCGCTGATAGATGGGTCTCCAGATTCATTAAGTCTTGTGAACGCAGTAACCCAGTACATATTCCCCGTCTACCTCCGTGGGATTTAAATCTAGTGCTAGAAGCCTTAACCAGATCCCCATTTGAGCCTCTAGATTCTATACCTCTAAATGTCCTCACATATAAGGTAGCCCTCTTGGTAGCTCTGACCTCAGCCAGACGTGTTAGTGACATCCAGGCCCTATCAGTAGACCCACCATTCTTACTGATATTCCATGACCGAATAGTCCTAAAACCAGACCCCTCATACCTCCCTAAGGTAGCATCCACCTACCACAGGTCACAGGAAATATTTCTCCCTTCCTTCTTTGATTCTCCTGTAACCCCTGAACAACAGAAGTTCCACACCTTAGATGTCAGAAGAGCCATCCTGACTTATATAGAAAGGTGTCAAGCATGGAGGGAGAGTAGGGCTCTGTTTATCTCCTTTCAGGGCCACAAGAAAGGACATGGGGTCACGAAAGCTACCATATCTCGGTGGATCAGAGATGCTATCTGCTTGGCCTATACATCGAAAGGCGAGATTCCTCCAGTGGGTATTAAAGCGCACTCAACACGAGCCATGGCTTCCTCCTGGGCGGAACAAGCGGATGTCCCGATCCATCTAATATGTAAGGCCGCAACTTGGTCTACACCTTCTACCTTTTACAACCATTATAGACTTGATCTATCTTCATCGTCTGATTTGACCTTTGGTAGAGCTGTGCTTAGTACAGTCATCCCACCCGAGTAATAACTCTCTGAAAGTCTCTCATGTGGGGTGCTGTCGTGGCGAAGGGTAAAAAGCCGGATTACTCACCGGTAATGCTCTTTTAATGAGTCCACGACAGCACCCATTTACAACCCTCCCTGATTATGCACAGCCCTTTCTTTAATTCACAAATAATGGTTGTATAGAGTTTTTAAGATATTTTGCTGTATAAGAATTAATACTAAAGCTTTTGCGGTTCCCTTTTTATACTCTGTAAACTAAACTGAGGAGGAGAGGGGACCGCCTCCTTTTATTCTGTAGGTTTCCTGTTCCTATGGGCGGATCCCTCTCTCTCATGTGGGGTGCTGTCGTGGACTCATTAAAAGAGCATTACCGGTGAGTAATCCGGCTTTTTTGTTTATCAAGGTAAACACTGTTTGGCACCAAACCAACAGAGCTCATCACACCAAGACCACCATCCCCACAGTGAAACATGGTGGTGGCAGCATCATACGAAATACAGGGATATTCTTGAGCAAAACCTGTTTCAGTTGGTCATTGATTTGAGACTGGGATGATGGTTCACCTTCCAACAAGAATATGACCCAGAGCATACTGCTAAAGCAACACTTGGTTTAAAATGAACCTATCACCCTGATTGTGCTCAGTAAACTACAGACGCTGTCAGGAGCTGAAGCAGTTTTTTGCTTTGAGGAACGGAAAAAAAGCCCAATGGAAAGCTCATGGAGACATGTTAAAAGTGATTTGCAGCTGCAATTGCCCCAAAAGGAGGCTCTATAAAGTTTTAACTTTAGGTAGTTGAATAGTTATGCACACTGAAGTTTTCAGTAATTTTGCCCTATTTGTTTCTTGCTAAAAAACAATGTTCACAGTAGACATGTTCTTTGCTTGAACTGCTGCAAACCCTCAAACAAACCTGTGAAATGCCAGGTTGTGAGGTAGCAAAACACGAAAAAGCCAAGGGGGTCAATACTGTCGCAAGCCACTCTACGTCCTGTATCGTAAAGGGATTAGAGACACCGATTCTGATGGATAAAATGGCAATCTGCTCCTTTTTGTAAAAACTTTATTTATTTTTAATGTAAATTCCTCAGCTTTTCACCATTTAGGGTATGTGCAGATGTTTAGTAATTGGCAGTTCTTTGTATGCAGCACATGTCCGCTGTGTTCAAAGCGCTGCCGGCTATTGAACGCAGGTGAATCCACATGTGAATTGAACCATGCGGATTCACCGCGTTCGATGCATTATACTGATGAATTTATCTTGCAGAGACTCGCGTCTCCGCAACATAAATAGACATGCTGCAGTCTGGAATTATGAGGCGCATGTCTGTCTCCGCCGGTGACCCGCAGGTGTCTCTGGGCACATAGTGGACATGGGATATTCATAGATACATGGGAATGTATATAGACCTTGAATCCCCATGTGCTTCACAGAAGTTTATAACATAGAGCTGTGAAAATAAAAAATCTTATTTTACCCACAAAAATGTACTTTTATTCCCAATTTTATTTTCACAAGAGTAACAGTGGGAATTAAACCCCAAAATGTGTTGTACAATTTCTCCTGCATACGCAGATATCCCAAATGTGGGGGAACACTACTATTTGGTAGCACGGCAGGTCTCAGAAAGGAAAGAACACCGTTTGACTTTTTGAACGCAAAAGTGGCTGAAATCGAGAACAGACTCCATGTCGCATTTGGATAGCCCATGATGTGCCTAAACAGTTAAAAAACCCCACAAGTTACCTAATTTTGGAACCTGCATCCCTCACGGATTAATTTGTCCACAAAACTTTGTTCCACTACCCTTCTGGCTTGTCCAGATGATCTTTAGCAATTTGCCTATATGCAGCACTGTTCTTTTTAGAGATCAATTGCTTTCTCCTTGCAATATTCAGTGTACTCCTGTCTTACTATATATTGGTGGAGTCCAAACTCTTTTGAGATGGTTTTGTAACCTGTTTCATCTGATGAGCATCTCAACAACTCTTCTTTGGTCTTCAGAAATCTCTTTTGCTTATGCCATGATATTTCCACAAACATGTAGTGTGAAAATCAGACTTTAAAACATCCCTACTCTCTAACTACTTGTGGTCTCACCATAAACTATAAACAGTTTCCTTATTCCTGCACTGAAGATCTAATCCACTTTCACAAGATCATGAAGCTGTGTGGGAGGGAAGCTGCCGTTAAACAGACAGACTTCCTAAAGAGAAGTTAAAGGGAACCTGTAAACAGGATTGTGCACAGTAATCTACAGTGTTGGGTCGGCACTGTTATACTGATTAAAATGATACCTTAGTTCAGGGGTCCTCAAACTTTTTACATGGGAGCCAGTTCACAGGACCTCAGACCATTGGAGGTCCAGAATTTAGTTTAAAAAAAAACTATGATCAAATTCCTATGCACACTGCACTTGTCTTATTTTGAAGTAAAAAAAACAGAAACAAATACAATATTTAAAAGGAAGAACAAGTAAAGTTAAACAAACTTACCGGTATTTCAATTGGAACTATAGGCCTGCTTTTGGCTAATGAGCTGGTCAATGTTCAGTTCCATATTTGTCACTGCTAGCCGTAACAAGTGAAGCAATTGTTCTTTTTCTTGATACCATTGTTAACTAGGGATTCCAAATTGCTATTAGTAAAATACCTATATATACAGCGCTACAAAAACAATATACCTGCAGTAAAATTGCCCACACGGAGACATACAGACTGCACTGCCCATCGATGCAGTCTGATCAGTGCCCATCAATGCAGCCTTGCCAGTCCATATACTTTCAGACTCACCAGTGCCCATATTGGTGGACTCCGCTTTTACCTCAGGCTCAGACTGGTGTGGTGTGTGAGTCCCCAAAAGGCAGGTAAATGTCCCCAATAGGCAGGCAAATGTCTCCAATAGGCAGGTAAATGTCTCCAATAGACAGCATAGGTCCCCAACAGGCAGGTAAATGTCCTCAATAGGAAGCATAGTTCCCCAATTGGCATGATAGACCTGACCCGGCGTTGAAAAATAATAATAAAAAAAATACCAGTACTCACGTATGTTCCCTGCTGCTCTAAAGAGGCGCTCGCTCGACTCCGTCTTCTTCTGGCACAGGCGGCGTGACGTCATCAGACACGTCTTCTGTGCTGCATACGGAGGGCCGTTCATCGCCTTTCCTCCCCGCCTCGTCATTGCGCCCGCGATTACAGGGCCCTCCGGCATTGAACTGTAGTGAAGTTCAATGTCTGCCGGGCCCAGGGGCCGTATAAATGTCCCCGGCGGGCCGCATGTGGCCCATGGGCCGTAGTTTGAGGACCCCTGCCTTAGTTGATGAAATCTGTCTTGTGGTCATTGTGTAATCTTTATTTTCAGTTTTTAGTTAAAGGTATCCTGTCACCCCCAAAATGGAAGTTGAGCTAAGCCCACCGACATCAGGGGCTTATTTACAGCATTCTGGAATGCTGTAGATAAGTCCCCGACGTATCCTGAAAGATGAGAAAAAGAGGTTAGATTATACTCACCCAGGGGCGGTCCCTCTGCGGTCCGGTCCGATGTTCATCGCGGTCTGGTCCGGGGGCCTCCCATCGTCATAAGATGACATCCTCTTCTTGTCTTTACGCTGCAGCTCCGACGCACACGTACTTTGCTCTGCCATCAACAGGGCAGACAAAGTACGCCTGCTCCGGAGCTGCGACGTGCAAACAAGAAAAGGACGTGATCGTAAGAAGATGGGAGGCCCCGGACCGCGACGCCCACCGCAGCGCGACCGCCCCTGGGTGAATATATTATAACCTCTTTTTCTCATCTTTCAGGTTACATCGGGGGCTTATCTACAGCATTTCAGAATGCTGTAGATAAGCCCCTGATGCCGGTGGGCTTAGCTCAACTTCCATTTTGGGGGTGACAGGTTCACTTTTAATAATCTGATCATGCTTCGGGGTGGCCTGTGGAGGGGCTTCATGTGGTGCTCTGATTACTTATTCATCTGTATGGCTTCTGACTGGTCATTGATCCCTCACTGACCTGCCCCTTATTTTACATTATGAATATAATATATATATCTTGGTGATCCGATAGGTGCTGCTGCGCAGGCATCGGCAGTGCCATCTTGCTAGAGAATTTTTTTTTCCTCCAAGCTGTCGCATGCGCAGTAACAGCTATCGGCGATTGCCTTCCACCTGCCTGCAGAAGGGTTTTTTTTTCTTCTCCAGGATACAAGATTTTCTTCTCCACTTTCTCCATCTATGTGCACCGTACTGAACTAGCTCACTTTCTTCATTTGTGTGCACCGTGCTGAACTAGCTCACTTTCTCCATCTGTGTGCACCATGCTGAACTAGCGCACTTTCTCCATTTGTGTGCACCGTGCTGAACTAGCTCACTTTCTCCATCTGTGTGCATCGGTGCAGAACTAGCACACTTTCTCCTGTGTGCACAGTGCTGAATTAGCTCACTTTCTCCATCTATATGCACCGTGCTGAACTAGGTCACTGTCTCCATCTGTGTGCACCGTGCTGAACTAGGTCACTGTCTCCATCTGTGTGCACCGTACTGAACTAGCTCACTTTCTCCATTTGTGTGCACCGTGCTGAACTAGCTCACTTTCTCCATCTGTGTGCACCGTGCTGAACAAGCGCACTTTCTCCATCTGTGTGCAGAGTGCTGAGCTAGCTCACTTTCTCCATCTGTGTGCACCGTACTGAACTAGCTCACTTTCTCCATTTGTGTGCACCGTGCTGAACTAGCTCACTTTTTCCATCTGTGTGCACCGTGCTGAACTAGCGCACTTACTCCTGTGTGCACTGTGCTGAACTAGCGCACTTTCTCCATCTGTGTGCACCGTTCTGAACTAGCTCACTTTCTCCATCTGTGTGCACAGTGCTGAACTAGCTCACTTTCTCCATCTCTGTGCATCGGTGCGGAACTAGCGCACATTCTCCCATCTGTGTGCACCGTGCTGAACTAGCTCACTTTCTCCTGTGTGCACAGTTCTGAACTAGCTCACTTTCTCTATCTGTGTGCACAGTGCTGAACTAGCTCACTTTCTCCAGCTGTGTGCACCGTGCTGAACTAGCACACATTCTCCATCTGTGTGCTGAACTACCTCACTTTCTCCATCTGTGTGCATCGGTGCGGAACTAGCGCACTTTCTTCATATGTGTGCACCGTGCTGAACTAGCTCACTTTCTCCATCTGTGTGCACAGTGCTGAACTAGCTCACTTTCTCCATCTCTGTGCATCGGTGCGGAACTAGCGCACATTCTCCATCTGTGTGCACCGTGCTGAACTAGCTCACTTTCTCAATCTGTGTGCACAGTTCTGAACTAGCTCACTTTCTCCATCTGTGTGCACAGTGCTGAACTAGCTCACTTTCTCCATCTGGGTGCACAGTTCTGAACTAGCTCACTTTCTCCATCTGTGTGCACAGTGCTGAACTAGCTCACTTTCTCCATCTGTGTGCACAGTGCTGAACTAGCTCACTTTCTCCATCTGTGTGCACAGTGCTGAACTAGCTCACTTTCTCCAGCTGTGTGCACCGTGCTGAACTAGCACACATTCTCCATCTGTGTGCTGAACTACCTCACTTTCTCCATCTGTGTGCATCGCTGCGGAACTAGCGCATTTCTTCATATGTGTGCACAGGGCTGAACAAGTGCAGTGTATACAGATTAGGTAGCACTCACTGTGCTTTCAACATTCACTGGGTTCAGAAATGATCATTGGGTGCAGGTAGGGAACAAAAACTGCTTGGTCCAAGGAAACCCAGAGAGCTTTAATATGCAGCTGACATTGCACTATAGCTGCGGCTAATATACCAGCTCCAGCCGGTTATAAGATAAATCATCAAAAAAGAATGTTAAAATGACCCCTGCCCCACATAAAATTTCCTTAAGGGGGCACAGTTCATAAAAGTAAATATAAAAAAAGCTAAATTAAATCGGGGGGGGGGGGGGGGGGGGGGGCAGGCATTGATTTAAAGAAACCTACACTTAAAAAGGCATTGCCAGTATAAATCTCTATTTTTACCGCACCCCCATAGAGAAAAGGTCCAATTTATAAGAATAATTTCTATAGAAAGGGAAACACAATTGCATAGGTTGTTAAAAGAGCTAGGTCCATAAAGTTCAACGTTTTCTACACCAATTATGCATTTTGTCACTAAATTATTCTGTATATAGCCCACAATGTTGTGTACAGAGGAACCATTTCCTATTTAGCTGCTGGAATTGCGTTTCTTCCACCCGTAATGAGTGCCCCCCATAATTTAAAGTGTTTTTAGCTATCTGTTTATAGTTGTAAAATAGATACATATTTCCTAGTTTTCTTTATAATGAGGCAAAATTTATTTGAATGTGAATGAGAAAAAAATATAGACCCATTAAAAACGCATGTACACAATGACCCAAAAATGTTGGGTCAGGAAGGAAGGTAAATGGCCCAGTCATGAACTGGTTAAATAAAACCGGTTACCCACTGACACGATTGTCATCTCATTGATTAAAAACACCAGATTCTAATTCCATCTGCTAGTTCTATGGCAATGTTCCCACTATGAGCATGTGATGAGTTTTTCTGCAGCGTTTCTGTACCTATTGAGTTACTTTGAGTTTGAGTACAATTTTTTTTTTTTACATGCATTGCCATCGCTGCCTTTTTTGTCTCTTGTTGCTATGTCATGTTTTAAACAAGGCTGCTTTTGTTTTAGATACTTAATGTTATTTGGCTTTGACAAAACTTTATTCATAGTCATGTTTGGATTTACATGCGTTTTCTGCCATGGAAAAACAATAAAAACGCATACTTTTTTAAAGTGGATTTTCTATATCTAATGCAAGTCTGTGGGGAAAATCTGCACGTAAAACTCAGCCTCAGCGTGCCTGCAAGAGAATTTGAAGTTGCGAATTTGAAACGCAGGTCAGTTTGCACCAAGTTAAAAAAAAAAACAAAAAAACAAAACACTGGGTATGAGATTTCTATAAATCCCATCCAGTTTACATATCCAGTTTACACAGTTTGAACTGTAAGGCTACGTTCCCACAATGAGCTTTTGGTGAGATTTTGATGTTGCAAATTTTCTGCACTATTAAGTAAAATAAGTTACTTGCATTTTTTCGAAAATACGCAGCTTAAAAAAAACTCACCAAAAACTCATCGTCGGAATGTAACCTAAGACTCTGCATTTTAGACACCCGAAAAATATGCAGCCCGAAAAATTCTTCATGAACCCACAGCCTAACAGGTTCACATTGCCACTCACAAAATTGATACTCATTTTGCTCAATAAAATATGAAATCTCATATTTGGCTCATTTTTATAATTTGGTTCTTTTTTTATTTACTTGTAATTTTAGGTCAAATTTATGCCGAAATATGAAAAATTTAGAATGATTCGCAAAGTTTCAAGCTCCACTGTATATTGTGACATATAGATCTCCTGCATTCAACTCTCCTTTAAAATGGCCATAAACATTAGATGAGGGGTGCTTCAGTTTTCTTCGTTCCAGCGTAAAATTTTCTGACTTACTGCTTTGACACTTCAAGGGCCTCACCTATCAGTAGACTGGGAGTCTTCTCTCCCTTTCAGCACTTCAGAGAGAAGATGACCATGTATATCTAGATGGCCACCGCCTCACCTTAGTAATTACCTGTCTTTGCTCCCATGCTGCATGTCGCTTTTGAAAACTTCAAAAATGAAAACTTCATTTGAACAGCCACCAGATACAGACATGCCTGTCCTAGTCCAGATATTTGCGGGACTGCACAGATTCGCGTTGGGTGGCCCCTGAGCTGCAAGATGTGCATTCCTGCATTTGCTAACTGCCAAACCAGTCGATATACAGTACAGTATGTTGGAAAAGCCATATTGCCTTTCACTTTGTCCATATACAGTGGGTGAAATAAGTATTGAACACATCACTAATTTTCTCATTAATTTTCTGATTTCTAAAGGTGTTGATATGAAATTCTCTCTAGATGTTGGTAACAACTCATCAAATCCACACAGGCAAAGAAATCAGACCATAGCTATCCACAAATTATGTGTAATGATGAGAAATGACATAGGGAAAAAGTATTGAACACATGAAAAAATAGGTGCTAAAAGCCATAAAAAGTCTTAACACCAATTGAAATATAACGGTAATTAGAAAGATATCCTGCCACTTAGTGAAAAATAACAGCTGGTTCAACTGATGGTCTATAAAAAAGTGTCTCATTACCAAGGTGCCACACAAGAAACATCTCCTGATGGGTAAAGCCAGAGCGCTGTCTCAAGACCTTTGTAACCTTATGGTTGCAAAACATACTGATGTCATTGGTTACAGAATTTCTAAACTTCTGAATGTACCAGCGGGTGCTGTTGGGGTGATAATCTCGAAGTGGAAAGAACATAATTTCACCATAAAGCAGCCACAAATAAGTGCTCCCCCCAAGATTTCAAACAGAGGAGTGAAAAGAATTATTAGAAGAGTTGTCAAACAGCCAAGGACCCCCTGTGGAAGATCTAAAAAAGACCTGGAACCAGCAGGTTCATTTTTTTTCAAAGAAAGCTATAAGTGATGCGCTCGACCTCCATGAGCTGTGTGTATGCTCACAAGACTATGGAGATAGAAAACAAGTTCCCAGAAACTCAAAAAGAAAAAACTTAAGACCTTCCTACTATTTACAAAAACTTTTATTTTAATATTTAAATACCATAAAAAGGTGGGGCTAAAGAATGTGGTAGAATTTGATAATACAGAAGGGGACAGTGGGGCTAACCCTAAAACTGTCTCACCCACTTTCCTTACCTTGCCGCGGAGGTTGGCACCCTAGTATTGCGATGTGGCACCCAACTCCTTGTCGGCTATCCCTCTGTGACCCGATTATGTCCTAAGTGTAATCACCAAAAATGTGTGATGAGGTGACAATATTCGTGAAAATAGCAATAATACCAATTGCAAGTATTTTTCTCTGCTATACTAGCAGACTATTTTCCGATACACTAATGAAATCTGTATATATTATCTGATGGTTTTTCGTCACTATAAGCCTGTATCTATTGCAATTGATGCTGCTTCTACTCTAATAAGAAAATCACTTTATGATCTGCCTTATACATCTCAAGAGTGGCCAAAAGTGCTCCACTGACACTTTAACCATTTACTGATGGCTTTTTTTTGCTACGTGAATTTTTTTTTTATTTATACGTTGGTAATATTGTTATTTTCATGAATATTGTCACCTCATCACACATTTTTTGTTTTTACACTTACGTCATAATCAAGTCAGAGATGGATAGCCGACGAGGAGCTGGGGCGCCACATCGCAATACTAATAATAATGATGATGATTTTATTTCTATAGCGCCAACATATTCCGCAGCACTTTTACATTTTAGAGGGGACTAGTACAGACAATTCAAGACATTACAGAATAACAATAATCACATAACTCGGTAGATACCAAGAGGAATGAAGGTCCTGCTCGCAAGCTTACAATCTATGAGGAAATAGGGGAGACACGAAAGGTGGATAATCCCAAACACACAGCCAAGGCAACTCTCAATTGGTTTCAGAGAGCTAAAATAAAGCTACTAGAATGGCCCAGCCTATCACCTGACCTGAATCCAATAGAACATTTATGAAAGCGACTAAAGCTCAGAGTTTTTAGAAGGAGCCAACAAAACGTTAAAAATTTGAACTGTGTTTGTGTGGAACAATGGGACAAAATCACACCTGAGCAATGCATGTGACTAGTTTCTCCACGCAGGTGGCGTCTTGAAACTGTCATAGCCAATAAAGGCTATTGTACGAAGTATTAAATACAGTAAGTGTGCTCAATACTTTTTCCCTGTCATTTCTCATTATTACACATAACTTTAATTTATGGACATCTATGTTTTGATTTTGATATTTTTTTGTCTGTGTGGATTGGATGGGTTGTTACCAACATCTGGTGAGAAGTTCATCACAACTGCACCTTTAGAAATATATTTTATACCTTTTTCACCCTCTGTATTTGTTTCCCCAGATCATCAGTGCTGCCAAGGGTTTGACAGTGGCTTATTGCCTTCTCCCTACTAAAGTAAACCTAAAAGCACAGATGACCTAATTCCGTAGCCAAATACACCATTGTAAGGGTCTTGGGCTTAATTATGCAATTCAGCAACATCACAATGCATTTGACACACATGTGGCTCTACCTATGGCTTTCTGGCAAAATCAACCCATTTTCTTCATGTTCACTGTAGTTCATTGGTGGCACATGAAAAAGTTCTGACACTTGTTACACTGTATACAAATATTATTCATTTTGCCTCTTGCAGTGTGTTGCTTGTTTGACAATTTTCAGAGAATGGGAGAGCAGCCCAGACCAGACTTGTTGAAAAATATTGGCTTTGGTGCCTACAAAAAATAAACAGTAATTGAAAGGGAAGCCAATGAATATTTTAGTTTATTAAAAAATGCATTTTTGAGTAACCTCCTTATGCCAAAAACTGTCATTGAGACATTTGGGTATGCCTGCACCGCACAAATGTTTGGGCCGAGCAACTAGTTATAATAGCCAGTGGGTGGCAACTCATGGATACCATCTAAGTTTACATCTGCATTGGGGGCTCCTAACAAAGCCTTCATCACCGACCATAAATGGTGAATAAAATGCAGCATTATTTCTCCTCGTAAAATGGCCTATACAATGATTGAAACCCAACAGACCCCATTAGTGAGTGGGGTTCATTTAACATAGCTGGTGTCCAACATGTGGTGGATCAGATAACTAGGAAAATGCTGTAATTGTGAATTTAGCTATCCCTGCCGAGGCATAGGTGGTATGATAACAAGGACCCCAAATACATATTGTGAGAAACGAGGTCTGGCCAAAAATTGACCAACCACCCTCGGACTCACTAAATCAGCTCCATAAATACCATCATTTTTGAGGAGAAAGATACGGAGCATCGATGAACATACTATCAAAAATGTTTATTCCATAAATTATTCATATACAAGACGTAAAGTTCAATACCAATTAACATTAATACAGTAACATAGGATGAATGCCTAAGACATGCTGAAACACCCCCCCATCCCCAAACCCACAAGTAAATGCTCCCACAATAAGAAGCATAAAAAAGCCCCCCCCAATGATCACACGTAATAAAGCGCTGAATGCATAAAATTGAGGAAGCGGTACCGTGTTACCGCGAAACGCGCGTCGGGGTCCATCTCCCGGCTGTCTCCCCACCTGCCCCCGTTATTGGTAAGCCCTGCACCTATGTCTACCACCATACTTTATGGTGAGTTTATGGAGTCCTATTTATGGACACTTATCCGGTAGATAGACGCCTCTTTTTGGGCTAGGCCCATTGTGGCTTTTTATGCATACAGCGCTTTATTACGTGTGATCATTGGACTAGTTTATCTTTCTTACCTTGTCCAGATAGTGTCTGTGAACTCACTAGAGTTTTAGTAAGAATGGGAGGATATATAGCCATTGTGTTTTATTCATGGCATTTTGGTTTGCTGCACAGGAAAGTTGTTGAATCTTAAGGGATTTATCCAGGCCCATAGTTAAAAACAAAACAAAACAAACTGGTAGGTA
The DNA here is from genome assembly GCF_051348905.1 of Ranitomeya variabilis. Classification (NCBI taxonomy): domain Eukaryota; kingdom Metazoa; phylum Chordata; class Amphibia; order Anura; family Dendrobatidae; genus Ranitomeya; species Ranitomeya variabilis. The sequence goes on from NC_135232.1 coordinate 397,420,048, forward strand.
GAAGCTAAGATAAAAACAAAAAAGCAAATACCCTTTAATTAGGGTAGTAAGTGAATAGTAATTGTACATGTAAATAAAATGGGGTGCTGGGTTAACATTATTTTGATAAAAAGAGCACAAAAGCGATCTCATTTTGACAAGATGTACCCAATCAGGACAGTACCTAACTTTTGTGGTTCACCTCACTGTGTCAGCAGATGTCCAACTCGATAAGAGCAGAGCAGGAGCGGGTCCCAACTGTGCAGCCACCCGACCGGGGAAAGCTATGTAAAGAAAATGACTTTACCGAAAGGGTGAGCCATGCCCCTGTTTGTACAAGAAACTGAAAGCAAAAAAATTATCCAGAGCATATGTTGGTATAAGTGGAATGCATAGGTGTATTCACGCTGTGGCCATTAGGTACTGTTCACATTGGGTACACTTTGTTGTGGTGGGATGGCTGTTACACTTTTTTGATCAAAGTAGTGGTAACTAAGTGCCCTATGTTATTTACATGTACTATTACTATTCACTCACTTATTACAGGGTATTTTCTCATTTTGTTTTTAGCTCAGGTTCTGTCTGTTAAATGGCCACTGTGTGAACGCACACCTATGCATCGCACTTATACCAACACATGCACTGGCTCATTTTTTTGGTTTACTAACAGGCTGGTAGTTGCTAACTACCTGCCTATTCTGTCCGGCACAGAGCAGTCACTGACTGCTCCTACCGGCAACAGAGCAGCTTGTCCTCTTCCGCTCTGTCGACGGCGTGTGACTGCACATGCTGATAGACAGCCGGCTCACTGCAGTTAGGCAGTGGGGAGCCGCTGTCAATATGACATTGGTAGTTACGCCCCATTAACAGAGCGGAAGGTCTGTCTATGTGATGTGAGTGGAAGATGCTGAATCACCAGAGGTAGCGATCTGTCACCGCTCTGCTGGCAGAGATTTGGGCACACAAGGCAGGTAGGTAGCAGCCTGTTGGTTATTTAGCCCATACCTTAAAGGGAAGCTGTCAAACCCCCCCCCCCAGTCGTTTCAAACTAAAAGAGCCACCTTGTGCAGCAGTAATGCTGCATTCTGACAAGGTGGCTCTTTTAGGTCTGGGTGCTGTAACTTGAGAAATAATCAGTTTTATAATTTGTCTGAAATACCTGCTCCTCAGTCAAGTGGGCTGGTGTTTCCCCCCTGCTTCAGACAGCACACAGCTGTCGTTCCTTCTTGGCGCCGCCTCCTCCTCACCGCTGTTTTCAAAAATAGCCGGCGCCTGCGCTCTTATCCCCTGCCTGGTGCAAGCGCAGTGAGCGTTGCCCGTCTTTCCTCATATGCAGTCCAGCTGACTGCGCCTGCGCGGCCGCCCTGCCTGTGATTTCCAGCCCCGCAATGTGAATAAATCATAAGTCACTGCGGGGCTGGGAATCACAAGCAGGGCGGCCGCGCAGGCGCAGTCAGCTGGACTGCATATGAGGAAAGACGGCCAGCGTTCACTGCGCCTGCACCAGGCAGGGGATAAGAGCGCAGGCACCGGCTACTTTTGAAAACAGCGGTGAGGAGGAGGCGGTGCCCAGAAGATGTGAGTGACAGCAGTGTGCTGTCTGAAGCAGGGGGGAAACGCCGGCCCACTTGACTGAGGACCAGGTACTTCAGACAAATTATAAAACTGATTATTTCTGAAGTTACAGCACCCAGAACTAAGAGCCACCTTGTCAGAATGCAGCATTACTGCTGCACAAGGTGGCTCTTTTAGTTTGAAACGACTGGGGGGTTTTGACAGGTTCCCTTTTAAAAAAAAAAAAAAAAAGTCCCAGGATAATCCCTTTTTAAAGATCTAATTAGGAGAATGTTTGCATGTGTAAACTTAAGTATCACTGATTTTACATGAGGTACAGCTGTGGCTTTCCACTACTGGCTCACATTACTGTACCCTAGGAACTGGCATGAGGTTCATTAAAGGAACAAACTGGTCTATCCTCCACACTCAGCATGACTGCCTCTTATCGTCATAAAGAAAAGATTAAAACGGATCTGTCAACAAATTTCACAAAGCAAACCCTATATGTAGAGTATTTTAGACTTAAGAAGGTTGGCTTGCTTACTTTGAAAATCCGTAGCAGAATGGTTGTGAAAACTTTTATGATATTTTAACTTCAATGTCTACTCACCTAGACTGACAACTTCTCAGTGTTCCTCCTTCCTGCTGCGGCTAAAATCTCACACTGCTCAGTACAAGCTATAGCTTGTACATCCGGTGGGTTGCTATGAGACTGAACACATTGGACTCGTGCAATATTTCATTATATAGCAGGACTTATAAAATGCTAGTCTTAAGGCTATGTACCCACATTCAGGACTTTTCGCAGTTTTGCCACTATATTGCATTGTGAAGCTCTGGAAAAAAAAAAAAGCGAGAAAATGCAAAAAAAAATGTGAGCGGATGTCCTGCGCAGGGAGTCCGGTTTTGCTCAGGAAATTCTGCAAACATTCTGCAACGTGGGCACATAGCCTAAATGGAACCTGTCGCGAGAAAAAAAAGCTATTAACCTGCAGAGAGATGGGGCCAGTTTGCAGGTTCATAGTGTTCTGAACCCTAATTCTGAGCGAGCTGTCAGTCTGCTTGGGGGTTGGATGACTGAATCTGCCCCAGCGATACACCTGTGACTGAAATTCAAACGCTACCAGGAGAAATAAAGTTACTTTGCTCACAGGCAGTGGGAGTCAAAGTGCGCATGCCGGGCAAGTTCAGGAAGCTATTAACATGCAGATTAAACCCATATCTGCAGGTTAATAGCGTTTTTTCAGGCGACAGATTCTCTTTCATATATTATCCGGATTATGCAGCCATTTTTATATGGATTTTTATTGCAAGTACAACAGCCTCCTCAGGACTAACAAATCTATTTTATAATTTATATAGTTAGTACTGTGAAATCTGGTGACTGGTTGTCTTGAATTTGAGGGCAATAGTGGGGTTAAAGTGCAAGTTACCCCTGTTCAAGACCACCCTCTACATAATGAGATCTGTAAGACATGAATAGCGTCTGCTCTAGTGAACCTGGCCTGTCCATGCTTTCCATTGAGTGGCTGCCAATACTATATTTCTCCTGCTGAAAAGCTGCAGGAAAATCTTTGTTTAGTAGCTGTCACTTATTTTCCACATTTCTATAATGTCCTCCCTTATTGGACAAATTAGTACACATTTACATTCATGCATGTCGGGAGAGGCTCATACCACTAATTGATATGTTGTGGAGTGTATTAGGACCCTAGGATGCGATGATGCCAGGTACCATGGTGGTACTGTGGTAGTAGTGAGTCTCTACTGGTGATATGTTAAGCTTATGGTAAATGTGGATCAATGTAATCACAATATTAATGATTCTGGCTAGTTTACCAGGGGGAAGCTTGATTGTACAGTGCTTTATATGTTCCATTTTCACCTCTTGGTCATATTTCTTTTGTTTCTATGGTAACACCACCCAATCTTGGGTGCATTAGTGGGGCTGGATGTACATGTAGCACTGGAGTATTTTTGATTGACCTGCAGCACTGTGGGGTTTTATGTTTTTTTGGGGTTTTTTTTTACTGCCAGAAGATATAAACTATGATCTTTAGGGGAATGGAATTTATTTTTGGGTCCTAATGAGCAATTGCTCATATGAAAGGTGCAAGTACCAGATTGTTCAGATTCTGCATCTGTCTGTCTGAGATTAATATCTGCATGCTCCGCTCCATGGAGAAGGATGTGTTTTGCATTGTGTACAGCCAGTCTGGTTCCTGTGCTAATGACTGAAAAAGACTGGTATCCCCCCAAGCGCAGCCCTGTCTGATCATTGCAGATTTCTAGAATCCCGTGAATCTGGCCTTTGTTGTAAATCACCTATGAATTTCCCAGCGCTATAAAAACCAAAATACTAATAATGTGAGCTGTGTAACATGTGCTTAATGTGTGCATGCATGTTATACGGAGCGTTGATCTGACTTTGTATGTGTAGGAGGCTAGCAGACTACGCTGAGCCCATACTGGAACCCAGCCTGCTAGGGGTTAAGCTTTCTCCTGTTCGCTCCTTGTGCCTCCCTTTCCATTCACCTCACTAAATTGAGGAGCCGATCAGCAGGAGAGGCGTCACCGTGCCTGAATGAGGTCTCATTGCCGCACGTCACCAATCAGAAATGTGGGATTAGTCTTTGTGGTTTCTAATTGCCGTGTTGAAGATTTGGATGGGCATTCTCTGTTCTTTCTGTTTTGTTTCATGGCACCCCTAATCACTGAAAGTCTAGCCTTGTATAGTAAGTCGTCCAGTTGTCTGTGTTGTATACATAAATGATCTTCCTCTCATGCAGCGCGGCTGCAGCCGTTTCCATTTTTCTGCTCCTTTAGCGTATAATGAAAGCATGTATTTTAATTTAAAGAGACGATATCACAGCAGCGGCGATAGCACAACCTTTATTAATGAATGGAGTGGAAATTGCAGTGATCTGACAGCTTATTTGTCCAGCTTGCTATGCAGATAGGTGACTGTGATGAACACTCGGCTTTGTAGTAATCCCTGGTGACCCCCCCCCCCATATTCTCTATATCACAGAATATGGCATAAGATCATCAGTCCGGAATGGAGACTGGCTGATGACCATTGTTGTTGTCTCCGTCATTCCATGTAGGGTATGATACCGTGAATCAAACATCACGTCTACATGTAATGTGCGCACAAGCTCATGTATATAACCTTAAGGTGAAAATGTGAATTATTTTTTTTCTATTTTCTTTTGGGGGGGGGGGGGGGGGGTTGACAGATGTAGATTTTCATTAGGCTCATTCCAGCCGTATTTTCCAATATTTACCTGTCTGGCTTACCTTCCGGTCTGTCCCTCATTTGTTCCCATCATGAATTGTCTGAAGGAACGCTTGCCCTGGATGATAATCTCCAGCTTGTGCCTGGAATAATAAGGGTAAATATGATAAGCAGTTGTCAATACTAAAGCATTACTGTCGGAAGGAGGCTTCAGGCCTTGTGCTAGGTGGAATGAAACAGCAGATTTCCAGCTCGCAGTCCAGTGTTACATATTCGGTACAATAAAATTACTTGTATATGAAAACATAGCCTTTCCCCGGCTCCCTCTTCTTTTTTTTTTTTTTTTCTTTTTTTTTCTCCTGATCAGCTGATGAAGAGACTAGCAGCTCGCTGCTTTGCTGGCTTGTTAATTTTGTCCCCACTAACAGTGATTTCCGATAGCCGGCCTGCTGATAGTGGTAAGGTAAATATCTCTTTTCCTTGTCGTCTTGAAGATTGGCTAGAACTTATATACCAGGCATGTGTAGCTGTGTAAAGCGGCTGTTCTTCATGTTTCTGTTCATCTGAGTGCTTAAAGAAAGCAATCGCATTAACTGTTGCCTGCCTTGTCTGCTGCATTTTACACATCCAGTGCATGCTAGATAGGCTGCCTCTAATTGTCTGCTAGCTGCGGTATGATGGGTACTGCTGTTTTTTTTTTGTTTGTTTTTTTTTTACTCCCATAAATATTAATGCTGCTGTGTGTTTCTCGATCTGGTTCATTTTCCTTTTTTGTTCCTGTAAATGGCCAGGTTTTTGAGCGTCCTTCATGGTGATTGTGTCTGAACGCTACAAGCATGATGGAAATTGACTTTTGATTATTACGGCCTAGTCTGGAGCTGTCCCTTAGGATTTTCTTGCTTATATTTGTTCGGCTGGCTTAGGGTGTTTGTACGGATTTGTAGGAAACGGATGTGAATCCCTTTGGCATAGGCACCTGCCAGGTTGAAGGCTTTTTCTTCACTGTTTTTATTCTCCTCATCTGAATGGGATTCTAATGACGTGAGTGTGTTTTTGTGCTGCCTGTAAATATTGCCCATGGTTTATACCGTGGAAAGTGAAGGTAATTGCCATTTGATTAGATTTCTTTTCAGCTGCAGACGACAACATTCAGATGCATAACAAGTGTATAATGTTCTTCCAGATGTGCTAGGGCTGTGCGTTACAACTTGCTGTGTGCCGTGTGGATGTAGAAATCTGTGTTTAGCTGTATACATCCCAGGAAACCAACATAATGTGGACTCACTCGGTGAAAATGACTTCCAAAGTTAGGTATCAGCCGTGGTTGTGAGCCGGTCGTTCTGGCTCATGAGTTCACTATTGTCTCCTTATTCTGTGCCGTTTCGCCTCGTCGTAATTGTCTCCTATTGTTACTTATGCCCATAAATAAAAACTGTTAGCATTTCTAATGAGAGCTTGAGATGAATGGATTAAATTGACCTAGACTGGGTTTAAAGGATAACCGGTTTCATTTTCCAAGTCTTTGCTAATGTTGATCGCCTGTCATAAAGCACCATTAACGTATAACCACACTTTCTAAACATTTTAACGTCATCATGACAGTACAAAGTTTTGATAGGTGGGATAGGTGCTGAGACCCCCATCCATCGCTGAACCGGTTAGCAGTGCACGGCTGACCGTTGTTCTTTCTGCGTAGATGCGGTTATCAAAAGAAGTGTTCATAAACTTTCTATTGCCTGTTCCACCTCTTTGACTTCACTAAAACAAAGGGGGGAGGGGTGTCTCAGCATCTAGATCCCCTAACTTCTGACATGTCAAATGTTTTTAAAAGTGCACTTAAACTTCCTAACCCCTTTTCCTGTATATCTAGAAGTTAATTGAAAATGTTTTCCTTTATAATCTTTTTAGACATCTGGGATGACTTGGTCTAACAGACGTCCCACCTTTTTTTCCATTGGTGATGAACCAATAAGGGTACGTTCACACACTGTGGATTTTTGCTGCAGATTTGACCAGGGTTTTCAGCCTGTTTAGTAGGAAAGGAAAATTGTTTGTAGAATACAGCATGCTGCAGAAAATCCAGACATCCGAATCTGTACAGGACTTGGCCACAATGTGTGAATGAGGCTTTACACTTTTTTCACTTGCCTTGCACTGTACTTTGCTGCAGGTTTTCCATGCAGTAATTACATCAGTGTAATGTGTCCATTTGAATAATGGTCATCTGCCATGTCAGATTTCACTTTGAAATGTATGAAGACACCTAAATGCATGGACCAATAAGTACCGTATATATGGCCAGGCACGCAAAGTGAATATTCAAACTCATTGAAAAAACGTTTATTAATGACTCAAAATATAGTAGACATATATTAAAACAAATATGCTTCAACTTGTGGTGCACATGCCCGAATTTACACTAACATCATCTCATCAGATCTAGGATAGTGATTATTCTATGTGGATATTACTACTTTACTGGAGTTACAACACTGCAACCTAGAAGACACATGTACTATGAACAGGCCTGTGTTATGTGTTCCCCAAGGTGAAGCATCTTTGTTTTTAGTTTTTATGAATTACAGTATATTTTGAGTCCTTAATAAACACTGTTATTTTTTCAAATTAGTTTGACTATTCACTTTGCTTGCCTGCCCATATAGACTTAGTCCAGACATTTAGGTGTCTCCATACAGCAAGTCCACGCCATGTGAACATGCCCTAATGGCAGCCATCACCTTATCCATAGCCCCTGTAATAGATATCTGCAATATGCAATGTTGTGGTATTTAACACAGATTTATATGCCATTCTGAGCTTAAAGATCATGGAATTTTAAGAATGTGATCTACCTTCTATTAGCCATTAGTTTATATTTAGTCTGAGAAACTGCTAATCTATATCAGAGTGATGTATGCATAGTGTATTGCTCTTCTGGATTTCATTCCCATGAGTTAAAAGCACTTTTCTTATGACTTGTGCTGTTCCCCTCTTATTCCTCCCTGAAAATCTGAAAAAGTCACAACTGAGTTACTATTTTCCATGTCAAAGGGACGTGTCCCCACAGTTCTGCACACTTTGGACAGTGCGAGTGTGTTGGAACTTGCCCTATTGAGAATGGAAAGGTAGCACCATTTGTCTATTGTGATCTATAAGTGCTACATTTCCTTCACATCCTGAAATTCAGAAGCATTCAGTGTACAGTCACTAGAAATGATCCAAATTGCTAAGTTTAAAACAATATTTTAAATGTTGTTGCCTGTGTGGCCTAAGTGTAGTTATCGATCCTGTGTTCGAACCCTTGTTCTCTTTCACACACAACATTACAGTATATTGGTTTCATTGAAGAGTTTATTACCCTGTGTCAAACCTGGAATGAAAAAAGATCACCCCTGATCTACTTTCATGTTTGTTTCTGTCAACAGGCCATCGAGGACGGAAATCTGGAAGAGATGGAAGAAGAAGTTCGGCTGAAAAAGCGCAAGCGGCGAAGAAATGTGGACAAAGAGGTTGTAAAAGATGATGGAGAAAAGCGAGAGAAAAAAAGAAGAGGACGTCCTCCAGCTGAAAAGTTATCACCAAACCCACCTAAACTAACTAAACAGATGAATGCTATAGTAGACACTGTAATAAACTACAAAGACAGGTAAGCATCTCATGACTCAAAAAGGTAAAGTTTCAAATTCTCTATTTTACCCCATAATGTTTTGGTTCGAATGAACCCCTTCCCAACCTGTGACACAGTGTATGTGTCATGAAAGTCGGTGCCAATCCGACCTGTGACGCATATGCTGCGTCACAGAATGATCGCGTTCCTGCAGGTCGGGTGAAAGGGTTAACTGCAATTTCACCCAACCTGCAGGGACAGGGGGAGTGGTACTTGAGCCCGGGGGGGGGGGGGGGAGGGGTGGCTTCGCCCCTACGATCGCTCTGATAGGCTGTTGAATGTGACTTTCATTTTCAATCAGAGCAATCGTAATATTTCACCAATGATAATTGGTGTAATATTACAATCCAGCCATGGCCGATGCTGCAATATCATCGGCCATGACTGGAGACCACGATCTGCCACCGCCACCAATCTCCGCCCCTCCGTCCTGTCCTCTGCTCCCCCGTGCTCCAATCCCACCCCCCCCCCATACTTACCGAGCTCCGGTGTCCGTCTGTCTTCTCCATGGGCGCCACCATTTTCCAAAATGGCGGGCGCATGTGCAGTGCCTTTTACCTGCAGATTTTTCAAAAACAGTGCAGAAAATTCCTCACACGAATCCGCAATGTGGGCACATAGCCTTAAAGTTAGGGTTGGAATTGGGGTTAAGATTAGGGTTAGGGGTGTGTTGGGGTTAGGGTTAGGCTTGTGGTTAGGATATGGCAAAAGTTGGGGTTAGGGTTGTGATTAGGGTTATGGCTAGAGTTGGGATTAGGGTTAGGGGTGTATTGGGGTTAGTGTTGGAGTTAGAATTGAGGGGTTTCCACTGTTAAGGCTCATCAGGGGTCTCCAAACGCGACATGCCGCCACCATTGATTCCAGCCAATCTTGCGTTCAAAAAGTCAAATGGTGCTCCCTCCCTTCCAAGCCCCGACGTGCGCCCAAACAGTGGTTTACCCAAACATATGGGGCATTAGCGTACTGAAAAAAAATTGCACAACAACTTTGGGGGTCTAATTTCTTCTGTTACCCTTGGGAAAATAAAAAAATGGACTCTAAAAAATTATTTTTGTGGGAAAAAAATGATTTTTTATTTTCACGGCTCTGCGTTATAAAATTCTGTGAAGCACTTTGGGGGTTCAAAGTGCTCACCACACATCTAGATAAGTTCCTTGGGGGGTCTAGTTTCCAAAATGAGGTCACTTGTGGGAGTTTTCTACTGTTTAGGCACATCAGTGGCTCTGCAAACGCAACGTGACACCAGCAGACCATTCCATCAAAGTCTGCATTCACTACTTCCCTTCCGAGCCCCGATGTGTGCCCAAACAGTGGTTTACTCCCACATATGGGGTATCAGCGTACTCAGGACAAACTGGGCAACAAATATTGTGGTCCAATTTCTCCTGTTACCCTTGTGAAAAGAAAAAATTGCTTGCTAATTTTTGAGGAAAGAAAAATGATTTTTTATTTTCACGGCTCTGCGTTATAAACTTCTGTAAAGCACTTGGGGATTCAAAGTGCTCACCGCACATCTAGATTAGTTCCTTGGGAGTCTAGTTTCCAAAATGGGGTCACTTGTGGGGGAGCTCCAATGTTTAGGCACACAGGGGCTCTCCAAACGCGACATGGTGTCCGAAACGATTGGAGCTAATTTTTCATTCAAAAAGTCAAATGGCGCTCCCTCCCTTCCGAGCCCTGCCGTGTGCCCAAACATTGGTTTATCCCCATATGTGAGGTATCGGTGTACTTAGGAGAAATTGCCCAACGAATTTTAGGATCCATTTTATCCTGTTGCCCATGTAAAAATGAAAAAATTGAGGCTAAAAGAAATTTTTTTGTGGGGAAAAAAAAGTACTTTTTCATTTTTACAGATCAATTTGTGAAGCACCTGGGGGTTAAAAGTGCTCAGTATGCATCTAGATAAGTTACTTGGGGGGGTCTAGTTTCCAAAATGGGGTCACTTGTGGGGGGAGCTTCAATGTTTAGGCACACAGGGCTCTCCAAATGCGTCATGGTGTCTGCTAAAGATTGGAGCCAATTTTTCATTCAAAAAGTTTAAATGGCGCTCCTTCCCTTCCCTTCCCCTCCCCCCCCCCCCCACATATTGGGTATTGGCGTACTCAGGACAAATTGTACAACAACTTGTGGGGTCCAGTTTCTCCTTTTACCCTTGGAAAAATAAAAAATATTGTTGCTAAACGATCATTTTTGTGACTCAAAAGTTAAATGTTAATTTTTCCCTTCCATGTTGCTTCTGCTGTGAAGCACCTGAAGGGTTAATAAACTTCTTGAATGTGGTTTTGAGCACCTTGAGGGGTGCAGTTTTTAGAATGGTGTCACTTTTGGGTATTTTCAGCCATATAGACCCCTCAAACTGACTTCAAATGTGAGGTGGTCCCTAAAAAAAAAATGGTTTTGTAAATTTTGTTGTAAAAATAAGAAATCACTGGTCAAATTTTAACCCTTATAATTTTGTAGCAAAAAAAAATGTTGTTCCCAAAATTGTGCTGATGTAAAGTAGACATGTGGGTAATGTTATTTATTAACAATTTTGTGTCACATAACTCTCTGGTTAACAGAATAAAAATAAAAAATTTGTAAATTGTTAAATTTTCAAAATGTTTGCCAAGTATCCATTTTTTTCACAAATAAACGCAAAAAAGCAAATTATCAACCTAAATTTACCACTAACATGAAGGCCAATATGTCACGAAAAAACAGTCTCAGAACCGCTGGGATCTGTTGAAGCTTTCCTGAGTTATTACCTCATAAAGGGACACTGGTCAGAATTGCAAAAAATGGCAAGGTCATTAAGGCCAAAATAGGCTGGGTCATGAAGGGGTTAAAAACTGAACGTTTCCTGAAGTACTTGTAAGTCTTTTGCATTTCTTATCAATTAAGAATTATGCGTGTCTTGTTTAATTGTTTATATAAATGGTGTACTATTTATTTCAACTTTTTACTTGTTTCTTAACCCGTTCACACCAGAGCTTTTTTCATTTTTCGCTCTCCTTCTTCCCAGAGCCATAATTTTTTTTTTTTCTTTTTCCATCAGTTTGGCCTAGTGAGGTCTTGTTTTTTGCGGGACGAGATGTACCGTACTTTTGAATGACACCATTGGTTTTACCATGTTGTGTACTCGAATAGGGGAAAAAAAATTGTAAGTGCTGTGAAATTGCAAAAAAAAAGTGCATTCCCTACTTGTCTTTTGTTTGACTTTTTTTTTTATTACGGTCCCTAAATGCTAAAACTGAACTGCCATTATGATTCTCCAGGTCATTACGAGTTCATAGACTCCAAACATGTGTAGGTTCTTTTTTCTAAGTGGTGAAAAAAAATTCCAAACACAAAACAAAAAAAACCTCTCTCTCTCTCTCTCTCTCTCTCTCTCTCTCTCTCTCTCTCTCTCTCTCTCTCTCTCTCTCTCTCTCTCTCTCTCTCTCTCTCTCTCTCTCTCTCTCTCTCTCTCTCTCTCTCTCTCTCTCTCTCTCTCTCTCTCTCTCTCTCTCTATCTATCTATATCTATATATATATATATAATGTGTGTATATATATATATGTATGTATATATTATATAAAACTGAATGTGTGTATGTATGTATGTCCGGGATTGGCATCTGAACCGTCGCAGCTACAGCCACAAAATTTTGCACAGTCACACGTCTGGACCCCGAGAGCGTCATAGGCTATGTTGTGAGGTGAAATTTTAACCCCGCGCTTTCCAATTCACCAAACAATTTTGCCCCTATCTACATAATGGGGAAAAAATGAAAGGAAAAGTGTTGGAGGCAAATTAACAGCTGCCAGATGTGAACAAGGGGGACTTAAAGAATGAGAGCGATGGCGCCAAAGAGTATATACTGTACAGTTGCTAAGGTGGGGCCCCGACATGGGATAATCACCACACCACCACGGGGATATGAACACACACACAAAATGCGCCACACACTACCACGTGCTCGAACACATACCACCCTCAGCGCACATTTCACCACACATACACCAACCTCGCCACATAAAAGTAGAAACACAAAAGTCGCCGCTCAAAACTCGCCACGCGCAAAACTCTCCACATTCAAAACTCGCCACACGTGCAAAACTCACCTCATGGAAAACTCGCCACACGCAAAACTTGCACACGCAGAAAAATTGCCACATGCACAAAAGTTGCAACACATGCAAAAGTTGCCTCACACAAAACTTGCACATACTCAAAAGGCACCACACATAAAACTCGCCACGCGCAAAACTTGCCATGCGCAAAACTTGCTGCACACAACTTGCTACACTAACCTGTCACATGCAACTCGACACACAAAAAGTTGCTACACGCATGTCGCCACACAAAACTCAACACACACAACTTGACACACGAAACTCGCCCTAAAACACACACAAGTCTGGTATTATCCTTCAAAAATAAAAATCTGATTAATAAGCAGACAAACTACAAGAGCAACAAATGTACCATATAGGAATCCGGCAGCTGTCAGTCACATGACCTGTCTATTATGTGTATGTGTGAGCTAATATATACTGCCAGGGGGAGGGCTTACTGTTGGCTGGGGATTTATCAGGCTGCCAATTTAGCTTACAAATACTGAGGTAAAAATACTGACCAAATAATGTGTGAACGAGGGCTAATACAGGAGGAGATGACATACAGACATATACTATATACAGGAGGAGATGACACACAGGTATATACTATTTACAGGGGAGATGACACACAGGTATATACTATATACAGGAGGAGATGACACACAGATATATACTATATACAGGAGAGATGACACACAGGTATATACTATATAGAGGAGGAGATGACATACAGGTACATCCTACATACAGGAGGAGATGACATACAGGTATATACTAAATACAGGAGGAGATGACACACAGGTATATACTATATACAGGAGCAGATTACCTACAGGTATATAGTATATACAGGAGGAGATGACATACAGGTATATGCTATGTATAGCAGGAGATGACATACAGGTATATACTATATACAGGAGGAGATGACACACAGATATATACTATATATAGGTGAGATGACACACAGGTATATACTATATACAGGAGATTACATACAGGTATATCTAATATATAAAGCTGAATGTGTGTATGTATGTGTGTATGTCCGGGATTGGCATCTGCACCGTCGCAGCTACAGCCACAAAATTTTGCACAGTCACACATCTGGACCCCGAGAGCGTCATAGGCTATGTTGTGAGGTGAAATTTTAACCCCGCGCGTTCCAATTCACCAAACAATTTTGCCCCTATCTACATAATGGGGAAAAAGTGAAGGGAAAAGTGTTGGAGGAAAATTGACAGCTGCCAGATGTGAACAATGAGGACTTAAAGAATGAGAGTGATGGCGCCAAAGAGTATATACCGTACAGTTGCTAAGGTGGGGCCCCGACATGGGATACTCACCACACACGGGGATATGAACACAAACACAAAATGCGCCACACACTACCACGTGCTTGAACACATATACGACCCTCAGCACACATTTCACCACACACACACCAACCTCGCCACATAAAAGTCGAAACACAAAAGTCACCACTCAAAACTCGCAACGCGCAAAACTCGCTACATGCAAAACTCGCCATATGCAAAACTAGGCTCACGCAAAACTCGCCACACGTGCAAAACTCACCTCTTGGAAAACTCACCTTATGCAAAACTTGCACACACAGAAAAATTGCCACATGTACAAAAGTTGCACCACATGCAAAAGTTGCCTCACACAAAACTTGCACATACTCAAAACGCACCACACATAAAACTCGCCACGCGCAAAACTCGCCATGCACAAATCTTGCTGCACACAACTTGCTACACTAACCTGTCACATGCAACTCGACACACAAAATGTTGCTACACGCTTGTCGCCACACAAAACTCATCTCACAAAAGTCGCTACATGCATGTCGCCACACGCAACTCAACACACACAACTTGACACATGAAACTCGCCCTAAAACACACACAAGTCTGGTATTGTCCTTCAAAAATAAAAATCTGATTAATAAGCAGACAAACTACAAGAGCAACAAATTTACCATATAGGAAATACGGCAGCTGTCAGTCACATGACCTGTCTATTATGTGTATGTGTGAGCTAATATATACTGCCAGGGGGTGGGCTTCCTGTAGGCTGGGGATTTATCAGGCTGCCAATAGCAACCAATCACAGCTCAGCTTCTATTTTGCTACAGTTAATTAACCTGAGCTCTGATTGGTTAATATAGGCAACAAAGACATTCTCAGTATAACAAAGCTAATATATGTTGTGAAATTCTTCTATTAGCTTAGTTTTTGCCTTTTAATAATTACATTTCTATCTATTTGTTTTGTGGTTTTTGTGCGCAGAATAAATTTTTGTTAACACATTCTATTTTGCTAACAGCAGTCATTAACCCGGGCGAAGCCGGGTAGTACAGCTAGTATGTGTGCATGTGTGTGTGTATATATATATATATATATATATACACATACACACACACACACACACACACACACACACACACACACACACACACACACACACACACACCATTTTCCGATACCCGTAGCGTCTCCATTTTTCATGATCTTGGGTTGGGTGAGGGCTTATTTTTTGCGTGCTGAGCTGACATTTTAGGCTATGTGCACACGTCAGGATTTCTTGCAGAAATTTCCTGAACAAAATCGGACGTCTTCTGCAAGAAATCCGCATGTGGATTTTTCACATTTTTTTTTCGCGTATTTCTCGCGTTCTTTGCGCGTTTTTTTTCCGGAGGTTCTGGGATGCAATAATATAGTGGGAAATCCGCAAAATTAATGAACATGCTGCGTTTTTTCCCGCGATGCGTTTTTTGTCGCAGAAAAAACGCAGCATATGCACAAAAATTGCGGAATGCATTATAAATGATGGGATGCATATGTACGCGTATTTTAAGCGTTTTTATCTTAAAAAAAAACCGTGAAAAATCCGGAACGTGTGCACGCAGCCTAAATGATACCATTTTGGTGCAGATACGATCTTTTGATCACCCTTTACTGCATTTGCAAATGCAGATAATGCAATGTCGCGGTGACAAAAAAAAACGTAATTTACTTTTTTTTTCTCGGTACTCCGTTTAGCGCTCAGAGTAATCCTTTTTTTTTTTTATTATTGATCGGGTGATTCTGAACCAAATATGTGTAGGTTTAATTCAAATTTTATTTTGAATGGGGCGAAACGGGGGTGATTTGAACTTTTATATATACAGCACAGACCAAAATTTTGGACACACCTTCTCATTTAAAGATTTTTCTGTATTTTCAGGACTATGAAAATTGCACATTCACACTGAAGGCATCAAAACGATGAATTAACACAGGTGGAATTATATACTTAACAAAAAAGTGTGAAACAACTGAAAATATGTCTTATATTCTAGGTTCTTCAAAGTAGCCACCTTTTGCTTTGATGACTGCTTTGCACACTCTTGGCATTCTCTTGATGAGCTTCAAGAGGTAGTCACCGGGAATGGTTTTCAATTCACAGGTGTGGCCTGTCAGGTTTAATAAGTGGGATTTCTTGCCTTATAAATGGGGTTGGGACCATCAGTTGTGTTGTGCAGAAGTCTGATGGATACACAGCTGATAGTCCTACTGAATAGACTGTTAGAATTTGTGTTATGGCAAGAAAAAAGCAGTTAAGTAAAGAAAAACGAGTGGCCATCATTACTTTCAGAAATGAAGGTCAGTCAGTACGAAAAATTGTGCAAACTTTGAAAGTGTTCCCAAGTGCAGCGGCAAAAACCATCAAGCACTACAAAGAAACTGGCTCACATGAGGACCGCCCCAGGAAAGGAAGACCAAGAGTCACCTCTGCTTCTGAGGATAAGTTTATCCGAGTCACCAGCCTCAGAAATCGCAGGTTAACAGCAGCTCAGATTAGAGACCAGGTCAATGCCACACAGAGTTCTAGCAGCAGACACATCTCTACAACTGTTAAGAGGAGACTTTGTGCAGCAGGCCTTCATGGTAAAATAGCTGCTAGGAAACCACTGCTAAGGACAGGCAACAAGCAGAAGAGACTTGTTTTGGCTAAAGAACACAAGGAATGGACATTAGACCAGTGGAAATCTGTTCTTTGGTCTAATGAGTCCAAATTTGAGATCTGTGGTTCCAACCACCGTATCTTTGTGCGACGCAGAAAAGGTGAACGGATGGACTCTACATGCCTGGTTCCCATCTTGAAGCATGGAGGGGGTGTGATGGTGTGGGGGTGCTTTACTGGTGACACTGTTGGGGATTTATTAAAAATTGAAGGCATACTGAACCAGCATGGCTACCACCGCATCTTGCAGCAGCATGCTATTCCATCAGGTTTGCGTTTAGTTGGACCATCAATTATTTTTCAACAGGACAATGACCCCAAACACACCTCCAGGCTGTGTAAGGGCTATTTGACCAAGAAGGAGAGTGATGGATGCTACGCCAGATGACCTGGCCTTCACAGTCACCAGACCTGAACCCAATCGAGATGGTTTGGGGTGAGCTGGACCACAGAGTGAAGGCAAAAGGGCCAACAAGTGCTAAGCATCTCTGGGAACTCCTTCAAGATTGTTGGAAGCTCATCAAGAGAATCCCAAAAGTGTGCAAAGAAGAAAAATCTTTAAATGAGGTGTGTCCAAACTTTTGGTCTGTCTGTGTGTGTGTGTGTGTGTGTGTGTGTGTGTGTGTGTGTGTGTGTGTGTGTGTGTGTGTGTGTGTGTGTGTGTGTGTATATATATATATATGTATATATATGTGTGTGTATATGTATATATATATATATATATATGTATATATATATGTATATGTGTGTGTATATATATATGTGTGTGTGTATATATATATGTGTGTGTGTGTATATATATATATATATATATATATATATATATATATATATATATATATATATATATATATTCATATTCAAAAAAGCAGGCAGCACTCCATTTTCCTAAAGTATGCAGGATTTAATGAACCCACATGTCTCTGCGACGTTTCGGCTCAACTGAGCCTTTCTCAAGGCTTTAAGAAAATGGAGTGCTGCCTGCTTTTTTGAATATATTGACTGGAGACGACCGGTGCACGGGTGGTCTGTGGGCATTGCACCCGAAGCTAAGTATAGGAGTTGTGCTGTTCCAATTTTTTGCTTATATATATATATATATATATATATATATATATATATATATATATATATATATATATATATATATATATATATATATATATATATATATATATATATTTCTCCTACGTATCATTGGGGGACACAGGACGAATGGGTGTTATGCTGCTGCCACCAGGAGGACACTAAGTTAAACACACACAAAAGATTAACTCCTCCCCTGCAGTATACACCCACAGGCTGGACAATCCAGAGCCAGTTCTTACTTAGTGTCTCAGGAGGCACTTGGGTCCTCAGGACCCCACCAATTTTCCTTTTTGATTTAACGGAGAGAAGGGAGCGACAGGCAATTTTTGTCAGCACTGATCTCTCCCGCACCAACAACGGGCAAGTACATGGAGCGTTCCTCCTGTATCCTTTCCCGCGACGATGGATGCCAGCCCTGGCTCACCTTTTCAGTGTGGCGACGGTTCCCTAGCGTTCCGATGTCCCTCCCTCCCTCTCAGGCGACCATGGGGACTAATCATCCACCTAAGTCTCCTGGAGCCAGGGCACAGCCGGACAGATTGACAGGGCGTCCGCGCAGCCGTCCACTGCATCACCACTGAACATAGCGGTTGACACATGGCGGCAGTAGCTCTCCACCCTCTCCCTATCTAGGTGAAGGCGGATAGAGCAGCGGTCCCATCGCACAAGGTAAGTGCGGGGACCGACGAGCTGGCAGCAGGGGGTCTCCTTCCTCTCTTCTATGGCGGCTCTGCAGCCGCGGGGCAGAGTGCGGCTCTGGGGCAGCGGGCGGCCCTGCAGCCGCGGGACAGCGGGCGGCTCTGCAGCCGCGGAGCAGCGTGCGGCTCGGCAGCCGCTGGGCAGCGTTATACCTCTGAGAGGGCTCGGCGGCTCCCAGGCCCGGGCCGGGCTACAGCGCCCGCCTACAAGCACGCCGCCGCCCGCCCATGACACGCCCCCTCCCTGGGCGCTTCTCGTTGCCCGAGAAGCGCCCTCCTCACTTCTCGGCGGCCATATTGGATCAGGAAGTGCGCTGGCGGCTCTGCAGCACCGCAGCGCTCAGGACTTCAGGATCTCCCTGCCAAGCCACCGCAGAACTTAGGTGAGACGCACCCAATAGGATTGTCTTCCCCCCTGCAAGTACGCTCACTCCACAGCAAATATGTCACAGTCTAAGCATAAACGGACTGGAAAGTCACACTCGGTTATTTTTGCTGTGTGCACCTCCTGCAAGGTATCTCTACCCCGAGGTCACACTACCCCGCTGTGCTTCGCCTGCGAAATGCCGGTGGCACAAGTTGCTCCGGCTCCTGACCCGGAATGTAGCGAGCCTAGTACCCCCGCATGGGCGTCCTCCCTCGCTCGCTCTGTGGCATCCTTGGAAAGGACGATACAGTCCCTCTGTGAGCCGTCCCTTAACCAGGGCACTTCCACGGATGATATAACGCGGTCTAAGATCCTCTCTCGGCCTAGAGGTCGTACCGTCTCCAGAAGCCCTCAATCATCCCATAAGAGGCCCAGGGTGACATCTCCGGTCCGTGATCGGTCATCCGGCTCAGAGAGCGAAGTCTCTCGTCCCTCATCCCCGTCTCATAGCAGGGAATCCTTCCTGGACGACGCATCCAACGTGTCCGGTTCCCCTGAGTATCATCAGGATCAGGAGACTCTAGATTCTCTCATAGATTCTGTTACTCAGACGCTTCAGTTAGAGGAGGAAACTCCGTCCAAGACGGCTCATCCCGTGTCATTTGGGCGAGCCACAAAGGCCCATAAATTTTTTCCTACGCACCCTCAATTCAAGGACATTGTCGATCTCCATAGAGTTCGTCCGGATAAACGCTTCTCAGGTCAGAAGGCTATGCAATCTAAGTATCCGTTCGCTCAGGACCTAACTAAGGAGTGGTCTCAGTCACCCTCTGTGGACCCGCCAGTGTCGCGGCTAGCCACCAGAGCGGTTCTATCCTCCTCCGAGGGCGCGTCTATCAAGCATCCCACTGATAGACAAATTAATCAGATGGCTCGCTCAGCCTTCGAGGCATCCTCGGCTTCTCTATTTCCCTCTTTTGCCATCACGTGGGTCGCAAAAGCCATGTCCCATTGGGCCGAGTCTTTATCCTCTATGGCACTACGGGCCGACTTACCCCCAGAGATTCCACATTTGGCCACTCAGATCGCCAGAGCGGGGGACTTCGTAGTTTCCGCATCCCTAGACGCGGCCAACTGTGCCTCACAGGCAGCGGCCAATGCTGTCACGATCCGCAGATCCCTTTGGCTCAGGGACTGGAAAGCGGACTCGGGGTCCAAAAAATCCCTCACGTCTCTCCCATACCAGGGCGAACGTCTTTTTGGGGATAAACTGGACAAATTAATTGCAGATTCCACAGGAGGAAAGAGCAAATTTCTTCCCCAGCAACGAACTTTTCGCCCCTTTCGCAATCAACAGGGCCGGGGCCGATATTTCCGTTTCGGCTCCAATTGGTCCAATCCCTCCTCCGCGCCATCTGGCGCTGGGAGAGGGCAGCGCAAGGACAGAGCCTCCCAGCCGTCTTACAAGCCTTCTCCCTCTTGGAGAGGCAGACCCAGACAACAGGGATCCCGAGGGCCCAGACCCGGCAGGTCTCCACCTCAATGACTTTTGGCAAACACCAAAGGACTCCGACAGAGTAGGCGGCCGCCTACTTTTCTTTCGGGACGCGTGGCTCTCGGTAGTTCCCGACCGATGGGTCCGCGACCTAGTGTCTTACGGTTACAAGATAGAGTGTGTCTCTCTTCCCCCATCTCGTTTCTTCCAGTCCCCCCCTCCCAGAGCAAGGGTCGATCAGTATTTCCAGGCTATAAGGGCGCTATGGGAAGACGGGGTCATCATCCCGGTACCTCAGAACGAGAGGTACCAAGGTTTTTATTCCAACCTTTTCATCGTACCAAAAAAGGACGGCTCAGTACGTCCGATTTTAGACCTCAAACTCCTCAACAAGTACGTACGCGTACATCATTTCCGTATGGAGTCCCTCCGCTCGGTAATTGCCTCTCTGGAAGAAGGCGAGTTTCTGGCATCTCTAGACGTACAAGACGCCTATCTGCACATTCCCATCCTACCGGCTCATCAGCGGTTCCTCCGCTTTGCCGTCCAGGGACACCATTTTCAGTTTGTCGCCCTACCCTTCGGGCTGGCCACCGCTCCTCGGGTATTCACCAAGGTCATGGCAGCTGCCGTGGCCATTCTCCATGCTCGAGGTGTAGTGGTGTTGCCTTACTTGGACGACATTCTCATAAAGGGTCCCTCCTTTCGGTCCTGCTCAGAAGCAGTAGACGTCACAATAGATACCTTTTTGCGCCTGGGTTGGAAAATCAATTTCAGGAAATCTTCCCCAGTCCCGGCTCAAACCATATCCTACCTGGGGATGATCCTAGATTCCTCTCAGGGTCTGGTACTTCTACCCCCGGAAAAGGTATCCACTCTACAGAGAGAAGTCCGAAAGCTTACCCAACCTCGCCCTCACTCCCTACGCTTCTCCATGAGGGTACTCGGCAGGATGGTGGCGGCAATGGAGGCAGTGCCTTTTGCGGTTTTTCACCTCCGTCCTCTACAGCACGCCCTTCTGGCAGTATGGGACAGGAATCCCGCCTCGCTAGACCGCCGTCTCCTTCTCTCTCGTTCCATCAGGCAGTCCCTCAGGTGGTGGACCAACAGGTCCTCCCTGACTCGGGGGAAGTCTTTTCTTCCGGTCCACTGGTTGGTTGTCACAACGGACGCCAGTCTCTTCGGCTGGGGTGCTGTGTTCCGTTGCCACTCGACTCAGGGTCGCTGGTCCCCGCAGGAATCTCAGCTACCCATCAACATCCTAGAGATTCGGGCGATCAGACTGGCACTCCGCCAGTTTCAGCCGTTTCTTTCCGGCCGCGCGGTCAGAGTCCAGTCCGACAACGCCACTGCGGTAGCCTACATCAACCGCCAAGGGGGCACTCGCAGCAAAGCGGCCATGGTCGAGGTATCACTCATTCTCCGCTGGGCCGAGACCAACCACTCCATACTCTCAGCAGTTTACATCCCGGGCGTGGAAAACTGGGAAGCGGACTTTCTAAGTCGCCACAGTCTCGATCCCGGAGAGTGGTCTCTCCATCCCGCAGTCTTTCACCAGATATGCTCTCGTTGGGGGACCCCGGACGTGGATCTGATGGCATCTCGCCTCAACCGCCAGGTTCCCGTCTTCATGGCCAGGTCTCACGACCCTTCAGCTTTCGGAGCCGACGCTCTCGTCCTCTCATGGCAGAGTTTCAGACTCCCATACATCTTTCCCCCAATTCCCCTTCTGGCAAAGGTTATCAGGAAAATCAGGGCAGAACGGATTCCAGTAATTCTCATCGCTCCGGACTGGCCGCGCAGGACGTGGTACGCCAAGATGGTGCAACTGGTTTCAGACGTACCCTGGAGGCTGCCGAGCCGCGCAGACCTCCTGTCTCAAGGGCCCATTTACCACCCGAACTCAGAGGTCCTGTGTTTAACGGCGTGGCCGTTGAGTCCTGGGTACTGAGGCAGAGGGGTCTGCCGCAGTCGGTCATATCTACCATGCTTCGCGCACGCAAATCTTCTTCCATGCGCATCTACCACCGCGCCTGGAAGGCTTACTTCGCCTGGTGCAGGGATCGGGGACGGTCTCCCCTCCAATTTTCTATTCCTCACATTTTGGAATTCCTCCAATCAGGCGTAGATTTGGGCCTTGCTCTCAGCTCTCTTAAGGGCCAAATTTCTGCTCTCTCGGTTCTTTTCCAGAGAAGGTTTGCAAACAAATTGCAAGTCAGGACTTTCATCCAGGGGGTTTCTCATATGGTTCCACCTTACAGGATGCCCTTGGAACCATGGGATCTGAATCTGGTCCTCTGTGCTCTTCAAGAGCCCCCCTTTGAGCCCTTGCAAGAAGTGTCCTTGCGTTTCTTATCGTGGAAGATTGCTTTTCTCGTGGCCGTCACGTCTATTAGACGTGTCTCTGAGCTAGCAGCCCTGTCCTGTCAACCTCCTTTCCTCGTGTTCCACCAGGACAAGGTAGTTCTAAGGACATGTCCGACTTTTCTTCCAAAGGTCGTTTCCTCATTCCATCTTAATGAGGAGATTGTCCTTCCTTCACTGTGTCCTGCTCCTTCTCACCGCACGGAAAAGGCTCTCCACACTCTGGACCTAGTGAGGGGTCTCAGACGTTATGTCTCCAGAACTGCGTCTTTCCGTAGGTCAGACGCCTTGTTCGTTCTTCCGGAAGGGCCACGGAAGGGACTCCCCGCTTCCAAGGCTTCCATTGCCAAGTGGATTCGTTCTGCCATCCAAGAGTCCTACCGCGTCAAGGGTCACGCTGCACCTCCGGGGATCAAGGCTCACTCTACCCGGTCAGTCGGCGCGTCCTGGGCCATCCGGCACCAGGCATCGGCAGCGCAGGTCTGCAAGGCTGCTACATGGTCCAGCCTACATACATTCACGAAGCACTACTATGTGCACTCTCAGGCCTCGGCAGATGCGTCCGTTGGTAGGCGAATCCTACAAGCGGCAGTGTCTCATCTGTAGTTCATAGGTGCGCACAGCATTCCTAACTTCATGTTACCCACCCAGGGACTGCTTTGGGACGTCCCATTCGTCCTGTGTCCCCCAATGATACGTAGGAGAAAAGGAGATTTTTGTGTACTCACCGTAAAATCTTTTTCTCCGAGTCATCATTGGGGGACACAGCACCCTCCCTGTTAGCCTAGTTGGCTCAATTGTTCTTTTCAGTCTGAGTTTGTTGACTATGACATGTTTTCTGTTTGTTATCTGGCTTACTCCTACTGCTTTGTTACCGAACTGGCTCTGGATTGTCCAGCCTGTGGGTGTATACTGCAGGGGAGGAGTTAATCTTTTGTGTGTGTTTAACTTAGTGTCCTCCTGGTGGCAGCAGCATAACACCCATTCGTCCTGTGTCCCCCAATGATGACTCGGAGAAAAAGATTTTACGGTGAGTACACAAAAATCTCCTTATATATATATATATATGTATGTGTATATATATATATATATTTTACTTTTGGCATTCTTCAATAGTCTAAATAGGAGACTAGAAGCTGCCATAGCCCGATTGGCTCTGCTACATAGAGGCGATGGTCAGAACGTCTCTGTGTAGTAGAATTGCTGACTTGCTATGAGCGCCGACCACTGGGTGGTGCTCACCGCAAGCAGGCACTGCCAACCATAGAGGTCTCCACGATCACGTGGTCACAGGTGGGCATTTTTCTGGCGCGATTGCAGGAAGCACCATTTAAATGCCGTTGTTAGTTTGACAGCGGCATTTAACTAGTTAATAGCCACGGATGGATCGCAATTCCACCCGTGGCTATTGCGGGCACATGTCAGCTGTTCATAACAGCTGACATGTCCCGGGAAAGATGTGGGTTCACCGCCGGAGCCCACATCAAAGGGCAATACAGACATCGGCGTACTAATACATCCAGTGTCGGTAAGAATTAAAGAGTCACCTGTTACTTTGTTCACATTACGTTATTGGCCTACATCAGATGTATAGAACAATGTATAACGTTTCCCGCTAAATACATTGCAAGCAGACTCCACTGGGAAAAAAATCTGCAAAGTAAGAATGCTTTTACAAATAGGAGTATTAATAGTATTAGTATTAACACAATGCAAAGTGAATGAACAAAAGTGAAGTCTAAATCAAATCCGTATTTGATATGACCAAAATACACTTGCACATAGTTTAACCCTGATTGACAGAGCAAATGTTGTACTTAATGACTTTTCAATTCTGACCACTGTCACTTTGAGGCCATTACTCTAGAACACTTCAACGGATTCCACTGATTCTGAGATTGTTTTTTTCATAACATATTGTACTTCATGTTAGTGGTAACATTTCTTTGAAATGACTTGGTTTATTTCTGAAAAAAGAAAATGGAAATTTGGCAAAAATGTATAAAATTTTGCAAATTTCAATCTTTTAATTTTTGTACCCTTATATCAGAGAGTCATGTCACACAAAATAGATAATAAGTAACATTTCCCACATGTCTACTTTACATCAGCACAATTTTGGAAACCTAATTTTTTTGTTAGGACGTTATAAGTGTTAAATGTTGACCAGCGATTTCTCATTTTTCCAACAAAATTTATAAAACCATGTTTTTAGGGACCACTTCACATTTGAAGTGAGTTTGAGGGGTCAATAAAACAGAAAATACCCAAAGTGACATCATTCTAAAAAATGCACCCCCTCAAGGTGCTGAAAATCACATTCAAGAGGTTTATTAACCCTTCAGGTGCTTCGCGAGAACTAAAGCAATGTGGAAGGAAAAAATGAACAGGCGCCATGTTGCGTTTGGAGACCCCCTGATGTACCTAAATAGTGGAACCCCTCAGTTCTATCTCCAACCCTAACACAGCCCTAACTCCAACACACCCCTAACCCTAATCCCAACCATAACCTTAACCACACTCCTAACCCCTACACACTTCTAACGCCAACACATTCCTAACCTCAATTAGTGTTGCCATAATATGTCTTGTGAAATTAGCATCTTCCAGAACTTTACCTTTTGTAGCACATTTTGGCTGTTTTTCGCCTCCAACACAACTCTGTCTCAGTTAATGACCATTTCAACCTCCAAACAAAAATACTGAATATTATCACCTCTTATTTAGAACTGTTTACTCATACACCGGACTAAATCCTACAAAATCCTTGACTTTGTGCAAGTGTACCTAGAAGAATTGATGCCCTTTTATGGCAAAACGTGGTTATACCATAAATTGATTTGATTTATATTTCTCTTTTGTTGATACACTTTCCAAGGAAACACAGGTTATACTGCATCTTTTCTCCCCAAACTATATATCAGTCTGCTCAACTTCCCCAGCTCTATAACATGGTGCCTGCGGATTGGACAGTTTTCTTCTAGTGCAAGCAATTACCTTTGTAAGTCACATGCTCGGTGATAGGAAGTTCACCTGTGTGCAATCTAAATGTATCATGGTCTGTCAGTATATACACACCTTTTCTGAAAAGCCACAGAGGCTGCAACACCATTAAGCAAGAAGCACCACTAACCAAACAACACTGAAGACCAAGGAGATCTCCAAACAAGTCAAGGACAAAGTTGTTAAGTACAAGTCAGGGTTGGGTTACTAAAAAAACAAACAAATCCCATTCTCTAATGATCCCCCGGGGCACCATCAAATGGAAAGAAAATTGTTCCACAATAAAGCAGCCAAGAGAGGGCCGCCCAACAAAACTAGCCTAGGCAAGGAGGGCATTAATCAGAGAGGCAGCACAGAGACCAAAGGTAACCCTGAAGGAGCTGTAGAGACTGGATTTTCTGTCCATATGACCAATATATGCCTTACACTCCATAGAGGTGGCCTTTATGGAAGAGTGGGTAGAAAAAAAACCTTTACTTGCTCACACAATTGTAAGGCTCGTTTTGAGTTTGCCAAAAGATGTGGGAGACTCCCCAAATGTAAAAAAGGAAGGTGTTGTGGTCATATGAGACCAAAATTGAACTTTTTAGCCACCAAGGTAACAGCTAGGTCTGCCATTAAACAAGCACAGCTCATCAGTAGAGATAAGCGAATATGTTCGGAAATGATTGCCGAATTTGAATTTGCCATATTCGTGCCATAGTGGTACCCTGTTTGTGCCGAAATTGTTTGACGATCGTTTCTGCACATATTTGCTCATCTCTAATCCCATTGACTCCAATGGCATTTGGCGAATAGGCAAAACGCATATTTGCCGGCGATCGTAATCCGAACCGAATATTGAAAAATTCGCTCAATTCTACTCATCACTCCAAGAACACCATCCTCACAGTGAAAACTGGTGGCAGCGTCAGCGTGGGGATGTTTTTTGACAGCAGCGATAGGGAAAATGGTCTGAGTCGAGGGGAACATGGATGGTGTAAAACACAGGGATATTCTTGCCCAAAACCTATTTTTGTCAGTGATTTGAGACTGGGACGGATGTTCATCATCCAACAAGACAATGACCCAAAGCATACTGCTAAAGCAACACTTGAGTGGTTAAAGGCAAAACGTGTAAATGTTTTGGAATGGCCTAGTCAAAGCCCAGACTTTAATCCAGTTAAGAATTTGGGGTCAGACTTGAAGATTGCTGTTCACCCGAGGAAACCATCTAACTTGAAGGAGGTGGAACTGTTTTGCCTTTAACCCCTTTCTGTCATTGGACGTACTACTCCGTCCATGTGGGGTGGGCCCTACTTCCCAAGGACGGAATAGTACGTCCAGCGCGATCGGCCGCGCTCACGGGGGGAGCGCGGCCGATCGCGGCCGGGTGTCAGCTGACTATCGCAGCTGACATCCGGCACTATGTGCCAGGAGCGGTCACGGACCGCCCCCGGCACATTAACCCCCGGCACATTGCGATCAAACATGATCGCAGTGTTCCGGCGGTGCAGGGAAGCATCGCGCAGGGAGTGGGCTCCCTGCGTGCTTCCCTGAGACAATCGGTACAAGGCGATGTGCTCACTAGTACCGAGCGTCTGCTCCCTGCAGTCCCCGGATCCAAAATGGCCACGGGGCTGCATCCGGGTCCTGCAGGGAGGTGGCTTCACAGCGCCTGCTCAGAGCAGGCGCCGGGAAGCCTCCCTGCTGTGCTGTGTGATCGCCGATCTGACACCGTGCACAGAAAAGTGTCAGAGATCGGCGATCTGTCCCTTTACTGTGATGCCCCCCCCCCCCCCGGGGCAAAGTAAAAATGTAAAAAAAAAAAAAAAAAATGACATGTGTAAAAAAAAAAAAAAAATCCTAAATAATAATAATAAAAAAATATTGTTCCAATAAATACATTCCTTTAGCTAAATAAAAATAAAAAACCATAAAAGTACACATATTTAGTATCGCCGCGTCCGTAACGACCCGACCTATAAAACTGTCCCACTAGTTAACCCCTTCAGTGAACACCGTAAGAAAAAAGAGGCAAAAAACAACTCTTTATTATCATACCGCCAAACAAAAAGTGGAATAACATGCGATCAAAAAGACGGATATAAATAACCATGGTACCGCTGAAAACCTCATCTTGTCCCGCAAAAAACGAGCTGCCATACAGCATCATCAGCGGAAAAATAAAAAAGTTATAGTCCTCAGAATAAAGCGATGCAAAAATAATTATTTTTTTCTATAAAATATTTTTTATCGTATAAAAGCACCAAAACATTAAAAAAATGATATAAATGAGATATCGCTGAAAGCGATCAAAAAATGTCACGTGCCCGAAAATGATACCAATAAAAACGTCAACTCGTCCCGCAAAAAACAAGACCTCACATGACTCTGTGGACCAAAATATGGAAAACTTATAGCACTCAAAATGTGGTAACGCAAAAAACATTTTTTGCAATAAAAAGCGTCTTTTAGTGTGTGACGGCTGCCAATCATAAAAATCCACTAGAAAACCCGCTATAAATAGTAAATCAAACACCCCCCCCCCCCCCCCCCTTCATCACCCCCTTAGTTACAAAAAATTTAAAAATTAAAAAAATGTATTTATTTCCATTTTCCCGTTAGGGTTAGGGCTAGGGTTGGGGCTAGGGTTAGGGTTGGGGCTAGGGTTAGGACTACGGTTAGGGTTGGGGCTAAAGTTAGGGTTGGGGCTAAAGTTAGGGTTAGGATTACATTTACAGTTGGGAATAGGGTTGGGATTAGGGTTAGGGGTGTGGTTAGGGTTACAGTTGAGATTAGGGTTAGGGGTGTGTTTGGATTAGGGTTTCAGTTATAATTGGGGGGTTTCCACTGTTTAGGCACATCAGGGGCTCTCCAAATGCGACATTGCGTCCGATCTCAATTCCAGCCAATTCTGCATTGAAAAAGTAAAACAGTGCTCCTTCCGTTCCGAGCTCTCCCGTGCGCACAAGCAGGGGTTTACCCCAACATATGGGGTATCAGCGTACTCAGGACACATTGGACAACTTTTGGGGTCCAATTTCTCCTGTTACCCTTGGGAAAATACAAAACTGGGGGCTAAAAAATAATTTTTGTGGAAAAAAAAAAAAGGATTTTTTATTTTCACGGCTCTGCGTTATAAACTGTAATGAAACACTTGGGGGTTCAAAGTTCTCACAACACATCTAGATAAGTTCCTTGGGGGGGTCTAGTTTCTAATATGGGGTCACTTGTGGGAGGTTTCTACGGTTTAGGTACATTAGGGGCTCTGCAAATGCAACGTGACGCCTGCAGACCAATCCATCTAAGTCTGCATTCCAAATGGCGCTCTTTCCCTTCCGAGCTCTGCCATGCGCCCAAAAGGTGGTTCCCCCCACATATTGGGTATCCGCGTACTCAAGACAACTTGGACAACAACTTTTGGGGTTCAATTTACACTGTTTCCCTTGAAAAAAATACAAAACTGGGGGCCAAAAAATAATTTTTGTGGGAAAAAAAAAGGATTTTTTTATTTTCACGGCTCTGCGTTATAAACTGTAGTGAAACACTTGGGGGTTCAAAGTTCTCACAACACATCGAGATAAGTTCCTCGGGAGGTCTAGTTTCCAATATGGGGTCACTTGTGGGGGGGTTGTACTGTTTGGGTACATCAGGGGCTCTGCAAATGCAACGTGACGCCTGCAGACCATTCCATCTAAGTCTGCATTCCAAATGGCGCTCTTTCCCTTTCGAGCTCTCCCATGCACCCAAACGGTGGTTCCCCCCACATATGGGGTATCAGCGTACTCAGGACAAATGCAACAACAACTTTTGGGGTCCAATTTCTCCTGTTACCCTTGGGAAAATACAAAACTGGGGGCTAAAAAATAATTTTTGTGGGGGGAAAAATATAATTTTTATTTTCACGGCTCTGCATTATAAACTTCTGTGAAGCACTTGGTGGGTCAAAGTGCTCACCACACATCTAGATAAGTTCCTTAGGGGGTCTACTTTCCAAAATGTTGTCACTTGTGAGGGGTTTCAATGTTTAGGCACATCAGGGGCTCTCCAAACACAACATGGCGTCCCACCTGAATTCCAGTCAATTTTGTATTGAAAAGTCAAACGGCGCTCCTTCGCTTCCGAGCTCTGCCATGCGCCCAAACAGTGGTTTTACCCCCACATATGGGGTATCGGCGTACTCAGGACAAATTGTACAACAACTTTGGGGTCCATTTTCTCCTGTTACCCTTTGTAAAATAGAACAAATTGGAGCTGAAGTAAATTTTTTGTGTAAAAACGTTAAATGTTCATTTTTATTTAAACATGAGATGTAGTCCCTAAAAAAAAAAAATGGTGTTGTAAAAATGAGAAATTGCTGGTCAACTTTTAACCCTTATCTCCCTAATAAACAAAAAAATTTGGTTCCAAAATTGTGCTGATGTAAAGTAGACATGTGGGAATTGTTACTTATTAAGTATTTTGTGTGACATATCTCTGTGATTTAATTGTATAAAAATTCAAAGTTGGAAAATTGCGAAATTTTCGCCAAATTTCCGTTTTTTTCCACAAATAAACGCAGGTAATATCAAAGAAATGTTACCACTATAATGAAGTACAATATGTCACGAGAAAACAGTGTCAGAATCACCAGGATCCGTTGAAGCGTTCCAGAGTTATAACCTCATAAAGGGACAGTGGTCAGAATTGTAAAAATTGGCCCGGTCATTAATGTGCAAACAACCCTTGGGGGTAAAGGGGTTAAAGAATCGGCAAAAATCCCAGTGGCAAAATGTAGAAAGCTCCTATAGATTAATGCTAAGCGACTTGCAGCTGTAATTGCCGCAAAAGAAGGCTCTACAAAGTACTGACTGTAGGTGGGTAGTTAGGTAGTTATGCACACTGAAGTATTCAGTTATTTTGTCCTACTGTATTTGTTGTTTGATCCCCAATATAAAGAAAACCAAATGTTCTTAGTTGTAGGCATGTTCTTTACATTAAATGTTGCAAAACCTAAAAAAAAGTGAAATTCCAGGTTGTGAAGTAGCAAAAGAGAAAAAAAATGCAAGGGGGAGGAATATTTTCACAAGCCACTGTATATGTACTGCAAAGCCAACACTGTGCATCACCAAAAGAACACCATACCCACAGTGAAGCAGCATTATATTGTTAAAACCAGAAGTTTACATACACTATATAAAAATACACACATGCATGTCTTTCTCAATATCTGACATGAAATCAAAATAAACCTTTCCAGTTTTAGGTCAGTTAGGATCACCATAATTATTTGCCAAATGTCTGTGAGAATATGCATTTGGATTATGTTAACATAACGTGATTTTTGTTTAGACTGGTTAAGTCTGAAACCTGCCTGGAAAAAGGGCTAGAAAACTTGGACAATAGTGTACATATACATTCTACTCTCTTCATATGTTCAGTCTTCTAACATCTTCAGATTTCCGGAGAACCCAAATGGTTAAAAGTGAGCTGACCATTCTTAAGAAGTTTACAACTTTAAAGATGCTCCATACTTTAGCACACAGGTCAATGGGAAGGGTGAAAAGATGGCTGGACATCGTGGTTAGCGTTTTGCCTGAAAAAACGCTATTGTATGGATTTTTTTTAAATTTATTTTTATTTTTTTAAAGCCATGAAAACGCTAAAAAATGGTGAAACGGCACCCAACGGAAACTACCATTAGCACATGGTGCCAGAACCCTTGCTATCAGCAGGGCGCCTTCCACTGTCCTGTAGTGTTGGATGTGTCCTGATCGGACAGGTTGCAGTGCCGCTAGCCAAGTCTATTGTTCCTGCGGCAGGGGCATCAGGCACATGTCTCTGCAGAGCCTAGCTCTGTGCAGAAGTGACACATTCCGGTGACATGCTCTGCCGCTATAGGAATAGTGGCCGTATGCGCTGACCACTCGTGCCAATGCTTCTCTCCCCTCCCCTGTTACAGCTTCTCCAGGGGCTCTAGTGAGTGTGCCCGACACAAAGCCTTCTGAGCACCGCCCGTTCATTGTGCAGTCTTCCCTCGCTGCGGCAGGCATCGCTTGTTGCCTGGAAACAGTAGTAGCAGTAGTGTGCGCGCTGTGAGCACAGCAAGGCTTATATTTATTGCTGAGTGAATGGACAGCATCATGTGCACATTTGAACATTCTTTTTTCTAGCAGGCAATGACTGGTCATAGACACACACAACCCAGGAAATGTCAGTATGCATGTTAGTATGGTGATTGACAATCATGGGCAACAAATGAAATGTCCAGTAGAATGTCTTTGTGTCCTATATCAGACAATAGAAGATAAATATATTGGGTGTATAGTTTTCTCCACTAGGTGGCATCACCTGCAGAACAACCTCTTTGGTCACAATAGTTGATGCTATGATTTTACGAAGAATTAATATCTGTAATAGGTGTATTCAGCACATTGTAGTCTATGATTTGTGCCTTTTTATATTGTCCCAGATGTCACCTGATGATTTATTTAAGCACATTTGGCACAGATAATCTATAAAGGTGCATGGTTCGTTTTTAATTTGTTAAAGATTTTTTCTTAATTTCTTTCAAATTGTGTTTTTTTTTCTTTTTGTATAGCTCTGGACGGCAGCTAAGTGAGGTTTTTATACAACTTCCTTCTAGAAAAGAGTTACCAGAATACTATGAATTAATCCGCAAACCAGTTGACTTCAAAAAAATTAAGGTAAAACATCCGCACTGTTCTCTAAAGCAGCTAGATGGGTATTTTTGTGACTTATCAAACTAATTTACACAATCACTCTGCACATAGCGTGCAGTACTAGTTGCTTTACTTCTACATGGGTGTGTATATCCCTTGTTTATTGGGGAGACGTGGCAAGCTTTGAAAAATATCAGTCTGCTACATGGAAGTAAAGGCGGGAACTGCCCTACATTGGCAAGCTGTTCAGGCAAAATCATTAAAAGGGTTGTCCGCTACTTGGGGAGAACATTATCAGAGTATAATAACTGCTATACTTCAGTGCCGACATTGTTCTAGTGGTCTGGGGTTACATGACTGTCTGCAGGGCTCACGTGACATAATGTCACGCAAGCCCTGGGAGAGACAGTGACAACACCGCTGGTACTGTGCTGACATCGGAGGAGAGTATAGCTATTATTTTATAAGGGGGTAACTACTGACTGGGATTGGGTTGTCGAGTCATGAACAAGACTTCTAAAATAGCATTAAATAACTATTTGTAATCATTACAAGTGTTTGACGCCTGGATGCTGTAACCGTGTTGCTTATTTGTCAAAGATTCTTGAAACGTGCAGTTCATAACAGATATGAATGAGATGTACATTTCCAGAAAACTATAGGGAAGGAGTCAATGGCCCGGGTGTATAAATAGTGATTTTCTGGTTTTGGAAACCCCCTGTTCTGGTCGCAGATTAATTTAATAGAAGCAAACTGCACTTTTCTCGCCCTTTCTGAGCCCGCTGCTGACATTTCACTGCTGTTTGCGGTGTCTGTCATTGTCTGCTCGGCTGAAGTCGCATCAACAGTGCTGCAGCCAATCATTAAGGCCATGTTCACACGCTGCGGGTTCCTCTGCGGGTTAATCCCGCAGCGGAATTGAAAATCTGCAGGGCAAAACCGCTGTGGTTATCCCTGCAGATTTATCGCGGTTTGTTCCGCGGTTTCCGCTGCGGGATTACTGCTGTACTATTGATGCTGCATATGCAGCAATATGCAGCATCAATAGTAATGTAAAAAATAATAAAAATTGGCTATACTCACCCTCTGACGTCGCGATCTCCCCGGCGCTGCAAGCGGCTGTGCCGACAAGGACCTTCGTGACGTCACGGTCATGTGACCGCGGCGTCATCACGGTCATGTGACCGCGACGTCACCACAGGTCCTGTTCGGCACAGCAACTGAGACCGGACGCCGCGGGCAGCGCTGAGAGGTGAGTATAGCTTCATTTTTTATTTTAATTCTTTTTTTTACACTATTTATGGTTCCCAGGGCCTGGAGGAGAGTCTCCTCTCCTCCACCCCGGGTACCACCCGCACATTATCCGCTTACTTCCCGCAACGTGGGCACAGCCCCATGCGGGAAGTAAGCGGTTCAATGCATTCCTATGGGTGCAGAATCGCAGCGATTCTGCACAAAGAAGTGACATGCTGCGGGTTGTAAACCGCTGCGTTTCTGCGCGGTTTTTCCCGCAGCATGTGCACTGCGGTTTGCGGTTTCCATAGGGTTTACATGTTAATGTAAACGCTATGGAAACTGCTGCGGACCCGCAGCATCAAAATCGCGGCGGTTCCGCGGTAAAAACCGCAGCGTGTGAACATGGCCTAAGGCACCACTCTGGTGGGGATGGTTTGTTTTTTTTTCCTCTCATCGCTGGAGTGGTTCCACTAATGCATGTTACCTGTCCCTAGTAACATACTTACCAGCTGCCGTCTCCAGCCCAAACCGACCATCTTTTGATCGCTAAAATATTTTTTTTTTTACAATTGAGATACATTAAAAATTTTACACTGTTTTGACTTTTATAACCTCCGTATCTGCTGACTGCAGAATGAGGTAACTGGGTCGGCCACATTTTCTTTCTTTTATCAGATGTCTAGAGGACATAATTTTGCAGCACTTACTATTATACAGCTATGACAGGCTCTGCTCCTGTTACGGCAGCCTTCCTCTCAGACCGCACAGATCTCCAGTCCATACAATGGCTGCTGGTGGAGGAGCATGTGACCAGACCTGTCCAGCAGTCTCCACCAGGAGAAACGCCATTTTCTCATGTGAGGATTTCCATTGGACAAGGCTGCTGGACAGGTCTGGTCACATGCTCCTCCACCAGCAGCCATCGTATGGACTGGAGATCTGTGCAGTCTGTGAGGAAAGCTACAGGAGCAGAGCCTGTCATAGCTGTATAATAGGAAGTGCTGCAAAATTATGTCCCTAGACCTCATTCTGCAGCCTAATCGCAAAAATGATTTTGAGCCCTACTTACATGCATTTAAGTAAGAAAAAAAATTGTCCTCAAACCTGGACAACCCCTTTATTAAACATGGTTTGTGTTAAAGGCAATCTGTCACCTAATTTTGGCCCTACATACTGTGGCCACCGACATCAGGGGCTTATCTACAACATTCTGTAATGCTGTAGATAAGCCCCCGATGTAACCTGAAAGATAAGAAAAACAAGTTAGTTTATATTCATCCAGGGGCGGTCCGATCCGATTGGCGTCGCAGTTCCGGTCCGGGGCCTCCCATCTTCTTACGATGACGTCCTCTTCTTGTCTTCTTGCTCCTGCACAGGCATACTTTGTCCTGTTTAGGGCAGAGCAAAGTACTGCAGTGCGCAGGCTCCTGGAAAGGTCAGAGAGGCCCAGCACCTGCGCACTGCAGTACTTTACGCTGCCCTCAACAGGACAAAGTACGCCTGTGCTGGAGCCGCAGCAAGAAGACGACGTCAACGTATGAAGATAGGAGGCGCCGGACTCAGACTGCGACACCCATTGGACCGGACCTCCCGCCCAGGTGAGGATAATCTAACCTGTTTTTCTCATCTTTTAAGATACTTCGGAGGCTTATCTACAGCATTACAGAATGCTGTAGATAAGCCCCTGATGCCAGTGGCCGCAGTTTATAGGCCGTTTTTGGGGTGACAGATTCCATTTAATGAATTTATAAGTCAGGGCTTACAATTTTATCTACCTGTACTGAATGTAAAAAGTGACTTGGATAAAACCGTGAGTGTAATGTGGATCTTTTCTTTCTGAATCTATAGGAAAGGATTCGTAACCATAAGTACAGAAGTGTAAGTGATCTAGAAAAGGATGTCATGTTGCTGTGCTACAATGCCCAGACGTTCAATCTGGAAGGATCCCAGGTTTGTATGTCTGTGTTCTTTTCATTGGTAATTGATGCTGCTTCACTACCGCTCTACTACATTATCACATAGCGGCATTAAAAGGTAGCTTGGACTATGCACACCTTGCCATCGTGGGCATCAACAGACTCCAGTGAAATGCGGATTTCCTTGCAGCGCCACTGGAGGGAGACAATGCCTGGCACACTACTCATTGAAAGGAATAGGAGAACTTTGGCATTTACTGAATACACGCTATCCTAGTACATGGGTGACCACGAAACTAGCACCCAGCAGAGGTTATGAGCGCACGGAAGGTTGTTTGCACCTAGGAGTTCACTTCACGCTAAAAAAGTTTAGGGAAATAAGCTGGAAAATGGGCACTTGTTGTCGCCAAGAGACCTATTGGGGTAAGTGGACAATGTGAAGGATATCCCAATGCTTGTCACCGCTCCCATTGTGGGAATATGACAGCCCCAGCGTTCAAAACATCGCAAGGATGGCCATTTATTTAAATTTATTCTTTATCCACTTCAGCTTCTTTTTTAAAGGGTTAATTTTTCTATGACTGCCGCTTTAGTTCCAATAACA
The DNA here is from genome assembly GCF_051348905.1 of Ranitomeya variabilis. Taxonomy (NCBI): domain Eukaryota; kingdom Metazoa; phylum Chordata; class Amphibia; order Anura; family Dendrobatidae; genus Ranitomeya; species Ranitomeya variabilis. The sequence continues at coordinate 397,455,999 of NC_135232.1, forward strand.
TAAAAAAAAAAAAGCTACTTGAAGATTGTTCGGATAGTAGGTAAATTTGTGTGACCTGCTATTTTTTTTTTTCTTAGGAAATTGTCTTCTACTTCTAGCACGTTATACTACTTGTATGTTGCTTAACGTTGCTCGTGCTGATTACAAATAACATTGGAAAAATTATAAAAATAATCAGAAGGTAAACTTGCCCAAAACACAAGTCTGCAAAACTTTCTGCAGGTCTGGAAACAAGCAGTCTTGTAGAGAGGAAAAAAAAAAAAAAGCTGATGATTTGCATTTTGAGGTAGCGGATAAATAAATCGGCAGCAGCACTTTGCTGAAGGGGAGATTAGCATACCTTAACTTTTGGTTGCAAAATGGCAATAAATGGGGACAAAGGAGAAGATATTTAGAAAGCAATCTTAATGTTGGCTTGTATTTCGTTTTCTTTAAGTAATTGAAGCAGATTGGCTTGAATAAATCTCTATACTTCATGATCATTGTACATATTTAACCCCTTTCCCAACTGAAACGTATCCACTTGTCATTGTGACCTAGGCCTTATTGACTTGGGACGAATGGATACGTCCCAGCGATTTCGCGCACACAAAGGTTGTGCACATGCGATCGCTGCCAGGTGTCGGCTAATTCTGACAGCTGAAACCTGGCACTTTAACCCCCTAAATGCTGCAATCAAACTAGATCGCCGCATTTTGGGAGCAGGCAGAAGGGAGACAGCCCCCCTGCCCTTGGATTGGAGACCCCCGATCATTGCCATGGTGATCCAATGTCGTCATGACGTCGTCCCGAGTTACCAGAGCTAGTAAAGTTGCTTGATCATGCTCACATCATGATCAGCAACTGTGACAGTGCAGCGCTGACAGTTTGCATAACATAGGGATGCTCCTACATCCAAATCTATACAAGTGATCAGCCTGCAAAAAATGAAAGTCCCATAGTTGGACAAAGTAAAAAAGTTATTAAAAATTGTAAAAAAAAAAACAAAACAAAATAAATCATATATACATACATACACAATACAATGCATACATTTGGTATCACCGCGTCCAGAACGTCGGAACCTATGAAACTGTCCTACTAGTTAACCTCTTTAGTGAACACTATAAACAAAGGCAAAGAACAATGCTTTATTATCATCCCGATGAACAAAAAGTGGAATAAAACGCAATAAAAAAGACAAATGTAAATAAACATGGTACCACTGAAAACGTCATCTTGTCCCGCAAAAAACAAGCCACCATACAGCTCCATTAGCATAATAAAGGTCACAGCTCTCAGAATAAAGCAATGCAAAAATAATTTTTTCTTTAAAATAGTGTGTTAGCGTGCCAAAACATAAAAAAAAAATGAGTATGGTATCGCAATAATCGTACTGACACACAGAATAAAACTGCCTTATCAATTTTACAACACGCGGAACATACTGCATTTTTCGGACTATAAGACGCACTCAGGTTTTAGAGGTGGAAAATATGGAAAAAAATATTTGAAGCAAAAAATTGTTAAAATACTTAATAAGATAAATAACATACTATTATATGTGATATTATATATAATAGTATGTTGGAAGCTAGGGGCAGAAGATGGTGCTGCGAGACCAGTGTGGTGTCTGTAAAGTACTATATGAAGGGAGGGTGAGAATAAGAATGCAGGCACAGGGCTTATATAAAGCACCACTCCAGCACTGAAAAATAACATTGGAGTGCTGCTTTAAGATCCCATTGGGAGAACTATAACTCCCAGCATGTCCTACAGATCCTATGGTATGCTGGGAGTTATAGTTCACCACAGGTGTAGCAGAGTGCTTTGTGTTGTAATGACTATCCTTTTAATTAATTCTTACTTGTACAGGTCCTGCAGACAGACAGCCATGCTGTGGTGAGGTAAAGAGCTGGAGCATCCCATGACCGCACAGAGCCCTCCCTCTTGTTGCCTCTCCACAGGTCATAAGAGGAAGCTAGCAGATTCTAGTGCCGTGTCTGAAGGTCCTGTGATGACGACATGAAGACGGAGGGCTCTGTGCTGTCATGTGATGCTCCAGCCCGCCTTCTTCATGACCTCACCACAGGTCCTATACCGGCGCACTCAGCAGAGCAGGTGTGCGGCGATCTCTCCTCTGGCTCCTGCCTCCTCCTCCACCGGACACACAATCTCCCCAGCCGCTGCAGGAATCCGGCGCTGGGGAAACTATGTGAGTCTGCTGTTTAAGAGAAGGAATGCTCATTTGCTGCTCCCCGCTCGGCACTGACAGGTGGGCGGGGAAGTGGCTACTGAATATTCCTAAACTTTAAGCATCGGGACCACGTGGTTTCCCCAGTGCTGGAGTACTGCAGCAGCGACATTTTCCTGTCTCCTGCAAGTGCGATCCCACTCCATCGCTGCCCCCTTCCTACATGTTACATTTGGACCATAAGACGCACCCCAAACTTTCCTCCCAAATTTGGAGGAAAAAAAGTGCGTCTTATGGCCCGAAAAATACGGTAACCCGTAAAAAAACAACAACAAGAAAATCCTGAATTGCTGGTTTTTGTTTATTTTGCCTCCCACATAAAACAAGCCCTCATATGACTCTGTGGGCCAAAATATGGAAAAATTATAGCTCTCAAAATAGTTTTTGCAATAAAAGGTATTTTTAGTGTGTGACAGCTGCTAAACATAAAAACCCGATATAAAGATGGTATTGCTGTAATCGCACCCGAAGAATAAAGTTGCCTTATACCGCACGAGGAACGACGTAAAAAATAAATGAAACCAATACTTCACATGCTGTTTTGTTCATTCTGCTGTCTCACAAAGATCGCAGTAAGGCTCGGTTCACATTTTTCCTGCACTCTATGCTGAGCGCTTACACCGGGGTTTCATTGTAAATCTCTGAAATAAATACGTGATTCAGATGGGCCCCCCCGTTGGAAGATTCCCTATAATGAGGCAGATGGAGGCACCGTGGGCACCATAGGACCTGTGATCCGGCGGTGTCCGTCTTTTTAGGATTGCATAAAAGTGCTGTCAGCCACAGTTTTGTGCACTTTTGTAAAAGACACCTCTGAACAGAGACCAAACGGAGTCCAGTGTAACTCTGCTGCCTCATTATATTGAATGGGGGGTTTCATCTGAATCATGTCACTTGGAGATTTAGATGGAAACCTCAAAGTAAGTGCTCAGCGTAGAGCGCCGAATAAATGTGATCCAAAACATTCTGTAAATGTTCCAAATAAAAGCTTCAACTCAATCCACAAAATAGTAAGTTCCCACCCAGGTTTGTCATCTGTTAACGGAAATATAGGGGGCTTCCACGTTAAATGTAGTACAAAGGCTCTGGAAAAGTGAAATGGCTCCTCACCCCTCAAAAGAAATTCAGCACATTCTGCACTCGCAAATCCAAACGCCCGTTCTCCCTTCTGAGCCCCAGTGTGCCTAATCCACATATAGCGTCCACATGTTTGGCATTTCTGAAGCGCTGAGAGCCCACCTAACTTACGGGTCCATGCCTCCAGAAGCAACAGTTGGGCATAATGTACTGGTCACTACTATCGCAGTTTGCAATTTTCACTCTGCAACATTTATTGCTGCTTGTTTCTGGAAAATACCCATGGAGTGAAAATCGACACTACACCTATAGATAAATTCCTAAAGGGGTATAATTTCCAAAATGAGGTCACTTGAGGGGGATTTTTGCTCTTCTAGCAATTAGGGGGCTTTGTATATGGAGTCCGCAAACTGTTCTAGGAAAATCTGTGCTCCAGGAGGCAAATAGCGCTCAATCCCTCCCGAGTCTCGCTGTATGGCTAAGCAGTACTGAACAGCCACATATGGGGTATTGCCAAGTTCTGTAGAAATTGTGGGACAAATTTTGGTGCCATTTTTACCCACTTCTTGTGTGATAATGTAAAATCTGGGGTTAAAACAAAATTTTGGTGGTAAAAATGTAATTATTTTTTCTTCACTGCCCAGTGGTATAAAATTCTCTAACACACCTTTTGGTGTCAATATGATCACTGCATCCCTAGATGAATTCGTTGAGAGGTGTAGTTTGTAAAATGGGGTCACTAATTTGGGGTTCTGCTGTTCTGGCAACTCAGGGGATTTCCCAGTTGGTCATGGCACCCGCAAACCATACCTGTAAAATGTTCACTGTAGTATGGCACTCCTTCCCTTGTGAGCTTGGCACTGTGCCTGAAAAATATTTCCCGATTACATGTAGGACACTCAGAGAAAAAATTGACCTCAGTTTGTTGTTTAAAAAAAAAAAAATTCCTTAGAAAAATTAATAATTGGGGCTAAAATATTTTAGTTGTAAAAATGTAATCTATTAATTCTTCACCACTCAGTGGTATAAAATTCTGTGAGGCACATGTGGTGTCAATATGATCACTGCACCCCTAGATGAATTCATTGGGGAGTGTAGTTTGTAAAAAGAGTTCACACATAGGGGGTTTCTGATTTTCTGGCACCTCCGGGTCTCTGACAATGTGACATGCCACCCTCAAACCATTCCAGCAAAATCTGAACTCTAATATGGCGCTTCTTCCCTTCTGAGCTTTGCACTGTGTTTCAGACGTTACATTCCCCCACATATGGGGTATCAGCGTACTCAGGAGGAATTAATTTCTCCTGTTACCCATGTTAGGATAAAAAAATGGGGCTAAAGTAATATTTTTTTGTAAGGGGAAATTTGATTTTTATTAATTTATTTTCACATATCAACGTTATAAATTTCTGTGAAGCACCTGAGGGCTCAATGTGCTTGCCACACATCTGGATCTGGTTTCCAAAATGATGTCACTTGCGGGGGATTTTCACTGTTTAGGCACATCAGAGGCTCGCTAAACACGACATGGTGTCTGTTTATTGTTCCAGAAAATTTAGCATTCAAAAGTCAAATGGAGCTTCTTCCTTTCCGAGCCCTGCCGTGCACCAAAACTGTAGTTTTCTCTCACATATGGGGTATCTGTATGCTCAGTAGAAGTTGCACAACAAATTTTATGGTCCAATTTTTCCGGTTGCCCTTGTGAAAATAAAAAAAAAATGGGCCTAAAGTAAATTTTTTGTGAAAAAAGCACCTTTATCCTCAAAGATGGTTTGCACGTTAATGATCAAGCAAATTTTTACAATTCTGACCAATGTGACTTTATGTGATTATAACTCTGGAACGCTTCAATGGACCCTTGTGATTCTGAGATTGTTTTTTCGGTGACATATTGTACTTCATAATAGTGGTAACATTTCTTCTATATGAATTTGAGGGGAAAACATTTTTTTTTTAAATTTAGCAATTTTTAAACTTTTATTTATTTATGCCCTTAAATCACAGATATGTCAAACAAAATAGTTAATAAATAACATTTCCCACATGTTGCTCCGTGTTGCTACTTTACATTAGCACAATTTTGGAACTACATTTTTTTTTTTAGGGAGTTATAAGGGTTAAAAGTTGACCAGCGATTTCTCATTTTTACAACAATTTACAAAACCAATTTTCATAGGGACCACATCACATTCGAAGTAATTTTGAGGGATCTGTATGACAAAATACAGCAAAAGTGACACCATTCTAAAAACTGCACCCTCAAGGTGCTCAAAACCACATTCAAGAAGTTTATTAACCCTTCAAGTGCTTCAAAGGAATTTTTGGAATGTGGGGAAAAAAATTAACATTTATCTTTTTTTCCCACTAACAATTTACTTTAGATCCTATTTTTTTTATTTTAACAAGGGTAACAGGAAAAACTGGTACCCAAAATTAGTTGTGTAATTTTTCCTGACCATGCCAATACTCCATGTGAGGCAGAAAACCACTGTTTGGGCACACAGCAGAGCTTGGAAGGGAACGAGCCCCATTTTACTGTTTGAATGCAAAATTTGCTGGAACAATTGGCGGCCACCATGTTGTCTCTGATGTGCCTAAACAGTGAAAAAGAAAACACAAGTGACACCATTTTGGAAACTAGAAACCTCAGGGAACTGATCTAGATGTGTGGTGAGCACAGTAAACCCTCAGGTGCTTCACAGAAGATTATAACTGAGCCGTGAAAATAATAATTTAATTAAAAAAAAAAAACCACATTTCCCCCACAAAAAATGTTTTTAGCCCTTAGTTTTAATTTTTCAAAGAGCTAATAGGATTTTTTTTTAACACTAAACTGAGGTCCATTTTTTCCTGAGTGCGCAAGTACCCTATATGTAATCAGAAAATACTTTTCAGGCACAGTGCAAAGCTCAGAAAGCAGATTTTACCGTTATGGTTTGCAGGTTCCATAACCCACTGGGAGAACCCATGAGGGGCCAGAACAGCAGAACTCCAAATAAGTTACCTCGTTTTACAAATACACCTCTCAATGAATTCATCTAGGGGTGCAATGATCATATTGACACCATGTGTGTCTCACAGAGTTTTATACCACTGGGCAGTGAAGAAAAAAATAACTATATTTCAACTTCATACGGTAATTTTGTTTTGACTTCAGATTTTACATTTTCACACAAGAAGTGGTTAAAAATGGCACCAAAATGTGTCCCACAATTTCTACTGAATGTGGCAATACCACATACAGTTGTGCTCAAAAGTTTACATACCCCGGCAGAATTTTTGCTTTCTTGGCCTTTTTTTCAGAGAATACAAATAACACCAAAACTTTTTCTCCACTCATGGTTAGTGGTTGGGTGGATCTCAAAATTGCCAAGATCCATGTTCCGGAGTTATTACCTCATAAAGGGACAGTGGGCAGAATTGTAAAAATTGACCCGGTCATTAACGTGCAAACCACCCTTGGTGGTAAAGGGGTTAAAGGTCAAGTTCTGCCTTATTTTGTCTTCAGCTTCTCTCCATCAAGGAGTGTAATCTGAAAGGAATTTATCACAGATAAAAAAAATCTAAATTCCCTGCCCTTAGTATTATACTCACCACCTGCCCTCTTCATCTATTATCCCTGTTGCTCCAGTGTTATGCAGGCTGTGACTAGAGTTGAGCGAATATGTTCGGAAACGATTGCCAAGTTCGCACATTGGTACCCTGTTTGTGCCGAACTTACGTTTGACGATAGTTTCCGAACATATTTGCGCATTTATATTCCCATTGACTCCCATGACGTTCGGCTGTGTTCTGCAAATATTGTAAAAACAATATTCGCTGGCTATTGTAATCTGAACTGAATTTTGAAAGATTCGCTCAACTCTAGCTGTGAGCTGCCAGATCACTCCAGTGTTTGCTTGTCGAGTTGCAAATCATTTCAGAATTTATGGTAAGTCTATGAGAGCTGGAACTAGGAGAGAACGTGCCTCTCATAAACTTGAGCTAGTTTCACATTTGCCTCTATCTGCGCAGCGTATAATCCGCAACCATAAACACATGCAAAAACGCATTCTATTGCAGCATTTATCTGCATCAGCTTACGCATTACTGCAAAAACAACGCAGCGTTTGCATGCGTATTTATTTGCATTTGCGCTTTTTATGCGCATGCGTTTGGTATTTCCAGGAGGGCGTGTCTTAAAACAGTTCCTGGACATGCACAGTCCGAAGTACGCAAACGCATCGTACGCATGCGTTCCCATAGGCAGTAATACTTTTTTTAACGCACTCATCTGCATGCCTGCGCATATTTGACTGATTTTTGACGCTTCCAAAAATGCGCCCCACCGCGAAAAACGTATTCGTATGCAAAAGCGAGCGCATACAAACTCGTGTCTTGTATAGACTAATAGTGACTAGCGTGTATATATATATATATATATATATATATATATATATATATATATATATATATATATATATATATATATATATATAATATCTCAAAAGAAGGCAGCACTCCAAGTTCTTTCAGGGTGAAAAAAAGGTAGGATTTATTCAGCCCACATCTCTGTGCGACGTTTCGGCTCACACTGAGCCTTTTTCAAGCAGTGAGTGGTACCAACAACTGTGATTTTATAGGCATAATCTACAATCATTTGCATAATTACTTATACATCATATCTACTTTATAGAAAATTATTACAATGTGCGCATAAATATTGTTCGTGCGTTCATTAAAGTGCATTGTGCTAACGTGTTAATATAGTTTTATATCCTCACAGTTTTTTCTTTTTTTATAGAGTTTATACATTTTCCCATTAGTTCTTTCATACTGTATGCAAATCGCATGTTATTTATATTTATAATCATCCTATTTCCTTACCCTGACGCCCACAGAGCAGACCACATGGAGGACGCTGTTTGGTATTATCGGCGTTCTATACTCCCTACTGCGCATGTCACACGTCATCACACTCTGCCATAGCCTGCCAGCCAATCCAAATCCACTTGCAGTAAACTCCTCCCTGCGCATGCGCACTCGGCTTTCTGTCCGTGCCGCGGCGCCATCTTGGATGTGGCTAACTGTTTCCTAGTGCATACTATCTATGAGTAGCCTGTATATACACAGCGGTACCCACAATAATATTGAAATTCTTTTATCATTGATGTATTGCGTTATATTTTCTCACAATAGACATTACATGGCTTAGTAACTTGAATTTACACCCTGGCATAACGGACGGCACCTTTTTCAGGCTGTCTCCGCTTGCCAATGTCCCTCTAACTAGATCCACGGCCCTTCAAGGCCATATCATCATCGCCGGAGGATTCATATAAGTGATGATACACTGCCATATGTCCATGTATTATATATATATAGAAGGCTTAAACTCCACTATGTTTTATAATGCATTTACTTTATTGAGTAGCTAAGACATAGCTAATGGCAGACAGTGATGACATAGTCAAGAAAAAAATAACAAATATTATGCAACAAAAGAGAACAAAGCAATAAAAAACAAATTATAAGTAATATCCTCCATGTGGTTATGCTCCGTCTGCCGTCAAGCTGGGAATTGCGTAATCTTGGAAAACGTGAGGATATCTCTAGAATAATATAAAATGGCAATAAAAATTAGGGTAAGGACACAGAAATTACATTTCTATATCTCACTCCAATAATCAAACTAAGAGCCCATATACATCTGATTCTTAGGCATACCTTCACAGGGCTAATACATGTTAGGGTAGATTTTAAATTCCACATTGAGTCCTTTTGGTTTTAGGGTGTTCAGTTCATAAATCCATCTCAGTTCTTGTTTTTTTTAAAAGGGATACTCTATCCCCTCCTCTCCTCTGTATGGGGACCTTATCAATTATTCTAAATTTGAGATCCTTCTCCACATGTCCCAATTCCGTAAAGTGTTTCGAGACCGGGAGGTCGTCGCTTTTTTCTAATTGAGTGTCGGTGATTGTTAATGCGCACTTTCAACTCACACGTCGTCTCCCCCACGTACCATAGTTTGCAAGGACATTCTAACAGGTAAATTACATGGTCAGAATTGCACGTTAAAAATTGTCTAATTGTATATATTTTGTTAGTGTCCGGTTGTTTAAATGTAGGACCCTTTAGCATGTGTGCACAATTCACGCATGACAAGCATGGGAAGCAACCCTTCTGGCTTACCCCAGTAATCGTGGTCTGACACATATTTTTTAAAGGACCAATGTCAGACTTTACTACATGGTCTTTAATATTTTTACCTCTACGATAGGAAAACAGTGGGGCTCCCTGAATTCTTTTATGCCCGGCAAGCAATTACCTAGCATTCCCCAGTACATACATACATACACACACACACACACACACACACACACACACACACACACACACACACACACACACACACACACACACACACACACACACACACACACATACATACATACACACACATATATACATATATATATATATACATATATATATATACACATATATATATATATATATATATATATATATATATATATATATATTTGCATGCCCATAAAACTTGGCCGATATAGGCTTATACTATAAGGTCTGCTTTCTTGCATTAATTGTTCATGCTATTTTTTCTCTTCGCCACGACAGCACCCACTGAGAGAGGGGATCCGCCCCTAGGAACAGGAAACCCTATGGAGAGATAAAAGGGGCGGTCCCCCTCGCTCCCACAGTTTGGTTTCCTGTTCCTACGGGAATCCATGGAGAGAAGAGGATGCCCAGCCTGGATGCCGCTTGCGCGGTTTACCTTAGGGGACGGCAAGGGCTCCAGAGCTGGAAGCAGCGTCGGGGGTCCTGCTTCGGTTTCCCCCCTCTGCTGGCAGACGCCGTGAGGCCAGGACGGTGGTTGCTGGCTCACGGGATTCCAGCCGGTTTTTCGTCTGCGGGAGCAACGCTGTGGTGAGGTTAGCGTCGCGCCGTCCTCGGCGGACGCATATGCAGCATGGAGCCCCAGTGTATTCCCCCGGAAGTACAGGTAAACTTCCGGGGTGATGGAGGAGGAGGACAGCGCCTGCGCTGACACCGGCGGCAGCGCAGGCCCATACAGTATGGCCGCGACCCGGAAGTGACTAGCGCTTCCGGGTACAACCGGAAGAAGATGGCGGCCCCCATATGAAAGGACGCCGGCGATAACGCTCCGGCGTCCACTATGGATTCTGCGCCGGACGCTGTGATGTCTTCGTTAGAAGCCACCGCATCCACTCCACGCAGCCATACCAGCACCAGCCGCTCTAAGCAGAGCGGATCTTCTAGGAAGAGCAAGTCGGATCGTGCCATTCCTCAACCCGTGCCTCAGTCTCCTCCTCATCAGCCGGTACCTTCACACAGCTTCACTGGGTGAGTGTATATCTACCCTATTTAGGCTGATTATTGTTCCCTCTCCCTCACACCCTAGGCCAAAAGGACGGAAAAAACGAAACACAGACAGTGTGCGTTATGTCTCCAGCCCCTTCCAGATAGTCATAAAAAGAGGCTTTGTAAACCGTGTATTGACTCTACCCTACGGGAAGAAGCCTCCGTTAAATCGGAAGACATTAGGGTCATGATTAGAGAAGAACTACGAGCCCTACATAGTTCTGTCAAAGAGCCGCGTACTAAAGGAAAAAAGGGGTACGTTTCCCCTATATCTGACCAGTCGTCTGATAGAGAAAATGCAGACTCTGATATTTCCTGTGAATACGTTTCCTCAGATGAGGACCAAAATACATGCTTTCCCACCGACAGCATTGATAACCTGGTAAAATCAGTCTGCAACACCATGGGCATTGAAGATTCTAAGGTCCCTAAAACGCAGCAGGATATCATGTTCGCTGGTCTGTCAGAAAAGAAAAGACCCTCCTTTCCTGTAATAGCGGCAGTAAAAGATCTAATCAAGAAAGAGTGGGAAAGCCAGGGGCAAAGGGGTTTACCTCCAACCTCAAAAAGACGTTATCCATTTAATGATGATGAGTTCTCATTATGGTCAAAAGCCCCGAAGGTGGATGCAGCAGTGGCATCCACATCCAAAAAATCCTCACTGCCCGTGGAGGATTCGGGCTCATTACAAGACCCACTGGACCGTAAAACCGACACTCTTTTAAAAAGAGCCTGGGAGTCATGTACGGGAGCCTTTAGGCCGGCAATATCGGCTACATGCACCGCCAGGTCCATGCTAGTCTGGCTAAATGACCTGGAAGAGGGACTAAAAAGCGGTCTCTCTAGAGACAAATTAATATCCTCTATACCTTTGATTAGAGGGGCTACAGCCTTCCTGGCGGACTCATCTGCTGACTCCATACGCTTGGCGGCCAAATCAGCGGGACTCACGAATGCAGCACGTAGAGCCCTGTGGCTTAAGGGATGGAAGGGGGATCCCCAAACAAAATCTAAATTGTGTGGCCTCCCATGTCAGGGTGAGTACCTGTTTGGTACTAAACTAGACGAGATCTTAACTAAAGCGGGAGAGAGAAAAAAGGGCTTCCCTAATGTTAATTACCTTCCATCCTATAGGAGAGCGTTCCGGAAGCCAGTGTTTAATAGAAGGAAAGATTTTAAGAACCAGGACCGCTGGGCCACTAGAGACACCAAACAAAGGGGTGCATTCTTCGGGAAGCGCCCTTTCAAACCTGAGGACAAACCCCGTTAGAGCGGATCTACCTGTGGGAGGTAGATTATCCTCCTTCGCAGATAAATGGCGGCTGATAACATCAAATAGTTGGGCAAATGATCTTGTCACCTCCGGCTTAAAATTAAGATTTTCCCGAGTCCCTCCGGACTCATTTCTATTGACTTCATTAAAATCTCAATCACAACAGGAGGCATTGGAACAGGAAGTAATGAGTCTTCTGTCCAAGGGGGTATTGGTGGAAGTTCCACTTCTTCAGGAGGGCAAAGGGTTTTACTCCCCGTTATTTCTAATACCAAAACCGGATGGATCATTTAGAACCATTATAAACCTTAAAAAATTAAACACCTTCTTAGAGAATCAAACCTTTAAAATGGAGTCTATCCGTTCCACCATAAAACTCCTGTTTCCCCATTGCTTCATGACGGTTCTGGACTTGAAAGATGCGTATTACCATCTCCCAATCTTTAAAAAACATCAACAATATCTCCGCGTGGCGGTTGTCATAAAAGGATATATACGGCACTTTCAGTACACAGCAATGCCCTTTGGACTGTCAATTGCTCCAAGGGTATTCACTAAACTAATGTCAGAGGTCATGTCATTTCTAAGATTAAAAGACACCCTCATAATCCCATACCTAGACGACCTTCTAGTAGTAGGAAAATCCCCCTCACAATGTCAACAAAGATTAAATCACATGATTTCATCCTTGCAGAACTTAGGATGGATAATAAATTGGGAAAAATCTAGGTTAATCCCAACGACTCGACAGGTATTTTTGGGGATCATATTAGACTCTATAACTCAAAGGTGTTTTCTCCCAGAATCTAAACAGATGACGGTGAGGAATAAAGTTCAGTCTATACTAGATAAACCTATAATTTCCCTTCGGGAGGGTATGTCCTTACTTGGCTCCTTCACGTCATGTATACCAGCGGTTCCATGGGCCCAGTTCCACTCGAGGTGCTTACAGTATGCAATTTTAAATGAGGAGATAAAATTACATGGCCGATTAGACGGTAAAATTTCCCTTTCTAGTGACGTAATCCAATCTCTAACCTGGTGGTTACAACCAGATCATCTAATTATCGGGGTTCCCTGGGAGGTTAAACCCTCAAACATAATATTTACGGATGCCAGCCCTCATGGTTGGGGGGCACACTTGGGGAACCAGGTTGTCCAGGGGCTGTGGTCGGGTTCGGAATTAGACGACTCATCAAATAAAAAAGAACTAAAAGCCATCTATCATGCCCTATGTGAATTCCTCCCACAGTTGCACGGAACACATACCAGGGTTCTCTCAGACAACATGACATCAGTGGCTTACGTCAACCATCAAGGCGGAACGAGATCAGGCACTCTCATGTCTATAGCCGAAAACATCTTGACTATAGCCGAAAATCATCTTCTGTCCTTATCAGCACTTCATGTCCGAGGGATAGACAACGCGAAAGCAGACTTTCTCAGTCGTCATACCCTCCATCAGGGGGAGTGGGTGTTAAATCGTCGGATATTCAGTATGATAACTATAAAATGGGGTATACCCGACATAGATCTCTTTGCCACAAGAGACAACAGGCAAGTAAAAACATTCGCCTCAATGTTTCGAACAGACAACCCCGATGTTCTCGACGCCCTCCAGATTCCATGGACATTTCAGAAGGCATATGCCTTTCCCCCGATGGTTCTTCTTCCAACAGTCATCAGGAAGATAAGAGAGGACAGAGCGAGTGTGATATTGATCGCTCCATTCTGGCCAAAGAGACCATGGTTTTCCCTGCTCAGAGCCATGTCCATCTCGGATCCATGGATTCTCCCAGAGAATCAAGATCTGCTTTCCCAGGGGCCCTTCAACCACCCTCATGTGAAGGGTCTGCGGTTGACAGCCTGGGATTTGAGAGGCAGCTGTTAAAACTAAGGGGCTTCTCTGATAAACTAATCGATACCCTATTGCTGAGTAGGAAAAGATCCACTACATCGATCTATGTAAGAGTATGGAAAAAAATTTTAAGCCTCTATCCCTCAGCCTTGTCAAATGAAATTCCAGTCCCTATTATTCTTGAATTTCTCCAAAGAGGACGTGATTTAGGCCTCTCAGTTAACACCTTAAAAGTGCATGTTTCAGCGCTAGGGGCTTTATATAGTCACAACGTTGCAGGAGATAGATGGATATCCAGATTCATCTCAGCCTGCCAGAGAGCAGAGCCAGTCCATATCCCCAACTCACCTCCTTGGGATGTTAATCTGGTCCTTGAAGCCTTGACAAACCATCCGTTTGAGCCTCTAGATTCTGCTCACATTAAATATGTCTCCCTCAAGACTGCTCTTCTTGTCGCCTTAGTATCGGCAAGAAGGGTAAGTGACATACAGGCGCTATCAGTAGATCCTCCATTTATGTCAATATTGCCAGATAGGATTGTCCTAAAAACAGACCCTTCCTACTTGCCTAAGATGTGTACTAAATTCCATAGATCTCAAGAAATCCTTCTTCCTACCTTCTATAATAACCCTACGAATCAGGAGGAAGAAAAGTACCATACTTTAGATGTGAGAAGGGCTGTGATAACCTATCTAGACAGGACTAGTCCCTGGAGGAAGAGCAGGGCTCTCTTTGTTTCCTTCCAGGGTCAAAGAAAAGGAGCTGGTGTTACCAAAGGCACATTATCCCGATGGATTCGGGAGGCGATATACCTGGCCTATTCGTCTAAAGGGGTAGATCCACCTGAGACTGTAAAGGCACATTCCACCCGGGCGATATCATCATCCTGGGCAGAGCGGGCAGAGGTTCCAATAGAACTCATATGTAAGGCCGCAACCTGGTCGTCTCCTACTACCTTCTATAGTCACTATAGACTAGATCTATCTGCCTCCACTGACCTGTGTTTCGGTAGATCAGTTCTTAACACGATAATCCCCCCCAAATAACTGTCTCTGAAAGTCTCTCAGTGGGTGCTGTCGTGGCGAAGAGAAAACACCGGATTACGTACCGGTAATGCTCTTTTATAGAGCCACGACAGCACCCCTTCACTTCCCTCCCTTATATATTAGTTTGCATATGAGCACGGATAAGGGTGATTGGTTCTTGTAAATATTAGTAGTTTAAGATAAAATGATAATAAATTGCCTACTAATACTGGTGGGCGGTTCCTCGCAATCTCTGTAACCCAAACTGTGGGAGCGAGGGGGACCGCCCCTTTTATCTCTCCATAGGGTTTCCTGTTCCTAGGGGCGGATCCCCTCTCTCAGTGGGTGCTGTCGTGGCTCTATAAAAGAGCATTACCGGTACGTAATCCGGTGTTTTTATATAGTATTACCACTGGCTTTGTATGTGTGGGCCCCCCCCCAAAAAAAGAGGGGGGGTTACCTCTTTATGGGGTTTGTTATTCCGCTGTTTTTAAATGTTTTTATTGGTCCTCTGTGTGTTTTTGGACTCTAATAAATAAATGAATCATTCTTCTATTAATTTATTGATATGTGACATTATTGTCTAGGGTGTTCCCCAGTTGGTTGTCTTTTTTCCCTTTTCATTTTCATTCGTTACAAACTCATGTCCATGCGTACACCATGTTAAAGATTGATACAAATTACACATGCGGATCATACGCTGCACACACAGATGCAAATGTGAAACAAGCCTTACACAGAGAGCTTGTGGCCGTTACCTCTGACTTACGGTCAGTTAGGAGTTGCAGTCACAAGATGGCAGTGCTGGATCTGACCAGCGCTGGGAAGAGCAGAAGACAATGGCTGTTGAGTATAATACTAGGGTCAGGGAATATAAATATATACGCACTGCTCCAAAAAATAAAGGAAACACTAAAATCCCACATCCTAGATATCACTGAATGAAATATTCCAGTTGTAAATCTTTATTCATTACATAGTGGAATGTGTTGAGAACAATAAAACCTAAAAATCAAAGTGGAAAATGAAGTTACATTCTGATCCATCTTCGGTGGAAATGCCTCAAGACAAGGAAATGATGCTAAGTAGTGTGTGTGGCCTCCACGTGCCGGTACAACCTCCCTACAACGCCTGGGCATGCTCCTGATGAGGCGTCGGATGGTCTCCTGAGGGATCTCCTCTCAGACCTTGACTAAAGCATCCGCCAACTCCTGGACAGTCTGTGGTGCAACGTGATGTTGGTGGATGGCGCGAGACATGATGTCCCAGATGTGTTCAATCGGATTCAAGTCTGGGGAACAGGTGGGCCAGTCCATAGCTTCAATGCCTGCATCTTGCAGGAACTGCTAACACACTCCAGCCACATGAGGTCTGACATTGTCCTGCATTAGGAGGAACCCAGGGCTAACCACACCAGCATATGGTCTCACAAGGGGTCTGAGCATCTCATCTCGGTACCTAATGGCAGTCAGGCTACCACTGGCGAGCACATGAAGAGCTGTGCGGCCCTCCAAAGAAATGCCACCCCACACCATTACTGACCCACTGCCAAAACCGGTCATGCTGAAGGATGTTACAGGCAGCAGATCGCTCTCCACGGCATCTCCAGACTGTCACGTCTGTCACATATGCTCAGTGTGAACCTGCTTTCGTCTGTGAAGAGCACAGGGCGCCAGTGGCAAATGGGCCAATCCTGGTGTTCTGTGGCAAATGCCAAGCGTCCTGCACGGTGTTGGGCTGTGAGCGCAACCCACATCTGTGGACGTCGGGCACTCAGACCATCCTCATGGAGTCGGTTTCTAACAGTTTGTGCAGACACATGCACATTTGTGGCCTGCAGGAGGTCATTTTGCAGGTCTCTGACAGTGCTCCTCCTGTTCCTCCTTGCACAAAGGCTGAGGTAGCAGTCCTGCTGCTGAGTTGTTGCCCTCCTACAGCCCCCTCCACGTCTCCTGGTGTACTGGCCTGTCTCCTGGTAGTGCCTCCAGTCTCTGGATAGTATGCTGACAGACACAGCAAACCTTCTTGCCACAGCTTGCATTGATGTGCCATCCTGGATGAGCTGCACTACCTGAGCCACTTGTGTGGGTTGTAGAGTCCGTCTCATGCTACCACGAGTGTGAAAGCACAACCAACATTCAAAAGTGACCAAAAATCAGCCAGAAAGCATTGGTACTGAGATGTGGCCTGTGGTCCCCCTCTGCAGAACAACTCCTTTATTGAGGATGTCTTAATAATTGCCAATAATCTCCATCTGCTGTCTATTCCATTTGCACAACAGCATGTGAAATTGATTGTCAAACTGAGTTGCTTCCTAAGTGGACAGTTTGATTTCACAGAAGTTTGATTTACTTGGAGTTATATTCTGTTGTTTATTATATATATATATATATATATATATATATATATATATATATATATATATATATATATATATATATATGTATATGTGTATATATATATATGTATATGTGTATAATGTATGTATATTCTGTTCCCCTTATTTTCTTGAGCAGTGTATGTATGTAGGCATGTGTGTGTATATATATACTGTGGATATACATACATACATACATACATACATACATACATACATACATACATACATACATACATACATACATACATATTTCAATTATGCACAAAAAAGACTGACCGTGCGCACATGGATGTCATCCGTATTTTAACCAAGTACTGTCTGTTCCTGCTTATTTGATACTAGTTTAGAAAATATATGCATACATATGTTTTTTTTAGGTGGCTGTAGGGTATGGGGGGTTTGCATATTCTAGAAAAAGGCACGTTGATGAAAACTGGATGTTTACTAGATCCAGCACACGCCTGAGAAATGGTCCATTTTTTGGATCTGACCCAATCTTTCCTTCCTTTAATTGTGTGTAGATATATGAGGATTCTATTGTTCTACAATCAGTCTTCAAGAGTGCAAGGCAGAAACTTTCAAACGAAGATGAGAGTGAAGAGGACAGCAATGAAGAGGAAGATGAGGAGGATGAAGATGAATCCGAATCTGAGGGTAAACCTTTAATTCATAAATATTACTTTTATATTTTCAGAAAACCTTATCCTTAAGATGCAAACTGACTGGCTGTAATTTTGCCGAAAAAGTAATAATCCCTCTAGAAATTTTTTTTCTGTTTTTCCATAACTTAACACACACAATGTAGTATTATAGAAGTATAACATGAACTGTGCAAGAAAAGGAACCAAATGCAAAAAAAAATTTTGTTCTCGTCACCTGAAACTTTTTTTTCTTCAATTTTTGGTCTTTGTGGTTGTTGTGCTGTTTGTGAAGGCTTGTTCTTTTTCGCCGTGAGACAATGTTTTTATTGCTCATTTGTGGGCATTTATGATTTGATCGCCTCATAGTGCAAGTTTTCTTTGCTGTTGAGATAAAATATACACATATAATAGACAAATATACGGATACCACATATGCTTTTTTTAAAATTTTCAATTGGGGAAAAGGTGGATGATCCGAACTTTTATATTCTTTTGAATTTTTTTTAATATGTAAAACAAACCTTTTTTTGCTTGTATTGGTTAGACCCATTAAGCCCTTGACATAGCCAATTTTTATATATATTTTTTTTATTTCTTCTTCTTCCAAGAGCCATAACTTTAATATTTTTTTGTTGAACACAGGCATGAGGGTTTGTTTTTTGCAGTACAAGTTGGAATTTTATTCCCATTTTCCAGTACACTAAGTCGTAAAAATAAGTGGTATCATTCAAAAGTACAAGTGCATTGAAATTGCGAAAAACAGCACAATTATGACATTGTTTTTTACAGCATACATTGTGTGTTAAAAATTACCTGACAACATGATTCTCTTCATCTGTACGATTATGGTGATCCGAAACTTGTTCAGTTTTTTTTATTATTTCAATGGTCAAAATTTGAATGTAAATTTAAAAAAAGAGGGTATTGTGTCTCAGTATTCCAAGATACTGTAATGTTTTCATTTTTTGCTCGATTAAGTTGTGAGGGCTTATTTTTTGTGGTGTGAGACAGCATTTTTATTGATACAATTTTGTGATATATGGGACACTTTGATCTCCTCTTAAAGTAATTTTTTTGCGGTATTCCAAATAAAAACTCAGTTTTGGCGTTTTTGTATCTTTTTTTTGTTTACGGCGTTTACCAATCTGGTTAATTGTCTTTACGCTTTGATAGATCTGACTTTTCTGGATGCATTAATACAACATGTGTATATGTATTTGTGTTTATTTGTTTTTTAATGGGGGGGTGGGAATTTAAACTTTTGTAGTTTTTTTTACGGTTTTCAGACTTTTTAACCCCTTCAAGACCCAGCCCTTTTCCGTTTTTGCATTTTCGTTTTTTGCTCCCCTCCTTCCCAGAGCCATAACATTTTTTATTTTTCTGTCACTATGGCCATGTGAGGTCTTGTTTTTTGCAGGACGAGTTGTACTTTTTAATATCACCATTGGTTTTAGCATGTCTTGTACTAGAAAACGGGAAAGAAATTCCAAGTGCGGTGAAATTGCAAAAAAAGTGCAATCCCACACTAGTTTTTTGTTTGGCTTTTTTGCTAGGTTCACTAAATGCTAAAACTGACCTGCCACAATGATTCTCCAGGTCATTGCGAGGTCATAGACACCAAACATGTCTAGGTTATTTTTTATCTAAATAGTAAAAACAAAATTCCAAACTTTGTTTAAAAAAAAAAAAAAAAAATTGTGCAAATTTTCCGATACTCGTAGCCTTTCCATTTTTCGGGATCTTGGGTCGAATGAGGGCTTATTTTTTGCGTGCCGAGCTGATGTTTTTAATGATACCACTTTTGTGCAGATATGTTCTTTTGATCGCCCGTTATTGCATTTTAATGTAATGTCGCGGTGACCAAAAAACGTAATTCTGGCTTTTTAAATTTTTTTCTCTCTACGTCGTTTAGCGTTAATCCTTTTTTTTATTGATAGATTGGGTGATTCTGAACGCTGCAATACCAAATATGTATATAGTTTGATTTTTTTTGTTATTGTTTTATTTAGAATGGGGCAAAAGGGGGGCGATTTAAACTTTTCTAAATATATATATACATATATATATATATATATATATATATATATATATATATATATATATATATATATATATTTATTTATTTTATTTTTTTTCCATATTTAAAAAAAAAATTGTTTTGTTTTTACTTTTGCCATGCTTCAATAGCCTTCATGAGAGACTAGAAGCTGGCACAACTGGATCGGCTCTGCTACATATGAGCGATGCTCAGATCGCTCCTATGTAGCTGAATTACAGCATTGCTATGAGCACCGACCACAGGGTGGCGCTCATGGCAATCCGGCATCTGCAACCATAGAGGTCTCAAAGAGACCTCTGGTTGTTATGCCGACGCATCGCTGCCCCCGGTCATGTGACGGGGTTGGCGAAGCACGTATTTCCTGCCCGATGGCCGGTAGCGGTAGTAAAATGCCGCTGTCAGTTTGACAGCGGCACTTAACTAGTTAATAGCGGTGGGTGGATTCCACCTGCCGCTATTGCGTTCACATGTCAGCTGTTCAAAACAGCTGACATGTCGCGACTTTGATGTGAGCTCACCGCCTGAGCCCACATCAAAGGGGGGACACGACATGTGCTGTACTAGTACGGCACGTGTCATGAAGGGGTTTAATCTTTTTTTCTCTATCGTCTCTCATTGGGGGACACAGGAACCATGGGTGTATGCTGCTACCACTAGGAAGCTGACACTATGCAAATAAAAAAGTTAGCTCCTCCTCTGCAGTGTACACCCCACCGACAGGAAGTAGGATGTTCAGTTTAGCTTAGTGTCAGTAGGAGGTGGACACGGGTCTTTCATTAGACCCTTATCTACCTCAATGTGCGTCGTTTTCTTTCACGTTTTTCCAGAAGGGATACAGGGTGAAAAGTCACACCTGTAATCCCACATTATGGACTATGAGTACGGCGTGTACTGCCACCCCGTATCCTCATAGATCCCTCAGCAGGACCATGATCCTAGCACACAAGCGTGCTTAGAAGTCCGGTCCTAGCTCCGTCCCCCACCCACTTGCCCACCAGAGCCTGACGGTTGGAGGAGACGAGGACGTCCATCACAGCTCCCTGGACGTCTCATACCTTCCTTGGATTAAGGTTAGTAACGGACTACGTGGGATGTGTGAGGTGAGTATTTCCCCATCTGTCCCAGAGTAGGATCGTCACTGTTACTAGGCACAGGTCATCTTTGAATAGAGCAGTGGACATAGTGCACAGAAAGAACAGGTGAGATCTTGTTACGCACAAGCACAGGATCAAGTCCCCAATGGGTAACAAGACAGTCCTTTAAAGCGATCTTAGCTGCAGACAGCATTTGCAGGCACAGTCTCCCTCATCTGCACGGCGGCCTTTGCAGGCGGCTGCACCCCTTCTTGTGCCCCGCCGGCGGCCGCACTATCCTTATGCCTTACACCGTATGCCTCTCCGTGGTTGCCTTTGCAGGCAGCCGTGCTGTTCCCTTTATTTCCGGCGACCGCACTGCCTCCCCTTTTTTCGGCGTGGCAGCCCTGCAGCAGCCGCGCCGCTTCTTCTCCCGGCGCCCTCTCTGGCGGCCGCCTGCCTCTAATTTAGGCCCTGGCTTCTACTCAGGCCTACTCTTCCGGTGCCAACTCCGCCCACTTCCTCTTCACTCGGGCGGGCTTTTCTCCCGCCGACTGTCATAGCCGCCCACCGGCGCCATCTTGGTGCTCCCCTACAAGCGGCATAGTCTGTCCCCATTCCTGTACAAAGCGGCTAGCTCCGCCCACTACTCCCAGCCACCCCATTCGGCCTGGGATCGCCGCTATCTTGCTGGGGAGCGCTCTCCTCCGGACCCGGTGGCTATTCCCGACCCCCCTTCCGAACCAGCATGTGTCTGTTCCGGCCGGGTTCCCCGCCTCCATCTTCATGCTGGTGCCCGGAATCTGTTTCCTGATGCCTGTTGCAGCTACAACCTTGGAGCAGACTACAGGACACTACAACGGCTGTGAGTAGCGCTGCTTAGCAGTTTGGCACGCCTCTCTGCATCTCTTCTGTTCCCCTAACCTTCTGGCATTCCTTAGTAGGTATGCTTACCATGCTTAATCTTATAGGAGACTGTTCGTCCTCCTTTCATGCAAGCTGGTCACTGGTGTAATTATATTCTATTACCGTGCAGACCCGTGCAGCCACTGGCGTAATGCAGTCACTGGTGTAATACGTAATAGTACTCAAAGCCGTGCAGTCAATGTTGTATCAGTACTCTAGACTTGTGCAGTCACTGGACCCGTGCAGTCACCGGCGTAATACGTAATAGTACTCTGGAGCCGCGCAATCACTGGCGTAGTAGCACTCGAGCCGTATAGTCACTGGCATAGTAGTACTATAGCCGTGCAGTCACCGGCGTAATAAGTGCCCTAGAGCCGTGCAGTTACCAGCGGGGTATGGTACTATGCCCCACGCTGCCGTCATCTGTGCCACGGTCCGCCCCTCACCCTCCACAGGGAGATGGAACATTATAAAGCCTGCCATATGGCATTCACTTCGTAGAGGGTTTCAGTTGCACATTTCTCCTCAGAGTTTTACGTGTTGTCACTCTGCTGTTGTGATTTCTGCTATTGTGGACCCGTGCCTTGATTTTCAGCGGTGCGAGGCTCGGCTATTTCTCTACACACAGCGATGCTAGAGCCCTGGCATATCAAACGTTTCCATTTCTCCTGCTCTCAGACACTCGTCCTCCATCTCCCTTAAGCCTCCTCCGGATGCAACCATTACACTGCTCTAAGCAGAGAGGGGAGCTGCTCCTACTCACTTCACGACTGCAGTGTTCAGACCTGACTTCCAGCTGGTTAAGAGTCCGTATTTCCCAGCAACGTCTGCTGTGGCTCAGCGGATAAAGAATCTGACCACAGATCGCAGGCGCAAAGTTTGAACTCAGGTGCACGACAGAGAGTAGAGTTTTGTCTCACCGTTGACAAGCCTACTGTTCTACCTTCAGGAGAAGGAGCATGGTAGGACATACTTCAGGACAGATTCCGTGCCGCGGCTTACTACACGGAAGCTATTATTCTGCATTATGCTGTCAGGTATCATGACCTAGACTGCAACACCGAATCAACTCTCTCCTATACCCTTCTCCAGGGTTCTCCCGTACTCTATCTGCCATAGTCGCAGGATACCGGGAGCCGGTCGCAGCAGTACTCTATCTGCCATAGTTGCAGGATATCGAGAGCCGATCGCAGCAGTACTCGATCTGCCATAATTGCAGGATATCGAGAGCTGATCGCAGCAGTTCTCTATCCGCCATCCAGGTTTCACACGCACCACCTTCCAGGTACAGTACATTATTTGAAACTGTCATATCTTCAGCGGATCAGACGTGTCTTGGACTGACCACTGCAGTGGTACTGGCGTTCTGTACTGTGTTTAGGTAAGTCAGGCACACTCTCCTATTCCTCCCGTCGATTGCAGAAGTACTCTGTCCGCTCTCCAGGTTTCAGAGGTCATCTTCCAGACACATTTAGTCAATCCTGCCGTCGTTCCAGTGGTTTAGACGTGCCAGAGATCGACTGCTGCATTGGTCTTGCTCTTTTGCTCCAGAGTCAGGTAGGTCAGAAGCGCCCTCTATCACTCTCTTAAGGGTCCTTTGCAGCATCTGCCTAGGCTCCCCTTTAGTCACCACTCAGAGAGAGGTGCCTGGTATTTATCACTTCTGGTTGGCTACCTCAGCGGTTACAATCCGCATTCAGGTGAGTCAGAGGCACAACTTTTACCGTGTGTTTCACGGTCAATAACGTTTGTGGTCTATTAACAGCTAAACAGAAGATCTACCACGTACCACAAGGCGGATCTCAGTGCCACAGGGTGGACCTCAGTGGCACCATAAGTGGCCAGTCCACTTTCAGGTAGGTCGGACACGCCGGTGTCAGGTTCCTTCATGGAGTCCGATCGGAGGAATTCGCTATCCTTGCGGACTAATTTGCTCTTGCAGGAAGTACATGGTATCCGCCCCTGCGGATGCCGCTGCAGGTGCTGCCTGGACATCCGGCAATATGGTGCCCTTCCGAAGGACCATTTGCTTAAGACGTGACACGACTTGTCCCCTAGGAAGTCCCACACAGCTTGCCTTCCGAGGGTTTCCGTCAGTTTGTCTCCAACTTGAACCAATTGCTAAGGAGGTCATCGGAGGGACAAGTTCTCTTCTTCCTCAGACTAAACCTCGTTGTTCTCCTCGGACCGCGTGTGCTTTCCCTTATTTTATGAAAGCCTTTATCCAGGTCCTCCTTTCCTTCAAGACATCGGACACTTCTGTTTTTTTGCGAGGGGCGGTTCCATTTTCATTGTATACCTTCCTTTCAGGCTCTCAACTACTTCCAGAGTCTGTGGTAGCAGTTTTGTACATTCTGTGGATCACAGGTTCAGTGCTCTGCCCTTACCTTGCCAAGGTTCTCCATGGCTCTGTTCATCATTCTCGATTCCCTTCCCTTCGTCCTACTCGGACTCATCCTTTGTAGCGTTCTCTCATCACGCTACCGGGTCAGGGCGAGGTGCATCTATCCAGCTAAGGCCCCCTTTTCAGTATAAGGGCTCGGTGTAGAGAGGCCCTCCGGCCTCCAAATCAACGTATACCCGCAAAATCCGGTCAGCTATGTTTAGATTTACCGGGTCAGAGCAGAGCTCCTCCTTCCAGGTTTAAGGCGCACTCTACCCGGGCAGTGGTCACCTCCCGGCGGTGCACATATAGGGCCTCTACCTTGCACCTCTACAGACCGATGATCGGTCCTCCACATGTTCGCGAAACTTCCATGCCTAGCTTAGGCGTATGCCGGCTTAGGTAGGAAGACTTTGCAGGCGACTGTGGTCAGTTCCTCTGACCTAGATTGGAGTTGACTGCTGTTCCCACCCCAGGGACTGCTTTGGGACGTCCCATGGTTCCTGTGTCCCCCAGTGAGAGGCGATAGAGAAAACAGGATTTTTGGTTGCTTACCGTAAAATCTGTTTCTCGGAGCCTTCATTGGGGGATACAGCTCCCTCCCAAGTTGAACAGCTCTGTTTATGGTGTTATACTGTTAACGTTTGAGTTCTTTGAACACTCTTTGAGTGTTTGAAACTGTTAATCTGTGGAGCGCTGCGGAGTTTGTTGGCGCTATATGAATAAAGATTGTTTTTATTACATTATTTTTCTTTCTCTTTACACGTTGCTTCTCCTACTGCTTTCTCACTAACTGAACATCCTACTTCCTGTCGGTGGGGTGTACACTGCAGAGGAGGAGCTAACTTTTTTATTTGCATAGTGTCAGCCTCCTAGTGGCAGCAGCATACACCCATGGTTCCTGTGTCCCCCAATGAAGGCTCCGAGAAACAGATTTTACGGTAAGCAACCAAAAATCCTGTTATTGTGTAACTAGTCCCCTTAATGGTCTTCAATCTGTTATTGTCTGAGTGCTTGTCCTATGCACTGCAATACCACAGCATTGCTGCATATTGTAGAAGTCACGGTCTCCTGTATAGTCTTTCTGGGAAAAATTTAAACTGTAAATTTTAACATAAAGAAAGAAAAAAATGTAAATGCTTGAATCTTTCACATTGCAGCACTTTATCTATAATCCCATTCTTCATACACGTTGGCCACAATAAACAGACTCTGATAACTTTTGTATTAACCCCTTACCGACCTACGCTGTACTATTACTGCGGAGGTCGGTACCCCAGCTTTGATGCGGGCTCTGGCGGTGAGCCCGCACCAAAACTGGGACATGTCAGCTGTTTTGTGCCCGCAATAGCGACGGGTGGAATCGCGATTCACCTGCTGCTATTAACTAGTTAAATGCCGCTGTTAAACACTGATTGCGGCATTTAACCGGCCATCGGGCCGGAAATGAGCGCATCGCCGACCCCCGTCACATGATCGACCACCCTGTGGTCGGCGCTCATAGCAAGTCTGTAATTCAGCTGCATAGGAGCGATCTCACGATCGCTGCTATGTAGCTGAGCCGATCAGGCTATGCCAGCTTCTAGTCTCCCATGGAGGCTATTGAAGCATGGCAAAAGTTAAAAAAAAAAAAAAAAAAAAAAAAAAAAAATTTTGTAAAAAATATGAAAAAAATAAAAAAGTTTAAATCACCCTCCTTTCGCCCCATTCAAAATAAAACAAACAAAAAAATCAAACCTACACATTTTTGGTATCGCCGCGTTCAGAATCGCCTGATGTATCCATAAAAAAAAAAAGCATTAACCTGATCACTAAACAGCGTAGCGAGAAAAAAATTTGAAACGCCAGAATTGTTTTTTTGGTCACCGCGACATTGCATTCAAATGCAATAACGGGCGATCAAAAGAACGTATCTGCACCAAAATGGTATCATTAAAAATGTCAGCTCGGCCACAAAAAATAAGCCCTCAACCGACCCCAGATCACGAAAAATGGAGACGCTACGGGTATCGGAAAATGGCTCAAATTTTTTTTATTTTTTTTATTTAAGCAAAGTTTGGAAATTTTTTTACCACTTAGATAAAACGTAACCTAGACATGTTTGGTGTCTATGAGCTCATAATGACCTGGAGAATCATAATGGCAGGTCAGTTTTAGCATTTAGTGAACCTAGCAAAAAAGCCAAACCAAAAAACAAGTGTGGGATTGCACTTTTTTTGCAATTTCACCGCACTTGGAATTTCTTTCCCGTTTTCTAGTACATGACATGGTAAAACTAATGGTGTCGTTCAAAAGTACAACTCGTCCCGCAAAAAATAAACCCTCACATGGCCATATTAACGGAAAAATATAAACGTTATGGCTCTGGGAAGGAGGGGAGCGAAAAAACGAGAACGGAAAAGGGCAAGGTCTTGAAGGGGTTAAGGCATCTAATATAGTCATTGTGAAGGGAGGGGGTGGAGTAGGGTCACCTGTGACATCTCCTATTGTGATTGGTGGATTCTGTATTATCATCTATGTCCTGCCTCTGCTGATAAAAAGCTTGCTGAAAACTCTTCTAATCTTGCCATTTTCACTCTGGCTAGTAAGGCTATTTTAGATAGATGTCACAGCTGTCCCTGCTCCTCTTCCCTTTGCACGGGCTCATTAGGAAATGATGGCTTCACTTTATTGGTCGTTAACTGAATTACTGTAACTGGGTTACGTAACTTTAGTCGCTGATGTTAATATAATGGAAGTTGGGCATTTATTTTCACTCTTGCCAATTTGGTCTGCCATTTGTCTACAGAGTGATTGAAGTGTACATTACCATATAATAACTCATTATAATAAGGCTCTCGTATACTGTTTTTCTGTTATAGAATAGGTAACCCCAAATATATATTTTTTTCCCCACTCATTTGTCTGATATTGTCCATTTGAATCACAATTGGAATGGTCCTCTTATCAGTCCTCTATTTGTACAGTAATTTTACATTTTCTGCTTTAGCCAAATCTGTAAAGGTGAAAATCAAGCTGAATAAAAAGGATGAAAAGAGTCGAGGAAAAGGAAAGAAACGCCAGAGTCGTGGCAAAGCCAAGCCAGTAGTCAGCGACTATGACAGCGATGAAGATCAAGATGAAATTGTGAGTAGGAACTTTCAGTTGATGATTGGAGCATGTGTAAGCACACAGAAGTAGTAAAATAATGATTTTAAAGAATGAATAAATTCTGGCTGCTTATTACTTGTTGGCTGTATGGGTGATGTCAGTTCATCACATGACTGCTGCATTTGGAAGTCTGGTTTTGTCGTTAAATTATTGTAAAGAAATCACTTTGTGTTAATGTCCATATTTCTTCCCTCCCCTAGGATCAGTCGGAGGGAAGCGGAAGCGATGACGAGTGAACTACATGACTATTGTTTTATGGACAGAATTCTTCATTTTCTAGGCTCAACTCATCTAACTTCATGTTTTTCTAAAAAAGGAAAAATACACAATGGGAATGTTTCTGTATTCATCTAGAAGTGACTGTAGACTAGTGCCAGGCATACATGATCTCATCGTGTAAAAAAAAAAATATATATATATATATAAAGAAACCAACCACACACACAGATTTTGTAACATATTGTGACCAAATGGCCTCCAGTATGAAGCAAGTAACATTTTTTTTGATGGAAAACTGTGGATCAATAGTATAACTTTTGTGAGTCAACTTTAATTTGGAATTTTTCTCTGTGCCTGGTTTGCTATACCATGGTGCAGCTAACGGCTGATATTTTGTAGCAATGAGAACTGGGACAAATAATAAATAGAAGCAACTGGTTATTTTATTTTTCGCCAGGCAATTTTCTTTTACTAGTTTTTTGTTGCTGTGGTTCAGCTTTGTTTTATCCTCTTTTTTTTAATCTTAATTGTGGTACATTTATGCAACTTTCAAGTACTGGTTAACTCTTTTGGTGCTGGAGGAGCCTGCAATTTACTGTTTTGCATGCTGTGGCTCAACTGGCTCTTAAGGTGTTAATATGCGGTAGTTCTTTTCCATATTTTTCCCTTTCTCTCTCTCCATGTCCTTTTTCCTCTCATATTAGAGCAGTTTAAACACAAAAGTTGTTGAAAACATAATAAAGCATATGGCTAATGTAATTCATTTTTTTATTACAATTTCTATTTGTTATGAAGAAGTTTGGTTTAACTTGTTAATTGTTGCAAACTATATCTAATGTAATTGAACATTTAATTTTCCCTTGGCCATTTTTTTTCTCTCTAAATTGACCTTTATCAATGTGGATAATCAGCTTTTTTCCTTAAAGTGTACTTAATCTTTGCTTTCTTTGCACAATGTCTTTGGTTGCAATTCATAAGCCTGAGGCAAATAAAATCCCAGCAATTTTGAGAAAACAGTTTTATTGTGACTTCCTAATGAGGAGAAAACTGCTTCACATTTAATGTTTAATTATTCAGACTCCCACACAGGTTAATGAGCAAGACATCAAGAATCTACATTAATGAGGACATTGTCATTGTCTTCAATTTCTCCCTGGGAGGTTTGTCAGGATGTTTTCCATAAACACTAAATGGCTACAAATACAACATCTAAGATCTCGGGTGTTAACCTTTGTTAATTTTGGCTATTTTCAGGTATTTAAGCACACAACTACCATTAGTGGATGGCAATAGAGTAATTGTGATCCCAGATAGTTCAAAGAGTTTGTCATTATTGGCCATCCTTGGAGAAAACCTAGATGTGAAACGCAAAACCTGATGGTAATTTTATACATGACATGAGTGCAATGAATGCTTAACGCCTCCATGACCTTTGACATAGTTATACGTTATGGCCGAGCAGGAGTGCTTGACCTTTGACTTATAGGTACATAATGGCAATCGTGCAAGGCACAGGAACTGTGCCCGTGCGATCGCTGCCGGTAGCTCACATTACGTGATTGCCGAGCCCTGGCTGTCACAGACAGTACCGAAGCCTCCCTGGCTGTTTAACCCCCAAAATGCTGTGATCAATATCTTTCACAGCATTTGGGGTGCTAGGAGAGGGAGGGGGCTCCCTCTCCCATCCGATCGTTGCCTCCATGATGTCATCACTAGGGCTCAATCATTGTCGACTTCCTGGTCTGCCAGCGACGGTGGCCTGCTTAGACCACGCCAGGAGCATGGTCTTAAGAGGTTTGTCAGTGTAATACTGACCGGTAAAATGCATTGCCGGTGCATTGCAATGCATTATATGAGCGATCAGAGTAATGAAAGTCGAAGTCCCATAGAGGGACTGAGTAAAAATAAAAAAATCACAGTAAAAAAACATGAAAAAACTATTCTACCAATACATATATTTATGCAAAAATAAAATAAAGTACACATTTGGTGTTGCTGCGTCCAGAATTACCCAACCTATAAAAATGTCACACTAGTTAACCCCTTCAGTGAACACCGTAAAAACATAAGTGGCAATTATGCTCTTTCATCATACCGCTGAACAAAGTGGAATAAAACACCATCAAAACATTGAATTGAAATAAAAATGGTATAGCTGAAATCGTCATCTGATACCGCAAAAAAACAAGCCAACATACAGCTTCATCAGCGGAGAAATAACAAAAGCTATAGCTCTCAGAATATAGCGATTCAAAAACAATTTTTTCCTATAAAATAGTTTATGTAAAAGTGCTAAAGCATAACTATATATATAAATCTAGCATCTCTGTAATCGTGCTGACTCGAAGAAGAGTCATCTAATCATTTATACCGAATGAGGAACAACGTAAAAAAACAAAAGCAATTCTCAACCTGATGTTGATTTGTTAATTCTGCCTATAAGATCACAGTAAGCCTCGGCTTTCATATATATTACGCTGAGCGCTTACACCGTGGTTTCCATGTAAATATCTGAAATATGTCATTCAGGCGGAGCCCCTAGTGGTAGATTGCCAGTAATGAGGCAGATGGAGACACTTTGGACTCTGTCTGTCCTATGATTCAGCGGTGTCTGTCTTTTTAGGCATGCATAAAACAGTGTTTTATGCATGCCCCAGCTTTGTGCAACTTTGAAAGGAAGGACACTGCTGACCAAAGGCCAGACACAGTCCACAGTAACTACTTCTTCATAGTAAATGGAGAAGCCAGGGGTTTCATCTGAACCACGTCATTCGGAGTTTTAGATGGAAGTCCCTATGTAAGTGCTCAGTGTAGAGCGTAGGATAAATGTGATCCATAATGCTATGTAAAATGTTCCCAATAAAAGCTTCAACTCAATCTACAAAGAAAGCATGTCCCCACTCAAGTCTGTCATCCGTCAATGGAAATATAGGAGTTTTCGACATTACAGGTAGCTAAAAGGCTATGAAAAAGCTCTATTCTCCTCGTCCCCCAAAAGAAATCCAGCCAATTGTATGCTCCCAAATCGGGGATTTTCCCTTCTGAGCCCCAGTGTGCCTAAACCACGTTTAGCATCCACATGTTTGGCATTTCTGTAGCGATGAGGGTCCATTTAATTTATGGGGTGCGTGTTACCAGAATCATGAGCAGTGGACAATGTACTGGGCACTTCAATATATGGGTATTACAATGGCAAATTTTCAATACATCACTCAGCAACTGCTGCTATTTTCTGGAAAACACCCATAGTCAAAATCGTCACTACACTTGTAGATAAATTCCTAGTGGGGTGCAATTTGCAAAATGGGGTCACTTCAGCAGGGATTCTGCTGTTCTGGAAGTTAGGGGCTCTGTACATGGAGTTCTATAATTGTTCTCCAAAAGTCAAATAGCAATCCTTCCTGCCCGAGCCTCGCCAAGTAATATTGTACAGCCACATATGTGGTATTGCCATGTTCAACAAATTGTATGACTTATTTTGGTTCCATTACTACCCATTTTCCCATGTGCAAATGCAAAATCTGGGGCTAAAACAACATTTTTGTGGTAAAAATGTAATTCATTTTTCTTTACCGCTCAATGGTATAAAATTCTGTGACACACATGGTGGTGTCACTATGATCACTGAACCCCTAGATGAATTCATTAAGAGGTGTTGTTTGTAAAATGGGGTCTTATGGTGGTTTCTGTTGTCCTGGCATCTCAGGGGCTCTGCCAATGTGAAATGGCACCCTCAAACCATTCCAGCCAAATCTAAACTCCCTTCTGGGCTTTGCACTGTGCCTCAGATGTAGTTTTTGTTATACATTAACATACACAGAAGATACAGCGTAACAAATTGTACAGGCGCTTGTACCTTCTGAGCTCTGCCGTTTGCCCACACAGTAGATTCCACCACATATGGGGGTATCTCTGTAGTCAGGTGAAATCACACAACAGATTTTGGGGTCCTTTTTCTACTGTTACCCTTATGAAAAGAAAAAATTGGGACTAAAGCAACATTATTTGCAGGAAAAATGTATGTTTTAATTTTCACAGCTCAACCTTATAAAATTCTGTGGCGCACCTGTGGGTTCAGGGTGCTCACTACACCTTTAGATAAGTTACTTGGTTTCCAAAACGTGGTCGCTTGTGGGTAATCTCCACTGTTTAGGCACATCAAGGACTCTGTAAATGCCACATCGTGTTCGCTATCTATCCCAGACAATTTTGCGTTCCAATAGCCAAATGATGGTCTTTCCCTTTCGAGCCCTGCCATATTACCAAACAGATAGTAGATAGCCCAAATGTGTTGGAAAATAACTATGTACTCTGGAGAAACTGCACAACACATAGTACTGTGCATTTTCTATTCGCCACGACAGCACCCACTAGAGAGAGGGGATCCGCCCCTAGGAACAGGAAACCTACAGAGAGATAAAAGGGGCGGCCCCCCCTCGCTCCTCAGTTGGTTTCCTGTTCCTAAGGGGAACCCACAGAGAAGACTCTATGGACTTGTTAAGAAGAGGAAAACTCGCCTGGATGCCGCCTGTGCGTCTCTGCTGAGCGACAGGGGCTCCAGAGCGAGTAGACAGTCGGGGGTTCCTGCTGGTTCCCCCCTCATCTGCTGCGGTCTGCTGGGAGGCCTGAAGTTAACAACGATCTCCCTGCTGGGACATCGTTGTAGGGGATGACCGGTGGAGCGGTGTACCTGGTCTGACCCGGACCTGAGCCAGGTAAACGGTGCCCTCCGGATGATGTGGAGCGGTCGTCGACTATCCCCCGGTCCCTCAGGTATGGCGGCGACATGGTGCGGGAGTAGCGCTCTCAGAGAGACGCCGGCGCATGCGCGGTACAGCCGAATCCCGGATGTAGTCCCCTGAACCTCTGAAGTCGGCGTTCTATTTCCGGGGGAACCGCCATGTTGGATTCTTCTAGGCGGTTTTTGTCCCCCTGACGCTACACTGGATCTGAGCAGGTATAATAATAAAAAATTAAAAAAAAGGGAACGGCAGGAAAGGGTGTGGTTGAAAAGTCCCTGCACTATAAATTGCATTTTAGCAGTGCAGAGAGCACGCTATCATGTCGTCCCAAGAGGAAGTCTGTGAGCGCCCTATGGAGGAGCCACTAGTACCCGGTGGTGAAACCAGAAATGGGAGTAGTGGACACTCGAAAAAGAGTGACTCCACTGACAAATCGGGAAGGAAGTCGTCCCGTTCCACACCCCAGGCCAAACAAACCCAGCAATCGGCAAAGAGGACGGGGAAAACCAAGCACAGTGTGCTATATGTACTGAGCCCCTGCCTGACTCTTATCTTAAAAAGCTGTGTCAGGCTTGTATAGACAGCACCTTGCGGCAGGAGGAATCCGTTAAGATGAATGAGATACAGCTTATAATTCGTGAAGAGCTTCAGTCGTTAGGAAGTGGTCCCTCCGTAAATATTGAAAGGAGAAGTAGGAGAGTGTCCTCGCCTAAAGCGGACACATCAGCAGAAAGTGGGGAGGTGGACTCAGATGTCTCTCAATTGTCTGGTTCATCAGATGAAGAGGACTATGTCTGTTTTCCTATTGATGGCGTTAACAACTTGGTTAAGTCAGTAAGGAGTACGATGGGGTTGTCTGAGTCAAAAGAACCCCAAACGCCACAGGAGGTTATGTTCGCTGGTCTCTCTCAGCGAAAAGGCCACGTATTTCCGGTAAACCAGGCCATAAAAGACCTCGTTAAGAAAGAATGGAGTAAGGGACAAAAGGGGTTTGTGCCAATATCCTGTAAGAGACGCTACCCCTTCGATGACGAGGATTTTAATTCCTGGGCTAAAATACCAAAAGTTGATGCGGCTGTGGCGTCTACATCTCGCCGTTCTTCTTTACCTGTGGAGGATGCAGGTTCGTTATCCGATCCCATGGATAGAAAATCAGACGCACTTCTTAAAAAATCGTGGGAAGCCTGTGTCACTGCTTTCAAGCCAGCAATCTCAGCCACGTGTACTAGCAGGTCTATGCTAGTTTGGCTAGAGCAGCTGGTTCAAAATATCAAGAGTGGTGTGTCCAGGGAGAAATTACGTGCGTCTATTCCCTTGATTAAGGGTGCTGTGGCTTTTATATCTGATGCCTCAGTAGATTGTCTCCACCTGGTGGCCAGGACAGCTAACCTCTCCAATACTGCTCGGCGAGCATTATGGCTAAAGAGCTGGAAGGGGATGCCCAGTCTAGATCCAAATTGTGTGCCATACCCTGTCAGGAAGGGCATTCAGGAAGCCATCATTTGGCAGGAAGGGAGGCTTTAAGGACCAATGGAGAAACAAAGAGTTCAGGCAGAAGGGCAATTTATTCAACAAGCGTCCCTTCAGACCAGAAAAATTCCGGGAACCCTATTCCACCAGTGGGCGGTAGACTTCTGGGATTTATTAATCAGTGGAGGAAGATAACTGTTAATCCATGGGCCATAAATTTGATATCTTCAGGCCTCACCCTAGACTTTATCCGAACACCTCCGGACTCCTTCCTGCTCACCTCCCTAAAATCCAGACTACAGCAAGAGGCACTGGAAATTGAAATTAAGTCCCTTTTGGCCAAACGGGTCTTAATAGAGGTTCCGTCGTCTCAAATAGGGAAGGGGTTCTACTCCCCCTTGTTTCTGATTACTAAACCTGACGGATCCTTTAGAACTATATTTAATTTAAGAAAGCTGAACACCTTCATTAAACCCAGAGCATTTAAAATGGAATCCATTCGGTCAGCCATTAAAAATTTGTTCCCTAACTGTTACATGGTAGTACTGGATCTTAAAGATGCTTATTACCATCTTCCTATACACCAGTCACACCAGCGGTTTCTTTGGGTAGCAGTTTTTATAGATGGTCAAGTTCGTCATCTACAATACAGGGCAATGCCCTTTGGCCTATCTACAGGTCCTTCTCAAAAAATTAGCGTATAGTGTTAAATTTCATTATTTACCATAATGTAATGATTACAATTAAGCTTTCATATATTATAGATTCATTATCCACCAACTGAAATTTGTCAGGTCTTTTATTGTTTTAATACTGATGATTTTGGCATACAACTCCTGATAACCCAAAAAACCTGTCTCAATAAATTAGCATATCAAGAAAAGGTTCTCTAAATCTTCTGAATCAACTAATTAACTCTAAACACATGCAAAAGATACCTGAGGCTTTTAAAAACTCCCTGCCTGGTTCATTATTCAAAACCCCCATCATGGGTAAGACTAGCGACCTGACAGATGTCAAGAAGGCCAGTCATTGACACCCTCAAGCAAGAGGGTAAGACCCAGAAAGAAATTTCTCAACAAATAGGCTGTTCCCAGAGTGCTGTATCAAGGCACCTCAATGGTAAGTCTGTTGGAAGGAAACAATGTGGCAGAAAACGCTGTACGAGAAGAGGTGACCGGACCCTGAGGAAGATTGTGGAGAAGGACCGATTCCAGACCTTGGGGAACCTGAGGAAGCAGTGGACTGAGTCTGGTGTGGAAACATCCAGAGCCACCGTGCACAGGCGTGTGCAGGAAATGGGCTACAGGTGCCGCATTCCCCAGGTAAAGCCACTTTTGAACCATAAACAGCGGCAGAAGCGCCTGACCTGGGCTACAGAGAAGCAGCACTGGACTGTTGCTAAGTGGTCCCAAGTACTTTTTTCTGATGAAAGCAAATTTTGCATGTCATTCGGAAATCAAGGTGCCAGAGTCTGGAGGAAGACTGGGGAGAAGGAAATGCCAAAATGCCTGAAGTCCAGTGTCAAGTACCCACAGTCAGTGATGGTGTGGGGTGCCATGTCAGCTGCTGGTGTTGGTCCACTGTGTTTCATCAAGGGCAGGGTCAATGCAGCTAGCTATCAGGAGATTTTGGAGCACTTCATGCTTCCATCGGCTGAAATGCTTTATGGAGATGAAGATTTCATTTTTCAGCACGACCTGGCACCTGCTCACAGTGCCAAAACCACTGGTAAATGGTTTACTGACCATGGTATTACTGTGCTCAATTGGCCTGCCAACTCTCCTGACCTGAACCCCATAGAGAATCTGTGGGATATTGTGAAGAGAAAGTTGAGAGACGCAAGACCCAACACTCTGGATGAGCTTAAGGCCGCTATTGAAGCATCCTGGGCCTCCATAACATCTCAGCAGTGTCACAGGCTGATTGCCTCCATGCCACGCCGCATTGAAGCATTCATTTCTGCCAAAGGATTCCCGACCAAGTATTGAGTGCATAACTGAACATTATTATTTGATGGTTTTTTTGTTTGGTATTAAAAAACACTTTTATTTGATTGGTCGGGTGAAATATGCTAATTTATTGAGACAGGTTTTTGGGGTTATCAGGAGTTGTAGGCCAAAATCATCAGTATTAAAACAATAAAAGACCTGACAAATTTCAGTTGGTGGATAATGAATCTATAGTATATGAAAGTTTAATTGTAATCATTACATTATGGTAAATAATGAAATTTAACACTATATGCTAATTTTTTGAGAAGGACCTGTATGGCTCCAAGGGTTTTTACTAAATTACTGTTGGAGGTAATGTCCTTTCTGCGATTAAAGGACACACTGGTCATTCCATATCTGGATGATCTCCTAATTGTGGGAAAAAATGCCTTACAGTGTGAGCAAAGGTTGGAGGAAGCGGCGTTTTCTTTACAAACGCTTGGCTGGATTGTCAACTGGGAAAAATCCAGACTCCAACCTGTTACTTGTCAGAAATATGTCACTGAGAAGTGCCATGTCGTTGCTAGGTTCACTGACTTCATGTATCCCTGCAGTTAAATGGGCGCAGTTTCATACCAGGCAGCTCCAGAAATTTATATTACAGGAGGACATTAGAAGTCGAGGACATTTGGATCAGACAGTTTTTCTAACGTCAGAAGTAGTACACTCCCTTAGGCTACGTTCACATTTGCGGTCAGCGCCGCAGCGTCGGGCGCCGCAGCGGCGCCGCATGCGTCATGCGCCCCTATATTTAACATGGGGGTGCATGGACATGCGTTGTGCTGCGTTTTGCGCCGCATGGCCGCAAGCGTTGGACGCAAGAAACGCTTCAAGTTGCATTTTTTTTGCGTCCAACTTTCGGCCAAAAAGGACGCATGCGGCGCAAAACGCAGCGTTTTAGCGTGCGTTTTGCCGCGTTTTTGTTTGCGTTGTGCGCTGCGGCGCTGACGCTGCGGCGCACAACGCAAATGTGAACGTAGCCTTACATGGTGGTTAACCCCTTCCCGACATGTGACGGAATAGTACGTCACATGTCGGGACCCCCGCTTTGATGTGCGCTCCGGCGGTGAGCGCACATCAAAGTCGCGACATGTCAGCTGTTTTTTACAGCTGACATGTGCGCGCAATAGCGGCGGGTGAAATCGCGATCACCCGCCGCTATTAACTAGTTAAATGCCGCTGTCAAACTCAGACAGCGGCATTTAACTACCGCATCCGGCCGTGCGGCCGGATATGAGCGCATCGCCGACCCCCGTCACATGATCGGAGGTCGGCGATGCTTGTACATTGTAACCATAGAGGTCCTTGAGACCTCTATGGTTACTGATCGCCGGTAGCTGTGAGCGCCACCCTGTGGTCGGCGCTCACAGCACACCTGCAATTCTACTACATTGCAGCGAACAGCAGATCGCTGCTATGTAGCAGAGGCAATCGTGCTGTGCCTGCTTCTAGCCTCCCATGGAGGCTATTGAAGCATGGTAAAAGTTAAAAAAAAAAAGTAAAAAAAAATGTGAAAAAAATAAAAAAAATATAAAAGTTTAAATCACCCCCCTTTCGCCCCAATCAAAATAAATCAATAAAAAAAAAACCCAACCTACACATATTTGGTATCGCCGCGTTCAGAATCGCCCGATCTATCAATAAAAAAAAGCATTAACCTGATCGCTAAACGGCGTAATGAAAAAAAAAATCGAAACGCCAGATTTACGTTTTTTTGGTCGCCACGACATTGCATTAAAATGCAATAACGGGCGATCAAAAGAACGTATCTGCACCAAAATGCTATCATTAAAAATGCCAGCTCGGCACGCAAAAAATAAGCCCTCACCCGACCCCAGATCACGAAAAATGGAGACGCTACAGGTATCGGAAAATGGCGCAATTTTATTTATTTATTTTTTTGCAAAGTTTGGAATTTTTTTTCACCACTTAGGTAAAAAAGAACCTAGTCATGTTAGGTGTCTATGAACTCGTACTGACCTGGAGAATCATAATGGCAGGTCAGTTTTAGCATTTAGTGAACCTAGCAAAATAGGCAAGCAAAAAACAAGTGTGGGATTGCACTTTTTTTGCAATTTCACTGCACTTGGAATTTTTTTCCCGTTTTCTAGTACACGACATGGTAAAACCAATGATGTCGTTCAAAAGTACAACTCGTCCCGCAAAAAATAAGCCCTCACATGGCCATATTGACAGAAAAATAAAAAAGTTATGGCTCTGGGAAGGAGGGGAGCGAAAAACGAAAACGGAAAAACGGAAAAAGCTCCGGGGGTGAAGGGGTTAAATTGGGAAAATCTTTCGTAAGGGGTATTATGGGTTATCACTCCTTCTAGTGTAGTGACCACAGATGCTAGTCTTGAAGGCTGGGGGGGCACATTTTCGGGATCAGGTGGTTCAGGGTCTTTGGTCCAGATCAGAATCTGATAAATCCTCTAATGTTAAAGAATTAAAAGCCATATATTATTCCCTACTCCACTTTCTTCCCCAGCTACGAGGCACTCACACAAGGGTCCTCTCAGGCCACCGCAGAGGTGTTGTCGATCTGAACCATCAAGGAGGTACACGATCAGACACTCTCATGGAAGTCACATCAGACATCATGATGTTAGCCGAAAATCATCTGTTGTCCTTGTCAGCGGTGCACATCAGAGGCATAGACAACTTTTGTGCCGATTTCCTCAGCCGTCACACCCTTCATCAAGGGGAATGGATGCTCAACAGGAGAATTTTCAGATTGATAACAACCCGGTGGGGCATACCTCAAATAGACCTATTTGCAACAAGGTCCAACCGTCAGGTCAAAACATTTGCTTCTCTGTGCAGACTAGACAACCCGGACATATTCGATGCCCTTCAGGTGCCATGGACATTCGACTTAGCTTATGCATTTCCTCCATGGGATCTATTACCAATCGTAATAAGAAAAATAAGGGAGGAAGGGGCAAGAGTTCTGTTGATAGCCCCGTTTTGACCCAAAAGACCATGGTTTTCATGGCTCAGGGCGATGTCAACTACAGACCCTTGGATTCTGCCTCAGACCAAGGACCTGCTGTCTCAGGTACCGTTTTTCCATCCTCAAGTAAAAGGCATGAATCTGACTGTCTGGAATTTGAGAGGCAATTAATAAATCTAAGAGGATTTTCTAGTGGATTGGTAGATACCCTCATGAAGAGTAGAAAGCCTTCTACTACCAAAATTTACGTCAGGGTCTGGAGAAAATTTCTGGAGTTCCATAAAACACAACTTTCTTCTGAGGTGCCTATATTTTCAATATTAGAATTCTTGCAAAAAGGGCTTGAATTGGGGCTCTCTGTAAACACTCTGAAAGTTCAAGTTTCAGCTCTAGGGGCTCTCTTCAGTTATGATATCGCAGGTGATAGGTGGATATCCCGTTTTATATCTGCATGTGAGCGGTCAAAACCAATAAATATAACACAGGTGCCTCAGTGGGATCTACCTTTGGTCCTGGATGCATTGACACAGAGCCCGTTTGAGCCTCTACATACAGCCTCCTTAAAGAACATCTCGTTAAAAACGATATTATTAGTGGCATTGGTATCTGCTAGGAGAGTAAGCGATTTACATGCCTTATCAATAGATCCTCCATTTTTATCGGTGACACCTGATAGGTTAATTTTGAAGACAGACCCATCTCCCTAAAGTGGCCACTAGTTTTCATAGATCTCAGGAGATCTTATTACCTACCTTTTATAAGAACCACTCATCTCCAGAAGAAGTAAGACTTCATACCCTAGATGTTAAAAGAGCTGTTCTAGCCTATTTAGAGAGAACTAGGGACTGGAGGAAGAGTAGGGCTCTCTTTGGGTCTTTCCAGGGTAAAACCAAAGGTTCCAGAGTCACAAAGAACACGCTATCACGCTGGATCAGAGACGCCATAATCCTAGCGTATAAAGCTGGAGGAAGAGATCCTCCGATGCATGTAGGAGCACACTCCACAAGAGCCTTGTCGACTTCCTGGGCAGAAAGGGCGAACGTACCAATAGACCTTATATGTAAGGCTGCAACCTGGTCTTCGCCTAGTACCTTCTATAAGCACTATAGATTAGACCTATCTGCTGCTTCTGATCTAACCTTTGGGGTTTCGGTTCTTAACTCGGTTAACCCACCCAATTTATAGTCTCTGTAAATCTCTCTAGTGGGTGCTGTCGTGGCGAATAGCAAATACCGGATTACTCACCGGTAGTGCTCTTTTATAGAGCCCACGACAGCACCCATTCACATCCCTCCCTTTTCCTTTATTTAGTTGCACGTGGTGCCTTGGTAAGGAGGTGTAAATAATAGTATAATACAGTATAAGGTTGTAAATATGTATATATGTCTGAACCTGTTAACTAAAACCTGGCGGCGGTTCCTCCTATTCTCTGTAAAACAACTGAGGAGCGAGGGGGGGCCACCCCTTTTATCTCTGTAGGTTTCCTGTTCCTAGGGGCGGATCCCCGCTCTCTAGTGGGTGCTGTCGTGGGCTCTATAAAAGAGCATTACCGGTGAGTAATCCGGTATTTTCTCCTGTTACCCTTCTGAAAATGCAAAGTTTGGAATTAAAGCAATATTTTTGTGGGAAAGCGTAACATTTTTCCTTCCATGTTATATTTAACTCATGTGCAGCCCCTAAAGGGTTAATAAACCTCTTGAGCGAGCTTTTGAGCATTTTGAGGGGCTTATGTGACGTAAAATATCCAAAAGTGGCACCATTTTAAAAACTGCACCCATCAGTCAGTTCAAATGTGATGTGTCGATAAAAAAAATAAAAATTTGGTTTTGTAAATTTTGCTGGAAAAAATAGAAATTGCTGATTAATTTTTAACCTTTCTAACTTACAAACAAAAAAAAAATTGAAAATGATGCTGATGTAAAATAGTGGTAAGTGTTATTTATTAACTATTTTGTGTGATTATAACCATCTGGTTAAACGGCATTAAAAGTTTGAAATTTGCTGAATTTTCCTTTTTTTTTTTCGTCATTTTCTATTTTTTGCATAAATAAATGCAAATCATCTCGACCTAAATTAACTAAAAAAGTACAATGTGCCGCAAAAAAAATCACTGGGATACGTTGAATTGTTCCAGAGTTTTAACCTCATAAAGCGACACTCCGAATTCCGAATTCAAAAAATTGACCTCTTAGGAAGGTGAAAACGGGCTTGGATGTGAAGGGGTTAAATACAAAAAAAAAATCAAAGCATATCTGAAAAGGGAACTTAAACCCCTTTACCCCCGAAGGTGGTTTGCATGTTAATGATCAGGCCATTTTTTTCAATTCTGACCACTGTCCCTTTATTTGGTTATAACTCTTCTGTGGATCACGGTGATTCTGAGATTTTCGTGACATATTGCACTTCATGATAGTGGTAAAATTTATTTGATATGACAAGTTTATTTGTGAAAAAAAATAAAAAATTTGGCCAAAATTTTGAAAGTTTCACAATTTTCCAACTTTGAATTTTCATGCCCTTAAATCACAAAACACAAAATAGTTAATAAATATAATTTCCCACATGTCTACTTTACATCAGCACAATTTGGGAACAATATTTTTTTGTTTGTTAGGGAGTTATAAGGGTTTAAAGTTACCAGCAATTTCTCATTTTTACAACAAAATTGACAAAACCATTTTTTTAGGGACCACATCACATTCGAAGTCATTTTGAGTGGTCTATATGACAGAAAAAATACTCAAAAGTGACACCATTCAAAAAATTGTACCCCTCAAGGTGCTCAAAACCATATTCAATAAGTTTATTAACCCTTGAGGTGCTTCACAGGAATTTTTGGAATGTGGGGGGAAAAAAAGAACATTTAACTTTTTATTCTCAAAAAAATTATTGATCCAAATTTTTTTTTTATTTTGATAAGGGTAGCATGAAAAAATGGACCCCAAAATTTGCTGTGTAACTTCTCCTGAGCATGCCGATATGAGGGAGAAAATCACTGTTTGGGCTCACGACAGAGCTTGGAAGGGAAGGAGCGCCATTTGACTTTTTGAATGCAAAATTTCCTGGAAAAATTGGTGAATGCCATGTCTCGCTTGGAGAGCCTCTGATGTGCCTAAACAGTGAAAATCCCCCACAAGCGACACCATTTTGGAAACTAGACCCCTCAGGGAACTGATCTAGATGTGTGGTGAGCACACTGAAGCCTCAGGTGCTTGACAGAAGTTTATAACGTTGAGCGGTAAAATTAACCCTTTTACCCCCGAGGGTGGTTTGCACGTTAATGACCAGGCCAATTTTTACAATTCTGACCACTGCCCCTTTATGAGATAGTAACTCTGGAACGCTTCAACGGATGTTGGTGATTCTTAGATTGTTTTTTCGTGACATATTGTACTTCACTTTAGTGGTAAAATTTCTTCGATATAACTTGGTTTATTTGTGTAAAAAATCAGAAATTTGGCGAAAATTTTGCAATTTTCTTACTTTTAATTTTTACGCCCTTAAAACAGAGAAATATGTCACACAAAATAGTTAATAAATAACATTTCCAACATGTCTACTTTACATCAGCCTAATTTTGGAAACATTTTTTTTTGTTATAAGGGTTAAAAGTTGACCAGCGAATTCTCATTTTTACAACAAAATTTAGAGAACCATTTTTTAAGGGACCACCTCACATTTGAAGTCCCTTTGAGGGGTCTATATGGCCGAAAATAGCCAAAATTTACACCATTCTAAAAACTGCACCCCTCAAGCTGAGCAAAACCACATTCAAGAAGGTTATTAACTCTACAGGTGTTTCACATGAGCAGAAGCAACATGGATGGAAAAAATGAACATTTAACTTTTTAGTCACAAAAATGATCTTTTAGCAACAATTTTGTTTATTTTCACAAGGTTAAAATGAGAAAATGGACAGATTA
Organism: Ranitomeya variabilis; assembly: GCF_051348905.1. Classification (NCBI taxonomy): domain Eukaryota; kingdom Metazoa; phylum Chordata; class Amphibia; order Anura; family Dendrobatidae; genus Ranitomeya; species Ranitomeya variabilis. The sequence goes on from NC_135232.1 coordinate 397,498,744, forward strand.
AGTTATTGTACAATTTCGTTTTGGCACACAGCAGAGCTCGGAAGGGAAGGAGCGCAGTTTGACTTTTTCAAGCTGGAATTGAGATGGGATGCCATGTCGCATTTGGAGAGCCCCTGATGTGCCTAAACAGTGGAAACCCTCCACATGTAACCCCATTTTGTTAACTAGACCCCCCCAAGGAACACTTCTAGATGTGTGGTGAGCACTTTGACCCCCCAACTGTTTCACTAAAGTTTAGAACGCCCGGGCGTGAAAATAAAAAAATATTTTTTCCACAAACATGATTTTTAGTCCCCAGTTTTTTATTTTCCCAAGGGTAAAAGGAGAAATCGGACCCCAAACGTTGTTCAATTTGTCCTTAGTATGGTGGTACCCCATATGTGGAAGAAAGAGCGTCATGTTTCGTTTGCAGAGCCCTGATGTGCCTAAACAGTGGAAATTCCCACTAGTCACCCCATTTTGGAAACCAGACCTCATAAGGAACTTATCTAGATGAGTGGTGAGAACTTTGAACTCCCAAGTGTTTCACGAAAGTTTATAATGCCCGGGCGTGCAAGAAAAAAAAACATTTTTATTAAAAAAAAATGATTTTTTTTTTTAACCTCCAATTTATTTTCCCAAGGGTAACAGGAAAAAGTGGACCCCAAAAGTTTTTGTCCAATTTGTCCTGAGTACGCTGATACCCCATATGTGGGAGAAAACTGTTGGGCACACGTTGGGGCTCGGAAGAGAAGTAGTGACGTTTTGGAATGCAGACTTTGATGGAATGGTCTGTGAGTCATGAATGTGTCAGGTTCCATTTGCAGAGCCTCTGATGTGCCTAAACAGTAGAAACCCCCCCACAAGTGACCCCATTTTGGAAACTAGACCCCCAAGGAACTTATCTAGATGTGCCCCCTTTTTGGAACTAATCTGTTTCCTGTTATGTAAATTTAAGTAAATTAGTAGTGCATGGAGGTGTGGCACAGTTTGTAGCAATCTTTCATACACAGGCCAGGTTTTTCAGGGCAGGTGTCGCATTGATAAGTGGTGTCCTTGCGTATTCCCCTTCTGTAACACATTCGGCACCTTTTTTGCGGCTTACCTTTTTTTCAGGTTGGTGGGACCACCCCCTTGAAATGCTGATCTGGTAAGATACGAGCACCTTCAGTTCCGGAAGTACTGGGGCCCGCTCCTTCTAAGTGTCAAATATCCGGGCCTTAACCACTACCTCCTGGAAATGAAGGTATGACATATTGGTGTGGCCTGCACATCGTGACAGCAGGAAAGTGTTGAGCATTGCCATTTGTACAATGTTCACGGCCAGCTTTTTGTACCACACCTTGGCCTTTCTCAAAGCACTGTACTGTTGGAGGAGTTAATCAGAATGATCAACGCCCCCCCATGTTTTTGTTGTACCCCAGTACACAGTTCGATTTGCTGACCTGTGCAGATGTACCTCGTACAGTGCTGAGGGTGCTGCCATCACCGTGTTTGGTGGTCAAGAGAATTACATCCCTCTTGGCCTTGTACTTGACCACCAGCAGGTGATCGCTACATTGGGCTCTGCTGTCACCCCTTCTGAGCATCTGCCCAAGTAGCGTTTTTGGGAGGCCTCTCTGATTTTTGTGGACAGTACCGCAGGCTGTGGTACTTTGTGCAGAGAGAGATTTGAAGAGTGGATGCTGGTATAAAAGTTATCGGTGTAGAAGCGATAACCTTTATCCAGCAGAGGGTGCACCAAATCCCACACAATTTTCCCACTCCTAGGACGGGGACATTCAGGGGGTTCAATCCTGGTGTCCTTTCCTTCGTAAACTCTAAACCTGTGGGTGTACCCTGAGGTACTCTCGCAAAGCTTATAGAGTTTAATTCCGTACCTGGCCCTCTTGCTGGGTACTTACTGACAGAATTTGAGCTTTCCCTTAAAATGAACTAAGGACTCATCCATGCAAATGTCCCTTTGGGGCAAGTGCACTTCAAACTTTTTGTTGAAGTGTTCAATAACCAGTCGAACTTTGAGCAAATGGTCAAAGTTTGGGTCATCTCGTGGGGGCACACTGCATTATTGGTATAATGCAGGAATTTGTGGATGGCCTCAAAACGCATCCGGTCCATGACCATTCGGGACACTGGAGTGTAGTATAAAACATCAACACTCCACAATATTGCCGAAGTTCTGGCTTCCTCAGGATCCCCATGTGAAGGACCAGCCCCAAAACTGCATCATTTCAACTACGTCTACAGGAAACCAGTTAGAAAATGAACCCGGGTTTTGTGTCAAAAATTGACGAGCATATAAATTAGTTTGGCCCATCATGAGGTTAACAAAATTTTCAGAGAAAAAGACTTTGAAAAAGTCTATTTCTGTGAGGCCAGTGGTGTCAAACTTGATTCCTTATTTTGCCACAAAATCAGGAATCGGTACCTCGTAATTTTCAGGGGGCGAGGTCCATTCGGGGTCCACAATGGGGTGCGCTGGTTCATCTTCTGGAATGGTGGGCGCTGCCTCATCTTCTGTCCTGGGACAGCTGCGTGGCAGTTCCACAGGACCCAAGGAGGATGAGGATGAAGAAAAATATCTGAAAAATAAATGTGGGATCCTCTCCCTCGCTATCAGTGTCGGAGGTAAGGAAAGCATATGCCTCCTCCACTGAATAGCGCTGTTGGGGCGAACGTGACGGGCGGGACATTTTTTTTTTTTTTTATGAATATGGTGCTTGTGTTAAGTACTTTATTTTTAACTGTTTGTGTGGGGGGGATAGTGTTTGGTGTAAACTTTTGTCTGAAATGGAAAATCTAAAAAAAAAAAAAAGCAACCAGGCAGAAAAAAATGCCTGTGAAAAGAAAACTGTAAAACAGCAGGCACGAGCTCTGATGAGTGAACTGTTTTACTTATCAAAGTTTGGCGACTGCTGGATGTGCGCAGTGGTGTGGCGCAAGGGGGAGTGAGAAAGAAAAGTGTGAAACAGCAGGCACAAGCTCTGATAAGTGAACTGTCACTTATCAAAGTTTGGCGGCTGCTGGATGTGCGCACGGGGTGACGCAAGGGGGGTGAAAAAGAAAAATGGAAAACCGGCACGAGCTCTGATAAGTGAACTGCCTCACTTATCAAAGTTCGGCGACTGCTGGATGTGTGCACGGAGGTGGCGCAAAGGGGGGTGAGAAAAAGAAAAGCAAGCACGGTGAACTGCCAATGGAGGTGGCGCAAAGAGAGGGAAAGGGAAGGGGGATTGGGGTGGATGAAGAGAGATCGGGCAGGGATCAAAACACTTACGGTTGTAGTCTTCTGTCTTCAGCAGACGAAGGATTTAATCCGAAACGCGCGTCGGGGTGACTGTACTTGGAGGGACGGACTTTATCAGGTATAAATATCATTGATTACTTGTTTCATTTATACTTGGCACAACTTTCTTGTGGGATATTGGCCCATTACAGTCGCTTTCCCTTTACTGCTTTGTCTATCATACTTTGCTCATTTACCTTGTCCGCAGCACAAGATTACATTCCCCTTACGCTCGGTTACATATCGCACTATTTTCACTCCCATGATATAGGTTAGAATTCCCTCACAAGGGAGCTTAGTCTCCAGAAACGCGTTGAGATTCTTACCCATATGGTTCGTGCTGAAGTCTGTATCCTCCATGTTTAAAGTTTGTGAATAAAGAAAACTCTTTTTTACGGACTCGGTGAAGCTGGACATTCTTTTCTTTTTTGGACTTTATACGCCTCGACACAGACAGCGGGTCCATGCTCCCGAGGATTGGTTTATGCATCACGGGTGAACTGGTTTATATTCCTTCTTTCTAGATTCCCTCACACATTGTCCTTGGTACATTACACATATAATATAGAGCAGTATATACCGCTCATACACATAGATATATTATTTACTCCCCTTCCATCGTTAGTCAGCTACCAGCCTAAGGTTGTTTTATCACTCTTATTTATTTTTATTTCTTCACATTAGCACATTGCCCCCCTTTTTTCTATCACCTCCACGCATTGTTTGGCATTGTACACTCTTGGCTTTTTTGTACTGTTGCACATTTGCGTTTTTTCCACATGGCTGTGTACTTATGAGATACACCTCATTTAAAGATTTTTCTGTATTTTCATGACTATGAAAATTGTACATTCACACTGAGGCATCAAAACTATGAATTAACACATGTGGAAGTATATACTTAACAAAAAAGTGTGAAACAACTGAAATTATGTCTTATATTCTAGGTTCTTCAAAGTAGCCACCTTTTGCTTTGATGACTGTTTTGCACACTCTTGGCATTCTCTTGATGAGCTTCAAGAGGTAGTCACCGGGAATGGTCTTCCAACAATCTTAAAAAGAGTTCCCAGAGATGCTTAGCACTTGTTGGCCCTTTTCCCTTCACTCTGCGGTCCAGCTCACCCCAAACCGTCTCGATTGGGTTCAGGTCTGGTGACTGTGGAGGCCAGGTCATCTGTCGTAGCACCCCATCACTCTCCTTCTAGGTCAAATAGCCCTTATACAGCTTGGAGGTGTGTTTGGTTTTGGATCATCATTTATTTTTCAAGAGGACAATGGTCATTGTCCTCTTGAAAAATAAATGATGGTCCAACTAAACGCAAAACGGATGGAATAGCATGCCGCTGCAAGATGCTGTGGCAGCCATGCTGGTTCAGTATGCCTTCAATTTTGAATAAATCCCCAACAGTGTCACCAGCAAAGCACCCCCACACCATCACACCTCCTCCTCCTTGCTTCACGGTGGGAACCAGGCATGTAGAGTCCATCCGTTCACCTTTTCTGCATCACACAAAGACACGGTGGTTGGAACCAAAGATCTCACATTTGGACTCATCAGACCAAAGCACAGATTTCCACTGGTCTAATGTCCATTCCTTGTGTTCTTTAGCCCAAACAAGTCTCTTCTGCTTGTTGCCTGTCCTTAGCAGTGGTTTCCTAGCAGCTATTTTACCATGAAGGCCTGCTGCACAAAGTCTCCTCTTAACAGTTGTTGTAGAGATGTGTCTGCTGCTAGAACTCTGTGTGAGGATCCCTAAAATTTAACTTTTAATAAGACAATTTAAAAGTAGACTTTACTTGTCAAATAAATATTAAAAGGTAAGAAGGCATCCAATGTACCTAAACCACCCTGTGTAATCTACTAATAAACCCTACCTAGCAGTGGAGGTAGGCACCCTACTTTACCGCGGTAGGCGCCCCCACTCCTCGAAGGCTAACCCTGTTGTTACCCTCAGTACTCCCTTCAATAAAGGAAACCTGTTAAATACTACAACACTACAGTGCTGTATGGGGACTTTGTGAGAGCAACTGACCATTAAGACCACCCTCATTTGGGGCAGTAGTGGGACGAACAAGATGGGAGTTCCCAGCGTGCTGATAAGTATACTTTGTGCATTTGCTCTTATTTTTCAGGACGATTGAGTCCTATGTATCTGTGAAAGCAAGCTGGGATAGCTCTCCTGTCTAAGTACTAACTGCTAATATGTCCGTACTATCTGCAGGTCTTCTCTCCTAATTATTTATTTTTTTGCACCTTTGTCTTGCTTAGGCATATTAGTTGCCAGGAATTGAGCCTGTGGACTATCAGTCCAATAGAGACTGTAGTATTTTATAGTGTCCAGTTTGTTATCTTTTGAGCACTATATTGCAAGATAAGATTATACCTCTTTAGATCAATAGAGGATTGCTGATAGCATATTTTACATTTGCACGTTGTAAGGTATTCTTGTGCTAATAGTACTTATAACCATCTATTCGGATTATTGTGTATTATTACACTCCGGTTATCCGTTATTCTGTATAGGATTAATCAGTCTATTGTCTATTCAGCCAGAGTACTCTACATTTCATCCCTCTGGGCTTCAGTATTCTGAAGAATACTTACATTTATATTTTTTTGAGTTTTGATAATTTTTTCTATATATTTTTTCCATTTTTTTGGTTTTTTTTGCTTCTTTATCTGTTTATTTCTTTACGGGTACCTGCGGTGTATTGGGACATGTATCTTTTATCTCTCCTGAGTTCAGAGTGAGTAAAGGCCCCGTCTCACTAAGCGATTTACCAACGATCACGACCAGCGATATGACCTGGCCGTGATCGTTGGTAAGTCGCTGTGTGGTCGCTGGGGAGCTGTCACACAGACCGCTCTCCCTAGCGACCAACGATCAGGGGAACGACTTCGGCATCGTTGAAACTGTCTTCAACGATGCCGAAGTCCCCCTGCAGCACCCGGGTAACCAGGGTAAACATCGGGTTACTAAGCGCAGGGCCGCGCTTAGTAACCCGATGTTTACCCTGGTTACCAAAAAAAACAAACACTACATACTCGCCTTTCGGTGTCCAGGTCCCTTGCCGTCTGCTTCCTGCTCTGACTGAGCCGCCGTACTGTGAGAGCAGAGCGCAGCGGTGACGTCACTGCTGTGCTCTCACTTCTCACTGTACGGCCGGGAGTCAGTGAGAGCAGGAAGCAGATGGCAAGGGACCTGGACACCGAAAGGCGAGTATGTAGTGTTTGTTTTTTTTGGTAACCAGGGTAAACATCGGGTTACTAAGCGCGGCCCTGCGCTTAGTAACCCGATGTTTACCCTGGTTACCAGTGAAGACATCGCTGGATCAGTGTCACACACACCGATTCAGCGATGTCAGCGGGGCCTCAACGACCAAAAAAAGGTCCAGGCCATTCCGACACGACCAGCGATCTCGCAGCAGGGGCCTGATCGCTGGTACGTGTCACACATAGCGAGATCGCTATGGAGGTCGCTGTTGCGTCACAAAACTTGTGACTCAGCAGCGATCTCGCTAGCGATCTCGCTATGTGAGACGGGGCCTTTAGGGACCCTAGGGTCAGCCACCGTTGAGTGGGGGCGCCTACCGAATCAACTATAGTGGTCTGTTGTAGTATTTAACAGGTTTCCCTACCTAGCCGAGATGCGAACTCTGCTTCAGGAAAATGGCCGCCGCGATCCCCATCTGCGCACGCGCGGCATCCCGCGGCCATTTTCCTGAAGCCCCGGACAGCAGAGCGCTCCATCTGCGCACGCGCGGCCTCAGGAAGATGGCCGCCACCACCGATAACAGGATTCACCCGGCTCTGCTGCATTACCGGGCTGCTGCATCACCTCACCGGGGAAAGGGACCCCTCTCATGCCATACCTCTCACTGCGCCTCCTCATCCCAGCACCTCTGCCGGTAACCACTGCTGCAACCCTCCCATGGACACCAGGCCATGGCGTCGCCCACCTAAGCAGGAAGGGACCCTGCTCAGGTGCACGCCGTACCGCATCACCCCACCTCTGCCGACACCATGCCTCCTGTGACCCTGCTCTGCCACCGCCAGCCCTCAGGTAAGATACTGTAAATTCGGACAATAAGACGGACCCCCATCTTATAAAAAAATCTTTTTTTCTGCAATTTTCACCCCAAATTTGGGGTGCGCCTTATGGTCTGGTGCGTCTTATAGTCTGAAAAATACTGTACCTGCTTTTTTCTTGCCATAATACAAATTCTAACAGTCTATTCAGTAGGAATATCGGCTGTGTATCCACCAGACATCTGCACAATACAACTGATGGTCCCAACCCCATTTATAAGGCAAGAAATCCCACTTATTAAACCTGACAGGGCACACCTGTGAAGTGAAAACCATTCCCGGTGACTACCTCTTGAAGCTCATCAAGAGAATGCCAAGAGTGTGCAAAGCAGTCATCAAATCAAAAGGTGGCTACTTTGAAGAACCTAGAATATAAGACATATTTTCAGTTGTTTCACACTTTTTTTAAGTATATAATTCCACATATGTTAATTCATAGTTTTGATGCCTTCATTGTGAATGTACAATTTTCATAGTCATGAAAATACAGAAAAATCTTTAAATGGGAAGGTGTGTCCAAACTTTTGGTCTGAGATATATATATAATTGGAACAGCACAATGCTCACCGGTGGGTGCCTGGCCTCCTGGGTAGAATGGTCCACACATCTACCTAAATTGTATTTCACATAGAAATAAGAAGGCAGCACTCCAAATCCTTTTCGAGGTGAAAAAAGTGTGTAGTTTATTCAAACCCACATCTTTTTTATTATATACATACACACGGCTCAAAAAAATAAAGGGAACACTTAACCCCTTCATGACCCAGCCTATTTTGACCTTAATGACCTGGCCGTTTTTTGCAATTCTGACCAGTGTCCCTTTATGAGGTAATAACTCTGGAACGCTTCAACGGATCCTAGCGGTTCTGAGATTGTTTTTTTGTGACATATTGTGCTTCATGTTAGTGGTAAATTTAGTTCAATAATTTTTGCGTTTATTTGTGAAAAAAATGGAAATTTGTCGAAAATTTTGAAAATTTCGCAATTTTCAAATTTTTAATTTTTATTCTGATAAACGAGAGAGTTATGTGACACAAAATAGTTAGTAAATAACATTACCCACATTTTGGAAACAACATTTTTTTTGGCTAGGAAGTTATAAGGGTTAAAATTTGACCAGCGATTTCTCATTTTTACAACGAAATTTACAAAACCATTTTTTTTAGGGACCACCTCACATTAGAAGTCAATTTGAGGGGTCTATATGGCTGAAAATACCCAAAAGTGACACCATTCTAAAAACTGCACCCCTCAAGGTACTCAAAACCACATTCAAGAAGTTTATTATCCCTTCAGGTGCTTCACAGCAGCAGAAGCAACATGGAAGGAAAAAATGAACATTTAACTTTTTAGTCACAAAAATGATCTTTTAGCAACAATTTTTTTATTTTCCCAAAGGTAAAAAGAGAAACTGGTCCCCAAAAGTTATTGTACAATTTGTCCTGAGTACGCCGATACCCCATATGTGGGGGGGAACCACTGTTTGGGCGCACAACAGGGCTCGGAACGGAAGGAGCGCCATTTGACTTTTTCAATGAAAAATTGGTTCCAATCTTTAGCGGACACCATGTCGCGTTTGGAAAGCCCCTGTGTGCCTAAACATTGGAGCTCCCCCACAAGTGACCCCATTTTGGAAACTAGACCCGCCAAGGAACTTATCTAGATGCATAGTGAGCACTTTGAACCCCCAAGTGCTTCACAAATTGATCCGTAAAAATGAAAAAGTACTTTTTTCTCGCAAAAAAATTATTTTAGCCTCAATTTTTTCGTTTTCACATGGGCAACAGGATAAAATGGATCCTAAAATGTGTTGGGCAATTTCTCCTGAGTACACTGATACCTCACATGTGGAGGTAAACCACTGTTTGGGCACAAGGCAGGGCTCAGAAGGGAAGGAGCGCCATTTGACTTTTTGAATGAAAAATTAGCTCTAATCGTTAGCAGACACCATGTCGCGTTTGGAGAGCCCCTGTGTGTGCCCCTATTTCCAACCCTAGCACAGCGGATTTGGTTTTCCATAGGTTTACATGGTACTGTAAACCTGATGGAACACTGCTACGAATCCGGAGCGGCCAATCCGCTGCGGATCCGCAGCCGAATCTGCACCATGTGCACATAGCCTAATTCTAACTCTAGCCCTAACCCTAGTTCTAACCCTAACCCTAGTGGAAAAATAAAAAAATATATTTTCTTTATTTTATTATTGTCCCTACGTATGGGGGTGATAAAGGGGGGGTTCATTTGCTATTTTTTTAATTTGATCACTGTGATAGGTTTTATCACAGTGATCAAAATGTACCTGGAACGAATCTGCCGGCCGGCAGATTCGGCGGGCGCACTGCGCATGCGCCCGCCATTTTGGAAGATGGCACCCATGGAGAAGACGGACGGACACCGGGAGGCTCAGTAAGTATGAGGGGGTGGGATCGGAGCACGGGGGGAGCGGACAGGCAGACGGAGGGGAGCGGAGCACCGGATGGAGGACTGGGGAGGAGATCGGTGGGGGGGAAGATCAGAGTTTCCAGCTATGGCCGATGATATTGCAGCATCGGCCATGGCTGGATTGTAATATTTCACCAATTTTCATAGGTGTAATATTACAAATCGCTCTGATTGGCTGTTGAAAGTTAAACAGCCAATCAGAGCGATCGTAGCCACGAGGGGGTGAAGCCACCCCCCCCTGGGCTAAAGTACCACTCCCCCTGTCCCTGCAGATCGGGTGAAATTGGAGTTAACCCTTTCACCTGATCTGCAGGGACGCGATCATTCCATGACGCCACATAGGCGTCACAGGTCGGATTGGCACCGACTTTCATGACGCCTACGTGGCGTCACAGGTCGGGAAGGGGTTAAACAACAGAATATAGCTCCAAGTAAATTAAACTTCTGTGAAATCAAACTGTCCACTTAGAAAGCAACACTGTTTGACAATCAATTTCACATGCTGTTGTGCAATACACAAATACACAACAGATGGAAATTATTGGCAACTATCAAGACAAACTCAATAAAGTAGTGGTTCTGCAGGTGGGGACCACAGACCACATCTCAGTACCAATGCTTTCTGGCTAATGTTTTGGTCACTTTTGAATGTTGGTTGTGCTTTCACACTTGTGGTAGCATGAGACGGACTCTAAAACCCACACAAGTGTCTCAGGTAGTGCAGCTCATCCAGGATGGCACATCAATGTGAGCTGTGGCATGAAGGTTTGTTGTGTCTGTCAGCATAGTGTCCAGAGGCTGGAGGCGCTTCCAGGAGACAGGCCATTACACCAGGAGACGTGGAGGGGGCCGGAGGAGGGCAACAACCCAGGAGTAGGACTGCTACCTCAGCCTTTGTGCAAGGAGGAACAGGATGAGCACTGCCAGAGCCCTGCAAAATGACCTCCAGCAGGCCACAAATGTCAGTGTCTGCACAAACGGTTAGAAACCGACTCCATAAGGATGGTCTGAGTGCCCGACATCTACAGAAGGGGGTTGTGCTCGCAGCCCAACACCGTGCAGGACGCTTGGCATTTGCCACAGAACACCAGGATTGGCAAATTCGCCACTGGCACCCTGTGGTCTTCACAGATGAAAGCAGGTTCACACTGAGCACATGTGACAGACATGACAGAGTCTGGAGACGCCATGGAGAGCGATCTGCTGCCTATAACATCCTTCAGCATGATCAGTTTGGCAGTGGGTCAGTAATGGTGTGGGGTGTCATTTCTTTGGAGGGCCGCACAGCCCTCCATGAGCTTGCCAGAGGTAGCCTGACTGCCATTAGGTACCGAGATGAGATCCTCAGGCCCCTTGTGAGACCATATGCTGGTGCGGTTTGCCCTGGGTTCCTCCTAATGCAGTAGATTATAACAGACTCAGCATTCATGATCTTCATGTTTTTGAGTTTTATAGCAACATTTTGCATCACACACTGTATGGATACAGGAGTTAAACAGAAAAGTGTGAAGGACTGAAGGGATGGTTTTACACCATATAAATATAAGTCATAGAGTAAAAGGTGTAAATGACCATAAATAAAAACAGTGAATGAATAAAAAATATTTTATTGATGATGTATTAAAAATAAGTAATCATACAATTAGCCATAAGATGGCACCACAAGTTAAATATCAAGTGAATCAAATAATAAATATAAGGTAGAGAAATGAAATGAATACATAAGCAAACATGAATACTGTTGTGACAGTGGCCATATGAAAAAGCTATACAGGGTATAAGCCATTCATTATGTCACAGACACAAGGTAGACATGAAAATAGGAGAAGAATAGAAAGGAAACAAGAAGTCATTTACCGAAGTACAGTGTGGTGCACTGGGATACCTGCACTATGTTGGGCTCACACTATATAGTAGGATATGTGGGGGTTCATATTGTGTATATATAGGGGCTATGTTAGGGCTTACGTTATATATGGAGAGGCTATGTGGGAGCTCACTGTATATAGGAGGTTATGTGAGAGCTCATATTTGTAGATAGACTAGGTGAGGCTTATATTGTGTATAGGGGGCTATGTGAGAACTCATTGTATATAGAGACCGTATATACATGGCTGTGTGGGGGCTCATGCTGTTCGGGCTCATACAGCATATGGAGGAGCTGTGTGTGGGGTCATGTTAATTAGGGGGATGTCGGCATACTTAATTATGGCCCCTCTGGAAAATTAATTGCCTACCTCTGTTTTAATGCAAGCAGACCTTTACTACATTGGCTTGCGAAAGTGTTCACCCTCCTTGGCTTTTTTCCTATTTTGTTACATTGCAGCCTGTGTTTAAATATTTTTGTCATCTGGTTTGTGTGTGATGCATCAGCACTAAATAGTCTAAGTTGTTGAAGTGAAGCGAGAAAAATATAGGCATAAATTAAATTTATGTGACCAAATAACTAAAAATTGTCATGTGCATATTGTACTGCAGCAGTGTTCACAAAGTGCGACAGATAGGCAGGAACCACAGAAAGTTCAGCATAAAATGTCTTTATTCCAGAAAACTCACATAAAAAGGTAAACTATATCCTCCGATTCGCGGTCGGTTCCTCAAAATAGTCCGTGTTCAAACCCGTTGCCACTGTATCTCTTGGGTGCGTCAGCAGCTTTGAAGTCCCAGGCCTGGGTTACACAGAGCCTCCTGTACCTCTGTGTAATTTCCCAGACCAAAAGAACCCTTGTAAAATATATTACTATGTCTTTTTTTAACCCCTAAGTGCCCACACAGCATGTGTGTGTGTGTCATTTCAAGTACCGCCCGACTGTAGAATTGGGACACTAGCAGGGGTTCCACTACTTCGTCCCAGATTTTGTCAACCCTATAAAGTAACTCCTGGTTGATTACTATGCGCGGAAATACCACCTCTGCACCCGGTTGCTGAGCCACCCCATTTACCTCTATCATTCTTTCCTGTGCCAGTGTCAGAGTGGGATTCTGGAGCTGGGCTGGCCCAAAAGTCCCCCGGGGCACTTCCAGCTCTGAAATTGTGGTTTCTTCGACCTCTCCTGAAATCACCTTTAGAGGAAACCTGTCGGGTTCACACACTTTCCCTATGTGGATGACCCCTATTGCAGGAATTCCTATCTCTGTATATTCAGGCTCTGCGCCCGGAAAAACATATTTGCCCTGGGAGGGTTAGTTTAATTCTTCCACAAGGACAAGTCCCTTCCCAAAACAGCCCCATAAGGAAGGGTCTTCAAAACTCCCACCATATGTTCAACCTCTACGCATGGAGTAAAAAAATGTAACCTCCACTATCGGATACTCACGGAGTTCACTATGAATGCATACGACTTTTTTCCCCGTGGGTTCTAACCCAGAGATCAATGACGCATGCACAAGTGTCACTAGGCTTCCTGAGTCCAGGAGAGCCCCAGCCTAGTGTCCATTGTGCACCTAGCACAGATGGGGTTCACCCGTTTGGACAAAAGAATCCGCAGTGAAGACGACATGGGCATACATCGATGCACAGTGAGTAAACCCACAGTCCATGGGTTCAGCTGTGAGGTGGCAGTTGGCAGCCACATGTCCTGGCCTTTGGCACCGCCAATACCTAATAGCTACGGTACCAAGACTGTTTTAGGGGAAACTGGTCTCCTGCCACCCTCACTACGGGATACCTCATCAGTATGGGCTCAATCCTCACTGACCCAGCAGTGGGTCATGTCCCTTCCCTGGGCTGGCAGGGGCCGATGTGATAACTGTAGAGGGGCGGAGTCCCGTATAAAATCCTGAGTGGCCATATCAATCAGGCTAACCACCTGGTCTAGGGAGCCCGGATCCCCTTGCCCCACCCAACACTGTATAGCTGCTGGCAGAGTTCTCACAAGCTGGTCGACCAACACCCTCTCTACCATCTGGTAGAGTCAAGGAATCAGGCTGGGGCCATTTTTTACTAGCTGCAGCAAGTCATATGCCTGAGACCTGGCAGGTCGGGCCTCTACAAAGGACCACTGAAACACCCATTGTGCCCGGACATACATGTTTACCCCCAGTTGGGCAAGGATCTCAACTTTGATTTTCTCATTGTTCTGGCCATCCTCCCAACTGAGGTCAAAAGTAGGCTTTCTGTGTGTCTACTATCAGGAATGGGGCCACCACTTCAGCCCACTGGGAAGTAGGCAGGCTCTCCCGCTCTGCTGTGCATTCGAGAATATTGGGAAAGGCTTCCACGTTGTTCCTCTGGATTCAACTTCTTCAACGCTGTCCGGACTTTGTTCTGGGCCTCAAAATGGATCGAAGTCTCTGGTAAGGGCATCTCACAGGCCCACAATCTACTGCAGAATCAGATCGGTAGTCTTCTGCTGGTACAGAAGCTGCTGCTACTGATTGTGCTGCTGCTGTTGCCGCTGAAACTGCAGCTGCTGCTGAGGGCCAACTGCTTCAGTAATTCCTCTATCTTTTCAGCAGAACTGAGCTGTAGCGCTGCAGGCTTGACCACCGACATGCAGCTTGCTTTAGGGTAAGCCTCAGTTCACACTGCCTGCATTCTCCACTATATGTAGTGCAGCGGTGTTAACACAGTGTGACAGATAGGCAGGGACCACAGAAAGTTCAATATAAAATGTCTTTATTCCAGAAAACTCACATAAATAGCGGGGTCCTCCAAACAGTCCATGTTCAAACCCATTGTCATGGGCAATTGCAATGCTGTATCTCTTGCGCGCGTCCGCAGCATTGAAGTCCATGGCTCTGGACACAGGCCTGGGTTGCACAGCTTGCAAAACAAAACTGAGAGTTTAAATGGGAATCGTGGACATAGAGCCACTCCCAAAATTTGGAGTAGAGAGAGGGATTCACCCCACTACCAAACCTGCAAATCCCTTCAAAAATAAAAGCCCATGTCGGGTTTTCCTAAAACCTGACTTGTTCAACTACTTCAACCAAATCTGCACTCACTTTTACTTTGCCTTGTAATCAAAGACGTTTTGCTGTAATTACAATGTGCTCCAGCGGATTTAACATGTCTCTAAACACATCCTGGGGGACAGATACCAGCCTTTGTATATGATCTCCCTCACTGCCTTACAATATGTACTCATTCCAATCTAATAATATTGAAGCCAGCATATTAAGAAATAAATAGTTGCTAAAATGTAAATCCCATAAATTCAATATGCTAAATGGATAATAAAGGGGCCAGCTGCCAAAGAACGTATGCTAAAGAAAAAAGAAGGAAACAGGCAGCCATGTGGTCCCATAAAACATAACACTTTATTGAAAAACGTTAAAAAACACCATACATAGAACAGGGGCACAGTAGGGGATGCAAATACATCCAATTGGCAATGCAAACAAACAGACAAAACCGGATCCAAAGACCGTGCTGCTATATCATTGTAACATATCTAGCATCTCCCCAAATGAATAATAACCAGTACATAGTCCAGAAAAATATATATAAGGCCAATGCCCACATATGGGGGATAAGTAGTAGGAGTTATGCAACATTCAGCATATCCATAACAGGTAACATACCTTCAATAGACAGCACAGGTATAAGGAACGGCAAGCCTGACCCCAACGCGCGTTTCGGAGCGTAAAAGCGCTCCTTCCTCAGGGGGTAAAGGAATCAACTCCATGGTATGCTTTTTATACCGCCAAAGGCGGAAGTAAGTGTGCTAACAAGCCGCACCTGCGCAGTGGCGGTATAGACGTCATCCAAACTGGCCGCCGGCACCAACAACACGCAGGGCCCCACGTGGTTGTGCGCCGGACGGCGAGAAGGAGCGCTCACACCGCCAGAAGATGAAGCGCATGCGCACACGGCCAACATACAAAGAAATTGCCATGACACAATGGGGTAAACGTAAGGGCAAAAAAAATTAACAAACAAAATAACAAAAGAAAATAATACACAGGAGATACAATAAACAATGCATAATTATACTGAATCCTGCAACAGCAGGTATATTTACATAAAAATACGCAATATAACAGATATAGCATTATATTCAAACCCGTACCCCATATATAACATATCAACGATGCAAAAAAACCTCATGCATATACATAAATATATTACATTACATCACCCCAAAATTATTTAATAGTATATATAAATTTGCAAATGTCCAACAAACAAATAAAAAACAAAAAATAAATAATAATAACCACAATAAATAAATGTTGACACGTAGCAGCGCAGAGAAGCAACTTGATAGAGAAATCCATCAATATTCCTGTATCCATACCATACATGTAGATGGCATTGAGATGGTAGCGGACTCCAGATTTAAACACGCAGATGAACACTGCCGATAGCATCACATCAAAATAAAATAAAAAATAAAAACAGAAGTTAAAACCAGATATTAATAAACAAAGGCATTCACCATGGATGACAGGGGATATAGCATGCGCAAGCAAATGTGGATCACAGGAATGGGGCAAAAGAAATTTTTTCATTTAACCCATCAGGGTGAATCGTACGCAGAGTCCAGATCCACCTTGACTCAAGTTGCGCAAGGCGTTTGGACAACCCACCTCCACGAATGTTAATGCTGAGCAGATCTATGCCACGTACCCTCAACGACGCTGCATCACAGGAGTGGAAGCTTTTAAAATGTCTTGGTAGTGTGTCAAGAGTGGTAACATCAAGACATGTGGTTGCCGCTTGAATACCCAGCACATGCTCTCTAACTCTGACCTTAAGCTGCCTTGTGGTTAAACCAACATATATAAGATCACAAGGACAGGTGGCGTAGTATATAACGTATCTAGATGTACAAGTGATACGTTTTTTAATGGTGTAATTCTTACTACCGTCAGAGTTAGAAAACGATGAACTACGCTCAATGTTAGGGCAGGCAACACACTTACCACATGGAACACAACCACTCCGCGCGGCAGCGCCGTCAAGGAACGTAGGCATAGTCTGGCCAACATAGTGGCTATGGGTCAGCTGATCCCTCAAGTTTCTAGCACGACGGAACGTCATGAGAGGATATTTTGGAAGAAATTTCTTAATTTTAGGGTCGGCCTGCAAAATCGGCCAAGCTCTCTGCATTGCCCATCGCATATCAGCATGTCTTGAGTGGTAGGATGTAATAAATCTGATTTGATTACCACCACTATGATTACCCAAATTATCTCCATAGAGAAGGCCATCCCGATCCAAGTGTTTAGCCCGATGGTAGGCTTTCTTAAGGGCACGCCTGCTGTAACCCCTCGCCAGGAACCGAGAGGTAAGTTCACCTGCCCGACTAATAAAGTCTTGTTCACTCGAGCAGATGCGCCTCAGCCGCAAAAACTGACCCACAGGAATTGCCCTGACCATATGTGGAGGATGACACGATGAGGCATGCAAGAGGGTATTAGTGGCAGTTGGTTTACGAAAGATATCCGTTTGTAGCCTACCCTCCGCATCCCTTTTAATCGTGACATCCAGGAAATCAATCCTCTCACTATCCCACACCGGGGTAAGACGAATATTGAGGTCATTGTTGTTCAACTCAGTGACAAATCGCGCAAGGTCAACGGAGGTGCCCTGCCAGATAAAGAAGATGTCGTCGATGTAGCGCGTCCAGAGAAGGACACGCTCAACCGACCCCTGTCTATCTGACAGGAAGAGGTCCTTCTCCCACATACCCAGGAAAAGACAAGCATAGGAGGGCGCGAAGGCCGCTCCCATGGCTGTCCCCTGGATCTGTAGGTAGAAAGACCCCTTAAACACAAAAAAATTGTGTGTGAGAGTGAACTCCAGTAGCTCCAGGATGAGATCCCTCAAAGCTGGACCCAAATTGGAAGTACTCAAAAAATAACGAACAGCACGAATGCCATCCTGATGTCGGATGTTAGTATAGAGGGATTCAACATCAACTGAAGCCAGCAGAGTATCACTCTCTAAACACAATCCGTCGACCCTGCGCAGCAAGTCACCGGTATCCTTGAGGAACGAGGGCAAGGAGGACACAAATGGCTGAAGGTAAAAATCAATCCATCCGTTCACGCGCTCAAGAAAGTTCCCCCTCCCTGATACAATTGGTCGACCGGGTGGCACCAATGCATTTTTATGTATCTTTGGTAGGAGATACAGGGTAGGAATAGTGGGCTCCTTAACAACAAGTGCCGACGCTAGCTCACGGGTGACAACACCACCATCCAAAGCCCTCTTGATGATGGAATCCAATTTGGAAGCAAAAGCCGAGAGGGGGTTATATGTTAACTTCCTATAACAGGTAGTATTATGTAATTGTTTAAAAGCCTCCCTCTCATACATTTGCTTAGGCCAGATGACGACGTTGCCACCCTTATCAGCCGGCTTCAGCACTATGTCAGGTAATTCCTGTATATACCTCAACCGCACCCTTTCCTCCCTAGTAAGATTGTCCCTCCCCACAAATTTAGGAATATTCTGGAATTCACTAGATACCACCCGGACGAAAAGGTCAATGCTTACCTGACATAGTGCTGAAGCCGGCTGATAAGGGTGGCAACGTCGTCATCTGGCCTAAGCAAATGTATGAGAGGGAGGCTTTTAAACAATTACATAATACTACCTGTTATAGGAAGTTAACATATAACCCCCTCTCGGCTTTTGCTTCCAAATTGGATTCCATCATCAAGAGGGCTTTGGATGGTGGTGTTGTCACCCGTGAGCTAGCGTCGGCACTTGTTGTTAAGGAGCCCACTATTCCTACCCTGTATCTCCTACCAAAGATACATAAAAATGCATTGGTGCCACCCGGTCGACCAATTGTATCAGGGAGGGGGAACTTTCTTGAGCGCGTGAACGGATGGATTGATTTTTACCTTCAGCCATTTGTGTCCTCCTTGCCCTCGTTCCTCAAGGATACCGGTGACTTGCTGCGCAGGGTCGACGGATTGTGTTTAGAGAGTGATACTCTGCTGGCTTCAGTTGATGTTGAATCCCTCTATACTAACATCCGACATCAGGATGGCATTCGTGCTGTTCGTTATTTTTTGAGTACTTCCAATTTGGGTCCAGCTTTGAGGGATCTCATCCTGGAGCTACTGGAGTTCACTCTCACACACAATTTTTTTGTGTTTAAGGGGTCTTTCTACCTACAGATCCAGGGGACAGCCATGGGAGCGGCCTTCGCGCCCTCCTATGCTTGTCTTTTCCTGGGTATGTGGGAGAAGGACCTCTTCCTGTCAGATAGACAGGGGTCGGTTGAGCGTGTCCTTCTCTGGACGCGCTACATCGACGACATCTTCTTTATCTGGCAGGGCACCTCCGTTGACCTTGCGCGATTTGTCACTGAGTTGAACAACAATGACCTCAATATTCGTCTTACCCCGGTGTGGGATAGTGAGAGGATTGATTTCCTGGATGTCACGATTAAAAGGGATGCGGAGGGTAGGCTACAAACGGATATCTTTCGTAAACCAACTGCCACTAATACCCTCTTGCATGCCTCATCGTGTCATCCTCCACATATGGTCAGGGCAATTCCTGTGGGTCAGTTTTTGCGGCTGAGGCGCATCTGCTCGAGTGAACAAGACTTTATTAGTCGGGCAGGTGAACTTACCTCTCGGTTCCTGGCGAGGGGTTACAGCAGGCGTGCCCTTAAGAAAGCCTACCATCGGGCTAAACACTCGGATCGGGATGGCCTTCTCTATGGAGATAATTTGGGTAATCATAGTGGTGGTAATCAAATCAGATTTATTACATCCTACCACTCAAGACATGCTGATATGCGACGGGCAATGCAGAGAGCTTGGCCGATTTTGCAGGCCGACCCTAAAATTAAGAAATTTCTTCCAAAATATCCTCTCATGACGTTCCGTCGTGCTAGAAACTTGAGGGATCAGCTGACCCATAGCCACTATGTTGGCCAGACTATGCCTACGTTCCTTGACGGCGCTGCCGCGCGGAGTGGTTGTGTTCCATGTGGTAAGTGTGTTGCCTGCCCTAACATTGAGCGTAGTTCATCGTTTTCTAACTCTGACGGTAGTAAGAATTACACCATTAAAAAACGTATCACTTGTACATCTAGATACGTTATATACTACGCCACCTGTCCTTGTGATCTTATATATGTTGGTTTAACCACAAGGCAGCTTAAGGTCAGAGTTAGAGAGCATGTGCTGGGTATTCAAGCGGCAACCACATGTCTTGATGTTACCACTCTTGACACACTACCAAGACATTTTAAAAGCTTCCACTCCTGTGATGCAGCGTCGTTGAGGGTACGTGGCATAGATCTGCTCAGCATTAACATTCGTGGAGGTGGGTTGTCCAAACGCCTTGCGCAACTTGAGTCAAGGTGGATCTGGACTCTGCGTACGATTCACCCTGATGGGTTAAATGAAAAAATTTCTTTTGCCCCATTCCTGTGATCCACATTTGCTTGCGCATGCTATATCCCCTGTCATCCATGGTGAATGCCTTTGTTTATTAATATCTGGTTTTAACTTCTGTTTTTATTTTTTATTTTTTATTTTATTTTGATGTGATGCTATCGGCAGTGTTCATCTGCGTGTTTAAATCTGGAGTCCGCTACCATCTCAATGCCATCTACATGTATGGTATGGATACAGGAATATTGATGGATTTCTCTATCAAGTTGCTTCTCTGCGCTGCTACGTGTCAACATTTATTTATTGTGGTTATTATTATTTATTTTTTGTTTTTTATTTGTTTGTTGGACATTTGCAAATTTATATATACTATTAAATAATTTTGGGGTGATGTAATGTAATATATTTATGTATATGCATGAGGTTTTTTTGCATCGTTGATATGTTATATATGGGGTACGGGTTTGAATATAATGCTATATCTGTTATATTGCGTATTTTTATGTAAATATACCTGCTGTTGCAGGATTCAGTATAATTATGCATTGTTTATTGTATCTCCTGTGTATTATTTTCTTTTGTTATTTTGTTTGTTAATTTTTTTTGCCCTTACGTTTACCCCATTGTGTCATGGCAATTTCTTTGTATGTTGGCCGTGTGCGCATGCGCTTCATCTTCTGGCGGTGTGAGCGCTCCTTCTCGCCGTCCGGCGCACAACCACGTGGGGCCCTGCGTGTTGTTGGTGCCGGCGGCCAGTTTGGATGACGTCTATACCGCCACTGCGCAGGTGCGGCTTGTTAGCACACTTACTTCCGCCTTTGGCGGTATAAAAAGCATACCATGGAGTTGATTCCTTTACCCCCTGAGGAAGGAGCGCTTTTACGCTCCGAAACGCGCGTTGGGGTCAGGCTTGCCGTTCCTTATACCTGTGCTGTCTATTGAAGGTATGTTACCTGTTATGGATATGCTGAATGTTGCATAACTCCTACTACTTATCCCCCATATGTGGGCATTGGCCTTATATATATTTTTCTGGACTATGTACTGGTTATTATTCATTTGGGGAGATGCTAGATATGTTACAATGATATAGCAGCACGGTCTTTGGATCCGGTTTTGTCTGTTTGTTTGCATTGCCAATTGGATGTATTTGCATCCCCTACTGTGCCCCTGTTCTATGTATGGTGTTTTTTAACGTTTTTCAATAAAGTGTTATGTTTTATGGGACCACATGGCTGCCTGTTTCCTTCTTTTTTCTTTAGCATACGTTCTTTGGCAGCTGGCCCCTTTATTATCCATTTAGCATATTGAATTTATGGGATTTACATTTTAGCAACTATTTATTTCTTAATATGCTGGCTTCAATATTATTATGCTGTATTTTTTCTGTGTTATGCACAGGGTGTTCTTTTGAGGCCGTAATGGATTACAGAGCGAGAGAAAAAGTCTGGCTCAACCAGCTGGATCAGGTTTTTGGCGCAGGGGGGGGTGGTGCACAGTCTAGTGTTGATCACGCATGGGAGCAATCTTGTACGCAGATGAAAACTCAACTTCTCAAAAGGTCACGGCTGTGGTGGAATCGGTCATTATTGGAGAAATACGTTGCTTCTAACATGATTCCGCGTGGTTTGCGTGTTAGGGCCATTCCTACTTTTGTAGTTAATGATGAACAGTTTATTAATAGATGGGAAGAGGCTTGTAATGTCTGCTCCATGTCTTTGTTACAACTATTGATTAATTTCAATACTACGGAGATTGCGGAACTGGATACAGCGATTGATGCTGCTCAAATTGAAATTAGAAAGGAATGTCCTGGTGAAAGGCTGGCTCGGTTTGAGGCTGACCTTGACAAATCTATGGACCAATTGGTCAAAAAAATACAGGACAACCATATGTCGAAATTTAGTCGCGATACCAAGGACTATCAAAATAATCGTGTATATATGTGGAGAAGAAGCAATGTATCTCTCCATAGAATTCCATCTAGTAGCTCTATCACTTCAGCTAGTGGACAGTCTGACACGTCTTCTACCTCATTTGCCGCGTATGGAGATTCCCATAAGTTGAGGGACCATGCCTACCATCCATACAAGAGAGGGCCTCCTGCTGATTCCATCGCCAGGGGACGAGATAATAAGGTGATCAATCTGAGTACTCATATCCTCACCGAGACTGACCTTGCGTTATTGGGTAGGGGTCTGTCCTTCTCACCCACACCGGGGTTCGATACCTTTAATGCTATCAAGGATCTTCATATTTTTGGTAGGTCATTGTTGTTCAAAAGACATTTTTATAATGATGAACTCTGTAAATTGTTTCCAACAGAGGAGGAACAAGAGGCGATAAGGACACTTGAAGAACTGGCTGATGAGCATAACAATGAAGGAGGTAAGATTCCTCCATCCATCCGTCCGCGTTCCACTAGGTTCCCCCCCTTTACTTCTTGTCCTAGCATTGACCTTTTCGTCCGGGTGGTATCTAGTGAATTCCAGAATATTCCTAAATTTGTGGGGAGGGACAATCTTACTAGGGAGGAAAGGGTGCGGTTGAGGTATATACAGGAATTACCTGACATAGTGCTGAAGCCGGCTGATAAGGGTGGCAACGTCGTCATCTGGCCTAAGCAAATGTATGAGAGGGAGGCTTTTAAACAATTACATAATACTACCTGTTATAGGAAGTTAACATATAACCCCCTCTCGGCTTTTGCTTCCAAATTGGATTCCATCATCAAGAGGGCTTTGGATGGTGGTGTTGTCACCCGTGAGCTAGCGTCGGCACTTGTTGTTAAGGAGCCCACTATTCCTACCCTGTATCTCCTACCAAAGATACATAAAAATGCATTGGTGCCACCCGGTCGACCAATTGTATCAGGGAGGGGGAACTTTCTTGAGCGCGTGAACGGATGGATTGATTTTTACCTTCAGCCATTTGTGTCCTCCTTGCCCTCGTTCCTCAAGGATACCGGTGACTTGCTGCGCAGGGTCGACGGATTGTGTTTAGAGAGTGATACTCTGCTGGCTTCAGTTGATGTTGAATCCCTCTATACTAACATCCGACATCAGGATGGCATTCGTGCTGTTCGTTATTTTTTGAGTACTTCCAATTTGGGTCCAGCTTTGAGGGATCTCATCCTGGAGCTACTGGAGTTCACTCTCACACACAATTTTTTTGTGTTTAAGGGGTCTTTCTACCTACAGATCCAGGGGACAGCCATGGGAGCGGCCTTCGCGCCCTCCTATGCTTGTCTTTTCCTGGGTATGTGGGAGAAGGACCTCTTCCTGTCAGATAGACAGGGGTCGGTTGAGCGTGTCCTTCTCTGGACGCGCTACATCGACGACATCTTCTTTATCTGGCAGGGCACCTCCGTTGACCTTGCGCGATTTGTCACTGAGTTGAACAACAATGACCTCAATATTCGTCTTACCCCGGTGTGGGATAGTGAGAGGATTGATTTCCTGGATGTCACGATTAAAAGGGATGCGGAGGGTAGGCTACAAACGGATATCTTTCGTAAACCAACTGCCACTAATACCCTCTTGCATGCCTCATCGTGTCATCCTCCACATATGGTCAGGGCAATTCCTGTGGGTCAGTTTTTGCGGCTGAGGCGCATCTGCTCGAGTGAACAAGACTTTATTAGTCGGGCAGGTGAACTTACCTCTCGGTTCCTGGCGAGGGGTTACAGCAGGCGTGCCCTTAAGAAAGCCTACCATCGGGCTAAACACTCGGATCGGGATGGCCTTCTCTATGGAGATAATTTGGGTAATCATAGTGGTGGTAATCAAATCAGATTTATTACATCCTACCACTCAAGACATGCTGATATGCGACGGGCAATGCAGAGAGCTTGGCCGATTTTGCAGGCCGACCCTAAAATTAAGAAATTTCTTCCAAAATATCCTCTCATGACGTTCCGTCGTGCTAGAAACTTGAGGGATCAGCTGACCCATAGCCACTATGTTGGCCAGACTATGCCTACGTTCCTTGACGGCGCTGCCGCGCGGAGTGGTTGTGTTCCATGTGGTAAGTGTGTTGCCTGCCCTAACATTGAGCGTAGTTCATCGTTTTCTAACTCTGACGGTAGTAAGAATTACACCATTAAAAAACGTATCACTTGTACATCTAGATACGTTATATACTACGCCACCTGTCCTTGTGATCTTATATATGTTGGTTTAACCACAAGGCAGCTTAAGGTCAGAGTTAGAGAGCATGTGCTGGGTATTCAAGCGGCAACCACATGTCTTGATGTTACCACTCTTGACACACTACCAAGACATTTTAAAAGCTTCCACTCCTGTGATGCAGCGTCGTTGAGGGTACGTGGCATAGATCTGCTCAGCATTAACATTCGTGGAGGTGGGTTGTCCAAACGCCTTGCGCAACTTGAGTCAAGGTGGATCTGGACTCTGCGTACGATTCACCCTGATGGGTTAAATGAAAAAATTTCTTTTGCCCCATTCCTGTGATCCACATTTGCTTGCGCATGCTATATCCCCTGTCATCCATGGTGAATGCCTTCGTTTATTAATATCTGGTTTTAACTTCTGTTTTTATTTTTTATTTTTTATTTTATTTTGATGTGATGCTATCGGCAGTGTTCATCTGCGTGTTTAAATCTGGAGTCCGCTACCATCTCAATGCCATCTACATGTATGGTATGGATACAGGAATATTGATGGATTTCTCTATCAAGTTGCTTCTCTGCGCTGCTACGTGTCAACATTTATTTATTGTGGTTATTATTATTTATTTTTTGTTTTTTATTTGTTTGTTGGACATTTGCAAATTTATATATACTATTAAATAATTTTGGGGTGATGTAATGTAATATATTTATGTATATGCATGAGGTTTTTTTGCATCGTTGATATGTTATATATGGGGTACGGGTTTGAATACAATGCTATATCTGTTATATTGCGTATTTTTATGTAAATATACCTGCTGTTGCAGGATTCAGTATAATTATGCATTGTTTATTGTATCTCCTGTGTATTATTTTCTTTTGTTATTTTGTTTGTTAATTTTTTTTGCCCTTACGTTTACCCCATTGTGTCATGGCAATTTCTTTGTATGTTGGCCGTGTGCGCATGCGCTTCATCTTCTGGCGGTGTGAGCGCTCCTTCTCGCCGTCCGGCGCACAACCACGTGGGGCCCTGCGTGTTGTTGGTGCCGGCGGCCAGTTTGGATGACGTCTATACCGCCACTGCGCAGGTGCGGCTTGTTAGCACACTTACTTCCGCCTTTGGCGGTATAAAAAGCATACCATGGAGTTGATTCCTTTACCCCCTGAGGAAGGAGCGCTTTTACGCTCCGAAACGCGCGTTGGGGTCAGGCTTGCCGTTCCTTATACCTGTGCTGTCTATTGAAGGTATGTTACCTGTTATGGATATGCTGAATGTTGCATAACTCCTACTACTTATCCCCCATATGTGGGCATTGGCCTTATATATATTTTTCTGGACTATGTACTGGTTATTATTCATTTGGGGAGATGCTAGATATGTTACAATGATATAGCAGCACGGTCTTTGGATCCGGTTTTGTCTGTTTGTTTGCATTGCCAATTGGATGTATTTGCATCCCCTACTGTGCCCCTGTTCTATGTATGGTGTTTTTTAACGTTTTTCAATAAAGTGTTATGTTTTATGGGACCACATGGCTGCCTGTTTCCTTCTTTTTTCTTTAGCACTCATTCCAATCTCTAATAATCCCCCGGAGCACCATCTAATCAAATGGAAAGAACATGGTACCACAACAAAGCTGCCGAGAGAGGGCCGCCCACCAAAACTCTCAGCCCAGGCAAGGAGGGCATTAATCAGAGAGGCAGCACAAAAACCAAAGGTAACCATGAAGGAGTTGCAGATTTCCCAAACAGAGATGGAGTATCTGTCCATACAGCCACAATAAGCTATATACTCCATAGAGGTGGCCTTTATGGAATAGTGGGCAGAAAAAAGCTTTTACTTACAATTTTTGTGTAAGGCTTTTTGAATTTGCCAAAAGACGTGCGGGATGCTCTCCAAATGTATGAAGGAAACTGTGCTCAGATGAGACCAAAATTAAACTTTTTGGCCATCGAGATAAATGCTATGTCAAACCAACAACAAAACCCCGGAGGGAAACATGGTGGTGGCAGAATTATGCTGTGGGGATGTTTTTTGGCAGCAGGGACAGGGAAAATGGTCCAAGTCGAGGGGAAGTTGGATGGTGCGAAATACAGGAATATTCCTGAGCAAAACCTGTTTGTCTGTCAGTGATTTGAGAATAGGACAGAGGTTCACCTGCCAACAACAGAATGACCCACAGCATACTGCTAAAGCAACACTCAAGTGGTTTAAGGGGAAACATTTAAATGTTTTGAAGTGGCCGAATGAGAACCCAGACCTTAATCCAATTGAGAATCGAGGGTCAGACTTGAATATTGCTGCTCACCAGTGGAAACAATGTAACTTGAAGGAGTTGGAGCAGTTTTGCCTTGAGGAATGAGCAAAAATCCCAGTGCCAAGATGTGGAAACCTTATAAAAACTTATCCAAAGGTGTATTTGCCACAAAAGGAGGTTCTACAAAGTACTAACTTTTGGGGAGGTGCATAGTTATGCACACTAAAGTTTTCAGTAATTTTGTCCTATTTGTTGCTTGCTTCACAAAAAAAAATAAAAAAAACAAATGTTCACAGTTGTAAGCATGTTCTTTACATGAACTGCAAACCGTAAAAAAAAAATCTGTGACATTCCAGGTTGTGAGGTAGCAAAATACGAAAAATGCCAATTGGGGTGCATACTTTTACAAGCCAGTGTAGATAGAATAGATAAATATCCTGAAGATATATAATTTCACAAGCCTTCAACATATAATACATTTGCACCTTTTAGTGCCTTTCATGTGGCACTAAAGAGTGTTTTTCCTTGTTTAACCTAAGAAATAATTTTAAAAAATTTGAGATCTCCCCTATTTTTGATAACCAGCTAAGGTAAAACAGACCGCTGAGAGCTTGATATTATCAGGCTGGGAAGGTTCGTGGTTATTAGTCCCTTCGTAGTTGAAAAACACCAGCCAATCGCACATTTAGAAATATATTTACTTAGGAAATTGTTATTGAGTTCAATACTTATTTCACCCGCTGTATGTCTGTTGCGCTCAAAGCAACTTTTGAGCACAACAGAAA
Organism: Ranitomeya variabilis; assembly: GCF_051348905.1. NCBI lineage: Eukaryota > Metazoa > Chordata > Amphibia > Anura > Dendrobatidae > Ranitomeya > Ranitomeya variabilis. Next base: position 397,526,030 of record NC_135232.1, read on the forward strand.
TAAGTGTGACTCATGTCTCGACACACAGTGTGGGGTTCAGAGAAATGGTAGTACAGCAGAGTTGACTGTGCGGAGAGCTTTTTAGAAGGGTTTGTAATGTGACACAACTAAACTCAGCTGTGCCATAAGGACCTTATCTTAAAGGTGCTAGTCATCTGTACTTGCAAATCATACAAGAAGTTAGATCAGCAGATCAAAAGCTGTATCATTACATCTCATACACTCAGAAACCTGTTTATGATTAATCAGCATCATACAGGGGGAATAAGTACAGTCCCTCAGTGGAAACTATCTGATAACACCCACCTGGTCTTAACCAAAGTTAACTCATTAGATGCCAATCACTTTGATTGCTAATATTTCTGCAATGAACAGGTGAAATAAGATAAAAGTATTATTCTGCTTGGAAGCCGCTATTACTTTTTGTGTCCAGTTCAAAATTAAAAATTTGATGAAAGGTCCTCTTTAACTGTTTGACGACCTACAGTTAGGTCCATATACAGGTCCTTCTCAAAAAATTAGCATATAGTGTTAAATTTCATTATTTACCATAATGTAATGATTACAATTAAACTTTCATATATTATAGATTCATTATCCACCAACTGAAATTTGTCAGGTCTTTTATTGTTTTAATACTGATGATTTTGGCATACAACTCCTGATAACCCAAAAAAACTGTCTCAATAAATTAGCATATTTCACCCGACCAATCAAATAAAAGTGTTTTTTAATACCAAACAAAAAAACCATCAAATAATAATGTTCAGTTATGCACTCAATACTTGGTCGGGAATCCTTTGGCAGAAATGACTGCTTCAATGCGGCGTGGCATGGAGGCAATCAGCCTGTGACACTGCTGAGATGTTATGGAGGCCCAGGATGCTTCAATAGCGGCCTTAAGCTCATCCAGAGTGTTGGGTCTTGCGTCTCTCAACTTTCTCTTCACAATATCCCACAGATTCTCTATGGGGTTCAGGTCAGGAGAGTTGGCAGGCCAATTGAGCACAGTAATACCATGGTCAGTAAACCATTTACCAGTGGTTTTGGCACTGTGAGCAGGTGCCAGGTCGTGCTGAAAAATGAAATCTTCATCTCCATAAAGCATTTCAGCCGATGGAAGCATGAAGTGCTCCAAAATCTCCTGATAGCTAGCTGCATTGACCCTGCCCTTGATGAAACACAGTGGACCAACACCAGCAGCTGACATGGCACCCCACACCATCACTGACTGTGGGTACTTGACACTGGACTTCAGGCATTTTGGCATTTCCTTCTCCCCAGTCTTCCTCCAGACTCTGGCACCTTGATTTCCGAATGACATGCAAAATTTGCTTTCATCAGAAAAAAGTACTTGGGACCACTTAGCAACAGTCCAGTGCTGCTTCTCTGTAGCCCAGGTCAGGCGCTTCTGCCGCTGTTTATGGTTCAAAAGTGGCTTTACCTGGGGAATGCGGCACCTGTAGCCCATTTCCTGCACACGCCTGTGCACGGTGGCTCTGGATGTTTCCACACCAGACTCAGTCCACTGCTTCCTCAGGTTCCCCAAGGTCTGGAATCGGTCCTTCTCCACAATCTTCCTCAGGGTCCGGTCACCTCTTCTCGTACAGCGTTTTCTGCCACATTGTTTCCTTCCAACAGACTTACCATTGAGGTGCCTTGATACAGCACTCTGGGAACAGCCTATTTGTTGAGAAATTTCTTTTTGGGTCTTACCCTCTTGCTTGAGGGTGTCAATGATGGCCTTCTTGACATCTGTCAGGTCGCTAGTCTTACCCATGATGGGGGTTTTGAGTAATGAACCAGGCAGGGAGTTTTTAAAAGCCTCAGGTATCTTTTGCATGTGTTTAGAGTTAATTAGTTGATTCAGAAGATTAGGGTAATAGGTCATTTAGAGAACCTTTTCTTGATATGCTAATTTATTGAGACAGGTTTTTTGGGTTATCAGGAGTTGTATGCCAAAATCATCAGTATTAAAACAATAAAAGACCTGACAAATTTCAGTTGGTGGATAATGAATCTATAATATATGAAAGTTTAATTGTAATCATTACATTATGGTAAATAATGAAATTTAACACTATATGCTAATTTTTTGAGAAGGACCTGTATATTTGGACAGAGACAACATTTTTCTAATTTTGGTTATAGCCATTACCACAATGAAATTTAAACAAAACAATTCAGATGCAGTTGAAGTTCAGACTTTCAGCTTTCATTTGAGGGTATCCACATTAAAATGGGATGAAGGGTTTAGGAGTTTCAGCTCCTTAACATGTAAAAACACTTAGTGAGCGGGCACCATCTGCATATATGATACATTTGAGGGGATCACCACCTGCATACTATATATAAGTAAAACCAAACAGAGCAAAGTGTATGCATACAAATTGGGATCACCACAACAATTTAGAAATTATACAAAAAACATCTTTATTAAGGGAACACCACACAAAAAACTTAAAAACGTTTAAAACCCCCACAATAAGACCTGGGGTAACGAGTCCATACAAATCACAGGTAAATACCATAACACAACATGCAACATTGTACAGCCAATATGCATAAATACACAAATCACAAAACCAATATTCCCAACATGTGGACGTGATATAATGTAATATGGTCCACAAACCAGATTATATACCCTTAAATTGAGCCAGGCACACAATTCTGTGCCCTATGGAGCAGGGTCCAAAAGAAAAAAGTGGTATGCTTGAAAGGTGCTAAGCACCATCCGGATTCCTAGACCCTAATATTCAGGTCCTATGTTCTTACCCTACCTAACAGATAGGCAGTAATGGGGCTCCTGGCAGGGTGGGTTTAGTGGGATTCTGGCAGGCTGTACGGTTGTTGAGACCCACGCGTATCGACGCCTGTAGCGTCTTCCTCAAGGTCAATATAACATACACGGCGCGTTCCCTAACTTAAATAGATAAATGATTTCTTATTACACCCACCAGGTGTGAGCAGCAATGTCAGCCTTGGCACACCATTCCCGGCGTCTCACAGGGTCTATTGCGCAGGTGCGCGAGTGCCCATCGTCATCACGCAGCGTCTGTAGCCGGCGCATGTGCACTACACATTTCCATGCACTCAGTCTCCATGTGAACATAAACGAGCAACCGTCACCAAGGCTCATGGTAACAGCCACAGCATATGCGCAGAACATGTCAGCGCTTTACGTGTTGGTGTCTTGATAGACTTTTGAGTAATGCCCATGCCCAGAATATCATCAATAAGAGAGAATTTGACTTCTTAACAGTCAAGCACACGGTGGTTCCCACATTTTATATGTTACCTAAGGTGCATAAATCTGTGTTGGAACCACCGGGTAGGCCTATAGTCTCAGGATTTGGTGGGCTCTATGAAAAGTCCTGTATTTATCTTGATTTTTATTTACAGCCCATCGTCCTTAAATTGGATTCATACATACGTGACTCATCGTTCTTGATTCAGCAGTTGGACCCTTTGGTATTACCGGATGATATTATTCTTGCCACAATGGACGTTGAAGCGTTATATACCAACATCCAGCATGATTTAGGTATCTCGGCTATAGGTTATTTCTTGAATAAATTTACAACAGGGAATAGGGGGCATGACTCATTCATTCTGGATCTTCTTAGAATGGTTCTAGAAAAGTTATTTCATCTTTGATAGGGTGTTTTATAAACAAGTGACTGGAACAGCTATGGGGGCTAGGTGTGCGCCCCCATATGCGAATCTCTTTATGGGGTGGTGGGAGGAAACTCAAGTATCTAAAAATCGATACTTTCAACAAAATGTCTTAAAGTGGTACCGATTCATCGATGATATTGTTGTTTTGTGGACAGGTACGGCAGAGGCACTTAAAAAGTTTGTCGATGAACTTAACACGAACCAATGTAACATTCGACTGACATCCTGCTACTCTAGGAGGTCGGTTGACTTCCTAGACTTGAAGATCATGGTCAAAGACAACCGGATCAACACCACCCTCTTCCGGAAGTAGACCGCCACAAACAATGTTTTGCATTACTCCAGCTTTCACCCAAACCACCTGCGCAATAGTATTCCAAAGGGACAGTTCCTTCGGGTGAGAAGGAACTGTAGCACCACAGCAGATTTCCAGAATGAATCGAGACAGCTCATGAACCGCTTCCACGAACGTGGATATCCACGGAGGGTTGTTTCAAGGACATTTGAACATGCACGGCGGAGACCAAGGGAAGAAGTCCTTAAAGTACAACAAAGAGCCAATAAGGACCAACTGAGTCTTATAACAAGATTTAACAACCAGTGGGATGATGTACGTCGCTTGATGGATGTGAATTGGGGGATTTTATTGAGTGATACGAGGCTGAAGGCACTTGTCCCCAGCAGACCGAGGATTGTGGCTAGAAGAGCGAGAAATCTGAAAGACCATTTGTCTAGGAGCCACTTCAGGAGGCCTACATTTAGAACCCACTCAGGTAACGTCATTCTTGGCTCTTACCCATGTGGGAGTTGTTCTATATGTCCATTGATGTTGGCCGATACGGGTATTTCTGTTCCCTCTTTGTCCTTTCGGGTGAAATCAAGATCCTACTTTAATTGCCATACACGCAACCTAGTATATGCCCTAATTTGTGGATGCCACAAAATTTATGTCGGACAGCAGCACATCTCGAGTATATCTACAGCTAGAAGTGATAAAGATAAAGGCAAACAGATTACCACTGTGGCTACCCATTTTCTGGAACACCACAATGGTAGTTCCAGGACTCTCCGTGTTATGGGATTAAAGGGAGTCACCCCTAATATTAGGGGGGGGTAGACTAACAGATGAATTACTGAGGAGAGAATCCCGCTGGATTTACGAGCTTAAGAGTCTAGTGCCGGGTGGACTGAATGGTGAACTCCTGTATACAGGCTTCTACAAAAGACTATAGGGTTCTGACCTATGTGTTCTTTGTGGACTGTAATGGGTATGAACTTGGCTGGGTTTAGGATAAGTTTTGCCCACATTTGGACATATATGTTTTGTTTCCTTTTTCATTACAGACTAACAAGACAGGACTACTGATTCCCCCTCATACACCATCTGTTTCAAGGGGGACCTGAATATGTGGTTCTTCTAACAAATGAAATGGAGACGAATTATCCGTTGGTGATTGGAGATCCACAAGACAGATTTACATATACCATATAGAATAATGTGGATTATGTTTCTGTTTTTTTTGTTCTTTTTCCCTCTTTAATATATGTAGGGCATTTGTATATACGCTTCTAATACCCCTATCGTCAAAATGACTGGATTAAGCCTCCAGTGGGGATTTGCACCTCATCATTATTTACCATTCTTGTTAAGAGATTGCTACTCCTGCTTTGAGTGGGGTAACTATTCCCCCATTTGGTGATAAATTACATTGTCTAATGGTTTGTATGGGCGCTGTATCTAGATATATACTTTTTACGATGGGGACATTCAGTGCTATACTTAATCTATAGGACTCCTTGATAGGGTTAATATCTGCACTGCACCCTTAAAATCAGCCATGTTGCTCGATTGGTTGTGTGTGCACCATATCAGGGATTTATTCCTTGAGGGGCTGATGCCAGTCCTCTAGCCTTTTTCCCATCAGGGTGGAGTAGTTTTACTCCACCCATAAAAATGTATGCGCATACATATCATATGGCCACACTGGTTCACCCTCTGTATAAGGGTATCTTTAATAGATCTAAGTCTGTAATGGCAACCGCCGTATATATCTAGGCGTATTTATTTATTGTCTTTTGCGTCATTATCCAGACTATTGTGAACAGGAGCGAGCTTGCGTCCGTTCTAGTCCATAATGGCAATCGTCATATACATCTAGGCGTATTTATTTATTGTCTTTTGCACCACTATCCAGACTATTGTGAACATGAGCGAGCTTGCGTCCGCTTTAGCCCGTAATGGCAATCGCCATATACATCTAGGCGTATCTATTTATTGTCTTGTGCGCCACTATCCAGTCTATTGTGAACGGGAGCGAGCTTGCGTCCATTTTAGTAGTGTTATACTCTTGCGCGTCAGGTTATGATGCCAGCACTGGGTGTGAGATGAGTGGGGCAGTGTGCCCACTAGAAGGATATACACTCCTATTGGTAACAAGTGGTACTCAGGCGCAGAACTTTTCTAAAAATGCAGACGCGCAGGCGCACTGCGAATTGTGGGACGCTGACTGACTGCGCTGTGCCTCCACCAACACGTAAAGCGCTGACATGTTCTGCGCATATGCTGTGGCTGTTACCATGAGCCTTGGTGACTGTTGCTCGTTTATGTTCATATGGAGACTGAGTGCATGGAAATGTGTAGTGCGCATGCGCCGGCTACAGACGCTGCGTGATGACGATGGGCGCTCGCACCAAATCCTGAGACTATAGGCCTACCCGGTGGTTCCAACACAGATTTATTCACCTTAGGTAACATATAAAATGTGGGAACCACCGGGTGCTTGACTGTTAAGAAGTCAAATTCTCTCTTATTGATGATATTCTGGGCATGGGCATTACTCAAAAGTCTATCAAGACTTGACTTGAAAATCAAAGTGGGGTCCAAGGGTAGGGCAAAAAATTGCTTTTTTGCTTCATTGCAATACATATCTTTGGGCCACAACACTATGTTGCCCCCCTTATCTGCCTCCCTGATCTCGAAGGACTCATTAGATTTTAGCTCCTTAAGAGCCTGTTTCTCCTCCCTGGACAAATTGCTATGACCAATCTTATCCAGTTTCAGATTCTGAATATCCCTGCTCATCTTCTCATAAAAAATTTGTATCGCAGGAAAGAGGGTGAATGACGGAGTAGCCTGTGATGGCAGTCTGCCACTAAATCTGCGCTTACCTTGATAGTTCTCACTCTCTTCTAGTAACTCCGTTAGGTCCCGCAGTAGTAGCCTGTCTGTCTCCGTCATATCATCCAATATTGTAGGGTTCTGATATAACAATCTGAAAGTCAATTGTCTACAAAACAGGTATAAGTCCTTCGTTAACTCGAATTTATCAAGGGTGCTCATTGGAGAAAAGGATAGTCCGCGGGACAATAAATTTCTTTCGGTACTAGAAAGATTATAGGTGGACAGGTTAATGATGTTTAGCTCACCAGTGGTACATTCTGGTGTTGCGTCTCCTCCTAGCGTTTGCGGTTGTTGTAGCGGGTAACCCGCTTGAAGCTCGGCGACCAGTCCTTGCGTCGGCCGTTCCTTTTCCTGCGGCCCACCGTGCTTCCTTCTCCCCCGTCTGTGCCGCTTTCGCGGTCGCTGGTATCGGTGGATAAAAAAAACCGCTAGATACAACCTCCTGAGACCCCTTGCCACCATCAACATCCTGGGTTTGCTGTCTTTTCTTACCCATCCTTCTATTGCCCTGGTGTGTCCATCTGAAGGCCCTACCCTCCGCATAATCCAGCCTATCCCTCTGAAATTTGTCTTTCTTTCCCCTGATTATGTCTTTTTCAAATCTTTCTATAACTGATTTAAGATGTTCCTTAAATGGTTTGACTTTATCCTCTTTATCAAATGAATCCAATTTTACCTCCTTATTCCTAATCTCCTCCTTCAAATTTGTCAATAAACGGTGATCATGGTTAATTAGGAGATCAATCAATATAAATGAGCATTTATGCAATCCCTTTTCCCAGATATCCCTGAATTCCGGATCAACCTCCCACGCAGGGAATATCTGGACTCGTAAGCCCCTAGGAATGAGACTTTTTTTATACTCCTCCAACGTCTTAATATTCCACCAAATCTTGGTCAAATTTCGGTGCAAATTAACAATTTCAGAGGTCAAAGCCTCAAAACCATTGTCACCCAAAACGCTTGCCCCTGACATCATATCCTCCTGTCCGAAAATATTAATTTCCTGGCTGCGCCATGCTGCTTCCCTGGCACTTAAATCCATAGTAATTAAACGTACGCCAAGACGTGCCACCACTCAAGAAAACCAGCAAAAGAAACTGGTTATATAGTAACCATCCATAAACACTTAGTGAGCGGGCACCATCTGCATATATGATACATTTGAGGGGATCACCACCTGCATACTATATATAAGTAAAACCAAACAGAGCAAAGTGTATGCATACAAATTGGGATCATCACAACAATTTAGAAATTATATAAAAAACATCTTTATTAAGGGAACACCACACAAAAAACGTAAAAACGTTTAAAACCCCCACAATAAGACCTGGGGAAACCGGTCCATACAAATCACAGGTAAATACCATAACACAACATACAACATTGTACAGCCAATATGCATAAATACACAAATCACAAAACCAATATTCCCAACATGTGGACGTGATATAATGTAATCCTTGATAGGGTTAATATCTGCACTGCACCCTTAAAATCAGCCATGTTGCTCGATTAGTTGGGTGTGCACCATATCAGGGATTTATTCCTTGAGGGGCTGATGCCAGTCCTCTAGCCTTTTTCCCATCAGGGTGGAGTAGTTTTACTCCACCCATAAAAATGTATGCGCATACATATCATATGGCCACACTGGTTCACCCTCTGTATAAGGGTATCTTTAATAGATCTAAGTCCGTAAGGGCAACCGCCATATATATCTAGGCGTATTTATTTATTGTCTTTTGCGTCATTATCCAGACTATTGTGAACAGGAGCGAGCTTGCGTCCGTTCTAGTCCGTAATGGCAATCGTCATATACATCTAGGCGTATTTATTTATTGTCTTTTGTGCCACTATCCAGACTATTGTGAACATGAGCGAGCTTGCGTCCGCTTTAGCCCGTAATGGCAATCGCCGTATACATCTAGGCGTTTCTATTTATTGTATTTTGCACCACTATTCAGACTATTGTGAACCGGAGCGAGCTTGCGTTCACTTCAGTAGTGTTATACTCCTGCGGGTCAGGTTATGATGCCAGCACTGGGTGTGTGATGAGTGGGGCAGTGTGCCCACTAGAAGAATATACACTCCTATTGGTAACAAGTGGTACTCAGGCGCAGAACTTTTCTAAAAATGCAGACGCGCAGGCGCACTGCGAATTGTGGGACGCTGACTGACTGCGCTGTGCCTCCACCAACACGTAAAGCGCTGACATGTTCTGCGCATATGCTGTGGCTGTTACCATGAGCCTTGGTGACGGTTGCTCGTTTATGTTCACATGGAGACTGAGTGCATGGAAATGTGTAGTGCGCATGCGCCGGCTACAGGCGCTGCGTGATGACAATGGGCGCTCACGCACCTGCGCAATAGACCCTGTGAGACGCCGGGAATGGTGTGCCAAGGCCGACATTGCTGCTCACACCTGGTAGGTGTAATAAGAAATCATTTATCTATTTAAGTTAGGGAACGCGCCGTGTATGTTATATTGACCTTGAGGAAGACGCTACAGGCATCGATACGCGTGGGTCTCAAAAACCGTACAGCCTGCCAGAATCCCACTAAACCCACCCTGCCAGGAGCCCCATTACTGCCTATCTGTTAGGTAGGGTAAGAACATAGGACCTGAATATTAGGGTCTAGGAATCCGAATGGTGCTTAGCACCTTTCAAGCATACCACTTATCATTTCTTTTGGACCCTGTTCCATAGGGCATAGAATTGTGTGCCTGGCTCAATTTAAGGGTATATAATCTGGTTTGTGGACCATATTACATTATATCACGGCCACATGTTGGGAATATTGGTTTTGTGATTTGTGTATTTATGCATATTGGCTGTACAATGTATGTTGTGTTATGGTATTTACCTGTGCTTTGTATGGACCCGTTACCCCAGGTCTTATTGTGGGGGTTTTAAACGTTTTTAAGTTTTTTGTGTGGTGTTCCCTTAATAAAGATGTTTTTTGTATAATTTCTAAATTGTTCTTGTGATCCCGATTTGTATGCATACACTTTGCTCTGTTTGGTTTAGCTCCTTAACATGTGCCACCCTGTTTTTAAAGGGACCAAAAGTAATTGGACCGATTAAATAATTTTAATTAAAATGTTCATTTTTAGTACTTGGTTGAAAACCCTTTGTTGTCAATGACTGCCTGAAGTCTTGAACTCATGGACATCTCCAGACGCTGTTTCCTCCTTTTTTATGCTCTGCCAGGCCTTCACTGCGGTGGTTTTCAGTTGCTGTTTGTTTGTGGGCCTTTCTGTCTGAAGTTTAGCTGAAATCTGAATTGTTTTGTTTGAAATTCATTGTGGTAATATCTATAACCAAAATTAGAAAAATGTCTCGGTCCAAATATATATGGACCTAACTGTATATCATACATTTTCATCATAGGTCACTAAGCAAAATTATAAAGCCATCTTAGTAGCTAAGCTTGCTTCATATCAGTTTAGAGTACATGCTGAAAGTTGCAATAGATGTATGCACACTGAGACGAAGTGGACTCAAGGTCCAAAACGCGCACCGGGACGTGTTCCACACGTGATCCACTACCCACCAGGTATTCATCATAGGTCACTAAGCAAAATTATGAAGCCATCTTAGTAGCTAAGCCTGCTTCATATCAGTTTAGAGTATGTGTTGAACGTTGCAATATTTATGTATACACGCTAAGATGAAGGGCTCAAGGTCTGAAACGCGCGTCGGGACGTGTGCCACACGTGATCCACTACCCACCATGTATTTTGATTTTCCTGCATATCCACCTACCATGCTGCAGCTATCTCCTTTCTCTGCACACTGTACTTTTTCATTGTTCCCAACAACTCCTTAGGGCCTGGACCAGCTACTATCTCTAAACCACTTTGGTCACTTTTAATGTCTGGATTAATCGTTATTTGGTTATGATTAAGAGCCCCCTATCTACTTGTTTTTATACATGGGACAATTATTAAACTAGTAGCAGTTCTATGTTATGCCATTTGAATATATATTGTATAGCATACTTATTTAATATATTTCTTTGTTATCCTTTTTTCCTGGTGGTTACCAAGGGTCATCTATGACTTTTTAAATGTATACTAATATATTTTACTTTTAATCGTGTGTGCACCTGTGTACGGTGTTACCACTTACCAAGCTTTGCATTAATAAAGGCATTTTATGGTGCGCTTGACCCCATCCCATCCCACCTCATCCCCAATTTCACCACCACTCTTATCCCATCCCTAACCCACCTCTTCAACCTTTCACTAACTTCTGGCACCTTCCCTTATGTTTTCAAACATGCCACAATCACGCTTATCCTTAAAAAGCCAACCCTCGATCCAACTGCTATGTCCAGCTATCGCCCAATATCGCTGCTCCCATTCGCTTCCAAACTCCTGGAGCAGCACATCCACTCTGAACTTTCCTCTCATCTGTCATCTAGCTTGCTCTTTGACAATCTGGTTTCCGCCCCCATCACTCAACTGAGACAGCCCTATAATAATAATAATAATTTTTATTTATATAGCCAACATATTCCGTGGCACTTTACAATTAAGCTGGGACATTTACAGACAATAAATTCAATACAAGTTAAGACAATTTAAACAGTGACATTAGGAGTGAGGTCCCTGCTCGTAAGCTTACAATCTACAAGGAAATGGGGGGGACACAATAGGTGAAAAGTGCTTGTTATTTCAGGTCTGGCAATTATAATAAATAGGGATTTTCATATAAAGCTGCATGATCAGGTCATCAGCCCGTGTGTTTAAGTGCAATAGTCAAGTATCAAGTGCAGTTATCGTGCGCATGGAGGGTGTGGAGACAGATGAATAGTAGGGTGCAGATTCAGAATAATATTTGGAAGGAGGGAACGGGGCAAAGTTAGTTTACTGAGTAGTTGATGTGGTAGACTTGTTTGAAGGGATGGGTTTTTAAAATGCGCTTGAATAGGTCGGGGCTAGGTATCAGCCTGATTGTCTGGGGAAGTGCATTCCAGACAGCTGGCGCAGCATGAGAGAAGTCTTGGAGACGGAGGTGCGAATTTCGGATTACGGAGGATGCTAGTCTTAGGTCATTTGAAGAATGGAGGGCACGTGTAGGGCGATAGACAGAGATGAGAGAGGATATATGGCGGTGCAGAACTGTGGAGAGCTTTGTGGGTGAGAGAGATGAGTTTATACTGGACCCTGTAGCGAATGGGTAGCACTAGCCAGTGTAATGACTGGCACAAGATGGAGGCATGGGTGAAGCAGCTGGACAGAAATATGACCCTGGCTGCCGCATTCAAGATGGATTGGAGAGGAGAAAGGTTGGTAAGAGGGAGACCAATCAGAAGAGAGTTGCAGTAGTCCAGACAGGAATGAATAAGAGCGACAGTAAGAGTCTTAGCAGTTTCAAAGGTGAGAAAAGGTCGGATGGAGATGTTTTTAAGATGCAGGTGACAAGAGCGAATGAGTGGTCAGATATAGGGAGTAAAAGAAAGTTCGGTGTCAAATGTGACCCCAAGACAGCGGGCATGCTGCTTGGGAGTTATGGTTGATCCCTCCAGGGTAATTTCGATGTTGGGTAGAGTGAGGTTAGTAGAAGGGAGAAACACAAGAAGTTCTGTTTTGGAGAGATTTAGTTTCAGATAGAGGGAGGACATGATGTTAGAGACAGCAGACTGACAATCCTTGGTATTTTGAATTAGGGTAGGGGTGATGTCAGGGGAAGAAGTGTATAATTGGGTGTCGTCAGCATATAGATGGTACTGGAACCCAAATCTGCTGATTGTTTGTCCAATAAGGGCAGTGTATAGAGAGAAGAGGAGGGGGCCTAGGACTGAGCCCTGCGGAACCCCGATAGTAAGGGGACGAGGAGAGGAAGAGGAGACGGCAAAAGATACAGTGAAGGAGCAGTCAGAGAGATAGGAGGAGAACCAGGAGAGGGCTGTGTCCTTGAGGCCTACAGAGCGGAGCATAGAGAGGAGGAGCTGATGATCCACAGTGTCGAATGCTGCAGAGAGATCCAGGAGAATCAACAGGGAACAATGACCTTTGGATTTAGCTGATATTAGATCATTAGAGACTTTAGTGAGGGCAGTTCAGTGGAGTGTAAAGAGTGGAAACCAGATTGTAAGGGGTCGAGAAGAGAGTTAATCGAGAGAGAGCGGATTAGACAGGAGTGGACCAAGTGTTCCAGGAGTTTAGAGATGAAGGAAAGGTTAGCGACAGGTCTGTAGCTAGCAGTAGGGTTGAGCGACTTTCATTTTTTTAAGATCGAGTAGGGTTTTGGGAAACCCGATTTTGTCCAGAGTCGAGTCGAGTGCAGTCGGCCGATTATCGCTAAAAGTCGGGGATCGACCGAAACACGAAACCCAATGCAAGTCAATGGGGAAGCATAGTCGGCAGTGAGTGGAGGCCAGGAAAACACCTACAGTGCCCATTTTAATGCCAAAAACATCCATTCTTGTTTCTGAAGCTTGCCAATCTTAATTAACTGTATAATAATAGTTGGGCATAGGGAATTGGGGGAAAGTTGTGGGGGGAGTAGGGCTGGCTCAAGTTTTTCGTGGGCCCAGGAAATGCGGACTACGTCACGGCGGTGTTGCAGGGAAAGGTAAGTATTTAAACGTTGCAAGTGCTGTGATCCTGAGCAAGCAGGGGGGGGCCCACTCGTTCGCATTGGCACTGGCACAGGGCCCCTCAAAGTACGGCGGTGTGTTTGCATGGCGGGGGCGCCTCCCACCAGCAGCGACACTTTTGCGTACTCTGAGGGGCCCTGTGCCAGTGACGTCGCCAACGAGTATGCCCCCCCACCTGATGAAGGAACCTGCACTTTCATCTGCACCTTCCTCTTTGTCCCTGTGTAAGGTGGTATAACATGCGGGAAGGGGAACCTTACTTTCAGCAGGGTCAGATTCTGGCTGTGTAGAGTACAAGGGGAATGTAGTGGTCTAGGTCAATGTACCAGCAGACTCATTTAGCAGTGGCTGGGCAATGGGCAGGATGAGGAGGAAACAGATATAGGGCCAAAGAATAAAGTAGGCTAAATGCAGTTCAAAATTGGTAACAGGACTAAACAGGCGGCATTGCTTTGTTCAGTGGAGTAGCAAACCCAAGAGCAGCAGACACTGTTTCAAGGGCCTAACCACACTAGTAGGCCAAATGCAGTTTAATATCTGATAGTATAGGGCGAAAGCCAGAATGTGGAAGCTCAGCTTTGTTCAGTTGAGGACAACACCAGGGAGGGGCAGACACCTTTAGTAGGCCGGAAAAGCCTATTGCATTTTTTAAAATGGTAATTTGGAGCAGAAGGTTGAAGCTCAGCTTTATTTAGTTGAGGACAACACCAGGCAGGGGCACACAGACAGACACCTTTAGTAGGCCGGAAAAGCCTATTGCATTTTTTAAAATGGTAATTTGGAGCAGAAGGTTGAAGCTCAGCTTTATTTAGTTGAGGACAACACCAGGCAGGGGCACACAGACAGACACCTTTAGTAGGCCGGAAAAGCCTATTGCATTTTTTAAAATGGTAATTTGGAGCAGAAGGTTGCAGCTCAGCTTTATTTAGTTGAGGGCAACACCAGGGAGGGGCAGAAGCCGTTAGTAGGCCCTAACCACCATTTTGTTTTTTAAAAACCACTTAATGAGAGCCGGAAGGTTGAAGCTCAGCTTTATTCAGTTGAGGACAACACCAGGCAGGGGCACACAGACAGACACCTTTAGTAGGCCGGAAAAGCCTATTGCATTTTTTAAAATGGTAATTTGGAGCAGAAGGTTGAAGCTCAGCTTTATTTAGTTGAGGGCAACACCAGGGAGGGGCAGAAGCCGTTAGTAGGCCCTAACCACCATTTTGTTTTTTAAAAACCACTTAATGAGAGCCGGAAGGTTGAAGCTCAGCTTTATTCAGTTGAGGACAACACCAGGCAGGGGCACACAGACAGACACCTTTAGTAGGCCGGAAAAGCCTATTGCATTTTTTAAAATGGTAATTTGGAGCAGAAGGTTGAAGCTCAGCTTTATTTAGTTGAGGGCAACACCAGGGAGGGGCAGAAGCCGTTAGTAGGCCCTAACCAAAGTTGAAGGCCAAATGCAGTTTAATTTCTGATACTATAGGCCGAAAGCCAGAAGGTGGAAGCTCCGATTTAGACAGTGGAGGACAATTTGAATTAGGGACTGCAGACAGACTTAGTAGGCTGTCCCCTGTGGACCATGCATCCAACACATTAACCCATTGCGCCGTAATGGACACGTAATCTTCCGTGGCCATGCCTACAGGTCCATGCGTCTGTTGTCAGGTGCACCTTTGTACTCACAGATTGCCAGAGTGCATGGACAATGCGGTCTTCTACATGCTGGTGGAGGGTTGGGATGGCTTTTCTCGCAAAAGAAGTGTCGACTGGTTAGCTTGTAGCGTGGTACAGCGTAGTCCATCATGGCCTTATTAATAGTAAATAAAATATATAACTAGGCTCTATGAACTTTTAAATAGGTTCCAGGGGTACACGGGCAGCATTGGTGTGGTCAGTGGAGGAGTATTGCAAGTAGGGGCTGCAGACAGGCTATCAAAGGCCTAAAATACCAAACAGTAGGCACACATGGCAGTTTTACATCGGTTACATGGATACACAGGCAGGCACTCCAGGCAGCATTGTGGTCAGTGGAGGAGTATTGCAAGTAGGGGCCGCAGACAGGCTATCAAAGGCCTAAAATAACAAACAATAGGCTCATTGCAGTTTTACAGCGGTTACATGGATAGACGGGCAGGCAGCTTGGTGGTGAGTGGAGGAGTATTTAAAGTAGGGACCGCAGACAGGCTTCAAAGGCCTAACATAAGAAAATGGGCTGGCTGTAGGCACTTTATAATTGGTTCCAGGGGTACACGGGCAGCAGTGGTCTGGCCAGTGGAGGACTAGTGGAAGGAGGGACCGCAGACAGGCTTCAAAGGCCTAACATAAAAAAATGGGCTGGCTGTAGGCACTTTATAATTGGTTCCAGGGGTACACGGGCAGCAGTGGTCTGGTCAGTGGAGGACTAGTGGAAGGAGGGACCGCAGACAGGCTTCAAAGGCCTAACATAAAAAAATGGGCTGGCTGTAGGCACTTTATAATTGGTTCCAGGGGTACACGGGCAGCAGTGGTCTGGCCAGTGGAGGACTAGTGGAAGGAGGGACCGCAGACAGGCTTCAAAGGCCTAACATAAAAAAATGGGCTGGCTGTAGACACTTTATAATTGGTTCCAGGGGTACACGGGCAGCAGTGGTCTGGCCAGTGGAGGACTAGTGGAAGGAGGGACCGCAGACAGGCTTCAAAGGCCTAACATAAAAAAATGGGCTGGCTGTAGGCACTTTATAATTGGTTCCAGGGGTACACGGGCAGCAGTGGTCTGGCCAGTGGAGGACTAGTGGAAGGAGGGACCGCAGACAGGCTTCAAAGGCCTAACATAAAAAAATGGGCTGGCTGTAGGCACTTTATAATTGGTTCCAGGGGTACACGGGCAGCAGTGGTCTGGCCAGTGGAGGACTAGTGGAAGGAGGGACCGCAGACAGGCTTCAAAGGCCTAACATAAAAAAATGGGCTGGCTGTAGGCACTTTATAATTGGTTCCAGGGGTACACGGGCAGCAGTGGTCTGGCCAGTGGAGGACTAGTGGAAGGAGGGACCGCAGACAGGCTTCAAAGGCCTAACATAAAAAAATGGGCTGGCTGTAGGCACTTTATAATTGGTTCCAGGGGTACACGGGCAGCAGTGGTCTGGCCAGTGGAGGACTAGTGGAAGGAGGGACCGCAGACAGGCTTCAAAGGCCTAACATAAAAAAATGGGCTGGCTGTAGGCACTTTATAATTGGTTCCAGGGGTACACGGGCAGCAGTGGTCTGGTCAGTGGAGGACTAGTGGAAGGAGGGACCGCAGACAGGCTTCAAAGGCCTAACATAAAAAAATGGGCTGGCTGTAGGCACTTTATAATTGGTTCCAGGGGTACACGGGCAGCAGTGGTCTGGTCAGTGGAGGACTAGTGGAAGGAGGGACCGCAGACAGGCTTCAAAGGCCTAACATAAAAAAATGGGCTGGCTGTAGGCACTTTATAATTGGTTCCAGGGGTACACGGGCAGCAGTGGTCTGGCCAGTGGAGGACTAGTGGAAGGAGGGACCGCAGACAGGCTTCAAAGGCCTAACATAAAAAAATGGGCTGGCTGTAGGCACTTTATAATTGGTTCCAGGGGTACACGGGCAGCAGTGGTCTGGTCAGTGGAGGACTAGTGGAAGGAGGGACCGCAGACAGGCTTCAAAGGCCTAACATAAAAAAATGGGCTGGCTGTAGGCACTTTATAATTGGTTCCAGGGGTACACGGGCAGCAGTGGTCTGGTCAGTGGAGGACTAGTGGAAGGAGGGACCGCAGACAGGCTTCAAAGGCCTAACATAAAAAAATGGGCTGGCTGTAGGCACTTTATAATTGGTTCCAGGGGTACACGGGCAGCAGTGGTCTGGCCAGTGGAGGACTAGTGGAAGGAGGGACCGCAGACAGGCTTCAAAGGCCTAACATAAAAAAATGGGCTGGCTGTAGGCACTTTATAATTGGTTCCAGGGGTACACGGGCAGCAGTGGTCTGGCCAGTGGAGGACTAGTGGAAGGAGGGACCGCAGACAGGCTTCAAAGGCCTAGCATAAAAAAATGGGCTGGCTGTAGGCACTTTATAATTGGTTCCAGGGGTACACGGGCAGCAGTGGTCTGGCCAGTGGAGGACTAGTGGAAGGAGGGACCGCAGACAGGCTTCAAAGGCCTAACATAAAAAAATGGGCTGGCTGTAGGCACTTTATAATTGGTTCCAGGGGTACACGGGCAGCAGTGGTCTGGCCAGTGGAGGACTAGTGGAAGGAGGGACCGCAGACAGGCTTCAAAGGCCTAACATAAAAAAATGGGCTGGCTGTAGGCACTTTATAATTGGTTCCAGGGGTACACGGGCAGCAGTGGTCTGGCCAGTGGAGGACTAGTGGAAGGAGGGACCGCAGACAGGCTTCAAAGGCCTAACATAAAAAAATGGGCTGGCTGTAGGCACTTTATAATTGGTTCCAGGGGTACACGGGCAGCAGTGGTCTGGCCAGTGGAGGACTAGTGGAAGGAGGGACCGCAGACAGGCTTCAAAGGCCTAACATAAAAAAATGGGCTGGCTGTAGGCACTTTATAATTGGTTCCAGGGGTACACGGGCAGCAGTGGTCTGGTCAGTGGAGGACTAGTGGAAGGAGGGACCGCAGACAGGCTTCAAAGGCCTAAAATAACAAACAATAGGCTCATGGCAGTTTTACAGCGGTTACATGGATACACGGGCAGCTTGGTGGTGAGTGGAGGAGTAGTGCAAGGAGTGTCTGTCCCAGTACTCCCAAAATATAAATAGATGTTAATGTCTCGCAAAACAACCAAAACAAAAAAAAAGGTGGCATACTTAGGTACAGGGGTGGGCTCATCTGCTGAGTTTCTGACATAGTAATTTGGCAGTAACTATTTAATGGTGCCAATATAGGACACAGACACAGACTACTTTAAGTTGCATCATAGATGTCTACAAATTTGTATTGTCAGTGCCAGACATTGAATGATGTCAGCGAATAGACTAAAGATTGGTGGAGCTGTGCGACATAATTTTGCATGTGGTAGAGCACATTTTGAGCTGGGGTAGGGGGGAACTCTCTAGAGGCCGGCGGGACCGCCCCAGGGCCCCTCATGTTACAACGGTGTGTCTGACGTTGGGTGCGCACCACCACCGCCAGAGACACTACATTGTACTATGAGGGACCCAGTAGCAATGCCGTCAACCAAAAGCGAGCACACCCACCTCTTCAGACAAACAGCAGTCTCACGGGTGCTTGCGCCAAGTCGCGATACCACGGCCCCGTGTGGGGAGTTTGGCCATTTAGGGAGGTGTAAACATGTCGTATGCTGTACAATCAGCTGCAGCAAATTAGACATTAGAAAAGTAATTCACAGGCAAGAGCCTTTCATAGGAAAGCTAGGTGTCGGCCGGGCAAGGTGGGGCAAAAGATTTCGAAATCCAGTTGTGGTTCATTTTAATGAATGTTAGATCGTCAACATTTTGGGTAGCCAGACGAGTCCTTTTTTCGGTTAATATTGAACCTGCAGCACTGAATACTCTTTCTGATAGGACACTTGCTGCCGGGCAAGCAAGCTCCTGCAATGCATATTCTGCCAATTCTGGCCAGGTGTCTAATTTGGAGGCCCAGTAATCAAATGGGAATGACGGTTGAGGGAGAACATCGATAAGGGATGAAAAATAGTTAGTAACCATACTGGACAAATGTTGTCTCCTGTCACTTTCAATTGATGCAGCAGTACCTGTCCTGTCTGCGGTCATAGCAAAATCACTCCACAACCTGGTCAGAAAACCCCTCTGTCCAACGCCACTTCTGATGTGTGCACCCCTAACACTCCTAGTCTGCTGCCCCCTGGAGCTCGTGTGAGAACGATCACGTGCGCTGTGTGCTGGGAATGCCTGAAGCAAACGGTCAACAAGAGTTGATTGTTTGGTTGCTAATATTAGTTCCAAGTTCTCATGTGGCATAATATTTTGCAATTTGCCTTTATAGCGTGGATCAAGGAGGCAGGCCAACCAGTAATCGTCATCGTTCATCATTTTCGTAATGCGTGTGTCCCTTTTTAGGATACGTAAGGCATAATCCGCCATGTGGGCCAAAGTTCCAGTTGTCAAATCTCCGGTTGTGATTGGTTGAGGGGCAGTTGCAGGCAAATCTACGTCACTTGTGTCCCTCAAAAAACCAGAACCCGGCCGTGACACGCAACCAATTTCCTGTGCCCCCGGGAAAGGTTCGGCATTAAAAATATACTCATCCCCATCATCCTCCTCGTCCTCCACCTCCTCTTCGCCCGCTACCTCGTCCTGTACACTGCCCTGACCAGACAATGGCTGACTGTCATCAAGGCTTTCCTCTTCCTCTGGTGCAGACGCCTGCTCCTTTATGTGCGTCAAACTTTGCATCAGCAGACGCATTAGGGGGATGCTCATGCTTATTACGGCGTTGTCTGCACTAACCAGCCGTGTGCATTCCTCAAAACACTGAAGGACTTGACACATGTCTTGTATCTTAGACCACTGCACACCTGACAACTCCATGTCTGCCATCCTACTGCCTGCCCGTGTATCCTCCCACAAATAAATAACAGCACGCCTCTGTTCGCACAGTCTCTGAAGCATGTGCAGTGTTGAGTTCCACCTTGTTGCAACGTCTATGATTAGGCGATGCTGGGGAAGGTTCAAAGACCGCTGATAGGTCTGCATACGGCTGGCGTGTACAGGCGAACGTCGGATATGTGAGCTGTCATGTTCTCAATGGCAAGAGAACATAGCATATACAAGAACTAGCTCTTGGAAGATGGAAACTGAACTGACCATGAACTAAACCTACCGCAACAACTAGCAGTGGCCGGGTAGCATTCCTACGTTTTATCCCTAGATGCCCAGCGCCAGCCGGAGGACTAAATAATGCTAGCAGAGGAAAATATTAGTCCTAGCTCACCTCTAGAGAAATACCCCGAAAGGAGACAGAGGCCCCCCACATGTATTGGCGGTGATTTAAGATGAAATAACAAACGCAGCATGAAAATAGGTTTAGCAAATTTGAGGTCCACTTACTAGATAGTAGAAGACAGAAAGGACACTTTCATGGTCAGCTGAAAACCCTATCAAAACACCATCCAGAAATTACTTTAAGACTCTGGCATTAACTCATAATACCAGAGTGGCAATTCCTGATCACAAGAGCTTTCCAGACACAGTAACGAAACAACAGCTGTGAACTGGAACAAAAATGCAAAAACAAACATGGACAAAAGTCCAACTTATCTAGTAGTTGTCTAGGAGCAGGAACATGCACAGAGAGGCTTCTGATAACATTGTTGACCGGCAAGCAACTAACAGAGAAGCAAGGTTATATAGCGACTCCCACATCTTGATGGAAACAGGTGAACAGAGAAGATGATGACACAAGTTCAATTCCACCAGTAGCCACCGGGGGAGCCCAGAATCCAAATTCACAACAGTACCCCCCCCCTCAAGGAGGGGGCACCGAACCCTCACCAGAACTACCAGGGCGATCAGGATGGGCCCTATGAAAGGCACGAACCAGATCGGAGGCATGAACATCAGATGCAGTCACCCAAGAATTATCCTCCTGGCCGTATCCCTTCCACTTGACCAGATACTGGAGTTTCCGTCTGGAAACACGGGAGTCTAAGATTTTCTCCACAACGTACTCCAACTCACCCTCAACCAACACCGGAGCAGGAGGCTCAACGGAAGGCACAACCGGTACCTCATACCTGCGCAATAATGACCGATGAAAAACGTTATGAATAGAAAAGGATGCAGGGAGGTCCAAACGGAAGGAAACAGGGTTAAGAATCTCCAATATCTTATACGGGCCGATGAACCGAGGCTTAAACTTAGGAGAAGAGACCCTCATAGGGACAAAACGAGAAGACAACCACACCAAATCCCCAACACAAAGCCGAGGACCAACACGACGGCGGCGGTTGGCAAAAAGCTGAGTCTTCTCCTTGGACAACTTCAAATTGTCCACCACCTGCCCCCAGATCTGATGCAATCTCTCCACCACAGCATCTACTCCAGGACAATCCAAAGATTCCACCTGACCGGAGGAAAATCGAGGATGAAACCCCGAATTACAGAAAAACGGGGACACCAAGGTGGCAGAGCTGGCCCGATTATTGAGGGCGAACTCCGCCAATGGCAAAAAAGCAACCCAATCATCCTGGTCAGCAGACACAAAACACCTCAGATATGTCTCCAGGGTCTGATTAGTCCGCTCGGTCTGGCCATTAGTCTGAGGATGGAAAGCAGACGAAAAAGATAAATCTATGCCCATCCTAGCACAGAATGCCCGCCAAAATCTAGACACAAATTGGGTTCCTCTGTCAGAAACGATATTCTCAGGAATACCATGCAAACGAACAACATTTTGAAAAAACAGAGGAACCAACTCGGAAGAAGAAGGCAACTTGGGCAGGGGAACCAAATGGACCATCTTAGAGAAACGGTCACACACCACCCAGATGACAGACATCTTCTGAGAAACAGGCAGATCTGAAATAAAATCCATCGAGATGTGCGTCCAAGGCCTCTTAGGAATAGGTAAGGGCAACAATAATCCACTTGCCCGAGAACAACAAGGCTTGGCCCGAGCACAAACGTCACAAGACTGCACAAAGCCTCGCACATCTCGTGACAGGGAAGGCCACCAGAAGGACCTTGCCACCAAATCCCTGGTACCAAAAATTCCAGGATGACCTGCCAACGCAGAAGAATGAACCTCAGAGATGACTCTACTGGTCCAATCATCAGGAACAAACAGTCTATCAGGTGGGCAACGATCCGGTCTATCCGCCTGAAACTCCTGCAAGGCCCGCCGCAGGTCTGGAGAAACGGCTGACAATATCACTCCATCCTTAAGGATACCTGTGGGCTCAGAGTTACCAGGCGAGTCAGGCTCAAAACTCCTAGAAAGGGCATCCGCCTTAATATTCTTAGAACCCGGTAGGTATGACACCACAAAATTAAACCGAGAGAAAAATAATGACCAGCGCGCCTGTCTAGGATTCAGGCGCCTGGCGGTCTCAAGATAAATCAAATTTTTGTGGTCAGTCAATACCACCACCTGATGTCTGGCCCCCTCAAGCCAGTGGCGCCACTCCTCAAAAGCCCACTTCATGGCCAAAAGCTCCCGATTCCCAACATCATAATTCCGCTCTGCGGGCGAAAATTTACGGGAAAAGAAGGCACAAGGCCTCATCACGGAGCAGTCGGAACTTTTCTGCGACAACACTGCCCCAGCTCCGATCTCAGAAGCGTCGACCTCAACCTGAAAAGGAAGAGCAACATCAGGCTGACGCAACACAGGGGCAGAAGAAAAACGGCGCTTAAGCTCCCGAAAGGCCTCCACCGCATCAGGGGACCAATCAGCAACATCAGCACCCTGCTTAGTCAAATCGGTCAATGGCTTAACAACATCCGAAAAACCAGCAATAAACCGACGATAAAAGTTAGCAAAGCCCAAAAATTTCTGAAGACTCTTAAGAGAAGAGGGCTGCGTCCAATCACAAATAGCTTGAACCTTGACAGGATCCATCTCAATGGAAGAGGGAGAAAAAATATATCCCAAAAAGGAAATCCTCTGAACCCCAAAAACGCACTTAGAACCCTTCACACACAAAGAATTAGACCGCAAAACCTGAAAAACCCTCCTGACTTGCTGGACATGAGAGTCCCAGTCATCCGAAAAAATCAGAATATCATCCAGATACACAATCATAAATTTATCCAAATAATCGCGGAAAATGTCATGCATAAAGGACTGGAAGACTGAAGGGGCATTTGAAAGACCAAAAGGCATCACCAAATACTCAAAGTGGCCCTCGGGCGTATTAAATGCGGTTTTCCACTCATCCCCCTGCCTGATTCGCACCAAATTATACGCCCCACGGAGATCAATCTTAGAGAACCACTTGGCCCCCTTTATGCGAGCAAACAAATCAGTCAGCAACGGCAATGGGTATTGATATTTAACCGTGATTTTATTCAAAAGCCGATAATCAATACATGGTCTCAAAGAGCCGTCTTTTTTTGACACAAAGAAAAAACCGGCTCCTAAGGGAGATGACGATGGACGAATATGTCCCTTTTCCAAGGACTCCTTTATATATTCTCGCATAGCAGCATGTTCAGGCACAGACAGATTAAATAAACGACCCTTTGGGTATTTACTACCCGGGATTAAATCTATGGCACAATCGCACTCTCGGTGCGGAGGTAGCGAACCAAGCTTGGGTTCTTCAAAGACGTCACGATAGTCAGACAGGAACTCAGGAATTTCAGAGGGAATAGATGATGAAATGGAAACCAAAGGTACGTCCCCATGAGTCCCCTTACATCCCCAGCTCAACACAGACATAGCTCTCCAGTCGAGGACTGGGTTGTGAGATTGCAGCCATGGCAATCCTAGCACCAAAACATCATGTAGATTATACAGCACCAGAAAGCGAATAATCTCCTGGTGATCCGGATTAATACGCATAGTTACTTGTGTCCAGTATTGTGGTTTATTATTAGCCAATGGGGTGGAGTCAATCCCCTTCAGAGGAATAGGAGTCTCCAAAGGCTCTAAATCATACCCACAGCGTTTGGCAAAGGACCAATCCATAAGACTCAAAGCGGCGCCAGAGTCGATATAGGCGTCCGTGGTAATGGATGACAAAGAGCAAATCAGGGTCACAGATAGAATAAACTTAGACTGTAAAGTGCCAATGGAAACAGATTTATCAAGCTTTTTAGTGCGCTTAGAGCATGCTGATATAACATGAGTAGAATCACCACAATAGAAACACAACCCATTTTTCCGTCTAAAATTCTGCCGCTCGCTTCTGGACAGAATTCTATCACACTGCATACTTTCTGGCGTCTTCTCAGTGGACACCGCCAGATGGTGCACTGGTTTGCGCTCCCGCAGACGCCTATCGATCTGAATAGCCATTGTCATGGACTCATTCAGACCCGCAGGCACAGGGAACCCCAAGGCCAGAAAAAACGCATCCACATTGAGCAACGCAGGATCCCCTGGTGTCAATGAAAAAGCCCAGTCTTGAGGGTCGCCCCGGAGCAAGGAAATCACAATCCTGACCTGCTGTGCAGGGTCTCCGGCAGAGCGAGACTTCAGGGACAAAAATAATTTGCAATTATTTCTAAAATTCTGAAAACCAGATCTATTCCCCGAGAAAAATTCCGGCAAAGGAATTCTCGGCTCCGACACAGGTGCATGAACAACGAAATCTTGCAAATTTTGTACCTTCGTGGCGAGATTATTCAAACCTGCAGTTACACTCTGAAGATCCATTACAAACAGGTGAACACAGAGCCATTCAAAGATTAGAAGGAGAGAAAGAAAAAAAAAAAGGCTGCAGCATAGACAGACTGGCAAGAGGTCCAATTAAGAGCACACTCAAAACTAGAGGGAAAAAAAAAAAAAAAAAAAAAAAATCTCAGCAGACTTCTTATTTCTCTCCTTTCTCAGCCAAGGATTTTAACCCTTTAGTGGGCCGGTCAAACTGTCATGTTCTCAATGGCAAGAGAACATAGCATATACAAGAACTAGCTCTTGGAAGATGGAAACTGAACTGACCATGAACTAAACCTACCGCAACAACTAGCAGTGGCCGGGTAGCATTCCTACGTTTTATCCCTAGATGCCCAGCGCCAGCCGGAGGACTAAATAATGCTAGCAGAGGAAAATATTAGTCCTAGCTCACCTCTAGAGAAATACCCCGAAAGGAGACAGAGGCCCCCCACATGTATTGGCGGTGATTTAAGATGAAATAACAAACGCAGCATGAAAATAGGTTTAGCAAATTTGAGGTCCACTTACTAGATAGTAGAAGACAGAAAGGACACTTTCATGGTCAGCTGAAAACCCTATCAAAACACCATCCAGAAATTACTTTAAGACTCTGGCATTAACTCATAATACCAGAGTGGCAATTCCTGATCACAAGAGCTTTCCAGACACAGTAACGAAACAACAGCTGTGAACTGGAACAAAAATGCAAAAACAAACATGGACAAAAGTCCAACTTATCTAGTAGTTGTCTAGGAGCAGGAACATGCACAGAGAGGCTTCTGATAACATTGTTGACCGGCAAGCAACTAACAGAGAAGCAAGGTTATATAGCGACTCCCACATCTTGATGGAAACAGGTGAACAGAGAAGATGATGACACAAGTTCAATTCCACCAGTAGCCACCGGGGGAGCCCAGAATCCAAATTCACAACAGTGAGCAAAGTGCACGCACTTTGAGGAGCAGGTCGGAGAACCCAGGATAAGTTTTCAATAAGCACTGCACCACCAGGTTTAAGGTGTGAGCCAGGCAAGGAATGTGTTTCAGTTGGGAAAGGGAGATGGCAGCCATGAAATTCCTTCCGTTATCACTCACTACCTTGCCTGCCTCAAGATCTACTGTGCCCAGCCACGACTGCGTTTCTTGTTGCAAGAACTCGGACAGAACTTCCGCGGTGTGTCTGTTGTCGCCCAAGCACTTCATAGCCAATACAGCCTGCTGACGCTTGGCAGTAGCTGGCCCATAATGGGACAACTGGTGTGCAACAGTGTCATCTGCCGATGGAGTGGTTGGCAGACTGCGTTCTGTGGAAGAGCTGTAGCTTCTGCAGGAGGACGAGGAGGAGGAGGGGGTGCGAACGCCTACAGCCAACTGTTTCCTAGACCGTGGGCTAGGCACAACTGTCCCTAAATTGATGTCGCCTGTGGACCCTGCATCCACCACATTCACCCAGTGTGCCGTGATGGACACATAACGTCCCTGGCCATGCCTACTGGTCCATGCATCTGTAGTCAGGTGCACCTTTGTACTCACAGATTGCCTGAGTGCATGGACGATGCGCTGTTTAACATGCTGGTGCAGGGCTGGGATGGCTTTTCTGGAAAAAAAGTGTCGACTGGGTAGCTCGTATCGTGGTTCAGCGTACTCCATCAGGGCTTTGAAAGCTTCGCTTTCAACTAACCGGTAGGGCATCATCTCTAACGAGATTAGTCTAGCTATGTGGGCGTTAAAACCCTGTGTACGCGGATGCGAGGATAAGTACTTCCTTTTTCTAACCAGAGTCTCATGTAGGGTGAGCTGGACTGGAGAGCTGGAGATCGTGGAACTTTCGGGTGTGCCGGTGTACATGGCAGACTGAGAGACGGTTGGAGACGGTATTGTTTCCGCCGGTGCCCTAGATGCAATATTTCCTCCTACAAAACTGGTGGTTCCCTGACCCTGACTGCTTTTGGCTGGCAAAGAAACCTGCACAGATACTGCCGGTGGTGCAGAAAATGGTGGCCTTACAGTGACGGAAGGGATGTTGCGTTGCTGACTAGCTTCATTGGCCGAGGGTGCTACAACCTTGAGGGACGTTTGGTAGTTAGTCCAGGCTTGAAAATGCATGGTGGTTAAGTGTCTATGCATGCAACTAGTATTTAGACTTTTCAGATTCTGACCTCTGCTTAAGCTAGTTGAACATTTTTGACAGATGACTTTGCGCTCATCAGTTGGATGTTGTTTAAAAAAATGCCAGACTGCACTCTTCCTAGACTCGGATCCCTTTTCAGGGATTGCAGACTGAGCTTTAACCGGATGGCAACGCTGTGCTCCAACAGGTTTTGGCTTTGACACGCGTTTTGGGCCAGATACGGGCCCGGCAGATGGAACCTGTTGCGATGTTGATGCCTGCTGCGGCCCCTCCTCCACCTCCGCTTCTGAACTACTGCCGCCTGCACCCTGTTCCCCCAATGGCTGCCAATCGGGGTCAATAACTGGGTCATCTATTACCTCCTCTTCGAGCTCGTGTGCAACTTCGTCTGTGTCACTGTGTCGGTCGGTGGTATAGCGTTCGTGGCGGGGCAACATAGTCTCATCAGGGTCTGATTGTGGATCTGTACCCTGAGAGGGCAATGTGGTGGTCTGAGTCAAAGGAGCAGCATAGTACTCTGGCTGTGGCTGTGCATCAGTGCACTCCATGTCAGAATATACTTGTAATGGGCATGGCCTGTTAAATGTTTCACTTTCTAAGCCAGGGACGGTATGTGTAAAGAGCTCCATGGAGTGACCCGTTGTGTCGCCTGCTGCATCCTTCTCTCTTGTTGTAGTTTTTGCTGAGGAGGACAAGGAAGCGACTTGTCCCTGACCGTGAACATCCACAAGCGACGCGCTGCTTTTACATTTACCAGTTTCGGAAGAGGAGGCAAAAGAGCTAGAGGCTGAGTCTGCAATGTAAGCCAAAACTTGCTGTTGCTGCTCCGCCTTTAAAAGCGGTTTTCCTACTCCCAGAAAAGAGAGCGTTCGAGGCCTTGTGTAGCCTGACGACGAAACTGGCTCCACAGCTCCAGACTTAGGTGGAATATTTTTATCCCCACGACCACCTGATGCTCCACTACCACTACCATCATTACCAGCTGACAATGAACGCCCACGACGACCTCTTGCACCAGACTTCCTCATTGTTTTAAAATCTTAACCAAAGTAACTTTATTTGTTGCTGTCAAACAACTTACACGGTGAGCTATAACTTCAGTATGATTTCAATATCCCTTAACAGGTTGGTGAGACCACAAGGAAAATCAGGCACAATGTTACACACTCTGTTTTCTGTGGCACAAAATCACAGAGATGACACACACGCAGGACTGTCACTCAAGCACTAATGTCAATATTAATCTCCCACCTAATTTATTTTTTTTTTTTTCTCAGGGAGACTTTAGAAACCAAATAATATTAAAAAAAAAAAAAAAAAAAAGGCTTTCTATGGCCCACAATTAGAGAGAGAGAGGTGGCACACCCAGGAGTCAAGACTGGCGCACAAGCTGAAAGGGCAATATTACTCTCCCACTGTTTTTTTATGTTTTTTTTGTTTTTTTCAGGGAGACTTTAGAAACCAAATAATATTAAAAAAAACAAAAAAAAAAATAGCCTTTCTATGGCCCACTGAATGAGAGAGAGAGGTGGCACACCCAGGAGTCAAGACTGGCACACAAGCTGAAAGGGCAATATTACTCTCCCACTGTTTTTTTATGTTTTTTTTTTTTTTTCAGGGAGACTTTAGAAACCAAATAATATTAAAAAAAACAAAAAAAAAAATAGCCTTTCTATGGCCCACTGAATGAGAGAGAGAGGTGGCACACCCAGGAGTCAAGACTGGCACACAAGCTGAAAGGGCAATATTACTCTCCCACTGTTTTTTTATGTTTTTTTTTTTTTTTAAGGGAGACTTTAGAAACCCAATAATATTTTAAAAAAAAAATAAATAGGCTTTCTATGGCCCACTGAATGAGAGGGAGAGAGGTGGCACACCCAGGAGTCAAGACTGGCACACAAGCTGAAAGGGCAATATTACTCTCCCACTGTTTTTTTATGTATTTTTTGTTTTTTAAGGGAGACTTTAGAAACCCAATAATATTTAAAAAAATTAAAAAAAAAAGGCTTTCTATGGCCCACTGAATGAGAGGGAGAGAGGTGGCACACCCAGGAGTCAAGACTGGCACACAAGCTGAAAGGGCAATATTACTCTCCCACTGTTTTTTTATGTTTTTTTTTTTTTTTTCAGGGAGACTTTAGAAACCAAATAATAAGAAAAAAAATAAATAAATAAATAGGCTTTCTATAGCCCACTGAATGAGAGATAGCACACACAGCAGTGGCACACAAGCCCTGACTGAGGCCAATATTTTTCTCCCACTGATTGATGTAGTGTTTTTGTGTTGAGGTAGATTTTAGAACACAAATCAAGGAAAAAAAAAAAAAAATGCTTTCTATGGCCCACTGAATGAGAGAGAGGTGGCACACCCAGGAGTCAAGACTGGCACACAAGCTGAAAGGGCAATATTACTCTCCCACTGTTTTTTTATGTATTTTTTGTTTTTTAAGGGAGACTTTAGAAACCCAATAATATTTAAAAAAAAAAATAAATAGGCTTTCTATGGCCCACTGAATGAGAGGGAGAGAGGTGGCACACCCAGGAGTCAAGACTGGCACACAAGCTGAAAGGGCAATATTACTCTCCCACTGTTTTTTTATGTATTTTTTGTTTTTTAAGGGAGACTTTAGAAACCCAATAATATTTAAAAAAAAAAATAAATAGGCTTTCTATGGCCCACTGAATGAGAGGGAGAGAGGTGGCACACCCAGGAGTCAAGACTGGCACACAAGCTGAAAGGGCAATATTACTCTCCCACTGTTTTTTTATGTATTTTTTGTTTTTTAAGGGAGACTTTAGAAACCCAATAATATTTTAAAAAAAAAATAAATAGGCTTTCTATGGCCCACTGAATGAGAGGGAGAGAGGTGGCACACCCAGGAGTCAAGACTGGCACACAAGCTGAAAGGGCAATATTACTCTCCCACTGTTTTTTTATGTATTTTTTGTTTTTTAAGGGAGACTTTAGAAACCCAATAATATTTAAAAAAATAAAAAAAAAAGGCTTTCTATGGCCCACTGAATGAGAGGGAGAGAGGTGGCACACCCAGGAGTCAAGACTGGCACACAAGCTGAAAGGGCAATATTACTCTCCCACTGTTTTTTTATGTATTTTTTTTTTTTTTCAGGGAGACTTTAGAAACCAAATAATAAGAAAAAAAATAAATAAATAAATAGGCTTTCTATAGCCCACTGAATGAGAGATAGCACACACAGCAGTGGCACACAAGCCCTGACTGAGGCCAATATTTTTCTCCCACTGATTGATGTAGTGTTTTTGTGTTGAGGTAGATTTTAGAACACAAATCAAGGAAAAAAAAAAAAAATGCTTTCTATGGCCCACTGAATGAGAGAGAGGTGGCACACCCAGGAGTCAAGACTGGCACACAAGCTGAAAGGGCAATATTACTCTCCCACTGTTTTTTTATGTATTTTTTGTTTTTTAAGGGAGACTTTAGAAACCCAATAATATTTCAAAAAAAAAATAAATAGGCTTTCTATGGCCCACTGAATGAGAGGGAGAGAGGTGGCACACCCAGGAGTCAAGACTGGCACACAAGCTGAAAGGGCAATATTACTCTCCCACTGTTTTTTTATGTATTTTTTGTTTTTTAAGGGAGACTTTAGAAACCCAATAATATTTAAAAAAAAAAAAATAGGCTTTCTATGGCCCACTGAATGAGAGGGAGAGAGGTGGCACACCCAGGAGTCAAGACTGGCACACAAACTGAAAGGGCAATATTACTCTCCCACTGTTTTTTTATGTATTTTTTGTTTTTTAAGGGGGACTTTAGAAACCCAATAATATTTAAAAAAAAAAAAAAAATAGGCTTTCTATGGCCCACTGAATGAGAGGGAGAGAGGTGGCACACCCAGGAGTCAAGACTGGCACACAAGCTGAAAGGGCAATATTACTCTCCCACTGTTTTTTTATGTATTTTTTGTTTTTTAAGGGAGACTTTAGAAACCCAATAATATTTAAAAAAAAATAAATAGGCTTTCTATGGCCCACTGAATGAGAGGGAGAGAGGTGGCACACCCAGGAGTCAAGACTGGCACACAAGCTGAAAGGGCAATATTACTCTCCCACTGTTTTTTTATGTTTTTTTTTTTTTTTCAGGGAGACTTTAGAAACCAAATAATATTAAAAAAACCAAAAAAAAAATAGCCTTTCTATGGCCCACTGAATGAGAGAGAGAGGTGGCACACCCAGGAGTCAAGACTGGCACACAAGCTGAAAGGGCAATATTACTCTCCCACTGTTTTTTTATGTTTTTTTTTTTTTTTTCAGGGAGACTTTAGAAACCAAATAATATTAAAAAAACCAAAAAAAAAAATAGCCTTTCTATGGCCCACTGAATGAGAGAGAGAGGTGGCACACCCAGGAGTCAAGACTGGCACACAAGCTGAAAGGGCAATATTACTCTCCCACTGTTTTTTTATGTATTTTTTGTTTTTTAAGGGAGACTTTAGAAACCCAATAATATTTAAAAAAAAAAAAAAAAGGCTTTCTATGGCCCACTGAATGAGAGAGAGAGGTGGCACACCCAGGAGTCAAGACTGGCACACAAGCTGAAAGGGCAATATTACTCTCCCACTGTTTTTTTATGTATTTTTTGTTTTTTAAGGGAGACTTTAGAAACCCAATAATATTTAAAAAAATAAATAAATAGGCTTTCTATGGCCCACTGAATGAGAGGGAGAGAGGTGGCACACCCAGGAGTCAAGACTGGCACACAAGCTGAAAGGGCAATATTACTCTCCCACTGTTTTTTTATGTTTTTTTTTTTTTTTTTCAGGGAGACTTTAGAAACCAAATAATATTAAAAAAACCACAAAAAAAAATAGCCTTTCTATGGCCCACTGAATGAGAGAGAGAGGTGGCACACCCAGGAGTCAAGACTGGCACACAAGCTGAAAGGGCAATATTACTCTCCCACTGTTTTTTTAGGTTTTTTTTTTTTTTCAGGGAGACTTTAGAAACCAAATAATATTAAAAAAAAATAAATAAATAAATAGGCTTGCTATAGCCCACTGAATGAGAGATAGCACACACAGCAGTGACACACAAGCCCTGACTGAGGCCAATATTTTTCTCCCACTGATTGATGTAGTGTTTTTGTGTTGAGGTAGAATTTAGAACACAAATCACAGAAAAAATAAATAGGCTTTCTATGGCCCACTCAGTGAGAGATGGCACACACAGGGATGGCACTGTAGCAGAAATGCCAATCTTAATCTCCCACAAAAAAAACAAAAAAAAAACAGGGACTGTCCTACAATTACTATCTCCCTGCAGTAATCTAAGCCAGGTATGGCAGGCAGCAATAGGAGTGGACTGATGCACAAATTAAATAAAAAGTGTGGACAAACAAAAAAGATAGCTGTGCAGAAAGGAAGGAACAAGAGGATATGTGCTTTGAAAAAAGCAGTTGGTTTGCACAGTGGCGTACACACAGCAATACAGCTATCACGGAGCCTTCTAGGGCAGCCCAATGAGCTACAGCGCTGAGGGGAAAAAAAAAAAAAATAGCTTCCACAGTCCCTGCACACCGAAGGTGGTGTTGGACAGTGCAAATCGCTGCAGCACAAGCGGTTTGGTGGTTAGTGGACCCTGCCTAACGCTCTCCCTGCTTCTGACGAAGCGGCAGCAACCTGTCCCTAAGCTCAGATCAGCAGCAGTAAGATGGCGGTCGGCGGGAACGCCCCTTTATAGCCCCTGTGACGCCGCAGACAGCAAGCCAATCACTGCAATGCCCTTCTCTAAGATGGTGGGGACCAGGATCTATGTCATCACGCTGCCCACACTCTGCGTTCACCTTCATTGGCTGAGAAATGGCGCTTTTCGCGTCATTGAAACGCGACTTTGGCGCGAAAGTCGCGTACCGCATGGCCGACAAGCACAGGGGTCGGATCGGGTTTCATGAGACGCCGACTTAGCCAAAAGTCGGCGACTTTTGAAAATGATCGACCCGTTTCGCTCAACCCTAGCTAGCAGTGCAGTTCTGGTCCAGGGATGGCTTTTTAAGTAAAGGGGTTATGATGGCATGTTTAAATGAGGAGGGAAAGATACCTGAAGAAAGAGAGAGGTTAAATATTTTAGTCAGGTGAGTGGTGACCACTGGTGAGAGAGACTGCAGGAGATGTGAAGGAATGGGGTCACTGTTGCAGGTGGTAGGCCGAGCAGAAGCGAGGAGCTTGGAAACTTTTTCTTCTGATGCAGGCTCAACGATGTCTAGTGAGCTTGTGGTGTGGCAGGGCAGGGGATCCAGGCACTGAGGAGATTGGGCTGAGATATCCTGATGGATGTGGTTGATATTTTCTAGGAAATAAGTGGCCAGTTCCTCACCGCTGAGGTTGGTGATGGGGGCCTGTACTTTAGGTTTCAGGAGGGAGTTTAAGGTTTCAAAAAGTCGTTTTGGGTTGTTGGATAGTGAAGTGATGGGTGTGGCGAAGTAGGATTGTTTGGCCAGATGAACGGCAGAGTTATAGGTTTTGAGCATGAACTTATAGTGGATGAAGTCTTCTGCTAAGAGAGATTTTCTCCACGGCCGCTCTGCACACCTTGAGCAACGCTGAAGAAAGCGTGTTTGCATAGTGTACCAGGACAGCCGTTGTCTGTGTCGGGTCTTTCTGCGTGTAGAAGGTGCTGCTTCATCTAGGGCATTCTTCAGTTTATTATTGAAGTGTGACAATGCTAAGTCTGGACAGAAGAGGGAGGAGATGGGGGCTAAAGATGTGTGGAGATTGTCCATAAGCTGCTTGGTATTAATGGTACGTGTATTCCGATAAGTGTGGTAGGTGGGGGTGTCCCGGGTGAGCAGATAATTCTTGACAGAGAAGGAAAGAAGGTTGTGGTCCAAGAGTGGGAGAGTGGAGTTAGTAAAGTCGTGCAGCGAGCCGGGACGGGAGAAAACCAGGTCCAGAGTATTCCCGTCGTCATGCGTAGGAGAATTCGTAAACTGTGAGAGACCGAATGAAGAAGTTAGAGAAAGAAGATGAGAGGCAGATTGGGAGAGGAGACCATTGATGGGGATACTAAAGTCTCCCATGATGAGGGCGGGGATGTCACAGGATAGGAAGTGAGTAAGCCAGGTGGCAAAGTGGTCTAGAAACTGGCGGGAGGAGCCTGGAGGGCGATAAACAACCGCCACTCACAAGGAGAAGGGCTTAAAGAGTCTGACAGCATGGACTTCAAAGGAAGGAAATGTAAGTGAGGGAACCAGGGGGATGACCTGGAAAACACATTGTGATGAAAGGAGAAAACCAACACCTCCACCCTGTCTGTTCTCAGCTCTGGCGGTATGTGAAAATTTCAGCCCACCAAATGAGAGAGCGGCAGCGGCGGTGGTGTCTGAATGCTGTATCCTGGTTTCTGTAATAGCCAGAAGGTTAAGGGAATTAGAGAGGAAGGAATCGTGAATGTAAGTTATTTTATTACACACAGACCGTGCATTCCAGAGAGAACAGTGGAAAGCAATAGTAGAAGGCATGCACTGAATGTTAATGATTAGCAGGGTTTCTATATGCAGCTGGAGGAGAGTAATGTATGCTGGTGGAGGGAGGCCCAGGGTTGGGGAGATGTCACCTGCAACTAGTAAAAGGAGAAAAAAACAGAAAGAGCAGGTGGTGGGATGAATTGTATGAGCGTTTTGAGTGCTGCATGGAGGTATTCGATGGTTTGGAGTGGGTAAGAAATGTCAGTAGAGCCTCAGAGTTATACATGGGAAAGGGGAGAGGGGAGGGGTGGATATGGAGAGAGTGCACAGAATGGGTTAAAGGGCGGGCGAGGTGTGAGAAAGCAGAAGTAAAAACAAATAAGAAGCAGATTGATATGATCAATGCATAATGTAGTACGACTGACCAAGAAGCATGATTGTTTGCCCTGACCAAAATTACTAACGACCTACTTACAGCCAAAGCTAACGGACAATACTCTGTACTCCTCCTTCTAGACCTGTCCCCTGCTTTCGACACAGTTGACCATTGCCTCCTACTACAGATCCTCTCCTCCTTTGGCATCAAAGACCTCACCCTATCCTGGATCTCTTCATACCTTTCCAACTACACATTCAATGTCTCACACTCCCACACTACCTCTTCATCCCACCCTCTCTCTCTGTTCTAGGACCCCTACTCTTCTCAATCTATACACTTGGCCTGGGACAACTCATAAAGTCCCATAGATTCCAGTACCACCTTTATGCTGATGACACTCAGATCTACCTTTCTGGCCCAGACGTCACCTCTCTGCTGTCCAGAATCCCGGAGTGTCTATCAGCCATATCCTCCTTCTCCTCTCGCTTCCTCAAACTCAATGTGGACAAATCTGAACTCATCATCTTTCCTTCATCTCAGATCTTCCATACCTGATCTATCTATCGCAATTAACATCACGCTTTCACCCGTACCGGAAGTCCGCTGCCTTGGAGTAATCCTTGAATCTGCCCTGTCCTTCAAACCACACATCCAAGCTCTGTCCACCTCCTGTCGCCTGCAGCTCAAAAATATCTCCAGAGTCCGTCCTTTCCTCAACCGTCAATCTACTAAAATGTTTGTGCATGCCCTCATCATCTCCCGCCTTGACTACTGCAACATCCTTTTCTGTGGCCTCCCTGCTAACACCCTTGCACCTCTCCAGTCCATCCTTAACTCTGCTGCCCGACTAATTCATCTCTCTCCTCACTACTCCTCCGCTTCCCCCCTCTGCGAATCTCTTCACTGGCTCCCATTCCCTCAGCATATCCAGTTCAAATTACTATTACTAACCTACAAAGCCATCCATAACCTGTCTCCTCCATATATCTCTGAACTAATCTCCCGGTATCTTCCCTCACGTAATCTCCGGTCCTCCCAAGACCTCCTTCTCTCCTCCACACTTATTTGCTCCTCACCCAACCACCTCCAAGACCTCCACAATATCCCCCATCCTCTGGAATTCTTTGCCCCAACTTGTCTGACTATCAACCACATTTGGATCCTTCAGACAGAACCTGAAAACCCATCTCTTCAGGAAAGCTTACAGCCTGCACTAAGCCTGCTGCCTCCTCACCACTACCGGAGCTACTGCCTCACCAACATCGGAGCTCCAGCAGCCCTCAACCTATTGTCTCCTTCCTCACCATCGGCATCTGCCTCTAACTGCAGCTTAGCCTGGGGTCACATGGCCGTTGATTCTCTCATGCAAGAGAATCGGGGGCGATTATGCTAATGATATTCTGTTCAAACTCTGTCATAGTTTGAACCTAGTGTCATCTTACTATGCTGCGATTCTCTTGCATGAGAGAATCACAACACAGGTGCAGAGAAAACAGAGAACTGCATTTCTCCATTGTCTGAGTCCGCGGATGACAGTCCGATGTTTCACACGCACCCTTTGACTTGTATCGGTGCATGTGATCCAATCATCGGA
Organism: Ranitomeya variabilis; assembly: GCF_051348905.1. Classification (NCBI taxonomy): domain Eukaryota; kingdom Metazoa; phylum Chordata; class Amphibia; order Anura; family Dendrobatidae; genus Ranitomeya; species Ranitomeya variabilis. The sequence continues at coordinate 397,562,340 of NC_135232.1, forward strand.
TGCATCCTCAGCATGCTGCGATTGTTTGCTGATGTCGAATTGGTTATAGGCCATCAGCTGAACCAGGTGATATTATTTTTCACTAAGTGGCAGGATTGCTTTCTAATTACTGATAGATTTCAGCTGGTGTCATGACTTTTATGACTTTTTGCACCTCTTTTTTCATGTGTTCAATACTTTTTCCCTGTGTCATTTCTCATTATTACAAATCACTTAATTTATGGCCATCTGTGGTGTGATTTCTTTGCCTGTGTGAATTGTTGTTACTGACATCTGGTGAGAATTTAATGTCAATAACACCTTTAGAAATCTACACTGTGTTCCAAATTATTATGCACAAAGAGTTTAGGAGTGATAAGGTTTGAATTTTTTTGTTTGTAATTTAAACTCATTGATGGTGATGTGTGTCAGGGCTCTTTATATCACTGAAAGCAATTGCAGCTACCTGTGCAAATTAGTTTGGCAGGTGTGTCCAAACACAGGCAAGACTACTTAAGAAGGCTGTTCCACATTATTAAGCAGCCCACATTTTTTGCCAAAATGGGAAAGAAAAAGGATGTGTCGGCTGCTGAGAAGCAACAAATTGTGGAGTATTTAGGTCAAGACATGACTACAATCAACATTGCCAAGACACTTCATCGTGATCATCGCACAATCAAGAAGTATGTAGCTGATTCCCAGCACACACGTGTGCGTGCTGATAAGGAAAAATTGAGGACTCTTTCCTACAGGCAATTGCGTAAGGTTAAAAGAGCAGCTGCAAAAATGCCTTGTCATAGCAGCAGACAAGTTTTTGAAGCTGCTGGTGCCTCCAACGTCGCCAGAAAAACAAGATGCAGGGTCCTTCAGAGGTTTGCAGCTGTGCGTAAGCCATCCTGTCCACCACCTGTATCCACTGCACACAAGCAGAAACGGCTCCAGTGGGCCAAGTGATACATGAAGACTGACTTCCAAACTGTTTTGTTCACCGAGGAGTACCGTGCAACGCTCGATGGTCCAGATGGATGGAGTGGAGGATGGCTGGTTAAAGGACACCCCATGAAAACACGGCTAAGGCGCCAACAAGGAGGAGGTGGAGTAATGTTTTGGGCTGGAATCATGGGGAGAGAGATGGTCAGCCCCTTTATGATCCCAGAAGGGGTAAAGATGAACTCCATAATCTATGTGGAGTTTCTAAAACAACACTTCCTGCCATGGTTCAAGAGGAAGAACCGTGCTTTCCGCAGCAAGATCATTTTCATGCATGATAATGCACAGTCTCATGCTGCAAAAAACACATCTGCATCTCTGGCTGCTATGGGCATAAAAGAGGACAAACTTATGGTGTGGCCACCATCTTCCCCTGACCTCAACCCCATTGAGAACCTCTGGAGCATCATCAAAAGGAGTGTCTATGATGGCGGGAGGCAGTTCACATCTAAGCAACAGCTCTGGGAGGGTATTCTGTCCACATGCAAAACAATTGAAGCAGAAACCATCCAAAAACTGACAAATTCAATGGACGAGAGCGTTCAGAAGCTTCTTTGGAACAAGGGGTCCTATGTGCAAATGTAACATCACCTAGAATAAAGTTTTCACTTGAAAACTGTTTGATTTCATTTTGTAATAAGCTGATAATGCTTATAACTTCACAATTAACCATTTTTTTGTTCAAAATAAAAAAATAAGGTTGAAAACTCTGCTGTGCATAATAATTTGGAACATGCATTTTGAGTGTTTATTTTTTTTAAAAAGATACTGCGTTCATAGGCAGTTTGTTCCAAAACATTGCAATTATACTAGAATAGTAGATGACTGGAAAATAACAATGACTGCAATTCAGATAGGTAATTTAGAGAAAATATTATTTGCATAATAATTTGGAACACAGTGTATATTACTTAGAAAATTGGTGATGTGTTTATTAGTTATTTCACCCTTTGTAAGTGTGATTCATCTTTGAACAGGCAGTGTGGAAGGGGGTAGCAGGGGCAGTACAGCAGAGATGACAGTGCTAGGAGAATAGGAGAGTTGATAGAAAGGTTTGTAATGTGACACTGCTAAACTTAGCTGTATTGGCCCTCCCCTCAAATAAACGTTATATGCTTAGCTTTTAGTCATCTGTACTCTAATCTCCCAGCACCTTCTAGTCATACAAGACGTTATAGACCGGGAGATCAGAGCTATAGCCTGATGAAAGGTCCTCTTTAAACACGCTATACAATAATTAATAACATGGCTGTGAACAGTGCCTATTAACCCCTTCATGACCCAGCCTATTTTGGCCTTAATGACCTTGCTGTTTTTTGCAATTCTGACCAGTGTCCCTTTATGAGGTAATAACTCAGGAACGCTTCAACGGATCCTAGCGAATCTGAGAATGTTTTTTCGTGACATATTGGGCTTCATGTTAGTGGTAAATTTAGGTCGATAATTTCTGAGTTTATTTGTGAAAAAAACGGAAATTTGGCGACAATTTTGAAAATTTCGCAATTTTTATTCTGTTAAACCAGAGAGTTATGTGACACAAAATAGTTAATAAATAACGTTTCCCACATGTCTACTTTACATCAGCACAATTTTGGAAACAAATTTTTTTTTTGCTAGGAAGTTATAAGGGTTAAAATTTGACCAGTGATTTCTCATTTTTACAACAAAATTTACAAAACCATTTTTTTTAGGGACCACCTCACATTTGAAGTCATTTTGAGGGTTCTATATGGCTGAAAATACCCAAAAGTGACACCATTCTAAAAACTGCACTCCTCAAGGTGCTCAAAACCACATTCAAGAAGTTTATTAACCCTTCAGGTGTTTCACAGCAGCAGAAGCAACATGGAAGTAAAAAATGAACATTTAACTTTTTAGTCACAAAAATGATCTTTTAGCAACAATTTTTTTATTTTCCCAAGGGTAAAAGGAGAAACTGGACCACGGACGTTGTTGTCCAATTTGTCCTGAGTACGCTGATACCTCATATGTGGGGGTAAACCACTGTTTGGGCGCACGGCAGGGCTCGGAAGGGAAGGAGCGCCATTTGACTTTTTGAATGAAAAATTGGCTCCAATCTTTAGCGGACACCATGTCGCGTTTGGAGAGCCCCCGTGTGCCTAAACATTAAAGCTTCCCCACAAGTGACCCCATTTTGGAAACTAGACCCCCCAAGGAACTTATCTAGAAGCATAGTGAGCACTTTAAACCCCCAGGTGCTTCACAAATTGATCCGTAAAAATTAAAAAGTACTTTTTTTTCACACAAAAATTATTTTAGCCTCAATTTTTTCATTTTCACATAGGCAACAGGATAAAATGGATTCTAAAATTTGTTGAGAAATTTCTCCTGAGTACACCGATACCTCACATGTGGGGGTAAACTACTGTTTGGGCACATGGTAAGGCCCGGAAGGGAAGGAGCGCCATTTGACTTTTTGAATGAAAAATTATCTCCATTGTTAGCGGACACCATGTTGCGTTTGGAAAGCCCCTGTGTGCCTAAACATTGGAGCTCCTCCACAAGTGACCCCATTTTGGAAACTAGACCTTCCAAGGAACTTATCTAGAGGCATAGTGAGCACTTTAAACCCTCAGGTGCTTCACAAATTGATCCGCAAAAATGAAAAAGTACTTTTTTTTCACACAAAATTTCTTTTAGCCTCAATTCTTTCATTTTCTCATGGGCAACAGGATAAAAATGGATCCTAAAATTTGTTGGGCAATTTCTCCTGGGTACGCCGATGCCTCACATGTGGGGGTAAACCACTGTTTGGGTGCACGGCAAGGCTCGGAAGGGAAGGAGCGCCATTTGACTTTTTGAATGGAAAATTAGCTCCAATCGTTAGCGGACACCATGTCGCGTTTGGAGAGCCCCTGTGTGCCTAAACATTGGAGCTCCCCCACAAATGACCCCATTTTGGAAACTAGACCTCCCAAGGAACTAATCTAGATGTGTGGTGAGCACTTTGAACCCCCAAGTGCTTCACAGAAGTTTATACCGCAGAGCCGTGAAAATAAAAAATAATTTTTCTTTCCTCAAAAATGATTTTTAGCCCAGAATTTTTTATTTTCCCAAGGGTAACAGGAGAAATTGGACCCCAAATGTTGTTGTCCAGTTTGTACTGAGTACGATGATACCCCATATGTGGGGGTAAACCACTGTTTGGGCGCACGGCAGGGCTCGGAAGGGAAGGCACGCCATTTGGCTTTTTGAATGGAAGATTAGCTCCAATCATTAGCGGACACCATGTCACGTTTGGAGAGCCCCTGTGTGCCTAAACATTGGAGCTCCCCCACAAATGACCCCATTTTGGAAACTAGACCTCCCAAGGAACTAATCTAGATGTGTGGTGAGCACTTTGAACCCCCAAGTGCTTCACAGAAGTTTATAACGCAGAGCCATGAAAATAAAAAATAATTTTTCTTTTCTCAAAAATGATTTTTTAGCCCACAATTTTTTTTTTCCCAAGGGTAACAGGAGAAATTGGACCCCAAAAGTTGTTGTCCAGTTTCTCCTGAGTACGCTGACATCCCATATGTGGGGGTAAACCACTGTTTGGGCACAAGTCGGGGCTCGGAAGGGAGGTAGTGACGTTTTGAAATGCAGGCTTTGATGGAGTGGTCTGCGTGCGTCACATTCCATTTGCAGAGCCCCTGATGTGCCTAAACAGTAGAAACCCCCCACAAATGACCCCATTTTGGAAACTAGACCCCCCAAGAAACTTATCTAGATATGTGGTGAGCACTTTGAACCCCCAAGTGCTTCACAGAAGTTTATAACGCAGAGCCATGAAAATAAAAAATAATTTTTATTTTTTAAAAAATTATTTTTTAGCCCACAATTTTTTATTTTCCCAAGGGTAACAGGAGAAATTGGACCCCAAAAGTTGTTGTCCAGTTTCTCCTGAGTACGCTGATACCCAATATGTGGGGGGTAAACTGTTTTTTTTGGAAGTGCATCTGAACAGCAAGGTGGCTTGTTGTTGAAGGGATCTAGAGGGAAAAAAAAAAAATCTATAAATCTTCAGCATAGCGAGTGTGAGCGAGCTGAGTGTGACCTGAGCGTTAAGGTACCGTCACACTAAACGATATCGCTAGCGATCCGTGACGTTGCAGCGTCCTGGCTAGCGATATCGTTTCGTTTGACACGCAGCAGCGATCAGGATCCTGCTGTGATGTCGCTGGTCGCTGAATAAAGTCCAGAACTTTATTTGGTCGTCCGATCGCCGTGTATCGTTGTGTTTGACACCAAAAGCATCGATACCAGCGATGTTTTACACTGGTAACCAGGGTAAACATCGGGTTACTAAGCGCAGGGCCGCGCTTAGTAACCCGATGTTTACCCTGGTTACCAGCGTAAAAGTAAAAAAAACAAACAGTACATGCTCACCTGCGCGTCTCCCAGCGTCTGCTTCCTGCTCTGACTGAGATCCGGCCCTAAAGTGAAAGTGAAAGCACAGCGGTGACGTCACTGCTGTGCTGTTAGGGCCGGAGCTCAGTCAGTGTCAGGAAGCAGACGCTGGGGGACGCGCAGGTGAGCATGTACTGTTTGTTTTTTTTACTTTTACGCTGGTAACCAGGGTAAACATCGGGTTACTAAGCGCGGCCCTGCGCTTAGCAACCCGATGTTTACCCTGGTTACCCGGGGACCTCGGCATCGTTGGTCGCTGGAGAGCGGTCTGTGTGACAGCTCTCCAGCGATCAAACAGCGACGCTGCAGCGATCGGCATCGTTGTCGCTATCGCTGCAGCGTCGCTTAATGTGACGGTACCTTAAGTGTGGACGGCGGTAAGTGTGACTTGTGATTCAGTGAGGAGGTATTTGGAAGGCCTTTAACAAATACCTGTGTGAATTTGTGTGAGTTGCTGAATTGGGAGTAGCTATATTCACAAGGGGTTAACTTAGGGTGGGCGGTCATAATCAAGGGTTAATAAGGGGCAGCTGTTTGGGGCTCAAGTCCTTTTTGGAAGTGCATCTTAACAGCAAGGTGGCTTGTTGTTGAAGGGAACTAGAGGGAAAAAAAAATCTATAAATCTTCAGCATAGCGAGTGTGAGCGAGCTGAGTGTGACCTGAGTGTAAGTGTGGACGGCGGTAAGTGTGACTTGTGATTCAGTGACTTAGGAATCAGGGAGTTTCCAAGGGAGGAATTGCTGTCTGTTTTTAATACTTTGTATTTATTTTTTATATAACGTTTCTGTGGTGCAATCCCCATTAGGAAATGTGCTCCACAATTGTTAATGCCATCCAGTGCACATCTTGCCTCATGTATGCAGTCCTTGATCAGCCGGTCGAGGGTGCATACTGCTGTGCGAGATGTGAGCACGTTGTGCATTTGGAATCCCAGATTCTGGATCTACATGTGCAGCTGGCAACACTGAGATCCATAGACAATATGGAGAGGAGTCTTCTGTTCACAGAGCAGACGCTCAATGGGATAGATGAGGAGGGGGATGGTAGGATGGAGCTGCAGGGCAGTAAGGCTGTTAGCTGGGTGACAGATAGAAGGCGGGGTAGAGGGAAGAGTGCCAGGGAGGCTAGTGCTGATCTGGCACACCCCAATAAGTTCGCTAAGTTGGCAGATGAGGGAGGTGCCAGTACAGGGGTAGCACTGCTGCAGCCAGGCATGTCCTCTGAAAGCCGGAGGAGTGACTGCTCCAGTAAGGAGGGAAATAGGAGAGCAGGGCAGGCCAGACAGGTGCTGGTAGTGGGGGACTCAATTATTAGGAGAACAGATAGGGCAATCTGTCACAAAGACAGGGATCGTCGAACGGTGTGCTGCCTACCTGGCGCTCGAGTCCGACACATCGCTGATCGGGTGGACAGATTACTGGGAGGGGCTGGTGAGGACCCAGCGGTCATGGTGCACATTGGCACAAATGACAAAGTTAGAGGTAGGTGGAAGGTCCTTAAAGATGATTTCAGGGAATTAGGCTGCAAGCTGAAAGCAAGGACCTCCAACGTGGTATTTTCCGAAATACTGCCTGTACCACGTGCCACGCCAGAGAGGCAACGGGAGATTAGGGAGGTTAATAAGTGGCTCAAGAATTGGTGTAGGAAGGAGGGGTTTGGGTTCCTGCAGAACTGGGCTGACTTCTCAGTTGGCTACAAGCTCTACGCTAGGGACGGGCTGCACCTCAATGGGGAAGGTGCAGCTGTGCTGGGGGAGAAAATGGCTAGAAGGTTGGAGGAGTGTTTAAACTAGGGATTGGGGGGGAGGGTATTCATTTTATAGGAGGGGAAGATAGTGCAGATAGAGACCTGGGCACAAATAAGGAAGTTGGGGGTGGCGGTGGCATGGGGGGTGGGGTTAGAACAGCTAATAATTTAAGAAAGAATAGAGGTACAGAGAGGAACATCAAGTGCATGTATACTAATGCTAGAAGCCTCGCCAACAAAATGGACGAATTAGAACTAATGTTGTTGGAACATAATTATGACATGGTGGGAATATCTGAAACATGGCTGGATGAGAGCCATGACTGGACTGTTAACTTGCAGGGCTATAGCCTTTTCAGAAATGACCGTACATATAAGCGAGGGGGAGGGGTGTGTCTGTATGTAAAATCCACCTTAAAACCCATCCTGCGTGATAATATAGGTGAATCTAATGAAAATGTAGAGTCCCTGTGGGTGGAGATAAGGGGAGGGGGAAAAAATAATAAATTACTGATAGGGGTTTGTTATAAATCTCCAAAAATAATGGAAGCAATGGAGAATATCCTCGTAAAGCAAATAGATGAAGCTGCGACTCAAGGAGAAGTCATTATTATGGGGGACTTCAACTACCCTGAAATAGATTGGGGAACAGAAACCTGCAGTTCCAGTAAAGGTAATCGGTTTTTGACAACTATGAGAGACAATTACCTTTCACAACTGGTTCAGGACCCAACAAGGAGGGGGGCACTGCTAGACCTAATATTAACCAACAGGCCAGACCGCATATCAAATATAAGGGTTGGGGGTCACTTGGGGAATAGTGATCACAAAATAATAAGTTTTCAGGTCTCCTTTAATAAGATGTGTAGTAGAGGGGTGACAAGGACACTAAACTTCAGGAGGGCAAATTTCCAACGGATGAGAGAGGATCTTGGTGCAATTAACTGGGACTATATCCTGAGACATAAAAGTACACAAAGAAAATGGGAGATGTTTATTAGCATCCTGGATAGGACATGTGCACAGTATATACCGTATGGGAATAAACATACTAGAAATAGGAGGAAACCAATATGGCTAAATAGAGCTGTAAGGGGCGCAATAAGTGACAAAAAGAAAGCATTTAGAGAATTAAAGGAAGTAGGTAGTGATGAGGCATTAAATAAATATAGAAAATTAAATAAATTCTGTAAAAAGCAAATCAAGGTAGCAAAGATTGAGACAGAGAGACTCATTGCCAGAGAGAGCAAAAATAACCCCAAAATATTCTTTAATTACATAAATAGTAAGAAACTAAAAAATGATAGTGTTGGTTCCCTTAAAAATAGTCTGGGTGAAATGGTGGATGAGGATGAGGAAAAAGCCAATATGCTAAATGACTTTTTTTCATCAGTATTTACAAAAGAAAATCCCATGGCAGCCAATATGACTAGTGATAAAAATTCCCAATTAAATGTTACCTGCTTAACCCAGCAGGAAGTACGGCGGCGTCTAAAAATCACTAAAATTGACAAATCTCCGGGCCCGGATGGGATACACCCCCGAGTACTGCAGGAACTAAGTACAGTCATTGATAGACCGTTATTTTTAATCTTTAAAGAGTCCATAATAACAGGGTCTGTACCACAGGAATGGCGTATAGCAAATGTGGTGCCAATATTCAAAAAGGGGACAAAAACTGAACTCGGTAATTATAGGCCAGTAAGCTTAACCTCTACTGTGGGTATAATCCTGGAGGGCATTCTAAGGGATGCTATACTGGAGTATCTGAAGAGGAATAACCTCATGACCCAGTATCAGCACGGGTTTACTAGGGACCGTTCATGTCAGACTAATTTGATCAGCTTCTATGAAGAGGTAAGTTCCGGACTGGACCAAGGGAGCCCAGTGGATGTAGTGTATATGGACTTTTCAAAAGCTTTTGATACGGTGCCACACAAAAGGTTGATACATAAAATGAGAATAATGGGGATAGGGGAAAATATGTGCAAGTGGGTTGAGAGCTGGCTCAGGGATAGGAAACAAAGGGTGGTTATTAATGGAGCACACTCGGACTGGGTCGCGGTTAGCAGTGGGGTACCACAGGGGTCAGTATTGGGCCCTCTTCTTTTTAACATATTTATTAATGACCTTGTAGGGGGCATTCAGAGTAGAATTTCAATATTTGCAGATGACACTAAACTGTGCAGGGTAATCAAGACAGAGGAGGACAATTTTGTATTACAGGATGATTTATGTAAACAAAGCTTGGGCTGATAAATGGCAAATGAGCTTTAATGGGGATAAATGTAAGGTCATGCACTTGGGTAGAAGTAATAAGATGTATAACTATGTGCTTAATTCTAAAACTCTGGGTAAAACTGTCAATGAAAAGGACCTGGGTGTATGGGTGGATGACAAACTCATATTCAGTGGCCAGTGTCAGGCAGCTGCTACAAAGGCAAATAAAATAATGGGATGTATTAAAAGAGGCATAGATGCTCATGAGGAGAACATAATCTTACCTCTATACAAGTCACTAGTGCGACCACACTTAGAATACTGTGTACAGTTCTGGTCTCCGGTGTATAAGAAAGACATAGCTGAACTAGAGCGGGTGCAGAGAAGAGCGACCAAGGTTATTAGAGGACTGGGAGGTCTGCAATACCAAGATAGGTTATTACACTTGGGGCTATTTAGTTTGGAAAAACAAAGTCTAAGGGGTGATCTTATGTTAATGTATAAATATATGAGGGGACAGTACAAAGACCTTTCTGATGATCTTTTTAATCATAGACCGGTGACAGGGACAAGGGGGCATCCTCTACGTCTGGAGGAAAAAAGGTTTAAGCATAATAACAGACGCGGGTGCTTTACTGTAAGAGCAGTGAGACTATGGAACTCTTTGCCGTATGATGTTGTAATGAGTGATTCATTACTTAAATTTAAGAGGGGACTGGATGCCTTTCTGGAAAAGTATAATGTTACAGGGTATATACACTAGATTCCTTGATAGGGCGTTGATCCAGGGAACTAGTCTGATTGCCGTATGTGGGGTCGGGAAGGAATTTTTTTCCCCATGGTGGAGCTTACTCTTACCACATGGGTTTTTTTTTGCCTTCCCCTGGATCAACATGTTAGGGCATGTTAGGTTAGGCTATGGGTTGAACTAGATGGACTTAAAGTCTTCCTTCAACCTTAATAACTATGATGATAACTATGATAACAAGTCGGGGCTCGGAAGGGAGGTAGTGACGTTTTGAAATGCAGGCTTTGATGGAGTGGTCTGCGTGCGTCACATTCCATTTGCAGAGCCCCTGATGTGCCTAAACAGTAGAAACCCCCCACAAGTGACCCCATTTTGGAAACTAGACCCCCCAAGAAACTTATCTAGATATGTGGTGAGCACTTTGAACCCCCAAGTGCTTCACAGAAGTTTACAACGCAGAGCCGTGAAAATAAAAAATCATTTTTCTTTCCTTAAAAATGATGTTTTAGCAAGCAATTTTTTATTTTCACAAGGGTAACAGGAGAAATTGGACCCCGATAATTGTTGCCCAGTTTGTCCTGAGTATGCTGGTACCCCATATGTGGGGGTAAACCACTGTTTGGGTACACGTCGGGGCTCAGAAGGGAGGGAGCACCATTTGACTTTTTGAACGCAAGATTGGCTGGAATCAATGGTGGCGCCACGTTGCGTTTGGAGACCCCTGATGTGCCTAAACAGTGGAAACCCCTCAATTCTAACTCCAACACTAACCCCAACACACCCCTAACCCTAATCCCAACCCTAACCCCAACACACCCCTAACCCTAATCCCAACTCTAGCCATAACCCTAATCACAACCCAACCCCAACACACCCCTAACCACAACCCTAATCCCAACCCTAACCCTAATCCCAACCCCAACCACAACTTTAACCCCAACACACCCCTAACCATAACCCTAACCACAAGCCTAATCTTAATCCTATTTCCAACCCTAGCCCTAATTCCAACCCTAACTCTAATTCCAACCCTAACCCTAAGGCTATGTGCCCACGTTGCGGATTCGTGTGAGATTTTTCCGCACCATTTTTGAAAAATCCGCAGGTAAAAGGCACTGCGTTTTACCTGCGGATTTACCGCGGATTTCCAGTGTTTTTTATGCGGATTTCACCTGCGGATTTCTATTGAGGAACAGCTGTAAAACGCTGCGAAATCCGCACAAAGAATTGACATACTGCGGAAAATACAGCGCAGCATTTCCGCGCGGTATTTTCCGCACCATGGGCACAGCGGATTTGGTTTTCCATAGGTTTACATGGTACTGTAAACCTGATGGAACACTGCTATGAATCCGCAGCGGCCAATCCGCTGCGGATCCGCAGCCAAATCCGCACAGTGTGCACATAGCCTAATTCTAACGCTAACCCTAGTTCTAACCCTACCCCTAACCCTAACCCTAGTTCTAACTCTAACCCTAGTTCTAACCCTAGTGGAAAAAAAATATATTTTCTTTATTTTATTATTGTCCCTACCTATGGGGGTGATAAAGGGGGGGGGGGGTCATTTACTATTTTTTTATTTTGATCACTGTGATAAGTTTACCACAGTGATCAAAATGTACATGGAACGCATCTGCCGGCCATTTTGTAAGATGGCGGCGCCCAGGGAGAAGACGGACCGACTTCGGGAGGCTCGGTAAGTATGAGGGGGTGGTGGGGGGGTGGATCGGAGCACAGGGGGGTGGATCGGAGCACGGGGGGGGATCGGAGGACGGGGGGAGCGGACAGGAGCACGGGGGAGCGGACAGGGGGACGGAGGGGGGTACCGGACAGAACGGAGGACTGGGGAGATCGGGGGCGGTGGGGGGGGGGCAGAACATGATTTCCAGCCATGGCAGATGCTATTGCAGCATCGGCCATGGCTGGATTGCAATATTTCACCATTTTCATAGGTGAAATATTGCAAATTGCTCTGATTGGCTGTTGCACTTTCAACAGCCAATCAGAGCGATCGTAGCCACGTGGGGGCAAAGCCACCCCCCCTGGGCTGAAGTACAGCTCCCCCTCTCCCTGCAGATTGGGTGAAATAGGAGTTAACCCTTTCACCCGATCTGCAGGGACGTGATCATTCTGTGACACAGCATATGCGTCACAGGTCGGATTGGCACCGACTTTCATGACGCATACGCTCTGTCACAGGTCGGGAAGGGGTTAATCTGCAGCCCTTCCTGCCTGTGAAGTAATATTTCAGTTCACCTTTACTTTCTTTGATTTGCATACCTAGTGCAAACTAAAATATTTTATCTTTCTTTATCAATAGACTTTTTTCTTGGCTCAATTAGAACCAAAATGAATTGTTACATTATATATTCTATACATTGATAAAAAGATATAGCCAAACAAAAGCAGAAGGGTACATTTTACTGCTCTTGAAAACCAAAATTATCAGAATAAATAAGGAATAACTTGCATTAAATGAACCTGAAATATTGTCCAATTATACTTACATGAGACATAAAATGTGTGCGGAAAAAGTGTCAGTTCTTGGATTTTGTGTGGGGTGGGAGAGCACCTTTTATACTTGCCTGTTGATGCTCCATCACCGCACACAACTGCTCACAATTCAGCTTTTTTTTTTCTAATATGGAAGATACACATGAGCAGCCGCTAGAGGGCGCACACATATATCTTCTAAGATCTACCTGGATAGCTTATCAGATCAGAGAATGAAGCTCTTGTCTAAAGACAGTACTCCATTCTCAGCCCCCCCTTATTATACGGCTTTAAAACTATACATGTTACATATTCCACAGTGGCTTCTAACATGCAATAGGACAACTGAACTAAAAAAAACGTAAGTCAACTTTACCCCAGCTTCTAACCTACATCTGTTGTCCATATAGCTCTAGGCATTTCTGAAGAAATCAGTGTTAGTGTCATTATGACATTTTTTGCCAAGGGATAATGGTATGAGAGATAATGCACGAGACCATTCCCAGCAGGTACTTACGATAGTACACGGAGGACTCTTTTTGTGCAGAAACACTTAGAGATTTGTTATCAGATTTCACAATACAAACTGCATACATGACATCAACAGGCCACATGTTGCTCGTGCTACTGTGAGCAGCATGCATTACCTATACAAGCTACCATGGCCTGCAGCATCATCAGACTTTTCTCCCTATGAGCACATCTGGGACATCATTAACCAGAAATTACAAAGGGAGCTGCCAGCAGGAGATCTTGATGATGTGTGGTGCACCCAAGTGCATTCAGCATAGCAGAATATTCTTTTGACCACTTAAATATTCATTGATAGCACAAAAGCATTTAATAGCATGTATTTCTGCATGTGATGCTATTACTCAATACTGAATAAAGATGGTTTTAAAAATGTTGCTTCCATTTTTTCATAATTTGCATATCGCTAACATGTTTATCGTTCCTGTGATTGACATAATTCCACGACTTTTCCTTCTTGGTATAACAATCTCAATGTTGAGGAGAGTAGATCTCTTAGACCTGATGAGTGGAATGCGCCTACATTGACAATCCGTGCCAGAAAATCTCTGAGTATTTCATGATAACATATGAGACCTTATGAGTCCATGTGTATTCAGTTTCCCACACACAACATGACTGACAGCTGCAGCTTGTACTGAGCAGAGTCAGATCTCAGCAGCAGCAAAGAGGAGGTGCAATGAGCTATCAATCATGCCATGTGGTCAGTTTAGTTTAGACTTTCAAAAAGGATTATAAAGCTATTGTGACATGGATTATCACAGTAAGTTAACTAGCCTCATCAGGTCTAAGATAATTATTTACTACTGTTTGAAGTTTGAATTGTTGAAAGCTGGTAGCATATCCTCTTACAGTGTCTATTCAGACATCAGATTGTTTTCATCAGTAGTTGTAAGTTAAAGGCCACGTTCACTCGTTCAGTATTTGGTCAGTTTTTTACCTCAGTATGTGTAAGCCAAAACCAGGAGTGGGTGATAAATACAGAAGTGGTGACGTGTTTCTATTATACTTTTCCTCTGAATGTTCCACTCCTGGTTTTTGGTTACAAATACTGAGGTAAAATACTGAACAAATGCTGAACGTGTGCACACGTGGCCTAATACTGAAAAACTGTAAATGAAAGATTCAAATCTGTTCTGGGTTTTCGGAACCACTCCTGGTTTTATATTACAAATAATGAAGAATTCTGAACTAAAAACTGTGTAATTGGCCCTTAAGGCTATTTTCATAAGTCACTTATTTGCCATGTTTTCTCAACAAAAATGTAGCATTTTACAGTCTCCGCAAAGTGAGTGAGATTCCTGAAGTCTCACGCACACGTTGCTTATTGTTTCCTTGCAGATTTGAAGCAGTTTCATATCTGTAGAAGGTCAATTGTTTCAGCTTTTTTGCAGCATTTGTCAACTATTCTAATTTTTGTGGAATAACTCATCAAAACTACTTGTTTTTATGCAGTGTTTTTCATGCCATTAGATATGTTTTAAATGCAGGAATGTTTACAGCAAATATGTGACATGCACATACTCTAACAGTAAAAGGGGTATTCCTATCTCCAAGATCCTATCCCAAGATGTAGTGGGTGTAATGATAATAATATTAACAAATAACACCAATTAGAAATTGAAGGGTTTTTTTTTTGCTATGTCTTTCCTCATGTGCAGGCATTGCAGGACCTTAGGTATCCATGGTTACGACCACTAGCAACTAGCTAACTGTCACTTCATCAGTGGACATAACCATGGATACCTAAGGTCCTGCAATGCCTGCTCATGGGGGAATAGACATAACAAATAAAAAAAATCTATACTAAATTTCTAATTGGAGGTATCTGCTAATATCATTATTATTACACCTACTACATACAGTGGGGGAAAGAAGTAATTGATCCCTTGCTGATTTTGTAAGTTTGCCTACTGACAAAGACATGAACAGTCTATAATTTTAAGGGTAGGTTAATTTTAACATTGATAGAAAGAATATCAAAAATAAAATCCAGAAAATCACATTGTATAAATTATATAAATTTATTTGCATTTTGCAGTGAGAAATAAGTATTTGATCATCTACCAACCATTAAGAGTTCTGGCTTCTACAGACCAGTTAAATGCTCCTAATCAACTCATTACCTGCATTAAAGACAGATTGCTTACATAGATACCTTTATAAAAGACTCTTGCCCACAGACTCAATTAATCAGTCAGACTCTAACCTCTACAACATGGGCAAGACCAAAGAGCGGATGTCAGGGACAAGATCATAGACCTGCACAAAGCTGGAATGGGCTACAAAACCATAAGTGAGATGCTGAGTGAGAAGGAGACAACTGTTGGTGCAATAGGAAGAAAATAGAAGAAATACAAAATGACTGTCAATCGACATCGATCTGGAGCACCATGAAAAATCTCACCTCATGGGGTAACCTTGATCATGAGGAAGGTGAGAGATCAGTCTAAAACTACACAGGGTGAACTTGTTAATGATCTCAAGGCGGCTGGGACCACAGTCACCAAGAAAACCATTGCTAACACATTATGCCGTAAAGGTTTAAAATCCTGCAGTGCCCGCGAGGTCCCCCTGCTCAAGAAGGCACATGTGCAGGCCCATCTGAGGTTTGCCAATGAACATCTGGATGATTCTGTGAGTGATTGGGAGAAGGTGCTGTGGTCAGATGAGACAAAAATTGAGGTTTTTGGCATTAACTCGCCGTGTTTGGAGGAAGAGAAATGCTGCCTATGACCCAAAGAACACCATCCCCACTGTCAAGCATGGAGGTGGAAACATTATGTTTTGGGGGTGTTTCTCTGCTAAGGGCACAGGATTACTTCACTGCATCAATGGGTGAATGGATGGAGCCATGTACCGTAAACTCCTGAGTGACAACCTCCTCTCCGCCAGGACATTAAAAATGGGTTGTGGCTGGGTCTTCCAGCAAGATCAATGACCCAAAACATACAGTCAAGGCAACAAAGGAGTGGCTCAAAACCAAGCACATTAAGGTCATGGAGTGGCCTAGCCAGGCTCCAGACCTAAATCCCATAGAAAACTTATGGAGGGAGTTGTTGCTCCGAGTTGCCAAGTGACAGCCTTAAAATCTTAATGATTTAGAGATGATTTGCAAAGAGGAATAGACCAAAATTCCTCCTGACATTTGTGCAAGCCTCATCATCAACTACAAAAAGTGTGTGACTGCTGTGCTTGCCAACAAGGGTTTTGCCACCAAGTATTAAGTTTGCCAGAGGGACCAAATACTTATTTCTCACTGCAAAATGCAAATAAATTTATATAATTTATACAATGTGATTTTCTGCACTTTATTTTTGATATTCTATCTCTCAATGTTAAAATTAACCTGCCCTTAAAATTATTGATTGTTCATGTATTTGTCAGGGGGCAAACTTACAAAATCAGAAAGGGATCAAATACTTATTTCCCCCACTGTATTGGGATAGAATATTGGCGATTGGAATACCACTTTAAGGAATGATTGCACATGACCATGGGTCATAGGAAAACCTATTAACAATTTTCTGTGAACCCCTTCTTGATGTTTGATGCACTTGGATGTTAAATGTCAGCTGCGTGGTGTATGGAGAACTCTCAGTTGGAGGCAATGTTTATACACAACAGTTTACTCTGACTGCAAATATTTACAAATTTAAATGTTGCTGTCAATTTCTGACAGTGACTTTAAATTGTTGAATATTAGAAAATTGTGAAAGAGAATGCTTTACCGTCATTATGTCACCTAAAGCAAAGCTGGGTTATGTAACAGAACAATAATCCAAAAGAAACAAGTTAGTCCACCTCTGAATGGCTCAAATGAACAAAATAAAAATTTTGGAGGGGCCGAGTCAAAGTCCTGGAGTGAATCCCATTGAGATGCTGTGAGAAGACGTTAAATGGGCAATTCATACTCTAAAATCAATATACGGTAGCCAAATTTAAACAATTCTGCACTAAGTGGGAAAAATTCCTCCACAGTGATCTCATCTCAAGTCATGTACACACTTATGCGCAAAATAATAGAAGTGCGTTTAAAACGAGTAAAAGCATGATCCTCATAATAGCATTTAGTTCCATACACACAAAGGCACTGGTAGCACCGCACATACAATTCTGAATGAAAACATGAACAAAATATACATTTTTAATACAATTTTAGGAATAATAGGCTTCTTGAAAAAATAGCAGTGTCTGCATTTTCATTTACAAACTGGAATAGTTACAGCATAAACTGAAATTTGCTTACAGACTAAGGTTTTCTATTAATCATTGAACTAATATTTAGTTGTAAAATCTTTATTTCTGATAACTGCGCTACACCTGTGTGGCATGCAGCGTCGGACTGGAGCACCTTGGGTCCACCAGAGAAAATCATTCTTGGGGCCCACTATGTAGCTACATAGAAAGAAATGCAAGACCACCAATTGTGTGGTAAAACACTCTAATATCAGGGTATAATATAAGGTAGTACACGTCTTAATTATGTAGCAGGGGTTGGGGTAGCCCCCCTCATAGAATATAATGTAGCCCCCTCATAGAATATAATGTATCCTCTCTCATAGAATATAATGTAGCCTCCATCATAGAATTTAATGCAGCCCCCCTCATAACATAATGTAGCCCCCTCTCATAGAATATAATGCAGCACCCCACAAAATATAATGCAACCCCCTCATAAGGTATAATGCAGTCCCCACCATAGAATATAATGTTGCACCCTCATAGAGTATACTGTAGCCCTCTCATAGGGCATAATGCTGCCCCCCTCATATAGTATGATGTAGCCACCCAGAATATAATGTAGTCCCCTGAGAGAATACTGCAGCCCCACCACAGAATATAATGTAGGCCCCCACAGAGTATACTGTAGCCCCCTCATATAGTATGATGTAGCCCCTAGAATATAATGTAGTGCCCTGAGAGAATAATGCAGTCCCCCCCACAGAATATAATGTAGCCTCCTCATAAAGTATTATGCAGCCCCCTCATAGGGTACAATGCTGCCCCTCTCCACCTCCATCATTGTTCTCCCCCTCTACCCCATCATTGCCTTTTCCCCCACCACCCCTATCATTGCCCTTTCCACCACCTTCATCATTGCCTTCTCCCCCACAACCCCCATCATTGCCTATTCCAGGGGTGTCAAACTGCATTCCTCGAGGGCCTCAAACCATGCGTGTTTTCAAGATTTCCTTAGCATTGCACAAGGTACAGGAATCATTATCTGTGCAGGTGGTTAAATTATCACCTGTGCAATACAAGGAAATCCTGAAAACATGACCTGGTTGCGGCCCTCGAGGAATGCAGTTTGACACCCCTGGCCTATTCCACCACCACCATTGTCTTTCCCACCACTACCATCATTATCCTTTACACCACAACCATCATTGCTTTCTCCCCCACCACCCCATCATTGCCTATTTCAACACCCCCATCATTGCCCATTTCAACACATCTATCATTGCCTCCCCCAACACCGTTGTCAGGACTCTGAACATTTTTTACCTTTTGTGCATTACTGCCCTTTTCCAAGATGGCGTCTTTGGTCTCATGTGCACTGTGTCTTCCTGCTATAAAACTCCACCCCAGCCTTCAGTCTGTGCTAGAGTATTCTGCCTTGCATCCAGCTCCTGACCTCTTATTACTCCCTGGCTATACACCTGCTCCTGTGAACCTGTGTGGTGATCCTGCTACTCTGCTCTGAGTTCCTGCTGCATACACAAGTTTCCAGTAATCCTCCTTCATCTGCTGTTCTTGTTTACTTCCATCTGCATGGACATGTAAGCTATTTCTGCTTTGCAATAACCTGAGACTATTAACCAGGCCTCCCTGGTTGAGCTAAGATATGATTTGAACTGCCTAATAAGCATATCTATCTGTGCCTGGACTAAGACAAGGATTTATTCGTGTCAAGTATCCTCAAGAATAACTGTGCTTCATAGACTTTCTACTTGATTGCATTTTCCTCTGAAGTTTCCTATAGACTGCTAAGCTGCGTTTATTATTTGCACCAAGTGTTGTGGACTTGAGTTTCTCTCTGCACCTGTTTGAATCACCGTGTGATAATATAGACTTTACCACTTATAAAACTGTCCTGTAGTTGTCTTGTTCCACGCAAAGAGTCTCCTGAGTTATCCCCTATAATTATTACAGGATACTCTAGCCTAAAAAAAAAAGGAGACTGCTGGAACAATGACTGCAGAAAGCAAATTAGAGCAGGTGTTTTCCATAATTAGATCACTGCACAAAGATGTGGAAGGTCTGCAAAAGAAGTTTGGAAGCTTTGAACACAATCAGCAAGTGCTTGGACAATCTTTGCAGGACTTGAGCAACCGCATGGCAGCCCAGGAAAACAAACATGCTGGCATAGAGTTCCAGTATGGACGGGCTTTTCAGGACATAAGCACGCAAATAGCTGCACAAGTGACTTTACCCTCTGGGCAACCGCCACCAGCTGGCCCACCTAAGTTGCCCCCATTCAGATTTAATGGTGATCGCGACAAATTTCGTGGCTTTGTGAATCAATGTATGCTATATTTTGATGTGCATGCTGACCGTTTTCCTACTGATAGATCCAAAGTATTGTGTTTAATAATGCTACTGACCTCACGAGCGCTCGCCTGGGCTAATCCGATGATTGAGTCTCGTGACCCACGGTTAAATGATTTGGATGATTTCTTGGCCGCTATGGCATTAATGTTTGATGACCCTAATCGCCGTGCAACCGCTGAATCTGCTTTGTTGTCTGTGGGCTTAATTTTGTACCAACTAACCGGTTTGATTTTTTCACAGCCATGAAGGATACTCAATTATTCTGCCGCAAGTTGCTGCTTAAGAAACTACATGGTCAGAGAAATCTCAACGGTGATCAATCTAATGATGCAGAGGCTGTGGCTTTATCTGCCTTGGAAGACTTACTTAAAGAACAACAACCTGACCATATAGGTAATTTTCCATCCTCGGTTGTGCCAAGATCTACCACTTTCCCCCCTTCTCTTTGTGCCCACAGATAGAGATCTTCTGCAGATTGGTAACGGAGGATCTTATGAAAATATCAGGGAAACTTCATAATGACAATTTGACTAGTGAACAGAGGAAGGCCCTGAGGGAATTACAATCCCTAGATACTGTGGCCATTAAACCTGCAGATAAGGGGGGGAATGTGGTGATCTGGCCAACCGAGAAATATGAAAAAGAGGCACTTCGGCAGTTGAGGAACAAGGACACATATCAGGTTTTGCAGAAAAACCCTACTCAGGTCTTCCAGAATGACTTGGAGCGGCTGGTAGGGGCAGCTAATGAGTCAGGTCTCATCCCCAAGAAGGATAAGGATGGCCTCTTGCCAAGTTTTCCCAGGGTCGCCACGTTCTATGTCCTGCCTAAGGTGCACAAGGATGCTGTAAACCCACCGGGTCGGCCCATTGTCTCTGGCATAGGAGGGCTCTGTGAAAATGTATGCAAATTTATTGATTTCTACCTTAAGACTCTGGTGGAGACATTGCCCTCCTATGTCAGAGACACAACTGACATTTTGAGGAGGATGGATGGGCTGTCTCTCGAGGCGGGGATGATCCTGGTAACTATTGATATTGAATCATTGTATACATCAATCAGGCACACTGATGGATTAAGGGCGGCCCACTTCTTCCTCGATTGTACCAACTGGGTTGGTCACTTTTCAGAGTTTATTTTGGAGTTACTAGAATTTATTTTGACTCATAATTATTTTGTATTTAAAGATAGATTTTATTTACAGTTGCAGGGTACTGCGATGGGTGCGGCATGTGCCCCGTCTTATGCAAATTTATGTTTGGGTTATTGGGAGAGACACATTTTTCAGGGGGACGGGGCACGTGCCGCAGACCAGGTGGTGGGCTGCTTTCGTTACATCGATGATGTGCTTATGATCTGGAACGGTGACGAGACCAGCCTAGCCAGTTTTATGCAGGAACTCAACAGCAATGATTTTAATCTAAAATTTACTTGCACGTGGCACAGGAGTCAAATAGATTTTTTGGATATCACATTACATGTCGGCAAGGATGGGTTTATTGAAACTGATTTATTCAGAAAAGAAACATCGGTTAATTCATTTTTGCATGCATCATCCTCACACAACTATTCAGTTATTAAAGCCATCCCAGTTGGACAATTTTTGAGGAATTGGCGGGTCTGCTCGACCGCTTCGAGAGACAGTCTGCCATCCTCACTAGGCGTTTTGAAGATCGTGGTTACAGTCGTCGGTGCATCAAGGCAGGATATAGACGGGCTAAAGCAGCACGTAGGGGCGATCTATTGTTACATTCAAAGAGAATTGAGCCGCCTGACGAATTTGGGGTTAGGTTTATTTCCACCTCTAATTGCCACTGGGGTCGGATCCGTGAGAGCCTTAACAAACATTGGCCTGTATTATTGACCGACAGGACTCTGGCATTGCAGCTCCCTAAATCTCCTCTAATGACACAACGGAGAGGTAGAAATCTTAAAGATGATTTGGTGGAGAGCCACTATGTGGCCAAAACTAAGAATTTTTTTGGCACAAATAAACCACGACAGGGATGTTATCCTTGTGTCGCATGTCCTAACATCTTGAGATGTGAGACCTTTGAGACATCGGATGGGAGCAGGGAATTTAAGATCCGTGAGTATTTCGTGTAGCTCTACATTTGTGATATACTATGCCACATGTCCCTGCTCCCTGATATATATTGGTCTCACGTCAAGAGAGCTCAAAGTTAGGACACGCGAACATGTACGTGATATTGCAGCTGCCAAGTAGGTTATGGATTTGTCCAACCTAAAAACTTTGCAGAGGCATTTTCGGATACACCATGGCTCTGACCCCAGTGGCTTGAAGGTGAGGGGTATAGATAGAGTCCATGGAGGTGTCAGGGGTGGCAATCTGAGTAAGATTCTGGCGCAACGTGAGTGCAGATGGATTGTCACCCTTGACACCCTCGCCTGTTATGGTTCTGGTGGTAAGAACACATGAACTGACCTGATAGGTAAACCAAAAAATAGGACAAGCTCTGGGGATGTGGGAACTTTACTGACCGCAATCCTGATCCTATCAACACACACTATAGGCAGCCGTGGAGCGTTCCTAACTCGGCCTAGACGCCTCTGCACAGCCTGAGAAACTAGCTACCCCTAGAGAGAAACAAAGCCTCACTTGCCTCAGAGAAATTTTCCCCAAAGTGAGAGCAGCCCCCACAAATAATGACGGTGAGTTAAGAGGAAAACACAAACATAGAAATTAAAATAGGTTTTAGCAAATGAGGCCCGCTAATAACTAAATAGTCAGAGGATAGCAAGGAATCTGTGCGGTCAGTATAAAATACTACAAAAATTATCCACGCAGAGAATACAAAAAGACCCCCACACCGACTCACAATGTGAGGGGCGCAACTCCGCACCCCAGAGCTTCCAGCTAGCAATCAAATAGCATATAAGCAAGCTGGACTGAACTCATCATATACTGAGAAACATTTTCAAATAGCAATGAGCAAAAATAGACTAGCATGAACTTCGCTTCTCCACGAGGAGACAGGTCACAAGGGAAGTCCCAGAGAGATCTGAACCAGTACTGAATACAACGACAGCAGGCAACAAGTAAAGGTCCAGGTGGAGTTAAATAGGCAGCAAGCCTAGCAGGAAACGAGGCAGCTGGAGTCCAGCTACAGACCAGCCGTAACACGCAAAGCCACCAGAGGGAACCCATGAACAGAACTCAACAAAGTACCACTCATGACCACAGGAGGGAGCCCGAGAACGGAATTCACAACACTCGCCCCCAGAGGACTCAATGAACAACTAAGCTTCAGCCCATTTTTGTGACTTAATTTGTCACAAATTGTGACACATTTTTGTATTTCCATGTTTTTCATCCGTCTGTGTGGTATTCCATACTAGGTAAACTATTTTTGAGTATTTTTTTCCTCTCTCTGACATTATTCCCTTATTTCCATTCATTTTTTTAATTTATTTGTTTCACTTCTGTTGTCTTTTTGTGTTTTTTTAGTCTTTTACTCCACTTCTCATATTTATGGCGTCCAGAGATTGCGGGCTACATGGAATATCTTCACGCAGTGCACAGAGAACAATGGAGATGTCTTATTTATTGTTCCTATATCATTATATTAATGCACTCCTCATATGTACTAATAGATGATTTCACATGATTTGTTTTATTGTTGAATTGCTTTATAGATTCTTGTTATATTGCACATATAATGCACTATTAGCACTTTATTTCGCATATGTTTCACTGTACATTGATTGGTTTGTACTCAGACTATCATAATTGGTCACTATTTATTATTATTATTAATGTACGCTCTTTGTTTTACCTCACTTTCAGTGTAGCTGCTGTGGTCATGGTTCTGCCTCTGGTCTCCGGTAAAATGGCGGCTGGAGGTGCGCATGCGCGGTTGCTGACCTTGGCGCTTACACCCCCCTTGCGGCTATCATTATGAGCGGCGCGCCCATGTTATGTGACGTCATCTGGCGGTTTTCCGCCCACATGGACGCTCCGCTATGACGGCCACCGATGGGGAGGAGTATTATGTGCGGGCCGCGACTGCGCATGCGCCACTCCCTCCGGCTCCATTTCCGGTACTATTTATATATAAGCATGATAGACATGTACTATAGTGTTCCCTGTTGAAAAAGCTCAACGCAAAACGCGCGTCCAGGGCCTCCAGGTGGCGTGTGGCGGGGTACTCCTCTAATATATGGGTAAGTGTGCACTTTGTATATTAATCATGTTTGCCATATGGTCATTTGCGAGGGGCAGCCTAATGTGTATTGTTAATGCTCTGTGAGCTACTAGTACTGCCCTCTTTACCTGGCAATTAGACATTGATTTCAGTGCACACTATAGGGATGTTTCCCTGCCATATGACCTCCACCTGTTGTACTGCTATGTCCTCTAAGTTTCATACTCCTGCTTAATATATGCTGCGTACAGCAGACATATATACATATATATACATGTTTGTATGATTTTATGGTTATTGTCTTAATAAACTTTGTACTTATTTTATGTTGTTTGGGACTGCGTTACTCTGTTTTTTCTTGTTCTACTGCTTTTGGAGTTGTCCTGGAGAGTGGATGCCCTTGAGGCATTTGGGGAGAGAGTTCTGCTCTCAACCTCAGTATATAGGGGTGCTTTCAGATTTTGTATATATATTTGTTGTCTTTACGCCAGGCTAAACGTTCTGTTATTGAGTATGCCACTGAATTCAGGAGATTGGCGGTAGATACCAATTGGGACAGTTATGCACTTTTGCCTATTTTTAAAAGGGGTCTGTCTAGTATTGTAATAGATGAACTAGCCCGCTCTGAGTCACCACAAGAGCTAGAGACATTTATACAGCATTGTGTGCGCATTGACATTCGCCTTACTGAGCGTAGGCAGGAGAAATTTGCTGCATATAACTTTCTAACTTTTCCCTTCCTTCCAAAGAGCCTGCAGGTAAAACCTCTCGGGAGGTAGAGGAGGTGCCCATGCAAATTGATTCCGTTCAGAGGCGCGAGATCAATGAGCGCCGAGAGCATCGCCTTCGTGAAAGTCTATGTTTCTACTGTGGCCAGTCTGACCACTTCTTGATCAATTGTCCTAAGTGTCCTAGACGGCCTAACAAGGTGCTAGCAGCAATAGGGGAGTATGACAACTGTGATGATGAATCTGACATCTCTGAATGTAGCCTGCCTTTAAATGCTGTATTCCATTCACTTTCTATGACTTCACCCCCCGAGGAGCTTAAGGAAAAGAACTCTCACTGTTCTCTCCCTATTAAGATCCTGTGTTCAGGACAGTGGATTTCCAGTTCAGCTATGATTGACTCTGGTGCAGGTGGCAATTTCATGGATATCGCATTTGCCAAGGAACATGGTATTAACCCCTTCATGACCTTGGGATTTTCCGTTTTTCCGTGTTCGTTTTTCGCTCCGCTCCTTCCCAGAGCCATAACTTTTTTATTTTTTCGTCAATTTGGCCATGTGAGGGCTTATTTTTTGCAGGACGAGTTGTACTTTTGAACGACATCATTGGTTTTAGCATGTCGTGTACTAGAAAACAGGAAAAAATTCTAAGTGCGGTGAAATTGCAAAAAAAGAGCAATCCCAACACTTGTTTTTTGTTTGGCTTTTTTGCTAGGTTCACTGAATACTAAAACCGAGTTGCCATTATGATTCTCCAGGTCATTGCGAGTTCATAGACAGCTAACATGACTAGGTGCTTTTTTATCTAAGTGGTGAAAAAAAATTCCAAACTTTGCTAAAAAAAAATAAATAAAATTGCGCCATTTTCCGATACCCGTAGCGTCTCCATTTTTCATGATCTGGGGTCGGTTGGGGCTTATTTTTTGTGTGCCGAGCTGGCATTTTTAATGATACCATTTTTGTGCAGATACGTTCTTTTGATTGCCCGTTATTGCATTTTAATGCAATGTCGCGGCGACCAAAAAAACGTAATTCTGGCGTTTCGATTTTTTTTTTGCTACGCTGTTTAGCAATCAGGTTAATGCTTTTTTTTTATTGATAGATCGGGCGATTCTGAACGCGGCGATAACAAATGTGTGTAGATTTGATTTTTTTTTAATTGATTTATTTTGAATGGGGCGAAAGGGGGGTGATTTAAACTTTTATATGTTTTTTATTTTTTTCACATTTTTTTTTTACTTTTTTTTTTTACCTTTGCCATGCTTCAATAGCCTCCATAGGAGGCTAGAAGCTGGCACAACGCGATCGCCTCTGCTACATAGCAGCGATCTTATGTTCACTGTTATGTAGCAGAAAATCAGGTGTGCTGTGAGTGCCGACCACAGGGTGGCGCTCACAGCTACCGTGCATCAGTAACCATAGAGGTCTCAAGGACTTCTATGGTTACAATGGAGAAGCATCGCCGACCTCCAATCATGTGAAGGGGTCAGCGATGCGCTTATTTCCGGCCGCCCGGCCGGAAGCGGTAGTTAAATGCCGCTGTCTGCGTTGACAGAGGCATTTAACTAGTTAATAGGCGCGGGCAGATCGCGACTCTGCCCGCGCCTATTACGGGCACATGTCAGCTGTTCAAAACAGCTGACATGTCCCGGCTTTGATGCGGGCTCACCGCCGGAGCCCGCATCAAAGCGGGGCTTCTGACCTCGGACGGGATAGTACGTCCGAGGTCAGAAAGGGGTTAAAATTTAGCAAAGAGCCTCTCCAAATACCATGGAAACAGTAGATGGTTCACCTTTAATCTCTGGGCCTGTGGATCAGGAGACTGTACCCCTTGAAATTTTGTTGGAGCCTAATCATCAGGAGCAACTTTCTTTCTTGCTAATTTCTTCTCCTCATTTTCCTGTGATTTTAGGCATTCCTTGGTTGCATTCACAGAACCCAATTATCAACTGGGAGACCAAGGAGATTATCTTCCCAACAAGGAGCAACTCAGCGTTAACAGAAGCTGTCCCTGAGTCCACGGCTACGGAACCACATGTACAGGTATTTTCTTTACCTCCAGCTTATAAAGAGTTCTCTGACATCTGTGACAAGAAGAAAGCAGATCAGCTTCCTCCACACAGGCATTAGGACTGTCCCATTGAGCTGCTTCCCGGGGCAGCCATTCCTTTTGGTAACGTATACCCTTTGGCAGCACCTGAGCTTCAAGCCTTAAAAGAGTATATTGATGAAAATCTGGCCAAAGGCTTCATACGTCCTTCTTCCTCACCAGCAGGGGCACCTATCTTTTTTGTAAAGAAGAAAGATGGGACCCTGATACCCTGTGTTGACTATTGAGAACTCAATAAGGTAACCGTACGAAACCATTACCCTTTGCCTCTGATTCCCGAATTACTGGAAAGAGTCCGCCATGCTAAGGTGTTCTCTAAACTGGATCTTCGTGGGGCTTATAATTTGGTGCGTATTCGTCCAGGGGATGAGTGGAAGACAGCATTCAGATGCCGGTATGGACACTTTGAATCTCTTGTGATGCCCTTCGGGCTTTGTAACGCCCCTGCAACATTTCAACACCTTGCTAATGACATTTTCAGAGATTTGTTGGACCAGTTTGTAGTGATCTATTTGGACGATATACTAATCTTTTCTGACTCTCTACAGGAACATGAAGAACATGTCAAAACTGTTTTAAGATGTCTGAAAGAGAACCATCTGTATATTAAGCCAAAGAAATGCGAGTTCCATCGTTCTGAGATACAGTTCTTAGGTTATATCATCTCTCCCCAGGGGCTGAACATGGAATCTGGTAAGATTCAGGCTATCCTTAACTGGCCGGTACCCAAGAACATTAAGGAGGTCCAACGTTTTATTGGTTTTGCAAATTTCTACAGACGCTTCATTCGAAATTTTTCTGATATTGTCCGTCCCATTACTTCCTTGACAAAGAAGGAAAAGCCCTTTAAGTGGTCATCACAGGCTCAAGAAGCTTTTGATCGGCTTAAGATCTTTTTCACATTAGCACAGCTGTTGATACACCCAGATCCAACACTTCCTTTCATTGTGGAGGTGGATGCTTCTGATAATGCTTTGGGGGCTATTCTCTCCCAAAGAACTGGAGAGAAGGGTCTGCTACATCCTTGTGCTTTCTTTTCCCATAGACTAACCTCAGCAGAGAAGAATTACGATGTGGGAGACAAGGAATTGCTGGCTATTATTGCGGCTTTCAAAGAATGGAGGCATCATCTGCAAGGAGCTGCACAACAGATCATAGTGCTAACTGACCATCGCAATTTAGAGTTTCTTAGATCCGCTAGATGTCTTTCTACTCGTCAGGCTCATTGGAACTTATTTTTAAATCAATTTAACTTTGTTATCTCGTACCGTCCAGGTTCTCGTAATGGGAAGGCTGATGCTTTATCCCGAATCCATGCTGCGGATTCCGTACCTGGAGCCCCGTCCAGGACCATTCTATCTGATGCCAATTTCATCGGAGTTATCCACGATCAGGACTTGTGGAAGGAGTGCAGGGAGGCCTATGAAGGTGATGTATTTCTGGCCAACCCACCTGTGGATATTAATCTTGTCTTTAAGGGTGGCATGTGGTTCAGAGATCGACGTATCTACGTCCCGGAGGTCATCCGTCTGCAGATCCTCAAGTTGGTACATGACTCCAAGTTGGCTGGTCACAGGGGGGTACAGAAGACACAAGAGTTCCTGAGCCGATTCTTCTGGTGGCCAACTTGCCTGAAGGATACCAAGGACTATGTTCTCTCTTGCGAGGTATGTGCCCGTTACAAGACTCCTCATGTGGCACCTACGGGTCTTCTACAACCATTTCCTGTTCCGTTCCGCCCTTGGGGGTCTATATTAATGGACTTTATTGTGGAGCTGCCTACATCGGGGGGCATGAATACAATCATGGTGGTAGTTGATCGCCTGACTAAAGCTGCTCATTTTGTTCCGTGCACCAGCGTCCCCTCAGCTAAAGATACAGTGAACTTGGTTATACAAAATGTCTTTCGGTTGCACAGAGTTCCGGATGAGATCATCTCTGACCGTGGAGTACAATTCACTTCAAGATTCTGGAAGGGGTTTTGCTCTGCACTCAATATTAATGTCTGTCTCTCTTCTGCTTACCATCCCCAGACAAATGGTCAGACTGAGCGTACCAACCAGACGCTGGAACAATATCTAAGATGTTATGTCAGCCATCTCCGGGATGATTGGTTGGAATTGTTGCCGTTAGCCGAATTTTCATATAATAATTCTCAGAGCGCCTCCACTAAATTTACACCTTTCTTTGCCAATCTGGGTTATCATCCGTGTATTTTACCTATGTCTCCAATTAATTCTCCGGTTCCGGCAGTGGAGGAAAGGCTGACTGCGATGAGACAGAATCTGGAGGTTCTGAAGGAATCCCTGACCACAGCTCAAGAACGTTATAAGAGATCGGCTGATAGATTCCGTAAACCTGCACCCATGTTCAAGGTAGGAGATTCCGTGTGGTTAGCAACTAAGAATCTGAAGTTAAACGTTCCTTCACAAAAACTTGGACAGAAATTCATTGGCCCTTTCAAGATCAACGGTATTGTGAGCTCTGTGGCCTACCGGCTGAAGCTGCCTAGGACAATGAAGGTACACCCAGTTTTTCATGTATCTTTACTAACGCCTGTATCTCCTAATACCTTCCAGGGACGTGTTGTGCCACCTCCGCAGCTTGTGGTGATTGATGGGCAAGAACAATTCATGGTGGAGGAAATTATTGATTCCAGGATTTGCAGGAATCGGCTCCAATATCTGATAAGATGGCAGGGATATCCCCCTGAGGAAGACTTTTGGGAACCTGTGGAAAACATCAATGCCCAACAGAAGATTTCTCGTTTTCATCAGAGATTCCCTGAGAAACCAGGTCCAGGATCATCCTGAGGCCGCTTCTAAGGAGGGAGTAATGTCAGGATTCTGAACATTTTTTACCTTTTGTGCATTACTGCCCTTTTCCAAGATGGCGTCTTTGGTCTTATGTGCACTGTGTCTTCCTGCTATAAAACTCCACCCCAGCCTTCAGTCTGTGCTAGAGTATTCTGCCTTGCATCCAGCTCCTGACCTCTGATTACTCCCTGGCTATATACCTGCTCCTGTGAACCTGTGTGGTGATCCTGCTACTCTGCTCTGAGTTCCTGCTGCATACACAAGTTTCCAGTAATCCTCCTTCATCTGCTGTTCGTGTTTACTTCCATCTGCATTTGCTGGACATGTAAGCTGTTTCTGCTTTGCAATAACCTGAGACTATTAACCAGGCCTCCCTGGTTGAGCTAAGATAGGATTTGAACTGCCTAATAAGCATATCTATCTGTGCCTGGACTAAGACAAGGATTTATTTGTGTCAAGTATCCTCAAGAATAACTGTGCTTCATAGACTTTCTGCTTGATTGCATTTTCCTCTGGAGTTTCCTATAGACTGCTAAGCTGTGTTTATTATTTGCACCAAGTGTTATGGACTTGAGTTTCTCTCTGCACCTGTTTGAATCACCGTGTGACAATATAGACTTTACCACTTATAAAACTGTGTCCTCTAGTTGTCTTGTTCCACGCAAAGAGTCTCCTGAGTTATCCCCTATAATTATTACAACCATCATTGTCCTTTCCACCACAACCATCATTGCCTTCTTCCCCACCAAGCCATCATTGCCCATTTCACCACCTCCATCATTGCCTCCTTACCCACCCCCTATTGTCCTTCCCCACCACCCCATCATTGCCAATCTCCAATACACACATCTCCAATACACACACACAGCACCGCACCACCCTCTCACTCACACACACACACAAAGCACTACACTATGTTCCAAATTATTATGCAAATGACATTTTTCTCGGATTTTTCGAAATGGTTGGTGCAAATGACAGTCAGTCTAATAAAAGTCATCACCCGTTAGAGTATACATCGAATTTTATTGAAGAAACCTCCCAATGATAACAGTATAATCTCCAAAATGAATAAAAACTCAAAATGCACTGTTCCAAATTATTATGCACAGTAGAATTTCTAAACATTTGATATGTTTTAAAGAACTGAAAATGCTCATTTGTGGAATTTGCAGCATTAGGAGGTCACAGTCACTGAACAAAAAAGCTATTTAACTCCAAAACATCCTAACAGGCCAAGTTACATGTTAACATAGGACCCCTTCATTGATATCACCTTCACAATTCTTGCATCCATTGAACTTGTGAGTTTATGGAGAGTTTCTGCTTGTATTTCTTTGCATGAAGTCAGAATAGCCTCCAGAGCTGCTGTTTTGATGTGAACTGCCTCCCACCCTCATAGATCTTTTGTTTGATGATACTCCAAAGGTTCTTTATTGGGCTGAGGTCAGGGGAAGATGGTGGCCACACCATGAGTTTATCTCCTTTTATGCCCATAGCAGCCAATTACTCAGAGGTATTCATTGTCATGCATGAAGATGATTTTGTTCCTGAAGGCACGTTTCTGCTTTTTAGACCATGGAAGAAAGTTGTCAGTCAGAAACTCTATTTACTTTGCTGAGGTCATTTTCACACCTTCAGGAACCTTAAAGCACCCTACCAGCTGGTTCCCCATGATTCCAGCCCAAAACATGACTCCTCCACCTCCTTGCTGATGTCGCAGCCTTTTTGAGACATGGTGGCCATCCACCAACCATCCACTACTCCATCCATCTGGACTGTCCAGGGTTGCTCGACACTCATCAGTAAACAAGACTGTTTGAAAATTAGTCTTCATGTATGTCTGGGCCCACTGCAACCGTTTCTGCTTGTGACCACTGTTTAGGAGTGGCCGAATAGTAGGTTTATGCACCACAGCAAGCCTTTGAAGGATCCTACACCTTGAGGTTCGAGGGACTCCAGACGCACCAGCAGCTTCAAATAACTGTTTGCTGCTTTGTAATGGTATTTTGGCAGCTGCTCTCTTAATCCATTGATTTTGTCTGCCAGAAAACTTCCTCATTATGCCTTTATTTGCATGAACTCTGTCTGTGCTCTGTTTCAGTCACAAATCTCATCAGAGTATGATGATCACTCTTAAGTTTTCGTGAAATATCTAATTTTTTCATACCTTGTCCAAGGCATTGCACTATTTAACGCTTTTCAGCAGCAGATAGATCCTTTTTATTTCCCATATTGCTTGAAACCTGTGACCTGCATAATAATGTGGAACATCATTTTTGAGTAGTTTTCCTTTAATTAGAATCACCTGGAAAACTAATTATCACATGTGTTTAAGATTGATTTCAGTGATTCATTGAGCCCTGAGACACAATACCATCCACGAGTTTATTTGAAAAACAAAACAATTAAATCTTTAAGACACTTAAATCCAATTTGCATAATAATTTGGAACACAGTGTACATCACATAAACACACACCACCGCACCACTCTCACACTCACACACAAGGCACCGCATCACACCACATAAACACATGCACTCATAAACACACCCATGCAGGCAGACACACAGCACCACTCACCTCTCACAGCACATCCTGGCAGCCTCTTCCTCGCTGGCAGCTTTCTGTTTGAAACAGCCACGTGCTGAATAATGATATCATCCAGCTGCGCTGTCTCAGACAGGAAGCGCTGGGCAGGAAGCAGGATGCCGGGATGTGCTGCGAGAGGTGAGTGGTGCTGTGTGTCTGTCTGCGTGTGTTTGTATGTGGTAGTGCGGTGCTCTGTGTGTGTGAGAGAGTGGTGTGGTGGTGGTGGGGCTTTACATGCGGGCAGTGTTAGCTGCAGCCTATGGCTAACGCTGCCCGCTATTAAAATGATATGGTATTCACTCCTCTCCATGCCCATGGGGGCATGGAGAAGCGTGAATATTAATTTCTCTTTAGCAGTGGGGACAGGCGTGGCTCCCTGTCACCCACTGCTGCTCCACTGGCACAGGGTGGGCCCCCTTGACTCAGGGGCCCCGTAGCCACTGGCTGGGGGCCCCTAGAGCTGTGAGGACCTTAGGCAGTTGCTGGCCAGTATGCCAGCAGGTGTCAGTGCCTGGGCCCACCAGAGAATCCTCCGGTTCTCCGGTGGGCCAATACGACCATGGTGGCATGGATTCAACATCTGACACCTGCCAACAGATATTCCAACCCACGCTAACTGGACTACATTCCACAGTTCTTTAGGTTTTGCATCAAAATCAGCATTTGTGATGTCACTCCACAAATTCTCAATCGGATTGAGATCTGGGGATTGGACTTTTCACTTCATAACAATTTTGTTGGTCTGGAACCAGAATGTGCCCGCTTGCTGATGTGTTTGGGGTTGTCCTGCTGAAACACCCATTTCAAAAGCATTTCTTCTTCAGCGTAAGGCAACATGACCTCTTCCAGTATTTTGATATATTGAAACTTGTCCATGGTGCCTGGTATGTGATACCGGGGCCCATCTCCATAGTATGAGAAACCTCCGTAAACCATTATGCTTGCACCACCATGTTTTACAGTCTTCACAGTGTATTGTGGCCTGAATTCAGTGTCTATGGGTCGTCTCACAAATAGTCTGCTGCCTTTAGACCCAATAAGAACAATCTTGCTCTCATCTGTCCATGGAATATTGCGCCACTTCTCTTTAGGCCAGTTAATGTATTATTTGGCAAACTGTAACCTTTTCAACAAATGTGTTTTATTCAGCAATGGTACTTTAAGAGATTTCTTGAAAATAATTTGGCATCACTTACATGTCTTCTGATGGTTGCAGGACTCACAAATAACTTAAGATCTTCTTTGATGTCTCTGGAGCTGATTATTTGACATTTCCTTGCTATTCTTGTGATTCTATGCTGATGGTACTATGTCTTTTTCTACCAAGTGTTTTGGGATTTGTTTGCCATTTATATGTTTTCTCCTCTCCAATAAACTTCTTGATCAAAGTTCATTCTCCTTCAGTACAATGTCTGGAACGACCCATTTTACTCACTCAGCAAGGGCTAAAAACAGCAGGTATAACATTTGCTGCAAGCGTGTCAATA
Source organism: Ranitomeya variabilis (assembly GCF_051348905.1). Classification (NCBI taxonomy): domain Eukaryota; kingdom Metazoa; phylum Chordata; class Amphibia; order Anura; family Dendrobatidae; genus Ranitomeya; species Ranitomeya variabilis. The sequence continues at coordinate 397,595,914 of NC_135232.1, forward strand.
CTGTTAATTCTTTTGGTTGCCCATTACTTGCCTACACATAGTCATACATTTTTTCCCAAGTTTTATGATCTTTTCTGCCAAAAACAGTAATTAAAACACATGATGTGATGTGAGACTAATTATTCTGCACATATCGGTATACACACACGTGGTCAAAATTGTTGGTACCCCTCATTTAATGACAGAAAAACCCACAATGGTCTCAGAAATAAATGAATCTGACAAAAGTAATAATAAATAAAAGATCTATGGAAATGAACAAATGAAAGTCAGACATTGCTTTTCAACCATGCTTCCACAGAATTAAAAAAATATATATAACTCATGAAATAGGCCTGGACAGAAATGATGGTACTCCTGAAAATAATGTGACAAAAGTTACATGTTAAATCAAATTGTGTCCACTAACTGGCATCACAGGTGTCTACAATCTTGGAATCAGTGAGTGGGCCTGTATATAGGGCTACAGATACGCACTGTGCTGTTTGGTGACATAGTGTGTATCACACTCAACATGGACCAGAGGAAGCAAAGGAAAGAGTTGTCTCAGGAGATAAGAAAGAAAATTATAGTCAAACATGTAAAAGGTAAAAGTTATAAGACCATCTCCAAGCAGCTTGATGTTCCTGTGACTACAGTTGCACATATTATTCAGAAATTTAAGATCCATGGACTGTAACCAGCCTTCCTGGACATGACCGCAGGAGGAAAATTGATGACAAATCAAAGAGACGGATAATTCGAATGGTAACAAAAGAGCCCAGAAACACTTCTAAACAGATTAAAGGTGAACTTCAAGCTCAAGGAACATCAGTGTCAGATCGCCCCATCCGTCATTGTATGAGCCAAGTGGACTTCATGGGAAACAATCAAGGAGGACACCATTGTTGAAAAAAATCATAAAAAAGCCAGACTGGAATTTGCCAAACTACATGTTGAGAAGCCACAAAGCTTCTGGGAGAATGTTCTATGGACAGATGAGACACAAATGATACTTTTTGGCAAGTTGCATCAGCTCTATGTTCACAGACGGAAAAATGAAGCATATCAAGAAAAGAACACTGTCCCTACTGTGAAACATGGAGGAGGCTCTGTTATGTTCTGGGGCTGCTTTGTTGCATCTGGCACAGGGTTTCTAGAATCTGTGCTTGGTACAATGAAATCTCAAGACTATCAAAGGATTTTAGAAAGAAATGTGCTGCTCAGTGTCAGAAAGCTTGGTCTCAGTCGCAGGTCATGGGTCTTGCAACAGGATAATGACTAGTGTTGAGCGATACCGTCCGATACTTGAAAGTATCGGTATCGGAAAGTATCGGCCGATACCGGCAAAGTATCGGATCTAATCCGATACCGATACCCGATACCAATACAAGTCAATGGGACTCAAGTATCGGACGGTATCCCTGATGGTTCCCAGGGTCTGAAGGAGAGGAAACTCTCCTTCAGGCCCTGGGATCCATATTAATGTGTAAAATAAAGAATTAAAATAAAAAATATTGCTATACTCACCTCTCCGACGCAGCCTGGACCTCACCGAGGGAACCGGCAGCGTTCTTTGCTTAAAATGCGCGCGTTTACTTCCTTCCGTGACGTCACGGCTTGTGATTGGTCGCGTGCCGCCCATGTGGCCGCGACGCGACCAATCACAGCAAGCCGTCACGTAATTTTCAGGTCCTCAATGCCTAATTCTAGGCATTCAGGATTTTAAAATTACGTTCCGGCTTGTGATTGGTCGCGTCGCGGTCACATGGGCGACGCGACCAATCACAAGCCATGACGTCACGGGAGGCAGGAAACGCGCGCATTTTAAAATTACGTGACGTAATTTCAGGCCCTGTATGCCTAATTCTGCATTCAGGACCTGAAATTACGTCACGGCTTGCTGTGATTGGTCGCGTCGCAATCACATGGGCGGCATGCAACCAATCACAAGCCGTGACGTAATTTTAAAATGCGCGCGTTTCCTGCCTCCCGTGACGTCACGGCTTGTGATTGGTCGCGTCGCCCATGTGACCGCGACACGACCAATCACAAGCCGGAACGTAATTTTAAAATCCTGAATGCCTAGAATTAGGCATTGAGGACCTGAAAATTACGTCACGGCTTGCTGTGATTGGTCGCATCGCGGCCACATGGGCGGCACGCGACCAATCACAAGCCGTGACGTCACGGAAGGAAGTAAACGCGCGCATTTTAAGCAAAGAACGCTGCCGGTTCCCTCGGTGAGGTCCAGGCTGCGTCGAAGAGGTGAGTATAGCAATATTTTTTATTTTAATTCTTTATTTTACACATTAATGTTGTTTCGATACCGATACCCGATACCACAAAAGTATCGGATCTCGGTATCGGAATTCCGATACCCGCAATTATCGGCCGATACCCGATACTTGCGGTATCGGAATGCTCAACACTAATAATGACCCAAAACACACAGCTAAAAACACCCAAGAACGGCTAAGAGGAAAACATTGGACTATTCTGAAGTGGTCTTCTATGAGCCCTGACCTAAATCCTATTGTACATCTTTGGAAAGAGCTGAAACATGTCGTCTGGGAAAGGCAAACTTCAAACACAAGACAACTGGAGCAGTTTGCTCTTGATGAGTGGGCCAAAATACCTGTAGAAAGGTGCAGAAATCTCATTGACAGTTACAGGAATATTTTGATTGTAGTGATTGCCTCAAAAGGTTGTGCAAAAAAATATTAAGTTAAGGGTACCATCATTTCTGTCCAGGCCTATTTCATGAGTTTCATTTTTTTAAAATTCTGTGGAAGCATGGTTGAAAAGCATTGTCTGACTTTCATTTGAAAGTTTCATTTTCATAGATTTTTTTATTTATTATTACTTTTGTCAGATTCAAGCTATTTCTGTGACCATTGTGGGGTTTTCTGTCAGTAAACGAGGGGTACCAACAATTTTGTCCACATGTGTATTTACAGTTGTTACTTGGGGGCGCACAATCAGGTTTTAGGTTCAGGAAAGAACATTTTTTTTACATATCTGATATAGGTTTTCAGTAAACCTTTATATTTGACCCCTTCCTGACATCTGACGTACTATCCCGTCGAGGTGGGGTGGGCCCGTATGACCACCGACGGGCTAGTACGTCATACGCGATCGGCCGCGCTCACGGGGGGAGCGCGGCCGATCGCAGCCGGGTGTCAGCTGCATATCGCAGCTGACATCCGGCACTATGTGCCAGGAGCGGTCACGGACCGCCCCCGGCACATTAACCCCCGGCACACCGCGATCAAACATGATCGCGGTGTACCGGCGGTATAGGGAAGCATCGCGCAGGGAGTGGGCTCCCTGCGGGCTTCCCTGAGACCCCCGGAGCAACGCGATGTGATCGCGTTGCTCCGAGGGTCTCCTACCTCCCTCCTCGCCGCAGGTCCCGGATCCAAGATGGCCGCGGCATCCGGGTCCTGCAGGGAGGGAGGTGGCTTACCGAGTGTCTGCTCAGAGCAGACACTTGGAAAGCCTGCAGCCCTGCACAGCAGATCGCAGATCTGGCAGAGTGCTGTGCACACTGCCAGATCAATGATCTGTGATGTCCCCCCGGGACAAAGTAAAAAAGTAAAAAAAAAATTCCCCACATGTGTAAAAAAATAAATAAAAAAAATATCCTAAATAAAGAAAAAAAAAAATAAATATTATTCCCATAAATACATTTCTTTTGCTAAATAAAATAAAAAAAACAATAAAAGTACACATATTTAGTATCGCCGCGTCCGTAACGACCCAACCTATAAAACTGCCCCACTAGTTAACCCCTTCAGTAAACACCGTAAGAAAAAAATAAAAAAAACGAGGCAAAAAACAACGCTTTATTATCATACCGCCGAACAAAAAGTGGAATAACACGCGATCAAAAAGACTGATATAAATAACCATGGTACCACTGAAAACGTCATCTTGTCCCGCAAAAAACTAGCCACCATACAGCATCATCAGCAAAAAAATAAAAAAGTTATAGTCCTGAGAATAAAGCAATACCAAAATAATTATTTTTTCTATAAAATAGTTTTTATCGTATAAAAGCGCCAAAACATAAAAAAAATGATATAAATGAGATATCGCTGTAATCGTACTGACCCGACGAATAAAACTGCTTTATCAATTTTACCAAACGCGGAACGGTATAAACGCCTCCCCCAAAAGAAATTCATGAATAGCTGGTTTTTGATCACCCTGCCTCACAAAAATCGGAATAAAAAGTGATCAAAAAATGTCACGTGTCCGAAAATGTTACCAATAAAAACGTCAACTCGTCCCACAAAAAACAAGATCTCACATGACTCTGTGGACTCAAATATGGAAAAATTACAGCTCTCAAAATGTGGTAACGCAAAAAATATTTTTTGCAATGAAAAGCGTCTTTCAGTGTGTGACGGCTGCCAATCATAAAAATCCGCTAAAAAAACCGCTATAAAAGTAAATCAAACCCCCCTTCATCACCCCCTTAGTTAGGGAAAAATTAAAAAATTAAAAAATGTATTTATTTCCATTTTCCCATTAGGGTTAGGGTTAGGGCTAGAGTTAGGGCTAGAGTTAGGGCTAGAGTTAGGGCTAGGGTTAGGGCAAGGGTTAGGGCTAGGGTTAGGGTTGGGGCTAGGGTTGGGGCTAGGGCTAGGGTTGGGGCTAGGGTTAGGGCTAGGGTTGGGGCTAGGGTTTGGGGCTAGGGTTAGGGCTAGGGTTAGGGCTAGTGTTAGGGCTAGGGTTAGGGCTAGGGTTAGGGCTAGGGTTGGGGCTACAGTTAGGGTTGGGGCTAAAGATAGGGTTAGGGTTTGGATTACATTTACGGTTGGGAATAGGGTTGGGTGTGTCTGGGTTAGAGGAGTGGTTAGGGTTACTGTTGGGATTAGGGTAAGGGGTGTGTTTGGATTAGGGTTTCAGTTATAATTGGGGGTTTCCACTGTTTAGGCACATCAGGGGCTCTCCAAACGGGACATGGCATCCGATCTGAATTCCAGCCAATTCTGCGTTGAAAAAGGAAAACAGTGCTCCTTCCCTTCAGAGCTCTCCCGTGTGCCCAAACAGGGGTTTACCCCAACATATGGGGTATCAGCGTACTCAGGACAAATTGGACATCATCTTTTGGGGTCCAAGTTCTCCTGCTACCCTTGGGAAAATACAAAACTGGGGGCCAAAAAATAAGTTTTGTGGGAAAAAAAAGATTTTTTATTTTCACGGCTCTGCGTTGTAAACTGTAGTGAAACACTTGGGGGTTCAAAGTTCTCACAACACATCTAGATAAGTTCCTTGGGGGGTCTAGTTTCCGATATGGGGTCACTTGTGGGGGGTTTGTACTGTTTGGGTACATCAGGGGCTCTGCAAATGCAACGTGACGCCTGCAGACCAATCCATTTGTCTGCATTCCAAATGGCGCTCCTTCCCTTCCGAGCTCTGTCATGCGCCCAAACAGTGGTTCCCCCCCACATATGGGGTATCAGCGTACTCAGGACAAATTGGACAACAACTTTTGGGGTCCAATTTATCCTGATACCCTTGTGAAAATACAAAACTGGGGGCTAAAAATAATTTTTGTGAAAAAAAAAGAATTTTTATTTTCACGGCTCTGCGTTATAAACTGTAGTGAAACACTTGGGGGTTCAAAGTTCTCACAACACATCTAGATAAGTTCCTTGGGGGGTCTACTTTCCAATATGGGGTCACTTGTGGGGGGTTTGTACTGTTTGGGTACATCAGGGGCTCTGCAAATGCAACGTGACGCCTGCAGACCAATCCATTTAAGTCTGCATTCCAAATGGCGCTCCTTCCCTTCCGAGCTCTGTCATGCGCCCAAACAGTGGTTCCCCCCCACATATGGGGTATCAGCGTACTCAGGACAAATTGGATAACAACTTTTGGGGTCCAATTTATCCTGATACCCTTGTGAAAATACAAAACTGGGGGCTAAAAATCATTTTTGTGAAAAAAAAAGAATTTTTATTTTCACGGCTCTGCGTTATAAACTGTAGTGAAACACTTGGGGGTTCAAAGTTCTCACAACACATCTAGATAAGTTCCTTGGGGGGTCTAGTTTCCAATATGGGGTCACTTGTGGGGGGTTTATACTGTTTGGGTACATCAGGGGCTCTGCAAATGCAACGTGATGCCTGCAGACCAATCCATTTAAGTCTGCATTCCAAATGGCGCTCCTTCCCTTCCGAGCTCTGTCATGCGCCCAAACAGTGGTTCCCCCCCCACATATGGGGTATCAGCGTACTCAGGACAAATTGGACAACAACTTTTGGGGTCCAATTTATCCTGATACCCTTGTGAAAATACAAAACTGGGGGCTAAAAATCATTTTTGTGAAAAAAAAAGAATTTTTATTTTCACGGCTCTGCGTTATAAACTGTAGTGAAACACTTGGGGGTTCAAAGCTATCAAAACACATCTAGATAAGTTCCTTAGGGGGTCTACTTTCCAAAATGGTGTCAATTGTGGGGTTTTTTAATGTTTAGGCACATCAGGGGCTCTCCAAACGCAACATGGCATCCCATCTTAATTCCAGTCAATTTTGCATTGAAAAGTCATATGGCGCTCCTTCCCTTCCGAGCTCTGCCCTGCGCCCAAACAATGGTTTACACCCACATATGGGGTATCAGCGTACTCAGGACAAATTGCACAACAATTTTTGGGGTCCAATTTATTCTCTTACCCTTGGGAAAATAAAAAATTGGGGGCGAAAAGATCATTTTTGTGAAAAAATATGATTTTTTATTTTTACGGCTCTGCATTATAAACTTGTGTGAAGCACTTGTTGGGTCAAAGTGCTCAACACACATCTAGATAAGTTCCTTAAGGGGTCTACTTTCCAAAATGGTGTCACTTGTGGGGGGTTTCAATGTTTAGGCACATCAGGGGCTCTCCAAATGCAACATGGCGTCCCATCTCAATTCCAGTCAATTTTGCATTGAAAGTCAAATGGCGCTCCTTCCCTTCCGAGCTCTGCCCTGCGCCCAAACAATGGTTTACACCCACATATGGGGTATCAGCGTACTCAGGACAAATTGCACAACAAATTTTGGGGTCTATTTTCTCCTGTTACCCTTGGTAAAATAAAACAAATTGGAGCTGAAATAAATTTTGTGTGAAAAAAAGTTAAATGTTTATTTTTATTTAAACATTCCAAAAATTCCTGTGAAACACCTGAAGGGTTAATAAACTTTTTGAAAGTGGTTTTGAGTATCTTGAGGGGTGCAGTTTTTAGAATGGTGTCACACTTGGGTATTTTCTATCATATAGACCCCTCAAAATGACTTCAAATGAGATGTGGTCCCTAAAAAAAAATGGTGTTGTAAAAATGAGAAATTGCTGGTCAACTTTTAACCCTTATAACTCCGTCACAAAAAAAAATTTTGGTTCCAAAATTGTGCTGATGTAAAGTAGACATGTGGGAAATGTTACTTATTAAGTATTTTGCGTGACATATGTCTGTGATTTAAGGGCATAAAAATTCAAAGTTGGAAAATTGCAAAATTTTCAAAATTTTCGCCAAATATTCGTTTTTTTCACAAATAAACGCAAGTTATATTGAAGAAATTTTACCACTATCATGAAGTACAATATGTCACGAGAAAACAATGTCTGAATCGCCAAGATCCGTTGAAGCGTTCCAGAGTTATAACCTCATAAAGGGACAGTGGTCAGAATTGTAAAAATTGGCCCGGTCATTAACGTGCAAACCACCCTTGGGGGTGAAGGGGTTAATGAATGGGTAAATACTTTTTCACAGTACTGTAGATAAATAAATATGTTCTACCCTATTTGCATGGGTTTCCTCTCAAAGGACATACTGATAGGAAATTTAGTTTGAGTCCCATTGGGGAGAGTGATGATAATGTATGGAAAGTGCCATGGAATTAAAGTTGCTATATAAGTGAGTAAAATAAATAAAAATAAATATATTCTACAAACTAGTATGCTTTATTCATATTAACCCCTTCATGACCTTGGGATTTTCCGTTTTTCCGTGTTCGTTTTTCGCTCCCCTCCTTCCCAGAGCCATAACTTTTTATATTTCCGTCAATTTGGCCATGTGAAGGCTTATTTTTTGTGGGACGAGTTGTACTTTTGAACAACATCATTGGTTTTAGCATGTCGTGTACTAGAAAACGGGAAAAAAATTCCAAGTGCGGTGAAATTGCAAAAAAAGTGCAGTCCCACACTTGTTTTTTGTTTGGCTTTTTTTCTAGGTTCACTAAATGCTAAAACTTACCTGCCATTATGATTCTCCAGGTCAGTACGAGTTCATAGACACCTAAAATCTAACATGACTAGGTTTTTTTTTATCTAAGTGGTGAAAAAAAATTCCAAACGTTGCTAAAAAAAAAAAAAAAAAAAATTGCGCCATTTTCCGATACTTGCAGCGTCTCCATTTTTCATGATCTGGGGTCGGTTGAGGGCTTATTTTTTGCGTGCCGAGCTGGCATTTTTAATGATAGCATTTTGATGCAGATACGCTCTTTTGATCGCCCGTTATTGCATTTTAATGCAATGTCGCGGCGACCAAAAAAATGTAATTCTGGCGTTTCGAATTTTTTTATCGCTACGCCGTTTAGCGATCAGGTTAATGCTTTTTTTATTGATAGATCGGGCGATTCTGAACGCAGCGATACCAAATATGTGTAGGTTTGATGGTTTTTTTAATTGATTTATTTTGATTGGGGCGAAAGGGGGGTGATTTAAACTTTTAAATTTTTTTTATTTTTTTCACATTTTTTTTACTTTTTTTTTTTTTTACTTTTGCCATGCTTTTATAGCCTCCATAGGAGGCTAGAAGCTGGCACCACTGGATCGGCTCTGCTACATAGCAGCGATCTGATGTTCGCTGCTATGTAGCAGAAATGCAGGTGTGCTGTGAGCGCCGACCACAGGGTGGCGCTCACAGCAGGCCTGCATCAGTAACCATAGAGGTCTCAAGAACCTCTATGGTTACCATTCTGAAGCATCGCCGACCTCCGATCATATGACGGGGGTCGGCGATGCGATCATTTCCGGCCGCCCGTCCGGAAGCGGTAGTTAAATGCCGCTGTCTGCGTTTGACAGTGGCATTTAACTAGTTAATAGGCACGGGCAGATCGCGATTCTGCCTGCGCCTATTACGGGCACATGTCAGCTGTTCAAAACAGCTGACATGTCCTGGCTTTGATGCGGGCTCACCGCCGGAGCCCGCATCAAAGCGGGGCTTCTGACCTCGGACGTACTATCCCGTCCTAGGTCAGAAAGGGGTTACTATTTCTCTTTTTTTATTTGAAAGTACTTGGGATTTATGCCATGAAATGTGTTCTCTCACTGACCTACTTAGATTGAAAAGACACAATGAAAATATACTTCTGTACATATTGGCCATGTCCAACTAACTATTTATCACATTAATATGCCTGATGTCCTATTGATTTTATTATATCACATCCTTTAGATTATATCTTTATAGGATTATTATTATTTAGAACGGAAAACGGTGCTTGTCTTTCCAGATCTTTTGATTTTACAACAAAAATCTGAAATTGTCGGCTAGAATTGGGCCTTTTGAAAAAAAATAAAAATAAATTAATATTTAAGGTGAACTTATGCTATTTTTATCGGGTCAGATAAATTACCCACTTACTATCCATTGTTCTTATGGCCAGTGGGTTAATGATAACTGTTGGCACAGTGGGTTACACAAAGTAATAGGCCACTAAAGTGGCATACAAATGATGAAGGCAAAGTAAATCCCTGCAATGAGAACTTGGGGGGTAGAGAGAAGAGATGAGTGTTCATGGAAGCCGAGATGCGCCTGTCACCAATGGACGAGGTCTGAATATTTATACTGCATCATTTAGTCCTATGAAGATCAAGTTTGTTTCGTGAGCTGTCAAGATGAAATGCCTGAGTTTTAGTCATTCAGTTATGACTTGGTGTTACTGGAGGAGATGTGTACAAACAATATCCACCCTTACACTGTCTCCAAAATCAACATGCAGGGATTTGCAGTGTTTTGTTTAATTCATCCGTGAAATGAAACGTGGCTCCTCAAATATACAAAGACATCCTTGTTACCCTCAAATATAACAGTCCAAGCGTATCAACATTGCCACTAACAAGAGCTGACCAGCAAGTGTCTGCAGTGTCCAGGAATAGGAATTCAAACCATCCTGATCTATTCACAATGGGACCTTTGTACTGATATATAATAGAGTTTGATAGACATTATCATTACAGGGATAGAAAACATCAACTGACTCAAGTTAAGAAAATGTGATTTGTTGAGAACCCGTCGGTATAGAAGCTAGGACTCAGAAAACTCTGTGTCGCACTTACTGGCCACCAACCAGGTTACATTTTGCATTATCAGAAAATCAATACTTTTATCCTTGTATGGAACTCAATGGGGAAAAGCCTCTAAATGTGACACCACAAAGAAATTCAATGTCAATGACAAGTTGTACTGACGTTTGAGCGATGACAATGGCTACTTTATTGGCAGCGTTAATTAAGAACAGTGAGTAAATAGCATGCAGGAACTATAGGATAGCGATAACCAGTTTAATCTGGTCATATAGTAGCTGAGGCTGGAATAGATCGTTTTCGTAGGCAGGTCCTACATGAAAATAAAATAACAGTGTATAGAAACTGCGACCCTAAGATTACTATGCATGGTAAATGGGATGGATAGATTTCGGCCACGTGCACACATTCAGTATTTGGTGACTTTTTTACCTCAGTATCTGTAAGCCAAAACCAGGAGTGGGTGATAAATTCAGAAGTGTTGACGTGTTTCTATTATACTTTTCCTCTGATTGTTCCACTTCTGGTCTTGGTTTTCAAATACTGAGGTAAAAAAGTACCCAATACTCAACATGTGAATGTGGCCTTAAGGTCCACTGACACAGACTGACCGGCAGCATGATAAAATGGCCAATCAGTAAACTTTTACCAATCAGTGGTAGTTTGACAGACTGTTCACACAGGCAGACTAAAGTAAACAATGTGCATTTATGCTAGGTCACTCAGTGCACATAGGCTGCCATGGTTCTTTACAGTTTGAGTCCTTTTTACACATAATCATGCACCCTGACCATGAGAATGATGACTTTTTTACGCTGCGTAAAAGATCATTTCACCCAATGAAGCGTTTTGCTCGTTCATCTGGTTATTGGCAGTCTGTTTTGGCAGCCGAAACGTTGCATCATCTACATAATTTTTCTGCTTTTGTCATATGTTTTATAAGTGGAATTTAACCCCTTTGCCCCCAAAGGTGGTTGGCACGTTAATGACCGGGCTAATTTTTACAATTCTGACCACTGTCCATTTATGAGGTAATAACTCTGGAACGCTTCAATGGATCCCGGTGATTCTGACACTGTTTTCTTGTGACATATTGTACTTCATGATAGTGGTAAAATTTATTTGATAGGACTTGCGTTTATTTGTGAAAGAAAAAATGGAAATTTGGTGAAAATGTTGAAAATTTCACAATTTTCTAACTGTGAATTTTCATGCCCTTAAATCACAGAGAGATGTCACACAAAATAATTAATAAGTAACATTTCCCACATGTCTACTTTACATCAGCACAATTTTGAAACCAAATTTTTTTTTGTTAGGAAGTTATAAGGATTAAAAGTTGACCAGCTATTTCTTATTTTTACAACACCATTTTTGTAAGTGACCACATCACATTTGAAGTCACTTTGAGGGGTCTATATGATAGAAGATACCCAAAAGTGACACCATTCTAAATACTGCACCCCTGAAGGTGCTCAAAACCATATTCAAGTAGTTTATTAACTCTTCAGGTGCTTCACAGTAATTTTTGGAATTTTTTAAAAAAATTAACATTTAACTTTTTTTCACAAAAAATTTACATCAAATCCAACTTTTTAAAAATTTTCCACGGATAACTGGATAAATTAGACCCCAAAAGTTGATGTGCAATTTGTGCTGAGTATGCTGATACCCCATATGTGTGGGTAAACAACTGTTTGGGTGCAAGGCGGAGGTTGGAAGGGAAGGAGCACCGTTTGACTTTTTCAACGCAAAATTGGCTAGAATTCAGATCGGATGTCATGTCGCATTTGGAGAGCCCCTGATGTGCCTAAACAGTGGAAACCCCCACAATTGACACCATTTTGGAAAATAGACCCCGTAAGGAACATATCTAGATATGTGGTGAGCACTTTGAATCCCCAGGTGCTTCACAGAAGTTTAGAACGTAGAGCCATGAAAATAAAAAATCATATTTTTTCCACAAAAATTATCTTTTTGCCCCCAATTTTTTTTTCCAAGGCTAATAGGAGAAATTGGACCCCAAAAGTTATTGTGCAATTTGTCCTGAGAATGCTGATACCCCATATGTGGAGGAATACTACTTTTGAGGCACAATGCAAAGTTCAGAACGGAAGAGGCGCCATATTGGAGTTCAGATTTTGCCAGAATGGTTTGAGGATGCCATGTCACATTGGCAGAGTCCCTGAGGTGCCAGAACAACAGAAACCCCCTATATGTGAACTCATTTTACAAACTAAACTCCCCAATGACTGCATCTAGGGGAGCAGAGATCATATTGACACCATATGTGCCTCACAGAATTTTATACAACTGAGCGGTGTAGAAAGAATAAATTACATTTTTACCACTAAAATGTTGTTTTAGCCCCAAATCTTTAGGAATTTTTTTCAACAAACTGAAGTACATTTTTTTCCTGAGTGCGCCAGTATTCTACATGTAATCGGGAAATATTTTTCAGGCACAGTGCAAAGCTCAGAAGGCAAGGAGTGCCAGATTTTACTGTTATGGTTTGCAGGTGCCATGACCCACTGGGAGAGCCCATAAGGTGCCAGAACAGCAGAACCCCCATAAGTGACCCCATATTATGAACTACACCTCACAATGAATTCATCTAGGGGCTCAGTGATCATATTAACACCACGTGTGTGCCACAGAATTTTATACCATTGGGCAGTGAAGACAAAATAACTACATTATTACCACCAAAATGTTGTTTTAGCCAAAGATTTTACATTTTCACACAAGAAGTGGGTAAAAATAGAACCAAAATTTGTCCTACAATTTCTACTGAACGTGGCAATACCCCAAATGTGGCTGTACAATACCACTTAGCCAGACGGGGAGATTCGGGAGGAGTGGAGCGCTGTTTGCATCCTGCAGCACAGATTTTCCTTTGTGGACTCCATATACAGAGCCCATAATTGCTAGAAGAGTAGAATACCCCCTCAAGTGACCCCATTTGGGAAACTATACCCCTTGGGGAATTTATCTACAGGTGTAGTGATGATTTTGACTTCATGGGTATTTTCCAGAACAAATCAGCAATGAATGTTGCCGATTGAAAATTGCAAACTGCCGTTGTAGTGAGCAGTACACTCTAGTGACCAGTATGTTGCAATCTCCAGTACATTATGCCCAACCTGTGCTTCTGGAGGCATCTACCCGTAAGTTAAGTGGTGTGGCGGGGAAAGTAGGTGGGCAAGAGCTAATAACCCGGGCCCCTGCAATTTCCCTCAGACTAGGGAAATCCTGACTGACCCTCTACCTACAGTTTACACTGATGGTGTGCATGTCTAGGCCTCGACCCTCGCCCTGTCTCCTTTTTCAACCCTGGGCTGAAACCACAGCCCACCACCCAGTGAAAAGATCATACACCAATACCCACAGTTAGAACAGACAAGGATAACAGAAAATATACACCACGCCGCAGTCACTCAGGAATACACTATAAATGCGCAGGGCAAAATAAATACAAATATAGGAAGGAGTAAATAAGACAAAGGGAAATACACCACCAGCAACGATACTCCAACTACTAGCTCACTACTCCAGACCGAGATAACAACGCACAAGACAGAAGCTATAATCGGCGACGCCCAATGTTCAGGAGAACTATTTAAAGGCAATGGGCATGGCCCAGCTTCCAATCCGAGCATCGGGTAAATTAACCCCGGACCAGCTACATAAAATCTAGCCAACGCCAATGAGCACATAGTGGTCAAAAGCGGAATTACCGCTGTCTGTCGAACGACCTGGTCTGAACAGCGTCCGACATGACAGTACCCCGCCTTCTACGAGGGACCCCAGGGCCCTCACGGCTTATAGGACCTGGCTTGTCCGGATGGCGACGGTGAAAAAACCTGACCAGCCGATCCGCATGAATGTCCGAGGCTGGTACCCAGGACCTCTCCTCAGGCCCATAACCACACCAGTGTACCAAGTACTGTAAAGTGCGGCGCACTACACGAGAGTCAACCACCTTGGAGACTTCAAATTCCAAATTACTATCCACCAAGACTGGAGGTGGCATAGGCGCCGCGTCCACAGAACCCACCACCTTCTTTAAAAGAGACCTGTGGAACACGTTGTGTATCTTATACACCGTAGGAAGCTCCAATCGGTACGCTACTGGGTTAATGACGGTGGTGACCCTAAATGGACCAATAAACCGTGGACCCAATTTAAGGGATGGTATCTTGAGTCTTATGTTTTTTGTGGATAACCACACCCAGTCATCCACACTCAGGTCCGGACCTGGCACACGCCTACTGTCAGCCACACGTTTGTACCTAGCACCCACACTCAACAGGCGCTGTTTAACTCTCCTCCAGACTGATGACAATTGTGCTCCTAACTGGTCCTCCTCCGGAACGCCGGAAGAGCCCCTCTGACTTAAAGTACAAAATTGAGGATGTAGCCCGTAGACACAAAAAAACGGAGACTCCCCAGACGACTCCTGGCGGTGATTATTGATGGAAAACTCAGCCAAAGGAAGAAAGGTAGACCACTCCTCCTGGTTATCAGAGACAAAGCAGCATAAGTACTGTTCCAAATTTTGGTTCATACGCTCAGTCTGACCATTTGACTGAGGATGAAATGCCGAAGAATGAGACAACTTGATCCACAGCCGTGAGCAAAATTCTTTCCAAAATTTTGCCACAAACTGAGTACCCCTATCAGACACAATGTCAGACGGAACCCCATGAAGTCTGACCACCTCCTACACAAATACCTGAGCCAGAGTCTTAGCGTTAGGCAACGAAGGCAAAGACACAAAGTGCGACATTTTTGAAAACCGATCAACAATCACCAAGATGACCGTGTTCCCAGCTGAGGAGGGCAAATCAGTGATGAAATCCATGGAGATTTCCGTCCATGGCTTACTAGGTACCTCAAGAGGAAGTAGTGTGCCAACAGGACGGGAGGGGGGCGTCTTAGCCCTAGCGCACGTGGTACAAGCTGACACGTATGAGACCACGTCCTGTCGGATCTTGGGCCACCAAAACCGACGTGACACCAACTCCAAGGTAACTCTAACCCCTGGGTGGCCAGCCAGGACAGCATCATGATGCTCCGCCAAAACCTTTAAGCGGAGATGAAGCGGTACAAAAGATTTTTTGATGGGAAGCTCAGATGGTACCTCCTCCTGAGCCTCGGCAATCTCAGCCTCAACCTCGGTAGTGAGAGCCGAAACCACAACACCCTTTTGGAGGATGGGTACTGGATCCTCCCGAGGTTCTCCCCCCGGAAAACACCTGGACAGAGCATCCGCCTTAGTGTTTTTAGACCCCGGTCTGTAAGTGACAACAAAATTGAACTGCGTGAAAAACAATGCCCAGCGAGCCTGCCTGGGAGACAGACGCTTGGCTGACTCCAAATACAGCAGATTCTTATGATCGGTAATAACAGTAACCTGATGTACCGACCCCTCCAAGAAGTGTCGCCATTCCTCAAAGGCCAACTTGATTGCCACAACTCCCTGTTGCCGATATCGTAGTTACGTTCGGCGGACGACAGTTTCTTGGAGAAATAGGCACATGGACGCAAATCACTCAAAGATGAGCCTTGTGATAGTATTGCCCCCACACCAACCTCAGACGCATCGACTTCCACAACAAAAGGTTTCGATACGTCTGGCTGCACAAGAATGGGGGCTGAAACAAAACTGTTCTTAAGAAATTCAAATGCGCGCACAGCAGCCTCAGGCCAAACGGAGAAATTGGTACCCTTTTAAGTCATGTCAGTTAGCGGTTTAGCAATGATGGAAAAATCCTTGATAAATTTCCTATAGTAGTTAGAAAACCCAAGGAACCGCTGAAGTGCTTTCAGGTTATCAGGCCGTTCCCAATGCAGCACCGCTTGCACCTTAGCGGCGTCCATTTTAAAACCAGAAGCAGACACAATATAACCCAAGAAAGGCAACTCTGGAACAGAAAATACACATTTCTCAAGTTTAGCATACAGCTTATTCTCTCTGAGAAGCTGTAACACCTGCCTGACATGATCTAAATGAGTATCACGGTCGCAAGAATATATGAGAATGTCATCTAGGTACACGATAACGAATTTCCCCAAAACATGCGAAAACACATCATTAATGAAATGTTGGAACACTGCAGGTGCGTTAGTCAACCCAAATGGCATCACCAAATTTTCAAAATGACCCTCAGGGGTATTAAAAGCCATCTTCCACTCATCACCTTGACGGACTCTTATGAGGTTGTACGCCCCCCTGAGGTCAAGCTTGTTAAACCACTTAGCACCTGCCACCTGGTTGAACAAATCTGGTATTAGTGGCATAGGGTATGGATCACGAACCGTAATCTGGTTCAATTCCCTGAAATCCAAACACAGGCGTAATCCGCCATCTTTCTTCTTCACGAAGAAGAACCCTGCTGCCACAGGCGAGGATGAAGGCCTGATGTGCCCTTTGCTCAAACTTTCAGCAATGTAATCCTTTAATGCTTGTCTCTCCGGACCGGAGATGTTAAACATTCTTGCTTTAGGCAATTTGGCCCCTGGTTTAAATCTGATAGTACAGTCATAGGGGCGATGTGGCGGCAACTCTGAACAACCCTTCTCAGAGAACACATCCACAAAATCCAGAAGTGACTCCGGAACGCTTGAAGTCACAGCAGACACACATGTGGCCAGGCAATTCTCCTGGCAGATTTCGCTCCACTGAATTATGTCCTGAGTTTTCCAGTCAATTACCGGGTTGTGCATAGACAACCATGGAAAACCCAAAACCACCTGAGCAGGAAGATTCCTGAGCACCTAATCCTAAAACCTGCTGTGCGCGCAAACTCCTCATCAATGAGATTTGTGGCTGAACCACTATCCACAAACACAGTAATTGGCAGCTCACTGCCAGCGATTATAACCTTAGCAGGGAGCATGCATTGAGAAACCACCATGGAGGATATACATAAGCTCAGATTGGTCTCCTCCACACCCTCTGAGCTTAGAAGTTTTCCGCCGTTGCGTTTTTCTTAGACAGTAGAGGACAGATGTTAATAAAATGACCAGTCTTACCGCAGTAAAAACAGGC
Source organism: Ranitomeya variabilis (assembly GCF_051348905.1). Lineage (NCBI taxonomy): Eukaryota > Metazoa > Chordata > Amphibia > Anura > Dendrobatidae > Ranitomeya > Ranitomeya variabilis. The sequence continues at coordinate 397,613,249 of NC_135232.1, forward strand.
TCCCTGCTTCCTGAGCTCAGGCGCTCGACGCTTCACATGTGGCACCCCTGCGATTTGCATAGGCTCCGTGGGCTCACCTGCAGCAACCACACGTGAACCTAAACCCTCTCCCATAGGCGGTGTCTCATGCTCCCCCTGACGCAAACGGCGATCAATGCGGACAACCAGACTCATAGCAGAATCTAGAGAAGTAGGAGTCTCGTACATCAGAAGGGCTTTTTTAACCCTTTCAGAAACCCCATGAATAAGCTGACTCCGCAGCGCTGGATCATTCCACTGCGTATCGATCGCCCAGCGACGAAATTCAGAACAGTAATCCTCTGCAACTTGCTCCCCCTGGCGAATAGTGCGTATCTTAGATTCTGCTAGAGCCATTCTGTCTGGCTCATCGTAAATATTTCCAAGAGAGGAAAAAAAACTCTCCACAGAGTCAAATGCAGCAGAATCAGATGGCAAAGAATACGCCCATGCTTGGGGATCCCCGCTTAACAATGACAACACCAGGCCCACACGCTGAGCTTCATTACCTGAGGAGATCGGGCGCATACGGAAATATAGTTTGCAAGCTTCACGAAAAGAAACAAATTTACTGCGTTCCCCAGCAAATTTTTCAGGCAAAGGAAACTTAGGCTCAGCAACTCTACCTGTCGCTCCAGCTTGCACATTAGATACTGCTAGTCCCTATTGCTGCACTGCCCCCCTCAACTCAGTGACCTGTAGGGACAGCGCCTCCAACTGGCGGGTTATGGAAGTCATGGGATCCATGACAAAACAAAAAAAAAAGGAAACCCCTTTTTTTGTTTTTGTTTTGTTTTAAAGGCCGATTATAATGTCATGGGGAAAGTAGGTGGGCAAGAGCTAATAACCCGGGCCCCTGCAATTTCCCTCAGACTAGGGAAATCCTGACTGACCCTCTACCTAGAGTTTACACTGATGGTGTGCATGTCTAGGCCTCGACCCTCGCCCTGTCTCCTGTTTCAACCCTAGGCTGAAACCACCGCCCACCACTCAGTGAAAAGATCATACACCAATACCCACAGTTAGAACAGACAAGGATAACGGAAAATATACACCACGCCGCAGTCACTCAGGAATACACTATAAATGCGCAGGGCAAAATAAATACAAATATAGGAAGGAGTAAATAAGACAAAGGGAAATACACCACCAGCAACGATACTCCAACTACTAGCTCACCACTCCAGACCGAGATAACAACGCACAAGACAGAAGCTATAATCGGCGACGCCCAATGTTCAGGAGAACTATTTAAAGGCAATGGGCATGGCCCAGCTTCCAATCCGAGAATCAGGTAAATTAACCCCGGACCAGCTAGATAAAATCTAGCCGACGCCAATGAGCACATAGTGGTCAAAAGCGGAATTACCGCTGTCTGTCGAACGACCTGGTCTGAACAGCGTCCGACATGACAAGTGGGCTCTCATCGCATCAGAAATACCAAATTTTTACGCAATATGTGGTTTAGGTATACTCTGGGGCTCAGAAGGGAGGGGGGCATTTGGATTTGGGAGCTGAGAATTTGCTGAATTTCTTTTGGTGGGTGAGGAGCCATTTCACTTTTCCGGAGGCTTTGTGCTACCAGTAATGTGGAAGCACCCTATATTTCCATTAACAGATGGTGGACCTGAGTGAGGGCTTGCTTTTTTTTGTGGATTGAATTGAAGCTTTTATTGGGAACATTTTACATAATGTTTGGGATCACATTTATCTGGCGCTCTACGCTGAGCACTTACTTTAGGGTTTCCATCTAAATCTATGAGTGATGTGATCCAGATGAAACCCCTGAGGGATCCATTCACTATAATAAGGCAGCAGAGTTACTCTGGACTCTGTCTGGCCTCTGTTCAGCGGTGTCCGTCTTTTCAGAAGTGCACAAAACTGTGGCTGACGGCACTTATATGCAATCCTAAAAAGATAGACACCGTTGGATCACAGGTCAGTTGGCATCCACAGTGCCTCCATTTGCCTCATTAGAGGAAATCTTCTGCCAGAGGTTCCGTCTGAATCACGTATTTCAGAGATTTACACGGAAACCCCAGTGCAAGCGCTCAGCTCAGGATAAATGTGCGCCGAGCCTTACTGCAATCTTTTGGGAGGCAGAATGAAGAAATAAACAGCATGTGAATAATTGGTTTTATCTATTTTTTACGCTGTTCTTCACACGGTATATGTATGTATGTATATGTATATGTGATTAGGCGACTTTATTATTTGGGTTGGTGTGATTACAGTGATACCAGATTGAGGCCTCTTTCACACGTCCGTGTCTCCGGTACATGTGGTGACAGTTTTCACAAGTACTGGACGGAGACACGTACAAACGTAGACCCATTCAAGTGAATCAGTCTGCGCACACGTCAGTATGTTTCCATGGACCGTGTGTTCATCAGCAAAATACGCTGACATGTCCGTTTTTTAATGTCAGCGTGGGCCTCAAAACGTCCCGCACATGGATAACACACATGGATGTCATCCGTGTGACACGCATTGGTGCTTGGGAAGAAGTGTTATAGCAAGCGCTGTTCCCTGGTGCCAAGTACTGGACACAGCTCTCATCATTCTCTCCTACTCTGCCAGCGATCGGCACGAGCAGGGGAGAATGATGAGCATTATATTTAAGTGATAAAAGAGACAGCAGAAGACGGCTGATGCCATCTGCCTACCCCTACTTCTGCTAATAACAGTGACAGCAGGAGCGGCTGATTGGGTTATTCATCAGCCACTGCCTGCGCTATAAATAAATAAATAAATAAATGAAAAAATTGGCTTGGGTTCCCCTGTATTTTCTATAACCAGCCAGGCAAAACTCACAGCTGGGGGCTGCAACCCTATGCTGTCATCTTCAGCAAGGTTGGTTTTCAAGAATAGAGGGGTCCCCACGCTATTTTTTTTTAATTATTTAAATAAATAATTAAAAAGACTGGTAAGGGCCAATGGATATTGACTCCCCCCCATATTTCATATTTGTGGGGTTGATGTCACCTTTGTATTGTCAGGTGACATTAAGCCCACGGCTTAGTAATGGAGAAGCATCTATAAGACACCTATCCATTACTAATCCTATAGTTGTATGGTAAATAAAGACACCTCCAGAGTAAAGTCTTTTATTAGAAATAAAAATAAAAGTTTTCCATTATTATTTTAAAAATAACTAAAACAGATATACTAACATAACGCCTATTCCACCAAAACCCTCGTTCTCCAATAATAAATAAAAAATAAATAACAACCATATCCCTCACCTGTCAGTAGTTCTGTCCCACACAGTAATCCATGTCTGGGGGATAATTAGTTTTCAACCTGGAAGGTGCCAAGATGCGACCATCCAGGCTCAGAACCACTTGTGAATGAGCAATGCAGCGTTAGTAACTGGTGAATTCATAGAGATTACTGCTGGTCACAGGTCACAGAGGCTCCGTTCCCAACTGGGCTGAGCTGCGGTGAGATCCGGTGAGCTCATGGAGCACCGGAGCTAGCGGGGAACAGGGCTTACTGTAACGCTTCTTCCCTGGTGCCCGTTTGTGTGGTACTGATGTGACACACGCATGCCACAAGTGTGCCACAAGTATTACACACACGGACACGGTACCAGAAATATCAGGATGTGTGAAAGAGGTATTTTAGCGGGTTTTTATGTTTGGCTGCTGTCACACACTAAAATACGCTTTTTACTGCAAAAAATAGTTTTTGCAACACCACATTTTGAGAGCTGTAATCTTTCCACATTATGGCCCACAGAGTGATATGATGTCTCGTTTTTTGCGGGACGAATTTTCGATTTTATTGGTACCATTTTCGGGCACATGACATTTTTTGATCGCTTTCTAATCCGATTTCTGTGAGGCAGGATGAACAAAAACCAGCAATTCATAAATTTCTTGTTTGGGGGTGGGGTTTTTTTGCCATTCCATGTGTGGTAAAATTGATAAGGCAGTTGTATTCATCGGGTCAGTATGATTACAGCGATACCTCATTTATATTGTTTTTTTAATGTTTTGGCTCTTTTATACAATAAAAACTATTTTATATAAAAAATAATTATTTTTGCATCACTTTATTCTGAGAGCTATAACTCTTTTATAAAGCACCGTTTTTTGCCTGGTTTTTTTTTTATGGTGTTCACTAAAGGGGTTAAAGAAGTTGTCCACTACAATAAAAAAAATTTTTTTTTTCATAAATCTTGCTATTATGTGCCACTGAAAAAATCCACTATCTTTATTTTAGCAATATTACCTTTTATCATGCTGTAGCAGCACATCTTCAGTGCTGGATCCAGCTCTCATGGGGTTAATCGACAACCTCCTTTCTCCTGAGTTATTGTGCTCTAATACTGCAAGTTCCATGATGCATTGCACTGCCACTAAGCACGAACCTACCACACCCAAACCCCTCCCTCCTCTAGCTTCAAAAAGATTTGTGATGTCATTTCTGTCCAACCTCCTCTTTTACATTTGTCCAACCCACACTCCATTACACACAGATAGGTAGATAGACAGACAGATATGGGATAGATAGATAGATAGATAGATAGATAGATAGATAGATATGAGATAGATAGATAGATAGATAGATATGAGATAGATAGATAGATAGATAGATAGATAGATAGATAGATAGATAGATAGATATGGGATGGATAGATAGATACATACAGATATATCTATATATCTATGTCTATTTCCATAGATATGTCCATATCCATGTTTCTAAACCCCTTCACCCCTGGAGCTTTTTTCGCTTATCGCTCCCCTTCTTTCCAGGGCCATAATTTTTCCATCAATATGGCCATGTGAGGGCTTATCTTTTGCGGGACAAGTTCTACTTTTGAACGACACCATTGGTTTTACCATGTCGTGTAACAGAAAATGTGAAAAAAAGTCAAAGTGCGATGAAATTGCAAAAAAAGTGCAAATCCCACACTTGTTTTTTGCTTGGCTTTTTTTCTAGGTTCATTAAATGCTAAGGCTGTGTGCACACGTTGTGGATTTGATTGCAGATCCGCAGGGTTCTTTGCTGCACAGAATTGCATCAAATCCGCAGTGTAGTGCAAAACCAATGTAAGTCTATGGGAGCCGCAGACTTGTTGTGTACATGCTGCGGAAAAAGCCACACCGAAATGTAGCTTTTTTTTCCCGCAGCATGTCACTTCTTTTGTGCCGAACTGCAGCATTTCTGCACCCATAGACTTTCATTGAGTCGGGCACATCTGCAGCAAAACCGCAGATGTAAAAAGATCTGCAGTTTTGCTGCGGATGTGGGTCCGAGAAACGCTGCAGTTCGGGAGGAGGGAAGTGTGTGGGCGGTGACTATGTGCGTGTAAGTGTGTGCGGGCGGGGTCTGAGGGCTGTTCGGATGTGTGCGGCGCTGTGCGGGACTGTTCAGGTGTGTGCGGGGTCTGCAGGCTGTTTGGATGTGTGCGGGACTGTTTGGATGTGTGCGGCGCTGTGCGGGACTGTTCGGGTGTGTGCGGGGCTGTGCGGGGGGTCTTTTGGGGTGTGTGTGCAGGCATCATCCGAAGGGACTACAAGTACACAGCATCCAATCTGCAGCTAGTTCGGATGTAATCCGGACAGTGGAAACGCACCCTACACTATCCATACATCTATCAATAGATATATCTATCCAGGTATATCTATAGATAGATATAGGAATAGATACTGTAGATGTATGCATCTATAGATCTATCTATATGTAGATCTGTCTATCCATTTCATCTATCATCTATATGTCTATCTGTGTGTGTAATTGAGTGTGGGTTGGACAAATGTAAAAGAGGAAGTTGGACAATAATGACATCACAAATCGTTTTTTTTTGTTCTATAATACATCTTTATTTAGCTTTCAAAAACACATACAAAACGCACAAAAAACATGCAAAAACATCACCCAAAAAATAAAAAAATGCATCAAAAGCGCGCAAAAACCGCACCAATATTGCATCAAAACCGCACCATCAGCACCATCAAAACCGTACCAAAAACTGCATCAAAACTGCACCAAAAACTGCATCAAAACCGCACCAAAAACGGCATCAAAACCGCACCAAAAACTGCATCAAAACCGCACCAAAAACTGCATCAAAACCGCACCAAAAACTGTATCAAAACCGCATCAAAAACCGCATCAAAAACTGCATCAAAACCGTACCAAATACTGCATCAAAACTGCACCAAAAACTGCATCAAAACTTCACCAAAAACTGCATAATAAAAAAGCATCAAAAACCTGAATCAAAACCACGCAAAAAACCGCACCAAATACTGCAGCAAAAACTGAATCAAAACCGTGCAAAAACCGCACCAAAAACCGCACCAAGAACTGCATCAAAACCACTCAAAAAACATGAACAAAACGTGAAAAAAATGCATCCAAAACGCAGCTGCGTTTTCTGCAAGGAGATGCAAATTTTGTGCATACAATTCTGCACCCAAATCTGCAACGTGTGCACACACCATAAAACTGACCTGCCATTATGATTCTCCAGGTCATTACGAGTTCATAGACTCCAAACACGTCTAGGTTATTTTATATCTAAGTGGTAAAAAAAATGTTAAAACGTTGCTAAAAAGAAATAAAATAATTGCGCCATTTTCCGATACCCGTAGCGTCTATATTTTCTGAGATATCGGGTCGGGTGAGGGCTAATTTTTGCGCGCCGAGCTGACGTTTTTATTGATACCACTTTTGTGCAGATACGTTCTTTTGATCACCCATTATTGCATTTTAATGCAATGTCGCGGCGACCAAAAAAACATAATTTTGGCTTTTGATTTTTTTTCTCGCTACGCCGTTTAGCGATCATGTAAAATTTTTTTGTTGTATTGAAAACAGCTGACATGTTGCGGCTTTGAAGTGGGCTCACCGCCGAAGCCACCTCAAAGCGTGGGGATACTGCCAGCTGACGTACTATTCCATCAGCTGGCAAAAAGGGTTAATGAACAATGTTTCAGTTAAAAAAAAAACTAAAAAAAAAAATGGCGTGGGCTCCCGCGAAATTTACTGCGCCAGAGGGGGAAAGCCGACGGCCGGGGGCCAATATTTGTAGCCTGCTATGAATGTCAGCCCGCAGCTGTCTGCGTAGCCTTTACTGGCTATTAAAATAGGGGGACCCCCCAATAAAAATGACGTGGGGTCCCCCTATATTTCATAGCCAGAAAGGCTACGCAGACAGCTGCGGGCTGATATTCATAGCCTAGAGAGGGGCCATGGATATTGCCCCCCCCCCCCGGCTACAAATACCAGTCAGCAGCCACCCCAGAAATGGCGCATCTGTAAGATATGCCAATTCTGGCACTTAGCCCCTCTCTTCCCACTCCCATATAGCGGTGGGATATGGGGTAATAAGGGGTTAATGTCACCTTGCTATTGTAAGGTGACATTAAGACGGGTTAATAACGGAGAGGCGTCAATAAGACGCCTATCCATTATTAATCCAATACTAGTAAAGGGTTAATAAAACACACACACATTAGGAAAAAAGTATTTTAATATTCTTCATTTAACCATACTTACCATACATCAGCGCCTGCAAAAAACGTAAAATAATAAACCGTATACTACCTGTCCGCCGTAGTCCAATTAATAACGAGTGTCCCACGACAATCTCCCCTAAAGAACAGTGACATCGGGTGATGTCACTGCTCTATAGGACCTTCAGTCCTACACACTGACAGGAGACAATGGCTCCTGCAGTGCATCACTGAGAGGTTACTATAGTTCACTGGTCTCACTGTATGGCAAAAAGCTGCATGGGAACTTTCTCACACAGCAATGGCATAAAGTGAGACTAGGGACTATTTTCTCACGGGGTGAAGGAATACATTGTGGGGAATACATTGTGGGAGGATACCTTCCATCATTGTATTCCTGGAGCCCCTGGAGAGCGGTCGCATCAGCTGATGCTCCTGCTCTCCACGGGAGATCATCGAGGGACACTCGTTTTAATTGGATTTCTGCAGATCAGGGAGTATATTGTTTGTTTATTATTTTAATATTTTTTACAGGTGACACTGGCTACCGGGAACAAAGTGACAAGTGATGGTGAGTATGTACTCTGTTATATGTACTGTATGTCTATATGTATGTTGTATGTATGTTCTGTATGTGGCATGTCACATGATGTCACATGTTGCATGTCGCATGGTGCATGTCATCGCATGGTGAATGTCGTCGCATGCCGTCACATGTCGCATGGTGCATGTCGCATGATGTCACATGTTGCATGTTGTCGCATGTTGCATGTCGTCGAATGTTGCATGGTGCATGTCGTCGCATGGTGCATGTCGTCGCATGTCACATGCTGCATGTCGTCACATATCGCATGCTGCATGTCGCAAGCTGCATGGTGCATGTTGCATGTTGTCACATGTCGCATGGTGCATGTCACATTTCGCATGGTGCATGTCGCATGTCATTGCATGTCGCATGTTGTCACATGTCGCATGTTGTCACATGTCGCATGCTGCATGTCGCATGTTGTCGCATGCTGCATGTCGCATGCTGCATGTTGTCACATGTCGCATGGTGCATGTCGCATGCTGCATGACGTCGCATGGTGCATGGCGCCGCATGTCACATGTTGCATGTCGTCGCATGGTGCATGTCGCATGCTGCATGTGGAGCGCCCCCAGATGCAGGGCCGCGGGGTACTCGGTACCGGGCCTCTCTGTCTCGGTCCTGGGGTTGTCACGGTGGCTAGACCCGGTCTGTTACCCTGCTAAGGGGCGTCCAATGAAAGATGTGATGATGGTGCGTGGTGCAGGTCGCGATGAATAACGAGGACACAGGGTTGCAGTCTCTTTACCTCTTTACTGAAGGCTTCAGGATCCTCAATCCAGAGTACTGCTAACAGGGCTGGCTGAGACCGGCCGGTCCGAAGGCACATCCAGAGTTCCCTTTGCAGGTGGAAATCAGTGCCTACCTTCTAGCGCCTGTGTGTTGTAGTACCTCCCTGCTGAGCACCACGGGATAGTCCTCACAACTGTTGTGTCTGTTTCTGATGTTCTTCTCTCACAACTCGTATCTATTCTGATGTTCTTCTCCGTCCCCCAGATGATATGGATAGGACGCACCCGTATGACGGGTAGGCCTGGAGTTCTTCCGGGACCCTAGCGTTGCCCCACTTACACAATTGCCCCCTATGTCTTCTTAGGTGATTTAGGTGAGACAGCCAACCTAAAATTAACTGTCCTGCCGCTGTTTGAAGTATTGCTTGGAGCCTAATACTTCCTCGGCGTTCCGGCCACCGGCTGCGCGCCTCAGTAGGATGTTGCCTCGATCTTACGGCACGACTCCTACTGGCTTTATCTCCTTTTTGCTGCGATCTTGTTTCTCACTTCTCCACAGTAAACCTCGCTTCTTTTCCTTTCTTAGGATGCCACCGCATTCGAGTGCAGGCGCGGCTCCGTAACGTTCTGTTCTGTTCGCTAGGCCACTGTCAGGATCCCACCCCTGACAGAGACCCCCCTGAATCTTCCCCTGCAACACCCTCTGCCACAGGATGTTGCCTGGTTCCAACCCAGTCAGCTTCTCACTAACTTCCTATCCAGCCCCCAGTTTTACCAGATTGTGAGGAGTGGCCTAATACATAGAACCCTTTGCTCCCCCTGGTGGCCAGAATGTGAAGTGTAAAGTGTGACTGTGATACCTGGTCAGGTGAACTCCTTAAGTGCCATCAGACGTACCATCACTCCCCTTAGTGGCGGAGCGTCAGTACTGCAATGACCAGGACTTTGGGGCGCTGCACTCCCCCCCCCCCCCCGGTTAAATCCAGTACTCCCGGACTGGAAGAAAGCAACAATACATGTCAGCAAAAGACATACAAATTTTGAAATGCAATGAACAAGTAATAATAACAGTGCTTCCCTTTATGGGAGGTGAGGACTCTTGAACGTTACAGACAAAACATAGTTAAATATTTTAAATAACATACTATAAATAACTTCTATTACCCAGCCGGGTATTCTACTAAGTGCAAATTCTGAACAATAATTTAACTTTTCCTTTAAGGGCGTATAGGCTGAACCCACTAAAGGCCTACTATAAAACTTCTAAAATATAAATTAACTTTTTCTCTTCTAAGTGCAACATTTTCTTTTTACTCTCTGATTCTTCATATGCAGGACCGCCTGTCTATCTGCCCAGGCCTACTGCTTCTTTTCTTAGTACAGGATCACTGAGCCATCTCTATACGGCTCTCAGGAGGACTCACTATCTAACCCCTACGGGTTTACTTTCCTGTCCTCATTCTCTTAGTAACATTATTAAACATTCTCTATAGCTATCTAGCTACTGTAACTACACATTACTTCTAGGCAAAACATTATTACCATCTACTTTCTTTTAAGACAACATTATGCTTCAAGTGCAACTAGCGAACGTTCCCTTTAAGAGGGAACCAAGTCTCTTTGAGGTAATGCAGACTCTCTCTATCTGCAAGTCCAATTAAGGCAAGAGCTTCCATGCTGTACTCAGGAACAGTCTCTTCACAAAGCTCTCCTTCTTGTAAAACCAGTAAGGGGCACCTTTAAGAAGGTGCGAACTATTTACAATACAGTTTGTGAACCATTCACCGTCCATGATTCGGCAGTCTTTGTAACATTGTGGGACAAAAGCAAAAATAAAAACAAAAGTAAAAATGAAAAGCAATAGGGATCCCGGGTAAACAAAGGGATCCCTTTAAGAACAACCCAGGTCGGGTATTAGCAGCGAAAAGCAGGAAAACTAACAGTTAACTATTTACATACTCGTGGTGCCGAGGTTTATCTTTACAGGAGGTTACACTGCATCAGCTGGTTGCGGACATTCTCCGGCCAGTAAGGCTGCGGTCCTCTGTCCTCGGCGGATGCAGAATCAGTATCATTGGTTGGTCTCCCAGACGCGGTCAGATCACCCGGTGTCTGGATTCGAATGTCAGCTGTGGTTGCAAGTTCAGTAGCGGTGATAATACACACCGTGGCGACAGTAGCGGCGTTGGTCAAATCCGGGTTAGTCGTAGTCGGGACAACAGGTGGCGCTACTGCCGGCTTGCATCGTTGGACGTCTCGAGCGCACCACCCCTGCGCACTCCGGTGGCGAGTGTAGGTCACCTGGTCCCCTTTACATGGTAGCTGATTGTCACATCTATTGCGGAACGGGGTTTTCACATTGTAGCTGGTAAAGAAGATTTCAGTCGGCAGTCCCGCTTCTTGTAAAGAGCCCCAACTCCGCTTCGGGTGAAAGGCTAGTACAGTCCCCTGCCTTACCGAGTTCCTCCTGTTGTGTTCAGTCTTTGGTCTTTGTACTTTTGGTGGGTCATTTGGTTCCGTCTCTTTTTGGTTTTGCCATTGTAGAATTAAGCATTGCTTATACTGTTCCCAGGTGAGCGCAGCAATGCTGAGGCCCTCCTTCCTGGCCCCATCCGGCCCAATCCGTGGAGTGTCCCATTGGAAGATCACCCCCTCTGTGCTCACATCTAGCGGTTTCCCCATCGTTGTTGGTAACGGAGGCACCAGCTTGTCCATGGTGCCTGGGGTTAGCACTACCAGCTCAGCGGTGAAAACTCGGTTATTGTCGGGCTGGGGAGCGGTCGCGGGAGCAGGATCGGTCGGGGGAGCAGGGACGCTTTCCATACCTGCGTCTGATGTGGTTCCACCGATGTCGATCTGATCCGTTGACGAGGACACTGGAATCAGCTGCAGCTCGGACCACTGTTCCTCCAGGGCGGCCTCCTGGCACAGCTCCGACATCCATTGCTTCGCATCGGCTGGCTCCATGTTCGGGATAGGCCGGCTCGGCTCCGCCGCCTATAGCTCCGAGAGGTCCGGATCCTCCAGCTGCGGTGGGTTCGGGTCCGTCTCCGGTGGACGAGGACAGGCCGGGATCACTTCGCCGTCGCTCGGGGACTCGCTGGTCGCCATCCCTGCTCTGGGATCTTCGGTGGCACATGCACGCTGCTCCTCCATTTTCTGAGAGTGTAGCTTCTTCTTCCTCTCGTTCCCGCCGTTGCAAATCAGGGGGCGGTTCTCCTCTGCTTCTGGGCAAGTCGTCATCTCGCAGCAGTAGTCGGAGGGGGCGGTCGCTACTTTTGGCGCGACGTTGATAGTCTTCTCTCATGGCACGCCCTTCTTCTTCCTCTGCGCTCCCCGTGGCACTGCAATGGCGGCGGTTTTGGCGGGAACTTTTGGCAGCAAGTGGCAATTCACAGTCTATGCAATAAATCACAGTTCAAACACAATTCAGTCATAGTTCCAAGGCACACATGACCTGATTCTTCAGGCTTGAGTAGATCCTGTTCGTGACGCCAAGTTGGAGCACCCCCAGACGCAGGGCTGCGGGGTACTCGGTACCAGGCCTCTCTGTCTCGGTCCTGGGGTTGTCACGGTGGCTAGACCCGGTCCGTTACCCTGCTAAGGGGCGTCCAATGAAAGATGTGATGATGGTGCGTGGTGCAGGTCGCGATGAATAACAAGGACACAGGGTTGCAGTCTCTTTACCTCTTTACTGAAGGCTTCAGAATCCTCAATCCAGAATACTGCTAACAGGGCTGGCTGAGACCGGCCGGTCCGAAGGCACATCCAGAGTTCCCTTTGCAGGTGGAAATCAGTGCCTACCTTCTAGCGCCTGTGTGTTGTAGTACCTCCCTGCTGAGCACCACGGGATAGTCCTCACAACTGTTGTGTCTGTTTCTGATGTTCTTCTCTCACAACTCATATCTATTCTGATGTTCTTCTCCGTCCCCCAGATGATATGGATAGGACGCACCCGTATGACGGGTAGGCCTGGAGTTCTTCCGGGACCCTAGCGTTGCCCCTCTCCCACAATTGCCCCCTATGTCTTCTTAGGTGATTTAGGTGAGACAACCAACCTAAAATTAACTGTCCAGCCGCTGTTTGAAGTATTGCTTGGAGCCTAATAATTCCTCGGCGTTCCGGCCACCGGCTGTTTGCCTCAGTAGGATGTTGCCTCGATCTTACGGCACGACTCCTACTGGCTTTATCTCCTTTTTGCTGCGATCTCGTTTCTCACTTCTCCACAGTAAACCTCGCTTCTTTTCCTTTCTTAGGATGCCACCGCATTCGAGTGCAGGCGCGGCTCCATAACGTTCTGTTCTGTTCGCTAGGCCACTGTCAGGATCCCACCCCTGACAGAGACCCCCCTGAATCTTCCCCTGCAACACCCTCTGCCACAGGATGTCACCTGGTTCCAACCCAGTCAGCTTCTGACTAACTTCCTATCCAGCCCCCAGTTTTACCAGATTGTGAGGAGTGGCCTAATACATAGAACCCTTTGCTCCCCCTGGTGGCCAGAATGTGAAGTGTAAAGTGTGACTGTGATACCTGGTCAGGTGAACTCCTTAAGTGCCATCAGACGTACCATCACTCCCCTTAGTGGCGGAGCGTCAGTACTGCAATGACCAGGACTCTGGGGCGCTGCACATGCCGCCGCATGTTGTCACATGTCGCATGCTGCATGGTGCATGTCGCATGGTGCATGTCGCATGATGTCATGTAGCGCCCCCACCGCCGCAGGGCCGTAGGGGCTACCCGGTACCGGGCCTCTGAGTCTCTGCTCTGGGGTTGTCACGGTGGCTAGGCCCGGTCCGTGACCCTGCCGAGGGGCGTACAGTGATAGGTATGATGTAGATGGTGGTGATGAGGCTGTAGTGGTGCAGTGCAGTTGTGGGGTGCAGGTCGCGGTTAAATAACGAGGACACCAGGTTGCAGTCTCTTTACCTCTTTACTGAAGATCTCTGGGTCCTCAGTCCAGAACACGGTTCACCAGGCTGAGCAAGTCTGGCCGGTCCAATGGCACCTCCAGAGTTCTCTTCACAGGTGGAAATCGGTGCCTTCCTTCTAGCGCTATGTGTTGTGGTCCTCCCCTGCTGTGCTTACAGAAAGTCCCCACAACTGTTGTGTCTGTTTCTTAAGTTCCCTCACAACTCGATTAGATGATGTTCTGCTAATCCTCCGTCCCTCCCTGTTGTTCTGGTTGGGACAGCACCCGTTTGACGGGTAGGCTCGGAGCTCTTCCAGGACCCTAGAGTCACCCCTCTCCACAAGTTGCCCCCCAAGACTGCATAGGTGATTAAAGTTAGACAGCCCGCCTTAGACTGACTGTCCTGCCGCTGTTTGGAGTATTGCTTGAAGCTGAATGTTATGATACTCCCTCAGCGTTCCGGCCACCGGTAGTGCGCCTCAGTAAGATGTTGCTTCGGTCTTACAGCACGACTCCTACTGGTATTTCTCCTTTTGCGTGATCTCGTTTCTCACTCAGCACAATCTATCTCTCTTCTAATTTTTCCTTGGGCACCGCCGCTACCCGGAGCAGGCACGGTCCCGTTACGTTCGTTCAAGTTGCCAAGCCTCTGTCAGGATCCCACCCCTGACAGAGACCCTACTGTATCTTCCCCCACAACACCCTCTGCCACAAGGTGTTGCCTGGTTCCAACCCAGTCAGCTTTCTGATCTAACTTCCTGCCTGACCCCCAGTTTACCCACTATGGTGGGGAGTGGCCTAGTGAATAGAACCCTTAGCTCCCCCCGGAGGCCCGGCTGTGAAATGTATTGGTGTCTGTGATACCTGATCAGATGAACTCCTTCAGTGCCATCAGACGTACCATAGCTCCCCTTAGCGGCGGAGCCACAGTACTGCAACGACCAGGACTCTGGGGCGCTGCACTCCCCCCTGGTTAAACACAGTACTCCGGGACTGAGAAGAAAACAACAATACAGGTTAGCAAAAAGACATACAATTTTTGTGAGTGCAATAACAGTAAGCATATTTAAACAGGCTTCCCTTTATGGGAGGTAAGGACACTTGAACGTTACAAACATGGTTAAATATCATAGCAACATGCTATAAATAACTTTTCTTACCCAACCGGGTATTCTACTAAGTGCAAAAATTGTTGAACAATAATTTAACATTGCCTTTAAGGACATACACTCTGAATCCACTAAAGACCTTCCTATAATCACATTATAAGGTAATTTAACTTTTCCATTCTCCTTCTTTAAATCTGCAGGACCGCCTGTCCTAACGGCACCAGACCTACTGCCTCTCCTTTCCATGCAGGACCGCCCCGTTCAGCCCGGGCCTACTGCCTTTTCCACTACTATACACAGTATAGAGCATAACTTTACTTTCAGTTTAAGAGCACTGAGCCATCTCTACATGACTCCTATAAGGACTCAGGGTTTACCTTCTATCCTAATTATCTATCAACGTTATCAACCATTTTCTTTATATAACATCAAACCTTCTCATTATCTTTCTCCCTAACATGCATGCTGGACACCACGTCTACCCCTGCGGGCCCACTGCATCCTTCTGCTATCTTTCACTTTTTCTTTTCAGAGAACATCATCAGCATTTCTTCACAATTAACTAGTTGAATACATATAACTTACTCATGTAAACATTATCATTACTTTCTTTCGTCAAAACATTATTGCTACCTGTCTTAAAGCAATATCATCGTTTAAGTGCGACAAATGAACATCCCCTTTAAGAGGGGACCAAGTCTCTATGAGGTAGCACGCCTTCTCAAGCTACCAGTCCATACTCAGCAAAGGTTCCAGTGTGGTATCTTCACAAAGAGTCCTTCTTTAAGTTAAACCAGTAGGGAGCACCTTTAATAAGGTGCAAACTATGTACAAAAAGTTCGTATCATGCACTGTTCATGATTTCAGCAGTTCTTGTCAACTAAAAACTTGTGCAAAAACTTTGGAAAAACAAACAAAAACAAAACAATAGGGATCCCGGGTCAACAGAAGGATCCCCTTAAGAGTTAACCCTGGACGGGTCTAGCAAAACAGGAAACGAACCAAACAGTTAAGAAACTATGTACATATTCATGGTATCGAGTGTTGTGAATTAGACTTTTTGGCTCCCTCTTGTGGTCACTGGTGATATGACTCTGGGATTGTCTTTCTTCACTTTGGCACTCACCTGGGCCGTTAGTCCAGGGGTGTTGCTATATTAACTTCCTGGATCCTTAGTCCAGTGCCTGGCATCGTTGTAATCAGATCCTTCTGTTTGCTCCTGTCCGCTGGTCCTGGTTTTTGCAAGATTAAGCTAAGTCCTGCTTTTTGGTTATTTGGGTTATTTGCTTTGCTTCTATTTTTGTCCAGCTTGTACTAAATGTGATTTCTGACCTTGCTGGAAGCTCTAGGGGTGCTGGTGTTCTCCCCCCGGCCGTTAGACGGTTCGGGGGTTCTTGAATATCCAGCGTGGATATTTTAATAGGGTTTTTGCTGACCATATAAGTCATCTTACTATATTCTGCTATTAGCTAGTGGGCCTCTCTTTGCTAAATACCTAGTTCATTCTTGTGTTTGTCTTTTCCTCTTACCTCACCGTTATTATTTGTTGGGGGCTTGTATCCAACTTTTTGGGGTCTTATCTCTGGAGGCAAGAAAGGTCTTTCTTTTCCCTTCTAGGGTTAGTTAGTTCTCCGGCTGGCGCGAGACGTCTAGAACCAACGTAGGCACGTTCCCCGGCTACTTCTATTTGTGGTGCTAGGATTAGATATATGGTCAGCCCAGTTACCACTGCCCTATGAGCTGGTTTTTGTGTTTGCAGATTTGGTTATTATTTCTGAGACCCTCGCCATTGGGGTCATAACAGTATGCCAGGCCTACATTGAATGTTTAATGCATTGCAGAAGTGGGATTATAAGAAAGGAAATTCTGAGTTTTTTTTTTTGTTTTTTTTCCTCTCTTCCTCCCCTTTACCTCAGAGTGGCTTGTGCTTGCTGCAGACATGAATGTCCAGACCTTGATTACAAGTGTGGACCAGCTTGCTGCTCGTGTGCAAGGCATACAAGATTTTGTTACCAGGAGTCCTTTGTCTGAACCTAAAATACCTATTCCTGAACTGTTTTCTGGAGATCGATTTAAGTTTAGGAATTTCAGGAATAATTGTAAATTGTTTCTATCTCTGAGACCCCGTTCATCTGGAGACTCAGCTCAGCAAGTTAAAATTGTTATCTCTTTTTTACGGGGCGACCCTCAGGATTGGGCCTTCTCGCTAGCGCCAGGAGATCCGGCATTGGCAAATATTGATGCGTTTTTTCTGGCGCTTGGATTGCTTTACGAGGAACCCAATCTTGAGGTTCAGGCAGAAAAAGCCTTGCTGGCTATTTCTCAGGGCCAGGATGAAGCTGAAGTGTATTGCCAAAAATTTCGGAAATGGTCCGTGCTTACTCAGTGGAATGAGTGCGCTCTGGCCGCTAATTTCAGAAATGGCCTTTCTGAAGCCATTAAGAATGTGATGGTGGGTTTCCCCATTCCTACTAGTCTGAATGATTCCATGGCGCTGGCTATTCAAATTGACCGGCGTTTGCGGGAGCGCAAAACCGCTAATCCTCTGGTGGTGTTGTCTGAACAAGCACCTGATTTGATGCAATGTGATAGAATTCAGACCAGAAATGAGCGGAAAAATCATAGACGTCAGAATGGGTTGTGTTTTTACTGTGGTGATTCTACACATGTTATATCAGCATGCTCTAAACACCTAACAAGGGTTGTTAGTCCTGTCGCCATTGGTAATTTGCAACCTAAATTTATTTTGTCTGTAACTTTAATTTGCTCATTGTCCTCTTACCCTGTTATGGCGTTTGTGGATTCAGGTGCTGCCCTGAGTCTTATGGATCTGTCATTCGCCAAGCGCTGTGGTTTTGTTCTTGAGCCGTTGGTAAATCCTATCCCTCTGAGGGGGATTGATGCTACGCCATTGGCGGAAAATAAACTGCAGTTTTGGACACAGGTAACCATGTGCATGACTCCTGAACATCGGGAGGTGATTCGTTTTCTTGTTTTGCATAAAATGCATGATTTGGTCGTTTTGGGTTTGCCATGGTTACAGACTCATAATCCAGTCTTGGATTGGAAGGCAATGTCTGTGTCAAGTTAGGGCTGTCAGGGTATTCATGGTGATTCCCCGCCGGTGTCTATTGCTTCCTCTACTCCTTCGGAAGTTCCTGAGTATTTGTCTGATTATCAGGATGTGTTCAGCGAGTCCAGGTCCAGTGCTCTGCCTCCTCATAGGGACTGTGACTGTGCCATAGATTTGATTCCAGGTAGCAAATTTCCTAAGGGTAGACTATTTAATCTGTCTGTACCTGAGCATACCGCAATGCGTTCGTATATCAAGGAATCTCTGGAGAAGGGGCATATCCGTCCATCCTCTTCCCCTCTTGGTGCGGGATTCTTTTTTGTGGCCAAGAAGGACGGATCTTTGAGACCTTGTATTGACTATCGGCTTTTGAATAAAATCACTGTTAAATTTCAGTATCCTTTGCCTCTGTTGTCAGACTTGTTTGCCCAGATTAAGGGTGCCAAGTGGTTCACCAAGATAGATCTTCGTGGTGCGTACAACCTTGTGCGCATTAAGCGAGGAGATGAATGGAAAACCGCGTTTAATACGCCCGAAGGTCATTTTGAGTACTTGGTGATGCCTTTTGGGCTCTCTAATGCTCCTTCAGTGTTTCAGTCCTTTATGCATGATATTTTCCGGAAGTATCTGGATAAATTTATGATCGTTTATCTGGATGATATTCTGTTTTTTTCTGATGACTGGGACTCGCATATGGAGCAGGTCAGGATGGTGTTTCAGGTCTTGCGCGAGAATGCGTTGTTTGTTAAGGGCTCAAAGTGTCTCTTTGGTGTACAGAAGGTTCCCTTTTTGGGGTTCATTTTTTCCCCTTCTGCGGTGGAGATGGACCCAGTCAAGGTCCGAGCTATTCATGATTGGACTCAGCCCACGTCAGTTAAGAGTCTTCAGAAGTTCTTGGGTTTTGCTAACTTCTACCGTCGTTTTATTGCTAATTTTTCTAGCATTGTTAAACCTTTGACGGATATGACCAAGAAAGGTTCTGATGTTGCTAACTGGGCTCCTGCAGCCATGGAGGCTTTCCAGGAGTTGAAGCGCCGGTTTACTTCGGCGCCTGTTTTGTGCCAGCCTGATGTCTCACTTCCCTTTCAGGTTGAAGTGGATGCTTCTGAGATTGGGGCAGGGGCCGTTTTGTCGCAGAGAGGCCCTGGTTGCTCTGTGATGAGACCTTGTGCCTTTTTCTCTAGGAAGTTTTCGCCTGCTGAGCAGAATTATGATGTTGGCAATCGGGAGTTGTTGGCCATGAAGTGGGCATTTGAGGAGTGGCGTCATTGGCTCGAGGGTGCTAAGCATCGTGTGGTGGTCTTGACTGATCACAAAAATTTGATGTATCTCGAGTCTGCTAAACGCCTGAATCCTAGACAGGCCCGCTGGTCATTGTTTTTCTCCCGTTTTGACTTTGTGGTCTCGTATTTACCAGGTTCAAAGAATGTGAAGGCTGATGCTCTTTCAAGGAGCTTTGTGCCTGACTCTCCGGGAGTCGCAGAACCAGTTGGTATTCTTAAAGAGGGAGTTATCTTGTCAGCCATTTCTCTGGATTTGCGACGTGTGTTGCAGAGATTTCAGGCTGGGAGACCTGATTCTTGTCCACCTGACAAACTGTTTGTTCCTGATAAGTGGACCAGCAGAGTAATTTCCGAGGTTCATTCCTCGGTGTTGGCAGGGCATCCGGGAATTTTTGGCACCAGAGATCTGGTTGCTAGGTCCTTTTGGTGGCCTTCCTTGTCTCGGGATGTGCGGTCGTTTGTGCAGTCCTGTGGGACTTGTGCTCGGGCTAAACCTTGCTGTTCTCGTGCCAGCGGGTTGCTCTTGCCCTTGCCTGTCCCGAAGAGGCCTTGGACACACATTTCCATGGATTTCATTTCAGATCTTCCGGTTTCTCAGGGCATGTCTGTCATCTGGGTGGTATGTGATCGCTTTTCTAAGATGGTCCATTTGGTACCTTTGCCTAAGCTGCCTTCCTCTTCCGATCTGGTTCCTGTGTTCTTTCAGAATGTGGTTCGTTTACACGGCATTCCTGAGAATATTGTGTCTGACAGAGGATCCCAGTTTGTTTCCAGGTTCTGGCGATCCTTTTGTGCTAGGATGGGCATTGATTTGTCGTTTTCGTCTGCCTTTCATCCTCAGACTAATGGACAGACGGAGCGAACTAATCAGACTCTGGAGGCTTATTTGAGGTGTTTTGTTTCTGCGGATCAGGATGATTGGGTGACCTTCTTGCCGTTGGCTGAGTTTGCCCTTAATAATCGGGCTAGTTCCGCTACATTGGTTTCGCCTTTTTTCTGCAACTCTGGTTTCCATCCTCGTTTTTCCTCGGGACATGTGGAGCCTTCTGACTGTCCTGGGGTGGATTCTGTGGTGGATAGGTTGCAGCAGATCTGGAATCATGTGGTGGACAACTTGAAGTTGTCACAGGGGAAGGCTCAGCGTTTTGCCAACCGCCGCCGCGGTGTGGGTCCCCGACTTCGTGTTGGGGATTTGGTATGGCTGTCTTCTCGATTTGTTCCTATGAAGGTCTCCTCTCCTAAATTTAAGCCTCGCTTCATCGGTCCTTACAAAATATTGGAAATCCTTAATCCGGTGTCCTTTCGCTTGGATCTTCCGGTGTCGTTTGCCATTCACAACGTGTTCCATAGGTCTTTGTTGCGGCGGTACGTTGTGTCTGTGGTTCCTTCTGTTGAGCCTCCTGCTCCGGTGTTGGTTGAGGGCGAGTTGGAGTACGTGGTGGAGAAGATCTTGGATTCTCGTCTCTCCAGGCGGAGGCTTCAGTATCTGGTCAAGTGGAAGGGCTATGGTCAGGAGGATAATTCCTGGGTGGTTGCCTCTGATGTGCATGCGGCCGATTTAGTTCGTGCCTTTCACACTGCTCATCCTGATCGCCCTGGTGGTCTTGGTGAGGGTTCGGTGACCCCTCCTTAAGGGGTGGGTACTGTTGTGAATTAGACTTTTTGGCTCCCTCTTGTGGTCACTGGTGATATGACTCTGGGATTGTCTTTCTTCACTTTGGCACTCACCTGGGCCGTTAGTCCAGGGGTGTTGCTATATTAACTTCCTGGATCCTTAGTCCAGTGCCTGGCATCGTTGTAATCAGATCCTTCTGTTTGCTCCTGTCCGCTGGTCCTGGTTTTTGCAAGATTAAGCTAAGTCCTGCTTTTTGGTTATTTGGGTTATTTGCTTTGCTTCTATTTTTGTCCAGCTTGTACTAAATGTGATTTCTGACCTTGCTGGAAGCTCTAGGGGTGCTGGTGTTCTCCCCCCGGCCGTTAGACGGTTCGGGGGTTCTTGAATATCCAGCGTGGATATTTTAATAGGGTTTTTGCTGACCATATAAGTCATCTTACTATATTCTGCTATTAGCTAGTGGGCCTCTCTTTGCTAAATACCTAGTTCATTCTTGTGTTTGTCTTTTCCTCTTACCTCACCGTTATTATTTGTTGGGGGCTTGTATCCAACTTTTTGGGGTCTTATCTCTGGAGGCAAGAAAGGTCTTTCTTTTCCCTTCTAGGGTTAGTTAGTTCTCCGGCTGGCGCGAGACGTCTAGAACCAACGTAGGCACGTTCCGCGGCTACTTCTATTTGTGGTGCTAGGATTAGATATATGGTCAGCCCAGTTACCACTGCCCTATGAGCTGGTTTTTGTGTTTGCAGACTTGGTTATTTCTGAGACCCTCTGCCATTGGGGTCATAACAATCGAGGTTTATCCTTCCAAGTCTGGGGGTGGCTTCCGTGAGCACCGCCCTCCTCCCGCCACCACATAAAGGGCGTCTGCACCCCGGATTGGGGTCTGGGTACTCACGGTTCTCCTCGGAGTGATGGTCCGCAAACATTTGGCACACAGGTGGATTGGGGCAATGACCGCTAGTCTCAGTGAATCATCGGAGGATGGTACTGTCACTTCTGGCTTGTATCTGCGCACGTGCAGTGCATACCACCCCTTATCTCCCCAGTGGCGAGTGTACCGAACTCGGTCTCCTGGGTAGAGATCCCGGCCTGGGTGTCCCTCAACGAGGTGCGCCTCTACATCCCGCCGGTTGACAAACACTTCCAAGGCAAGACCGGGCTCCTTAATGAAGCCCCAACCTCCCTGCAGCTGGAAGGTGCTAATCACGCCATAGCGCTGCGGGCCCCAGTTCTCCTCAGCAGCCTGCCTGACCTGGGCTTTAATTTGGAGGTCCTTCTCCCACTCAGCCTGACGCCGGAGCTCCTTCTTGCGGGCCCACTCCTCCTCTTGCTGGCGCAGCTGCTGGCGGTATTCCCTCTGGTGGATGACCTCAATACTCTCCCCTTCCTCCTGGGCATCCCCTGGAAACCCCATCAGGTTGGTGGTGGCCGCGCGGGTCCACTTGAAGGTTACCCATTCTCCTTGGAGCTGTGGGAGCTGCTTGATGGGTCGCAGGGGGCTATCAGCTGTCTGCAGGGTTTCCCAGGGCCTCTCGCACTCGATGCGGCTACACACCCGTCTGGGTGGTCGTGGTGGGGGCGAGTCTACATCCACTAGCAGGGGCTCTTCAATCGCCACGTCCGGGTTGGCACCGTTACCTGCTTCCGCTGCATCTCCGGTGCCGGTCTCCTCTGTGGTCGGCTGCGGGATCGATGCCTGGTGCGGATGTGGCTCCTCACTAGGGATGGTTGCTCGCTGGCAGAGACTCCGGAACTGCCGGCACAGCTCCTCCACCTCTGCCCCGAGGATCTCCTGATTAGCGCAGCCTGGTACGAACTCCGTCGGCTCCCATTGGCGGGGCCTGGTACGGGTCTTCTCTCCCTCTCCGGGGTGACTTCCGCGCTCCATGCTGCCAATCGGATTCTGCCTCGTGGCATCCAGAGGCTCTTGCTCCTCCTCGTCCGGAGGACGGCCTTTCTCTCCTCCACCATCCCACACTAGGAGGCGGGCCCTTCTCCTTGATGGGCATATTTTCTGAACATAGTAGTATCTGTGAGGGGTGGGCTCCATCTTCGCGCCGCTCTTCCAAGCCACGCCCACGATGACACGCCCCATGTTCCCTGCGCGCCACATAGTACCATAATGGCGACGGTTTTGGCGGGGAATGTCATAGCACAGTCTTTGCAACATAATACAGTCCTAGCACAATAAATCTCAGTTCCAAGGCACACATGACCTGATTCTTCAGGCTTAAGTAGATCCTGTTCGTGACGCCAAGTTGTAGCGCCCCCACCGCCGCAGGGCCGTAGGGGCTACCCGGTACCGGGCCTCTGAGTCTCTGCTCTGGGGTTGTCACGGTGGCTAGGCCCGGTCCGTGACCCTGCCGAGGGGCGTACAGTGATAGGTATGATGTAGATGGTGGTGATGAGGCTGTAGTGGTGCAGTGCAGTTGTGGGGTGCAGGTCGCGGTTAAATAACGAGGACACCAGGTTGCAGTCTCTTTACCTCTTTACTGAAGATCTCTGGGTCCTCAGTCCAGAACACGGTTCACCAGGCTGCGCAAGTCCGGCCGGTCCAATGGCACCTCCAGAGTTCTCTTCACAGGTGGAAATCGGTGCCTTCCTTCTAGCGCTATGTGTTGTGGTCCTCCCCTGCTGTGCTTACAGAAAGTCCCCACAACTGTTGTGTCTGTTTCTTAAGTTCCCTCACAACTCGATTAGATGATGTTCTGCTAATCCTCCGTCCCTCCCTGTTGTTCTGGTTGGGACGGCACCCGTTTGACGGGTAGGCTCGGAGCTCTTCCGGGACCCTAGAGTCGCCCCTCTCCACAAGTTGCCCCCCAAGACTGCATAGGTGATTAAAGTTAGACAGCCCGCCTTAGACTGACTGTCCTGCCGCTGTTTGGAGTATTGCTTGAAGCTGAATGTTATGATACTCCCTCAGCGTTCCGGCCATCGGTAGTGCGCCTCAGTAAGATGTTGCTTCGGTCTTACAGCACGACTCCTACTGGTATTTCTCCTTTTGCGTGATCTCGTTTCTCACTCAGCACAATCTATCTCTCTTCTAATCCTTCCTTGGGCACCGCCGCTACCCGGAGCAGGCACGGTCCCGTTACGCTCGTTCAAGTTGCCAAGCCTCTGTCAGGATCCCACCCCTGACAGAGACCCTACTGTATCTTCCCCCACAACACCCTCTGCCACAAGGTGTTGCCTGGTTCCAACCCAGTCAGCTTTCTGATCTAACTTCCTGCCTGACCCCCAGTTTACCCACTATGGTGGGGAGTGGCCTAGTGAATTGAACCCTTAGCTCCCCCCGGAGGCCCGGCTGTGAAATGTATTGGTGTCTGTGATACCTGATCAGATGAACTCCTTCAGTGCCATCAGACGTACCATAGCTCCCCTTAGTGGCGGAGCCACAGTACTGCAACAACCAGGACTCTGGGGCGCTGCAGTCACATGTCGCATGCTGCATGGTGCATGTCACATTTCGCATGACGCATGTCGCATGATGTCACATGTCGCATGTCGTTGCATGGTACATTTCGTTACATGTCGCATGCTGCATGTCGCATGATGTCACATGTTGCATGTAGCATGCTGCATGTCGTTGCATGGTATATGTCGTCGCATGTTGTCACATGTCGCATGCTGCATGTCACATGTCGCATGTTGTCACATGTTGCATGTCGTCGCATGGTACATGTCGCATGCTGCATGTCGTCACATGTCGCATGCTGCATGTTGTCACATGTCACATGGTGCATGTTCTTTATGTGTGTTCTATGTATGTATGTACTGTATATGTGGGGTTTTTTTACATTCAACACATTAGCCGGATGATGGGACTACTACTGTCCCATCATTGGCTAATGTGTCACTCACTGTCACTGTAGCAGGCAGAGCACGATGGGATTTGTAGTCCCATCGGACGATGCCTGCACACAGAGACGCCGCCGCAGCACAGCCCCGCAGACCCCCCCGCACAGTCCAGCATTCACCACGCAGACCCCCGCCGTTGCACCGGCCACCACCACCGCACCGGCCACCGCCGCATCGGCCGCCGCCACCACGGCCCCAGCCGCCGCCCCGGCACAGGCCTCCGCCGCACATCTCGGCATGTGAGCGCGGCCGGCCAGCAGATCCCAGCACAGACACAGCACAGTCCCGCCCGCCCCAGCACAGCCCCGCCCGCCCCCAGCACAGCCCCGCAGGCAGCCCACAGCACCGCCCACAGCCCAGTCACTCTTGAGTGACTGCTGACTGTGCGGCTGGGTCACACCTGTTGCTGACGTCACGTCAATTTCCAGCGTCTGGAAATTGACGTGACGTCGGTGGAAATTAGCGGTGGCTGCAGCCTGGGGGTCACTTGACCTGGACTCAGCCGTCGGAATAGCGCCGCTCACAGGCAAAAACGGCAACAGAAGGTATTTACACAATTCATTAGGGGCCTAGGGGGGATACATTGGGGGGTTAACTGAAAGTAGTGGACAACGCCTTTAACTAGTGTGACAGTTTTATAAGTCAGGTCACTGCGGATGCGGCGATACCAAATATGTGTACTTTTATTGTTCGTTTTTCATTCAAATATTTATTTAGAGATAGAATATATATTGTTTTTTTAATTATTATTATTGATTTTTTTTTTAAAGAAATATTTTTACAATTATTTAAAAAAAAATTGTTTACTTTTTTCTAACTTTTTTACTCTGTCTGGCTATGGGACTGTCATTTTTTGCAGGATGATCACTTCTATAGCAAGGAGATGCAGCAACATCTCCATGCTATAGAAACTGTCAGCTCTGCAAGTTTCCTAGCTCTGTTGACCCAGATATCATCATAACGACATCAGGTCACCATGGCAATTATCGGGTCACCGCGGGGTCTCCGATCCAAAGGCAGAGGGGCTGTCAACTCTCTGTCGGCTTCTGGAATGCTGTGTTCGTGTTCGTTCGCAGCATTTCAGGGGTTAAAGTGCTGAGAGCGGTCTGTGACCCCTCGTGGCATCTAGTGCCGGGTGTCAACTGTACGAATCAGATTCAGAATATTCTGTCCTTGGTCAAATAGGCCCAGGTCAAATGGATGGAATATTACGTCCAATGTCAGAAAGGGGTTAAGCTACATTTTATCTCTATGAAATTTCTAGGGTGAATCGGATCTTTCTGAAATCGTCCTACACTCACTGTGATTATAATGATGCTAGATGCTTGCAGTGGATTAATCTCTGTACTGGCCAGCCGTTCAACAGTAAATATATATTTACTAGATGGTAGCCCGATTCTATCGCATCGGGTATTCTAGAATATGTATGTAGTTTATGAAGATTTTAGAATAATACATTGAATACACAGGATTCGGCCGGCCGTGACCAATTAGCGAAGTGTGGTTCAAATACCGCGCCAATTCGCGGCCGGACTGCGCCTGTCGCTGATTGTTCGCGGCCGGCCATGTAGTCTATAACAGCCCACGTAGTAAATAGCACAGCCACGTAGTATATTGCACTTCCACGTAGTATATTGCACAGCCACGTACTATATAGCACAGCCCACGGAGTATATAGCACAGCCACGTAGTATATAGCACAGCCCACGGAGTGTATAACAGCCCACGTAACATATAACACAGCTCACCATGGAGACAACAAAAACCCTCACTGTCGCCCTAATCCACTCCCGTCTGGACTACTGCAACTCTCTATTAATTGGCCTCCCCCTCACGCGACTTTCACCTCTCCAGTCTATCCTTAATGCAGCAGCCAAGGTCGTCCATCTGGCTAATCATTACTCGGACGTGTCCGCTCTTCGCCAGTCGTTACACTGGCTGCCCATTCATTACAGGATACAATTCAAAGTACTTGTTCTCACCCACAAAGCTCTCCACAGTGCTGCACCCCCTTACATCTCCTCCCTCATTTCTGTCTATCGGCCTAGCCGACCGCTGCGCTCTGCAAACGACTTTCAACTAACCTCTGCACTAATCCGTACCTCCCACTCCCGACTCCAAGACTACTCCCGTGCTGCGCCAATCCTCTGGAATGCTCTACCCCAAGATATTAGGACCATCCACAACTTGCATAGTTTTAGGCGCTCGCTCAAAACTCATTTGTTCAGAGCGGCCTATCACGTTCCCTAATCAGTCATTTTATGTTTGTGTGTGTGTGTGTAGCCCATTCACTATCTCCATCTACCCCCCACCCCCTGAAGATGGCTGGACCATCATTGTAAATACAGCATTGTAAATACACGCCTGTACTTTGTATCTCCCCACCTCATTGTAGATTGTAAGCTCTCACGAGCAGGGTCATCTTATTTTGTCTTATTTTGCTTTATTACTGTATTGTTAACATTGTTACCTATGACTGTTGTGTTTGAAACTGTTAAACTGTAAAGCGCTGCGGAATATGTTGGCGCTATATAAATAAAGATTATTATTATTATTATTATAAATTATTATATAACAGCCCACGCACGCAGTATACAACACAGCCCACGTAGTGTACAACACAGCCCACGTAGTGTATAACACAGCCAACGTAGTGTATAACAGCCCACGTAGTGTATAAGAGCCCACGTAGTGTATAACACAGCCCACGTAGTGTATAACACAGCCCACGTAGTGTATTGCACAGCCCACGTAGTGTATTGCACAGCCCACGTAGTATATTGCACAGCCCACGTAGTATATTGCACAGCCCACGCAGTATATTGCACAGCCCACGCAGTATATAGCACAGCCCATCCAGTATATTGCACAGCCCACATAGTACATTGCACAGCCCGCATAGTATATTGCACAGCCCACACCATATATTGCACAGCCCACGCAGTATATTGCACAGCCCACGCAGTATATAGCACTGCCCATGCAGTATATTGCACAGCCCACGTAGTACATTGCACAGCCCACGTAGTACATTGCACAGCCCACGTAGTACATTGCACAGCCCACGTAGAACATTGCACAGCCCACGCAGAATATTGCACAGCCCACGTAGTATATTGCACAGCCCACGTAGTATATTGCACAGCCCGCATAGTATATTGCACAGCCCGCATAGTACAATGCACAGCCCACGTAGTACTTTGCACAGCCCACGCAGTATATTACACAGCCCATGTAGTACATTGCACAGCCCATGTAGTACATTGCACAGCCCACGTAGTACATTGCACAGCCCACGTAGTATATTGCACAGCCCACGCAGTATATAGCACAGCCCACGCAGTATATTGCACAGCCCACGTAGTATATTATACAGCCCACGTAGTACATTGCACAGCCCACGCAGTATATTACACAGCCCACATAGTACATTGCACAGCCCACATAGTACATTGCACAGCCTACGTAGTACATTGCACAGCCCACGTAGTATATTGCACAGCCCACGCAGTATATAGCAATGTGGGCATCATATTCCTGTTAAAAAAAATAATTAAAATAAAAAATAGTTATATACTCACCTTCTGTTGGCCCTGGATCCAAGCGATGCATTTACTGATGCTCCTCGCGTGCTCCAGTCCCAAGAGTGCATTGCGGTCTCGTGAGATGATGACGTAGCAGTCTCGCGAGACTGCTACATCATCATCTCGCGAGACTGCAATGCATGGAGCGGTCACCGGAGCGTCGCGAGGAGCGGAGAAGGCCTGTTCCTGATCCGGGGGCCGACGGATGGTGAGTATAAAACCTTTTTTTTTTTTTTCAGCAGCATCATTAGTTAAAAGTTGGTCACACAGGGTTAATAGCAGCGGTAACGGAGTGCATTACGCCGTGGCATAACGCGGTCCGTTACCGCTGCCATTAACCCTGTGTGAGCGCTGACTGGAGGGGAGTATGGAGCTGGCACTGACTGCGGGGAGGAAGGAGCGGCCATTTTGCCGCTGGACTGTGCCCGTCGCTGATTGGTCATGGCCGTTTTGCCGCGACCAATCAGCGACTTGGAATTCCATGACAGACAGAGGCCGCGACCAATGAATATCCGTGACAGACAGAAAGAAAGACAGAAGGACAGACAGAAAGAAGGAAGTGACCCTTAGACAATTATATAGTAGATTAAGGAGCAAATATAACACAGCTTACAAATGGTATTTCTTATAGCTTAGGATCTTAGCATCTTGTCTGTCAGCTTGCAAAGTGAAAGTAAAATGTACTCGTTACACACACAGCGAGTGAATAGCAATTTTCTGTTTATTTGGTTTTTTTTAACAGTGCTTTACTGGCAATATAACACTATTCCTGGAGACAGAAACTCATACACTATTAACCCCTTCCCGACCTGTGACACAGCGTATGCGTCATGAAAGTCGGTGCCAATCCGACCTGTGACGCATATGCTGTGTCACAGAATGATCGCGTCCCTGCAGATCGGGTGAAGGGGTTAACTCCCATTTTACCCGATCTGCAGAGACAGGGGGAGTGGTACTTCAGCCCAGGGGGGGGTGGCTTCACCCCCCCGTGGCTACGATCGCTCTGATTGGCTGTTGAAAGTGAATCTGCCAATCAGAGCGATTTGTAATATTTCACCTATGAAAATGGTGAAATATTACAATCCAGCCATGGCCGATGCTGTTGTGAAATTGGATTTTGGGCTCCCCCGGTGGCCACTGGTGGAATTGAACTGGTGTGCATCATCCTCTCTGTTCACCTGTTTCCATCAGGATGTGGGAGTCGCTATTTAACCTTGCTCCTCTGTCACTTCCATGCCGGTCAACATTGTAATCAGAAGCCTTTCTGTGCATGTTCCTGCTGCTAGACAACTCCCAGCTAAGTTGGACTTTAGTCCTTGTTTGTTTTTGCATTTTGTTCCAGTTCACAGCTGTAGTTTCGTTTCTGTGTCTGGAAAGCTCTTGTGATCTGAAATTGCCACTCTGATGTTATGAGTTAATACTAGAGTCTTAAAGTAATTTCAGGATGGTGTGTTGATAGGGTTTTCAGCTGACCATGAAAGTGTCCTTTCTGTCTTCCTGCTATCTAGTAAGCGGACCTCAATTTTGCTAAACCTATTTTCATACTACGTTTGTCATTTCATCTAAAATCACCGCCAATATTTGTGGGGGCCTCTGTCTGCCTTTCGGGGAAATTTCTCTAGAGGTGAGCCAGGACTATATTTTCCTCTGCCAGGATTAGTTAGTCCTCCGGCCGGCGCTGGGCGTCTAGGGATAAAACGCAGGCTACGCTACCCGGCTACTGTTAGTTGTGCGGCAGGTTTAGTTCATGGTCAGTTTAGTTTCCATCCTTCCAAGAGCTAGTTCTTATGTTTGCTGGGCTATGTTCTCTTGCCATTGAGAACCATAACACGATGCTGCAATAGCATCTGCCATGGCTGGAGACCCCGATCTGCCCCCACCCCACCCCACCGATCACCTCCCCAGTCGTCCTTTTTGCCCCGATCTCCGTTCCGCTCACCTCCTCCCTCCTGTCGGCTCCCCCGGTCCTCCTGTCCGCTCCCCAGGTCCTCCGATCCCCCCCCCCCCCGTGTTCCGGTCCCACCCCCCCATACTTACCTAGCTCCGATGTCCCTCCCGGTGTCCGGCCGTCTTCTTCATGGGCGCCGCCATCTTGGAAAATGGCGGGCGCATGCGCAGTGCGCCCGCCGAATCTGCCAGCCGGCAGATTCGTTCCTGCACATTTTGGTCGCTGTGATAAGTTCTATCACAGCGATCAAAATAAAAAAAATAGTAAATAAATCCCCCCCCTTTATCACCCCCATAATAAAATATAGAAAATATAATTATTTTTATTGTTTTTCCATTAGGGTTAGGGGTAGGGTTAGGGGTAGGGTTAGGGGTAGGGTTGCACTTAGGGTTGCACTTAGGGTTGCACTTAGGGTTGCACTTAGGGTTGCACTTAGGGCTAGGGTTGCACTTAGGGTTGCACTTAGGGCTAGGGTTGCACTTAGGGTTGCACTTAGGGTAAGGGTTGCACTTAGGGTTGCACTTAGGGTTGCACTTAGGGCTGCACTTAGGGTTGCACTTAGGGCTAGGGTTGCACTTAGGGTTGCACTTAGGGTTGCACTTAGGGTTGCACTTAGGGCTAGGGTTGCACTTAGGGTTGCACTTAGTGCTAGGGTTGCACTTAGGGCTAGGGTTAGAATTAGGGTTAGAATTAGGGTTAGAATTAGGGTTAGAATTAGGGTTGGAATTAGGGTTAGAATTGTTTTTCCATTAGGGTTAGGGGTAGGGGTAGGGGTAGGGTTAGGGGTAGGGGTAGGGTTGCACTTAGGGTTGCACTTAGGGTTGCACTTAGGGCTAGGGTTGCACTTTGGGTTGCACTTAGGGCTAGGGTTGCACTTAGGGTTGCACTTAGGGTTGCACTTAGGGCTAGGGCTGCACTTAGGGTTGCACTTAGGGCTAGGGTTGCACTTAGGGTTGCACTTAGGGTTGCACTTAGGGCTAGGGTTGCACTTAGGGTTGCACTTAGGGCTAGGGTTGCACTTAGGGTTGCACTTAGGGCTAGGGTTGCACTTAGGGTTGCACTTAGGGTTGCACTTAGGGCTAGGGTTGCACTTAGGGCTAGGGTTGCACTTAGGGTTGCACTTAGGGCTAGGGATGCACTTAGGGCTAGGGTTGCACTTAGGGCTAGGGTTGCACTTAGGGCTAGGGTTGCACTTAGGGCTAGGGTTGCACTTAGGGCTAGGGTTGCACTTAGGGCTAGGGTTGCACTTAGGGCTAGGGTTGCACTTAGGGCTAGGGTTAGAATTAGGGTTAGAATTAGGGTTAGAATTAGGGTTGGAATTAGGGTTAGAATTAGGCTATGTGCACACGGTGCGGATTTGGCTGCGGATCCGCAGCGGATTGGTCGCTGCGGATTCGTATAAGTTTTCCATCACGTTTACAGTACCACGTAAACCTATGGAAAACCAAATCCGCTGTGCCCATGGTGCGGAAAATACAGCGCGGAAACGCTGCGTTGTATTTTCCGCAGCATGTCAATTCTTTGTGCAATTCCGCAGCGTTTTACATCTGCTCCATAATAGGAATCCGCAAGTGAAATCCACACAAAAAACACTGGAAATCCGCGGTAAATCAGCCGGTAAAGCGCAGTGCGTTTTACCTGCAGATTTTTCAAAAACTGCGGAAAAATCCACACAAATCCGCAACGTGAGCACATAGCCTTAGGGTTAGGGTTGGAATTAGGGGTAAGACTAGGGTTAGGGGTGTGTTGGGGTTAGGGTTGTGGTTAGGGTTGGGATTAGAGTTAGGGGTGTGTTGGGGTTAGTGGTGGAGTTAGAATTGAGGGGTTTCCACTTTTTAGGCACATCAGGGGGTCTCCAAACGCGCCACTGCGCCACCATTGATTCCAGCCAATCTTGCGTTGAAAAAGTAAAATGGTGCTCTCTCCCTTCCGAGCCCTGACGTGTGCCCAAACAGTGGTTTACCCCCACATATGGGGTACCAGCGTACTCAGGAGAAACTGATCAACAACTTTTGGGGTCCAATTTCTCCTGTAACCCTTGGGAAAATAAAAAATTGCGGGCTAAAAAATTATTTTTGAGGAAAGAAAACGTATTCATTATTTTCACGGCTCTGCGTTATAAACTTCTGTGAAGCACTTAGGGGTTCAAAGTGCTCACCACACATCTAGATAAGTTCCTTTGGGGGTCTAGTTTCCAAAATGGGGTCACTTGTGGGGGGTTTCTACTGTTTAGGCACATCAGGGGCTCAGCAAATTCAATGTGACGCCCGCAGAGCATTCCATCAAAGTCTGCATTTCAAAACGTCACTACTTCCCTTCCGAACCCCGACGTGTGCCCAAACAGTGGTTTACCCCCACATATGGGGTATCAGCGTACTCAGGAGAAACTGGACAACAACTATTGGGGTCAAATTTCCCCTGTTACCCTTTGGAAAATAAAAAATTCAGGGCTAAAAAAAATTTTTTGAGAAAAGAAATTTTTTATTTTATTTTCATGGCTCTGCATTATAAACTTCTGTGAAGCACTTGGGGGTTCAAAGTGCTCACCACACATCTAGATTAGTTCCTTGGGAGGTCTAGTTTCCAAAATGGGGGCACTTATGGGGAAGCTCCAATGTTTAGGCACACAGGGGCTCTCCAAACGCGACATGGTGTCCGCTAATGATTGGAGCCAATTTTCCATTCAAAAAGCCAAATGGCGTGCCTTCCCTTCCAAGCCCTGCCGTGCACCCAAACAGTGGTTTACCCCCACATATGGGGTATCATCGTACTCAGGACAAACTGGACAACAACATTTGGGGTCCAATTTCTCCTGTTACCCTTGGGAAAATAAAAAATTCTGGGCTAAAAATCATTTTTGAGGAAAGAAAAATTATTTTTTATTTTCACGGCTCTGCGTTATAAACTTCTGTGAAGCACTTGTTGGTTTAAAGTGCTCACTATGCATCTAGATAAGTTCCTTGGGGGGTCTAGTTTCCAAAATGGGGTCACTTGTGCGGGAGCTCCAATGTTTAGGCACACAGGGGCTCTCCAAACGCGACATGGTGTCCGCTAACGATTGGAGCTCATTTTCCATTCAAAAAGTCAAATGGCGCGCCTTCCCTTCCGAGCCTTGCCATGCGCCCAAACAGTGGTTTACCCCCACATATGAGGTATCGGCGTACTCAGGAGAAATTGCCCAACAAATTTTAGGATCCATTTTATCCTGTCGCCCATGTGAAATTTAAAAAATTGAGGCTAAAAGAATTTTTTTGTGAAAAAAAAGTACTTTTTCATTTTTACGGATCAATTTGTGAAGCACCTGAGGGTTCAAAGTGCTCACTATGCATCTAGATAAGTTCCTTGGGGGGTCTCCTTTCCAAAATGGGGTCACTTGTGGGGAAGCTCCAATGTTTAGGCACACAGGGTCTCTCCAAACGCGACATGGTGTCCGCTAACGATGGAGATAATTTTTCATTCAAAAAGTCAAATGGCGCTCCTTCCCTTCCGAGCCTTACCTTGTGCCCAAACAGTGGTTTACCCCCACATGTGAGGTATCAGTGTACTCAGGAGAAATTGCCCAACAAATTTTAGGATCCATTTTATCCTGTTGCCCATGTGAAAATTAAAAAATTGAGGCTAAAATAATTTTTTTGTGAAAAAAAAGTACTTTTTCATTTTTACGGATCAATTTGTGAAGCACCTGAGGGTTCAAAGTGCTCACTATGCATCTAGATAAGTTCCTTGGGGGGTCTCCTTTCCAAAATGGGGTCACTTGTGGGGGAGCTCCAATGTTTAGGCACACGGGGGCTCTCCAAATGCGACATGGTGTCCGCTAAAGATTGGAGCCAATTTTTCATTCAAAAAGTCAAATGGCGCTCCTTCCCTTCCGAGTTCTGCCGTGCGCCCAAACAGTGGTTTACCCCCACATATGAGGTATCAGCGTACTCAGAACAAATTGGACAACAACTTTCGTGGTCCAGTTTCTCCTTTTACCCTTGGGAAAATAAAAAAATTGTTGCTAAAAGATCATTTTTGTGACTAAAAAGTTAAATGTTCATTTTTTCCTTCCATGTTGCTTCTGCTGCTGTGAAACACCTGAAGGGTTAATAAACTTCTTGAATGTGGTTTAGAGCACCATGAGGCGTGCAGTTTTTAGAATGGTGTCACTTTTGGGTATTTTCAGCCATATAGAACCCTCAAATTGACTTCAAATGTGAGGTGGTCCCTAAAAAAAATGGTTTTGTAAATTTTGTTGTAAAAATGAGAAATCACTGGTCAAATTTTAACCCTTATAACTTCCTAGCAAAAAAAAATGTTGTTTCCAAAATTGTGCTGATGTAAAGTAGACATGTGGGAAATGATATTTATTAACTATTTTGTGTCACATAACTCTCTGGTTTAACAGAATAAAAATTCAAAATGTGAAAATTGCAAAATTTTCAAAATTTTCGCCAAATTTCCATTTTTTTCACAAATAAACGCAGAAATTATCGACCTAAATTTACCACTAACATGAAGCCCAATATGTCACGAAAAAACAATCTCAGAACCGCTAGGATCCGTTGAAGCGTTCCCGAGTTATTACATCATAAAGGGACACTGGTCAGAATTGCAAAAAACGGCAAGGTCATTAAGGCCAAAATAGGCTGGGTCATGAAGGGGTTAAGCAGAAGTAAATAGTAGTTGATCCAATATGTACAACTACTCCCCAGTACTGTTCCAACACCCACACTCAACAACTATTATTCCTGTTGGTCCCATAGTGGTTCTGAATTCTTCAACTATGGTTCTTGGAAGTGACTTTGTCATAACATCAGCTAATATCTGTCAGTTTTTACAATAAACAAACTCAGTTATGCCTTGTTCTATCAAATCATGCAGGTGATGATGAACAATATCAATGTGTTTGATTCTCGCATTGATCTTCTCACTGCATGCACGTTTAATGAATCCTTGGTTGTCTTCATAAATCAGTGTTGGTTGAGTTGATGGTTTACTAAGATCACCTAACAATTGGTTTAACCAAATGACCTCTACTAGCGTGGGCTGCAGGCACATACTCTGCTTCTATAGATGACAAGGCTACATGCACCTGTTTCTGCTAGACCAAGAAAATAAACTTTCTCCAAGCTTATCTATTCATGATCACTTAAAGGGGTTGGGCCATGAATAAAAGTGTATTTTAATCAACAGATCTTGCAATAAAAATAAGTTCCACAATTGCTTGTGTTTAAAAAAAAACTTTCCTGTGCTGAGATAATCATATAAATGTGCCACTGCAGTGTACTGTGTAATGGATGTGTCTGACCGTGCAGCAACATGGTCTGATCATACCACAGCTTCTGGGCAGGGGAGAATGCAAAAGAGAGTATACAGACATTACAGTAGGGGGTCAAAGCTAATTCTTTTTGTGAGTAAAACATTTCACTGCCTGTTTTTAAACAATATTTCACCTCAAGCAAAGAATCAGCTGTGATCCCTTGTTGTCATGTCTGCATAGTCTTTTGCTTCCCTCCCAGCCAGTAGCTGTCGTATATCTGACCTGTCCCTGCACGGTCGGACAGCCATTACACTGGGGCACATTTATAGAATTATCTCAGGACAGGGACATTTTTTTAAACACATCCAATTGTGGAACTTATTTTTATTTCAAGATCTATTGACCTGCCTGCATATTAGCATATGTGTGCCCGCCAGCACCTAACTGCATATTAGCCATGTCTGCCAACACCTGCCTGAATATCACCCATGCTAGCCTGCCAGGGGTGGATTAAGGGTAGCCAGGGCCCCAGGCTGTTCAGACTCTGTGGGCCCCCCGGTCATGTGACGGGGTCATGCGACGGGGTCATCATATACCTGAACCAGATTATTCCAGAAAAATAGTTGCTGAGTGAAACTCCACATCTCACCTATCACACATTAACAGTTCCTATCACCAGATCACACATATAGCCGACAGCTTTTGTTTTGGCCAAAAGATTTTTTAAGCCGCCACCATAACACGGTAGACACTTTTGGCCGGGCCCTACTCACTGTAACCTATTAAATATTTGTTAAAATATGCAATACAATTTAGGTATATTTTTATTTATTTTTCAATATATAAAATGACCAATAATATCACATACAAGGAAAAAATACCGCTAAACCATGTCCAGACCACATATTATCACCAGTGATCGAATAATATCACGTACAAGGAACAAATACCACAACACCATGACCAGACCACATATTACCACCACAAAGTGACCAAATAGCACTTACAAGGGACAAATAACGCAACACCATGTCCAGACCACATATTACCACCACATAGTGACTGAATTCTACAATACTGATCAGTAATAAAAGAAAGAAAATACTATCACCATATGTGCCATTATACACAGGAAATCTGTACTTCGTATGCAGTGTCCGTGTACAGGTAATACAGTGATCACTGGTGATATTATACACAGGAGCTCTGTATATAGTATACAGTGTATAGTGTCAGAGTATAGGTAACACACTGACTCACCAGTGACGTCTCTAGGTGAAGTCCTTCATCTTTCATCTTTCATCCAGCACAGACCGCATCACGTCTTCCAGCCAGGGCTCATCTCTGCAGGAAATAGCACAGTTATTTCTCAAGCTCCGCTTGTAGAACACATTACTAAATTTTTCCCAACTTCTACATTACACCACATGAAGAAAAAAAGGCGACGTAGTATCACTCTACACAGTAACAGGACCGCCCCCCCATTTAAAACAGTATACTCAAAAAATAAAATAAATACATCAGTGCAGTAATAATATCCCTTAATCAGCCCCTATGGTAATAATATTCCTCATCCTGGCCCCCGTGTATCTCATTCCTGGCTTCAGCCATATGTTCTCCCATCCTGCCCTCATAAGTATCCATTCTGCCCCATATGATCTCCCCATCTTGCCCCATCTGTCTCCATTATATCCATCCTGCCCCATGAT
This sequence comes from Ranitomeya variabilis, assembly GCF_051348905.1. NCBI lineage: Eukaryota > Metazoa > Chordata > Amphibia > Anura > Dendrobatidae > Ranitomeya > Ranitomeya variabilis. The sequence continues at coordinate 397,650,386 of NC_135232.1, forward strand.
CCTGCACGATCTGTCTCTAATCCTGCCCCATCTGTCTCCAGTCCTGCCCCCAGTGTCTTCAGCATTCTGCCCCAGTGCCTCCAGCATTCCGACCCCAGTGTGTCCAGAATTTTGCCCTCTCGTGTCTCCAGCATTCTGCCCCCAGTGTGTCCAGCATTCTGCCCTCAGCGTGTCGAGCCTTCTGCCCTCAGCGTGTCCAGCATTCTGCCCCCAGTGTGTCCAGCATTCTGCCCCCAGTGTCTCAAGCATTCTGCCCCCAGTGTCTCAAGCATTCTGCCCCCAGTGTCTCCAGCATTCTGCCCTCAGCGTGTCTAGCATTCTGCCCCCAGCGTGTCCAGCATTCTGCCCCCAGTGTGTCCAGAATTCTGCCCTCAGCGTGTCCAGCATTCTGCCCTCAGCGTGTCCAGCATTCTGCCCCCAGCGTGTCCAGCATTCTGCCCCCAGTGTCTCCAGCATTCTGCCCCCAGTGTCTCCAGCATTCTGCCCCCAGTGTCTCCAGCATTCTGCCCCCAGTGTCTCCAGCATTCTTCCCCCAGCGTCTCCAGCATTCTGCCCCCAGTGTGTCCAGCATTTTGCCCTCAGTGTGTCCAGCATTCTGCCTCCCTGTGTCTCCAGCATTCTGCCCCCAGTGTGTCCAGCATTCTGCCCTCAGTGTGTCCAGCATTCTGCCCTCAGCGTGTCCAGCATTCTGCCCTCAGCGTGTCCAGCATTCTGCCCCCAGCGTGTCCAGCATTCTGCCCCCAGCGTGTCCAGCATTCTGCCCCCAGCGTCTCCAGCATTCTGCCCCCAGTGTCTCCAGCATTCTGCCCCCAGTGTGTCCAGCATTCGGCCTCCAGTGTCTCCAGCATTCTGCCCCCAGTGTCTCCAGCATTCTGCCCCCAGTGTGTCCAGCAGTCTGCCCTCAGTGTGTCCAGCAGTCTGCCCTCAGTGTGTCCAGCATTCTGCCCTCAGCGTGTCCAGCATTCTGCCCCCAGTGTGTCCAGCATTCTGCCCCCAGTGTCTCCAGTATTCTGCCCCCAGTGTCTCCAGCATTCTGCCCCCAGCGTGTCCCCAGCGTGTCCAGCATTCTGCCCTCAGTGTGTCCAGCATTCTGCCTCCCCGTGTCTCCAGCATTCTGCCCCCAGTGTGTCCAGCATTCTGCCCTCAGTGTGTCCAGCATTCTGCCCCCCCACCCCCCGTGTCTCCAGCATTCTGCCCCAAGCCCCCCGGATCGCTGCTCTCATAATTAAAAAAACAAAAACGAGTTCTTCTTACCTGGCCGCGCTCCTGCGGCGGGCGAAGCGCCCTCCACGCAGCTGAAGCGCGCACTCGCCAGCGACTGACAGTGACGTCAGACGCCGGCGACGTGCGCACTGTGGCTGACGTCAGCTGCCAGCCTCCGATTGGCTGGCGGCTTTTAACTATTGACGTGCGGGAGCACACCCGCACGTCAATAGCGTTAAACTGCCGCAGCACCGGTAGGGGCCTGGTGAGCAGATGAGACGGGGCCCGATGTGGACGGCGGGCCCCTTCTTCCCCCCCGGGCCCCATGCGCCATTTAGCGATCAGGTTAATCCTTTTTTATATTGATTGGGCGATTTTGAACGCAGAGATACCAAATATGTGTATATTTGATTTTTTAAATTCTTTTATTTTGAATGGAGCAAAAGGGGGGTGATTGAAACTTTTACATTTTTTTATTTTTTTCATATTTTTTAAAACATTTTTTTTTACTTTTGCCATGCTTCAATAGCCTCCATGGGAGGCTAGAAGCTGGCACAACTCGATCACCTCTGTTACATAGGAACGAAGCTCAGATTGCTCCTATGTAGTAGATTTACTGCATTGCTATGAGCGCCGTCCACAGGGTGGCGCTCATAGCAATCTGGCATCAACAACCATAGAGGTCTCAAGGAGACCTCTGGTTGTTATGCCAACGCATCGCTGACCCTCGATCATGTGACGGGGGTCAGCGATGCGCTCATTCCCGGCCAGATGACCGGAAGCGCTATTTAAATGCCGCTGTCAGCGTTTGACAGCGGCATTTAACTAGTTAATAGCGGCGGGTGAATCGTGATTCAGGGCAGGGCAGTGGGGTACTTGGTACCGGGTCAGGTTTTAAAGGGGATGTCACGGTGGCTGCGACCCGGTTCGTGGCCCTGGGCGCCCAATAAAAGGGGAAAGGTCTTTTAAAGGGAATTGTGAATAAAGTCTATTATTCGTGACGCCACTTGTGGTGTTTGGTCAGTAGGGACCGATGCTGCTTAAAGGGTCCTCTGGGGTGATGTTGCAGCAATGATGGTAACGCTTCCCACAGGTGAAGTGGGGTCCCCAGGGCCTCCCAGGTGTAGGGCACCAATGGTGTGGTGGGTGGTGCAGTAAAGACACAGGTTTGCAGTCTTTACCTGGTTTACTGTAGCTTCAGGCAACCGCAGTCCAGGGCACCAGATCACAGGACAGGCAGGGTCCGGCCGGCTTGGAAGCGAATCCAGAGTCCCCTTTACCAGGTGGACATGAAAGCCTTCCTCAATGTGCGGTGGTGTTGTAGTCCCTTACTGCCTATGGCTTCTGATAAGGTCCAGAGTTCTTCTCTGTCCCCCATATAGGTTAGGACACAAACCCATATGACAGGTGAACTTGGCCTTTTTACAGGGTCTCTAGGATGACTCGGGCCCTATAATTATCACTGTGTCTCCTGGGTGTAAAGCGGACAGGTAACTTGCAGTTCAGCTGTCCTGCCAGTTTCAGCTATGTCCCTTAGAGTCTGACACGGCCTCGGTCTTCCAGCTACCGGAATCTGCGCTAGCCAGGGAGGTAACCAAATTACTGCTCTGCTCCCCTGGTGTCACTCTCCTGTGCCTTTTCTCTCCTTCACACTTTCCACAAGTTGTTCTTTTCCTTTATGTTCTCTTTCTCCAAGGGCTGTAGTACCTCTGACTACAGGGTCGCTTCGGACCTTCTGACACTCTGTCTGTCTGCACTCTCCTCTCTCTGTCTCAGACTAACGTCTGGCACTAACTGAACTCTTTCCCTCCAGACCAGAATGTATTTATAGGGGAGTTCATCCTAAACCAGGTTTAGAGCTCCCCCTTCTGGCCTGGAGTATGAACGTGTTGTTTGTAAGTGATTACCTGGTGAAAGTTATCCTTCATTGCTTCCAAGCGTGACATCACTCTCCCCGTGATGAAAGCAATGCCACTGTGACGACCAGGACCCTGGGGCGTCACAGATGCGGGCTCACGGCTGGAGTCCGCATCAAAGCAGCGGATCTGACCTCTGACGTACTATCCTGTCCGAGGTCATAAAGGGGTTAAAAAAGTCATGGATTCTTCAGCAGCACAGATTTAGACACCACCTTTTTTCAAGTATATCACTTCTGTCTGCTGACCTGTGTCCTGCTGCAGCTGATTCAAATGGGTTATATGTTGCTAATGTGCAACTTTATCAGGTGAGTCTTGGTCCTTGTTTTTAATTAACCAGTTAAGACCCTACTGCGCTTGTTTGCTCCCCAGTTTCTTTGGTATCAATTACACATAGCAATCACCAGTGGCGTAACTACAATGTTATGGGCCCCGGTGCGAACTTTCAAATGGGCCCCCCCCACCATGCCAAAATATTTAATATTTTCCTCCCAAATTCACATTTTCCCTATTCATTTCGCACACTATAGCTTTATTGCAAAGTTGTATAGTGTGACCTCAGTTGCATAACTATCCGGTGCCCCATCCTGGGATATATTTGTCCCCTGTAGTACCATTGTTATGTAATGTATAAAAGAAAATAAACCATTATACTCATCAGGGGCTAACATAGAAGTCATGGGGATCCATATAAGAAGTATAATGCACCCCCATAGTCCTCCTTATAGTATAATACACTCCCTATAGTCCTCCTTATAGTATAATACACTCCCCATAGTCCTCCTTATAGTATAATACACTCCCCATAGTCCTCCTTATAGTATAATACACTCCCCATAGTCCTCCATATAGTATTGTACACTCCTCAGTCCTCCATATATTAAAATACACTCCTCATGCTGCTCCATATAGCATAATACACTCCTCATAGTGCTCCATATAGTATAATACACTGCTCAGTCCTCCATATAGTATAATACACTGCTCAGTAGGGTTGAGCGACTTTCATTTTTTTAAGATCGAGTCGGGTTTTGCGAAACCCGACTTTGTCCAGAGTCGAGTCGAGTGCAGTCGGCCGATTATCGCTAAAAGTCGGGGATCGACCGAAACACGAAACCCAATGCAAGTCAATGGGGAAGCATAGTCGGCAGTGAGTGGAGGCCAGGAAAACACCTACAGTGCCCATTTTAATGCCAAAAACATCCATTCTTGTTTCTGAAGCTTGTCAATCTTAATTAACTTTATAATAATAGTTGGGCATTGGAAATTGGGGGTCATTTGGCAAAAGTTGTGGGGGGTAGGGCTGGTTCAAGGCTTTAGTGGGCCCAGGAAACGTGGACTACGTCACGGCGGTGGAGCAGTGAGAGGTAAGTATGTCAAGTTTGCAAGTGCTGTGATCCTAAGCAAGCAGGGGGGGCCCACTCGTTGGCATTGGCACTGGCACAGGGCCCCTCAAAGTACAGCGGTGTGTTTGCACGGCGGGGGCGCCTCCCACCAGCAGCGACACTTTTGCGTACTCTGAGGGGCCCTGTGCCAGTGACGTCGCCAACGAGTATGCCCCCCCCACCTGATGAAGGAACCTGCACTTTCATCTGCACCTTCCTCTTTGTCCCTGTGTAAGGTGGTATAACATGCGGGAAGGGGAACCTTACTTTCAGCAGGGTCAGATTCTGGCTGTGTAGAGTGCAAGGGGAATGTAGTGGTCTAGGTCAATGTACCAGCAGACTCATCTAGCAGTGGCTGGGCAATGGGCAGGATGAGGAGGAAACACAGATATAGGGCCAAAAAATAAAGTAGGCTAAATGCAGTTCAAAATTGGTAACAGGACTAAACAGGCGGCATTGCTTTGTTCAGTGGAGGAGCAAACCCAGGAGCAGCAGACAATGTTTTAAGGGCCCAACCACACTAGTAGGCCAAATGCAGTTTAATATCTGCTACTATAGGCCAAAAGCCTAAAGACTGAAGCTCAGCTTTATACAGTGGAGGACAACACCAGAGAGCGGCAGACCCCGTTAGTAGGCCGTAACCACCAAGCTTTTTAAAAACCAGCACTTAATGAGAGCCAGAAGGTTGAAGCTCAGATTTATTCAGTTGAGGAAAACACCAGGGAGCGGCAGACACCGTTAGTAGGCCGTAACCACCAAGTTTTTTTAAAAAACAGCACTTAATGAGAGCCAGAAGGTTGAAGCTCAGCTTTATTCAGTTGAGGTCGACACCAGGGAGCGGCAGACACCGTTAATAGGCCGTAACCAACGTTGAAGGCCAAATGCAGTTTAATATCTGATACTTTAGGCCGAAAGCCTAAAGACTGAAGCTCAGCTTTATACAGTTGAGGTCAACACCAGGGAGCGGCAGACACCGTTAGTAGGCCGTAACCACCAATTTTTTTAAAAAACAGCACTTAATGAGAGCCAGAAGGTTGAAGCTCAGATTTATTCCGTTGAGGAAAACACCAGGGAGCGGCAGACACCGTTAGTAGGCCGTAACCACCAAGTTTTTTAAAAAACAGCACTTAATGAGAGCCAGAAGGTTGAAGCTCAGATTTATTCAGTTGAGGAAAACACCAGGGAGCGGCAGACACCGTTAGTAGGCCGTAACCACCAAGTTTTTTAAAAAACAGCACTTAATGAGAGCCAGAAGGTTGAAGCTCAGCTTTATTCAGTTGAGGTCGACACCAGGGAGCGGCAGACACCGTTAGTAGGCCGTAACCAAAGTTGAAGGCCAAATGCAGTTTAATATCTGATACTTTAGGCTGAAAGCCTAAAGACTGAAGCTCAGCTTTATACAGTTGAGGTCAACACCAGGGAGCGGCAGACACCGTTAGTAGGCCGTAACCACCAATTTTTTTAAAAAAACAGCACTAAATGAGAGCCAGAAGGTTGAAGCTCAGATTTATTCAGTTGAGGAAAACACCAGGGAGTGGCAGACACCGTTAGTAGGCCGTAACCACCAAGCTTTTTAAAAAACAGCACTTAATGAGAGCCAGAAGGTTGAAGCTCAGATTTATTCAGTTGAGGTCAACACCAGGGAGCGGCAGACACCGTTAGTAGGCCGTAACCACCAAGCTTTTTAAAAAACAGCACTTAATGAGAGCCAGAAGGTTGAAGCTCAGATTTAGACAGTGGAGGACAATTTGAATTAGGGACTGCAGACAGACTTAGTAGGCTGTCCCCTGTGGACCACGCATCCACCACATTAACCCATTGCGCCGTAATGGACACGTAACCTTCCGTGGCCATGCCTACAGGTCCATGCGTCTGTTGTCAGGTGCACCTTTGTACTCACTAGGGTTGAGCGACTTTTATTTTTATAGGATCGGGTCGGGTTTCACGAAACCCGACTTTCTCAAAAGTCGGGTCGAGTGAAATCGGCCGATCCTATAAAAAAGTCGGGGTCGGCCGAAACACGAATCCCAATGCAGTGCAATGGGATACTATGGTTCCCAGGGTCTGAAGGAGAGGAAACTCTCCTTCAGGCCCTGGGATCCATATTAATGCGTAAAATAAAGAATTAAAATAAAAAATATTGATATACTCACCTCTCCGACGCAGCCTGGACCTTACCGCTGGTAACCGGCAGCCTTCTTTGCTTAAAATGAGCGCGTTCAGGGCCTTCCATGACGTCACGGCTTCTGATTGGTCGCGGCCGCCCATGTGACCGCCACGCGACCAATCACAAGCCGTGACGTAATTCTCAGGTCCTAAATTCCTAATTCTAGGAATTTAGGACCTGAGAATTACGTCACGGCTTGTGATTGGTCGCGTGGCGGTCACATGGGCGGCCGCGACCAATCACAAGCCGTGATGTCATCTAAGGCCCTGAACGCGCTCATTCTTAGGAAGGAAGGCTGCCGGAAAGAAGCCGAGGGTGAGTATATTCCTATTAGGTATACACTCACCCTCAGACGCGCCCTGCTTCTTTCCGGCAGCCTTCCTTCTTAAGAATGAGCGCGTTCAGGGCCTTAGATGACGTCACGGCTTGTGATTGGTCGCGGCCGCCCATGTGACCGCCACGCGACCAATCACAAGCTGTGACATAATTCTCAGGTCCTAAATTCCTAGAATTAGGAATTTAGGACCTGAGAATTACGTCACGGCTTGTGATTGGTCGCGTGGCGGTCACATGGGCAGCCGCGACCAATCAGAAGCTGTGATGTCATGGAAGGCCCTGAACGCGCTCATTTTAAGCAAAGAAGGCTGCTGGTTACCAGCGGCGATGTCCAGGGGCCTCCGGAGAGGTGAGTATATCAATATTTTTTATTTTAATTCTTTATTTTACACTTAAATGTGGATTCCGATACCGATTTCCGATATCGCAAACATATCGGAACTTGGTATCGGAATTCCGATACCAGATTCAGAAGATCGCCGACCTCATGGCCGACCCCACACAGGGGTCGGGGTTCATGAAACCCGACTTTGCCAAAAGTCGGCGACTTCTGAAAATGGCCGACCCGTTTCGCTCAACCCTAGTACTCACAGATTGCCAGAGTGCATGGACAATGCGGTCTTTTACATGCTGGTGGAGGGTTGGGATGGCTTTTCTCGCAAAAGAAGTGTCGACTGGTTAGCTTGTAGCGTGGTACAGCGTAGTCCATCATGGCTTTATTAATATTAAATAAAATATATAAATAGGCTCTATGAACTTTTAAATAGGTTCCAGGGGTACACGGGCAGCATTGGTGTGGTCAGCGGAGGAGGATTGCAAGTAGGGACCGCAGACAGGCTAATGAAGGCCTAAAATAACAAAAAATAGGCTCATGGCAGTTTTAATTCGGTTACATGGAAACACAGGCAGCATTGTGGTCAGTGGAGGAGTATTGCAAGTAGGGACCGCAGACAGGCTAATGAAGGCTCGCAGACAGGCTAATGAATGCCTAAAATAACAAAAAATAGGCTCATGGCAGTTTTAAATAGGTTACATGGATACACAGGCAGCATTGTGGTCAGTGGAGGAGTATTGCAAGGAGGGACCGCAGACAGGCTAATGAAGGCCTAAAATAACTAAAAATAGGCTCATGGCAGTTTTAAATCGGTTACATGGATACACAGGCAGCATTGTGGTCAGTGGAGGAGTATTGCAAGTAGGGACCGCAGACAGGCTAATGAAGGCCTAAAATAACTAAAAATAGGCTCATGACAGTTTTAAATCGGTTACATGGATACACAGGCAGCATTGTGGTCAGTGGAGGAGTATTGCAAGGAGGGACCGCAGACAGGCTAATGAAGGCCTAAAATAACAAAAAATATGCTCATGGCAGTTTTAAATCGGTTACATGGATACACAGGCAGCATTGTGGTCAGTGGAGGAGTATTGCAAGTAGGGACTGCAGACAGGCTAATGAAGGCCCGCAGACAGGCTAATAAAGGCCTAAAATAACTAAAAATAGGCTCATGGCAGTTTTAAATAGGTTACATGGATACACAGGCAGCATTGTGGTCAGTGGAGGAGTATTGCAAGGAGGGACCGCAGACAGGCTAATGAAGGCCTAAAATAACTAAAAATAGGCTCATGGCAGTTTTAAATCGGTTACATGGATACACAGGCAGCATTGTGGTCAATGGAGGAGTATTGCAAGGAGGGACCGCAGACAGGCTAATGAAGGCCTAAAATAACTAAAAATAGGCTCATGGCAGTTTTAAATAGGTTACATGGATACACAGGCAGCATTGTGGTCAGTGGAGGAGTATTGCAAGGAGGGACCGCAGACAGGCTAATGAAGGCCCGCAGACAGGCTAATGAAGGCCTAAAATAACTAAAAATAGGCTCATGGCAGTTTTAAATCGGTTACATGGATACACAGGCAGCATTGTGGTCAGTGGAGGAGTATTGCAAGGAGGGACCGCAGACAGGCTAATGAAGGCCTAAAATAACAAAAAATAGGCTCATGGCAGTTTTAAATCGGTTACATGGATACACAGGCAGCATTGTGGTCAGTGGAGGAGTATTGCAAGTAGGGACCGCAGACAGGCTAATGAAGGCCTAAAATAACAAAAAATAGGCTCAAGGCAGTTTTAAATCGGTTACATGGATACACAGGCAGCAGTGTGGTCAGTGGAGGAGTATTGCAAGGAGGGACCGCAGACAGGCTAATGAAGGCCTAAAATAACTAAAAATAGGCTCATGGCAGTTTTAAATAGGTTACATGGATACACAGGCAGCATTGTGGTCAGCAGAGGAGGATTGCAAGGAGTGTCTGACACAGTTAGTACTCAGAAAAAATAAATAGATGTTAATGTCTCGCAAAACAAAACAAAACAAAAAAAAAAGTGTGGCATACTTAGGTACAGGGCTGGGCTCATCTGCTGAGTTTCTGACAAAGTAATTTGGCAGTAAGTATTTACTGGTGTCAATATAGGACACTGACCCAGACTACTTTAACTAGCATCATAGATGTCAACAAATTGGTATTGTCAGTGCCAGGCATTGAATGATGTCAGCGCATAGACTAAACATTGGTGGAGCTGTGCGAGAGAATTTTGCACGTGGTAGAGCACAGTTTGAGCTGGGGGGGGGGAACTCTCTTGTGGCCGGCGGTACCGTCCCAGGGCCCCTCATGTTACAACGGTGTGTCTGACGTTGGGTGCGCACCACCACCGCCAGTGACACTTCATTGTACTATGAGGGACCCAGTGGCAGTGCCGTCGACCAAAAGCGGGCACACCCACCTCTTCAGACAAACAGCACTGTAACGGGTGCTTGCGCCAAGTGGCGAGACCACGGCCCCGTGGGGGGAGTTTTCCCATTGAGGGAGGTGTAAACATGTCGTATGCTGGACAAACAGCTGCTGCAAATTAAGAGATTGGAACACTCAGTAAGACCAGTCCACAAGCAAGACCTTTTTATAGGAAAGCTAGGTGTCAGCCGGGAAAGGTGGGGCAAAATAATTTGAAATCCAGGAGTGGTTCATTTTAATGAAGGTGAGATCATCCACATTTTGGGTAGCCAGACGAGTCCTTTTTTCGGTTAATATTGAACCAGCAGCACTGAATACTCTTTCTGATAGCACACTAGCTGCTGGGCAAGCAAGCTCCTGCAATGCATATTCTGCCAATTCAGGCCAGGTGTCTAATTTGGATGCCCAGTAATCCAATGGGAATGACGGTTGAGGGAGAACATCGATAAGGGATGAAAAATAGTTAGTAACCATACTGGACAAATGTTGTCTCCTGTCACTTTGAATAGATGCTGCAGTACCTGTCCTGTCTGCGGTCATTGCGAAATCACTCCACAACCTGGTCAGAAAACCCCTCTGTACAACGCCACTTCTGATCTGTGCACCTCTAACACCTCTGCCCTGTAGCCCCCTGCAGCTTGTGTGAGAACCATCACCGGCGCTGTGTGCTGGGAATGCCTGAATCAAACGGTCTACAAGAGTAGCTTGTTTGGTTGCTAATATTTGTTCGAGGTTCTCATGTGGCATAATATTTTGCAATTTGCCTTTATAGCGAGGGTCAAGGATGCAGGCCAAACAGTAATCGTCATCGCTCATCATTTTAATAATGCGTGGGTCCCTTTTGAGGATACGTAAGGCATAATCCGCCATGTGGGCCAAAGTTCCAGTTGTCAAATCTGCGGTTGTGCTGGTTTGAGGGGCAGTTACAGGCAAATCTACGTCACTTGTCTCCCTTAAAAAAACAGAACCCGGCCTTGCAACGCCACTAATTTCGGTTGGCCCAGGAGAAGCTTCCTCATTAAAAAAGTACTCATCCCCATCATCCTCCTCGTCCTCCTCCTCCTCTTCGCCCGCTACCGCGTCCTCTACACGGCCCTGACCAGACAATGGCTGACTGTCATCAAGGCTTTCCTCTTCCTCGGCTGCAGACGCCTGCTCCTTTATGTGCGTCAAACTTTGCATCAGCAGACGCATTAGGGGGATGCTCATGCTTACTATGGCGTTGTCTGCACTAACCAGCCATGTGCATTCCTCAAAACACTGAAGGACTTGACACAGGTCTTGTAGCTTCGACCACTGCACACCTGACAACTCCATGTCTGCCATCCAACTGCCTGCCCGTGTATCCTCCCACAAATACATAAAAGCACGCCTCTGTTCGCACAGTCTCTGAAGCATGTGCAGTGTGGAGTTCCACCTTGTTGCAACGTCGATGATTAGGCGATGCTGGGGAAGGTTCAAAGACCGCTGATAGTTCTGCATACGGCTGGAGTGTACGGGCAAACGGCGGATATGCGAGCAAAGTCTGCGCACTTTGAGGAGCAGGTCGGGTAACCCCGGATAACTTTTCAGGAAGCACTGCACCACCAGGTTTAAGGTGTGAGCCAGGCAAGGAATGTGTTTCAGTTGGGAAAGGGCTATTGCAGCCATGAAATTCCTTCCGTTATCACTCACTACCTTGCCTGCCTCAAGATGTACAGTGCCCAGCCATGACTGAGTTTCTTTCTGCAAGAACTCGGACAGAACTTCCGCGGTGTGTCTGTTGTCACCCAAACACTTCATTGCCAATACAGCCTGCTGATGCTTGCCACTAGCTGTCCCATAATGGCACACCTGGTGTGCAACAGTGGCAGCTGCGGATGGAGTGGATGTGCGACTGCGGTCTGTGGACGAGCTCTCGCTTCTGCAGGAGGAGGAGGAAGAGGAGGAGGGGGGGCGAACGCCTACAGCCAACTCTTTCCTTGACCGTGGGCTAGGCAGAACTGTCCCAATATTGCTGTCCCCTGTGGACCCTGCATCCACCACATTCACCCAGTGTGCCGTGATGGACACGTAACGTCCCTGGCCATGCCTACTGGTCCATGCATCTGTTGTCAGGTGCACCTTTGTAGTCACAGACTGCCTGAGTGCATGGACGATGCGGTCTTTAACATGCTGTTGGAGGGCTGGGATGGCTTTTCTAGAAAAGAAGTGCCGACTGGGTAGCTCGTAGCGTGGTACAGCGTAGTCCATCAGCGCTTTGAAAGCTTCGCTTTCAACTAACCGGTAGGGCATCATCTCTAATGAGATTAGTCTAGCAATGTGGGCGTTCAAACCCTGTGTACGCGGATGCGAGGATGAGTACTTCCTTTTCCTAACAAGAGTCTCATGTAGGGTGAGCTGGACTGGAGAGCTGGAGATCGTGGAACTAGCGGTGGTGCCGGTGGACATGGGTGACTGACAGAGGGTTGGAGATGGTATTCTTGCCGGTGCCCTACATGCAGTGTTTCCTACTGCGAACCTGGTGATTCCCTGACTGCTTTGGCCTGGCGACGAAAGCTGCACAGATACTTTAGGTGGTGCGGGAAATGGTGGGTTTACAGTGAGGGGGAAGGGATGTAGCGTTGCTGACTTACTTCATTGGCCGAGGGTGCTGCAAGCTTTAGGGACGTTTGGTAGTTAGTCCAGGCTTGCAAATGCATGGTGGATAAATGTCTATGCATGCAACTTGTATTTAGACTTTTAAGATTCTGACCTCTGCTTAAGGTAGTTGAACATTTTTGACAGATGACTTTGCGCTGATCATTTGGATGTTGTTTAAAAAAATGCCAGACTGCACTCTTTCTACTATCGGATACCTTTTCAGGCATTGCAGACTGAGCTTCTTTAACCGGATGGCCACGCTGTCCTCCAACTGGTTTTGGTTTTGCCACGCGTTTTTGGCCAGATACGGGCCCGGCAGATGGAACCTGTTGTGATGTTTATGCCTGCTGCGGCTCCTCCTCCTCCACTTCAGAACTACTGCCGCCTGCACCCTGTTCCCCCAATGGCTGCCAATCGGGGTCCACAACTGGGTCATCTATGACCTCCTCTTCTATGTCGTGTGCAATTTCGTCTGTGTCACCGTGTAAGCCGGTGGTATAGCGTTCGTGACGGGGCACCATAGTCTCCGCTGGGTTTGATTCTGCCTCAGTACACTGCGAGGGCAATGTTCTGGTCTGAGTCAAAGGAACAGCATAGTAATCTGGCTGTGGCTGTGCATCTGTGCACTCCATGTCCGATTCAACTTCTAATGGGCATGGCCTGTTAAGTGTTTCACTGTCTAACCCAGGAACGGTATGTGTAAAGAGCTCCATGGAGTAACCTGTTGTGTCGACTGACGCATCCTTCACTGTTGTTCTGGGTGAAGGACACAAGGAAGCGACTTGTTCCTGACCGGGAGCATCCACTGACGATGCACTGCTCTGACATTTGGCACTTTCCGAGGAGGAGGCGAAAGAGATAGAGGCAGAGTCAGCAATGAAAGCCAATACTTGTTCCTCCTGCTCCGGCTTCAAAAGTGGTTTTCCTACTCCCAGAAAAGAGAGCGTTCGAGGCCTTGTGTAGCCAGACAACGAACCTGGATCAACAACTCGAGACTTAGGTGCTGTACTGCTTTTACCACGACCACCTGATGCTCCACCACCACTACCATCATTACCAGCTGACAATGACCGCCCACGGCCACGACCTCTTCCACTAGACTTCCTCATTGTTTGCAAAATGTAACCAAAGTAACGGTATTTGTTACTGTAAAACAACTATAAGGTGAACTCAAACTTCTGTAGGATTTATATATACCTTTATAGGTGCCTGACACTGAAAGAAAAATCAGGCCCAATGTTACACACTAGGTTTTCTGTGCCCCAATAATTTGAGACAGATGGCACACACAGGACCAGCACTCAAGCAGAAATGCCAATCTTTATCTCCCACAATTTTTTTTTTTTTCTGGGAGAATTTAAAAAAAAACAAAAAAAAAACAATATTACACACTAGGTTTTCTGTGGCACACAATGAGAGACAGATGCCAAACACAGGACTGGCACAGAGGCAGACTTGCCAACCTTTATCTCCCACTAATTTTTTTTTTTTTACAGGGAGAATTTACCCCCCCAAAAAAAATGGCCAAGTACACAGTGGTTTTCAGTGGCACACAATGAGAGACAGATGCCACACACAGGACTGGCACAGAGGCAGACTTGCCAATCTTTATCTCCCAGACTCCCACTAATTATTTTTTTTTTGACAGGGAGAATTTAGAAAAAAAAAAAAAGGCCAAGTATTACACAGTGGTTTTCGGTGGCACACAATGAGAGACAGATGCCACACACAGGACTGGCACAGAGGCAGACTTGCCAATCTTTATCTCCCACTAATTTTTTTTTTTACAGGGAGAATTTACCCCCCCCAAAAAATGGCCAACTATTACACAGTGGTTTTTGGTGGCACACAATGAGAGACAGATGCCACACACAGCAATGGCACAAAGGCAGACTTGCCAACCTTTATCTCCCACTAATTATTTTTTTTTTACAGGGAGAATTTACCCCCCAAAAAAAAGAATGGCCCAGTATTACACAGTGGTTTTCGGTGGCACACAATGAGAGACAGATGCCACACACAGGACTGGCACAGAGGCAGACTTGCCAATCTTTATCTCCCAGACTCCCACTATTATTTTTTTTTTACAGGGAGAATTTACCCCCCAAAAAAAGAATGGCCCAGTATTACACAGTGGTTTTCGGTGGCACACAATGAGAGACAGATGCCACACACAGGACTGGCACAGAGGCAGACTTGCCAATCCTTATCTCCCACTAATAATTATTTTTTTTCAGGGAGAATTTAGAAAAAAAAAAAAAGGCCCAGTATTACACAGTGGTTTTCGGTGGCACACAATGAGAGACAGATGCCACACACAGGACTGGCACAGAGGCAGACTTGCCAATCTTTATCTCCCACTAATAATTTTTTTTTTCAGGGAGAATTTAGAAAAAAAAAAAAAGGCCCAGTAATACACAGTGGTTTTCGGTGGCACACAATGAGAGACAGATGCCACACACAGGACTGGCACAGAGGCAGACTTGCCAATCTTTATCTCCCACTAATTATTATTTTTTTTTCAGGGAGAATTTACCCCCCCCAAAAAAATGGCCCAGTATTACACAGTGGTTTTCGGTGGCACACAATTAGAGACAGATGCCACACACAGGACTGGCACAGAGGCAGACTTGCCAATCTTTATCTCCCACTAATTATTATTTTTTTGACAGGGAGAATTTAGAAAAAAAAAAGGCCCAGTATTACACAGTGGTTTTCGGTGGCACACAATGAGAGACAGATGCCACACACAGGACTGGCACAGAGGCAGACTTGCCAATCTTTATCTCCCAGACTCCCACTATTATTTATTTTTTTTACAGGGAGAATTTACCCCCCCAAAAAAAGAATGGCCCAGTATTACACAGTGGTTTTCGGTGGCACACAATGAGAGACAGATGCCACACACAGGACTGGATCAGAGGCAGACTTGCCAATCTTTATCTCCCTGCAGTAATCTCAGGAAAGTATAGCAGGCAGCTATAAAAAGGACTGCTGCACACAAAAGTGGGGACAAACACACAAGATAGCTGTGCAGAAAGGAAGGAACAACAGGATTTGTGCTTTGAAAAAAGCAGTTGGTTTGCACAGCGGCGTACACACACAGCAACGCAGCTATCAGGGTCAGGGAGCCTTCTAGGGCAGCCCAATGAGCTACAGCGCTGAGGAAAAAAAAATGTAGCTTCCACTGTCCCTGCAAACAAAAGGTGGTGTTGGACAGTGGAAATCGCTACAGCACAAGCGGTTTGGGGGTGAATGTACCCTGCCTAACACTGTCTATCCCTGCTTCTGACGAAGTGGTACCTCTCCCTACGCTCAGATCAGCAGCAGTAAGATGGCGGTCGGCGGGAACGCCCCTTTATAGCCCCTGTGACGCCGCAGAAAGCAAGCCAATCACTGCAATGCCCTTCTCTAAGATGGTGGGGACTGAGATCTATGTCATCACGCTGCCCACACTCTGCGTCCACCTTCATTGGCTGAGAAATGGCGCTTTTAGCGTCATTGAAACGCGACTTTGGCGCGAAAGTCGCGTACCGCATGGCCGACCCCACACAGGGATCGGGTCGGTTTCATGAGACGCCGACTTTGCCAAAAGTCGGCGACTTATGAAAATGAACGATCCGTTTCGCTCAACCCTATTACTCAGTCCTCCATATAGTATAATACACTGCTCATAGTGCTCCATATATTAAAATACACTGCTCAGTCCTCCATATAGTATAATACACTCCTCATAGTGCTCCATATAGTATAATGCACCGCCATCGTCATCCATGTCGCACAATTCACTTCCCACAGTATAATGCACCCCATAGTTCTTCATATAGTATAATATATTCCCCATAGTCATCGATTCAGTATAATGCAGCCCACATATAGTATAATGCAGCCACCCCAGAGTATAATGCAGCCACCCCACAGAGTATACTGCAGCCCTGCCATACAATTCAATGTAACCCCCATAGAATATAATGCAGCCCCCCTCATAGTATAAGGCAGCCCCTCCATACAGGGGCAGTGAGAAAGACACGAGCAAATGGTGATGAGGGGGCAGGGAGAGGGCACAAGGGGGCTATGGGAGACAGGCACAAGGGTAACATAGGGGGGCTAGGGAGCAAGGAAGACAGGCACAAGGGGACACATGGGGGCTAGGAGGCAAGGGAGACTGACACAAGAGGCACACGGGGACTAGTGGGCAAGGGAGACTGACACAAGAGGCACACAGGGACTAGTGGACAAGGGAGACTGGCACAAGGGGACACGGACTAGTGGGCAAGGGAGACTGACACAAAGGGACACACGGGGACTAGTGGGCAAGGGAGACTGACACAAGGGGACTAGTGGGCAAGGGAGACTGACACAAGGGGACACACGGGGACAAGGGACAAGCACAAGGGGACAAGGGAGACAGGCACAAGGGGACACAGGGGCTAGTGGGCAAGAGCGACTGACACAAGAGGACACACGGGGACAAGGGATACAAGCACAAGGGGACACACAGGGACTAATGGGAAAGGGAGACTGGCACACGGAACTAGTGGGCAAGGGAGACTGACACAAGCACAAGGGGACAAAGGAGACCGACACAAGCACAAGGGGACAAAGGAGACAGGCACATGGGGACACACAGGGACTAATGGGCAAGGGAGATTGGCACACGGGGACAAGGGACACAAGCATAAGGGTACAAGGGAGACAGGCTCAAGGGGACACACAGGGACTAGTGGGCAAGGGAGACTGTCACAAGACTACACACGGATCAAGGGACACAAGCACAAGGGGACTCATGGGGACTAGGAGGAAGGGGAGAAGGGCACAAGAGGACACAAGGGGACTCCGACGGCAGAGTAGATAGGAATGCATGGGGAGACAGGGCTGCAAGAGGACAGGGGAAGATGGGGGGAGACTTGGGAGGAGGGAAGAAGGGGGCACAGGGATTACGAGGACAGGGTAGATGGGGAACACATGGTGAGAAAGGGGCCAGGGGAGACTTGAGAGCAGGGCAGATGAGTCACACGGGGACAAGGGGCAGGGAATGCATGGGGGGTGCAGGAGGACTCAGGGCATGGGAGATGGGGAGCATTGGGGGACCAGGGAGGAGGAACAAGGCGTGGACGGGGGGCCCGGAGGAACACAATGACCTGAACCTGGGGACCTACTAGGACATGGGGCACGGGAGAGCAGGGAGGAAATGGGGCTGGTGTCACAGGGGGCCAGGGACACTGGGGGCCAAGGACGGCGACACATGGGCAGCAGACACACCTCACTTCCGCTGATCCCGTACACCTCATGTTCATCCCTGAATCCTCCACATGGCTAAGCCACTGCGGCATCCCCCTCCTGGGCGGCTCGGTCCACGTGCCCCCCACCAGCTCTGGAGCTGCCTGTTCCCGGTCCTAGCAGCCGCCACAGGCTTTGCCAATATGGCGGCCACCATCACCTGTGCAGATGCTGCACTGCCTGGGCCCTGCACACAGCGGGTGCACGATGAAGTGATGTCATCACACACCCGCAGTGTCAGAGGCAGAGGGGAATGATGGGATAGGGAGCATCAGCTGACGCTCTCTCCTCCATCTTTGCTTTGAACTGTGCCGTCATCATAAACGCCGATATAGTTCACTGCGGTGGCTGCGACGGGGGGAGTCGTGTGCCTCTGACCTGTCGGGCCCCTGACCTGCCAGAGCCGGTTGCAGCGGCAACCGCTGCCTCCGTGGTAGTTCCGCCCCTGCCTCACACACATACACACACACTACAGATATCACACACATACTACAGATATTACACACACACATACTACAGATATCACACACACACACTACAGATATCACACACACACACACAGACATACTACAGATATCACACACACACACTACAGATATCACACACACACATACTACAGATATCACACACACACACTACAGATATCACACACATACTACAGATATCACACACACATACTACAGATATCACACTCACACACACACTACAGATATCACACACACACACATACTACAGATATCACGCACACACACTACAGATATCGCACACACACTACAGATATCACACACACACTACAGATATCACACATACACTACAGATATCACACACACACTCTACAGATATCACACACACACTACAGATATCACACACACACACTACAGATATCACACACACACTACAGATATCACACACATACTACAGATATCACACACACATACTACAGATATCACACTCACACACACACTACAGATATCACACACACACACATACTACAGATATCACGCGCACACACTACAGATATCACGCACACACACTACAGATATCACACACACACACTACAGATATCACACACACACACTACAGATATCACACACACACACACTACAGATATCACACACACACACACACATACACTACAGATATCAGACACACACACCAGATACCAGCTCATATGCACATCTCACACTCTCCTCTCTGGTAATGGGGAGGCTGATATAAACGTGCAGCTCCTCAGCTTCTCCTGCTTACAGCAGCTCTGTCTCGCACCTCCCCCCTGCTCTCACCTTCTGTCCCGAGGCTGCAGAGCAGGAGAAGCTGTCTCACCGTGCTGACTGGAGCTCTGCTTCCTATCTCTCACATACCCCGGTTGCCCCCTCCCCCTAGATACACCTCGGACTGTTGCCGTGCTAGAGGAATCTCCTGTGCTGCAACATGGTGTTGGGTGCCTCTGACCTGCCGGGCCCCTGACCCGCCGGGCTCGCTGCGACTGTGGTAGTTACGCCACTGGCAATTACAATATCATAACACTAATTTGCCAAATTTATTTTATTTTTATTTTAAATGAATTCATTCTTTTTTCTTTGAATTATTCATTATATTTATTCCCATCCATTCTGTTCTTTATGTAGCGCATCAGTAATGTACCATTATTACCAATTTTGGTTACTTACACTTATTCACTTACTAATAACGGAAACCCCTGAGCGCTGAGTTCACTGAGGTTCAGCTGGGGTACTTTCCAGTGTTACAAATTTTCCCACACTATGGCTCCTAGCAGATCATCATTTTTGGCTTCAGTTTTTTATCTTGAATAAAGGATTAATCTATCCATTCAGAAATAATTAATCATATAACACCCACACACAGCATTCACAAATGTCACTAAATAATTTTCTTTGAATTCTTCGCTCTATTCGTTCTGTGGTTCATGTAGCGCATCAGTAATGCACCATTATCACCAACTCTGATTCCTTGATTTCATAGGTTTGAACCCATCACATACGATCTAACTGTATTTTATTCACTTACAGTAGTATTCAAAATAATAGCAGTCCAATATGACTAATCAGATTATTCACTGTTTTTGGTATAAATTACACTGCTCAAAAAAATAAAGGGAACACTAAAATCCCACATCCTAGATATCACTGAATGAAATGTTCCAGTTGTAAATCTTTATTCATTACATAGTGAAATGTGTTGAGAACAATAAAACCTAAAAATGATCAACGTGAATCACAACATCCCATGGAGGTCTGGAGTTGGAATGATGCTCAAAATTAAAGTGGAAAATTAAGCTACAGGCTGATCCAACTTCAGTGGAAATGCCTCAAGACAAGGATATGATGTTCAGTAGTGTGTGTGACCTCTACGTGCCTGTATGCCCTCCCTACAACGCCTGGGCATGCTCCTGTTGAGGTGGCGGATGGTCTCCTGAGGGAGGGACCTGGACTAAAGCATCCGCCAACTCCTGGACATTCTGTGGTGCAACGTGACATTGGTGGATGGTGCGAGACATGATGTCTCAGATTTGTTCAATCGGATTCAGGTCTGGGGAACGGGCGGGCCAGTCCATAGCTTCAATGCTTTCATCTTGCAGGAACTGCTGACACACTCCAGCCACATGAAGTCTGGCATTGTCCTGCATTAGGAGGAAGCCAGGGCCAACCGCACCAGCATATTGTCTCACAAGGGGTCTCAGGATCTCATCTCGGTACCTAATGGCAGACAGGCTACCTCTGGCGAGCACATGGGGTGCTGTGCGGCCCTCCAAAGAAATGCCACCCCACACCATTACTGACCCACTGCCAAACCGGTCATGCTGAAGGATGTTGCAGGCAGCAGATCGCTCTCCACGGCGTCTCCAGACTCTGTCATGTCTGTCACATGTGCTCAGTGTGAACCTGCTTTCATCTGTGAAGAGCACAGGGCACCAGTGGTGAATTTGCCAATCCTGGTGTTCTGTGGCAAATGCCAAGCGTCCTGCATGGTGTTGGGCTGTGAGCACAACCCCATCTGTGGACGTCGGGCACTCAGACCATCCTCATGGAGTCTATTTCTAACCATTTGTGCAGACACATGCACATTTGTGGCCTGCTGGAGGTCATTTTGCAGTGCTTGGCAGTACACCTCTTGTTCCTCCTTGCACAAAGGCTGAGGTAGCAGTCTTGCTGCTGGGTTGCTGCCCTCCTATGGCCCCCTCCACATCTCCTGGTGTACTGGCCTGTCTACTGGTAGCACCTCCAGCCTCTAGACACTAAGCTGACAGACACAGCAAACCTTCTTGCCACAGCTCGCATTGATGTGCCATCCTTGACGAGCTGCACTACCTGAGCCACTTGTGTGGGTTGTAGAGTCCGTCTCATGCTAACAGAAGTGTGAAAGCCCAACCAACATTCAAAGTGACCAAAACATCAGCCAGAAAGCATTGGTACTGAGATGTGGTCTGTGTTCCCCACCTGCAGAACCACTTCTTTATTGAGTGTGTCTTGATAATTGCCAATAATTTCCATCTGTTGTCTATTCCATTTGCAGCAGTATGTGAAATTGATTGTTAAATAGTATTGCTTCCTAAGTGGACAGTTTGATTTCACAGAAGTTTGATTTACTTGGAGTTATATTCTGCTGTTTAAGTGTTATTTTTTTGAGCAGTGTATATTACCACATGTCAAATAATTTACCAGTTGGTGCAGTAGATTCTTAGAAAACCAACAGACTCCGCATTCATGATCTGCATGTTTTTGAGTTTGTGTATTAGAATAATGAATTGAAAGGGGGGGTGTTGAAAATAATAGCAGTGTGGAGTTAGTGAGGTCAATCATTCTGTGAAGAAACAGGTGTGAATTGTTGGCAGATATACAACAGATACAGACTTATGTGTGTGCAGGAGGAGTTTACACTTTTCTGTCAGTAGATGGCAATGTTGTTACTGTTATATGCTTAGTTGAATGTAATGCATATACTTGTTGTACTTTGGTTTCACTTTCTCTCTGGTAAAAGGTCCTTCAGACTTCCTGTTATGCTGTATTAAGAAGCTAATGTTCCACCTCATGTTCTGTGTAGATAAAAGCTGAATTACTCCATATAATCTACTCTCACAAGTTTCTTCTGCAACCAAACTATGCAACATGAATCAGGTGGCCCTTATGTAATGGTGAAGCCAGGACATGTACATGCATTTTTCTGTCATGGTTCCCAATGGCAAGGGAACGTCAGAGAACTTAAATAACAGACTAGCTCTTGGGTGATGGAATCTCGAGCTGACCGTGAGCTAAACCTACCACACAACAGTGGCCGGGTGACGTACCTACGTTTTATCCCTAGACGCCCAGCGCCAGCCGGAGAACTAACTAACCCTAATAGAGGAAAAAACAGACCTGGCTTACCTCTAGGGAAATTCCCCCAAAAAGGAGACAGAAGCCCCCCACATATATTGACGGTGAGTTCAGAGGAAAAGACATACGCAGTATGAAGGTAGGTTCAGCAAAGCGAGGTCCGCTTACTAGATAGTAAGAAGATACAATAGGGAACTTCACGGTCAGCTGAAAACCCTATTAAAATACCATCCAGAAATTACTTTAAGACTCATGTGTCAACTCATGACACCGGAGTGGTAATTTCGGCCCACAAGAGCTTCCAGCTACAGAAACATAACATAACTGTGAACTGGAACAAAAATGCAAACAAACTTAGGACTAAGAGTCCAACTTAGCTGATAGTAGTCTAGAAGCAGGAACATGCAACAGAAAGGCTCTGGTTACATTGATGGCCGGCACTAGAATAACTGAGCAGCAAGGCTAAATAGGATACTCCCATATCCTGATGGAAACAGGTGAACAGAGAAAGTGAAGCACACAAGTCCAGTACCACCAGTGACCACCGGGGGAGCCCAAAAACCAAATTCACAACAGTACCCCCCCCTCAAGGAGGGGGCACCGAACCCTCACAAGAACCACCAGGGCGATCAGGATGAGCCCTATGAAAGGCACGGACCAAATCAGAGGCATGAACATCAGAGGCTGTCACCCAAGAATTATCCTCCTGACCGTAGCCCTTCCACTTGACCAGATACTGAAGTTTCCATCTGGAAACACGGGAGTCCAAGATCTTCTCCACAACGTACTCCAATTCACCCTCAACCAACACCGGAGCGGGAGGCTCAACGGAAGGCACAACCGGTACCTCATACCTGCGCAATAATGACCGATGGAAGACATTATGGATAGAAAAAGATGCCGGGAGGTCCAATCGAAAGGACACAGGGTTAAGAATCTCCAAAATCTTATACGGGCCGATGAACCGAGGCTTAAACTTAGGAGAAGAAACCCTCATAGGGACAAAACGAGAAGACAACCACACCAAGTCCCCAACACGAAGACGAGGACCAACACGACGACGGCGGTTAGCAAAATGCCGAGTCTTCTACTGGGACAACTCCAAATTGTCCACCACCTGTCCCCAAATCCGATGCAACCTATCCACCACAGTATCCACTCCAGGACAATCCAAAGACTCCACCTGACCAGAAGAAAAGCGAGGATGAAACCCCGAATTGCAAAAGAAAGGAGAAACCAAAGTGGCAGAACTAGCCCGATTATTGAGGGCAAACTCCGCCAACGGCAAAAAGGCAACCCAGTCATCCTGATCCGCAGACACAAAACACCTCAAATAAGTCTCCAAGGTCTGATTAGTTCGCTCAGTCTGGCCATTAGTCTGAGGATGGAACGCAGACAAAAAAGACAAATCAATGCCCATCCTAGCACAGAACGCCCGCCAAAATCTAGACACGAACTGGGTCCCCCTGTCAGAAACGATATTCTCCGGAATACCATGCAAGCGAACCACATTTTGAAAAAACAGAGGAACCAACTCGGAAGAGGACGGCAACTTAGGCAAGGGCACCAAATGAACCATCTTTGAAAAACGGTCACACACCACCCAGATGACAGACATTTTCTGAGAAACAGGGAGATCAGAAATAAAATCCATAGAGATGTGAGTCCAAGGCCTCTTTGGAATAGGCAAAGATAACAACAATCCGCTAGCCCGAGAACAACAAGGTTTGGCCCGAGCACAAACATCACAAGACTGCACAAAAACTCGTACATCTCGAGACAGAGAAGGCCACCAGAAGGACCTAGCCACCAAATCCCTGGTACCAAAGATCCCGGGATGACCTGCCAACGCAGAAGAATGAACCTCCGAGATGACTCTACTGGTCCAATCATCAGGAACAAACAGTCTACCAGGCGGGCAACGATCAGGTCTATCCGCCTGAAACTCCTGCAAAGCCCGTCGCAGGTCTGGGGAAACAGCAGATAATATCACCCCATCCTTAAGGATACCTGTAGGTTCAGAATCACCAGGGAAATCAGGCTCAAAACTCCTAGAAAGGGCATCCACCTTCACATTTTTAGAACCTGGTAAGTATGAGACCACAAAATTAAACCAAGAGAAAAACAACGACCAGCGCGCCTGTCTAGGATTCAGGCGCCTGGCAGACTCAAGATAAATCAAATTCTTGTGATCGGTCAATACCACCACCTGATGTCTAGCCCCCTCAAGCCAATGACGCCACTCCTCAAAAGCCCACTTCATAGCCAAAAGCTCCCGATTACCAATATCATAATTTCGCTCGGCGGGCGAAAACTTTCGAGAAAAGAACGCACAAGGTCTCATCACGGAGCAATCGGAACTTTTCTGCGACAAGACCGCCCCAGCTCCGATCTCGGAAGCATCGACCTCAACCTGAAAAGGAAGAGTAACATCAGGCTGACGCAACACAGGGGCGGAAGAAAAGCGGCGCTTAAGCTCCCGAAAGGCCTCCACAGCAGCAGGGGACCAATCAGCAACATCAGCACCCTTTTTGGTCAAATCAGTCAAAGGTTTAGCAACATCAGAAAAACCAGTTATAAATCGACGATAAAAATTAGCAAAGCCCAAAAATTTCTGAAGGCTCTTAAGCGAAGAAGGTTGCGTCCAATCACAAATAGCCCGAACCTTGACAGGATCCATCTCAATGGAAGAGGGGGAAAAAATGTACCCCAAAAAAGAAATCTTTTGAACCCCAAAAATACACTTAGAACCCTTCACACACAAGGAATTAGCCCGCAAAACCTGAAAAACCCTCCTGACCTGTTGGACATGAGAATCCCAGTCATCCGAAAAAATCAAAATATCATCCAGATACACGATCATGAATTTATCCAAATATTCCCGGAAAATGTCATGCATAAAGGACTGAAAGACTGAAGGGGCATTTGAAAGACCAAAAGGCATTACTAAATACTCAAAATGGCCCTCGGGCGTATTAAATGCGGTTTTCCACTCATCCCCCTGCTTAATTCGCACCAAATTATACGCCCCACGGAGATCAATCTTAGAGAACCACTTAGCCCCTTTTATTCGAGCAAACAAATCAGTCAGCAGAGGCAGAGGATACTGATATCTGACTGTAATTTTATTCAAGAGTCGATAATCAATACACGGCCTCAAAGAGCCATCTTTTTTAGATACAAAGAAAAAACCGGCTCCTAAGGGAGATGAAGAAGGACGAATATGTCCCTTTTCCAGGGACTCCTTAATATATTCTCGCATAGCAGCATGTTCAGGTACAGATAGATTAAATAAACGACCTTTTGGAAATTTACTGCCCGGAATCAGATCTATGGTACAATCGCAATCTCTGTGAGGAGGTAGTGAACCAAGCTTAGGCTCCTCAAAAACATCACGATAATCAGATAAAAATTCCGGAATCTCAGAGGGAATAGATGACGAAATGGAAACCAAAGGTACGTCCCCATGAGCCCCCTGACATCCCCAGCTTAACACAGACATTGCTTTCCAGTCAAGAACTGGGTTATGAGATTGTAACCATGGCAATCCGAGCACCAAAACATCATGTAGATTGTACAACACAAGGAAGCGAATCGTCTCCTGATGGTCTGGATTCAAATGCATAGTCACTTGTGTCCAGTATTGTGGTTTATTACTAGCCAATGGTGTAGAGTCAATACCCTTCAGAGGTATAGGAACTTCCAGAGGCTCTAGATCAAACCCACAGCGCCTGGCAAAGGACCAATCCATAAGACTCAAAGCGGCGCCAGAGTCGACATAGGCATCCGCGGTAATTGACGATAATGAACAAATCAAGGTCACAGACAAAATAAACTTAGACTGTAAAGTGCCAATTGAAATAGACTTATCAACCTTTTTGGTACGTTTAGAGCATGCTGATATAACATGAGTTGAATCACCACAATAGAAGCACAACCCATTTTTTCGCCTAAAATTCTGCCGTTCGCTTCTGGACAGAATTCTATCACATTGCATATTTTCTGGAGCCTTCTCAGAAGACACCGCCAAATGGTGCACAGGTTTGCGCTCCCGCAAACGCCGATCAATCTGAATAGCCATTGTCATGGACTCATTCAGACCTGTAGGTGCAGGGAACCCCACCATAACATCTTTAATGGCATCAGAGAGACCCTCTCTGAAATTCGCCGCCAGGGCGCACTCATTCCACTGAGTAAGCACAGACCATTTACGAAATTTTTGGCAGTATATTTCAGCTTCATCTTGCCCTTGAGATAGGGCCATCAAGGTTTTTTCAGCCTGAATCTCTAAATTAGGTTCCTCATAAAGCAACCCCAAAGCCAGAAAAAACGCATCCACATTGAGCAACGCAGGATCCCCGGGTACCAACGCAAATGCCCAATCCTGAGGGTCGCCCCGCAGCAAGGAAATTACTATCCTAACCTGCTGTGCGGGATCTCCAGCGGAGCGAGATCTCAGGGAAAGAAATCATTTACAATTATATTTGAAATTCAGGAAACGAGATCTATCCCCGGAGAAAAATTCTGGTATAGGAATTCTAGGTTCAGATATAGGAGCATGAATAACAAAATCCTGTAAATTTTGAACCTTCGTAGCAAGATTATTCAAACCTGTAGCCAAACTCTGAGGATCCATTTTAATCAGGTGAGATCAGAGCCATTCAAGGATTAGAAGGAGAGAGAGGCAAAGGCTGCAATTAGAGCAGAAATGCAACTGAGTAAATTATAGAGCAAGCTCAGAAGGAAAAAAAAAAAAAAATCTGCAGACTTCTTTTTCTCTCCTTTCTTCTGCCAACGGTTTTAACCCTTGGCCGGCCATACTGTCATGGTTCCCAATGGCAAGGGAACGTCAGAGAACTTAAATAACAGACTAGCTCTTGGGTGATGGAATCTCGAGCTGACCGTGAGCTAAACCTACCACACAACAGTGGCCGGGTGACGTACCTACGTTTTATCCCTAGACGCCCAGCGCCAGCCGGAGAACTAACTAACCCTAATAGAGGAAAAAACAGACCTGGCTTACCTCTAGGGAAATTCCCCCAAAAAGGAGACAGAAGCCCCCCACATATATTGACGGTGAGTTCAGAGGAAAAGACATACGCAGTATGAAGGTAGGTTCAGCAAAGCGAGGTCCGCTTACTAGATAGTAAGAAGATACAATAGGGAACTTCACGGTCAGCTGAAAACCCTATTAAAATACCATCCAGAAATTACTTTAAGACTCATGTGTCAACTCATGACACCGGAGTGGTAATTTCGGCCCACAAGAGCTTCCAGCTACAGAAACATAACATAACTGTGAACTGGAACAAAAATGCAAACAAACTTAGGACTAAGAGTCCAACTTAGCTGATAGTAGTCTAGAAGCAGGAACATGCAACAGAAAGGCTCTGGTTACATTGATGGCCGGCACTAGAATAACTGAGCAGCAAGGCTAAATAGGATACTCCCATATCCTGATGGAAACAGGTGAACAGAGAAAGTGAAGCACACAAGTCCAGTACCACCAGTGACCACCGGGGGAGCCCAAAAACCAAATTCACAACATTTTTCCCTGAAAGCCTGAGAAATATGGGTTGTTCGAGACATTGTTCAGAAGAACAGCGTACTTTGATTATAAAGTTGATTGGAGAGGGTAAAACTTATAAAGAAGTGTAGACAATGATAGGCTGTTCAGCTAAAATTATTTCCAATGGTTTAATATGGAAAGCCAAACCAGAGAAATATGAAAGAAAACAGAAGACTACCATTCAAATGGATAGAAGAATAGCCAGAAAGGCAAAGGCTCTGCCAATGATCAGCTGCAGGATGATCAAAAACAGTACCACGATCAAAAGAAATTCTGGAACAAATGAGAAACAAAGTAATTGAGATCTATCAGTCTGGAAAAGGTCTTGAAGCCATTTCTCAAGCTTTAGGACTCCAGCGAACCACAGTGAGAGCCATTATCCACGAATGGTGAAAATATGGAACAATGGTGAACCTTACCCCAAGAGTGCAGCGATGACTCATTCAAGAGGTAACAAATGACCCCACAACAACTTCCAAAGAACTGCAGGGCTCACTTGCTTCAGTTGTGGTCATTGTTCATGACTCCACCATAAGAAAGACACTTAGCAAAAATGGCCTGCATGGCAGAGTTCCAAGACGAAAATCACTGCTGAGCAATAAGAACATAAAAGCTTGTCTCAGTTTTGCCAGAAAGCATCTTGATAATCCCCAAGACTTTTGGGGGAATACTCCATGGACTGACAAGAAAAAAGTGGAACTTTTTCGATGGTGTATGTCCCATTACATCTGGTATAGAAGTAACACAGCATTTCAGAACATGAACATCATACCAACAGTAAAATATGTGGTGGTAGCGTGATGGTCTGGGGCTGTTTTGCTGCTTCAGGAGCTGGAAGACTTGCTGTGGTAAATGGAACCTTTAATTCTGCAGTCTACCAAATAATCCTGAAGGAGAATGTCTGGCCATCTGTTCGTGACCTCAAGGTTGAAGCGCACTTGGGTTAAGCAGCAGGACAATGATCCAAAACACACCAGCAAGTCCACCTCTGAATGGCTAAGGAAAAACAAAATTAAGACTTTGGAGTGGCCTAGTCAAAGTCCTGACCTTAATCTGATTGAGATGCTGTGGCATGACCTTAAAAAGGTTAAGACAAATTTCAAAAAACTGACAGTCACATCCAAGCATAAACTATCCTTCTGACTGAGCACTCCACCCTTTAGGCTCAGGTGTTTTTAATCACAGCTACCCCTCCACAGAGATATAGATTTCAGTCTAAGAGAGGATTCACATTAAGTTCCCATACAGATGAAGACTTTATTCTGAGAGAGGATTGGCTTTAAGTTAGGTCCTGTAAATGAGAATCACCTTAACGTGGCTTCCAGGTACACATCAATTGGCCAATTTATGCGCTAAGCATTCTAAATTTTTCATATTTTTAGAGCAGTAATTAAATTCAATTTTCATATTTGCATGCTATGGCGCTACAAAGTGCTGCTTTATTTGTTTGACTTAAAAAGGTTCATGCTCGTAAACCCTCCAAAGTGGCTGAATTACAACAAGTCTTCAAAGATGAGTGGACCAAAATTCCTCCAGAGCATTGTAAAAGACTCATTGCCAGTGATCGCAAATGCTTGATTGCAGTTTTTGCTGCTAAGGGTGGCCCAATCAGTTATTAGGTTTAGGGGCAATCGCTTTTTCACACAGGGCCCTGTAGGTTTGGATTGCTTTTTCCCATAATAATAAAGAGATTTATTTATAGACTGCATTATATGTTTACTTAAGTTATCTTTGTCTAATATTTAAATTTGTTTGGTGATCTAGAACATTTAAGTGTGACAAACATGCAAAAGAATAGGAAGGGGGCAAACACTTTTTCACACAACTGTATACCCATAGGTCCCAACTAGAGACAAATGACATCATGCAAGCCCTGACTAATCAAAATCTGCACCAGGAGGTAAGAGATTTTTGAATCTCCTATCCAGCAGCCAGGTACCACTGACCTGGAAGCAGGAGCAAAGTCCTGTCAATCGATTCACTCCTCTCTGGCCCCAACCATCCCGAATATAGTGATCTTGGGAGTCTGCTGAATGTCACTCACTGCCACCACTCTCGATGACATCTCCCTTTGTTAGGATTGAAAGAAATGGTAAAACTGCAAATTAACCCATTAGCTGCAGGTTAATAGTGTGTTTTTACATGACAGGTTCCCTTTAAATTAAAACATGTCATACCAAAATGAGTCAAAACCCACACTGTCAAAAACAAGATACAAATGCATGTAAAACTGCACTGAAAAAATGCAAATAACTTAGTTTATCTAGTAGGTGCAGAAATGCTGTAGAAAATCTGTGGCATCAAAACCTTTCCAAATACTGATCGTGGGAACTTAGCACAAAAGATTTCTGATCTAATGTCATGATTAGTTTTATTGATTGTATGAATTATTAATTCCTTCCTGACACCTCTCAATGTCTTTGAGCAGATTTACAAAACATTGCTAATAGTAGGGTCTGCGTGGGTGCGGCACTGCGGATTCCGCACAAAAAATCTCAAGAGATTTAAAATACAAATGAATTGGTTTTTCAAAACTATACCCACATTTACTGTACAAATTCTGTACAGAAATGATAACATGCTATGGATTTTCAAGTTTGTCACCTTTTCATTGTGGATTTTATGCTTTGCAATGCATATGGTGAACACATGCAGACTTTGCAGTCAATTTAGCATCGATTTGTTGTAGATTCATGGTAGAAATGATCCACCATGTCTCAACCTGCTTTACATTATTTATTTCAATAATTTTCAAAAGCAGCATAGGGACCCCTCTTTTCTTGATAACCAGCCTTGTTGAGGCTGATAGCTGAGGGTTGCAGCCCTCAGCTGTTAGTTTTGCCTAGCTGGTTATCAAAAATACAGGATACCCTACAGTGTTGTTTTAATTTATTTATATCGCAGGCTACATGCCAGAAGCTGATGGCTCTCTGTTCCGCCACAATAGTTACCTAACTTGGGATCTCTCTTGTCACCTAATTTCACAAAGCTCCTCTCAAATGGCCCCTGTCTTCATACACGCTTCAATCACGCTCTATTCTGGGTACAACTTATTTGATGCCTAGTGACTAGACTTTTCTCTGTTCTATGTAGAAACAGGAACTGGAAATCTCTTGTCTCTGCATTTATCATTCCTGTCATGTTCCCAATGGCAGGGAATTAAACACATAACACGGGCAAAAACAGGACGAGCTCTAGGGTGATGGAACCTGAGCTGACCGTGATCCTGAACCTCAACACTCAACTAACAGCAGCCGGGGAACGTTCCTGGGGGGACTCTAGACGTCTCGCGCCAGCCGGAGATCTAGCTACCCCTATCAGAAGAATCACAGACCTATCTTGCCTCCAGAGAAATATTCCCACAGAAATAGCAGCCCCCCACATATAATGACGGTGAAATGAGAGGAAGGCACAAACGTAGTTATGAAAACAGATTCAGCAAAATGAGGCCCGCTTAAGCTAGATAGCAGAGGATACAAAAGGTGAACTGCGCGGTCAGCTTAAAACCCTTCAAAATACCATCCTGAAATTACTTGAACTCATGTGCCAACTCATGGTACATGAGTGGTAATTTCAGCCCACTAGAGCAACCAGCAGCAGAGAATTACATATCTGCAAGCTGGACTAAAAACATGAAAACAAACATGAAAAAGGGAAATCCAGACTTAGCTTGTCTTGAAGGCCTAGGAGCAGGTAGCAAAGGTAACAGAGACACACTGATACATTGATAGCCGGCAAGGGAATGACAGGAAAGCCAGGTTAAATAGGAAACACCCAGCCTCTGATGGACAGGTGGAAACCAGAGACCGCAACCCACCAAAGTCACCCAGTACCAGTTGTAACCACCAGAGGGAGCCCAAAAACAGAATCCACAACAGTACCCCCCCCTTGAGGAGGGGTCACCGAACCCTCACGAGAACCCCCAGGGCGATCAGGATGAGCTCTATGGAAGGCGCGGACCAAATCAGTCGCATGAACATCAGAGGCGACCACCCAGGAATTATCCTCCTGACCATAACCCTTCCACTTAACCAAATACTGGAGTTTACGTCTGGAAACACAAGAATCCAAGATCTTCTCAACAACATACTCCAATTCTCCCTCCACCAGCACCGGAGCAGGAGGCTCAACCGAAGGAACAACGGGCACCTCATACCTCCGCAATAACGACCGATGGAACACATTATGAATAGCAAACGATGCTGGGAGATCCAAACGAAAAGATACAGGGTTAAGAATCTCCAAGATCTTATAAGGACCGATGAACCGAGGCTTGAACTTAGGAGAAGAGACCTTCATAGGGACAAAACGAGAAGACAACCACACCAAGTCCCCAACAAGAAGTCGGGGACCCACGCGGCGACGGTGATTAGCAAACTGCTGAGTCTTCTCCTGAGACAACTTCAAATTGTCCACCACCTGATTCCAAATCTGATGTAGCCTGTCCACCACCACGTCCACTCCAGGACAATCCGAAGGCTCCACCTGACCAGAGGAAAAACGAGGATGAAACCCCGAATTACAAAAGAAAGGAGAAACCAAAGTAGCAGAACTAGCCCGATTATTAAGGGCAAATTCTGCCAGTGGCAAAAAGGCAACCCAGTCATCTTGATCAGCAGAAACAAAACACCTTAAATAAGTTTCCAAGGTCTGATTAGTTCGCTCCGTCTGGCCATTCCTCTGAGGATGGAATGCAGACGAGAAAGACAAATCAATGCCCATCTTAGCACAAAACGTCCGCCAAAATCTAGACACAAACTGGGATCCCCTGTCAGAAACGATATTCTCCGGAATCCCATGCAAACGAACCACGTTCTGAAAAAATAAAGGGACCAACTCAGAGGAGGAAGGCAACTTAGGCAAGGGTAACAAATGAACCATCTTAGAAAAGCGGTCACACACAACCCAGATAACGGACATTTTCTGTGAGACAGGGAGATCTGAAATAAAATCCATGGAAATGTGCGTCCAAGGCCTCTTCGGGATAGGCAAGGATAACAACAACCCACTGGCCCGAGAACAGCAAGGCTTAGCCCGAGCACACACTTCACAAGACTGCACAAAGGTGCGCACATCCCTTGACAAGGAAGGCCACCAAAAAGACCTGGCCACCAAGTCTCTAGTACCAAATATTCCAGGATGACCAGCCAACACAGAAGAATGGACCTCGGAGATGACTCTACTGGTCCAATCATCCGGAACAAACAGTCTTTCTGGTGGACAACGATCAGGTTTATCCGCCTGAAACTCCTGCAATGCACGTCGCAAGTCTGGGGAGACGGCGGACAATATTACCCCATCCCTAAGGATACCAGTAGGCCCAGAGTCTCCAGGAGAGTCAGGCACAAAACTCCTGGAAAGAGCATCTGCCTTCACATTCTTTGAACCTGGCAGGTATGAAACCACAAAATTGAAACGAGAAAAAAACAACGACCAACGAGCCTGTCTAGGATTCAGACGCCTGGCAGACTCAAGGTAAATCAGATTTTTGTGATCAGTCAAGACCACCACACGATGTCTAGCACCCTCAAGCCAATGACGCCACTCCTCAAATGCCCACTTCATGGCCAAAAGCTCCCGATTACCCATATCATAATTGCGCTCGGCGAGCGAGAATTTTCTAGAAAAGAACGCACATGGCTTCATCACCGAGCCATCGGAACTTCTCTGTGACAAAACCGCCCCCGCTCAAATCTCGGAAGCATCAACCTCAACCTGAAAAGGAAGTGAAACATCTGGTTGACATAACACAGGAGCAGAAGAAAACCGGCGCTTAAGTTCCTGAAAGGCCTCCACAGCCGTAGGAGACCAATTAGCAACATCAGCACCCTTTTTAGTCAAATCAGTCAAAGGTTTAACAACACTGGAAAAATTAGTAATGAACCGACGATAAAAATTAGCAAAACCCAAGAACTTCTGAAGACTCTTAACAGATGTAGGTTGTGTCCAGTCACAAATCGCCTGAACCTTGACGGGATCCATCTCAATAGTAGAAGGAGAAAAAATGTACCCCAAAAAAGAAATCTTCTGGACTCCGAAGAGACATTTTGAGCCCTTCACAAACAGAGAATTGGCCCGCAGGACTTGAAACACCTTCCTGACCTGTAGAACATGAGACTCCCAGTCATCAGAAAACACCAAAATATCATCCAAATACACAATCATAAACTTATCCAGATATTCACGGAAAATATTGTGCATAAAGGACTGAAAGACTGAAGGAGCATTAGAAAGTCCAAAAGGCATTACCAAATACTCAAAATGGCCCTCAGGCATATTAAATGCGGTTTTCCACTCATCACCCTGCTTTATCCGCACAGGATTATACGCACCGCGAAGATCTATCTTAGTGAACCACCTAGCCCCCTTAATGCGAGCAAACAAATCAGTCAATAATGGCAATGGATACTGATATTTGACTGTAATCTTATTCAGAAGGCGATAATCTATACAAGGCCTCAGGGAACCATCTTTTTTTGCCACGAAAAAAAAACCTGCTCCCAGAGGGGACGAAGATGGATGAATATGTCCCTTTTCCAAGGACTCCTTAATATAATTCCGCATAGCAGTATGCTCTGGCACTGACAGATTAAATAAACGACCCTTAGGGAACTTACTGCCAGGAATTAATTCTATAGCACAGTCACAATCCCTATGAGGAGGGAGCGAATTGAGCTTAGGCTCCTCAAAAACATCCCGATAGTCAGACAAAAACGCAGGGACCTCAGAAGGAGTAGATGAAGCGATTGAAATCAGAGGTGCATCATCATGAACCCCCTGACATCCCCAGCTTAACACAGACATTGTTTTCCAATCCAGGACTGGATTATGAGTTTGTAACCATGGCAGACCAAGCACTAGTACATCATGTAAATTATACAGTACAAGGAAGCGAATCACCTCCTGATGAACGGGAGTCATGCGCATGGTCACTTGTGTCCAGTACTGCGGTTTATTCATAGCCAATGGTGTAGAGTCAATTCCCTTCAAAGGAATAGGAACTTCCAGAGGCTCCAGACTAAAACCGCAGCGTTTGGCAAATGACCAATCCATAAGACTCAGGGCAGCGCCCGAATCCACATAGGCATCGACGGAAATGGATGACAGTGAACAAATCAGAGTTACAGACAAAATGACCTTAGACTGCAGAGTACTAATGGCAAAAGATTTATCAACCTTTTTTGTGCGTTTAGAGCATGCTGATATAACATGAGCTGAATCACCACAATAAAAACACAATCCATTTTTCCGCCTATAATTTTGCCTTTCACTTCTGGACTGAATTCTATCACATTGCATAGTCTCAGGTGCCTGTTCAGAAGACACCGCCAACTGGTGCACAGGTTTGCGCTCCCGTAAACGCCGATCAATCTGAATGGCCATAGCCATAGACTCATTCAGACCTGTAGGCGCAGGGAACCCCACCATAATATCCTTAATGGCCTCAGAAAGACCATCTCTGAAGTTTGCAGCCAGGGCGCACTCATTCCACTGAGTAAGCACCGACCATTTCCGAAATTTTTGACAATATACTTCCGCTTCATCATGCCCCTGAGAGAGGGCTAATAAAGCCTTTTCAGCCTGAATCTCTCCAGGTTAGGTTCCTCATAGAGCAATCCCAGTGCCAGAAAAAACGCATCCACACTGAGCAATGCAGGATCCCCTGGTGCCAATGCAAATGCCCAATTCTGAGGGTCGCCCCGCAGGAAAGATATTACAATCTTGACCTGCTGAACAGGGTCTCCAGAGGAGCGAGATTTCAAAGAAAGAAACAATTTGCAATTGTTCCTGAAATTCAGGAAGGTAGATCTATCTCCAGAAAAAAACTCTGGAATAGGAATTCTAGGTTCAGACATAGGAGTGTGAACAACAAAATCCTGTATGTTTTGAACTTTTGCAGCAAGATTATTCAGGCTGGAAGCCAAACTCTGGACATCCATGTTAAACAGCTAAGGTCAGAGCCATTCAAGGGTTAAGAGGAGGTAAGAAGCAGCTAGACAGCAATTAAGGGCTAGGCAGCAAAACTCTAAGGGGAAAAAAAAAAATTTCCCTTCAACACTTCTTTTTCTCCTGCTTCAGCCCAAACAATTAACACTTTGTGGGCCGGCTATACTGTCATGTTCCCAATGGCAGGGAATTAAACACATAACACGGGCAAAAACAGGACGAGCTCTAGGGTGATGGAACCTGAGCTGACCGCGATCCTGAACCTCAACACTCAACTAACAGCAGCCGGGGAACGTTCCTGGGGGGACTCTAGACGTCTCGCGCCAGCCGGAGATCTAGCTACCCCTATCAGAAGAATCACAGACCTATCTTGCCTCCAGAGAAATATTCCCACAGAAATAGCAGCCCCCCACATATAATGACGGTGAAATGAGAGGAAGGCACAAACGTAGTTATGAAAACAGATTCAGCAAAATGAGGCCCGCTTAAGCTAGATAGCAGAGGATACAAAAGGTGAACTGCGCGGTCAGCTTAAAACCCTTCAAAATACCATCCTGAAATTACTTGAACTCATGTGCCAACTCATGGTACATGAGTGGTAATTTCAGCCCACTAGAGCAACCAGCAGCAGAGAATTACATATCTGCAAGCTGGACTACAAAACATGAAAGCAAACATGAAACAGGGAAATCCAGACTTAGCTTGTCTTGAAGGCCTAGGAGCAGGTAGCAAAGGTAACAGAGACACACTGATACATTGATAGCCGGCAAGGGAATGACAGGAAAGCCAGGTTAAATAGGAAACACCCAGCCTCTGATGGACAGGTGGAAACCAGAGACCGCAACCCACCAAAGTCACCCAGTACCAGTTGTAACCACCAGAGGGAGCCCAAAAACAGAATCCACAACACATTCCTCTTCAACTCCTGACCCAGCTGCTCCCTCCTCCCCCTGCCAGGGACTTTTGCAATGCCTCATGAGTAGTGATGAGCAAGTATACTCATTACTCGACATTTCTTGAGTATGCTCGAATGGTCTCCGAGTATTTTGGCGTGCTTGGAGATTTAGTTTATGTCAAATCAGCTGCATGATTTGCGGCTGCTAGACAGCTTGAATACATGTGGGGATTCTCTAACAAACCAGCAATCCCCAGATGTATTCAAGCTGTCTAGCAGCACCAAATCATGCAGCTGTGTCAACATAAACTAAATTTCCAAGCACGTCGAAATACTCGGAGACCACCCGAGCATGCTCGGGAAATCTCGAGGAACGAGTATACTTGCTCATCACTACTCATGAGTCATGTGGGGAAAATTGATCTCCTGTTTTTGAATAGAGGTTAGAAAGATTCAGCTAGTCAGTTTTTAACCCCTTTCTGACATTGGATGTAATATTCTGTCCATGTGACCTGGGCCTATTTGGCCATGGATGGAATATTACGTCATTTTTTTAATGCGACACTGGGACCGAAGTCGTGGTGATCGCATTAAAATTCCGGCGCCATCTTACATCTGGGTAGATGGTGCCATCATCCTGGGGGTGTTGCCACCCTCCCGCAACCATGATTGCTGTGATTGGCTGTTCAATTCTGAACAGCCAATCGCAGCATTTCTCAGTGTTTCAGACAATCAGATTGCCTGAAACACTGATGTCCCAGCCTAGGATCAGTGCTCCAGGATCACCAATTCTAGACTGGTGCCTGGCAACACCAGACATCTCCTGATCCACTTGGATTGACACAATCAACGATTACATCGATTGCACCAATCGCAGGGCACAGTCGTGGTGTGACCGCGCTGTGACCTGCCTAAGATCGGAGCTGTAAGAGCACCTATCCTAGGCTGGTGCCTAGCAATACCAGGCATGGCCTGGACCCACTGATTGGCTCGATTGACGATTACATAGATCGCGCCAATCACAGAGAACAGCCTCGGTGTGATTGTGCTGTGACCTGGTTGTGCCCTGGATGTGACCTGCCTAGGATCAGAGCTGTGAGCTCCGATCCTAGGCTGTTGCTTGGCAATGTCAGCATCAGCAGGGCCAGCTCTGATTGGTGCGATCGATGTCATCATCAATCGCACCAATGACAGGGCACATCAGTGGTATAAACGCTCTGTGACCGCGCCGCAGGTCCTCACAATAGCTCAGGATTTCTGCAGAGCGGTCACACTACAGGATGTGCTGCTGTGCTTGGCCTTGTGATGCCACAGAAGCCTGCGACACCACAATCCCTGCTAAAGAAAGAAGAACAAAGAACAGAGAAGAAAGAAGACAAGACAGAGGAAAGAAGAGAGACAAGT
Source organism: Ranitomeya variabilis (assembly GCF_051348905.1). NCBI lineage: Eukaryota > Metazoa > Chordata > Amphibia > Anura > Dendrobatidae > Ranitomeya > Ranitomeya variabilis. The sequence continues at coordinate 397,688,232 of NC_135232.1, forward strand.
GTAAGTGTTTTGATCCTTGATCCCTGCCGATCTCTCCTCATCCACCCCAATCCCCTCTTCCCCCTTCTCCACATTCCCCCTTCCCACTCTTTTTAACCCCCACCACCCCATTTGGGCCACCCCGCACACATATCCAGCAGCCGTCGAGCGTTGATTGGTGATGCAGTTCACCGATCAGCACTTGTGCTTGCTGTTATCCACTTTTCTTTTTCACCCCACTTGCACCAGCCCATGTGCACATCCAGCAGCTGCTGAGCGTTGATTGGTGACGCAGTTCACTGATCAGCACTCGTGCTCGCTGTTATCCACTTTTCTTTTGCGCCACCCCCATGCGCACATCCAGCAGTCGCCGAGCTTTGATTAGTGATGCAGTTCAATTCACTCATCAGAGCTCGTGCATGCGGTTATCCACTTTTCTTTTTCCCCCTTTTGCGCCACCCCTGTGCGCACATCCAGCAGTCGCCGAGCTCTGATTAGTGATGCAGTTCAATTCACTCATCAGAGCTCGTGCATGCGGTTATCCACTTTTCTTTTTCCCCCTTTTGCGCCACCCCTGTGCGCACATCCAGCAGCTGCCGAACTTTGATAAATGACGCAGTTCACTCATCAGAGCTCTTGTCTTCTGTTTTATACACATTTCTTCTTCGCCACCCCCGTGCACACATCCAGCAGCCGCCGAGCTTTGATTAGTGATGCAGTTCACTCATCAGAGCTTGTGCCTGCAGTTATCCACTTTTTTTTCACCCCCCTTTTGCGCCACCCCCGTGTGCACATCCAGCAGCCGCCAAACTTTGATAAGTGATGCAGTTCATTCACCATTGCTCATGCCTGCCATTTTACACTTTTCCCTGACATTTTGTTTCTCCCTGGTTGCTGCTTTTTTTCTTTTAGCGTTTTCTTTTCAGGCAAATCAGTTTACATCAAGCACTATCTCACACACACACAAACAGTTAAATAAAGTAGTGACACAATCATCACATTCATAAAAAAATTGTTGTCCCGTTCGTCCCAAAAGCGCTATTCATTGGAGGAGGCATACGCTTTCCTTGCCTCCGCCACTGATAGCGAGGGAGAGGATCCCACATTTCTTTATTTTTCAAATTCATCCTCCTCATCCTCTTCTTCTTCCTCCTCCTCCTAGTCTTCCTCCTCAGGTGTTGCTGAACCACCACACAGACGTCACAGGACAGAAGATGAAGCTGCGCCTATTCTAGAAGATGAACCAGCGGACCCCATTACGGACCCCATATGAACCTCGTCTCCTGAAAATTATGAGCCACTGATTCCTGAATTTGTGGCAGAATCAGGAATCAAGTTTGACAGCACCAGCCTCACAGCACTAGACTTTTTCAAAGTCTTTTTCTCTGAGGATTTTGTTACCTTCATGGTGGGCCAACCTAATTTGTATGCTCATCAATTTTTGGCACAAAACCCTGGTTCATCTCTTTCTAACTGGTCTCCTGTAGAAGCAGTTTAAATGATGCAGTTTTGGGGCCTGGTCCTTCACATGGGGATCCTGAAGAAGCCAGAACTTCAGCAATATTGGAGTGTTGATGTTTTATACAACACTCCAGTGTTCCAAGTGGTCATGACCCGGACATTTTTTGAGGCCATCCACAAATTCCTATTATATCATATTATATCAATAATGCAAGGTGTCCTCCACAAGATGACCCCAACTTTGACCATCTGTTCAAAGTTCGGCCAGTCATCGAACACTTCAACAAAATGTTTGCTGAAGTGTACGTACCGCAAAGGGACATCTGCGTGGATGAGTCCCTAATTCATTTTAAGGGAAGGCTCAAAATCCATCAGTACCTGCCCAGTAAAAGGGCTACATCTAGAGAAGTTCCTTGGGGGGTCTAGTTTCCAAAATGGGGTCACTTGTGGGGGGGTTTCTATTGTTTAGGGACATCAGGGGCTCTGCAAACGCAACGTGACGCCCAAAGACCGTTCTATCAAAGTCTGCATTCCAAAACATCACTACTTCCCTTCCAAGCTCCGAGGTGTGCCCAAACTGTGGTTCCCCCCACGTATGGGGTATCAGCGTACTCAGGACAAATTGTACAACAACTTTTGTGATCCAATTTATCCTTTTACCCTTGGAAAAATAAAAAATTGGGGGCTAAATGTCATTTTTGTGGTAAAAATATGATTTTTTATTTTCACTGCTCTACATTATTTACTTTAATGAAACACTTGTGGGTTCAAAGTACTCACCACACATCTAGATAAGTTCCTTGGGGGGGTCTAGTTTCTAAAATGGTGTCACTTGTGGGGGGGTTTCCACTGTTTAGGCACATCAGGGGCTCTCCAAACGTGACATGGCGTTCGATCTCAATTCCAGCCAATTTTGGTTTGAAAAAAGTCAAACAGTACTCCTGTTCTGAGCTCTGCCATGCGATTAAACAGTGGTTTTTCCCCATATATTGGGTACCGGCATGTTCAGGAGAAATTGCATTATAAATTTTGTGGTTCAATTTTTCCTGTTACCCTTGTGAAAATAAAAAAAATAGCCAAAAGTTACATTTTAGTGAAAAAAAAGTAAAATGTTAATTTTTTGCTTCCACGTTGCTGCAGTTCCTGTAAAGAACCTGAAGGGTTAATAAACTTCATGAATGTGGTTTTGAGGACCTTGAGGGGTGCAGTTTTTAGAATGGTGAAACTTTAGGGTATTTTCTGTCATATAGATGCCTCAAAGTGACTTCAAATGTGAGGTGGCTCCTAAAAAAAATGATTTTGTAAATGTTGTTGTAAAAATGAGAAATTGCTGGACAAATTTTAACCCTTATAACTTCCTAACGAAAAAAAAATTGTTTCCAAAAAAGTGCTGATGTAAAGTAGACATGTGGGAAATGTTATATATGAACTATTTTGTGTGACTTATTTTTTTGATTTAAGGGCATAAAAATTCAAAGTTTGAAAACTGCCAAATTTTCGCCAAATTTTCGTTTTTTTACACATAAAAAAGCAAGTTATATCAAAGAAATTTTACCACTAACGTAATTCTCAGAATCGCCAAGATCCGTTAAAGTGTTCTATAGTTACTACCCCAGAAAGGGACATTGGTCAGAATTGTAAAAATTGGCCTGTTCATTAACGTGCAAACCACCCTCGGGGTAAAGGAGTTAATCATGTGATGTCATAGACCTAATGGAAAAGAGAGGAATTTACTGGCTAGGAAGACAAAATGAGCAATTGTAAGTAGACAGTGCTATAGGATATGATGACTGCAATAATATATTAAGAGGATAAAAACTTTGATGAAAGCGCTACTCCTTTTTTCCCAGGTACAACTCAAGTGATCCCTAATGGAAAGGGGTTCCTGGGACATATTAAACCAGGGTGGTTGGTGGGGGCAGAAGGGGATGAAAGACTTACACCACTCACAAACTTGGAGAGCCAAAAACACTGATGACACACTGATGGCAAACACGGACACACTGATGGAAAACACTGATGTCACTGGTACCAATTTTTCACATGTATTTAAACATGGGCAAGTGAAGGAGGCCTAAAATAAGAATAAGGCCACATTCCCAAATTCAGTATTTGTTCAGTATTTTAGATCAGTATCTGTTAAACAAAACCAGGAGAGGAACCATCAGAGGAAAAGTATAATAGAAAAACATCCCCACTTCTGTATTTATTACCAACTCCTGGTTTTGGCTTCCAAACACTGAGGTAAAATACTGAACAAATACCGAAAGTGACTTTAGGCACTAACACAATCTGTGGCAAACACCTTTGGATTCACAGTCTCACATGAACATATGGCACCTCTGTAAGGTTAAGTTCACATTTACGTATATGTGCGCAGCATATCCTTTGCATATGCAAACGCATGCCAAAAGGCATGCAAATGCATGTTTGCGCAGCAGTTTTATCCGCATCAGCTTGCACATGACGGCAAAAAAAAACCTGCGTGTGCATGCATTTGTATTTGTATTTGTTTTCACCTGAGTTTGCGGTTTTTATGCACATGCACTTGATATTTCCAGGAGGCCGTGTCTCAATGGGCGTGTCTCAATCAGTTCCTGGACATGCGCAGTCCAAAGTACGCAAGAGCATCGAACGTATGTGTAGCAAGGACATGCGTATGCATGCGTTCCCATAGACAGTAATGCGTTTAATAATGCACTCATCCGCATGCACATGCTGTGATGGAAATGTATACATTTCATATAGATTTCACTTGCATATATACTCATATATACTCATATGAACTCATATATACTCACAGCTAATATATACACTATAGTCAATTGCTTAACTTGACCCCATGAGCCAGACCAGCTCAAACCAGACAGTTCCTTGGTACTTTCTAGACACCAAAAACAGGAACCAACACCAAAAGTCTTAAGCTGATGTGTAGATTTTTTGCTGAATAGCAGGAAAAAGACAACAAATGGATTGCTAAATCAGCTTGTTGTTATGCCTTAACCAGAATCTTTCATGTATTCAGACAATCAGTAACATAGCAGCTTAATTGTTTGTTAATTAACTAACCACCCCTTTCCTATATGCACCTATAAAACCATGTATGAACAATAAAGCATCAGAATTGGATGGAATGCTATTCTGTCACCTTGGTGTACAGTGTCATTCTTTCTTGAACGCTCAACATATTCTATCTGATTGGGAACGGCCGCAGCACACACAGGGATAGATTCATCCCAACCAAATTTCCATAACAATGTCTGCGCATATATGACGGACTTTTGACGCCTAAAAAAATGCAACCTGTTGCATTCGCCGCACCCTGCCGCACACCACGAAAAAACTCATGCTTACGCAAAATCATGCGAACGCATGCAAACACATGTCCATGCGTACAGCATGTTAAATATATGCATGACGCATGCGGATGTATGCGGATCAAACGCTGCGTGCACTGACGCAAATGTGAAACCAGCCTAAGCTTCTCACCTCCACTCTCCACATGGCCCCTTCTTTCATTCCTTACAGGGGCATGGCAGTCAAAGTGGCAATCTCCCCTCTGTAACCTGAGACCGCACATAACTTCAGACTTGCCTTTTACCCATTTACAATTCTCAGGTTCTAAATGGTTCTAAATGGTAGTATAGTTCCAACCCCAATTTATATGTCCCCTGCAACTGACCCAGAGTAGATGGAAACTGGACATTTAATAACTTCTAACCCTCTGAGTTTCATTTATATAATAAACTCAGCTCCTGACTGATTCAGCTGTGACTGTGTCGCCATGACTTCACAGACACAGCAGACACACAATAATTAATTGGCCAGATCATCAGCATAGAGATCTGTGGTTAGGGCCTGCACTCTTGGGTTGAGAAGAGAATGAAAATTGTCAAAGAGACGTTTAGGATTATTGGATAGTGAGGTGATGACAGTATTGAAATAGGTTTGTTTGGAGAGGTGAACGACTGAGTTGTATGTTTTAACCCCTTAACGACCACCGATACACCTTTTAACGGCGGTTGTTAAGGGTACTTAAACCACAGCGCCCTTAATTAACAGCGCTGTGGAAAAAGTGTATAGCGCCCCCCCACAGTCGGATTTTCTCCGGGGTCTCGGTTGCCAGGGATAGCTGAGACCCCAGATAACATGATTCGGGTCGGTTTTACCGACCCCCGGATTGCGATCGCCGGTATTAACCGTTTACCGGCGACCGCAAAAAAAAAATCCGTTATTTGCCATTTAATTTCTCTATCCTCCGATGTGATCGCACATCAGAGGACAGAGAAATAGGATCCCCGATCCCTCCCCGGCACCTCCCAGTGCTCCTCGGCCTCTTTATTCCCCCCATGGGTGCCGCCATCTTCTCCCAGCACCCAACAAATCATGTGGTCTCGGCTGCCGGAGGTAGCTGAGACCCCAAAGATCATGATTCGGGTTGGTTTTTACCGACCTCTGTTTTGAGATCGTCGATATTAACCATATACCGGCGACCGCAAAAAAAAAGTCTGATGTGCCATTTAATGTCTCTGTCCTCTGAAGTGATCGCACTTCAGAGGATAGAGAAATAGGGTCCCCGATCTCCCCCGATACTTACCAGTGTCTCCTGATGTCCCTGGGCCCTCCTGCTTCCCCTCACGGCTGCTGGCATCTTCCTCCAGTAAGAAAATGGCGGGCGCATGCGCAGTGCACCCGCCGAAGACTTTGTTAGGGTTGGAGATAGAATTGGGGGGTTTCCACTGTTTAGGTACATCAGAGGGTCTCCAAACATGACATGGCTCCACCATTGATTCCAGCCAATTTTGCATTCAAAAAGTCTAATGGTGCTCCCTCGCTTCTGAGCTGTGCCATGCGCCCAATCAGTGGTTTACCCCCATATATGGGGCATCAGCGTACTCAGGACAAATTGGACAACAACTTTTGGGGTCAAGTTTCTCCTGTTACCCTTGGAAAATAAAAAAAATTTGGGGATAAAAAATAATTTTTGTGGAAAAAATTCTTTTTTTATTTTCACGTCTCTGCGTCAAACTTCTGTGAAGCACTTGGGCTTTCAAAGTGCTTACCACACATCTAGATAAGCTCCTTGGGGGGATCTAGCTTCCAAAATGGGGTCACTTGTGAGGGGTTTCTACTGTTTAGTCACATCAGGGGCTCTGCAAACGCAACAAATTGGACCACAACTTTTGGGGTCCAACCTCTCCTGTTACCCTTGGGAAAATAAAAAATTGGGGGCTAAAAAATCATTTTTGTGGAAAAAAATATGATTTTTTATTTTCACGGCTCTACCTTATAAACATCTGTGAAGCACTTGGGAATTCAAAGTGCTCACCACACATCTAGATACGTTCCTTGGGGGTCTAGTTTCCAAAATGGTGTCACTTGTGGGGGGGTTTCTACGGTTTAGGTACATCAGGGGCCCTGCAAATGCAACATGACTCCCGCAGACCATTCCATCAAAGTCTGCATTTTACAACATCACTACTTCCCTTCCGAGCCCCAATGTGTGCCCAAACAATGGTTCCCCCTCACATATGGGGTATCAGCGTACTCAGGATAAACTGGACAACAACTTTTGGGGTCTAATTGCTCCTGTTACCCTTGTGAAAATAAAAAATTGTGGGCTAAAAAATAATTTTTGAGGAAAAAAAAGGATTTTTTATTTTCACTGCTCTGCGTTATAAACTTTTGTGAAGCACTTGAGGGTTCATAGTGCTCCCCACACATCTAGAAAAGTTCCTTAGGGGGTCTAGTTTTCAAAATGGTGTCACTTGTGGGGGTTTTCCACTGCTTAGGCACATCAGGGGCTCTCCAAATGCGACATGGTGTCCGATCTCAATTCCAGCCAATTCTGCATTGAAAAAGTCAAACAGCGCTGCTTCTCTTCTGAGCTCTGTCATGCGCCCAAACAGTAGTTTACCCCCACATATGCGGTATCGGCGTACTCAGGACAAATTTCGCAACAACTTACATGGTCTAATTTCTCCTGTTTCCCTTGTGAAAATAAGAATTTGGGGGCGAAAAAATCATTTTTGTGGAAAAAATAAGATTTTTTATTTTCACGGCTCTACGTTATAAACTTCTGTGAAGCATTTGGGGGTTCAAAGTGCTCACCACACATCTAGAAAAGTTCCTTAAGGGGTCTAGTTTCCAAAATGGTGTGTATTGTGGGGGGTTTCCACTGTTTAGGCACATCAGGGGCTCTCCAAACGCGACTTGGCATCCGATCTCAATTCCAGCCAATTATGCATTGAAAAAGTAAAATGGAACTCCTTCTCTTCCGAGCTCTGCCGTGTGCCCAAACAGTGGTTTACCCCCACATATGGGGTATCTGCATATTCAGGAGAAATTGCACAACAAATTTTGTGGTTCATTTTCTCTTTTTACTCTTTGTGAAAATAAAACAAATTGGCTCTGAGTTAAAATGTTTGTAAAAAAAAAGTTAAATGTTAATTTTTTCCTTCCACATTGTTTCAGTTCATGTGAAGCACGTAAAGGGTTAATAAACTTCTTGAATGTGGTTTTGAGCACCTTGAGGAGTGTAGTTTTTAGAATCGTGTCACTTTTGGGTATTTTCTTTCATGTACACCCCTCAAAGTGACTTTAAATGTGAGATGGTCCTTAAAAAAATGGTTTAGTAGATTTTGTTGTAAAAATGAGAAGTCGCAGGTCAACTTTTAACCCTTAAAACTTCCTAACAAACAAAATTATGTTTCCAAAATTGTGCTGATGTAAAGTAGACATGTAGGAAATGTTATTTATTAACTGAAATATCAATATACTTACTTCTATTATGGCTGTTTGTGTGTTGTATGAGAATCCTTATGGATAAGGATTCTCATACAACACACAAACAGCCATAATAGAAGTAAGTATATTGATATTTCAGCCTTAGTTTTAGCGCAGTGGTTTGCAATATTATTATTTAGGTGTTAATTTTTCTAACAGAGTCCTGCACAGAACCTGTTTTTAACCACGTGCAGCTTCCAAGGCCCCCACCTTAGCTTTTCAGGTGATTAAGCGCCAGTGTATATACATTTTTTTCTCTTTTTTTAGTTATTTATTAACTATTTTGTGTGACATATCACTCTGATTTAAGGGCATAAAAATTCAAAGTTTGGAAATTGAAACATTTTAACAATTTTCACCATATTTCAGTTTTTTTCATAAATAAATGCAAGTAATATCGAAGAAATGTTACCACTAACATGAAGTACTATATATCATGAAAAAACATTTGCAGAATCAGCGGGATCTCTTAATGCGTTCCAGAGTTATAACCTCATAAAGTGACAGCGGTCAGAATTGTAAAAATTGGCCTTTTCATTAAGCTGCAAATTGGCTCAATCACTAAGGGGTTAAACATAAACTTATAGTGGATGAAATCTTCGGGCAGATTGGATTTTCTCCACAGACTTTCCGCTCACCTGGAGACATCAGGTTGCTGCTTCTCTATGCAATTTTACATTTCACAGGTCCTTGTAGTTCTACAAGAAGAACATTTCTTAGGATAAGGTGATCCGAACGAATCAGGTCAAGTTATTGTTTAGTAAAAAGTTTATTTTTGACTGGTGGTTTACCTCATTGAACTGCTCAACATCTGGTCGTGGCCAACTAAAGTCATTGGTAACGTGGGGCCTGCTAGAAGGTAGTGCCCCTGCAGACAAAGTCCACACACCCAGGCAGGACCCCCACCTTCATGTAACGAGTATCTTTGCTCATAGCTACTGCCCTGTGCCACATTACAGGAATCCATTACAAAGTCATAAAATTTGGGCTATGTTTTAGGCCATGTGCACACGCTCAGTATTTTTCGCGTTTTTTTCGCGTTTTTTCGCTATAAAAGCGTGATAAAAATGCGAAAAAAACGCTAACATATGCCTCCTATTATTTACAGTGTATTCCGCATTTCTTGTGCAAATGTTGCATTTTTTTCCACAAAAAAATCGTATCGTGGAAAAAAAAGCAACATGTTCATTAAAAATGCAGAATTGCGGGGATTCCGCACACCTAGGAGTGCATTGATCTGTGTACTTTCCGCACGGGGCTGTGCACACCATGCGGGAAGTAAGCAGATCATGTGCGGTTGGTACCCAGGGTGGAGGAGAGGAGACTCTCCTCCACGGACTGGGCACCATATAATTGGTCAAAAAAAAAGAATTAAAATAAAAAATAGTGATATACTCACCTTCGATGTCTTCCCGCCTCTCAGGTGCATGCTGCCGCTTCGGTTCCTATAGCTGGTGTGCGGTGAAGGACCTGCGATGACGTCGCGGTCCTGTGATTGGTCGCGAGACCGGTCATGTGACCGCTCACGTGACCGCGACGTCATGGAAGGTCCTGCGCACACACACCAGCTATAGGAACGGACGCCGCTGAGGAGATCAGCTGTCTGCAGGTGAGTATAAGCATTTTTTTATTTTTTTTTGCATTATTTTTAAACATTCTGTCTTTTACTATAGATGCTGCATAAGCAGCATCTATAGTAAAAAGTTGGTCACACTTGTCAAACAGTATGTTTGACAAGTGTGACCAACTTGTCAGTCAGTTTTCCAAGCAATGCTACAGATCGCTTGGAAAACTTTAGCATTCTGCAAGCTAATTACGCTTGCAGAATGCTAAAAAAACTGCGAAAAAAACGGAAAAAAAACGCAAAAAAAACCCCGCGGATTTCTTGCAGAAAATTTCCGGTTTTCTTCAGGAAATTTCTGCAAGAAATCCGGATGTGTGCACATACCCTTAAAGGGAATCTGTTATCAGAAAATCACCTGGTGTGCTTTATACAATAGGAGAAGACTTCTCATTATCATTAAAGACAGGCTTAAGCTATGTTCACACTTCCTGTAATCATCCGTTAGAACGGATCCATCAGCAATCCGTTGATATAAAAGTTGTACAAACACAACTTTTTGGTCTGGCTGAAAAAAAAAATGATTTCAACTGGATACGTTTCTTTAACATTGAAGTCTATGGGAAACGGATCCATTAACTAGCCATCAATTTTCTTCCATTTGAAACTGATCTAGTAAGCATAAATTGGATCCTTTTAAAATAAAAGAAAAACGGATGGTTATTTAATGGATCCATTTTCCATAGAAGTCAATGTTAAAAAAATGGATCCAGTTGAAATCAATGTTTTTTTTAGCCAGACAAAAAAGTTGTCTGTACAACTGTCAATGGATCCATTCTAAGGGATGATTACTGGACATGTGAATGTTGCCTTACAATAAAAGGTAACACCTCTATTATGCAGCTGGAGTCAGAAGACACAGGATCTCTCACCAACTCACTCACAAAAAAGTTATCTCTAACTCCCATCCCATTTTTCAAGCTTCACTTGAGGCATGGAAGAAACTGTCAAAGCACAAGAAAGGTTCGTCCAAAATAGATCTGATGAAAAAATTACCCATTTCATTGATTTGTTACATAAATAATTTCAATATTGATCCCTCATGGAAAGAGTTAGGGATCACAAAGTTAAAGGACATCTATGATGGTAAATCCTTTTACCCTTTTTCTCACATCAGGAATCACTTTAATGTACCCGCCTCTTCCTTTTTACAGTACACCATCCTAAAAGATCAAGTTAGAGAATTCCTTCTTAAAAAGTTGATCTTAGAAGACTGGGAAAAGGCTATAACACGTACCTACTCGTCAATTATTTAAATGGCTTTGCAGGAATCATTTTACAAAATTACGACGAGATGGTACTATACCCTGACAAGACTGGCCCTCATCAATCAAGAAAACTCTTCAAGTTGCTGGAGAAAATGCGGTCAGCAAGGGGACCTATTACATATATTATGGTTTTACCCCAAAATTAAGCCTCTTTGGGCAAACATCTCTTTTCTTATTAGCAAAATTTAAAAAAATAAAAACTTCATATTAACTCCACAATTGGCTATTCTCTCTCTGGAGTCAGACTGTATACAACCTGCCTTGAGACAATTAATAATCCATATTTTGTTAGTAACCAAATCCAATATTGCTTACTATTGCAAATCTCCGGATATTCCTTCCATCCAAGATTTAACAGAAAAAATTTCATTACATAAACCCTTTGAACACAAAATCGCATTAGTAAACAATTGTTTTGATAAATTCTAGAAAAAATGTTTCCATTGGTTGGAAATGAGAAATTTGGGGTGGTTTTCCCAGAGACATAATTTAGTCCAAATTTAGCAGTCAAAGTTTGGGGAAATTATTCAGATTGATGGCACAAATCTAAGTCTGTTCATAGAAACTCTAGGAGGTGAAAATGTAAGAAATCTGTTAGGAGGAATACAAATTTTCATAAAGTTGGTGCACATATTGCCAAATGCTAACTCCCATTTGTCTTGCATTAAATATGCCAGTTTTAGTAAATGTGGGGCAGTTACCATAGTTGTTTCTGGTCTCACTGCTGTATTTTCGCATGACTGTTTTACAGCAAATTTGTGCAGTTGCTCTTCACAGCTCAGAGCAGCAGTTGACACAAAATAGTGACCCTGTAATCACTTAAGGACATAGACTAAAAACATATAGAATTAGTAAACGTGACTATGTGTCAGTTAATATCAAGGGACACATTTAATTTTCTTATTACCAGCCAGACTTTCTACAGTAGACTACAATGGTAATTGCCTAGAACTTGGTGCCTTGGCTGGTATTAAAAAAACTATAAGGTAATTTCATGCTTATTAAACATAGGAATATTTTTGTTGCATGACATATGCTCAGGATCATTAGCGACACAAAGTTGTCCTCTTCTAAAAATGACTGCTTGAAAGGCTCAGGGAAAAAACCAGAGCTGTCTCTCAACACTGTTGTGTTCGGCGAAGACGTCAAGTCGCCACCACTTGAGCTAATCCCTGAGCTCAGTGACCCTGCTGCTGCGGATGGCCAATAGCCACTGAGCTCAGTGATTGATTGCAGCAATGTGGAAGTGACTTCACTGCTGCAGCCTGTACACACAGTCACCGGAACAGCAGAAAGCCTCCGGGACGGTAACGGCTCAGTTGTTTTTGTTTGCCTCCTTGAGCCTCAGAGGATAATCCCTTCAAAACCTCCATTTATTGTACATTATATATAACTGACTCTGTGCTGGAATACTACAGAAATATTGCGATGATGATTATCTGGATGGATTTGCTCTTTGGTAATGCTATTTTAGTTTTAGTGTTGACGTTATTGGCTTGGATTTCTCCAGGCAAATTAATTGGGCACTAATAATTACTCCAAACCAGATATATATAAAAAAAGAGAGAAAACAACAGCAAAACAAATGGAATAAAATGTAAGCAGTGTTAGGATATTGCATCTGCTGTGTAATTTACAATCTTTTGACCCCAAGGAGTACATGAAGAGCCTGACCAGGCATAAATCAAGCGGAATCCATAACAATATCAAGTTTTTTTCTGAAATTTTTTCTGGTTCCTTTGAAACCTGATGTAAAATTAGTTCAGCATATTCATTCTATGAAACAAATAGCAGGAGATATGACATACATAGCCGATGTCTTATAGATATGTTTCATGTTGGGTTTGTGTACATCAACCCCTTCACGACCTGGCTATTTTCCATTTTTGCGCTTTCGTTTTTTGCTCTCCTTTTTCCCAGAGCCATAACTATTTTATTTTTTCCATGACTATGGCCGCATGAGGGCTTGTTTTTTTGTGAGGTGAGTTGTACTTTTGAATGACACCATTGATTTAATCACATATTGTACTGGAAAACGTGAAAAAAAATTAAGTGTGGTCACATTGCAAACAATATGCAATAGAACAATTGTTTTTTGGATTTTTTATTTACCATGTTCTACAAATGCAAAAACTAACATGCCATTATGATTCCCCATGTCATTACGAGTTTGCAGATGCCAAATATGTATAGGTTCTTTTTTATTTAAGCGGCAAAAAAAAATTCCAAAATATGTAAGAAAAAAAATTGCTGTGATTTTCTGAGACCCATAGGATCTCCATTTTTCAGGATCTGGGGCTGGTTGAGGGCTTATTTTTTGTGCACCAAGCTAAAGTTTTTGTTAACACCATTTTGGGGTAGATAGTATGTTTTGATCGCCCGTTATTGCATTTAACTGCAATGTTGCGGCAGCCAAAAAAATGTAATTCTGATGTTTCGATTTTTTTACGTCGTTTATCAATCGGATTAATTTACTTTAGGTTTTGATAGTTCATACATTTCTGAATGCAGCGATACCAAACGTTTATTTATTTATTTATTTTTTTGTTTTATTTTGCATTGCCACAAAGGGGGGTGATTTGAACTTTGGTGTTTTTTACATTTTTTAATATACAAAAAAGGTTGCACTCTACCATGCTAAAGCATGTCAATGTGAAATATGTGAAATTTGAATAGCAATACAGCTTTGGAGTATTAGAAAAAAATATGAGACACTTAGCATAAAATTTGGCCAAATATTATCTGCCCATTAACCGACGTCAAGGTGGTCTCAGTCTGATGTGTCCCTGACCTGGGTGAATACCTCTCTAAGGCTGATGTCTGAATTCCTGGTCAGGCCAAGTGCTGCGGTGCCAGGAACAATGGTGCAACTCGGTGGTATTCCTAAAGAAGAATGGGACAGCACAGGGACAGAAAATGTCATGTCTTGTGAAGTTTCATATGCTGTACCTAAATGTGAACTGGCCGAGCTCAGAAAGGAACGAAGTAAAAACATTTGTTTTAAGTTGAAACTTGACTCTGTCTCTCTTTTTATGGATTCTCCAGAAAGAAACCCCCAGCGAGTCAGAGAGGACCCAGATGGACAGGAAAGTGGACAAAAAGCTACGATACCGCTGGGACAATGTATGCAAGTGATGGAGGGTCAGGGTGCGCTGAAGCAGCCACCATTGATAGCCACGACTACAGCCCTGGCCCCTCTCACAACTCTATACTGCGATATTTGCTGCCAGGAAATTTAGGTTCTTCTAATACACTTAACATGGGTGGATGTATGTCATATGAAGAACTTCCATGAATGGACACAACAGGTGTTATGTGAGACATATATATTGCTACAGGACACTTGGGGGGGGGGGGCACTCTTATCTCTATCCACTCCGGGGGTCTACATTCAGGAGCGGACACGTTCTCTGGCCCTTATAGCATTTTGACCTACATACAGAGGAGCTGACGTGTTTCTGGGGCGTACAATATCCTGGACTTTAACACTAATGGATAAGCCGCTGACATGTGCTCCTGCAGCCTACTTGGATGGACACTCATGGCCAAGAGACTGATAAACCTTTCACACCGGAACAAGAGAAAGATGAATAAATAAAGCACAACCAATTTACTGAACTAACCATGGGACCAATTCACATAATTTATATTTTGTTGTCATGATTATTTCTGGTGGATAATACAAATAAACCACTAAATTTTTTTTTACAAGACTTATCGTGACATTTTCTTTGGAGTTTCACATCTGGTAAAAAGTCCTGAATAAATTAATATACAAAATATGTATATTTATCATTGTGAAAGAGAGATGCATTTCCAGAAATCTATAGGGAAAGAGTCAATGGCCCATGTGAGTAAATAGAGATTTTCTGGTTTTGGAAACTCCCTGTTCTCCTAGCTGCAGTTTCATTTAATAGAAGCAAATTTGCACTTTTCTCAGCCTTCCTTGGTCTGCTGCTGACACTTCACTGCTGTTTGCGGGGTCTGTCATTGTCTGCTCGGCTGAAGTCACATCAACAGTGCTGCAGCCAATTATTAAAGCACCACTCTGGCACTTTTGTTTTTATTTCACCCCTGGAGTGGTACCACTAATGCATGTTCCGTGCCCCTAGTAATATACTTACCAACTGACATCTTCTGCTTTTACCTAAGTCTTATTGGCCAAACACTATGTTTACGGTCCTCAACATAGCCCATTTCTAAAGACATGAAGCCAGATACTGATCCACCAGGCAATACTATCTGATTTCCTTAAAATTTATTCTGCAGCAGGACAACAATGCCAAAAAACATACACTGCTCAAAAAAATAAAGGGAACACTGAAATCCCACATCCTAGATATCACTGAATGAAATATTCCAGTTGTAAAGCTTTATTCATTACATAGTGGAATGTGTTGAGAACAGTAAAACCTAAAAATTATCAACGTAAATCACAACTAATATCCCACGGAGGTCTGGAGTTGGAATGATGCTCAAAATCAAAGTGGAAAATGAAGTTACAGGCTGATTCAACTTCAGTGGAAATGCCTCAAGACAAGAAATGATGCTCAGTAGTGTGCATGGCCTCCATGTGTCTGTATGATCTCCCTACAATGCCTGGACATGCTCCTGATGAGGTGGCGGATGGTCTCCTGAGGGGTCTCCTCCCAGACCTGGACTAAAGCATCCGCCATCTCCTGCACAATCTGTGGAGCAACGTGACGTTGGTGGATGGTGCGAGAAATGATGTCCCTGATGTGTTCAATCGGATTTAGGTCTGGGGAATGGGCGGGCCAGTCCATAGCTTCAATGCCTTCATCTTGCAGGAACTGCTGACACACTCTAGCCACATGAGGTCTAGCATTGTCCTGCATTAGGAGGAACCCAGGGCCAACTGCACCAGCATATGGTCTCACGAGAATTGTACAATAGGCTTATTTTACTTAATAAAACAACATATAAAAAAAATTATGTGGGTCAGGTACAGAAAGAGTGAACTAATAGCAGATATATGCCATTTTGGGTCTCCATAGTTCAAAAGCTAAAAAATTAGTCTAAATAAAGAACGCAAATAGCATATTTAAATTCCCAGGGCAGCGTTGCAAGGTCTACCAATGCCAATTTGGTGCTCACCATCAGGAGGAACTTTTACCCCTAAGACACTACATAACGTTTTACTGATTTTCTATCAAATTGTGTCTTCTTGGTATATTACATATAATAATATTTATATTCTTTTGTGTTGGAACTTCAGGGTAGATATCATTTTATGAATGTGCCCCTGTTTGTTTGTTGCTGGAGTAATACTATGTAGCTGAGTTTTACATGACAGAATTACGTAATGCATTTCCACATAGTAAAAAAACTATATTTTTTTCTGTAAATTAGAGCATGAACTTCTTCCATATGAACTACAAATTCACTATGCAAATTTTCTTCCTGATGTACAAGCAAAATTATAAATTCCGAGAGTTTTGTGTTCTAGCCGGAGCCTCAGCATCAGTCTTAATAATTAAGAGCATTCTGTCAAGGCCTAGAAATACTAACATATATTTTTCTGCTGAGATTAATATTGCTTTCGACTGAAGAAAGTGGAACTCCATGTTAATACAGCTCTGTGCAGCACTGGTTAAATTAAACTTTTATTTTTATAGGCGGAATGTTAATCTATATGCAAAGTGTAAGTGAAGATGTTATTTTAATTGCCTAGTAATTTACCTCTTGAATGACTACCATAACAATTCATCTCCAGTATGCTCAGTTTGCTGACTTAAATCCCAGCTTAGCTTCCCTGTTGTGTGTGTAAGACAGTTACTGCAATAGCTAGAGCTTGCTAAACCTTGGCATCATAACCTCAAGCGCTGCACCATGGGTTACTGCCCACTACCACTCTTTCACATTGTACACAGGCCAGAGTCACACTGCAGCGAGATACGGCCGAGTCTCGCAGGTTAAAACCAAGCTCTGGCACCGGCACCACTCTGGAGTGCCGTGCCAGAGCTTGGTTTTAACCTGCGAGACTCGGCCGTATCTCGCTGTGTGTGATCCATAAGACTCTGTTCACACCTTGTTCAGAGCATGTCCAGGACATTCATATACATATGAAATTCGGCCTTTGACTAGGGTCCTATTCATTATTGTAATTGCACCTTTATATGTTTAATTTTTGCAGATTTTTAATATGTGCTTTATTCTTCTTTTAATTTATACCTCTTTTAAAAGTATTATTTATCTGTTCAACTGCTTTTTTTTTATTTGTTTGGGCATGGATTGGCTTGGTGTTTCAAGAAGATTTTTTGGCTGATTCATCAATTGCAGCTTCTTAAAGTTCAAAACTTTTTGGGCAAATTTACTCCAGCTACACCCTGAAGTGTTTTTTGTGTGTGACTGAAATTTTGGGGCAAATGTTGCAATATTTTTGCAGAATATGTGACTTTTCTGCAATAAAAAGTAGTAAAAAATGTTAAAGACAAAAAAAGAGTACTGTATTTTTAATTTTGTGCAAAATTCGTAAAACATGTGAGCCATTTTGAAGATTTTGGCACAAAAACATCAATAAAAAAAAGAAAAGTGACATACATGATGAATCACGCATATGAGGCCTGGTACACTTTTCTGTGAAGAATCATAATTACAGACTATTTTTTTTATAAAATAAAAAACAAAATAGGCATGCCTATGTTTTTTTTCCTTTCCTGATATGCCAATGTACAACAGCCATGAATATTCCAAAAAGTTTGCGCATATGCTTGGCTCCTGAAGAAAATAGGCATAATGGCATAAATGTTGGAAAGTATGTGATATACTGTGTATGCCAAACTCATATAACAAGTGGATGTAAACAAAACCTAACAATTATAGATTGTAATATACAGTATGTTTCCATTAAAAACTTATGAACATAAGGATGAATGACCTCGGGGAGATCAAAACATCCAACACCGCGGAGACACCATCACATGTTTCTCAACGCAGTGATCCAGAACACTGCCCCCATTCCTTATGGGAAATATGCAAATGCATGCAGAAAAGCCGCGGAGACACCATCACGTGTTTCTCAACGCAAGCAATGAATAGCCAGGTCTTTCACTGGGAAGGAACAACCACGGGAAGGGCAGCATCCAATAAAGGAAAACCACCTATGCCAAAACATGGTATCCATCCACAGACAGCTGTTTCGGGGTATTTGCCCCTCATCAGTGTGGAGTAGGAAACTGGCTATTGGGAGCAGTGCCTAGTGAAAAGGCTATGAACATAAGGATGAATGACCTCGGGGAGATCAAAACATCCAACACAGCGGAGACACCATCACATGTTTCTCAACGCAGTGATCCAGAACACTGCCCCCATTCCTTATGGGAAATATGCAAGCATGCAGAAAAGCCGCGGAGACACCATCACGTGTTTCTCAACGCAAGCAATGAATAGCCAGGTCTTTCACCGGGAAGGAACAACCATGTCTGTGAATGGATACCATGTTTTGGCATAGGTGGTTTTCCTTTATTGGATGCTGCCCTTCCCGTGGTTGTTCCTTCCCGGTAATGCAGTATATAGGGGGCTATGAGGGGATTATACTGTATATAAGAGGCTATGTGGCGCACATATTGTATATACCAAGCCATGTGAGGCACATGCTGTTTATAAGAGGCTATGTGGGAGCTCATGCTGTATATAGGTGACTACGTGGGGCACACGCTGTATTTTGGGGGCTATATGGGGCACATGCTTTATATCAGAGGCTACATGAGACACATGCTGTATATCAGAGGCTATGTGGTCATATGCTGTATATCAGAAGCTATTTGGGGCACATGCTGTATATCAGAGGCTACATGAGAAACATGCTGTACATGGGAGATTACATGGGGCTCATACTGTACATGGAATGCTATGTGGGGGCTCATACTGCATATCAGAGGCTATGTGTGGCTCTTAAGTTACAGTACATAGGGGGCTGTGTGGGGACTCTTATTGTATATAGGGAGCTGTATGCGGGCTCATATGTTATATAGGGGATGTCAGCATACTTTATTTTCCTGAATATTAAATCATACAATTAATATTAATATAAAATAATTATAATTAATATGTTAATATTAATATTGAACAGAATTAATTTTAGCCTATTGCTTCAGCCCGCCACAAAAGTCACGGTCTTTTATGTGGACCCTCATAAAAATTAATTGTCCACCCTTGTCCTAAAGAACCACTCACACAGTATGATGGCACCAGAACTCCCGTATATATAGCATGAAGAGCTCACAGCCCCCTATACCAAATATGATGATCTCCACAGCCCTACACAAAGTATGAGGGTACCCAAGCACAATATGATGTTCTCAACAGATCCCATAGTCAGTGTGAGGGCACCCACACACAATATGATGTCCACTACAGGTCGAACATGCAGTAAGTGGGCCACCACAACATTCTATATAGCATGAGGGCTCCTACACACAATATGATGTCTCCCACAGATTCTATATGCATTGTGAGGGCTCCTCACACTATAATGTCACCCACAGCCCCCACAAAGTATAAGAGCCCACACAGGTTCACACACAATTAGTGTTGAGCATTCCGATACCGCAAGTATCGGGTATCGGCCGATACTTGCGGTATCGGAATTCCGATACCGGGATTCCGATACTTGCCGCGTATCGGATACCGGAATCGGAAGTTCCCAGATTCAAAATGCACAAATTCAGCCAATGAGAATGATTTCAAGTGTGGGCACATCCTGTTTAGCATGGAGGGCATGAAACTACTGGCATGGCTGTGATTGGCTGCTGAAATGATGTCATGATGCAGTTTAAAAGTCGCTGGCGCCATTTTGCGATCACTCTGCTGTGAATTCAGTTAGTGACAGGACGCTGTTTGCTGACTGAGGGCCAGTTTAGAGATAGCGATTTGCTTCTTTGTGCTTTCCAAAGGCTAATTTAGCAACCGCTGTGTTCACCTACTATTCACCTTGCTTTTGCCTTGTAGCGCTGTTTTCACAGCGATCTGCAAGGTCTGTGTGTGTGTGTGTGTGAGTGCAGCCCACACTCTAGTCTGAGTGCAGCCACATAGGCCATCCATAGCTGGTTGTATTCAGTTCAGGGAGGGTGGTTCATTGCCTCATACTGTCCTTTTTTTTTTTTTTTTTCCAAGTAGTGTAGTCTGCTGCTAATTTATTCAAAAAAATCCTATTAGTGTCTTTCCACCCGTCTCCAGCTAATTTGTGGAAAAACACTACATAGGATAACGTAGAGGAGGGTTTTTGGGCCTTGCAGCGCCGTTTACGGCTGTCTGCACGGTCTCCGTGTGACTGCAGCTCGCCCTGTAGTCTGTGAGCAGCCATAGCCTGGTTGTCTCCAGCTCAGGGTTGTTCACTGCGTCATACCGCAAAATCAATTTTCATTTTGTTTTAAGTAGTGCAGGCTGCTGCACATTTTTTCAAAAAATTCCTATTAGTGTCTTTCCACCCGTCTCCAGCTAATTTGTGGAAAAACACTACATAGGATAACGTAGAGGAGGGTTTTTGGGCCTTGCAGCGCCGTTTACGGCTGTCTGCACGGTCTCCGTGTGACTGCAGCTCGCCCTGTAGTCTGTGAGCAGCCATAGCCTGGTTGTCTCCAGCTCAGGGTTGTTAACTGCGTCATACCGCCAAATTAATTTTCATTTTGTTTTAAGTAGTGCAGGCTGCTGCACATTTTTTCAAAAAATTCCTATTAGTGTCTTTCCACCTGTCTCCAGCTAACTTGTGGAAAAACACTACATAGGATAACGTAGAGGAGGGTTTTTGGGCCTTGCAGCGCCGTTTACATCTGTCTGCACGGTCTCCGTGTGACTGCAGCTCTATCTGTTGTCAGTTCAGCCCCCAAAAAATAAATAAATAATAAAGTTCACCAAACACACCAGTGACACCACTTTACATTTGTGTAGGCCACATTAGCTCATATTAAAGTCTAGTCCACACTTTAGAAAATTAGTGTTTCTTATACCTGTTAGGAGTTGTTCAGGAATAAGCACACAAAGCCGTTAGTACTTTTCTGCTTATCTTTATCAGTCAACCAAGATGAAGAAGGCAGTGAGTAAGGCACGTGGGCGTGGGCGTGGGCGCGGAGCAGGGAGGGGACGTGGGGATTCTGTGCCTGCTGCGGGCACCGGTGACTCATCAGCACCCACTTTCACAAGGGAACAGTCATTCATGCGCAGCTTTGTCGCAGAGCGCCGTACACCGCTGCTGCGTGAAGAACAAATTGAAGCCGTTGTCGGATGGATGGCAGCTAATGCATCAACTTCAATTAGTGCCACATCCTCTCAGACACAGAGCACTGGAGAGCAGCCATCTGTCTCTTCACCACCTGCCAAATTGCCCAGGCAGACAGAGAGCCCAGGACAGGAGCCGTCTCTACTTCTGTTCTCTGAATCTCTTGGCTTGGAAACAGGGGGCCAGCCAAGCAGCATTGGAGAAATGGAAGAAGAGGCAGGGTGCAGTGATGCCCAACAGCTTTTTCTCTCTTCCTCTGAAGAGGCGGGTGGGCCAGTGGCTCCGGTCACCACATCGCAGGTCGCATCAGCTGATGATGACACTCAGGTGCCACTTACTGGTGCGTGCTCTGCTGCTGAGACTACCCAGGAGGAGCAGTTGGGGGCAGAGGGTAGTGTAGATGATGAGGTCCTTGACCCATCTTGGCGTGAGGGACAGGAAGGTGGTGGGAGCAGCTCTGAGGAAGAGATTCCCCGTACGGCCCAAAGAGGGAGAGGGAGGGGGAAGACTGCGGATCCTGCAGCCTCCGCTTTGGCACCCGTTAGGAGCATGTCTCTTCCAAAAGCCAAAAAGGGCGCTCCCAAGACTTGCAGTGCCTGGTCCTTTTTTGACACAGTTGCAGCTGACATTTGCTATGTCAAATGCAAGGTGTGTCATCACAAAGTCAAAAGAGGTCGAAATGTCAGCAACCTCAATACCTCCAACATGTGGAAACATGTGCGCACCAGGCACCCGGCGGAGTTAGAAAAACACACTGAAGAGCTAGGCCAACCAACAGCGGCAGCTACCACCTCTTCAGCTCGTGTTGCCTCTTCCTCCAGCTCACACGCAGCTGGTTCGGCTTCCTCCCAGGATCGCCGTGGAAGAACCTCTGGCCCTGTTGTCCAGAGACCCGCTGTAATTCCACCCGCAGCACCACTTTCCCAGTCATCCACACACTCCCAGCCCAGTCTACAGCCATCGGTAGTACAGGCATGGGAGAAAAGGCGGCCTTTCTCGTCAAACCACCCACGAGCACAGGCTCTGACTGCAGGCATTGCCAAACTTCTGTCACTGGAAATGCTGTCATTCAGGCTGGTGGAGACTGACAGCTTCCGTGACTTGATGTCATTGGCAGTCCCACAGTACAATGTGCCCAGCCGCTTTTACTTCAGCAGGCAAGCCGTCCCTGCCCTGCACAAGCATGTGGAGGGACACATAAAACACGCGCTACTGAACGCCGTCAGTAGCAAGGTCCACCTCACCACCGATGCGTGGACCAGTCAACATGGACAGGGGCGATACCTTTCCCTCACTGCCCATTGGGTTAATGTCGTTGAGCCGGGTACAGATCGTGCGAGTGGCGCAGGACGTGTCCTGCCCACTCCAAGGATTGCAGGAATCCATTCTGTACCCATTGACTCCTCCTCCTACACCAGTTCCTCAGAATCATCGCTGCAGGAGCCGTCACAGTCCACCTCCACATGGACCCGTGATGAACGTGTACCTGTTACGACCGACATGAGCACAGCCGTGGCCAAACGTCAACAGGCCGTCTTGAAATTAATTTATTTGGGGAATTGAAGCCACACAGCGCAGGAGCTCTGGAATGCCATCAAGCAGGAGAGCGATGTGTGGTTTGTGCCAGCGAATCTCCAGCCAGGCATGGTAGTGTGTGATAATGGCCGAAATCTGGTGGCAGCTCTGGGCCTCGGCAACCTCACTCACATCCCATGTCTGGCACATGTGCTCAATTTGGTCGTGCAGAGTTTTCTGAGGGACTATCCGGATCTTGATGCACTGCTGCACAAGGTCCGCCTAGAGTGTGCTCACTTGCGGCGTTCCAGCACGGCAAAAGCGCGCATTGCGGCTCTGCAGCGCCGACACCGCCTGCCGGAACATCGCATCATATGTGACCTACCTACCAGGTGGAATTCCACGTTACATATGTTGGAGCGGTTGTGTGAGCAGCAGCAAGCTGTAATGGAGTACCAGCTGCTTCAGGTGCAAAGAAGTCGCAGTCAGCGCCGTACAGACTTCACAACCACAGAGTGGGCCACTATGAATGACGTCTGCCAGGTTTTGCGTCCCTTTGATTATTCCACGCGGATGGCGAGTGCAGATGATGCACTAGTCAGCATGACTGTCCCCCTTATCTGCCTGCTTGAAAAATCACTGCAAGCGCTAAGGGATGATGTTGTGGAAGAGGTGGAGGATGAGGATTCAGCATTTCCATCATCTTCTGGACAGTCAGCGCCACGTGGTTCCTCACAAACGCGTAGGCAGGGGACAGTTTGTGAGGAGGATGAGGAGGAGTCAATGGAGGAGGAAGAAATCCGTCCAGAGGAGGGAGTTACACAATTGTCCAGTACTCAGTGTGTACAGCGAGGGTGGGGTGATGACGAGCGGGCAGAGATCACGCCTCCAGCAGGGGACAGCGTTTCTTGGGCAGTTGGCAGTCTGCAGCACATGGTGGATTACATGCTGCAGTGCCTGAGAAACGACCGCCGCATCGCCCACATTCTCAACATGTCTGATTATTGGGTGTTCACCCTCCTCGATCCTCGCTACCGGGACAACGTAGAAAGCCTCATCACACCGTTGAACCGTGAGCGAAAAATGCGGGAGTACCAAGACACACTGGTCAATTCCATCATCTTCTCCATTCCAACTGAGAGAAGTGCTGCTAGTGCATTCCAAAGCAGCTCAGTGCGTCCAGGCAGTGGTGGAGGCTCTGCACAAAGAGGGAGCAGAAGCAGTGCCTCTGCCCAAGGCAAGACCAGTATGGCCCAACTGTGGCACAGTTTTCTGTGCCCGCCACAAAAGTCTACACCATCACAGACGGCTCCAGTCAGCAGGAGGCAACGGTTCCGTCAGATGGTGACAGACTACATGTCTTGCCCTCTTGCTGTACTCCCAGACGGCTCTTCCCCTTTCAAGTTTTGGGTCTCAAAGCTGGATACATGGCCAGAGCTAAGCCAGTATGCATTGGAGGTGCTGTCTTGCCCTGCGGCCAGTGTATTATCGGAACGTGTCTTTAGTGCTGCAGGTGGTGTACTAACTGACCGTCGCATGCGACTATCCTCCGATAACGTTGACCGGCTTACTTTCCTGAAAATGAACAAGGCCTGGATCTCGCAGGAATTTGCCACTCCTCTTCCTGATTAAATCATTAGGTGACTGTCTACAGTATCCAGGTCTCCTGTTGTGTTCATCTTTCTACCACCTGAACTTAAATTCCTGGGCTCCAACACCGCCAGTTGAGGCTCAGAAGTGCCGTCTGCACAGTCAAAACATACGACCCAGTGTTATTGGGTTTCAGTAACGTCAGCTGATCCCCAGCTGTGTAGCCGGCAATGTGTCCTGCGACCGCCACGCTGACACAACAACTGAAATGTAAGGGAACCTGTCCCCCCCCCCCCAAGGCGTTTGTTACTGAAAGAGCCACCTTGTACAGCAGTAATGCTGGACAAGGAAAAGGTAGCTATTTTTGTTTAGCTCCTTGCACACGCAGAACTTAACACTTATAAAATGTGTCCACTGATACCGTGTGACCGTCCCGGAGGTGGGACTTTCCTTCGTAATATGACGCAGCACAGCCGTCATTCCTACCCCCTTGGCGCCGTGCCCCGGCTCCTCAGCGTTGTTTGATTCCGTCCCGGAGCCTGCGCTGTTATGTTATCCCTTGGCCAGGCACACTTAGCGCTGCCCGTCTTCTGACATCATTTGGTGTCAGGATGGCTGCGCCTGTGCGGCCGCGCTGGCCGAGAGCCCGCCTCGCAGTGTCTTCTGATTTAATCCCACTGGGGGCCTGAGATCCATGGACATGCGCAGTGCATATCTGAACCTCCACCTCTCACTCATCTCCCTACGGCTTCTTCAGACTGTGCGGTGTCAGCTGGTCCCTAATAGCATGCCACGGCCGTGACACCGCACAGTCTTAAGAAGCCGTAGGGAGGGGAGTGAGAGGCGAGGATATGCACTGCGCATGGCCACGGATCCCAGGCCCGCGGTGGGATTACATTAGACGACACTGCGAGGCGGGCTTTCGGCCAGCGCGGCCGCACAGGCGCAGCCAGCCTGACACCAAATGATGTCAGAAGATGGGCAGCGCTAAGTGTGCCTGGCCAAGGGATAACATAACAGCGCAGGCTCCGGGACGGAATCAAACAACGCTGAGGAGCCGGGGCACGGCGCCAAGGGGGTAGGAATGACGGCTGTGCTGCGTCATATTACGAAGTAAAGGCCCACCTCCGGGACGGTCACACGGTATCAGGGGACACATTTTATAAGTGTTTAGTTCTGTGTTTGCAAGGAGCATCATGAAAAGAGCCACCTTTTCCTTTTGCATCTTTTTTGCTGCACAAGCTGGCTCTTTCAGCTACAAACGCCTTGGGGGGGTTAAAGGTTCCCTTTCGACTTTCTCCAATCAGGCTTCGGCCTACATTGTGTTCCTCTGCTTCTCCTCCTGTCCCTGGGCTCCAACACCGCTAGTTGTTGCCTGGTAGTGCTGTACGCACAGTCAACAGTCGCTCCTCTGTTATTGGGGTTCAGTAACGTCAGCTGTTCCCCTGCTGTGTGTGTGGCAATCCCTCCTACCTCCTCCTACCTCCTCCACCTCCTCCTCCTCCACCTGTCCCTGGGCTCCAACACCGCTAGTTGCCGTCCAGTAGTGCTGTACGCACAGTCAACAGTCCCTCCTCTGTTATTGGGGTTCAGTAACGTCAGCTGTTCCCCAGCTGTGTGTGTGGCAATCCCTCCTATCTCCTCCTCCTCCTCCACCTGTCCCTGGGCTCCAACAACGCTAGTTGCCGTCCAGAAGTGCTGTACGCACAGTCAACAGTCCCTCCTCTGTTATTGGGGTTCAGTAACGTCAGCTGTTCCCCTGCTGTGTGTGTGGCAATCCCTCCTATCTCCTCCACCTCCTCCTCCTCCACCTGTCCCTGGGCTCCAACAACGCTAGTTGCCGTCCAGAAGTGCTGTACGCACAGTCAACAGTCCCTCCTCTGTTATTGGGGTTCAGTAACGTCAGCTGTTCCCCTGCTGTGTGTGTGGCAATCCCTCCTACCTCCTCCTACCTCCTCCACCTCCTCCTCCTCCACCTGTCCCTGGGCTCCAACACCGCTAGTTGCCGTCCAGTAGTGCTGTACGCACAGTCAACAGTCCCTCCTCTGTTATTGGGGTTCAGTAACGTCAGCTGTTCCCCAGCTGTGTGTGTGGCAATCCCTCCTATCTCCTCCTCCTCCTCCACCTGTCCCTGGGCTCCAACAACGCTAGTTGCCATCCAGAAGTGCTGTACGCACAGTCAACAGTCCCTCCTCTGTTATTGGGGTTCAGTAACGTCAGCTGTTCCCCTGCTGTGTGTGTGGCAATCCCTCCTACCTCCTCCACCTCCTCCTCCTCCACCTGTCCCTGGGCTCCAACAACGCTAGTTGCCGTCCAGAAGTGCTGTACGCACAGTCAACAGTCCCTCCTCTGTTATTGGGGTTCAGTAACGTCAGCTGTTCCCCTGCTGTGTGTGTGGCAATCCCTCCTATCTCCTCCACCTCCTCCACCTGTCCCTGGGCTCCAACAACGCTAGTTGCCATCCAGAAGTGCTGTACGCACAGTCAACAGTCCCTCCTCTCTTATTGGGGTTCAGTAACGTCAGCTGTTCCCCTGCTGTGTGTGTGGAAATCCCTCCTACCTCCTCCTACCTCCTCCACCTCCTCCTCCTCCACCTGTCCCTGGGCTCCAACACCGCTAGTTGCCGTCCAGTAGTGCTGTACGCACAGTCAACAGTCCCTCCTCTGTTATTGGGGTTCAGTAACGTCAGCTGTTCCCCAGCTGTGTGTGTGGCAATCCCTCCTATCTCCTCCTCCTCCTCCACCTGTCCCTGGGCTCCAACAACGCTAGTTGCCGTCCAGAAGTGCTGTACGCACAGTCAACAGTCCCTCCTCTGTTATTGGGGTTCAGTAACGTCAGCTGTTCCCCTGCTGTGTGTGTGGCAATCTCTCCTACCTCCTCCACCTCCTCCTCCTCCACCTGTCCCTGGGCTCCAACAACGCTAGTTGCCGTCCAGAAGTGCTGTA
Organism: Ranitomeya variabilis; assembly: GCF_051348905.1. Classification (NCBI taxonomy): domain Eukaryota; kingdom Metazoa; phylum Chordata; class Amphibia; order Anura; family Dendrobatidae; genus Ranitomeya; species Ranitomeya variabilis. The sequence goes on from NC_135232.1 coordinate 397,715,634, forward strand.
CGCACAGTCAACAGTCCCTCCTCTGTTATTGGGGTTCAGTAACGTCAGCTGTTCCCCTGCTGTGTGTGTGGCAATCCCTCCTATCTCCTCCACCTCCTCCTCCTCCACCTGTCCCTGGGCTCCAACAACGCTAGTTGCCGTCCAAAAGTGCTGTACGCACAGTCAACAGTCCCTCCTCTGTTATTGGGGTTCAGTAACGTCAGCTGTTCCCCTGCTGTGTGTGTGGCAATCCCTCCTACCTCCTCCACCTCCTCCTCCTCCACCTGTCCCTGGGCTCCAACACCGCTAGTTGCCGTCCAGTAGTGCTGTACGCACAGTCAACAGTCCCTCCTCTGTTATTGGGGTTCAGTAACGTCAGCTGTTCCCCAGCTGTGTGTGTGGCAATCCCTCCTATCTCCTCCTCCTCCTCCACCTGTCCCTGGGCTCCAACAACGCTAGTTGCCGTCCAGAAGTGCTGTACGCACAGTCAACAGTCCCTCCTCTGTTATTGGGGTTCAGTAACGTCAGCTGTTCCCCTGCTGTGTGTGTGGCAATCCCTCCTACCTCCTCCTACCTCCTCCACCTCCTCCTCCTCCACCTGTCTCTGGGCTCCAACACCGCTAGTTGCTGTCCAGTAGTGCTGTACGCACAGTCAACAGTCCCTCCTCTGTTATTGGGGTTCAGTAACGTCAGCTGTTCCCCAGCTGTGTGTGTGGCAATCCCTCCTATCTCCTCCTCCTCCTCCACCTGTCCCTGGGCTCCAACAACGCTAGTTGCCGTCCAGAAGTGCTGTACGCACAGTCAACAGTCCCTCCTCTGTTATTGGGGTTCAGTAACGTCAGCTGTTCCCCTGCTGTGTGTGTGGCAATCCCTCCTACCTCCTCCACCTCCTCCTCCTCCACCTGTCCCTGGGCTCCAACAACGCTAGTTGCCGTCCAGAAGTGCTGTACGCACTGAGCCAAACACCTCGCCAATGTGTTAGTGGGGTTCAGCACCGCCAGCTGTTCCCCTGCTGTGCAGCCGGCAACGTGTACTGCGACCGCCACGCAGGCACAACAAGTTAAATTTAAGGGAACCTGCCCCCCCCCCCAGTCGTTTGTTACTGAAGGAGCCACCTTGTGCAGCAGTAATGATGCAAAGGGAAAAAGTGCCTCTTTTTGTGGTGCTCCTTGCATATGCTGAACCTAACACTTATGAAAAGTGTCCCCTCCTACCGTGATACCGTCCGGTAGGTGGAACTTTCCTTTGTGATGTGACGCAGCACAGCCGTCATTCTTACCCCCTTGGCGCCGTGCGCCGCCTCCTCAGCGTTGTTTGAATCAGTCCCGGAGCCTGCGCTGTTAGGTTAGCCCTTGGCCATGCACACATTTTGCGCTGCCCGTCTTCTGACATCATTTGGTGTCAGGCTGGCTGCGCCTGTGTGGCCGCGCTGGCCGAGAGCCCGCCTCGTAGTGTCTTCTGATTTAATCCCACTGGGGGCCTGAGATTCATGGACATGCGCAGTGCATATCTGAACCTCCACCTCTCACTCATCTCCCTACGGCTTCTTCAAACTGTGCGGTGTCAGCTGGTCCCTAATAGCATGCCACGGCCGTGACACCGCACAGTCTGAAGAAGCCGTAGGGAGGTGAGTGAGAGGTGGAGGTTCAGATATGCACTGCGCATGTCCATGGATCTCAGGCCCCCAGTGGGATTAAATCAGAAGACACTACGAGGCGGGATCTCGTCCAGCGCGGCCGCACAGGCTCAGCCAGCCTGACACCAAATGATGTCAGAAGACGGGCAGCGCAAAATGTGTGCATGGCCAAGGGCTAACCTAACAGCGCAGGCTCCGGGACTGATTCAAACAACGCTGAGGAGGCGGCGCATGGCGCCAAGGGGGTAAGAATGACGGCTGTGCTGCGTCACATCACAAAGGAAAGTTCCACCTACCGGACGGTATCACGGTAGGAGGGGACACTTTTTATAAGTGTTAGGTTCAGCATGTGCAAGGACCATAATTAAAAGAGCTGAGTTTACCTTTTCCAGCATTAGTGCTGTACACGATGGCTCTTTCAGCTACAAACGCCTGGGGGGGGGGGTTAAAGTTTCCCTTTCAACTTGCTCCAGTGCAGGCTTCGGCCTACACTCTGCTCCCTCTCCTCCTCCTGCTGACCCTGGGCTCTAACACCGCCAGTTGGGGCCCAGATGTGCTAGCTGCACAGAGCCAAACACCAGCCAATGTGTCAGTGGGGTTCAGCACCGCCAGCTGTTCCCCTGCTGTGTAGCCGGCAACGTGTCCTGCAACAGCCACGCAGACACAAGAACTGAAATAGAAGGAAACCTGTCCCCCCTCCCCCAGGCGTTATTACGTTTTACAGCCACCTTGTACGACAGTAATGCTGCATGTGTGCAAGGTGGCTCAGAAACTTATTCTCCTTGCCCATGTTGAAGTGAACACGTCTAAAAATGAGTCCTCTGCGACCATTAAAACGTCCCTCAGGTGTGATTTTCCTTTGTATTGACACGCAACAAGCTCCTTGGTAGCGCTGCCCGTCTTCTGGCATCATTGTTTGGCTGCCTGCGCCTCTGCGGCCGCCTTGCCCCACACAACGCCCCTCGGTGTCTTATTTATTGGGACTGCGAGGGTGTGATTGATGGGCATGAACGGTGCATTTCTTCGCCTGTCCCTCATCTCCTTCCGCCTTCTTCGGACTGTGCGTCTTCATGGCCGTGCCATGCGATAAGGGATCAGCTGACGCCGCATAGTCTGAAGCGGGTGTAAGAACCCAAGCGAGAGGCGAACATATGTACTGCGCCAGGCCATGAATCCCAGCCCCGCAGTGTTTTAACAATGTTAAGACACTGGGGGGCTGGGATTCATGGTCATCGCAAACCGCAACGGCCGACATAACATGATGTCAGAGGATGGGCAGCGCTAACAGCGCAAGGCCAAGGGATAACACAAAAGCGCAGACTCCTGTGCAACAAATAACGATGCTCAGGAGGCCGCGCAAAGCACCAAGGTGGCATTTTTGCCAGCTGTACTGCGTCTCTTTACGAAGGGAACTCACGCCTCAAAATCAGTTTGACTGTGTAAGGGCCTAAATGTTATACGTGTTCCTTTCAGCGTGTGCAAGGAGCAAAATTAAAAGAGCAACCTTTGACTTGTGCAGCATTACTGCTGCATAAGCTGTGGCTCTTCTACTTTGTAACCCCTTAGGGGGGGTTAAAGGTTACCTTTGAAATTGGTTCAATTAGGCTTCGGCCTACACTCTGCTCCCCCTGCAGAGCCCGGGCTCCAACACCGCCAGTTGGGGCCCGGTACTGCTAGCTGCACAGAGCCAAACACCAGCCAATGTGTCAGTGGGGTTCAGCACCGCCAGCTGTTCCCCTGCTGTGCAGCCGGCAACGTGTCCTGCAACAGCCACGCAGGCACAACAGACCCAAAGCTGCCGCCAGTGCAGGCTTCAGCCTACACTCTGCTCCATCTCCTCCTCCTGCTGACCCCGGGCTCTAACACCGCCAGTTGGGGCCCGGTACTGCTAGCTGCACAGAGAAAAACACCAGCCAATGTGTCAGTGGGGTTCAGCACCGCCAGCTGTTCCCCTGCTGTGCAGCCGGCATCGTGTCCTGCAAAAGCCACGCAGACACAAGAACTGAAATTGAAGGGAACCTGTCCCCCCTCCCCCAGGCATTTGTACGTTTTACAGCCACCTTGTACAGCGGTAATGCTGCATGTGTGCAAGGTGGCTCATAAACGTATTCTCCTCGCACATGTGGAACTGAAAACACGTCTAAAATGTGTCCTCTGTGTGACCATTTAACCGTCCCGGTGGTGTGACTTTCCTTTGTAATGACACGCTGCAACCCCCTTGGTAGCGCTGCCCGTCTTCTGGCATCATTGTTTGGCTGCCTGCGCCTCTGCGGCCGCCCTGACCCACACAACGCCCCTCGGTATCTTATTTATTGGGACTGCGAGGGTGTGATTGATGGGCATGAGCAGTGCATCAGTTCGCCTGTCCCTCATCTCCTTCCGCCTTCTTCAGACTGTGCGGCTTCATGGCCGTGGCATGCGATAAGGGATCAGCTGACGCCGCACAGTCGGAAGCGGGTGTAAGGACCCGAGTGTGAGAGGCGAACATATGTGCTGCGCCAGGCCATGAATCCCAGCCCCGCAGTGTTTTAACAATGTTAAGACACTGCGGGGCTGGGATTCATGGTCATCGCGAACCGCACCGGCCGACATTAAATGATGTCAGAAGATGGGCAGCGCTAACAGCGCTAGGCCAGGGGATAACATGACAGCGCAGACTCCTGTACAGCAAATAACAACGCTCAGGAGGCTGCACCCAGCACCAAGGTGGGATTCTTGACATCTGTGCTGCGTCTCATTACAAAGGGAACTCGCGCCTCCAACACAGTTTGACTGTATAAAGGGCTAAATGTTATACGTGTTTCATTCAGCGTGTGCAAGGAGAAACGTTAAAAGAGCAACCTTTGACTTGTGCAGCACTACTGCTGCATAAGCTGTGGCTCTTCTACTTTGTAACCCCTGAGGGGGGGTTAAAGGTTACCTTTGAAATTGGTTCAATTAGGCTTCGGCCTACACTCTGCTCCCCCTGCAGAGCCCGGGCTCCAACACCGCCAGTTGGGGCCCGGTACTGCTAGCTGCACAGAGCCAAACACCAGCCAATGTGTCAGTGGGGTTCAGCACCGCCAGCTGTTCCCCTGCTGTGCAGCCGGCAACGTGTCCTGCAACAGCCACGCAGGCACAACAGACCCAAAGCTGCCGCCAGTGCAGGCTTCGGCCTACACTCTGCTCCATCTCCTCCTCCTGCTGACCCCGGGCTCTAACACCGCCAGTTGGGGCCCGGTACTGCTAGCTGCACAGAGAAAAACACCAGCCAATGTGTCAGTGGGGTTCAGCACCGCCAGCTGTTCCCCTGCTGTGCAGCCGGCATCGTGTCCTGCAAAAGCCACGCAGACACTTGCTCTTGTACCTTCTGCTCCCCATCCTGGTTCCAGTACCATCAGCTGGTTCCGGGCAGAGCCTTTGGCTTAGGTGCCTCCCTCTGGGTATCCGAGTTCCACCAACGTCAGGTGGTCCTTGGTAGTGCTTTCAGGCACGGGTACCTCCTGCTTAGTAACCGGGTTCCAGTAACGTCAGCTGGTCCTCGGTAGTTCCATTGGCTCTTGGACCTTCGGCTACCCATCCGGGTTCCAGCACCGTCAGCTGGTTCTCGGCACTGTCTTTTGCTCTTGTACCTTCTGCTCCCCATTCTGGTTCCAGTACCGTCAGCTGGTTCCGGGCAGAGCCTTTGGCTTAGGTGCCTCCCTCTGGGTATCCGAGTTCCACCAACGTCAGGTGGTCCTTGGTAGTGCTTTCAAGCACGGGTACCTCCTGCTTAGTAACCGGGTTCCAGTAACGTCAGCTGGTCCTCGGTAGTTCCATTGGCTCTTGGACCTTCGGGTAGTCATCCGAGTTCCAGTTCCATCAGCTGGTTCTCGGCATTTTCTCAGCCTTCTTGTACCTTCTGCTACATTTCCAAGTTCAAGAGACTAAACACGATGACCCGGAAGACCACCCCTAAGATGACGACGACACCAGAGACGACAACCACCGTGATGACGACGACCCTGGAGACGATGACCCTGAAGACCACCCCGATGACGACGACCCCGGAGACGACGACCCTGAAGACCACCCCGATGACGACGACCACGGAGACGACGACCCTGGAGACGACGACGACCTGGAAGTCCGAGAAGCAGAAGAACAAGAGGCTGCAGAACAAAGAGCAGAAGAACATTAAGCATAAGACTAAATATCAGAGCAAAAAATATTATCTAAATTATAAGCAGAAGAAGACTAAGCAGTGTATGGGGGTGAGTCCGTTCCTCCTCGTGGTGCCCCTGGATAAAGCCTGATGCTGCAGGCCAAACTGAACGCGGACAAATGTAACTGTTTTGTGACAGGCAGAACGGAAGGTGTAATCTTCAAACTTTTATAGATAACAACTACGGGAATGCCTGTCACAAATAAGAATATGATGAAGAAGTAGAATATGATGAAGATAATAGTAAAATAAAAAGAATATGAACAATGTAACCAAAAAAATAATAGGTAGAAGATGAAGAAGAAGATGAATAAGGTGAAGAAGTTGATGTCAAAGAAGCTGATGATGAAGAAAATGAAGAAGAAAGTGTGGGAGAAGTAAAAAAGAAGGTGAAGGGCGTGGAAGTAGTGAAACATCAATATCTGACAAAATAAAAAAAAAATTAACATAGTCAAAATCTTTCTACCGCCGAACGTCATAAAAAACAAAACAAAATCCTGCTATTCTATTACATTGGGCTAAACCTCTGTGCCTTTAATGTCTCCGCCACGTCCCCCAATACATCCTACATTATTCTTAGTTGTTTTCCTTCATGTAGAATGAACCTACAAGGAAAGAAAGGGTTTATTTTAATTCCGATATTTTCATCCCTTTGACTTGCATTGGGATCGGGTATCGGTATCGGATTAGATCCGATACTTTGACGGTATCGGCCGATACTTTCCGATACCGATACTTTCCGATATCGGAAGGTATCGCTCAACACTACACACAATATGATGTTCCCCTACAACCCTAACATACAGTTTGAGAATCCTCACACACTATGAAGGCCCCCACACACAATCTGATAGCCCTTGCAGCCCCCCACACACACATTATGATGCCCACACAAGGCATCATGTTCCTCACAAGTGCTGACAATATAAAAAAGTATGCAAATTACCCCCGATGTCTGCTCCAGTCAGTGCACTGTGCCAACTGAGGCTCCGTCTGCACAGGACGTCATTGCACCTGCTATGCTGGGTTTTCACATGCATTGGCAGAGTGGTGCTGCAGGGAGCTAACAGCTCCCTCCTACACCACTCTATTCAACAGTATCTGCATACTATGGATGCAGCATTAAGATAAGCATTAAGATTGCAGATAACTGGTTAATCTGCAGGTTAATAGTATTGCTAACCTGCCTGGCGCCTGCGCTTAGCTGATCGCTGCGGGGAGAAAATTAACTTTGTTCCCCCCCAGCAGAGTTTGGCATCCAGTTGTAAGAGTGTGTTGGGATCAAGTCATACCCTGCATCCCTTCCTAGTTTAGTGTTACATGGTTTATTGTGATGACATATGTGCAATGTATATTTGTTTATTTTTATAAGTCTAGGGACATAGTTAGGAAACGATAGCACAAGTGTAGGATTTAGTCAGAGTAGTAAGAACTGTTAAACTTGGGCTTAGTACAGTGGAGGGTACTGTAGTTTAGGAAGTTGGGAAAGTTCAGTGCAGAAATAGTTAAGGCTATAGGGAATTTCTCAGTTGGGAGGGCTACGAGTAGGTATATTTGGGACACTTCCTAGTTTAGTGCAGTTAGTAGTTGGATGAAGATCTGTAAGTTTAATCTAGAAACGAGTTCAAAGAAGGACCAACTGTTCACAGTCATAGGGCTGAAAGTCACACATGTACAAGGAAACGGGAGCAACATGAGAATGGCAGCGATTAGGTTCAGTGGGATATCTCAGAATGTCCAAGCCCTACAGTCTGGAAAAGGTATGGAAGGGGCATCCTTTATTACTCCCTCGGAGGGGAAAATGGGCAGGGATCCCTAAGCAAGAACTAGCTCGGGAAGTCGAGAAGTTGTCGTTTCAGGGTCAAAGATTGCCAAGAGAGCAAGGGACATAGCAACTGGAAGGAACTGTGATCAGTGAAAATTACTGTGCAGTATCTGTGGCTGATCTGAACTTGTTGAGTAAAGTTGAAATGTTAAATATGGACTTGGATTCTATCAGTCAATATGTGGTGACATCTGGAACTGAGACCATGCAATCTGAGGAGATCTCCAATCCATAAGTGAGTGATATCCACTGTACACAAACCATATGACAGACAGGACATTATATTTTCTTTGCAGGGTGCCAGGGTGTGCCGAAACAGCAGCTACTTGCCTGACTACCACCCTGGCCACCTCACACAGTCACTGTGGCAGTCCAGTCACCACTCTGAAAATACAGAGCAGTGGCTGTAACTGCATCCCCTGCCCTTAATGACAGCCTGCACCAATGCAGAGTCAGTAAGGGTCAGGGGTACAGTTACAGCCACAGCTTTGCATGCATTCTCAGAGTAGAGACTAAACTAGCGCCAACACCGTCCCCATGACTGAAACCCGAACGCTGCCCGAAGGATTAAAGTTAATTTTCTCCCCGTAGCATTTAGGTAAGTGGGGAGCCGGGCATGTTAATAATGCTATTAACCTGCAGATTAACCCCATATTTTCAGGTTAATAGCGTAATTTCTTGGTACATGTTCCCTTTAAATACCCTGATTTAAAAGTTACATTACCTATTCAAATCATGCAGTAAGTAATACCTTGCAGTTGAGTCAGGATCTGACCACTGGAACCTCCATGAATCCTGAAAAAAAGAACTCTAAAAAGCGCCTTCAGAACAGAGCAGTGGCTGCGCATGCGCGTTCCTTTAGTGTTCATTCTGTATAGGACTAGTGGAAACAGCTAAGCGGCCTATCTCTGGAAATGCTATAGATAATGAATGGTGGCCACTGCTCCATTCTGATTGGGCATTTTAGAGCCTTGATTTTGCGAACCATGGAGGTACGACCACTTTAAGGCCGGAGTCACACTAGCGAGAAATACGGACAAGTGCACTCGGACCAATGGTTATCTATGGGGACGCTCCCATCATCCATTGTTTTCTCGGCCGTATTATATATGCGGAGGAAATTGCAGCATGCTGTGATTGTCACTGTATTACACCCAAAATACGCCAATGAAAGTCTTAAGGTGTGCGAGAAAAACTCTCACACCACATGGACAATCAGTGTGACTTGCGAGAAATAGGTTTAACACACACACAAGTTTAACATCTTTATTGCACTCTCAATCCAAGCAAAGCCCTCGTTCTTCTGTGAAAAAATGCAAAATAAAAAAACAATGTCCCATACCTGTCCGCCGTGCAGTCAAGTCCCACGCTGCAATCCATCTCAAGGGGTTAAAATATTTACAAACCAGAGCGGTGCTAATGCTACCGGTTGTGCTGTAAATGACGGAGGAATGAATGAAAAGCTGCCTGCGCAGCCTCCCCGCCTGACCGGACATGAACTCTGTAGTGTGGGAAATTTTCTGAACATTTTCCCACGCTATCAAGTTCACCGTGTCAGGCGGGGAGTCAGCGCAGCCTAAGTGATGTCAGCGGAGTGCAATAAAGATATTATAACTGTGTGATTCATTATTTAATTAAAAGACTTTATTCTTAATGTGTGTGTATTTTTAACCCTTTCATACTATTGGATTAATAATGGATAGATGTCTTATTGACATCTCTCCTTTATTAACCAGGCTTAATGTCTCCTTACAATAGCAAGGTGACATTAACCCCTTATTACCCCATATGCCACTGCCACAGGGCAATGGGAAGAGAGAGGCTAAGTGCCAGAATAGGCGCATCTTGCAGATGCGCCTTTTCTGGGGTAGCTGAGGTCAGATTTTTTTAGCCATGGGGACCAATAACAAAGGTCCCTCTCTAGGCTATTAATATCTACACTCAGTCACTGGTTTTCCCTCTCTGGTGGAGAAAATTGTGCAGGAGCCCACGTCAGTTTTTTCCGTGAATTAATCCTTTAATTTAACACCTACAGCTCCAAAATTTTACACACACACTGCTAACATTATTAGTCAGGGACATATAAAAATCTAACGGATACGCAATGGTTTACTGTATGTAAACCATGTCTCATATCCTGTCGTGTTCTGTAATGATTTTACAGATGCCGACAATTGAATTATCGGCTATTCTGCTATCTAGCTTTGTATGAAATACAAAAGATATATATGTGTCTCACTGACATATATATATATAGAGAGAGACTATATACAGTATATGTTTGCACAAATATTTGAGGCCATGGATCCATTATATGTCCATTTTGCAAGCCGGCGAGAAAATCTTGCCATACGGATGACATACGGATACTTTAATGAGAAAAAAATCACATCCTCGCACTGCACACGGATGACATATGGATCACTGTTGGGGAACCGTATTTTTATACGTTGTGAGTGACGCCGGCTTAATAGATGGTAACTTTTAATAATGGGAATTGACCTTTTATATTATTTATTCAGCATTGATAGGACATTGCGCAGATGACCTTATCTAACTTCATGCTGCCCTTGAGCTCATGCCCAGATTTTGGAAATAAAAGTTTATTCTTTGAATCCTAGCTTCTACAAAGTACCAATCCTTTACTGCTATTTACATTTCCTATACAGAGTAATTATATTAGAATACTGTTCACTGGCTTCTTGCCTGTAAACACATGACATTTTCCTAGGATATCCTTCATCATATATCTTTTTGTGAGCACACATTGAATTGCATAGGTCTTGACCTAAGCATTTTGGAAGAATGCATCAGAGCAAGATCTTATTCTACTGTTGCTTGGAAACAGAACCTTAGCCAAAAATATACAGAAATACCATTGAAATATGAAACTGCTGGTTCAGACACCAAAAGGTAGAGATAAAAAGGAATATTTTCTAAAACAACATGATAACTGAGGTTTAAATTTATATTCTCCTTGGGTACAATGAAAATCTTCCTAAGTTTTATTCTGTTTTTTTGTTGTTGTTTTTGCCTCCAATGTTACAAAGCAAAAGGGTCAATTTATTTGAGGTTGCTAGGCAGCTACCAGAATTTATTAGGCACATGCTTATGTCCAAAACTCTATTTACCTGCAGATATGGGGTTTATCTATAGGTTTATAGAATTCTAAAGCTGCCTGGCCACTGCAGGAAATTAACTTTATTCCTCCTCCGGCTCTCAGTCATAGAGACTTGCTGACGTGGCTTCAATTATCACTTACTATAGAGTTAGTGGTCGCTGTGATTATGCCCTGACACACTAACTGACAGCCATCTTTGCACTTATACGAGTCAACAGTCGCTGATATTCTTCATATGTATGACCTGTAGGGGTAGAGTGGCAAGATGGAAACCTTTTCTTACAAAGATAAACATCTAAGCTCAGCTATGTTTTGCCAAAACCTAGATAAAGTCTGTCAAAAGCACGTTGGAAAATGTGCTATGGTCTGATGAGTCCAAGGGTGAACTTTTTGGCCATAATTCCAAAAGGTATGTTTGGCTAAAGCTGTACATCACCAAAAGAACAGAATTCACACAGTGAAACATGGTGGAGGTAGCATTATGCTTTTGAGCAATACTTCAGCAGGTGGAACTTAGGCTTTAGTCAAGGTGGAGGGGATTATGAACAGTTCCAAATATGTCAGTTTTGCAAAAAAAACTTTTAGGCTTCTGCTAAAAAGCTGAACATGAATTTCACTTTCCAGCATGACAATGACCCTGACCACACTTCCAAATCAAAAAAAGAGTGGCAGATTTGGAGTACTACTGCAAGAAAATAAGGGCAAAGATTACCTTACTAATAATGTATAAATTACAGCATTTATTTACTTTCTCAGCACTATTCTGAAGCTTTTACATGTCAAAAGCTGCAGCTGGTAGGCTCAGCCTGTGTGTGTGTGTGAAGGGGGGTCAGCTTGCTACTTTATTAAACCGCTACAAGCAGTGTCAGACTGGAGAACACAAGATCCACCAGAGAATATATTTCTTGGGGCCCACCATACAGTAATACAAAAATAAAACAGGACAAAGTCTGCATCAAAAAGGGAAGCACTCTGAACATTAAAGAAGCACTCCCATCAAAGTTTTTATCATATGGCACTGTGTACTTCCAATTGATCATTTTGCCTTTCTACCCAGTAATGTATTCTCTTTTGTTTGATCTATCTAGAAAAAGGAAGTCTCTTTTTCCCTGCATGAGTCATCACCTTCTTCAACTCCTCCTCCCCCTGCTAGGGACATTTTCATCTGATCACTAATGCAGGAAAAAAGAGACCTCCTGTTTCTCCATAAAGCTCAGAGGGATTTAGCTAGTCTGTTTTTAATCATGTGATATGATAATGACCTTATCAAAAGCAAAAGAAATAACTGTGTAGAAGGGCGAAAAGAACAATTGTAAGAACACAAGGCTAAATAATATGATGATATTAAGATGATACACATTTGGGCGTACTTCTTTGAAATGAAGCATGGGAAACTAAATATTAGATATTTATTTCATTTTTCCTAAGACTATTTGGATTTCATGGATTTCATGAACTACGTTGGACCAACATGTGATCTAGTTGGTTAATAAAATCATCAAAGGGGGATGCTGTAGGGTAGTGTTGTTTTGTTGTTTTATTAAACAATGTATTTTGTTTTTTGTAACACTTTATTAAAGAACTAGTAATGGAGATATCTGACAGACACCTTTAAATGATCATCACTGGAGCTTAGCGTCAGCCAGCATTGTTTTGTCTCCTCCAAATTGACACCACCGACACTATTAATTCACTGCCTAATGCACCAGGAGAATTGGGAAGGAATCAGTTACCCCCATAAACAGACCACCCAATTGGATAGTTTGTGCCTGGCAAGCCATTATTTTTCGATTAGAAGTAACCAGTATCCTTTCCAGAACAAAAGGATCACTTTTCTGGTGTTTGTTTTGTATTGACTGGTTATGAAAATGTGCGGACCCACAAAAAAATGAATAACTAAATAAATTAGGTTGTGGCACATGTAAATATTTTATCCTGTCTTAGCTTGAAAACATAACCAGGGGCACAAAAAGGTAAAAATTACCTTCTATTCTAAAGGCGTAGGAATAAATGGCCCAGGTATAATGAAATACAGACTGCTCAATTCTGCATAAATGAAGAGTTAGAAAGCAAAAATAACATTGTATTACGTGGGGTCATTGGGAGCCGGAGCGAACTTATTCAGCTCCTGAGTGTCTGAGTCATACATTCCATTTTTGACTTTTGATGAAAATGTGCGTTATAAGTCGTTAAAATGTTCCACAGTAACACAGTGAAATATGGACAGCGCATCTGTGTGTTATTTGTTTTTTTCACTGACTTGTACCGCCAAACTTGACCAGCAACATGGATCACAGTAGGATATGTCTTAGTTTTTTTTTTAACCACAACAAAAAAAAGAGTGAAAAAGCATATTCACTGTAATGGGTCCAGGATGTATGTAATGGTACGTGCAAAAATTATTGCTAGCACACGTACCAAAAAAAATCTGATGAGTGAAAGAGCTAATACAGAATGAGAGTTTTCTCTAACTCTCCATCTCTACCATAACTGATTGAGAACCTGTAGCTCAACCCACGCAGCCTTCAGGAAGAGCGAGTGTGTACATATGTATATGGAGTAAGAAAGGCCAGGGAGCACCCTAGGGCGTACAGGCCACATGACAACACATAGGGTGGGGAGTAAAGAGTTAAAGAATGTGGATGGGAAAGTTGGGATAAATGTTGGGGGTTGTGACTGAAGGGGAAGGGTTGGGGGCAGGATTAAAGGGAATAAATGAAAGTGCAAGGGTCAGTTTGTTCCTCTTTTTTCTTGGATCTTAGGCTAGGTTCACATTATTGTTTGAGTCCGCAGCAAATAATCAGCATACGCAAATGCATAAAAAAAGCATGCAAACGTATGCTTACGCAGCGTTTTCATCAGCATAATCTTACGCATGATGGCAAAAAAATGCTGTGTGTGCATGCGTTTGCATGCGTTTTTGCATGCGTTTGCATTGGTTATGCTGCGCATGCGTTAGATATTTCCAATGTTTTCCAGTAGCTTTTCCTTGACATCAGACATGGGCGTGTCTCATGGGGTTTCTATGTATATAGACACACTGCACTAAGGAAATCCTCATCTTTTGCTGCTGTATCCTGCTGCAAGATGGATCTTGACATGGAGAGCTTCTATGCTAATCTGGATTTACAATTGAAATTGGCTGTTGCCTTTGCTTTTGCTTGTCAAGAAGAAAGAAGAAGACAAAGACTGAGAAGATGTCGTCGTCGCTACTGGCAACACCCCATCCTTGAACTCCAAGAGAGCTGTGGAGCCTACCACTCGTTATACACCAAGCTGCGTGTAAACTCTCAGAAGTTTTTTAACTACACAAGGATGTCTGAATGGAGTTTCGATAATTTGCTGCAACGTGTTCGAGGATCCATTACCAGGCATGATACACAACTCCGTAAAGCAATTCCTGCTGAGGAACGTTTGTTTGTGAGGTGACCCTGAGGTACGTAATTGTGAAAAACAAACACATGTTCATAGTATTATTGTTAGAAACCCCCATGTATTAATTTTTTTATTTCTATTTTCCGTTCAACAGATTTCTGGCTACCAGAGAGACCTTATCATCTCTCCATTTCCAGTTCCGGATTGGAGTGTCCACCCTTTCTGGGATTGTTGGAGACACCTGCAGGGTTTTGTGTGACGTTCTGCATCAAGAATTCCTCCCCCAACCCACAACTGAACTCTGGCGGCTTGAAAATGGAGAAAAATTCCAGGACATTTGTAATTTTCCTAACTGTGTGGGTGGTATGGATGGCAAACACATTTGGATTATGAAACCTGCTGGAAGTGGAACTGAGTATTTTAATTACAAAAAATACTTTTCTATTGTTCTCATGGCGATTGCAGATGCTGAATATCGATTTGTCGCCGTGGATGTTGGCTCATTTGGAAGAGGAAATGACTCTCAGACTTTCAAAAACTCTGACATGGGCCAACTTTTGTAGCATAATAATTTCAATTTTCCACAGCCACAACCTCTTCCCAACACTGAAGGCCCGCCAATGCCATTTGTTGTGGTTGGGGATGAGGCCTTTCAAATGTGTGCCAACCTCCTAAAACCTTACTCAAGTAGAGACTTGAGTCATACCAAATGGATTTTCAACTACCGAGTGACAAGGGCACAAAGAACTGTGGAGTGTGTCTTTGGCTTGCTGGTATCTAAATGGTGCATTTTGGGAACACCAATCAATCTAAAAATTTAGACAATTAATGAGGTTGTGAAAGCATGTGTTGTTATGCACAATTATATCCTGGCAGAAGAGTGACCCAACTTAGAACCTGCGGAACCTGTTACATTGCATGATTACCAAGATCACCCTCTGAGGACTACAGTGGAAGTTGCCCAGATGGGGGATAAGTTTACTGCATACTTTCTTTCTGAGAATAGACGTGTGGCATGGCAAGACAGAATGGTTTAAGCTGCTAAGTATGTACCTGTAATGTAAAAATGTACCTGTAATGTTAAAATGTACCTGTAATGTTTGCTGAATTAAATAATAAAATACCTGCAGTAAAACACCCATTACAAGTTCCCTCAACAATACAAAACACACGTGTGTGTTTGCGGCGGTGGCACTGAAAGAGACAAAGAAAACACAGATATTGTGCAAACAAAATAAACATTTATTTAACAAAAAAATAACAGGGTTTAGGATCAGGGTCTGTCTGAGGGTGAGATGTGGTGGACCTTGGGGGTGTGGAGCTGTGAGGATTGGGTGGTAGTTCATAAAGGGGTTACAGGGGAGGGGGCAACAAGTTGAAGGATTGGATCATGGATGGGACTGAACACATTGGGAGTAAACAACACAGTGGAATCATGGGAATGGATAGACAAGCTGGAAGGCACAGTCACAAGGGAAGGTAGTGACACATTTGACAACAGAGACACATTGGTAGGTGAGGGTGCAGGTGGTGGGTCCAATTTTAGCATGGTTTTTTGACTCCGGGTCTTTGTCCTGGTGGGAATGTTTTAGGCTTTGGACCTTTGCTTTCTTGGCCGAGTGGGAGTGGTGGCCTCGGTAGCAGTCATAATAATAATAATCTTTATTTTTATATAGCGCTAACATATTCCGCGGCGCTTTACAGTTTGCACATCATCTGGCGTGGTGCTGGACTGGGCAGCCTGGTGGATGCTGCTGGCTGCAGGGGTGCTGAACTTGGGAAATGTTGTGAATTTGCTTTTTGCTCCCTCTAGTGGTTACTAGTTTTTTGACTCTGGTTTTTCTGTCATTCCTTTTATCCGCACCTGGGTCGTTAGTTAGGGGTGTTGCTATATAAGCTCCCTGGACCTTCAGTTCAATGCCTGGCAACGTAGTTATCAGAGCTAGTCTGCTGTGCTCTTGTCTACTGATCCTGGTTCCAGTTATATCAGCTAAGTCTGCCTTTTGCTTTTTGCTATTTGTTTTGGTTTTGTATTTTTGTCCAGCTTGTTCCAAATCTATATCCTGACCTTTGCTGGAAGCTCTAGGGGGCTGGTGTTCTCCCCCCGGACCGTTAGACGGTTCGGGGGTTCTTGAATTTCCAGTGTGGATTTTGATAGGGTTTTTGTTGACCATATAAGTTACCTTTCTTTATTCTGCTATCAGTAAGCGGGCCTCTCTGTGCTAAACCTGGTTCATTTCTGTGTTTGTCATTTCCTCTTACCTCACCGTCATTATTTGTGGGGGGCTTCTATCCAGCTTTGGGGTCCCCTTCTCTGGAGGCAAGAAAGGTCTTTGTTTTCCTCTACTAGGGGTAGCTAGATTCTCCGGCTGGCGCGTGTCATCTAGAATCAACGTAGGAATGATCCCCGGCTACTTCTAGTGTTGGCGTTAGGAGTAGATATATGGTCAACCCAGTTACCACTGCCCTATGAGCTGGATTTTTGTATTCTGCAGACTTCCACGTTCCTCTGAGACCCTCGCCATTGGGGTCATAACAGTTTGCCAGGCCAGTATTAAATGTTTAATGCATTGCAGAAGAGGGATTATAAGAAAGAAGATTCTGAGTTTTTTTTTTTCTCCTTCCCCTTTACCTCAGAGTGGCTATGCTTGCTGCAGACATGAATGTCCAGACCTTGATTACAAGTGTGGACCAGCTGGCTACTCGTGTGCAGGGCATACAAGACTATGTTATCAGAAATCCTAGGTCAGAACCTAAAATACCGATTCCTGAACTGTTTTCCGGAGACAGGTTTAAGTTTAGGAATTTCGTGAATAATTGTAAATTGTTTTTGTCCCTGAGACCCTGTTCATCAGGAGATTCTGCTCAGCAAGTAAAAATTGTTATTTCGTTCTTACGGGGCGACCCTCAGGATTGGGCTTTTTCGCTGGCGCCAGGAGATCCGGCATTGGCTGATCTTGATGCGTTTTTTCTGGCGCTCGGTTTACTTTATGAGGAACCCAATCTTGAGATTCAGGCAGAAAAGGCCTTGCTGTCTATGTCTCAGGGGCAGGACGAGGCTGAAGTGTATTGCCAAAAATTTCGGAAATGGTCCGTGCTGACACATTGGAACGAGTGTGCACTGGCCGCTAATTTTAGAAATGGCCTTTCTGAAGCCATTAAGAATGTTATGGTGGGTTTTCCCATTCCCACAGGTCTGAATGATACTATGGCACTGGCTATTCAAAGTGACCGGCGGTTGCGGGAGCGCAAAACCGCAAATTCCCTCATGGTGTTGTCTGAACAGACACCTAATTCGGTGCAATGTGATAGAAAAACCGCAAATTCCCTCATGGTGTTGTCTGAACAGACACCTGATTTAATGCAATGTGATAGAATCCTGACTAGAAATGAGCGGAAAATTCATAGACGCCGGAATGGCTTGTGCTACTACTGTGGTGATTCTACACATGTTATCTCAGCATGCTCTAAACGTATAGCTAAGGTTGTTAGTCCTGTCACCGTTGGTAATTTGCAACCTAAATTTATTCTGTCTGTAACTTTGATTTGCTCACTGTCATCTTATCCTGTCATGGCGTTTGTAGATTCAGGTGCTGCCCTGAGTCTCATGGATCTCTCATTTGCTAAGCGCTGTGGATTTACTCTTGAACCATTAGAAAATCCTATTCCTCTTAGGGGTATTGATGCTACACCATTGGCAGCAAATAAACCGCAGTATTGGACTCAGGTTACCATGTGCATGACTCCTGAACACCGCGAGGTGATACGTTTCCTGGTTTTACATAAAATGCATGATTTGGTCGTTTTAGGGCTGCCATGGTTACAGACCCATAATCCAGTCCTGGACTGGAAGGCTATGTCAGTCTCAAGTTGGGGCTGTCGTGGTATTCATGAGGATTCCCTGCCTGTGTCTATTGCTTCTTCTACGCCTTCGGAAGTTCCGGAGTATTTGTCTGATTATCAGGATGTCTTCAGTGAGTCTGAGTCCAGTGCACTGCCTCCTCATAGGGACTGTGACTGTGCTATAGATTTGATCCCAGGCAGTAAATTTCCTAAGGGAAGACTGTTTAATCTGTCGGTACCTGAACATACCGCTATGCGTTCATATATCAAGGAGTCTCTGGAAAAAGGACATATTCGTCCGTCTTCTTCCCCTCTTGGTGCGGGATTCTTTTTTGTGGCAAAAAAGGACGGATCTTTGAGACCTTGTATTGATTATCGGCTTTTAAATAAGATCACTGTCAAATTTCAGTATCCTTTACCGCTGTTGTCTGACTTGTTTGCCCGGATTAAGGGTGCCAAGTGGTTCACCAAGATAGACCTTCGTGGTGCGTACAACCTTGTGCGCATTAAGCAAGGTGATGAATGGAAAACCGCATTCAATACGCCCGAAGGTCATTTTGAGTACTTGGTGATGCCTTTTGGGCTCTCCAATGCGCCTTCAGTTTTTCAGTCCTTTATGCATGACATTTTCCGGAAGTATCTGGATAAATTTTTGATTGTTTATCTGGATGATATTTTGGTTTTTTCTGATAATTGGGATTCGCATGTGGAGCAGGTCAGGTTGGTCTTTAAAATTTTGCGTGAAAATTCTTTGTTTGTCAAGGGCTCAAAGTGTCTCTTTGGTGTACAGAAGGTTCCCTTTTTGGGGTTCATTTTTTCCCCTTCTGCTGTGGAGATGGACCCAGTCAAGGTCCGAGCTATTCTTGATTGGACTCAGCCCTCGTCAGTTAAGAGTCTTCAGAAGTTCTTGGGCTTCGCTAACTTCTACCGTCGTTTTATCGCTAATTTTTCTAGCATTGTGAAACCTTTGACGGATATGACCAAGAAGGGCTCCGATGTAGCTAACTGGGCTCCTGCTGCCGTGGAGGCTTTCCAGGAGTTGAAACGCCGGTTTACTTCGGCGCCTGTTTTGTGCCAGCCTGACGTCTCACTTCCCTTTCAGGTTGAGGTGGATGCTTCGGAGATTGGGGCAGGGGCCGTTTTGTCGCAGAGAGGCCCTGGTTGCTCTGTTATGAAGCCTTGTGCCTTTTTCTCTAGGAAATTTTCGCCTGCCGAGCGAAATTATGACGTGGGCAATCGGGAGTTGTTGGCCATGAAATGGGCATTTGAGGAGTGGCGTCATTGGCTCGAGGGTGCTAAGCATCGTGTGGTGGTCTTGACTGATCACAAAAATCTGATGTATCTCGAGTCTGCTAAACGCCTTAATCCGAGACAGGCCCGCTGGTCATTGTTTTTCTCCCGCTTTGATTTTGTTGTCTCGTATTTACCAGGTTCAAAGAATGTGAAGGCCGATGCTCTTTCTAGGAGCTTTGTGCCTGATGCTCCTGGAGTCGCTGATCCTGTTGGTATTCTTAAAGATGGAGTTATCTTGTCAGCTATTTCTCCGGATCTGCGACGTGTGTTGCAGAGATTTCAGGCTGATAGGCCTGAGTCTTGTCCACCTGACAGACTGTTTGTCCCGGATAAGTGGACCAGCAGAGTCATTTCCGAGGTTCATTCCTCGGTGTTGGCAGGTCACCCGGGAATTTTTGGCACCAGAGATCTGGTGGCCAGGTCCTTTTGGTGGCCTTCCTTGTCAAGGGATGTGCGGTCATTTGTGCAGTCCTGTGGGACTTGTGCTCGAGCTAAGCCTTGCTGTTCTCGTGCCAGCGGTTTGCTCTTGCCCTTGCCTGTCCCGAAGAGACCTTGGACACATATCTCCATGGATTTCATTTCTGATCTTCCGCTATCTCAGGGCATGTCCGTTATCTGGGTGATATGTGATCGCTTCTCCAAGATGGTCCATTTGGTTCCTTTGCCTAAGCTGCCTTCCTCTTCCGATCTGGTTCCTGTGTTTTTCCAGAACGTGGTTCGTTTGCACGGCATCCCTGAGAATATTGTGTCAGACAGAGGATCCCAGTTCGTTTCCAGGTTCTGGCGATCCTTTTGTAGTAGGATGGGCATTGATTTGTCGTTTTCGTCTGCTTTCCATCCTCAGACTAATGGACAGACGGAGCGAACCAATCAGACTTTGGAGGCTTATTTGAGGTGTTTTGTCTCTGCTGATCAGGACGATTGGGTGACATTCTTGCCGTTGGCTGAGTTTGCCCTTAATAATCGGGCTAGTTCCGCCACCTTGGTTTCACCTTTTTTCTGCAACTCTGGTTTCCATCCTCGCTTTTCTTCGGGTCATGTGGAGCCTTCTGACTGTCCTGGGGTGGATTCTGTGGTGGATAGGTTGCAGCAGATCTGGAATCATGTGGTGGACAACTTGAAGTTGTCACAGGAGAAGGCTCAGCGCTTTGCCAACCGCCGCCGCGGTGTGGGTCCCCGACTACGCGTTGGGGATTTGGTGTGGCTTTCTTCCCGCTTTGTTCCTATGAAGGTCTCCTCTCCCAAATTTAAACCTCGTTTTATTGGGCCTTACAAGATATTGGAAATCCTTAATCCTGTATCTTTTCGTCTGGATCTTCCTGTGTCGTTTGCTATTCACAATGTATTTCATAGGTCCTTGTTGCGGCGGTACATTGTGCCTGTAGTTCCTTCTGCTGAGCCTCCTGCTCCGGTGTTGGTTGAGGGCGAGTTGGAGTACGTGGTGGAGAAGATCTTGGATTCTCGCCTCTCCAGGCGGAGGCTTCAGTACCTGGTCAAGTGGAAGGGCTATGGTCAGGAGGATAATTCCTGGGTGGTCGCCTCTGATGTTCATGCGGCCGATTTAGTTCGTGCCTTTCATGCCGCTCATCCTGATCGCCCTGGTGGTCGTGGTGAGGGTTCGGTGACCCCTCACTAAGGGGGGGGTACTGTTGTGAATTTGCTTTTTGCTCCCTCTAGTGGTTACTAGTTTTTTGACTCTGGTTTTTCTGTCATTCCTTTTATCCGCACCTGGGTCGTTAGTTAGGGGTGTTGCTATATAAGCTCCCTGGACCTTCAGTTCAATGCCTGGCAACGTAGTTATCAGAGCTAGTCTGCTGTGCTCTTGTCTACTGATCCTGGTTCCAGTTATATCAGCTAAGTCTGCCTTTTGCTTTTTGCTATTTGTTTTGGTTTTGTATTTTTGTCCAGCTTGTTCCAAATCTATATCCTGACCTTTGCTGGAAGCTCTAGGGGGCTGGTGTTCTCCCCCCGGACCGTTAGACGGTTCGGGGGTTCTTGAATTTCCAGTGTGGATTTTGATAGGGTTTTTGTTGACCATATAAGTTACCTTTCTTTATTCTGCTATCAGTAAGCGGGCCTCTCTGTGCTAAACCTGGTTCATTTCTGTGTTTGTCATTTCCTCTTACCTCACCGTCATTATTTGTGGGGGGCTTCTATCCAGCTTTGGGGTCCCCTTCTCTGGAGGCAAGAAAGGTCTTTGTTTTCCTCTACTAGGGGTAGCTAGATTCTCCGGCTGGCGCGTGTCATCTAGAATCAACGTAGGAATGATCCCCGGCTACTTCTAGTGTTGGCGTTAGGAGTAGATATATGGTCAACCCAGTTACCACTGCCCTATGAGCTGGATTTTTGTATTCTGCAGACTTCCACGTTCCTCTGAGACCCTCGCCATTGGGGTCATAACAGGGAAAGTAGTGGTGGATGCTGCTGGCTGCAGGGGTGCTGAACTTGGGAGCGTGGTGGATGCTGCCAGCTGCAGGGGTACTGAACTTGGGAGCATCGTGGATGCTGTTGGCTGCAGGGTTGATGAAGTCGGCAGCGTGATGGATCTGTGAACTGGAGGTGGTGGTGGTGGATAGTTCGGTGCTGTGGAAGTTTGAAAGTAGATGTTCAGCTGCTGGTAATATCCTCCGGCCTGTGGATTGTAGCTTTGGGACTGCTGCTGCTGCAATGCGTGGCTGTAAGCAGCCTGGCAGGCCTGCATGACATTGATCTGGAATTGAGGAGTAAGGTTTTCCGACACTTCCCGCTCTATTGAAGAAAAAAAATGTTGCGGTCTCTCAAGGTCGGCTCCCAGGCAGTCAAGGCGCTTGTTGACATCCTGCAGAAGTGTGTTCACTTGGGTTTTCCCACTCTTCAGTCTATCATCAAGCACCTTAATCCCATCCTGGAAGACTGAGCTTAAGTGCATAACTCGGGCATGAGTGACCTCTCCCACACCCTCTGCTGCTGACGAGAAGACCCAACCAAAGCAGCGGCAGAGGGCTGGGAGAGGGGAAAAAAAAGGTTAAATAATAGTAAGACAACACAAAATATACTCACGTTCGCGTAGCAAGTGCAGGCAGAAAAGCAAGGTTCCGGTGGTATTTGTATTTTCTGAGTATACTTTTAATCTGGTTCTCCTGTCTCATGTCCTTGTTGAAGCGATCCTTCATTGAGCACCAACGCACTCTTATTCTTTTCACTGTGAAGGGGAAAAAAAAAGAAAAAAATTACCGTATTTTCCGGCATATAAGACGACTTTTTAACCCCTAAAAATTGTCCCAAAAGTCGGGGGTCGTCTTATACGCCAGGTACGGCATGTGCAGGGAGCGATCCTGGATGTTCCCAGGGTCTGAAGGAGAGGAGACTCTCCTTCAGGCCCTGGGATCCATATTCATGTAAAAAATAAAGAATAAAAATAAAAAATATGTATATACTCACTCCTCCGAGAAGCCTGGCTGTCACCGCTGCAAGTGTCTGCCTCCGTTCCTAAGAATTGCAGAGCGTGAAGGACCTTCGATGACGTCACGGTCAGGTGACCGGTCACATGAGCGGTCACGGACCAATCACAGGACTGCGACGTCATCGAGGGTCCTTCATGCTCTGCAATTCTTAGGAACGGAGGCAGACGCTTGCAGCAGTGACAGCCAGGCTTCTCGGAGGGGTGAGTATATACATATTTTTTATTTTTATTCTTTATTTTTAACATGAATATGGATCCCAGGGCCTGAAGGAGAGTCTCCTCTCCTCCAGACCCTGGGAACCACACGCCGTATAAGATGACTGGGCGTATAAGATGACCCCCGTCTTATACAGCGGGCATATCCCAAATTCCATATTTTATATGGAAAAGTTGGGGGTCGTCTTATACGCCCAGTCATCTTATACACCAGAAAATACGGTAATTGTAAAATAATGCACCTACATTTACAGTTTCACTGGCGCGTCACACCACATTGCAATACTTACCAAAATCATTTCTGGTACGTGGCATAGCACTGTCCCAATCATGCTGCAGCGATTTGGCCACTTTTTCCCAGAGTAGTCGAATGACACCAATGTCGGAGTCCTGATGATCACGGGTGTCCCACAATGGTACTCACTCTGGCACAAGGGGAATTTGTTGCTCATTTTCAATGTCCTGTTGGGCTTCTTCCCATTGTGGAACCTATAGATCCAATAAAACAAAATAATTTTAAGTAAAAATGAAACAAAAATCAATTACAACTCTGATAAAAAGAATACATACACCACGTCTTTCCTCCTGAGACACATGAGCCCAACGACCCTGGGAAGATTCATTTCCACTCGACTGTTCCTGCTTTTCTTTAGTGGAAGGTACCTGTAAAGAAATTACATGATTTAACACAGGTATAGTATTGCCAGTCAAAACATACCAATCAGTATAGCAAACGTGATTACATAATCGGTGTCATGTCCATCCTGGGAAGCAGTCACTTCTTCACTTGAGGACATCGTTGAACAGCAGGCAGCAGTCAAGTGAAATACTACACAAAAAAACAACATTTAAACTTGTTAAGAGCCAAACACAATGTAGCCCCCCCTCCCCCCCAAAAAATGGACACCAATACTTACATTACAGGCAGTAGTCAAACAGCACAGCAGTCAGCACAGGACAGGGACAGACGGCAGCAACAGGACAGATGGCAGCACCAGGACAGACGCCAGCACCAGAGACAGCAGCAGCAGGACAGATGGCAGCACCAGGAGAGACACCAGCACCAGGAGAGATGGCAGCACCAGGAGAGATGCCAGCACCAGAGACAGCATCACCAGGACAGATGGCAGCACCAGGAGAGACGCCAGCACCAGCAGAGATGTCAGCACCAGGAGACAACCAGTCTAAAGGAACAGAATTTTTTTTTTAGAGAGACAGACATTTTCAAAGGTTCTGT
Source organism: Ranitomeya variabilis (assembly GCF_051348905.1). Lineage (NCBI taxonomy): Eukaryota > Metazoa > Chordata > Amphibia > Anura > Dendrobatidae > Ranitomeya > Ranitomeya variabilis. The sequence goes on from NC_135232.1 coordinate 397,739,784, forward strand.
ACTTACATAGCCAGTGTTGTCCTCACAGGACAGCAGCACCAGGACAGACACCAGCACCAGAGACAGCAGCACCAGGAGAGATGGCAGCACCAGGAGAAATGCCAGCACCAGGAGAGATCAACATGTTAGGGCATGCTAGGCTATGGGTTGAACTAGATGGACTTAAAGTCTTCCTTCAACCTTAATAACTATGTAACTATGTAACTATGAGATGGCAGCACCAGGAGACAACCAGTCTAAAGGAACAAAAAAAAAAATAAGAGAGACAGACATTTTCAAAGGTTCTATACTTACATAGCCAGTGTTGTCTTCACCAGGACAGCAGCACCAGGAGAGACGCCAGCACCAGAGACAGCAGCACCAGGAAAGATGGCAGCAGGAGACAACCAGTCTTGCGCTTCTGTGCAGAGTCTTGTGCTTTCGTTCAGAGTCTTGTGCTTCCGTCGAGAGTCTTGTGTTTCCATCCAGAGTCTTCTGCTTCCATCCAGAGTCTTGAGAGTAATGGACTACCTGTCTCCACACACCCTTTTATACATCAGTCATTTGGCAGGTGATAACATAGTTTCCTGGACATGATTAGTGTGAAGTACGCATTGCATTCTGAACGTATGCGTACGCATGTCCTTTCATACCAATGCGTTCCCATAGACAGTAATGCGATTTTTTGATGCAATCATCAGCAATTGTCCGTATTAGGATGATTGCGCAATATTTGACGCCTCCAAAAATGCAACATGTTGCGTTTGCTGCACCCCGCCGCACACCGCGAAACGACGCATGCATACGCAAAAGCATGCAAATGCATGCAAACGCATGTCCTTGCGTACACCATGTTAAATATATGTACGCATGACGCATGCGGATCTATGCGGCTGAAACGCTGCACGCAGAGACGCAAATGTGAAACCAGCCTTAGCTGGACACATTCAGCGCAAAGAACCTTGCAGCCATGTCGTATAAAGCTGCCTTAATGGAGCTTGTGAGGGCTGGTATGGTGATCCATGGAGCTAGGATGGTACAGGAGCAGCTCCAGACGACCTGAGCCTCTGCATCTGTGGAGGAGAGAGGCCCGCCGGCGCCTGCAGCGCGTGCTCGGTGGTCCCACCCACCGGAGCGTTACTCACTGGTAGATGAGATTCAGAGCAAGAGGCATCCTAGGAGCCCCACACGAATCTGTGGCTCCTTTTCTGGTCCCCAGGAGGAATCCTTGCCAGAGCCACAGCCTACCGGAAAATGGTGTGCCTGAGGTGCAGCCTACTTCTTATTTGGCCCCGCTGCTAGGCCCCGGACCAGTGTGGCAGTGACCCACGATGACATGCCGACTGGGGGTCAAACCCAACAGCATCAGTGATCTGGGGCGAATGGCCTGACAGGGGACAGCAACAAGTAGCAGTGGCCCCTGGGGCAACACCGAACCCAGCTGTGGATGGCACGGGAATAGCCTTCCTGCAGGCGGCAGGGAGGATTGCGGCCTGCTGGGTGCCGGCTCAGTAGGGCTACAGGAGGTGCAGTGGCAGTAGCAAGACGCAGTTCCAGGGGCTTGGGAGACAGTGGGCAGCCTTCCTGCAGTTGGCAGCCTAACAAGGCTTCTGGACCTGACATGGGGAAAGAAACCCAGGGGTCCCAGGATACTGTGAGGGCTCGCGGGAACAGGCTGTCCAGCAGGGCCCTTCTGACATCATCGGACAAGGGTGAGATGTGACAAGTGAAAGTTTACCAGGACAAAATTTCCTTGGAGGCGGAGCATTATCGTTGCCAGGCAACCCCTTCTGTGGCCTTATTAAGGCATGACGACGTGCTGAAAAATCAAGATTTCGGTGGAGAAGGAGAGATTTCAACGGGACCGTACGATAACGAGCAAGATTCATCTGGCACGGCTGGTCTGAGAACTTCTCCGTGGCAGCCTATTGAGGAGACATTGATTATTGATAATTTACCTTTTGTGAGGTGTGATTGGGGCATGTTGGGGGTTTAGTAATTCTGGTGTTATTGCTGGTGATAGTCAAGGGGTAAACAGATTGCACGATTTATGGGGACAGTTGTTGGGAGTTTTGCAGGGCTTAGCATCTCAGCAGGCAGTGGTGAGTGATCCGAGGTCTCTTGCAGGGGCATTGGTAGCTCCCGTGGGCTCTGGGATGGTAACGGGGCAGTCTGGGGCTGTTACACAGGATATCGTAGCGGGCAAACAACAGAGTGGTTCTTCTGGCATAGCACAGGAGAAGAGTACTAGTGAAAAGGAGAAAGAGGATGAGGTAGTGCATTTGAACCATAGGTCCAGGAGTGAGGTATAAGTATGTTTTGAGGGTCCGTTAGGAGCACACTTGAAAAAAGAGGTTTGGGAGAAGATTTGGAAAGGGGATTATGTGGAAATTTATTGTTTGCTCCCTTTCAAGAAGTTTAATCTTGACAAGGTGAAGTCTAGTGATTTCAAAAAGGAGAAGGATGAGAAAGATAAGCTTAGATATCGGTTAATTCCAACCACATTTGCAAACTGGCTTCAGGCATTCGCAATTTTGTCGCGTCTTAGTGGGGAAAAACACCCAGAGCACTGCTCTGCTCTTTTTGGTTATATGGACACAATAGGTGAGGCATTAAGGGTTTATAGTGGTGTTGCATGGCTCAGATATGATGAGCAATTTAGGCAAAAGAAGGCCATGAGGCTTGGCATGTGTTTGGATTATAAGGATATTTCCTTATGGATACGTTTGATGACAGCTCCTGCATCTCAGCCCTTTCATAGAGGGGCCAGAAGTTGTAGCTTGGCCAGTGGATCTTTGGCATCTCAAAAGAAAAAATTCTGTTGGCAGTTTAAAGGGAACCTGTCACCCCCAAAATCAAAGATGAGCTAAGCCAACCGGCATCAGGGGCTTATCTACAGCATTCTGTAATGCTGTAGATAAGCCCCCGATGTATCCTGAAAGATGAGAAAAAGAGGTTAGATTATACTCACCTCGGGGGGCGGTCTGGTCCGGGGCCTCCCATCTTCATAGGATGACGTCTTCTTCTTGTCTTCATGCTGTGGCTCCGGTGCAGGCGTACTTTGTCTGCCCTGTTGAGGGCAGAGCAAAGTACTGCAGTGCGCAGGCGCCAGGCCTCTCTGACCTTGACCTGCCCTCAACAGGGCAGACAAAGTATGCCTGCGCCGGAGCCGCAGCATGAATGCAAGAAGAGGACGTCATCGTAAGAAGATCGGAGGCCCTGTACCACGACACCCATCGGACCGGACTGCAGCGGGAGCGCCCCTGGGTGAGTATAATATAACCTGTTTTCTCATCTTTCAGGATACATCGGGGGCTTATCCACAGCATTACAGAATGCTGTAGATAAGCCCATGATGCCGGTGGGCTTAGCTCATCTTCGATTTTGGGGGTGACAGGTTCCTTTTAACGAGAGGCAGTGCAAGTGTGGGGCAACATATAAATTTAAGCATGAGTGTTCCGGTGGTGGGGGTAGTCATAGGCTCAGCAGATGTTTTAAAGGGAACCTGTCACCCCGTTTTTTCGGTATGAGATAAAAATACTTCCTTTGGCCGTTACCAAAGTAGTCGTTTTCGCCTGTCAATCAGGCTGGTCTGGTCAAAAGGGCGTGTTGTCTTCCCCCAGATTTTGCGTAGTTTTCCGTTGGTGGCGTAGTGGTGTGCGCATGCCCAAGGTCCCGAATCCTCTGCCAGGGGATTTAAAAGAGCGGGCTGTTCGTTATTCATTGGTGATCGGTGGGCGCGGCCATCTTCCTTTGGCCGCGCGTGCGCAGAAGCGGCGCTCTGCTGGCCGCGGCTTCAGGAAAATGGCCGCGGGATGCCGCGCGTGCGCAGATGGATATCGCGGCGGCCATTTTCCTGAAGCCGCGGCCAGCAGAGCGCCGCGGCCAGCAGAGCGCCGCTTCTGCGCACGCGCGGCCAAAGGAAGATGGCCGCGCCCACCGATCACCAATGAATAACGAACAGCCCGCTCTTTTAAATCCCCTGGCAGAGGATTCGGGACCTTGGGCATGCGCACACCACTACGCCACCAACGGAAAACTACGCAAAATCTGGGGGAAGACAACACGCCCTTTTGACCAGACCAGCCTGATTGACAGGCGAAAACGACTACTTTGGTAACGTATTTCGGCAGCATAGGTGGGGAATCGGGGTACACAAACTACACTATTGTAATGCTCAGCTCAGGCCCTATTTAACAGTATTTTTATCTCATACCGAAAAAACGGGGTGACAGGTTCCCTTTAAGTGAGCAAAGGGAAAGTCAGGTGATGGTTCTGGAAAAAGGGAGGACACCGATAAGGGTAGAGGCGATGCTTCCAGTTTAAATAGATACACAGATTTGGAGGCGGCCAGGTTGAGTTTGGTTTTTCAGAAGGTTTCAGGTTTCCATTTGATCCAGGAGTGCCTAAGTTTCGACCATGTAATCTGAAGTCGGCAAGGGAGCATCTTGAGATAATGGTAGAGAAGTTGAAAAACGAAGTAATATTTGGGCACATGATGGGTCCATTTCAGGATCTGCCATGGCCAGAATTGATGATTTCTCCCTAGGGAGTTGTTCCTAAGCGGAAACCTAATAAGTTCTGGCTTATCCATCACTTATTTTATTCAGCTGACGACTCGGTGAATGATGGCATCTTGGCAGAGATATCGTCAGTGTCATATGCTTCGTTCACATTTTTGTGAATTGGTGTTTACCCATGGGTTGCTCTATTTCGTGTTCATATTTTGAAGCTTTCAGCTCTTTTGTTGAGTGTTTTGTTCGGGTTGTGTCAGTGGTTTCCTCAATAATTGATCATTTGTACGATTTCTTTTGTGTTGGTCCCTGGGGTTCATTGGTGTGTTCAGTTTTTTTACATTAAAAAAGGTGGCACCAATGTTCGGTACACAAAATACATTTGTGACGGAAAAATTAGATCTTTTTTTATTTTCATGATTCAACTTTATAAACTTCTGTGAAGCACCTGGGGTTTCAAGGTGCTATCCACACATCTAGATAAGTTCCCTGAGGGGTCTAATTTCCAAAATGCCTAATCTACAGGTGTGTGTCTCCAGAAGCGTGAGCTGGTCACTACAATGTACTAGTCACTTCAACATACTGGTCACTGCAATGGCAGTTTGCAATATTCACTCAGCAACATCCACTATTGCTTGTTTCTGAAAAAAACCCATGGAGTCAAAATCGTCACTACAATTGTAGATACATTTCCAAAATGGGGACACTTGAGGGGGATTCTGCTCTTCTAGCACTTAGGGGCTCTGTATATGGAGTTCACAAACCATTCTAGGAAAGTCTGCACTGCAGGAGGCAAATAGCGATCAGGCCCTCCCGAGTCTCTCCATATGGCTAAGCAGTACTGCGCAGCCATATACAGTATAGGGTATTTCTACATTCAGCAGAATTTGCGGGACACATTTTGGTGCCATTTTTATACATTTTCTAGTATGAAATCTTCACTTCCCAATGGTATGATACTCTGTGACACACCTGTGGTGTCAATAAGATCACTGCACCCCTAGATGAATTCATTGAGAGGTGTAGTTTGTAAAATGGGGTCACTTATGGGGGTCCTGCTGTTCTGACACCTCAGGGGCTCTGCTGAGGGTCGTACTGGCCCTTCGGGGTACCAGGGAAATGCCCAGTGGGCCCTTGCAGAAGAGCAGGAGAAAAAAAAAAAAGAAAAAAAAGAAAATAGAGGTCATAGGCCCTTTAAAAGTGTGAGGGCGCACGCAAGCCACTTGACAGCCGTGACGCACTGAATAGTGGCGGGCAGGGGCCATGGAGCAGGAGAACTGCCAGGGTCGCATGCACGGCCACGTCACAGCAAGCAGACATGGCCGCAGTCGCGTCTGCTAAGAGTGACATCACAACAAGCACCCTGCACTGCTGCTTCCAGTTATAAAAGTGCTTCAATAAAGCCTGTGCCGGACTAGAGGCAAGCCAAGGTAGCTAACTAATACTCCTAATGTTTGCGTATGGTTATATGAATTGTATGTATATGCCTGTATGTATGTATGTATGTATTTGTGGCACCCCAGGGGTCCAGTTGCCACAGTGGCATTGCCTTCCTCACAGGGGGTGATGCCAGGCCTGGAAGCAAGAAAGGATTCCCTTAGCAGGTATGCTGGCATACAACACCTTTCCTTACTCCAGACCAGAAGGGGGCGCTCTAAACCCAGTTTCAGGGTAGCTTCCCTATAAGTATTGGCCTGGAGGCGGGGTTAGAGAGAGTAGTGTGAGACAGTGAAGGGAGAGGAAGCATGTGAAGAGAAGCCTGGGAGTGGAGCTGCGACTGAGCTTACCCCAGGATTGAGAGCAACAGAGCGTACACTGGAGTCCATGGTTGTGTGGGAAATACAGGCCCCACAGCCAAATCCAGAGGACAGGAGATTGCAGGTCTCCTGGCCACAACTGCCACCCAAAGGCACAGCCGCAAACCAGAGACTGGAGTCACCAGGTGGGAGTGACACTTTGAACAGGCTCAAGCTGCCTGCCATGCGGGTAGTGTTTCACTAATTGGAGAGACTGAAAGAGGGACTTGAGGAGAACTAGAAGCATCAGCAACCCAGAGAGAGCAGCGCAGCAGGGAGGCTTACAACCCCACATGGCTAAGGGAATTCTGAACTGCTTCCAGGCTGCCCGGATCCCCAATACCACCTGTTACCTGTGCTCCAGACTGCACTTACAATTAACGGTAAAGAAACTACAGTCCCTGTGTCCTCTAATTATTCCTGCACCCCAACATCTACAATCCCTCATAGACTGGTCTGGTAGCCCTGGGGTCCCCGCTCCACCTGCTGTAACACCATCAGCCTCAGTGGTCCCTTTAAGCAGCGTCGGCCATCCCTGGCCTAGTACCACAGGTGGCGTCACGAACCTTTCCTCTTTATCTCCTACAAATTTTATCATCAACATTCCCTCATTCCCTTTTATTGCGCACCCAGGGCCACGGACCAGGTCACCGCTGCTATGACAACCCCTTTAAGAACCGTCTGACCTGGTTCCGAGTGCCCCACAGCCCTAGCGGGTGCTGCATGTGCATGATATATGTATGCATGGTATGTATGCATCTGCCTGTATCTGTATGTATATGCCTGTATGTGTATGCATGGTATATATGTATGTATATGCCTATATGTGCATGTATATGCCTGTATGCATGCATGGTATATGTGTATGTATGCATGGTATATGCCTGTATGGGGGGGCCATGTGCGTGCCAGCAGCACAGGGGGGCATATAGTGACTGGGGGGCCATATCCAGGATGGGATGGGGGGTATGTGCCAGCAAAAGGGGGCAATGTGCCAATGTACCAGCAGCACAGGGGGGCCGTGTGCCAGCACAGTGGGGGCCATGTGCCAGGATGGGGGTTATATGGATACCAGAATGAGGGACATATATATGACTTGTAAGGCAGACACTGGCATTATAAAACAGACCCACATTTAACATAATAAAACTTTTTTTCTATTTTTCTTCACCAAATTTGGGGGTGCGTCTTATAATCGGTGAGTCTTATAAAGTGAAAAATACGGTATGTAGCCGACATCTGCCTGTATCAGTGAGCCCGCCTTGATTGCTGCTGTTTTATTTAAATGCCCTTGTCAATCACTGACAGCGGTATTTAGATGGCCGGTGCCTGCTCTCTCCAGACCCATCAGCCTCCTGTGACACAGTTGCAGGTTGCTGATGGGTGTCATGTGTTTCTGCTATGTTAGTTGTTCCTTGAAGCCCGACCTGAGGATTAGCTCCCTGGACGATGTCACAATCACAGTGTCGGGACATTATTACAGCACGCTCATGCAGAGGTGTAGCTACGGTTTTGGTTCATGGGGGGTGAAGCTTCTGAGTGGGCCCCTAACCAGGTAACCTTGATTACAATTCGGTGACGCGCTCTAATAGTGGAGGAGTGGAGGAGAACCAACATAGATATTACCACCATACGGTCAGTGGTAAATACAGTCCTACAGAACATATAAGAGCTCACAGCACAGTTACAGATAATGTCTTGCCGCTTATGTTTTCTGATAGAGTTGTTCACATTTCCCGTCTTTTCCATCTGGCCCAGACCAACATGACAACTTCTTCCAGCCAGGACTCGTCTGCAGAGAATACAACAAAGACACATTTCACTTCTCACATTCCAGCCCCATCACCATCTATTCCCAACCTGCACAAACTCCTCATCCTGCTGATACCCCAATACTGAGCCGCTGCTGCCATATGTGTCCTTATTACTGCCCCTGATACCCCAATACTGAGCCGCTGCTGCCATATGTGTCCCTATTCCTGCACCTGATACCCCAATACTGAGCAGCTGCTGCCGCATGCATCCCTATTACTGCCCCTGATATCCCAATACTGAGCCGCTGCTGCCGTATGTGTCCCTATTACTGCACCTGATACCCCAATACTGAGCAGCTGCTGCCGTATGTGTGCCTATTACTGCCCCTGATACCCCAATACTGAGCCGCTGCTGCCGTATGTGTCCCTATTACTGCACCTGATATCCCAATACTGAGCCGCTGCTGCCGTATGTGTGCCTATTACTGCCCCTGATACCCCAATACTGAGCCGCTGCTGCCGTATGTGTCCCTATTACTACACCTGCTATGTAAATTCGAAAGCACCCCCTCTATAATATAGTAATGCCTGGTGCAAGTACCCTAGAAAACACTGTCCATATTTTGCCCCCTAGAAAGTAATATTGCCCTGTGTGCCCCTTTGATAGTCACAGTAACCCGAGTTCCCCTATAACAATAAGTGCCCACTTTACATTTAATAATGTCCCGAGTCTCCCCATGTACAGCTCCCCTATACACAGCATGATGCTCCCTCACTGTATAGTACCACCCACACAGTATACTGACTCCTTAGTAGACTCCAAACTGTTTGATGGCTCCAACACTGTATGATGGCCCCTTCACTGTAATCTCCACACTGTATGATGGCCCCATAGATAACCTCCATATAGTATAATGTGCCAGATAGTCCTCAATATAGTACAAGACAGTACCCCTATAGGCAGACCCTGTAGTATAAGGCAGTACCCTATAGGCAGACCCTGTGGTATAAGGCAGCACCCCCCATAGGCAGATCCTGTAGTGTATAAGGCAGCGCCCCCCCATAGGCAGATCCTGTAGTGTATTAGGCAGCAGCCCCCCCATAGACAGATCCTGTAGCATAAGGCAGCACCCCCATAGTCAGATCCTGTAATGTATAAGGCAGCAGCCCCCCCATAGTCAGATCCTGTAGTGTATTAGGCAGCAGCCCCCCATAGTCAGATCCTGTAGTGTATTAGGCAGCAGCCCCCCCATAGTCAGATCCTGTAGTGTATTAGGCAGAAGCCCCCCTATAGTCAGATCCTGTAGTGTATTAGGCAGCAGCCTACCCCATAGTCAGATCCTGTAGTGTATTAGGCAGCAGCCCCCCATAGTCAGATCCTGTAGTGTATTAGGCAGCAGCCCCCCCATAGGCAGATCCTGTAGTGTATTAGGCAGCAGCCCCCCCATAGTCAGATCCTGTAGTGTATTAGGCAGAACCCCTTCTATAGTCAGATCCTGTAGTGTATTAGGCAGCAGCCCCCCCATAGTCAGATCCTGTAGTGTATTAGGCAGCAGCCCCCCATAGTCAGATCCTGTAGTGTATTAGGCAGCAGCCCCCCCATAGGTAGATCCTGTAGTGTATTAGGCAGCAGCCCCCCCATAGTCAGATCCTGTAGTGTATTAGGCAGCAGCCCCCCATAGTCAGATCCTGTAGTGTATTAGGCAGCAGCCCCCCCATAGTCAGATCCTGTAGTGTATTAGGTAGCAGCCCCCCATAGTCAGATCCTGTAGTGTATTAGGCAGCAGCCCCCATAGTCAGATCCTGTAGTGTATTAGGCAGCAGACCCCCATAGTCAGATCCTGTAGTGTATTAGGCAGCAGCCCCTCCATAGTCAGATCCTGTAGTGTATTAGGCAGCAGCCTCCCCCATAGTCAGATCCTGTAGTGTATTAGGCAGCAGCAGCACCCCCCCACATAGTCAGATCCTATAGTGTATTAGGCAGCCCCCATAAAAAAAACCCACAATACTCACCTCTCTTCATCCTTGTTCAAGCGGCGCTCCTTGCTCCCGCTCTTGTCCTGACAGCGGGCGCAGGGCGGTGACGTCACCACGCCCACTGTCAGTGTTGGCATCTGCGAGTGACGTCAGACGCTGACAGAGGGATGATGGGGGCAGGAGCGCAGTGCTCTTTCCCTCATCACTGCGGTGAGCTGTATCGGCTAGTTGCCGATACAGCTCACCATGCGATGACGGCGGGGGGCCCACTGCTGGCATCGGGCCCCCCCGCCTGCTCAGTGGCCCCATAGCGGCAGAGCAGGGAGATTGATTCTCCCTGCTCAGCCGCAGAATGTAACGCGCGCCGATACAGTTACAGTAGCGTAGCTCCGGGTGGACCCCCTCAGAGTCCCGGGCCATGGCCCCCTCTGCCCCCCCGGTAGCAACGCTACTGTGCTCATGTTTATAGTTAGCGATGACTGTAATGGGGCCCTCCTTGCACCGACCCCATCACAGGAAGCGACTGGCAGAAGGGAGAATAAAGCTTAATTTTCTCCCTGTAGCCAACATGTTTCCATTATGCCTGCTAACCAGGCTTTAAACCCCATTTACCTGCAGATAAATGGTGTTTCTCAAGGTGACAAGTTACCCTTAAAGGGACTCTGTCAGTACAGAATGATTGTTCAAACTAAGTCCCACCGCTCGGTGTTTCACGGCGGGGCCAATCATGAAAATTCACCTTCGCCCCTGTTTGTATTCCATCATACTCCATCCCCCCCTAATTTGATTGACAGCTCTGGCTTCATAGAGTCAGAGAAGGATGGAGATGGATGGAAACCAAGTAGGTGAGAACGTGTATATAAATGTTTGGCCGCCATGATAATCTGAGCTCCTCTGCTTGGTAGGAACAGTCATTCTGTGCTGACAGAGAGCCTTTAAAGAGGGGTCCAATACACCTGAAGGATTTCACTCTGACTCATAACCTTGTAAATAATGCACCCAGCATTATATATGAGAATATATCAGTATAATGTCGGCACAATCCTCCTCCAGAGCAGGTCCACTGTGGGATACAAGCAGCGGGCATCCCGTAATGGACTCACTAGGGTGAAATTACCAGAAAGGAGTTATCCAGGGATTCTGTTACAGGGAATCTGTCACTGATTTCATGGTGTCCTAACTAAGGGTAACAAACTAGTGACAGATCCCCATAACAAAATGCTGGCTCACTTAGTAGTACCAAAATCTTGTATTGGAAGCTCCAGCACATAATGATGAGTCCTGAATATTCATGAGTTCCTGACTTTCTCCGCCCCTGCTGCTAATTCAGTTTAAAAAAAAAACAAACCTGTAAATCTGGGGCCGGATATAGAGAAAGCCGGGAGCTCAGGAACATCTGAACTCATCATTTGTTGCTCCCAGAAACTTATTTTCCTAATGAGGTATATTACAAATATGATTAACATCCCTGTACTTATATGATATAAAAAAACGTTTATGGTAGCTGTAGAGTGGGTCCCTAGAGTTAATTCCCCTGGTGGGCCCTAGGCATCCCTGTCTGACCTTGGCTCTGCCAATGTGATATGGCACCCTCAAACCAGTGCAGCAAAACCTTCCCTGTAATATGGAACACGTATGTGGACAGTGACTCGGGGAAGATTGCTACTTTACACCTATCATATTGTGTTGAGGTTACTATCTCTCTAGCTTTAGCATGGAGATTATTGTCTCATTATACAGTTTATTTTTTGCTCTACACAGGTTCGCCTCTGATCTGCTGCATCTCGCTCTGCACATTGGCACTAGTGATCTTTGCTTAATTACAGTAATAATAATAATAATAAGAAGAAACCGCTTTAAAATAACAAAATAAGTGACAATTATATAAATTTATACAGCTAATGCTAATGATATAAAGGAAAAGGTCTTGCAATTCAATAAACACCATTTGCACAAATTACAGGTTGATGAAGAGTGGATGAGTGAATTTACATGTTTTGACGCATGCCGTTTCATGTTTTGCTTACTCTATGGTGTAGGTTTAACAGTTACGTAGATAAAATTCAATTTCTGGCCAAAGGAATGTAACCTTGATACATAATCCTGGATGGCACCACTAGTCATGTATTGAATTACTCCAAAATACATTAAGCTTTCAGGACAGGGCATTTAGAGCAGAAACAGCAGCCAAATGAAAGATTATGCTGAACTGGGAAAGCTAAAAAAGTTATTCCGGGCAGACAAAAAGTCACTTAATCTAACCACAAAAACAGATTGACTACTATCTTAAATTAACTATTTAAAGCAATGTTCTATTTTCTAATTCACTCAGAAGGTCTATGACAGTCCCTGTCACATCCTTACACACCAATAACTAGAAGATTAACAGTTTTCTGTGCTATTCCTGAGCGACATCACAGCTGTAGTGATGTCCCCCATTTTTCTCCACTTTTTTTTTTTTTTTTAGGGAACTGACGTAAAAGAACATAAATGAAAAAAAAAAATCTAGAACTGGCAGGAGGAGGTCCAAGTGGAAGAGAAGGTGGAGTAAGTGGAGGAGGTGGAGGTGGACATAGCGGTGTAGGTGGAGGAGGAGGTAGCCAACACTGTTATTTTATTTGTTTTTTTAATTTGGGGATGCTTGAAAATTAAAAGAATGGCAAATAGACTTGAACAATGGCTGCAGGGCATAAAGGGCGAGCTCAGTCCACGTGCCCAATTTGGAGACCCAGAAGTTAAATGAGGCAGATCCATCTGTTAGTATGTTGATATGTGTAGACTCATATTCTTTCACCATGTTGTTGCAAGGCTGCCTCCTGCTAATACAGACCGAATCAGATGGTGGTTCGAGATGTTGTGGTGTGCTGAGAAAGTTTTGCCACATTATGGCCATGCTAATCCTGCCTTCCGAGGTGGTGGCGGTGCCCCAGCTACATTGGCGATTTCCTCCTCCTCTGCCTTGTTCTTCCACTGAGCCCCTGCTGTCAAGTGGGAATGCTGTCAGTAGTGCCTTTACCAGCGTGCGCTTTTATGTATGCATTTTGCAATCTCGCTCCAGTGGCGGAAGTAATGATGGTACGTTGTCATTGTGTAGGCACAGCAGCATGTATGCCATGTGTGCCAGGCTGCCCAGAGGCAACGACAAGCTGTACTCGGTGGGAGGAACATGGTCTGGATCCTCTGTATCCCTTCAGCCACGCTCCAGTGATATCTGTGAGTTGATTTGAGTGCCACCCTGCTGTGAACATGGTTATTCATCATCCTCCTCCTCATCCTCTAAAACTGCCCCATGGCTGGACATTTCTGTACCTGGCCGCTGTTGGTTCAGTAACCAATCCTCCAAAACAATGTGTAGGCGCCTAGCCTGATAATGGTGTGAATGGTACCTGTTCCTACTCCTTTTCCTGCTGTCACCACCTCATCCATCATAGCCTGAAGTGTTTTTTTTCCAGCAGGTAGGAGTATAGTAGCGCTCATGATGGCATCGTCAATGCTGGCTATGTTGGTGGAGTATTGGAAGCAGCGCAACACAGCATGTGTCCTGCATGGAGGCCTACTCATTGATGATAAAGTGATGTTATTCCACAGAGCGTGCAGCTGAAACTCCACTATTGCCTGCTGCTGCTTGCACAGTCTCTCCAGCATATGCAAGATGGTATTCCACCTTGTTGGTACATCGCATGTGAGGTGGTGAGCGGGAAAGCAGGACTGACGCTGCAGTGCAGACAGGCGAGCAATCGTAGGGTGAGCACGACCCATTGCCTGTATGTGAACAGTGCTGCATACAGATTATTAGTTTTTGTGCACCAACATACCGGACAACCACCCCCTCCATGGATTGATAGGCTTGAATGTGGTTGTTTCATTGGTATTGTTGCACCTGTGTAGCCGCCATTTTTAATTGGGTCCACTGCACCCTGATAGTGCATTTGTTTGGAGGCCTGAGCAGGTAAGCATCTCTGCATTTTTTCTGGTGTTTTTTGAATAATTTTTGGAGGATTTCTAAGTCCTCTTTTTGTGGTTTTGCTACTTGACACACTACTCCCACAGATACGGGTGCAGAGTATAAAAAATTGGTTAGACACACTACTACCTCAGACACGAGTGCAGAGTAGAAAAAATTGGTTAGGCACACTACTCCCACAGACACGGGTGCAGAGTAGAAAAATTTGGTTAGGCACACTAGTCCTACACACACGTGCAGAGTATAAAAAATTGGTTAGGCACACTACTCCTACAGACACAGGTGCAGAGTAGAAAAAATTGGTCAGGCACACTACTTCCACAGACATGGGTGCAAACTTTTGAATTTGCAAGCAGTAATAAAAATACCTTAAACATTCTCTCTCTCATTATTCTGACATCTGAGGAATATTAATAATTATGGCAATCCTAATTGACCTAAAACAGGAAAGGTTTATTCTGATTTCATGTCAGATATTGAGAAAAACATGCAAATATGTCTTTTTTTTAAAGTGTATGTAAACTTCTGGTTTCAACTGTATATACTCATTTAAATTTCTTATACCTCCACCATATGGTTCCAGAGATATATTTAGTGCTCATTTTTATTGTCTTTATTAAGGGGGTGTTGCTCCCAGTATAATAATGCAGAGCAGCTTAAAGACACACCCCGGATCCTGTGAGCCATGCCCACATGGCAAAAACAATACATGTTAGCATTAAATAAATAGGCCTAGATCTATGGAGGACTTACATAAAATGGATTAATCAGGAGAGCAGCAGGAATAAAATGAAATCTCTAGGCACTTTAGACCTGCTGACAGTTCCTCATTGCTTGACTTAAAGGGGTTGTAAAGTCACAACATAATGATTATCAAACCATAGATTTGGTCATCAATATCATGCTCCCCCACCTCAATACATCATGATTCATTGTCCCCAGTCCCCTGCCCTCAATTCTTCATTATTCACTGTCCCGTACCCCCAATTCATCATTATTGTGTTCCCCCACCTCAATACATCGTCATTCACCAGAGGTGCCCAAATTTTACATGCCACTGTATATAATGTATGTGCACTTTACACCCTCATGTACACTGTACAGTACTATGTAAAGTAAGCAAACACTAAAATAACAATGATGTAAGTGTACAGTACACCCTTATTTACAATACTATTTAGCATTGTAAGCATACAGTACACCTTAATGTACAATACTACGTAATGGAAATCATATAGGGGAGAGGTGTGAATGACCAAAGTACACAAACGACATAAAAAGTAAACTTTTATTAATAAAAATGGGGGCAATGGGCAAACAGTGGGCGTCCCCATGTGCCAATCCACACTGGCGGCACATATCCCCATCATGAACCCTCCTGGTCCATTTATTCTCATTGGTTTCATGCTAATGTAAAATGATGCTGGCCACACAAGATAGACACTCCCCCCGGAATAAGGCTTGTACGCCAAAACGTACGTAGGGATTCTAAGCACCATACTTAATTTCTGGTAAATATTTACAATACATTCTTTTACCATGTCCACTCCTGCTTTGTGACACCTCAAATCGCTTATATTTGACTTCACCTTTACCTTATAGCAGTGGTCCCCAACTCCGGTCCTCAAGAAACAGGTCTTGTTTCCAGGATTTCCTTAGTATTGCACAGGTGATGGAATTATTGCCTGTGCAGGTGATGCAATTATCATCTGTGCAATAGTAAGGAAATACTGAAAACATGACCTGTTGGTGGCTCTTGAGGACCGGAGTTGGGGAACACTGCCGTATACTATAGTATTGTCTGCTACTTGCCATATTTATTTATTTCATCCCACTTGTGGCCAGCAGTTATACTTACCTTGTTTGATGTGTTCGATTTTTACTCTGTCTTTATACTTGGCTGTAAATCACTGGTGGCGTCATCTCATGGTTAACTGTGATATTTTCACTGTTTTAAATTTTTATTAATAAAAGTTTACTTTTTATTGCATTTGTTTGTGTACTCTAGTCATTCACACCTCTCCCCTATATGATTTTCATTTTTGTGGTGTAGAACCGTATCTTTAGTCCCATACTTTTACTATTTTTAGCCCCCGCATTTCACATGGTGCTTCATTTTGCTTTAACCCCTTAAGCCCCGAGGGTGGTTTGCACGTTAATGACCGGGCCAATTTTTACAATTCTGACCACTGTCCCTTTATGAGGTTATAACTCTGGAACGCTTCAACGGATCTTGGCGATTCTGACATTGTTTTCTCGATACATATTGTACTTCATGATAGTGGTAAAATTTATTTGATATAACTTGTGTTTATTTGTGAAAAAAATGGAAATTTGGCGAAAATTTTGAAAATGTCGCAATTTTCCAACTTTGAATTTTTATGCCCTTAAATCACAGAGATATGTCACGCAAAATACTTAATAAGTAACATTTCCCACATGTCTACTTTACATCAGCACAATTTTAGAACCAATTTTTTTTTTTAAGGGAGTTAAGGGTTAAAAGTTGACCAGCAATTTCTCATTTTTACAACACCATTTTTTTTTAGGGACCACATCTCATTTGAAGTCATTTTGAGGGGTCTATATGATAGAAAATACCCAAGTGTGACACCATTCTAAAAACTGCACCCCTCAAGGTGCTCAAAATCACATTCAAGAAGTTTACTAACCCTTCAGGTGTTTCACAGGAATTTTTGGAATGTTTAAATAAAATGAACATTTAACTTTTTTTCACACAAAATTTATTTCAGCTCCAATTTGTTATATTTTACCAAGGGAAACAGGAGAAAATGGACCACAAAAAAATTGATGTACAATTTGTCCTGAGTACGCTGATACCCCATATGTGGGGGTAAACCACTGTTTGGGCGCATGGCAGAGCTCGGAAGGAAAGGAGTGCCATTTTACTTTTCAATGCAAAATTGACTGGAATTGAGATGGGACGCCATGTTGCGATTGGAGAGCCCCTGATGTGCCTAAACATTGAAACCCCCCACAAGTGACACCATTTTGGAAAGTAGACCCCTTAAGGAACTTATCTAGATGTGTGGTGAGCACTTTGACCCAACAAGTGCTTCACAAAAGTTTATAATGCAGAGCCGTAAAAATAAAAAATCATATTTTTTCACAAAAATGATTGTTTCGCCCCCAATTATTTATTTTCCCAAGGGTAAGAGAAGAAATTAGACCACAAATAGGTTGTTGTGCAATTTTTCCTGAGTACGATGATACCCCATATGTGGGGGTAAACCACTGTTTGGGCGCATAGCAGAGCTCAGAAGGGAAGGAACGCCATTTTACTTTTCAATGCAAAATTGACTGGAATTAAGATGGGACGCCATGTTGCGTTTGGAGAGCCCCTGATGTGCCTAAACATTGAAACCCCCCACAAGTGACACCACTTTGGAAAGTAGACCCCTTAAGGAACTTATCTAGATGTGTTTTGAGAGCTTTGAACCTCCAAGTGTTTCACTACAGTTTATAACGCAGAGCCGTGAAAATAAAAATTCTTTTTTTTTTCCACAAAAATTATTTATTAGCCCCCAGTTTTGTATTTTCCCAAGGGTAACAGAAGGAAATGGACCCCAAAAGTTGTTGTCCAATTTGTCCTGAGTACGCTGATACCCCATATGTGGGGGGGAACCACTGTTTGGGCGCATGGCAGAGCTCGGAAGGGAAGGAGCACCATTTGGAATGCAGACTTAGATGGATTGGTCTGCAGGCGTCACGTTCCATTTGCAGAGCCCCTGATGTACCCAAACAGTACAAACCCCCCACAAGTGACCCATATTGGAAACTAGACCTCCCAAGGAACTTATCTAGATGTGTTGTGAGAACTTTGAACCCCCAAGTGTTTCACTACAGTTTACAGCGCAGAGCCGTGAAAATAAAAAATCTTTTTTTCCCACAAAAATGATTTTTAGCCCCCCAAATTATTATTTTCTCAAGGATAACAAGAGAACTTGGACCCCAAAAGTTGTTGTCCAATTTGTCCTGAGTACGCTGATACCCCATATGTCGGGGTAAACCCCTGTTTGGGCGCACGGAAGAGCTTGGAAGGGAAGCACTGTTTTACTTTTTCAACGCAGAATTGGCTGGAATTGAGATTGGACGCCATGTCTCGTTTGGAGAGCCCCTGATGTGCCTGAACAGTGGAAACTCCTCAATTCTACCTCAAACCCTAATCCAAACACACCCCTAACCCTAATCCCAACGGTAACCCTAACCACACCCTTAACCCTGACACACCCACCCCTAACTCTAATCCCAACCCTAATCCCAACTGTAAATGTAATCCAAACCCTAACCCTAACTTTAGCCCCAACCCTAATCCTAACTTTAGCCCCAACCCTAACCCTAACTTTAGCCCCAACCCTAACCCTAACTTTAGCTCCAACCCTAGCCCCAACCCAGCCCTAACCCTAACCCTAGCCGTAGCCCTAACCCTAGACCCAACCCTAGCCCTAACCCTAGCCCTAACCCTAGCTCTAACCCTAGCCCTAATCCTAATGGTAAAATGGAAATAAATACATTTTTTTAATTTTATTATTTTTCCCTAACTAAGGGGGTGATGAAGGGGGGTTTGATTTACTTTTATAGTGTTTTTTATATCGGATTTTTATGATTGGCAGCTGTCAGACACTAAAAGACGCTTTTTTATAGCAAAAAAGTTTTTGCGTCTCCACATTTTGAGAGCTATAATTTTTCCATATTTTAGTCCACAGAGTCATGTGAGGTCTTGTTTTTTGCGGGACGAGTTGATGTTTTTATTGGTAACATATTCGAACACGTGACAGTTTTTTATCACTTTTTATTCCAATTTTTGTGAGGCAGAATGACCAAAAACCAGCTATTCATGAATTTCTTTTGGGGGAGGCGTTTATACCGTTCCACGTTTGGTAAAATGGATAAAGCAGTTTTATTCGTCGGGTCAGTATGATTACAGCGATATCTCATTTATATCATTTTTTTATGTTTTTGCGCTTTTATATGATAAAAGCTATTTTATAGAAAAAATAATTATTTTGGCATCGCTTTATTCTGAGGACTATAATTTTTTTATTTTTTTGCTTATGATGCTGTATGGCAGCTCGTTTTTTGCGGGACAAGATGATGTTTTTAGCGGTACCATGTTTATTTATATCCGTCTTTTTGATCGCGTGTTATTCCACTTTTTGTTCGGCGGTATGATAATAAAGTGTTGGTTTTTGGCTCGTTTTTTTTTTTTTGTTCTTACGGTGTTCACTGAAGGGGTTAACTAGTGGGACAGTTTTATAGGTTGGGTCGTTACGGATGCGGCGATACTAAATATGTGTACTTTTATTGTTTTTTTTAATTTAAAGAAATGTATTTATGGGAATAATATTTTTTTTTCCTTTATTTAGGAATTTTTTTTTATTATTTTTTTTTTACACATGTGGATTTTTTTTTTTTACTTTTTTACTTTGTCCCGGGGGGACATCACAGATCGCTGATCTGACAGTTTGCACAGCACTCTGTCAGATCGGCGATCTGACTTAGAGCGCTGCAGGCTTACCAGAGCCTGGTCTGCACCCAGAAGTAATCCCTGCAGGACCCGGATGCAGCCCTGTGGCCATTTTGGATCCGGGGCCTGCAGGGATAGGAGGTAAGAGACCCTCGCAGAAACTCGATCACATCGCGTTGCTCCGGGGGTCTCAGGGAAGCACGCAGGGAGTCCCCTCCCTGCGCGATGCTTCCTTATACCGCCGGAACACTGCGATCATGTTTGATCGCAGTGTACCGGGGGTTAATGTGCCGGGGGCGGTCCGTGACCGCTCCTGGCACATAGTGCCGGATGTCAGCTGTGATAATCAGCTGACACCCGGCCGCGATCGGCCGCGCTCCCCCCGTGAGCGCTGCCGATCACGCTGGACGTACTATCCCGTCACTGGGAATTAAGTCCCAGGTCACCTTGACGGGATAGTACATCCAATGGGATTAAGGGGTTAATACTATGTAATGGGCAGCTTATAGATGAAAGATGTTATCAATGCTGAGCCTCATACAGAGGTGTTAGAACAGTGGATGCTTTATCCAGACAACGTCTATCTAAGATAATGCTAAACCACATACTGCATCCATCACAGAGGCATAGCTCCATGGAAGAAGAGTTCTGGTGATGAACCGGCCGCCTGCAAGCCAGACCTTTCACCAACAGAAAAAAGTTTAAAACATTATGAAGCAAACTCCAGCGAAAACCCTGTACTGTGGAGCAGCGAGAATCTGATATCAGACCAGAAAGGAACAACATTCCTCTTTTCATTCAGAAAACGATTTTCAACCATTCAGTGGTCAGTTGCAATCTGTACAGCATCCGTTTTTTACATCACCAGTTATTAACATTTACAAGACCAAATACAGTTTTCTAGGTTAATAATGGAAATTTATCCATACAAAAGGACGCTATATGAATGATCCTTATGGGATCTTTTTTTTTGTGCACCCATAGAATTGAAAGGGCAACTCTCATCTGATTTACAGAAGTAACTAGTGCATGCTGCAGTTTTTTCCAATCGCAGATTCGGTCCTTGAAAAAATGCTAATCTGAACAGCTCAGTCGAATAACTTTGATCTTAGTGTTGTCCATGTGATATCAGATTTTGCATGGACAGCAGTTGGACCGAAAATACAGTTGCGTGAACGTACGCTACAGATTATTTCAGAGGAGAGAAGGAGCGTACATGTTGGATTTCCAATGGCAGTTCATTCTGTTTTTCCAGTAGATAAGCTGCAGCCATTAGCCGCTCTCTCATAGAGATCCTGGGAGCCGAGCGTTCATGTGGATAAGGGGTTCAGATGAGATATCTGATGGCTGAACAATCGTTTGGCCAACAGCTATGTGTATGGGAGGGGGCTTTACCAAAGAAGATCTCCTCTAGTTTTTACACATTTCGTATATCTTTTAAATTTTAGGACCCATAAAGAATCAGGACTAGAATATATGTGAGGGGAGTTGTGTGCTCCTACTTTGTGAGGCAGTTACTCCACTTTACCATAAATTATGTAAAAGTTGTTAATAGTTTCCCCTTAATAAACTGTTTTTATTGGCAGATTATATGTTAAAGTGAAGAATAAATATTAAAAAATGTGAGTGGCTTGAAAATGGGTTCATCCCTCTCAAGTTAATTAAAGAGGTTGTGCAGCGCCCCAGAGTCCTGGTCGTTGCAGTACTGTGGCTCCGCCGCTAAGGGGGGGCTATGGTACATCTGATGGCACTGAAGGAGTTCATCTGACCAGGTATCACAGACACCAATACATTTCACAGTCTGGGCTCCAGGGGGAGCTAAGGGTACTATTCATTAGGCCACTCCTCACAGTCTGGTAAAACTGGGGGTTAGGCAGGAAGTTAGAGAGAACGCTGACTGGGTTGGAACCAGGCAACACCTTGTGGCAGGGGGTGTTGTAGGGGAAGATTCGGTAGGGTCCCTGTCAGGGGTGGGATCCTGACAGAGGCCTGGCAAACAGAGAGAAAGCTACGTAGCAGCGGTGCCCTAAGAAAGGACAAGAAGCGAGATTTATTGTGCTGAGTGAGAAACGAGATCAAAGCAAGAAGGAGAATACCAGTAGGAGTCGTGCTGTAAGATCGAGGCAACATCCTACTGAGGTGCAAACAACCGGCGGCCGGAACGCCGAGGAGGTACAGAGCTCTAAGCCATACGTCAAACCAACGGCAGGACAGTCAGTCACAGGCGGGCTGTCTCACCTAAATCACCTACGCAGACATAGGGGGCAACCTTTGGAGAGGGGCGACTCTAGGGTCCCAGAAGAGCTCCGAGCCTACCCGTCATACGGGTGCGTCCCAACCATAACACCAGGGAGGGACGGAGGATTAGCAGAAGATCATCTAATCGAGTTGTGAGGGAACACGAGAAACAGACACAACAGTTGTGGGGACTATCCCGTAAGCTCAGCAGGGGAGGACCACAACACATAGCGCTAGTAGGAAGGCACAGATTTCCACCTGCAAAGGGAACTCTGGAGGTGCCATCGGACCGGCCGGACTTGCGCAGCCTGGTTAACCGTATTCCGGATTGAGGATTTTGAGACCTTCAGTAAAGAGGTAAAGAGACTGCAACCTGGTGTCCTCGTTATTAACTGCGACCGGCACTACACCGCACTACCAACACCATCCACACCTATTATTTATTTGGAGCGCCCCTCAGCAGGGTCACGGACCGGGCCTAGCCACCGTGACAACCCCAGAGCAGAGACTCAGAGGCCCGGTACCGGGTACCCCTCGGCCCTGCGGCAGTGGGGGCGCTGAAAACTTGGTGTCACGAACAGGATCTACTTAAGCCTGAAGAATCGGGTCATGTGTGCCTTGGAATTGTGATTTATTGTACTTGGACTGTGACTTATTGCAAAGACTGAGGATTGCCACTTGCCGCCAGAAGTTCCCGCCAAAACCGCCGCCATTACAGCGCTAAGAGGAGCGCAGGAGAAGAAGAAGGGCGTGGAAGTGGGCGTAAACAAGCTGAAGAGCGCGAAAGACAATGGCCGCCCAGTCTAAGTATTTCTGCCCCTTGGGGACGTGTCCTTCAGCAGCCGAGATCCGCCTCTTGATTCTCAATGGTGGGCGGAGGCAGAGAAAACGAAACCGCCCACGAAGGAGAGAGCGGGAAAAGGACCAGGAAGAAGAAGTCAACGACATGGAGGACGCCATGGCCAGCCGCCCGGAACGGAGCGTGGGGTCGGAGCCGAGGACTCCCCCAGCTACCCGGAGAGGCACCGCAGCCAGACCTCCACAGTTGACGGTGACCTCCTGCAGACCGGAGCGGACGAGCTGATCCACCAACTCCTGCAGACGCAGCTGAGCACTGAGGCCGGGTGGAAGAAGACCATCATCGGGAGCCTCACCAGACATCTGTCGGCAGTCTCATCTGGTCCGGAGCAAGGAAGAAGGTAAAGCGCTCCGAAGCCAGAAAGCAAGGCCCTACCGGAAAGCGAGGTGCTGCAAACTGAGATGACAACGCCGCAGCGCAAGGCCCTGCAGCTAGCGTTCCAGACCCCAGTGGAGACAGAGCAGATTGGCACCGGAGGGACCGCATCTGAAGCAGGTATGAAGAACGACCCTGCCTCGCCAGCAGAGGACTTGCTGATAGGTCCCGTCGTGGTACCTCCTCTCCCTGGGACCTATAGACTCCGGCGCCTTACACCCTGGGATCGGGCCACGGGTATGGAGCACTTCTTAAAGGCCCCGATCTCGCCGATCACCTTGCCGAGCGAGGTCTATGCGGAGCTACGGCCGCCAGAGCGAGAGTAAACCTCGATGCCATGGATATGTATATAGTTCATTTAACTGTTTGTCTTCTTGCTTGTTTTTGCTGCTAATACCCGACCGGGGTTACTCTTAAAGGGATCCCTTTGTTGACCCGGGATCCCTATTGTTTTTGTCTATTTTCTACTTTTTGCACAAGTTATCAAAGAACTGCTGAATCATGAACAATGAATGATACAAACTCCTTGTATATAGTTTGCACCTTCTTAAAGGTGCTCTCTACTGGTTTTATATAAAAGACGGACTCTTTGCGAAGATACGGTTCTTGGAACTTGTACTGGAGTCCTTGCTGCATACGGACTTGCAGCTTGAGAAGTTGCACTACCTCATAGAGACTTGGTCCCCTCTTAAAGGGGATGTTCACATCCTGCACTTATTAACAGTGTTGCCTTAAGATGGTTGAATGGCAATAATGTCCTGAAAAGAAAGTATTGATGATGTTGATATGTGAAAGTTAAATGTAACCAATTAGTTGATTGTAAGAAATGTTCAATAATGTTAATAGAGGAATGAGGACAGGAAGTGAACCCGTAGGGGTTAGTAGTGAGTCCTCCTAGGAGCCATATAGAGATGGCTCAGTGCTCTTAAACTGAAAGAAAAATGATATGTTCTATACTGTGTATAGTAGTGGAAGGACAGTAGGCTCGGGCGGAAAGGAGCGGTCCTGTAACAGAAAGGAGAGGCAGTAGGTCTGGAGCGGTTAGGACAGGCGGTCCTGCAGATTTAAAGAAGGAGAATGCATAAAAGTTAATTAGCCTTATATGTGATATAAGAAGGTCTTTAGTGGATTTAGCGAGTACGTCCTTAAAGGCAATGTTAAATTATTGTTCAAAATTTTGCACTTAGTAGAATACCCGGTTGGGTAAGAAAAGTTATTTATAGTAAAAGTTATTTAAAAAGTATTTAACCATGTTTGTAACGTTCAAGTGTCCTCACCTCCCATAAAGGGAAGCTCTGTTAAAAAGTTGACTTGTACTTGCATTTTCAAAATTGTATGTCTTTTTGCTGACATGTATTGTTGTTTTCTTCCCAGTCCAGGAGTACTGGATTTAACCGGGGGGGGAGTGCAGCGCCCCAGAGTCCTGGTCGTTGCAGTACTGTGGCTCCGCCGCTAAGGGGGGCTATGGTACGTCTGATGGCACTGAAGGAGTTCATCTGACCAGGTATCACAGACACCAATACATTTCACAGTCTGGCCTCCAGGGGGAGCTAAGGGTACTATTCATTAGGCCACTCCTCACAGTCTGGTAAAACTGGGGGTTAGGCAGGAAGTTAGAGAGAACGCTGACTGGGTTGGAGCCAGGCAACACCTTGTGGCAGGGGGTGTTGTAGGGGAAGATTCGGTAGGGTCCCTGTCAGGGGTGGGATCCTGACAGAGGCCTGGCAAACAGAGAGAAAGCTACGGGACCACGCCTGCACTTCATAGCGGCGGTGCCCTAAGAAAGGACAAGAAGCGAGATTTATTGTGCTGAGTGAGAAACGAGATCAAAGCAAGAAGGAGAATACCAGTAGGAGTCGTGCTGTAAGATCGAGGCAACATCCTACTGAGGTGCAAACAACCGGCGGCCGGAACGCCGAGGAGGTACAGAGCTCTAAGCCATACGTCAAACCAACGGCAGGACAGTCAGTCACAGGCGGGCTGTCTCACCTAAATCACCTACGCAGACATAGGGGGCAACCTTTGGAGTGGGGCGACTCTAGGGTCCCGGAAGAGCTCCGAGCCTAACCGTCATACGGGTGCGTCCCAACCATAACACCAGGGAGGGACGGAGGATTAGCAGAAGATCATCTAATCGAGTTGTGAGGGAACACGAGAAACAGACACAACAGTTGTGGGGACTATCCCATAAGCTCAGCAGGGGAGGACCACAACACATAGCGCTAGTAGGAAGGCTAGTAGGAAGGCCTTTCCACCTGCAAAGGGAACTCTGGAGGTGCCATCGGACCGGCCGGACTTGCGCAGCCTGGTTAACCGTATTCCGGATTGAGGATTTTGAGACCTTCAGTAAAGAGGTAAAGAGACTGCAACCTGGTGTCCTCGTTATTAACTGCGACCGGCACTACACCGCACTACCAACACCATCCACACCTATTATTTATTTGGAGCGCCCCTCAGCAGGGTCACGGACCGGGCCTAGCCACCGTGACAACCCCAAAGCAGAGACTCAGAGGCCCGGTACTGGGTACCCCTCGGCCCTGCGGCAGTGGGGGCGCTGCAGTTGTCCATGTCTTTGAAAACACTGTTTCACATCTTATTTAGTTTAGAGACGAAAACAGTTGAACTTAACTAATTTTGTGGTGCTGAAAACAAATATGATGTTTAAATTTTCTGATTGGCTCTAATTTTCAAGATCCAGATTGGGTTGAAATTACTTATGACACCTTTCATGCTGGCTTATATCTTTATTATTACATTGTTAATATTATATCATCTATTTAGTCTATTGAGCCTTCAGTATTCTATCATCTTAGGGTGACCAATCAAAAACCGCCACCTCATAATCTTAATTACAGTTGCATCACCTACTTTTATAAATGCTCTTGCAGCACCACAGAGTCCTGGTTGTTGCAGTACTGTGGCTCCGCCACTATGGGGAGCTATGGTACGTCTGATTGCACTAAAGGAGTTTCTCTGACCAGGTAACACCTCACTACACTTCACACTCCGGCCACAAGGGGGGGTGGTCCTATCTAGTAGGCCACTCCTCACACTCTGGTAAAACTGGGGGTTGGACAGGAAGACAGGGAGAAGTAGCTGGGAAGAGCTAGTGAGAGGACCTGTCAGGGATGGGATCCTGGCAGACTCCTCAGAACAGAACTAACCAGCGCACAACGGGAATACAGTAAAGAAGTATTGGGACCAGAAGGAGTCGTGCTGTTAGACCGAGGCAACATCCTTCTGAGGCGCAAACAGTCGGTGGCCGGAACGCCGAGCAAGTAAGAGACTTTAAGTACACTGCAAACCACGGCCGGACAGCTAATTATAGGTTGGCGGCCTCACTTAACACCTAAGCAGACAACGGAGGCAGTTGTGGGAGAGGGGCGACTCTAGGGTCCCGGAAGAACTCCAGGCCTACCCCGTCATATGGGTGTGTCCTACCATATCATCTGGGGGACGGCGAGAACGAACAACAGAGACAGACAGAAACCGTTGTGAGGACTATCCCGGGAGCTCAGCAGGGAAGAACTACAACATCCAGCGCTAGAAGGTAGACACTGATTCCCACCTGTAAAGAGAACTCCTGATGTGCCTTTGGACCGGCCAGTCTCTGACAACCCAGTTAACAGCGCTCTGGACTGAGGTCTCCAAAACCTTCAGTAAAGAGGTAAAGAGACTGCAACCTGGTGTCTTCGTTATTTACCGCGACTTGCACCCCACAACTGCACCATCATCATCACTTATTGCACCGGACGTCCCCCACTGACAGACAGGGCCACGGACCGGGTCTAGCCACCGTGAAAACCCCAGGACTGAGACCCAGAGGCCCGGCTCCGGGTACCCCTCGGCCCTGCGGCGGTGTGGGGGCGCTCCAACTTGGCGTCACGAACAGGATTTACTTAAGCCTGAAGAATCAGGTCATGTGTGCCTTGGAACTGTGATTTATTGTGCTTGGACTGTACTTTATTGAAAAGACTGTGTGCTGTGCCATTTACCGCCAAAATTCGCCATTGCCGCGCACGGAGGGAGGAGCCCTAGCTACGCGGGCGGAACCAGCCAAAAGAAGCGCGGAACGGAAAGCGCGGTAAGGCGCCAATCCCGGAAGAGGAACCCCGACCTCCAGCAGGTTAGTGGGAGGAAGGGACAGCCATGTCTGAGTCGGGAGGAGAGGAGGTGGCGGTCGCAGCCGCGGACGTAGGGGCAGCTCCGGTCCACGCAGCGGGCGAAGCCGCGGCCCTAATACCACCACCGGTTGCCGCAGAACCCGCTGTTCCCCTCAGCCAGCCGGACACTGCCGCTAACACAAAAGCCATAATGCCCTTTTCTATGCCGTACCTGCCCGGAGCGGCCTGGCTCCCACGATACTCTGGGGAGTCGCATACATTCACTGACTTTAAGGAAGGGCTCTGCAGCCTGCTCGAGTTCTATCCCCTGACAGAGCCCCAGAAGGTTCATATGATAACCGGCCAACTCTTTGGGGCGGCTCTGAGAGAATTGAAATCCTGGCCCACTGAGGATAAAGGAACTGCACAACAGATTTTTGCCAAGCTTAAAGCCACCTTTGATACTCGCACTGCTACAGAAATTAAACTGACTTTTTATGGATGCAAACAGAGGCCACAGGATAGCTTACGGGACTATGCCCTTAATCTCCAGGAGGCTATGCGGGCCATTAAGCAGATTGACCCCGGCAGCATGCAGGATGAGGATAAACTTCTGAAGGAGCGGTTCATTGAGGGGCTCCTGTGCAGTCACCAGCGGGGCCAATTGCACTTCCTGGCCATGCAAAATCCAGACTTGACTTTTGCGCAGTTCAAAGATAAAGCTATCCAGGCATTGCAGGAGTGACAGCCCAGCCGCGCAATACCACCCAGGCGCCCCGCTCTCACATACCACCAGGAGGTGGCATCGGATACCCCAGTTGCCGCGGAGGCCAACGCCCAGAGCTTCGAGGACGACTCCCCTGCAGGACTCCGTCTTCAGATGCAGGAGCTGACCAAGAACGTTGCTGCCCTAGCCCGGACGGTGCAGTCCCTACAGGAGGCCCCCAAGAAAAAGATCCAGCTAGCCTCTGGACCAGAGGATGTTCCCTGGACGCGACAGAAGAGGACCCCACCGACCAGAGGCCGGGACAGCGATCGTTTCCATCAGGACGGACGACCCATCTGCCGCCGATGTCACCAGGTGGGCCATCTTGCAAGGTACTGTCCTTTAAACGAGCAACCCCTGGGGCAAAGGGCCAACCCCCAGGAGTAGGACGGTCAGGCCCGCAGCATTGGAGAACCAAGTATATTGGAGGACGACCAGTTCTCCCTGTAGTGATTGATGGAATCCCCTTGAATGCTTTGCTGGACACCGGTTCTCAGGTGACGACTATACCTTACGTGCTCTACAAACGGTATTGGGAGGACGCTGATATTACTCGTGGCCCTGACGATGATTTCACCATAATCGCCAGTAATGGTCAGCCGTTGCCACAAGTGGGGTATAAGGAGGTCACCATCAAAGTGGGGCGGGTGGAATTGAAAGCCCAAGGGATTGTGATTGTTGATATTGATCGTCGAGAATGTAATCCCATGATGACTCTTGGTACTAATGTTATAGAAAATTGTCTTGCAGAAGTGATTGTTTTGTTGCAACAGGTGGCAGAAACCGCTGGCCACAGTGAGCAACGTGCCCTGCAGAAGGAAATCAGAGCTCTGATGCAGAGACAGCAGGTAGAGCTGACTGGTGGTGAGATTGGTCGTGTCACTGTGAGTGATTCAAACCCCATCGCGATACCCCCCAAGAGTGAAATGTTAATATGGTGTCGAGCAGCCATAGGCCTCAGGGGTAAGGACTACCAGGCCTTGGTAGAACCCGTATATTCAGACAATAGGCCTACTGTTCTGACAGCCCGGGGGGTGGTCGACGTCCGTCAGGGGAGAGTGCCCGTACGTGTCCTCAATTGTGGGGAGGAAGAGGTTCACCTCACCAAGTATACCACGCTCGCCAAATTGTTCACTGTCAATAATAATGTGATACAGACACCTGAACCCTTGGTCCCGTCAAACTTGGCGGAGAACAAAGGTTCTGCAGAGCCCTCGAAGGACTGGTGTCGGGAATTGCATGTGGGCACTGACTCTACCCCATCCCATCAAAAACAGGGGGCCTACAGGGTGGTACACGAGTACGAGCAGATATTCAGCAAACACCCCTCAGATTTTGGGCAGGTGAAAGGGATCAAACATCACATCCCCACGGGAGATCACCGACCCATAAAAGAGAGATATCGCCCTGTACCCCCAGCTCATTACCAGTGTGCCAAGGACATGTTGCGGGAAATGAAGGAGGCTGGGGTGGTGAGAGACAGCTGTAGCCCCTGGGCAGCTCCGTTAGTCCTTGTTAAAAAGAAAGATGGTACAATGAGGATGTGTGTTGATTACAGGCAGTTGAATCGCATTACACATAAGGACGCATACCCACTGCCTAGGATAGAGGAGTCTCTGGCTGCCTTAAAATCTGCTAACTACTTCTCTACCTTAGATCTCACCAGTGGGTACTGGCAGGTTCCTGTAGCGGAGGCGGACAAAGAGAAGACGGCCTTCACGACGCCAATGGGTCTCTGTGAGTTCAACTACATGCCCTTCGGATTGTGCAATGCTCCCGGAACGTTCCAGAGGATGATGGAGTGCTGCCTGGGACACCTGAACTTTGAAACCGTGCTGCTATATTTGGATGATGTCATTGTCTTCTCTAAGACCTACGAAGACCACCTGAAGCACCTGGCCGAGGTGTTTGAAGCCCTATCCAACTTTGGCTTAAAGGTGAAACCGTCCAAGTGTCATCTGCTGAAACCTAAAGTGCAGTACCTGGGCCATGTGGTGAGCGCTGAAGGAGTGGCCCCGGACCCCGACAAGGTCACAGTGATTAAGGACTGGCCAAAGCCCAGTGACCTCCACGAAGTCCGGCAGTTCCTCGGGCTGGTAGGCTATTACCGGAGGTTCATTAAGGACTTCACCAAGAAGGCCGCACCCTTGCAAAACCTGTTGGTGGGCCAACCAAAGAAGACCAAGGGGAGG
The DNA here is from genome assembly GCF_051348905.1 of Ranitomeya variabilis. Lineage (NCBI taxonomy): Eukaryota > Metazoa > Chordata > Amphibia > Anura > Dendrobatidae > Ranitomeya > Ranitomeya variabilis. The sequence continues at coordinate 397,769,789 of NC_135232.1, forward strand.
AACACCCCCTTTGATTGGAACGAAGAGCTGGAGGAATCCTTCACCTGTTTGAAGTCGGCACTGACGGGAGAAGAGGTACTGGCTTACCCCGAATACGACCAACCATTTGTGCTGTACACAGATGCCAGTAATGTGGGACTAGGAGCCGTGCTGTCTCAAGTCCAGAAAGGCAAGGAAAGAGTGATCGCTTACGCCAGCAGGAAACTCCGTCCCACGGAAAGGAACCCTGACAACTACAGTTCCTTCAAACTGGAATTCCTTGCCCTTGTCTGGGCAGTGACAGAGAGGTTTAAGCACTACCTGGCCTCCACGAAATTCACCGTCTTCACGGACAACAATCCGCTAACGCATCTGGGTACTGCCAAACTCGGGGCTTTGGAACAGCGGTGGATGGCCCGGCTGTCCAACTATGATTTCACCATCAAATATCGGGCAGGACACCAGAATGCCAATGCCGATGCTCTGTCCCGAATGCCCAATTTACCAGAAGTGGGAGAAGACCCGGAGGCACTTGAAGAGGTGGAGCTGCCTGCCTTCCATCGCCCCAAAGCCACTCAGAACTCTCACCATGTGAAGAACAGGCACAAGAACCAACCGGATGCCACGCTGAATCCCCTGCCCCACCACGGATGGGCAGAAACCCAGGATAGTGACCCCGCGGTCCGTCAGGTGAAGGAGCTCTTGACGCAGGCTGGGTTGCACCCTGGCCCAGACGACCCACAAGAAACCCAACAGCTGTGGAAGGGGAGAAGCAAGCTGTTTATCCATGATGGCAAGCTGTGCAGGAGGAGCATTGACCCACGTACTCATGAATTGGTGTGGCAGATAGTGGTGCCCAGGCGAGATGCGCCCATGGTTCTGGGAGCCTACCATGATGGAGCCGGACACTTCGGATGGAGGAAGCTAGAGAAGCTGCTCCGAGGGAGGTTCTATTGGATTGGCATGAAGAGAACCATTGAGAAGTGGTGTCGGGAGTGTGGTCCATGTAGTCTGCGCAGGAAGGACCGTGACAGTCAGCGGGCTCCCCTGCGGCCTATCATCACCAAAAGGCCGCTCGAACTGGTCGCGCTGGATCATGTGAAGCTGACACCTAGCCGGTCGGGCTATATCTACGCCCTTACCATCGTGGACCACTACTCCAGGTTTTTGGTGGTTGTGCCTGTCAAGGATCTAACGGCCAGGACTGCCGCCAGGGCCTTCCAGCAACACTTTTGTAGGCCCCATGGCTACCCAGAGAAGGTACTGACCGATCAGGGACCTGCATTCGAAGCGGAAGTGTTCCAAGAATTCTGCCAACTGTACGGGTGTAAGAAGATCAGGACCACACCGTACCATCCTCAAACCAACGGGATGTGCGAGAAGATGAACCAAGTGGTAATTGATTTATTGAAGACCTTACCCGTGGAGGAACGGAACCTGTGGCCGACAAAGTTGCCTGACTTGGTGGATATGTACAATCACATCCCAGTAAGTTCCACCAACTGTACTCCAGCGTACCTGATGCGAGGAAGATCTAGTCGGTTACCCGTTGATCTGGACATGGGGGTCCTAGTACCCGAAGATACCTCGCCGGATGCAGATTGGGATGCAGAAAGGCAGCGAAGGTACCGCGAAGTACAGGAGTGTGTAGAGAGAAGTCTCGCCCAGGCTAGGCAGAAGCAAGAAAGGGACTACAACCAACATGCTCCTGCGATCCCCCTGTCACCTGGTGAGCAAGTACTTAAACGAAAGAGGAGATTACACAAGCTCGATGACCAATGGGAAGCGGAACCGTATACCATCCTGCCATCCGACTTCGACAACACAAAGGTCTGTCTCATCAGCAAGGACAGAGGGGAGACCTCGACAGTGGTATCCAGGGATCACCTTAAGGTCTGCCCCGATAAGTTGAAAGAGAGGGGCACGGCCCCAGAAATCTCCCCGCCGGTGGAAAAGGAGAAGATGTTCCATACCGTCCTTGGTGACTTTCCCCAATCCTGGACTCAGATAAACCAAGCCATCGCGGTGCCTGTTCTAATGTTTCAACAGCCGGACCCACCAGAACCAATGGTGGTACCAGATCATCTGGCCCCGCTACCTCAACAAGCCTTACCTGATGAAACCATGCCAACCGTTGAACCGGCAAATCCTCCCTCTGCTATCAGTGAATCTGCTGTACCCACTGTTGATAGCAGCAGCTCTGAGAGCCCTAACCTGCCAGTGCTACCCCGACTCACTAGAAGTGTAGCTAGAAGATGGTGCACTACACCAGCGGTAGCAAGCATAGCGGGCCCTGTTAGGCCAATAGCAACCCCTGTGCTGCGAAGGTCCACACGCAGCACTCAAAACCAAACTCCCCTCCGCTACAAACCTTGGAGGTATTAATAAGGGCTGCTCTTTAGTTAAGAATGTTTTTGTGTGTATTTTTGTTACAGGTTTTAAATGGACAATAGAGTAATGGACGGTGAATTGCTCAAAAACTTTCATAAGGGGGGACCCCTTTGTTTACCCGGGGTCCCCGCTGTTTCAACCACTGAACTGAGAGTCATAAACTGTGCATGACCTAACTTTTGCAACGTTCAAGAATCCTCACCTCCCATAAAGGGAAGCATTGTTATGTTCAATTGTTATGCTATTTCAAAAATTTGTGTGTTTTCTGTTAACATGTATTATTGTTCTTGTTTTCCCAGTCCCGGAGTACTGGATTTAACCGGGGGGGAGTGCAGCACCCCAGAGTCCTGGTTGTTGCAGTACTGTGGCTCCGCCACTATGGGGAGCTATGGTACGTCTGATTGCACTAAAGGAGTTTCTCTGACCAGGTAACACCTCACTACACTTCACACTCCGGCCACCAGGGGGGGTGGTCCTATCTAGTAGGCCACTCCTCACACTATGGTAAAACTGGAGGTTGGACAGGAAGACAGGGAGAAGTAGCTGGGAAGAGCTAGTGAGAGGACCTGTCAGGGATGGGATCCTGGCAGACTCCTCAGAACAGAACTAACCAGCGCACAACGGGAATACAGTAAAGAAGTATTGGGACCAGAAGGAGTCGTGCTGTTAGACCGAGGCAACATCCTTCTGAGGCGCAAACAGTCGGTGGCCGGAACGCCGAGCAAGTAAGAGACTTTAAGTACACTGCAAACCACGGCCGGACAGCTAATTATAGGTTGGCTGTCTCACTTAACACCTAAGCAGACAACGGAGGCAGTTGTGGGAGAGGGGCGACTCTAGGGTCCCGGAAGAACTCCAGGCCTACCCCGTCATACGGGTGCGTCCTACCATATCATCTGGGGGACGGCTAGAACGAACAACAGAGACAGACAGAAACCGTTGTGAGGACTATCCCGGGAGCTCAGCAGGGAAGAACTACAACATCCAGCGCTAGAAGGTAGACACTGATTCCCACCTGTAAAGAGAACTCCTGATGTGCCTTTGGACCGGCCGGTCTCTGACAACCCAGTTAACAGCGCTCTGGACTGAGGTCTCCAAAACCTTCAGTAAAGAGGTAAAGAGACTGCAACCTGGTGTCTTCGTTATTTACCGCGACTTGCACCCCACAACTGCACCATCATCATCACTTATTGCACCGGACGTCCCCCACTGACAGACAGGGCCACGGACCGGGTCTAGCCACCGTGACAACCCCAGGACTGAGACCCAGAGGCCCGGCTCCGGGTACCCCTCGGCCCTGCGGCGGTGTGGGGGCGCTCCAACTCTCTGTGTAACATATACAGTTTAAAAATTTCTTAGTTTCTTAGCATATTGACATTTCCATATGTTTCTATATGTTTTTCAGATATGTCTCATTCTTGCATTAAGAAAGCAGATAGTTTTTGCCACATATACGTAAAAACTTGACTACCATGATAAGGAAGCTTACAACCTGTATTTTGACTGCAGAATAGGAGATCAGGACAAGAGTTAGGGTACCGTCTCACATTGGCACTTTGATCGCTACGACGGCACGATCCGTGACGTTCCAGCGATATCCATACGATATCGCTGTGTCTGACACGCAGCAGCAATCAGGGACCCCGCTGAGAATCGTACGTCGTAGCAGATCGTTTGAAACTTTATTTCGTCGCTGGATCTCCCGCTGTCATCGCTGCATCGGTGTGTGTGACACCGATCCAGCGATGCGTTCGCTTGTAACCAGGGTACACATCGGGTTACTAAGCGCAGGGCCGCGCTTAGTAACCCGATGTTTACCCTGGTTACCATGGTAAATGTAAAAAAAAAAAAACAGTACATACTTACATTCCGGTGTCCGTCAGGTCCCTAGCTGTCTGCTTCCCTGCACTGACTGTGAGCGCCGGCCGTAAAGTGAAAGCACAGCACAGCGGTGACGTCACCGCTCTGCTTTGGCCGGCGCTTACACAGGATGCAGGAGGAGTGCAGGGAAGCGGACGCAGGCACCGGAATGTGAGTATGTGTTTTTTTATTTTACGTTTACGCTGGTAACCAGGGTAAACATCGGGTTACTAAGCGCGGCCCTGCGCTTAGTAACCCGATGTTTACCCTGGTTACCCGGGGACTTCGGCATCGTTGGTCGCTGGAGAGTTGTCTGTGTGACAGCTCTCCAGCGACCACACAACGACTTACCAACGATCACGGCCAGGTCGTATCGCTGGTCGTGATCGTTGGTAAATCGTTTTGTGTAACGGTACCCTAAGGCTCCACACATATGCTGCAATAGATGTGCATCACATCTTACCCAGTGGTTGCTTGGGAAGAGGCAATCTATGCATTTTGCAGCACCAATGATCTGTTGAGAGCAAACTGACCACACTACCAATTGCTATTTCTGTATTAAGATTAATTCTGAGATTAACCCCTTCACCCCCAAGGGTGGTTTGCACGTTAATGACCGGGCCAATTTTTACAATTCTGACCACTGTCCCTTTATGAGGCTATAACTCTGGAACGCTTTGACGGATCTTGGCGATTCTGACATTGTTTTCTCGTGACATATTGTACTTCATGTTAAAGGTAAAATTTATTCGATATAACTTGCGTTTATTTGTGAAAAAAATGGAAATTTGGCGAAAATTTTGAAAATTTTGCAATTTTCCAACTTTGAATTTTTGTGCCCTTAAATCACAGACATATGTCACGCAAAATACTTAATAAGTAACATTTCCCACATGTCTACTTTACATCAGTACAATTTTGGAACCAAACTTTTTTTTTGTGACGGAGTTATAAGGGTTAAAAGTTGACCAGCAATTTCTCATTTTTACAACACCATTTTTTTTTAGGGACCACATCTCATTTGAAGTCATTTTGAGGGGTCTATATGATAGAAAATACTCAAGTGTGACACCATTCTAAAAACTGCACCCCTCAAGGTGCTCAAAACCACATTCAAGAAGTTTATTAACCCTTCAGGTGTTTCACAGGAATTTTTGGAATGTTTAAATAAAAATGAACATTTAACTTTTTTTCACACAAAATTTATTTCAGCTCCAATTTGTTTTATTTTACCAAGGGTAACAGGAGAAAATGGACCCCCAAAGTTGTTGTACAATTTGTCCTGAGTACGATGACACCCCATATGTGGGTGTAAACCATTGTTTAGGCGCATGGCAGAGCTTGGAAGGGAAGGAGCGCCATTTGACTTTTCAATGCAAAATTGACTGGAATTGAGATGGGACGCCATGTTGCGTTTGGAGAGCCCCTGATGTGCCTAAACATTGAAACTCCCTACAAGTGACACCATTTTGGAAAGTAGACCCCCTAAGGAACTTATCTAGATGTGTGGTGAGCACTTTGACCCACCAAGTGCTTCACAGAAGTTTATAATGCAGAGCCGTAAAAATAAAAAATCATATTTTTTCACAAAAATGATCTTTTCGCCCCCAATTTTTTATTTTCCCAAGGGTAAGAGAAGAAATTGGACCCCAAAAAATGTTGTGCAATTTGTCCTGAGTACGCTGATACCCCATATGTGGGTGTAAACCATTGTTTGGGCGCATGGCAGAGCTTGGAAGGGAAGGAGCGCCATTTGACTTTTCAATGCAAAATTGACTGGAATTGAGATGGGACGCCATGTTGCGTTTGGAGAGCCCCTGATGTGCCTAAACATTGAAACTCCCTACAAGTGACACCATTTTGGAAAGTAGACCCCCTAAGGAACTTATCTAGATGTGTGGTGAGCACTTTGACCCACCAAGTGCTTCACAGAAGTTTATAATGCAGAGCCGTAAAAATAAAAAATCATATTTTTTCACAAAAATGATCTTTTCGCCCCCAATTTTTTATTTTCCCAAGGGTAAGAGAAGAAATTGGACCCCAAAAAATGTTGTGCAATTTGTCCTGAGTACGCTGATACCCCATATGTGGGTGTAAACCATTGTTTGGGCGCATGGCAGAGCTTGGAAGGGAAGGAGCGCCATTTGACTTTTCAATGCAAAATTGACTGGAATTGAGATGGGACGCCATGTTGCGTTTGGAGAGCCCCTGATGTGCCTAAACATTGAAACTCCCTACAAGTGACACCATTTTGGAAAGTAGACCCCCTAAGGAACTTATCTAGATGTGTGGTGAGCACTTTGACCCACCAAGTGCTTCACAGAAGTTTATAATGCAGAGCCGTAAAAATAAAAAATCATATTTTTTCACAAAAATGATCTTTTCGCCCCCAATTTTTTATTTTCCCAAGGGTAAGAGAAGAAATTGGACCCCAAAAAATGTTGTGCAATTTGTCCTGAGTACGCTGATACCCCATATGTGGGTGTAAACCATTGTTTGGGCGCATGGCAGAGCTTGGAAGGGAAGGAGCGCCATTTGACTTTTCAATGCAAAATTGACTGGAATTGAGATGGGACGCCATGTTGCGTTTGGAGAGCCCCTGATGTGCCTAAACATTGAAACTCCCTACAAGTGACACCATTTTGGAAAGTAGACCCCCTAAGGAACTTATCTAGATGTGTGGTGAGCACTTTGACCCACCAAGTGCTTCACAGAAGTTTATAATGCAGAGCCGTAAAAATAAAAAATCATATTTTTTCACAAAAATGATCTTTTTGCCCCCAATTTTTTATTTTCCCAAGGGTAAGAGAAGAAATTGGACCCCAAAAAATGTTGTGCAATTTGTCCTGAGTACGCTGATACCCCATATGTGGGTGTAAACCATTGTTTGGGCGCATGGCAGAGCTTGGAAGGGAAGGAGCGCCATTTGACTTTTCAATGCAAAATTGACTGGAATTGAGATGGGACGCCATGTTGCGTTTGGAGAGCCCCTGATGTGCCTAAACATTGAAACTCCCTACAAGTGACACCATTTTGGAAAGTAGACCCCCTAAGGAACTTATCTAGATGTGTTTTGAGAGCTTTGAACCCCCAAGTGTTTCACTACAGATTATAACGCAGAGCCGTGAAAATATATATATTTTTTTTTTCTCAAAAATGATTTTTTAGCCCCCAGCTTTGTATTTTTACAAGGGTAACAGAATAAATTGGACCCCAAAATTTGTTTTCCAATTTGTCCTGAGTACACTGATACCCCATATGTGGGGGGGAACCACTGTTTGGGCGCATGACAGAGCTCGGAAGGGAAGGAGCGCCATTTGGAATGCAGACTTAAATGGATTGGTCAGCAGCCGTCACGTTGCATTTGCAGAGCCCCTGATGTACCCAAACAGTACAAACCCCCCACAAGTGACCCCATATTGGAAACTAGACCTCCCAAGGAACTTATCTAGATGTGTTTTGAGAACTTTGAACCCCCAAGTGTTTCACTAAAGTTTATAGCGCAAAGCCGTGAAAATAAAAATTCTTTTTTTTTTTTTTCACAAAAATGATTTTTTAGCCCCCAGTTTTGTATTTTCACAAGGGTAACAGGATAAATTAGACCCCAAAAGTTGTTGTCCAATTTGTCCTGAGTACGCTGATACCCCATATGTGGGGGGGAACCACTGTTTGGGCGCATGACAGAGCTCGGAAGGGAAGGAGCGCCATTTGGAATGCAGACTTAAATGGATTGGTCAGCAGCCGTCACGTTGCATTTGCAGAGCCCCTGATGTACCCAAACAGTACAAACCCCCCACAAGTGACCCCATATTGGAAACTAGACCTCCCAAGGAACTTATCTAGATGTGTTTTGAGAACTTTGAACCCCCAAGTGTTTCACTAAAGTTTATAGCGCAAAGCCGTGAAAATAAAAATTCTTTTTTTTTTTCACAAAAATGATTTTTTAGCCCCCAGTTTTGTATTTTCACAAGGGTAACAGGATAAATTAGACCCCAAAAGTTGTTGTCCAATTTGTCCTGAGTACGCTGATACCCCATATGTCGGGGGGAACCACTGTTTGGGCGCATGACAGAGCTCGGAAGGGAAGGAGCGCCATTTGGAATGCAGCCTTAAATGGATTGGTCTGCAGGCGTCACGTTGCATTTGCAGAGCCCCTGATGTACCCAAACAGTACAAACCCCCCACAAGTGACCCCATATTGGAAACTAGACCTCCCAAGGAACTTATCTAGATGTGTTGTGAGAACTTTGAACCCCCAAGTGTTTCACTACAGTTTATAATGCAGAGCCGTGAAAATAAAACATCTTTTTTTTCCCACAAAAATGATTTTTAGCCCCCCAAATTTTTATTTTCCTAAGGATAACAAGAGAACTTGGACCCCAGAAGTTGTTGTTCAATTTGTCCCGAGTACGCTGATAACACATATGTTGGGGTAAACCCCTTTTTGGGCGCACGGGATAGCTCGGAAGGGAAGGAGCACTGTTTTACTTTTTCAACGCAGAATTGGCTGGAATTGAGATTGGACGCCATGTCGCGCTTGGAGAGCCCCTGATGTGCCTGGACAGTGGAAACCCCCCAATTCTACCTGAAACCCTAACCCAAACACACCCCTAACCCTAATCCCAACGGTAACCCTAACCACACCCCTAGCCCTGACACACCCATAATTCTAATCCCAACCCTAATCCAAACGTAAATGTAATCCAAACCCTAACCCTAACTTTAGCCCCAACCCTAACTTTACCTCCAACCCTAGCCCTAACCCTACCCCTAACCCTAACCCTAAACGTGACTGAAATACGTGGCACTGAAATACGTGGCACTGAAATACGTGGCACTGAAATACGTGGCACTGAAATACGTGGCACTGAAATACGTGATACGTGGCACTTAAATACGTGGCACTGAAACACGTGGCACTGAAATATGTGGCACTGAAATACGTGGCACTGAAATACGTGGCACTGAAATACGTGGCACTGAAATACGTGGCACTGAAATACGTGGCACTGAAATACGTGATACGTGGCACTTAAATACGTGGCACTGAAACACGTGGCACTGAAACACGTGGCACTGAAATACGTGGCACTGAAATACGTGGCACTGAAATACGTGGCACTGAAATATGTGATACGTGGCACTTAAATACGTGGCACTGAAATACGTGGCACTGAAATACATGGCACTGAAATACGTGGCACTGAAATACGTGGCACTTAAATACGTGGCACTTAAATACGTGGCACTTAAATACGTGGCACTTAAATATGTGATACGTGGCACTGAAATACGTGGCACTGAAATACGTGATACGTGGCACTGAAATACGTGGCACTGAAATACGTGGCACTGAAATACGTGGCACTTAAATACGTGGCACTTAAATACGTGGCACTTAAATACGTGGCACTGAAATATGTGATACGTGGCACTGAAATACGTGGCACTGAAATACGTGATACGTGGCACTGAAATACGTGGCACTGAAATACGTGGCACTGAAATACGTGGCACTGAAATACGTGGTACTAAAATATGTGGCACTGAAATACGTGATACGTGGCACTGAAATACGTGGCACTGAAACACGTGGCACTGAAATACGTGATACGTGGCACTGAAATACATGGCACTGAAATACGTGGCACTGAAATACGTGGCACTGAAATACGTGGCACTGAAATACGTGGCACTGAAATACGTGGCACTGAAATACGTGGCACTATGACTGTCAGAAAATGTTCATTAAACGGTTAGGGGTGAGGTTAGGGGTAGAGTTAGGGTTAGGGTTTGGATCCCTTTATCACCTTGATGGTGGTGGGTGGCTTTTCAGTGTGTTTTCTGTTTTTTTCGATAAAAATGCATGCGTTTTTAACGCAAACAAACGCATGTGCTTAAAAACGCAAGAAAATACTGCAGGTTGTATTTCTGAAAATGAACGCATGCAGAAAAAAACCGCATGCGTTTGAAAACGCGACCAAACGCGTACAAAAAAACCGCATGCGTTTTCAATGTTAAATATAGGGAAAAAATGCATGCGTTTTTTTGTGCAAAAAACGCTGCAGACAAAAACGGAAGTGTGAAACCAGTGACGCTTTTTATAGCAAAAAAGTTTTTGCGTCTCCACATTTTGAGACCTATAATTTTTCCACATTTGCTCCACAGAGTCATGTGAGGTCTTGTTTTTTGCGGGACGAGTTGACGTTTTTATTGGTAACATTTTCGGACACGTGACCGTTTTTGATCGCTTTTTATTCCAATTTTTGTGAGGCAGAATGACCAAAAACCAGCTATTCATGAATTTCTTTTGGGGGAGGCGTTTATACCGTTCCGGGTTTGGTAAAATTGATAAAGCAGTTTTATTCGTCGGGTCAGTATGATTACAGCGATATCTCATTTATATCATTTTTTTTATGTTTTGGCGCTTTTATACGATAAAAACTATTTTATAGAAAAAATAATTATTTTGGTATCGCTTTATTCTCAGGACTATAACTTTTTTATTTTTTTGCTGATGATGCTGTATGGCGGCTTGTTTTTTGCGGGACAAGATGACGTTTTCAGCGGTACCATGGATATTTATATCAGTCTTTTTGATCGCGTGTTATTCCACTTTTTGTTCGGCGGTATGGTAATAAAGCGTTGTTTTTTGCCTCGTTTTTTTTTTTTTTTTCTTACGGTGTTTACTGAAGGGGTTAACTAGTGTGGCAGTTTTATAGGTTGGGTCGTTACGGACGTGGCGATACTAAATATGTGTACTTTTATTGTTTGTTTTTTTAATTTAGATAAAGAAATGTATTTATGGGAATAATATTTTTTTTTTTTTTTCATTATTTTGGAATATTTTTTTTTTTTTTTTTTTACACATTTGGAAATTTTTTTTTTAACTTTTTTACTTTGCCCCAGGGGGGGACAATACAGATCGGTGATCTGCCAGTTTGCATAGCACTCTGACAGATCACCGATCTGAGAGAAGTGCAGGCTGCTTCACAGTGCCTGCTCTGAGCAGGCGTCTGTGAAGCCACCTCCCTCCCTGCAGGACCCGGATCCGCGGCCATCTTGGATCCGGGTCTGGAGCAGGCAGGGAGGGAGGTAAGACCCTCGCAGCAACGCGATCACATCGCGTTGCTGCGGGGGGCTCAGGGAAGCCCGCAGGGAGCCCTCTCCCTGCGCGATGCTTCCCTGCATCGCCGGCACATCGCGATCATGTTTGATCGCGGTGTGCCGGGGGTTAATGTGCCGGGGGCGGTCCATGACCGCTCCTGGCACATAGTACCGGATGTCAGCTGCGATATGCAGCCGACACCCGGCCGCGATCGGCCGCGCTCCCCCCGTGAGCGTGGCCGATCGGCTATGACGTACTATCCCGTCGGCGGTCATACGGGCCCACCCCACCTCGACGGGATAGTACGTCGGATGTCAGGAAGGGGTTAAGAAAGGAGTTTCAAGGAAGAAGTGGACTTTACAGAATCCATACATTCCATCTGCAATACGCCCAGTACCACATACAGAAGAACTGCTGGTTCCACAAGCACCAGTAACAGTTTCAGTAGAGTCAAGTGAGGAAGAGGAGGGAGCTTGGTGTCATGAAGCATCTTCCTCTCAAGACCCATACTTTGTCAGCAACCTCAACTGAACCACATCTTATGACACAAAGTGAACTGAACAATCTTGTTAGAGATTTGGATGTGCCCAAGAGTAAGGTCTCTTAAGTTCCACCCTACAGCAGTGGAATCTCTTAGCGGGCGAGGTTTGGATTTCTTTGTTCTGTAACTGTGATAAAGATCCTGTCCATTACTTCTTCATGGGGTCGATCTTGTGGCATGCAACAGCATCAACAGTTTAATGGAAGCTCTGAAGATTAGTCACAATCCAGTGACCAGCAATGAAGTCAATTCATTCAAAACAAACCTAAAAGCTGTCTTTGCTGCATATGGAAATGTGCTACCTTCAATTCCAGTTGGTTATGCAGTCCACATGAAAGAAACCTATGACAACATGAAACAGCTGTTGAGGTGCCTTAAAGGTGGTTGCCCTCTTACTTGGTCTCCAGGGTGGATACACAAAGTAGTGGTGCTTTGTGTGTGAGTGGGATAGCCAGGCAAGAGAATATCACTACAATAAAAGAGACTGGCCTCTCCAACATTCACTTCAGCCAAGGAGAAAAAATGTCCTGTATCCAGCACTTGTTGACCCACATTAGATTTTGTTACCACCATGGCATATCAGGTTGGGTCTAATGAAGAACTTTGTAAAGGCAATAGATAAAATTGCAAAATTATTGACGCATCTCATTGATAAATTTCCAAGGTTCCAAGGTTAAGTGAAGCAAAGATAAAGCAAGTAATCTTTATTGGACCTCAGATTTATAAGATTCTTCAACAGGAGGAGTTCCCTGTTTGTTGCAGGGCAAAGAAAAGACTGCATGGATAGCATTCAAATTAGTGGTAACTATTATTTTACGGAAACTCAAGAACAGAATACTATGAAGAGTTGGTGGAAAATCGCCACTAAACATAAAAGGATCTTGGTTGTAACATGTCCTTTAAGATTATTTTCTTACTTTTGCATATAAACTTTTTTTCAAACAGCGGGCCAGTAAGTGGCTAGCATGGTGAGAGATTTCACCAATATATTGCTGCTATAGAAAAAAGATATAAAGGAAAATGGAATCCATCAATGTTTGCAGATTACTGTTGGACAAATGTAAGAGATAATCCGATGCAGGAGTACAAGAGACAACCAAAAAAAGAGTTGTCGCTGAATGAGGACCAAACTTTATAGTGCAATTTTTGTAATTGTTTAGACATGTTTTAGTTGTTTGAATTGTTGCTAAGTTTCCTCAAAGTAAACATCAGAAAAATGGCATCACAAGATATTCTGCATCGTTATATTTTTTTTTTTTAAAGTACTGAAACTTTTATGCATTAATTATAAGTAACAGTAAAAGGAAAACTGTTTGATATCATAGAAACAGGAGCTAATAAATAAAGTACCATATTTTTCGAACTATAAGAGGCACCGGACCATAAGACGCACCCCAAATTTTCAGAAGGAAAATGGTGGAAAAAAATTAATGCGTCGAATGGGGTTCTGTCTTACAGTCTGAATTCAGCTTACCCCGGGGGGATCAGCAGCGCTGGTGGAGTGGAGCCACTGGGGTGTTCGGTGGTCCAGCAATGATATGACCCAGACTGATGCGGCAGGTTCGGAAGTACTCAGCGGTGCGGGAGATCTGCCGACATTTTGTGAAAGCCTGGAGTCCAGCACATCAATTGCTGTTATTCGGTGGTCTCTGGGAAATCCCATCCCAGGCTGGTGTGGCAGGTTCGCCTGTGCTCGGTGGTACGGGAGCTCCGCCGACATTTTGTGAAAGCCTGGAGCCCCCGCACTTCAATTGCCTCCATGCTTTGGCCTTCGGGAAAATGGCCGCCGGAGGCAGCGCATGCACACATTGAGATCTCGGTACTGAGATCTCAATCTGCGCATGTGCTGCCTCCGACGGCCATTTTCCCAAAAGCCACAGCATTGAGGCTCCAGGTTTTTCTTTTTCTTTTTTAAGTAATTTGCAACAATTTCGACATTTCTGTTTTTTTTCAAGATGGGGTGCAAGATGAGGTACATTAACAATAAAACAAATGAACTTTTTTGAATTTACCAAATGGCTGCAATGAAACAAAGAGTGAAAAATGTAAAGGGGCCTGAATACTTTTCGTACCCACTGTATGAAGAATAATGTTATGTCTGATGAATTTAGCCTTAGTTTGGTGAAGGGGTTTTTACTAATTTCTGACCCAATTTGTACCAAAAACCAAAACTTGGTGTACATTACTTGTACCAAATTTATTCTGTTTCTTTATATATTTTTTTGTTTCAGTAGACAGTGTCTAGAAAAAGGCTTTGCTGATATGTAAGGTGGAACACCACTGCCTGCGTCCCTGCATGGCTTCCAATCCTCCACCATGCAGGGACACCGCCCTACTCACTAATCCTGGCCATGCTGTAAGCTCCTTGACCTTTGCTTGCTGTGCATGTTTCTTGGCAGCATGCTTAAGACCATGAGAGGGAACTTCCTGATTCTTAAAGAGACAGTGCATGCCCTCCTAATGTGTCCTCAGCAAACTGCTGGGAGGCACTTAGTACTTAGTAGTAGTAGTAGTAGTAGTAGTTGGGAGGTGCCTGAGCAACATTCTCCTTTTGTATTGATGCAACTACTAAGTTGCCAAGTCCTTTCCTGTGTTTGTCTCTGAACTCTGAACCTGTTTCCCTGAGTCTGTATGCCCCGGCTTGAACCCTGAACCTGTTTCCCTGGGTCTGTAGGCCCAGGCCTGAACCTGTACCTGTGTCTGATCTTGTATGAATTAGGAACTATCCCTGAACCTATGTGTATCTAATTCTGTATCCTTTCCCAAACCTGTTGTGTCTGAATCTGGACCTATCCCTGAAACTGTTTGTATCCAAATCTGAGTCTTTCCCTAAAGCTCCTATGTCTGAACCAGTACTTATCTCTAAACCTACAGTGTCTGAACCAATTCCCATCTCTAAACCTGCAATGTCTGAACTAGTGGAGCAAAAAATAACCACAACAAATAGCCAAGTGTTTTCTTGAATAGAATAGATGTGAATTATTTTCTGCCCAATGATGACAGAAGTATTCTAGGAGTGATACCTTTATTGGCTAACCAGAAAATAATATGTTTGCAAGCTTTCAGAGCACAGTGGCTCCTTCTTCAGGCAAGATTACAAATAAATTAATAAGAAGAAAGCACAACATTTAAAGAATACTACAGGAGGACATTTGTTAGGGGGTGGGAAGTGTGATGATGAGTCCATAGATAAGCCAAGGTAATCGAATTAGGCATTTTCTTACAAATGGAGAGGCAGTGGGAATAATGTTCTTAAGGTACCGTCACACTCAGCAACTTTGCAAAGAGAACGACAACAATCCGTGACGTTGCAGTGTCCTGGATAGCGATCTCGTTGTGTTTGACACGCAGCAGCGATCTGGATCCCGCTGTGCCATCGCTGGTCGGAGCTAGAAGTCCAGAACTTTATTTCGTCGCCAGGTCGGCGTGTATCGTCATGTTTGACATCAAAAGCAACGACGATAACAATGGATGTAATGGAGCTAACAACCAGCGAGAACGAGAAGTGAGTCGCCGTTACGTCACTGGATCGCTCCCGCATCGTTCTGGAGTTGCTGTGTTTGACGTTTCTACAGCGACCTAAACAGCGACGCTCTAGCGATCTAGTTTAGGTCGGCTCGTTGTCTATATCGCTGCAGCGTCGCTGAGTGTGACAGTACCTGTAGTTATCTGGAGTCTGTCTGGTGGAGGTGTGAATAGTATCCATTTAGTGACTCATAAATCCAGGTGTTAAATTGAGTCCTAGTGTCAACGAATTAAACATATTCATTAGTTTGTATTCCCAAATTTTTCTTTCCCTGTGGTCCTTAAAATTACCTTTTAGTATTAAGACTTTTAAGTCTGTCATACTGTGTCCAGGTCCAGAGAAATGTTTTCCCACAGGTGTGTCCATTTCATTCCCGATTGTGTGCCTGTGTAAATTCATCCTAGTTTGTAGTCTTTGCATAGTTTCCCCAATATAGATACTTCCAGGGCACCTCGTACATTTTATCATGTACACCACGTTGGAGGATGTACAAGAAAAGGAAACCATGACCTTATAGTCCTGATTTGTGTTTGGTACACGGACTATATCTGTGGGTAATATGTGGGTACACGTTTTGCATTTTTTATTCTTACAGGGGAATGTGCCAGTCACTGATGGTGATGAGAGGACACTTCTGACAAGCAGATTCCTTAAGTTAGGGGGCTGTTTATAGGAGAGAAATGGTATGTAATAATTACAGGGGATAACTCAGGAGACTCTTTACGTGGAACAAGACAACTACAGGACACAGTTTTATAAGTGGTAAAGTCTATGTTATCACACGGTGATTCAAACAGGTGCAGAGAGAAACTCAAGTCCAAAACACTTGGTGCAAATATCAAATGCAGTTCACCAGTCTATAGGAAACTTCAGAGGAAAATGCAATCACGCAGAAAGTCTCTGAAGCACAATTATTCTTGAGGATACTTGACACAAATAAGTCCTTGCTTAGTCCAAAACACAGATAGATATGCTATAAGGCAGTTCAAATAATATCATAGCTCAACCAGGGAGGTCTGGGTAATAGTCTCAGGTTCTTGCAGAGCAGCAATAGCTTACATGTCCAGCAAATGCAGATGGAAGCAAACACGAGCAGCAGATGAAGGAGGATTACTGGAACTGGTGTATGCAGCAGGAACTCAGAGCAGAGTAGCAGGATCACCACACAGGTTCACAGGAGCAGGTATATAGCCAGGGAGTAATCAGAGATCAGGAGCTGGATGCAAGGCAGAATACTCTAGCACAGACTGAAGGCTGGGGTGGAGTTTTATAGCAGGAAGACACAGTGCACATGAGACCAAAGACGCCATCTTGGAAAAGGGCAGTAATGCACAAAAAGGTAATAAAAAATGTTCAGAGTCCTGACATTACTCCCTCCTTAGAAACGGCCTCAGGATGATCCTGGACCTGGTTTCTCAGGGAATCTCTGATGAAAACGAGAAATCTTCTGTTGGGCATTGATGTTTTCCACAGGTTCCCAAGAGTCTTCCTCAGGGGAATATATCCCTGCCATCTTATCAGATATTGGAGACGATTCCTGCGAATTCTGGAATCAACAATTTCCTCCACCACAAATTGTTCTTGCCCATCAATCACCACAGGCTGCGGAGGTGGCACAACATGTCCCTGGAAGGTATTAGGAGATACAGGCTTTGGTAAAGATACATGAAAAACTGGGTGTACCTTCATAGTCCTAGGCAGCTTCAGCCGGCAGGCCACAGAGCTCACAATACCGTTGATCTTGAAAGGGCCAATGAATTTCTGTCCAAGTTTTTGTGAAGGAACGTTTAACTTCAGATTCTTAGTTGATAACCACACGGAATCTCCTACCTTGAACATGGGTGCAGGTTTACAGAATCTATCAGCCGATCTCTTATAACGTTCTTGAGCTGTGGTCAGGGATTCCTTCAGAACCTCCAGATTTTGCCTCATCGCAGTCAGCCTTTCCTCAACTGCCGGAACCGGAGAATTAATTGGAGACCTACGTAAGATACACGGATGATAACCCAGATTGGCAAAAAAAGGTGTACATTTAGTGGAGGCGCTCTGAGAATTGTTATATGAAAATTCAGCTAAAGGCAGCAACTACAACCAATCATCCGGGAGATGGCTGACATAGCATCTTAGATATTGTTCCAGCGTCTGGTTGGTACGCTCAGTCTGACATTTGTCTGGGGATGGTAAGCGGAAGAGAGACAGACATTAATATTGAGTGCAGAGCAAAACCCCTTCCAGAATCTTGAAGTGAACTGTGCTCCACGGTCAGAGATGATCTCATCCGGGACCCCATGCAACCGAAAGACATTCTGTATAACCAAGTTCACTGTATCTTTAGCTGAGGGGAGGCCGGTGCACGGAACAAAATGAGCAGCTTTAGTCAGGCGATCAACTACCACCATGATTGTATTCATGCCCCCCGATGTAGGCAGCTCCACAATAAAGTCCATTGATATAGACCCCCAAGGGCGGGACGGAACAGGTAATGGTTGTAGAAGACCCGTAGATGCCACATGAGGAGTCTTTTAATGAGCAAATACCTCGCAAGAGAGAACATAGTCCTTGGTATCCTTCAGGCAAGTTGGCCACCAGAAGAATCGGCTCAGGAACTCTTGTGTCTTCTGTATCCCCCTTTGACCAGCCAACTTGGATTCATATACCAACTTGAGGATCTGCAGACGGACGACCTTAGGGACGTAGATACGTCAATCTATGAACCACATGCCACCCTTAAAGACAAGATTAATATCCACAGGTGGGTTGGCCAGAAATACATCACCGTCATAGGCCTCCCTGCACTCCTTCCACAAGTCCTGATCGTGGATAACTCCAATGAAATTGGCATCAGATAGAATGGTCTTGGACGGGGCTTCAGGTACGGAATCCGCAGCATGGATTCGGGATAAAGCATCAGCCTTCCCATTATGAGAACCTGGACGGTACGAGATAAAGTTAAATTGATTTAAAAATAAGTTCCAACGAGCCTGACGGGGAGAAAGACATCTAGCGGATCTAAGGAACTCTAAATTGCGATGGTCAGTTAGCACTATGATCTGTTGTGCAGCTCCTTGCAGATGATGCCTCCATTCTTTGAAAGCTGCAATAATAGCCAGCAATTCCTTGTCTCCCACATCGTAATTCTTCTCTGCTGAGGTTAGTCTATGGGAAAAGAAAGCACAAGGATGTAGCAGACCCTTCTCTCCAGGTCTTTGGGAGAGAATAGCCCCCAAAGCATTATCAGAAGCGTCCACCTCCACAATGAAAGAAAGTGTTGAATCTGGGTGTATCAACAGTGGTGCTGATGTGAAACAGATCTTAAGCCGATCAAAAGCTTCTTGAGCCTGTGAAGACCACTTAAAGGGCTTTTCCTTCTTTGTCAAGAAAGTAATGGGATGGACAATATCAGAAAAATTTCGAAGGAAGCTATTGTAGAAATTTGCAAAACCAATAAAACGTTGGACCTCCTTAACGTTCTTGGGTACCGGCCAGTCAAGGATAGCCTGAATCTTACCAGATTCCATGTTCAGCCCCTGGGGAGAGATGATATAAACTAAGAACTGTATCTCAGAACGATGGAACTCGCATTTCTCCGGCTTAATATACAGATGGTTCTCTTTCAAACGTCTTAAAACAGTTTTGACATGTTCTTCATGTTCCTGTAGAGAGTAAGAAAAGATTAGTATATCGTCCAAATAGATCACTACAAACTGGTCCAACAAATCTCTGACAATGTCATTAGCAAGGTGTTGAAACGCTGCAGGGGCGTTACAAAGCCCGAAAGGGCATCACTAGAGATTCAAAGTGTCCATACTGGCATCTGAATGCTGTCTTCCACTCATCCCCTGGACGAATACGCACCAAATTATAAGCCCCACGAAGATCCAGTTTAGAGAACACCTTAGCATGGCGGACTCTTTCCAGTAATTCGGGAATCAGAGGCAAAGGGTAATGGTTTCGTACATTTATCTTATTGAGTTCCCGATAGTCAACACAGGGTCTCAGGGTCCCATTCTTCTTCTTTACAAAAAAGATAGGTGCACCTGCTGGTGAGGAAGAAGGAAGTATGAAGCCTTTGGCCAGATTTTCATCAATATGCTCCTTTAAGGCTTCAAGCTCTGGTGCCGCCAAAGGGTATACGTTACCAAAAGGAATAGCTGCCCCAGTAAGCAACTCAATAGGACAGTCATAATGCCTGTGTGGAGGAAGCTGATCTGCATTCTTCTTGTCACAGATGTCAGAGAACTCTTTATATGCTGGAGGTAAAGAAAATACCTGTACATGTGGTTCCGTAGCCGTGGACTCGGGGACAGCTTCTGTTAACGCTGAGTTGCTCCTTGTTGGAAAGATAATCTCTTTGGTCTCCCAGTTGATAATTGGGTTCTGAGAACACAACCAAGGAATGACTAAAATCATAGGAAAATGAGGAGAAGAAATTAGCAAGAAAGAAAGTTGCTCTTGATGATTAGGCTCCAACAAAATTTCAAGGGGTACGGTCTCCTGATCCACAGGCCCAGAGATTAAAGATGACCCATCCACTGTTTCCATGGTAATTGGAGAGCCTCTTTGCTGAATTTCAATACCATGTTCCTTGGCAAATGTGATATCCATGAAATTGCCACCTGCACCAGAGTCAATCATAGCTGCACTGGAAATCCACTGTCCTGAACACAGGATCTTAATAGGGAGAGAACAGTGAGAGTTCTTTTCCTTAAGCTCCTTGGGGGGTGAAGTCATAGAAAGTGAATGGAATATAGCGTTTAAAGGCAGGCTACATTCAGAGATGTCAGATTCATCATCACAGTTGTCATACTCTCCTACTGCTGCTAGCACCTTGTTAGGCTGTCTGGGACACTTAGGACAATTGATCAAGAAGTGGTCAGACTGGCCGCAGTAGAAACATAGACTTTCATGAAGGCGATGCTCCCGGCGCTCATTGATCTCGCGCCTCTGGACAGAATCAATTTGCATGGGCTCCTCCTCCACCTCCCGAGATGTTTTACCTGCAGGCACTTTGGAAGGAAGGG
Organism: Ranitomeya variabilis; assembly: GCF_051348905.1. NCBI lineage: Eukaryota > Metazoa > Chordata > Amphibia > Anura > Dendrobatidae > Ranitomeya > Ranitomeya variabilis. The sequence continues at coordinate 397,790,215 of NC_135232.1, forward strand.
AAAAGTTAGAAAAACGATTATATGCAGGAAACTTCTCCTGCCTACGCTCAGTAGGGCGAATGTCAATGCACACACAATGCTGTATAAATGTCTCTAGCTCTTGTGGTGACTCAGAGCGAGCTAGTTCATCTTTTACAATACTAGACAGACCCCTTTTAAAAATAGGCAATTGTGCATAACTGTCCCAATACTCAATAACAGAACATTTTGCCTGGCGTAAAGACAATAAAGCAGATTGAGGGGTTGCATGGCGATTAGGATCATCAATAGTGTTGAGCATTCCGATGCTGCAAGTATCGGGTATCGGCCGATACTTGCTGTATCGGAATTTCCGATACCGAGATCCGATATTTTTGTGATATCGGGTATCGGTATCGAAACAACATTAATGTAAAAATGTGTAAAAGAAAGAATTAAAATAAAAAATATCGCTATACTCACCTGTCCGACGCAGCCTGGACCTCAGCGAAGGAACCGGCAGCGTTGTTTGTTTAAAATTCGCGCTTTTACTTGGTTACGTGAATTCCCGGCTTGTGATTGGTCAGGGCGGCCATGTTGCCGGGACGCGGACCAATCACAGCAAGCCGTGACGAAATTACGTCACGGCTTACTGTGATTGGTCCGCGTCCCGGCAACATGGCCGCCATTAACCAATCACAAGCCGTGACGTCACGGGAGGCTGGACTTGCGCGTTTTTTTAAAAAGCGCGCGTGTCCAGCCTCCAGTGACGTCCCGGCTTATGATTGGTCACGGCGCCCATGTTGCCGGGACGCGGACCAATCACAGCAAGCCGTGACGAAATTACGTCACGGCTTGCTGTGATTGGTCCGCGTCCCGGCAACATGGACGCCATTAACCAATCACAAGCCGTGACGTCACGGGAGGCTGGACACGCGCGTTTTTTAAAAAGTGCGCAAGTCCAGCCTCCCGTGACGTCACGGCTTGTGATTGGTTAATGGCGGCCATGTTGCCGGGACGCGGACCAATCACAGCAAGCCGTGACGTAATTTCGTCACGGCTTGCTGTGATTGGTCCGCGTCCCGGCAACATGGCCGCCCTGACCAATCACAAGCCGGGAATTCACGTAACCAAGTAAAAGCGCGAATTTTAAACAAACAACGCTGCCGGTTCCCTCGCTGAGGTCCCGGCTGCGTCGGACAGGTGAGTATAGCGATATTTTTTATTTTAATTCTTTCTTTTACACATTTATATGGTTCCCAGGGCCTGAAGGAGAGTTTCCTCTCCTTCAGACCCTGGGAACCATCAGGAATACCATCCGATACTTGAGTCCCATTGACTTGTATTGGTATCGGGTATCGGTATCGGATTGGATCCGATACTTTGCCGGTATCGGCCGATACTTTCCGATACCGATACTTTCAAGTATCGGACGGTATCGCTCAACACTAATCATCAAACATTAATGCCATAGCGGCTAAGAAATCATCCAAGTTATTTAACTGTGGGTCACGAGACTCAATCATCGGATTCGCCCAGGCGAGCGCTACTTTGGTGCTGCCGGTCAGCATGCACATCAAAATATAGCATACATTGATTCACAAAGCCACGAAATTTGTCGCGATCACCATTAAATCTGAATGGGGGCAACTTAGGTGGGCTAGCTGGTGGCGGTTGCCCAGAGGGAAAATCGCTTGTGCAGCTATTTGCGTGCTTATGTCCTGAAAAGCCTGTCCATACTGGGACTCTATGCCAGCAAGTTTGTTTTCCTGGGCTGCCATGCGGGTGCTTAAGTCCTTCAAAGTCTGTCCAAACACTTGTTGATTGTGTTCAAAGCTTCCAAACTTCTTTTGCAGACCTTCCACATCTTTCTGCAGTGATCTAATTAAGGAAAACACCTGCTCTAATCTGCTTTCTGCAGTCATTGTTCCAGCAGTCTCCTTTTTTTTTTTTTTAGGCTAGAGTATCCTGTAATAGTTATAGGGGATAACTCAGGAGACTTTTTGCGTGGAACAAGACAACTACAGGACACAGTTTTATAAGTGGTAAAGTCTATATTATCACACGGTGATTCAAACAGGTGCAGAGAGAATCTCAAGTCCAAAACACTTGGTGCAAATATCAAATGCAGCTCAGCAGTCTATAGGAAACTTCAGAGGAAAATGCAATCATGCAGAAAGTCTCTGAAGCACAATTATTCTTGAGGATACTTGACACGAATAAGTCCTTGCTTAGTCCAAAACACAGATAGATATGCTATAAGGCAGTTCAAATAATATCTTAGCTCAACCAGGGAGGTCTGAGTAATAGTCTCAGGTTCTTGCAGAGCAGCAATAGCTTACATGTCCAGCAAATGCAGATGGAAGCAAACACGAGCAGCAGATGAAGGAAGATTATTGGAACCGGTGTATGCAGCAGGAACTCAGAGCAGAGTAGCAGGATCACCACACAGGTTCACAGGAGCAGGTATATAGCCAGGGAGTAATCAGAGATCAGGAGCTGGATGCAAGTCAGAATACTCTAGTACAGACTGAAGGCTGGGGTGGAGTTTAATAGCAGGAAGACACAGTGCACATGAGACCAAAGACGCCATCTTGGAAAAGGGCAGTAATGCACAAAAAGGTAATAAAAAATGTTCAGAGTCCTGACATGGTAGTTCTGGGAATATGTCTTTCAATTTTTAGATCAGCACCAATTTTCCTTAGGATGCTCATGTGGGGGTTGTATGTAACCACAAGAGGTACCCTGTTGTTATCCTCTCTCAGTTTGTAATCCAGGCTGTTTCTTGGGATCCTTGTAGCCCTGTGGATCTGCTCATCTATTACCAGTGGATGGTATCCTTGTTGTAGGAATGTATTCCTCAGTGATCGCAGCTGTAGTTCCCTGTCTTTGCTGTCTGAACAGATCCGAATATATCTCAGAGCTTGAATGTAGATGATGGATTTTTTTGTGTGTCTTGGATGAAAGCTGTTCCATCTAAGATAAGCCAGACGTCCGGTTGGCTTGTGGTAAATAGATGTCTGTATGGCATTGTCCTTGATGTGTATGGTCATGTCCAGAAAATGTATTTGGATCTTTGAAACATTGAGGGTGAGCTTGATGGTTGGGTGGAACTTGTTGAAGATATTGTGGAAGGTAAGTAGATCATCTTTTGAGCCTGTCCATATTATTAGCAGATCATCAATGTAGCGGAAGTATGCAAAAGGTTTAACAAAACAAGATGACAAAAATTCTTCCTCTAGTTTCCTAGTTTCGCCATGAATAAATTAGCATATTGTGGGGACATTTTGCTTCCCATGGCGCTGCCCATACACTGTTGGTATAAATTGTTCCCAAAAGAAAAATAATTGTGATGGAGCACAACTATGCAAAGACTACAAACTAGGATGAATTTACACAGGCACACAATCAGGAATGAAATGGACACACCTGTGGGAAAACATTTCTCTGGACCTGGACACAGTATGACAGACTTAAAAGTCTTAATACTAAAAGGTAATTTTAAGGACTACAGGGAAAGAAAAATTTGGTAATACAAACTAATGAATATGTTTAATTCGTTGACACTAGGACTCAATTTAAGGCCATGTGCACACGTTCAGGATTTTTCGCGTTTTTTTGCGTTTTTTCGCTATAAAAACGTGATAAAAACGCGAAAAAAACGCTTACATATGCCTCCTATTATTTACAGGGTATTCCGCATTTTTTGTGCAAATGTTGCATTTTTTTCCTTGAAAAAATTGCATCGCGGAAAAAAAAGCAACATGTTCATTAAAAATGCGGAATTGCGGGGATTCCGCACACCTAGGAATGCATTGATCTGCTTACTTCCCGCACGGGGCTATGCCCACCATGCGGGAAGTAAGCAGATTATGTGCGGTTGGTACCCAGGGTGGAGGAGAGGAGACTCTCCTCCACGGACTGGGCACCGTATAATTGGTAAAAAAAAAAGAATTAAAATAAAAAATAGTGATATACTCACCCTCTGATGGCCCCCGAAGTGTTCCCGCCTCTCCGGTGCATGCTTTCTCTTCCGTTCCTATAGATGGTGTGGTTCAGGACCTGTGATGACGTCGCTGTCTTGTGATTGGTCGCGTGACCGCTCATGTGACTCACGCGACCAATCACAAGCCGCGACGTCATCGAAGGTCCTGAACCACACCGGCATCTATAGGAACGGACACCGCTGAGGAGATTGGCTGTCTGCAGAGGGTGAGTATAACCATTTTTTTAATTTTTTTTAAACATTCTATCTTTTACTATAGATGCTGCATAAGCAGCATCTATAGTATAAAAAGTTGGTCACACTTGTCACACAGTATGTTTGACAAGTGTGACCAACTTGTCAGTCAGTTTTCCAAGCGATGCTACAGATCGCTTGGAAAACTTTAGCATTCTGCAAGCTAATTACGCTTGCAGAATGCTAAAAAAACCGCGAAAAAAACGGAAAAAAATGCAAAAAAAAAATGCGGAATTCTTGCAGAAAATTTCCGGTTTTCTTCAGGAAATTTCTGCAAGAAATCCGGACGTGTGCACATACCCTAAAGGTACCGTCACACTAAACGATATCGCTAGCGATCCGTGACGTTGCAGCGTCCTGGCTAGCGATATCGTTGTGTTTGACAGGCAGCTGTGATATCGCTGGTCGTTGATTAAAGTTCAGAACTTCATTTGGTCGTCAGATCGCCGTGTATCGTTGTGTTTGACAGCAAAAGCAACGATACCAGCGATGTTTTACAATGGTAACCAGGGTAAACATCGGGTTACTAAGCGCAGGGCCGCGCTTAGTAACCCGATGTTTACCCTGGTTACCAGCGTAAAATGTAAAAAAACAAACAGTACATACTCACCTTCGCGTCCCCCGCCTTCCGCTTCCTGCACTGACTGACTGCTGGCCGGAAAGTGAAAGTACAGCACAGCGGTGACGTCACCGCGCTGCTGTTAGGGCCGGCGCTCAGTCAGTGCAGGAAGCGGACGCCGGGGGATGCGCAGGTGAGTATGTAGTGTTTGTTTTTTTTACATTTTACGCTGGTAACCAGGGTAAACATCGGGTTACTAAGCGCGGCCCTGCGCTTAGCAACCCGATGTTTACCCTGGTTACCCAGGGACCTCGGCATAGTTGGTCGCTGGAGAGCGGTCTGTGTGACAGCTCTCCAGCGACCAAACAGCGACGCTGCAGCGATCGGCATCGTTGTCTGTATCGCTGCAGCGTCGCTTAGTGTGACGGTACCTTAACACCTGGATTTATGAGTCACTACATGAATACAATTCACACCTCCACCAGACAGACTCCAGATAACTAAGAACATTATTCCCACTGCCTCTCCATTTGTAAGAAAATGCCTAATTCGATTACCTTGGCTTATCTATGGACTCATCATCACACTTCCAACCCCCTAACAAATGTCCTCCTTTAGTATTCTTTAAATGTTGTGCTTTCTTCTTATTAATCTATTTGTGTCATGTCGGATGCTATTCACACTAGGGCGTCCGACAGACAGCGGTAATTCCGCATTCGTCCACTATGCGCTCAGTGGCGCCGGCTAGATTTCTTCTAGGTTTCCGGGGTTAATCTAGCTGGTACTCAGATTGGAGGCTGGGTCTCGCCCACTGCCTTTAAATAGTTCTGCTAAACTTTGGGCGTCGCCGATTATAGCTTGTGTCTTGTGCCTGGTGATCTCGGTCTGGAGTGGTGGTCTAGGAGAGGAAATATCATATCTAGTGGTGTATTATCCTTCGTCATATTTCTCCTTCCTATATTTGTATTTGTTTTGCCCTGTGCACATTATAGTGTTTTCCTGTGTGTCTGCGGCATGGTGCATTTTTAGTTTTCCCTGTCTGTGCTTTCTGTAGGGGTTGGTGTGAGGTCTTATCACTGGGTGGCGGGTGGAGGTTTCAGCTTAGTTCTGAAACATGAGTCAGGGTCAGGCCTGGCGGCCCAGACATGCACACCTTCAGTGTAAACTCTGGGAGAGGGACAGACAGGGTTTCCCTAGTCTGAGGGATATTGCAGGGGCCTGGGGTATCAGCTGTAGTCTACCCAGTACCCCCGTGACAATTTGTAATCTTGCCTAAGAAGGAGCCACAGTGCTCTGAAAGCTTGCAAACATATTATTTTCTGGTTAGCCAATAAAGGTATCACTCCTGGAATACTTCTGTCATCATTGGGCAGAAAAGTATTCACATCGATTTTTCTGGCTAACACGGTACCACAATACAATTTGTAATTTGTTATTGTACATCTTGAATAGAATAAAATGTTTAAAGTCTTTAATAGCAAAAAGAAATAAAAAACAATCAATGAATACAAGATATATAAACACAGAGATATTCAATTACAGCCTCAGATGCCAAGATGATCATCTTGGCTCCCCAAGGAAGCCATTTGCGAAACACACGTCGGGGCGCATTGCTATAGATGGACATCACTATTGGTAAGAAATATTTATAATACTTATGGCCCTGTAGTTCCTGTGGAGTGAAGCTGTATGTGATAGGTCACTGACCGGAGATTTGAGAGAATATTTCTATGCGATTGTGGTAATACTCTCTCCTTCTTGACATTCAGGGTTTAGTTATCCCCATATTCTCTAAAGAATTTGCACATTGCACTTTTATTTGAAATAAAACTTTTATTGGGGAGACTGTTTATACCTTTATATAATTTTGTTCCATGGTGGTGTCATGTCTGTAGCATATTTTGTGTACATCTTTTCATCTGAGGCTGTAATTTAATATCTCTGTGTCTATATATCTTGTATTCATTGATTGTTTTTTATTTCTTTTTGCTATTAAAGAATTTAAACATTTTATTCTATCCAAGAAAACACTTGGCTATTTTTGTGGTGTTTTTCGCTGCATGATTTGGTATTTGTATCTAGCTTAGGAGCTTCACTGGGTCATACCCATATATACATATGCTGTACTTCTAATAATGATATCTGTATTTGGGATCTTGTTATTAATGTCTGAACTAGTACCTGCTGCTTCTGAATTAGTACCTATCTCTATTCTGTTGTTGCTGTGCAAGTTTAGTGATCAGTGTATACACTTGCTACTTTATTATAAGGACCCTGTCCGTCCAGTTTGAACTGGGTCCTACCCCTGCTTCTATTTCAGCTGCGCCTGCCTGCATATGCCAGTATATCAGCTGTGCCCATCTGCACCTGCCAGTATATCAGCCGTGCCCACCAGCACCGACCTGCCCGTATGCCATTTGTGTCTGTCTGTACCCACCTGCTTGTATATCACCCGCACCTGCCAACACCTCTGTATACCAGCTGTGGCTGCCAGTACCTGCCTTTCTGGGAATCCGCTGTTCTGGACAGTATACCTACAGTACCTGCCTGCACCTGCCGTAAAGTGTTGTGTCCCTTTTGGGTCAGCTGCCATGCATCCGAGGTCTGTCATGGAGTAAAACCTGGCATCTATGAGGAGCCAAGTCTAACCCCACCATCAGGGGCTCTAGCGAAGAGTCAGGTGTTCGCTTAGCCATGCCCCTTCAGGCTCTCCTCGGTCCACGGCACAGTTGGTCCACAAACCACGTGCGCCTCCTGCTCCCAGGACAGAAGGTGACATATCAGAAGCAGTCTCATTACATATTTTAAGACTCAAGCCTGTGTAAATGTAAATGTTTATGTAGTGTAATGTAAGTTGAGAAATATAATCTCCGATCAACATTTTCAGCAATGGTCCGGTTCTCTTCTGGGTCACATGATGGCTATACTGAAGTTCATGTGTGAGCAGGAAGCCGCTATTATAATGTAAGCCTATAGCCTTAAATTGTAAAAGTAACTTCCATAGAGCATTATGTGATGTAGAGACTTGAAATTTTAGTTACGTGACCCAGAAGAGGACTGGAACGGCGCTGTACACTGGAAAGGACATAGATCTGTGAGTACATTAATACACCTACACTGCATATACAGTACATTCCCACAAGTTTACCCATTATTTGAATGGAGTGGTGCTTCTTTAAATACAACATGTAAAGGAAAGAAAGCTAGTGTTTCCGCATCTGAACTATTACATCAAAGCCATCTTCTGTATAGTTTGTATGACATCTTATTTTCATGCACATTTCTGAATATAGAGTAACAATAGGATCACCATCTGTTACTGTATATCTAAGCTCTTTGAAGAAAAGAAGTCTATTATTCATTTTAGAGGCCTTTTTCTTTGTGGAATTGTGGGAGGAATGAACTAATGAATGTCATCTCTGAAATAAATATGCTAAACTCTTATTTCCAAAAATAGGTCAGAACCATATTGAATCTGGGGACTCATGAATACTGCATTCTGTGTCAGCTACATCAAGGCTGTCCGGATTGCCAGATGACACTAATAGGAACACAGAAATACTTCAAGATTGAAAATGTATCAATTTAACCTTCTAACTATTCTTATTAGTGAGGACAAAGAGGATAGAGGAGTATAATGGGTATACAAATTTATTAAATATGCAAAATGTAAATACACGCGTAAACCACATAAATATAGAGCATATACAAAATACATACAAGGTGCATGAGGATGGAAAATGGAAACAAATTTCCCCCCGGTGAACGGAGCCCAGGTAATAAGTCGGTCTGCAAGAAACAGCAGACTGGTAGTGTATGAAGCCGCAAGACACCACCTAACTAATAAGTGCAGTGAAGCGACAAACAGTCGCTAATAGTAGGCAATGCAAGGTGTACTTACCGCAAATAGGGTGGGCAAACCGGGACACCGGGCTGGAACCAGGGTGGAGAGACCCCTGACGCGCGTTTCGCTTGAATAATTAACTGCTTTATCAAGGGGATAGGTAACAGGGCCGAGAAGGACCTTAATAAGGGCCGGACTCAGAGCATGTGACGTCTCACATGCTGCAAGGCGGCCAATGATAGGCGGCGAAGGCGGCGCATGCGCGGATCAGACCGCAGGTACTACAACCAGAAGCAGCGTCCAGCGTCACAGCGCGTGAGCGGGGAAAAGCCCCTGTCACACGTGGGAGGCAATGCTGACGCCGCCCTGGGGTAGGAGCCGGCAGGTCGGACCAGCGCACGCGCACTGCCACCAATGTGAAGGGAGATAGTAATACCACACAGGTCGAAAGGCATTGTAGGAGGATCCGGGGGTATAACCTCTAATATGAAAAACAAACCATCCGTGAAGTTGGGACATAACACCCCCGTGTGTAAACAGAAGACAGTCAACTACAGGACAGAAACAGACAATGTCATATCATACATAAGATGTTAACAAGTTTAACAAATACAGCATCTTCGTGATGATGTTACGGTATGCATTCTGTCTCTCCTTATGGACTTTAATACCAGATCCTCCACTGAAAGGAATGGAAAAAAGGGGGAATTTGCAATGAAGGTGAATCTCGGCACACCAGAAATGTGATAAGAACTATAAAAAGACAAAATAAAGACAGGTACCATATTAGTAACAGATAAAAGAAAAAACGGATTAAAAACAATGCTAAAAATAGGATCCAGCAGGGGGAAACCCGTTCCTATAGGGTGGGGGTCAGGAGATGACTAAATGTCAAAACGTAAAAAAGAGGGGAGCCAGGAGAGGCTAAAAAAAGGTTAGCCAAAACCTGGAAAAAGTGTGTAATGATAGACTCATCTACGTACATTTGAGGATTTTAGAGAAATGAGGCAAAACTAAGCGATTCATTCAAGCCGCTAGGTGCGACCGTATTCAGTCTAACGATCCAGCCAGCTTCGCGCTGTGCCAGTACCTTCTTATAGTTTCCCCCACGGGTACCCAGATGCACACAGTCGATGCCCCTGACCCGAAGCGACCCCGCGTCACAATCATGAAATAATTTGAAGTGGCGCGGTATCGTCTTCAGGAGAGAGGCATCGACTGAGCTACTGGCCGCCTGAATGTCATGTACGTGCTCCCTAGTGCGTATGCGGAGCTCCCTCGACGTTAAACCCACATAGATTAAAGGACAACTGCACGTAGCGTGCAGTGTAATCAATGTGGGTTTAACGTCGAGGGAGCTCCGTCAATCTAGTAGAAATTTATTAAATGATAACCCCAAATTAGTATTTACCAGAAAACTAAACAAGAACTAATTTAAACAATATCTTTATTTCAATGTTAGGATAAACAAACCAACACAACCCCTTAAAAAACCTTCTATATGAGACAGGGTTAACTACCTGGTCTGCATGTACGTGGGCAGAGGGGTGGGGTACCTATCTGAGATCTGACACCTGTACGTCCCTATGGTGCCCCCTACCTATCTGCGGAGGTTGGCACCCTCTTGGACGCAATGTGGCGCCCCCGCTCCTCGATGGCTGACCCTCAGTGCCCTATGGATCCCTAGTACACAGTTTATCGTGGACACCTCACAACTGCCCACACCTCGTACGCAAATCTCCTCCTGGGCTGGTGGGAGGAAACCGTGGTATTCCCCGAAATTGAGGGATGGTGGAACAACAAAATATCGGCATGGTACCGATATATAGACGACGTCCTGGTCATATGGAGTGGTACACAAACGGAATTTAATGGTTTTGTACAGGAGTTGAATAATAACAGGGTTGGCTTAAGATTCACTTCAGAAAGTGATACATGTGAACTGGCCTTCCTTGATGTAAAAATCACCATTGGTATCAATGGCACCCTGGAGACAAGACTGTTTCGCAAGCCGACTGCCACTAATGCCAAGAGGGTGCCAACCTCCGCAGATAGGTAGGGGGCACCATAGGGACGTACAGGTGTCAGATCTCAGATAGGTACCCCACCCCTCTGCTCACGTACATGCAGACCAGGTAGTTAACCCTGTCTCATATAGAAGGTTTTTTAAGGGGTTGTGTTGGTTTGTTTATCCTAACGTTGAAATAAAGATATTGTTTAAATTAGTTCTTGTTTAGTTTTCCAGCTCCGTCAATCTACTAAAATGTTTGTGCATGCCCTCATCATCTCCCGCCTTGACTACTGCAACATCCTTTTCTGTGGCCTCCCTGCTAACACCCTTGCACCTCTCCAGTCCATCCTTAACTCTGCTGCCCGACTAATTAATCTCTCTCCTCGCTATTCCTCCGCTTCCCCCCTCTGCAAATCTCTTCACTGGCTCCCATTCCCTCAGCGTATCCAGTTCAAATTACTAATACTGACCTACAAAGCCATCCATAACCTGTCTCCTCCATATATCTCTGAACTAATCTCCCGATATCTTCCCTCACGTAATCTCCGGTCCTCCCAAAAACTCCTTCTCTCCTCCACACTTATTCGCTCCTCATCCAATCGCCTCCAAAACTTCTCCCAAATATCCCCCATCCTCTGGAATTCTCTGCCCCAACACGTCTGACTATCAACCACATTCGGATCCTTCAGACGGAACCTGAAAACTTACCTCTTCGGGAAAGCCTACAGCCTGCACTGACCCCGCTGCCTCCTCACCACTACCGGAGATACTGCCTCACCAACACCGGAGTGTTGTGAATTCTGCTCTTGGGCTCCCTCCGGTGGTTATAAGTGGTAGTGCTGCTGTCTCTGGATCGCAGCATTCATCAGGTGTGTCAAGTTTTTGCAATCCTGACTGGGCTATTTAGCCTTGCTTGACCCTTTAGTCATTGCCAGTTGTCCATTGTTCCTGGAGGATTCACATCCCTGCCTGCTCTCTCCTGCTTTGCTGTTCATTTCAACAAAGTTAAGTTCTGGCCTTGATTTTTGCTGTCCACATGCTGTGGCCTTATTGTTCAGTTCTTTTACAGGTTTTTGTCTTGTCCAGCTTGGTCTGTATAAGGATTTGTTTAGCCAAGCTGGTATCTCTGGAGATGCAGATATACCCTCCATATCTTTAGTTAGCTGTGGAGATTTCGTATTTTCTGTGGTGGATATTTTCTAGTGTTTTAATACTGACCGCTTAGTACTCTGTCCTATCCTTTCTATTTAGCTAGAAGTGGCCTCATTTGCTAAATTCTCATTTCAGTCTGTGTATGTTTTTTCCCTCTCCTCTCACAGTCAATATTTGTGGGGGGCTGTCTATCCTTTGGGAATTTTCTCTGAGGCAAGATAGTTTTCCCTTTTCTATCTCTAGGAGTAATTAGTCCTCCCGCTGTGTCGAGATGTCTAGGGAGTGATAGGTACATTCCACGGCTACTTCTAGTTGCGGTGTTAAGTTCAGGGTCTGCGGTCAGTACAGGTACCACCTTCTCCAGAGTACGTCTCATGCTGCTCTTAGGCCACCAGATCATAACAGTACAACTGGCCAACAATGAGTTAACCGCATCTCAGAAGAAGGGAAGGAAAGTGCTGAGCCATTTTTTTTTCTGTAGTCTGTTGTGTTTTTTTTTTTCTTCCCTCTTTACCTCTGGGTGGCTCAGGAGTTCGGCGCTGGTATGGATGTTCAGAGATTGGCTTCTCGTGTGGATCAACTTGCTGCTAGAGTACAGGGTATTTCCGATTATATCGTTCAGACTCCGGTTTTAGAGCCTAGAATTCCAACTCCTGATTTGTTTTTTGGGGACAGGTCCAAATTTTTGAGCTTTAAAAATAACTGTAAACTGTTTTTTGCTCTGAAACCCCGTTCCTCTGGTGATCCTATCCAGCAGGTTAAAATTGTTATATCTCTGCTGCGTTGTGACCCCCAGGATTGGGCATTTGCCCTGGAACCTGGGAATCCGGCGTTGCTTAATGTAGACACCTTTTTTCAGGCGCTTGGGTTATTGTATGATGAACCTAATTCAGTGGATCATGCTGAGAAGACCTTGTTGGCCCTGTGTCAGGGTCAAGAAGCGTCAGAATCATATTGCCAGAAGTTTATAAAATGGTCTGTACTGACTAAATGGAATGAGGATGCCTTGGCCGCAATTTTCATAAAGGGTCTTTCTGAATCCGTTAAAGATGTTATGGTGGGGTTCCCCACGCCTACTGGTCTGAGTGATTCTATGTCTCTGGCCATTCAGATTGATCGGCGCTTGCGCGAGCGCAGAGTTGTGCACACTATGGCATTGTCTTCCGAGCGGAGTCCTGAGCCTATGCAGTGTGATAGGATTGTGTCTAGAGCTGAACGACAAGGATTCAGACGTCAGAAAGAATAGGTTGTGTTTTTACTGCGGCGATTCTGCTCATGTTATTTCTGATTGCCCTAAGCGTACCAAGAGAATCGCTAGTTCTGTTACCATCAGTACTGTACAACCTAAATTTCTGTTATCTGTGACCCTGATCTGCTCATTATCGTCATTTTCTGTCATGGCATTTGTGGATTCAGGCGCCGCTCTAAACTTAATGGACTTAGAATTTGCCAGACGTTGTGGTTTCCCCTTGCAGCCTTTGCAGAGTCCTATTCCTTTGAGGGGCATTGATGCTACACCGTTGGCTAAAAATAAACCTCAGTTTTGGACACAGCTGACCATGTGCATGGTGCCAGCCCATCAGGAAGATTGTCGTTTTCTGGTGTTGCATAATTTGCATGATGCTATTGTGCTGGGTTTCCCATAGTTACGGGTGCATAATCCGGTATTAGATTGGAAATCTATGTCTGTGACTAGTTGGGGTTGTCAGGGGGTTCATGGTGACGTTCCTTTGATGTCAATTGCCTCCTCCCCCTCTTCTGAAATTCCTGAGTTTTTGTCAGATTTCCAGGATGTATTCAATGAGCCCAAGTCCAGTTCCCTTCCACCGCATAGGGACTGTGATTGTGCTATTGACTTGATTCCAGGCTGTAAGTTCCCTAAGGGCCGACTTTTCAACCTGTCTGTGCCAGAACATACCGTCATGCGGAGCTATGTTAAGGAGTCCTTGGAGAAGGGGCATATTCGGCCATCTTCTTCACCATTGGGAGCAGGTTTTTTTTTTGTTGCCAAAAAAGATGGCTCCTTGAGACCCTGTATTGATTATCGCCTCTTGAATAAGATCACGGTCAAATTCCAATACCCTTTGCCTTTGCTTTCTGATCTGTTTGCTAGGATTAAGGGGGCTAGTTGGTTTACTGAGATTGACCTTCGAGGGGCATATAATCTTGTTCGTATTAAGCAGGGTGACGAATGGAAAACTGCGTTTAATACGCCCGAAGGCCATTTTGAATACCTTGTGATGCCATTCGGACTCTCTAATGCTCCATCTGTGTTTCAGTCCTTCATGCATGATATATTTCGGAATTATCTTGATAAATTCATGATTGTATATTTGGAGGATATTTTGATTTTTTCAGATGATTGGGAGTCTCATGTGAAACAAGTCAGGATGGTATTCCAGATCCTTCGTGATAATGCCTTGTTTGTGAAGGGGTCTAAGTGCCTCTTTGGAGCACAGAAGATTTCTTTTTTGGGCTTCATTTTTTCTCCCTCATCTATAGAAATGGATCCGGTTAAGGTTCAGGCCATTCATGATTGGATCCAGCCCACATCCATGAAGAGCCTTCAGAAATTTTGGGGCTTTGCTAATTTTTATCGCCGTTTCATTGCCAACTTCTCCAGTGTGGTTAAACCCCTGACCGATTTGACGAAGAAAAGCGCTGATGTGACGAATTGGTCCTCTGCGGCTGTTTCTGCCTTTCAGGAGCTTAAACGCCGATTTACTTCTGCCCCTGTGTTGCGTCAGCTTGATGTTTCTCTTCCTTTTCAGGTTGAGGTTGACGCTTCTGAGATTGGGGCAGGGGCCGTTTTGTCTCAGAGGAATTCTGATGGTTCCTTGATGAAACCGTGTGCCTTCTTTTCTCGAACGTTTTCGCCTGCGGAACGCAATTATGATGTCGGCAATCGTGAGTTGTTGGCTATGAAGTGGGCATTTGAGGAGTGGCGACATTGGCTTGAGGGGGCCAAGCACCGTATTGTGGTCTTGACCGATCATAAGAATCTGATTTATCTCGAGTCTGCCAAACGGCTGAATCCTAGACAGGCCCAATGGTCCCTGTTTTTCTCCCGTTTTGATTTTGTGGTCTCGTATCTTCCGGGTTCTAAGAATGTTAAGGCTGATTCCCTCTCTAGGAGCTTTTTGCCTGATTCTCCTGGGGTCCTTGAGCCGGTTGGCATTCTGAAGGAAGGGGTGATACTTTCTGCCATCTCCCCTGATTTACGACGGGTTCTTCAGGAATTTCAGGCTGATAAACCTGACCGCTGTCCTTTGGGGAAATTGTTTGTTCCTGACAGATGGACTAGTAAAGTGATTTCGGAGGTTCATTGTTCTGTGTTGGCTGGTCATCCTGGGATTTTTGGTACCAGAGATTTGGTTGGTAGGTCCTTTTGGTGGCCTTCTTTGTCACGGGATGTGCGTTCTTTTGTGCAGTCCTGTGGGACTTGTGCGCGGGCCAAGCCTTGCTGTTCCCGCGCTAGTGGGTTGCTTTTGCCTTTGCCGGTCCCTGAGAGGCCTTGGACGCATATTTCTATGGATTTTATTTCGGATCTTCCGGTTTCCCAGAGGATGTCAGTTATCTGGGTGGTTTGTGACCGGTTTTCTAAGATGGTTCATTTGGTACCTTTGCCTAAGTTGCCTTCCTTTTCTGATTTGGTTCCGTTGTTTTTTCAGCATGTGGTTCGTTTGCATGGCATTCCGGAGAATATTGTGTCCGATAGAGGTTCCCAGTTTGTTTCTAGGTTTTGGCAGGCCTTTTGTGCTAGGCTGGGCATTGATTTGTCTTTTTCTTCCGCATTTCATCCTCAGACAAATGGCCAAACCGAGCGAACTAATCAGACTTTGGAAACTTATTTGAGATGCTTTGTGTCTGCTGATCAGGATGATTGGGTGGCTTTCTTGCCATTGGCCGAGTTTGCCCTTAATAATCAGGCTAGTTCTGCTACCTTGGTTTCACCCTTCTTTTGTAACTCTGGTTTTCATCCTCGTTTTTCTTCGGGGCAGGTTGAGCCTTCTGATTGTCCTGGGGTGGACTCTGTGGTTGATAGGTTGCAGCAAATTTGGGCTCATGTTGTTGACAATTTGGTGTTGTCTCAGGAGGGGGCTCAGCGTTTTGCTAACCGTCGTCGGTGTGTTGGTTCCCGGCTTCGGGTTGGGGATTTGGTCTGGTTGTCTTCCCGTCATGTTCCTATGAAGGTTTCTTCCCCTAAGTTTAAGCCTCGGTTTATTGGCCCTTATAGGATTTCTGAGATTATCAATCCAGTGTCTTTTCGTTTGGCCCTTCCAGCCTCTTTTTCCATCCATAATGTTTTTCATAGATCTTTGTTGTGGAAATATGTGGTGCCCGTTGTTCCCTCTGTTGATCCTCCTGCCCCGGTGTTGATTGATGGGGAGTTGGAGTATGTGGTTGAGAAGATTTTGGATTCTCGTTTTTCGAGGCGGAAGCTTCAGTATCTTGTCAAATGGAAGGGTTATGGCCAGGAGGATAATTCTTGGGTTGTTGCCTCCGATGTTCATGCTGAGGATTTGGTTCGTGCCTTTCATTTGGCTCGTCTGGATCGGCCTGGGGGCTCTGGTGAGGGTTCGGTGACCCCTCCTCAGGGGGGGGGGGTACTGTTGTGAATTCTGCTCTTGGGCTCCCTCCGGTGGTTGTAAGTGGTAGCGCTGCTGTCTCTGAGTCGCAGCATTTGTCAGGTGTGTTCACTTTTTGCAATTCTGACTGGGCTATTTAGTCTTGCTTGACCCTTTAGTCAGTGCCAGTTGTCCATTGTTCCTGGAGGATTCACATCCCTGCCTGGTCTCTTCTGCTTTGCTCTTCATTTCAACAAAGATAAGTTCTGGCCTTGATTTTTGCTGTCCACATGCTGTGGCCTTATTGTTCAGTTCTTTTCCATGTTTTTGTCTTGTCCAGCTTGGTCTGTATAAGGATTTGTTTAGCCAAGCTGGTATCTCTGGAGATGCAGATATACCCTCCATATCTTTAGTTAGCTGTGGAGATTTTGTATTTTCTGTGGTGGATATTTTCTAGTGTTTTAATACTGACCGCTTAGTACTCTGTCCTATCCTTTCTATTTAGCTAGAAGTGGCCTCCTTTGCTAAATTCTGATTTCAGTCTGTGTATGTTTTCCCTCTCCTCTCACAGTCAATATTTGTGGGGGGCTGTCTATCCTTTGGGGATTTTCTCTGAGGCAAGATAGTTTTCCCTTTTCTATCTCTAGGGGTAATTAGTCCTCCGGCTATGTCGAGATGTCTAGGGAGTGATAGGTACATTCCACGGCTACTTCTAGTTGCGGTGTTAAGTTCAGGGTCTGCGGTCAGTACAGGTACCACCTTCTCCAGAGTACGTCTCATGCTGCTCTTAGGCCACCAGATCATAACATCTCAGCATAGCTGAACACAACGTGTTGCAGAAAGGTCTTTCCTTCTGCCCCTCGTACAAATTTGACATGTTCAATATGGACATGGACTTACACCGATTTTACCGTCGTTTGAGATTACTTGTTCATTTTGAGTCCTCTGAGACTATGTCTGCAATTTCCTCTCATACTGTTGGCCCCCTGATTTCTTCACAAAGCCTAGGTCTACGCACTAAGAGCACATATAGACCTCCCAAGGCCTCCCATGCTGTGGAGACCTTTATAGGTTTCGTTGAACAGTCCTTCCCTAAACTTCGTCAGGACATTGAGGCACGCAAGTTACATACTTCCCCTAACCTCAATGCCCTTGACTTCCAAGCCTTAGAAACATTGCGAAGCGATAAAGATATCATCATTAAGCCAGCCGATAAAGGCGGGGCTATTGTTGTCATGAACAGATCAGACTACATGAAAGAAGTCTACAGACAACTTAACGACAACACTGTCTATCGGCCATTACCATCTGATCCCTCTACCATGATCAGAGACCACATTAGGGATACTCTTGTCCCCTATGTAGACAAGGGTGTCATTGATGACAAAACACGGGAGTACCTGACCAAAAACCATCCCATTATACCGTTGTTTTACATCCTGCCCAAGGTACACAAGAACCTTGAACATCCCCCAGGCCGCCCTATAGTGGTTTCCACCGAGTCCATACTGTCCCCACTTGCTATTTTCTTGGAAAAGAACCTTACTCCACTCATTCGCACGTTACCTTCCTTTCTCCTCGACACAGGTGACTTTCTGCACCAACTACAGGTACTAGGCTCTCTTCCAAAAGACCTTTTGTTAGTCTCCCTAGACGTTAAAGATCTTTATACCTCGATCCCACATTCACAAGGGATCCATAGCATCAAACACCTACTTACTGGTTCACAGCTTAATTCCGAGGTCATCAGTCTCTGTATTGACCTTCTGACTATAGTTCTAACAAAAAATGTCTTCATATTTGAGTACCGTTTTTTCCTCCAGACGAAGGGCACCGCTATGGGGTCAAATGTAGCTCCGCCATACGCTAACAGCTACATGGCCCTATTCGAAGAGGAAATTGTGTACCCCGATCCTCTATTCCAGGCCTACTGCCCCTTCTGGAAACGCTACATAGATGACGTTTTTTGTCTATGGACTGGCACACCACAAACCCTGGACCTTTTCTTTAATACCCTGAATACCGCCTGGCCAGGACTTACCTTCACCATAACCAGTAGTACACAAAAAGTCAGCTTTCTCGATACCATGGTTATCAAAGATGAACTAGGAAATCTTAAGACTGACCTCTACACAAAACCAACGGATAGGAACAGTCTCTTGCATTTCCAAAGCTTACACCCATTTGCCACCAAAAAATCCATCCCCGATCTCAATTTAAAAGGATACAGAGGATAGTCACTGAACCCAGTCTCCTCAAAACTAGGACGGATGAGCTGTACTCTAAATTCAGGGAACGGGGTTACCCCCCCAATCTACTGACCGAGGCTATTAACCCCCTTTCAACCACACGCCCATTATCCAACAAAAGAGTTCCATTCGTCCATGTGTATCACCCATATGTACACATTCTGCACCATACCATTAGACGACATTGGAACATATTACGTACCGCCCATCCGTCTATTCCCGAATTCCAGGAGCACTTCCTACCATGTTTCAAACGCCCCTCCAATATCCGGGATTCTTTAGTCAAAGCTGATTTTGGGGTAAATAAGGACAAGACACAACGCTTTCTCAGCCAACCTAAAAACGGCACATTTCCGTGCCTACACTGCAATCAGTGCAACAATGTCACCTAGAAATGGACATTAGGGTTGAGCGAAACGGATCGGTCATTTTCAAAAGTCGCCGACTTTTGGCAAAGTCGGGTTTCGTGAAACCCGACCTGACCCCAGCGTGGGATCGGCCACACGGTCGGCGATTTTCGCGCCAAAGTCGCGTTTCGTATGATGCTTTCCCCGCCATTTTTTTCAGCCAATGAAGGAGTGTGTGCAGCGTGATGACATGGGTTCCGGCTCGCTTTGTGCGGCGTCACAAGGGGTAAAACCGCCATCTTAATGTTTGGGATATAGCGATTCCCACAGTGAAACACAAATTTTGCAGGGACGGAGAGAGAGAGAGAGATTAAAAAAACAAAAAAAACAATCCCCATTGACTTGCATTGGGTTTCGTGTTTCGGTCGGCCCCCCGACTTTTCACAATAATCGGCCGATTTCACACGATCCGACTTTCGAGACAGTCGGGTTTCACGAAACCCGACTCGATCCTAAAAAAGCAAAAGTCGCTCAACCCTAATGGACATTATTATAATATTGTTGTTATTCAACCATTATTCATGATTTTATAACTCTTTTTGATCCTGTGACTTATGGCCATATGCTTTATGATGCATACTAACATACTTGTCTTTCTCTACAGAGTCGCCTTTATTGATAATCGACACGCAAGTCACTTCTTGATCCCTCCCCACCTTTGGACTCTCCCATCCTCCTGCTCCCTACCCGACTGCAGTTTGTTTTCCCTATATTCAGCAACCACGCTGTTACATTTATTTATATATTAAGCTCATACCTTCTTCACTCTAAAACACAGATCTATGCCTCCAAATATCGTACTTATTAGCGATCATGTGACCGCTCTAGCTGGTTACCATGACCATAATACCGGCATCTCACAAACAGGAAGTACGCGTCAGGCACAGTGACGCACTTCCGGTTTTTATGCATCACTGGACTACATCCCCCACAATCCCTCAGGAGCGGCGATCAGGTGACCGCACAAGTTGCTAGGTCCCTATGCAACAGGGTGGACCCTCACATACTGGCAATGTGTGTCATGATACATGACACACTTCCGGTTCCGGCGGCAGTACGATCCCGCCCTGCCACTACTTAAACTCAGATCACTTGCCCCTGTACACTCAACCAGCGGCGGATACCGCGTTGATGTACACCCTCTATCTACCTTACACTGGTAAGTTTCTTTGCTTTTTCCCCCTGTAGCTCGCACGGACTATATTTAATACTCTGCTATACTATAGGAGCCGGGATCATAAGCATACCTATTCTAGGAGCACTCCCAGAAGAGCCCTATAACAATAGGTGAGCCATTTTAACTTTGGGGTCCAGGCACAGTTATTAATACACATATATAACACTGTATTATGCATTTTTTTAGGTCTTACGCTATCACACTGATAATTAATTGCCTATTTATATGAGATTTAGTCTCTCCCTGGTAAGGATTACACTGCTTCATGGTGAGACATTTTCTCTCTTTTTTTACATAGAACTATTTACGTCTATGTGTATAAATGACAGTATTTTCACACCTTTTGTTACAGCCAACACATCTAAAACGTCCCATCTTCTGATACCACGGGTATATATACCTGCATCCATACTCTAGCACGGCTATATTAGGTGAGAATCTCTACAGTTTCCCATGTAGACATATTTATTCTCTGACACCAGCTCCTCCAACATGTTTATATGTTATCTTGCAGCCTTCATCCTCACCATATTCTTCTTTACCATACATTTGGAACGCTAGGCGTACACGCTCAGCTTACCCGGTTAGTATACTACTACTATCCCACCTCTTTTACCATACACTCCATCATATAATTACTTTTCATTACTATAGGGAAACACCCTCCCCCTTTTTTCTTGGAGGTCCATCATAACCATGATACAGGACCTAGTCTACATCCAGCGATATTGTACATCATATAAGCAGTCGGGTATGTTAAAAGATGTTACCTTATCCTTATCCCATCTCTCCTCCCTTCCAATTTGTCACATATCACACAATTATTGTGAGATTTATCTTTTTGTTAATTTATCCTTTGTTGTTGTTTTATATACCCATTTTTGTTTTGTTATATATTTGTAACGCAGTTTACTGAGGAAGGTCTTATTGTTTTGACCGAAACGTTTATGCTGGACTGCTATCCAAGTAATAAATATCTATTTCTTTAAAATCATCACCATACACAAGTTGAGTGCCAAGTTATTTACTATATATATGTTACTGGTGTAGGCAACCTATCTTGAGCACCGACACAGCTGTGCCACGATATCCTTCACGACTGATAGGAGTAAGACTTTATATGCAGTAATTTGTTAATGGATTCCTTTCCCCTGCCATTTGGTTTGGTTTATCCTTTGTGGTTTGATTCTGTTTCTGGAATGATCACCATTGGCAATGTCACAGTAACTGCACCCCAGCCATGACGAAGACAAAAAAAGTATGTCAAACACGCCTTGTGACTTGTGGCAACTACTTTATACCACTTTGATCCACTGGATGCAATTTGCCTCTTTTTTATAGATTTGTAGATTCTTGCAACATATAAGGCTATGTGCACACGTTGCGGATTAGCCTTTTTTATGTGGATTTTGTGCGGATTTGCTGTGGATTTACTGCGGATTTTGTGCGGATTTCTTGCTTTTTTCCCCTGCGGATTTCTGTAATGGAATGGGTACAAAAATGCTGCAGATCCGCAAAAAAGAAGTGACATGCTCCTTCTTTTAATCCGCAGCGTTTCCACGCAGAATTTTCCGCACCATTAGCACAGCGGTTTTTTTTTTCTCATTGATTTACATTGTACTGTAAATCACTTGCGGATCTGCAGCGTTTCTGTGCGGTAAAAAATGCTGAAGATCTGCAGGAAATGCGCAACATGTGCACATATTACTGATAATTCTCCCCTGTATTTGGGTATTGTGGATTTCCGCATGCGTGATTTATAAGCAGCAGTTGCTATGACAACAATGATATGTAGATCAGGTAGTTCTGCCCTTTAAGCTGATTAGTAATCTAGGATCTAATGGTATACATGGGCAATTAGTGAGCGTTTTAACTTGCTGGTTAAACAGTCATTTACATGGAAATTGTAGATCTATTTTTGCTCCAAGGGAGTTTTAGAATGGGAACATATATTGTAATATCATACGTCAGTGAGCAACATAATAGACTGTCATCTGTGATTGAAACACTAAAAGAATTAAGACTTTTTCCTTACCACTCACATACAACTGCTTTTGCTCTCTGCTTCTGTACATAACAAAGCTTCTACTTTTGGATGGGATGTGATACAGGAAATCAGTCTAATCAAATAAAACTATACTTTTCAGTATGAATCTACTCTAGTTACAAGTTTTCTTCAAGTGTGAAGACTCCAGTTATAGGGTACTTGTCATATCATATAACTGTTCAGAATAAGATGTTGTGTGCGGGGCCGGACTGTGACCGAAATTCAGCCCTGGAATTTGACAGCACACAAGCCTGTGCTAACCAGTATCCTCTATGTCCTCCCCTTCCTTCCCCAGACCAATATTACTAATACTGCTATATCATAAGATTAAAAAAATATCAATATGTAATGTCTACATAATACCACAACACAGTGATAGAATAAACATACTATTCATTAAAAAGGATGTACACCCCTTAGTAAATTTTTGACAAGTAGTATTGGCTGCCAAATTTTAACGCTGTGTAATATACACACAATTAGGATTTGGCACTACTTACCAGTTCATACAATGGTTACTTCACCGCAAGTATGTGATTCGCACACTTGTGGTCATGCCAACTAGAGCTTCAGCTTCTGAGAGGGAATCTGTCAGTAGGATTGTAGGGGGGATATATAGACAAAGACAAAAGGAGCCAGCTCACCGATCAGCTGAGGAAGCCCGGATCTCCGTCCTGATGAGACGTAGTAGAACTCCAAAGAAAAAAAAAAAAAGAGAGATGTTCCAGCTTCCAATAAAAAATAAACTTTAATCCAGTACATTAAAATCAGAAAAACTCCTGGAACAGCACCATAACACCGTGGGCACCATAACACCGTGGAGGCAGGCTACGCGTTTCGACCGAAGTCTTTATCTCAGCTGTGAACATCTCTCTTTTTTTTTTCATTGTAGGGGGGAGGCTGGGATGAAGAAAACGTTGTGGCAACAAGGGGGGATGTGACGATGCTGTTTTTGCTGAGTTTTATATATTAATGTGTGATACAGTTATGTTATATTTTATCCCTATGGCCTGTGTTGTATATTCGGTTATACTACAGGCTATGCCTATGGCCATCTCTGGGAATGTGGGAGGTCTGTCTACTAGCTGAACCATACACCATACAATACATAGGGATATAGTTTGCACTACACAAGGGATTAGAAAGTTAATAGTGTTGGGATTAGCCCACAGTTTGGGAGGCGTTAGATGAGGTTTTATAGAAAATGTTTTCCGGTTGACAGGGAGTCAGAGACAGTCAGACAGACAGTCTAGTCAGTATCTAGGACTCATCAAGTGCAAGTTCTGGTGGAGTGGAAAGCAAGGCTAAACATAGCAGAGTTAGCAGGTTCTAGTGCAGCTAAGTTGCAGTAGAAGAGTACGGGTCTGGTCAGTATTAGTTTCCTAGAAGAATGAGGACACAGCTTCCGTCATGTCTGGACTCTGGGACAGTCTTGGACCTAAGGTCCAGAAGGGGTATAGAGAGTCATGCCTCGGTCTTCCTGATGAGGACGATATCAGCTGGGTCGCAGAGTGATATGAAGATGGTGGGTCTCAGGACAGGACAGGGACAAGGACTGATGGATTGCAAAACCAAGGGAACATCACTAAACAGAGATTTTTTTTAATCTGTATGCTGCAGCCATGTGTAAACGAATTGCACAGTAAAGTCAAACCTGGTAACCCAGACCCAAGGTCTTCTGTCTTGTTTGTTTCCGGGCCCAGTCCCATGGACAAAGAGGTAACAAGGGCTTCCAAAGTAAAAGTGAGTAAAGAATGTACTCCTCACACCACACACACCATTTAGAAGAGGGGTTGCAGGGCAATCAGAACTCACTTCCTGCCCACAGCAAACGCAAGCACATGTGCCCCGATCCCGTTTCAGGATTAACTCTCCTAAACTGTCTATATGGACCTACAGGTCATAGGAAGTTGAATAAAATGATACTTTGATATCTGCAATCCAATGCCTTATTCCAGAGAAGTCCACTTTTTTCCTTATATTTAAATGAGCTGTTCAGGACTATGGGCAGGATACTGATCTGCGTGAGAATCTGCCTCCAGATTTTATTTTAAATTACTAGTGTGAGGCATGTTAATGACTGCTCTATGCTCTCCTGATCTCACTTCAGAGCTGTGTGTGATTATAACTGACACATCTGCAGGTGTTGGAAAAACTCTACTTCTGCACCATGTCCTCACCAATCACACATTAACTGTTCCCATCGAATACTCTTTTAGGTACATTTTTACCTACTTTTCTTTAGAGGAATGTGTCACATTCATTTTTTAAAAATAGCCAATAATACCACATACAAGACACAAATACCATCACACCATGACCAGACCACATATTACCACTACATAGTTACCAAATAATACCACATACAAGAAATAAATACTGTCACACATGACCATACCACATGTCACCACCACCACGTAGTGACCGAATAACACCACATACAAGGAACAAATACCATCACACCATGACCACACCACATATTACCACCACATAGTGACCGAATTATACCACATACAAGGAACAACTACTGTCACATCATGACCAGACCACATATTATCCCCACATAGTGACTGAATAATACCACATATAGGGACAAATATCACCACACCATGACCAGACCACATATTACCACCACAGTGACCGAATACTACAATACTGATCATTTATAAAAAAAAAACCACAATACTAATATTACTATAAGAGCCGTTATACACAGGAGCTCTGTACATAGTATACAGTGTATAGTGTCAGTGTACAGGTAACACACTGACTCACTAGTGGCATTATGCACAGGAGCTCTGTATATAGCGTCAGTGTACAGGTAATACAGTGACTCACAGGTGACATTATACATGGGAGCTCAGTATATAGTATACAGTGTATAGTGTAAGTGTATAGGTAGCACACTGACTCACCGGTGAAGTCTCTAGTTAAAGTCCTTCATCTTTCCTTTTCTTCTTCTTCCAGCACAAACTGCCATTACTTCTTCCAGCTAGGACTTATCTCTGCATAAAATAACACATAATTATCCAGAGCACCACTTCCAGAACACATTCCCCAATTTTTACCCAACTTTTACGCTATGCAGCTGAATACAGACATGCACCACCATTAATATATAATTAATTATTACACAACCCACCACATAGTGGAATCACCAGTGACATTATACACAGGAGCTCTGTATATAGTCTTAGTTTACAGGTAATACAAGGATCAGCAGTGACATTATACACTGGAGTTTTCTATATAGTGTCAGTGTACATTTAATACAGGGATCACCATTAACATTGTACCCAGGAGCTGTGTATATACTACACTGACTTACCAGTGATGTCGCTAGTTGAATACATTCATCTTTGCTTTTCTTCATTCAGCGCAGACCGCCATCACTTCTTCCAGCCAGGACTCGTGTATGCAGAAAATAACACAGTTATCTAGAGCACCGCTTCTAGAGCATATTCTGCAATTTTTCCACAAGTTCTACACTAAAATACACCACAGCAGTAATAATATATCTTAATTAGCCTCTACAGTAATAATGTCCTACATCCTGACACCTTCTTGTAATAACGTTCCCCATCCTGGCCCCCATGTGTCTCATTCCTGGCCCCATATGTCTCCTTCCTGTTCCTATATGTTCTCCCATCATGGCCCCATGTGTCTCCATCCCCCATATGTTCTCCCATCCTCTCCCCATATGTCCTTCCATCTCGACCCCATCGGTCTCTATCCTGCCCCACTATATGTCTCCATCCTGCCCCATATCTCTCCATCGTGCCCCCATATGTCTCCATCCTACATCCCCATATGTCTCCATCCTACCTCCCAATATGTCTCCATCCTGTCCTCCATATCTCCATCCTGCCCCTCCATATGTCTCCCTATATTATGGATGTCATGCGCCGTTTGAGGACACACATTCAGTTACTGAGATAACAGCCAGATACTGCCTTCTGGTATGATGTCATGAAACTTGAGCGACACGAAGGTCTCATCAATCATTCATTACATCTCTGCTTATTGTGACCTTGTAGTTTCTGGGTCTATATCCTTTCAAAAATGGGGGGACTCCATGCTGTTTTTTTTAAATTATTAAATTATATAATTTTAAAAAATGGATTGGGAGCCCTCCATTCTTGATCTTACTGCCAAACAGAGCCCCCAGTGTTTCTCCCTCTGTCATGTAGATGACAGCGTGGGAATGAGCCGAAGTTCGGAGTGCCGAACCCGAACAGTAACACAGACTTCCTGGGGAAGTCCATGTTCAGAGTCCATGCATGAACACTAGGTGTTCGGTACAGACCTCGAACTTTACTGTTTGGGTTCTCCCATCTCTATTAATAAGTTGTTGTTGCACTAGCTTTCATATTGCTTCTGGATCTCTATATGCAAGATGGCTGTGCCTTACATGGATGCAATTCTTTTGCTGTTCATGTTTAGCACTGTATACACTTTCCTTGCATTTTAGCTGTTACAACTCATCTTTGATTTTCCTTCTGCTTGTATGTTACCTTCTTTTGAGTTGATACAGCTATCATCTTTAAATGTAACTTCATTTCCTGTCTTGTGTCTTGTCTATACACCATGCATTCTTTGAGGTACTTGCATTTACAGTAAACACAGCTTCAGTACTTGAAGTGTCATATACTTCAGTAATAGCACTTTAACCCCTTTGCTGATTATTTTGATTTTTCAGCTGATTCCTTCTAGCTTTCCAGATTTTGCAGTCATCCTTTTGGTGCCCTGATTTCCACTACTACTTACACTTTTTGTCTTTTGCTCACATTCATCTACAAGCTTTCTTTCACCAATGTAAGCTCATCATCTGGGTACACAGCTAGTGTAGTTGCATGTGTGTCATAGCTTTCTGGAAAATCACTTAGTAGTAGAGCAGAAACATGGAAATCTTTTCGATGTTCCCCATTGCCTTGCAGGTGTTCCACAATTTCTAGAGTATTTCTTATGCATACCTTGGCCCTTATTTAGCTTTGACTGATAGAGTTTTCTCATTAAATAGAGCTGATTGCTGAGATGTATCCTTTCATGCACTTTCTGCAGCTGTTTCCACATTTTTTTTGCACTTTCATATTTACTTACATGCACAATCTGATCATCATCTATACTGACGGAGATAGTGCTTTGTGTTTTTGATCCTTCTCTACCCCTCTATCTACTGGTACTGGCTCAGGTCTGGACCCCTGTGTGTATTTCCATGTACCTTCTCATGTGGCAGCTTCTTTACCTTGAATTTCAAGGATTGGTAGTTCTGGTTAATCAGATTTGGCACTGTGAACTTCAGATTTGCCACTGGCAGTCATCTTTGCTTCTTCTTCTTAGTACACTGTTGTTCTCTCTTCCCTGGGCCATTCTCTGAGTCTTTTGGTTTATGAGCCCATAGCCTGTAATCAACTTCTGTACTGTCCAGCCGTTTGAAAGTGAAGGTATATTTATTGAGGAACAAAGATGACACAGCTTACAACTGGTATTTCTTATAGCTTAGGACATTAGCATCTTATTTGTCAGCTTGCAAAATGAAAGTAAAAATGTTCTCCAGCTACACATCCACTAAGGGTAAGTTCACAAAGGGCGTTTTTGCTGCATTTTTTAATGCTAATTTTCAGCTGCTTTTTACAATACCAGCAAAGTCTATGAGATTTCAGAAATCTCATGCACACACATTGTTTTTTTGTGAGATCAGTATTTTGTGCTTTGCTCCGTTTTTTTTGGACATAGACCATGTCACTTCTTTCAGCGTTTTTGCTGCCTTTTTTCACCCATTGACTTGAATGCGTGTTGAAAAAAACGCAGCAAAAACACAGGTATCATTATTTGCTGCGTTTTTGCTGCTGAAAATCCAAGGACATTAGCATGGACAAAGAGGAAAAAAAACGCACCAAAAAACACACCAAAAACGCATGGCGTGGCGGGTGTCATTTTCAAATTGACTTTTTTTTTTCCCTTGCTCAATTAATTAAGTTCACAGTAAACATGCAATTATGCTGCAGCGCAGGGACCACGGGCAGCACCTGCCTGCAGAAGCGTTTTCTTTTTTATTCACTATGTGCTGGAATTCATTATTTAAACTAAGGGGCAGGAGAGAATTCATTAGGGAGAATCTAATTAACACAAAACTGAAAATAAAGATAAAGAAGCAACCATAAGACGGATTTCATCAGCCAAGGTATCATTTTATTCAGTATAACAGCGCCGACCTGACACTGTGTGTAGTTTACTGTGCACAAGCCTGCTGACAGGTTCCCTTTAAAGGAGTGGTCCCATCTCCTTAGTTCAGGAGTGCACCCCTTCTCAGTATTCAAAATGCTGAGGTGCTCCTGCTTGATTGACAGCAAATTTACACTGCTGCCTAAACTGTATTCTCTCTGATCCTCTATATGATCTAGCTTTGCCTCTGTAGCATCAGAAATGCATTGACCTTGAAGCTGGCCGGGAGTAGGTGCTAACAGTGCACTCCAGCTTTCCTGGCAAGCGTCAGTACAGCATTAGAAGCTCAATGAAAAAAAGATTTTAAACACTGCACATGTTCAGCCACCTCTGGTGGCTGGTCCCCTTGGCAACAAGCTGCAGTCCAAAAAAGTTATAATGGGCATCAGGGGAATGGAGTAGAACTTTAATAACTAGTAAATTACAAAATGGCTTTTTTTTATAAGCGCTATCCAACAACTTCCACCAATGAAGTGAATAACCCTTTCAAGATTGCTCATAACAAGAAAGAGTCTGTATTTTTTCAGGAAGGGTGCCACATTTCTCCATGAGCTACAGGTGCTTCTCACAAAACTAGAATATCATAAAAAAGTTAATTTATTTAAGTTCTTCAATACAAAAGTAAAACTCATATATTATATAGAGTCATTACAAACAGAGTGATCTATTTCAATTGTTTATCTCTGTTAATGTTGATGATTATAGCTTACAGCCAATGAAAACCCAAAAGTCATTATCTCAGTATATTAGAATACTATATAACACCAGCTTGAAAAATGATTTTAAAATCTGAAATGTTGGCCTACTGAAACGTATGTTCATAAATGCATTCAATACTTGGTTGGGGCTCCTTCTGCGTGTCATGATGGTGATCAGCCTGTGGCACTGCTGAGGTGTCATCTGCATTGTTGAGTCTGGTGTCTTCTTCTTCTTGACAATACTCCATAGATTCTTTATGGTGTTATGGTCAGGCGAGTTTACTGGCCAATCAAGCACAGTGAAACTGTTGTTTTTAAACAAGGTATTGGTACTTTTGGCAGTGTAGACAGGTGCCAATTCCTACTGGAGAATTAAATTTCCATCTCCAAAAAGCTTGTCGGCAGAGGGAAGCATGAAGTGCTCTAAATTTTCCTGGTAGACAGCATTGCTGACTTTGGTCTTGATAGAACACAGTGGATCTACACCAGCAGGTGACATGGCTCCTCAAACAATCACTGATTGTGGAAACTTCACACTAGACCTCAAGCAGCTTGAATTGTGTTCCTCTCCACTCTTCCTCAAGACTCTGGGAACTTTCAATTAAAAATTTACTTTCATTTGAAAGCAACACCTTGGACCACTTGCCAACAGTCCAGTTCTTTTTCTCCTTGGCCCAGGTGAGACGCTTCTGATGTTCTATTGGTCATGAGTGGCTTGACACAAGGAATGTGACACTTGTAGCCCATGTCCTGGATACATCTGTTTGTGGTGGCTCTTGAAGCAATGACTCCAGCAGCAGTCCACTCCTTGTGAATCTCCCCCAAATTCTTGAATTACCTTTTCTTAACAATCCTTTCAAGGCTGCGGTTATCCCGGTTGCTTGTGAACCTTTTCTATCACACTTTTTCCTTCCACTCAACTATCCATTAACATGCTCTGTGAATAGCCAGCCTCTCTAGCAATGACCTTTTGTGGCTTACCCTCCTTGTGGAGTGAGTCATTGACTGCCTTCTGGACATCTGTCAAGTCAGCAGGCTTCTCCATGATTGTTGTGCCTACTGAAACAGACTATAGGACCTTTTTAAACGATTCTGAAGCCTTTGCAGACGTTTTTTGTTAATTTTTCTAATTTACTGAGATAATGAGTTTCACTTATTGTATTGAAGAACTGAAATAAATTAACTTTTTGATGATATTCTAATTTTGTGAGAAGCACCTGCATGTTAGGTATTCGCTTGAAGGGGACAAAGCTGCAATGCTAGGCACAGCACTTGGACAATAATGGGGCGGCTTCTGGACAACCCTTTAACCCCTTAAGCCCCGAGGGTGGTTTGCACGTTAATGACTGGGCCAATTTTTACAATTCTGACCACTGTCCCTTTATGAGGTTATAACTCGGGAATGCTTCAACAGATCTTAGCGATTCTGACATTGTTTTCTCGAGACATATTGTACTTCATGATAGTGGTAAAATTTATTCGATATAACTTCCGTTTATTTGTGAAAAAAACAGAAATTTGGTAAAAATTTTGAAAATTTCGCAATTTTCCAAATTTGAATTTTTATGCCCTTAAATCACAGAGATATGTCATGCAAAATACTTAATAAGTAACATTTCCCACATGTCTACTTTACATCAGCACAATTTTGGAACCAAATTTTTTTTATTAGGGAGTTATAAGGGTTAAAATTTGACCAGAAATTTCTCATTTTATCTCATTTGAAGTCATTTTGAGGGGGTCTATATGATAGAAAATACCCAAGTGTGACACCATTCTAAAAACTGCACCCCTCAAGGTGCTCAAAACCACATTCAAGAAGTTTATTAACCCTTCAGGTGTTTCACTGGAATTTTTGGAATGTTTAAATAAAAATGAACATTTAACTTTTTTTCACACAAAATGTATTTCAGCTCCAATTTGTTTTACTTTACCAAGGGTAACAGGAGAAAATGGACCCCAAAAGTTGTTGTACAATTTGTTCTGAGTATGCTGATACCCCATATGTGGGGTAAACCACTGTTTGGGCGCACGGCAGAGCTCGGAAGGAAAGGAGCGCCATTTTACTTTTCAATGCAAAATTGACTGGAATTGAGATGGGATGCCATGTTGCGTTTGGAGAGCCCCTGATGTGCCTAAACATTGAAACACCCACAAGTGACACCATTTTGGAAAGTAGACCCCCTAAGGAACTTATCTAGATGTGTGGTGAGCACTTTGACTCACCAAGTGCTTCACAGAAGTTTATAATGCAGAGCCGTAAAAATAAAAAGTCATATTTTTTCACACAAATTATCTTTTCGCCCCCAATTTTTTATTTTCCCAAAGGGTAAGAGAAGAAATTGGACCCCAAAAATTGTTGTGCAATTTGTCCTGAGTATGCTGATACCCCATATGTGGGTGTAAAGCACTGTTTGGGCGCATGGCAGAGCTCGTAAGGGAAGGAGCGCCATTTTACTTTTCAATGCAAAATTGACTGGAATTAAGATGGGACGCCATGTTGCGTTTGGAGAGCCCCTGATGTGCCTAAACATTGAAACCCCCCACAAGTGACACCATTTTGGAAAGTAGACCCCCTAAGGAACTTATCTAGATGTGTTTTGAGAGCTTTGAACCCCCAAGTGTTTCACTACAGTTTATAACGCAGAGCCGTGAAAATAATTTTTTTTTTTTCACAAAAATGATTTTTTAGCCCCCAGTTTTGTATTTTCACAAGGGTAACAGGATAAATTGGACCCCAATAGTTGTTGTCCAATTTGCCCTGAGTACACTGATACCCCATATGTGGGGGGGAACCACTGTTTGGGCGCATGGCAGAGCTCGGAAGGGAAGTAGTGCAATTTGGAATGCAGACTTGGTCTGCAGGCATCACGTTGCATTTGCAGAACCCCTGATGTACCCAAACAATACAAACCCCCAACAAGTGACCCCATATTGGAAACTAGACCTCCCAAGGAACTTATCTAGATGTGTTGTGAGAACTTTGAACCCCCAAGTGTTTCACTACAGTTTACAACGCAGAGCCGTGAAAATAAAAAATATTTTTTTCCCACAAAAATGATATTTAGCCCCCCAAATTTTTATTTTCCCAAGGAAAACAAAAGAACTTGGACCCCAAAAGTTGTTGTCCAATTTGTCCCGAGTACGCTGATACCCCATATGTTGGGGTAAACCCCTGTTTGGGCGCACGGGAGAGCTCAGAAGGGAAGGAGCACTGTTTTACTTTTTCAACGCAGAATTGGCTGGAATTGAGATCGGACGCTATGTCGCGTTTGGAGAGCCCCTGATGTGCCTGAACAGTGGAAACTCCTCAATTCTACCTGAAACCCTAATCCAAACACACCCCTAACCCTAATCGCAATGGTAACCCTAACCACACCCCTAACCCTGACACACCTCTAACTCTAATCCCAACCCTAATCCCAACCGTAAATGTAATCCAAACCCTAACCCTAACTTTAGTCCCAACCCTAACTTTAGCCCCAACCCTAACCCTAACTTTAGCCCCAACCCTAACCCTAACTTTAGCTCCAACCCTAGCCCCAACCCAGCCCTAACCCTAGCCCTAACCCTAGCCCTAACCCTAGCCCTAACCCTAGCCCTAACCCTAACCCTAGCCCTAACCCTAATGGGAAAATGGAAATAAATACATTTTTTTAATTTTATTATTTTTCCCTAACTAAGGGGGTGATGAAGGGGGGTTTGATTTACTTTATAGCATTTTTTATAGCGGATTTTTATGATTGGCAGCTGTCACACACTAAAAGATGCTTTTTATAGCAAAAAAGTTTTTGCGTCTCCACATTTTGAGACCTATAATTTTTCCATATTTTGGTCCACAGAGTCATGTTAGGTCTTGTTTTTTGCGAGACGAGTTGACGTTTTTATTGGTAACATATTCGGACACGTGACAGTTTTTGATAGCTTTTTATTCCGATTTTTGTGAGGCAGAATGACCAAAAACCAGCTATTCATGAATTTCTTTTGGGGGGTGCGTTTATACCGTTCCACGTTTGGTAAAATTGATAAAGCAGTTTTATTCTTCGGGTCAGTACGATTACAGCGATACCTCATTTATATCTTTTTTTATGTTTTGGCGCTTTTATATGATAAAAGCTATTTTATAGAAAAAATAATTATTTTGGCATCGCTTTATTCTGAGGACTATAACTTTTTTATTTTTTTGCTTATGATGCTGTATGGCAGCTCGTTTTTTGCGGGACAAGATGATGTTTTCAGCGGTACCATGGTTATTTATATCTGTCTTTTTGATCGCGTGTTATTCCACTTTTTGTTCGGCGGTATGATAATAAAGCGTTGTTTTTTGCCTCGTTTTTTTTTCTTACGGTGTTCACTGAAGGGGTTAACTAGTGGGACAGTTTTATAGGTTGGGTAGTTACGGACATGGCGATACTATATATGTTTACTTTTATTGTTTTTTTTTAAATTTAGATAAAGAAATGTATTTATGGGAATAATATTTTTTTTTTCTTTATTTAGGATTTTTTTTTTTTTTTTTTTTTTTTTTTTTTTTTACACATGTGGAAATTTTTTTTTTTACTTTTTTACTTTGTCCCGGGGGGGACATCACAGATCGCTGATCTGACAGTTTGCACAGCACTCTGTCAGATCAGCGATCTGACTTACAGCGCAACAGGCTTACCAGCGCCTGCTCTGGACCCGGAAGTAGTCCCTGCAGGACCCGGATGCAGCCCTGCGGCTATTTTGGATCCGGGGCCTGCAGGGATGGGAGGTAAGAGACGCTCGGAGCAACGCGATTACATTGCGTTGCTCTGAGGGTCTCAGGGAAGCACGCAGGGAGCCACCTCCCTGCGCGATGCTTCCCTATACCGCCGGAACACTGCGATCATGTTTGATCGCAGTGTGGTGGGGGTTAATGTGCCGGGGGCGGTCCGTGACCGCTCCTGGCACATAGTGCTGGATGTCAGCTGCGATAGTCAGCTGACACCCGGTGCGATCGGCCGCGCTCCCCCCGAGAGCGCGGCCGATCGCATATGACGTACTATCCCGTCGGTGGAATTAAGGCCCACCCCACCTCGACGGGATAGTACGTCATATGGGATTAAGGGGTTAAAAAAATCAAAGTACTGTTATGACATTTTTTCTCACAATTTTACCAAGAGATACAACTGTATATTAGGTAGAAGAGTATTGGATAACATGAATTTTATGGAAAATTCCTGAAGGCTGTCATTGCAACATACAGGTTTCAAGAATATTGAGAAATATATGATAAATTATTCATCCAATGTATTATTTTACTATATAAATGATATGTCTTTAACTGAAGGTAAGTCATTTTATCATGTAAATACAGAGTCATTTTACTATAAATGCTAGTACTGTTTTGTGACATGAATCATGGTGGTTTGGTTGACTGTTCTGTCACATAGATCTTATGTGGTTTAAAATGGAAATACCTATTGAAGCGATCACTGAAAATGTCATCCTGTGGGAGACAGTAAACAATCAGTCATGCAGACAGTTTTCACTGTGAATTCAGAGGTTTTAGAATAGAAATATTAGTCAGCAAATTTGGTGCTGAGTAATATTTGCTACAATAAAGATTCCTTGTAAAAATCACTGCATATGAAAATATTAACCCCTTCACCCCGAAGCCAGTTTTCACCTTCCTGACAAGGCCAATTTTTTTTCAATTCTGACCAGTTTCGCTTTATGAGATAATAACTCTGGAACGCTTCAATGGATCCTAGTGATTCTGAGTTTGTTTTCTAGTGACATATTATAATTCATGATAGTGGTAAAATTTGTTCAATATGACTTGCATTTATTTGTGAAAATATTGGAAATTTGATGAAAATGTTGAAATTTAGCAATATTCAAACTTTTAATTTTTATACCTTTAACCCCTTTCCGACATCAGGCATAATAGTATGCCGATTTCGGACTCCCTCCCTTTGATGTGGGCCCACATCTTTCCTGGTACATGTCAGCTGTCTACCCGTGGCTATTAACCCTGTCAAACTCTGACAGTGGCCTTTAACATGCATTTCCAGCAATCGTGCTGGAAATCTTCCCACCGGTGACCCCCCCCCATTACGTGATCGCGGGTCATTGGTGGGTTGGCATGACAACCAGAGGTCTCCAGGAGACCTCTATGGTTGTCACTGCCTGCTTGCTATGATCTGATCATCACCTATTTGTAGCAGAGCCGATCGGGTTATGGCAGCTTTTAGTCTCCCATGGAGACTATTGAAGCATGCCAAAAGTAAAAACAAATGTTTTAAAAAAATAAAAAAATATAAAAGTTCAAATCACCACCCTTCTCCCCATTCAAAATAAAACAATTAAAAAAAAAAAAAAAAACTACACATATTTGGTATTGCCGCATTCAGAATCGCCCGATCTATCAATAAAAAAAAGGATTAACCTGATCACTAAACGGCGTAGTGAGAAAAAGTCAAAATGCCAGAATTACAATTTTTGGTCACCGCGACATTGAACTAAAATGCAATAACGGGCGATCAAAAGATTGTATCTGCCCCAAAATGGTATAATTCAAAATGTCAGCTTGGTGCACAAAAAATAAGCCCTCACCCAACACCAGATCACGAAAAATGCAGACGCTACGGTTATCAGAAAATGGAGCATTTTTATCACCACTTAGATAAAAAAGAACCTAGACATGTTTGGTGTCTATGAACTCGCAATGACCTGGAGAATCATAATGGCAGGTCAGTTTTAGCATTTAGTGAAGTGTAGGATTGCACTTTTTTTGCAGTTTCACAGCATTTGGAATTTTTTTCCCATTTTCGAGTACATGGCATGGTAAAACCAATGGTGTCGATCAAAAGAACAACTCGTCCCACAAAAAACAACCCCTCACATGGCCATTTTGACCAAAAAATAAAAAGGTTATGAAAATGCAAAACCACAAATACATCTGCTCGTTAGGGAGTTAAATCAGAGTTATGTCACACAAAATAGTTAATAAATAACATTTCCCACATGTTTACTTTACATCAGCATAATTTTTTAAACAATTTTTTTTATTAGGAAGTTATAAGGGTTAAAAAGTTGACCAGTGATTTCTCATTTTTACAACAAAATTTACAAAATCATTTTTTTAGGGACCACATCACATTTGAAGTGTTTTTGAGGGGCATAGATGACAGAAAATACCCCAGATTTACATGAATAAAAACTACACCCCTCAAGGTGCTCAAAAATTATGTTCAAGAAGTTTATTAACCCTTCAGGTGCTTCACAGGAATTATTGGAATATGGAAGGAAAAAATAAACTTATTTCAAACCAATTTTTTTAGTTTCACAAGGGTAACAAGAGAAAAACAGACCTTAAAATTTGTTGTGCAATTTCTCCTGAACATGCCGATACCCCATATGTGGGGTAAAATTACTGTTTGGGTGCATGGCAGGGCTCAGAAGGGAAGGAGCGCCATTTCACTTTTTGAATGCAAAATTAGCTGGAATCATTAATGGATGCCATGTCCCTTTGGAGAGCCCCTGATGTGCCTAAAAAGTGAAAAAAAAACACAAGTGACCACATTTTGGAAACTAGACCCCTAAAGTAACTTATCTAGATGTGTGGTGAGCACCTTGAACCACCAGGTGATTCACAAAAGTTTATAAGGTTGAGCCGTGAAAATAAAAAATCACATTAGTCTCATTTTTTTATGTTCACAAGAGAAACAGGAGAAAATACACCATAAAATTTGTTGTGCAATTTCTCCTGAGTACGCTGGTATGCAATTTGTGGAGGGAAACTACTGTTTGGACGCATGGCAGACCTTGGAATGGATGAAGTGACGTTTTGCAACTCACCCTGATCCTCCTTCCACCCACCTTGGTGAGTTCCAAGAGACAAGTGATCTCACACTCATACACTCGAAGCAGCTCTTTATGCTTCCATTCATTGATTCTGGCCTCTTGCCCTGCACTTTTAAAGAGGGGCGTGAGGAAATCGTGTGTAGTGATGCCCACATATTTGAGCAGCCACAGTCAGAAGAAGACGATGGTAGGGAGCAGCAATTAATATCTCAAGAGGTAGTTGATGATGAGACACAGTTATTTCAAGTTAAGTTGTAAGTCAGCAAGTCAGGAGGACCAGAGTGCGGAAGTGGAAGACGAGGTGGTGGACGATGAAGTCACTGACCCAACCTGGGAAGATGCCGTGCAGAGCAAGGCCAGCAGCGTAGAAGGGGAGAATCCATTGCGCAACAATACATAGAAAGGGGTAGGGTCGTTAGAGGGAGAAGACGGGCAATTGCTCCCCAGAGAACTCACACACGGCAAGTTCCCAGGCCAAAGGTTGGGTATTTCCCATTCTGACGCTTTTTAAAGTCGATGAAAGAATGGTTTTCAATCTATGCTGTACCAAATTAACATCAACAAGGGCCTGACTACTCACAGCCTAACAACCACGAGAATGATCAGGCACATGTCATCAAAGCACTCAACAAGCTGGGCCAAATGACTGGGTCCACAATCAGTGTCTGCGAGTGACACCATGGCCTCTTCCCCTGTGCTATGTGATTGCTAATCCCCTGTCATTGCAGATTCACATGCACCATCAGCAACCACGTCCAATCATTTGACCCAGCCTAGCATTCAGCTGTCCGTACCCCAGGCCTTGGAGCGTAAATGTAAATACCCAGCCATCAACCCTCAGGTCCAAACACTAAAAGGGGACATTTCAAGATTGGTTGCCCTGGAAATGTGCCGTTTAGGCTTGTGGACACTGACGCTCTCCGCTGTTATGATCCTAGTGGCTGAGGATCACAAAATGGACTTGCTAAGTTTATGAACATAGACACGAGCTCTAGGGAGGTGGTAACTGGACTGACCGCAAACCTGATCCTAACCAACACACTAAAGGAAGCCGGTGAACGTGCCTAAAATCCTGGACATCTCGACGCAGCCTGAGAAACTATCTACTCCTGGAGGGAAAGTAAGACCTCACTTGCCTCAAGAGAAATCACCCCAAAGATATAGGAAGCCCCCAACAAATAATAACGGTGAGGTAAGGGGAAAACACAAATGTGGAAATGAAAACAGATTAAGCAAATGAGGCCCGCTAATACTAGATAGCAGAAGACAGATAGGGAACTGTGCGGTCAGTAAAAAACCCTATGCAAAATATCCACGCTGAGAATACAAGAACCCCCACACCAACTAACGGTGTGAGGGGAGAAACTCAGCCCCCTAGAGCTACCAGCAAGCAATGAAATCACATATTAGCAAGCTGGACAAAAATAAACCAAGAAACATGTGACCACTGATGGTCAAAAAATGAACCAAGCAAAACTTAGCTTCTCTTGAAGAGACTGATAATGAAGGACTGCAGGAGAGCTCCAAAATAGCACTGAAGACATTGACAGCAGGCAACAACTGAGAGTCCAGGTGAACTAAATAGGAAACCAGCTAAGAGATAACGAGACAGCTGATCCTGCCTCAGACCTGCAGAATGACACAAAGAACCACCAGAGGGAGCCCAAAGACAGCACTCACACAGTACCAGTTGTGACCACAAGAGGGAGCCCAAAAACAGAGTTCACAACAGTACCCCCCCCCTTGAGGAGGGGTCACCGAACCCTCATCAAAACCCCCAGGGAGATCAAGATGAGCCACATGGAAGGCATGAACCAAATCGGCCGCATGAACATCAGAGGCGACAACCCAGGAATTATCCTCCTGACCATAGCCCTTCCACTTAACCAAATACTGAAGCCTCCGTCTAGAAATACGAGAATCCAAGATCTTCTCCACCACGTACTCCAATTCGCCCTCAACCAGCACCGGAGCAGGGGGTTCAACAGAAGGAACCACAGGTACCACATACCTCCGCAACAAAGACCTATGGAACACGTTATGAATGGCAAACGACACTGGGAGGTCTAAACGAAATGACACCGGGTTAAGGATTTCCAAAATCTTATAAGGACCGATGAAGCGAGGCTTGAATTTAGGAGAGGAAACCTTCATAGGAACATACCGAGAAGACAGCCATACCAAATCCCCAACAAGAAGTCGGGGACCCACACCGCGACGGCGGTTGGCAAAGCGCTGAGCCTTCTCCTGTGACAACTTCCAATTGTCCACCACATGGTTCCAAATCTGCTGCAACCTATCCACTACAGAATCCACCCCAGGACAGTCAGAAGGCTCAACCTGACCCAAGGAAAAACGAGGATGAAAACCAGAATTGCAGAAAAAAGGCGAAACCAAAGTAGCAGAACTAGCCCGATTATTAAGGGCAAACTCGGCCAATGGCAAAAAAGTCACCCAATCATCCTGATCAGCAGAAACAAAACATCTTAAATAAGTTTCCAAGGTCTGATTAGTTCGCTCGGTTTGACCATTCGTCTGAGGATGGAAGGCCGACGAAAAAGACAAATCAATGCCCATCTTAGCACAAAAGATCCGCCAAAATCTGGACACAAACTGGGATCCTCTGTCAGACACAATATTTTCAGGGATGCCGTGCAAGCGAACCACATTCTGAAAAAATAGAGGAACCAAATCGGAGGAGGAAGGCAACTTAGGCAAGGGCACCAAATGGACCATTTTGGAAAAACGATCACACACCACCCAGATGACAGACATTCTCTGAGAGACTGGAAGATCCGAAATAAAATCCATGGAAATGTGTGTCCAAGGCCTCTTCGGGACAGGCAAAGGCAAAAGCAAACCGCTGGCACGAGAACAGCAAGGCTTAGCCCGAGCACAAATCCCACAGGACTGCACAAAGGAACGCACATCCCGCGACAAGGAAGGCCACCAGAAGGACCTAGCCACCAAATCTCTGGTACCAAAAATCCCAGGATGTCCTGCCAACACCGAAGAATGAACCTCGGAAATAACTCTGCTGGTCCATCTATCTGGGACAAACAATCTCTCTGGTGGGCAACGGTCCGGTCTATCCGCCTGAAATCTCTGCAGCACTCGTCGCAAATCTGGGGAAATGGCAGACAAAATCACTCCCTCTCTGAGGATACCAGCCGGCTCTGAAACTCCCGGAGAGTCAGGCACAAAACTCCTAGAAAGAGCATCAGCTTTCACGTTCTTCGAACCAGGCAGGTACGAGACCACGAAATCGAAACGGGAGAAAAACAACGACCAACGAGCCTGTCTAGGATTCAGCCGCTTGGCAGACTCGAGATAAATCAGATTTTTGTGATCAGTTAAGACCACTACACGATGCTTAGCTCCCTCAAGCCAATGTCGCCACTCCTCAAATGCCCACTTCATAGCCAACAACTCCCGATTACCAACATCATAATTTCGCTCGGCAGGTGAAAACTTTCTTGAAAAGAAAGCACAAGGCTTCATCACAGAGCAATCAGAGCTTCTCTGCGACAAAACAGCCCCTGCTCCAATCTCAGAAGCATCAACCTCGACCTGAAAAGGAAGAGAGACATCAGGCTGACACAAAACTGGAGCCGAAGAAAACCGGCGCTTCAGCTCCCGAAAGGCTTCCACGGCCGCAGGAGACCAATTAGTCACATCAGAACCCTTCTTGGTCAAATCCGTCAAGCGTTTAACCACGCCAGAAAAATTAGCAATGAAGCGACGGTAAAAATTAGCAAAACCCAAGAACTTCTGAAGACTCTTAACAGATGTAGGCTGAGTCCAGTCATGAATAGCCTGGACCTTGACTGGGTCCATCTCAATAGTAGAAGGAGAAAAAATAAAACACAAAAAGGAAACCTTCTGTACTCCGAAGAGACATTTAGAGCCCTTCACAAATAAGGCATTAGCACGCAGGACCTGAAATACCATCCTGACCTGCTTCACATGGGACTCCCAGTCCTCAGAAAAGACCAAAATGTCATCCAGATACACAATCATAAATTTATCCAGATATTCTCGGAAGATGTCATGCATGAAAGACTGGAACACAGAAGGAGCATTAGAGAGTCCAAAAGGCATCACCAAGTACTCAAAATGGCCTTCGGGCGTATTAAATGCTGTTTTCCATTCATCCCCCTGCTTAATGCGCACAAGGTTATACGCACCACGAAGATCTATCTTGGTGAACCAACTGGACCCCTTAATCCGAGCAAACAGATCAGACAACAATGGCAAAGGATACTGAAATTTGACCGTGATTTTATTTAGAAGACGATAATCTATACAAGGTCTCAGAGAACCATCCTTCTTGGCCACAAAAAAGAATCCTGCACCAAGAGGGGAGGAGGACGGGCGAATATGTCCCTTCTCTAAAGACTCCTTTATATAGCTCCGGATTGCGGCATGTTCTGGTACAGACAAATTAAAAAGTCGTCCCTTAGGGAACTTACTACCAGGAATCAAATTTATAGCAGAATCACAATCCCTGTGAGGAGGCAGGGCACCGGATCTGGGCTCATCAAATACATCCTGGTAGTCCGACAAAAACTCAGGGACCTCAGAAGGAGTGGAAGAAGCAATTGATACCAAAGGAGCATCGCCATGAATCCCCTGGCAATCCCAACTTGACACAGACATAGCTTTCCAATCCAGAACTGGATTATGGGCCTGCAACCATGGCAGACCCAACACGACAACATCATGCAAATTATGCAGCACAAGAAAGCGAATCACCTCCTGATGTACAGGAGTCATGCACATGGTCACTTGAGTCCAATATTGAGGCTTATTCTCAGCCAATGGTGTAGCATCAATTCCCCTCAGTGGAATAGGGAATTCCAAAGGCTCCAGGACAAAACCACAGCGCCTGGCAAACGACAAATCCATCAGATTCAGGGCAGCACCTGAATCCACAAAAGCCATAACCGAGTAGGATGATAAAGAACAAATTATGTACCAATAATGTACCAATGGTGACAGGTTTAGCGATTTTTTTAACGCGCTTAGAGCATGCTGAGATAACATGAGTTGAATCACCACAGTAAAAGCACAACCCATTTTGACGTCTATGATTTTGCCGCTCAATTCTGGTCAGAACTCGGTCACATTGCATAGACTCAGGTCTCTGTTCAGAAAACACCGCCAGATGGTGCGCAGATTTGCGCTCCCGCAAACGCCGATCAATCTGAATGGCCAAAGCCATTGAGTCATTCAGACTTGCAGGAGTGGGGAACCCCACCATAACATTCTTAATGGCTTCAGAAAGACCTTCTCTGAAATTTGCAGCCAGGGCACACTCATTCCATTGAGTAAGCACCGACCATTTCCGAAATTTTTGACAATACACCTCAGCTTCATCCTGGCCCTGAGAAAGAGCCAGCAAGGCCTTTTCTGCCTGGTTCTCAAGATTAGGTTCCTCATAAAGCAGTCCAAGCGCCAGAAAAAATGCATCCACATTCAGCAATGCAGGATCTCCTGGCACCAGAGAGAAGGCCCAATCTTGAGGGTCGCCACGTAACAAGGAGATAACAATTTTAACTTGCTGAGCGGAATCACCAGAGGAATGAGGTCTCAAAGATAGAAATAATTTACAATTATTCTTAAAATTCAGAAACCTAGATCTATCTCCAGAAAACAACTCAGGAATAGGTATTTTTGGCTCTGACATAGGGCTATGAACAACAAAATCCTGAATGCTTTGCACCCTTGCAGC
This sequence comes from Ranitomeya variabilis, assembly GCF_051348905.1. Taxonomy (NCBI): domain Eukaryota; kingdom Metazoa; phylum Chordata; class Amphibia; order Anura; family Dendrobatidae; genus Ranitomeya; species Ranitomeya variabilis. The sequence goes on from NC_135232.1 coordinate 397,832,914, forward strand.
AAGATGATCCACACTAGAAGTCAGACTCTGAATATCCATGTCTGCAGCTGAACACAAATCCACCCAGAGATTAAGGGGATGAGAGAAGCTGGACAGACTGCAACAAAGATAGAGAGAAAAAAAAAAAAATTGTACTCAGGGCTTCTCTTATCCCACTTCTGCGATGTATTAAACACTTTTTCGGCCTGCTGTACTGTTATGATCCTAGTGGCTGAGGATCACAAAACAGACTAGCTAAGTTTATGAACATAGACACGAGCTCTAGGGAGGTGGTAACTGGACTGACCGCAAACCTGATCCTAACCAACACACTAAAGGAAGCTGGTGAACGTGCCTAAAATCCTGGACGTCTCGACGCAGCCTGAGAAACTATCTACTCCTGGAGGGAAAGTAAGACCTCACTTGCCTCAAGAGAAATCACCCCAAAGATATAGGAAGCCCCCAACAAATAATAACGGTGAGGTAAGGGGAAAACACAAACGTAGAAATGAAAACAGATTAAGCAAATGAGGCCCGCTAATACTAGATAGCAGAAGACAGATAGGGAACTGTGCGGTCAGTAAAAAACCCTATGCAAAATATCCACGCTGAGAATACAAGAACCCCCACACCAACTAACGGTGTGAGGGGAGAAACTCAGCCCCCTAGAGCTACCAGCAAGCAAGGAAATCACATATTAGCAAGCTGGACAAAAATAAACCAAGAAACATGTGACCACTGATGGTCAAAAAATGAACCAAGCAAAACTTAGCTTCTCTTGAAGAGACTGATAACGAAGGACTGCAGGAGAGCTCCAAAATAGCACTGAAGACATTGACAGCAGGCAACAACTGAGAGTCCAGGTGAACTAAATAGGAAACCAGCTAAGAGATAACGAGACAGCGGATCCTGCCTCAGACCTGCAGAATGACACAAAGAACCACCAGAGGGAGCCCAAAGACAGCACTCACACAGTACCAGTTGTGACCACAAAAGGGAGCCCAAAAACAGAGTTCACAACACTCCGCAACCTCATGACAGTGACTGTCCCTCGGTACTCAGTCCCCAGCAGCCACTATTTTTCCTGGTGTGCCATCAGCACCTTCCACCAGCACGTGTTCCATAACATCTCCAATGCCCTGATAATGCAGTTACTCGTTAGGTCCACTTAATGACTGACATATGGACAACTGCTTGTAGCCAGGGATGCTATATTTCCCTGACGGCACACGTTCTACTGATGCCGACGATTGATGGCCTTAGTTCCATCAGGGTTTCCTCCACCTCCTAAGCTAGTTCCTACATCCCCTGTTCCTCTTCACCCTCCATCTCTGAATTGTCATCTCGGAGCACATTGTTCATATCTGTCGCAAGTTGGAAGCACTGCCTCGGTGAAGCGGAAACAGGCTGTGCTGAAACTAATTTGTTTACTGCCACAGATTTGTTGAAAGATATAACAGACCAGACAGATCTATGGCTCTCACCGCTGAACCTACAACCAGGCATGTTCATTTGTGATAATGGCCATAACCTGGTGGCGGCTCTAAAGCATGGAAAGCTCACAAATGTACCATGCCTGGCCCATGGGCTCAACTTAGCAGTTAGGCAGGTTCTGAACACCTACCCAAATTTGTTTGAGCTACTTGTGAAGATATGTCACGTGTCTGTCCATTTCCGCAAGTCAGGATAACCGCTGCCATTCTGGCAATGCTGCAGAAGTGCTTGCAAGTGCCAGCTCACTGACTAGTGTGTGACGTGACTACACTCTGGAACTCCACATTACACATGTTAGCAAGGCTTTGTGAGCAGCAGAGGGCAGTAGTTGACTACCAGCTACAACATGACGTCGGTATTCTGGTCAGCCTCAGCATATAACAACCGATGAATGGACATGAATGTCTGACATCTGTAAGGTTCTAAAAAACTGAGGAATCAACCAAAATGGTGAGCGGTGATGACGCCATAATGAGCATAACCATCCAGCTTCTGTGTCTACTCAAACACTCACTGCTCACAATTAAAGAGGAAGCTTTGCCTGTAGACCAGGTTGAGATTATTATTATTTATTTATATAGCACCATTAATTCCATGGTGCTGTACATGAGAAGGGGTTACATACAAAGTTATTGATATAGTTTACAGTGAGCAAATTTGCCATGACAGACTGGTATAGAGGGGAGAGGGCCCTGTCCTTGCGGACTTACATTCTACAGGATAATGGGGAAGAGACAGAAGGTTGGGGGTGCAGCAGCTCTGGTGGTGGTGAGGCAGCAGAATGGTTATTGCAGGCTGAAGGCTTTCCTGAAGAGATGGGTTTTCAGGTTCCGTCTGAAGGATCCGAGGGTGATGGATAATCAGACGTGTTGAGGCGTGGAATTCCAGAGCATGGGGGATATTTGGGAGAAATCTTGAAGGCAGTTGTATGAGGAACGAATAAGTGTGGAGGAGAGTAGGAGGTATTGGAAGGATCGAAGATTACATGAGGGAAGATATTGGGAGATTAGTTCAGAGATATAGGGAGGGGACTGGTTGTGGATGGCTTTGTAGATCAGAGTTAGTAGTTGAGATGGAGGAAGAAAGTACACAGGGTGATACTACCTAGCCCAGCCTCATCTTCTCAGCACGGATTGGGTAGGTGGAGGCTGAGGAGGAGGAGGACCAGGAGCTGGTTTCCTGCGCTCAGAGGGTACTACCCACACCAGCTTCATCCTGTCTGTTCAGCGTGGATGGGATAAAGAGGAGAAGGAGGAGAGGGTGGAGGAGATGGATAGTTGTCCTCCTGGTGGGGACAGGGAAGTCTTTCTTGTTTGGAGTCTGGCAGACATGGCTGACTTTATATCTTCCTGCCTTTCCCGCGACCCTCGTGTTATATGCTTTTTGGCCAACACTGATTACTGGTTGTTCACCCTTCTCAACCGATGATACAAGGAGAATTTTTAATCTCTACTTCATGCTGAGGAGAGGGCTACTAAAATTTGGCAATACCAGAATGCCCTATTTAAACAATTAGTACAAAAATTCCCATCTAACAATGCTGGTGGCAGAGATCATAATTCCTTGGAAACCAAGGAGGAGAGACGAGGGAGACATTTACCAGGTCCAACAGAGGCAGGGGAACACTATCAAAGATCTGAGACAGTTTCATTAGACTCTTCCAGTGCCCAGGCCCTGATGCAAGGGGTAGTCTGATAAGGAGGGAAACATTTTGGAAAATGGTGAAGGAGTAACTAGCTAACCATACAGTGTCCTCTGTGATTCCTCTGTGCCATTCAACTATTGCGCATCCAAGCAGGACACGTGGCATGAACTATCCCCTTATGCCTTGGAGCAACTGGCCTGCCCTGTCGCTTTGTCAGAGCAGGTTTTCAGTGCTATCGGGTGGCAGAATAACTGATAGGGGCATCCGCCTGTCAACTGAAAATGCTGGCAAGCTGATTCTTATCATAATGACCAAGGTCTAGTTTGGCCCAGACATCTCAACCCCGCCGAATGACATCATCAGAACATAAATTCTATTCAAATGTTCCGTTTTTTCTGGTGTATTCCCATGCACCCCTTTCCACCCAAAAAAAGATATAGAGTTCATGATTTCTTCTTTTTCTTGTACCCTTTCTCCTCCATCATATTAACACGGTCATCATGCTGCCCTCGCTCCAAATTTTTAGACAGTCATCATGCGGCTCTCTCTCCAAATGTTTAGAGGGTCGTTATACAGCCATCGCTCCAAAAGGGCATTGGATATACACTAAGTGTGTATCAACTAAACAATTTATAATTTATATATCAGACATACCCATCTTTAAATGAAAATTGTATCATTTGCCCAGATAAATTGCATGCACAAAAAATAATGTGTATATGGGATGTAGTATTAGTCTGTGGAGCTGGATCTCCAAATATTCTACTCATAGGGGATGAATCTCCACACAATTCCTGCACTGTGGCCACAGTATGACAGGAATCCGCTATTCATTTAACCCAAAGTACACTCAGTAGATGGTATTTTGCGAGTAGACACTCGCCTAAACATACATGCATGCATATAGCAAGGCAACAGTAAAGTAACAAATAAAAAGATGGTTTTTCGGGCCACCATTCCAGACTTGTGCTTGCATCCATGTCTATGATCTCACTATTATGAAGCATACTAGCCACCTGCACTGCCGTGTTTGTCGCACCAGAACTGATAGATCTTGGGATGAGCTGACTTGTAGACTCCGATATTTTGCCTGTATGTTCACCTTTTGGCTTGAATGGATGGACGGATTTCATTTTGCATTCTTCCAACTATCATGGCACTCACATGATGCAGTTTGGCAATTTTCTTGGCCAAGAGACAGCTATTGATGAGCTGAATGATGCTGTTTCTCTTTTCTTTACAAATCGTCTTCATGTCTGCTCCTTAATTTGAACCAATGACCTTTCACTTGGGAATCAACCTAATAATACACTGAGCTATTAGGGAATGTGAGAACAGGTTGTATTTTGTAGTATTCAGGAAGAAAAATAATTTTTCACTACTAGGAGTAAATAGTAACCATGCAGTGACACGACAAGAATCTACATAACTAGTCATATGCTAAATAGTTGCAAGACAAATTTATGTATGAGATAACCAAGATGATTGTCTATAAAATGATGGTAGCCTCATGATCAAAGCCGTAGTGGATGGTGAGAGACGGAGCCTGAAAGTCAAAAGTTCAAACCATTGTTACCCTGTTCCTCTTCACTGTATACAGTGGGGAAAAAAGTATTTAGTCAGCCACCAATTGTGCAAGCTCTCCCACTTAAAAAGATGAGCGAGGCCTGTAATTGACATCATAGGTAGACCACAGCTGTGAGAGTCAAAATGAGAAAACAAATCCAGAAAATCACCTTGTCTAATTTGGCAAGATTTATTTTGCAAATTATGGTGGAAAATAAGTATTTGGTCACCTAAAAACATGCAAAATTTCTGGCTCTCACAGACCCGTAACTTCTTCTCACAGACCCCTACCTTTAGTAATGGCACCTGTTTGAACTTGTTATTAGTATAAAAGACACCTGTCCACAACCTCAAATAGTCACACTCCAAACTCCACTATGGTGAAGACCAAAGAGCTGTCGAAGGACACCGGAAACAAAATTGTAGCCCTGTACCAGGCTGGGAAGACTGAATCTGCAGTAGGCAAGCTGCTTGGTGCGATGAAATCAACTGTGGGAGCAATAATAAGAAAATGGAAGACATACAAGACCACTGATAATCTCCCTTGATCTGGGAGAATACCATACCTACTGTGATGCATGGAGTTGGCAACATCATGCTTTGGGGCAGTTTCTCTGAAAAGGGACCAGGACGACTGATCCGTGTTAATGAAAGAATGAATGGGGCCATGTATCATGAGATTTTGAGTGTAAACTTCCTTCCATCAGCAAGGCATTGAAGATGAAACGTGGATGGGTCTTTCAGCATGATAATGATCCCAAACATATGCAGCTCCCCAGAGTCCTGGCCGTTGCAGTAATGTCGCTCTTCCACCAGGGGGAGTGAAGTTACGTCTGATGGTACTAAAGGAGTTCACCTGACCAGGTATCACAGTCACACACTACACTTCACACTCCAGTCCACCAGGGGGAGCAAAGGTTCTATTTACTAGGCCACTCCTCACACACGGGTAAAACTGGTGGGTTGGATAGGAAGTCAGTCAGAAGCTACCTGGGTTCGACCCAGAGAGGACCTGTCAGGCAGACAGGGGGAGAAGGAGGAACATCTGAGCTGCAGACAGAGGGTCCCTGTCAGGGTTGAGATCCTGACAGAGGCCAAGCACGAGATAGAACATCACGGAGCTGCGCCTGCACTTCATTGCGGCAGCATCCTAAGAAAGGACACGAAGCAGAGTATATTGTGGAGAGTGAGAAACGAAGTCGCAGCACAAGGAGATAATACCGGGAGGAGTTCTGCCCCAAGATCGGCAGCCTCCTTCTGAGGCGCGTAGCCGGTGGCTGGAACACCGAGGGAGTAATAGGCTCTATGCATTACTTCAGAAACCAGCAGGGCAGTTGATTCCAAGTTGGCTGCCCGACCTTAATACCTATGAAGACAAGGAGGCAATTTGTGGGAGAGGGGCGTCTCTAGGATCCCTATAAAATAGCTCCAGGCCTACCCCGTCATACGGGTTGTCCTATCCATATCATCTGGGGGACAGAGAGAGAGAGAACATCAGAAACTTCCACGAAAGTTGTGAGGACTATCCCGTGGTACTCAGCAGGGAGGTACTACAACACACAGGCGCTAGTAGGAAGGCTACTGATTTCCACCTGGATAAGGGAACTCTGGATGTGCCTTCGGACCGGCCAGACTCAGCCTGCCCTGTGAACAGTGCTCTGGACTGTGGACGCTGAAGTCTTCAGTAAAAGGTAAAGAGACTGCAACCTTTGTGTCCTCGTTATTCATTGCGCCTTACAATGTCCACCATCACCACCTACACATCTGGGAAGCCCTGGGGATATACTTCACCTGTGGGAAGGTATAGCATCTAGCTGCCATTCCATCACCCCAGCGGACCCCTAGCAGCGTCGGTCACCCTGACCGAATACCACAGGTGGCGTCACGAACACCGTACAAACAACTACTCCTTTAAGTGGACGCCCCTCAGAAGGGCCACAGACCGGGTCGGGCCACCGTGACATCCCCAGAACCGAGAGAGATAGACCCGGTACCGAGTACCCCATTGCCCTACACGTGGGGGCGATCCACATACTACCATGGCAATGAAGGAGTGGCTTCTTAAGAAGCATATGAAGGTCCTGGAGTGGCCTAGCCAGTCTCAAGATCTCAACCCCATAGAAAACCTTTGGAGGGACTTGAAAGTCCGTGTTGCCCAGCGATAGGCCCAAAACATCACTGCTCTAGAAGAGATCTGCATGGAGGAATGGGCCAACATACCACCCACAGTGTGTGCCAAACTTGTGAAGACTTACAGAAAACGTATAACCTCTGTCATTGCCAACAAAGGATATATAACAAAATATTGAGATGAACTTTTGTTAATCACCAAATACTTATTTTCCACCATAATTTGCAAAATAAATCTTGCAAAATTAGACAAGGTGATTTTCTAGATTTGTTTTCTCATTTTGACTCTCATAGTTGTGGTCTACCTATGATGTCAATTACAGGCCTCTCTCATCTTTTTAAGTGGGAGAACTTGCACAATTGGTGGCTGACTAAATCCTTTTTTTCCCCACTGTAGCTCTATTGACATAAAAATTTAAAAAAAAATTACGGGTCTTGGAAAAGTGTAACACAAACCATTTTTTTTCTTTTTCACATGTTTCTGAAATTTTTTTCACAACTTAAATTGAAAATAATCAATACATGTTCAGTATCACCGTGATCATACTGAACTGGAAAATTAGTTGTCAGGTCATATTTACCACACAGTGAATGCTGTAAAAACAAACCCCAAAAACATTAGTGAAATTAAATTTGTTTTTCTCATTTTTATCACATTTGGAATTTTTCTCCCACTTTCTAGCACATTGTATCGAAAAATGAATGGTGTCAGTCAAACTACAACTCGTCTCGCAAAAACTGCTATGTCGGAAACATTATAAAGTTGTGTCTCTAGAAATAAGGGTATGAGAAAATGGAAGGGCAAAAATGGAAAATCACCAAGTTGGGAAAGGGTAAAATGTTTTTATTGTTCATAAAATGACAATATATTGACATCAATATCCAAATCTATAAAATATTAAGAACACTTTGACTTTAGATTTGAACCTGTCCTCTATAAATAGAGTCATTCATAAAGTAATTATACAGTAGTGAAGGCCACTGATTAAAACTAAACCACTTTAGCCATAGGCATATAACCATGACTGATGGTTAATGGGCCAAAACCCACAATGTGAAAAACCCATTAAAAAGCACTGTTGCAGAACATAGAAAGCGCTTGCCAGAGCTGGGTCTAGCGCTATAAATTCTAGACCTTTAAGACATCAGGGAGATTGTCTGAACTGGAATAGAATTCTGAAAAGTACATCAAGTCTGATGGCTATTTCTGAGAAGTTGTCTTTTCTTTATCAAATACAAGTCAGTCTGATTTATAAACTATAAACAAATGATAAAGCACATGGAAACACAAGAAGCAATGGAAGGAAACTGAAAGGGAGGAGATCCAGATTAGATATTAGAAAAAACGTTTTGACAGTGAGGGTGATCAATGAGTGGAACAGGCTGCCACAAGAGTTGGCGAGTTCTCCTTCAATGGAAGTCTTCAAACAGAGGCTGGACAGACATCTGTCTGAGATTTTGTGAATCCTACATTGAACATGATGATCCTGGAGGTCCCTTCCAACTCTACCATTTTATGATTCTATGATCTCTAAGTTCTAATATTTAATATGGATCAAGTAATTGATGGGCATGATGGGCCGTTCATTTTGATGCTGAACACTTTAGTAACCAGCCATGTTCTTTTGAATACTTCTTATGCTTCAACATATTTTATTAGATTGTAAATACCTTTTATTTTATCAGTCTTAAGTTTTGTATTAATCCAGTAGAAAACCAACAAATAAGTTAAAATGAAATTGTACCCTTGCATAAAAAAGATAATTACTATTTCAGAAACATATGATATAAAATCACAGAACAAGAAGAATAATGTAGCACTGTGTGACTATTATTAGAGTCTTTTAAAGACAGCAATTATATAACATAATGTTTTTATTGAAACCTCTGTATGTAAAGACAATAGCTTTCCTATTTCAACTTTCTTCCAATGAACGTGACATTCAATATTATATTTCAGGCTGCACTTTTACCTAGGTCGTAAACAAGCAGCTCCAAATCGGGATCTACCGTATCCCTGATTCTAGCAAAAAGAATCATCTGTGAATCTGTGCTGTAGGGCCTGTATACTCTCTTTTGCCCCCCCACCCCACCCCTTCCCCGGCTAGAAGCTGTGGTATAATCAGATCATGTTTCTGTACGGTCAGACACAGCCATTACACAGGGCCGGTTTTAGGCAAAGTGGGGCCCTAGGCAAAGTTTAAAATGGGGCCCCAAATGCTAACATATTGCACATCACACGGAAGCATTTCGGTTGTATTTACCTGCGCTGATCTCAGGCCGCTAAACGAGTGTGATCGACAATACTGAAGTCGTTGGACGCTTGTTTCCCGGCCTCTTTCCACCATCTGAGAAAGAATGATGGGACAGAACCATCACTAATAGATCACTAACAGATCACCATACAGTATCATGTTATCAGCAGCACATCTACAGTTTACATCGGCGATGTGCTGCTGAGAACAATGATTTTTATTCCGGCATAAACAATCCAATCACCCAATGAATATGCAGCATTTTGCTTGTTTAGTATAATACACCCCATAGTCCTCCATATATTATAATGTGCACCACAGTCCTCCATATTGTAAAATGCACACGCCATAGTCCTCCATATAGTATACAGCAGAGCCCACAGTAGTATACAGCAGAGCCCCCAGTGGTATACAGCAGAGTCCCCAGTGGTATACAGCAGAGCCCCCAGTGGTATACAGCAGAGCCCACAGGGGTATACAGCAGAGCCCCCAGGGGTATACAGCAGAGCCCCCAGGGGTATACAGCAGAGCCCCCAGTAATATACAGCAGAGCCCCCAGTAATATACAGCAGAGCCCCCAGTAGTATACAGCAGAGCCCACAGTGGTATACAGCAGAGCCCACAGTGGTATACAGCAGAGCCCCCAGGGGTATACAGCAGAGCCCCCAGGGGTATACAGCAGAGCCCCCAGTAGTATACAGCACAGCCCCCAGTAATATACAGCACAGCCCCCAGTAATATACAGCAGAGCCCCCAGGGGTATACAGCAGAGCCCCCAGGGGTATACAGCAGAGCCCCCAGGGGTATACAGCAGAGCCCCCAGGGGTATACAGCAGAGCCCCTAGGGGTATACAGCAGAGCCCCCAGGGGTATACAGCACAGCCCCCAGTGGTATACAGCAGAGCCCCCAGGGATATACAGCAGAGCCCCCAGTGGTGTACAGCAGTGCCCCCAGGGGTATACAGCACAGCCCCCAGTGGTGTACAGCAGTGCCCCCAGGGATATACAGCAGAGCCCCCAGTAGTATACAGCACAGCCCCCAGTGGTGTACAGCAGTGCCCCCAGGGGTATACAGCAGAGCCCCCAGTAGTATACAGCACAGCCCCCAGTGGTGTACAGCAGTGCCCCCAGGGGTATACAGCAGAGCCCCCAGTAGAATACAGCACAGCCCCCAGTGGTGTACAGCAGTGCCCCCAGGGGTATACAGCAGAGCCCCCAGTAGAATACAGCACAGCCCCCAGTGGTGTACAGCAGTGCCCCCAGGGGTATACAGCAGAGCCCCCAGTAGAATACAGCACAGCCCCCAGTGGTGTACACCACAGCTCACATCCCCCCCTCTCCTCTCCTCTCCTCCCCTCCCCTCTCCTCTCCCCGTCCAGTAAAAAGAAAAGAAAAAAAAAAAAACACAAACTCCTCACCTCTCCACACGTGCCCGCGCTGCTCCTGTGTCGGCGGCTGCAGCTGCTCTGCCTGGGACACAGTGAGTGCGCGCGCACCCGCTGTGTCAGAGGCAGAGCGGGGAATGATGGGAGAGGGGGCGTCAGGTGACGCTCTCTCCTCCATCATTGCTTTGAACTGTACCGGCAGACGCCGGTACAGTTCAATGCGGCGGGGGAGTCAGCGCTGGCGGCAGGCGGGCCCCCTGCCTCACAGGGGCCCCATAGCGGCTGCGTGATTTGCCGCTAGCTGGGGGCCCCTGAGGGAGTGGGGGGCCCCTGGGGGAGTGGGGGCCCCAGGCAGCTGCCTGGTCTGCCTGCCCCTAACGCCGGCCCTGCCATTACACAGTACACAGCAGGGACCCATTTATAAGATGATATCAGCACAGGAACATAACATTTTATTTAAACACATCCAATTGTGGAACTTATTATTATTTCAAGATTTGTTGATTAAAATGAACTTTTGTTCGTGGGAAAACCTCTTTAACTTCTGTAGCCAGAGCTTTGCAGAGCAGACTGTGTTCCATGGGGTTGAATACTTGTAGACCGGAGAACAATGCTTTGCTATCTAAGACAAGAAGAGGTCTTACAAATGCATTGTGGGACTGTGGAAAATTTTAGATGACTCTTATTTTCTGCAGCTTATTTTCTATTCAACCAATATAAGGATGTGACCAGTGTGTTTGCAGCAAACAGCAAAATATGCCAATTTATGCCATGATGTGGAAGGCTTACTTACTTATGCAATGAAATTGGTTACATTTATTGCACCTGACAACTAACATGTGTTCTGACAAAAATTGGACATTCCAGAAAGCTGTTGTCACTAGACACAACATGTCTTTGAAATTGTGGACTCCAAACAGTGATTCTTTCAGATGAAAGCAACTTTTTGCGAATTCCCACCACGCTCGCACTGACATCAGAAAGGTGAAGTGAGTTCATTTGCTGTGAACTCGCAGGACCTGTCTGATGGCACCACGAGCAGGAGAACTTTCTCACGCTTGCGGTGCCCCCAGACAGGGAATAGGAGTTCACAGGGAGACACTAGGCAGATGGTGCTTAGTGTCTCTGTTGGAATAACAGGCTGTATGGTCGCATCATGCAACCATGCAGCCTGCCATCTAGGTGTAGCAGAGCTAGACCCATCGTGTTACAAATGGATTATCATCTCTGCAGAAAGGTGAGGAATATTGTTGTTTGCTATTTTTAACTCTTTTGCAGATGACAAGGGCATCAATGGAATGGGCGAGGTCGTAAGTATGGTTTAATTAAGATATATTAAAGGAGTCTGTGTCATTCTTTCAATTAAAGGACTTTATTCTGGGTGTCTGTGTTTTCATACAAAGCGACTTTGTGGTAGTAATGGGGGCGTCATATTGATGCCTCTCCATTACTAACCTCGGGGCTTGATGTCACCTGACAATACAAAGATGACATCAACCCCCCCAACTATCACCCCACTTGCCACAGCTACAGGGCAAGTGGGAAGAGCGAGGCTAAGTGCCAGAACTGGCGCATCTTAGAGATGCGCCTTTTCTGGGGCGGATGAGAGCTGATGGTTTTAGCCTGGGGGGCAGTATCCATGGCCCCTCCCTAGGCTATTAATATCAGCCAGCAGCTGTCTGCATAGCCTTTGCTGGTTATTAATTATATGGGGACCCTATGTCATTATGTCATTTTTTAGAGTCCCCCATTTTAATAGCCAGCAAAGGCTAAGTATAGAGTTATCAGCTGATATTAATACCCTGGGAAGCTCCATGAGTGTTACACCCTTCCCAGGCTATAAACATCAGCCCCAAGCCATCGGCTTTCCCTTTGCTGGTTATGAATATTGTGCTGAAGCCCACCCCATTTTTTTCAGAAAAATAATCTTTTATTAACCCCTTCATGACCCAGCCTATTTTGGCCTTAATGACCTTGCCATTTTTTGCAATTCTGACCAGTGTCCCTTTATGAGGTAATAACTCAGGAACGCTTCAACGGATCCTTGCGGTTCTGAGATTGTTTTTTCATGACATATTGGGCTTCATGTTAGTGGTAAATTTAGGTCGATAATTTCTGAGTTTATTTGTGAAAAAAACGGAAATTTGGCGAAAATTTTGAAAATTTCGCAATTTTCACATTTTGAATTTTTATTCTGTTAAACCAGAGAGTTATGTGACACAAAATAGTTAATAAATAACATTTCCCACACGTCTACTTTACATCAGCACAATTTTGGAAAGAAATTTTTTTTTTGCTAGGAAGTTATAAGGGTTAAAATTTGACCAGTGATTTCTCATTTTTACAACAAAATTTACAAAACCATTTTTTTTAGGGACCACCTCACATTTGAAGTCAGTTTGAGGGTTCTATATGGCTGAAAATACCCAAAAGTGACACCATTCTAAAAACTGCACCCCTCAAGGTGCTCAAAACCACATTCAAGAAGTTTATTAACCCTTCAGGTGTTTCACAACAGCAGAAGCAACATGGAAGGAAAAAGTGAACATTTAACTTTTTAGTCACAAAAATGATCTTTTAGCAACAATTTTTTTATTTTCCCAAGGGTAAAAGGAGAAACTGGACCACAAAAGTTGTTGTCCAATTTGTCCTGAGTACGTTGATACCTCATATGTGGGGGTAAACCACTGTTTGTGGGCACGGCAGGGCTCGGAAGCGAAGGAGCGCCATTTGACTTTTTCAATGAAAAATTGGCTCCAATCTTTAGCGGACACCATGTCGCGTTTGGAGAGCCCCTGTGTGCCTAAACATTGGAGCTCCCCCACAAGTGACCCCATTTTGGAAACTAGACGCCCCAAGGAACTTATCTAGATGCATAGTGAGCACTTTAATCCCCCAGGTGCTTCACAAATTGATCCGTAAAAATGAAAAAGTACTTTTTTTTCACAAAAAAATTTTTTAGCCTCAATTTTTTCATTTTCACATGGGCAACAGGATAAAATGGATCCTAAAATTTGTTGGGCAATTTCTCCTGAGTTTGCCGATACCTCATATGTGGGGGTAAACCACTGTTTGGGTGCACGGTAAGGCTCGGAAGGGAAGGCGCGCCATTTGACTTTTTGAATGAAAAATTATCTCCATCGTTAGCGGACACCATGTCGCGTTTGGAGAGACCCTGTGTGCCTAAACATTGAAGCTCCCCCACATGTGACCCCATTTTGGAAACTAGACCCCCCAAGGAACTTATTTAGATGCATAGTGAGCACTTTAAACTCTCAGGTGCTTCACAAATTGATCCGTAAAAAATGAAAAAGTACTTTTTTTTCCCAAAAAAAAATTTTTTAGCCTCAATTTTTTCATTTTCACATGGGCAACAGGATAAAATGGATCCTAAAATTTGTTGGGCAATTTCTCTTGAGTACGCCGATACCTCATATGTGGGGGTAAACCACTGTTTGGGTGCACGGCAAGGCTTGGAAGGGAAGGCGCGCCATTTGACTTTTTCAATGGAAAATTAGCTCCAATCGTTAGTGGACACCATGTTGCGTTCGGAGAGCCCCTGTGTGCCTAAACATTAGAGCTCCCCTACAAGTGACCCCATTTTGGAAACTAGACCCCCCAAGGAACTAATCTAGATGTATAGTGAGCACTTAAAACCCCCAGGTGCTTCACAGAAGTTTATAACGCAGAGCCATGAAAATAAAAAAATATTTTTCTTTCCTCAAAAATGATTTTTAGCCCGGAGTTTTTTATTTTCCCAAGGATAATAGGAGAAATTGGACCCCAAATGTTGTTGTCCAGTTTGTCCTGAGTACGATGATACCCCATATGTGGGGGTAAACCACTGTTTGGGCGCACGGCAGGGCTCGGAAGGGAAGGCACGCCATTTGGCTTTTTGAATGGAAAATTAGCTCCAATCATTAGCGGACACCATGTCGCGTTTGGAGAGCCCCTGTGTGCCTAAACATTGGAGCTCCCACACAAGTGACCCCATTTTGGAAACTAGACCTCCCAAGGAACTAATCTAGATGTGTGGTGAGCACTTTGAACCCTCAAGTGCTTCACAGAAGTTTATAACGCAGAGCCATGAAAATATAAAATTATTTTTCTTTCCTCAAAAATGATTTTTTAACCCACAATTTTTTATTTTCCCAAGGGTAACAGGAGAAATTGGACCCCAAAAGTTGTTGTGCAGTTTCTCCTGAGTACGCTGATACCCCATATGTGGGGGTAAACCACTGTTTTGGCACACGTCGGGGAGCGGAAGGGAAGTAGTGACGTTTTGAAATGCAGACTTTAATGGAATGCTCTGCGGGCGTCACGTTGCGTTTGCAGAGCCCCTGATGTGCCTAAACAGTAGGAACTCCACACAATTGACCCCACTTTGGAAACTAGACCCCCAAGGGAACTTATCTAGATGTGTGGTGAGCACTTTGAACCCCCAAGTGCTTCACAGAAGTTTATAACGCAGAGACGTGAAAATAAAAAATGTGTTTTCTTTCCTCAAAAATATTTTTTAAGCCCAGAATTTTTTAATTTTCCCAAGGGTAACAGGAAAAATTTGACCCCAAAAGTTGTTGTCCAGTTTCTCCTGAGTACGCTGATACCCCATATGTGGGGGTAAACCACTGTTTGGGCACATGGCGGGGCTCGGAAGGGAAGTAGTGACGATTTGGAATGCAGACTTTGATGGAATGGTCTGCGGGAATCATGTTATGTTTGCAGAGCCCCTGATGTGCCTAAACAGTAGAAACCCCCCACAAGTGACCCCATTTTGGAAACTAGATCCCCCAAGGAACTTATCTAGATGTGTGGTGAGCACGTTCAACCCCCAAGTGCTTCACAGAAGTTTACAACGCAGAGCCGTGAAAATAAAAAATAATTTTTCTTTCCTCAAAAAATATGTTTTAGCAAGCAATTGTTTATTTTCACAAGGGTAACAGGAGAAATTGGACCCCAATATTTGTTGCCCAGTTTGTTGTGAGTACGCTGGTACCCCATATGTGGGGGTAAACCACTGTTTGGGCGCACGTCAGGGCTCGGAAGGGAAGTAGTGACATTTGAAATGCAGACTTTGATGGAATGGTCTGCGGGCGTCACGTTGCATTTGCAGAGCCCCTGATGTGCCTAAACAGTAGAACCACCCCACAAGTGACCCCATTTTGGAAACTAGACCCCAAAAGGATCTTATCTAGATGTGTGGTGAGCACTTTCAACCCCCAAGTGTTTCACATAAGTTTATAACGTAGAGCCGTGAAAATAAAAAATAATTGTTCTTTCCTCAAAATTATGTTTTAGCAAGTATTTTTTTATTTTTGCAAGGGTAACAGGAGAAATTGGACCCCAATAGTTGTTGCCCAGTTTGTCCTGAGTACGCTGGTATCCCATATGTGGGGGTAAACCACTGTTTGGGCGCACGTCGGGGCTTGGAAGGGAGGGCGCACCATTTGACTTTTTGAACGCAAGATTGGCTGGAATCATTGGTGGCGCCATGTTGCGTTTGGAGACCCCTGATGTGCCTAAACAGTGGAAACCCCTCAATTCTAACTTCAACACTAACCCCAACACACCCCTAACCCTAATCCCAACTGTAGCCATAACCCTAATCACAACCCTAACCCCAACACACCCCTAACCACAACCCTAACCCCAACACACCCGTAACCCTAAATCCAACCCTAATCCTAACCCTAATCCCAACCCTACCCACAACTGTAACCCCAACACAACCCTAACCCTATCCTTAACCCTAACCACAAGCCTAATCTTAACCCTATTTCCAACCCTAGCCCTAATTCCAACCCTAAGGGTACCGTCTCACATAACGATTTACCAACGATCACGACCAGCGATACAACCTGGCCGTGATCGTTGGAAAGTCATTGTGTGGTCGCTGGGGAGCTGTCACACAGACCGCTCTCCAGCGACCAACGATGCCAAGGTCCCGGGTAACCAGGGTAAACATCGGGTTACTAAGCGCAGGGCCGCGCTTAGTAACCCGATGTTTACCGTGGTTACCAGCGTAAAAGTTAAAAAAAAAACGTACATACTCACATTTTGGTGTCCTTCAGGTCCCTTGCCGTCTGCTTCCCGCTCTGACTGAGTGCCGCCGTACAGTGAGAGCAGAGCGCAGCGGTGACGTCACTGCTGTGCTGTGCTCTCACTTTCCGGCCGGCAGACAGTCAGAGCGGGAAGCAGACGGCAAGGGACCTGAAGGACACCGAAATGTGAGTATGTACGTTTTTTTTTTTTTTTTACTTTTACGCTGGTAACCACGGTAAACATCGGGTTACTAAGCGCGGCCCTGCGCTTAGTAACCCGATGTTTACCCTGGTTACAAGTGAACGCATCGCTGGATAGCTGTCACACACAACGATCAAGCGATGACAGCGGGAGATCCAGCGACGAAAGAAAGTTCCAAACGATCTGCTACGACGTACGATTCTCAGCAGGGTCCCTGATCGCTGCTGCGTGTCAGACACAGCGATATCGTATGGATATCCCTGGAACGTCACAGATCGTACCGTCGTAGCGATCAAAGTGCCACTGTGAGACGGTACCCTAACTCTAATTCCAACCCTAACCCTAAGGCTATGTGCCCACTTTGCGGATTCGTGTGAGATTTTTCCGCACCATTTTTGAAAAATCCGCAGGTAAAAGGCACTGCGTTTTACCTACGGATTTACAGCGGATTTCCAGTGTTTTTTTGTGCGGATTTCACCTGCGGATTCCTATTGAGGAACAGGTGTAAAACGCTGCGGAATCCGCACAAAATTGACATGCTGCGGAAAATACACAGCGTTTCCGCACGGTATTTTCCGCACCATGGGCACAGCAGATTTGGTTTTCCATAGGTGTACATGGTACTGTAAACCTGATGGAAAACTGCTACGAATTCGCAGCGGCCAATCCGCTGCGGATCTGCACGCGGATCCGCTGCGGATCCGCGGCCGATCCGCTGCGGATCCGCGGCCGATCCGCTGCGGATCCGCGGCCGATCCGCTGCGGATCCGCGGCAATCCGCTGCGGATTCGCAGCCAAATCCGCACTGTGTGCACATGCCCTAACCCTACCCCTAACCCTACCCCTAATTCTAACCCTAATTCTAATCCTAGTTCTAACCCTAACCCTAGCAGAAAAAAAATATATATTTTATTTATTTTTATTATTGTCCCTATGGGGGTGATAAAGGGGGTCATTTACTTTTTTTACATTTTGATCACTGCGATAGGCTATATCGCAGTGATCAAAATACTTCTGAAATGAATCTGCCAGCCGGCAAGACTCTG
Organism: Ranitomeya variabilis; assembly: GCF_051348905.1. Classification (NCBI taxonomy): domain Eukaryota; kingdom Metazoa; phylum Chordata; class Amphibia; order Anura; family Dendrobatidae; genus Ranitomeya; species Ranitomeya variabilis. The sequence goes on from NC_135232.1 coordinate 397,850,657, forward strand.
CGGGCGCAGTGCGCATGCGCCCGCCATATTGGAAGATGGCGGCGCCCATGGAGAAGCCGGACGGACATCGGGAGGCCCGGTAAGTATGAAGGGGGGGTGATCGGATCACGGGGGGGGGACCGGAGCACAGGGGGGGGGGACCGGAGCACAGGGAGGGGGCACCGGAGCACGGGGGGAGCGGACAGGAGGACGGAGGAGCGGACAGAACGAATTAGGGGGGCGGACCGCGCACCGGAGCACTGGGGGGGCGATCGGTGGGGTGGGGTGGGGGCAGATTAGGTTTTCCAGCCATGGCCGATGATATTGCAGCATCGGCCATGGCTGGATTGTAATATTTCACCGTTTTTTTGGGTGAAATATTACAAATCGCTCTGATTGGCAGTTTCACTTTCAACAGCCAATCAGAGCGATCGTAGCCACGGGGGGGTGAAGCCACCCCCCCTGGGCTGAAGCACCACTCCCCCTGTCTCTGCAGATCGGGTGAAATCGGAGTTAACCCCTTCACCCGATCTGCAGGGACGCGATCATTCTGTGACACAGCATATGCGTCACAGGTCGGGAAGGCACCGACTTTCATGACGCATACGCTGTGTCACAGGTCGGGAAGGGGTTAATTAAATACATGTACAGTAAGCTGCACACACACTGTACTAATTGTATTTGTCACAGACATCTGTATATCTACCTATTCTATTTGTATTTACTGTATGTAATACATCTCTTCTATCCTGTCGGTGTCATGTCGGACGCTGTTCAGACCAGGTCATCCGACAGACAGCGGTAATTCCGCTTTTGACCACTATTTACTCATTGGCGTCTGCTAGATTTTGTCTAGCTGTTCCGGGGTTAATTTACCTGATCCTCGGATTGGAAGCTGGGCCATTTCCATGGCCTTTAAATAGTTCTCCTGATCATTGGGCGTCGCCGATTATAGCTTCTGTCTTGCGTTGTTATCTCGGTCTGGAGTGGAGAGCTGGTGGTTGGAGATTCATTGCTGGTGGTGTATATTCCTTCGTCTTATTTACTCCTTCCTATATTTGTGTTTATTTTGCCCTGCACATTTATAGTGTATTCCTGAGTGTCTGCGGCGTGGTGTATATTTTCCTTTATCCTTGTCTGTGCTAACTGTGGGTATTTAAGTATTACCTCTTCACTGGGTGGTGGGTGGAGGTTTCAGCCTAGGGCTGAGCTCAGGAGTTAGGGTGAGGTTCGAGGCCTGAACATGCACACCATCAGTGTAAACTTCAGGTAGAGGGTCAGCCAGGATTTCCCTAGTCTTAGGGAAATTGCAGGAGCCCGGGTTATTAGCTCTCGCTCACCAAGTCTCTCCCTGACATTATAATCGGCCCAACTAAAAAAAAAAAAGGGGTTTCTTTTTTTTTTGTTTTGTCATGGATCCCATGACTTCCATAACCCGCCAGTTGGAGGCGCTGTCCCTACAGGTCACTGAGTTGAGGGGGGCAGTGCAGCAACAGGGACTAGCAGTGTCCAATGTGCAAGCTGGAGCGACAGGAAGAGTTACTGAGCCTAAATTTCCGTTGCCTGAAAAATTTGCTGGGGAACGCAGTAAATTTGTTTCTTTTCATGAAGCTTGCAAACTATATTTCCGTATGCGCCCAATATCTTCAGGTAATGAGGCTCAGCGTGTGGGCCTGGTGTTGTCATTGTTAAGTGGGGATCCCCAAGCATGGGCGTTTTCTTTGCCATCTGATTCTGCGGCATTTGTCTCTGTGGAGAGTTTTTTTTCTTCTCTTGGGAAAATCTATGATGAACCTGACAGAATGGCTCTGGCAGAATCTAAGATACGCTCTATTCGCCAGGGGGAGCGAGTTGCAGAGGATTACTGTTCTGAATTTCGTCGCTGGGCGATCGATACCCAATGGAATGATGCAGCATTGCAAAGTCAGTTTATACATGGGATTTCTGGAAGGGTTAAAAAAGCCCTTCTGATGTACGAGACTCCTACTTCTCTAGATTCCGCTATGAGTCTGGTTGTCTGCATTGATCGCCGTTTGCGTCAGGGGGAGCATGAGACACCGCCTATGGGAGAGGGTTTAGGTTCACGTGAGGTTGCTGCAGGTGAGCCCATGGAGCCTATGCAAATCGCAGGGGTGTCACATGTCAAGCATCGAGCCCCTGAGCTCAGGAAGCAGGGAGCCTGTTTTTACTGTGGTAAAACTGGTCATTTTATTAACTTCTGTCCTCTGCTGCCTAAGAAAAACGCAACGGTGGAAAACTTCTGAGCTTAGAGGGTGTTGAGGAGACCAGTCTGAGTTTATGTATATCCTCCATGGTGGTTTCTCAGTGCATGCTCCCTGCTAAGGTTTTTGTTGCTGGCAGTGAGCTGCCAATTACTGTTTTTGTGGATAGTGGTTCAGCCACAAATCTCATTGATGAGGGGTTTGCGCGCACAGCAGGTTTTAGGATTGAAAAACTGTCTCATCCTATCCGCGTGGTCACCATCAATGCTGCTCCTCTCTCTCAGAGGGAGATTACTGAATTTGTGGCTGAGGTGAAACTCCACATTGGAGTTCTACATTCTGAGCGGGTTACATGTAAGGTGCTCAGGAATCTTCCTGCTAAGGTGGTTTTGGGTTTTCCTTGGCTGTCTATGCACAACCCGGTAATTGACTGGAAAACTCAGGACATAATTCGGTGGAGCGAGTTCTGCCAGGAGAATTGCCTGGCCACATGTGTGGCTGCGGTGACTTCAAGTGTTCCGGAGTCACTTCAGGATTTTGTGGATGTGTTCTCTGAGAAGGGTTGTTCAGAGTTGCCGCCACATCGTCCTAATGACTGTTCTATCAGGTTTAAACCAGGGGCCAAATTACCTAAAGCAAGGATGTTTAACATCTCCGGTCCGGAGAGAAAAGCGTTAAAAGATTACATTGCGGAAAGCTTGAGCAAAGGGCACATCAGGCCGTCATCCTCGCCGGTGGCAGCAGGGTTCTTCTTTGTGAAGAAGAAAGATGGCGGATTACGCCCGTGTTTGGATTTCAGGGAGTTGAACCAGATTACGGTTCGTGATCCATACCCTATGCCTCTGATACCAGATTTGTTCAACCAGGTGGCAGGTGCTAAGTGGTTCACCAAGCTTGACCTCAGGGGGGCGTACAACCTCATAAGAGTCCGTCAAGGTGATGAGTGGAAGACGGCTTTTAATACCCCTGAGGGTCATTTTGAAAATTTGGTGATGCCGTTTGGGTTGACTAACGCACCTGCAGTGTTCCAACATTTCATCAATGATGTGTTCTCTCATGTTTTGGGGAAATTCGTTATCGTGTACCTAGATGACATTCTCATATATTCTTGCGACCGTGAGGCTCATTTAGATCATGTCAGGCAGGTGTTACAGCTTCTCAGAGAGAATAAGCTGTATGCTAAACTTGAGAAATGTGTATTTTCTGTTCAAGAGTTGCCTTTCTTGGGTTATATTGTGTCTGCTTCTGGTTTTAAAATGGACGCCGCTAAGGTGCAGGCGGTGCTGCATTGGGAACGTCCTGATAACCTGAAAGCATTTCAGCGGTTCCTTGGGTTTTCTAACTACTATAGGAAATTTATCAAAGATTTTTCCATCATTGCTAAACCGCTAACTGACATGACTAAAAAGGGTACCAATTTCTCTGTTTGGCCTGAGGCTGCTGTGCGCGCATTTGAATTTCTTAAGAACAGTTTTGTTTCAGCCCCCATTCTTGTGCAGCCAGACGTATCTAAACCATTTGTTGTGGAAGTCGATACTCCTTCCTATATTTGTGTTTGTTTTGCCCTGCACATTTATAGTGTATTCATGAGTGTCTGCGGCGTGGTGTATATTTTCCTTTATCCTTGTCTGTGCTAACTGTGGGTATTTAAGTATTACCTCTTCACTGGGTGGTGGGTGGAGGTTTCAGCCTAGGGGTGAGCTCAGGAGTTAGGGTGAGGTTCGAGGCCTGAACATGCACACCATCAGTGTTAACTTCAGGTAGAGGGTCAGTCAGGATTTCCCTAGTCTTAGGGAAATTGCAGGAGCCCGGGTTATTAGCTCTCGCTCACCAAGTCTCTCCCTGACAGTCGGCTCCTGCTGTGATTTTACACTACACAGCTGCTGAATTGCTGGCTTTGCATCTATCTATCTATCTATCTATGTAATATATATACATATAGTATATCTACCTATACTATGTGTAGACATTTATTTTATCTATTCTTTTGTAAGCGGTCAGTGTGATTTACATTACGCCGAACTGAATTGCTGGATTTTCTATAGGACACCGGTGCGTATTTCTCGCAAGTCACACTAATGGCCCGTGTGATGTGCGAGTGATCTCGCACCCATAGACTTTCATTAGCGAGTCTTGACCATAATATGGTGCAAATCGCAGCATGCTGCGATTTTTCTCGCATGTATAATATGTCCGAGAAAACAATGGATCGTAGATTAACATTGGTCTGAGTACGTTGCGATTTTTTATCGCATAGCACTCGTCCGTATTACGATCTAGTGTGACTCCGGCCAAAAGGTTGATCACATCCTATCAATTCAGAAGCATAGTGCTCCCGAGTCTCCTGGCTTCCTACTTTCAGGGCCAGTGTGATCGATTGTCAGTTGAGACTAGCTGCATTGTCGTGCTGCTGGCCAGAACTATGAGCTCCTGATTCTGCTATATGAAACAGCATTGTCTCTGCAGCATTATAGGAGTGCAATGGCATTAAATATGGCCAGGTTTGAGAGCTAACAAGCTCTATCGTTCCTTCCAGTTACTTAGTAGCACTTACATGCGCTATTGGAAAGAGTCTGTAATAGTTGCAGCACCATGCTATTTTACGGACAAGATAAAGTTTATAACTCTTGTAAAGTGTCTCTTGCCATTGCATACCTGTTGTGAGTTCCGTTCTCGGACTCCCTCCTGTGGTCATGAATGGTACTTTGGTTGGTTCTGCTCTTGGACTCCCTCTGGTGGCTTCGAGCGGAACTGCTGGTCACTGAGGTTGGCTTTATCAGCTGCTCTCATTTATTACTATGCTGCTTCCCTATTTAACTCCACTCAGATCGTTACTTCATGCCAGCTGTCAATGTTTCAGTATTGGTTCAGATCTCTCTTGGACTTCTCTGAGGACCTGTCTACTCCAGCAGAAGCTAAGTCTTTGCTAGTTCATTTGTTGTTACTGCTTCCTGAATATATTTCTTAGTACTGCTAATTTCTAGACCAGCTTGCTATCATGATATTCCCTTGCTAGCTGGAAGCTCTAGGGGTGCAGAGTGGCACCTCCACACCGTGAGTCGGTGTGGGGAGTCTTTTTGCTTACTCTGCGTGGTTTTTTGTAGCCTTTTGTGCTGACCGCATAGTTCCCTTTTCTATCCTCTGACTATTTAGTGATATCTGGCCTCCTTTGCTAAAACCTGTTTCATTCCTGTGTTTGTGACTTTCCTCTTAACTCACAGTCAATATATGTGGGGGTCTGCCTTTACCTTTGGGGAATTTCTCTGAGGCAAGGTAAGGCTTTTATTTCTATCTTTAGGTGTAGTTAGCTCTTAGGCTGTGAAGAGGCGTCTAGGGAGAGTTCCCACTTACCCAGAGCTAGTCCCGATTTTGAGTTTACTCATCAGGACATTCCGGGTGCTCCTAACCACCAGGTCCATAACAGTACAGCTGGCCATAAAGTGTTAATGCATCTCAAAAGAGGGATAAGAGAAGTTCTGAACCCATTTTTTTTTCTTTGCAGTGTGTTTTGTCTCTCTTTTCCCCTTAACCTCTGGGTGGTTCAGGACTCAGGTGTAGATATGGATATTCAAGGTCTGTCCTCTTGTGTGGATCATCTCACTGCAAGGGTACAAAGCATTCAAGATTATGTAGTTCAGAATCCGATGTTAGAGCCTAGAATTCCAATTCCTGATTTGTTTTCTGGGGATAGATCTAAGTTTCTGAATTTCAAAAATAATTGTAAGCTGTTTCTTGCTTTGAAACCCCACTCCTCTGGTGACCCCATTCAGCAAGTAAAAATTATTATTTCTTTGTTGCGTGGCGACCCTCAAGACTGGGCATTCTCCCTTGCGCCAGGAGATCCTGCATTGCTTAATGTAGATGCGTTTTTTCTGGCGCTTGGATTGCTTTATGACGAACCGAATTCAGTGGATCAGGCATAGAAAATCTTGCTAGCTTTGTGTCAGGGTCAGGATGAAGCGGAGATATATTGTCAGAAGTTTAGAAAATGGTCTGTGCTTACTCAATGGAATGAGTGTGCCCTGGCAGCAATTTTTAGAAAGGGTCTTTCTGAAGCCCTTAAGGATGTTATGGTGGGATTCCCCACGCCTGCTGGTCTGAATGAATCAATGTCCTTGGCCATCCAAATTGATCGGCGTTTGCCCGAGCGCAAAATTGTGCACCATTTGGCGGTGTCCTCTGAGCAGAGGCCTGAGCTTATGCAATGTGATAGAACTTTGACCAGAACTGAACGACAAGAACACAGACGTCAGAATATGCTGCGTTTCTACTGTGGTGACCCCACTCATGCTATCTCTGATTGTCCTAAGCGCACCAAGCGGTTCGCTAGGTCTGTCACCATTGGTACTGTACAGCCTAAATTTCTTTTGTCTGTTACTCTGATTTGCTCTTTGTCATCCTACTCGGTTATGGCATTTGTGGATTCAGGCGCTGCCCTGAATTTGATGGACTTGGAGTTTGCCAGTCGCTGTGGTTTTTTCTTGGAGCCTTTGCAGTATCCTATTCCATTAAGGGGAATTGATGCCACGCCGTTGGCCAAGAATAAACCTCAGTACTGGACTCAGTTGACCATGTGCATGGCTCCTGCACATCAGGAAGATATTCGCTTTTTGGTGTTGCATAATTTGCATGATGTGGTCGTGTTGGGTTTGCCATGGCTACAGGTTCATAATCCAGTATTGGATTGGAAATCAATGTCTGTGTCTAGTTGGGGTTGTCAAGGGGTACATGGCGATGTTCTGTTGGTGTAAATTTCTGCTTCCACTCCTTCTGAAGTCCCTGAGTTTCTGTCGGATTACCAGGATGTATTTGATGAGCCCAAATCCAGTGTCCTACCCCCTCATAGGGATTGTGATTGTGCTATAAATTTGATTCCTGGTAGTAAGTTTCCTAAGGGCCGATTTTTTAATTTATCTGTGCCAGAGCACGCCGCTATGCGGAGTTATATAAAGGAGTCCTTGGAGAAAGGGCATATTCGCCCGTCTTCATCACCGTTGGGAGCAGGGTTCTTTTTTGTGGCCAAGAAGGATGGTTCTCTGAGACCCTGTATAGATTACCGCCTTCTCAATAAAATCACGGTCAAATTTCAGTACCCTTTGCCTCTGCTGTCTGATTTGTTTGCTCGGATTAAGGGGGCTAGTTGGTTCACCAAGATAGATCTTCGAGGGGCGTATAACCTTGTGCGTATTAAACAGGGCGATGAATGGAAAACAGCATTTAATACGCCCGAGGGCCATTTTGAGTACTTGGTAATGCCATTCGGGCTTTCAAATGCTCCATCTGTGTTTCAGTCCTTTATGCATGACATCTTCCGAAAGTATCTGGATAGATTCATGATTGTATATTTGGATGATATTTTGGTCTTTTCGGATGATTGGGAGTCTCATGTGAAACAGGTCAGAATGGTATTCCAGGTCCTTCGTGCTAATTCCTTGTTTGTGAAGGGGTCTAAATGTCTCTTCGGAGTTCAGAAGGTTTCCTTTTTGGGCTTCATTTTTTCCCCTTCTACTATCGAGATGGATCCTGTTAAAGTTCAGGCCATTTATGATTGGACTCAACCTACATCTGTGAAGAGCCTCCAGAAATTCCTGGGCTTTGCTAATTTTTACCGTCGCTTCATCGCTAATTTTTCTAGTGTGGTTAAACCTTTGACTGATTTGACAAAGAAAGGTGCTAATGTGGTGAATTGGTCCTCTGCGGCCATTGAGGCTTTTCAGGAGCTGAAACGTCGTTTTTCTTCGGCCCCTGTGTTGCATCAGCCAGATGTTTCGCTCCCTTTTCAGGTCGAGGTTGATGCTTCTGAGATTGGAGCAGGGGCTGTTTTGTCTCAAAGAAGTTCTGATGGCTCTGTGATGAAGCCATGTGCCTTCTTTTCTAGAAAGTTTTCGCCTGCTGAGCGTAATTATGATGTTGGCAATCGGGAGCTGCTAGCTATGAAGTGGGCATTCGAGGAGTGGCGACATTGGCTTGAGGGAGCCAAGAACCGCGTGGTGGTCTTGACGGATCACAAAAATCTGACTTATCTCGAGTCTGCCAAGCGGTTGAATCCTAGACAGGCTCGATGGGCGCTGTTTTTCTCCCGTTTTGATTTTGTGGTCTCGTACCTTCCAGGTTCTAAGAATGTGAAGGCGGATGCCCTTTCTAGGAGTTTTGTGCCTGATTCTCCGGGAGTCCCTGAGCCGGCTGGTATTCTCAAAGAGGGGGTAATTCTGTCTGCCATCTCCCCTGATTTGCGGCGGGTGCTGCAGGAGTTTCAGGCTGATAGACCTGACCGTTGTCCAGCAGAGAAATTGTTTGTCCCTGATAGATGGACTAGCAGAGTTATTTCTGAGGTTCATTGCTCGGTGTTGGCTGGTCATCCTGGGATTTTTGGTACCAGAGATTTGGTGGCTAGGTCCTTTTGGTGGCCTTCCTTGTCACGGGATGTGCGTTCTTTTGTGCAGTCCTGTGGGACTTGTGCTCGGGCTAAGCCCTGCTGTTCTCGTGCCAGTGGGTTGCTTTTGCCCTTGCCAGTCCCGAAAAGGCCTTGGACGCATGTTTCCATGGATTTTATTTCAGATCTTCCTGTCTCTCAAAGGATGTCTGTCATCTGGGTGGTTTGTGATCGCTTTTCTAAGATGGTCCATTTGGTACCCTTGCCTAAATTACCTTCTTCCTCTGATTTGGTGCCATTATTTTTTCAACATGTGGTTCGTTTGCATGGCATTCCGGAGAACATTGTGTCGGACAGAGGTTCCCAGTTTGTCTCTAGGTTTTGGCGGTCCTTTTCTGCTAAGATGGGCATTGATTTGTCTTTTTCTTCGGCTTTCCATCCTCAAACAAATGGCCAAACCGAACGAACCAACCAGACTTTGGAAACCTATCTGAGATGCTTTGTTTCTGCTGATCAGGATGATTGGGTGACCTTATTGCCATTGGCTGAGTTCGCCCTTAATAATCGGGCTAGTTCGGCTACTTTGGTTTCGCCTTTTTTTTGCAATTCTGGTTTTCATCCTTGTTTTTCTTCGGGGCAGGTTGAGCCTTCTGACTATCCTGGTGTGGATTCTGTGGTGGACAGGTTGCAGCAAATTTGGACTCACGTAGTGGACAATCTGACGTTGTCCCAGGAGAAGGCTCAACGTTTCGCTAACCGCCGTCGTTGTGTTGGTCCCCGACTTCGTGTTGGGGATTTGGTTTGGTTGTCTTCTCGTTATGTTCCTATGAAGGTTTCTTCTCCTAAGTTTAAGCCTCGTTTCATTGGTCCTTATAAGATTTCTGAAATTCTCAACCCTGTGTCATTTCGTTTGGTCCTTCCAGCTTCTTTTGCCATCCATAATGTGTTCCATAGGTTGTTGTTGCGGAGGTACGTGGCGCCTATGGTTCCCTCCGTTGATCCTCCTGCTCCGGTGTTGGTTGAGGGGGAGTTGGAGTATGTGGTGGAAAAAATTTTGGATTCTCGTATTTCGAGACGGAAGCTTCAGTACCTGGTTAAGTGGAAGGGCTATGGTCAGGAGGATAATTCCTGGGTTGTTGCCTCCGATCTCAATGCTGCCGATTTAGTTCGTGCCTTTCATTTGGCTCGTCCTGATCGGCCTGGGGGCCCTGGTGAGGGTTCGGTGACCCCTCCTCAAGGGGGGGTACTGTTGTGAGTTCCGTTCTCGGACTCCCTCCTGTGGTCATGAATGGTACTTTGGTTGGTTCTGCTCTTGGACTCCCTCTGGTGGCTTCGAGCGGAACTGCTGGTCACTGAGGTTGGCTTTATCAGCTGCTCTCGTTTATTGCTATGCTGCTTCCCTATTTAACTCCACTCAGATCGTTACTTCATGCCAGCTGTCAATGTTTCAGTATTGGTTCAGATCTCTCTTGGACTTCTCTGAGGACCTGTCTACTCCAGCAGAAGGTAAGTCTTTGCTAGTTCATTTGTTGTTACTGCTTCCTGAATATATTTCTTAGTACTGCTAATTTCTAGTCCAGCTTGCTATCATGATATTCCCTTGCTAGCTGGAAGCTCTAGGGGTGCAGAGTGGCACCTCCACACCATGAGTGTGGTGTGGGGAGTCTTTTTGCTTACTCTGCGTGGTTTTTTGTAGTCTTTTGTGCTGACCGCATAGTTCCCTTTTCTATCCTCTGACTATTTAGTGATATCTGGCCTCCTTTGCTAAAACCTGTTTCATTCCTGTGTTTGTGACTTTCCTCTTAACTCACAGTCAATATATGTGGGGGTCTGCCTTTACCTTTGGGGAATTTCTGAGGCAAGGTAAGGCTTTTATTTCTATCTTTAGGTGTAGTTAGCTCTTAGGCTGTGAAGAGGTGTCTAGGGAGAGTTAGGTACGCTCCACGGCTATTTCTAGTGTGTGTGATAGGAGTAGGGTTTGCGGTCAGCAGAGTTCCCACTTACCCAGAGCTAGTCCCGATTTTGAGTTTACTCATCAGGTCATTCCGGGTGCTCCTAACCACCAGGTCCATAACACATACCCCTGTTTGCATCTTCCTCACCCACTTCATTCCTTGCCTCCCAATAAATCTACTCTTTTGTTATGATCCTTAATGGCTGAGGATCACAAATAGACCAGCAAGTGAATAAACTAAGGACGAGCTCTAGGGAGATGGTAACTGGACTGATCGCAAATCTGAACCTATCCAACACAACTAGAGGTAGCCGGTGAACGTGCCTAAAAAATTCCTAGACGTCTCGAGCCAGCCTGAGGAACTAGCTACCCCTAAAGAGAAAGGAAGACCTCGCTTGCCTCCAGAGAAATAATCCCCAAAGATATAGAAGCCCCCAACAAATATTAACGGTGAAGTAAGAAGAAGGCACATACATAGGGATGAAATCAGATTCAGCAAAAGAGGCCCACTAGTACTAGAAAGCAGAAAATAGAGCAGGGGTCTATGCGATCAGTAAAAAACCCTTACAAAATATCCATCCTGAGATTTCAAGAACCCACACACCAACTAACGGTGTGTGGGGGAGAAACTCAGCCCACTAGAGCAACCAGCAAGCGAGGGAATTACATTTTAGCAAGCTGGACAAGAAAACATGATAAACACTGCTGATCAAAAAATGAGCAAACAAAACTTAGCTTATCCTGGATGGACTGGGAGCAAGGTATTCAGAAGGAATCTGAGTAGCACTGATTACATCGACAGCCGGCAACAAGTGAAAGAAAAACAGAGCTATATAGGAACCTCCCAGAGGATAACGAACCAGCTGATAGCCAGAGACCAGCAGGATAACAGACAAAGCCACCAGGGGGAGCCTGAACACAGAATTCACAACAGTACCCCCCCCTGAGGAGGGGTCACCGAACCCTCATGAAAACCACCAGGGCGATCAGGATGAGCAACATGGAAGGCACGAACCAAATCGGCTGCATGAACATCAGAGGCGACAACCCAAGAATTATCCTCCTGACCATAGCCCTTCCATTTAAGCAAATACTGGAGCCTCTGTCTAGAAATACGAGAATCCAAGATCTTCTCCACCACGTATTCCAATTCTCCCTCAACCAGCACCGGGGCAGGAGGCTCAACCGGAGGAACCACAGGCACCACATACCTCCGCAACAACGAGCGATGGAACACATTATGAATAGCAAATGATGCTGGGAGGTCCAGACGAAATGACACAGGGCCAAGGACTTCCAGAATCTTATAAGGACCGATAAACCGAGGCTTGAACTTAGGAGAGGAGACCTTCATAGGAACGAAGCGAGAAGACAACCACACCAAGTCCCCAACGCGAAGTCGGGGACCCACACAGCGACGGCGGTTGGAAAAGAGCTGAGCCTTCTCTTGAGACAGCTTCAAGTTGTCCACCACATGATTCCAAATCTGATACAACCTATCAAGCACAACATCCACTCCAGGACAGTCAGAAGGCTCCACCTGACCCGAGGAAAAACGAGGATGAAACCCCGAATTACAAAAGAAAGGAGAAACCAAAGTAGCAGAACTAGCCCGATAGTTAAGGGTAAACTCAGCCAACGGCAAAAAAGTAACCCAGTCGTCCTGATCAGCAGAAACAAAACATCTTAAATAAGTCTCCAAGGTCTGATTAGTTCGCTCGGTTTGGCCATTCATCTGAGGATGGAAGGCCGACGAAAAAGACAAATCAATGCCCAATTTAGCACAAAAGGTCCGCCAAAATCTAGACACAAACTGGGATCCTCTGTCAGAAACAATGTTCTCAGGAATCCCGTGCAAACGAACCACATTTTGAAAAAACAGTGGAACCAACTCGGAGGAGGAAGGCAACTTAGGCAAGGGCACCAAATGGACCATCTTAGAAAAACGATCACACACCACCCAGATGACAGACATTCTCTGAGAGACAGGGAGATCTGAAATAAAATCCATGGAAATGTGCGTCCAAGGCCTCTTCGGGACAGGCAAAGGTAACAGCAAACCACTGGCTCGAGAACAGCAAAGCTTAGCCCGAGCACAAATTCCACAAGACTGCACAAAGGAACGCACATCCCGCGACAAGGAAGGCCACCAAAAAGACCTGGCCACCAAGTCTCTGGTACCAAATATTCCAGGATGGCCCGCCAACACCGAAGAATGAACCTCGGAGATGACTCTGTTGGTCCATCTATCCGGGACAAACAGTCTCTCCGGTGGACAGCGATCAGGTCTATCCGCCTGAAACTCTTGCAGCACACGTCGCAAATCTGGGGAGATGGCAGACAAAATCACCCCTTCTCTAAGGATACCAGCCGGCTCTGAATCTCCAGGAGAGTCAGGCACAAAACTCCTAGAAAGAGCATCAGCCTTCACATTCTTCGAACCAGGCAGGTACGAAACCACGAAATCAAAACGAGAGAAAAACAACGACCAACGAGCCTGTCTTGGATTCAGCCGCTTGGCCGACTCGAGGTAAATCAAATTCTTGTGATCAGTCAAGACCACCACACGATGCTTAGCTCCCTCGAGCCAATGTCGCCACTCCTCAAATGCCCACTTCATAGCCAACAACTCCCGATTACCGATATCATAATTCCGCTCGGCAGGCGAAAACTTTCTTGAAAAGAAAGCACATGGCTTCATCACAGAGTCATCGGAGCTTCTCTGCGACAAAACAGCCCCCGCTCCAATCTCGGAAGCATCAACCTCCACCTGGAAGGGAAGTGAGACATCTGGCTGACATAAGACTGGAGCCGAAGAAAACCGGCGCTTCAGCTCCCGAAAGGCCTCCACAGCCGCAGAGGACCAATTAGTCACATCAGAACCTTTCTTGGTCAAATCCGTCAAAGGTTTAACAACACCAGAAAAATTAGCTATGAAGCAACGGTAAAAATTAGCAAAACCCAAGAACTTCTGAAGACTCTTAACAGATGTAGGCTGCGCCAGTCATGAATAGCCTGAACCTTGACTGGGTCCATCTCAATAGTAGAAGGAGAAAAAATGAAACCCAAAAAAGAAATCTTCTGGACTCCAAAAAGACATTTTGAGCCCTTCACAAATAAAGCATTGTCACGCAGGACCTGAAAGACCATCCTGACCTGCTTAACATGAGACTCCCAATCATCCGAAAAAAACAGAATATCATCCAGATACACAATCATAAACTTATCCAGATATTCACGGAAGATGTCGTGCATAAAGGACTGAAAGACTGAAGGAGCATTAGAAAGTCCAAAAGGCATCACCTGGTACTCAAAATGGCCTTCAGGCGTATTAAATGCAGTTTTCCATTCATCACCCTGTTTTATACGCACAAGGTTATACGCACCACGAAGATCTATCTTGGTGAACCAACTAGACCCCCTAATGCGAGCAAACAAATCAGTTAACAATGGCAAAGGATACTGAAATTTGACCGTAATTTTATTCAAAAGGCGATAATCAATACAAGGTCTCAGGGAACCATCCTTCTTAGCCACAAAAAAGAATCCTGCACCAAGAGGGGAAGAGGATGGGCGAATATGTCCCTTCTCCAAAGACTCCTTTATATAACTCCGCATGGCAGCATGCTCCGGCACAGATAAATTGAAAAGTCGTCCCTTAGGAAACTTACTACCAGGAATCAAATTTATAGCACAATCACAGTCCCTATGAGGAGGTAGAGAATTGAGTTTGGGCTCCTCAAATACATCCTGGTAGTCTGACAAAAACGTAGGGACTTCAGAAGGAGTGGACGAAGCAATTGACACCACAGGAGCGTCACCATGAATTCCCTGACAACCCCAACTTGACACAGACATAGCTTTCCAATCCAGGACTGGATTATGAGTCTGCAACCATGGTAGACCCAACACGACGACATCATGTCGTCGACGACATCATATCCTTAATGCAGCAGCCAGGGTCGTCCATCTGGCTAATCGTTACTCGGACGTGTCCGCTCTTCGCCAGTCATTACACTGGCTGCCCATTCATTACAGGATACAATTCAAAGTACTTGTTCTCACCCACAAAGCTCTCCACAGTGCGGCACCCCCTTACATCTCCTCCCTCATTTCTGTCTATCGGCCTAGCCGACCGCTGCGCTCTGCAAACGACTTTCGACTAACCTCTGCACTAATCCGTACCTCCCACTCCCGACTCCAAGACTTCTCCCGTGCTGTGCCAATCCTCTGGAATGCTCTACCCTAAGATATTAGGACCATCCACAACTTGCATAGCTTTAGGCGCTCACTCAAAACTCATTTGTTCAGAGCGGCCTATCACGTTCCCTAATCAGTCATTTTATGTTTGTGTGTGTGTGTGTAGCCCATTCACTATCTCATCTACCCCCCACCCCCTGAAGATGGCTGGACCATCATTGTAAATACACACCTGTACTTTGTATCTCCCCACCTCATTGTAGATTGTAAGCTCTCACGAGCAGGGTCGTCTTATTTTGCTTTATTGCTGTATTGTTAACATTGTTACCTATGACTGTTGTTTGAAACTGTTAAACTGTAAAGCGCTGCGGAATATGTTGGCGCTATATAAATAAAGATTATTATTATTATTATTATTATCATGCAAATTATGCAATACAAGAAAGCGAATCACCTCCTGATGAACAGGAGTCATGCACATGGTCACTTGTGTCCAGTACTGAGGTCTATTCGTAGCCAATGGTGTAGAGTCAATTCCCCTTAGTGGAATAGGGAATTTTAACCCCTTCCCGACATGTGACGTAATAGTACGTCACATGTCGGGACCCCCGCTTTGATGTGCGCTCCGGCGGTGAGCGCACATCAAAGTCGCGACATGTCAGCTGTTTTTTACAGCTGACATGTGCGCGCAATAGCGGCGGGTGAAATCGCGATCACCCGCCGCTATTAACTAGTTAAATGCCGCTGTCAAACTCAGACAGCGGCATTTAACTACCGCATCCGGCCGTGCGGCCGGATATGAGCGCATCGCCGACCCCCGTCACATGATCGGGGGTCGGCGATGCTTGTGCATTGTAACCATAGAGGTCCTGGAGACCTCTATGGTTACTGATCGCCGGTGGCTGTGAGCGCCCCCCTGTGGTCGGCGCTCACAGCACACCTGCATTTTAGCTACATAACAGCGATCTGATGATCGCTGTTATGTAGCAGAGCCGATCGGGCTGTGCCTGCTTGTAGCCTCCCATGGAGGCTATAGAAGCATGGTAAAAGTTAAAAAAAAAAGTAAAAAAAAATGTGAAAAAAATAAAAAAAATATAAAAGTTTAAATCACCCCCCTTTCGCCCCAATCAAAATAAATCAATAAAAAAAAAGCCCAACCTACACATATTTGGTATCGCCGTGTTCAGAATCGCCCGATCTATCAATAAAAAAAAAGCATTAACCTGATCGCTAAACGGCGTAATGAAAAAAAAAATCGAAACGCCAGATTTACGTTTTTTTGGTCGCCACGACATTGCATTAAAATGCAATAACGGGCGATCAAAAGAACGTATCTGCACCGAAATGCTATCATTAAAAATGCCAGCTCGGCACGCAAAAAATAAGCCCTCACCCGACCCCAGATCACGAAAAATGGAGACGCTACGGGTATCGGAAAATGGCGCAATTTTATTTATTTATTTTTTTGCAAAGTTTGGAATTTTTTTTCACCACTTAGGTAAAAAAGAACCTAGTCATGTTTGGTGTCTATGAACTCGTACTGACCTGGAGAATCATAATGGCAGGTCAGTTTTAGCATTTAGTGAACCTAGCAAAATAGGCAAGCAAAAAACAAGTGTGGGATTGCACTTTTTTTGCAATTTCACTGCACTTGGAATTTTTTTCCCGTTTTCTAGTACACGACATGGTAAAACCAATGATGTCGTTCAAAAGTACAACTCGTCCCGCAAAAAATGAGCCCTCACATGGCCAAATTGACAGAAAAATAAAAAAGTTATGGCTCTGGGAAGGAGGGGAGCGAAAAACGAAAACGGAAAAACGGAAAAAGCTCCGGGGGTGAAGGGGTTAAAGGCTTCAAATCAAAACCACAGCGCCTGGCAAATGACCAATCCATCAGACTCAGGGCAGCACCTGAATCTACAAAGGCATTAACCGGGTAAGATGACAGGGAACAAATCAGGGTAACAGACAAAATGAACTAAGGCTGTAAAGTACCAATGGTGACAGATTTATCAACCTTTTTTTTGCGCTTAGAGCCTGCTGAGATAACATGAGCTGAGTCACCACAGTAAAAGCACAACCCATTTTGCCGTCTATAATTTTGCCGTTCACTTCTGGTCAGAATTCTGTCACATTGCATAGATTCAGGTGTCTGTTCAAAAGACACCGCCAAATGGTGCACAGGTTTGCGCTCCCGCAACCGCCGATCGATCTGAATGGCCAGAGTCATTGACTCATTCAGACCTGCAGGCGTAGGGAACCCCACCATGACATTCTTAATGGCTTCAGAAAGACCTTCTCTGAAATTAGCAGCCAGGGCACACTCATTCCACTGAGTAAGCACCGACCATTTCCGAAATTTCTGGCAGTACACCTCTGCTTCAGCTTGCCCCTGCGAGAGGGCCAATAACGCTTTTTCAGCCTGGTTCTCAAGATTAGGTTCCTCATAGAGCAATCCAAGGGCCAGAAAAAACGCATCTACACTAAGCAATGCAGGATCCCCTGGCGCCAATGCGAAGGCCCAATCTTGTGGGTCACCACGCAAAAAGGAAATGATAATCTTAACTTGCTGAACGGCATCACCAGAGGAACGAGGTTTCAAAGAAAGAAACAACTTACAATTGTTCTTAATATTCAGGAACCTAGATCTATCTCCAGAAAACAACTCCGGAATAGGTATTCTAGGCTCAGACATAGGACTATGAACAACAAAATCCTGAATACTTTGAACCCTAGCAGCAAGATGAT
Source organism: Ranitomeya variabilis (assembly GCF_051348905.1). Lineage (NCBI taxonomy): Eukaryota > Metazoa > Chordata > Amphibia > Anura > Dendrobatidae > Ranitomeya > Ranitomeya variabilis. Next base: position 397,868,133 of record NC_135232.1, read on the forward strand.
CCAGACTGGAAGCCAAGCTCTGGACATCCATGTCAACAGCTGAACTCAGAGCCACACCAAGATTAAGAGGAGGAGAGAAGCTAGCACAGCAGCTAGACACACGGCAACAACAAGAAAAAAAAAAAAATCTCAAGGCTTCTTTTCTCCTGCTTCTGCCATGCAATTAACACTTTGTCGGCCGGCTGTACTGTTATGATCCTTAATGGCTGAGGATCACAAATAGACCAGCAAGTGAATAAACTAAGGACGAGCTCTAGGGAGATGGTAACTGGACTGATCGCAAATCTGAACCTATCCAACACAACTAGAGGTAGCCGGTGAACGTGCCTAAAAAATTCCTAGACGTCTCGAGCCAGCCTGAGGAACTAGCTACCCCTAAAGAGAAAGGAAGACCTCGCTTGCCTCCAGAGAAATAATCCCCAAAGATATAGAAGCCCCCAACAAATATTAACGGTGAAGTAAGAAGAAGGCACATACATAGGGATGAAATCAGATTCAGCAAAAGAGGCCCACTAGTACTAGAAAGCAGAAAATAGAGCAGGGGTCTATGCGATCAGTAAAAAACCCTTACAAAATATCCATCCTGAGATTTCAGGAACCCACACACCAACTAACGGTGTGTGGGGGAGAAACTCAGCCCACTAGAGCAACCAGCAAGCGAGGGAATTACATTTTAGCAAGCTGGACAAGAAAACATGATAAACACTGCTGATCAAAAAATGAGCAAACAAAACTTAGCTTATCCTGGATGGACTGGGAGCAAGGTAGTCAGAAGGAATCTGAGTAGCACTGATTACATCGACAGCCGGCAACAAGTGAAAGAAAAACAGAGCTATATAGGAACCTCCCAGAGGATAACGAACCAGCTGATAGCCAGAGACCAGCAGGATAACAGACAAAGCCACCAGGGGGAGCCTGAACACAGAGTTCACAACACTCTTTGTTGTTTGCACCTCGTCTTGTGTACAGTAGTCTTCCTACACCGTGGTGGTCCCCCGGCCATCGCTTCAACTGCTCTTAATATATTAGAATTTTATTAACAATTAAATAGTAAAGTTGTTTGTTTAAACGAGAACTTTGCAATTGTAATATAAGAACATGGAAATAACTCTTTCAGCCATCAATAGACAGTGTAACACAAAAGCTATATAAGGCAGGGTGCAACATTTATAAAGAAACCCAAAAGCAAAAATGAATTTTAGCCCCAAATCCATGCATTTAAAAAAATAAAATGCATTTCAAAATCTCCATATCCTTTTAAGTGTGAAATGCTCTGTTGTGTTTTGCAAAGTTCTTTTTCAAGCAATGTAACCTTAACCTCTTAAAGTCACTGTCAAGTAACACAGCTGGGGGGGGGGGGGTCACACTAAACCCACCACACTGTCACAAACAGCCCTCTGCTGGCCTCTATCATCAGGACAATTATGTAATTGACTGATTAACAGTGGATGCCGCAGGCTATTTCCACTAATAGGCCGGTTATTGGAGAACTAACAGTGGGGCTCAGGAGCTGAGCTTTCTTCAGACACAGTAGATGTCAGCTATATTACATAGCTGGCATCTGTCTTAATAGCAGCACCCAGAGCTGAGATCCAATCACTGCTGTTAGGCTGCCGTCACACTAGTAGTATTTGGTCAGTATTTTACATCAGTATTTGTAAGCCAAAACCAGGAGTGGAACAATTAGAGAAAAAGTATAATAGAAACATATGCACCACTTCTGCATTTATCACCCACTCCTGGTTTTGGTTTTCAAATACTGATGTAAAATACTGACCAAATTAACCATTTAAATGCCACTGTCACTCTCTGACAGTTGTGTTTAAAAGGAACGGGTGACACTGCCTATTGAATGTCCCTGTTATTGCCATCTTGGCTCTCCTAAGAAGCTTAGCTTCAGGCTATTCTTCATAGGGGGCCTTAGTTTTCACTATATGCTGCAATGCTGTGAACTTCTAGGATATACTGTAGCATAAGCAGTTGGATTATCATAGGTTCATATCTCCTAAATAGACTAGAAAATAAACTAAAAGATGAAAACAACATTTTTTTTAAACTATAAATAAAAATAAAACTATAAAAATTCATTTTTTCCCATTAAAAATATAATTAAGAGACCACCACGTCAAAACCATGTCATGGGCAGCCCAATCTCCAGACCTGAACCCCACTGAAAACCTCTGGAATGTAATCAAGGGGATGATGGATAGTCACAAGCCATCAACCAAAGAAGAACTGCTTACATTTTTGTGCCAGAAGCAGAGTCAGGCATCCAGATGTAGCAGAGCGGGACTCATCGTGGGAAACTTGTTATTAAGTACTACGTCAGAACAGGGAGTATTTGTGTTCGCTTATTGTTTTATTTTTTTGCAGGAGATCAAGGGATTCGGGGAATTAGCAGTACAATAAATATGGGAAAACTGTGTGGCATTTCATTTCATTAAAAGACTTTATTCTGGCTGTGTCTTTATTTAACCTGTAACAACTATAGGATTAGTAATGGATAGGTGTCTTACTGACACCTCTCCATTGCTAATGGGCTTGATGTCACCTTACAATACAAAGATGTCATTAACCCTCCAGCTATGGGAAATAGCTACAGGGCAATAGCTACAAGGCTATGGTTAATAGCTACAGGGCAAGTGGGAAGAGGGAGGCTAAGTGCCGGAATTGGCACATCTTAGAGATGTGCCATTTCTGCTGAGGCTGTGAGCTGGTGTTTGTAGCCGGGTGGGACAATATCTATGGTCCCTTCCTAGGCTATTAATATCAGCCTGCAGCTGTCTGCCTAGCCTTTGCTGGTTATTAATTATAGGGAGATCCCATGTTATGTTTGGGGGGAGTCCCCCTATTTTAATAGCCAGTAAAGGCTATATACAGCTAGTATACAGCTGCAGGCTGATATTCATAGCCTGTGAAGATCCATGGTTATTAATCCCTTCCCAGGCCATAAACATCAGCCCCCAGTCGCTGGCTTTCCCTCTGCTGGTTTGGAAAATTGTAGTAAGTAACACAAAGGATATTATACAAGGTAAAAATAACAGAAAATTAAAGCCTATTTTCAAATATAAGAAATCAATAAATACCAAGGAAACACCAGTGTGCAAAAAATGACAAGTGGAACCCACTCAAAATAGAGAACTAATCCATGTACCAAACTGGTTAAAAGGTCAGAGATCACCAAGGCAGGAAATGTAAAAGGTAATATCACTTTATTTGTAATTAAATTGACAAAAACAACATATAATTGATGTGCATGTATCAAAGTAAAAATTGCAAAGGGTAAATAATTAATAATATATAAAAAATGAATGTATAAAAAACAATTTGCATTCAGCGGATAAGGTAGTATCACAAATCCATATAAATATTTAGAAATTAAAAGCACCAAAAAAGTTAAAAAACATATTATTGCTATATTAGTAAATGTATATAGAGAAGAGGTAATAAGTAAGGTGCAAGTGCAAACCAATTCATACATTAAAAGGTGACATGTGCTTGCGAATTCAATAGTAAATAAAGTGCTGGGGCTAAATAAATATATATAGATACTCCCAAGAGTAAAAATTGAAAATGGTGACTGTACCTTTAAATGTCACTGGCCTTGATAACACGCACCCCGATGCACGTTTCGGAATGGAGATTCCTTCGTCAGGGGTAGACACAGGGAGTATACTGTTAGTTTATTTATATTTTTTTTCCAGGAGAACGAGGGCGTTGCAGGAGTGAGCGCACAATAAAGATGTCGAAACTGTGTAGTGTTTTATTTCATTAAAATACTTTATTCTGTATCTGTGTGTTTTATTAACCCTTTATCAACTATAGGATTAGTAATGGTAGGTATCTTATTGACACCTCTCCATTACTAAGCCAGCTTAATGTCACCTTACAAAGGTGACATTAACTCCTTATCACTCCATATGCCACAGCTACAGGGCAGTGGGAAGAGAGAGGCTAAGTGCCGGAATTGGTGCATTTTACAGATGCGCCATTTCTGAGGTGGCTGGGAGCTGGTATTTGTAGCCGGGGGGGCAATATCCATGGTCCCTTTCTAGGCTATGAATATCAGCCCGCAGCTGTCTGCGTAGCCTTTCTGGTTATAAGTTATAGGGGGACCCCATGTCATTTTTTTTAGGTGGCCCTCCTATTTTAATAGCCAGTCAAGGCTAAATATACAGCTGCGGAATAATATTCATAGCCTGGGAAGCTCCATAGGTATTAACCCCTTCCCAGGCTACAAACATCTGTACCCCAGTCGCTGGCTTTCCCTGTCTGGCACAGAAAATTGCGCTGGAGCCCACGCCATTTTTTTTTCAATTTTATTATTAAATTAAACAGATATTGCGTTTAAGGCCGGGTCACACTTGCGAGAAACTTTCACGAGTCTCGCACCTCAATACCGCCGGCACTCAGGACCGGAGTGTTCAGCTGCATAGAAATACATGCAACCGCACACTCCAGTCCCAAGTGCTGGTGGCAGTGTCGGCTATTGAGGTGCGAGACTCATGAGATTCTTGCAAGGGTGACCCCGATCTACCGCAAATTTCGTGTGTGTGTCTTTATTTAAGGCCGGGATCACACATGCGAGAAACTTGGACAAGTCTCATGTCTTAATACCCGACACTGCCGCCGGATAGAGATACATGAAGCCGCACAGTCCGCTCCCGAATGCCGGCGGCAGTGCCGGCTATTAAGATGCGAGACTCGTCCGAGTTTCTCGCATGTGTGATCCTGGCCTAACTCTTTATTACCATTTTATTATGTTTATCACTAAACATCGGGCTTGGTATTATCTATCTATCTATAGATATATCTATCTATGATCTATCGATCTATCTATCGATCTATCGTATCTATCGATCTATCGTATCTATCGATATATCTATAGTATCTATCTTTCGTATCCATCTATCCATTATCTATTATCTATCTATCTATCTATCTATCTATCTATCTATCTATCTATCTATCTATCTATCTCTGTGTCTATCTATCTATCTATTATCTCTCTATAGATCTATCTATACATAGATCTATCTATCTATTATCTATCTATAGATCTACCTATCTATTAATAGATCTATCTATTATCGATATATCTATTATTTATCTCTCAATATATCTATTTAGCTATCTATAGATATATCTATCTATTATCTATTGATATATCTATCTATTATCTATCTATCGATATATCTATCTAGCTATCTATAGATCTATCTATCTATAGATAGATAGATCTATAGATATATAGATATATTGATAGATAATAGATAGATAATAGATAGATGGATAAAATAGATACGATAGATAGAATAGAAAGATACGATCGATCGATCGAGGAAAAAATGCAGGCAGCACTCCATAGCTTAAAGGTGAAAAAATGTGATTTTATTTCAAACCCACATGCTGTGGCAACGTTTCGGCTAAATGAGCCTTTTTCAAGCCTGAAAAAAAGCTCATTTGAGCCGAAACGTTGCCACAGCATGTGGGTTTGAAATAAAACCACACTTTTTCACCTTTAAGCTATGGAGTGCTGCCTGCATTTTTTCCTATGTCTGGATTGAGGCAAGTCTTGGATAGTTTGTCTGGGAGGCGTGCACCCACCTATTGGTAAAGTGCTGTTACTATTTTCTATGTTTAGATAGATATACAGATAGATTGATATGATAGATCGATAGACACGATAGATCGATAGATAGATACGATAGATCTTTTTCTGACCGCAAACCCTACTCCTATCGCACACACTAGAAATAGCCGTGGAGCGTACCTAACTCTCCCTAGACGCCTCTTCACAGCCTAAGAGCTAACTACACCTAAAGATAGAAATAGAAGCCTTACCTTGCCTCAGAGAAATTCACCAAAGGTAAAGGCAGACCCCCACATACATTGACTGTGAGTTAAGAGGAAAGTCACAAACACAGGAATGAAACAGGTTTTAGCAAAGGAGGCCAGATTTCACTAAATAGTCAGAGGATAGAAAAGGGAACTATGCGGTCAGCACAAAAGACTACAAAAAACCACGCAGAGTAAGCAAAAAGACTCCCCACACCGACTCACGGTGTGGAGGTGCCACTCTGCACCTTCAGAGCTTCCAGTTAGCAAGTTAGCAAGGTAATATCATGATAGCAGGCTGGACTAGAAATTAGCAGTGCTAAGAAATATATTCAGGAAGCAGTAACAACAAATGAACTAGCAAAGACTTAACTTCTGCTGGAGTAGACAGGTCCTCAGAGAAGTCCAAGAGAGATCTGAACCAATACTGAGACATTGACAGCTGGCATGAAGTAACGATCTGAGTGGAGTTAAATAGAGAAGCCAGCATAACAATAAACGAGAGCAGCTGATAAAGCCAACCTCAGTGACCAGCAGTTCCGCTCGAAGCCACCAGAGGGAGTCCAAGAGCAGAACTAACCAAAGTACCATTCATGATCACAGGAGGGAGTCCAAGAACGGAATTCACAACAGTACCCCCCCTGAGGAGGGGTCACCGAACGCTGACCAGGGCCCCCAGGCTGATCAGGACGAGCCAAATGAAAGGCACGAACTAAATCCGGGCCCGGCCACTGCCTTTATTGACCAATTCTCCACCTGGCTCCTTCACTTTCTCTCTGCTGACATTCCCACCATCATCATGGGTGACTTCAACATCTCTATTGACACCCACCAGTCAGCAGCCTCCAAACTCCTGTCCCTTACTTCATCCTTTGGACTTACTCAGTGGTCCTCCTCAGCCACCCACACAGATGGACACACATTAGACCTGGTCTTCACCCGTTTATGCCCCCTATCTAACTTCACAACCTCCCCTCTTCCTCTATCCGACCACCATCTACTCACTTTCTCATCCCTGCCCTCCTCACCTGTCACCCATGTCCAGCACCATGCACACCCACGCAGGAACCTCGCACACCTAGACACCCACACACTCTCTGACTCTAACCTACCACTGTCCTCTATATCCTCACTACACGACACAGACACTGCCACTGCTTTCTACAATGCCACTCTTGCATCAGCTATTGACACGGTTGCCCCTGTCATGCATAGCAGAGCGCGACGAACCAATAGACAACCCTGGCACAATAACATCACTAAAAAGCTTCAGCAAGTGTCCAGAATTGCAGAACGGCGTTGGAAGAAAACGCATTCACAAGATGATTTCACTGCACTCAGACAAGCAACACTGGCATTCAAATCAGCTCTCACCTCTGCTAAACAGGCCTATTTCACAACCCTCGTATCTTCCTTATCCCACAACCCCAAACAGTTGTTCAACACTTTTAACTCCCTCCTCCGCCCACCACTGCCCCCTCCAACTTCCCTAATCGTTGCCGAGGACTTTGCCACGCACTTCAAAAATAAGATAGACCAAACAAGGCAAGTCTTTGTTGTCCAACCACCACTACCCCTTTGTATGAGAGATCAATGCCCAAACCCCATAACTTCACTCTCCAAAATCTCTGAAGGGGAGCTTGCTCATCTTCTCTCCAAATCACACCTCACCACTTGTGCACTTGACCCCATCCCATCCCACCTCCTCTCCAACCTCACCATCACACTAATCCCATCCCTAACCTATCTCTTCAACCTTTCACTAACTTCTGGTACCTTCCCCTCTGCCTTCAAACATGCCACAATCACACCTATCCTCAAAAAGCCATCCCTTGACCCAAGCGCCATGTCCAGCTATCGCCCCATATCTTTGCTCCCATTTGCATCCAAACTCCTTGAGCAGCACGTCCATGCTGAACTTTCCTCTCACTTTGCATCTAACTCTCTCTTCGACAACCTACAATCTGGCTTCCGTCCCCACCATTCCACTGAGACTGCCCTGACCAAAATTACTAACGACTTACTTACAGCCAAGGCTAACAGACAGTTCTCTATTCTCCTCCTCCTAGACCTGTCCTCTGCCTTTGACACAGTTGACCACTGCCTCCTACTACAGATCCTCTCTTCCATTGGGGTCAAAGACCTCGCCCTATCTTGGATCTCCTCATACCTTGCCAACCGCACATTTAGCGTTTCCTACTCCCATACTACCTCTTCATCTCGCCCCCTCTCTGTTGGTGTCCCTCAAGGCTCTGTCCTAGGACCCTTACTCTTCTCAATCTATACACTCGGCCTGGGACAACTCATAAGGTCCTATGGCTTCCAGTACCATTTATATGCCGATGACACTCAGATCTACCTCTCTGGTCCAGATGTCACCTCCCTGCTCTCCAGAATCCCAAAGTGTCTATCAGCCATATCCTCCTTCTTCTCCTCTCGCTTCCTCAAGCTCAATGTGGACAAATCTGAACTAATTATCTTTCCTCACTCTCGCATATCTTGCCTACCTGATCTATCTATCAAAATAAATGAAATCACACTTTCCCCTGTCCCCAAAATCCGCTGCCTCGGAGTAACCCTTGACTCTGCCCTGTCCTTCAAACCGCACATCCAAGCTCTCGCCACCTCCTGTCGCCTCCAGCTCAAAAATATTTCCAGAATCCGTCCTTTCCTCAACCCACACTCTACCAAAATGCTCGTGCATGCCCTAATCATCTCCCGCCTCGACTACTGCAACATACTCCTCTGTGGCCTACCTTCTAACACTCTCGCACCTGTTGTGAATTTGGATTCTGGGCTCCCCCGGTGGCTACTGGTGGAATTGAACTGGTGTCTTCATCTTCTCTGTTCACCTGTTCCCATCAAGATGTGGGAGTCGCTATATAACCTTGCTTCTCTGTTAGTTGCTGGCCGGCCAACAATGTTATCAGAAGCCTCTCTGTGCTTGTTCCTGCTCCTAGACAACTACTAGATAAGTTGGACTCTTGTCCATGTTTGTTTTGCATTTTGTTCCAGTTCACAGCTGTAGTTTCGTTACTGTGTCTGGAAAGCTCTTGTGAACAGGAATTGCCACTCTGGTGTTATGAGTTAATGTCAGAGTCTTAAAGTAATTTCTGGATGGTGTTTTGATAGGGTTTTCAGCTGACCATGAAAGTGTCCTTTCTGTCTTCTGCTATGTAGTAAGTGGACCTCAAATTTGCTAAACCTATTTTCATACTACGTTTGTTATTTCATCTTAATTCACCGCCAATACATGTGGGGGGCCTCTGTCTCCTTTCGGGGTATTTCTCTAGAGGTGAGCTAGGACTAATATTTTCCTCTGCTAGCATTATTTAGTCCTCCGGCTGGTGCTGGGCATCTAGAATCAACGTAGGCATGCTACCCGGCCACTGCTAGTTGTGCGTTAGGTTTAGTTCATGGTCAGCTCAGTTCCCATCTTCCAAGAGCTAGTTCCTATATATGCTGATGCTATGTTCTCTTGCCATTGAGATCATGACAGTTTGACCGGCCATCTAAAGGGTTAAAATCCTTGGCTGAGAAAGGAGAGAAATAAGAAGTCTGCTGAGATTTTTTTTTTTTTTTCTCTCCTTCTAATCTTTGAATGGCTCTGTGTCCACCTGTTTGTAATGGATCTTCAGAGTGTAACTGCAGGTTTGAATAATCTCGCCACAAAGGTACAAAATTTGCAAGACTTTGTTTGTCATGCACCTGTATCTGAGCCGAGAATTCCTTTGCCGGAATTTTTCTCGGGGAATAGATCTGGGTTTCAGAATTTTCGAAATAATTGCAAATTATTTTTGTCCCTGAAATTTCGCTCTGCCGGAGACCCTGCACAGCAGGTCAGGATTGTGATTTCCTTGCTCCGGGGCGACCCTCAAGACTGGGCTTTTTCATTGACACCAGGGGATCCTGCGTTGCTCAATGTGGATGCGTTTTTTCTGGCCTTGGGGTTGCTTTATGACGAACCTCATTTGGAGCTTCAGGCAGAAAAAACTTTGATGTCCCTATCTCAGGGGCAAGATGAAGCGGAAATTTACTGCCAAAGATTCCGTAAATGGTCTGTGCTTACTCAGTGGAATGAGTGCGCCCTGGCGGCGACTTTCAGAGAGGGTCTCTCTGATGCCATTAAGGATGTTATGGTGGGGTTCCCTGTGCCTGCGGGTCTGAATGAGTCCATGACAATGGCTATTCAGATCGATAGGCGTTTGCGGGAGCGCAAACCAGTGCACCATCTGGCGGTGTCCACTGAGAAGTCGCCAGAGAGTATGCAGTGTGATAGAATTCTGTCCCGAAGCGAGCGGCAGAATTTTAGACGGAAAAATGGGTTGTGTTTCTATTGTGGTGATTCTACTCATGTTATATCAGCATGCTCTAAGCGCACTAAAAAGCTTGATAAATCTGTTTCCATTTGCACCTTACCGTCTAAGTTTATTCTATCTGTGACCCTGATTTGCTCTTTGTCATCTATTACCACGGACGCCTATGTCGACTCTGGCGCCGCTTTGAGTCTTATGGATTGGTCCTTTGCCAAACGCTGTGGGTATGATTTAGAGCCTTTGGAGACTCCTATTCCTCTGAAGGGGATTGACTCCACCCCATTGGCTAATAATAAACCACAATACTGGACACAAGTAACTATGCGTATTAATCCGGATCACCAGGAGATTATTCGCTTTCTGGTGCTGTATAATCTACATGATGATTTGGTGCTAGGATTGCCTTGGCTGCAATCTCACAACCCAGTCCTCGACTGGAGAGCTATGTCTGTGTTGAGCTGGGGATGTAAGGGGGCTCATGGGGATGTACCTGTGGTTTCCATTTCATCATCTATTCCCTCTGAAATTCCTGAGTTCCTGTCTGACTATCGTGACGTCTTTGAAGAATCCAAGCTTGGTTCGTTACCTCCGCACCGAGAGTGCGATTGTGCCATAGATTTAATCCCGGGTAGTAAATACCCAAAGGGTCGTTTATTTAATCTGTCTGTGCCTGAACATGCTGCTATGCGAGAATATATAAAGGAGTCCTTGGAAAAGGGACATATTCGTCCATCGTCATCTCCCTTAGGAGCCGGTTTTTTCTTTGTGTCAAAAAAAGACGGCTCTTTGAGACCATGTATCGATTATCGGCTTTTGAATAAAATCACTGTTAAATATCAATACCCATTGCCGTTGCTGACTGATTTGTTTGCTCGCATAAAGGGGGCCAAGTGGTTCTCTAAGATTGACCTTCGTGGGGCGTATAATTTGGTGCGAATCAGGCAGGGGGATGAGTGGAAAACCGCATTTAATACGCCCGAGGGCCACTTTGAGTATTTAGTGATGCCTTTTGGTCTTTCAAATGCTCCGTCAGTTTTCCAGTCCTTTATGCATGATATTTTTCGCGATTATTTGGATAAATTTATGATTGTGTATCTGGATGATATTCTGATTTTTTCGGATGACTGGGACTCTCATGTCCAGCAAGTCAGGAGGGTTTTTCAGGTTTTGCGGTCTAATTCTTTGTGTGTGAAGGGTTCTAAGTGTGTTTTTGGGGTACAGAGGATTTCCTTTTTGGGATATATTTTTTCTCCCTCTTCCATTGAAATGGATCCTGTCAAGGTTCAAGCTATTTGTGATTGGACGCAGCCCTCTTCTCTTAAGAGTCTTCAGAAATTTTTGGGCTTTGCTAACTTTTATCGTCGATTTATTGCTGGTTTTTCGGATATTGCTAAGCCATTGACCGATTTGACTAAGAAGGGTGCTGATGTTGCTGATTGGTCCCCTGATGCTGTGGAGGCCTTTCGGGAGCTTAAGCGCCGTTTTTCCTCTGCCCCTGTGTTGCGTCAGCCTGATGTTGCTCTACCTTTTCAGGTTGAGGTCGACGCTTCTGAGATCGGAGCTGGGGCAGTGTTGTCGCAGAAAAGTTCTGACTGCTCCGTGATGAGGCCTTGTGCCTTCTTTTCCTGTAAATTTTCGCCCGCTGAGCGGAATTATGATGTTGGGAATCGGGAGCTTTTGGCCATGAAGTGGGCTTTTGAGGAGTGGCGCCATTGGCTTGAGGGGGCCAGACATCAGGTGGTGGTATTGACTGACCACAAAAATTTGATTTATCTTGAGACCGCCAGGTGCCTGAATCCTAGACAGGCGCGCTGGTCATTATTTTTCTCTCGGTTTAATTTTGTGGTGTCGTACCTACCGGGTTCTAAGAATGTTAAGGCGGATGCCCTTTCTAGGAGTTTTGAGCCTGACTCGCCTGGTAACTCTGAGCCCACAGGTATCCTTAAGGATGGAGTGGTATTGTCAGCCGTTTCTCCAGACCTGCGGCGGGCCTTGCAGGAGTTTCAGGCGGATAGACCGGATCGTTGCCCACCTGATAAACTGTTTGTTCCTGATGATTGGACCAGTAGAGTCATCTCTGAGGTTCATTCTTCTGCGTTGGCAGGTCATCCTGGCATTTTTGGTACCAGGGATTTGGTGGCAAGGTCCTTCTGGTGGCCTTCCCTGTCACGAGATGTGCGAGGCTTTGTGCAGTCTTGTGACGTTTGTGCTCGGGCCAAGCCTTGTTGTTCTCGGGCTAGTGGATTATTGTTGCCCTTGCCTATTCCTAAGAGGCCTTGGACGCACATCTCGATGGATTTTATTTCAGATCTGCCTGTTTCTCAGAAGATGTCTGTCATCTGGGTGGTGTGTGACCGTTTCTCTAAGATGGTCCATTTGGTTCCTCTGCCCAAGTTGCCTTCTTCTTCCGAGTTGGTTCCTCTGTTTTTTCAAAATGTTGTTCGTTTGCATGGTATTCCTGAGAATATCATTTCTGACAGAGGGACCCAATTCGTGTCTAGATTTTGGCGGGCATTCTGTGCTAGGATGGGCATAGATTTATCTTTTTCGTCCGCTTTCCATCCTCAGACGAATGGCCAGACCGAGCGGACTAATCAGACCCTGGAGACATATCTGAGGTGTTTTGTGTCTGCTGACCAGGATGATTGGGTTGCTTTTTTGCCATTGGCGGAGTTCGCTCTCAATAATCGGGCCAGCTCTGCCACTTTGGTGTCCCCGTTTTTCTGTAATTCGGGGTTTCATCCTCGATTTTCCTCTGGTCAGGTGGAATCTTCGGATTGTCCTGGAGTGGATGCTGTGGTGGAGAGATTGCATCAGATCTGGGGGCAGGTGGTGGACAATTTGAGGTTGTCCCAGGAGAAGACTCAGCTTTTTGCCAACCGCCACCGTCGTGTTGGTCCTCGGCTTTGTGTTGGGGATTTGGTGTGGTTGTCTTCTCGTTTTGTCCCTATGAGGGTCTCTTCTCCTAAGTTTAAGCCTCGGTTCATCGGCCCGTATAAGATATTGGAGATTCTTAACCCTGTTTCCTTCCGTTTGGACCTCCCTGCATCCTTTTCTATTCATAACGTTTTTCATCGGTCATTATTGCGCAGGTATGAGGTACCGGTTGTGCCTTCCGTTGAGCCTCCTGCTCCGGTGTTGGTTGAGGGTGAGTTGGAGTACGTTGTGGAGAAAATCTTGGACTCCCGTGTTTCCAGACGGAGACTCCAGTATCTGGTCAAGTGGAAGGGATACGGCCAGGAGGATAATTCTTGGGTGAATGCATCTGATGTTCATGCCTCTGATCTGGTTCGTGCCTTTCATAGGGCCCGTCCTGATCGCCCTGGTGGTTCTGGTGAGGGTTCGGTGCCCCCTCCTTGAGGGGGGGGTACTGTTGTGAATTTGGATTCTGGGCTCCCCCGGTGGCTACTGGTGGAATTGAACTGGTGTCTTCATCTTCTCTGTTCACCTGTTCCCATCAAGATGTGGGAGTCGCTATATAACCTTGCTTCTCTGTTAGTTGCTGGCCGGCCAACAATGTTATCAGAAGCCTCTCTGTGCTTGTTCCTGCTCCTAGACAACTACTAGATAAGTTGGACTCTTGTCCATGTTTGTTTTGCATTTTGTTCCAGTTCACAGCTGTAGTTTCGTTACTGTGTCTGGAAAGCTCTTGTGAACAGGAATTGCCACTCTGGTGTTATGAGTTAATGTCAGAGTCTTAAAGTAATTTCTGGATGGTGTTTTGATAGGGTTTTCAGCTGACCATGAAAGTGTCCTTTCTGTCTTCTGCTATGTAGTAAGTGGACCTCAAATTTGCTAAACCTATTTTCATACTACGTTTGTTATTTCATCTTAATTCACCGCCAATACATGTGGGGGGCCTCTGTCTCCTTTCGGGGTATTTCTCTAGAGGTGAGCTAGGACTAATATTTTCCTCTGCTAGCATTATTTAGTCCTCCGGCTGGTGCTGGGCATCTAGAATCAACGTAGGCATGCTACCCGGCCACTGCTAGTTGTGCGTTAGGTTTAGTTCATGGTCAGCTCAGTTCCCATCTTCCAAGAGCTAGTTCCTATATATGCTGATGCTATGTTCTCTTGCCATTGAGATCATGACACGCACCCCTCCAGTCCATCCTTAACTCTGCTGCCCGTCTAATTAATCTCTCTCCTCGCTACACTCCTGCTTCCCCTCTTTGCAAATCCCTTCACTGGCTCCCAATTTCTCAGCGTATCCAGTTTAAATTACTAACACTGACCTACAAAGCCATCCATAATCTTTCTCCTCCGTATATTTCCACACTAATCTCTCAATATCTTCCCTCACGTAATCTCCGGTCCTCCCAAGACCTCCTCCTCTCCTCCACGCTTATTCGCTCCTCACCCAATCGCATCCAAGACTTCTCCCGAATATCACCCATCCTCTGGAATTCAGTGCCACAACACATCCGGTTATCCACTACTTTTGGATCCTTCAAAAGAAACCTGAAAACCCATCTCTTCAAAGAAGCTTACAGCCTGTAAAGACTACACGGCCACCTCAACACCACTGGAGCTACTGCAACCCTCGACCTACTGTCTCCTTCCCCATAATCCTGTAGATTGTAAGCCCGCAAGGGCAGGGTCCTCTTCCCGCTGTACCAGTCTGTCATTGTTAGTTTTGTTTACTGTAAGTGATATTTGTATTTTGATGTAACCCCTTCTCATGTACAGCACCATGGAATTAATGGTGCTATATAAATAAACAATAATAATAATAATAATAATAATAAATCGGCAGCATGGAGATCGGAGGCAACAACCTAGGAATTATCCTCCTGACCATAGCCCTTCCACTTAACCAGGTACTGAAGCTTCCGTCTCGAAATACAAGAATCCAAAAATTTTTCCACCACATACTCCAACTCCCCCTCAACCAACACCGGAGCAGGAGGATCAACGGAGGGAACCATAGGCGCCACGTACCTCCGCAACAACGACCTATGGAACACATTATGGATGGCAAAAGAAGCTGGAAGGACCAAACGAAATGACACAGGGTTGAGAATTTCAGAAATCTTATAAGGACCAATGAAACGAGGCTTAAACTTAGGAGAAGAAACCTTCATAGGAACATAACGAGAAGACAACCAAACCAAATCCCCAACACGAAGTCGGGGACCAACACAACGACGGCGGTTAGCGAAACGTTGAGCCTTCTCCTGGGACAACGTCAGATTGTCCACTACGTGAGTCCAAATTTGCTGCAACCTGTCCACCACAGAATCCACACCAGGACAGTCAGAAGGCTCAACCTGCCCCGAAGAAAAACGAGGATGAAAACCAGAATTGCAAAAAAAGGCGAAACCAAAGTAGTCGATCTAGCCCGATTATTAAGGGCGAACTCAGCCAATGGCAAGAAGGTCACCCAATCATCCTGATCAGCAGAAACAAAGCATCTCAGATAGGTTTCCAAAGTCTGGTTGGTTCGTTCGGTTTGGCCATTTGTTTGAGGATGGAAAGCCAAAGAAAAAGACAAATCAATGCCCATCTTAGCACAAAAGGACCGCCAAAACCTAGAGACAAACTGGGAACCTCTGTCCGACACAATGTTCTCCGGAATGCCATGCAAACGAACCACATGTTGAAAAAATAATGGCACCAAATCAGAGGAGGAAGGTAACTTAGGCAAGGGTACCAAATGGACCATCTTAGAAAAGCGATCACAAACCACCCAGATGACAGACATCCTTTGAGAGACAGGAAGATCTGAAATAAAATCCATGGAAACATGCATCCAAGGCCTCTTCGGGACTGGCAAGGGCAAAAGCAACCCACTGGCACGAGAACAGCAGGGCTTAGCCCGAGCACAAGTCCCACAGGACTGCACAAAAGAACGCACATCCCGTGACAAGGAAGGCCACCAAAAGGACCTAGCCACCAAATCTCTGGTACCAAAAATCCCAGGATGACCAGCCAACACCGAGCAATGAACCTCAGAAATAACTCTGCTAGTCCATCTATCAGGGACAAACAGTTTCTCCGCTGGACAACGGTCAGGTCTATCAGCCTGAAACTCCTGCAGCACCCACCGCAAATCAGGGGAGATGGCAGACAGAATTACCCCCTCTTTGAGAATACCAGCCGGCTCAGGGACTCCCGGAGAATCAGGCACAAAACTCCTAGAAAGGGCATCCGCCTTCACATTCTTAGAACCTGGAAGGTACGAGACCACAAAATCAAAACGGGAGAAAAACAGCGCCCATCAAGCCTGTCTAGGATTCAACCGCTTGGCAGACTCGAGATAAGTCAGATTTTTGTGATCCGTCAAGACCACCACGTGGTGCTTGGCTCCCTCAAGCCAATGTCGCCACTCCTCGAATGCCCACTTCATAGCTAGCAGCTCCCGATTGCCAACATCATAATTACGCTCAGCAGGCGAAAACTTTCTAGAAAAGAAGGCACATGGCTTCATCACAGAGCCATCAGAACTTCTTTGAGACAAAACAGCCCCTGCTCCAATCTCAGAAGCATCAACCTCGACCTGAAAAGGGAGCGAAACATCTGGCTGACGCAACACAGGGGCCGAAGAAAAACGACGTTTCAGCTCCTGAAAAGCCTCAACGGCCGCAGAGGACCAATTCACCACATCAGCACCTTTCTTTGTCAAATCAGTCAAAGGTTTAACCACACTAGAAAAATTAGCGATGAAGCGACGGTAAAAATTAGCAAAGCCCAGGAATTTCTGGAGGCTCTTCACAGATGTAGGTTGAGTCCAATCATAAATGGCCTGAACTTTAACAGGATCCATCTCGATAGTAGAAGGGGAAAAAATGAAGCCCAAAAAGGAAACCTTCTGAACTCCGAAGAGACATTTAGACCCCTTCACAAACAAGGAATTAGCACGAAGGACCTGGAATACCATTCTGACCTGTTTCACATGAGACTCCCAATCATCCGAAAAGACCAAAATATCATCCAAATATACAATCATGAATCTATCCAGATACTTTCGGAAGATGTCATGCATAAAGGACTGAAAATAAGAATAATGGCGGGTGCACCACTAGAATATAGGCAAGTATATAATGAAGTAACAGGGTGCTACATTAGGCATGGAAACAGCAAATATGATCAAAGAAGAGAAAGAGCCAAAAAGAACGTGCACACCTACTACAAAATATATAGCAAAATATAGAATAAATTTTATTACAAGCAAAAACACCATACAAATATAAAATCAATTAAAAAACGTGTAACAAAGTACACAACACCCCAATATAACAGCCTATGCAGGAAATGCGAAATCTGCAAAAAACACGCTAAATACACTGTGCTGATAAACACCTAGTTCACAAGAGATACAATATGAGGTATGCCAACATAAATGTTTATAACAGAAATGCACGGACCAAGCCCTCTAAAAAGCACACACACATTATAGGCGTCCCTATATGTGTCCTAAATGAAAGCACATGTAAAGGGCATATAGCGTGTATACATATACAATATGCTAGTGGCCCTGAATGGGTGAAAGAAATGCTGCAAATGAGTTAAATTTCGCAAAGTACCAGCCTGCAATAAAACCTGGGAACCACAGAGAGTGGAGAGAAGCTCAGGTAAAACAGGCAATAAATGCAACCTGGAGCCCAGTCATGTATCTGGGAAAAAAAAAAAAAAAAAAGTGGACCACAGAGAGAGCAGGAAACGCTGTGCAATGCTGAAAAGTGAAGGCAGCAGGGAAAATAGTCCACAAAACACCCAGATATGTCAGGGCCAAAATGTGGGGTGTGGAAAGATCCAAGCATATTGTATATGTATACACGCTATATGCCCTTTACATGTGCTTTCATTTAGGACACATATAGGGACGCCTATAATGTGTGTGTGCTTTTTAGAGGGCTTGGTCCGTGCATTTCTGTTATAAACATTTATGTTGGCATACCTCATATTGTATCTCTTGTGAACTAGGTGTTTATCAGCACAGTGTATTTAGCGTGTTTTTTGCAGATTTCGCATTTCCTGCATAGGCTGTTATATTGGGGTGTTGTGTACTTTGTTACACGTTTTTTAATTGATTTTATATTTGTATGGTGTTTTTGCTTGTAATAAAATTTATTCTATATTTTGCTATATATTTTGTAGTAGGTGTGCACGTTCTTTTTGGCTCTTTCTCTTCTTTGAGCATAAAGGACTGAAACACAGATGGAGCATTTGAAAGCCCGAATGGCATTACCAGGTACTCAAAATGGCCCTCGGGCGTATTAAATGCTGTTTTCCATTAATCGCCCTGTTTAATACGCACAAGGTTATACGCCCCTCGAAGATCTATCTTGGTGAACCAACTAGCCCCCTTAATCCGAGCAAACAAATCAGACAGCAGAGGCAAAGGGTACTGAAATTTGACCGTGATTTTATTGAGAAGGCGGTAATCTATACAGGGTCTCAGAGAACCATCCTTCTTGGCCACAAAAAAGAACCCTGCTCCCAACGGTGATGAAGACGGGCGAATATGCCCTTTCTCCAAGGACTCCTTTATATAACTCCACATAGCGGCGTGCTCTGGCACAGATAAATTGAAAAGTCGGCCCTTAGGAAACTTACTACCAGGAATCAAATCTATAGCACAATCACAATCCCTATGAGGGGGTAGGACACTGGATTTGGGCTCATCAAATACATCCTGGTAATCCGACAGAAACTCAGGGACTTCAGAAGGAGTGGAAGCAGAAATTGACACCAACGGAACATCGCCATGTACCCCTTGACAACCCCAACTAGACACAGACATTGATTTCCAATCCAATACTGGATTATGAACCTGTAGCCATGGCAAACCCAACTGTTGTGAATTCCGTTCTCGGGCTCCCTCCTGTGATCATGAGTGGTACTGTGTGAGTTTGTTCTTGGGCTCCCTCTGGTGGCCTTTAGAGATATGGCTGGGCTCAGCTGCTTCATTTCCTTCTATGCTGGGCCTATTTAACTCACCTGGACCTTCATTTGTTGCCTGCTGTCGGTGTATTCAGTTCTGATTCTGAGCTCTCCTGAATATTCCTTGTGACCAGTCTCCTGCTGGAGAAGCTAAGTTTGCTTGTTAATTTTGCTCATTATTTCCTTGTAAACGTTTCTCAGTATATGATGAGTTTAGTCCAGCTTGCTTTTATGTGATTTTTTGCTTGCTGGTTAGTTCTGGGGTGCAGAGTGCGCCCCTTACATCGTGAGTCGGTGTGGGGGTTCTTGTTTTCTCTGTGTGGTTTATTTTTGATAGTTTTTGTACTGACCGCACAGATTCCTATCTATTTTCTGTCTATCTAGTGTTAGCGGGCCTCATTTGCTAAACCTGTTTCATTTCTACGTTTGTATTTTCCCTTTAACTCACCGTTATTATTTGTGGGGGGCTGTCTATAACTTTGGGGTTATTTCTCTGAGGCAAGTGAGGTCTTTGCTTTCTCTCTAGGGGCAGTCAGTTTCTCAGGCTGTGAAGAGGCGTCTAGGTTTTTAGGTAACGCTCCACGGCTGCCTTTAGTGTGTTGGATAGGATCAGGATTGCGGTCAGTATAGCTTCCACATCCCCAGAACTTGTCCTAACATTCTGTGTTGTGAAATTGGATTCTGGGCTCCCCCTGTGGCCACTTGTGGAATTTAACTTGTGTGCATCATCCCCTCTGTTCACCCGCTCCTATCAGGATGTGGGAGTCGCTATATAACCTTGCTCCTCTGTCAGTTTCATGCCGGTCAACAATGTAATCAGAAGCCTTTCTGTGCATGTTCCTGCTACCAGACAACTCTCAGCTAAGTTGGACTTTTGTCCTTGTTTGTTTTTGCTTTTTGTTCCAGTTCACAGCTGCTGTTTCGTTACTGTGTCTGGAAAGCTTTTGTGATCGGAAATTGCCACTCTGGTGTTATGAGTTAATGCTAGAGTCTTAAAGTAATTTCTGGATGGTGTTTTGATAGGGTTTTCAGCTGACCATGAAAGTGCCCTTTCTGTCTTCATGCTATCTAGTAAGCGGACCTCGATTTTGCTAAACCTATTTTCATACTACGTTTGTCATTTCATCTTAAATCACCGCCAATATATGTGGGGGCCTCTGTCTGCCTTTTGGGAAAATTTCTCTAGAGGTGAGCCAGGACTGTCTTTTCCTCTGCTAGGATTAGGTAGTTCTCCGGCTGGCGCTGGGCATCTAGGGATAAAAAAACGTAGGCATGCTACCCGGCCACTTCTAGTTGTGCGGCAGGTTTAGTTCATGGTCAGTATAGTTTCCATCTTCCAAGAGCTAGTTCTCATATATGCTGGGCTATGTTCTCTCGCCATTGAGAATCACGACAGTTTGACCGGCCCAAAAAAGGGTTAAATTACTGGCTGAGAAAGGAGAGAAAAAAGAAGTCTGCTACAATTTTTTTTTTTTTTTTTTTTTCCCTCTAGTTCTGAGTGTGCTCTTAATTGAATCACTTGCTAGTCTGCCTATACTGCAGCCTTCCTCTCTTCCTCTCCTTCTAATCCTTGAATGGCTCTGTGTTCACCTGTTTCAAATGGATCTTCAGAGTGTAGCTACAGGTTTGAATAATCTCGCCATAAAGGTACAAAATTTGCAAGATTTTGTTGTTCATGCACCTATGTCTGAGCCTAGAATTCCTTTGCCTGAATTCTTCTCGGGGAATAGATCTCACTTTCAAAATTTTAAAAATAATTGCAAATTGTTTTTGTCCCTGAAGTCTCGCTCTGCCGGAGACCCTGCACAGCAGGTCAGGATTGTAATTTCCTTGCTCCGGGGCGACCCTCAAGACTGGGCTTTTGCATTGGCACCAGGGGATCCTGCGTTGCTCAATGTGGATGCGTTTTTTCTGGCCTTGGGGTTGCTTTATGAGGAACCTCATTTAGAGCTTCAGGCGGAAAAGGCCTTGATGTCCTTGTCTCAGGGGCAAGATGAAGCTGAAATATACTGCCAAAAATTCCGCAAATGGTCTGTGCTTACTCAGTGGAATGAGTGCGCCCTGGCGGCGATTTTCAGAGAAGGTCTCTCTGATGCCATTAAGGATGTTATGGTGGGGTTCCCTGTGCCTGCGAGTCTGAATGAGTCCATGACGATGGCTATTCAGATCGATAGGCGTCTGCGGGAGCGCAAACCTGTGCACCATTTGGCGGTGTCTACTGAGAAAACGCCAGAAAATATGCAATGTGATAGAATTCTGTCCAGAAGCGAGCGGCAGAATTTTAGACGAAAAAATGGGTTGTGCTTCTATTGTGGTGATTCAACTCATGTTATATCAGCATGCTTTAAGCGTACTAAGAAGCCTGACAAGTCTGTTTCTATTAGCACTTTACAGTCTAAGTTTATTCTATCTGTGACCCTGATTTGTTCTTTGTCATCTATTACCGCGGACGCCTATGTCGACTCTGGCGCTGCTTTGAGTCTTATGGATTGGTCCTTTGCCAAACGCTGTGGGTATGATTTGGAGCCATTGGAGGCTCCGATACCTCTGAAAGGGATTGACTCCACCCCATTGGCTAGTAATAAACCACAATACTGGACACAAGTGACTATGCGTGTTAATCCGGATCACCAGGAGGTTATTCGCTTTCTGGTGCTGTATAATCTACATGATGTTTTGGTGCTGGGATTGCCATGGCTGCAATCTCATAACCCAGTCCTCGACTGGAGAGCTATGTCTGTGTTAAGCTGGGGATGTAAAGGAACTCATGGGGACGTACCTTTGGTTTCCATTTCATCATCTATTCCCTCTGAGATTCCTGAATTCTTGTCTGACTTTCGTGACGTTTTTGAAGAACCCAAGGTTGGTTCACTACCTCCGCACCGGGAGTGCGATTGTGCCATAGACTTGATCCCGGGTAGTAAATACCCTAAGGGTCGTTTATTTAATCTGTCTGTGCCTGAACACGCTGCTATGCGAGAATATATAAAGGAGTCCTTGGAAAAGGGACATATTCGTCCTTCGTCATCTCCCTTAGGAGCCGGTTTTTTCTTTGTGTCTAAGAAAGACGGCTCTTTGAGGCCGTGTATTGATTATCGACTTTTGAATAAAATCACTGTTAAATATCAATATCCGTTACCACTGCTTACTGATTTGTTTGCTCGTATAAAGGGGGCCAAGTGGTTCTCTAAGATTGATCTCCGTGGGGCGTATAATTTGGTGCGAATCAAACAGGGGGATGAGTGGAAAACCGCATTTAATACGCCCGAGGGCCATTTTGAGTATTTGGTGATGCCTTTTGGTCTTTCAAATGCCCCTTCAGTCTTCCAGTCCTTTATGCATGACATTTTCCGCGATTATTTGGATAAATTTATGATTGTGTATCTGGATGATATTCTGATTTTTTCGGATGACTGGGACTCTCATGTCCAGCAGGTCAGGAGGGTTTTTCAGGTTTTGCGGTCTAATTCCTTGTGTGTGAAGGGTTCTAAGTGTGTTTTTGGGGTTCAGAAGATTTCCTTCTTGGGATACATTTTTTCCCCCTCTTCCATCGAGATGGATCCTGTCAAGGTTCAGGCTATTGGTGATTGGACG
Organism: Ranitomeya variabilis; assembly: GCF_051348905.1. Lineage (NCBI taxonomy): Eukaryota > Metazoa > Chordata > Amphibia > Anura > Dendrobatidae > Ranitomeya > Ranitomeya variabilis. Next base: position 397,890,767 of record NC_135232.1, read on the forward strand.
CAACCCTCTTCTCTTAAGAGTCTTCAGAAATTTTTGGGCTTTGCTAACTTTTATCGTCGATTTATTGCTGGTTTTTCTGATGTTGTAAAACCATTGACTGATTTGACTAAGAAGGGTGCTGATGTTGCTGATTGGTCCCCTGATGCTGTGGAGGCCTTTCGGGAGCTCAAGCGCCGCTTTTCTTCCGCCCCAGTGTTGCGTCAGCCTGATGTTGCTCTTCCTTTTCAGGTTGAGGTCGACGCTTCTGAAATCGGAGCTGGGGCGGTGTTGTCGCAGAGAAGTTCCGACTGCTCCGTGATGAGACCTTGTGCTTTTTTTTCCCGTAAATTTTCGCCCGCCGAGCGGAATTATGATATTGGGAATCGGGAGCTTTTGGCCATGAAGTGGGCTTTTGAGGAGTGGCGTCACTGGCTTGAGGGGGCCAGACATCAGGTGGTGGTATTGACTGACCACAAAAATTTAATTTACCTTGAGTCTGCCAGGCGCCTGAATCCTAGACAAGCGCGCTGGTCGTTGTTTTTCTCTCGGTTTAATTTTGTGGTGTCTTACCTACCGGGTTCTAAGAATGTTAAGGCGGATGCCCTTTCTAGGAGTTTTGAGCCTGACTCCCCTGGTAATTCTGAGCCCACAGGTATCCTTAAAGATGGAGTGATATTGTCTGCCGTTTCTCCAGACCTGCGGCGGGCCTTGCAGGAGTTTCAGGCGGATAGACCTGATCGTTGCCCACCTGGTAGACTGTTTGTTCCTGATGATTGGACCAGTAGAGTCATCTCTGAGGTTCATTCTTCTGCGTTGGCAGGTCATCCTGGAATCTTTGGTACCAGGGATTTGGTGGCAAGGTCCTTCTGGTGGCCTTCCCTGTCACGAGATGTGCGAGGCTTTGTGCAGTCTTGTGACGTTTGTGCTCGGGCCAAGCCTTGTTGTTCTCGGGCTAGTGGATTGTTGTTACCCTTGCCTATCCCGAAGAGGCCTTGGACGCACATCTCGATGGATTTTATTTCGGATCTGCCTGTTTCTCAGAAGATGTCTGTCATCTGGGTGGTGTGTGACCGTTTCTCTAAGATGGTCCATCTGGTTCCCTTGCCTAAGTTGCCTTCTTCTTCCGAGTTGGTTCCTCTGTTTTTTCAAAATGTTGTTCGTTTGCATGGTATTCCGGAGAATATCGTTTCTGACAGAGGGACCCAATTCGTGTCTAGATTTTGGCGGGCATTCTGTGCTAGGATGGGCATAGATTTGTCTTTTTCGTCTGCTTTCCATCCTCAGACTAATGGCCAGACCGAGCGGACTAATCAGACCTTGGAGACATATTTGAGGTGTTTTGTGTCTGCGGATCAGGATGATTGGGTTGCTTTTTTGCCTTTGGCGGAGTTCGCCCTCAATAATCGGGCCAGCTCTGCCACCTTGGTGTCCCCGTTTTTCTGTAATTCGGGGTTTCATCCTCGATTTTCCTCCGGTCAAGTGGAATCTTCGGATTGTCCTGGAGTGGATGCTGTGGTGGAGAGGTTGCATCAGATTTGGGGGCAGGTGGTGGACAATTTGAAGTTGTCCCAGGAGAAGACTCAGCTTTTTGCCAACCGCCGTCGTCGTGTTGGTCCTCGGCTTTGTGTTGGGGACTTGGTGTGGTTGTCTTCTCGTTTTGTCCCTATGAGGGTTTCTTCTCCTAAGTTTAAGCCTCGGTTCATCGGCCCGTACAAGATATTGGAGATTCTTAACCCTGTGTCCTTCCGTTTGGACCTCCCTGCATCCTTTTCGATTCATAATGTTTTTCATCGGTCATTGTTGCGCAGGTATGAGGTACCAGCTGTGCCTTCCGTTGAGCCTCCTGCTCCGGTGTTGGTTGAGGGTGAGTTGGAGTACGTTGTGGAAAAGATCTTGGACTCTCGTGTTTCCAGACGGAAACTCCAGTATCTGGTCAAATGGAAGGGATACGGTCAGGAGGATAATTCTTGGGTCACTGCCTCTGATGTTCATGCCTCCGATCTTGTCCGTGCCTTTCATAGGGCTCATCCTGATCGCCCTGGTGGTTCTGGTGAGGGTTCGGTGCCCCCTCCTTGAGGGGGGGGTACTGTTGTGAAATTGGATTCTGGGCTCCCCCTGTGGCCACTTGTGGAATTTAACTTGTGTGCATCATCCCCTCTGTTCACCCGCTCCTATCAGGATGTGGGAGTCGCTATATAACCTTGCTCCTCTGTCAGTTTCATGCCGGTCAACAATGTAATCAGAAGCCTTTCTGTGCATGTTCCTGCTACCAGACAACTCTCAGCTAAGTTGGACTTTTGTCCTTGTTTGTTTTTGCTTTTTGTTCCAGTTCACAGCTGCTGTTTCGTTACTGTGTCTGGAAAGCTTTTGTGATCGGAAATTGCCACTCTGGTGTTATGAGTTAATGCTAGAGTCTTAAAGTAATTTCTGGATGGTGTTTTGATAGGGTTTTCAGCTGACCATGAAAGTGCCCTTTCTGTCTTCATGCTATCTAGTAAGCGGACCTCGATTTTGCTAAACCTATTTTCATACTACGTTTGTCATTTCATCTTAAATCACCGCCAATATATGTGGGGGCCTCTGTCTGCCTTTTGGGAAAATTTCTCTAGAGGTGAGCCAGGACTGTCTTTTCCTCTGCTAGGATTAGGTAGTTCTCCGGCTGGCGCTGGGCATCTAGGGATAAAAAAACGTAGGCATGCTACCCGGCCACTTCAAGTTGTGCGGCAGGTTTAGTTCATGGTCAGTATAGTTTCCATCTTCCAAGAGCTAGTTCTCATATATGCTGGGCTATGTTCTCTCGCCATTGAGAATCACGACAATTCTGGTTATATGTATCAGGTCAGTTTTGAGATCCTACCACCGGATCATAACACCCAACACGACCACATCATGCAAATTATGCAACACCAAAAAGCGAATATCTTCCTGATGTGCAGGCGCCATGCACATGGTCAACTGAGTCCAGTATTGAGGTTTATTCTTGGCCAACGGCGTGGCATCAATTCCCCTTAATGGAATAGGATACTGCAAAGGCTCCAAGAAAAAACCACAGCGCCTGGCAAACTCCAAGTCCATCAAATTCAGGGCAGCGCCTGAATCCACAAATGCCATAACCGAGTAGGATGACAAAGAGCAAATCAGAGTAACAGACAAAAGAAATTTAGGCTGTACAGTACCAATGGTGACAGACCTAGCGAACCGCTTAGTACGCTTAGGACAATCAGAGATAGCATGAGTGGGGTCACCACAGTAAAAACACAGCCTATTCTGACGTCTGTGTTCTTGCCGTTCAGTTCTGGTCAAAGTTCTATCACATTGCATAAGCTCAGGCCTCTGCTCAGAGGACACCGCCAAATGGTGCACAATTTTGCGCTCGCGCAAATGCCGATCAATTTGGATGGCCAAGGACATTGATTCATTCAGACCAGCAGGCGTGGGGAATCCCACCATAACATCCTTAAGGGCTTCAGAAAGACCCTTTCTAAAAATTGCTGCCAGGGCACACTCATTCCATTGAGTAAGCACAGACCATTTTCTAAACTTCTGACAATATATCTCCGCTTCATCCTGACCCTGACACAAAGCCAGCAAGGTTTTCTCTGCCTGATCCACTGAATTCAGTTCGTCATAAAGCAATCCAAGCGCCAGAAAAAACGCATCTACATTAAGCAATGCAGGATCTCCTGGCGCAAGGGAGAATGCCCAGTCTTGAGGGTCGCCACGCAACAAAGAAATAATAATTTTTACTTGCTGAATGGGGTCACCAGAGGAGCAGGGTTTCAAAGCAAGAAACAGTTTACAATTATTTTTGAAATTCAGAAACTTAGATCTATCCCCAGAAAACAAATCAGGAATTGGAATTCTAGGCTCTAACATCGGATTCTGAACTACATAATCTTGAATGCTTTGTACCCTTGCAGTGAGATGATCCACACAAGAGGACAGACCTTGAATATCCATATCTACACCTGAGTCCTGAACCACCCAGAGGTTAAGGGGAAAAGAGAGACCAAACACACTGCAAAGAAAAAAAAATGGGTTCAGAACTTCTCTTATCCCTCTTTTGAGATGCATTAACACTTTATGGCCAGCTGTACTGTTATGGACCTGGTGGTTAGGAGCACCCGGAATGACCTGATGAGTAAACTCAAAATCGGGACTAGCTCTGGGGAAGTGGGAACTCTGCTGACCGCAAACCCTACTCCTATCACACACACTAGAAATAGCCGTGGAGCGTACCTAACTCTCCCTAGACACCTCTTCACAGCCTAAGAGCTAACTACACCTAAAGATAGAAATAGAAGCTTTACCTTGCCTCAGAGAAATTCCCCAAAGGTAAAGGCAGACCCCCACATATATTGACTGTGAGTTAAGAGGAAAGTCACAAACACAGGAATGAAACAGGTTTTAGCAAAGGAGGCCAGATTTCACTAAATAGTCAGAGGATAGAAAAGGGAACTATGCGGTCAGCACAAAAGACTACAAAAAAACCACGCAGAGTAAGCAAAAACACTCCCCACACTGACTCACGGTGTGGAGGTGCCACTCTGCACCCCCAGAGCTTCCAGCTAGCAAGGGAATATCATGATAGCAGGCTGGACTAGAAATTAGCAGTACTAAGAAATATATTCAGGAAGCAGTAACAACAAATGAACTAGCAAAGACTTAGCTTCTGCTGGAGTAGACAGGTCCTCAGAGAAGTCCAAGAGAGATCTGAACCAATACTGAGACATTGACAGCTGGCATGAAGTAACGATCTGAGTGGAGTTAAAAAGAGAAGCCAGCATAACAATAAACGAGAGCAGCTGATAAAGCCAACCTCAGTGACCAGCAGTTCCGCTCGAAGCCACCAGAGGGAGTCCAAGAGCAGAACTAACCAAAGTACCATTCAAGACCACAGAAGGGAGTCCGAGAACGGAATTCACAACAGTTACCCTATACACTTCGGCTACCTACCTCCCTGGATGGGGTGAGGACAGATAAGGGTTGATATAGGAGTACAGCAAGGCATGGAAACCCAGTGCCTCCACCTTCAGGAGTAATCCGGGGGACAGGGATAGACTAGGGCATCCCTAGTTCTAGGGACATGGCTAGCGCATACAGTCCCAAGGTACTGCATGACAGTTTGGACAAGACTGAGTTTCATAGAACATTTTTAACCAATAACATGACAGTAAGGTTAATAATATAACTTTCATTACAAAATCTTTTATTTTACTCAAATTAGTTTATACAATATTGAATACATCCCGCATCAAAGACTACTAAATCTAACACTGTGTATGACCTCCATGATTTTTAACGAGAGCACCAAGTCTTCTAGGCATGGAATGAACAAGTTGATGCCATATTGCAGCATCTATCTATTTCCATTATTCAAGAAATACTTATTTTAGAACCTGGATGCTGAATACAGAGTGATGCTCAACTTGTCTCTTTAGAATCCCCAGTAGACGTTCAATTAGGTTCAGATAAGGAGACATTCTTGGCCAATGAATCACTTTCACCCTGTGTTTCTTCAGAAATACACCAGAAATTTGTGTTTCGGATCATTATCATGTTGGAAAAGGGCATGTTTACCAAGGCATAGGCATGGTAGCATCTTTTCTTTCAATATAGAGCAGTACATCTGTGAATTCATGATACCATCCATGAAATGTAGCTCGTCTACACCAGCAGCAGCCATGCAGCTCTCTTAAGGACAATGCCACCACCACCATTTTTCACTATTCATTTGCATGGCATTGATCTAACAGACCCCTGAGTGACATTGTAATGTGTGTGCTCATAGATGTTGCATCACATTGTTCTGTGAAAGGTGCTGGAGACCTGGTACAGAGGTTGACCGCACTTCAGATGTGCAGTTTATGCTACCAAGATTTTTCAGATGCTGATAATGATAATTTATTGTACAAACCAACGGATCATTTTACCAGAAGAACAAGCATATGGGTGATCGGCAAGCTGTTTAGAAAGCACAATTATTGTAAAATGAGCATTCCTAGAAACACATATCTATGATAATGTTGGATATTAAACCACTTAGAGGCACTTCTGGCTTAAGGTTACCTCCCCTTAAAAGTAACCTGTCTCCAGGTTTGGCCGATACCAGTTATGGCCAGCCCCTTTCAGGGCTTATTTACAGCATTCTATAATGCTGTATATAATCCCCCAATCTGACCTGTAAGAGAAGAAAAATAACTTTTATTATACTCACCTGCGGGGCGGTCCGAACCGATGGGTGTCAGGCATGTGGAGGCAACTGAGCATCATTTCCTTGTCTTGAGGCATTTCCACTGAAGTTGGATCAGCCTGTAATTTGATTTTCCACTTTGATTTTGAGTATCATTACAAATCCAGACATCCGTGGGATATTGATTTTGATTCATATTAATATGCTATATGCTTTATTGTTCTCAATGCATTCTACTATGCAATGAATAAAGATTTGCAACTGGAATATTTAATTCAGTGATATCTTGATGTCGTATTTTAGTGTTTTTAGTGTTCCCTTTATGTTTTGAGCTGTGTAGATATCTCTTATCCCAGTCTTTAGAGTGGGATCTCAGCTGTATAAACCAGCAAGCAGCAGCAAGTGATGGTGCAGGCACATTTTCTGTAACTCTACCATCATTGCTATACAATATGTTATGAGGGAAACTACATCTCCTAGCAAGTCCTGAAAATATCCATATGTCAAAAAATGCTTGTACTTGTAGTTCCCAAAGCTGAAGAAAGAAAGTCACCATCATTGAGACCAAACATTGTCTTTAGCAATCATGCCAATGTAATAAGGGATGAGGTTATAGAAAATCCAAGATTCCGAGACACCAGAGAAAATGGGGATAAAACATAACCTTTATTCCATTATTCCCTCCTTAAAAATCACATGGTAAAATACAATTGAGGTAGACGAGTGAAGCAATGTTTCTGCCCAAAAGGGCCTTTTTAAAGCCAGAAGTACAATAAAAATTACAGCCATGGGTTGAGATTATGTATAATTTGAGACTATGTAATAAGTAATGGGGTTCTACATAAGTGAAGACACTATGTAGTAAGCGATGGGGCTATACATAAAAAGGGAAGATACTACAGTATGTAATAAGAGATACATAGTAAGGGAAGACAATATGTAATAAGGGTCAGGAATATATATTATAAGGGATTCTGCTATATATAATATAATAAGAGAGGACACTGTAATATGATACGGTACAATATATAACAAGGGTGGGCACCATATAACACAGGACAGAACTATAAAGGACATTTTCCAGTGCCGTAGTCAGGAGCATGTGGTCATGTGACTGCAAGTATATGATAAATTATGCTATGTAATAAGGGACAGTGCTATATATAACAAGAGATGACAGTTTATAATAAGGGACTGTGCTGTATGTAGTAATGGTGATTTTTTTTTTAGAAAAAAAAGAATATTACTGTTATTATCTCTATGCAAGTCATACTGTGTGGATACCGAATACATATTTACATCTAGTAACTTAACAGTAATGTCTCAACTGATTAGAGTCATTTTCTTTTGCTTCTTCCCCATCTGGTCAGACTTTGAAGCTGACATCGTCCAGCTACGACTCATTTCTGCAGCTTATTTCAGACAATTAATTACCAGACCCTGTCCTGTGTCTTTTCTTCCTCCACCCCAACTCTTTATCAATCTCTGTCCCGTGTCCTCTCTCCCTCTCCAATATTTCATTACCAGTCCCTGCCCTGTGTACTCTCCCTCCACAATTCATTACTAGTCTTAGTCCTATGTAATTCTCCCTCCCACCCACAAATCTGTTACTAGTCCGTCCTGTGCTCTCGATATCACCCCACAATTCAAAACCAGTCTCTGTCCTGTGTTCTCTCTCCATACTCAACTATTCATTACCAGACCCTGCTCTATGTCATCCCTATCCTGTGTCTTCTCTTCCTCCCTTCAATTCATTACTAGTCCCTGTCCTATGTACTCTCATCCCCCTAATTTATTAAAGGTACCTGTCCTTAAACCTCTCCTCCCACAATTCTTTACCAGTCCCTATTCTTTCTCCTTTGCCCCAATTCATTATAAGTCCCTGTCCTTGGTCATCTCTTCCTTCTCCCAATTTATTGCTAGTCCCTGTCCTGTTTTCTCTGTCCCACCGAAATGTATTACCAGTCATTATCCTGTTTTCTCTCTCCTTCCTCCCCCAATTCATTTCCAGTTTCGGTCCCGACACCCCCCCCCCAATTCATTACCAGTCTCTGCCTTGTGTTATCTCTCCCTCCATGTCAATGTATTACCAGTCTATGTCATGTGTTCTTTTTCCCCTTCTCCCAATTCCTTGCCAGTCCCTGCCCTCTGTCCTTTCTCCCACCCCAATTCATTAGCAGTCCATGTCCTGCATACTTTCTTCCTCACTCCACTTAATAGCAAGTATCCTTATCCTCTCTCTCTTCTTCCACACAATTCATTACCAGACCCTATCATGTGTCCTCACACCCACTAGGGTGGTCTCTGACTCCCTCATAGGTCACACCCAGCCTGTATATTAATATTAAGTATGCAGTGGTATGTAATTTTAATATTTACAATATTATCAGTTGATTGTATGGGCTGAAAGGCAACTCTATAAGAGGTAAATAAGTTGTAAATTCTGCACCAGACTCACCCCTGATAATTGTGGAAAAACAGAACAAGGCTAGCTTGGATCAATTACAAAAATCTAAAAGAAGTAGTAGAGAAGAAGACCATTGTGAGGAAGAGGAGTAGTATCAGTGTTTACAGCAGGGACCTGTGACTGATATTCAAGGCCACTGTAGACAGGCAGAAACAAGTATTGGTTTAAAGGGGTTGCCACATGTCACGCTCCAGGTTTCTCTAAGTCTGGTAGCCAGCTGTTGCCATTGGGGTAATCCACGTCTGGTCAGTCATTGGAAATTGATAAGCAAAAAAGAGAGATCCAGGTGTTTTTTTTTATTGTTCAAAGCCGATATGGATGTTAATTGGAATTTTAACATGTACCAACCAATAAAGAAGATTTTTATGTCCGTGGAGCTGGATCTCTCTTCCTTGCTTCCAGCTTTGGGTGTTTTTGGCAGTAACACTATCTGCACTCTGGACAGGACTGGATTCAGGCATTATTGGTGAGCTGAATTTTGTCTCTTCACATCGGAAAATTATACCACATATGACAGCCAATAAAATGAATGGGCATCCATGTAATGCTTGAGTGACCTGGGTTTTCTACAGTGGTGACACTATGATAACTGTGGTTTGTCTTCATAAGACAAGAACTAATAGCTCAATAGGAAGAGTTAAAAGAAGCCAAGAAAATAGCCAAGATCAATTGCATTAAATTGTGATAAGCATGACGCTGCAGACACAAAGAATAGCAGTGGGTACAATTGATGCATTTAAAATTCAAACAGTGAGCTGATCTTATGCTACAAAAGAACACAAGGTATTAAACATGAGACTGGATGTTATTAGAAGTAATGAAAGTAAATATAGAACTGATTTAATGCAGGAAGAAGTTATTATGTAATTGGATTAAGGATTATAGTGAGGAAGGAATTTATTTACTTGCTGTGTAAAATGTGTAATTGGGGATATGTCTCGGTGTGCTTAGGTTTTCTTCCTTTGAATCAATGAGTCCTGATTATGCAGTTAGATTTCCGGATGAACAGGACTGATCCGCAATAAATTAATTAGAAATTACTGTATATATTTTTTTTAAATAGGTTTCATTAGCAAAAATGTGAGAGCACCTACCTGTGATAAAGGATCACTGGTACACTGTGGTTATATCTAGTGCTGAATCTGATGACCACCCAAGAGAAAGAACACAGTGAAAGAATACAGAGGTTATAAACGCTAAACTAAGTAGCATACGACTAACACCAACTAATATTCCTGAAACACAATTCTTTAAGGTTTTAAGACTTAAAAATGTTCCCAGAAGTTACTTTGTAGAATAGGCTGTAACAAATAATCTTTTTGTCTATTTTCTGTCCATTGTCAATGGATGCTTTCCAAAATATCTAGCAACAGAAGGCATTTAATTCAGAAATGACTTATGATCCATTTGTTATCCCAGTAATAAAAAGTTTGGATTGTAAACCTAAAAACAAATTAAAAACGCGGACACCTTTATATAAACCAGTTATACAATATTCTGTTGACTTTTTATGAGTTGGAATTTTTTACAAGATCAACCATTTACCACGTGTAAGTCTCATCTAAAATGTCCGCGTGTTCTTAAATGTTCTACTATGTCCACCACTTTATGACTTTGCCTTTGTATGCATACTTTACAATTCGGGGCTATACTATATTTTCTGTAAAAGTGATCAGGGATTATGATAACTATCATATACAAAAGTTTCAAAATATTTTAAACTTTTATCTAAAGTTTCCTCTAAACTTCACTATAACCATGCCCATTCAGCTCAAATAAGCACACTTGTTTTTTTAGTGGTATTACAGGTTGTTTATGTTGCTTTTATTGTGCTACAGAGTGAACATAAAATAAGCGTGTATTTGTTCTTCTGCCAGGCAATAGAGGATATAACGTTAATTATTGACAGAATTAATCTATAAATCACAGGCTAGTACAATAGTACAGTTATTGAAATGACAGCTATATAACCTAGACGTTCTACAATATGTGTCCTAAGGAGACTACTGACTTATTGCACATAGCTCTAAGATGTTTGAGTCCAACATGATACCGAATGTATTCAAGTCCATCCATAGTATGTCTACTTAAGGCTTCAACGTTAACTATGGAATGACTTCAGTTTAAAAGAATTCTCTTTATTTAGGGACACGATTTGCTAATTGAAAAATGCCTAACTGAAAATAGTGGGGTTCATTTTACGGTTTGTTTAAAACTGATAGAGAAACCCTTCTAATGCAGAAAACAAAAAAAACCCAATAAATTAACAGTTGTTAAGCAAATTATTATTTTTTAGATAGTCTTCATTAAATGTTATTTCTGTTTACAACATATTAATAACCTTCCTCCCTACTCAGCCTCCTATACCTTGATGCCAAAAGACAAAAAAAATAACAATCAATGCCACCAATATACCAAGCCCCAAAAGAGGAGTTCTATATAGGTACAAAAGAATATCAAACCTAATAATTTATTTTCTAACCACATCTGTTTCCATTTCTCCAATCAACCTTTATTCCCAAACCATATTATTATTCTCTCATTGTCTTAGCTCTATTTTGCCAATTAGATATAGAATGATTATCTTTTGATGTTTATATTTCAGTTACCATCAACCTTGACAAAAAAATTACCTTAACACCAACTTCTTTTTTAGATCTGAAGAATAAAACGTCAGTTATAAGTAGCACATAAATGGCGACTCTTCATACAGATAAGAGTATAAAGGAGAATTAAGAGTCAAAACTGGCCAATATAGGGTTACAATTAGTTAAATTTTATTTCAAAAAGATCAAATGCATAAAAATACCATCAAGTAATAAATAATTATATAACAACTAGCAACTACATCCTAAGTACATCAGAACAGCTTTCCAGGAAATGACAGGACACAGGTAAATGCAAAAAACACTACTTCCCAATCATGTGCATATCAGTAAATACTATTCCACCCCCTGAGGAAGCGACGAGACTTGCACGCGAAACGCGCGTTGGGGTTCGCGATCCAGGATCTACACAGGACGCCTGCACACACATGGGTAAATCCATTTAATCATGTTTGTTCCTCATACTAATAATGACGGTTTCATGATGTGTGGGGATTTCTGCAGACAACGCACTTTATAGCAGACTACTTGGTTTAATCACCGCTTGCCACTGATAGCAGGTCCCATATGTGGAATAGTATTTACTGATATGCACATGATTGGGAAGTAGTGTTTTTTGCATTTACCTGTGTCCTGTCATTTCCTGGAAAGCTGTTCTGATGTACTTAGGATGTAGTTGCTAGTTGTTATATAATTATTTATTACTTGATGGTATTTTTATGCATTTGATCTTTTTGAAATAAAATTTAACTAATTGTAACCCTATATTGGCCAGTTTTGACTCTTAATTCTCCTTTATATTCTTTTTTAGATCTGTATAATGTCAATTAAAGGAACAGTTTAGTATGGCTGCGGTATAGTGAGTGATTATTATCCAGGATTGAAGTCACAGAGCCTGATGTCACTAGCTTTGCCATGTTACTGCCGATAAAGTCATCATGCAGTTGTCAGGAATATGGTCTGGGGATCCCCAGTAGGGAACCAGTTCATGCAATTTCATTATAAGGGCTAGAGGTACAAAAAAAAAAAACCTGGAAAGTTGGTGGTGTAGCATAACTAGAAATCACTGGTAATCCCAGCCATGATGCACCTGCGACCAAGAGTGGCCCATAACTGTTATGTCCTGTTTAAGATTCCAAACGGCAGGATATCATGGGAAAAAGTATGTCACTGTCTTTGCAGTCAATATAATGGCTTATTGATTCAAAAAAAATGTAAAAAATGTGCCATGGTATTGAGGGACCTGTTTATAGCGTAGGGATCCTAGAGGGTTATTTTTTGCAGAACTTGGTGCCAAATAAAATCCATTTCACTTCACAGTATCACCTTTTGAACTTAAACCTGTGACCTACAACACTTTGAGAACCTCTCCTCTACAATGGCTAAAGAACTACGAGGAATCGCTCATCAAACACTGGCAACTGAAACATTCTCACAAATACAGCATTCAATTAAATCCACCCAAAAATGTAAGGATGACAATTTATGCATCCAAAGTATAAATTGGCATCCTAGGCAAAAGACAATTCTGTCTATTTCATGTCAATGCCGTTTAATCAGGGTTCTGATCGGATCCTACCACAATTAACACAAGGATGCATATTTATAAGACATTTGCACCAGATTTCTGCCACAACTGCATCATGGAGTGATGGAATGTCCAGTGGCTGAACACCATTTACAGTATATCGAGTTCTGCATTATTTTCTGACACTAGAGAAAGTGGCTTATAATCACACTCTGTGCTCCTTTTTTAAAACGAAAAACTTAACGGAAAACCGGTGGTATACACTATAGTTACAGACAATAGTAATAGAAATATATTGAAACGTACTAATATGACTTAGTAGAAGATCTATTGAAATGTTTTATAAATTCTACAAAGACCTAGTATTTTAACACAAATTTCGAGGTTTATTTCCTTTAGACAAAGAAACACCAATAATGATGAAAATGCAATTTCTTTGCAGTCTAATATATAAGAAACAACATTTATAAACGATCTGTCCCGTCACAATGTCTTACCAAGCTGCGCGATCCTCTTAACTTGTGAGACAAGTCTTGTCACCTGTCACAGAGAAGTGTGGCTCAGAGTTCACATCTTGCACTCCTGCCTGTCAGATATAATGCTGCCGTTCTGCACAAACTCAAATCCCTCTAATTATTTTCTCAAGTACAAATAGATATAGAAGGTTCCACACTGGGATTTAGCTCAGAAATGATTTCTACCTCACCTATTTTTTCTTACTTTTTCAATCTTAATTTCCTTGGCTGATTATCTATATTTTCAGTTACGGTACATACTTGCTTTCTTTTCTATTCACAATTTATTACAAATATAATAAAGGGTATAATTTCTCCATTAATTATATGCCATCAGGTAATAGATAGGAACCATCAATCACTATAGGATACGTAGTGTGGTTCACAATACCATGGAATTTATCTGTATAGTCAGCACATGCTGTAAATAACCCTTGGGGGATTCCTTTTTACAGAAATTCAATCAGTAAATCCAGTGTATAGTTATATTACAGAGGCATACCATATCTAACATATTACATAACATTCAACTAGACTGCAGCTTCAGCTGATCCTGGTATCTGAAAGCAACTGAGTTACTGCTACCATCACAAAAATGCTGATTCTTCCATACAATATTAAATGCATATAGGTGTAAGTGCACCATACAATGAAACTTACAATTGTCAGTCTATCCATTGTCCTACCCTTAGATACTCTGTAGAAAAGTTTTCATCATGCTTCCCTCCTTTCAATTGCTTAATGGTCTTTCCCATATCATTGTTGATGGTATCCATCCAACAAACTCTTGGTCTCCCGTTTCTTTTTACCACTGACCATTCCAAGTAGCATCTCCTTTCCTAATTAATTTTCCCTTATCATATGTCCAAAATAATTATTTTGAATTTGTGTCTGATGATCTTGCCTTCCAGGGACAATTCTGGGTTTAGACAATGTTATGATACTTAAATATTTAAATATAAACTTAATTGTTGATAATGAGATGTTAACTGTCTAGGACAATAAACAGAAATGTTAAGTTATGAACGATAATATTGTGGAGGACAACAGAGTATCCATCAAGAACAGATAGAGGCATCCAGTCTGGATTCAACCTATCTGAGACAATGTGGAGTGGTAGACCATGGAGGCAGAAAATAGCTAAAAGCCAATACCGTAGTTAGTAAATCATCCTCCCTCCCATTTCATCACATTAGACAGATTAATTTGTATTTTTTTCATTCTTTGCCATTAGTGTTAGGGTTGGGGTTGGACTTGGGGTAAGGGTTAGCAATAGAGGGAAAATAGTGGGGAAAAACATCAGCTCACTATTTTTTGTAAGGCTGGTTTCACACTTGCGTTTTTGTCTGCAGCGTTTTTTGCACAAAAAACGCATGCGTTTTTTCCCTATATTTAACATTGAAAACGCATGCGTTTTTTGTACGCATTTGGTCGCGTTTTCAAACGCATGCGTTTTTTTTCTGCATGCGTTCATTTTCAAAAATGCAACCTGTAGTATTTTTTTGCGCGTTTTTTTTGCCGTGAAAAAACGCATGCGTATTTCCGCGGCAAAAAAAGCATTGCTGTCTATGTAAACGCATGCGTTTTTAAGCACATGCGTTTTTTGCGTTAAAAACGCATGCGTTTTTAATGCAAAAAAACAGAAAACACACTGAAAAACCACCCACCACCATCAAGGTGATAAAGGTATCCAAACCCTAACCCTAACTCTACCACCCCTAACCTCACCCCTAACCGTTTAATGAACATTTTCTGACAGTCATAGTGCCACGTATTTAAGTGCCACGTATTTAAGTGCCACATATCACGTATTTCAGTGCCACGTATTTAAGTGCCACGTATTTAAGTGCCACGTATCACGTATTTAAGAGCCACGTATCACGTATTTCAGTGCCACGTATTAACTGCCACGTATTTAAGTGCCACGTATCACGTATTAAAGTGCCACGTATTTAAGTGCCACGTATTTAAGTGCCACGTATTTAAGTGCCACGTATTTAAGTGCCACGTATCACGTATTTAAGTGCCACGTATCACGTATTAAAGTGCCATGTATTTAAGTGCCACGTATTTAAGTGCCACGTATCACGTATTTAAGTGCCACGTATCACGTATTTCAGTGCCACGTATTAACTGCCACGTATTTCAGTGCCACGTATCACGTATTTCAGTGCCACGTATTTAAGTGCCACGTATTTAACTGCCACGTATCACGTATTTCAGTGCCACGTATTTCAGTGCCACGTATTTTAGTGCCACGTATTTAAGTACCACGTATTTCAGTTGCACGTATTTCAGTGCCACGTATTTCAGTGCCACGTATTTCAGTCACGTTTAGGGTTAGGGGTAGGGGTAGGGTTAGGGTTAGGGTTTTCTTGTGTTTTCTTGTGTTTTTCTATAAAAACGCATGCGTTTTACCGCGTTTACATGCGTTTTTTCACACATGCGTTTTTAAAAAACGCATGCAGATAAAAACGCAAGTGTGAAACCAGCCTAACACCTTGCCAGATGAAGTAACATCGCGTGGATGTAGGCGAAATAGAGAAAGGTGGGGGAAGAAACCTCCAACAAAGAAATCAAGAAGTAAAGTTATCTTTTCTGTAAAAAAATATGAAAAAAACTTTTATTCAGTACAGTAGTACATTAAAAAAGACATGGATCCTTGCCATCACAACCTGGAATGGAAACCAACATGTTTCAGCTAAAAACCTTAATCGTGGTATGTAAACTTCAGCAAAGTATAGACAAGCAGTCTTTTCTCAAGTATTACAATCATGCATACCAGTTGAATGAAAACACACGTGTAGAAAGGATTCTTTAAAATTAGGGGAATAAAAACAGAAGACCCGTACAAGCACCATAAGAAACATAAATTGTAGAAATGTCATAATCAGAACTAGGTAAACAGGTAGGTAATGGTAAGCTGTTTCTGCAATAATGGTATTGGCCCAAATAAAGAGCCTAACCAAAATGATGTTTAATGAAACACAATCATACATTTTTTTAAAGCAATCTTTACCGATATATAAGAAAGTGAAGTAGTGAACCATTAAATTAAATTTATATGCTACTAGCTGAAGAGCCCGGTGTTGCCCGGGCATAGTAATTAACTTTGGTTAGTTATAGCACCTCACTTCTCTCATTTTCCCATAACACCTCTCATTTTACCACTCACTTCTCTCGTTTTCCCCCTCACTCCTCTAATTTTCACCCTCACTCCTCTCATTTCCCCCCCTAACACCTGTCATTTTCCTTCAGTATATACTGGTATGTCATCTCCCCTGTATATAGTATATACCTGTATGTCATCTCCTGTATATAGTATATACCTGTATGTCATCTCCCCTGTATAGTATATACCTGTGTGTCATCTCCTCCTGTATATAGTATATACCTGTATGTCATCTCCCCTGTATATAGTATATACCTGTATGTCATCTCCATTGTATAGAGTATATACTGTATGTCATCTCCTACTGTATATAGTATATACCTGTATGTCATCTCCTGTATATAGTATATACCTGTATGTCATCTCCCCTGTATATAATATATACCTGTATGTCAACTCCTCCTGCATATAGTATATACCTATGTGTCATCTCCTCCTGTATATAGTATATACCTGTATGTCATCTCCTCCTATATATAGTATATACCTGTGTGTCATCTCCTCCTGTATATAGTATATACCTGTGTGTCATCTGCTCCAGTATATAGTATATACCTGTAAGTCATCTCCTCCTGTATATAGTATATACCTGTGTGTCATCTGCTCCTGTATATACAGTAGTATATACCTGTATGTGTTCTCCTCCTGTATATAGTATATACCTATGTGTCATCTCTTCCTGTATATAGTATATACCTGTATGTCATCTCCTCCTGTATATACTATATACCTGTGTGTCATCTCCTCCTGTATATAGTATATACCTGTGTGTCATCTGCTCCTGTATATAGTATATACCTGTAAGTCATCTCCTCCTGTATATAGTATATACCTGTATGTCATCTCTCCTATATATCGTATAGACCTGTATGTCATCACCCCTGTATATAGTATATACCTGCATGTCATCTCCTCCTGTATATAGTATATACCTGTATGTTATCTCCTCCCGTATATAGTATATACCTGTATGTCATCTCCGCTGTATATAGTATATACCTGCATGTCATCTCCTCCTGTATATATTATATACCTGTGTGTCATCTCCCCTGTATATAGTATATATGTGTGTGTCATCTCCCCTGTATATAGTATATACCTGCAGGTCATCTCCTCAAGTATATAGTATATACTTGTATGTTATCTCCTCTCGTATATAGTATACTAGACTGTGGCCCGATTCTAACGCATCGAGTATTCTAGAATATGCATGTCCCCGTAGTATATGGACAATGATGATTCCAGAATTCGCGGCAGACTGTGCCCGTCGCTGATTGGTCGAGGCAACCTTTATGACATCATCGTCGCAATGCTGTGCCCGTTGCTGATTGGTCAAGGCCTGGCGGCCTCGACCAATCAGAGACGCGGGATTTCCAGGACAGACAGACAGACAGACAGAAAAACCCTTAGACAATTATATATATAGACTAGATTGTGGCCCGATTCTAACGCATCGGGTATTCTAGAACATGCATGTCCCCGTAGTATATGGACAATGATGATTCCAGAATTCGCGGCAGACTGTGCCCGTCGCTGATTGGTCGAGGCAACCTTTATGACATCATCGTCGCCATGGCAACCATTATGACATCTACGTCGATACTGTGCCCGTCGCTGATTGGTCGAGGCGAATTCGCGGCAGACTGTGCCTGTCGCTGATTGGTCGAGGCAACCTTTATGACATCATCGTCGCCATGCTGTGCCCGTCGCTGATTGGTCGAGGCCCAGACGGCCTCGACCAATCAGAGACGCGAGATTTCCAGGACAGACAGACAGACAGACAGACGGAAAAACCCTTAGACAATTATATATATAGATACCTATGTGTCATCTCCCCTGTATATAGTATATACCTGCATGTCATCTCCTCCTGTATATAGTATATATATGTGTCATTTCCTCCGGTATATAGAATGTACCTGTATGTCATCTCCTCCTGTATATAGAATGCACCTGTGTGTCATCTATTCCTGTATATAGTATATACCTGTATGTCATCTCCTCCTGTATTAGACCTCGTTCACATGTTATTTGCTCAGTATTTTTACCTAAGTATTTGTAAACTAAAACTTGGAGTAAAACAATCAGAGGACAAGCTTATTAGAAACATGTCACCACTTCTGTATTTTTCTACCACTCGTTGTTTTGGCTTATAAATACAGAAGCAAAATACTTACCAAATACTGAACGTGTGAATGTGGCCTTATACACAGCCTCCACCTGCAGCGCTTCACTATTCTCTATACACAGCCTCATACTGCAGCACCTCAATTCTCTCATTTTCCCCCTGACATCTCTCATTTTGCCCCTCACATCTCTATCATGGGGCTTCTCCCTTTCCTTGACGTTATGCCTCACAGAAACAACTCCATTCTAGACACGGCGGATCTAGATGTGGCCTGTGCCTGCTATGCGGAGTGGGCGTGGCTATGTGGAGTGGGCGTGGCTCAATACATACACACACATACATACACTCAACTTTATATATTAGATAAGCTGGCCTAGGGTTTATTAAGAAGTTGGTAAGCACACCACGGTAAGTAATCCCTTTATTCAAGACCCTAAGTGGTTCAGGAATCATTACAATGTCACCCATATATAGATATAACAAGTAAAATGAAAATATCCAAAATAATGGATACTGTTCTGGAAACAAGCAAACTAAAAAATAATAATAAGAGGACTAAATGGTCCATAAGTGAACATAAGACAAGCACAATAATGTATGCTTGAACATGGTGAATCCAAGTGTAGTGAACACGCTGCTGCTTTGATCCCAAAAAGGGATGAAAAAATCGAACCTGTGAAAAAAAGTAAAAGAGTTAAAACTTTAAAACAAAGTGGCAAGGAGGTGTTAAATGTGCCTAAATTTGCTTATAGAAGCCACTATAAAGTAATTTTTAATTTCATTCCAATAGTGCTAAGCTTTTTAAGTGAAATACCCATTTAGATTCACACTGCAATAATGAGTTGGTAACATTCCCTCCCCTTATGTTGGTTTTAACCACATCAATACCCATAACTCGAAGGATGCTACTAGAGCCAACATGTTTGCCCAGAACATGCGCAGCCATTCCAGGGCGACACCACTCTGCTATTGATGAACGCACCATCCAGCAAGTGGAGGTTGCCATTTTGGAAAATCACCATGTAACCATTTGCCACCTAGCCCAAAATGTCAAGATATTAGTGTGGGGTCCGTGGAAAAAATCATCCAAGACCATCTTCACATACATAAGGTATCTGCTTGCTGGGTTCCCCCATCTGCTCTATTGATGATGTGCCATGGACCCAGGAGGACTTTTTCAACAGACTGATCACACAGGATGAAAGCTGGGTCCATCATTATGATCCTGAGACTAAAGTCCAGTTGATGCAATGGAAGCATCATGACTAACCGCCTCCAAAAAAGGCACGTGCCCACCCCTCGGCAGGCAAGGTCATGCTCACAGTATTTTGGGACCAACACAGAGTAGTATTGATGGATTTCCTAACAAAGGGTACCATGATCACTGGGGCATGCTATGCTTCACTGCTGCGGAAATTGCGGAAGGCCATCAAAACCAAGAGACGTGGCATGCACACCAAAGGTGTCCGTCTTCTGCAAGATAATGCACCAGTTCACAACTCACATGTTGCCCAAATGGAAGCATGCTCGTGTGGCTTTGAAATTCTACTGCATCCATATTCACCCAACTTCGCTCCATCAGACTTCCACTTCTTTCCAACAATTAAGTTATTTTTGAAGGGAAAGCATTTTCCAGATGATGAAACTCTGATTTCCGAAGTCACAACGTGGCATTTGGAGCAATCTGTCAACTTCTACAAGCAAGATGTTTACAGTTGCTTAAAGAGATGCAAGAAGTGTGTGTCCTTAGGTGGCACCAATGTAGAGAAGGACTAATAACTGTGCCAAGTTTCATTTCTTTCAGTCCACAGAAAGTGGGTCAGGGGAAATCTTTAATGAACGCCCCTCGTATATCTCCTCATTGGTTATTATATGTAGTTATGAAATTGATTGTCTGTAATGGTGCTTTGGACCATGGCTTAAATATTTTAAGCTCATTAAGAGAATGCCAAGAGTGTGCAAATCAGTCATCAAAGCAAAAGGTGGCTACTTTGAAGAACCTAGAATATAAGACATATTTTCTGTTGTTTCACACTTTTTTGTTAAGTATATAATTTCACGCGTGTTAATTCATAGTTTTGATACCTTCAGTGTGAATTTACAATTTTCATAGTCATAAAAAGAGAAGGTGTGTCCAAACTTTTGGTCTATACTGTATATATATATATATATATATGTATATATGTGTATATATATATATATATATATACACACACAGGGTGGGACATTTATATGGATACACCTAAATAAAACGGAAATGGCTGGTGATATCAACTTCCTGTTAGTGGCACATTAGTATATGTAAGGGGAAGCTTTTCAAGATGGGTGGTGACCATGGAGGCCATTTTGAAGTCGGCCATTTTGGATACAACTTTATTTTTTCCAATGGGAAGAGGGTCATGTAACACATCAAACTTATTGAGAATTTCACAAGAAAAACAATGGTGTGCTTGGTTTTAATGTAACTTTATTCTTTCATGAGTTATTTACAAGTTTATGACCACTTATAAAATGTGTTCAAAGTGCTGCCCATTGTGTTGGATTGTCAATGCAACCCTCTTCTCCCACTCTTGACACACTGATAGCAACACCACAGAAGAAAGGCTAGCACAGGCTTCCAGTATCTGTTGTTTCAGATGCTGCACATCTCGTATCTTCACAGCAGAGAAAATTGCCTTCAGATGACCCCAAAGATAAAAGCCTAATGCGGTCAGATCAGGAGACCTTGGTAGCCATTCAACTGGCCAACGATGACCAATTTACTTTCCAGGAAACTGTTCATGTAGGAATGCTCAGACCTGACATCCATAATTGATGGTATGGTGTGGTATGTGGGGTACAAAGATGGTGGGCCATTCTTCATCAATGAAAACCTCAATGCCACTGGATATCTGAAATTGTTACATGATGATGTGTTGCCCTCTTTATGCACTGAAGATGTCACGTTCCCTGAGTTTTTCCAGCAAGATGGTGCACCACCACATTATGGGTGTCAGGTCCGAGCATTCCTACAAGGAAGCTGACCCCCTTAGACTAGCATTTCTTCAGTAGTGTTGCTATCAGTGTGTCAAGAGTGGGAGAAGAGGGTTGCATTGACAATCCAACACAATGGGCAGCACATTGAACACATTTTATAAGTGGTCATAAACTTGTAAAGAACTCATGAAAGAATAAAGTTATGTTAAAACCAAGCACACCATTGTTTTTCTTGTGAAATTCTCAACGAGTTTGATGTGTCACATGACCCTCTTCCCATTGGAGAAAAATAAAGTTGAATCCAAAATGGCTGACGTCAAAATGGCCGCCATGGACAAACAGGAAGTTGATATCGCCAACCATACCCATTTTATTTAGGTGTATCCATATAAATGGCCCACCCTGTATACACAGTACAGACCAAAAGTTTGCACACACCTTCTCATTTAAAGATTTTTCTGTATTTTCATGACTATGAAAATTGTACATTCACACTGAGGGCATCAAAACTATGAATTAACACATGTGGAATTATATACTTAACAAAAAAGTGTGAAACAACTGAAAATATATTCTAGGTTCTTCAAAGTAGCCAACTTTTGCTTATCAAATACTTATTTTCACCAGTGAATAACAAGTAAAATGAAAATATCCAAGATTAATAGATACTGCGCTGGTAACACACAAACTAAAAAATAATAATAAGAGGACTAAATGGTCCATAAGTGAATGCAAGACAAGTGCTACAGTGTATGCTTGAACATAGTGAATCCAATCCCATAGGTGATGATAAGTGAAGTATAGTAAAGACGCTGCTGCTTTGATCCCAAAAAGGATGAAGAAAGTGAGCCTTTTGCTGTTGCTTTGCTATGCCCCTTGAACTGCAGACTCTTTTATCTAAGAGTCTTTCTTTCTCCCCATTGAATTTATTAAATAAATTTTAACTCACAAAAAAACTATACCTTTTCTGCTGGCAATTGAAGTTTAAGAGTTAACAACTTAACATAAAAAGTTCAACAACTTAACAAAGGAAGAGAAAGATGCTCTTCCTAACCTTAAGTGCAATGACTTCTTTGTCATAAAGGAGGCGGATAAGGGGGGTAATATTGTTATATTGCCAAAAGACATGTATAGTGTCACTGCTGAAGCTAGACATCAACTCCATACCTCTCATTACTAGGCTCTCCCCTCTGATCCGACATCAATATTAAAGGCCCAAATGGATAGACTACTTACAACGGCTTTTAATATGGCATTCTGGACAAAAAAGAAATGGATTTTCTTTCCACCGCTCATCCTGTGATGCCCACCTTCTACTTATTACCAAAGATCCATAAGTCCTTGGAGACTCCTCCAGGTAGGCCCATTGTTTTGGGAATTGGTGGTTTATACGAGCATCAATGTATCTATCTGGATTATTTTTTTAATACTATTCTTATTACCCTCGATATGGAACCTTTGTACACGAGTGTCAGACACAATCTGGGTATAAATTCTGTGAAGTATTTTTTGAATACGCAAATGACTAGGGTTAGGAAGCACCATTCATTCATACTTGAAATGGCTGGTAAGTTGGTTAGCGCTGATGATGCCATAGTCAGCATCACTATTCCAGTCATCTACATGCTTCTTTGATTAGTCTGTGGGAGGAGGAGGCGGTGGTCCCAGAGGAAGAGGAGGAAGCAGAGGAACATGTGGAAGGGATAACAATATCTTAAAGTGCGAGACTGTTGTCGCACAAGCGGCTATCATAGAAGGATGGATTACAGCGATCAAGGGGGGGTCATGGTACCAGACAAACTGTTAGTGAAGGTGCAGGAGCAGACAAACAAATTGAGGAGGATAAGGAGATGGGCACACAACAGTCAGGAGATGAAGAGGATAATGATCCCCTCTCTGCTGTCCATTGTTGGTGAAAGCGGACGTAGGAAGCAAGCTTGAGTGTTACCCTGCCACCAAGACACCATGGACTTTGACCTCATGGAAGCTCCCCACACATGAGTGCCTTCTTGCTGCACTATCTGCAACATGATGCCCATATTGCTAGGGTTAGAAATAGTGCTGACTACTGGGTTGCCACTCTGTTACATTCACGGTACAAAAGTAAATTTTGCCAGATGCATTAAAGGGATGCGAGTATGCTGGAGTATCAAAACACGCCTGTACACAATCTTAAGAGTAATTTTCCTCAAGACAGCAAGTCAAGCACACAGCATGCATTGCAGTTATGGACTTCCAACCCTGGGAATGTTGAGTTGTCAATGCAAGAACATTAGCAGCAGCAGTGTAAGTGGCATTACCAATTTCTGTGAGTCGTTTCACACACACATTTTTTAGACCAACACGTGCACCAGCAGAACAGAGTACAAGTCCGACAGGTTGTGAACGATACCATCAGGGGGAATTTGGACAATTTTGCATTTTGGCCTTCAAAAAATGGAAGCATTACCTGAGCTTGTCTGTCACATCTTGAAGGTTTTGTCATGCCCAGCAGCCAGAATTCTCTCAGAACGTGTCTTTAATGCTGCTGCTGGTGTCCTGACGGATACACGCATTTGGCTGTCCCCTGAAAGTGTAGACTGCCTAAATTTCATCAAGATAAACAAGTCATGTATCTCTAATGACTTTTGCACCCAAGTCGCAGGCTGGACAGACTAGTCGATGGTGTAGATTTTTGTGTGCTGCAGTGATTTTGCGTTATTGCAGTATGTGACACATTTGCCATGGCTTCTGAGCTTGTTGTTGCTACTGCTGCTGATGTTACTAACAACTTTTTGAAATGTGGAGACTCCAAGTTGTGTCTCCATGTGGTGGCTTGCCTGTAATGGAAGGGGTTTCAGAGCCCCATTATATTATTTCAGCTCTGGGGAAATTAGTGACAAATTTTTGGAAATGTTTGGACTGCAACTTGGGTCTATTTCATGTGTGTTGCCTGAATTTGTCGGGTCTCTCAGAGCCCCAGGCCTACAGATGATATGGATGGTGAGGCAACATGATATATGAATACAAAGTTTACTAATAATCAAACTGCACATGACTATCTAAGTCAACCTTAAAATGCCTTGAGTGATGATGTCACAAGAGATTGCTGTGCTACTTGAGAAACCCAGCATGGATCACAGCAAGGCAAGTGGCCATAGGTAAAGGAAGCCTGGCTCTCAAGCCAGCACAGGTGAGTAACAGTGAGTAAAATTAACAAACTACCTAGTAGTTATCAGGTCTAAGGAAGTGGACCCTCTGGGTCACGGCTTTAGAGCCCCCGGGGACGAGTGGACCAGATGATGCCACCCCCTGTACAGGGAGAGTTAGCGACAGGCCCAAGGAGGGTGAAGCCGCAACTGCCGGAGCCAAAGGGACGACTGGAGTTAGAACACAGAGAGAACGGCAGACGGAGGGAAGACGGAACTAGTGAAGTGACTAGAATGGCGGAGGCACTGGACAGATGGAGGCAGCAAAGACTGAGTACTGACCGTTAAGATGCTAGCACTCGACAGATGGAGACAACGGAGACTCTGGACTGGCAGGGTATGGCAGGAACACAGGTCTGGCAAGATATGGCAGGAACGCAGAGCTGGCAGGAGACGGCGGGAACACAGGACTGGCAGGACACAGCAGGAACACAGGACTGGCAGGAGACGGCAGGAACACGGTACCAGCAGGACACGGCAGGAACACAGGATTGGCAGGAGACGGCAGTAAAACAGGACTGGCAGGACACAGCAGGAACACAGGATTGGCAGGACACGGCAAACAGAGACAGTAAGAGAGACACAGCAAAGATAACACGGATCTGAACCTAGGAACCTAAGGGGATGCTGGCAAGCCAGCGAACACAATAGACGCAAAGGCGTCTAAGCAGGGCAGGCGCTGGGAAGAAGTACCCGACGGGCGCCGCCATATTGGAGGCGGAGCCGCCGGGTCACGACCTCCCAGAAGCCCCAGCGACGAAAGGAGCGCGTCTGCGCATGCGTGAAGCACAGAATGGATGAGCGCCGGAAAAGCTGGAAGACAGAGAGCAGGAGGGAGCATCAGGAGCGTGCCGGCCGGACAGGTGAGTATGAGGAAGTGGCGTAACAGTAGGTTTAAAGGGAACCTGTCACCACGTTTTTGGAAGATGGGATAAAAATAGCGTTAAATAGGGGCAGAGGTGGGCGTTACATTAGTGTGTGTGTTATGCGTTTATTACCCACCTAAGTTGCCGAAATAACTTTGCAAAGTCTCCGTTTTCGCCTGTCAATCAGGCTGGTCAGGTCACATGGGCGTGGTGTCTTCACCCAGATTTGGCGTAGTTTTCCGTTGGTGGCGTAGTGGTGTGCGCATGCCCAAAGTCCGGAATCCTCTTCCAGGGGATTTAAAATAGCGCGGTGTTCGTTATTGCATTGGTGATCGGTGGGCGCGGCCATCTTCCTTTGGCCGCGCGTGCGCAGAAGCGGCGCTCTGCTGGCCGCGGCTTCAGGAAAATGGCCGCCGCGATATCCATCTGCGCACGCGCGGCATCCCGCGGCCATTTTCCTGAAGCCGCGGCCAGCAGAGCGCCGCTTCTGCGCACGCGCGGCCAAAGGAAGATGGCCGCGCCCACCGATCACCAATGCAATAACGAACACCGCGCTATTTTAAATCCCCTGGAAGAGGATTCCGGACTTTGGGCATGCGCACACCACTACGCCACCAACGGAAAACTACGCCAAATCTGGGTGAAGACACCACGCCCATGTGACCTGACCAGCCTGATTGACAGGCGAAAACGGAGACTTTGCAAAGTTATTTCGGCAACTTAGGTGGGTAATAAACGCTTAACACACACACTAATGTAACGCCCACCTCTGCCCCTATTTAACGCTATTTTTATCCCATCTTCCAAAAACGTGGTGACAGGTTCCCTTTAAGGATTTACTTATATTTCAGTCTGGTAAATTAAAACAGCTAGCTTCACCACTACTAATAAATAACTTGAATTAAGCAAATATATACAGACATGACCGAAAGTGTTGACACCCTTGAAATTGCTCCAGGAAATAAAGTATTCCTTCCAGAAAATTCTTAAACATATTTTGTTATACAGATGTTTATTTCCTTTGTGTGTACTGGAACATCAGAAAAAAACAGAGGAAAAAAAGGCAATTTGAACATAATTTCACACAAACCCCCAAAATGGGCAAAACAAAATTGTTGGCATCCTCAACTTAATATTTGGTGGCACACCTTTTGGAATAAGTAACGGCAATCAATCGCTTCCTATAACCATCAACAAGCTTCTTACAACTCTCAACTGGAATTTTGGACCACTCTTCTTTTGCAAACGGCTCCAGGTCTCTCATATTTGCAGGGTGTCTTCTCCCAATGCAAATTTAAAACCGCTTTCCGACATCGAGCGAAATAGTACACTGAATAGTATCACTCCCTTTGATGCAGGCTCCGGCGGTGAGCCCAAATCTTCCCCGGCACATGTCAGCTGTTTTGAATGACGATCCACTCATGGTTATTAACCTGTTAAATGCCACTGTCAAACGCTGACATCAGCATTTAACATGCACTTCCAGCAATCATGCCGGAAATCCACCCATCGATGACCCCGTCACATGAGCGCAGGTCACCGATGGGTTGGCAGACCTCTATGGTTGTCACTGCCGGATTGCTATGAGTGCCACCCTATGTAGCAGAGTCGATCGCATTGTGGCAGCTTCTAGTCTCCCATGGAGACTATTGAAGCATGCCAAGAGTGAAAAAAAATGTTTTTAAGAGAGCTGGGAGAGGAGCTCAGTGACCGGAGGTAACCTCTATTAACAGCACCCCGGTCACTGAAGCTCCGCTCCCAAGCAGCTCATTCACCAGTGATTTTCAACCGGAACGATCACATCTTGGCACCGTCAAGGTTGAAAACTGTATATCCCACAGACATTGATTACGGTGTGGGACACAACGATGGACAGTTATGGTATATTGTTGTTTTATTATTTTACTTTTATTACAGGAGAACGAGGGCTTTGCTTGGATTAGGCGTCAGTGTCAATATGATCAATGCATCCCTAGATGAATTCTTTGAGAGGTGTAGTTCGAAAAATGGGGTCACCTTGGGGGGGTTCTGCTGTTTTGGCACCTCATGGGCTCTTCCAGTGGGTCATGGCACCTGCAAACTATAACAGTAAAATCTGGCGCTCCTTCCATTCTGAGCTCTGCCATACGCCCAAACAGTGGTTTATCCCCACATACTGGGTGTAAGCGTACTCAGGACAAATTGCACAATAACTTTTGGGGTCCAGTTTCTTCTGTTACCCTTGAGAAAATACAAAATTGGGGGGAAAAATCATTTTTGAGATAAAAAAATATGATTTTTTATTTTTATTGCTCTACGTTATAAACTTCTGTGTAGCACTTGGTGGTTCAAAGTGCTCACACATCTAGATAAGTTCCTTAGGGTATGCAGCTTTGCTTCTGTGTTCAGGTGAAGCCGAGTGTGGCTTTTGCTGGGACATGCACAGGGTTCATGGGGGCGGAGTGCCCCTGGGGGATTGTTGTTGTTGCAGAGGCCGTGATTCAGTTTCCTGAGCTGTGGAGGAAGCATGCGATCAATTGGAGAAGAGACTCACAGCTGTGACGTAGCCCTGCTCAGTACGACCTACGGGATGAAGACGCCGGAGCATGTGCACTACAGGATGTATAGCGATTGGTCCAAAGCACCTGGAGGTGTGGCTTTATGACGCTGATGAGCAAACATCACCATGACAATAGAAAAAAATAGTGACACAATTGGTGAAGGACTTGTTTACAGTGGTAGGAGATGTTAGAGAGCCTTTGTCTGTATTAGAACAGTCTATAGATGGATGAGTGATCAGGAAATGCGTTTTGTGTCAGTTTAGGACACTTTCCCAGCCCAGCATTTTTTGAACTGTGTTTTTTATATGTGTTATGTGTTTTTTGATATTTAATTGATTGTTTATGTATTCATAAGTGCCGATTGGTTTGTGCTAATGAGGGGGTGGTGTTTTACACTACTTAAGGGGGATTAAGACTGTATTGTGCTGTGCTTGAAAAAGATTTTTGGGATCGAAACGTCGCCACAGAAGGCAGAATAAACTGTGATCTATTTCACCAACGTGTGAGGCGCTGTCTTTTATATTTTTATACAAGTTCCTAAGGGAGTCTAGTTTCCAAAATGGTGTCACTGTTGGGGGGGTTTCCACTTTTTAGGCACATCAGGGGCCCTCCAAACGCGACATTGCGCCCGATCTTAATTCCAGCCAATTTTGCGTTGAAAAAGCAAAACGGTGCTCATTCTCTTCTGAGTTCTGCCATGAGCCAAAACAGTGGTTTACCCCCACATATGGGGTATTAGCATACTCAGGACAAATTGCACAATAACTTTTGGGGTCCGATTTCTCCTCTCCTGCTACCCTTGGGAAAATAAAATATTGGAGGCACAAAGATCATTTTTGTGAAAAAATATGATTTTTTATTTTTACGTCTCTACGTTATATACTTCTGTGAAGCACTTGGGGATTCAAAGTGCTCACCACACATCTAGATAAGTTCAGTAGGGGTTCTACTTTCCAAAATGGTATCAATTGTGGGGGTTTCCACTGTTTAGGCACATCAGTGTCTCCCAAATGTGACATGACATCTGATCTTAATTCCCGCCAATTTAGAGCTGAAAAAGTAAAATGGCACTCCTTTCCTTCCGAGCTCTGCCATGCACCCAAACAGTGGTTTATCCCTAAATATGGCATATCAGCATACTCACGACAAATTGCATAATAACCTTTGGTGTCCAATTCCTCCTGTTACCCTTGGGAAAATAAAAAATTGTGGGGAAAAAAATCACTTTTGTGGAAAAACTATGATTTTTTATTTTTACGGCTTTATGTTATAAAGTTGGGTGAAGCATTTGGGGGTTCAAAGTGCTCACCTCACATCTAGAAAAGTGCCTTGGGGGTCTAGTTTCCAAAATGGTGTCAATTGTGGGGGGTTTCCACTATTTAGGCACATCAGGGGCTCTCTAAACATGACATGGCATCCAATCTTAATTCCAGCCAATTTTGCATTGAAAAGTCAAACGGCACTCCTTCCCTTCCAAGCTCTACCATGCATCCAAACAGTGGTTTACCCCCACATATGGGGTATCAGCGTACTCAGGACAAATTGTACATCAAGTTTTGTGGTCCATTTTCTCCTGTTACCCTTGGGAAAATAAAAAATTAGGGGCAACAAGATCACTTTTGTGGAAAAACTATGATTTTTATTTTTACGGCTCTAGGTTATAAACTTAGGTGAAGCACTTGGGGGTTCAAAGTGCTCACCACACATCTATATAAGTTCCTTGGGGGCACTAGTTTCCAAAACCGGGCATAAATCAGATTAAACCCAGCCTCACTGTCCAAAAAGGCCGCAATAACCACCTTACTTTTACCTAGATGGATTTCGGTGAGTAAAAAGAATTGCGATCTGCCCAAAGAGGAAACATGTACATCCAGGTATGCAGGGTCGGCGTTAGGGCAAGGCAGACTAGGCAGCTGCCTTGGGCCCCCACTCCTTTGGGGCCCCCAGTGGCTACAGCAGAAGCTCCACTGATAATCATAATCAGTGAAGCTTCCGATGTAGAGACTGGTTGAGGACCTGTAGTGACATCACTTGACCTGCCATGTGACTGTGATGTCACCACAGGCCATGTACTCATTGGCCAGTGCACCTGTCCTCCTGCACGGAGCTTCTGAGGGGAGGGAGAGCTAAGACCCGAGCCAGCACCTACGTACCTGAGCCATGAGGTAAGCAGTGCAGCACGCTGTGTGTGCTGCTCCTGGTGATGATGGCTCCTATCAGCAACTCCTGCTCTTGTCGGCAGTTCCAGCAGAAGAGAGGGCAGGGAGGTGTCTGCTGGGACAGTGCTGCTGGGAGCAGGAGGAGCTGCAGCTGATATTGTGGAACATCTCATTCCCTCTAGCATAAAGCAGTTTCTGTATGTGCGGTGTGTGCAGTGTGTGTAATTGATGTGTGTATAGTGTGTGGTGTGTGCTATCTGTGAGCTATATGTATGTGTTTATATGAATCACATGTATCAAATGAGCATTTGTTGTGCAGCATGTGTCTGCCACATATATGTATTTCCTAGCATATCCAGTTTAAACTACTAACACTGACCTACAAAGCCATCCATAACCTTCCTCCTCCATATATTTCCAAACTAATCTCTCAATATCTCCCCTCACGTAATCTGCGGTCCTCCCAAGACCTCTTTCTCTCCTCCACGCTTATTCGTTCCTCACCCAATCGCCTCCAAGACTTCTCCCGAATATCCCCCATCCTCTGGAATTCTGTGCCCCAACACATCCAGTTATCCACTACATTTGGATCCTTCAAAAGAAACCTGAAAACCCACCTCTTCAAAGAAGCTTACAACCTGTAATGACCACACGGCCACCTCAACACCATCGGAGCTACTACATCCCCCGACCTACTGTCTCCTTCCCCATAATCCTGTAGAATGTAAGCCAGCAAGGGCAGGGTCCTCTTCGCTCTGTACCAGTCTGTCATTGTTAGTTTGTTTACTGTAAGTGATATTTGTATTTTGAGGTAACTCCTTCTCATGTACAGCACAATGGAATTAATGGTGCTATATAAATAAATAAAAATAATAATAATAAGTGTGTGCCATGCATGTATGTATGTGTGTGCGATGTACGTGTGTGTGTGTTATGTACGTGTGTGTGCCATGTACGTGTATGTTTCATGTACTGTATGTATGTGTGTGTGCCATGTACGTGTGTATGCCATGTACGTGTGCACTATGTACGTCTGTGCGCCATGTACATGTACTGTATGTATGTCTGTGCGCCATGTACATGTACTGTATGTATGTGTGTGCCATGTACATGTGTGTGCCATGTACATGTGCTGTATGTATGCGCCATGTACATGTACCGTATGTTTGTGTGTGCCATGTACGTGTGTGTGCCATGTATGTGTGTTCCATGTATGTGTGTGTGCCATGTATGTGTCTGCCATGTACATGTACGTGTGTGCAATGTACAGGTACTGCATGTATGTATGTGTGTGCCATGTATGTGTGTGTGCCATGTACTGTATGTATGTATGTGTGTGCCATGTACATGTGTGTGCCATGTACATGTACTGCATGTATGTGCCATGTTCGTGTGTGCGCCATGTACTGTATGTATGTATGTATGTATATTTTTTTTTGCATTATTCTAACTTGTTAATATCATATAAAGTGGCTGGATATAGACACAGTGTGGCGGTATGTGACACACTGTACGTGTCTCATGGTCATTTTTAAATACCGGCTGCACAGACAAGAAGTCATACATATAAACATGTTGGCAATTGTCCAGCGAACGAGCAAAATGCTGCTCATTCATCGGGTGATTGAATTGTTTATGGCAGAACATAAATCATTGTTCTCGGCAGCACATCACCAGTGTAAGCTGCAGATATGCTGCTAAGCAGAGCTGTGGAGTCGGTAAGCCAAACCTCCAACTTAGACTCCTCAACTTCCCTGACTCCCGACTCCACAGCACTGGTCAATACTGAGCATGTGCATAAAGTGCAGCACAGATTCATCTCAGTTAAAAGCAGAGATCCTGAGATCAGGAACAGATCAGACATTTATAGGACATTTCATAACTTTCCCAAATTACTATGAAAAAATTTAATCACATCCTGCACCCAATGTATTATATATAGAGATGGGCGAACCCGAACAGTAAAGTTCGGCGTCCGTACCGAACACCTACTGTTCGAGCACGGACACTGAACATGGACTTCACCTGGATGTCCATGTTACTGTCCAGGTTGAGAACCACTGCTGACTGAGCTGCTGTGAGTGCAGTGTCAGTGACTGGTGGTGATGTCATCAAGGAAAATGATTCCTCCCCCCTGACATGGATTACTGCGTGGGACAGAACAACTGTCAGGTGAGAGATATTGTTGTTTTTTTATTTTAGTTTTATTACAGGAGAATGAGGGCTTTGGGGGAATAGGTGTGGTGAGCATAACTGTGTTTGTTATTTTTAAATAAAAATGTAAAACTGTGTTTAGTCTTATTTCTAATAAAATACTTTATTCTGGCTGTGTGTTTATTTACCATACAACTATAGGTTTAGTAATGGATGAGTGTCTTATAGACGCCTCTCCATTACTAAGCCGTGGGCTTGATGTCACCTGACAATACAAAGATGGCATCAAACCCACAAATATTAACCCTACTTGCCACCACTACAGGGCAAGTGGGAAGAGAATTGGCTCATCTAATAGATGTGCCTTTTCTGGGCAGCTGCGGGCTGCTATTTTAAGGCTGCAGGGGCCAATATCCGCCCCTTATGAGCCTGAGAATACCAGCCCCAGCTGTCTGCTTTAGCAAGGCTGGTTGTCAACAATGGGGTGGACCCCACACCGTTTTTTAAAATTATTTAAATAATTTAAAAAACAGCGTGGGGACCCTTCTATTCTTGATAACCAGCCTTGCTGACAGCTGAGAGTTGCAGCCCCCAACTGCGAGCTTTGCCTGGCTGGTTATCAAAAATAGGGGGGGGGGCAGGCAGTTTTTTTTTTATTATTTATTTACAGCGCAGGAGCCGGCTAATGAATACACCCATCAGCCGCTCCTGCTCTCGCTGTTATTAGCGGCAGCAGGTGTCGGATGATGGGAGTGGTAGTACCATCCACTGACACCAGTGACTGGAGGTAAACTTTATACCTCCGATCACAACTGAGCAATCACACTGTTTTTTGACAGCGTGGGAACTGCGGCTCTCTGACCAGAGGGGATGATTTCACCACCGATCAGAAGCGGTGATTGCCGCGCTGTCTTGCACATGATAGCTTGGAAAACACTGGATGTTTGGGCCCCTCATTAAAGTGAATGGGGTCAGGGTACTGTTCTGGTACCCGAACTTTTTGTAACTGTTCAGCCGAACCCGCCAGACCCGAACATCCAGATGTCCGCCCATCTCTAATTATATACTGTATTTAAGGAGTCAGAGTCAGTTCATTTGATACTGACTCCACCAAAATGAACACTGACTCTGCAGCCATGCAGCTTATAACATGATACTATATGGGGACAGATTGAGCTACCAGTGTCCTGTCCCCATCATTCTTTTTTAGCTGGTGTAAAGAAGTTGAGACACAAGAGCCAAACGCCTTCAATATTGTTGATCACACTCATTGAACGGCCTGAACTTGGTGCATGTAAATACAATCAAAATGTTTGAGTGCCATGGTGAGCATTGGGGGCCTTATTTTATTTTTTGCATAGGGCCCCACTTTGTCTAAAACCGGCCCTGCAGGTACGTAACTTCCCTAAAACCCGGGCTTCTTAGTTTTCTGAAGGTCTGTTTGCGACTACATAGGAATGGACAGGTGCCCACAAAATACCCCTTCTTGCCACAAAAAAATACACTCCCTCTGCAGGAAGACCTGCGCAATGGGTCATCCCACCCAACTGCATAGGTTCCTTGGTAGACTCAGACCCAGATTCCATTGATACCTGACCCCTTGAAGATTGGGGTGTCTTTTTTTTATCTCCCTCATAGAGACATGGCAGCCTCCAGGGAGACAAGGGTCTCATATAGAACAAAGGCTACTTTCACCTTCTCTGAGAGCCCCTTGCTACGAAGCTTGGGATCATTCCACCTAGTATCCATAGACCACCTATGGAACTCGGAGCAATCCTCCTCCGCTTACTGGTCTCCCTGCTGAAGCCAACAAAATTTAGACTCAGCCAAAGAGACACAGTCGGTGTTATCATAAATTAGACTCAGAGCATTAACAATTCCTCATCTGTCGGAAGCGACTGGGAATCGGGTGGGAGAGAAAATGCCCTGGTACCTGAGGAATAGGAATGTAAATTAAAATATAGTTTGCAGTGAACCTATCCGGCAAGGCTATCTTGGGTTCCAACAGGGATTGCCCAGAGGCAGCGGACACTAAGCCTGGAGTTGATGGAGGCTGCAAGGCACCTGCATGCAAGTCTGCAACTTCTAGGCTGTTGTAAGTGTTTGTAACTGCCCAACCAGATCAGCCACAGGATCCGTAGTTGATTCAAAAAGGTAAGGGCTAGTGATAATGTCACCATACTGTAACTGGATTTCCCAGGCAATGGGTTCCTTCCTTGTTCCTAAAACTACAATCAAACAAATACACTCAAAAAACAACAGAGATGAAATCAAGGGAACAGTAGGAGGGACAAACCAAATGGCAAAGGATTAGAATAAACACACAATACCAAATCCACTCAGATATCTCCTGTAAACAACACCAACCTGCTGCTATTAATCAAGACTACTCCTTTAACACTAAACCAGGAAGTTGAAAACTATCACCAGCAATTCCATAGCGGAAGTGGTGAGCATGCAAACCTAAGAGGAGTGGGCAACACAGAACAGCTGAGACAATTCATGATAGAGAGCTCCAGGAGATAGACAGAAGTGATTAACTCTTGCAATAACAGAGAAAAGGAAGACCTGCACTGCTAAAAGGAAGGTGAAGCAGATCTAATACGTGCAGTGGTTTGTGCAATCGAATGCTGCAATCTTCTGGCCTGTCTCTGTCACGGAATCCCTGTGACACCTCCATAGTAAAATACATAATTAGCACAGAAAAATGTATATACACATGGGGAGTTTTTTTTATATTACCAGTAAGAACATATTTTTCGGTAAATTTATAAAATTTCTTTGATAAATTATTACAGTTGAGATTGAAATTTCTTTTATATTTCTTTTAACATATCAGCACAATTATCTCTAGTTGCAGCTGAACATGTATCTCTACATTCCCCACCACACACCAAAGCAAAAATTAATCACACTCATTTTCTGGAACAGTAAGGGGTACGAGTAGAATCATTTAATAATGGAAAATATGACAAAAGTAATCTAATTAGCTAAAAATCTCATTACCATGGTAGAGTTGGGTTTATGCAGTGTAATGTACTATTAATAATGCTATTATATGTAGCTTCTTAGTAATCTTTGACAAATAAAATGTTGCTTGTTATTAAATAGCAGATAATATACACGAATTCCTACAGAAAAGAAGAGATTCTAGTTATACAATTGCAGCAAATCTAAACTATATGGAAGATTATTATTTTCAATTATCTGGAAAAAGTATAGAGGTCCCTCAAGTACCAGTGGCCTAAAGTTACTTTTTTTTTTTTTTTTACAAATGTGTTTCCTGTAGCATTGCAATGCAAAAAAACATTTAAAGAGGTTATGTCACCAGTTCAAAAATGGACAGTCATATTTTATTCATGAGAATACTCCTTTGAGTATTCTATTCTGTTTGTTTTTTAACCCCTTAGTGACAGAGCCAATTTGGTACTTAATGACCGAGCCAATTTTTACAATTCTGACCACTGTCACTTTATGAGGTTATAACTCTGGAACGCTTTAACGGATCCCGCTGATTCTGAGGCTGTTTTTTCGTGATGTATTGTACTTCATGTTAGTGGTAACAATAATTCGATATTACTTGCTATTATTTATGAAAAAAATGGAAATATGGCGAAAATTTTTAAAATTTAGCAATTTTCAAACTTTGTATTTTTATGCCCTTAAATCAGAGAGATATGTCACACAAAATAGTTAATAAATAGTATTTCCCACATGTCTACTTTACATCAGCACAATTTTGGAAACAAATTTTTTTTTGTTAGGGAGTTATAAGGGTTAAAAGTTGACCAGCAATTTCTCATTTTTACAACACCATTTTTTTTTAGGGACCACATCACATTTGAAGTCATTTTGAGGGGTCTATATGATAGAAAATAACCAAATGTGACACCATTCTAAAAACTGCACCCCTCAAGGTGCTCAAAACCACATTCAAGAAGTTTATTAACCCTTTAGGTGCTTCACAGGAACTGAAACAATGTGGAAGGAAAAAATGAACATTTAACTTTTTTTTGCAAACATTTTAATTCAGAACCATTTTTTTTATTTTCACAAGTGTAAAAACAGAAATTTAACCATAAATTTTGTTGTGCAATTTCTCCTGAATACGCCGATACCCCATAAGTGGGGGTAAACCACTGTTTGGGCGCACCGCAGAGCTTGGAAGAGAAGGAGTGCCGTTTGACTTTTTCAATGCAGAATTGGCTGGAATTGAGATCGGACGCCATGTCATGTTTAGAGAGCCCCTGATGTGCCTTAACAGTGGAAACGCTCCACAAGTGACACCATTGGAAACTAGACCCCTTAAGGAACTTAACTAGATGTGTGGTGAGCACTTTGAGCCCCCAAGTGCTTCACGGAAGTTTATAACGTAGAGCCGTGAAAATAAAAAATCTAATTTTTTCTACAAAAATGATCTTTTTGCCCCCAAATTATTATTTTCACAAAGGTAACAGGAGAAATTCGACCACAAAAGTTGTTGTGCAATTTCTCCTGAGTACGTCGATACCCCAAATGTGGGGGTAAACCACTGTTTGGGCGCACCGCAGAGCTTAGAAGAGAAGGAGTGCCGTTTTACTTTTTCAATGTAGAATTGGCTGGAATTGAGATCGGACACCATGTCGCGTTTGGAGAGCCCCTGATGTGCCTAAACAGTAGAAACCCCCCACAAGTGACCCCATTTTGGAAACTATACCCCTTAAGGAACTTATCTAGATGTGTGGTGAGCACTTTAAAGCCCCAAGTGCTTCACAGAAATTTATAACGTAGAGCTGTGATAATAAAAAATCCTTTTTTTTTCCTCAAAAATGATTTTTTAGCCTGCAATTTTTTATTTTCTCAAGGCTAACAGGAGACATTGGAGCCCAAAATCTGTTGACCAGTTTGTCCTGAGTACGCTGATACCCCATATGTGGGGGGGGGGCACTGTTTGGGCACCCATCGGGGCTCGGAAGGGAAGGAGCGCCACTTGGAATGCAGACTTTGATTGGATGGTCTGCGGGCGTCATGTTGCATTTGCAGAGCCCCTGATGTACCTAAACAGTAGAATCCCCCACAAGTGACCCCATTTTGAAAACTAGACCCCCCAAGGAACTTATCTAGATGTGTGGTGAGAACTTTGAATGCCCAAGTGCTTCACAGAAGTTTATAATGCAGAGTCGTGAAAATAAAAAATATTTTTTTTTCCACAACAAAGATTTTTTAACCCCCAAGTTTTTATTTTCAGAAGGGTAACAGGAGAAATTGGACCCCAAAAGTTGTTGTCCAATTTATCCCGAGTACGCTGATGCCCCATATGTGGTGGTAAACCACTGTTTGGGCGCACGGCAGAGCTCAGAAGGGTGGGAGCACCATTTGACTTTTTGAGTGCAAAATTGGCTGTGGCGTTTAGAGACCCCCTGATGTACCTAAACAGTGGAAACCCCCCAATTCTAACTCCAACCCTAACCCCAACACACCCCTAACCCTAATCCCAACCCGATCCATAATCCTAATCACAACCCTAACACCCAAAACACCCCTAACCCTAATCCCAAAGCTAACCATAACCCTAATCAAAACCCTAAACCCTACACACCCCTAATCCTAATCTCAACGCTAACCTCAAAACCTAACCCTAATCCCAATACACCCCTAACCCTAATCCCAACCCTAACCTTAACCCTAATCCCAAACCAAACCCTAATCCCAAATGTATCCCTAATGCCAACCCTAATCCAAACCCTAATCCCAACTCTAACCCTAACTTTAGCCCCAACCCTAGCCCTAACCCTAACTTTAGCCCAAACCCTAACTTTAGCCCTAAACCTAGCCCAAACCCTAACCCTAACTTTAGCCCCAACCCTAACCCTAGCTCTAACCCTAATCCTAGCTCGAACCCTAACCCTAGCCCTAACCCAAGCCCTAACCCTAGCCCTAACCCTAAGGCTATGTGCACACATTTCGGATTTTGCTGCGGATCCGCAGCGTTTACGCAGCAGCGGGTCCGCAGCAGTTTCCAATGAGTGTACAGTACAATGTAAACCTATGGGAAACATGAAAAACGCTGTGCCCATGCTGCAGAAAAAACCACGCAGCGGTTTTACACCTGCTCCATAATAGAAAACCGCAGGTGTAAAACCGCAGGGGAATCCGCGCAAAAACCGCGGTACATCCGCGCTAAATCCGCAGGAAAAACGCAGCATTTTGGCCCTGCAGATTTATCAAATTCGCTGCGGAAAAATCCGCAGAGGACCATTCTGCGTGTGCACATATCCTAACCCTACCCCTACCCCTAACCCTAATTGGAAAATAGAAATACATAATTTTTTGATTTTATTATTTTTTCCTTACTAAGGGGGTGATAAAGGGGGGTTATTTACTATTTTTTTTATTTTGATCACTGTGATAGGATCTCACAGTGACCAAAATAAAACAAGAGGAAGAATCTTCCTCTGCCGGCCGGCAGATCATGGCGGGCGCACTGCGCATGCGCCCGCCATTTTCTTACCAGAGCAAGAAGCCGGTGGCCAGCAGAAGAAGCAGGAGGACCCAGGGACACCGGTAAGTATAAAAGGGTCCCCGAATCCCCCTATTTCTCTGTCCTCTGATGTGCGATCACAACAGAGGACAGAGAATGACATCGCTTTTTTTTTTTGCGGTCGCCAGTAAACAGTTAATTACCGGCGATCGCAAAACAGGGGTCGGTAAAAACCGACCCCGATCATGTTATTTGGGTCTCGGCTACCCCCGGCAGCCGAGACCCCAAAGATCTTCCAGGTGCCGGGCGGCGGGCACACTGCGCATGCGCCCACCATTTTTTTCCCGGAAAAAGATGGCGGCGCCCATCGGGAGCCACGAGGAGCACCGGGGGAGATAGGTAAGTATCGGGGGGCGATCGGGGACCCCATTTCTCTGTCCTCCGATGTGCGATCACATCGGAGGACAGAGAAATTAAATGGCAAATCGTGTTTTTTTTTGTTGCGACCGCCAGTAAACGGTTAATTACCGGCGATTGCAACTCGGGGGTCGGTAAAAC
The DNA here is from genome assembly GCF_051348905.1 of Ranitomeya variabilis. Classification (NCBI taxonomy): domain Eukaryota; kingdom Metazoa; phylum Chordata; class Amphibia; order Anura; family Dendrobatidae; genus Ranitomeya; species Ranitomeya variabilis. The sequence goes on from NC_135232.1 coordinate 397,930,256, forward strand.
CCCCCCGAATCATGTTCTCTTGGGTCTCGGCTACCCCCGGCAACCGAGACCTCAGAGAAAATCTGACTCTGGGGGGCGCTATTCACTTTTTCCACAGCGCCGGTAATTAACGGCGGTGTGGTTTAAGTACCCTTAACTGCCGCCGGTAAAAGGCGTATGTTCGGTCGTTAAGGGGTTAAAGTCTGCCATATGGTTCCAGGTATTTGGACCATTTTAATTAGTGCAAATTTTAATGTTCTTTGCCAGGGGAGTTTGGTACACAGGGCTCTTTGGAAACGATGAATGAAGCTATGACAGCCACTGATGTTTCTTCATTAGTGACAGTTTTCTTGCGTCCACATTGTGTGCAAATCCAACGCTGAACCTGTTTCACGAAATTTGGCAAGCAGTTTGCTAACTGTAGAATGGGAAATGGGTGGTCTCGTAGAGTGTCTTGCATTAAAATCTGCTGCAATGACCCGGGTACTGCATTCACCAGACATCAACACAATTTCTATCCACTCTTCATGTGCTAACCTCTGCAACATTTCAATGGCTGTAAACAAAGAATAAAAAAAAAAAAAAAGTTGGATCCAAAATGGCTGACTTCAAAATGGCCACCATGGTCACCACCCATCTGGAAAAGTTTGCCCCCTCCCATATACTAATGAGCCACAAACAGGAAGTTGATACCACCAACCATTCCCGTTTTATTTAGGTGAATCCATATAAATGGCCCACCCTGTATATACATATGTCATTGACACACACACACACACATATATATATATATATATATATATATATATATATATATATATATACATATTTATATTTCATGGAGAGTTAGGTAGCAGAATAGCCCATAATTCAAATGCCGGTTTTTGTAATATCATTGCAGAAGCCGCGCAATTTTCTTCACCAGAGAGGGAAAGACAGTGACGGAGGGCAGCAGGGGCGGATTATAATAGGGTGAATCTGGGCAGTAGCCCAGGGCCCAGTGGTGTGGGGGGGCCCTGGGCTACCGCTCAGATTGTCCGCCACCATCAGGGCATTACTGCCCTGACTGGCGTATGGGCCCGGTGGGCAGAGAGGGGGCCCGCATCGGGCCCCATCTCATCTGCTCACCGGGCCCCTACCAGCGTTGCAGCAGTTTCACCTATTTTCTTCACCAGAGAGGGAAAGACAGTGACTGAGGGCAGCAGGGGCGGATTATAATAGGGTCAATCTGGGCAGTAGCCCAGGGCCCAGTGGTGTGGGGGGCCCTGGGCTACCACTCAGATTGCCCGCCACCATCAGGGCATAACTGCCCTGACAGGCGTATGGGCCCGGTGGGCAGAGAGGGGGCCCGCATTGGGCCCCGTCTCATCTGCTCACCGGGCCCCTACCGGCGCTGCAGCAGTTTCATCTATTAGTGAATTGAGTCAGACACTGGGGCAGATTGCTAGACACACTGGGGCAATATGCTGGACTTACCCGGGCAGATTGCTGGACACACTGGGGGTAATATGCTGGACACACTGGGGCAGATTGCTGGACACACTGAGGCCAATTGGAGGCTGGCAGCTGAAGTTGTCCGCAGGCGCAGCGCACACGTCGCCAGCGTCTGATGTCATTGTCAGTCGCCGGCGAGTGCGCGCTGCTGGAGGGAGCTTCGCCGCTGGAGCGCAGGTCAGGTGAGGAGAACTTGTTTGTTTTGTTTTTTTTGCGAACGGCAATCTGAGGGGCCCGGGCCAAAATGGCAATATGCTGGACACACTGGGGCAGATTGCTGGACACACTGGGGGCAATGCTGGACACACTGGGGCAGATTGCTGGACACACTGGGGGCAATGCTGGAGACACTGGAGCAGATTGCTGGACACACTGGGGCAGATTGCTGGAAACACTCAGGGCCATGCTGGAGACACTGGGGCAGATTGCTGGACACACTGGGGGCAATATACTGGAGTCAGACACTGGGTCAGATTGCTGGACACACTGGGGCAATATGCTGGACATACTGGGGCAGATTGCTGGACACACTGGGGGTAATATGCTGGACACACTGGGGCAGATTGCTGGACACACTGAGGCCAATATTGGAGACACTGGGGCAGAGATGCTGGACACACTGGGGGCAATATGCTGGACACACTGGGGCAGATTGCTGGACACACTGCGGGCAACATGCTGGACACACTGGGGGCAACATGCTGGACACACTGGGGCAGAATGCTGGACACACTGGGGAGAATAAGCTGGAGACACTGGGGGCAACATGCTGGACACACTGGGGCAGATTGCTGGACACACTAGGGCAGATTGCTGGACACACTGGGGGCAGGATGCTGGACACACTGGTAGCAGGATGCTGGACACACTGGGAGCAGGATGCTGGACTCACTGAGAGCAGGATGCTGGACACACTGGGAGCAGGATGCTGGACACACTGGGGGCAGGATGCTGGACACACTGGGGGCAGGATGCTGGACACTCGGGGCAGGATGCTGGACACACTGGAGGCAGGATGCTGGACACTGGGGGCAGAGATGCTGGACACCGGGGCAGAGATGCTGGACACACTGGGGGTAGGACTGGAGACAGATGGGGCAGGATTGGAGACATGGGCAGAATGTAGATACGGGGCATGATTGGAGACATGGGGCAGAATAAAAGACATGGGGCAGGATTGGAGACAGATCATGCAGGATCATGGGGAAAGATGGATACGATGGAGACAGATGAGGCAGGATGGGGAGATCATATGGGGCCGGATGGGGAGATCATATGGGGCAGAATGGATACTCATGAGGGCAGGATGGGAGAACATATGGCTGGAGCCAGGAATGAGATACACGGGGCCAGGATGGGGGATATTATTATTACCATAGGGGCTAATTAAGGGATATTATTACTGCAGTGATGCATTTATTTTATTTTTTGAGGACTGTTTTAAATGGGGGGGCAGGCCTGTTACTGTGTAGAGTGACACTATGTTGCCTCTTTTTCTTCATGTGGTGTAATGTAGAAGTTGGGAAAAATTAAGTAATGTGTTCTACAAGCGGAGCTCGAGATAACTGTGTTATTTTCTGCAGAGACTAGTCCTGGCTGGATGAAGTGATGGCCATCTGTGCTGGATGAAAGATGAAGGACTTCACCTAGAGATGTCACTGGTGAGTCAGTGTTACCTATACACTGACACTATACATTGTATACTATATACTGAACTGAAGGGTAAATTGACTAGATCAATGGATGATTGACAGGTTCTAGTTTCACACAGCAACTATTTTTCTGGAATAATCTGGTTCAGGAATATGATGACCCCGTCACATGACCCTGTCACATGACCCCATCATATGACCGGGGAGCCCACAGTGTCTGAACAGCCCGGGGCCCTGGCTACCCTTAATCCACCCCTGCAGGGCAGAAATTAGTAGCCTAGAAAGGGACCATTGTTATTGGCCCCCCCCAGCTAAAAACATCTGCCCCCAGCCACCCTAGAAAAGGCGCATCTGTAAGATGTGGCAATTCTGGCACTTAGCCTCTCTGGGTGCCAGAATTGCCACAGAAACACCGGCTGGGTGCTGGTATTATTAGCCAGGCGGGTCAATATCCATGGCCCCTTCCTAGGCTGTGAATATCAGCACATAGCTGTCTGCATAGCCTTTCTGACTATAAATTATAGAGGGACCCCACGTCATTTTTTGGGGTGTCCCCCTATTAGAATAGCTAAATATACAGTACAGCTGTGGGCTGATATTCATAGCTTGGGAAGATCCTTGGGTATTAACCCCTTCCCATGCTAAAAATATCGTCCCCGGCCACTGGCTTTCCCTCTCTGGTGAAGAAAATTGTGCAGGAGACCACGCAATTTTTTTTTCGCTTGTAGGATGGAACTTGTGGAGCCAATAAATAGGCTTCCACATTATTTATTCATGATTTTCTGGCCCGGGATCCATTATATGTCCATTTTGCAAGCCGGCAAGAAAATCTCACCATACGGATGCCATAGGGATGTCACACAGATGTCACACGGATGCTTAGATGCGAGAAAATCACATCCTCGCATTGCACACGGATGACATACGGATCACTGTTCAGGAAACTTTGATACGATTCTCTTCCGTGAAAAACGGACCGATTTTTTATACGTTATGTGTGACTCCAGTCTTTGTCTCAGCTGTCCAACCACCTGTAATCAATGAGGGTTAATTATATGTGTATATATATGTGTTTAACACAAGGTTTCCCCACACAATTTCCCTGATGGAGCTGTGTTCCACAGTGATACGTGTGGTGTGTCTGGGATCTCGCAACTGATGGGTTTTAGTGGGTAACTGTACTCCTATTTTGTGTCTGTCTTTAGCATTTTTTATCATATGATGACATCTGTGTGATTGAAGGGATTGGACCCAGGGTGCATATGGTTGCCACAAACAACCTAGTTTATAGCAATTGTGTAATGGGAAGTAATTGTATTATTTATTCTGACTTTATTACACTTTATTTGCATTCAGCACCTTATGGGTTATAAGAACTGTGTCTCTGGACCCCATTTTCTGAGTGCCCAGGAGATTTTTCATGGATCATTCCTTTGTTTACTTTCATACTTTGGTCACTGAATATATTAGAATGCCTATATGACAGATCGATACATGTTATCTCGTATACAAATCAGGTTGTGTCATGGTTGTTTTTATGTCAATTTAGATGTTTGATTAATAAAAAATGTTTTATGGTCATGATATGAGGTGTGCGCATCACTCTTGCATACCTTTTTTTTTCTCTAAGGCCAGTCTCACACGTCCAGATAATTCCGGTACCAGAGAAAATGGTACCGGAGTTATCCGTGTCCGTGTGTCCATGTGCTCACGTGGCACATCAGTGTGGCACACGTGCGGCAGCCGTGTGCCGCCTGAGGACCACACGGACCGTGCAGGAGAGACAGCGCTACAGTAAGCGCTGTCCCCAGCGTGTGGTGCTGAAGGCGGCATTCATCTCTTGTCCCCTGCAGCGCTCGCAGGAGAGAAGAGATGAAAAATCAATTTTTTTTTTTTTTTGTTAAAAATAAAGTTTGGAGGTCACCTTCAATTGATGTATGGTGCTGCTCCCCATTATTATTTTGTTCATTTAGCTGTGCATCTTTTCCTCTTTTTGGCTGCTGGATTGCCGGTGGGTGGCGCTCATAGCAAATGAGCAATTCTGCCACATACAGGCGATCTGATCATCACCTGTATGTAGCAGAGCCGATCGGGTTATGGCAGCTTCTAATCTCCCATGGAGACTATTGAAGCATGCCAAAAGTAAAAAATAAAAAGTTTAAAAATATTTAAAAAATAAAAAAATATAAAAGTTCAAATCACTCGCCTTTCGCCCCATTCAAAATAAAACAATAAAAAAAATCAAACATACACATATTTGGTATCACCATGCACAGAATCGCCTGATCTATCAATATAAAAAAAGAACTAACCCGATTGCTAAATGGCGTAATGAGAAAAAAAGTAAAAACGCCAGAATTAGTTTTTTTTGGTTGCCCTCAACATTGCATTAAAATGCAATAACGGGTGATCAAAAGATCGTATCTGCACCGAAATGGTATCATTAACCCCTTCACCCCCGGAGCTTTTTCCGTTTTTCCGTTTTCGTTTTTCGCTCCCCTCCTTCCCAGAGCCATAACTTTTTTATTTTTCTGTCAATTTGGCCATGTGAGGGCTTATTTTTTGCGGGACGAGTTGTACTTTTGAACGACAACATTGGTTTTACCATGTCGTGTACTAGAAAACGGGAAAAAAATTCCAAGTGCAGTGAAATTGCAAAAAAAGTGCAATCCCACACTTGTTTTTTGCTTGCCTATTTTGCTAGGTTCACTAAATGCTAAAACTGACCTGCCATTATGATTCTCCAGGTCAGTACGAGTTCATAGACACCTAACATGACTAGGTTCTTTTTTACCTAAGTGGTGAAAAAAAATTCCAAACTTTGCAAAAAAATAAATAAATAAAATTGCGCCATTTTCCGATACCCGTAGCGTCTCCATTTTTCGTGATCTGGGGTCGCGTGAGGGCTTATTTTTTGCGTGCCGAGCTGGCATTTTTAATGATAGCATTTTGGTGCAGATACGTTCTTTTGATCGCCCGTTATTGCATTTTAATGCAATGTCGTGGCGACCAAAAAAACGTAAATCTGGCGTTTCGATTTTTTTTTTCATTACGCCGTTTAGCGATCAGGTTAATGCTTTTTTTTTATTGATAGATCGGGCGATTCTGAACGCGGCGATACCAAATATGTGTAGGTTGGGGTTTTTTTTTATTGATTTATTTTGATTGGGGCGAAAGGGGGGTGATTTAAACTTTTATATTTTTTTTATTTTTTTCACATTTTTTTTAACTTTTTTTTTTAACTTTTACCATGCTTCTATAGCCTCCATGGGAGGCTAGAAGCAGGCACAGCCCGATCGGCTCTGCTACATAACAGCGATCATCAGATCGCTGTTATGTAGCTAAAATGCAGGTGTGCTGTGAGCGCCGACCACAGGGGGGCGCTCACAGCCACCGGCGATCAGTAACCATAGAGGTCTCCAGGACCTCTATGGTTACAATGTACAAGCATCGCCGACCTCCGATCATGTGACGGGGGTCGGCGATGCGCTCATATCCGGCCGCACGGCCGGATGCGGTAGTTAAATGCCGCTGTCTGAGTTTGACAGCGGCATTTAACTAGTTAATAGCGGCGGGTGATCGCGATTTCACCCGCCGCTATTGCGCGCACATGTCAGCTGTAAAAAACAGCTGACATGTCGCGACTTTGATGTGCGCTCACCGCCGGAGCGCACATCAAAGCGGGGGTCCCGACATGTGACGTACTATTCCGTCACATGTCGGGAAGGGGTTAAATACATCAGCTCGGCACACATAACAAAGCCCTCAACCAACCTGAAATCACGAAAAATGGAGACGCTATAGGTATCGGAATACGGCACAATTTTATTTTTTTTTTACCAAACTTTGGAATTTTTTTTCTCCACTTAGATAAAAAAGAAGATATGTTTGGTGTCTATTAACTTGTAATGATCTGGAGAATCATAAGGGAAAGTCAGTTTTAGCATTTAGTGAACATAGTAAAGAAGCAAAACAAAAAACAGTTGAGGAATTGCATTTTTTTTGTAATTTCACCGCACTTAGAATTTTGTGCCCATTTTCCAGTACATGATATGTTAAAAGCAATGGTATCATTTAAAAGTACAACTCGTCCTGAAAAAAAAAGCCCTTACATGGTTATAGTGACCAAAAAATTAAATAGTTATGGCTCTGGGAAGAAGGGGAGCAAAAAACGAAAACACAAAAATGAAAATACCTCTAGGGGTTAAGGGGTTAAAGCAGGTGTTGAAAATGTCTTACCGTTTCCATCCAAGCACGTGCTGTTCAATATTGTTGAATATATTCCGCAGTACGCCTGAATTTCTCGCTGTATGTTCTCTGTAGTGCTTGTCGTGTTCGTGCCTTGATACTGTACATCCGACCTTTCAAATGGCTGCAAAGGAAAAATCCGGCAGTGTTAAATTAGGTGATCTTGGAGATTACTATGTTATCAAAGAATGCTTCAATACACGGTTTAGCCGGCAGATTTCGACCTCCAAACTTCTTTAGAAACTCACTAAGGTGCTTCTTTAAGGACTCAGTTTTCCAATAAGTTTTCCAATAAGTTTTCACAATGAAACACACTCCTTCAAACTGAATGTGTAGATTGCTAAAAAATTAAGAAGGACTTCGGCAAGACTGAAATGCAAGCAACAAATAAACTGCATGCAGCAAGTCTATATTGTAGTGGAGAAGATCGGCAGGTGACAAGTCGGCAAGACCACTCAGGGAGAGGAGGTTTCTCATCGTTCTCACTGAGGTTTATTGCACCCTCATGAACCAAAATATGTACAATCCTAATTTCAGTACGGTTGGATGTCTCTTTTTGAAGGTATAGCAATTTTTCCAGTTAAAGTAGAGAGTGAATCACCATGTAATTGATCTCAAAAGTCTTGAATTGGGTTTGTATATCACATAAAATCCCTATAAAATACATTACATTACAAAATAACGTATTATATATACATGACTAGAGAGTATATGATAACAGCATGCATACAAGGTTGAAAATACACCAAAACAGGACTAGAGTATAAAATCCAAAGAAGCTAGAGACAAAAAGGTTCTTGTTATCTTCCTGTCAGTATGTGGCAGTGTTGATCCTCATCCATCTGTGACCTGAGAAGAAAAAAGCTGAAATCGGACTGACCTTTCCCGGCGCCTGCTCACTGCAGTACTTTGCTCTGCCCTCAACAGGGCAGAGAATTACGTCTGCGCAGGAACCGCGACAGAAGCAAGGAAGAGGACGACATCGTATGAAGATGGGAGGCACCGGACCTGGACCTGCGATGCCCATCGGACCCGAACCGCACCGGACCGCCCCTGGGTGAGTATAATCTAACTTGTTTTTCTTATCTTTCAGGTGACATCGGGGGCTTATCTACAGCATTACAGAATGCTGTACATAAGCCCCTGATGCAGGTGGCCGCAGTTTATAGCGGCAAAATGAGGTGACAGGTTACCTTTAATGTTTTTTCTTACATGAATCTATCCATACCATTGAATCTGATAATTCCAAACAAATGATCTCCAGACAGTACTAAAAAGCACCCCCCTCCAAATCTCCTGTATTCACTGCTATTAGAACCTCCATAGATATATCCAAATTTAACCTTGTTTACTCATACAAATGTACATGCAGTCCGCTGGTACTATTTTTGTCACAAATGGTACAAGTTTGAAGAAAATAATAGCAAAAACTGACCAATTATTTTTACTTGCTTGTATAGCACTGTGAACTTGACAGTCGCTAGCATCATTGGGGATCACAATCTAAATTCCCTATCAGTACGTCATTGTAGTGCCAGAGGAAACCCAAACAAGCACGGGGAGAACATCCTTGCAGATGTTGTCCTTGGTGGGATTTGAACCCAGGACCCCAGTGCTGCAAAGCAACAGTGCTAACCACTGAGCCACCGTGCTGCACTGACACCCTGTCCTTTTGACCTGGTGAGAAGTCCATATGAGAATAATTAGCTTGTAAGACATAGAAGTACCAAAATACAGAAAAAAACTACCAGTTCTGCCTACAATGTTGTAAGTATGAAAACCTCACGTATAATTTAATATAATTAGTAATTAGTCTCTAATGACGTTACATAAACTAGCAATTTTAACTTCTGCCAGGAGTCTTTTCAGTTTTTCCTTTGTTTATGTAACTGCTGTGAACGACGGGAAAGAACAACCTCAAGATATAAATTGGCTATGGTGAAAGTTTGTAGGGAACATCAGTAACATTCCTCTACAATACAGTCTAGCATAAGAAATAAAGCTAATATCGAGTGTGACCATGAGCCCCTGGAGCTGCTACTGCGCAGGTGCGATCTTGGAGGAGGAATTTTTTTCTACTTCGCCAGTCAGATGGCACCGCCGGAGCTTGCGCAGTAGCAGCTATCGGATCACAGCAGAACACCGAACAGCTACTGCGCAACTGCGGTGGGTGCCATTTTCAAATTGATTTTTTTTTTCTCTAGCTCAGGGGTGGGGAATCTTTTTTCTGCCAAGGGCCATTTGGATATTTATACCATCCTTCGGGGGCCGTACAAACTCCACTCACAACGTACATCCTGACTCTGGCACTGGTGTCAGGACATAATCTTTCATTGCATGCCCTTCAGTGTTCAGTAGTGAACACTGCGTGTGTGCTTACAGAGCAAGAAGAGATTAATGAGCTTGTGGCAATCAAAATACAGCTCCTTGCCCAAGAATGCGGTCCCTGAGAATCTGCCCGGGGGCCTGATAAACAATCATCGAGGGCCGTAAAAGGCCCGGGGGCCTGAGGCTCCTCACCCCTGCCCCAGCTTAATAACCTGAAAAAAAAATTATTATTGGCACTCAAAACATGCGATTTTGCTGCAGAGCAGGTGCCACGGCAGGCAGCATGCAGAAGGGTTTTGTTTTCTAAGTGTATATAGATATTCATTATGCTGCATTATGAATATCTAATCAGAGCACCACATACACCAGCCCCGCCTTAGGGCACGAGAATCTCATTAGCACAAAACTGAAAATAAAGATTAAAGAACAACAATAAGATGGATTTCGTCAACCCAGGTATCATTTTAATGAGTATAACGGCGCCGACCTGACAGTGTGTGTAGGTTACAATGCACAATCCTGCCGACAGGTTCCCTTTAAGCCAAAACCAGGAGTGGGTGATAAATACAGAAGTGGTGCGCGTGTTTGTACAAATACTGATACAAAATACTGATCAAATGCTGAATGTATGAACGTGGCCTTGATTGGTAGAATTTATTGTAATAGAATTTCTTTCTTTAAGATTTTTCAGAGCATGCTACTTGCATTATATTAAATAAGGCCATGTTATTACAATCAATATTTCAGTCTGCTAAAGTCTTTTGCAGTCATGCGGGGGTTTTGATTTACCTCTCTAGCAATCCTATGAGCAGCTCTCACTGAAATGTTACTTGGTCTTTCAGACCGTTTCTTGACCTCCACTGTTCCTGTTAACTGGCATTTCTTAATTATATTTCAAACTGAGGAAAGGGCAACTTGCAAATTCTTTGCTATCTTCTTATACCCTTCTCCTGCTTTGTGGGCCTCCACCATTTTCAGAGTGCTAGGCAGCTGCTTAAAATAACCCATAGCTGCTGTTTTTTGGCACAAGGTTAGAGGAGGCTGTGTGAAACACTCGTTGGGGCAGAGGGACGCTATTCCTCTCCACTTTCAAACAACACCAGGACAAGTGCTAGGTACATACCTATTCTAATTCTTTATACTATTATATGCTATCTATTTCCTTTCATACATTGGAATTCTTTACTGTCACATAGACCAGGTGAATACATTTTCAGCAACACAAAGCTCTTACATGCTGCAAAATATACATGTGTTGCATATAATCACTGCTCACATGCAAGATAACACAAAGCCCACCGTATGCTGCATGATACAAGTAAATTACAGTGGGTACGGAAAGTATTCAGACGTCTTTACATTTTTTACTCTTTGTTTCATTGCAGCCATTTGGTAAATTCAAAAACGTTAATTTTGTTCACAGTAATGTACACTTTGCACCCCATCTTGACTGAAAAAAACTGAAATGTAGTAATTTTTGCAAATTTAATAAAAAGAAAAACTGAAATATCACATGGTCATAAGTATTCAGACCCTTTGCTCAGACACTCATATTTAAGTCACATGCTGTCCATTTCTTTGTGATCCTCCTTGAGATGGTTCTACTCCTTCATTGGAGTCCAGCTGTGTCTATTTAAACTGATAGGACTTGATTTGGAAATGCACACACCTCTCTATATAAGACCTCACAGCTCACAGTGCATGTCAGACCAAATGAGAATCATGAGGTCAAAGGAACTGGCCAAGGAGCTCAGAGACAGAATTGTGGCAAGGCACAGATCTGACCAAAGTTACAAAAGAATTTATGCAGTAGTCAAGGTTCCTAACAGCAAAGTGGCCTCCATAATCCTTAAATGGAAGAAAGTTGGGAGCACCAGAAGTCTTCCTAGTCCTGGCCGTCCAGCCAAACTAAGCAATCGTTAGAGGAGAGCCTTGGTGAGAGAGGTAAAGAAGACCCCCAAGATCACTGTGGCTGAGCTCCAGAGTTGCAGTGGGGAGAGGGGAGAAAGTTCCAAAAAGTCAACTATCACTGCAGCCCTACACCAGTCGGGCCTTTATGGCAGAGTGGCCCGACAGAAGCCTCTCCTCAGTGCAAGACATATGAAAGCCTGCATAGAGTTTGCTAAAAAACACATGAAGGACTCCCAGACTATGAGAAATAAGATTCTCTGGTCTGATGAGATGAAGATAGACCTTTTTGTTGACAATCCTAAGCGGTATGTGTGGAGAAAACCAGGCACAGCTCATCACCTGCCCAATACAATCCCAACAGTGAAACATGGTGGGGGTAGCATCATGCTATGGTGGTGTTTTTCAGCTGCAGGGCACAGGACGACTGGTTGTCATTGAAGGAAGCATGAATGCGGCCAAGTACAGAGATATCCTGCATGAAAACCTCTTCCAGAGTGCTCTGGACCTCAGACTTGGCTGAAGGTTCACCTTCCAACAAGACAATGACCCTAAGAACACAGCTGAAATAACAAAGGAGTGGCTTCAGAACAACTCTGTGACCATTCTTGACTGGCCCAGCCAGAGCCCTGACCTAAACCCAATTGAGCATCTCTGGAGAGACCTGAAAATGGCTGTCCACCAACGTTCACCATCCAACCTGACAGAACTGGAGAGGATCTGCGATGAAGAATGGCAGGGGATCGCCAAATCCAGGTGTGAAAAACGTGTTGCATCATTCCCAAGAAGACTCATGGCTGTACTAGCTCAAAAGGGTGCTTCTACTGAATACTGAGCAAAGGGTCTGAATACTTGTGACCATTTGACATTTCAGTTTTTCTTTTTTAATAAATTTGCAAAAATTACTACATTTCTGTTTTTTTTCAGTCAAGATGGGGTGCAGAGTGTACATTAATGAGAAAAAAAAATGAATTTTTTGAATTCACCAAATGGCTGCGATGAAACAAAGAGAAAAAAATGTAAAGGGGTCTGAATACTTTCCGTACCCACTGTAATCTGAGCCTTCGTTTACACACAATACAATTTAATGCACTTGTCATGCAGCATGATTCATGTAGTCTCATAGAGTTACTGTTTATTACATATATGATTCTGTTTACATTAAATGTAATATAAAGCCCTTAATATGCTGCATATCATATATTGCACTTTATAGGGTTGTGTTCAGAATTGAATAATACAGTATATTTCTTAATCTAGAGGAAATTTCATGTCGATGCAGAATTCTCTTAATAATATTTAGTTGAACTTTTTTCCTGCCAAAGACATTGACGGTTACTTCTATTTTCTGTTGTAGCAGGAATTACAAGAGTATTACGTTAATATTATTATTAATATATGCTCAATAGTATACTGTATGCTAAAAAGTTTGCAGTCCAAGTAGGCGAGTATATTGATATTCTTTTATAATTGGCTGTCCTGTCATTTACATTGGAATAAGTGTCCCTCCATTTCAGCTCTATTTTTTGAACTTTTATTGTTTATTATTTTATTCAAATAAAGATATATATTTTAGTTACCTTTTGCACTGCTTTGGTGTTATTGGTGCTTACCACAGCCCACCCTTGGTGTTGCTTTTTTATATATAGTTCAGGGTTGGAAACCTCTCTTAAGATGTTCGTATATGTGGTCGGAACCAACTGATTCCATTAGAATTGGCCAAGTATCTAATGTGCATGATAATCTCCTTAATCCTCTGATGGCAAAGATTGCAGTAAAGAAGGATCAGGCATTGAATGTTAACATGCTTCAAACTATGGTACAATGGGAAATTAACTGCAACCAAAAGGGCTTGCAAGTGGGTTAATTTCCCCCATCCAACTGAAAAAAAGATGCCAAATATCACAAAATCACAATTAAGTTTTCAAAACTTATTGATTAATACAGAGATTGACTTATGGTAATTGCTTCTACTGTATATATCGTGTGATCATATAAGATTATGTAAGGTCAGCTTTGCTTACATACTTTAAATAGTTCAAGTTCAATTAAAAAAATGATAGGAAACAGATTGAAATCACATTGTAATTACAAATAAACATGGGTTATGTAAGAGAAAGTAAATTATATGTCTATTAATAGGCTGCAAAGTATACAGGAAATCAACTGACACGACTAATAAAAGGTTTGATATTGGTAATATTACAGTCCGTAATTATACTGGCTTCAAGATACACCTAGCACTTCATGTTACCGTTACTTAAACAATTAGAATATCTGGTCAAACAAAGCCTCAAAATACAGTAAGTCAAATTATATTGAGAGCAAGATAAATCCAAAATCTATGTGGGAAATATGAAAATGATATTACAAAAAAAATTTGCTTTTATAAAGTGGTGTAAAAAGAGTGGTCCACAAGTTAATTTCAGTAATTGTCTGCCACAGTTCATTTCATTAGTAAAAGATACATGAACAACACTTGCTGATCCTTCATGCATTCCGGCTGGTATGTGCAGATGAGAAGCCATCAGCGACACGTGCTCTCTTGTTGATGATCTTTCCTAGCTCCAATGCTGGTTCACGCATCTTCCCTCTGCTATGGCCTATTTCCTCTGCTCTTGTGTTAATTGGAGTGCACTTCCCACATCATCTCCCTGAAGCTTGCTCAGACAACTGTTTTCTGCCTGAGTATTCAGGTATTTAGCGCATACTGTTACCGCATACCTACAGTTTGCCTTGTCACACAACAAATGATGAGACACATGAAATAATTATAGAAAAAAATTGTGTAAAAAGCAAATCAAGGCAGCAAAGATCGAGATAGAGAGACTCATTGCAAAAGAAAGCAAATATAATCCAAAAATATTCTTCAACTACATAAACAATAAGAAACTAAAAAATGATAGTGTTGGCCCCTCAGAAATAGACTGGGTGAAATGGTGGAAAAGGATGAGGGAAAGGTCAATCTGCTAAACACCTTTTTCTCTACAGAATTTATACAAGAAAATCCCATGACAGAGGACATAATTAGGGATATTTGAAATTCTACATTAAATTCCATCAGCTTAACCCAGCAAGAAGTAAGGCGCCACCTCAAAATTGCTAAAGTAGACAAAAAAAGGTTGGTACTTAAAATGAGAATAATGGGACTAGAGGAAAATATGTGTAACTGGCTTAACAACTGGCACAGTGATAGGAAACAGGGTGGTTATTAATGGAACATACTCAGATTGGGTCAGAGTTAACAGTGGGATACCACAGTAGTCAGTATTAGGCCATCTTCTATTTAACATATTTATTAATAACCTTATAGGGGGAATACAGAGTAAAATGTAAATATTTGTGGATGATACTAAACTCTGCAGGGTATTCAACATAGATGAGGATAATTTAATATTACAGAAGGATTTATATAAGCTGGAGGATTGTGCTGAGAAATGGCAATTGAAGTTTAATGTAGATAAATGCAAGGTTATGCACTTGGGCAGAGGAAATAAAGTGTATAATTATGTACTAATTTGTAAACATTTTGTAAAACTGTCACTGAAAAAGATTTGGGTGTATGAGTGGACAGAAAACTCAACTTTAGTGAACAGTGTCAGACAGCTGCTGCAAATGCTAGTAAAATAATGGGATTCATTAATAGATGAACACATGATCATGGCGATAATATAGTTTTGCCTCTATGCAAGTCACTATTGCAGCCATATTTAGAATGCTATGTACAATTTTCATCTCTGATGTATAAATAGGTGAACTAGAGTGGGTGGAGAAGAGCAGCCAAGGTTACTAAGGGAATGGCTGATCTGCAATATCAAGATATTTTACTGATCTTGGGGTTATTCAGTTTGGAAAATGATGGCTTAGGTGCGATCGTATTACAATGTACAAATATATGAGGAGCAGTACAATGATTTTTTTAATTATCTTTTTAAACCTAGGTCTGCAGTGGGGAAAAGGGGGCATCTTCTATGTGATAAATCATAATCACAGATGCAGATTCTTTACTGTAAGAGCAGCGAGACTTTGGAGCTATTTGCCAATTGATTTTGCAATGGTTGATTCACTACTAAAATTCAAGAAGAGTCTGGATGCCTTTCTTTAAAAATTTAATATTACAGGTTGTGAGCACTAGATTCTGTGATGGGGCATTGATCCAGGGAACTACTCTGATTGCCATATTTGGCGCCGGAAAGGAATTTTTCCTCTAATATGTAGCCATTGGTGTCTACCCATTGGGCTATTGACTTCCTCTGGATCAACATGTTAGGCTATAGGTTGAACTTGATGGACTGTAAAGGGTAAAGGGTATTCCCAGCTCTAAGATCCTATCCTAATATGTAGTAGGTGTAAAAATAATAAATTAGCAGACATCTCCAATTAGAAATGGAGTATAGTTTTTAATATTCCCTCTGTCACTTATCCCATGTGCAGAGCATTGCAGTAGCTTAGATATCCACGGTTACGACCACTAACAGCTAAATAACTGTCACAATATTAGTGGTCATAACCATGGATACCTAAGCTACTGCAGTGCCCTACATGGGGAAAGCGACATAGCAAATCAGAAGAACTATACTACATTTTTAATTGGAGGTATTTGCTAATATTATTATTTCACCTACATGTTGGGATCGGAGTTTACCATCAACTTTGAAAACTATGAAACTATGTTCAATTCAGTTCTACTGTTCCAAAGGGATAATTAGACATTAACCCCTTCCCCTACTAGTACGGCGGAGGTCGCATCTCATCCTTTGATGCGGGCTCCGGCGGTGAGCCCCCATCAAAGTCGGGACATGTCAGCGACTTCATGGAGGCTACTGAAGCGTGGCAAAAGTAAAAAAAAAATGTTTTAAAAATTATGAAAAAAGTAAAAAAATATAAAAGTTTAAATCACCCCCCTTTCGCCCCATTCAAAATAAAATAATAAAAAAAATTAAACCTACACATATTTGGTATTGCCACGTTCAGAATCTATCTATCCAATCTATCAATGAAAAAAAGGATTGACCTGATCGCTAAACGGCGTAGCGAGAAAAAAATTCTTTTTGGTCGCCACAGCATTGCATTAAAACACAATAACGGGCGATCAAAAGATCGTATCTGCACAAAACTGGTATCATTAAAAATGTCAGCTCGGCACGCAAGAAATAAGACCTCACCCAACCCCAGATCACGAAAAATGGAAACGCTACAGATATCGAAAAAAATGCGCTTTTTTTTTTTTTTTTACCAAAGTTTGGAATTTTTTTTTACCACTTAGACAAAAGATAACCTAGACATGTTTGGTGTCTATGAACTCATAGTGACCTGGAGAATCAAAATGGCAGGTTAGTTTTAGCATTTAGTGAACTTAGCAAAAAAGCCAAGAGAAAAACAAGTGTAGAATTGCATTTTTTTTGCAATTTCACCGCACTTGGAATTTTTTTCCCGTTTTCTAGTACACGACATGCTAAAACCAATGAAGTTGTTGAAAAGTGCAACTTATCCCACAAAAAAAACAAGCCGTTCCAAGATACTCTTCCAAGACACTGTCCAGACATATGGCTCTGTTAATCAAAGGTACTTGTTTGCCAACTCAGCTTTGCTATTCCTGAGTACTGCCCGCACACTTAATTATAAGGAAAATCTTACTAGAACAGCTAAACTAGGGTTCCGGAGGATATTGTGTGCTGTGTACTTTATGTAAGTTGGACATACTGTGAGTTGACATTAATGCAGCAGAAGGAGCATCAGCAAGAGGTGCTGCAGTTGCAGCAGCAGCAAGACTCGGGTAGTTGCAGCGCCAGTAGCAGGAGCACCAGCAAGAGGTGCTGCAGTTCCAGCGGCAGCAGCAGGAGCAACTGCAGTTACAGCGGCAGCAGCTGGAGCAGCAGCAACGGTAGCAGGAGCAGTACAGTCAGCAGCAGCTGTTGTATCAGCAGCAGCAAAAGACTAATGAGCTGATTCTGCAGCAGGTTTCGACTATGCACGAGGCACCCTCCATAGTGACCCCGATCTGCTCTGAGGCCCGATACAAAGTACGGACAGCGCTGAGGAAGATGTGTCCTGAGGACAATAAGGAAGCCTTCCTCACCATTCTCAAATGCACTGCAGAGCGGGAGAGCTTGCCGATGTCATAGTGGGCTGAAGTGGTGGCCTCCTTCCTGAAGGGCGATGCCCAGAAGGCTTACCTGGACTCAATCGGGAGGATGCCCTGGACAATGAGAAGCTGAGAGGTGAGATCCTTGCCCGACTGGGGGTTAATATATATGTGCGGGCTCAGAGGGTGTACCTGTGGCCATTTGTGGAGTCTCGTCCCGCCAGGTCTCAGACATATGACTTGCTGCAGCTGGTAAAAAATGTCTCCAGCCCGAGACCTTAACCCCATTCCAGATGGTAGAGAGGGTGGTGGTCCACCGGTTGGTCAGGGCTCTGCCAGCAGCCATACAGCATTGGGTGGGAAAAGGGGATCCGGGCACTCTGGACTAGGTGGTTGGACTGATAGAGCGGTATATGGCCACTTAGGACTTTATACGGGACACTGTTCCACTTCGGCTGTCACGTAAGGCCCCACCAGATCAGGAGCTGGGGAAAAGTCCACAATCCTCTATTGGGGCTAACCAGGACCGAGCCCGGGATGAGGGGGTAACCCGAAGTGAAGCTGACAAAAGTTCTTCTTTCCCTAAAATAGCCCCAATATATAGTCGTGCCACAGCGATCAAGTGTTGTTGGTGCCACGGTCCTGTGGCTGCCAACTACCCTCTGATATCGGAACCCATGGACTGCAAATATTCTCCCCCTATGCCTATGTATGCCCTGACAGTCGGTACCGCAACTACAGACACTGCCGACAGCAGACCCCAGCTGTGCCAGGTACTTGTGCTCGGGTACCAAACAGAGGCTTTCCTGGACTCGGGGAGCATAGTGACTTTGGTCCATGGGTCCCCTGTTGCCAGGGACAACCCCAAAGGATGGAAAGTGGAGGTGATGGGTATCCATGGGGAAATCCGGGAGTACCTGACCATGGAGGTTAATTTTTCTACATCATGTGGGGCCATTAAACATGTAGTGGGAGCAGGGCCGGACTGGGACTAAAATTCAGCCCTGGCATTTGAAGTTACACAGGCCCACTTGTCACACGGTGACTGTATAATACCTTTGTACACTTGTAGGCAGGGCCGGTTTTAGGCAAAGTGGGGCCCTAGGCAAAGTTTAAAATGGGGCCCCAAATGCTAACATATTGCACATCACACAGAAGCCTTTCTGTTGTATTTACGTGCGCTGAGTTCAGGCCGCTAAACGAGTTTGATCGACAATACTGAAGTTGTTCAACGCTTGTTTCCCGGCCTCTTTCCACCAGCTGAGGAATAATGATGAGACAGAACGATCACTAATAGATCACCATACAGTATCATGTTTTCAGCAGCACATCTACAGTTTACACTGGCAATGTGCTGCTGACAACAAGGCTTTTTGTTCCAGCAAAAACAATCCGAATATGCAGCATTTTACTTGTTTAGTAAAATACACCCCATAGTCCTCCATATATTATAATGTGCTCCATAGTCCTCCATATAGTATAATACACTCCCTATAGTCCTCCATATATTAAAATACACTGCTCAGTCCTCCACATAGTATAATACACTCCTCATAGTCCTCCATATAGCATAATACAATCCTCATAGTCCTCCATATAGCATAATACAATCCTCATAGTGCTCCATATAGTATAATGCACCGCCACAGTCATCCATGTAGTACAATTCACTTCCCATAGTATAATGCACCCCATAGTTCTTCATATAGTATAACGTATTCCCCATAGTCCTCGATACAGTATAATGCAGCCCACATATAGTATAATGCAGCCACCCCAGAGTATAATGCAGCCACCCCAGAGTATAATGCAGCCACCCCAGAGTATAATGCAGCCACCCCACAGAGTATAATGCAGCCACCCCAGAGTATGTAACCCCCATAGAATATAATACAGCCCACCTCCCCATAATATATAATGTAGCCCCCCATAGAATATAATGCAGCCCCCCATAGTATATAACGCAGCCTCCCCCATAGAATATAATATACCCCCACAATAGTATATAACACAGCCACATAGTACATAACATGGCCTCCCCCATAGAATATAATATACTCCCCATAGTATATAGCAAAGCCCGCATATTATATAGCACAAACCGCATAGTATACAGCACAGCCTGCATACTATAGCACAGCTCGCGTAGTAGATAACACAGCCCACACAGCAGTATTCAGCACAGACCACACAGTAGTATACAGCACAGACCACACAGTAGTATACAGCACAGCCCATGTAGAAGTATACAGCACAGTCCACACAGTAGTATACAGCACAGCCCACAGAGTAATATATACAGAACAGCCCACAAAGTAATATATACAGCACAGCCCACAAAGTAATATATACAGCACAGCCCACAGAGAACTATATACAGCACAGCCCACAGAGAACTATATACAGCACAGCTCACAGAGAACTATATAAAGCACAGCCCAGAGTACTATATACAGCACAGCCCAGAGTACTATATAAAGCACAGCCCAGAGAGTACTATATACAGCACAGCCCAGAGAGTACTATATACAGCACAGCCCAGAGAGTACTATATACAGCACAGCCCACAGAGTACTATATACAGCACAGCCCACAGAGTACTATATACAGCACAGCCCACAGAGTACTATACACAGCACAGCCCACAGAGTACTATATACAGCACAGCCCACAGAGTACTATATACAGCACAGCCCAGAGTACTATATACAGCACAGCCCACAGAGTACTATATACAGCACAGCCCACAGAGAACTATATACAGCACACAGTAGTATACAGCACAGAGCACAGCCCACAGAGAACTATATACAGCCCACAGTAGTATACAGCACAGAGCACAGCCCACAGAGAACTATATACAGCTCACAGCAGTATACAGCACAGAGCACAGCCCACAGAGAGCTATATACAGCCCACAGCAGTATACAGCACAGAGCACAGCCCACAGAGAACTATATACAGCCCACAGCAGTATACAGCACAGAGCACAGCCCACAGAGAACTATATACAGCCCACAGCAGTATACAGCACAGAGCACAGCCCAGAGAACTATATACAGCCCACAGCAGTATACAGCACAGAGCACAGCCCACAGAGAACTATATACAGCCCACAGCAGTATACAGCACAGAGCACAGCCCACAGAGAACTATATACAGCCCACAGCAGTATACAGCACAGAGCACAGCCCACAGAGAACTATATACAGCCCACAGCAGTATACAGCACAGAGCACAGCCCACAGAGAACTATATACAGCCCACAGCAGTATACAGCACAGAGCACAGCCCACAGAGAACTATATATAGCACAGAGCACACAGTAGTATACAGCACAGAGCACAGCCCACAGAGAGCTATATACAGCACAGAGCACAGCCCACAGAGAACTATATACAGCCCACAGTAGTATACAGCACAGAGCACAGCCCACAGAGAACTATATACATCCCACAGCAGTATACAGCACAGAGCACAGCCTGTTATGACCCCAATGGCGAGGGTCTCAGAGGAACGTGGAAGTCTGCAGAATACAAAAATCCAGCTCATAGGGCAGTGGTAACTGGGTTGACCATATATCTACTCCTAACGCCAACACTAGAAGTAGCCGGGGATCATTCCTACGTTGATTCTAGATGACACGCGCCAGCCGGAGAATCTAGCTACCCCTAGTAGAGGAAAACAAAGACCTTTCTTGCCTCCAGAGAAGGGGACCCCAAAGCTGGATAGAAGCCCCCCACAAATAATGACGGTGAGGTAAGAGGAAATGACAAACACAGAAATGAACCAGGTTTAGCACAGAGAGGCCCGCTTACTGATAGCAGAATAAAGAAAGGTAACTTATATGGTCAACAAAAACCCTATCAAAATCCACACTGGAAATTCAAGAACCCCCGAACCGTCTAACGGTCCGGGGGGAGAACACCAGCCCCCTAGAGCTTCCAGCAAAGGTCAGGATACAGATTTGGAACAAGCTGGACAAAAATACAAAACCCAAACAAATAGCAAAAAGCAAAAGGCAGACTTAGCTGATATAACTGGAACCAGGATCAGTAGACAAGAGCACAGCAGACTAGCTCTGATAACTACGTTGCCAGGCATTGAACTGAAGGTCCAGGGAGCTTATATAGCAACACCCCTAACTAACGACCCAGGTGCGGATAAAAGGAATGACAGAAAAACCAGAGTCAAAAAACTAGTAACCACTAGAGGGAGCAAAAAGCAAATTCACAACAGTACCCCCCCCCCCTTAGTGAGGGGTCACCGAACCCTCACCACGACCACCAGGGCGATCAGGATGAGCGGCATGAAAGGCACGAACCAAATCGGCCGCATGAACATCAGAGGCGACCACCCAGGAATTATCCTCCTGACCATAGTCCTTCCACTTGACCAGGTACTGAAGCCTCCGCCTGGAGAGGCGAGAATCCAAGATCTTCTCCACCACGTACTCCAACTCGCCCTCAACCAAAACCGGAGCAGGAGGCTCAGCAGAAGGAACTACAGGCACAATGTACCGCCGCAACAAGGACCTATGAAATACATTGTGAATAGCAAACGACACAGGAAGATCCAGACGGAAAGATACAGGATTAAGGATTTCCAATATCTTGTAAGGCCCAATAAAACGAGGTTTAAATTTGGGAGAGGAGACCTTCATAGGAACAAAGCGGGAAGAAAGCCATACCAAATCCCCAACGCGTAGTCGGGGACCCACACCGCGGCGGCGGTTGGCAAAGCGCTGAGCCTTCTCCTGTGACAACTTCAAGTTGTCCACCACATGATTCCAGATCTGCTGCAACCTATCCACCACAGAATCCACCCCAGGACAGTCAGAAGGCTCCACATGACCCGAAGAAAAGCGAGGATGGAAACCAGAGTTGCAGAAAAAAGGCGAAACCAAGGTGGCGGAACTAGCCCGATTATTAAGGGCAAACTCAGCCAACGGCAAGAATGTCACCCAATCGTCCTGATCAGCAGAGACAAAACACCTCAAATAAGCCTCCAAAGTCTGATTGGTTCGCTCCGTCTGTCCATTAGTCTGAGGATGGAAAGCAGACGAAAACGACAAATCAATGCCCATCCTACTACAAAAGGATCGCCAGAACCTGGAAACGAACTGGGATCCTCTGTCTGACACAATATTCTCAGGGATGCCGTGCAAGCGAACCACGTTCTGGAAAAACACAGGAACCAGATCGGAAGAGGAAGGCAGCTTAGGCAAAGGAACCAAATGGACCATCTTGGAGAAGCGATCACATATCACCCAGATAACGGACATGCCCCGAGATAGCGGAAGATCAGAAATGAAATCCATGGAGATATGTGTCCAAGGTCTCTTCGGGACAGGCAAGGGCAAGAGCAAACCGCTGGCACGAGAACAGCAAGGCTTAGCTCGAGCACAAGTCCCACAGGACTGCACAAATGACCGCACATCCCTTGACAAGGAAGGCCACCAAAAGGACCTGGCCACCAGATCTCTGGTGCCAAAAATTCCCGGGTGACCTGCCAACACCGAGGAATGAACCTCGGAAATGACTCTGCTGGTCCACTTATCCGGGACAAACAGTCTGTCAGGTGGACAAGACTCAGGCCTATCAGCCTGAAATCTCTGCAACACACGTCGCAGATCCGGAGAAATAGCTGACAAGATAACTCCATCTTTAAGAATACCAACAGGATCAGCGACTCCAGGAGCATCAGGCACAAAGCTCCTAGAAAGAGCATCGGCCTTCACATTCTTTGAACCTGGTAAATACGAGACAACAAAATCAAAGCGGGAGAAAAACAATGACCAGCGGGCCTGTCTCGGATTAAGGCGTTTAGCAGACTCGAGATACATCAGATTTTTGTGATCAGTCAAGACCACCACACGATGCTTAGCACCCTCGAGCCAATGACGCCACTCCTCAAATGCCCATTTCATGGCCAACAACTCCCGATTGCCCACATCATAATTTCGCTCGGCAGGCGAAAACTTCCTAGAGAAAAAGGCACAAGGTTTCATAACAGAGCAACCAGGGCCTCTCTGCGACAAAACGGCCCCTGCCCCAATCTCCGAAGCATCCACCTCAACCTGAAAGGGAAGTGAGACGTCAGGCTGGCACAAAACAGGCGCCGAAGTAAACCGGCGTTTCAACTCCTGGAAAGCCTCCACGGCAGCAGGAGCCCAGTTAGCTACATCGGAGCCCTTCTTGGTCATATCCGTCAAAGGTTTCACAATGCTAGAAAAATTAGCGATAAAACGACGGTAGAAGTTAGCGAAGCCCAAGAACTTCTGAAGACTCTTAACTGACGAGGGCTGAGTCCAATCAAGAATAGCTCGGACCTTGACTGGGTCCATCTCCACAGCAGAAGGGGAAAAAATGAACCCCAGAAAGGGAACCTTCTGTACACCAAAGAGACACTTTGAGCCCTTGACAAACAAAGAATTTTCACGCAAAATTTTAAAGACCAACCTGACCTGCTCCACATGCGAATCCCAATTATCAGAAAAAACCAAAATATCATCCAGATAAACAATCAAAAATTTATCCAGATACTTCCGGAAAATGTCATGCATAAAGGACTGAAAAACTGAAGGCGCATTGGAGAGCCCAAAAGGCATCACCAAGTACTCAAAATGACCTTCGGGCGTATTGAATGCGGTTTTCCATTCATCACCTTGCTTAATGCGCACAAGGTTGTACGCACCACGAAGGTCTATCTTGGTGAACCACTTGGCACCCTTAATCCGGGCAAACAAGTCAGACAACAGCGGTAAAGGATACTGAAATTTGACAGTGATCTTATTTAAAAGCCGATAATCAATACAAGGTCTCAAAGATCCGTCCTTTTTTGCCACAAAAAAGAATCCCGCACCAAGAGGGGAAGAAGACGGACGAATATGTCCTTTCTCCAGAGACTCCTTGATATATGAACGCATAGCGGTATGTTCAGGTACCGACAGATTAAACAGTCTTCCCTTAGGAAACTTATTGCCCGGGATCAAATCTATAGCACAGTCACAGTCCCTATGAGGAGGCAGTGCACTGGACTCAGACTCACTGAAGACATCCTGATAATCAGACAAATACTCCGGAACTTCCGAAGGCGTAGAAGAAGCAATAGACACAGGCAGGGAATCCCCATGAATACCACGACAGCCCCAACTTGAGACTGACATAGCCTTCCAGTCCAGGACTGGATTATGGGTCTGTAACCATGGCAGCCCTAAAACAACCAAATCATGCATTTTATGTAAAACCAGGAAACGTATCACCTCGCGGTGTTCAGGAGTCATGCACATGGTAACCTGTGTCCAATACTGCGGTTTATTTGCTGCCAATGGTGTAGCATCAATACCCCTAAGAGGAATAGGATTTTCTAATGGTTCAAGAGTAAAACCACAGCGCTTAGCAAATGAGAGATCCATGAGACTCAGGGCAGCACCTGAATCTACAAACGCCATGACAGGATAAGATGACAGTGAGCAAATCAAAGTTACAGACAGAATAAATTTAGGTTGCAAATTACCAACGGTGACAGGACTAACAACCTTAGCTATACGTTTAGAGCATGCTGAGATAACATGTGTAGAATCACCACAGTAGTAGCACAAGCCATTCCGGCGTCTATGAATTTTCCGCTCATTTCTAGTCAGGATTCTATCACATTGCATTAAATCAGGTGTCTGTTCAGACAACACCATGAGGGAATTTGCGGTTTTTCTATCACATTGCACCGAATTAGGTGTCTGTTCAGACAACACCATGAGGGAATTTGCGGTTTTGCGCTCCCGCAACCGCCGGTCAATTTGAATAGCCAGTGCCATAGTATCATTCAGACCTGTGGGAATGGGAAAACCCACCATAACATTCTTAATGGCTTCAGAAAGGCCATTTCTAAAATTAGCGGCCAGTGCACACTCGTTCCAATGTGTCAGCACGGACCATTTCCGAAATTTTTGGCAATACACTTCAGCCTCGTCCTGCCCCTGAGACATAGCCAGCAAGGCCTTTTCTGCCTGAATCTCAAGATTGGGTTCCTCATAAAGTAAACCGAGCGCCAGAAAAAACGCATCAAGATCAGCCAATGCCGGATCTCCTGGCGCCAGCGAAAAAGCCCAATCCTGAGGGTCGCCCCGTAAGAACGAAATCACAATTTTTACTTGCTGAGCAGAATCTCCAGATGAACAGGGTCTCAGGGACAAAAACAATTTACAATTATTCACGAAATTCCTAAACTTAAACCTGTCTCCGGAAAACAGTTCAGGAATCGGTATTTTAGGTTCTGACCTAGGATTTCTGATAACATAGTCTTGTATGCCCTGCACACGAGTAGCCAGCTGGTCCACACTTGTAATCAAGGTCTGGACATTCATGTCTGCAGCAAGCATAGCCACTCTGAGGTAAAGGGGAAGAAGAAAAAAAAAACTCAGAATCTTCTTTCTTATAATCCCTCTTCTGCAATGCATTAAACATTTAATATCGGCCTGGCAAACTGTTATGACCCCAATGGCGAGGGTCTCAGAGGAACGTGGAAGTCTGCAGAATACAAAAATCCAGCTCATAGGGCAGTGGTAACTGGGTTGACCATATATCTACTCCTAACGCCAACACTAGAAGTAGCCGGGGATCATTCCTACGTTGATTCTAGATGACACGCGCCAGCCGGAGAATCTAGCTACCCCTAGTAGAGGAAAACAAAGACCTTTCTTGCCTCCAGAGAAGGGGACCCCAAAGCTGGATAGAAGCCCCCCACAAATAATGACGGTGAGGTAAGAGGAAATGACAAACACAGAAATGAACCAGGTTTAGCACAGAGAGGCCCGCTTACTGATAGCAGAATAAAGAAAGGTAACTTATATGGTCAACAAAAACCCTATCAAAATCCACACTGGAAATTCAAGAACCCCCAAACCGTCTAACGGTCCGGGGGGAGAACACCAGCCCCCTAGAGCTTCCAGCAAAGGTCAGGATACAGATTTGGAACAAGCTGGACAAAAATACAAAACCCAAACAAATAGCAAAAAGCAAAAGGCAGACTTAGCTGATATAACTGGAACCAGGATCAGTAGACAAGAGCACAGCAGACTAGCTCTGATAACTACGTTGCCAGGCATTGAACTGAAGGTCCAGGGAGCTTATATAGCAACACCCCTAACTAACGACCCAGGTGCGGATAAAAGGAATGACAGAAAAACCAGAGTCAAAAAACTAGTAACCACTAGAGGGAGCAAAAAGCAAATTCACAACAACAGCCCACAGAGAACTATATACAGCCCACAGCAGTATACAGCACAGAGCACAGCCCACAGAGAACTATATACAGCCCACAGTAGTATACAGCACAGAGCACAGCCCACAGAGAACTATATATAGCACAGAGCACACAGTAGTATACAGCACAGAGCACAGCCCACAGAGAGCTATATACAGCCCACAGCAGTATACAGCACAGAGCACAGCCCACAGAGAACTATATACAGCCCACAGTAGTATACAGCACAGAGCACAGCCCACAGAGAACTATATATAGCACAGAGCACACAGTAGTATACAGCACAGAGCACAGCCCACAGAGAGCTATATACAGCCCACAGCAGTATACAGCACAGAGCACAGCCCACAGAGAACTATATACAGCCCACAGTAGTATACAGCACAGAGCACAGCCCACAGAGAACTATATGCAGCCCACAGCAGTATACAGCGCAGAGCACAGCCCACAGAGAACTATATACAGCCCACAGCAGTATACAGCACAGAGCACAGCCCACAGAGAACTATATATAGCACAGAGCACACAGCAGTATACAGCACAGAGCACAGCCCACAGAGAACTATATACAGCCCACAGTAGTATACAGCACAGAGCACAGCCCACAGAGAACTATATACAGCCCACAGCAGTATACAGCACAGAGCACAGCCCACAGAGAACTATATACAGCCCACAGCAGTATACAGCACAGAGCACAGCCCACAGAGAACTATATACAGCCCACATCTCTTCTCTTCCTCCCCTCCCCTCCTCCGAGAATGGCCCCACAGTCCAGAAAAAAAAACAACTCTCCTCACCTCTCCTCGTGCCCAGCGTTGCTTCCTGGTTCCTGCTCCTGTCTCAGCAGCTGCAGTCTGCCCGGGACACAGCAGGTGCTCGATGATATGACATCATCGCGCACCCGCAGTGTCAGAGGCAGAGCGGGGAATGATGGGAGAGGAGCGTCTGTAGACGCTCTCTCCTCCATCATTGCATTCAACTGTACCGGCGTCTATACGCCGGTATAGTTGAATGCGACGGCGGGGGCGGCGGATTGAGCGGCCCACCACTGGCACCGGCCCTTCTGGCATTTGCCAGAAGTGCCCTATGGCCAGTCCAGCCCTGAGTGGGAGTGGTGAGGACCCTTCCATATGGAACAGTGTTGGGAAGAGACTTGCCCTTGTTCTGGTCCCTGTGGGAGACCAGGGTCAACCCTCCCAAGGTGAATGCTGTTCCAGGTGTAAAACCCAAAGATCCCAAGTCAGAGATCCCTACCATAGGGACAGAGTGTAACCCCTATAGGTTCCCCCCAGAGGTTGGGGCAGGAGAGGTCAAGGAGACCCCACCGATCCCCGAGCCAGAAATGTCCCCTGGTAAGATTGGAACAGTTCAGGTTCAGGGTCCCAAGCAGAGACGCAGGTATAAAAAAAAGTGCGAATAAAAAGAAAGCCTGGAGGAATCGGGAGTGTGTGGTCGCGGAGAGGGCTAGGGACGTACACATGAGGAACCCTCTGGCACCGGCCAAGGATGTCACCGGGGGGTCAGGGTAAAATGGATAGAGCTCTCGCTAGACAGCAGCATCGGGGGGTTTGAGGTGCGACATGGTACGGATGCATGCCCGGAGTTGCGGAGTGGACCTCAGAGTTTTGGTGTGACATAGTCACCGAGGCACAGGTAAGGGTACCGAGAAAACTGTACCAAGTGCCTGAAGGCAGGTACTTAGGTCACGGGATGAGTAGTGGGGCTAGTGAACCCCAAATAAACAAGGTCAAGACCACCCAAAACTGGCTCAAATCTACTGTTAATCAGGAAAATGGGTGTGTATTCTGCAATGGAGAACGGGGAGGTAGGTGGTTTCATAATAAAGTATGGAGTAGAAACACAAAGGGGAGGAATGAATGCGTTAACCGATGGTTCCAGGCACTACTTTGGTTTCTCAGTACAGTGTCGGGTGGGGGTGTCACAGAGTCATGCAGATGCCCTGTCACGTGCCCATGTGGGGTGACAAGTGTTCAACCCCAGAGGTTTGAACAGAGGGGGGGATATGTGAGGCAGTGACCGGTGTTACATGTAGGTGTCGCTGTGTGTTCCCCCCAGGAGGCGCACGGAGGTGTATTGAGGCCATGGGAGTGCATTGTAGCAACAGGTGTAGCTGTGATTGCAATGCAGAATAAAAATAAGTACACAGTGGGTATGGAAAGTATTCATACCCCTTTAAATTTTTCACTCTTTGTTTCATTGCAGCCATTTGGTAAATTCAAAAAAGTTCATTTTTTTCACATTAATGTACACTCTGCACACCATCTTGACTGAAAAAAACAGAAATGTAGTAATTTTTGCAAATTTATTAAAAAAGAAAGACTGAAATGTCACATGGTCATAAGTATTCAGACTCTTTGCTCAGTATTGAGTAGAAGGACTCTAGGTCAGGGCTCTGGCTGGGCCAGTCAAGAATGGTCACAGAGTTGTTCTGAAGTCACTCCTTTGTTATTTTAGCTGTGTGCTTAGGGTCATTGTCTTGTTGGAAGCTGAACATTTGGCCAAGTCTGAGGTCCAGAGCACTCTGGAAGAGGTTTTCATCCAGGATATCTCTGTACGTCGCCGCATTCATGTTTCCTTCAATGACAACCAGTTGTCCTGTCCCTGCAGCTGAAAAACACCCCTATAGCATGATGCTGCCACCACCATGTTTCACTGTTGGGATTGTATTGGGCAGGTGATGAGCTGGATTTCTCCACACATACCGCTTTGAGTTATCATCAAAAAGGTTTATTTTCATCTCATCAAACCAGATAATCTTATTTCTCATGGTCTGGGAGTCCTTCATGTGTTTTTTTAGCAAACTCTGTGTGGGCTTTCATATGTTTTGCACTGAGGAGAGGCTTCTGTCGGGCCACTCTGTCATAAAGGCCTGACTGGTGGAGGGCTGGAGTGATAGTTGACTTTGTGGAACTTTCTCCCATATCCCTACTGCATCTCTGGAGCACAGCCACAGTGATTTGGGGGTTCTTCTTCACCTCTATCACCAAAGCTCTTCTCCACGATTGCTCAGTTTGACTGTACAGCCAGGTCTAGAAAGACTTATGGTGGTCCCAAACTTCTTCCATTTAAGGATTATGGAGGCCACTGTGCTCTTAGGAACCTTGAATACTGCAGAAATTCTCTTGTAACCTTGGCCAGATCTGTGCCTTTCCACAATTCTGTTTCTGAGCTTCTTGGCCAGTTCCTTTGACCTCATGATTCTCATTTGGTCTGACATGCACTGTGAGCTATGAGGTCTTATATAGACAGGTGTGTGACTTTCCAAATCAAGTCCTATCACTTTAATTAAACACAGCTGAACTCCAATGAAGGAATAGAACCATCTCAAGGAGGATCACACCTTGAACTGTCCTCCCATCTCTCTTCTTGCTCCCTCTTTGACTGCTTACAATCTGGCTTCCGGTCACACCAGTCCACTGAAACTGCCCTAACTAAGGTCAACAATGACCTCTTAACCGCCAAGAGCAAGCGACACTACTCTGTGCTCCTTCTCCTCGACCTGTCGGCTGCCTTTGATACAGTGGACCATTCCCTATTATTACAGACCCTCTCATCCCTTGGCATCACAGACTTGGCTATATTCTGGATCTCATCATACCTAACAGACCGAACATTCAGCGTCTCCCACTCACACACCACCTCCTCACCTCGCCCCCTATCTGTCGGAGTCCCACAAGGTTGTCCTTGGGCCCCTGCTCTTCTCCATTTACACCTTTGGCCTGGGACAGCTCATAGAATCTCATGGCTTTCAGTATCACCTCTATGCTGATGACACACAGATCTACATCTCTGGACCAGATATCACCTCCCTACTAACCAGAATCCCTCAATGCCTGTTCACTATTTCATCCTTCTTCTCCACTAGATTTCTGAAATTTAACATGGACAAAACAGAATTCATCATCTTTCCCCGATCTCACGCGACCCCCCAACGAACCTATCCATTACAGTAAATGGCTGCCCACTCTCCCCAGTCCCACAAGCTCGCAGCCTCGGGGTAATCCTTGACGCTGATCTCTCCTTCAAACCACATATCCAAGCCCTTTCCACTTCCTGCCGACTTCAACTCAAAAATATTTCACGAATCCGTACATTCCTCAACCAAGAATCTGCAAAAACCCTAGTCCATGCCCTCATCATCTCTCGCCTTGACAACTGCAACCTCCTGCTCTGTGGCCTCCCCTCTAACACTCTCGCACCCCTCCAATCTATTCTAATCTCAGCCGCCCGACTAATCCACCTGTCCTCCCGCTATTCCCCAGCCTCTCCCCTCTGTCAATCCCTTCACTGGCTCCCCATTGCCCAGAGACTCCAGTACAAAACCCTAACCATGATGTACAAAGCCATCCACAACCTGTCTCCTCCATACATCTGTGACCTCGTCTCCCGGTACTTACCTACACGCAACCACCGATCCTCACAAGATCTCCTTCTCTACTCCCCGCTTATCTCCTCTTCCCACAATCGTATACAAGATTTCTCTCGCGTATCACCCCTACTCTGGAACCCTCTACCACAACACATCAGACTCTCGCCTACCATCGAAACCTTCAAAAAGAGCCTGAAGACCCACCTTTTCCGACAAGCCTACAACCTGCAGTAACCACCGATCAATCAAACCGCTGCATGACCAGCTCTATCCTCGCCTACTGTATTCTCACCCACCCCTTGTAGACTGTGAGCCCTCGCGGGCAGGGTCCTCTCTCCTACTGTACCAGTTATGACTTGTATTGTTTAAGATTATTGTACTTGTTTTTATTATGTATCCCCTCCTTACATGTAAAGCGCCATGGAATAAATGGCGCTATAACAATAAATAACAATAATAATAATAAATGGACAGCATGTGATTTAAATATGAGTGTCTGAGCAAAAGGTCTGAATATTTATGACCATGTGATATTTCAGTTTTTCTTTTTTATCAAATTTGCAAAAATGTCTACATTTCAGTTTTTTTCAGTCAAGATGGGGTTGCAGAGTGTACAGTAATGTGAAAAAAATGAACTTTTTGAATTTACCAAATGGCTGCAATGAAACAAAGAGTGAAAAATTTAAAGGGGTATGAATACTTTCCATACCCACTGTAGGTCTTGGACATGCTAGTGTCCAGGGCAGATTTAGGGATAACCTGCCTTGGGCTTTTGTGTTTTGAAACAGACTGCAGGATGCAGCTAAAATAACAAAGGAGTGACTTCAGGACAACTCTGTGACCATTCTTGACTGGCCCAGCCAGAGCCCTGACCTAGGGTCCTTCTACTCAATACTAAGCAAAGAGTCTGAATACTTATGACTATGTGACATTTCAGTCTTTCTTTTTTAATAAATTTGCAAAAATTGCTACATTTCTGTTTTTTTCAGTCAAGATGGTGTGCAGAGTGTACATTAATGTGAAAAAAATGAACTTTTTTGAATTTACCAAATTGCTGCAATGAAACAAAGAGTGAAAAATTTAAAGGGGTATGAATACTTTCCATACCCACTGTAGGTCTTGGACATGCTAGTGTCCAGGGCAGATTTAGGGATAACCTGCCCTGGGCTTTTGTGTTTTGAAACAGACTGCAGGATGGTAGTCGTGCAGTCCGTTTCATTCCTGGCTGGGTTTTCCATGTGGCTGAAGGCCACAGATTCTAGTTAACCCCTTCCCGACCTTTGACGCCACGTAGGCGTCATGAAAGTCGGTGCCAATCCGCCCTATGACGCCTATGTGGCGTCATGGCGGGAATGCTTCCCTGCGGGTCCGGTGACCGGGGTCATTCAAATTCAAAACCGTACCCGCAGGTGCAGGGGGACCTGTACTTCACCCCAGGGGGGGTGGCTTTGCCCCCCCGGGTGTACGATCGCTCCCGGTGACCTTTTTTTAACCCCCTCCAGCTCTGATTGGAGCTAGCGTCCTTGTGACGCTAGCTCTCCAATCAGACCTGGAGGGGCGGAGTAAAATAGCTCTGTCCTCGTTCTCCAGACTCATCCCGTTGCTGGAAGCTGGAGAACGAGGACCCTCCCCTCATATCTCCCGCCGATCGCCGCCGATTGCCGCCGCTGCCGCTCCTCTTGCCGCGTGTGCCGCCGCCGCTTGTGTTCCTGCCGCCGCCGCTGCCGCCTGTGCTCCTGCTGCCGCCGCCAGGTACTCCCCTCTCTGCCATCTACCTCTGCGCTCTGCTCCCCTGATCACCCTCCCCCCCGATCTTACCCCCTGCCCCCCTTTTCAACCCCCCCCTGCTGCTGCTGCCAGCTCCATCATCCCAGCTCTCCTAGCTCCTGACAGCCCCCGCCTGCCCCCTGGTGATCACCCCCTGCCCCGGTGATCACCCCCTGCCCCCCTGATCACCCCCCCCCCCGCCCCCCTGATCACCCCCTGCTGCTGCCGCAGATTTCATCTGCTCCATTGCTTCAGCCCCCCCGTGCCTGACAGCCCCCTCCTGCCCCTCGGTGTTCACCCCCTGCCCCCCTGATCACCCCCTGCCCCCCTGATCACCCCCTGCCCCCCTGATCACCCCCGATCACCCCCTGCTGCTGCCGCTGATTCCATCTGCTGTTGCATCGCTTCTGCCCCCCGCACCTGACAGCCCCCTCCTATCCCCCAGTGATCACCCCCTGCCCCCCTAATCACCCCCTGCCCCCCTAATCACCCCCTGCCCCCCTGATCACCCCCCCGTCCCCCTGATCACCCCTGCTGCTGCCGCTGATTCCTTTTGCTGCTGCTACTGCATCGCCTCTGCCCCCCGCGCCTGTCAGCCCCCTCCTGCCTCCCCTGATCACCCCCTACCCCCCTGATCACCTCCCGTCCCCCTGATCACCTCCCGTCCCCCTGATCACCCCCCGTCCCCCTGATCACCCCCCGCTGCTGCCGCAGATTCCATCTGCTGCTGCTACTGCATCGCCTCTGCCCCCCCACGCCTGACAGCCCCCTCCTGTCCCCCGGTGTTCACCCACTTCCCCCCTGATCACCCCCTGATCACCCCCTGCTGCTGCCGCCGATTCCATCTGCTGCTGCATCGCCTCTGCCCCCGCGCGCCTGACAGCCCCCGCGCGCCTGACAGCCCCCGCGCGCCTGACAGCCCCCTCCTGCAGTGGAAAGTTTCACCAAACACTCGCACATACACACACGCACACTATAATAAAGTTTATTTTACACACACCACACACACACAATGTCCCGCTCATCCCAGTCCCAGTCACAAAGGCTGTACTCAGCTGAGGAGGCATATTCCTTTCTTGCCTCCGAAGCTGATAGTGAGGGTGAGGACCCCACTTTTCTGTATTCCTCCCCCTCTTCCTCCTCCAGTGACACGGACTCGCCACCCCCAAGATGTCGCAGGACGAGAAATCGCCCGGAGCCCAGCGGAGGAGAGCCGGAGCCCAGGGGAGAAGACACACAGCCAAGGGTGAGTATCCCCCAACCTAGTGCTAGTCACGCCCAACCTAGCACTAGTGCCCCCACCTGGACCCCCGTCCCTCAAAACTTTGCTCCACGGATTCCTGATTTCATTCCCCAATCAGGAATCCAATTTGAGACTGCCAACCTCAGGGAAATAGACTTTTTCAAAGTCTTTTTCTCCGAGTCAATTGTCAGTCTCATGGTGGAGCAAACAAATTTGTACGCCCTGCAATTTTTTGCCGAAAACCCAAGTTCATCATTTACTACTTGGAATCCCGTTGACTCCGTAGAAATGATGAAATATTGGGGACTGGTCCTTCACATGGGGATTGTGAAGAAACCAGAAATTCGCCAATACTGGAGTACTGATATTTTATATCAAACTCCAGTATATGGCATGGTTATGATTCGCAAACGCTTTGAGGCGATTCATAAATTTCTTCATTTTAGGGACAACACTGACATCCTTCCCCGCGATGACCCGAATTTTGACAGACTGTTCAAAATTCGGCCTGTCATCGAACACTTCAGCAACAAGTTTGCTGAAGTGTACATTCCCCAAAGGGAAATTTGTGTGGATGAATCCCTCATCCACTTCAAAGGGCGGCTTCAGTTCCGTCAGTACCTGCCCAGCAAACGGGCAAGGTACGGGATTAAGCTCTATAAGCTCTGCGAGAGTACCTCAGGGTACACGCTCAGCTTTAGAGTTTATCAAGGAAAGGACAGCAGTATCCAGCCCCCAGAATGTCCACCCGCTCTGGGGGTGAGTGGGAAAATAGTGTGGGATTTGGTTCACCCACTGCTTGATAAAGGTTACCATCTGTACGTTGATAACTTTTATACAAGCATCCCACTCTTTCAATCCCTCTCTGCCAGAGCTACCGTCGCTTGCGGTACTGTGCGCAGAAACAAGAGGGGTCTCCCTTTGTCGCTAATTGAGCAGGCTCTCCCAAAGGGTGAGAGCCGGGCCCAATCTAGCGGCAACATGCTTGTGGTCAAGTTCAAAGACAAAAGGGACGTCTTTTTCTTGACCACAATCCATGGTCCCGGCACCACGGCCACCACCGTTCGAGGTACCCCAGCACAGGTCCACAAACCGGACTGTGCCCTGGGGTACAACAAACACATGGGGGGAGTTGATCTTTCTGATCAAGTCCTCCAGCCCTATAGTGCCATGCGGAAAACGAAGGTGTGGTATAAAAAACTGGCTGTGCACATCGTACAAATGGCACTATATAACGCATACGTGCTATCACGATGTGCAGGCCAGACCAACAACACCTTCCTTCAGTTCCAGGAGGTGGTGATAAAGGCCCTGATGTTTGGAGGCGAGGAAGGAGCGGGCCCCAGCACCACTGGAACTCAAGGTTCCCGTGTGGTACCAGGGCAACATTTTCCCTGTGAGGGGAGAGCAAAAAAAAGGTGCCGGGCGTGCTATAAAAGGGGGATAAGAAGGGAAACTCGTTTCCAATGTGAAACGTGTCCCGACAAACCTGGACTGTGTTTGAATGAATGCTTCAGAATTCATCACACGTCCGTGGACTAGCCACATCCTGATATTCCACTACAGAACTCACCCACACCAGGCTGATATACACAACACCACACACACACACCAACCTGACGTACACTACACCACACACCCCAACCTGACGTAGTGTACGTCAGGTTGGTGTGTATGACGTAGTGTACGTCAGGTTGGTGTGGTATAGTGTACGTCAGGTTGGTGTGTGTGTATGGTGTACGCTACACCACACACACCAACCTGACGTACACTACACCACACACCAACCTGACGTACACTACACCACACACCCCAACCTGACGTAGTGTACGTCAGGTTGGTGTGTATGGCGTAGTGTACGTCAGGTTGGTGTGGTATAGTGTACGTCAGGTTGGTGTGTGTGTATGGTGTACGCTACACCACACACACCAACCTGACGTACACTACACCACACACCAACCTGACGTACACTACACCACACACCCCAACCTGACGTAGTGTACGTCAGGTTGGTGTGTATGGCGTAGTGTACGTCAGGTTGGTGTGTGGTGTGGTATAGTGTACGTCAGGTTGGTGTGTGTGTATGGTGTACACTACACCACACACACCAACCTGACGTACACTACACCACACATCAACCTGACGTACACTACACCACACACCCCAACCTGACGTAGTGTACTTCAGGTTGGTGTGTATGGCGTAGTGTACGTCAGGTTGGTGTGTGGTGTGGTATAGTGTACGTCAGGTTGGTGTGTGTGTATGGTGTACACTACACCACACACACCAACCTGACGTACACTACACCACACATCAACCTGACGTACACTACACCACACACCCCAACCTGACGTAGTGTACGTCAGGTTGGTGTGTATGGCGTAGTGTATGTCAGGTTGGTGTGTGGTATAGTGTACGTCAGGTTGGTGTGTGTGTATGGTGTACACTACACCACACACACCAACCTGACGTACACTACACCACACACCAACCTGACGTACACTACACCACACACCCCAACCTGACGTAGTGTACGTCAGGTTGGTGTGTATGGCGTAGTGTACGTCAGGTTGGTGTGTGGTGTGGTATAGTGTACGTCAGGTTGGTGTGTGTGTATGGTGTACACTACACCACACACACCAACCTGACGTACACTACACCACACATCAACCTGACGTACACTACACCACACACCCCAACCTGACGTAGTGTACGTCAGGTTGGTGTGTATGGCGTAGTGTACGTCAGGTTGGTGTGTGGTGTGGTATAGTGTACGTCAGGTTGGTGTGTGTGTATGGTGTACACTACACCACACACACCAACCTGACGTACACTACACCACACACCAACCTGACGTACACTACACCACACACCCCAACCTGACGAAGTGTGTCAGGTGGGTGTGTATGGCGTGTACGTCAGGTTGGTGTGTAGTTTGGTATAGTGTATGTCAGGTTGGTGTGTGTGGTGAATACTACACCACACACACCAACCTGACATACACTACATACCTTCCACACGCAACATGGTGTCCGCTAATGATTGGAGCTAATTTTCCATTCAAAAAGTGAAATGGCGCTCCTTCCCTTCCGAGCCTTGCCGTGCGCCCAAACAGTGGTTTACCCCCACATGCGAGGTATCGGTGTACTCAGGAGAAATTGCCCAACAAATTTTAGCATCCATTTTATCCTGATGCCCATGTAAAAATGAAAAAAATTGAGGCTAAAATAAAATTTTTGTGAAAAAAAAGTACTTTTTCATTCTTATGGATCAATTTGTGAAGCACCTTGGGGTTCAAAGTGCTCAATATCCATCTAGATAACTTCCTTGGGTGGTCTAGTTTCCAAAATGGGGTCACTTGTGGGGGAGCTCCAATGTTTAGGCACACAGGGGCTCTCCAAACGCGACATGGTGTCCGCTAAAGATTGGAGCTAATTTTCCATTCAAAAAGTCAAATGGCACGCCTCCCCTTCCGAGCCCTGCCGTGCCCCCAAACAGTGGTTCCCCCCCACATATGAGGATTCAGCGTACTCAGGACAAATTGGCCAACAACTTTTGGGTTCCAGTTTCTCCTTTTACCCTAGGGAAAATAAAAAAAATGTTGCTAAAAGATCATTTTTGTGACTAAAAAGTTAAATGTTCATTTTTTCCTTCCATGTTGCTTCTGTTGCTGTGAAACAACTGAAGGGTTAATAAACTACTTGAATGTGGTTTTGAGCACCTTGAGGGGTGCAGTTTTTAGAATGGTGTCACTTTTGGGTATTTTCAGCCATATAGAACCCTCAAAGTGACTTCAAATGTGAGGTGGTCCCTAAAAAAATGGTTTTGTAAATTTTGTTGTAAAAATGAGAAATCGTTGGTCAAATTTTAACCCTTATAACTTCCTAGCAAAAAAAAATTTTGTTTCCAAAATTGTGCTGATATAAAGTAGACATGTGGGAAATGTTATTTATTAACTATTTTGTGTCACATAACTCTCTGGTTTAACAGAATAAAAATTCAAAATGTGAAAATTGCGAAATTTTCAAAATTTTCGCCAAATTTGCATTTTTTTCACAAATAAACGCAAAAATTATCGACCTAAATTTACCACTAACATGAAGCCCAATATGTCACGAAAAAACAATCTCAGAATCGCTAGGATCCGTTGAAGCGTTCCTGAGTTATTACCTCATAAAGGGACACTGGTCAGAATTTCAAAAAACGGCAAGGTCATTAAGGCCAAAATAGGCTGGGTCATGAAGGGGTTAAAAACACTGCAGTATAGAGTTTTGGTTTGTCAGGTTCAGTGTCAGTCTTGTGTTTGCTAGAGTACAGAGCAGTCGGCTCTGCAGAGGTACATCTGTGTGAGACAACACAGGCAAGTGGAGCCAAACAGCGTACACAGCGGTGCAGCCGCCCACGGTAACTGGTCTCGGTGGTAGACTGGCATGTTTATTGTCTGTAAACCAGAGGATATAGCTCCTGGCTGCGTTTCGGAGGATATCATGTGCTGTGTACTTTATGTGAGTTGGACATTAATACTGTGAGTTGGACATTAACCCCTTAACGTCCAATGACGGACACAGTCATTGGACGCCTCCCCCTGCTTAGTGCGGGCTCCGGAGATGAGCCCACACCTTTTCTACCGATACAGCCGCGGGTACACCCTCGGCTGTTAACATGTTAAATGCCGCTGTCAAAAGCTGACAGCGGCATTTAAAATGCACGTGCAGGAAGCCCGTCATTATCTCCTCCCTTCGGTGCAAGTGTCACATGACCTTGGGTCGTTGATGGGTTGGCATGACAACCCGGGTCAGCAGGAGACCCCTGTGGTTGTCACTGCTGGATCGCTATGAGTGCCTCCTGGTGGTCGGCTCTCATAGCAAGTGATCATATCTGCTACATAGAGCAGGACTGTAGCCCTGCTCTATGTAGCAGAGGTGATCGGACAAGTGCAGCTTCTAGTCACCCATGGAGACTATTGAAGCAAGTGAAAAGTAAAAAAAAAATGTTTTGAAAAATATTAACAAAATAAAAAAATATAAAAGTTCAAATCACCTCCCTTTCGCCCCATTCAAAATAAAAAAGTAAAAAAAAATCAAATATACACATATTTGGAATTGCTGCGTTCAGAATCACCCGATCCATCAATATAAAAAAAATTAATCCAATTGGTAAACAGCGTAGTGAGAAAAAAAATCATTGCAATAAAATAAAATGCACACCAAAATAGTATCAATAAAAATGTCAGATCGGCGCGCAAAAAATAGGCCTCATCTGGCCACAGATCCTGAAAAATGGAGACGCTACGGGTCTCGGAAAATGGCAATTTTTTTTTTTTTACAAATTTTAGAATTTTTTTTCACCGCTTAGATAACAAAGAACCTAGACATGTTTAGTGTCTATGAACTCATAATGACCTGGAGAATCATAATGGCAGGTCAGTTTTAGCATTTAGTGAACCTAGTAAAAAAGCCAAACAAGAAACAAGTGTGGGATTGCACTTTTTTGCAATTTCACCACACTTGGAACTTTTTTTCTGTTTTCTATTACACAACATGGTAAAACCAATGGTGTCGTTAAAAAGTGCAACTCGACCCGCAATAAACAAGCCCTCACATGGCCATTTTGACCAAAAAATAAAAAGTTATGGCTTTGGGAAATAGGGGAGCAAAAAATGAAAATGCAAAACCCCTGGTCGTTAACGGTTTAATGCTGTGAGTTGGCTTTAATGCTGGGAAGTAAAAACATTAAATAAACTTTTGTTTGGAACTTTGCTGGGTCACTGCCTCATCACATCAGAGTGTGCTACCCATGCACTACAGTACCCAAACACTAGCAGGCGGGTAATTGTATCTTACCTGCCTGTTGTACATGGCGACGTTCTTCCCCGTCACAGAGCCTCTGCTGACGTCACATCTTCAGAGCGGAGGCTTCTCTTCAGCACCACACTGTTGATGGGGCGGGACTTCTGACGTCATTCTGATTGATAGCCAGATCCCCGCTGCCTAACTGGGTGAGCCGGCTGTCAGTCAGAATGAAGTCAGATGTTACGCACCATCGTGTCAGCAGAGGAAGCTGAATCCCCGGTAGGAGAAGTATGTGATCACTCTGTTCCAGGGAAGAATGGCGCCGTGTAAGAAGAAGAACCAGACAGGGGGTACCTCTCTTGCGCCGGGTCCGGAACTGTCGGGGCCGTCTCCGCTTTTGTCTGGGGGAAAGCTTAGGGGACCGGACTGACATTTGCACTTGACTGTAGGGGGCGTAGCTAAGGGAAAAAGGGGAGAGCAGGCACGGAAGTGTTCAGACTTGGTGGGAACGTTCAGCACACAGAAAGGAGAAGAAAGTGCTCCGTCCCTTGAGCATCGCAGCAGTATAGGCCCACGCCGCAGCATTCCCACTGCTACTTACAGAGACTGTGATCAGAGATGCGGTGAGTCCCCGTTGAATCCCACAACGCAAGGTGCCAAACGTCCCGGGGCCGTGAGTACCGCGTGCACACCTCATAAGAAAGACTGGGGTTGCTAATGTGAACTGTATCCTGATCCCCCTGTTAACTGTGCTATTCTTTCCTCTCTGGATCCCGAATCAAAGAACTCGCGAAAGACACCGGAGGCTAACCATCAACGCCAGGACCCTACTCTTCGATGTTACCAGAACTACACCGGACCTACTACACGCTAACCATTGTTAGCGCCATTCTCCATTCTGTGGACATTGCATACCGAATGTCGTCAAGACCGGATAAGTTATACCGTGAACCCTGTTGTTATTGTCGTACCTTGCATTTCCCCAAACTGCTTATCCTCTATTCCTCTATATCCCTGATTCCCCATCCTCCTCCCTGCATAGAGTATACCCCTGTTAGCAGTAAAACTGTTAACCCTTGCTCTGCCTCCGGTCCGTTACTGCATGCCGCAACCTACTCACAGCCGTACACAACATGCCTGTATACAATATGCCTGTTAGTGCTTTGCTACATTTTTGGTTGTTTATAAAGTTCCGGAAATACCCTTTAAATTTGGAAAAAGTTCTGAAATGATTTTTCTTGGCATGATTTTTAACATGACAAAAACTTTAAGGGTATACTTTTTATGTCCATTGTATGCATTGTATGGAGATTATCATATTTTCTTTTGTTGATTTCAAATTTCAATATAACAAATATTCCTCTGTGAAAAACAACATCTTACAATACGTTCGGGTACGCTCTCCCCACTTTCACCAACGTGACATTTCCAACCCCCCTGGTGTGGCGTGGGACGACACTCACTCACAACCCTGACATTCTGAGAGACCCTTTTCTCTAGCACCAGTGAAACAGAGCCTTGCCAGCCCAGTAGGATTGCCACCAGTTCCTCGTTAGACATAAATTCCTTAACAGGATTATATCAGGGCTAAAACCAGCCCCGGTAGTATGTGACATTAAACAGAGAACACGGACGTGTGGATTGAGATAAAAGAGTAGCACAAGGTTAAATTGGATATTTAATTGCCTTCATGCACACTACACAAAACACTATATACACAATGGATACACATATATGATGGTCAGATATGCAAATACAAGTGGTGCTACAATAAGTACGAGAAGAAGACACAAAAGTCAGTTACCAGTTGGATGTTAGGCCTTTGTGCTGCGCAGCCAGCAGGGAGGTGGTTTCCTCCAATACGATATGACAGTGGGACCTCCTTAGAAGAGAATGCTGGGCCACAGTCACTCCCTTTCCTGCCACCGGGATGGTCCTAATTTCCTTCCCCTTGGGTCTAGTAGCCAAAAATTCAAAACCTATAATGGATCATAACATCTCAACGGAAGGTCATAGAGAGGTAGTTTTGGCGCCATTGGATCAGCCAGTTCCCTGTTACGCTTGGAGATGAAACTCAGATTCGCTACCTGGCTACTACTAGCCTTTCTACATAAATCCCCACCCTGGGGTGCTAGAATGGGTTGAGACCCAGGAAGGTGTTTGTTTAGTTCCCGCAATCTCAGAAATGTAACCGGTAGATAGCTGGGACATACGATAACTCCATTGCTCCTTATGAAGTTATGGCTTCCATCCATTTGGGGGAGTTTATTTGAAGCAGTTAAGCAGCTTGGCCTCTCAGCAGCATTCGTCCTGCCAGAAAGGCCTTAGTTCCAGCTAGGCTGCTAAGGGTGTGAGTTTTTCCACTTAGAGCTTTCAAAGCTGAACCACCTTCTGAGCCATGTGTCCTATCTCAGTGTCATGACTCTATTATCAGTTATCCCAGGGCCAGGGGCTCCTATCCTGTCCCTAGCACTAGGGGTTGCTCTATCTATCTTTGCTCCATGGATTATTTGTGATGGTGAAGACTCCGGGGCCACATACCTTGCTGAGCTCCTGAATTCATCCTTAGTCTGTTCCCTACCCCACGCAGGGAAGTAGGGAGTAGTAGTGTATGGCAATACATCAACCAGACTAACAAGGGAATATGTACGGGAATAAAGGAAAATACTGATCATACAAATAAGCTCACATAAACAACAGAGGGATACATCAGGGAGAGAAGGATGGGAAAACCCAAAAAAGGAGAAGGAATGGATTAGCACACAACAAAAGTCAAGCAACAGTCACAAGATAAATCTACCAAACTACTCTTCAAACAACCAAACTCCTCCAAGCTCCTAAACCATGCAGCATAAAAGCTAACTCTGGAATTTCCTGATTGCCAGAGGCCTGTTTAAATAGGAGAGGGGAGTGACCAGCTCTGAACAGCTGAGAGCATCAGCCAAGCAAGCTACCAGGAGCTCTCAACTGAAACAGATTAACCCCTACACTGCTAGAAGACACCTGCGCCATGTAATATGAAGGTGAAGTGCTTCTAATCTGTGCAGGAGTAGGAGAAATCAGATGGTGGGGGTCTCCTGGATTCTCTCTGTCGGGGTAAACCTGTGACAGTACACCCCCTTCTGTAAAGGGCCGGGTTAATCAGGGTGTGCCGCATGTAAAGACCAGATCAACCTGACCGCATGGAAGTCAGATGATGGTACCTACATCATTTCTTCAGGACCGTAACCCCTCCAGTGTACCAGATACTGAAGTTTTAAGGAGGAAGAACGGGCTGCGGGTACCTGCGTCATGCCGGGTCCAGAACTGTCGAGGCTGCGTCCAGCATTGCCAGGGGGAAAGAATCGGGGACTGGACAGGTAGAGGGGGCATGGCTAAGCCGGGCAGTGTACAGGACAGTGTACAGGAAGGGTGGAAAAGGAGCCTCAGTTTGTCGCCGGTAGTGAGAGCAGATGGAGGTGTGCTGCGCACTCCACAGTTACAGAGGCAGTGCGGAGATGTGCCCCAGCAGAATGCACGCGAATGCTCCGGTGAGGCAGTGGGTGTTCAGAGCACCGAGCGCCCGGCTAAGCAGAGTACAGTGCTCGTGTGGAGGAGCGAGGGCCAGGTGCAGGACCCTGAGGTGCATTCCTCATTTCTGATAAACATGCAGCAGCACCCGCAGCGGTCCCCACTTCGGCTGCACAGATTTATGGACTAGGGGTTCAGCGGGCAAAACTGGGGACCACCCGTTGCCGCCAGAAGCTGGACCGTGATTTCATTTGAGATTCATCTGAGGACACCACGCCGCCCGTTGCCGGTACTCCAACTCCCAACAGACTGTATGTGGATGAGGATCAGAGAAGACTACGAT
Source organism: Ranitomeya variabilis (assembly GCF_051348905.1). Lineage (NCBI taxonomy): Eukaryota > Metazoa > Chordata > Amphibia > Anura > Dendrobatidae > Ranitomeya > Ranitomeya variabilis. The sequence goes on from NC_135232.1 coordinate 397,974,262, forward strand.
AAGTGCCATTTAACTATTAGACTGTATCGTTAACTCTTTAACCCCCTTGATTCTTGTTTAATGTTTATTAACTCCCTGCGAGGAGATCAGTTTCATCCTTTTGTTCAAAATTAAATAATATTGTTATACAGCATTGCTCTGCAATCCCTGTGTTACTGCATATCCGCACCAGCTTACAAAGTGAACGACAAACCAAGCGAAAGTCAATGAGCTCAGAAATCTGAAATTCCAAATTACCATCAACAATGACTGGATATGGAGGTAGTGGTGATGGTACAGAGGACGTTACATATTTTTTGAGTAGATACCGGTGAAACACATTATGAATCCTAAAGATACGTGGCAAAGCAAGGTGGAAAGCTATAGGAATGATGACGGCAGCAATTTTATAAGGACCAATGAACCGGGGTCCCAGTTTCCAAGAAGGAATCTTCAACTTAAGGTTCCTCGAAGACAACCACACCAAATCACCAACACACAAATCCGGACCCACCAAATGTCTCCGATCAGCCACACACTTATATTTGGACCCCATCCTCTTCAATTATTCAAAACCCCTTGCCACACAGATGTAATAGATGATGAAAATAGTTCTTCAGGTATTCCTAAGGAAATATTCCTATTAAACAAGCTAAATTGAGGATGAAACACGTAGGCCCCGAATAAATTGGACTTACCAGTTGACTTGTGACAACAGTTATTCACCGCAAACTCAGCTAGAGGTAAGTAACCCAATCCTCCTGATTCTCGCACACAAAACACCTGTTATAAGTTTCAAGATTCTGGTTAACATGTTCAGATTGCCCATTAGACTGTGGATGAAAAGCAAAGGAGAACTACAGATGCATCTCCAAACGATCACAAAATTGCTCTTCAAAATTTGGAAATAAATTGTACCCCCACCCCGATCAGAAACATTATCAGTTGTAATCCCAAATAATTTTATGATTTCTCGAATTAACATTTGTGCCAAACTCTTAGTGTTAGGTAAAGCAGGTAACGCAATGAAATGTGACATCTTGCTGAATCTGTCCACCACCACCAAAATTACAGAATAGCTTGCCAACACGTGTAGATCAGTGATGAAATCAACCAATAAATGAGTCCAATGTCCACTGGGAATCGCCAATGGTTGGAGAGACCCAGATGGACAAGTATGAGGGGTCTGAGAATGTGCACAAACACTACAGGCAGCTACATACTCTCGAACATCCTGGTGTACCCCTGACCACCAAAATCGCCTAGTAAGGAGATCTGTGGTGGCATTACTACCAGGGTGTCTGTCCAAGACTGAATCATGATGTTCACTTATAACTAGTGTTGAGCGATACCGTCCGATACTTGAAAGTATCGGTATCGGAAAGTATCGGCCGATACCGGCAAAGTATCGGATCCAATCCGATACCGATACCCGATACCAATACAAGTCAATGGGACTCATGTATCGGACGGTATTCCTGATGGTTCCCAGGGTCTGAAGGAGAGGAAACTCTCCTTCAGGCCCTGGGATCCATATAAATGTGTAAAAGAAAGAATTAAAATAAAAAATATCGCTATACTCACCTCTCCGACGCAGCCTGCACCTCAGCGAGGGAACCGGCAGCGTTGTTTGTTTAAAACTCGCGCTTTTACTTGGTTACGTGAAGTCCCGGCTTGTGATTGGTCAGGGCGGCCATGTTGCCGGGACGCGGACCAATCACAGCAAGCCGTGACGAAATTACGTCACGGCTTGCTGTGATTGGTCCGCGTCCCGGCAACATGGCCGCCATTAACCAATCACAAGCCGGGACGTCACGGGAGGCTGGACACGCGCCCATTTTAAAAAGCGCGCGTGTCCAGCCTCCAGTGACGTCCCGGCTTATGATTGGTCACGGCGCCATGTTGCCGGGACGCGGACCAATCACAGCAAGCCGTGACGAAATTACGTCACGGCTTGCTGTGATTGGTCCGCGTCCCGGCAACATGGCCGCCATTAACCAATCACAAGCCGTGACGTCACGGGAGGCTGGACACGCGCGCTTTTTAAAATGGGCGCGTGTCCAGCCTCCCGTGACGTCCCGGCTTGTGATTGGTTGCGCCGCGGTCAACCAATCACAAGCCGGGACGTCACGGGAGGCTGGACACGCGCCCATTTTAAAAAGCGCGCGTGTCCAGCCTCCCGTGACGTCACGGCTTGTGATTGGTTAATGGCGGCCATGTTGCCGGGACGCGGACCAATCACAAAGCCGGGACGTAATTTTAAAATCCTTAAGGACCTGAAATTACGTCACGGCTTGCTGTGATTGGTTGCGTCTCCCATGTGACTGCGACGCAACCAATCACAACGCCGGAACGTAATTTTAAAATCCTGAAGGACCTGAAATTACGTCACGGCTTGCTGTGATTGGTTGCGTCCCGGTCACATGGGCGGCACGCAACCAATCACAAGCCGGGACTCACGTAAAGGAAAGAAAAGCGCGAATTTTAAACAAAGAACGCTGCCGCTTCCCTCGGTAAGGTGCAGGCTGCGTCGGAGAGGTGAGTATAGCAATATTTTTTATTTTAATTCTCTCTTTTACACATTTTTACATTAATGTTGTTTCGATACCGATACCCGATATCACAAAAATATCGGATCTCGGTATCGGAATTCCGATACAGCAAGTATCGGCCGATACCCGATACTTGCAGTATCGGAATGCTCAACACTACTTATAACTCTTAGATGGAGATTCACAGGTACGAACAGTTTACCTAATGGACAGGAAGCAGAGGCATCCACCTGAGCCTCTTTCTACCTCCTTCACCAGATTGCAGCATATAGACTCAATAATCACCCCTTTTTGTAGTATAAGAACTGGTTCATAACTATCTCCACCCCCAGGAAATCAATGCAATAAGGAATCCACCTTAATGTTCTTATTTCCTGGCCTATATGTAACAAAAAGTTAAATCTGGTGAAGAACAACGCCTATCTTGCTTCTCTAGGCTTTAGACGTTTTTAATTTTCTAGATATACACCATGGTCCAAATTATTATGCAACTTGGATTTAAGTGTGATAAAGATTTAATTGTTTTGTTTTTCAAATAAACTCGTGGATGGTATTGTGTCTCAGGGCTCAATGGATCACTGAAATTAATCTTAAACACATGTGATAATTAGTTTTCCAGGTCATTCTAATTAAAGAAAAACTAAAAACTTAAAAATGATGTTCTGTTATGATCCTGGTGGTAGGATCTCAAACTGACCTGACAAATATACACTGAGTATATAGGACAAGTTCTGGGGATGTGGAAGCTATACTGACCACAATCCTGATCCTATCCAAACACACTAAAGGCAGCTGTGGAACGTTACCTGAAAACCTAGACGTCTCGTCACAGCCTGAGAAACTGACTACCCCTAGAGAGAAAGCAAAGACCTCACTAGCCTCAGAGAAATGTACCCCAAAGTTTTAGATAGCCCCCCACAAATAATAACGGTGAGTCAAGGGGAAAACACAAACGTAGAGATGAAACAGATTTAGCAAATGAGGAAATAATGAGAAACTGAACAAGCAAACTTAGCTTCTCATAGCAGGAGACTGGTCACAAGGAATATTCAGGAGAGCACAGGATCAGGTCTGAATACACCGACAGCAGGCGACAAGTAAAGGTCCAGGTGAGCTAAATAGGCCCAGCCTGGCAGGAGATGAAACAGCTGAGCCCAGCCAAGACCAGCCGTATCGCTAAAGGCCACCAGAGGGAGCCCAAGACCAAACTCACACAGTACCACTCATGACCACAGGAGGGAGCCCGAGAACGGAATTCACAACAGTACCCCCCCCTTGAGGAGGGGTCACCGAACCCTCAACAGAGCTCCCAGGCCGATCAGGACGAGCCAAATGAAAGGCACGAACCAAATCAGCCGCATGGACATCGGAGGCGACAACCCAGGAATTATCCTCCTGACCATAACCCTTCCACTTCACTAAGTACTGAAGCCTCCGTCTCGAAATACGAGAATCCAAGATCTTCTCCACCACATACTCCAACTCCCCCTCGACCAAGACCGGAGCAGGAGGATCAACAGAAGGGACCACAGGCACCACATATCTCCGCAACAACGACCTATGGAACACATTATGAATGGCAAACGATGTTGGGAGGTCCAAACGAAAAGACACAGGGTTGAGGATTTCCAAAATCCTATAAGGACCGATGAAACGAGGCTTGAACTTAGGAGAGGAAACCTTCATCGGGACATAACGAGAAGACAACCATACCAAATCCCCCACACGAAGTCGGGGACCCACACAGCGACGGCGGTTAGCAAAGCGCTGAGCCTTCTCTTGGGACAAAGTCAAATTGTCCACCACATGGTTCCAAATCTGCTGCAACCTATCCACCACAGAATTCACCCCAGGACAGTCAGAAGACTCAACCTGACCCGAGGAGAAACGAGGATGAAAACCAGAATTGCAAAAGAAAGGTGAAACCAAAGTAGCAGAACTAGCCCGATTATTGAGGGCGAACTCAGCCAATGGCAAAAAGGTCACCCAATCATCCTGGTCAGCAGAAACAAAACATCTCAAATAAGTTTTCAAGGTCTGATTAGTTCGTTCGGTTTGACCATTCGTCTGAGGATGGAAGGCTGACGAAAAAGACAATTCAATGCCCATCTTAGCACAAAAGGATCGCCAAAATCTGGACACAAACTGGGATCCTATGTCGGACACAATGTTCTCCGGAATACCATGTAAACGAACCACATTCTGAAAAAACAATTGCACCAAATCGGAGGAGGAAGGCAACTTAGGCAAGGGTACCAAATGGACCATTTTGGAAAAACGATCACAAACCCCCCAGATGACAGACATCTTCTGAGAGACAGGAAGATCCGAAATAAAATCCATGGAAATATGCGTCCAAGGCCTCTTCGGGACAGGCAAAGGCAAAAGCAATCCACTGGCACGAGAACACGAAGGCTTGGCCCGAGCACAAATCCCACAGGACTGCACAAAGGAACGCACATCCCGCGACAAGGAAGGCCACCAAAAGGATCTCGCCACCAAATCCCTGGTACCAAAAATCCCAGGATGACCCGCCAACACCGAAGAATGAACCTCGGAAATAACTCTACTGGTCCATCTGTCTGGGACAAACAGTCTCTCCGGTGGACAACGGTTAGGTCTATTGGCCTGAAACTCCTGCAACACCCGTCGCAGATCAGGAGAGATAGCAGACAAACTCACCCCCTCTTTGAGAACACCAGTCGGTTCAGAAACTTCCGGCGAGTCAGGTACAAAACTCCTAGAAAGGGCATCAGCCTTCACGTTTTTCGAACCCGGAAGATATGAAACCACGAAATTGAAACGAGAGAAAAACAGCGACCATCGAGCCTGTCTCGGATTCAACCGTTTGGCAGACTCGAGATAAGTCAAATTCTTGTGATCCGTCAAGACCACCACACGATGTTTGGCTCCCTCAAGCCAATGTCGCCACTCCTCAAATGCCCACTTCATTGCCAACAACTCTCGATTACCAACATCATAATTCCGCTCGGCAGGCGAAAACTTTCTTGAAAAGAAAGCACATGGTCTCATCACAGAGCCATCAGAGCTTCTCTGCGACAAAACAGCCCCTGCTCCAATCTCTGAAGCATCAACCTCGACCTGAAAGGGAAGAGAGACATCGGGCTGGCGCAAGACAGGAGCCGAAGAAAACCGACGTTTCAACTCCTGAAAGGCCTCCACGGCCGCAGGAGACCAATTCGTCACATCAGAACCCTTCTTGGTCAAATCCGTCAAAGGCTTCACCACACTAGAAAAATTAGTGATGAAGCGACGGAAAAAATTTGCAAAACCCAAGAACTTCTGAAGACTCTTCACAGATGTAGGTTGAGTCCAGTCATGAATAGCCTGGACCTTGACTGGATCCATCTCGATAGTAGAAGGAGAAAAAATAAAGCCCAAAAAGGAAACCTTCTGGACTCCGAAGAGACATTTAGAGCCCTTCACAAACAAGGCATTGGCACGCAGGACCTGAAATACCATCCTGACATGCTTCACATGAGACTCCCAATCATCAGAAAAGACCAAAATATCATCCAGGTACACAATCATAAATCTATCCAGGTACTCTCGGAAGATATCGTGCATGAAGGACTGAAACACAGAGGGGGTATTAGAAAGCCCAAAAGGCATCACCAAGTACTCAAAATGGCCTTCGGGCGTATTAAATGCTGTTTTTCATTCATCGCCCTGCTTTATGCGCACAAGATTATACGCTCCACGAAGATCTATCTTGGTGAACCAACTGGCCCCCCTAATCCGGGCAAACAGATCGGACAACAGTGGCAAGGGATACTGAAATTTGACCGTGATGTTATTTAGAAGGCGATAATCTATACAGGGTCTCAGAGAACCATCCTTCTTGGTCACAAAAAAGAACCCCGCACCCAAAGGGGACGAGGACGGGCGAATATGTCCCTTCTCCAAGGACTCCTTTATATAACTCCACATAGCGGTATGTTCTGGTACAGACAATTTAAAAAGTCGTCCCTTAGGGAACTTACTAGCAGGAATCAGATTTATGGCACAATCACAATCCCTATGAGGAGGTAGGGCACTGGACTTGGGCTCATCAAATACATCCTGGTAGTCCGACAAAAATTCAGGGACTTCAGAAGGAGTAGAAGAAGCAATTGACATCAAAGGAGCATCGCCATGAATCCCCTGACACCCCCAACTTGACAGACATTGCTTTCCAATCCAGGACTGGATTCTGAGCCTGCAGCCATGGCAGACCCAACACGACAACATCATGCAAATTATGTAGCACCAGAAAGCGAATTACCTCCTGATGTACAGGAGCCATGCACATGGTCAATTGAGTCCAGTACTGAGGTTTATTCTTGGCCAATGGTGTAGCATCAATTCCCTTTAGCGGAATAGGGAATTGTAAAGGCTCCAAGATAAAACCACAGCGCCTGGCAAATGACAAATCCATCAAATTCAGGGCAGCACCTGAATCCACAAAAGCCATAACTGGGTAGGATGACAGAGAGTAAATCAAAGTAACAGACAAAATGAATTTAGGTTGTAAAGTACCAATGGTGACAAACTTGGCAACCCTTTTTGTGCGCTTAGAGCATGCTGAGATAACATGAGCAGAATCACCACAGTAAAAGCACAACCCATTGTGACGTCTGTGGTTTTGTCGTTCAACTCTGGTCAGAATCCTGTCACATTGCATAGGCTCAGGTTTCTGCTCAGAAAATACCGCCAGATGGTGCACAGGTTTGCGCTCCCACAAACGCCGATCAATCTGAATGGCCAAAGACATTGACTCATTCAGACCCGCCGGCGTGGGGAACAACATCTTTAAGGGCTTCAGAAAGACCCTTTCTGAAAATCGCCGCCAGGGCGCACTCATTCCACTGAGTGAGCACTGACCACTTCCTAAACTTCTGACAATAAACCTCTGCTTCATCCCGACCCTGAGAGAGAGCCAGCAAAACCTTCTCTGCTTGGTCTACCAGATTTGGTTCCTCATAAAGCACTCCAAGCGCCAGAAAAAACGCATCAACATTTAGCAGTGCCGGATCTCCTGGCGCCAAAGAGAATGCCCAATCTTGAGGGTCACCCCGCAACAAAGAAATAACAATTTTGACTTGCTGAACAGAGTCGCCAGATGAGCGAGGTCTCAGAGAAAGAAATAACTTACAATTATTCTTAAAGTTCAAAAACCTAGATCTATCTCCGGAGAACAGCTCAGGAATAGGTATTTTAGGCTCTGACATAGGACTGCGGACTACATAATCCTGAATGCCCTGTACCCTTGCAGTGAGATGATCCACACTAGAAGACAGACTCTGAATGTCCATATTAGTAGCTGCATAGAGAACCACGCAGAGATTAAGGGGAGGAGAGAGGCAAAACACAGGGCAGAGGAAAAAAATAAAAAAATAAAAATGACCTTAAGATTTCTCTTCTCCCTCTTTAGCTGCATTAACACTTTCGGGCCTGCTGTACTGTTATGATCCTGGTGGTAGGATCTCAAACTGACCTGACAAATATACACTGAGTATATAGGACAAGTTCTGGGGATGTGGAAGCTATACTGACCGCAATCCTGATCCTATCCAAACACACTAAAGGCAGCTGTGGAACGTTACCTGAAAACCTAGACGTCTCGTCACAGCCTGAGAAACTGACTACCCCTAGAGAGAAAGCAAAGACCTCACTAGCCTCAGAGAAATGTACCCCAAAGTTTTAGATAGCCCCCCACAAATAATAACGGTGAGTCAAGGGGAAAACACAAACGTAGAGATGAAACAGATTTAGCAAATGAGGCCCGCTAATACTAGATAGGCAGAAAATAGATAGGTGTCTGTGCGGTCAGTACAAAAACTATCAAAAGTAAACCACGCAGAGAATACAAGAACCCCCATACCGACTCACGATGTGAGGGGCGCACTCTGCACCCCAGAACTAACCAGCAAGCAAAAAATCACATAAAGCAAGCTGGGCTGAACTCATAATAAAATGAGAAACGTTTTCAAGGAAATAATGAGAAACTGAACAAGCAAACTTAGCTTCTCATAGCAGGAGACTGGTCACAAGGAATATTCAGGAGAGCACAGGATCAGGACTGAATACACCGACAGCAGGTGTCAAGTAAAGGTCCAGATGAGCTAAATAGGCCCAGCCTGGCAGGAGATGAAACAGCTGAGCCCAGCCAAGACCAGCCGTATCGCTAAAGGCCACCAGAGGGAGCCCAAGACCAAACTCACACAGTACTACTCATGACCACAGGAGGGAGCCCGAGAACGGAATTCACAACAATGTTCCACATTATTAAGCAGGCAAAAGGTTTCAAGCAATATGGGAAATAAAAAGGATCTCTCTGCTGCTGAAAAGCGTTAAATAGTGCAATGCCTTGAACAAGGTATGAAAACATTAGATATTTCACGAAAATTTAAGAGTGATCATCATACTGTGAAGAGATTTGTGACTGAAACAGAGCACAGACATAGTTAATGCAGATAAAGGCATAATGAGGAAGGTTTCTGCCAGACAAATTCATTGGATCAAGAGAGCAGTTGCCAAAATACCATTACAAAGCAGCAAACAGTTATTTGAAGCTGCTGGTGCTTCTGGAGTCCCTCGAACCTCAAGGTGTATGATCCTTCAAAGGCTTGCTGTGGTGCATATACCTACGATTCGGCCACCCCTAAACAGTGTTCACAAGCAGAAACGGTTGCAGTGGGCCCAAACATACATGAAGACTAGTTTTCAAACAGTCTTGTTTACTGATGAGTGTCGAGCAACCCTAGATGGTCCATAAGGATGGAGTAGTGGATGGTTGGTGGATGGCCCCCATGTCCCAACAAGGCTGCAACGTCAGCAAGGAGGTGGAGGAGTCATGTTTTGGGCTGGAATCATGGGAAAACAGCTGGTAGGGCCCTTTAAGGTTCCTGAAGGTGTGAAAATGGCCTCTGCAAGGTACATATATAGAGTTTCTGACTGACAACTTTCTTCCATGGTATAAACAGCAGAAACGTGCCTTCAGGAGCAAAATCATCTTCATGCATGACAATGCACCATCTCATGCTGCAAAGAATACCTCTGAGTCATTGGCTGCTATGAGAACCTTTGGAGTATCATCAAGCAAAAGATCTATGAGGGTGGAAGGCAGTTCACAAAACAGCAGCTCTGGGAGGCTATTCTGATTTCATGCAAAGAAATACAAGCAGAAACTCTCCAAAAACTCACAAGTTCAATGGATGCAAGAATTGTGAAGGTGATATCAAAGAAGGGGTCCTATATAAACATGTAACATGGCCTGTTAGGATGTTTTGGAGTTAAATAGCTTTTTTGTTCAGTGAATGTGACCTCCTAATGCTGCAAATTCCACAAATGAGCATTTTCAGTTCTTTAAAATATATCAAATGTTTAGAAATTTTACTGTGCCTAATAATTTGGAACAGTGCATTTTGAGTTTTTATTCATTTTGGAGATTATACTGTTATCATTGGGAGGTTTCTTCAATAAAATTCGATGTATACTCTAACTATACTCTAACTTTTATTAGACTGACTGTCATTTACACCGACCATTTAGGATATTCCAAGAAAAATGTCATTTGCATAGTAATTTGGAACATGGTGTACAAGATTTTTATGATCTGTGATTACCATGAACAGATGAACTGCCCTCTCCAGAAAATAACACCACTATTCAAAATCCCATTTAATTGCCAAGAGTTAATTGTTATCAATGTCCTAGTTTTTCTCAGCGGGCGACAGTTTCTTTGAAAAATATGCACATGGACACCATTTACCAGGAGGCAATATAGCTACTACCCCTACTTCAGATGCGTCAACCTTTACAATAAATCACTGAATGACGTCAGGCTATAATAGAATCGGTGCAGATGCAAAACCCTCTTTCAAAGTAACAAATGCCTCCCTGACTGGACCATTTGGAAAAGTCCGTCACTTTTCTGGTCATATCTTTCAGAGTTTTGGCCAATACTAAAAAGTTTTTGATTAATTTGCGGTAGTAGCTGGCAAAAAGCAAAAACCTTTGTAACACATTTAGGTCCTCAGGATGATCCCAATCCAGTACCATCCAGACTTATTTCTGGATCCATGTGAAAACCAGTGGATGATAAGACATAACCCAGAAAAGGGATCTCCTCAACCAAGGACATACATTTCTCTGGTTTGACAAATAATTTATTGTCTCTGAGTATCTGTAAGACCTGCCTGACATGTATCTGAAGTGACTCAAGGTCAAGCAAATAAATTAATATGCCATCAAGATAAATCACAACAAATCTACCTGCCAGGTGACTAAAAATGTAATTTACAAAATGCTGAAAGATGGCGGGTGCATTAGTCAACCAAAATGGCTTCACAAAGTTTTCATAGTGTCCCTCAGGAGTTTTGAAGGCAGTTTGCCATTCATCCCCCTCCTTAATACGAATGAGATTATATAAGCCCACCAGATATCCAATTTAGAAAACCCTTTTGCTCCTACGATCCGGTTAAAGAGGTCTGGGATGAGAGGAAGAGCATACGGATCCCGGGCCGTGATCTGATTGAGTTGGCAAAACATCTAGGCAGGGGGGTAACCATCCCATCTTTTTTCTTTATAAAGAAAATCCTGATAGTAACAGGAGATGAGAATGGTCTGATATGACCCTTTGACAGACTTTCAATGATATAGTTCTTAATGGCTTGCCTCTCTGGACCAGAGATATTATATAGAAAATTTATTAAGCCATGATACAGCGACGTTTCGACCATAAAGTGGTCTTTTTCAAGCATACACATCACTACACAGTACTGGCTTAAATAGTGTGGATACCATGCAAGGCACCAATCACCATCAAGCCGTTAACTATATCAACAGTGCAACACATAACACACATCAAATAAACATAGAATAACTAGTCATCAATAAAATACAATTCACCATATAGATAATCATGAAATACATATAAGGACACACGATAGATGTTATGTTTATCTTCCGTTTAACGAATCGAGGTCCAGCATCCTCGTATCCATAGTGATGTCCCACCAATAAGCATATCCGTGTTGTTATCTTCCAGACCAATCAGGTGTAACACAGGCATCGGCGCCAAAAATCCTCATGGATTTCACCGCCGGGTCGCAGGATTCCTCAGAGCCGCATCGTAAGAGCGCATGCGCGCCACATACCCGATGCGTCCACATCACATGATCATGCCGTGGACACACCCAGAAATGACGCGCATACAGCTCTCCCACAGCGGACTCACGAGACCGCGACTCCAGCCAGTTACCAAGGTAACGTACTTAGGGAAAGGAACCATATCGGATCCACCTCCTCTTACCATAATGGATCTGAAGGCATATTAAAATACAGGAAAAAGTGGAAAATCACAATACATATTGTACATATATAATGGGGCAGTCGGGAGACCCTAAATCAAAATATACCATATCCATGTATTATTCACTCTAGAAAGGCCATAATCAAATAGCATTTTCCGAGAATCTCCCATGGACCGTCCACCGACTGTCACATCAAATACCTATATAAGGAAAATATAAGGAATATAAAATTACACACAATAAAATACAAAGGCACTAAAAACAACAAACCACTAATGAGCCGGTGCCATCGCGAGCCCCTGCACATCTTGAGCATGCACGTGGCCCATTTCAGCAGCATCACTGCGCCTCTGTAGCTGGGTGTATGCTTCTCGGCTTCAGTGGCTCACTGTGCATAAACATAAGTTCAAAACACAGCTTCAGGTCATGAGCAACGCGCCTCTGAAGCCGGGGGGGGGGGGGGGGGCGTATACCCTGCTACAGAGACACAGTGACAAGGGGAGAAGACATTTCATGAACTGACTTAGTACAAGGGTGGCATCCTATTACAGGATTACAGTAAAGTTAAATGAGCATCTTGTTTTACAAATGTTAGTAAAGGCAGACTGCATGGCAAGGGACTGGATATTATACACCTGTGGCAATGGGTCTGAATGAAAAAACAGAATTCAATAACTAAATGGGTTCTCAGGCCTAATAAGAAAAGTTTGCAGTTATTTTATGTGACTATAGACTGTCATATCGTGACAGAGTGCAATGCGCTTACTGTAAGAAAATAATTTTATTCGCCGTACAGTTTGCATACTTGTGGTCACGTGCTGACTAGTCCCATCAGGCTTCTCTCATATTACCAAAAGTATGCAAATTGCATAACTGTAGTCATATGACTTCCCACTCGACCAGGGGAATACTGACAGTATATAGAATCGCATAGATCGAAAAGCATGGCGATATATTGGGACCATACACCAAAATCATACAGGTAATTCCCCAATAATAATATCCAACAAAAACATGGAGTCAACAAATCCCCAAGAAATATGAGTCATAAGAAATTTGAATCATGTTCCATAATTAGATAAAACATCAAGTTTATTGTACAACCCCTGGCAAAAATTATGGAATCACCGGCCTTGGTGGATGTTCATTCAGTTGTCTAATTTTGTAGAAAAAAAGCAGATCTCAGACATGGCACAAAATTAAAGTCATTTCAAATGGCAACTTTCTGACTTTAAGAAACACTAAAAGAAGTGTGGTAGTCAGTAATGGTTACTTTTTTTAACCAAGCATAGGGAAAAAATTATGGAATCACTCAATTCTGAGGAAAAAATTATAGAATCATGAAAAACAAACAAACAAAAAACACTCCAAAACATCACTAGTATTTTGTTGCACCACCTCTGGCTTTTATAACAGCTTGCAGTCTCTGAGGCATGTCAAACGGTACTCTTCATCAATGTGGCTCCAGCTTTCTCTGATTGCTGTTGCCAGATCAGCTTTGCAGGTTGGAGCCTTGTCATGGACCATTTTCTTCAACTTCCACCAAAGATTTTCAATTGGATTGAGATCCGGACTATTTGCAGGTCATGACATTTTTCCACAGTTTTTGCTCTATGGCAGGATGCATTATCATCTTGAAAAATGATTTCATCATCCCCAAACATCCTTTCAATTGATGGGATAAGAAAAGTGTCCAAACTATCAACATAAACTTGGGCATTTATTGAAGATGTAATGACAGCTATTTTCCCAGTGCCTTTGCCTGACATGCAGCCCCATATCATCAATGACTGTGGAAATTTGCATGTTCTCCTCAGGCAGTCATCTTTATAAATCTCATTGGAACGGCACCAAACGAAAGTTCCAGCATCATCACCTTGCCCAATGCAGATTCGCGATTCATCACTGAATATGACTTTCATCCAGTCATCCACAGTCCACGATTGCTTTTCCTTAGCCCATTGTAACCTTGTTTTTTTCTGTTTAGGTGTTGATGATGGCTTTCGTTTAGCTTTTCTGTATGTAAATCCCATTTCCTTTAGGCGGTTTCTTACAGTTCGGTCACAGACGTTGACTCCAATTTCCACACATTCGTTCCTCATTTGTTTTGTTGTGCATTTCCTGTTTTGGAGACATTGCTTTAAGTTTCCGGTCTTGACGCTTTGATGTCTTCCTTGGTCTACCAGTATGTTTGGCTTTAACAACCTTCCCATTTTGTCTGTATTTGGTCCAGATTTTAGACACAGCTGACTGTGAACAATCAACATCTTTTGCAACATTGCGTGATGATTTACCCTCTTTTAAAAGTTTGATAACCCTCTCCTTTGTTTCAATTGACATCTCTCGTGTTGGAGCCATGATTTATGTCAGTCCACTTGGTGCAACAGCTCTCCAAGGTGTGATCACTCCTTTTTAGATGCAGACTAATGAGCAGATCTAATTTGATGCAGGTGTTAGTTTTGGGAATGAAAATTTACAGGGTGATTCCATCATTTTTTCCTCAGAAGTGAGTGATTCCATAATTTTTTCCCTATGCTTGGTTAAAGAAAAAGTGACCATTACGACTACCACATTTTTTGTTTTTAATATCTTTTAGTGTTTCTTAAAGCCAGAAAGTTGCCATTTGAAATGACTTTAGTTTTGTGCCATGTCTGTGATTTGCTTTTTTTTTACAAAATTAAAAAACTGAATGAAAATCCTCCAAGGCCGTTGATTCCATAATTTTTGCCAGGGGTTGTACATCAAAAAGTAAAAATAGCAACAAGAACAAAAATCAATAGTTATCACAAGATAAAATAGTAGGTCATCAGTAAGGACACAATGAACAGAAGGACAGAGGGACAGTATTAGTCCATAAGAAATGGGTATAGTGTCCAATCAACAAATGATCCCATTCAATTTAACTTGCCCTCAGCAAAGCTCAAGCATGATATAAAAGAATTACATAATGCCACCAACTACTACTAGAAAAAGTTTCAATAGTGTTGCTCAAACGGCAGAGAAATACAGGTGTACATTTTTTCACAAAAGTGAATTTCAACCTATTAGTAGGAGATTGGTTACAAAAGATAAATGTAAATACATGGCTTACCCATATATGAAACTGTCCCAATGTCCGTCTGTACCCCCAACACACATTTCGCATAAGCTTCCTCGGGGGGGCTGTGTGAATCCTGACAATATGCATTGCACATGCTTCAACAGTCTTCCGGAACATAGCATGACTGTAGACTTTTCTTTTTAGACAGGAAAAAACAACTTTAACAGTTGTCCCAATGTTCATCCGTAGCCCGATGCACATTTCACGTAAGCTTCTTCGGGGGGGCAGTGGGAATTCTGACATGTATAGCAAAGGGGATCAGAAGATCGCTTGTAGTCCCGCAAAGAGACAAGTAAATCCAGTAAAAAGTGGAAAAAAAAAGATTTAAAAAATATGAAAAACACAAAAGTTTGTTCAAATCACCCCCGTTTTGCCCCATTAAAAAAAATGAAAAAAAAATTAAAAATACAGGTAGTAAAAGTCCGACATATTCTATATATATAAAGCTGAGTGTATGTATGTGTGTGTATATGTATCAAGTCACTCTCACTCCACATATCCCCGCCCACTCCACATAGCCACACTCACTTCACGCGCAAAGCCCCGTCCACATAGCCCATGTTGTTAGCGCACACGGGCAGAGACATATTCACCTCAAAAGTCACACCTCTAAACTCACCAGCTGTGACTTCCCAGCCGCTGCGAGCTACAATCAGGGCCGCCGCCTTTAGAGTATCAGTGTGCGCCAGGTACAGGCCACATCTAGCTCTGTCGTGTCTAGAATGGAGTTGCTGTGAGACATGACGTCAAGGGAAAGGAAGAAGCTCCATGAATTACACCACTGTGCTCATAACAGGAAGTTGCTGTGCACGTGTGAGGGGAAGAGAGGAGTGAGGGGAAAATAGTGGAGTGAGGGGAAAATGAGAGGTGTGAGGTGAAAATGAAGAGGTGTGAGTGTAAAATGAGAGGAGGGGAAAATAGTGGAGTGATCTGAAAAATGACAGGTGTGAGGTCAAAATGACAGGTGTGAGGGGGAAATGAGAGGAGTGAGGTGGAAAATGAGAGGTGTGAGGGAAAATGAGAGGTGTGATGGGAAAATGAGAGAAGTGAGGTGCTGCTGCAGTATGAGGCTGTGTATAGAGAAGAGTGAGGCACTGCAGGTGGAGGCTGTATATAAGGCCACATTCACGCATTCAGTATTTGGTCAGTATTTTACCTCAGTATTTATAAGCCAAAACCACGAGTGGGAGAAAAATACAGAAGTGGTGACGTGTTTCTAATATACTTTTCCTCTGATTGTTTTACTCCAAGTTTTAGCTTACAAATACTGAGGTAAAAATACTGACCAAATAACGTGTGAATGAGTTCTAAAGGAGAAAAGTGTGGTGTTGCAGAAGAAGCAGGCTGTGTATATGATACTCTTTATTGCAATTTGTGCAATTTCTCTCGGGATCAAGTGTTTCCAATTGTATATGGAAGAGGAGTGTGAAGTGTTGACGGAGGATATGGCGACTAAAAAGGAGAAAAGCTGTGCTGCAGAAAAATGCTGTGTATAAAGGAGGACTGTGAGGTGCAGGAGGAGTCTGTGTAAAAAGAAGGAACATGAGGTGCAGGATGAATAAGGCCCTTAACTACTGCCATTAAAAGTAGTATTGGCAGTCGTTAAGGGGTTAATATTGTGTTAAAAAAACATGTGTATTACGAAAATTGTATTTGCAATAATTTTCTGGGAAAAATACTTCATTTTTTGGAACAATTTCAAGGGTGCCAGCAATTTTGGCCATGACTGTATATCTGGATTTGTCCATGCATGTATGTGCCATGTCTTTTGCTTATAGCTGTCTTATTTACATATATTTTTCATGATGGGTTTGTCGTGTAAGGAAGAAATCACATGCCACTCTAGATGGCATAAAAAAACAAAAGCAAATTAGTTAATCCAGATATACAAAAGTCACAAATGCAACAGTCCTCTTACCTCGTGAATCATTTTTACTTCAGTAAAATATGCCCTAAAACTAATTCAGCAAATTTAAATGTCACACAAGTTACAAACAATAAATAGAAATGTCACATCTGAAAATAATTTTTATTCTTGCTGCTACAAATTGATCTAGACTAGGGTTGAGCGAAACGGGTCGGCAATTTTCAGAAGTCGCCGACTTTTGGCAAAGTCGGGTTTCATGAAACCTGACCCGACCCCTGTGTGGGGTCGGTCATGAAGTCGGCGATCTTCTGAATCTGGAATCGGAATTCCGATACCGATTCCCGATATGTTTAAGATATCGGGAATTGGTATCGGAATTCAGATTTAAGTGTAAAATAAAGAATTAAAATAAAAAATATCGCTATACTTACCATCTGACGGGCCCTGGTACTAACCAGGAACCTTCCTTCCTTAGAATCAGCCTTCCAGGACCTCACGGTGACGTCACGGTGACGTCGCGGCTTGTGATTGGTCGCGCGGCCGCCCATGTGACCGCACGCGCGACCAATCACAAGCCGTGACGTCACCGAAGGTCCTGGAAGGGCTGATTCTTAGGAAGGAAGGCTGCCGGAACGAAGCCGAGGGTGAGTATATTCCTATT
Organism: Ranitomeya variabilis; assembly: GCF_051348905.1. NCBI lineage: Eukaryota > Metazoa > Chordata > Amphibia > Anura > Dendrobatidae > Ranitomeya > Ranitomeya variabilis. The sequence continues at coordinate 397,991,738 of NC_135232.1, forward strand.
AGGTATATACTCACCCTCGGACATGCCCTGCTTCTTTCCGGCAGCCTTCCTTCCTAAGAATCAGCCCTTCCAGGACCTTCGGTGACGTCACGGTGACGGCGCGGCTTGTGATTGGTCGCGCGAGCGGTCACATGGGCGGCCGCGCGACCAATCACAAGCCGCGACGTCACCGCGACATCACCGCGAGGTCCTGGAAGGCTGACTCTAAGGAAGGAAGGTTCCCGGTTAGTACCAGGGCCCGTCAGATGGTAAGTATAGCGATATTTTTTATTTTAATTCTTTATTTTACACTTAAATATGGATCCCAGGGCCTGAAGGAGAGTTTCCGCTCCTTCAGACCCTGGGAACCATTGGAAACCCAATGCAGTGCATTGGGTTTCGAGTTTCGGCCGACCCCGACCCCGACTTTTTTATAGGATCGGCCGATTTCACTCGACCCGACTTTTGAAAAAGTCGGGTTTCGTGAAACCCGACCCGATCCTATAAAAGTAAAGGTCGCTCAACCCTAATCTAGACCCTAATCTGAAAATCTGTCAGCCATGTGGGTAACCTGTAAAAAATGGAATCAGAGGCTTTGTAAATGTGGCACGCGTGTACCATTGTAAATTCATTCATGATCCAACATAAATCCAGTATAATTAAAGGGAATCTGTCACCTCATTTTGGCCCTATAAACTGCAGTCACCGCCATCAGGGGCTTATCTACAGCATGCTGTAGATAAGCCCCGATGTAACCTGAAAGATAAGAAAAACAAGTTCACCCAGTTCGGGTCCGATGGGCGTCGCAGGTCCGGGTCCGGCGCCTCCCATCGGCTCCTGCACAGGCGTACTGATTTGCTCTGTTGAGAACAGCATAAAGGCGCCATTTAAATATACATTGTGAGGCAGTGACAGGTATTTTACAGGGGCATCTCACAAAATTAGAATAAAAAAGTTAATTTATTTCAGGTCAGTTCAGTTCTTCAATACAAAAAGTTAAACTCTTATATTATACTAGCTGTACTACCCGGCTTCGCCCGGGTTAATGACTGCTGTTAGCAAAATAGAATGTGTTAACAAAAATTTATTCTGCACACAAAAACCACAAAACAAATAGATAGAAATGTAATTATTAAAAGGCAAAAACTAAGCAAATAGAAGCATTTCACAACATATATTAGCTTTGTTATACTGAGAATGTCTTTGTTGCCTATATTAACCAATCAGAGCTCAGGTTAATTAACTGTAGCAAAATAGAAGCTGAGCTGTGATTGGTTGCTATTGGCAGCCTGATAAATCCCCAGCCAACAGGAAGCCCTCCCCCCTGGCAGTATATATTAGCTCACACATACACATAATAGACAGGTCATGTGACTGACAGCTGCCGTATTTCCTATATGGTACATTTGTTGCTCTTGTAGTTTGCTTATTAATCAGATTTTTATTTTTGAAGGATAATACCAGACTTGTGTGTGTTTTAGGGCGAGTTTCATGTGTCAAGTTGTGTGTGTTGAGTTGCGTGTGGCGACATGCATGTAGCGACTTTTGTGAGATGAGTTTTGTGTGGCGACATGCGTGTAGCAACATTTTGTGTGTTGAGTTGCATGTGACAGGTTAGTGTAGCAAGTTGTGTGCAGCAAGATTTGTGCATGGCGAGTTTTGCGCATGGCGAGTTTTATGTGTGGTGCATTTTGAGTATGTGCAAGTTTTGTGTGAGGCAACTTTTGCATGTGGTGCAACTTTTGTACATGTGGCAATTTTTCTGTGTGTGCAAGTTTTGCATGAGGTGAGTTTTCCATGAGGTGAGTTTTGCACGTGTGGCGAGTTTTGCGTGAGCCTAGTTTTGCATATGGCGAGTTTTGCATGTAGCGAGTTTTGAATGTAGCGAGTTTTGAGTGGTGACTTTTGTGTTTCGACTTTTATGTGGCGAGGTTGGTGTGTGTGTGTGGTGAAATGTGTGCTGAGGGTGGTATATGTGTTCAAGCACGTGGTAGTGTGTGGCGCATTTTGTGTTTGTGTTCATATCCCCGTGTGTGGTGAGTATCCCATGTCGGGGCCCCACCTTAGCAACTGTACGGTATATACTCTTTGTCGCCATCGCTCTCATTCTTTAAGTCCTCATTGTTCACATCTGGCAGCTGTCAATTTTCCTCCAACACTTTTCCCTTCACTTTTTCCCCATTATGTAGATAGGAGCAAAATTGTTTGGTGAATTGGAACGCGCGGGGTTAAAATTTCACCTCACAACATAGCCTATGACGCTCTCGGGGTCCAGACGTGTGACTGTGCAAAATTTTGTGGCTGTAGCTGCGACGGTACAGATGCCAATCCCGGACATACACACATACATACATACACACATTCAGCTTTATATATTAGATATACCTGTATGTAATCTCCTGTATATAGTATATACCTGTGTGTCATCTCACCTATATATAGTATATATCTGTGTGTCATCTCCTGTATATAGTATATACCTGTATGTCATCTCCTCCTATACATAGCATATACCTGTGTCATCTCCTCCTGTATATACTATATACCTGTAGGTAATCTGCTCCTGTATATAGTATATACCTGTGTGTCATCTCCTCCTGTATATAGTATATACCTGTATGTCATCTCCTCCTGTATGTAGTATGTACCTGTATGTCATCTCCTCCTCTATATAGTATATACCTGTGTGTCATCTCTCCTGTATATAGTATATATCTGTGTGTCATCTCCTCCTGTATATAGTATATACCTGTGTGTCATCTCCCCTGTAAATAGTATATACCTGTGTGTCATCTCCTGTATATAGTATATAGCTGTATGTCATCTCCTCCTGTATTAGCCCTCGTTCACACGTTATTTGGTCAGTATTTTTACCTCAGTATTTGTAAGCTAAAATGGCAGCCTGATAAATCCCCAGCCAACAGTAAGCCCACCCCCTGGCAGTATATATTAGCTCACACATACACATAATAGACTGGTCATGTGACTGACAGCTGCCGGATTCCTATATGGTACATTTGTTGCTCTTGTAGTTTGTCTGCTTATTAATCAGATTTTTATTTTTGAAGGATACCAGACTTGTGTGTGTTTTAGGGCGAGTTTCGTGTGTCAAGTTGTGTGTGTTGAGTTGCGTGTGGCGACATGCATGTAGGGACTTTTGTGAGATGAGTTTTGTGTGGCGACATGCGTGTAGCAACTTTTTGTGTGTCGAGTTGCATGTGACAGGTTAGTGTAGCAAGTTGTGTGCAGCAAGTTTTGCGCATGGCGAGTTTTGCGCGTGGCGAGTTTTATGTGTGGTGCCTTTTGAGTATGTGCAAGTTTTGTGTGAGGCAACTTTTGCATGTGTTGCAACTTTTGTGCATGTGGCAATTTTTCTGCGTGTGGCAATTTTTCTGCGTGTGCAAGTTTTGCGTGTGGCGAGTTTTGCACGTGTGGCGAGTTTTGCATGTGGAGAGTTTTGCGCGTGGCGAGTTTTGAGCGGCGACTTTTGTGTTTCTACTTTTATGTGGCGAGGTTGGTGTATGTGTGGTGAAATGTGCACTGAGGGTGGTATATGTGTTCGAGCACGTGGTAGTGTGTGGCGCATTTTGTGTGTGTGTTCATATCCCCGTGGTGGTGTGATTATCCCATGTTGGGGCCCCACCTTAGCAACTGTACAGTATATACTCTTTGGTGCCATCGCTGTCATTCTTTAAGTCCCCCTTGTTCACATCTGGCAGCTGTTAATTTGCCTCCAACACTTTTCCTTTCATTTTTTCCCCATTATGTAGATAGGGGCAAAATTGTTTGGTGAATTGGAAAGCGCGGGGTTAAAATTTCACCTCACAATATAGCTTTGACGCTCTCAGGGTCCAGACGTGTGACTGTGCAAAATTTTGTGCCTGTAGCTGCGACGCCTCCAACACTTTTCCTTTCACTTTTTCCCCATTATGTAGATAGGGGCAAAATTGTTTGGTGAATTGGAAAGCGCGGGGTTAAAATTTCACCTCACAACATAGCCTATGACGCTCTCGGGGTCCAGACGTGTGACTGTGCAAAATTTTGTGGCTGTAGCTGCTACGGTTCAGATGCCAATCCCGGACATACATACATACATACATACATACACACACACACACATTCAGCTTTATATATTAGATAGAGTCATTACAAACAGAATGATATATTTGAAGTGTTTATTTTTGTTAACACAAACACTTTAACACTTTATCAAGACTTTGATCTTGATAAAACACAGTGGACCTACACCAGCAGATGACATGACTCCCCAAACCATGACTGATTGTGGAAACTTCACACAAGACCGTGGAAATCAAGGTCCCAGAGTCTGGAGGAAGAGTGGAGAGGCACACAATCCAAACTGCTAAAGGTCTAGTGTAAAGTTTCCACAATCAGTGATGGTTTGGGGAGCCATGTCATCTGCTGGTGTAGGTCCACTATGTTTTATCAAGATCAAAGTCAGCGTAGCCGTCTACCAGGAAATTTTAGAGCACATCATGCTTCCCTTAGCCGGCAAGCTTTTTGGAGATGGAAATTTCATTCTCCAGCAGGACTTGGCACCTGTCCACACTGCAAAAAGTACCAATACCTGGATTAAAAACAACAGTATCACTGTGCTTGATTGGCCAGCAAACTCACCAGACCTTAACCCCATAGAGAATCTATGGGGTATTGTCAAGAGGAAGATGAGAGACACCAGACCCAACAATGCAGTTGAGCTGAAGGCTGCTATCAAAGCTACCTGGGCTTCCATAACACCTCAGCAGTGCCACCGGCTGATCACCTCCATGCCACGCTGCATTGATGCCAAAGGAGCCCGACCAAGTATTGAGTGCATTTACTGAATATACATTTCAGTAGGCCAACATTTCAGAATTTGAAATAATTTTTTCAAGCTGGTGTTATAAAGTATTCTAATTTACTGAGATAATGACATTTGAACTTTCATTGGCTGTAAGCCATAATCATGAACATTAACAGAAATAAACACTTGAAATAGATCACTCTGTTTGTAATGACTGTATCTAATATATGAGTTTCACTTTCTGTATTGAAGAACTGAAATAAATAAACTTTTTGATGATATTCTAATTTTGTGAGAAGCACCTGTATGTGAGGGGCGATATGTGTCCCCCAGGATGCGCACAGAAGTTTATTGAGGCCGCTGGAGTGCATTGCAGTCACAAGCATAGATGTGATTGCAGTGCAAAATAAATGTAAGTTTGGTCTTGGACAAGCTATTTATCCAAGGCAGATTTAAGAAAACCCAGCATGGGCTTTTATTTTTGCAGCAGACTACAGGATGGTGGTAATGCGATCCGCTCCCTCCCGGCCAGGTCTTACTAGTGACCTATGGCCACAGATTCCTTTTAAAAACCCTGCAGCAAAGGGTTGGGTGTGTGAGTCTCGGTTTGCAAACTTGCAGGGCAGATGGCTCTGCAAGGCTCAGCCTGTGTGAAGTAACATGGAGCCTAGTGAACCCAAACAGCCTGGCACCCCTCAGCATAGCACGGTGGTGCAGTCACCACGGCAACCGGTCTCAGTTACGGACTGTCTTGATTCCCGGCTGTGATCCGAAGGATACCGCGTACTTAGTGAGTTTCTGGACATTAAAGCACATTTGTTTTGAACTTTCCTGGGTCACTGCCTGTCTGTCACACTGCACCAACCCCGCTGCACTACAGCATATACAGTAGATATTCACAGTATGACATCAACCACACTGGACAATGAAGTAAGTGGTAATAGTGAATCCTATAATGTGTGCTTAAATGAATAGTCAAACAGCTTAGGTATGAATTACTATTTTGCACTTTAACCCCTTCACACTTTGGCCATTTTTTTTTCCCCTTCTTGCATGAGCCACCATAAGTTTTTTTATTTTTCCATCTATATAGCCATATGGGGGGCTTATTTGTTTATGGGATGTGTTGCACTTTTGAATGATTCAATTCATTCTACCACATAGTGTACTGGAAAAGTGAAAAAAATTCAAGTTCTCTGAAATTACAAAAAAAAGAGCAATTTCACAATTCATTTTTGTTATTTATTTACCATTTTCATTATACAATAAACCTGACCTGGCAATATGTTTCTGCAAGTTAGTATGAATATGCAGAGATACCAAACATGTATAGTTTTCTTTTATTTAAGTGGTGAAATAAAATTCGGAAATTTGTAAGAAACATTTTTTTTCTATTGTATCCATTTTCCAAGACCTGTAACGTTTTCATTTTTCCAGATATTTGGCTGTACAATGTCTTATTTTATCGCCCTAAGCTGATGTTTTTACTGATACCATCTTGAGGGAAGATGCAATGTTTTTATTGTCTCTTATTGCAATGTTGCAACGTGCAAAAAACATAATTCTGACTTTTTGATTTTATTCCCAGTAAGGTGGTTATTAATCGGATTAATTTGTTTTATACTTTAATAGCTGAAGAGCCCGGCGTTGCCCGGGCATAGTAACTAACTGAGGTTAGTTATAACAAATTTTAATGATTATATTGCACATAAAAACATTTCACATCAAATATTAAACACTACAGATTTGCAACAGAAATTAACTAAATTACTAACGACCTTCTTACAGCCAAAGCTAATGGACAATACTCTATACTCCTCCTCCTAAACCTGTCCTCCGCTTTCGAAACAGTTGACCACTGCCTCCTACTACAGATCCTCTCCTCCTTTGGCATCAAAGACCTCGCCCTATACTGGATCTCATACCTTTGCAACCGCACATTAGCGTCTCCCACTCCCACACTACCTCCTCATCCCACCCTCTCTCTGGTGGAGTCCCCCAAGGCTCTGTTCTAGGACCCCTACTCTTCTCAATCTATACACTTGGCCTGGGACAACTCATAAAGTCCCATGGATTCCAGTACCACCTTTATGCTGATGACACTCAGATCTACCTCTCTGGCACAGACGTCACCTCTCTGCTGTCCATAATCCCGGAGTGTCTATCAGCCATATCCTCCTTCTTCTCCTCTCGCTTCCTCAAACTCAATGTGGACAAATCTGAACTCATCATCTTTCCTCCATCTCACAGATCTTCCTTACCTGACCTATCACAATTAACAACATCACACTTTTCCCCGTACCGGAAGTCCGCTGCCTCGGAGTAACTCTTGACTTTGCCCTGTTCTTCAAATCGCACATCCAAGCTCTTTCCACCTCCTGTCGCCTCCAGCTCAAAAATATCTCCAGAATCCGTCCTTTCCTCAACCCTCAATCTATTAAAATGCTTGTGCATGCCCTCATCATCTCCCACCATGACTATTGCAACATCCTTTTCTGTGGCCTCCCTGCTAACACCCTTGCACCTCTCCAGTCCATCCTTAAAGGGAACCTGTCACCCCCAAAATGGCTAGTGAGGTAAGCTCACCGGCATCAGGGGCTTATCTACAGCACTCTGTAATGCTGTAGATAAGCCCCCGATGTTACCTGAAAGAGGAGAAAAAGACGTTAGATTATACTCACCCAGGGGCGGTCCCGGTGCGGTCAGGTCGGATGGGTGTCTCCGGTCCGCTCCGGCGCCTTGAGGGCAGAGCAAAGTACTGCAGTGCGCAGGCGCCGGAAAGGTCAGAGAGGCCCGGCGCCTGCGCACTGCAGTACTTTGCTCTGCCCTCAACAGGGCAGACAAAGTACGCCTGCGCCGGAGCCGCGGCGTAAAGACCCGAAGAGGACGTCATGGAATAAAGATGGGAGGCGCCGGAGCGGACCGGAGACACCCATTTGACCAGACCGCACCGGGACCGCCCCTGGGTGAGTATAATCTAACGTCTTTTTCTCTTCTTTCAGGTAACATCAGGGGGCTTATCCACAGCATTGCAGAATGCTGTAGATAAGCCCCTGATGCCGGTGAGCTTACCTCACCAGCCATTTTGGGGGTGACAGGTTCCCTTTAACTCTGTAGCCTGACTAATTTATCTCTCTCCTTGATTCTCCTCCGCTTCTCCCCTCTGCAAATCTCTTTACTGGCTCCCATTCCCTCAGCGTATCCAGTTCAAATTACTAATACTGACCTACAAGGCCATCCATAACCTGTCTCCTCTATACGTCTCTGAACTAATCTCCCGATATCTTCCCTCACGTAATCTCGGGTCCTCTCAAGACCTCCTTCTCTCCTCCACACTTATTCGCTCCTCACTCACCCGCCTCCAAGACTTCTCCCCAATATCCCCCATCCTCTGGAATTCTTTGCCCCAACACGTCCGACTAGCACCCACATTCGGATCCCTCAGACGGAACTTGAAAACGCACCTCTTCAGGAAAGCTTACAGCCTGCACTGACCCTGCTGCCTCCTCACCACTACCGGAGCTACTGCCTCACCAACCCTGGAGCTGCTGCACCCCCCAACCTACTGTCTACTTCCTCACCATTCTGTAGAATGTAAGCCCGCAAGGGCAAGGTCCTCTCTCCTCTGTATCAGTCTGTGATTGTTCGTTTGTTTACTGTAAGTGATATCTGTAATTTGTATGTAACCCCTTCTCATGTACAGCACAATGGAATCAATGGTGCTATATAAATAAATAATAATACCGGTAATAACTAAATGATTACCCAAGTATTGATAGTATTTTTATTTTCAACTCATTCAAGAGCCTTTTGATAAACAACATTTTTGTTTTTTCCTTCCGGTGCAAAGATGAACATATTTTTGGCCGTTCCAACTCTTGAACAAGCCACATAAAGTTGACCGTGAGAAAAGCATGGAGATTGCAAATCGATCCCTACTACTTTCAAGGACTGTCCCTGAGCCTTGTTAATGGACATTGCAAATGTCGAACTGGAAACTGGGGGAGTTTAAAATCAAAAGGCAAATCAGATAGAATGAGTGGAATTCTTGGAATGAAAATGTCCTCTTCTTTGGCACATCCTGTCAAAATGGTTGCTTCAATTACATGTGTAAACAGGTTCTTAATCAAGAGTCTTGTTCCATTACACAGCGTTAGTGGATCTAAATTTCTCAACAGCAAAATAGGTGCTCCAGCATCTATCGGCAAGCAATGCTCTCAATCTGCACATGCGCAGCCCATTGTGTTTCGAGGACCAGTGTGGGAACGTCCAAAAGTAAAATAAATTGTTGCTGTTGAACATAGCAACGCTCCTGCACTGGTACGCAGAGCACAACCGACGCCATTTTGTTGAAGCAAAAGGTTTTATTTCCTTTGTGTGTATTGGAACACAAAAAAAAAATGAGAAAAAAAGGCAAATTGGACACAATTTCACACAAAACCCCAAATATGGGCCAGACAAAATTGTTGACACCCTCAACTTAATATTTGGTTGCACACTCTGTAGCATAAATACAATAACTGCAATCGCTTCCTATAACCATCAACAAGCTTCTTACACATCTCAGCTGGAATTATGGCCACTCTTCTTTTGCAAACTGCTGCAGGTCTCTCATATCTGAAGGTGACTTCTGTCAGCAGCAATTTTAAGATCTCTCCACAGGTGTTCAATGGGATTTAGATCCACACTCATTGCTGGCCACATCAGAACTTTCCAGCACTTTGTTTCCATCCATTTCTGGGTGCTAGTTGAAGTATGTTTAGGGTCATTGTCCTGCTGGAAGACCCATGACCTAGGATTCAAACCCAGCTTTCTGACACTGTGCACTACATTGCAACCCCAAATCCTTTTGATAATCTTCAGATTTCATGATGCCTTGCACAGAGTCAATTCACCCATTGCCATAGGCAGCAAAGCAACCCCAAAACATCTTTAAACCTCCACCATATTTGACTGTAGGTGCTGTGTTCTTTTCTTTGTAGGCCTCATTTCTTTTTCAGTAAACAGTCAAATTATGTTCTTTACCAAAAAGCTCTATCTTGGTCTCATTTGTCCACAAGATGTTTTCCCACAGGAGTTTTGGCTTACTTAAGCACATTTTGGCAAACTGCAGTCTAGCTTATTTTTGTCTCTGTAAACAGTGGGGTCCTCCTGGGCCTCCTCCATAGCGTTTTATTTAATTCAATTGTTGACGGATAGTTTGTGCTGACACTGATAGACCCTAAGCCTGAGCTACAGTGCCGTGGTTTGTAAACTTTTTGATTATATTTTCAACAATTTTGGTTCTCAAGTCCTGACTCAGTTCTCTTTTTCTGTTTCTGTTCTCCATGATTAGTGTGGCACACACAGACACACAATGCAAAAATTTAGTTAACTTCTCCCCTTTTTATTTGGCTTCAGGTGTGATTTTCATATTGCCCACACCTGTTACTTGCCACAGGCTAGTTTAAACAAGCATCATATGTTTGACACAAAGTTGTTTACTCACATTTGTAAATCCAATTGAACACCTGTGGATAGATCTTAAAATTGCTGTTGGAAGAAGGCACCGGTGGTCAAAAATTCCAGTTGAGAGGTGTAAGAATCTTGTTGATGGTTATAGGAAGCGATTGATTGCAGATATTCCAAAGGGTGTCCAACCAAATATTAAGTTTAGGGTGTCAACATTTTTGTCCAGCCCATTTCTGGGGTTTTGGTGAAATAATGTCTAATTTGCCTTTTTCCGCAGTTTTTGGTGTTGTTCCAAAACACACAAAGGAAATAAACTTGTGAATAACAAAACGTGTAATTGCGATAATTTTCAGGGAGAAATACTTCATTTTCCTGCACAATTTCAAGGGTTCCAACACTTTCGGCTATGACTGTATACCAGAAAACTGTATGTGACAGTTTTTATAGATGTACCCTATTACACTTGCTAAAAATACATTCTGGACAAAGCTCTTATTTGTAAGTATGCATTAGTCATGGGAACACTGTAGATTCAATCTTTCTCCTTCTTTGTTCTCATCTCTGCATAATCCAAACATCTGTTATTAAAATGCTAATTTTCTTGAACAATTTTATTCCATTCGCAAATGTAAAAGTTTAAGGATTAGCCGTGCTGATGGGGGTTGTGCTGATAGGTACTCACGTTTACTCTATTCTAGCTTTTTAAGAAGATTCACTTTGCGAAATTTGCCACAATAATACTACTTAGCTAATGAGGTAGTAATTAGAATGAAAAATATTGGCTAACATAAAGAAAAAGACGAAATCTATGGAAACCTGGCATCCAGGTAGCAGGATGAGTTCTCATTAAAATTCTCCCAACCTTCAATGGTTAATATGTTTTAACAGGCTTCCAGACAACAGTGTCAACTTTAAAATGCTTTTGCCCCAAATTTATGGATGATTTGGCTATTCGGTAAGAACTTGAAATGCCCCATAAATGACGATACCTTTTCTTCAAGAAGAAAATAGTAATAATTATGTAAATATGGACAATAATGGCCTATTGATGTAATGAACACTTAAAGCACCATTGAAGCTTTTTTTTTAATTTTAGCATTGGAGTCGTGCTACTAATGTAAGTTCCCTGCCTCTTGTATTATACTCACCAGCCGCAGTCTTCTGCTCTTCCCAGCGCCACTCTGGTCCTAATCCGCCATCTTGTGATCACAACATCTGACTGATCAGAAATCAGAGATAAACAGTCATAAGCTCTCTGTAAGTCTATGAGAGCCTCGTTCCTTTTATTTCTTTGGCTATGCTTTTGGTTTTACTTCCGGATTGCCCAGCAAACTGCACTGGAGCGATCTGGCAGGTCACAACCTACGAAAGATGACCGCAGATAAAAAGTTTATGATGGGGGTTGGTGATAATGAGACTAATGGGAGAGAACTTGGATAATTAGAACCACTCCAGCGCTGGAATAAAAAAACTTACTGGAGTGGTGCTTTAGTGCTCGTAGCCCATAAGAAAATAGAATAAGAAACTAAACCACCTACTAAATAACCTTCAACTTTGGTGCATTGTCTCAAGAAACATAGTAAGACTGACATTTATTCCTTATTATTGTTCTGTGCAATAATACCTTGCTAGACAATTGTGTCTGACTATACATAAAGTGATGATTATTCAAATATTTGGCAATCCATGCAATACAGAGGCCTTTGTTTCTAGCTCATGGAGTCCCTGTGAACCATTTGCATCCTGCTGTAATAATAGCGTAAGGGGGGAATTCATTTAAGTATGGTTGGAAAAAGATTTGTTGCAGTAGGGAGCAAATTGCTGTTCTACAGTACATGATGCCAAAGACCAGTTGCAGTCCTTTTATAATGGGCATGTGACACTTACAGGGGGACGCAAAGACAGAAACAGTCAAGCATAAAGCCAAGCATATTGTAATGTTTTAGGTGCACAGAGCAAAAGTCAATAAAGTTGTTTAATACTGCACAATTTCCTACGCTGTAACACGCAATGCTGTAGGTGTATATATTAGATGTTCTTGTATTCTGCTGCCATAGTTCGATAAGTGCATTGCTGATATTTTATATTTCCAGTGGTACTTCTCATCTCTAGCATAAAAGTCGATAATTCAATGAATGCAAGTGTTGCTAGACTATTGACATTCATCTCATTTTTGGTGCCTGCCCGTTTGCTGTTCTACCACATAAATACTTACAAAATAGAATAGAAATATGAATGTTAGCTCTTTATCTGTTTGTTCTCTGCTCACCTAAAATTCTGCAGATGATAAATTGTACAATACACCTGATATCGTTAAAGCAAAACTGTCACCTCTGAAGATGCTATGTACTTGCAGATATAGTGTAAATCTGTAGGTAAATAGTGTTTACATCATGTTTGGTTGTCTTATTAATACAGCAGCTGCAGGGAGAAAATGAAGTTATATTCTCTCTGCAGCCGCTCACTTCCAGTCATCGGGGCAGTTACAGTCACCACTCACTACCCAGTGAAAGCGTTATACTCTACATGTTAATTGAGGACCAGCTCTGCTGCTTATGTGTGCAGCATGTGTGTGCACAGCAGGCGGTCTCTTTTTCTCTCCCTACCCATTGCTCCAGTAAGCTGACTATACAGGATTTGCTATTTACTTGCAGATTACTATTATATCTGTTATAGCAAATGGTTCTGGACACATAATGAAAACGCAAAGCATTACATACACTTTCAGCTCATGCATACATATTTACTTTTGTGCCAAGTTCAGCTACCAAATTGGCAACCTGACCCTCATGTTCCCTCTGCCATAGATCTTGGCACTATGAAACCGCATGCATGCCGCATTTTTCCATATGTTCAAATAACATTCGGTGAAACAATAAAGGTCATCCTGATCTTTCTCGTTCATAAAGGGAACCTGACAGCTCCACCATATTGGAAAATCCAGACCCATATCTATATCACACTCTTTTTATTGCTTCCTACAAGCCCATTTATTTTGTTTTCTGTATAATACATTTCTATAAAATTGTATTTTTAATTTGGCCAGGATAATGCAAAACAGTGAGCGTCTAGTCATGGGGGTGTCTTCTTCCCCCAGACTAATCATCCCAGTAATCATTATCACACTCTTGAAAAGAGTGACGCCACCACCAACTTTTTGCAGAACTCTGACTCCTTGACAATGTGCACTAATGCATGTAGATTTCATACAGGAAAGAAATATATCTTGGTACCGTGTTAGCCAGCAGATAGAAAAATATTTAGAATTGAGTTTCAGTTAGCCATTAAAAGGTATCAACTTCTGCAGATTTCATATAACTGATGCTTATTGCTCTAACACAGGTGCCTGGTAGGTGCTTATTTCCATATGACAGTAACATGCATGATTGGCCAATCTGTGCATGCACGTATCTAAGCCAGCAGGAGAGCTATTAAAAGTCTATGACTATCATAAGATAAACATCTGAAAGTATTACTAGACACAAAGACAACTCAATTTAGTTTTCTGCTTAATAAAAAAATAAACATACTTATAAACAATATTGTAAAACAAAATATTTTGTAGAGCCCTGCTTCTGACCCAAGTCAGACTTTATATACTGTATATAAACCATGTTCCAAATTATTATGCAAATTATATTTTTCTCGGATAAAAGTCATCACCCGTTAGAGTATATATTGAATTTTATTGAAGAACCTCCCAATGATAATAGTATAATCTCCAAAATGAATAAAAACTCCAAATGCACTTTTCCAAATTATTAGGCACAGTAGAATTTCTAAACATTTGATATGTTTTAAAGAACTGAAAATGCTCATTTGTGGAATTTGCAGCATTAGGAGGTCACATTCACTGAACAAAAAAGCTATTTAACGCCAAAACATCCTAACAGGCCAAGTTACATGTTAACATAGGACCCCTTCTTTGATATCACCTTCACAATTCTTGCATCCATTGGGCTTGTGAGTTTTTGGAGAGCGTCTGCTTGTATTTCTTTGCATGAAGTCAGAATAGCCTCCCAGAGCTGCTGTTTTGATGTGAACTGCCTCCCACCCTCATAGATCTTTTGCTTTTACTCCAGAGGTTCTCTATAGGGTTGAGGTCAGGGGGAGATGGTGGCCACGCCATGAGTTTATCTCCTTTTATGCCCATAGCACCCAATGACTCAGAGGTATTCTTTGCAGCATGAGATGGTGCATTGTCATGCATGAAGATGATTTTGCTCCTGAAAGCACATTTCTGCTTTTTATACCATGGGTGAAAGTTGTAAGTCAGAAACTCTATATACTTTGCAGAGGTCATTTTCACACCTTCAGGAATCTTAAAGGGCCCTACCAGCTATTTACCCATGATTCTGGCCCAAAACATGACTCCTCCACATCCTTGCTGACGTTGCAGCCTTGTTCGGACATGGTGGCCATCCACCAACCATCCACTACTCCATCCATCTGGACCATCCAGGGTTGCTCAACACTCATCAGTAAACAAGACTGTTTGGAAATTAGTCTTCATGTATGTCTGGGCCCACTGCAACCGTTTCTGCTTGCGAACTCTGTTTAGGGGTGGCTGAATAGTAGGTTTATGCACCACAGCAAGCCTTTGAAGGATCCTACACCTTGAGATCCGAGGGACTCCAGAGGCACCAGCAGCTTCAAATAACTGTTTGCTGCTTTGTAATGGTATTTTGGCAGCTGCTCTCTTAATCCAATGAATTTGTCTGGCAGAAACCTTCCTCATTATGCCTTTTTCTGCATGAACTCTGTCTGTGCTCTGTTTCAGTCACAAATCTCTTCACAGTATGATGATCACTCTTAATTTTTTGAGAAATATCTAATGTTTTCAGACCTTGTCCAAGGCATTCCCATATTGCTTGAAACCTGTGGCCTGCTTAATAATGTGGAACATCATTTTTAAGTAGTCTTCCTTTAATTAGAATCATCTGAAAAACTAATTATCACGTGTTTAAGATTGATTTCAGTGATCCATTGAGCCCTGAGACACAATACCATCCACGTGTTTATTTGCAAGACAAAACAATTAAATCTTTATGACACTTAAATCCAATTTGCATAATAATTTGGAACATGGTATATATCTATAATATAACGCTGGGAGCGTCACTCTGTCCGAAGCCTCTATAGGCTGCGCAAGCGCACGCGCCGGCGCAGTCTAGACCCCACAGAGCGACGCTCCCAGGAGATCGCGGTATGCGTAAACACTGAACGCACACCGCGATCTCCAACGGAGAAGCAGGGACCGCCAGGAGGGTAAGTATGATATATTTACCTGTCCTGTTCCTCCGTTGCACGCTGCTCCTCCGTCCTCCGGTCCACATCCTCTGCCTGTGACGTTCACAGTTCAGAGGGCGCGATGACGCGCTTAATGCGCGCCGCCCTCTGACTGAACAGTCACAGCCAGAGGACCCGGAAGACAGACCGGCGCGCAGCGCTGGACCAGGCCCAGGTAATAGCAAGTGCCGGGGGCCTGAGCTAGCGGCGACTCCGGCACCTGACCCCCACAGCGTGCCGGTGTCCCCGCACCCAGCACAGCCGCCCACAGCCACCGCACCCAGCACAGCCTGAGCCACCGCACCCAGCACAGCCTGAGCCACCGCACCCAGCACAGCCGCCCACAGCCACCGCACCCAGCACAGCCGCCCACAGCCACGCACAGCCGCCGCACCCAGCACAGCCTGAGCCACCACACCAAGCACAGCTACCGCACCCAGCACAGCCACCCGCACCCAGCACAGCCTGAGCCACCGCACCCAGCACAGCCACGCACAGCCGCCGCACCCAGCACAGCCACCACACCCAGCACAGCCACGCACAGCCGCCGCACCCAGCACAGCCACGCACAGCCACCGCACCCAGCAGAGCCACGCACACCTAGCACAGCCACGCACAGCCGCCCGCACTCAGCACAGCCACGCACAGCCGCCCGCACTCAGCACCGCCACGCACAGCCGCCCGCACTCAGCACCGCCACGCACAGCCGCCCACGCACAGCACAGCCACATACAGCCGCCGCACCCAGGTTAGCCACGCACAGCCACCGCACCCAGCACCGCCACGCACAGCCGCCCACAGCCGCCGCACCCAGCACAGCCGCCGCACCCAGCACAGCCGCCCACACCCAGCACAGCCACGCACAGCCGCCCGCACCCAGCACAGCCACGCACAGCCGCCTGCACTCAGCACAGCCACGCACAGCCGCCCACACCCAGCACAGCCACGCACAGCCGCCTTCACTCAGCACCGCCACGCACAGCTGCCCGCACTCAGCACCGCCACGCACAGCCACCCACGCACAGCACAGCCACATACAGCCGCCTGCACTTAGCACAGCCGCCCGCACTGATGGGGTGCAGGATGGAGCAGCACATGATAGGGTGGAGCAGCACATGACAGGATGGGGGCGCAGGATGGAGCAGCACAGCCACCGCACCCAGCACAGCCGCCCGCACCCAGCACAGCCTGAGCCACCGCACCCAGCACAGCCACGCACAGCCACCGCACCCTGCACAGCCACCGCACCCAGCACAGCCACGCACAGCTGCCGCACCCAGCACAGCCACCTGTCATGATTCTCAATGGCGAGAGAACATAGCCCAGCATATATGAGAACTAGCTCTTGGAAGATGGAAACTATACTGACCATGAACTAAACCTGCCGCACAACTAGAAGTGGCCGGGTAGCATGCCTACGTTTTTTTTATCCCTAGATGCCCAGCGCCAGCCGGAGAACTACCTAATCCTAGCAGAGGAAAAGACAGTCCTGGCTCACCTCTAGAGAAATTTTCCCAAAAGGCAGACAGAGGCCCCCCACATATATTGGCGGTGATTTTAGATGAAATGACAAACGTAGTATGAAAATAGGTTTAGCAAAAATCGAGGTCCGCTTACTAGATAGCAAGAAGACAGAAAGGGCACTTTCATGGTCAGCAGAAAACCCTATCAAAACACCATCCAGAAATTACTTTAAGACTCTAGCATTAACTCATAACACCAGAGTGGCAATTTCCGCTCACAAGAGCTTTCCAGACACAGTAACGAAACAGCAGCTGTGAACAGGAACAAAATGCAAAAACACACAAGGACAAAAGTCCAACTTAGCTGGGAGTTGTCTAGTAGCAGGAACATGCAAAGAAAGGCTTCTGATTACATTGTTGACCGGCATGAAACTGACAGAGGAGCAAGGTTATATAGCGACTCCCACATCCTGATAGGAGCAGGTGAACAGAGGGGATGATGCACACAAGTACAATTCCACAAGTGGCCACCGGGGGAGCCCAGAATCCAATTTCACAACAGTACCCCCCCCTCAAGGAGGGGGCACCGAACCCTCACCAGAACCACCAGGGCGATCAGGATGAGCCCTATGAAAGGCACGGACAAGATCGGAGGCATGAACATCAGAGGCAGTGACCCAAGAATTATCCTCCTGACCGTATCCCTTCCATTTGACCAGATACTGGAGTTTCCGTCTGGAAACACGAGAGTCCAAGATCTTTTCCACAACGTACTCCAACTCACCCTCAACCAACACCGGAGCAGGAGGCTCAACGGAAGGCACAGCCGGTACCTCATACCTGCGCAACAATGACCGATGAAAAACATTATGAATCGAAAAGGATGCAGGGAGGTCCAAACGGAAGGACACAGGGTTAAGAATCTCCAATATCTTGTACGGGCCGATGAACCGAGGCTTAAACTTAGGAGAAGAAACCCTCATAGGGACAAAACGAGAAGACAACCACACCAAGTCCCCAACACAAAGCCGAGGACCAACACGACGACGGCGGTTGGCAAAAAGCTGAGTCTTCTCCTGGGACAACTTCAAATTGTCCACCACCTGCCCCCAAATCTGATGCAACCTCTCCACCACAGCATCCACTCCAGGACAATCCGAAGATTCCACTTGACCGGAGGAAAATCGAGGATGAAACCCCGAATTACAGAAAAACGGGGACACCAAGGTGGCAGAGCTGGCCCGATTATTGAGGGCGAACTCCGCCAAAGGCAAAAAAGCAACCCAATCATCCTGATCCGCAGACACAAAACACCTCAAATATGTCTCCAAGGTCTGATTAGTCCGCTCGGTCTGGCCATTAGTCTGAGGATGGAAAGCAGACGAAAAAGACAAATCTATGCCCATCCTAGCACAGAATGCCCGCCAAAATCTAGACACGAATTGGGTCCCTCTGTCAGAAACGATATTCTCCGGAATACCATGCAAACGAACAACATTTTGAAAAAACAGAGGAACCAACTCGGAAGAAGAAGGTCACACACCACCCAGATGACAGACATCTTATGAGAAACAGGCAGATCCGAAATAAAATCCATCGAGATGTGCGTCCAAGGATTCTTCGGGATAGGCAAGGGTAACAACAATCCACTAGCCCGAGAACAACAAGGCTTGGCCCGAGCACAAACGTCACAAGACTGCACAAAGCCTCGCACATCTCGTGACAGGGAAGGCCACCAGAAGGACCTTGCCACCAAATCCCTGGTACCAAAGATTCCAGGATGACCTGCCAACGCAGAAGAATGAACCTCAGAGATGACTCTACTGGTCCAATCATCAGGAACAAACAGTCTACCAGGTGGGCAACGATCAGGTCTATCCGCCTGAAACTCCTGCAAGGCCCGCCGCAGGTCTGGAGAAACGGCAGACAATATCACTCCATCTTTAAGGATACCTGTGGGCTCAGAATTACCAGGGGAGTCAGGCTCAAAACTCCTAGAAAGGGCATCCGCCTTAACATTCTTAGAACCCGGTAGGTAAGACACCACAAAATTAAACCGAGAGAAAAACAACGACCAGCGCGCCTGTCTAGGATTCAGGCGCCTGGCAGACTCAAGGTAAATTAAATTTTTGTGGTCAGTCAATACCACCACCTGATGTCTGGCCCCCTCAAGCCAGTGACGCCACTCCTCAAAAGCCCACTTCATGGCCAAAAGCTCCCGATTCCCAATATCATAATTCCGCTCGGCGGGCGAAAATTTACGGGAAAAAAAAGCACAAGGTCTCATCACGGAGCAGTCGGAACTTCTCTGCGACAACACCGCCCCACCTCCGATTTCAGAAGCGTCGACCTCAACCTGAAAAGGAAGAGCAACATCAGGCTGACGCAACACTGGGGCGGAAGAAAAGCGGCGCTTGAGCTCCCGAAAGGCCTCCACAGCATCAGGGGACCAATCAGCAACATCAGCACCCTTCTTAGTCAAATCAGTCAATGGTTTTACAACATCAGAAAAACCAGCAATAAATCGACGATAAAAGTTAGCAAAGCCCAAAAATTTCTGAAGACTCTTAAGAGAAGAGGGTTGCGTCCAATCACCAATAGCCTGAACCTTGACAGGATCCATCTCGATGGAAGAGGGGGAAAAAATGTATCCCAAGAAGGAAATCTTTTGAACCCCAAAAACACACTTAGAACCCTTCACACACAAGGAATTAGACCGCAAAACCTGAAAAACCCTCCTGACCTGCTGGACATGAGAGTCCCAGTCATCCGAAAAAATCAGAATATCATCCAGATACACAATCATAAATTTATCCAAATAATCGCGGAAAATGTCATGCATAAAGGACTGGAAGACTGAAGGGGCATTTGAAAGACCAAAAGGCATCACCAAATACTCAAAATGGCCCTCGGGCGTATTAAATGCGGTTTTCCACTCATCCCCCTGCTTGATTCGCACCAAATTATACGCCCCACGGAGATCAATCTTAGAGAACCACTTGGCCCCCTTTATACGAGCAAACAAATCAGTAAGCAGTGGTAACGGATATTGATATTTAACCGTGATTTTATTCAAAAGTCGATAATCAATACACGGCCTCAAAGAGCCGTCTTTCTTAGACACAAAGAAAAAACCGGCTCCTAAGGGAGATGACGAAGGACGAATATGTCCCTTTTCCAAGGACTCCTTTATATATTCTCGCATAGCCGCGTGTTCAGGCACAGACAGATTAAATAAACGACCCTTAGGGTATTTACTACCCGGGATCAAGTCTATGGCACAATCGCACTCCCGGTGCGGAGGTAGTGAACCAACCTTGGGTTCTTCAAAAACGTCACGAAAGTCAGACAAGAATTCAGGAATCTCAGAGGGAATAGATGATGAAATGGAAACCAAAGGTACGTCCCCATGAGTTCCTTTACATCCCCAGCTTAACACAGACATAGCTCTCCAGTCGAGGACTGGGTTATGAGATTGCAGCCATGGCAATCCCAGCACCAAAACATCATGTAGATTATACAGCACCAGAAAGCGAATAACCTCCTGGTGATCCGGATTAACACGCATAGTCACTTGTGTCCAGTATTGTGGTTTATTACTAGCCAATGGGGTGGAGTCAATCCCTTTCAGAGGTATCGGAGCCTCCAATGGCTCCAAATCATACCCACAGCGTTTGGCAAAGGACCAATCCATAAGACTCAAAGCAGCGCCAGAGTCGACATAGGCGTCCGCTGTAATAGATGACAAAGAACAAATCAGGGTCACAGATAGAATAAACTTAGACTGTAAAGTGCTAATTGAAACAGACTTGTCAGGCTTCTTAGTACGCTTAAAGCATGCTGATATAACATGAGTTGAATCACCACAATAGAAGCACAACCCATTTTTTCGTCTAAAATTCTGCCGCTCGCTTCTGGACAGAATTCTATCACATTGCATATTTTCTGGCGTTTTCTCAGTAGACACCGCCAAATGGTGCACAGGTTTGCGCTCCCGCAGACGCCTATCGATCTGAATAGCCATCGTCATGGACTCATTCAGACTCGCAGGCACAGGGAACCCCACCATAACATCCTTAATGGCATCAGAGAGACCTTCTCTGAAAATCGCCGCCAGGGCGCACTCATTCCACTGAGTAAGCACAGACCATTTGCGGAATTTTTGGCAGTATATTTCAGCTTCATCTTGCCCCTGAGACAAGGACATCAAGGCCTTTTCCGCCTGAAGCTCTAAATGAGGTTCCTCATAAAGCAACCCCAAGGCCAGAAAAAACGCATCCACATTGAGCAACGCAGGATCCCCTGGTGCCAATGCAAAAGCCCAGTCTTGAGGGTCGCCCCGGAGCAAGGAAATTACAATCCTGACCTGCTGTGCAGGGTCTCCGGCAGAGCGAGACTTCAGGGACAAAAACAATTTGCAATTATTTTTAAAATTTTGAAAGTGAGATCTATTCCCCGAGAAGAATTCAGGCAAAGGAATTCTAGGCTCAGACATAGGTGCATGAACAACAAAATCTTGCAAATTTTGTACCTTTGTGGCGAGATTATTCAAACCTGTAGCTACACTCTGAAGATCCATTTGAAACAGGTGAACACAGAGCCATTCAAGGATTAGAAGGAGAGAAAGAGAGGAAGGCTGCAGTATAGGCAGACTAGCAAGTGATTCAATTAAGAGCACACTCAAAACTAGAGGAAAAAAAAAAAAAAAAAAAAAATTGTAGCAGACTTCTTTTTTCTCTCCTTTCTCAGCCAGTAATTTAACCCTTTTTTTTTTTTTTGGCCGGTCAAACTGTCATGATTCTCAATGGCGAGAGAACATAGCCCAGCATATATGAGAACTAGCTCTTGGAAGATGGAAACTATACTGACCATGAACTAAACCTGCCGCACAACTAGAAGTGGCCGGGTAGCATGCCTACGTTTTTTTTATCCCTAGATGCCCAGCGCCAGCCGGAGAACTACCTAATCCTAGCAGAGGAAAAGACAGTCCTGGCTCACCTCTAGAGAAATTTTCCCAAAAGGCAGACAGAGGCCCCCACATATATTGGCGGTGATTTTAGATGAAATGACAAACGTAGTATGAAAATAGGTTTAGCAAAAATCGAGGTCCGCTTACTAGATAGCAAGAAGACAGAAAGGGCACTTTCATGGTCAGCAGAAAACCCTATCAAAACACCATCCAGAAATTACTTTAAGACTCTAGCATTAACTCATAACACCAGAGTGGCAATTTCCGCTCACAAGAGCTTTCCAGACACAGTAACGAAACAGCAGCTGTGAACAGGAACAAAATGCAAAAACACACAAGGACAAAAGTCCAACTTAGCTGGGAGTTGTCTAGTAGCAGGAACATGCAAAGAAAGGCTTCTGATTACATTGTTGACCGGCATGAAACTGACAGAGGAGCAAGGTTATATAGCGACTCCCACATCCTGATAGGAGCAGGTGAACAGAGGGGATGATGCACACAAGTACAATTCCACAAGTGGCCACCGGGGGAGCCCAGAATCCAATTTCACAACAGCCACCGCACCCAGCACAGCCACGCCCACCCAGCACAGCCACGCACAGCCGCCCGCACTCAGCACCACCACGCACAGCCGCCCGCACTCAGCACCGCCACGCACAGCTGCCCACGCACAGCACAGCCACATACAGCCGCCGCACCCAGCATAGCCAAGCACAGCCACCGCACCCAGCACCGCCACGCACAGCCGCCGCACCCAGCACAGCCACGCACAGCCGCCCACACCCAGCACAGCCGCCCGCACCCAGCACAGCACCCAGCACAGCCGCCCGCACCCAGCACAGCCTGAGCCACTGCACCCAGCACAGCCACGCACAGCCGCCGCACCCAGCACAGCCACCGCACCCAGCACAGCTGCCGCACCCAGCACAGCCAGCACAGCCACGCCCACCCAGCACAGCCACGCACAGCCGCCCGCACCCAGCACAGCCGCCCGCACTCAGCACAGCCGCCCGCACTCAGCACCGCCACGCACAGCCACCCGCACTCAGCAGCACCACGCACAGCCGCCCGCACTCAGCACAGCCGCCCACGCACAGCACAGCCACATACAGCCGCCGCACCCAGCATAGCCACGCACAGCCACCGCACACCCAGCACAGCCGCCGCACCCAGCACAGCCACACACAGCCGCCCACACCAAGCACAGCCACGCAGCCGCCCGCGCCAAGCACAGCCACGCACAGCCGCCTGCACTCAGCACAGCCACGCACAGCCGCCCACACCCAGCACAGCCGCCCACAGCCACGCACAGCCGCCTGCACTCAGCACCGCCACGCACAGCTGCCCACGCACAGCACAGCCACATACATCCGCCCGCACTCAGCACAGCCGCCCGCACTTAGCACAGCCGCCCGCACTGATGGGGGCGCAGGATGGAGCAGCACATGATAGGGTGGAGCAGCACATGACAGGATGGGGGCGCAGGATGGAGCAGCACATGCCAGGGTGGAGCAGCACATGACAGGATGGGGGCGCAGGATGGAGCAGCACAGCCACCGCACCCAGCACAGCCACCGCACCTAGCACAGCCACGCACAGCCACCGCACCCAGCACAGCCGTCCACAGCCACGCACAGCCGCCCGCACTCAGTACCGCCACGCACAGCCGCCCGCACTCAGCACCGCCACGCACAGCCGCCCGCACCCAGCACAGCCACGCAGCCACCCGCACCCAGCACAGCCGCCCGAACCCAGCACAGCCACGCCCAGCCGCCCGAACCCAGCACAGCCACGCGCAGCCGCCCGCACCCAGCACAGCCGCCCACGCACAGCACAGTCACATACAGCCGCCCGCACTCAGCACAGCCGCCCGCACTGATGGGGGAGCATGATGGAGCAGCACATGATAGGATGGGGGCGCAGGATGGGAGCACATGACAGGATGGGGATGCAGGATGGAGCAGCACATGACAGGGTGGAGCAGCACATGACAGGATGGGGGCGCAGGATGGAGCAGCACATGACAGGATGGGAGAGCAAGATGGGAGCAGCACATACCAGGATGGAGACCATATACCAATATAAATGCTCGCCACCCGGGCGTAGAACGGGTTCAATAGCTAGTATATATATATATATATATATATATATATATATGCTACGGCTAGCAGAACGCACCAAATAATAATAAGGAAGGAATAAGGTGCGTTCGCAGCCCGGGGTCCACCGTACAGAGATGTCACCTGCTGCTCTAGCTCTACTTACATCAAAGTACACACGGGTTAACGTCACCTGGTGTGAACAGACGCAAACTCAGTTACTTCACAGAGCCGCAGAGCACAAAAGAACGCTGTACCCTGTTAGCTGACACAGAGTGCAGCAGAGTAGAATTTAGTGGGATCATTAACGCTCACCCCCACCACACTGGTGGTTGAACTCGCTCTGTCACTCAGTGGCTTTTGAGTCTGCGCCTGAGGACGCCCGGAGACAGATGCTGCGTTCAAGGAGGAATTCCCACCCTACTCTGACAAAGGTATTGTGCTAAGATTATTAATGCGGACGCGACTGCGAACAGAAAGCAATAGCGCACGGAGTGCACGCAGCATTGCGCTTGCGTACGCCACTACTGATGCTGGCATAGTGTGTGGCAGAGGCTTAGCCACTGACTGGTGCTGTATCTTAGCTCCACTCACCCTAATGCCCAAGCAACAACCGGAGGGAAAAGGATCATTAAGGAGCATTCACCAGATACAATCATACAAGCTCACACACACAATTTAGGTTTTATACTAGCGCATGGCCGAGCGACCATGCGAACCTTTTATAGCTGTAGCTCTCCAGGACCTTCCTAGTGGTCCAATAGGAGCTGCTACGGGACCTGAGCATGTGACCCCTGACCTCCAATGAGAGGTCGACCCGTGGGCATGCTCAGTAGGAGAAATGCAGGACTTAGTCCCTGGAACGTCTGCTTGCCGCTGAACAGTGCTGGCTGCAAAGGCTGAGCCTGGAAAGGAAACAGTAACCAAGCGCACAGTATCAGCTTGAGCCAGACGCTGGGATTGACGTCTCTGCTGAGCAGGTTCCACTGCAGCTGGAGGAGAATGGGAGACTGCGAGACTGCAGCGGACATGGTTCAAGATTCCTCCTGTTCAGCAGTGGGAACTCGACACCTAACATATATATATATATGTATATATAAAAGTGCTTCTCACAAAATTAGAATATCATCAAAAAGTTAATTTGTTTCAGTTCTGCAATGCAAAAAGTGAAACTCATATACTACAGTACATAGTCATTAAAAACAGAGTGATCCATTTCAAGTTTTTTCTCTGTTAATGTTGTCTATTATGGCTTACAGCCAATGAAAACCAAAAAGTCAGAATATCAGTAAATTAGAATAATTAACAAAAAACTCCTGCAAAGGCTTCCTAAGCATTTAAAAAGGTCCCTTAGTCTGTTTCAGTAAGCTCCACAATCATGGAGAAGACGGCTGACTTGACAGATGTCCAGAAGGTAGTCATTGACACACTCCACAAGGAAGGTAAGCCACAAAAGATCATTACTAAAGAAGCTGGCTGACCACAGAGTGCTGTATCCAAGCATATTAATGGAAAGTTGAGTGGAAGAAGTGTGGTAGAAAAAGGTGCACAAGCAACCAGGATAACTGCAGCCTTGAAATGATTGTTAAGAAAAGGCCATTGAAAAATTTGGGCTGAAGACTGCTATAAAAGCAACCTGGGCTTCCATAACACCTCAGCAGTGCCACAGGCTGATTGCCTCCATGCCACGCCATATTGATGCAGTAATTGATGCAAAAGGAGCCCCGACCAAGTATTGAGTGCATTTACGGAACATACTGTACATTTCAGTAGGCCACCATTTTGGATTTTAAAATCACTTTTCAAGCTGGTGTTATAAAGTATTCTAATTTACTGAGATAATGACTTTTAGGTTTTCATAATCATCAACATTAACAGAAATGAACACTTGAAATAGATCACTCTGTTTGTAATGACTTTATATAATATGTGAATTTCACTTTTTGTATTGAAGAACTGAAAAAAAATTTACTTTTTGATGATATTCTAATTTTGTGGGGAGCATTTGTGTATATATTTATATGTGACCTTTTTTCTAAGCAGTCATTATGAAATACACAAAGCGGCAGTTAATACCGCTACGCTACAGAAGAAAGCAGTTCTTTATGGCACAGCGGGAGCACGCATGTCATTTCCAGCTATAGCGATCTGTAGGACGTGATCTTCGTCAGGCACCACTGTGTACAGCGGCAGCCCCTTTCGCTGCTTGTAACTATGTGCATACAAAGAGGCCCTGTCACCTTTCAATGCCCAATAGGGATACAGCCTTTCATTAGTATGCAGCCCTGTGTAAAAAGCCCAACCCTCACACAATTCTCTCACACAAGCAGTCTGTCAACAGACAGCTCAGTATATACAAACAGTCCTATACTATAAAAAGCCATTCACATAGCCCACTCTAATTATGCAAAAGTGTGCACATCATGTTACATGCCATGAAAATAGACCTGACCATAGTATTATCTGCACAAAATATATTACCCCGCAGGGAGGTGATGGCAGGGCAATGCTGACTAATGACAACATTTCTGATTTATACAATAGCAGTCATTGTCAGATGAAATCTGCTCTTTTTTGTCAGACAAGATTATATTCAAAGTGCTCTCATAATCACAATGTATCAAGTAGTCACAATGTTGACATAGTAACGTCACCTTCTACCTGATCATTAACTCGCAGATGAGTCTTTGTATCCTGTATGACACTGTGCCTTAGTTGTATACATTGCAGGGTTTGTGCACTTTTACACATCTTCCGAAACTCCATTGTGACATGTCAGATGTCATTAGGGGCATTCAGGCTCAAGGACCCTAAACGGTAACATTTACTGACACGAGGATATGGGCAAAGTTGCTCTTACCCTTTACTATTAAGACTCCATTTGTCTACTGTTATGAATACCAGTGGTGGTATCTGAGTCCAGTAGATCCACATATAATTGCACTTGATGATCCATCTAAGCTGGTCCTGTAAATAGTCATTTTGAGACGATCTCACCAAAACCCTGTTAAAATGGGAATGTTGTACTACACTACTATCGCAGTCTCATGAGGCATAATTATTATTTCTTGTCACATCCATGTGGCCAATTTAGAACCTAAATTGAGGCATACAAGAAAGCTATCCTCTGGTTCTTCCAATAGCGATCAGCTACTACGCCATCATAAGCATACACCATTGGCGTTCTTACGGTTTTAGTAGGTCAAAGGCCCACGCCACAAGGGATATACCTTTCCACAAGCACTCTTGCGGCCACGACATATTATACACACAGTATATAATACTGCTGATGCTGTACCAGGACTAAATATTACATAAACACTGTTTCAACTAAAATATCTAATATATAAAGCTGAATGTGTGTGTGTGTGTATGTATGTATGTATGTATGTATGTCCGGGATTGGCATCTGAACCGTAGCAGCTACAGCCACAAAATTTTGCACAGTCACACGTCTGGACCCCGAGAGCGTCATAGGCTATGTTGTGAGGTGAAATTTTAACCCCGCGCTTTCCAATTCACCAAACAATTTTGCCCCTATCTACATAATGGGGAAAAAGTGAAAGGAAAAGTGTTGGAGGCGTCGCAGCTACAGGCACAAAATTTTGCACAGTCACACGTCTGGACCCTGAGAGCGTCAAAGCTATATTGTGAGGTGAAATTTTAACCCCGCGCTTTCCAAGTCACCAAACAATTTTGCCCCTATCTACATAATGGGGAAAAAATGAAAGGAAAAGTGTTGGAGGCAAATTAACAGCTGCCAGATGTGAACAAGGGGGACTTAAAGAATGACAGCGATGGCACCAAAGAGTATATACTGTACAGTTGCTAAGGTGGGGCCCCAACATGGGATAATCACACCACCACGGGGATATGAACACACACACAAAATGCGCCACACACTACCACGTGCTCGAACACATATACCACCCTCAGTGCACATTTCACCACACATACACCAACCTCGCCACATAAAAGTAGAAACACAAAAGTCGCCGCTCAAAACTCGCCACGCGCAAAACTCTCCACATGCAAAACTCGCCACACGTGCAAAACTCGCCACACGCAAAACTTGCACACGCAGAAAAATTGCCACACGCAGAAAAATTGCCACATGCACAAAAGTTGCAACACATGCAAAAGTTGCCTCACACAAAACTTGCACATACTCAAAAGGCACCACACATAAAACTCGCCACGCGCAAAACTCGCCATGCGCAAAACTTGCTGCACACAACTTGCTACACTAACCTGTCACATGCAACTCGACACACAAAAAGTTGCTACACGCATGTCGCCACACAAAACTCATCTCACAAAAGTCCCTACATGCATGTCGCCACACGCAACTCAACACACACAACTTGACACACGAAACTCGCCCTAAAACACACACAAGTCTGGTATCCTTCAAAAATAAAAATCTGATTAATAAGCAGACAAACTACAAGAGCAACAAATGTACCATATAGGAATCCGGCAGCTGTCAGTCACATGACCAGTCTATTATGTGTATGTGTGAGCTAATATATACTGCCAGGGGGTGGGCTTACTGTTGGCTGGGGATTTATCAGGCTGCCATTTTAGCTTACAAATACTGAGGTAAAAATACTGACCAAATAACGTGTGAACGAGGGCTAATACAGGAGGAGATGGCATACAGCTATATACTATATACAGGAGATGACACACAGGTATATACTATTTACAGGGGAGATGACACACAGGTATATACTATATACAGGAGGAGATGACACACAGATATATACTATATACAGGAGAGATGACACACAGGTATATACTATATAGAGGAGGAGATGACATACAGGTACATACTACATACAGGAGGAGATGACATACAGGTATATACTATATACAGGAGGAGATGACACACAGGTATATACTATATACAGGAGCAGATTACCTACAGGTATATAGTATATACAGGAGGAGATGACACAGGTATATGCTATGTATAGGAGGAGATGACATACAGGTATATACTATATACAGGAGATGACACACAGATATATACTATATATAGGTGAGATGACACACAGGTATATACTATATACAGGAGATTACATACAGGTATATCTAATATATAAAGCTGAATGTGTGTATGTATGTATGTGTGTATGTCCGGGATTGGCATCTGTACCGTCGCAGCTACAGCCACAAAATTTTGCACAGTCACACGTCTGGACCCCGAGAGCGTCATAGGCTATGTTGTGAGGTGAAATTTTAACCCCGCGCGTTCCAATTCACCAAACAATTTTGCTCCTATCTACATAATGGGGAAAAAGTGAAGGGAAAAGTGTTGGAGGAAAATTGACAGCTGCCAGATGTGAACAATGAGGACTTAAAGAATGAGAGCGATGGCGACAAAGAGTATATACCGTACAGTTGCTAAGGTGGGGCCCCGACATGGGATACTCACCACACACGGGGATATGAACACAAACACAAAATGCGCCACACACTACCACGTGCTTGAACACATATACCACCCTCAGCACACATTTCACCACACACACACACCAACCTCGCCACATAAAAGTCGAAACACAAAAGTCACCACTCAAAACTCGCTACATGCAAAACTCGCCATATGCAAAACTAGGCTCACGCAAAACTCGCCACACGTGCAAAACTCACCTCATGGAAAACTCACCTCATGCAAAACTTGCACACACAGAAAAATTGCCACATGTACAAAAGTTGCACCACATGCAAAAGTTGCCTCACACAAAACTTGCACATACTCAAAATGCACCACACATAAAACTCGCCACGCGCAAAACTCGCCATGCACAAATCTTGCTGCACACAACTTGCTACACTAACCTGTCACATGCAACTCAACACACAAAATGTTGCTACACGCATGTCGCCACACAAAACTCATCTCACAAAAGTCGCTACATGCATGTCGCCACACGCAACTCAACACACACAACTTGACACATAAAACTCGCCCTAAAACACACACAAGTCTGGTATTATCCTTCAAAAATAAAAATCTGATTAATAAGCAAACTACAAGAGCAACAAATGTACCATATAGGAAATACGGCAGCTGTCAGTCACATGACCTGTCTATTATGTGTATGTGTGAGCTAATATATACTGCCAGGGGGGAGGGCTTCCTGTTGGCTGGGGATTTATCAGGCTGCCAATAGCAACCAATCACAGCTCAGCTTCTATTTTGCTACAGTTAATTAACCTGAGCTCTGATTGGTTAATATAGGCAACAAAGACATTCTCAGTATAACAAAGCTAATATATGTTGTGAAATGCTTCTATTTGCTTAGTTTTTGCCTTTTAATAATTACATTTCTATCTATTTGTTTTGTGGTTTTTGTGTGCAGAATAAATTTTTGTTAACACATTCTATTTTGCTAACAGCAGTCATTAACCCGGGCGAAGCCGGGTAGTACAGCTAGTACTATATAAATGCCATTATTACCAATAATACTACTCCACTAAGTTGTCATAATAACACCTCACCATGACCAGTAGTATTACCACAGTATTAAAAAAACACCAAGATTACCGGCATACAGATCCCAGTCCTGCAGAACATCTAAATTATTACAGTACAGTTTATATACAGTGGTGTGTAACAGTTTGGGTACCCCTGGTCAAAATTACTGTTAGTGTAAACAGTTAAGCAAGATGAAGATGAAATGATCCCTAAAAGGCCTAAAGATGACACATTTCCTTTGTATTTTAGACTCTCTCTCTCTCTCTCTCTCTCTCTATATATACACTGCTCAAAAAAATAAAGGGAACACTTAATCAACAGAATATAACTCCAAGTAAATCAAACTTCTGTAAAATCAAACTGTCCACTTAGGAAGCAACACAGTTTGACAATCAATTTCACATGCTGTTGTGCAGCTGGAATAGAGAACAGATGGAGATTATTGGCAATTATCAAGACACACTCAATAAAGGAGTGGTTCTGCAGGTGGGGACCACAGACCACATCTCAGTACCAATGCTTTCTGGCTGATGTTTTGGTTACTTTTGAATGTTGGTTGTGCTTTCACACTCGTGGTAGCATGAGACGGACTCTACAACCCACACAAGTGGCTCAGGTAGTGCAGCTCATCCAGGATGGCACATCAATGCAAGCTGTGGCAAGAAGGTTTGCTGTGTCTATCAGCATAGTATCCAGAGTCTGGAGGCACTATCAGGAGACAGGCCAATGTACCAGGAGACGTGGAGAGGGCTGTAGGAGGGCAACAACCCAGCAGCAGGACTGCTACCTCAGCCTTTGTGCAAGGAGGAACAGGAGGAGCACTGTCAGAGACCTGCAAAATGACCTCCAGCAGGCCAGAAATGTGCATGTGCCTGCACAAACGGTTAGAAACTGACTCCATGAGGATGGTCTGAGTGCCCAACGTCCACAGATGTGGGTTGTGCTCACAGCCCAACACCGTGCAGGACGCTTGGCATTTGCCACAGAACACCAGGATTGGCAAATTCGCCACTGGCGCCCTGTGCTCTTCACAGATGAAAGCAGGTTCACACTGAGCACATTTGACAGACGTGACAGAGTTTGGAGATGCCATGAAGAGCGATCTGCTGACTGCAACATCCTTCAGCATGACCAGTAATGGTGTGGGTGGCATTTCTTTGGAGGGCCGCACAGCCCTCCATGTGCTCGTCAGAGGTAGCCTGACTGCCATTAGATACCGAGATGAGATCCTCAGACCCCTTGTGAGACCATATGCTGGTGCGGTTGGCCCTGGGTTCCTACTAATGCAGGACAATGACAGATCTCATGTGGCTGGAGTGTGTCACAGTTCCTGCAAGATTAAGGCATTGAAGCTATGGACTGGCCTGCTCGTTCCCCAGACCTGAATCTGATTGAACACATCTGGGACATCATGTCTCGCTCCATCCACCGTCACATTGCACCAGACTGTCCAGGAGTTGGCAGATGCTTTAGCCCAGGTCTGGGAGGAGATACCTCAGGAGACCATCCGCCGCCTCATCAGGAGCATGACCAAATGTTGTAGGGAGATCATACAGGCACATGGAGGCCACACACACTACTGAGCATCATTTCCTTGTTTTGAGGCATTTCCACTGGTTGGATCATCCCGTAACTTCATTTCCACTTTGATTTTGAGCATCATTCCAACTCCAGATACTAGGATTCCATCAGCTCACCCAGCCAGACGTATTAGAATTCAATTCTCAATAGACATGTGCAGAGCACTGATCACCACCAAGCTCCTGCCAGCTGACTCCCAGGTGAAAATGCAAATCACTCACTTGTCCAGCTCATGCAAATAGTGAATGGAGGAGATGAAGATAGAATAAAAATCTTGTCCTTTATTAGAGCATCATAAAAACAAGCTGACGCGTTTCAGGCAGTACTGCCCTTAGTCATAGTCGTATCTTCAAAGTATAGACAATTGCCTTCAGGTGACCCCAAAGATAAAAGTCTACGGGGGTCAGATCAGGAGACCTTGGTGGCCATTAATTCTCAATAATTTGATGTGTCACATGACCCTCTTCCCCTTGGAAAAAATAAAGTTGAATCCAAAATGGCCGACTTCAAAATGGCCACCATGGCCACCACCCATCTTGAAAAGGTTTCCTTTTGTCTGGTGCTAGCCGTGTATGGACAGACCGCGGTTCACTCACGTTCTTTGAGAGGTTGAATAATGAAAATGTCCTAATGACGTCATGAACACAGTGTCTTGAAATCTCCCAGTGCTCTTATCTAGTGAAATATCTACTTTTCCCTTTTTGTTGTGATTTACATATAGGAGACATTATACAGTGACCTCCAATAGTGGTGAGAGGCAGCGATTCCTCCCGTCTCCCCAATACACGGGTGCTCAGGCAGATAGCTATCCCCCTGAGCATGCAGCAGGAAGGGCAAGGAACTGGGCATGTTAATAGTCACCATGCATGACCCGCTCTGACGTGTACACCCCATAACCATAGCCGCCCAGTTCTGGTGGCTTTGGATAGCTCTGGTCTTATATGTATGGTTACCCTAACACATTGCTAATCATGTAGATTTTTTCCGTGGTACGCACTACATAAAATAGTTTGTAGATTGGTAGGGGGTCTGGGTCCTGAGACTCCCACCGATCACTCAAAAAGCCGCCATGAATAACCCATCGGAGCAGAGAGCCCTACGGAGACGGACTGCCGCACGCTCAGGCAGAAGCCCCCAGCTACTTGTTTCAGACTGGCTGTTTGAGCGATTGGTGGGGTCTCAGGATCAGGACGCCATGATCTGCAGGACATGTGGGCTTTTTTTATTCTGAAGTGGAGTTTTCAGCCATTTTTCAATGTTTTTGGCCACCGGTGGTCTTTTCGAGTGTTTTTCGACATTTTTTTGTTGTTTTTTAATACAGTTTTCCGCTTGTTTTATTTTTTTTTCTCCATTCCACAAAGAAGAAACCGCTAGTGACAACACTGGCAAAATGGTCCAGAAATTATTTCGAACCTTCCCAGTTATTATTATCCCATTTACACGTGTTATAAAGCATAGAGCGTCTTCAGAGCGGAAATCACCAGAACGTCAGGTCGTCAGAAGACGCTCAAAAGAGTGAACGTGTGCACAGCTAGTCGTTCTCCCAGAGACGCATATCGCTGTTTCCAATGGCAACCAGCAGAATTGGGAGTGCAGCTCTGAGGTATATAACAGGTTAGGCCCAGTGTATGGGCACATACGCGCCACCAGTGCTGTTCAGTGGCCATGTTTGTGGTGACCTGACAGGAGCACACATGTGACATGAAGGACACCAGGAGGCAGGCCCCGCAGTCACCGCTCCCCTCCCCTTGACACATGTCACTCCCGGGCTGACAGCAGCCGCCGCCGCCGCCATGTGCTCGCCGCCCCTGCCCTCCTCCCCCGTCAGGTGATGCACACACGCCTCTCATCCCCGGCCGGCACCAGTGCGGGCTGCACGGTTTCCCGGATCATGCAATCCACGGCCGAGCCGGATCACAGCGCCGTGCGGAGGAGCCGCTCCAGTGTGCTCGGGGGCGCCGCCTGCCGCTCCAGATCCTCATCTTCACGCCGCCTGCTGCACCGCCAGCTGCCGCCGCTGTTATAAGGCAGCGTCTGTGGAGCCGCCGGGAAGCGCACGTCTCCTCCGCCCCCTGCCTGGGAACCCTGCACGGCCGCCCGGGGAACTGTCGCCTGCTTCGTGCCGGTAACGTGGAGCGGAGGAAAACGGGGGCAGCAACCTGCTCTCCGGGATTACAAAGAGAGGGTGGTGTTTCCCTGAGTGTCCTCCCCCTCCAGCTGGCTCTCTGGGGGGCCGCGACATGAGCTCGTCCTGGCCGAGGGTTGTGCTGCTGCTACTGCTGGCCACATGCTGGGTACATGGTGAGTGCTGCGGGCATGGCTCTGCGCTCAGGTGGGCTACCTGCCCCCTACCCATCGCTGCTGCAGCTGGGCGCTGGTCCGGGAGTCAGGGGTTAATGGGTCTGGTGATGGAAGGGTTAAGGCTCCTTTGCCTGCTGGGTATTGTGCCATGTGTTCTCTGCTATATATAGTGCCCTGTCCTGGCTGGCAGTGTAGCCCACCCTCGGGGGTCTCTAGGGCTGGTCCCCCTAATAAGCCCCCCATAGAGGAGCAGGCCGCTGTGCTCTGTCTGGCCTAGGGGCATCACCAGTGGCACTACCCATCTGGGAATGTGGTGAGGTGCCCGCTGTACTGCCACTACTCCTGTGGGTGACCCTTGTCCTCTCGTGACCCCAATAACCAAGGAGCTCCAGGGTTTATTGAAGGGCTTGATCTCTGGGTGCTGGGAAGCCCCCCATAATCCTGGTTCTTGTTGACTCTGTACAAAGTTCCAGCAGTGGGTTAACCCTCTGTCTCCCAGTTGGTCCCCAGCCACCTCCTTCCTTTGTGTTTTTTATTCTGCCACTTTGTGGAGAGGCTGATGCAGACATATTGCCTGTTCCTCAATGAGCCTGTCTGGCTATCTGTGGCCTCAGGTCAGGTGGCATCTTCCATGGTCACTAATACTCCTGGCATGCCATCTTGTGATAATGAGCTGCCATATGGGAGCACCCCCAATTACTCTGCTGGGCCCAGCTTCAGCTGCTATTAAGCCACACTGGTGCAGGCCAACAAGCTTAAAGGGGCTGTCCATTCTCTATATACAGTATTGGAGACCTACAGATTAGGGTCTCTTGCTCTGACATATCCTGCCCGTGTATTATGTGGCAAACCCAATCACTTAACTGGGAGCAGTAACCACTTTCAAGCCATTGTATATAGCTTGTGGATGACCCCTTAAATGTTTATTTTTTTTGGCTATCTTAAGCCATGTTCCTGAAAGGTCCTATGTAAATTAATGTACAGAATGGTAGAAATGGTTGCACGATCCATGACCTGTTGTATGTTCTGTAAGTTTCATGCTAGTATGGTAGTAACCTGAGGCCACTTCTGAGTAG
The DNA here is from genome assembly GCF_051348905.1 of Ranitomeya variabilis. Classification (NCBI taxonomy): domain Eukaryota; kingdom Metazoa; phylum Chordata; class Amphibia; order Anura; family Dendrobatidae; genus Ranitomeya; species Ranitomeya variabilis. The sequence continues at coordinate 398,027,237 of NC_135232.1, forward strand.
GCATGTGATGGCATCAGGGACCGGGTTAAGGGTATTGGGCTGGTTTCACAAGCAGAAGAATCTAAGGGTCAAATCGGGGATAAGTCAGAGTATGGTAAGTTCTTCTGTGTTGGGTGCCCCCAATTTGGTGGGGAGCAGCTAGCAAATGGTGAGCCTTGGCTATAGGCAAAGAATTACTACATGACCCTAGCTATTGGATTCCATACATACTGAATGGTGGTCTGTACGTAGCGTGCACACAACTTTGCGAGCCCCACTTTGATATGAAACAGACCAAGAATTTTTACAATCTGTGTAAATGGCTCCTCAGGCTTTTTTTTTTTTTTTTTTTTTTTTTCCCCCCCCCCCCCCCCCAAAGGTCACAAGGTAAAATGTAGCTATAGGTGGAAGTTCTCTTGTCAACCTGGTTCTTGTAGTTTGTACAGTCTTGGATAGCTTATAGGAGTATGATCAAATGGGGGGGCTGTTCACTTCCTTTCAGTCCAGTCATGACTTGGTCGGAGTTCATTCAATCTCCCAGAAATGATTGAGCCTCAGAGTTGAATGAGTCAAGTTGGGTGTGTGAAACGATGGAAGCTGTTGGCCTCTTCTGACAGTAGGATGATGGACATGGCTGTCAAGGAGGGCAAATGGTGTCCAAAGCTTCATACTGTTTCCATCTAGAACGAAACCTTAAACTGGTTGCCATGGACCTCAGTCTCCAGAAAGACCAACGTTATGAATACTGTCAAATGCAGAGTGAGCATGGCAAACAATGGGCCTAAAGGTCATTCTACACTAGTAAAGTCAAAGACTATTTAGTCTAGGGTTTTTTATTACAATGAGGTGTAGGCACTTCTGGTTGAACTGTAGCATGTTGTCCCATTGTCATCAATCAGGATGGTGTCTGCAGACTTGGAGTGACAAGGGCTCTCACCTCCTGGGAGTCCCTACTCCTATTTCTACCTGTAAGGGCAGGGTGAAAAATTCTACGATAGACCTGGCTTAACCTGTCAGCTGGGGTGGCAGATCTCCAGGATTCCTGGTTGGGGAAGCTGCTGTGTAGTCAGGTGTTGTGTGCTACGTGGAACTGAGTAAGCACTTGGTCTTGTTCTTGAGTGGGCATCCAATGTCTGCAAAAGCTGCAGATGGCTTTACTGCTTCACTTTAAAAGCGACGCTGCCCCTCTTCTGTCAGACAGTGGCATAATTATATAATACAGGTGATCAAATCCCAGTTTGGTAACTGTAAACGCATATTTTCTTAGACAACTGCTCTAAACATTACTTTAAGTGTAGTGGTGAAGGTCAACATAAAGCACTTGCAGCTCTTCCCCTGTGCAACAAGGACACTCGGTGCCATCACTGCTCACCGTCTTCATGTCATTCACATGGAAATCTAGAACTTCAGTGGTTTGCGTGGCCCAGTATAGTAAATGGCCGGTGACCTGTTCTGCTGAAGGGCTATACTCCATTCATACCCAGGGTAAACTAATGAATGAACTCCAAGTGCTCAATGTACAGATCAAATGCTGTAGTCACAGAGCACATTGAAGTAAATGGGGTACTAAAGGGTGTCATGGCCAAGGGGTTAATCACTTATACCACTAGTGGCTTAAACTGCAGCAGAAATGTAGGCCAGCCTGTGGTTGGAGGAGCCTTCAGCAGATGTACACCCTTCATTAAAGGACCACTCTATTATACTTTCCACCAAGGCATATCTCCCTGTAATGTGCTTCTATACAATGTCTGGCAGTGCTTCTTTCTGGAATAACTCCTAAATTGTTGTTACTCATCTTTACTTTCCTAGTGATAAAAGGTTGACTACGGAAATTCACCAGAAAACAATCCCTACACTTGTTTCCCCCTTTTTGTGCAGACTTTTTAGATTTGGCTAAAGTACCAGCTTCTTCAGTTTTAGACTTGTTTGTAGGCAAAACTTTTTCTCAAGTAGCTGCTTGACTGTCACTTATTCTGCCATCCTCCAATTTCTGAGAACTTGGCTATATACTCAGGACGTTGTGTAAAGCCTGGGCCACTATACATCCCTTGTGTACCAGCACAATGTCTACAATTGTTCCCTCTGAGTACACGTGTGGTAAGATTAACACCGGGGCTTTATTGGCATTTATTTAACTCCGGTGCTTGATAAGATTAGACCCACTTGCTGAATCTTGGAGGGGGAGTATTCTCCATATTCTGTTGCTTGTTAAACCTTTTCGAGGGAGAATTCCCATGCTGCAGAAGCTAAAGGTGTCTGACAGTTTGCTGGTCCTAAGTTATGATTGCATCGTTCATCTGCTTGCTGCAGTCTTGATAGAATCTGTTTTCTCTGCTGTACATGTAGCAGTGGTCATGATGCTGAGCTGTGTATAACCCACACTCCTGACATCTGTACAGTGACAGCAAGCTGCTAGTCAGTCCAGGGGGTGGGGGTTACACAGATTAAGTCTCATGTACTTGGCAGACCAGCTAATTGGGTAGTAGTGGTCTTGTGCTGATAAAACGCTGATTGTAGTGAAACTGTCACATCCCTGGAATCAAGCTGTCTTGACCTATATTATGCTGATCTCGGATTAAATGGTAAAGCTGCTGACCTTCTCTTTAAAAGGCTAGTTGCCTAGGTTACAGCCACCAATGCAGTGGCCGAACATGTAGTGCTTACAGGCACTGTCACTAAGGCCGAGCAGTATCCGTGAAGAGTTGCTGACATCAATGCTCCTGCACTGCTCTGATGCTGCCTCATTAGCTGGATATTGGGCATCATTGCATCTCTGGCCTGAACGCACCTCCCAGCAGGCTGGATGACAGCAAGCATGCACTTTGTAGAAGGAGATGAGCCTTTAATGTATAGAACTATAGTCACTATTCTTCAGTGCACATTTCTCAAGTCAAACTATAGAAATGATCCCAGGAGTATAGTAGTTGTGTGACTGCTCTCATAGACAGCGATACACAGGGAGAGATTGCCTCCTGTCGGTGTATTACTGAGCTGCCGTGAGTTTGCCAGAGTTCGTCGGCTCCGTTGATCACCCTTATTGCACCACTGCTGCGTGGGAAAGTTCTCACGCAGCAGTGCCATAAGTAAGAGTACCTGAGCTGGTGAACTCTCACAGCAGCTCTGTGATACTGTGGGAGCGATTACCTCCTGTCAGTATCGCCAGGTAGAGCAGTCACATCTCCTAATGTGACCGTTCTACAGGTGAGATTGCTGTGGGATGTTCGGGATTGTGTGGACTAGGCAGACGAGTATGTTTTATCTTGCATTATTTCTAGGCGACAAGGGTATTAAGGTGAGTATAATGGGTCTTTATTTGAATATGTATGTTCCCTTTTTTTTTTTTTTCTGAGCACAAGTTCTGGCAGATGAGTCTACATCTCCCATCAGTGGCACCTGCTGTCAGTTACCAGTGACAGCAGACATAGCCTGATGGGAGCAGTAGTCTCATCCGCCCACACCTGCAGGTCAGTCACAGCTGTGGGGTCATGTTGACATCTGCCAGTATGCTCCTGCAGCGCTGTGACAGCGCACGCTGTCACACAAATGACAGCGTGGGACACTATAGGAAGCCGGTAAAACAAAAAGCTCAGCAAATCTGCAAACACTTCTATATCTGTGGATTTGACTAACTCAATTGAAGTTAATGAGTGCATAAACGCAAAAAATGACATGCTGCAGAAAATGTACTGCAAATACGCATGGAAATTTACTGATAATGTGCACACTTCAGGATTGTCACTGAATAAGCTTGCATAAGGATTCCATAGCATTTTTGGCCCATTTCTGCACAGAAAAAATGCCGTAAAAAACGCATAATCTTAAACACAAATTATTGATGTGGAAATCTGGGGATTAGTTGTTTAGGCTAGGTCTGCAGCTGTGCAAACTGTAAATCCATGGCAGAAATCCAAGTACAAGCCTCTGATTCCACTGCAATTGTTTCTTTCCCACACAATATCTGCCATGTAAAGGTACCTTGGTATCTATCATGCAGTTTCTTTGGGTCAGAAGGATTATCTGGGAGCCTCTTTCCATGTCCACCTTAAAATTGCCATATGGTGACATCTGACAGTTAGCAGCCAATCTGCTATATGTAAGCGGATCAGTTGTCGGGCTGAACCACTGTGCTTGTAATGACTAATCTAAACTCTCCCTGTAGAATGTTATGGAGAGTTTGTGCTCCCTGAATTCTCTCACCAGCTTGATTAGACCATGAACAAGTGTACTTTGGTGGCTGATTCTTGAGCACTTCTGATGACTGGTAGAACTGACAGTAACTCATGCTTATAAGGTTGGAATGTTCACTGGATATGCCTTACTTCTGATCTGGGGTCTCTAAGCCACCTGGAGATCCAACAGAACGTTATTGGAGGGGGCTACCAATGTGTTCATCTTCTGAAGGACATGCTGACTCTTAGCGTTGTGCCTGCATCTTCATGTTGGGAACTTCCCTGAAGCATGCTTTATAATGGGTGTACTGATCATACAGGATGCATGGTACAAATGAGTCCTAAAAGGAAACTTTCTCAAGCCACTTTGTAGTCTCCTTATGTCAAACCAATTGTCCGTATAAAAGTACTAAATGTGCTCCAGGAGTCGGCTAAACCTTACGGAGTAGGGGTCAGATGTTGCATGGTGTATGATGCAGTCACTAGTCTGGCTGCCTGTAGACAGAATGATCATTCTCATGTGACTCCTAATACGTCTCTTCCAGAATGTAAAGCATCTGCTCTCCTGACTAAAGCTTAGGAACTAGCTGGTAATCTGCGCCATTGTTCCAGTACTTCATAGAGCTGGCATTGTGCACTTACTATACATTTACCGTACTTTAATTTTCCTCTCTGTACAGCTTGGTTCCTTGACTTGCTGTTCATTTATCTTCAAAATATCCTGATGTACTAGACTGCCTTCTTAAAGGGATCTGTCAGGTTCACACTACAGAGAACTCAGATTCTGTCTTGCATGAAAGTGCAGCACTGTTTTGAATATGGTACTTGTTCACCACCTATTCTGCAGGTAATGTCTAAAATTGCATGTGGCTGTAGGTGCATTACTACTGTTAACTTGTAACTTCTTGGAGGTGGAGTTTGGAAGGTTATACACTTTTTTTTTTTTTTTTTCTTTTTTTTGGGGGGGGGCCAGTTGTAGCAAATCTCCAGTTTTGCTTATCTTTCACATCCAGATGAAAGGGTTAAATTATGTAATTATAAAAGTTGGCATAGCAGTGTACCAAGTCTTGTGTATTTTTCTTATTGAACCCACTGCACAAATAAAAAAAATTTTGGCATTTTTTTATTTTTTATTTTTTTTTATAGAATGTAAACAGAGCAATGTAGCAGTCTCGTAAAACTTCCCTTAGATGCTGCTGTAGTTTTGTAACCTAGAACACCCTAGGCAGCATTAAAGCTCTGACAAGGCTTGCATCAGCAAATCTAGGCAGCCTTTATGAGATGGCAATGTGGTTCCAGCACTTGGTGGTCTTCATCTGTGCTCCAGAACTTTATTTTTTTGTGGGGGGCACAGTGAATAGTGATTGCAATATCTTGTCTATAGGTGCATTAGCTTGCTGCTCTGAAATCCTAGGTGTGTTTAAAAAAAAAAGTGCACGCGGTGGCTTCCGTTCCCAGGGATGCATTGCATGAAGGACCTGGGATGACGTTGCAGTCACGTGACCGTGACATTGCAAAGTCCTTCACGTAAAGCATCCCTGGGAAGGGAAGCCGCCGGGAGCGCTGCTGAGATCAGGGGCTGTCGGAAGGTGAGATTAAATTTTTTTTTTTTTTTTTTTTTTTTTAATTTAACATTCTATCTTCTACTATTGATACTGCATAGGCAGCATCAATAGTATAAAGTCACACTTGTCAAGCACCATGCTTGTGTGACCAACCTGTCAATCACTTTTCCAAACGATGCTTCAAATCGCTTGGAAACACTGGCATTCTGCAAGCTAAAAACGCTTGCAAAACACTAGTGTTTAGCAGGAAAACGTATGCCAACTCTGCATGCGTTATACCTGTGGCAGGGAGTTGCAGAAATGCGGATATTTCTGCAATGTGGCACATAGCCTGCATGTCCATGGCTGTCTTCTGTTTCTAGTCTAAGCATTCTAAATGAATGGGGGAATGTTTCATTCACTGTATGGGCTTAAGCTATACAGTAATTACACAGGCAACTTATGGGGAACTAATGGTTCCTTATGCTGGTGTTGGTAATCATGACTGTGCACCTACTTCTTTGGATCTGCCTGTAGAAAATGCTGCATGAGGCTTCCTATTGGGGGAGGTGGAAATGCTGGAAAACCTGATCAGTGCTTCCACACTACAAACTATAATGAATCTTGTCTTATCTGGCATACTCACCTGCAGATCAGCACAGGTGGCTGCAGCAGGGCTACGGTCTGAACTGGTAGAAATCGTGTAGTGCACTGTAAAGGGAGTACCTTTGGTTAAAAACAAAACTCTGTGGACTACCCTCTGAAAGCTTCCACACCTGTCCATAGGTTTAGTGTATTGTACAGTATAGATCTTTAATTGTTGCTGTAGATGCTGCCAATGGCTTATTCTAACTTGTTCCTTAATACAGACCTCTCATTTAAAGTCAGACCTGAGTTGGCATGACTTAAGATCTTGCCCACCAGTAAGTAGTGTCCTCCATTCTCTTACCTGTAATTGAAGAACAAAAAGGTCTTTAGTTCCTGAGACAACATACCCCATTTTAAAATTCCTACTTTATTCTGTAAAATCTAGATCACATGAATATAAAATCCGCTGGGGCTTGCTGAAATGGATCTAGACCCAATCATGATGGGTCTAATTTCTCAAATGCCAAGTACTCGAATCATAACATTGTACAGGCCCTATGCTTGCATCTTTGCTTTGTGAAGGCCTTATTAAAAATCTCATGAACCCTCCTAGAAGGTTATTGCAAAAGTTACTGGATGGAGATTTATATAGCATGTAATTTATATATCTTTAGGGGCCAAGACACTCTGTGAGGAGTCTCAGTTTCAGTGTGGAAATGGACGCTGTATTACTTCGGTGTGGAAGTGTGATGGGGACGAAGACTGTTCAGATGGGAGTGATGAAAGTTCATGCGGTAAGGCTTAATAAAAATAATTTTTTTTGCTGATGTCTTTTAAAGGGAACCTGTCACCCCCCCAAAATGGAAGGTCAGCTAAGCCCACCGGCATCAGGGGCTTATCTGCAGCATTCTGTAATGCTGTAGATAAGCCCCCGATGTATCCTAAAAGATGAGAAAAAGAGGTTATATTATACTCACCCAGGGGTGGTCCCGCTGCGGTCTGGTGCGATGTCCGGGGCCTCCCATCTTTATAGGATGACGTCCTCGTCTTGTCTTCATGCTCCGACGCAGGCGTACTTTGTGTCTTGTTGAGGGCAGGGCAGAGCAAAGTACTGCAGTGCGCAGGCACTGGGCCTCTCTGACCTTTCCCGGCACCTGCGCACTGCAGTACTTTGCTCTGCCCTCAACAGGACAAAGTACGCCTGCACCGGAGCTGCAGCATGAAGACAAAAGGATGTCATCGTAAGATGGGAGGCCCCGGACCGCGACGCCCATCGGATCGGACCGCAGCAAGACCACCCCTGCCCTGGGTGAGTATAATCTAACCTTTTTCTCATCTTTCAGGATACATCAGGGGCTTATCTACAGCATTACCGAATGCTGTACATAAGCCCCTGATGCCGGTGGGCTTAGCTCATCTTCCATTTTGGTGACAGGTTCCCTTTAAAGAAGCCAAAGCCTTAGACAATTTGCTTCTGTTGGTGTTGGTCATACCACCACCCATACCCCCTGCACATTTTCTTGCCTAATTTCTTTGGCAGACTTTCTGTTAAAGCATTAAGGAAATGGAGTGCTGTAAAGATGAATATAAAACCTCATGTACATATTTCTTTTTATCCTTCACAGTAAAGAAAACTTGTGCAGAGGCAGACTTTGTATGTGCCAATGGTCAGTGTGTTCCAGAGCGGTGGCAATGTGATGGAGACCCAGATTGCGAGGATGGCTCTGATGAAACAGCAGAGCTGTGTCGTAAGTGATGGCTTCTGCACACACAAACCATTCATATTGCTATATAACATCTCAAGGTGATGCTGGTCAAATCTTGACTAACAATTGTAATTGGTGGAAACGTTCTGTCTAGGTGCTTAGATTAGTCTGAACTTTGTCCTGATACTCAGTAACATTGCATGTTGCACATTCTTAAGGTACCGTCACACTAGGCGATATCGCCAGCAATCCGTGACGTTGCAGCGACCTGGATGGCGATATCGCTGTATTTGACACGCAGCAGCGATCTGGATCCCGCTGTGAAATTGCTGGTCGCTGCTAGAAGGTCTGCACATTATTTGGTCGCTAGGTCGCCGTGTATCGCCGTGTTTGACAGCAAAAGCGACGATACCAGCGATATTTTACACTGGTAACCAGGGTAAACATCGGGTTACTAAGCGCAGGGCCGCGCTTAGTTACCCGATGTTTACCCTGGTTACCAGCGTAAAAGTTAAAAAAACAAACAGTACATACTCACCTGCGCGTCCCCCAGCCTCTGCTTCCTGACACTAAAGCGCCGGCCCTAAACTGAAAGTGAAAGCAACAGCGGTGACGTCACCGCTGTGCTGTTAGGGCCGGAGCTCAGTCAGCGTCAGGATGCAGAGGCTGGGGGACGCGCAGGTGAGCATGTACTGTTTGTTTTTTTAACTTTTACGCTGGTAACCAGGGTAAACATCGGGTTACTAAGCGCGGCACTGCGCTTAGCAACCCGATGTTTACCCTGGTTACCCGGGGACCTCGGCATCGCTGGTCGCTGGAGAGCGGTCTGTGTGACAGCTCTCCAGCGACCACACAGCGACGCTGCAGCGATCGGCATTGCTGTCGCTATCGCTGCAGCGTCGCTTAGTGTGACGGTACCTTTATGCTTTCTGGCACCGACAAGACAATAGCAGTCGGTTTCAGCACCTCCCCCATTAGTTGTCAATGGGCTTTATGCCTTTGGTATGATTCTGATAGTCAACATACTAACTTCTTGGATTATCAATTATTTTTTCATATATTCCAAAATTGTTACAAGCAGGTCTCCATATATATGCTACAATTCTAAAACTGTAGTCTATGGTTATGTACATTATAGTGCTTTTTTTTTTTTCTTCTCCCCCCCCCCCCCCCCCCCTATGGTCTTGTAGATATGAGAACATGCAGAGAGACTGAGATCAGTTGTGGGGCCCGCTCCATGCAATGTATCCCCATATCGTGGCTCTGTGATGGTGAACCCGATTGTGACACTGCAGAGGATGAAGAGAACTGTCGTAAGTGCGCAATTCCCATAGCTGCTGTCCAAGAACTCACAGGGGCAATAAAGCAACGTTTCCTCTGAGCTCTTGCCAATCCTTTACACTGCTGCATGCACATAACATTTTATTGTTGGTGTAGTGTGGTTTTTTTTTTTTTTTTCTTCCAAGCTGGGTACATATGAGCATTTTAACTGAACATGATTTATTCAGCGGTCTTCAGTGCCAGTGGGTCACAGCATGGCACAGGAGTGGAAAGTGACTGCGCTGACATGGTTCTGAAATACTCGACTCCTCAGCTGACTTGGCTACAATATGAAATGTGTGGCTGTGCCCTTGGGACTGCATCCAGCTGGGGATAAAATTAGGACACTTGTACCATGTCTTGTATTTAAGGGATCGACTCACTAAAATTTTCTGTCTTGTGGTATTAAATGTCTGACCGTTTAAGTGGCGTATCCCAAGAAATGGTGCCGCACTATGTAATGTCAAGGTGTGTGGGTTTTTATTTTGCAGCATAAACTGCACTGCATAGTTAAAATCTGCCAAATGCCAATTTTTGGGGGTGAATGTTGATTTTCCAGTCTTCAATGATATCTAAATAATCCAGAAGTAAAAACTCATAGTTCTCACATGACTCTAATATTGTATCAAAAAACAAATGTCAAAGTCTCAAACTGAAATGCCAAGAAACACACAATTGGTACAGAGTCTGCAATGTAAAATCCTCATTGTGGGCACTTGCTGTAGCCTTGGCATTGTGGCTTGCATTCTGACTTCTTGCCACTCACCTCGCAGTTATCGTATGTGTGTGTGTATCGGCTAGCTAGTGAACAGAACACGGCACCCTCATGATGCCCACTTTCACTTGTTCTGCTGATCTTGCTTGTGACATGGAGGGGGATTTGACTAAATTCAGCTTGTAAGCATTTGGTGGTTACAGGGTGTCGGGGTCACTGACGTCTGCATAACTTTCTAATATAGCAGTGTCAGCTCTTCACTTATTTTATTTTCTTCCCTCCCCCACCAGGGAATGTGACCTGTAGTCCGGCTGAGTTCACTTGCTCCAATGGTCGCTGTATTTCCAGTAGCTTTTACTGCAATGGTCACAAAGACTGCAGCGATGGTAGTGACGAAGTGAACTGCATCCCTGCCACATGTGGCTCTCATGAATTCCAGTGCAAGAACTACACCTGCATACCCCTCAGCTGGGTGTGCGACGACGATGCTGACTGTGCCGACCACTCCGATGAATCTCTGGAACAATGTGGCCGCCAACCTGTGTCACCTCAGAGGTGCTCTCCTAGTGAGATTCCATGTGGTTCTGGGGAGTGTATTCACAAGAAATGGCGCTGTGATGGCGATGCCGACTGCAAAGACAAAAGTGATGAAATGAACTGCCGTAAGTTTCGCTTCTCCACTTCCCACCATCTCATTTAAAGAGGTCATGAGTACATTGAGCCCTCGCAGGCAGGGTCCTCTCTCCTCCTGTACCAGTTGTGACTTGTATTGTTCAAGATTATTGTACCTGTTTTTATGTATACCCCTCCTCACATGTAAAGCGCCATGGAATAAATGGCGCTATAATAATGAGATGCCCATCTACAGGTTAAATCATTTGCAGATAGATGGGGGTCAGTAGTTGAGGGAATGATAAATGCAGGGACAGGAGTATTGTTTCAGAGGATAAACTTTGCGATAATTTTTAAACTGTAGGCAAGCTGTACTGCAGCAGCTCCAGCTAAAGTATTAGCTTCCAGCCAAAGCAAAACAGCTGAACAGTAGGGGCCCTGGGTGTCAGACCCCCACTCCGCTGCTCTTGATGATCTATCCTGTGGACACTTCATAACCTATGCCTGGTCAACCTCTTATTGTAAGTCAGCTCTTAAATATTTGCAGTGTAATGCTTCAGTGGATGATGCTGGCTGTAAATGTCAACTAAAGGCTGTTTAGAAAGTGGTGTAGAAATATGAAACTCGGGGATGAGACTTGTTATGCTTAAACTAGTTTTACCAGTCCATGTAATGTCCTAGTTGGTAAAGACCCTGTTTATTACATTGCCTATGTAGCCATGTGACCTACAGGGAAGCAATGTGCAGTCACTGAATTCCCTTGCCTAACAAGATGGCAGCATAACTGGTACAAACCTTTAGAAGACTAGCAAACCTGACCACTCTTGTGAATAAGTCCTTATGATCTCCACTCTTGGCCGTCACACAGCTGAAGTGGTGTGGAGCATAAAAATTCACTGTCTTAAGGGCAATTGTTTTGGATGGGTAGGAAACCATTCTCCTTTGACAGCCAGACTTGGGAGATGGTAGAGAATGTCTTGGCACCTGAGACATGTAAAACCCAAGCATGCCAAGTCTTAACAAGCAGGTTTATCAATTTTAGAATTGTAAATTGGGCTGTCATGAAACAAACCTATAGTTACATATCAACATGAGTAACATAATTTATATATTGTTACTTGTGTTAGTGTAGAGGGATTATCCTTATTTGCACATGGAAAAACAAAGCAATGGAATGAAACTGAAAGGGAGAAGATGCAGATTAGGTATTGGAAAATTTTTGACAGTGAGGGTGATCATTGAGTGGAACGGGCTGCCAAGAGGTGGGGAGTTCTCCTCCAATGGAAGTCTTCAGAGGCTGGACAGACATCTGTCTGAGATTGTTTAGTTAATTCTGCATGGAGCAGCGGGTTGGACATGATGATCCTGGAGGTCCCTCCAACTCTAACATTCTATGATGTAACATTTTTTTTTTTTAGCATCTCGTACTTGCCAGCCAGATCAATTCAAATGTGAGGATGGGAACTGCATTCATGGTACCAGGCAATGTGATGGTGTGAGAGACTGCCTTGATGGCACTGACGAAATGCGCTGCAAAAATGGTGGGTACATAAAAAATGGTTTTATTTGCAGTGCTGTCCAGAAAAAACAATGTCTCTTATGACTCTTCCAATTTCCCTTGTACTGTCTTGTCTCTAGTCAATCAGTGTTCAGGATCTGGAAAATTCAAGTGCAAATCTGGGGAATGCATTGATATACATAAGGTGTGCAACCAGAAAAAAGACTGCAAAGACTGGAGTGATGAACCAGCAAAGGAGTGTAGTAAGCAGCTTTTTTTTTTTTTTTTTTGTTGTAAATGCTTGAAACTAATATTTTAAAGCTGTAACAAGTCTGTTTTGCTGTAGCTGCATGACTGCAAACACTGGCAGTTTATACCCTCCAAAACTCAGCTTACTTGTGCACCATGCTGACTTCTAGTTAAACTCCCTGTCTCCAAACAAAGAACATGCTGCATCCCACATCTTATACCTGGTAGAGAAACAAGTCATGGTAATTGCTAACATGTACCTTGCCTGATCTGGGCTCAATTTACTAGAGCCCTGGCATAGTATGTTTGTAACAAACATGCAAATTCTCCATTGTCTAAGGCGCTAAACTAATGAGGATCCGTTCAGTAAACTCTTAAAAGGTTTAAGGTCCTAAGGTTTACAGGTCAGGGGTAGTTCCACCATACCTGCATTCTACCAACTCTAAGCCAGGTAATGGGTTTAGATTCTATTTTGCTTTGTGTATATAAAAGCATGTTCTACATTGCACTTCTATAATCTGAAACTGTCTCTAGAATAAGTGGCTTCCTGGCTGGTAGGATCCAGCAAGGCCTGACAAGAACCTATAAATCTCCTGCAGAATTGCTGCATGTTGCACACTTCAGAGCTGTGTTCTGTAGATAGTTCCCATGCTTAAACATTCCCACCCCACACTTTAGAAAAAAAAAAAAAAAAAATTTCATTTATAGCATTACTCTAATTCAAAATATGAGGGACTCTTCCCAGCAGTCAGTTCCACAGGATTGTCTTCATACACCAGTCATCTTGGTCAATAAGGAAAGCTAACAGTTAATTCTTCTGTTTCAATTATTTAAAGTTTTAATCTCCTCATTCCTTCAGAGTGGGACTTCCTCTTCTAGCAATGCATCCTTCATGATCAGAATAAATAACTAAAATAGCTAGTTGTTGTAGCTATAAAGATTGCCCCCTCAAGAGAATATTCTGCCTGCAGTCACAGAACGGTCTCGTAAAAAGTGCCCTCAGTGGTTCAGTGCGGTGTAGAACGCTGCCCAATTTGGCTGCAATGTTTTTTGGTTTTTTTTTTCCTTTTTAATCCCAATGTGACCCCACTACAATGTAACAGGCCAGGGCAGCACTCTGCACTAGACCCAAGGAGAGTAAAGTGGGGGGTCTTCTTTGTTTGGGACAACACCCTTTGATTTCCAGAGTCTAAACTTTCAATTTCTCTATTCTAACGTCTCCTAGACTTGAACGAGTGTCTGGTGAATAATGGGGGCTGCTCTCATTTGTGCCATGACTTGGTGGTTGGCTATGAATGTGATTGTCTAGCTGGCTTTGAACTGATTGACCGAAAAACATGTGGAGGTAAGTGTCACAAAATGCCCCTTTGAAAGGTTCTGTCTTGTACAGACCTTCTAACCCTTTGCATTTAACAGCTGACTAATAACTTGTCAGTTATGGTGTGCTCAGAAAAATCTGTCAGTCTTCCATGAATTGACAAAACAATGTTTTTAAAACTCTGAACTACTTATTTTTAAGATATTGATGAGTGTCAAAATCCTGGAATCTGCAGTCAAATATGTGTTAACCTGAAAGGAGGATACAAATGTGAATGCAGCAAAGGCTACCAAATGGATCTGACCACCGGTGTCTGTAAGGCAGTAGGTAAGTCTATAGGATGATGAATTGTACTAGCTAGTGATGGATCATACTGTACATGCCTTGGGCTCTGCAGTGTAAAATTTGTCTTGTATATCCACAATGGTTTTTTAATGAAGCACTCTACTCCCCTTGTAGGAAGAGAACCTTGCCTGATATTCACAAATCGTAGGGATATCAGAAAGATCGGACTTGAAAGGAAGGAATATATCCAACTAGTAGAGCAGCTGCGGAACACGGTGGCACTTGATGCAGATATCTTGGGGCATAGTCTTTTCTGGGCCGACACCATTCAGAAGTCAATATTTCGGTATGTCAGGTTGTTGTGATGGACATTTTAACTTATCTAGATAAAATCTCTTGGTGACTATATCAAAATGTCAACGTAACATGGATTGAAGAGTTGCAGCACCCTCCAGTGATACAGTGAAAAAAAATTCCATTTTAGTAAAGTGTCAACTTCTAAATGTTGGCAAATCACTAATTTCCTCTAGGGAGGTAATCTCTATAGCATTGCAATTTCTTCCCTTACTACACGACAATGTTAGAGGGCTGTCCGATCTCCAGATATCAACTAAATTCTAGTAGGGTCTGTAACAACTAATCTGGCTACTTTAATGACCGTGTCTTGATCGTCCTCTGGACCTAGCTTACAATGCCTAAATTCAGTAAGTGACACCTAAAGCAGATCTGATAGAAGGGTTTACAAGACAGTCAAATGGATCTTAAACCTGGTAAGGCTGGTGTAGCTGCTCTGTAATGTCAGAATAGCATAAATACTTTAATTCTCCCATCTAGCCTGAGTAACTGCTCCTTGGAGTCCAGTCTTCATGCAGCTGCTAAGATCTCACTACTTGGTGCAAGATACCCTTGTCAAGAAGGGTGGATCAGGAATGAATACACTTGGCCTCATGAGCTTAAATCCTAAAACGCTCACTGTTTAACTTTATTCTTTTTTTTGTTTTTTTTGTATACCACTACATTCAAGATCTATTAACGTAGTTGATTGGACTACAATACTGTTAATCTAACTTCACCTAAATTACATAATTGGAGATGGGTTTCTGTCATATGTAAATATTTGCCTGTCTGGGCATGGGTCCTAATACAATAGTTCAGGCTCTCAACAACTGAAGAAATCCAACTTATTTCTCTTTATCTTGCAGAGCATCTGTGGATAGCCGTGATAGTATAGGAAGACATGTAAAGGTCATAGATGGACTCTATAGTCCTGCTGCCATTGCGGTTGATTGGATCTACAAGAACATTTATTGGACCGATACTGGATTAAAGACAATATCCGTGTCAAACTTTGATGGGTCAAAACGGAAAGTCTTGTTCAACACTGGTTTAAAAGATCCATCTTCAATTGCCATTGACCCCATTTCTGGGTGAGTACAACACTTACTTGCAAGATACAGGGCTAGTGTTGCCCTTATGGGGGTGCCTGATATGGGGGTTCCTGCCTTGTCGCACAGCCCCTGAAAATCGCCCATCACTGACTCTTCATTCCAGGCAGGGGCTGTGGAAACTACCTCAGCCCCCTGCAGACTCAATGTGTAAGATTCTCAAATTAAGAATCACTCAGGAAATAAAGATGCATCGGTGGTTCATATAGTTGGGGAACAGTAGGGAATGTATTGTAAGTATACTAGAAAAGGACTTAAATTGCAGCACTAAAGGGCTAGGGATTTAGAAGGAAATTTAGTTTGACTTCAGACCACTCCTTAATAAAAGTTATTGGTGCAGAAAGGCTTCCCGGACTGACTTGTGGACAGTTCCACTGTCTTGCATAAAACAGCCTGACTTTAGACACTGAATATCAAAAGATGTCCTGCTGGGGTATCTTTTTTTTTTCTCCCCCCCCCCCCCCCCCCCCCTTCCCCGGAGCTGTGGTATGATCAGACCATGCTCCTGTACGGTCAGACTCGGCATTACACAGCAGGGGCACATTTCTAAGATTCTCAGCACAGGAGAACTTTATTTAAACACATCCAATTGTGTAAGCTTATTCCAAGATCTATGTATTTAAAATTAAGTCTTGTTAGTGGGGGGGGGGACTTAATGGTGTGGTATAGTACCCTGCTCTGTATACTTCACTGCTTGAGCGACGTATAATCACCAAGACTTCCTAGATAAATCTGTAAACAGATCTTTAACTATGACCATGACAGTGGTGTACTACTCTAAAGCCTACCTTGTCAGTGACTTGGTGGTGGTGGTCTTGGTGGCCAGTAGAGTTACTGACTATGCTGTAACTCTGATCTTTCCTTTAGGTTTATATATTGGTCAGATTGGGGCGAGCCTGCGAAGATTGAAAAAGCTGGAATGAACGGAATAGACAGACAGCAACTCGTGACATCTGACATCCAGCGACCAAGTGGCATTGTACTAGGTAAATGTTGCTAAACTGTTAATAGGATTCAACATTAATGCAGAAAAAAAATTTTAATTTTTTTTTTTTTAGATTTGGTGAAGAGTCGTCTGTACTGGCTTGACTTGAAGTTGCACCAACTCTGTAGCGTGGACCTTGGTGGACAGGATCGCCGGATAATCCTGAAGTCTCATGAATTCTTAGCTCATCCACTTGCACTTACAATATTTGAGGTGAAGCAAAGCGTAATTCTGCAAAAACCTCTTTAGCAGCTTACAGCTGTCTACATAAACTTTATTCTGTTTCTAGGATAGGGTCTATTGGATTGATGGGGAGAATGAAGCAATTTATGGTGCCAACAAGTTTACTGGCCAAGAATTGGAAACATTGGTTAACAACTTGAACGATGCCCAAGACATCATTGTTTATCATGACCTCATCCAGCCTCCAGGTAGTATGCTCATGTAGTGGTTAGAAAATGCACACATTCCACTTCTAGTATTCTAATCTAAAATCACTTGTCAATAGGAAAAAACTGGTGTAACGAGAGACCTCACAATGGTGGATGTGATTATCTGTGCTTGCCAGCTCCACAGATAAATGACCGCTCTCCAAAATATACCTGCGTGTGCCCTGCTGGCTTACAACTGTATGACGACAGAAGGTGTAAAAAAGGTATGTCATATATTAAACACTTTGCCTTCTGACAATTTTTTTTTTTTTTTTTCTTTTTAAGCTGGTGACATCTGCTTGCCTTCATAAAGGGGCTTTCCTCTATCTAAAATGTAAACTTTGGTTAGCAGTAGACCTCAACACTCTTCAGGTTTTCCAAAGCAATTTTTTGCTGCATATGTAATTTTACCTCAATTAAGATTAATTAAAATGGAAGCCCTTTTAACTTTATCTGCCACTAGCTCCTTCACCTCCTATCTACACGGAATCTCGTCAACTGCAGCCACAAACTCCAATCTCGGTGATGGGGACATCTCTTTATTGAATACAGATTTTTTTTTTTTTTTTTTTTTTTTGCTCAGAATTGACCATTTTGATAATGACCATTTTTAACCAAGAAAATTCTTGACATTGTGTAAGTCAGTTCTAACCACCAATCTTTACATTTTATATAGCAGAAAGGCCCCTTTATGAAGAAAAGCAGATTTCACCAACTAAAAAAACCTTGTTGACCATGTACTCTTATGGACATGTTCAAATGTGGCAAGATTTGTTGCAGAATGTTTTGCACCCAGTTTTAATACAATGCCAGTAATTGGAGCAAAATACAAAACCAGGTCATGACTTGTATGGTTAACTTGCAGAACTATGAATGGAATACATATCTGGATACCAAATAAGCAAGACACTTGTATCACAAGAGATCTACAAGGTTGTTAAAAATCTAATTTACAAGGTTGCTTATTGTCCCCCTTGGTATTGATTTAGGAAATTAAATGAGTTGCTCTTTAAGAAATTTGAGTCTTTTTTTTTTTTTCTTGAAAAATCACTTAAGGTTTTTGTTTAGAAGTAGTAAATCATTGTTCACATTAGTACATGTATTCACTTTGTCCTGAAGTCTTATGTTTTAGTCTAGTCACTGATCATGTCACTAGTGAAATGTGTAGCCACAATCTACTACCAGGGATGTCCATGATGCTGTAATTGTGCTAGCCTACATGTGGTGTCTTTTAAGCCTTTCATTTAAAGAATACATCTGTCTGTCTTAAGGTAGGAAAGAAGATTCTATTACCATTCCTACAGGATTACATCCTGAGAAAGCACTTCCAGTGGGTAAGTGCTTAATATGAACCAAGTACAGTCTGGGTAAAAAGGCTTCATAAGGTGTCAATTCTAAGCTGTGATGTGTAAGCTGGACTTAAACCAATCTTGGCTATAGTTCACTGTTCGGAGTACTGTAAGCTACCACTCTTCCCCCCCCCCCCCCCCCTTTTTTTTTTTTTTTTTTTTTTTTTTTTTAAATGTAATTGTTGAGGATCATTCAGATAACAATATCTTCAGCCAGTGTGCTCCAAGGATAGCCGGGTGCCTGTGTAACTTTCAAATATACTAATGGTGGCTAGTTTATGGACCGCAGTAGAGCATGTTAATAATGGGTACCTGATGGGCTCCTTTCTTTGCAGATTAACATGTCAATCACTTCTACAGAATTTGAAGTGACTTGCCTGAGGTTTAGAACAGACTTTAGACCCAGCATTAATGAGCATATATGAAGCTGAGTAAGTCTATTGAGATGTCATTCAGTGTAGGCAGATGATTCGCTGCACCAAAAAACCTCAACTAAGAACCTCCTGTTCAGTTATATAATTTTTTGCCTAGCGACGTTAGATCATCGTATGATTTTTGGAAGTGCAGATAATTCACTGGACATGCAACTAAACCTCACTTGGCATTTAAAACCTACAGGTCTTAAAGGGAACCTATCACCCCGTTTTTTAAAGATTAGATAAAAATAGTGTGAAATAGGGGCAGAGCTGGGCTTTACATTACTGCCTTTTTGGTGCCTTTACACCCCCGTTAGGCTGCCGAAATACCTTTGTGAAGTGGCCGTTTTGTCCTGTCACTCAAGTTGGTCAGGTCGGATGGGCGTGGTCAGTGCTGTTTCTCCCCCAGATCAGGCTCATCATTACGTTGGTGGCGTAGTGGTGTGCGCATGTCCAAGGTCCCGAATCCTGCACAGGGGTGTGAAAATAGCAGCGATGTCCGTTATTTCATTGGTGGTCGGTGGGCGCGGCCATCTTGCTTTGGCCGCGTGTGCGCAGAAGCGGCGCTCTGCTGGCCGCGGCTTCAGGAAAATGGCCGTGGGCATCCGCGCGTGCGCAGATGGCTATCGCGGCGGCCATTTTCGTGAAGCAGAGTTCGCATCTCGGCTTCACGAAAATGGCCGCCGCGATAGCCATCTGCGCACGCGCGGATGCCCGCGGCCATTTTCCTGAAGCCGCGGCCAGCAGAGCGCCGCTTCTGCGCACGCGCGGCCAAAGCAAGATGGCCGCGCCCACCGACCACCAATGAAATAACGGACATCGCTGCTATTTTCACACCCCTGTGCAGGATTCGGGACCTTGGACATGCGCACACCACTACGCCACCAACGTAATGATGAGCCTGATCTGGGGGAGAAACAGCACTGTGACCACGCCCATCCGACCTGACCAACTTGAGTGACAGGACAAAACGGCCACTTCACAAAGGTATTTCGGCAGCCTAACGGGGGTGTAAAGGCACCAAAAAGGCAGTAATGTAAAGCCCAGCTCTGCCCCTATTTCACACTATTTTTATCTAATCTTTAAAAAACGGGGTGATAGGTTCCCTTTAAATTTCCTTTCAAAGTGCAACTTTTTTTAATGGAAGTGCATTTTTTTTGTTTTTTTTTGTTTCATTAATTTAGCTTTAAGATAATAGCCCATGTATACTTAAACTTGTTAAAGGCATAGCTTTGCACAAGTCAGCCATTTTTGTAAAGGCATTTGTTTTCAAATGTTACCAGGGTTCGTACATTGTGGATGTTGTCAAAGTACCAGTCTTTCCCTAACCCAAATACCACCTCCTCATGCACACTTCAAGATTGTGTTCTGTCTGTTTACTTCCTATCAGTCTGTATTGATGGCAAAAAAAGTGGGGTGGGGGGGTGGATGTTCAGCTCACCGCCCAGTCTGTGGTGAAGTATAACTTTCTAAGATTTGAGTCCTAAGTTTATTAATCTTGGATTGTCTTTGTTTTCCTGCCCTATAAATTGTTTTTTTTCTTTTGTTGGTCCCTCTAGAATTCAAGAGTAACACATCTGTCTATGAGGGAGGTACCACTAAGGATGCATCTGCGGCTTGGGCAATTCTTCCCATCTGTAAGTGTGGAGATGTAAATGGCTAAACCTTGGGGTTATGTCCTTGATACTGGAGTTGGGTTTTCTTCTCAGCACTTTCAAGCAAAGGCTTAGTGTGTGTGGTGTTTGTGTATTATGTGGTAACTCTTGTTATATCTTTTACTCTAGTGTTACTAGTTATGGTAGCAACAGGTGCCTACCTCATGTGGCGTAACTGGCAAAGGAAGAACATGAAAAGCATGAATTTTGATAATCCTGTGTACTTAAAAACCACAGAAGAGGACCTCACAATCGATATTGGAAGGCACGGGGGCAATGTAGGGCACACGTATCCAGCAGTAAGTTCTTTACACTTTTCAGGCTTCTAGGCTATAAATTTCTTTTTCAAAGGAGACCTTGGCAAGCCATACATCAGAATAGGGTTCCTGGAGTCCCTAAATGGCTTTGTACAGGAGACAACCCATTTCAGTCTCATAATCTATACCACATTCAGTTAAAAGTTCAGCCACGTGAGATCAAACCACTGCAGATAAAACTAAGTGAGCACGCAGCTTAAAATGGATTACCCGGCTGAACACCCTAAGTGGGTCATGTCAATCTCGTTCATTGCTTAGAATCTAGTGGTCCAAGGGTTTGTCATGTCTTTCAGAAAGCCACCTAGACTTTGGGTGCATGTGCCCATTCTTGCTTTCAGTGTTTTCATAAGCTATATCAATAGCTCCCCCCCCCCCCCCCCATGAGGTGAATATGCTAAAAATACAACAAAGTATAGTGAATCTTCTGCCCATGTACAGTAATTACTGCAGTGTTGGTGGAGCTTTAACTAGCTACATGTAGTTCTCTTAATCAACCAGCCCATAACTTCAAGGTTTTTTTAAACTAGACTTAAATAATGTGACTTGGCTTGATACTGTACCATGAAAGCACCTTGCATCCTTCAAACTTGCACTAATGATATTGGGGCTGCAACATGTAATTAAAGTAACATTGTGATTTGTTTTCATAAATGCACATGAAAGCAATTTAAAATCTTGCAGAAATCTGTTTTCCTCCTCAGCTGATCATTCATTCAAAATTCACAGGTAAAACCTGTCTTCAAGGAGAACAGAGTTCTCCCCATCACTGAAGATGACTGTCATGGAGTATGGGGAGCTAACTAGTTTCAGAAGAACCTGTAGAACTCCCATCTCCTAGCTCTTCCCAACTGTCCTCACTAAACAGGTTTTATTTATGACTTGTGGGAAGGATCAGTCCAGGAGGAGAAGCAAATTTGTTAAAATTATATTACAAAGTTGCCTATTTAATGTGCATTAGTGACTCAAAGCATAGTCACTAAAGTGGTGGCTTTCTCTAAAGGTGCAAGATGTACTGCATTGTATACGACCAAAATGAACAAGACTGACTCTAGAATTGTAATATAGATCCGGTAAAACAAATGTTAACTTTTTTTTTTTCTGCAGATATCAGTTGTAAATACCGAGGACGACATGTCATGAGCCCGGCTATACATGGTTGGCATTCACCATCCTCCTTCAGTCTACACTGCTTCAACAGGATATTTTGGTTCCAGATGGTAGCCAGTCCAGAAGCTGAACGCATCCTGCCCTTGGTCATGGAAGTGACTATTTTGTATGTTTGACGCCGCTGTTATGAATGGAACCTGCAATGGATACCTTATGTATATATTTCTTAATAAGCTTGTTCAGCTTTTGAAAAGGTTACCATTTCACCCATAGCCCCTCATACCTTATTTATTTTTCAGTATTAGCATCTCTTCACTCCACCTAGGCCAAGTACTGTATAAAGCACTTTCCATACAAGCCATATCCCAGCAATGAAATCTCGTGCTATATAGTGAATTCACCTGTACATACTTGTATAGGCAGATGTACATATCTCCGAAGACACAATCACTATTCTCAAGCACTTTGAAGTCTTTTTGATTGTAAATATCTTTCTGTACACTGGATTTTTTTTTTTTTGACTGGATGGGGCAATGGCAATAGACTAAAACAAAACGGGTTATTCATATAAAATTGCCAAATAACTTCTTAACCTTTAAAATTTTGTATGCGTGAATGCAGCTGTAAATGTGTATTGACTGTGACCTTTTTTCTAGAGGTATACAGATGGTGAATTTCCTATCCGAACCAGTGGAGATTCTTTTTGAGAATAAAGAAAAATGATTTACTATATATTGTATCATATTTGTGAATGGCATAGAAACACTGCTGTTGGCAAGCACATAACCAAATGGGTGCCACATGGCAAGATATTCTGTTTAGTAATCAAGTGTCTTTATTACTGAAGTCTTGGATTCCTTGCAGCCTTTGTCTTTCTTGCAAAATGAAGGCAAGTGGAATGGATTTCTTCTTGGCAGGGAAGTGTAACAAATTGATCTGAGCCACATGAATATTCTCAGCTCCCAATGTCATTCAAGTCATTTAAAATTATTCAATTTTGGCAAAAAAAGTTAACTGCTGATGTAACGTGTGTAAAATGGTTAAGTTGAGTAATTGTAACATAAGAAAAATGCTGGCTAAATTTCAGCCCCCCCCCCCCCCCCCTAATGTCAAAAGTTAAGGCACTGCTAAGTAAGAAGGCAAATCTCAGCCATATGTTAATCACAATAGAAGATATCAGAAGGTTAAAGTTCCGCACTTTTGGAAAGCTTAAATTGGCAGCATCAAGTCTCTGAAGTTTGGGATAGTTGATAAAAGGCTGGAAAAGTAACACAGGTTAAAAATTGATCCTGTAGCTGTTAAGTCACAGGACTATAAAAAATGAAAGATACTTGTGATATACTGTATTTGCATCCAAGATTGTGAGTACACCCCTCACATTTCTGGAAATATTTTTTTCATTCCATGACTATATTGTTTCAAAAAAATGTTCTTTCCGCCATGACAGCACCTCAGAGAGGAATCCGCCCTCAGGGACAGGAAGCCTATAGGTGAAAAAGGCGGTACCTCTCTCCCACATCGGTTAGGTTTCCTGTCGGGGAACCTGCAGCATACCTGGTCGTCGTGGACACCTCCCTGGGATCTAAACTTGGTACTCTCTGCATTGACCAGAGCACCCTTCGAGCCTTTGTCACAAGCCTCTCTAAAAATTGTATCCCTCAAAACCTCTCCTAGTAGCACTAACGTCAGCTCGCGGAATTAGTGATGTACAGGCATTATCTGCATACCCACCTCTAACCCAGATACTAGATGAGTGGTCCTTAAGACCGACCCATCCCATCTTCCTAAAGTGGTGTCACGCTTCCATAGATCACAGGAAATCTTTACCCTCTGTCCCAACCCAAGAAATGGAAAGGAAGAACTCCTAAACACTAGATGTATTGGGTTAAGCACCTTTTTAACCTGTCAGCCACGAGGGAGTGTAGGAGGGATAGGTCTGTTTGTGCTTTCAGGGTCCAAAGAAGGGACATAAAGCATCAAAAGCCACACTAGCAAGATGGATGAGATGCTATCCTCCTTTCGTACTCCTCCTGTAATGAAGGGGTTAGAGCTCATTCCACCAGATCGGTGGCGACCTACTGGGCAGAGAGCCGGACCATCAATTGAGCAGATATGTAGAGCAGCTACTTGGTCAGCTCCCTCTACATTCTTTAATCATTACCGGCTAGACTTGACCTCTTCTTCAGACCTCACCTCTGGCAGAAGGGTTCTGGAGGCAGTGGTCTCCTCCCCCAATGTACATTCTATGAAATTCTCTGTGGTGCCATCATGGGGAAAGAGAAAATTGTAGTTGCTTACCGATAAAGGTATTTTTCCATCATGCATGACGGCACCACGAGAGAGGGGATCCGCCCATCAAGGACAGGGAACCTACAAGATAAAAGTGGCGGCTCCTCTCTTCACATCAGTTGGTTTCCTGTCCTTGACGGGGAACCCTCAAGGTAGAAGACTTCTGATGAAGACAGAGGATGCCTGGGTCAGGTGGATTTGGGCAGGCGCTAGTCTGCTGCACCCGTCACCAGGTACCGGTAGTTGCCTCGGGGGCCATGTATTCCATGCCCCCCCCCGAGCAAAGCATGGCCACAGCCCGTGTGGCGAACGCCCGGGTGAAGACTGGGCCTCGGAGGCCACGGCGGTGTAACCTCCCTGTACCTGCAAAATTCTATCTGCTGGAGGCCACAGTAATGTGCCCCTCCCTGTTGACTTACAGTCGCCATGCAGCCTGTGAAGCACATCCGGTGCCTGGGCATTTTAGGGCTCCTCGGTGTATGGATACTCCCTGTTGAGCACACAGCAACCCTCCCCATTCCCCAAAGATGGATGGTACCTGCAAGAACAGCATGGTGTTTTTCTCCAAGTGAAAGCAAAGGTATGGGAGCAGAATTGCGGGACGTAAGGCTGCGGGCTGTGCACTCTATCATGGAGCTGCAGGGGTGAGGGTAAGGCTGTGCACGCGCCCTCCTCGGTGCTCTACCGCGTGACCGGAAGTGAGGGGGCGTGTGTATGCAGCGCTCAGCTGATGCTGAAAGCAGGGAAGCGCATCGCCGGCTCTGGACCCGGGATCGAGCGGGGACCAGAGGAGGAGGCCGGCGCTCTGACAGTCTGCACAGACGTCACGCTGGGCGGCCTGGAGAAAGCGCGCACCGGAAGTGGTTGCCGGGGGCGCGCTCAGGTATCACTTCACTGTGCAAGTGTCGTGCTGGGCGGCCGGCAATGGCGGGATCAACCAGGTAAATGGTGGATCTAATAGCGCGCACCGGAAGTGGTTGCCGGGTGCGCGCTCTGACATAATTATACAGCGCAGGCGTGGCGCTAGCGGCCGGCAGATGCAGGATCAACCAGGTGATTGCATCTATGAGCACCGGAAGTGGTGCAGGCACGATCAGCCAGGTAATCAAATCATGACAGGTGCACATACGCACCTGACTACTGAAGCGACCAGTAATGGCAGGATCAACCAGGTGATCCATTAAAAAAAGAGGAAGTGAATCTATTTAAACGAGCCAGAAGTGCTGCCCTGTGTCACTAAAACCAGGCCAGGTTGAAGGTGACTACTCTTGTTACGTGGTAGTGTGTAAGATGGAGAGCTTTTCACCAGAACATTTGATGCCACAGCAAGAGATGCAGGAGAGGCAGTCTCGCTCAAGTGAGAAGAGCCAGACCCGCCGTGGCAGCAGCAGAAGCCGCTCGGACAGCATACAGACGGATCGCCATACCAAGGAGGGGTCCCTAGTCTCATTGGGAGACACGGAGAAAACCAGCTGACCTCCGGATCCGGTACCCGTACTTTGAAAGCGTCCAAGTGGTGAGTGAAAGTGAGAAGCGAGAAAGTCCAGCATGCTAATGTCTGTTCTTTTTCTCTTCTCTTATCTCCGTCTCTCCCCTCTTTTCTTACATACATCGGGGGGTGGAGTATAGGAGGTCCCCAAAAAGTATAAATCAAAGGCTAAAACCAAGGAATGTCCCTTATGCAAAAAAGCATTAAAACCATCCTGGAGTAAAAATCTGTGTCAGGATTGCATTAACAAGACGGTAGCGGAGGAAACACCCTCCTTTACAGAGAGTCTAAGATCACTGATCCAATCAGAGGTCTGTAAAAGCATTGCAGACAGCTAACACAGATACCAGATCTAGGGACAGATCCAGCCCCTCAGTAGCATCCCAGAGGGATTCCTCGGAGTCAGGGGGACTCCGATACAGCTCACTGCTCAGATAGTAGCTCAGAGGAGGAAGACTCATTTCCAGCGGAAGCTACGGATAAGCTTATAAAAGCGGTTCGCTCTACCATGGGGCTGGTAGATGAGAAGGCTAAAAAGACAGCACAAGAGCTTATGTTCTGTGGTCTACAAAAGAGAAAAACGAGGTCATTCCCTATTAATGAACAACTACAAGAACTGATTAAAAGGGAATGGCAAAAACCGGAAAAAAGGTCCCAAATAACCACCTCCCTAAAGAGAAGGTATTCATTTGAGGAGGAGGTGTCCTCATTTTGGGATAGAGCCCCAAAGATTGATGTGGCAGTTTCAAAAGTAGCCAGGAAATCCTCCCTGCCATTCGAGGACCTAGGTTCTCTAAAAGAACCTCTGGACAGAAGAGTGGACAGTTCCCTGAAAACAGCATGGGAAGCCTCGGCAGGAGCACTAAGGCCAGCTATCGCGGCCACTTGTGTAGCCAGATCCCTAAAAATCTGGATAGAAAACCTGGAGGATCAGGTAGAACAAAAAGTTCCCAGAGAGACTATCCTAGAGGCAATACCGGCCATGAGCGCAGCGGCGGTATTTCTAGCTGAAGCATCAGCAGACTCCGCTAGACTGGCAGCAAAATCAGCAGCTTTAGCCAACACAGGACGCCGTGCCGTATGGCTTAATTGTTGGCCAGGAGATACACAGGCAAAGATGAAGCTTTGCTCTTTGCCTTGTGAGGGGAACTTCCTGTTCGGACCGGCATTAGACGAAGTGTTAGAAAAAGCCGGTGACAAAAAGAAGAATTTTCCTAAGCAGCCGTTTCAGCCCTTTCGGCGCTCCTTCCAGAGAGGCCGAAAATTCCGAAGGCAGCAGTTTAGAGACCGAGACAGGAGCAACTTGGACAAGCGACCCAGGGGAGGAAAGGGCTTCTATTTTGGCAAGTCCCCCAGGGACACCAAGAAACCCTGCCAGTGACGGTCCTTCTCAGGTGGGAGGGAGGCTCTCTCACTTCCTTCCAGCCTGGGAGAGGATCTCATCCAGCGTATGGATCCAACAGATAATAGGATCAGGCCTAAAACTAAAATTCCACCACTGGCCTCCAAGAAGATATATGCAGACCCCGGTACAGTCCTCCCAATAGAAACAAGACAGTCTGGAGGGGGAAGTAACATCACTCCTAGACAAGCACGTCTTGGAAGAAGTTCCTATAGAGGAAAGGGGGAAGGATTTTATTCCCCTCATTTTCTCATTAAAAAAACGGACAATTCTTGGAGGACAATAATAAATTTAAAAGGCCTCAACAAATTTCTTATAATACCATCATTCAAAATGGAAACCATAAAATCAGCGGTGAAACTTCAATATCCCCAGTGTTACATGTCCGTCCTAGACCTCAAGGACGCTTATTATCACGTCCCAATCAGACAACAAGATCGTCAGTTTCTCAGAGTGGCAGTTCAGATGGGGTCCCAGTTGCGTCACTTTCAGTACAGGGCTCTGCCCTTTGGGATAGCAACAGCCCCACGGGTATTTACAAAGCTGATTGCAGAGGTCACAGCACATCTCAGAGAAAAAGACACTCTGATAATACCCTACTTTAGACGACTTCCTGATAGTGGGGAAAAACTTTTCTCACTGTCAGGAGTAGGTCAGAATAGTGATGGACACTCTACAGACACTAGGATGGCAACTGAACCTCAAAAAATCCAAACTAGAGCCAGCAATGGTCCAGAATTTCCTGGGGATAACAGTAGACTCCGTGGCGCAGGAGTGGCGCCTCCCAGAAAAAAGAGGAAAAAAATCAAACAAATGATTATGACTACATTAACAAAACCAGAGATGACTTTAAGAAGAGCCATGTCAGTATTGGGGTCCCTAACCTCCTGCATACCGGCAGTAAAATGGGCCCAGTTCCATGCAAGAGAACTGCAATGGTGTGTGCTGCAGAACGACCTGGAACTTCAGGGGCAGCTAGAGCAGAAGCTCATTCTCCCACTCTCTGTACTCCAATCACTCAGGTGGTGGTTACAGATAGAGTCATCTCCGAGAGGAGTTCCCTGGACATACACAGCCTCCAAAGTAATCACAACGGACGCCAGTCCATGGGGGTGGGGAGCTCACTCAGACACACTATGGGTCCAAGACCCCTGGGCTCAAGAGGAGAAAAATCTATCCTCAAACGAGTGGGAACTCCTAGCAATAGAAAAGGCGCTAGAGAGATTACTTCCACACTTGACAGGGCATCATGTGAGAGTCCTATCGGACAACCGAACAGTGGTCGCATACGTGAACCACCAGGGGGGTACCCGTTCTCGGTCACTGATGCACATAACCAGAAGACTCATGACTAGCCGAGAGGCATTTCCTCATTATCGGCCCTGCATATTCGAGGTGTGGACAATATAAAGGCAGACTTTTTAAGCAGGAACCACTTGAGGCAAGGGGAATGGTCCCTAAAAAAGTCAATTTTTCAACGGATAGTGCACATGTGGGGAAGACCCAGTGTAGACCTCTTTGCCTACAAAAGCCAACAAAAAAGTTCTGCTCCCTGAACCTAGCAGTCAGGCTGTTGGCAGTAGACGCCTTCAGCATAGAATGGATGTCAGGACTCCGGTATGCCTTCCCACCAATATGTCTAATCCCAGCAGTTCTGAGGAAGATCAGGGAGGACAAGGCCAGAGTGATTGTAATAGCTCCCTTCTGGCCGAAAAGACCATGGTTTTACTGGCTGAGAGTGATGTGAGTGACGGACCCGTGGGTTCTCCCGGAAGACCAGGACCTTCTAACACAGGGTCCCTTCAACCACCCGCAGAATTCCGGGCTACATTTGACAGCCTGACATTTGAACGGTCGTTGTTGGAGAAAGAAGGGTTCTCAGCTGGTTTAATATCCACCTTGCTCAGTAGCAGAAAATCAGTAACTACCAAGATCTATGGGAGAATATGGAAAAAATTCCTCTCCAGCTCAGGGCCAATACGGGAAGGGGAGATTCCGATAGTGGCAATACTGGAGTTCCTGCAAAAGGGCTTAGATCTGGGGTTAGCTGTTAGTACCCTCAAAGTACACATTTCAGCCTTAGCAGCCTTATTTAACTGTGACCTGGCAAGCAATAGATGGGTGATGAGGTTTATCCGAGCCTGTAGTAGAGCTGACTCTGTTCCATCCCCTACTCCTCCACCATGGGATCTAAATTTAGCGTTGACAGCTTTGACAGAAAGCCCCTTTGAGCCGTTAAATACAACTTTAGATAAAGTACTAACATTAAAAACAGCTTTGTTAGTGGCCCTTACATCGGCCCGTAGGGTTGGGGATTTACACGCGTTGTCAACCGACCCCCCCCCTTACAAACAAATTATGGACGATTAGGGTTGTATTAAAATTAGATCCGACATGTCTCCCCAAAGTGGTATCGAGTTTCCATAGGGCTCAGGACATAACCCTACCCTCTTTCTGTCCCAATCCTAGTAACCAGAAAGAGGAGAGACTCCATTGCCTAGATGTCAGGAGATGTATCCTACAGTATTTAGAGAGTACAAAATCCTGCAGGAAACAGAGGGCTTTATTTGTTTCATTCCAGGGGTAAAGGAAGGGCCTTAAAGCCTCAAAACAAACTATCGCTAGATGGGTGAGAGAGGCCATTATTCTAGCGTATAGTAGTGCAGGCCGGGTTGTTCCACAGGGTCTGAAAGCCCACTCCACAAGGGCCATGGCGACGTCGTGGGCGGAGAGAGCAGAAGATGCTACCATCGACCAAATCTGTAAGGCGGCCACTTGGTCCTCTCCGTCTACATTTTTTAAACATTATAGGCTAGACTTATCTGCTACCTCTGGTCTCACATTTGCGAGAAGAGTGTAACAAGCAGTGATCCTTCCCTAAAAGAGAATACAAATCTCTGTAACTCTCTCGTGGTGCCGTCATGTATGATGGAAAAACACGGGTATTGCATACCTGGTAATGTGTTTTTTCATGAGACATGACGGCACCTTTATATTCCCACCCTCTTGATCACGTCATTAGTTGGATACATTATTAGCATTATTTGTAATATACACTCCCTGGGGTATCGGTGAATAGAACCGTATAGGATGTATTATTTATATGTACACTAACCGGTGGAGTTCCTCTCGTACTCTGTAAAACAACTGATGTGGAGAGAGGAGCTGCCCCTTTTATCTTGAAGGTTTCCTGTCCTTGATGGGCGGATCCCCTCTCTCGTGGCGCCATCATGTCTCATGAAAAAACACATTACCAGGTATGTAATACCCGTGTTTCTCTGATCCCATGACTGCATTCCCTCCCTGCTCGTGTGGGTGGGCACACTAGGATTAATTATTAATATTTAGTCACATGGTGCCTCTTATAAGCTTGTAGGTGCCATCATGGGATCAGAGGAATACCGTTATCAGTAAGTAACTACGATTTTTGCGATGATCTCTATCTGGACCTAGCTTTTTGCATATACCTTCACCCACCGTCTTCAATCCTTTATCTCTGTTACATTTTACAAATACCTTATACTTAATGACTGCTATTTTTGGTTATCAATAGGTAGTGTAGCGTTTTCTAGTGCTGACTAGGGACAGCTCCCATGGAGCGGGGGCGCCATTTCTCGTATCAACATAGGGTGCCAACCTCCACTGTCGGGCAGTTAAAAGGTTAGGGATGTATTAGTATCTCAATAGGGTTCCGCTTTAATTCAAACCTTTCTCTTGCCCCCATGACGGCACCCGTACATTCTCCCCCGTGGTGCCGTCATGGGATCAGAGAAATACCGTTATCCGTAAGTAACTACGATATTTCTTTTGGCCACCATGACTTTTCAAGCACTGCCTTAACACGTAGGATAAATTGCACAACAACTTCTGTTGAGTATGCTTACGCCCCATATATGGGAGGAAACCATTGTTTCGGGGCTTAGAAGGGAAGGGGTGACTTTTTGGAATGCATACTTTGATGGAATGGTCTGTGGGCATCGTGTCGTGTTTGCAGAGCCCCTGTTCCTAAACCGTGGAAGTGTCCAACAACTACCCCCTTTTTTTTTTTTTTAAACTGATCTACTGTTTCTTGGTATGTGAAATTTTATAATGTAGTAGTATACGTGAGTTGTGCAGTGTTTGTCAGGTTATCATAAATCGGTTGGGCAAGTCAGAAATGAATTTAGTAGTCCATGGATATGGTACAGTCTGAAGCATTCTTTGATACACAGGCAGGTACCACATTGATAAATGGTGTCATTACGTATTCCTTTTCTGTAACACTCAGCACCTCTTCTGCGATTTGAGGAACTTCACCCAGAAAATGTTGGCCTGGTACGATACAAGTACCACTCCTTCCTGACTGCCGAATATGAAGGCTTCAATCTCTACCTCCTGGAACAGAAGGTATGACGTAGTGGTCTGTCCTGCACATCGTGACAGGAGGAAAGCGTTGAGTATTGCCATCTGTACGATGTGCACAGCCAGCTTCTTGTTCCACACCTTGACTCGCTGTACAGCTGGAGGACTTGATCAGAGAGATCAGCAGCCCCCCAACCCCCTCATGTTTCAGTTGTACCCCAGTACAGTCTGACCTGTGTAGCATTACCTCATACAGTACTAACATCACCATGTATGGTAAAGAAAAACCTCCCTCTTGTCCTTATACTTGACTACCAGCAGGTGGGTGCTACATTGGGCTCTCACCCCTTCTAAGCATCTGCCCAATTACTGGTTTTAGGAGGCCTCTGACTTTTGCAGACAGTACCACAGGCTGTTATCTCGTGCAGAGAGGGAGTTGAAGAGTGGGGTGCTGGTCTAAAAGTAATCCATGTAGAGGTGAGCGAATATTTCAAGATTTCGTCCGGATTACGATTGCCGTATTTGCAATATTTGCCAGATGCCATTGGAGTCAATGGGAGCACAGATGAGTGAATATGATCGTCAAGCATAAATTTGTCATGAATATGGCAAATTCGGCAATCGTTTTCTGAACGTATTCACTCATCTCTGGCAATAACCTTGATCACCAAATCCCACCCAATTTTCCCACTCACTCCCAGAACAGAGGGGGGCATTCAGGGGGCTCAATCTAGGGGTCCTTCGCTTCATATACTCTAAACTTGTAGGTGTAACCTAAGGTACTCACAGCTTAGAGTTTAATTCCTTACCTGGCCCTCTTATAGGGCAGGCACTGCTGTAATTTGAGCCTTCCCTTGAAATGGATTTGGGACCTGTCTACACAAATGTCCCTTTGGGGCACATACACTAATGCAATTTTTTTTTTTTAAGTGATTGACCCTATCTGTTCAAAGTTTGGGTGTTCAAAGTTGGGGGTCACTTTCAAGGACACCGTGCATGATCATTATAACGCAGGGCTTTGTGGATGGCCTCAAAACGTGTCTGGGTCATATTACATGACATTCCAATATTGCCGAAGTTCTGGCTTCCCCAGGATCCCCATGTAAGGACCAGGTCCCAAAACTTCATTTCAACTCCGTCTACTGGCATCCAGTTTAAAAATTGGGGGGGGGGGGGTTTCTTGCCAAAAATTGTGTACAAATTAGTTTGGCCCACCACAGGGTTAACAAAATCCTCAGAGCAAGACTTCGAAAGTCTATTTCTGTGAGGCTGGTGTGGAACATGATTCCTGATTGCCCCACAATCAGGAATGGGAGGCTCATTCTCAGGGGCGAAGTCCATACGGGGTCTGTAATTGGATGGGGGGCTGCTGGTTCACATTCTGTCTTGGGGAGGTTCTCACCTTTACTTTTCAGACGGACTCCTCTGATGCTGCTGAACTGCCACCCCTTCACGATCGGTGTTGGAGACAAGGGAATTGTATGCCTCTTCTACTGAATAGTTTTTTTGGGACCAGCGGGATGACTTTTTTTTTTTTGTATGTGGTGTTTGTGTCAATACCTCATTCAGGTGTGTGTTTTGTGTAAACTTTAAAAAAAAAAAAAAAAAAAAAAGCAACCAGGGAGAAGTCGGTGGGGAAAAAAAAGCTTAAAATGGTGAGCATAAGTGCTGATCAGTGAACTGCGTCACTAATCAACACTCGGCTGCTTGATGTGCAAATGGGGTTAAGAGAGGGGATTGGGGTGAATCGGGCAGGAATCAAAACTTGCTTGTCTTCCTTCTCTTTCTGTGTTTTTTGAGAGTGATTTTGTGGTGTCACAGGCTTCTGTGGCACCACAAGGCCCAGCACAACAGGTCTGACAGCATAACTGCCCTGTACAAATCCTCATCTACTATGAGAACATGTAAGGCTGTCACACCGTGTCTGTGTGCTGTGATTGGTGCGATCGAGGTCATCGTCGATCGCACCAATTGGAGCTGGGAGGTGATGCTGGCAGCACGTTTGTGCCTTGTGATTGGTGCAATCAGAGTGGGTCCAGGTGTTGCCAGGCACCAGCCTATGATCGGTGCTCTTGGATATCAGTGTTTCAGGCAATCTGCCTGAACACTGAGAAATGCTGCGATTGGCTGTTCAATTCTGAACAGCCAATCATAGTTGCGGGGAGCGGCATCACATCTAACCTGAGGCAAGATGGTGTCGGAAGTTTAATGATATCTTAACATGGACTGCATCGGAAAGGGGTCAAATGTGTGTTGTTTTTTTTTTTGTTATATTCCTCTCTAAACCACCATTTCAGCCAAATGACAGAATTCCAATGAAGCCTTACACTTAGGGTACTGTCACACTCTGCAACTTTCCAACGATCACGACCAGCGATACGACCTGGCCGTGATCGTTGGAAAGTCGTTGTGTGGTCGCTGGGGAGCTGTCACACAGACAGCTCTCCAGCGACCACCGATGCCGAGGGCCCCGGGTAACCAGGGTAAACATCGGGTTACTAAGCGCAGGGCCGCGCTTAGTAACCCGATGTTTACCCTGGTTACCATCGTAAAAGTAAAAAAAAAAAAAACGTACATACTCACATTCCGGTGTCCGTCAGGGTCCCTCGCAGTCTGCTTCCCGCTCTGACTGAGTGCCGCCGTAAAGTGAAAGCAGATCACAGCGGTGACGTCACCGCTGTGCTCTGCTTACTTTCCGGCCGGCCGGCAGTCAGAGCGGGAAGCAGACTGCGAGGGACCCTGACGGACACCGGAATGTGAGTATGTACGGTTTGTTTTTTTTTACTTTTATGATGGTAACCAGGGTAAACATCGGGTTACTAAGCGCGGCCCTGCGCTTAGTAACCCGATGTTTACCCTGGTTACAAGCGAACACATCGCTGGATCGCTGTCACACACACCGATCCAACGATGACAGCGGGAGATCCAGCGACGAAAGAAAGTTCCAAACGATCTGCTACGACGTACGATTCTCAGCAGGGTCCCTGATCGCTGCTGCGTGTCAGACACAGCGATATCGTATGGATATCGCTGGAACGTCACGGATAGTACCGTCGTAGCGACAAAAGTGCCACTGTGAGACAGTACCCTTAGGGTATGTGCACACGTTCTGGATTTTTTGCGTGTTTTTTTCCGTGGCAAAAACGCTTAAACACATACATTAAGCATCCCATCATTTTGAATGCACTCCGCAATTTTTGTGCACATGCTGCGTATTTTTCTGCGATAAAAATGCATTGTGGAAAAATATGCAGCATGTTCATTAATTTTGCAGATTTCCTGTTATTTAATGCATTGGGAAGCTCCGGAAAAAAACGTGAGAAAAACGCGTGTGGATTTTATGCAGAAAATCTCCAGTTTTGTTCAGGACATTTCTGCATAAAATCCTGATGTGTGCACATACCCTTTAAAGGGACTTAGTCTGAACATTCTCTGCTGACAAAGTCCTGCCGCTCGGTGCTTCATGGCAGGGCCAAACGTCTTAAATGCACCTTCCTACCCGTTTCCCTCAATCTGCTCAACCCTTCCTTATTTGATATAGGCTTCATAGAGCCAGAAAATGGTGATGGATGGAAAATAAGCATCTGGGACGGTGTGTTTAAATAATTGACACTGCTGTGAAGCACTGAACACCTTTGGTTGATTTTGAACAGTCCATCTGTGCTGACAGTCCCTTTAAATGTATTTTTCTTGATTGCTATTTTCCCTAGGCTAGGGTAGTTGCAGGCTACTTCTATTACCCCCTTCCAATACTTTGTTCTAGAAGACTGATCATTATTAAACCTGGTCCTTCCTTCCTAAGATGTTGTTACATTTTCATAGAGCTCAAGTGATTGTTCCTTGTTTGTGCAATAAATCTAGGTCTGACTTGGGTAACCAGTTTAATTTCTGCATGGTTGAAGATATGTTGTGGAATAATTGGCTGTCTCCTCCGAGTTCAGAATAAATCTGTTTGTCTAGTTTTAAAGGGCCACTGTCACCCCCTCCAGCCGTTATAAACTAAAAGAGCCACCTTGTGCAGCAGTAATGCTGCAGTCTAACAAGGTGGCTCTTTTAGTTTTTGATTCAGTTATTCCCTCAATAAAGCGTTTTAAAATTTGTACAAAATAACCTGTCCTTAGACCTGGAGGCGGTCCGAAGCTTCCTCGGTGAATCTCCCAACAGCCGTCACTCTTCTCTTCTGGGGATGTGGTCGCCGCCCCCTGCGCGCTGTTTCTTCTTAAATCCGGCGCCTGCGCTGTGCGTGCCTGCCTGGGGCAGGCGCAGTCTTCATTGTCCTTCATTGCTCAGATCCAGGGTGCCTGACTGCGCCTGTGCGGGCAGTGCGGCAACCCTGTTGCTGAATCCCCGCCCCGCACTGTGTTATTCATTATGCACAGTGCGGGGCTGGTATTCCTGGGCATGCGCACTGCGCCGTTCAGACGCTCCCCCGGTCCCCTGCCTTCCAGCGTTGTAATTTACGGCTGCTTCATTCCAAACGCTGGCAAGGAAACCTGTATATTACGTCAACGCTGGAAGGCGGGGGACCGGGGGAGCGTCTGAACAGCGCAGTGCGCATGCCCAGGAACCCCAGCCCCCGCACTGTGCATAATGAATAACACAGTGCGGGGCGGGGATTCAGCAACAGGGTGGCCGCACTGCCCACACAGGCGCAGTCAGGTTCCCTGCATCTGACCTATGACGGATAATGAAGACTGCGCCTGTCCCAGGCAGGCACGCACCGCGCAGGCGCCGGATTTAAGAAGAAACAGCGCACAGGGGGCGGCGACCACATCCCCAGAAGAGAAGAGTGACGGCCGTTGGGAGATTCACAGAGGAAGCTTCTGACCGCCTCCAGGTCTGAGGACAGGTTATTTTGTACAAATTTTAAAACGCTTTATTGAGGGAATAACTGAATCAAAAACTAAAAGAGCCACCTTGTTAGACTGCAGCATTACTGCTGCACAAGGTGGCTCTTTTAGTTTATAACCGCTGGAGGGGGGTGACAGTGGCCCTTTAAGTCCAAGTAAAAGTAAACTGTCCTTAGCCAGATGGTCTAGGACAGTTAAGCCACAGTAATAAGTCTACTTCTTCTCTAGTACTGTGAGGTCTTCAGACTCATTTGGTTAGAGCCATAGAATCAATTTGAGATTGGAACTTGTTCCACTTTTTAAACCTTCCAACAAAATAGGCTGAACCTACCCTCTTCCTCGGATCTTTCCCTTTTTTTTTTTTTTTACTTGCAGGCAGTGGTCCTAGCCTTGGAAAGATTACTCTCTCTTGTGCTGTAATGGTCTCCAGACAATTACTGGTTAGTGTAAGTTATCATTTTTCTCGAGACCATGAGAGCATTCTGCCTACTCCCTCCCTTTTTAGCTTCATTCTGGGTTTAAAGGGAACGTGTCACCCCCCCCCCCCCCCCAGTCGTTTCAAACTAAAAGAGCCACCTTGTGCAGCAGTAATGCTGCATTCTGACAAGGTGGCTCTTTTAGTTCTGGGCGCTGTAACTAGAGAAATAATCCGTTTTATAATTTGTCAGAAATACCTGGTCTTCAGTCAAGGAGGCCAGCGTTTCCCCCCTGCTTCAGACGCCACACAGCTGTCGTTCCTTCTTGGCGCCGGGCGCCTCCTCCTCACCGCTGTTTTCAAAAGTAGCCGGCGCCTGCGCTCTTATCCCCTGCCTGGTGCAGGCGCAGTGAGCACTGCCCGTCTTTTCTCATATGCAGTCCTGCTGACTGCGCCTGTGCGGCCGCCCTGCTTGTGATTCCCAGCCCCGCAGTGACTTATGATTTATTCACATTGCGGGGCTGGGATTCACAGGCAGGGCGGCCGCGCAGGTTTCAGTCAGCTGGACTGCATATGAGGAAAGATGGGCAGCGCTCACTGCGCCTGTACCAGGCAGGGGATAAGAGCGCAGGCGCCGGCTACTTTGAAAACAGCGGTGAGGAGGAGGTGCCCGGCGCCAAGAAGAGTGACAGCTGTGTGGCGTCTAAAGCAGGGGGGAAATGCCGGCCTCCTTGACTGAAGACCTGGTATTTCTTACAAATTTAAAAACTGATTATTTCTCTAGTTACAGCACCCAGAACTAAAAGAGCCACCTTGTCAGAATGCAGCATTACTGCTGCACAAGGTGGCTCTTTTAGTTTGAAACGACTGGGGGGGTGACAGGTTCCCTTTAAGTATTTGACCACAGAAGTACAATTTGGGTTTGTTTATGATGCAAAACCCATCACAAAAAAACATGTCTTCTAACTACGTGAAAGTGTCCGTAATACATTGAGGAGAAAATGGAAGGCTCTGCTTTTTTTTTTTTAATTCACTTCCTCTTACCTTTAGTGGGTCAAGGACTCTACTCCCGAACTAGAGATAAGGACCCTGCATGCAAATGTGATATGTGCAACAACAAAAAAACTCCATCCTGCTCATAAAATAAAAAAAACAGCTGTACCAGTCATGTTTGGAGAAGAAAGCTAAATCTGAACAGCCTTCATTAGATGAGATTAAAGTCCAATAGGAGATTCAATGTTTGCTTGCCTTGTCTGCCAACCTTACAGGTCCTCATACTCTGGCCGCCTGTCCAAAAGGAGGAAAGTTGTGTTTGAGAGGAAGCATTAGATCTATAATTTGAGTTACTGGGCTTCCATCTCCGATTAATGCATTACATATCCCTGCTTCCCATAGAGGAAAACCTTAAATATTACTTCTCTAAAGATGAGCTGATGAATGCTGAAAGAAGCACCATGGATATAGCGGAAGGTAAAGTGACCCATACAGTATAAGATGAAATGTTCACTGGGCTGAAACATGTTTTTTTTTTTTTTCATTCATGAAAATATGCACAACCTTGTTTTAGAATAATGAGAATACCCTGAAAGGCACTGGTCATTTCAACATGAACTAGGACAAATTTCCATTTGATCCAAAGCAAGTAGAAATCTGTTCAGAGATCCAAAAACTAATATGCAGGTAGCAAAAATAGCTTTAAGAAAAGCTTCTCTACCATTTGAAGTCTCATCACAACTAAGTGATCCAATGGATTGGAAACTGAAAGTCTTTTAGGCCTCCTTCCAGGTGATTTTTTTGGTACTGAATAAACTAGTACTGGTGAGATCTGTTGTCTGGGTATGGAATGAAATGTGGCATAGAAATTAGTGTTATGTATTAAAGGTGTTCAAAGATAGAGATGGTAATGAGGAACATGATAGATACAAGTGCTTCTCACTAAATTAGAATAGCATCAAAAAGTTAATTTATTTCAGTTCTTCGATACAAAAAGTGAAACTCCTATATTATATACACTATGTTCCAAATTATTATGCAAATTACATTTTTATCAGATTTTCCTAAATGGTCGGTGCAAATGACAGTCAGTCTAATAAAAGTCATCACCCGTTAGATTATACATCAAATTTTATTCAAGAAACCTCCCAATGATAACAGTATAATTTCCAAAATGAATAAAAACTCAAAATGCACTGTTCCAAATTATTATGCACAGTAGAATTTCTAAACATTTGATATGTTTTAAAGAACTGAAAATGCTCATTTGTGGAATTTGCAGCATTAGGAGGTCACATTCACTGAACAAAAAAGCTATTTAACGCCAAAACATCCCAACAGGCCAAGTTACATGTTAATATAGGACCCTTCTTTGATGTCACCTTCACAATTCTTGCATCCATTGAACTTGTGAGTTTTTGGAGAGTTTCTGCTTGTATTTCTTTGCATGAAGTTGGAATAGCCTCCCAGAGCTGCTGTTTGGATGTGAACTGCCTCAAACCCTCATAGATCTTTTGCTTGATGATCCTCTAAAGGTTCTCTATAGGGTTGAGGTCAGGGGAAGATGGTGGCCACACCATGAGTTTATCTCCTTTTATGCCCATAGCAGCCAATGACTCAGAGGTATTCTTTGCAGCATGAGATGGGGCATTGTCAGCATGAAGATGATTTTGCTCCTGAAGGCACGTTTCTGCTTTTTAGACCATAGGAGAAAGTTGTCAGTCAGAAACTCTATATACTTTGCAGAGGTCATTTTCACACCTTCAGGAACCTTAAAGGGCCTTACCAGCTGTTTACCATGATTCTGGCCCAAAACATGACTCCTCCACCTCCTCGCTGACGTTGCAGCCTTGTTGGGACATGGTGGCCATCCACCAACCATCCACTACTCCATCCATCTGGACCATCCAGGGTTGCTCAACACTTATCAGTAAACAAGACTGTTTGGAAATTAGTCTTCATGTATGTGTGGGCCCAGTACAACCATTTCTGCTTGTGAACACTGTTTAAGGGTGGCCGAATAGTAGGTTTATGCACCACAGCAAGCCTTTGAAGGAGCCTACGCCTTGAGGTTCGAGGGACTCCAGAGGCACCAGCAGCTTCAAATATCTGTTTTCTGCTTTGTAATGGCTTTTTAGCAGCTGCTCTCTTAATCCGATGAACTTGCCTGGCAGAAATCTTCCTCATTATGCCTTTATCAGCACAAACACATTTGTGCTCAGATACAGCCACAAATCTCTTAACAGTACGATGATCACGCTTATGTTTTTGGAAAATTTCTAATGTTTTCATCCCTTCACCAAGGTATTGCACTATTTGATGCTTTTCAGCAGCAGAGAGATCCTTTTTCTTTCCTATGTTACTTGAAAACTGTGACCTGCTTAATAATGTGGAACATCATTTTTAAGTAGTTTTCCTTTTAATTAGAATCACCTGGAAAACCAATTATCACATGTGTTTAAGATTGATTTCAGTGATCCATTGAGCCCTGAGACACAATACCATCCACGAGTTTATTTGAAAAACAAAACAATTAAATCTATGACACTTAAATCCAATTTGCATAATAATTTGGAACACAGTGTAGAGTCATCACAAACAGAGTGATCTATTTCAACTGTTTATTTCTGTTAATGTTGATGATTATGGCTTACAGCCAATTAAAAATCCAAAAGTAATTTTCTCAGTAAATTAGAATAATTAACAAAAAACACCTGCAAAGCATTTAAAAATGCCCCTTAGGGTACGTGTCCACGATCAGGATGGCCGGCGGTATCGTCGGAGCGGCAAACCCGCTCGGCGCTAAGCCCCGCCCCCTTCTGGGATGTGATGATGCCGGATGTGTTCAATGCACACATCCGGCATCATCGCACCCCTCGCATAGGGCCCTGTGTTATTCCTTGCGGCGGCACCGCAAGGAACACTGACATGCTGCGATCTTAAAAGACGCGCAGCATGTCCGGAGTCGCAGGGCCGACGGATGCGTGTTACCACGCATAGTGGACACGGGATTTCATAAAATCCCCTCCACTATGCTGGAACATCTGGATGCTGCGTGTTTGACGCTGCGGCCCCAAGCAGCGTCAAACACGCAGCGTTTCCTGAACGTGGACACGTACCCGAAGTCTGTTTCAGTAGGCTCCACAATCATAGGGAAGACTGCTGATTTGACAGATGTCCAGAAGGCAGTCATTCACATACTCCACAAGGGAGTTTAAGCCACGAAAGGTCAATGCTCTATCCAAGCATAGTAATGGAAAGTTGAGTGGAAGGAAAAAGTGTAGTATAAAAAGGTGCACAAGCAACCAGGATAAACGCAGCCTTGAAAGGATTAAGAAAAGACCATTCAAAAATTTTGGGGTGATTCACTAGGAGTGGACTGCTGCTGGAGTCATTGCTTCAAGAGCCACCACACACAGGCATATCCAGGACAAGGGCTACAAGTGTCACATTCCTTGTGTCAAGTCACTCATGATGACCAATAGACAACGCCAGAAATGTCTTACCTGGCCCATTGAGAAAAAGAGCTGGACTATTGCTCAGTGGTCTAAGGTGTTCTTTTCAGATCAAAGTAAATTTTGCATTTCATTTAGAAATCAAGATCCCACAGTCTGGAGGAAGAGTGGAGAGGCACACAATCCAAGCTGCTTGAGGTATAGTGTGAAGTTTCCGCAATCAGTGATGGTTTTGGGAGCTATGTCATCTGCTGGTGTAGGTCCACTGTGTTTTATCAAGACCAAAGTCAGCGTAGCCGTCTACCAGGAAATTTTAGAGCTCTTCTTGCTTCCCTCTGCCGACAAGCTTTTTGGAGATGAAAATTTCATTCTCCAGCAGGACTTGGCACCTGTCCACACTGCCAAAAGTACCAATACCTGGTTTAAAAACAACTGTATCACTGTACATGATTATCCAGCAAACTCGCCTGACCTTAACCCCATAGAGAATCTATGCGGTATTGTCAAGAAGAAGATGAGAGACGCCAGACCCAACAATGCAGACGAGCTGAAGGCTGCTATCAAAGCAACCTGGGCTTCCATGTCACCTCAGCAGTGTCACAGGCTGATCGCCTGCATGCCACGCTGTATTGATGCAGTAATTGATGCAAAAGCAGCCCCGAACAAGTATTGAGTGCATTTACTGAACATACATTTCAGTAGGCCAACATTTCAGATTTTAAAATCCTTTTTCAAGCTGGTGTTATAAAGTATTCTAATTTTCTGAGATAATGACTTTTGGGTTTTCATTGACTGTAAGCCATAATCATCAACATTAACAAATCGATACTTGAAATAGATCACTGTTTGCAATAACTCTATATAAGTTTCACTTTTTGCATTGATGAAGTGAAATATTAGTAACTTTTTGATGATATCCTAATTGTGTGAGAGGCACCTGTATATCAGTGTGCTATATAATCAGTGCGTTGTGTGGGTTTTGTTTTTTTTCTTTACATGTATTTTTCTTTTTGAAGATAAAAAAAAAAAAAAACCACGACGTGGGATCCCCCATTATTGTCATAACCAGCAGAGGAAAAGCTGACCACTGGGGGTTATTAATAACAGCTCACAGCTGTGTGCTTAGCCTTTACTGGTTTATGTGGACTCTGGGGGGGGGGGGTTTGGGGGGAAATGACGTAGGGTCCCCCTATAATTTTTAACCAGCAAAGTCTAAACAGACAGCTGTGGCCTGTCATTAATAGCCAGGAAAGGGGCCATGGATATTGGTTCCCCTCCCAGGCTAAGAACATCACCCACCTCTGCTCCCTTATTAAACTCACTAACTCGCCCCTCCCTCTGTCTGACCACAGCCTACTGACATTCTCTTTCCTCTCCTCTCCTAGTATGCAACCTCCACTCCACAAACTCACCCTCGCAGAAATCTCAAACACCTCAATTTACAACCACTCTCGGAGTCCCTTCTCCCTCTTACAGACATAGCCTCCCTTCATGACACAGATGCTGCTGCCACTTTTTATAACACCACAATAACAGCAACACCCGATTCGGCCGACCTGCTCATGCATCGCAAAACTCGTACACTCAACAGGCAGCCCTGGCTGACCAAAGAACTGAGACGGGCTTCCAGGATCGTTGAGCGGAGATGGAAGCAATCCCGCTCTGCCGACCACTACACTGCATACAAGCAGTCCCTTGCCAGCTTCAAGTCCACACTCACTGCCGCAAAACAAACTTCTCATCTCTCATATCCTCCCTGTCTCACAACCCTAAACAGCTTTTCAACTCTCTACTCCGTCTCCCGCACTTTTCCCTCCCCTCTCATTTCTGCCGAAGACTTTGCCTCTTTCTTTAAACAGAAGATCGATACGATCAGAGAAAGCTTTGGCCCACAGCGCCCATCGCCCTTCTTTGCTGCTCAACCCTGTTCCTCCAAAACCAGCTTCTCCACCATGGCAGAAGATCAGCTCAACACCCTCCTGTCAAGATCACACCTCACCACCTGCACTCTTGACCCGCTCCTGTCCCACCTCATCCCTAACCTTGCCACGGTCTTCATCCCAACCCTAACACACCTCTTCAACCTCTCACTCACAACAGGTGTCTTCCCCTCATCCTTCAAACATGCCAAGATCATACCCATCCCCAAAAAGCCCTCCCTCGACCCATCCTCTGTGTCTGGCTATCACCCGATATCTCTTCTCCCTTATGCCTCAAAATTACTGGAACAACACGTCCATCTAGAATTTTTTTTTGTTATTTTGTGTGACATAACTGCATAAAAATTAAAAGTTTGAAAATTGCTACATTTTCTAAATTTACTCCAAACTTCAGATTTTTTTCACAAATAAACGCAAGACATATTGAACAAATTTTACCACTATCATGAAATGCAATGTTATGAAAAAAACATTCTCAGAATCAGTTGGGCCCGTTGAAGCGTTCCA
Organism: Ranitomeya variabilis; assembly: GCF_051348905.1. Lineage (NCBI taxonomy): Eukaryota > Metazoa > Chordata > Amphibia > Anura > Dendrobatidae > Ranitomeya > Ranitomeya variabilis. The sequence goes on from NC_135232.1 coordinate 398,070,606, forward strand.
TAATTATTACCACATAAAGTGACACTGGTCATACATTTGAAATTGGCCTGGTCATTGAAGGTGAAAACAGGCTTGAGGGGGTGAAAGGGTTAATTGTTCTGGTGAAAGTATGGTAAAGCCATTAAAAATCTTTGTGTGCTTTGTTATGATTGTACATTAGGCCATATCATTTCTTAGTTGGGCAGATGTAGCAGCCCTGAAGGCCTTAACCCCTCTGATACCGCTGTCAGTAGTGACAGCAACATAGAAGAGCATCACGCAGGGAATGGGTTCTCTGCGCGCGTCCAACAGGACGTAAAGAAAATGGCGCTCCTTCCATTCCGAGCCCTGCCGTGTGCCCAAACAGTGGGGTATCAGCATGCTCAGGAGAAATTGCATAACAACTTGTATGGTCCATTTTCTCCTGTTACCATTATGAAAGTAAAAAAATAGGTATACAGGAAAATTTTTGTGAAAGAAAATTAAATGTTTATTTTTCCTTCGACATTCCATGAATTCCTGTTAAGCACCTGAAGGGTTAATAAACTTCTTGAATGTGGTTTTGAGCACCTTGAGGGTGCAGTTTTTAGAATGGTGTCATTTTGGGGTATTTTCTGTCATATAGTCCCCTCAAAGTCACTTCAAATGTGAGGTGGTCCCTAAAAAAATGGTTTTGCAAATTTTGTTGTAAAAATGAGAATCGCTGGTCAACATAACCCTTATAATTTCCTAGTTGTTTCAAAAATCGTGCTGATGTAAAGTAGACATGTGGGAAATGTTACTTATTAACTATTTTGTGTGATATGGCTCTCTGATTTAAGGGCATAAAAATAAAGTTTGAAAATTGCGAGTCATATCACAGAAATGTTACCACTATCATGAAGTACAATATGTCACTAGAAAGCAGTCTCAGAATCCGCAGGATCCATTGAAGCGTTTCAGAGTTATGACCTGCAAAGAGTTTGTATGTTCTCTCCGTGTTTGCGTGGGTTTCCTCCGGGCACTCCGGTTTCCTCCCACATTCCAAAGACATACTGATAGGGAATTTAGATTGTGAGCCCCAACGGGGACAGCGACGATACTGTGTGCAACCTGTAAAGCGCTGCGGAATATGTTAGCGCTATATAAAAATAAAGATTATTATTATTATGACCTCATAAAGTGAAAGTGGTCAGAATTGTAAAAATTGGCCTGGTCCGGAAGGTGAAAACAGACTTTGAGGTGAAGGGGTTAATTTAATCTCATGCTGATAATCACAGAACCTAGTTATCCACGCAAACATCTTTGCCATGTGTATGAGCCACAAACTTTCATATCATTCCTGAAAAGAAGGCAGGTGCACCGTGCAAGTAACAACCCGTAACCAGATACCAACAAATGCATTCATTCTTTTATGCAGTCACTGTGAATTTTTGTTTTGTTTCACACTGGAGGCCTTAATGGCAGTATCTTTGAAATACAGCAAGGTGCAGCTATTGCACTGTAAGATAAGGGTTAGATCTCTGAGAATAGGTCAATAATATCATTAAACTAAGCAGATTTAATCTGATGCAGTGCATCTTATTGCACCATGAATACACTTAGTGTATTATTTAGTGTATTGAGCCACTAAAAACTATACTAAGGGTTTGCTGAAGGTAGAACACAGAGTCAGAATTCTTCGGGCTGTTCTACAGCAACAAGCTAAATACATAAGATATTTCACTTAGTCTATTGGAGAAATGTATTTACACATTTACCAGTACTGTATTTTTCAGATTGGAAAACACACTTTTTTTCCCTCCAAATTTAGGGGGTTAAATGGGGCTGCGTCTTATAATCCAAATGTGGCTGCGGTGGAGCGGGGTCCTAGGGTCACTGCAGCAGGAAGCTTCTGGTGGCAGCAGGATTGTGGCGATGCTGCAGGTCACAGGCTGGTAGGAGGGGGTCTTTGGCGGTGCAGGGGCTCCGCTACCATTTTATGAAAGCCCGGAGGCCCCCCACCGCACTTTCCATGATCTTCAATGCAGTGGTGTCATGGATACCTCTTATTGTCTGGACAATTACACGATTGGCTGATGATCAATGGAGAAGGCCGCAGCCTGTTCACACCACTAGGCCGACTATTGGAAAATTAACAGTGAGCGTACGGCATTTACACCTCCCGGATTCCAACAAATGGAATATGTGTACGCACTCCGGTACGGTCACAGCCAACTCTCAGATAACCCCAAACTGCTCGCCGCCACCACTAATTTGTTTTGGTCAATTAGACACTTAACGGTAGCTATCACTTCAAGGCGAAGTTTACAGAACAGAAGGAACAGAACTATTACATTTTATATTTAATCCAAAGGGAGGCAGTGTTTATGAAAAATATACAAAAGATTTTACAAGGGGGACAAAACCAATACAACATAAACAGTTGCATAAAATAAGAGGGATTAACAGGAGAACTTACTACATCGATCGCAGAGACGATTAAGTTTAGCCAAAGGACAGAGCTTTGATTTGTCTGTCAATACATACATGACATGTAGCTCTCTGCACGAACGCTGATGATAATTGTGATTGATCTTTTGTCAGACTCTAAATCCCACCCACACTCCCCTCTATGATGACCTCACAAGGGCCCGGTTGTGGGCTGGACTCAGCCCCTCATAATTTTAGGAAATCCCAATTTATGGGCAGCTCAGTGGATATCACTGCAGCGCTGGAGTCCTGGGTTCAAATCCCACCAAGGACAACATCTGCAAGGAGTTTGTATGTTCTCCCTGTGTTTGCGTGGGTTTTCTCCGGGTACTCCGGTTTCCTCCCACATTCCAAAGACATACTGATAGGGATTCTAGATTGTGAGCCCCATCGGGGACAGCGATGATAAAGTATGTAAAGCGCTGCGGAATATGTTAGCGCTATATAAAACTAAAGATTATTATTATTTAATTTATGTAATAACTGCTCATAGAGCGATCACCAAAGGTCAAGACTGATGCCATCATTTCTATCGAGATATTAGCTATGCTTAGAAACCAAACATGGCCTAGCTACTGGTGGTTATATGGCCCCTATGGATTTGGTGCTTTTTGGTAGGGCTTATAATTAGGAGAAAATACGTGTATTTTTGGCCTAGTTATCACAGCGCCAACAACGTACGTCTCATTAATATTGGATGTATAGAAAGTCTAATATTTCATATTTTCTCCCGGAGCCATACTGTCTGCTCTTTCATTCTACTGTCACCATGGCTATTTGTAAAGGGTGTCATATCTTCTTTGATCCACTTCAGACCCTAATAAGGCTTTTCCTTTTCCATAACCCTAACCACAAACTTAACCCTAATCCCAATCGTAACCCTAACTTTAGCCCCAACCCTAACCCTAACTTTAGCCTCAACCCTGACCCTAACCCCAACCCCAACTCTAACCCTAATGGGAAAATGAAAATAAATACTTTTTTTTCTTATTTTTCCCTAACTAAGGGGGTGATAAAGGGGGATTTGATTCACTATTTATAGCGGGTTGTTATAGCGAGTTTTTATGTTTGGCATCTCTCACACACTAAAAGGTGCTTTTTATTGCAAAAAATAGTTTTTGTGTCACCACATTTTGAGAGCTATAATTTTTCCAGATTTTGGTCCACAGAGTCATGTGAGTTTTTTTCATTTTCGGTCACATGACATTTTTTTATCGCTTTTTAGTCCGATTTTTGTGAGGCAGAATGAACAAAAACCAGCAATTCATGAATTTCTTTTGGGGGGGCGTTTACACCGTTCCGCATGTGGTAAAATTGATAAAGCAGTTTTATTACTCTGGTCAGGACGATGTCAGCGATACCTCATTTATATAATTTTTTTATGTTTTGGTGCTTTTATACAATAAAAACTATTTTATATAAAAAATACCGTAATTATTTTTGCATCCCTTTATTTTAAGAGCTATAACTTTTTTTTCCGCTAATGGAGCTATATGGCAGCTAGTTTTTTGCGGGACAAGATGACGTTTTCAGTTGTACCACGTTTATTTATATCCGTCTTTTTGATCGCGTTATTCCACTTTTTGTTCAGCGGTATGATGATAAAGCATTGGGTTTTTTTGTTGTTGTTTTTTTTAATGGTGTTCACTAAAGGGGCTAACTAGTGGGACAGTTTTATAGGTAAAAAAAAAAAGCCAAGAAGCCAGCGCTGTCTATGGTTAGCACGCAATACATGAAGTGCATATGCATATATAAATTTCTAACTGTACTTTAAACTGAGACATTTAGTAAACAATTGATCAATTCTTTGAGCCACACCGCCACGTCACGGCATTCTCAGATAAGGGCAGTCTTTCTCTACTTTTTTTATATACACTGTGCCATTACGGCACATATTTTTACAATTATTTAAAAAAATTATTTCATTCTAACTTTTACACTTTGTCTCACTATGGATCACTCATTTTGTGCAGGCTGCTCACTTCTATAGCATGGAGATATGTATGATATTGAAGCTGTCAGCACTGCACACTGACCTCAGAGACTTCCTGACATGCACTGCACATGACAGGAAGTCTCTCAGCTCTGGAGACCCGGATGTCATCTCCCTCGTGCCGTGGGGTCTCCGATCCAAAGGCAGAGGGGCTGTCAGCACATGTGCCAGCTCTGGAACGCTGCGATCGTTAGATCGCAGTGTTCCGGGGGTTAAAGTGCCGGGAGCGGTATCTGACCGCTTCTGGCACTTAGTGCCGGTTGTCAGCTGTGACAATCAGCTGACACCCCGCCCCGATTGGCTGCACACCACCTGTGTGCGTGGCCAATTGGCTATGACGTACTATCCTGTCCATGATCAGATGGGTCCAACCCACATGGACGGGATAGTACGTCGGATGTCAGAAAGGGTTAAAAACATTTTTTTCCTATTTTCCGCCACAATATTTGGGGTGCATCTTATAATCCGGTGCCTTTTATAATCCGCAAAATATGGTAATTCACTGTTTAGTCCAATTGGAATTTAGAAATATTAACCCCTTCCCGACCCATGACGCCACGTAGGCGTCATGAAAACCCGTGCCAATCCGACCCATGACGCCTATGTGGCGTCATGGAATGATCGCGTCCCTGCAGATCGGGTGAAGGGGTTAACTCCTATTTTACCCGATCTGCAGGGAGAGGGGGAGTGGTACTTCAGCCCAGGGGGGGTGGCTTCACCCCCCCGTGGCTACGATCGCTCTGATTGGCTGTTGAAAGTGAAACTGCCAATCAGAGCGATTTGTAATATTTCACCTAAAAAACTGGTGAAATATTACAATCCAGCCATGGCCGATGCTGCAATATCATCGGCCATGGCTGGAAATACTAAAGTGACCCCCCCCACACCCACCGATCGCCCCCCCAGTCCTCCGTTATGGGGTCCGGTCCCCTCCGTCCGCCTGCCGGCTCCCCCGTCCTCCTGTCCGCTCCCTCCTTGCTCATATCCACCCCCCCTGTGCTCCGATCCCCCCCCCTGTGCTCCGATCCACCCCCCCCCACCACCCCTTCATACTTACCGATCCTCCCGGTGTCCGTACGTCTGCTCGCTGGGCGCCGCCATCTTCCAAAATGGCGGGCGCATGCTCAGTGCGCCCGCCGAATCTGCCAGTCGGCAGATTCCTTACAAGTACATTTTGATCGCTGTGGTAGGTTCTACCACAGCGATCAAAATAAAAAAAAAAAATAAATAACCCCCCCCCCTTTATCACCCCCATAGGGACAATAATAAAATAAAGAAATTTTTTTTTTTTTTTCCACTAGGGTTAGGGTTAGAACTAGGGGTAGGGTTAGGGTTACGGGTAGGGTTAGGGGTAGGGTTATGGCATGTGCACACAGAGCGGATCGGCCGCGGATCCGCAGCGGATCGGCCGCGGATCCGCAGCGGATGGGCCGCGGATCCGCAGCGGATCGGCCGCGGATCCGCAGCGGATCGGCAGCGGATCCGCAGCGGATCGGCCGCGGATCCGCAGCGGATTGGCAGCGGATCCGCAGCGGATTGGCCGTGGATCCGCAGCGGATTGGCCGCGGATCCGCAGCGGATTGGCCGCTGCGAATTCGAAGCAGTTTTCCATCAGGTTTACAGTACCATGTACACCTAAGGAAAACCAAATCCGCTGTGCCCATGGTGCGGAAAATTCCGTGCAGAAACGCTGCGTTGTATTTTCCGCAGCATGTCAATTCTTTGTGCGGATTCCGCAGCGTTTTACACCTGTTCCTCAATAGGAATCCGCAGGTGAAATCCGCACAAAAAAACACTGGAAATCTGCTGTAAATCCGCAGGTAAAACGCAGTGCATTTTACCTGCAGATTTTTCAAAAATCGTGCGGAAAAATCTCACACGAATCCGCAACGTGGGCACATAGCCTTAGGGTTAGGGTTGGAATTAGAGTTAGGGTTGGAATTAGGGCTAGGGTTTGAAATAGGGTTAAGATTAGGCTTGTGGTTAGGGTTACGGATAGGGTTAGGGGTGTGTTGGGGTTACAGTTGTGGTTAGGGTTGGGATTAGGGTTACGGTTGGGATTAGGGTTAGGATTAGGGTTGGAATTAGGGTTACGGGTGTGTTGCGGTTAGGGTTGTGGTTAGGGGTGTGTTGGGGTTAGGGTTGTGATTAGGGTTATGGCTACAGTTGGGATTAGGATTAGGGGTGTGTTGGGGTTAGTGTTGAAGTTAGAATTGAGGGGTTTCCACTGTTTAGGCACATCAGGGGTCTCCAAACGCAACATGGCGCCACCATTGATTCCAGCCAATCTTGCGTTCAAAAAGTCAAATGGTGCTCCCGCCCTTCCAAGCCCCGACGTGCGCCCAAACAGTGGTTTACCCCCACATTTGGGGTACCAGTGTACTCAGGACAAACTGGGCAACAACTGTTGGGGTCCAATTTCTCCTGTTACCCTTGCAAAAATAAAAAATTACTTGCTAAAACATAATTTTTGAGGAAAGAACAATTATTTTTTATTTTCACGGCTCTGCGTTATAAACTTCTGTGAAGCACTTGGGGGTTGAAAGTGCTCACCACACATCTAGATAAGTTCCTTCGGGGGTCTAGTTTCCAAAATGGGGTCACTTGTGGGGTGTTTCTACTGTTTAGGCACATCAGGGGCTCTGCAAATGCAATGTGACGCCCGCAGACCATTCCATCAAAGTCTGCATTTCAAATGTCACTACTTCCCTTCCGAGCCCTGACGTGCGCCCAAACAGTGGTTTACCCCCACATATGGGGTATCAGCGTACTCACAACAAACTGGGCAACAAATATTGGGGTCCAAATTCTCCTGTTACCCTTGTGAAAATAAAAAATTGCTTGCTAAAAAATCTTTTTTGAGGAAAGAAAAATGATTTTTTATTTTCACGGCTCTGCGTTGTAAACTTCTGTGAAGCACTTGGGGGTTGAACGTGCTCACCACACATCTAGATAAGTTCCTTGGGGGGTCTAGTTTCCAAAATGGGGTCACTTGTGGGGGGTTTCTACTGTTTAGGCACATCAGGGGCTCTGCAAATGCAATGTGACGCCCGCAGACCATTCCATCAAAGTCTGCATTTCAAATGTCACTACTTCCCTTCCGAGCCCTGACGTGCGCCCAAACAGTGGTTTACCCCCACATATGGGGTATCAGCGTACTCACAACAAACTGGGCAACAAATATTGGGGTCCAAATTCTCCTGTTACCCTTGTGAAAATAAAAAATTGCTTGCTAAAACATCTTTTTTGAGGAAAGAAAAATGATTTTTTATTTTCACGGCTCTGCGTTGTAAACTTCTGTGAAGCACTTGGGGGTTCAAAGTGCTCACCACACATCTAGATAAGTTCCCTTGGGGGTCTAGTTTCCAAAATGGAGTCACTTGTGGGGAGTTCCTACTGTTTAGGCACATCAGGGGCTCTGCAAACGCAACCTGATGCCCGCAGAGCATTCCATCAAAGTCTGCATTTCAAAACGTCACTACTTCCCTTCCGAACCCCGACGTGTGCCAAAACAGTGGTTTACCCCCACATATGGGGTATCAGCGTACTCAGGAGAAACTGGACAACAACTTTTGGGGTCCAATTTCTCCTGTTACTCTTGCAAAAATAAAAAAATTCTGGGCTAAAAAAATATTTTTGAGGAAAGGAAACACATTTTTTATTTTCACGGCTCTGCGTTATAAACTTCTGTGAAGCACTTGGGGGTTCAAAGTGCTCACCACACATCTAGATTAGTTCCTTGGGAGGTCTAGTTTCCAAAATGGGGTCACTTGTGCGGGAGCTCCAATGTTTAGGCACACAGGGGCTCTCCAAACGCGACATGGTGTCCGCTAATGATTGGAGCTAATTTTCCATTCAAAAAGCCAAATGGCGTGCCTTCCCTTCCGAGCCCTGCCGTGCGCCCAAACAGTGGTTTACCCCCACATATGGGGTATCATCGTACTCAGGACAAACTGGACAACAACATTTGGGGTCCAATTTCTCCTATTACCCTTGGGAAAATAAAAAATTCTGGGCTAAAAATCATTTTTGAGGAAAGAAAAATTATTTTTTTATTTTCACGGCTCTGCGTTATAAACTTCTGTGAAGCACCTGGGGGTTATAAGTGCTCACTATGCATCTAGATAAGTTCCTTGGGGGGTCTAGTTTCCAAAATGGGGTCACTTGTAGGGGAGCTCCAATGTTTAGGCACACAGGGGCTCTCCAAACGCGACATGGTGTCCGCTAACGATTGGAGCTAATTTTCCATTCAAAAAGTCAAATGGCACGCCTCCCCTTCCGAGCCTTGCCGTGCACCCAAACAGTGGTTTACCCCCACATATGAGGTATCGGCATACTCAGGAGAAATTGCCCAACAAATTTTAGGATCCATTTTATCCTGTTGCCCATGTGAAAATGAAAGAATTGAGGCTAAAAGAAATTTTGTGTGAAAAAAAAGTACTTTTTCATTTTTGCGGATCAATTTGTGAAGCACCTGGGGGTTTAAAGTGCTCACTATGCCTCTAGATGAGTTCCTTGGGGGGTCTAGTTTCCAAAATGGGGTCACTTGTGGAGGAGCTCCAATGTTTAGGCACACAGGGGCTTTCCAAACGCGACATGGTGTCCGCTAACGATGGAGATAATTTTTCATTCAAAAAGTCAAATGGCGCTCCTTCCCTTCCGAGCCTTACCATGTGCCCAAACAGTGGTTTACCCCCACATGTGAGGTATTGGTGTACTCAGGAGAAATTGCCCAACAAAATTTAGGATCCATTTTATCCTGTTGCCCATGTGAAAATGAAAAAATTGAGGCTAAAATAATTTTTTTGTGAAAAAAAAGTACTTTTTCATTTTTACGGATCAATTTGTGAAGCACCTGGGGGTTTAAAGTGCTCACTATGCTTCTAGATAAGTTCCTTGGGGGGTCTAGTTTCCAAAATGGGGTCACTTGTGGGGGAGCTCCAATGTTTAGGCACACGGGGGCTCTCCAAACGTGACATGGTGTCCGCTAAAGATTGGAGCCAATTTTTCATTCAAAAAGTCAAATGGCGCTCCTTCCCTTCCGAGCCCTGCCGTGCGCCCAAACAGTGGTTTACCCCCACATATGAGGTATCAGCGTACTCAGGACAAATTGGACAACAACGTCCGTGGTCCAGTTTCTCCTTTTACCGCTGGGAAAATAAAAAAATTGTTGCTAAAAGATCATTTTTGTGACTAAAAAGTTAAATGTTCATTTTTTACTTCCATGTTGCTTCTGCTGCTGTGAAACACCTGAAGGGTTAATAAACTTCTTGAATGTGGTTTTGAGCACCTTGAGGGGTGCAGTTTTTAGAATGGTGTCACTTTTGGGTATTTTCAGCCATATAGAACCCTCAAAATGACTTCAAATGTGAGGTGGTCACTAAAAAAAATGCTTTTGTAAATTTTGTTGTAAAAATGAGAAATCACTGGTCAAATTTTAACCCTTATAACTTCCTAGCAAAAAAAAAAATTGTTTCCAAAATTGTGCTGATGTAAAGTAGACATGTGGGAAACGTTATTTATTAACTATTTTGTGTCACATAACTCTCTGGTTTAACAGAATAAAAATTAAAAATGTGAAAATTGCGAAATTTTCAAATTTTTTGCCAAATTTCCGTTTTTTTCACAAATAAACTCAGAAATTATCGACCTAAATTTACCACTAACATGAAGCCCAATATGTCACGAAAAAACAGTCTCAGAATCGCTAGGATCCGTTGAAGCGTTCCTGAGTTATTACCTCATAAAGGGACACTGGTCAGAATTTCAAAAAACGGCAAGGTCATTAAGGCCAAAATAGGCTGGGTCATGAAGGGGTTAAAATATAACTTTTAGTAGTACTATTAAAATGGCAAGCTAATGTGAAAATATTTATGCACAAAATTATACATAGACTCCCGTGGGCAAATTGAGGCACTAGTGACACAAATATAGTTCTGTTAAAAATAGATATCAGCTCACTTATAGTACCATTCCAGCGTGTGTTTTTTAAATTTTACTACTAGAGTAGTGTCACTAATGTTCCCTGACCCTATTGGTATATTTGTCAGCTGCCTTCTTCTATCGGTGTTGCTCCAGTTGTCTTCTACAGGTTGCTCCCTGCTGGATCGCTCCAGTGTTTGCGGGGCGAACTGGAAGATATGACTTAATGTAAGTCTATAAGAGCTAGAATAAGGCCAGACTGAGGATCCCATAGACTTACACTGAAAGCTTGTGACCGTTACCTCTGACTTCCAGTCAGTCAAAAGCTGCATTCAAGGAAAACACACTTGTTGTTCCAGCTCCTTGGGTTAAAATTCTTCAAGTTTATTCTAGATAATTAAAACATAATATTCTCCTAGACCACAATATAGTGCACACTGGGACAAAGAGCGACGCGTTTTGATCGCTGTGGAGATCCTTACCAAAGCTACTACACCTGAGAAACATGAAACATGAATGGTTTCAGGTTTCTTTAAAGCAATCAGTTGTCAAGATTTTATCACATGGTACGTAAGGTCCTGGTAAATACAGTTATATGAAAAGGTTTGGGCACCCCTATTAATCTTAAGCTTAATGTTTTTTAAAAATTGGTTTTTTTGCAACAGCTATTTCAGTTTCATATATCTAATAACTGTTGGACACAGTAATGTTTCTGCCTTGAAATGAGGTTTATTGTACTAACAGAAAATGTGCAATCTGCAGTCAAACAAAATTTGACAGGTGCATAAGTATGGGCACCCTTATCATTTTCTTGTTTTAAATACTCCTACCTACTTTTTACTGACTTACTAAAGCACTTTTTTTGGTTTTGTAACCTCATTGAGCTTTGAACTTCATAGCCAGGTGTATGCAATCATGAGAAAAGCTACTTAAAGTGGCCACTTGCAAGTTGTTCTCCTGTTTGAATCTCCTCCAAAGAGTGGCATCATGGGCTCCTCAAAACAACTATCAAATGATCTGAAAACAAAGATTATTCAACATAGTTGTTCAGGGGAAGGATACAAAAAGCTGTCTCAGAGATTTAACCTGTCAATTTCCACTGTGAGGAACATAGTAAGGAAATGGAAGAACACAGGTACAGTTCTTGTTAAGGCCAGAAGTGGCAGGCCAAGAAAAACATCAGAAAGGCAGAGAAGAAGAATGGTGAGATCAGTCAAGGACAATCCTCAGACCACCTCTAGAGAGCTGCAGCATCAACTTGCAGCAGATGGTGTCACTGTGCATCGGTCAACTATACAATGCACTTTGCACAAGGAGAAGCTGTATGGGAGAGTGATGCGAAAGAAGCCGTTTCTGCAGGCATGCCACAAACAGTCGGCTGAGGTATGCAAAAGCACATTTGGAGAAGCCAATTTCTTTTTGGAAGAAGGTCCTGTGGACTGATGAAACCAAGATTGAGTTGTTTGGTCATACAAAAAGGCGTTATGCATGGCAGCAAAAAAACACAGCATTCCAAGAAAAACACTTGCTACCCACAGTAAAATTTGGTGGAGGTTCCATCATGCTTTGGGGCTGTGTGGCCAATGCGGCAGCGGGAATCTTGTTAAAGTTGATGGACGCATGGATTCCTCTCAGTATCAGCAGATTCTTGACAATAATGTTCATGAATCAGTGACAAAGTTGAAGTTACGCAGGGGATGGATCTTTCAGCAAGACAATGATCCAAAACACCGCTCCAAATCTACTCAGGCATTCATGCAGAGGAACAATTACACTGTTCTGGAATGGCCATCCCAGTCCCCAGACCTGAATATCATTGAACATCTGTGGGATCATTTGAAGAGGTCTGTCCATGCTCGGCGACCATCAAACTTAACTGAACTGGAATTGTTTTGTAAAGAGGAATGGTCAAAAATACCTTCATCCAGGATCCAGGAACTCATTAAAAGCTACAGGAAGCGACTAGAGGCTGTTATTTTTGCAAAAGGAGGATCTACTAAATATTAATGTCACTTTTCTGGTGAGGTGCCCATACTTACGCACCTGTCAAATTTTGTTTGAATGCAGATTGCACATTTTCTGTTAGTACAATAAACCTCATTTCAAGGCAGAAACATTACTGTGTCCAACAGTTATTAAATATATGAAACTGAAATAGCTGTTGCAAAAAAAACAATTTTTATAAAACATTAAGCTTAAGATTAATAGGGGTGCCCAAACTTTTTCATATAAACTGTATATAATCAAGCTAAAATTCACAAAACTATACAAACACAAAAGCAAATAGACATAATACATAAATATGTGAATTAAAGATATAAAAATATAAAACAATACTAATTTGATTAATAACAAACCTTTTTTATACTTTCAGTATAGTCCACAATTTTATAAAATCAGACGGATTATTAATGTATTTTTACCTATACTCCATGAAGATTCCATTTTGGCATCTGTACTACAACCAGGTTGGAATATAGTAGCAGAAGAGCCCTCACTTTGGGGAACATGCTATCCCCGATCATGTTTCTTTCCAAACCCCCCCCACAAAACTTGGCTTAATACTAAAGGTTGCTATAAATGTGGCCCCACTAATTGCAAAACTTGCAAACAAATAATTAATGTAAAAGTTTTTTATAATTCTGATAATTCACTCAAATTTAATATAAAAGAATTTATCAATTGTAACATGTTATGTCACCTATTAAATAGATTGTACTACATGTAACAAAGCCTTTGTCGGATACACGTCCAGAAAATTAAAAACCTGCATTGCCCAACATTTATATGTTTTCCTATCATGCAATCACGTCTCATCAGGATGGCTATTTCCTCCAGTTTGACTGTTGCTTTTGCCTGGCACACAATTCCTGCCCACCCTTCCTCTCCATACTGTCCCCTACATAGTTACCTGTCTACAGTGTCGCCTCCATTCGGCTTCCTGTGTATACTGTGTCCTCTCTTACACTTTCCCCCACTGCACACTGACCCTATCATACTGTGCATTTACACTAATCCATCCACTGTCTACAATAAGTCCCTACCATACGTGTCTCTATCACATTTACCATCCCTGCCATCCTTTTCCCTTCTGTGGTGCACTATTTTGATTATCTCATCGGGGTAGGGAGCTGATTAGGGCATCTCTGATTTAGTCCTGTCGCTCATATCTTCTTTTGTATTTGAAGGTGTGAATACAATTGAATACTGAAAAAAGGGAAGCGGCTTTCTTATGGTTTTCTGAGTTGGCTGTCAGTATAACTACCATTCTGGGGAATCATATGAATCCCATTCCTGGGAGCGGCATTTTGACAACCCTAAGATACACCTCAGACTGCTGCCTGAGGTGAGATGAGCATCATGACAGAAGCAGCTACATCCATAGGAACTAATAAAGGCTGTATAAAAGTTCTGGACTGTTTAGAACATAAAAAATAGGTTTAGCAGGCATCACTCCATATTTTGTGTAAGGACGATGAAGATCCACTTTCAAACGCAGCCTTTAGACTGACAGAAATTTTGAAAATAAAATATATCTATGAAATGATCCAACCTATCCTGTGTGAGCCTGTTTTTTAACTTTTTGTAAAGGGTACATTTCAAGACCCTTTTACGTATGGGCATTCATTTTACAAGTTATTCAATCCAAATTGTGAACGGTAAAAAGACCATTTTACTGCTGTTCAGCTTTTTGGATTCACAGTGGAATTGGAGCGCTGAAATCAAATTAGTCAAAATAAATTTGTGCTATCACATATGCTGATAACAAGCGCCAAGGGAGGCCTCAGACAGTACACTGGAGGTATCAAAGAGTAAGGGCCCCTTCACACTGTGCAATCAAAGTCTGAACGAGCGTTCGATTTGTGACGTTTATCCGTCCTCGTTCCGAGGTTGCAAAGTGTGACATGGCGTTACGATTTGCGACGCAGCCCAGCATCGTACGATGTGAAAGAAAGAGCAGAACTTTCTTTCGTCGTAAATGTCTCGCTGTGGCGGTCGAAATCGTAGTATGTGACGGCGGTCATACGAGCTCGTAATGCGACTACGTGGGTTGGGCTTCCGCATACCTGTCTCCTGATTGGGCGTGACGTTTTAGCACGCCCATGCTGGTAATACGTCACGCTCGGAGTCGTAGGACTATGGCGGTGTGAAGGGTAGCGTACGATTGCGACGCGTGACGTTCACATCGCAACTACGTCAGAAAAAGCGTTAACATCGTAGAGTGTGACCGCTGGCTACGAGCTCGTACTGCGATGTCGAATATGACGCAAATGCGTCGTAATCGTAGCAGAATCGACCAGTGTGAAGGGGCCCTAACACTTCCTGCTTTGAAAAGGTTACTGTAACTGTTTAAAATAATTGATTTCATGGTTGTCTAGGATTAAATGGAGCAAAGAAGGACCTAAAATGTGTTTATCTGTTTATTATGTAGCCTGTGTGACAGCATGGACAGGAGTCTTGTCCCCCTCAAGAAGACATCATGTGACTGTCAAGTGGTTTAACATTGCTAAAAGTTGTTTTTCTGTGTGATGACAGTATTTGCATATTTTATATATAAAAGCGTGTTTTATCCTTATGGCTGATGTGTGTAAGGTTCCTGGAGAGTTAACCTAAAGGCCATCCTTCGGAAGGGGGGAGGGTGGTCCAATAGGGGAACCAGTGGGAAGGCTATAAGGATATAGGAAACAGCCAGGGTTCAGGGGACAGAGTGTGGAGTAGACTGTGTGCTGGAAAGGAGGTGACAGCAGGAGAGCAGGTTCAGTGTAAGTAGAACTACTAAGTTCAACATAGAAAAAAGCTAGTTACAGAGGCGGCAGGAAATCACAATGCGAAAAGAGTTTAGATGCCTGGGAAAAGTATGGTACAGCAGAAGAGGGGGACCTTAAGAAATGGTAGCGCCATGCTGTAAGTACTAAACATGGAGCTTAGTCTCAACGAGTGGCCCTTGGGACTGGTTTAGCTAATGACTCCAGGTTCTTAGCGTTACATGTGGATAACCCTACCCATAAGGAAACGCAAGCAATTCAAACACCTCCCCACTTCCCCTGCGGTATCTGTTGCCGGGAAAAAAGTGCAGACTGTAACTCTAAGGCCTCTTTCACACTTCAATCTTTTGGCGTCAGTTTGAATCCGCCGTTTTTGTCAAATAGCGGATCCGTCATTTTTTTTTGGGCGGATCAGCTATTTTCCCATAGACATGCATTAGCGACGGATTGTGGCGGATGGTCGTCCGTTCCATCCGCCATGTGACGGTTCCGTCGAGATTTGGCGGACGTCATCTAGACATTGACGGACATTATAACATTTTTTGTCTACTGAAATGGCGGTTCGCGACGGATCCGTCGCGTCCGCCATTCCCTAGAATGGCTGCCTATGGGCGACGGATCCGTTCCATCCGTCATTTGGCGTATCCGTCGCTTTTTACTACTACTACTACTACTACTTTCCAAAAAGTAGATACGTTTCCTAGACAAACCCCAAGTAACGGATCAGTCAAAAAAACGGATCCATTAGAACTGTTTTCTCAACAATTTTGACGGATCCGTCAATATGTCGGAGCAGACTGACGCCAAACAACTGAAGTGTGAAAGAAGCCTTAGAATGGTGCCAGTGTATTGTGTGGAAGATGGGAAATGAGAATATGTAGCCTGTAATCACCTGTTTACCAGTTTGGTTAACTATAAAATGGACAATGTTTTTAAGTACTGGTCTGGTTTATTGAATGAAATGGTTAACGGGAGCGACACTGCACGAAGTGTAATGGAACTGTCGATGGAAGCAGATGATCAAGGTACAATGTCGCACACACCCCAACAGCACAAAATTTCCTGCAGTTGGCCCCAACGTGGAATTGGCAGACCATTCACATGATTACAGCAGGGGGACAGTTTATACCTGTACGCACAGCACTAGCACTATTCATGGCAGTACTCACCGGCTTACCATTACCATCGTGCTGCTGTCACTTAAGACACCGGCACCTTATAACATGACATGTAATGCTTCCCTCTCTTAAAGGCAACTGTAATATACACAACTATACAATGCTTCTTTAAGAAAATTGTGACTTGGTAGCAGAAAAAAATGTATTTTTGGTAGGGCACATTTTCCCAGGATCATATCTAAAGAGGTTTGACTTGTAACAAGATCTCAATGACTATTTGTGGAAAAAAGTTATGGGACCTTTTCTTGAAAAACATGATAAGAAAATATCTTAGGTATAAGTATTTAATAGACACAACTGACAGACCCACTTGACTGTGGTGCCTGCTATTTTATTAGGAAAATCACTGCTTCTTCATATCAAAAAGTATGGAATCTGTGACATAAGCGCCTATTGGAAAGCTGAGAACAAGGATGAACTCTCATCGTCACACAATAAGAGAAAAAAAAATAGATCTACATGTGGCAAAACATTTTTGCATCCCAGATCACAGCACCATGGACATGAAATTACTTGTATTAACCCGTTCATGACATGCCCCGTACTAGTACGGCGCATGTTGTGTCTCCCCCTTTGATGTGGGCTCCGGCGGTGAGCCCACATCAAAGTCGTGACATGTCAGTTGTTTTGCTCAGCTGACATGTGCTCGCAATAGCGGCAGGTGGAATCGCGATCCACCTGCCGCTATTAACCAGTTAAATGCCACGGTCAAACGCTGACAGCGGCATTTAACTACCGCTTCCGGCCACGCAAATGGAAATGCGCGCATCGCCGACCCCCATCACATGATCGGGGGTCAGCGATGCGTCAGCATAGTAACCAGAGGCCTCCTTGAGACCTCTATGGTTACTGATGCCGGATTGCTGTGAGCGCCACCCTGTGGTCGGCGCTCATAGCAATTCAGCTACATAGGAGCGATCTGATGATCGCTGCTATGTAGCAGAGCCGGCAGGCTATGCCAGCTTCTAGACTCCCATGGAGGCTATTGAAGCATGGCAAAAGTTAAAAAAATGTTTTAAAAAATATGAAAAAATAAAAGTTTAAGTCACCCCCGTTTCGCCCCATCCAAAATAAAACAATAAAAAAAATCAAACATACACATATTTGGTATTGCCGCGTTCAGAATCGCCCGACCTATCAATAAAAAAACATTAACCTGATCGCTAAACAGCGTAGTGAGAAAAAAATTTGAAACTCCAGAATTACATTTTTTTGGTTGCAGCGACATTGCATTAAAATGCAATAAGGGGCGATCAAAAGAACGTATCTGCACAAAAGTGGTATCATTAAAAACGTTAGCTCGGCACGCAAAAAATAAGCCCTAACCTGACCTGAGATCCTGAAAAATGGAGACGCTACGAGTATCGGAAAATGGCGCAATTTTTTTTTTTTAGCAAAGTTTTGATTTTTTTTTCACCACATAGATAAAAAATAACCTACACATGTTTGGTGTCTATGAACTCGTAATGACCTGGAGAATCACAAATGGCAGGTCAGTTTTAGTATTCAGTGAACCTAGCATAAAAAGCCAAACAAAAAACAAGTGTGGGATTGCACTTTTTTTGCAATTTCACCACACCATATTGATGGAAAAATAAAAAAGTTACGGCTCTGGGAAGGAGGGGAGCGAAAAACGAAAACGCTAAAACGAAAAAGGGCTGCATCTTGAAGGGGTTAAAGGGTAATTTCAAATCTCAGAGAGACAGAAGAGTCTGGGAGTATAAGCTGATGATGACCTTTGACACTCTCACTGCAGGAATGAATGTGTCACATGGATTCATGTCCTACATCAATTAAGGAATTTGTTCCTCAAACCTTGTGGGGGCATCACAACACAGAACCAGACCCCAATCAGAGGACAATAAAACATTCACACTCCTTATCTATGAACTGTTCCAAAATTTATGGACACAACTGCTTATCCCCTTCTCCCATAATGATAGCTCTGCTTCACCTCACTTGTCTTATCCATTGCATTATCTTTTTGCTGTGTTGTGTATAAATATGTGATTCTTCAGAATTTGTATTAGTCTATGCCTGATGAAGGGACCGGAGTAGTCTCGAAAGCTTGCAATTTGTTACCATCTTTTCAGTTATATATATATACCTACAGAAAGAGGCACCACACAAATATTTAATATTAAAACAAACTTTATTTGGATAATTTAGAAGACTGAAAAATAGTCATAAAAAGCCTATAATAGGCAGCAGGTAAAATACACTTGATACAGGAAAAAAAAGGGGAAGACACCTGGTGAAACATCATAACCATATATAAACACGTGTGTGAGATGTATGCTCACATTGTATGGAGTTTGCACATACGCTCCAAGGTATATAATAAATAATATAATAAGCCAATCAAAAAATAGTAAAATACTAGTAGACTATAGTGATTCAGTAAAGTATGTGGTTAGGTACATGGGACGAAGCAACTTCTTGCGAAACGCGCGTCGGGTGTGGTGGACGCCTGGTCATTGCTCTATTGTTGGGTAAATATGTATTGACGTTTAAATTGAATCATATGTGTATATAAGCCCTTTTTGAACACTTGTATTTATGTGGTCCTATATGGCATATTAGCCTCATAGGTCGCAGTGGCATAAGCTACTTCCAGACACCTGATGGACTGCTAGAGCACTTTCCTTTCTCTTGGTTCACTATACCAATGTATGTCACTGATTGCAGGAGCAATAGCGTATCGTGTAATAAGTGGTGCAAATATTTGAGATGTTTGTCTCACTAGTGAAGATTTGCAGTGAATTTGCCATCTGTCTTTACTCTTTGTTGTGCTTTATGAGTTGAATTGAATGCTGGAAGTTTTAAGCTGAATAGGATAATATCCTGAAAATCCCTTCTTAAGTATTCAGATCTTCTTTGTCAGCAAGATTTAAAACTGTCAGTGACACATCCAGCAGATAATGCTTTGCTATTGTTCCGTACAATGACCATGGGATCAGCTTTTATACAACTCATATACTCTGTAACAGAAAGGCAACCAACGCTTCTGTCCCTGCTGCATTCATGACTAACCTTTTCCTACAAGGGACCTATGCCTCCAGACAAGAAATGCTTCACTATAGGCAAATGACAAGGGCTCCACCATTGTCATTCTTCAGAGATGGATCTGGAAAGCCTCGTGCAGATGAGGACAGATTTCGATTTAGTAGAGAATATCAACTGAATTCTGAGAACAATTATGTTTACTACATTGAAGACGAAGATGATGATTTAGAGGAGCTAAAATGGGCAGAAAAAGAAGAGAAACGATTGGATGGATGGAGAAAGCAATTTATTTCAACAAATGACCCTCGATGCTTTGAAGAGGAAGACACCCACCTATTTTCACCCTCTTTTTTCAGAAAGCCTCGAAACAATTTGCTGCACATCAATGTTGGGGGTACAAGTTATTATATATCATACATAGTAGCTGCTAGTTATCCCAAAACTCGCATAGGTCGTTTGGCTACATATACTGACCGACAGCGCAAACTAGACCTGTGCGATGATTACAGTCCTATTGAAGATGTCTATTTCTTTGATCGTGATCCAGCTATATTCCATCACATCTATAATTTCTATCGTACTGGAGTGTTATGGGTAAGGAATGAGTTGTGTCCCCGCAGCTTCCTGGAAGAAATTAATTATTGGGGCGTAAGAGTAAAGAACACCCCCCGTTGCTGTCGCATATCTTTTGAAGAAAGGCAAGATGAGCTGAATGAACATCTAAAGGTCCAAAGAGAGCTCAAAGCTGAAATGGAAACCGAGGAGAATGAAGAGCTTTTTAGAGGCATGCTTTATGGCCCTTTGAGACGCCATATTTGGAATTTGATGGAGAAGCCATTCTCTTCAGTCACTGCCAAGGCCATGGCAGTGGCATCTAGCTTTTTTGTTCTGATTTCTATTGTTGCAATGACACTTAATACAGTTGAAGATATGCAATACAAGAATCCTATTGGGATTGCAAATGGTAGACCTTACTTGGAGCATGTGGAAACCTTGTGCATAGCATTCTTTACATTGGAGTATGTGCTTCGTATTATCTCAACACCGGATATACAGTGCTTTGTGCGCAGTGTTCTTAATGCCGTAGACCTGATAGCAATACTGCCATTTTACTTGCAATTGCTCCTCGAGACGTTTTCAGATGAGGACCAAAATGGGAAAAAATCCAGTCATGAACATGAGATAGAGGCTGTAGGACGAGTTGGAAAAGTTGGACAAGTCCTTAGGATCATGAGGCTGATGCGCATATTCCGCATCCTAAAGTTGGCACGTCATTCAACAGGGCTCAGAGCTTTTGGGTTTACGCTTCGTCAATGCTACCAACAAGTGGGATGTCTACTGCTTTTCATTGCCATGGGGATTTTCTCATTTTCTGCCATGGTTTATACTGTTGAACATGAAGTCTCCGGAACTAACTTCACCAGTATTCCTCATGCCTGGTGGTGGGCAGCAGTAAGTCTTGTACTTCTTGTTATATGATAGTTTTTAAAGATTACATTTTTTTTTACAATGATTCAAACAAATTTAAAATTTATTTTACTTTTTAAAAAAATGTTTTTATAGAACAACACATTGTTCTCTTTTAACTACCACACTTTTTCTAGAAATTGATTCTCAATGTGGGTGGTCAGCAGAGGTGTAGCTAGGGCTTTGGTTCAGGGGGGGCGAAGCTTCTGAGTGGGCCCCTAACCAGGTAACCTTGATTACAACTGGGTTACGCACCCTAATAGTGGAGGAGAACCTCAGCAGATGATCGCGCTGTTACTGAAGATAATCTCTACATAAAGACCAACATGGATATTACCGCCATATGGTCAGTGGTAGATACCAGCCCTACAGAACATATTAGTGATTACAGCACAGTTAGAGATAATGACTTACCTCTGATGTTCTTTCTGATGGAATCGTTCATTTTTCCTGTCTTTTCCATCTGGCCCAGACCGACACGACAACTTCTTCCACCCAGGACTCGGCTGCAGAGAATACAATAAAGACACATTTCACTTCTCACATTCCAGCCCCATCACCAGCTTTTCATAACCTGCACAAACTCCTTATCTTGCCGATATCCCAATACTGAGACGCTGCTGCCGTATGTGTCCCTATTACTGCACCTGCTGTGTGGTTCTCTGTGCCCTCTAAATTCTATAGCACCTCTCTATAATATAGTAATGCCGGGCACAAGTGCCCTAGAAAACACTGCCCATATTTTGCACCCTAGAAAGTAATATTGTCCTGTGTGCCCCTTTGACAGTCACAGTAACCTGAGTTCCCCTATAACAATAAGTGCCCACTATACATTTAATAATGTCCTGAGTCCCCCCCCATACAGCTCCCCTATACACAGTATGATGGTCTCATACACAGTATAATGCCCCCTCACTGTATAGTACCACCCACAAAGTATACTGACCCCTTAGTAGCCTCCAAACTGATGGCTTCAACACTGTATGATGGCCCCCTCACTGTAATCCCCACACTGTATGATGACCCCATAGATAACCTCCATATAGTATAATGTGCCAGATAGTCCTCAATATAGCACAAGGTAACACCCCGTAGGCAGACCCTGTAGTATAATACAGTACCCCATAGGCAGACCCTGTAGTATTAGGCAGCACCCCACAGGCAGACCCTGTAGTATAAGACAGTACCCCCATAGGCAGACCCTGCAGTATAAGGCAGCACCCCTATAGGCAGACCCTGTAGTATAAGGCAGCACCCCATAGGCAGACCCTGCAGTATAAGACAGAACCCCATAGGCAAACCCTGTAGTATAAAGCATCCCCCATAAAAAAACACAATAAATAAATACTCACCTCTCTTCCTCCTTGTTCCAGCGGTGCTCCGAGCTCCAGTTCCAGTGGTGCTCTGAGCTCCCGCTCATCTCCTAATAGCGGGCGCCGGGTGGTGACGTCATCACGCTCGCTGTCAGCGTCGGCGACGCCAGGCGCTGACAGGGGGATTATGGGAGGAGCGTAATGCTCCTCTCATCAATGCGGTGAGCTGTATCGGCTAGATGCCGATACAGCTGACCTTGCGATGACAGGCAGGGGGCCCACTGCTGGCACTGGGCCCCCCACCTGCTCAGAGGCCCCATAGCGGCAGAGCAGGGAGATCGATGCAGTTACAGAAGTGTAGCTCCGGGTGGGCCCCCTCAGAGCGCAGGGCCCTGGGCCACCGCACCATCTGCCTCCCCGGTAGCTGCGCTACTGGTGGTCAGTAATGTCACAACAAGTGCTGTGTATTAAATAATAATAATTCTCCATTAACATTTGGTTTCATTAATCCATTTTACCTACTAGATAAATTATTTGAACACTTTCTGCAATTATAATAAAATCTAAATTGTGAAATCTGGTGACTAGGGTTGAGCGAAACGGGTCGTTCATTTTCATAAGTCGCCGACTTTTGGCAAAGTCGGCGTCTCATGAAACCCGACCCGATCCCTGTGCGGGGTCGGCCATGCGGTACGCGATCTTGGCGCCAAAGTCGCGTTTCGTATGACGTGTTTAGCGCCATTTTTTCAGCCAATGAATGAGCGTGGGCAGAGTGATGACATAGGTCTTAGGGGAGTGAACGCCTATCGTCATGTTATCGCTTGTGCGCAGTAGGGATTTGGAATGTGCAATACGAAATTTTCTGTGCTGGGACGGAGGGGGAGAGAGAGAGAGAGAGAGAGAGAGAGAGAGAGAGAAAGAAAAAAAAAATAAAAATAATAATTTCCTTCATTGGGTTTCGTGTTTCGGCCGAAACCCGACTTTTCACGGTGGTCGGCCGATTTCACTCGACTCGACTTTTAAGACAGTCGGGTTTCACAAAACCCGACTCGACCCTAAAAAACTAAAGGTCGCTCAACCCTACTGGTGACACATTCTCTTTATGATTGATGGCTGTAGTATATGTGAGGCACCCATGCGCCATTGCTATATGGCTGGGGTCATACGAGAATATTTATATATAAAGGTCCTATTCTTAGCCAGAAAGTGGGATGACTTTTCCCTTACTTGTCATCCGTATGCATCCATTTTTTTTTTTACTCTGCAGCGATGAATCTTTTACAGGACCATTTAGAATTTCCCATCCTACAGAACCATAATGTAGCCATAAAAATCAGATGTCATACTGGTGATCCCTATGGCATCCGACTTTTGTCTCGCATGGAACCAATTTCAGAGTCAAATTGCAGCATGCTGCAAATTTTCCTCCTGCCGAATACAGCTGAGAAAAAAGTGCAGATCTGCACAGCCTCATTGAGTGCAATCCCTTTTTGTGTCCAATTTCACTTGCCCAATTTATGTCCAATTTATTTTTTAAGAGAGCAGTATTTAAAAGGCATTTTACATGGCAGCCATTAGTCTGGAGCCTCCGTGTCTGCCATGGTATTATTCTTATAAAGTCCAGTAGCTTTTTAATTCACTGTGATACTACAGTATAGGTGATCAAGAGATTACTAGTTCAATTTGCTTAATCGGAGACAAGTAAAAAAATAATATAAAAGTTTAGTTCACCGCCCCCCTTTTTCCACAAATGTAAATAGCAAAATTTAAGAAGTAAAAAAAAAATACCCTATTTGATATCGCTACTTACCTAATTGTATTAAAATCTAAAAATATTTATCCTGTATCACATGTGTCCCCAAACTGTGGCTTGGGAGCCATATATGGCTTGGAGGACCATGATGTGTGGCTCACGATCTGTCTGCCAACTTGGTATATTAGCACCAGGTCTAGAAACCACTTATAATGAGCAGGTCTCCAGATTTGGAGTTTTTTGAGAACCTCACACAATAGCAGATTTAGATGTGCATATACTGGCTTTGAGGGTTTAGAGATAAATGAAGTATAGTAAGCTGGACATAGAGTGATACTACTAGTCAGACAAAGGACATGAAGACAAATGCGATAGCGTGGTGGGACTGCTTGATATGAGAATACTAGAACAACATAGATTGAGCGGGCACCAACCAATACCATAACTCAACGGGGATCACCTGATGCATGTAAATGTAACCCAAAACTTCACAAGAAAAAAAGACAGCATCATAGAAGTGCGATCACCACATATATAGTTCAAAAAATAACAACAATTTTATTTATTTAGACCACACCACACAAACAACTGTTTTAAAAACAATTAAAAACTCCCACAAACAATGGGAGATGAGGGTCCATACAATATAAAGTGCAATACTAAGAAAGCATTGGAGAGTCTTATAATAGCTAATAATGCCTATGACCATATACAGAAATGAGGCAATAACCCATGCAAATTGATAGGGGTTTTCACAATATCCAGGGGGACCTGGTTGTCAGCGGCTATAAAATAGAAAACATGCCGCCCAGAATCCACTAGCAAACCCCCTTCCCACAAAAGAAAACAGGTAACCGGCTGAATAAGTCCCAGGACTCTACCAATGCATGACCCACGCGTATCGACGCTAGAGGCGTCTTCCTCAAGGTCCACAGTTGACTGATGGCGTGGACCTGCTTTAAATAATACATATAGTAATCAATAATACAGACCAGGTGTGCAGCAAGATCGCAGCCGAGGCTCAGAGAAGATCCATGATGGCATGCACACAAACCTAGTGCGCAAGTGCCAAACAAACTCCCAATAAAATAGACTGCGCAAGCGTTAGCCTGTAGCTGTAGTTGCTGTGGCAACCCACATACGCAGAGGAAACCCATGGTCAGTGTGCAACCACGGCGTAGATATAGATCACATGTGCAGGCGCCAGACTATCCAGGTATAAATCTGCGCTCGCGCCAGCCTGCAGTAGTGGTTGCCTCGGCAACCCGTATAAGCAACCCGTAAAGCATTATTTATTGTAAGTAATCTTTGGACCCCTCCTGAGTCAGGTCACCTTCCATGACCTGGCACGGTCAGGGCGCTCTAAAGATCTTTCATTTATACCGGTTGTCAGAGCAACCGGACCTGTGGGCTGACGCTTGCGCAGACTTATTTATTTTTTTTTGGGGGGGAGCTCAGTGCCGGCGCATTGCGTGGACTGCTCCTACGGATCCTTCTTAGGACTTTGTCTCATACATAGTTACTATTCTGTGTAACAAGTGCGGGGGTTCGGTTGCCTTCTTCCCCGTTGGAGCGGGGCACCCGGACATTTTGGTTACTTGCTTAAACAATGGAAGCTTTGCTTATACGGGTTGCCGAGGCAACCACTACTGCAGGCTGGCGCGAGCGCAGATTTATACCTGGATAGTCTGGCGCCTGCACATGTGATCTATATCTACGCCGTGGTTGCACACTGACCATGGGTTTCCTCTGCGTATGTGGGTTGCCACAGCAACTACAGCTACAGGCTAACGCTTGCGCAGTCTATTTTATTGGGAGTTTGTTTGGCACTTGCGCACTAGGTTTGTGTGCATGCCATCATGGATCTTCTCTGAGCCTCGGCTGCGATCTTGCTGCACACCTGGTCTGTATTATTGATTACTATATGTATTATTTAAAGCAGGTCCACGCCATCAGTCAACTGTGGACCTTGAGGAAGACGCCTCTAGCGTCGATACGCGTGGGTCATGCATTGGTAGAGTCCTGGGACTTATTCAGCCTGTTACCTGTTTTCTTTTGTGGGAAGGGGGTTTGCTAGTGGATTCTGGGCGGCATGTTTTCTATTTTATAGCCGCTGACAACCAGGTCCCCCTGGATATTGTGAAAACCCCTATCAATTTGCATGGGTTATTGCCTCTTGGGTCAGATAGTGGGCCTTATATATATCTGACTGATGGAGTAGGAGGTTAATCCGCCCTTGATAGGTGGCACAGCATGCACATAGGGCTTTCTCATCATTTTTTCCCACTACATTTCTGTATATGGTCATAGGCATTATTAGCTATTATAAGACTCTCCAATGCTTTCTTAGTATTGCACTTTATATTGTATGGACCCTCATCTCCCATTGTTTGTGGGAGTTTTTAATTGTTTTTAAAACAGTTGTTTGTGTGGTGTGGTCTAAATAAATAAAATTGTTGTTATTTTTTGAACTATATATGTGGTGATCCCACTTCTATGATGCTGTCTTTTTTTCTTGTGAAGTTTTGGGTTACATTTACATGCATCAGGTGATCCCCGTTGAGTTATGGTATTGGTTGGTGCCCGCTCAATCTATGTTGTTCTGCTGTTTTGGTATAACTGACTTTTTTTGTTGGTTTTTCTGAGTGGTGGCACATCCAGGCTCTTTGTATAATATGGATTTAAGTTCCAGGGAGGCAGCTTGGCGGAGTCAAGGTGTGGACATTTTCGGTCCACCTGAGGTACCATTGCAAGCCTTAGCCCCTAGTGATGGAGGCTTTGAGTCTCTTACAACCCAAATTATCAGTTTACATAAAAATCTTACCAAGACATGGTGGAACCTCAAAACGTTGGAGGAATATAAGAAACATAATCTAGTACCTAGGGGCTTACGGGTACATATATTCCCCACTTGGGAGGTTGATGTGGACTTTAAAGCAAAATGGGAGAGAAGCTTACATAAGTGCTCGTTTTTACTGATTGACTTACTTATTGATCATGATCATCAGGTATTATCCAGCCTAAAAGAGGAGATTAGGAGCAAAGAGGTGGAACTGGATGCCTTTGAAAATAAAAAAGATTTGGTTATTCCCTTTAAGGAGAGGCTCAAATCGATAGTAGACCGTTTTGAAAAGGACATTATTAGAGGTAAACGTGACAAGTTCCAGAGGGACAAGTTGGACTATGCGGAGGGGAAAGCGTTTAGATGGTCGCACCAGGGCAACAGGAGAAGGACTTTTGGGAGACAACAGACCTTGCCGGCTAACACAGGGAATTCAGATATTGTCTCGAGTGATTTTTTATCTACGGACACCAGCGACTGCGAAAGCGGCACCGACGGGGGAGAAGAAAGTGCTCGAGCAACAAGGAAAAGGAACGGGCGGCACAAGGAATGGTCTCCGAGTTTCAGGAGGGTGACCCGCCTCAACAATCGCAGGAGATAGACCCCGGCATAGTCCGGTTTGGTCAACTGGGGAAAGAGTCCGGTGAGTTGAACATCATTAATTTATCTTCCTACATCTTGTCAAATACAGAAAGATCTTTGTTGGCTAAGGGTCTGTTGTTCTCCCCAATGAATAGCTTAGACAAATTTGAACTTACTAAAGATCTGTATTTGTTCTGCAGGCAATTGACCTTCAAATTGTTATACCAACATCCCTCCATAATGGACGGGTTGAGTGACCTTGATAGACAAGCTCTCCGTGACTTAACTGAGTTACTAGATGAGAATGAGAGCTATCAGGGCAGGAGGAAATTTAGTGGCCGCCTACCATCACAGGCCACACCCTCTTTTTCGCTCTTCCCGGCCATTCAAATCTTTTTTGATAAAACGAGTAAAGATATTCGGGATTTGAAGGTCCATTAACATTGCCAGAACAATTTGTCAAGGGAGGAGAGACAGGCTCTGGCCAATTTAAGAGCAAATGATCTGTTTGAAATCAAGGAGGCTGACAAGGGGGGCAACATAGTGCTGTGGCCCAAAGATATGTATTGTCGGGAGGCGAGGCGACAATTGGGCAATGCACAGCACTATGTTGCCCTACCTTCTGACCCTACGCCTGTATTCAAGTCTGGTTTGGATAGACTGCTTTCAAATGCTCATTCCAGGGGCATCATTGACAAGAAAGATCTGGACTATCTAACGGTTAAAGTTCCAACTATACCGACGTTCTATATGCTCCCAAAAGTGCATACGTCATTGTCCAATCCCCCGGGCAGACCTATTGTCTCGGGGATTGGGGGACTTTTTGAAAAAGCTTGCATTTATTTGGACTTCTTCCTACAGCCCATCGTTCTCAACTTGGAGTCCTATATTCATGATTCCTATTTTCTAATCCACCAACTGGACACGTTTCAAGTACCGGACAACACCATCCTAGCAACGTTTGACGTAGAAGCACTCTACACGAACATTAACGACGATTTAGGTATTATGGCTGTATCTTTCTTTTTAGACAAATTTTCTACAGGGAATAGGGGGCATGATTCCTTTATTTTAGATCTACTGAGGATGATCCTAGAAAGAAATTACTTTATTTTTGATAGAGTGTACTATAAACAGGTGTCAGGTACCGCGATGGGGGCCACATGTGCGCCCTCATACGCAAACCTGTTTATGGGATGGTGGGAGCAGACTCAGGTCAAGAACGGCCCACTCTTTTGTAACAATGTATTGAAGTGGTATCGTTTTATCGACGACATTGTTGTTTTGTGGACAGGTTCTGCTGCGGACTTGGAGGCCTTCGTGGGGGAACTTAACAGCAATGGTGTGCATATCCGTCTGACCTCTCACTTTTCCACCAGCTCTGTTGACTTTCTTGACTTAAGGATCATGCTCCAGGATAATCGTATTTGTATGACTCTTTTCCATAAGAGTACGGCCACTAGTAACCTATTACACTATTCTAGTTTTCACCCGCGCCATTTGCGCAATAGTATTCCGAAGGGCCAGTTTCTGCACTTAAGAAGAAATTGTAGCCAGCTGACAGATTTCCAAGCTGAGTCAAGACTGCTTACAGACCGTTTTCGGGAACGTGGGTACCCCAGGAGGATTATTGCCGGTGCCTATGAGTATTCCCGACAGAAGCCAAGGGAGGAAGCTCTGAAACCACGGGTGAGAACCAATGTGTATACATCTAGCTTGATTACTCAGTTTAATAACCAATGGGGTGATGTTTGTAAGGTTATGAAAGACAACTGGGGGATCTTAGTGAGTGACAGTAGGCTCAAATTGATTATTCCGGACAGACCTAGGATTGTGGCCAGGAGGGCGAGAAACCTTAAGGATTGCTTATCGAACAGCCATTTTAGACACCCTATTGCTAGGATTCGTGTGAATCATTCAACCTTTGGATCGTACCCATGTGGGGGATGCTCCGTGTGTACGTATATGATAGCAGAGAAGGGTATTTCTTTACCATATTTATCCTTCCAGGTGTCTCCTAAATTGTTCTTCAATTGTCGTACCCGCAATCTAGTGTATGCCCTGATTTGCGGATGTGATAAGGTCTATGTGGGGCAAACGACCCAAGAGCTGCGCCGTAGGATTCAGCAACATGTGTCTAACATCTGTATGGTCAGGACGGACAGGAGCAAGGGTAAGCAAATTACTTTTGTGGCTGCCCATTTTTTGGACCAACATAATGGCACCCCCAGAACCCTTCGGGTCATGGGGTTGGAGAGAATCGCCGTGAGTATCAGGGGCGGGAGAATTACGGACGATCTCCTGAGGAGAGAATCTCGCTGGATATACAAACTTTTTGTGCTTAAACCACCCGGGCTAGGCTATATTGTATGAGGCTAGGATATGTAGGCCTGGGGTTTTATTGCTATGATTTGCAATGTTGTAGACGATAACGGAGTTTTCATCTTTAGATTGGTACAATTTAACTAAAGTCTAATGTGCCTTTATAAGTTTTGCGTAATGTATTATTTTCTATCACTTTACTTTTCATGCTTGCCCCTTAGGAGTACTGTCCTTTGCTACGCTTTATACCGCGCATGCGTATACTGTATGGGGTGGTCATTGGTATTACCTTTTATGCATGGCAGCTTCTCATATATGTGGTCATTAGGATTTTCTAGCTTACTGATGCGGGCTGCACAATTGGACGAGCAATATTTATTGTAAGTAATCTTTGGACCCCTCCTGAGTCAGGTCACCTTCCATGACCTGGCACGGTCAGGGCGCTCTAAAGATCTATTTCATTTATACCGGTTGTCAGAGCAACCGGACCTGTGGGCTGACGCTTGCGCAGACTTTTTTTTTTTGGGGGGGAGCTCAGTGCCGGCGCATTGCGTGGACTGCTCCTACGGATCCTTCTTAGGACTTTGTCTCATACATAGTTACTATTCTGTGTAACAAGTGCGGGGGTTCGGTTGCCTTCTTCCCCGTTGGAGCGGGGCACCCGGACATTTTGGTTACTTGCTTCCACAATGGAAGCTTTGCTTATACGGGTTGCCGAGGCAACCACTACTGCAGGCTGGCGCGAGCGCAGATTTATACCTGGATAGTCTGGCGCCTGCACATGTGATCTATATCTACGCCGTGGTTGCACACTGACCATGGGTTTCCTCTGCGTATGTGGGTTGCCACAGCAACTACAGCTACAGGCTAACGCTTGCGCAGTCTATTTTATTGGGAGTTTGTTTGGCACTTGCGCACTAGGTTTGTGTGCATGCCATCATGGATCTTCTCTGAGCCTCGGCTGCGATCTTGCTGCACACCTGGTCTGTATTATTGATTACTATATGTATTATTTAAAGCAGGTCCACGCCATCAGTCAACTGTGGACCTTGAGGAAGACGCCTCTAGCGTCGATACGCGTGGGTCATGCATTGGTAGAGTCCTGGGACTTATTCAGCCGGTTACCTGTTTTCTTTTGTGGGAAGGGGGTTTGCTAGTGGATTCTGGGCGGCATGTTTTCTATTTTATAGCCGCTGACAACCAGGTCCCCCTGGATATTGTGAAAACCCCTATCAATTTGCATGGGTTATTGCCTCTTGGGTCAGATAGTGGGCCTTATATATATCTGACTGATGGAGTAGGAGGTTAATCCGCCCTTGATAGGTGGCACAGCATGCACATAGGGCTTTCTCATCATTTTTTCCCACTACATTTCTGTATATGGTCATAGGCATTATTAGCTATTATAAGACTCTCCAATGCTTTCTTAGTATTGCACTTTATATTGTATGGACCCTCATCTCCCATTGTTTGTGGGAGTTTTTAATTGTTTTTAAAACAGTTGTTTGTGTGGTGTGGTCTAAATAAATAAAATTGTTGTTATTTTTTGAACTATATATGTGGTGATCCCACTTCTATGATGCTGTCTTTTTTTCTTGTGAAGTTTTGATATGAGAATACTGGATCGGGGTAAGGTGGGAACCCCCTGGCATAAGTATGCTACCTCAGTTTGCTATGTGTGAGAAAGCTTTGGCTGTCTTTAAATCGGTAATGGGGCTTTGGGTGTCGCTACATTGAGGGGAGCAGGAGCAGGATGTCACTACTTGAGGTTGGGGGGATTTGGCTCACGATCCTCTTTCAGAGCTGAATGTGACTGGGTAAGAAAGGTTGGGGATCGCGGCTCTACAATGAACACACCAACAAGAAAAAAAAAGTATTTTTGTTTTTTTGGTCTTACTAAAAATGCATTAAAAGTGATCAAAATGTCATATATTCCCCGACATGATATCAGTAAAAACTTCAGCTCAGAGGACTAAAAATTAATTTTATACACAGCTACATTGTTGAGGAAAAAAAGTTGCAGATCTCAGAAATGGTGGCACAAACCAAAATTTTGGACCATTAAAATATAAAAGAAACCTTTGTAAACTTTGTATCTCTGTGACCGCACTGACCCAGAGAATCATGTGACCAGGTCATTTTTACCACCCAGTGAACACCGTAAAAACAAAACCCAAAAAGCAATGGAGAGATTACTTGTAATTTTTCTTCATATTTTCCATATGCTATATGCAGCGCCCCAGAGTCCTGGTCGTTGCAGTAATGTCGCTCCGCCACTAAGGGGAGTGATGGTACGTCTGATGGCACTAAAGGAGTTCACCTGACCAGGTATCGCAGTCACACATTACACTTCACACTCTGGCCACCAGGGGGAGCAAAGGGTTCTATGTATTAGGCCACTCCTCACACTCTGGTAAAACTGGGGGATGGATAGGAAGTTAGAGAGAAGCTGACTGGGTTTTGCCCAGGTAACATCTAGTGAGAGAAGAGCGTTGCTTGGGAAGATCCAGGGGGGTCCCTGTCAGGGGTGGGATCCTGACAGAGGCCTAGCGAAAGGACAGATCGTTACGGAGCCGCGCCTGCACTTCATTGCGGCGGCATCTTAAGAAAGGACACGAAGCGAAGTATATTGTGGAGAAGTGAGAAACGAGATCACAGCACAAAGGCGATAGAACCTGTAGGCAGGGGCGTAACTACCGCAGTCGCAGCGGTCGCCATTGCGACCGGGCCCCGCAGGTCAGGGGCCCCGGGTTGGCAGGTCAGTGCAGGGCCGGACTGGCCATCGGGCACTTCTGGCAAATGCCAGAAGAGCCGGTGCCAGTAGTGGGCCGCTGCACTGTTACCCCCCGCCCCCCGCCAGTGCCGCCGCCGCATTTAACTATACCGGCGTCTATGACACCGGTATAGTTCAATGCAATGATGGAGGAGAGAGCGTCTGCTGACGCCCCCTCTCCCATTATTCCCCGCTCTGCCTCTGACAGTACACTGCGGGTGCGCGATGACGTCATATCATCGCGCACCTGCAGTGTCCTGGGCAGACTGCAGCCGCCGGGAGCAGCGCGGGCAAAAGGAAAGGTGAGGAGAGTTTTTTTTTTTTTTCTTTTTAACTGGACTGTGGGGCCATTATCGGGGGGGGGGGGGGGGAGATGAGATGTGCGGGCTCTGCTGTATATATCACTGTGCGGGTTCTGCTGTATATATCCCTGTGCGGGCTCTGCTGTATATATCCCTGTGCGGGCTCTGCTGTATATATCCCTGTGCGAGCTGTGCTCTTTATACCCCTGTGCGGGCTGTGCTCTATATACCCCTGTGCGGGCTGTGCTCTATATACCCCTGTGCGGGCTGTGCTGTATATATCCCTGTGCGGGCTGTGCTCTATATACCCCTGTGCGGGCTCTGCTGTATATACCCCTGTGCGGGCTGTGCTCTATATACCCCTGTGCGGGCTCTGCTGTATATATCCCTGTGCGGGCTCTGCT
The DNA here is from genome assembly GCF_051348905.1 of Ranitomeya variabilis. NCBI lineage: Eukaryota > Metazoa > Chordata > Amphibia > Anura > Dendrobatidae > Ranitomeya > Ranitomeya variabilis. The sequence continues at coordinate 398,103,659 of NC_135232.1, forward strand.
GTATATATCCCTGTGCGGGCTGTGCTCTATATACCTCTGTGCAGGCTGTGCTCTATATACCCCTGTGCGGGCTCTGCTGTATATATCCCTGTGCGGGCTGTGCTCTATATACCCCTGTGCGTGCTCTGCTGTATATATCCCTGTGCGGGCTCTGCTGTATATATCTGTGCAGCGCCCCAGAGTCCTGGTCGTTGCAGTACTGTGGCTCCGACACTATGGGGAGCTATGGTGCGTCCGATGGCACTGAAGGAGTTCATCTGATCAGGTATCACAGACACCAATACATTTCACAGCCGGGCCTCCGGGGGGAGCTAAGGGTGCTATTCATTAGGCCACTCCCCACCATAGTGGGTAAACTGGGGGTCAGGCAGGAAGTTAGATCAGAAAGCTGACTGGGTTGGAACCAGGCAACACCTTGTGGCAGAGGGTGTTGTAGGGGAAGATACAGTAGGGTCTCTGTCAGGGGTGGGATCCTGACAGAGGCTTGGCAACAAGAACGAACGTAACGGGACCGTGCCTGCTCCGGGTAGCGGCGGTGCCCAAGAAAGGATTAGAAGAGAGATAGATTGTGCTGAGTGAGAAACGGGATCACGCAAAGGAGAAATACCAGTAGGAGTCGTGCTGTAAGACCGAAGCAACATCCTACTGAGGCGCACTACCGGTGGCCGGAACGCCGAGGGAGTAGAATAACATTCAGCTTCAAGCAATACTCCAAACAGCGGCAGGACAGTCAGTCTCAGGCGGGCTGTCTAACTCAAATCACCTATGAAGTCTTGGGAGGCAATTGTGGGAGAGGGGCGTCTCTAGGGTCCCGGAAGAACTCCAGGCCTACCAGTCAAACGGGTGCCGTTCCTACCCGAACCTCAGGGAGGGACGGAGGATTAGCAGAACATCATCTAGTTGAGTTGTGAGGGAACATCAGAAACAGACACAACAGTTGTGGGGTACTTTCCGTAAGCACAGCAGGGAAGGACTACAACACATAGCGCTAGGGGGAAGGCACAGATTTCCTCCCGTGAAGAGAACTCTGGAAGTGTCATTGGACCGGCCGGACTTGCGCAGCCTGGTGAGCCGTATTCTGGATTGAGGACCCAGAGATCTTCAGTAAAGAGGTAAAGAGACTGCAACCTGGTGTCCTCATTATTTATCGCGACCTGCACCCCACAACTGCACCGTTACAACACCACTTATTGCACCGGACGTCCCCCACTGACAGACAGGGCCACGGACCGGGTCTAGCCACCGTGACAACCCCAGGACTGAGATCCCAGAGGCCCGGCTCCGGGTACCCCTCGGCCCTGCGGCGGTGTGGGGGCGCTCCAACTTGGCGTCACGAACAGGATCTACTTAAGCCTGAAGAATCAGGTCATGTGTGTCTTGGAACTGTGATTTACTGTGCTTGGACTGTACTTTATTGCAAGGACTGTGCTGCGCCATTTGCCGCCAAAATCCGCCGCCATTACAGCGCTGAGGAGAGCGCAGGAAGAGAAGAGGGGCGTGGAGTGGGCGTAGACAAACTGGAGAGCGTGAAGGACAATGGGCGCCCAGTCTAAATATTTCTGCACGGTGAGGACGTGTCCGTCAGCGGCAGAGATCCGCCTCCTAATCCTCAATGGAGGGCGAAGACCGAGAAAACGACACCGCCCACGAAGGAGAGAGCGGGAAAGAGACCCGGAAGCGACCCACGTGGAGGACGCCATGGCCAGCAGCTCTGAACCCGACAGTGGGGTTGAAGTGGAAATCTCCCCCGACTACCCGGATGAGCACAGCAGCCCGTCTTCCGTGGACAACACCCGATTCCTGAGGGCCGAGATGGAGGACTTATTCAACCAACTTCTCCAACTAAATGTGGGGGTCCAGGCTCCGCGCTTAGTGGTACCGGCAGAGAGTTCCCAGACATCGGAGACCTCACCGGAGGAACCAGCGGGACCTGTCGCGGAAAGTGAACTCGCACCGGTTGGTGAGTCCGCCGATCCTGCCCCGCTAGCAGAGGGTGTGTTAGTGGGCCCCGTTGCAGCGCCCCCTTCCCCTGGGACTCATAAGCTCCAACGTCTGTTGCCCTGGGAGGAAGCTACGGGCATGGAACATCGTATGAAGGCCCCGATCACACCAATCACCCTGTCCTGCGAGGCCCGCGCGGAGCGCACGGTATACCGCTGGGTGAACCCAGGGTCTGACCTCATGGGATTCCCCGGGGTGCAGACACGAGAAGGGGAGATGGTGCAGGCCCTGAGCTGGGAGGCATATCAGGCCCAGCTGGAGCAGCGGTGGAAGGAGGAGCACCAGGCCGGGATGGAGGCGTACCATCAGAAAGACCTAGCAGTTAAGGACCGGGCCCGCAAGGACCCCACCGCTCACCAGGCCCCGCGCAGGCAGGGCATCGTCACCACCTTTAAGCTCCGAGGAGGCTGGGGCTTTATTAAAGAACCGGGGCTATACGCGGAGGTCTTTGTTAACCGCCGGGACGTGGAGTCGCACCTCAGAGAGGGTCACCCCGATCGAGACCTCTACCCGGGGGACAGCGTCACCTATACCAGACATTTTGGGGAGAAGGGGTGGTTTGCTTTGAACGTCCACAAGGAGAAACCGTCCCCTGTAGCCAAGGTGCCGCCTTGTGGCCGACCCGTGACCACTACCCAGACCACCGTGGTCACCCCCACCGGTACACTAGTGAAGACCATGACCTGCAGTATTGCCACCACCACCACTGTAGTGGCCAAGGAGGCGCCTCCTCGAGTGACCGGTGTTCCTGCTGTGCCAGCACAGAGAGAAGTGGGGACACAGACCTTTATTACCGCACACGATCTGGTTGTGCAACAGACCCGAACCCATGGGGTGTACCTGGCAGCGGGAGTGGACCTGGAACCTGGGCTGCAGGGGTTCACCCGCCAGGTGGCGCCTCGTGGGGGATTCTGAAAAAGAGTAAGCATGATTGCTTTAAAAATGTAAATAGTTCTCTCTTTGTTTAACTGTTTGTTTACTGTTTGCTGCTAAACCTGTTCAGGGTTAATTCCTTATGGATCCCTTTGTTGACCCGGGATCCTTGTTGATTTGTTTACTTTTCTTCAAGTTTGCACAAGATTGAAAGAACTGCAGTAATCATGGACCGTGCATGATACAAACTTTTTCCTGTATATAGTTGCACCTTATTAAAGGCGCTCCCTACTGGTTTTACTTAAAGAAGGACTCTTTGTGAAGATACCGCACTGGAACCTTTGCTGAGTATAGACTGGTAGCTCGAGAAGATACGCTACCTCACAGAGACTTGGTCCCCTCTTAAAGGGGATGTTCATTTGTTGCGCTTAAACCGTGATATTGCTTTAAGACCGGAAGCAATAATGTCTTGACCAAAGGAAATGATGATAATGTTTATATGAGAAAAGTTATATGTGTTTAATTAGTTAAATGTGAAGAAATACTGATGATGTGCTCTGAGAAGTAAAAGGTGAAAGATAGAAGAAGGATGCAGTGGACCCGTAGGGATAGATGTGGAGTCCAGCATGCATGATAGAAAGAAAGATAATGAGAAGGCTTAATGTTCAGAAGAAAATGCTTGATAATGTTGATAGATAGTTAGGATAGAAGGTAAACCCTGAGTCCTCATAGGAGTCATGTAGAGATGGCTCAGTGCTCTTAAACTGAAAGTAATGTTATGTTCTATACTGTGTATAGAAGTTGAAGAGGCAGTAGGCCCTGGCTGAATGGGGCGGTCCTGTAACAGAAAGGAGAGGCAGTAGGTCTGGTGCCGATAGGACAGGCGGTCCTGCAGATTCAAAAAAGGAGAATTAAAAAAGTTAATTTACCTTATAATGTGATTATAGGAAGGTCTTTGGTGGATACAGAGTGTATGTCCTTAAAGGCAATGTTAAATTATTGTTCAACAATTTTTGCACTTAGTAGAATACCCGGTTGGGTAACAGGAGTTATTTATAGCCTGTAATTTATAATGTTTAACCATGTTTTGTAACGTTCAAGTGTCCTCACCTCCCATAAAGGGAAGCTTGTTCAAGTATACTTATTGTTATTGCACTCAACCAAACTGTATGTCTTTTTGCTAAACTTGTATTGTTGTTTTCTTCCCAGTCCCGGAGTACTGTGTTTAACCAGGGGGGAGTGCAGCGCCCCAGAGTCCTGGTCGTTGCAGTACTGTGGCTCCGCCACTATGGGGAGCTATGGTGCGTCCGATGGCACTGAAGGAGTTCATCTGATCAGGTATCACAGACACCAATACATTTCACAGCCGGGCCTCCGGGGGGAGCTAAGGGTGCTATTCATTAGGCCACTCCCCACCATAGGGGGTAAACTGGGGGTCAGGCAGGAAGTTAGATCAGAAAGCTGACTGGGTTGGAACCAGGCAACACCTTGTGGCAGAGGGTGTTGTAGGGGAAGATACAGTAGGGTCTCTGTCAGGGGTGGGATCCTGACAGAGGCTTGGCAACAAGAACGAACGTAACGGGACCGTGCCTGCTCCGGGTAGCGGCGGTGCCCAAGAAAGGATTAGAAGAGAGATAGATTGTGCTGAGTGAGAAACGGGATCACGCAAAGGAGAAATACCAGTAGGAGTCGTGCTGTAAGACCGAAGCAACATCCTACTGAGGCGCACTACCGGTGGCTGGAACGCCGAGGGAGTAGAATAACATTCAGCTTCAAGCAATACTCCAAACAGCGGCAGGACAGTCAGTCTCAGGCGGGCTGTCTAACTCAAATCACCTATGAAGTCTTGGGAGGCAATTGTGGGAGAGGGGCGTCTCTAGGGTCCCGGAAGAACTCCAGGCCTACCCGTCAAACGGGTGCCGTTCCTACCCGAACCTCAGGGAGGGACGGAGGATTAGCAGAACATCATCTAGTCGAGTTGTGAGGGAACATCAGAAACAGACACAACAGTTGTGGGGTACTTTCCGTAAGCACAGCAGGGAAGGACTACAACACATAGCGCTAGGGGGAAGGCACAGATTTCCTCCTGTGAAGAGAACTCTGGAGGTGTCATTGGACCGGCTGGACTTGCGCAGCCTGGTGAGCCGTATTCTGGATTGAGGACCCAGAGATCTTCAGTAAAGAGGTAAAGAGACTGCAACCTGGTGTCCTCATTATTTATCGCGACCTGCACCCCACAACTGCACCGTTACAACACCACTTATTGCACCGGACGTCCCCCACTGACAGACAGGGCCACGGACCGGGTCTAGCCACCGTGACAACCCCAGGACTGAGATCCCAGAGGCCCGGCTCCGGGTACCCCTCGGCCCTGCGGCGGTGTGGGGGCGCTCCATCTGCAGCGCCCCAGAGTCCTGGTCGTTGCAGTACTGTGGCTCCGCCACTATGGGGAGCTATGGTACGTCTGATTGCACTAAAGGAGTTTCTCTGACCAGGTAACACCTCACTACACTTCACACTCCGGCCACCAGGGGGGGTGGTCCTATCTAGTAGGCCACTCCTCACACTCTGGTAAAACTGGGGGTTGGACAGGAAGACAGGGAGAAGTAGCTGGGAAGAGCTAGTGAGAGGACCTGTCAGGGATGGGATCCTGGCAGACTCCTCAGAGCAGAACTAACCAGTGCACAACGGGAATACAGTAAAGAGGAATTAGGACCAGAAGGAGTCGTGCTGTTAGACCGAGGCAACATCCTTCTGAGGCGCAAACAGTCGGTGGCCGGAACGCCGAGCAAGTAAGAGACTTTAAGTACTACTGCAAACCACGGCAGGACAGCCAATTAAAGGTTGGCTGTCTCACTTAACACCTAAGCAGACAACGGAGGCAGCTGTGGGAGAGGGGCGACTCTAGGGTCCCGGAAGAACTCCAGGCCTACCCCGTCATACGGGTGCGTCCTACCATATCACCTGGGGGACGGAGAGAACGAACATCAGAGACAGACAGAAGCAGTTGTGAGGACTACCCCGGGAGCTCAGCAGGGAAGGACTACAACACCCAGCGCTAGAAGGTAGACACTGATTCCCACCTGTAAAGAGAACTCCTGATGTGTCTTTGGACCGGCCGGTCTCAGACAGCCCTTTTGACAGCGCTCTGGACTGAGGACTCTAAAACCTTCAGTAAAGAGGTAAAGAGACTGCAACCTGGTGTCCTCATTATTTACCACTACAACACCACCACCACCATCATCCATCATATCTACACTGTGCGCCCTTCGGCAGGGTCACGGACCAGGGCCTAGCCACCGTGACAACCACAGAGCAGAGACTCAGAGGCCCGGTACCGGGTACCCCTCGGCCCTGCGGCAGTGGGGGCGTTGCAACTTGGCGTCACGAACAGGATCTACTTAAGCCTGAAAAATCAGGTCATGTGTGCCTTGGAACTGTGATTTATTGTGCTTGGACTGTGTATTGCCATTTACCGCCAAAATTCGCCATTGCCGCGCACGGAGGGAGGAGCCTTAGCTTCGTGGGCGGAACTGGCCAAAAGAAGCGTGGAACGGAAAGCGCGGTAAGGCGCCAATCCCGGAAGAGGAACTCCGACCTCCAGCAGGTTAGTGGGAGGAAGGGACAGCCATGTCCGAGTCGGGAGGAGAGGAGGTGGCGGCCGCAGCCGCGGACGCAGGGGCTGCTCCGGTCCCCGCAGCGGGCGAAGCCGCGGCCCTAATACCACCACCGGTTGCCGCAGAACCCGCTGTTCCCCTCAGCCACTCGGACACTGCCGCTAACACAAAAGCCATAATGCCCTTCTCTATGCCGTACCTGCCCGGAGCGGCCTGGCTCCCACGATACTCTGGGGAGTCGCATACATTCACTGACTTTAAGGAAGGGCTCTGCAGCGTGCTCGAGTTCTATCCCCTGACAGAGCCGCAGAAGGTTCATATGATAACTGGCCAACTCTTTGGGGCGGCTCTGAGAGAATTGAAGTCCTGGCCCGCCGAGGATAAGGGAACTGCACAGCAGATTTTTGCAAAGCTTAAAGCCACCTTCGATACTCGCACTGCTACAGAAATTAGACTGACTTTCTATGGATGCAAACAGAGACCGCAGGATAGCTTACGGGACTATGCCCTTAATCTCCAGGAGGCGATGCGGGCCATTAAGCAGAGTGACCCCGGCAGCATGCAGGATGAGGATAAACTCCTGAAGGAGCGGTTCATTGAGGGGCTCCTGTGCAGTCACCAGCGGGGCCAATTGCACTTCCTGGCCATGCAAAATCCAGACTTGACTTTTGCGCAATTCAAAGATAAGGCTATCCAGGCATTGCAGGAGCGACAGCCCAGCTGCGCAGTACCACCCAGGCGCCCCGCTCTCACATACCACCAGGAGGTGGCATCGGATACCCCAGTTGCCGCGGAGGCCGACGCCCAGAGCTTCGAGGACGACTCCCCTGCAGGACTCCGTCTTCAGATGCAGGAGCTGACCAAGAGCGTTGCTGCCCTAGCCCGGACGGTGCAGTCCCTACAGGAGGCCCCCAAGGAAAAGATCCGGCTAGCCTCCAGACCAGAAGATGTCCCCTGGACGCGACAGAAGAGGACCCCACCGACCAGAGGCCGGGACAGCGATCGCTTCCATCAGGACGGACGACCCATCTGCCGCCGCTGTCACCAGGTGGGCCACCTTGCAAGGTACTGTCCTTTAAATGAGCAATCCCTGGGGCAAAGGGCCAACCCCCAGGAGTAGGACGGTCAGGCCCGCAGCATTGGAGAACCAAGTATATTGGAGGACGACCAGTTCTCCCTGTAGTGGTTGATGGAATCCCCTTGAACGCTTTGCTGGACACCGGTTCTCAGGTGACGACTATACCTTACGTGCTTTATAAACGGTATTGGGAGGACACTGATATTACTCGTGGCCCTGACGATGATTTCACCATAATAGCCAGTAATGGTCAGCCGTTGCCACAAGTGGGGTATAAGGAGGTCACCATCAAGGTGGGGCGGGTGGAATTGAAAGCCCAAGGGATTGTGATTGTTGATATTGATCGTCGAGAATGTAATCCCATGATGACTCTTGGTACTAATGTTATAGAAAATTGTCTTGCAGAAGTTATTGTTTTGTTGCAACAGGTGGCAGAAACCGCTGGCCACAGTGAGCAACGTGCCCTGCAGAAGGAAATCAGAGCTCTGATGCAGAGACAGCAGGTAGAGCTGACTGGTGGTGAGATTGGTCGTGTCACTGTGAGTGATTCAAACCCCATCGCGATACCCCCCAGGAGTGAAATGTTAATATGGTGTCGGGCAGCCATAGGCCTCAGGGGAAAGGACTACCAGGCCTTTGTAGAACCCGTATATTCAGACAATAGGCCTACTATTCTGACAGCCCGGGGGGTGGTCGACGTTCGCCAGGGGAGAGTGCCCGTACGTGTCCTCAATTGTGGGGAGGAAGAGGTTCACCTCACCAAGTATACCACGCTCGCCAAACTGTTCACTGTCAATAATAGTGTGATACAGACACCTGAACCCTTGGTCCCGTCAAACGTGGCGGAGAACAAAGGTTCTGCAGAACACTCGAAAGACTGGTGTCGGGAATTGCATGTGGGCACTGACTCTACCCCATCCCATCAAAAACAGGGGGCCTACAGGGTGGTACACGAGTATGAGCAGGTATTCAGCAAACACCCCTTAGATTTTGGGCAGGTGAAGGGGATCCAACATCATATCCCCACGGGAGATCACCGACCCATAAAAGAGAGATATCGCCCTGTACCCCCAGCTCATTATCAGTGTGCCAAGGACATGTTGCGGGAAATGAAGGAGGCTGGGGTGGTGAGAGACAGCTGTAGCCCCTGGGCAGCTCCGTTAGTCCTTGTTAAAAAGAAAGATGGTACAATGAGGATGTGTGTTGATTATAGGCAGTTGAATCGCATTACACATAAAGACGCATACCCACTGCCCAGGATAGAGGAGTCTCTGGCTGCCTTAAAATCTGCTAACTACTTCTCTACCTTAGATCTCACCAGTGGGTACTGGCAGGTTCCTGTGGCAGAGGCGGACAAAGAGAAGACGGCCTTCACGACCCCGATGGGTCTCTGCGAATTCAACTACATGCCCTTCGGATTGTGCAATGCTCCCGGGACGTTCCAGAGGATGATGGAGTGCTGCCTGGGACACATGAACTTTGAAACCGTGCTGCTGTATTTGGATGATGTCATTATCTTCTCTAAGACCTACGAAGACAATTTGAAGCACCTGGCCGAGGTGTTTGAAGCCCTGCCCAACTTCGGCTTAAAGGTGAAACCGTCCAAGTGTCATCTGCTGAAACCTAAAGTGCAGTACCTGGGCCATGTGGTGAGCGCTGAAGGAGTGGCCCCAGACCCTGACAAGGTCACAGTGATCAAGGACTGGCCAAAGCCTAGTGACCTCCACGAAGTCCGGCAGTTCCTCGGGTTGGTAGGCTACTACCGGAGGTTCATTAAGGACTTCACCAAGAAGGCCGCACCCTTGCAAAAGCTGTTGGTGGGCCAACCAAAGAAGACCAAGGGGAGGAACACCCCCTTTGATTGGAACGAGGAGCTGGAGGAATCCTTCACCTGTTTGAAGTCGGCACTGACGGGAGAAGAGGTACTGGCTTACCCCGAATACGATCAACCGTTTGTGCTGTACACAGATGCCAGCAATGTGGGATTAGGAGCCGTGCTGTCCCAGGTCCAGAAAGGCAAAGAAAGGGTGATCGCTTACGCCAGCAGGAAACTCCGTCCCACGGAAAGGAACCCTGACAACTACAGTTCCTTTAAGCTGGAATTCCTTGCCATCGTCTGGGCAGTGACAGAGAGGTTCAAACACTACCTGGCCTCCGCGAAATTCACCATCTTTACGGATAACAATCCACTAACGCATCTGGATACTGCCAAACTCGGGGCCTTGGAACAGCGATGGATGGCCCGGCTGTCCAACTACGATTTCACCATCAAGTACCGGGCAGGACACAAGAATGCCAATGCCGATGCCTTGTCCCGAATGCCCAATTTGCCAGAAACGGGAGAAGACCCGGAGGCACTTGAAGAGGTGGAGCTGCCTGCATTCCATTGCCCCAAAGCCACTCAGAACTCTCATCATGTGAAGAACAGGCACAGGAACCAACCAGATGCCACGCTGAATCCCCTGTCTCATCACGGGTGGGCAGAAACCCAGGATGGTGACCCCGCGGTCCGTCGGGTGAAAGAGCTCTTGACGCAGGCAGGGTTGCATCCCGGCCCAGATGATCCACAGGAAACCCAACAGCTGTGGAAGGGGAGAAGCAAACTGTTTATCCATGATGGCAAGCTGTGCAGGAGGAGCATCGACCCACGTACTCATGAATTGGTGTGGCAGATAGTGGTGCCAAGGCGAGATGTGCCCATGGTTCTGGGAGCCTACCATGATGGAGCCGGACACTTCGGATGGAGGAAGCTAGAGAGGCTACTCCGAGGGAGGTTCTATTGGATTGGCATGAAGAGAGCCATTGAGAAGTGGTGCCGGGAGTGCGGTCCATGTAGCCTACGCAGGAAGGACCGAGGTAGCCAAGGGGCTCCCCTGCAGCCTATCATCACCAAACGGCCGCTCGAACTGGTCGCGCTGGATCATGTGAAGTTGACACCTAGCCGGTCAGGCTATATCTACGCTCTTACCATCGTAGATCACTACTCCAGATTTTTGGTGGTTGTACCTGTTAAGGATCTAACGGCCAGGACTGCCGCCAAGGCCTTCCAGCAGTACTTTTGTAGGCCCCATGGCTACCCGGAGAAGGTACTGACCGATCAGGGACCAGCATTCGAAGCCGAAGTGTTCCAAGAGTTCTGCCAACTGTACGGGTGTAAGAAGATCCGAACCACGCCGTACCATCCTCAAACCAATGGGATGTGCGAAAAGATGAACCAGGTGGTGATCGACTTATTGAAGACCTTGCCCGTAGAGGAACGGAACCTGTGGCCGACGAAGTTGCCTGATTTGGTGGATATCTACAATCACATCCCAGTAAATTCCACCAACTGTACTCCAGCGTACCTAATGAGGGGAAGGCCTAGCCAGTTACCCGTTGATCTGGACATGGGGGTCCTAGTCCCCGAAGATACCTCGCCGGAGGCAGATTGGGATGCAGAAAGGCAGCGAAGGTACCGCGAAGTACAGGAGTGTGTAGAAAGAAGTCTCGCCCAGGCTAGGCAGAAACAAGAAAGGGACTACAACCAACACGCTCCTGCGATTCCCCTGTCACCTGGTGAGCAAGTACTTAAACGAAAGAGGAGATTACACAAGCTCGATGACCAATGGGAAGCGGAACCGTATACCATCCTGCCATCCGATTTCGACAACACGAAGGTCTGTCTCATCAGCAAGGACAGAGGGGAGACCTCGACAGCGGTATCCAGGGATCACCTTAAGGTCTGCCCCGATAAGTTGAGAGAGAGGGACACGGCCCCAGAAATCTCCCCTCCGGTGGAAAAGGAGAAGATGATCCATACCGTCTTTGGTGACTTTCCCCAGTCCTGGACTCAGATAAATCAAGCCATCGTGGTACCTGTTCTAATGTTTCAACAGCCGGACCCACCAGAAACAATGGTGGTACCAGATCATTCGGTCCCGCAACCTCAACAAGCCTTACCTGAAGATGCCATGCCAACCGTTGAACCGGCAAATCCTCCCTCTGCTATCGGTGAATCTGCTGTACCCACTGTTGATAGCAGCAGCTCTGAGAGCCCCAACCTGCCAGTGCTACCCAGACTCACTAGAAGTGTAGCTAGAAGACAGTGCACTACACCAGTGGTAGCAAGCATAGCGGGCCCTGTTAGGCCAATAGCAACCCCTGCGCTGCGAAGGTCCACACGCAGCACTCAAAATCAAACTCCCCTCCGCTACAAAACTTGGAGGTATTAATAAGGGCTGCTATTTAGTTGAGAATGTTTGTGTGTATATCTTTTGTTACAGGTTTTAAAATGGACAATAGAGTAATGGACGGTGAATTGCTCAAAAACTTTCAAAAAGGGGGACCCCTTTGTTTATCCGGGGTCCCCGCTGTTTCAACCACTGAACTGAGAGTCATAAACTGTGCATGACCTAACTTTCGCAACGTTCAAGAGTTCTCACCTCCCATAAAGGGAAGCACTGTTATGTTTAATTGTTATGCCATTTCAAAAATTTTGTGTGTTTCCTGTTAACATGTATTGTTGTTCTTGTTTTCCCAGTCCGGGAGTACTGGATTTAACCGGGGGGGAGTGCAGCGCCCCAGAGTCCTGGTCGTTGCAGTACTGTGGCTCCGCCACTATGGGGAGCTATGGTACGTCTGATTGCACTAAAGGAGTTTCTCTGACCAGGTAACACCTCACTACACTTCACACTCCGGCCACCAGGGGGGGTGGTCCTATCTAGTAGGCCACTCCTCACACTCTGGTAAAACTGGGGGTTGGACAGGAAGACAGGGAGAAGTAGCTGGGAAGAGCTAGTGAGAGGACCTGTCAGGGATGGGATCCTGGCAGACTCCTCAGAGCAGAACTAACCAGTGCACAACGGGAATACAGTAAAGAGGAATTAGGACCAGAAGGAGTCGTGCTGTTAGACCGAGGCAACATCCTTCTGAGGCGCAAACAGTCGGTGGCCGGAACGCCGAGCAAGTAAGAGACTTTAAGTACTACTGCAAACCACGGCAGGACAGCCAATTAAAAGTTGGCTGTCTCACTTAACACCTAAGCAGACAACGGAGGCAGCTGTGGGAGAGGGGCGACTCTAGGGTCCCGGAAGAACTCCAGGCCTACCCCGTCATACGGGTGCGTCCTACCATATCACCTGGGGGACGGAGAGAACGAACATCAGAGACAGACAGAAGCAGTTGTGAGGACTACCCCGGGAGCTCAGCAGGGAAGGACTACAACACCCAGCGCTAGAAGGTAGACACTGATTCCCACCTGTAAAGAGAACTCCTGATGTGTCTTTGGACCGGCCGGTCTCAGACAGCCCTGTTGACAGCGCTCTGGACTGAGGACTCTAAAACCTTCAGTAAAGAGGTAAAGAGACTGCAACCTGGTGTCCTCATTATTTACCACTACAACACCACCACCACCATCATCCATCATATCTACACTGTGCGCCCCTCGGCAGGGTCACGGACCGGGGCCTAGCCACCGTGACAACCCCAGAGCAGAGACTCAGAGGCCTGGTACCGGGTACCCCTCGGCCCTGCGGCAGTGGGGGCGTTGCATATCCCTGTGCGGGCTCTGCTGTATATACCCCTGTGCGGGCTGTGCTCTATATACCCCTGTGCGGGCTGTGCTCTATATACCCCTGTGCGGGCTCTGCTGTATATATCCCTGTGCGAGCTGTGCTGTATATATCCCTGTGCGGGCTGTGCTGTATATACCCCTGTGCGGGCTGTGCTGTATATACCCCTGTGCGGGCTCTGCTGTATATATCCCTGTGCGGGCTGTGCTGTATATATCTCTGTGCGGGCTGTGCTCTATATACCCCTGTGCGGGCTCTGCTGTATATATCCCTGTGCGGGCTGTGCTGTATATATCCCTGTGTGGGCTGTGCTGTATATACCCCTGTGCGGGCTGTGCTGTATATACCCCTGTGCGGGCTCTGCTGTATATATCCCTGTGCGGGCTGTGCTGTATATATCTCTGTGCGGGCTGTGCTCTATATACCCCTGTGCGGGCTGTGTTCTATATACCCCTGTGCGGGCTCTGCTGTATATATCCCTGTGCGGGCTCTGCTGTATATATCCCTGTGCGGGCTCTGCTGTATATATCCCTGTGCTGGATATACCACTGTGCGGGCTGTGCTGGATATACCACTGTGCGGGCTGTGCTGGATATACCACTGTGAGGGCTGTGCTGGATATACCACTGTGCTGGCTGTGCTGGATATACCACTGTGCGGGCTGTGCTGGATATACCGCTGTGCTTGATATACCACTGTGCGGGCTCTGCTGGATATACCACTGTGCGGGCTGTGCTGGATATACCACTGTGCGGGCTGTGCTGGATATACCACTGTGCGGGCTGTGCTGTATATACCACTGTGCTGGATATACCACTGTGCGGGCTGTGCTGGCACCCAACACCATGTTGCAGTGCAGGAGATTCCTGCGACAGTCCAAGGCGTATCTAGGGGAAGGTGGGGGGGGGGGCGGGGGTGAGGGGGGTTTGAGGCGGGGGGACCCGGGGTGGGGGGGCCCCATTTGGAAGTTCGCACCGGGGCCCATAACTTTGTAGTTACGCCACTGCCTGTAGGAGTCGTGCCCCGAGATCGGCAACATCCTACTGAGGCGCGTAGCCGGTGGCCGGAACGCCGAGGAAGTATTGGGCTCTACGCATTACTTCAAACCAACGGCAGGGCAGTTAATTTTAGGTTGGCTGCCTCACCTAAATCACCTAATGAAGACAACAGAGGCAATAGTGGGAGAGGGGCATCTCTAGGGTCCCTATAAAATAACTCCAGGCCTACCCCGTCATACGGGTGCGTCCTATCCATATCATCTGGGGGACGGAGAGAAAGAACAGAAACATACACGACAGTTGTGAGGACTATCCCGTGGTGCTCAGCAGGGAAGTACTACAACACCCAGGCGCTAGTAGGTAGGCACTGATTTCCACCTGCAAAGGGAACTCTGGATGTGCCTTCGGACCGGCCGGTCTCAGCCAGCCCTGTTAGCAGTGCTCTGGATTGCGGATGCCGAAGCCTTCAGTAAAGAGGTAAAGAGACTGCAACCCTGTGTCCTCGTTATTTACTGCGACCTACACCACCACAAACACCTTTTATTGGGCGCCCCTTAGCAGGACCACGGACCGGGTCGGGCCACCGTGACATCCTCAGAACCGAGAGACCCGGATCCGAGTACCCCGCTGTCCTCCGTTTTGGGGGCCGCTCCACCTTGGTGTCACGAACAGGATCTACTTAAGCCTGAAGAATCAGGTCATGTGTGCCTTGGAACTGTGACTAAATTGTGCTTGAACCGTGATTTATTGCAAAGACTGCCGCCAAAAGTTCCCGCCAAAACTGCTGCCATTACAGCGCAACGCGGAGCGCAGGAGAAGAAGAAGGGCATGGATTTGTGGGCGTGGACAAACTGAAGAGCGCGAAGAACAATGGCCGCCCAGTCTAAATATTTCTGTATTTTGAGGACGTGTCCGTCAGCAGCCGAGATCCGCCTCCTGATCCTCAATGGAGGGCGGAGACAAAGAAAGCGAAACCGCCCACGGAGGAGAGAGCGGGAAAAAGACCAGGAAGTGAGCCACGTGGAGGACGCCATGGCCAGTCGCTCAGATCCAGAATGCGGGGTTGAAGCAGAGGACTCCCCCAGCTACCCAGAAGAGCACAGCAGCCAGATCTCCACGATTGGAACCGGTCTCCTGCAGATCGAGATGGAGGAATTGATTGAGCAGCTTCTCCAACTGTGGGTGGAAACCAAGGCCTCATCCCAGGAGATGCCAGTAGAGGATTTTGTGAACCGACGAGATGTGGAGTCCCACCTCAGAGAAGGCCACCCGGACCGGGATCTTTACCCGGGAGACATAGTCACCTATACCAGGCACTTCGAGGAGAAGGGCTGGTTCGCGCTGAACGTGCACAAACAGCAAAGCCTAGTAACACCTACAACCGAAGCACCAAGGAAAGTGTCTCCCATGGCAGTGGCGCCCCCTCGTGGTCAGGCTACGGTTACTACAAAGACCACCGTTGCTACCCCGACGTGCACCATCGTCAAGACTACGACCTGCACTGTTGCCACCACCGCCACTATGGTGGCTAGAGAACTGACCGCGGTGATGGCTAGTGCCCAGGCCATCTCAGGATCCAAAACTGTGGGTACCCAGACCCCTGTCTGGAGTGAGGGAGCTCCTGGTACAACACCTGGTAGCCGCAGGTATCTGAGCGGATGGCCTCGCCCATTGCTACCTGTGGAGCTACGGCCACCAGAGCAAGAGTAAACCTCGGAGCCATGAAACTGTATATAGTTCGTTAAAACTGCTTTTCCTGTTTTTGCTGCTAAAACCCAACCGGGGTTAGTCCTTAACCCCTTCACCCCGAAGCCTGTTTTCACCTAAGTGACAGGGCCAATTTTTACAATTCTGACCACTGTCACTTTATGAGGTCATAACTCTGAAACGCTTCAACGGATCCTGGTAATTCTGACATTGTTTTCTCGTGACATATTGTACTTCATGATAGTGGTAAAACTTCTTCGATATGACTTGCATTTATTTGTGAAAAAAACAAAAATTTGTCAAAAATTATGAAAATTTAGCAATTTTCAAACTTTTAGTTTTTTATGCCCTTAAATTAGAGAGTTATATCACATAATATAGTTAATAAACAACATTTCCCACATGTCTGCTTTACATCAGCACAATTTTGGAAACATAATTTTTTTTTTGTTAGGGAGTTATAAGGGTTAAAAGTTGACCAGCGATTTCTCATTTTTGCAACAAAATTTGCAAAACCATTTTTTTTACGGACCACCTCACACTTGAAGTGACTTTGAGAGGTCTATATGACAGAAAATGCCCAAAAGTGACACCATTCTAAAAACTGAACCCCTCAAGGTACTCAAAACCACATTCAAAAAGATTATTAACCCCTCAGGTGCTTCACAGGAATTTTTGGAATGTTTAAAAAAAATTTAACATTTAACTTTTTTTCACAAAATTTTTACTTCAGATCCAATTTTTTTTTATTTTACCAAGGGTAACAGGTAGTGTTGAGCATTCCGATACCGCAAGTATCGGGTATCGGCCGATACTTGCCGGTATCGGAATTCCGATAACGAGATCCGATACTTTTGTTGTATCGGGAATCGGTATCGGGATTAATATAAATGTGTAAAAGAAAGAATTAAAATAAAAAATAGGGATATACTCACCTCTCCGGCGGCCCCTGGACTTTACCACCGTAACCGGGAGCCGTTGTACCTAAGAATGCGCGCTTGAAGGGCCTTAGATGAGGTCACTGCGCTCTGATTGGTCCGTAGCGGTCGCGTGACCGCTACACGACCAATCACAAAGCAGTGACGTCACCTAAGGTCTTTCAAGCGCTTGAAAGACCTTAGGTGACGTCACTGCTTTGTGATTGGTCGCGTAGCGGTCACGCGACCTCTACGCAACCAATCAGAAGCTGCGGACATCTTCTAAGGTATTTCAAGCGCTTGAAAGACCTTAGGTGACGTCACTGCTTTGTGATTGGTCGCGTAGCGGTCACGCGACCGCTACGCGACCAATCAGAAGCTGCGGACATCTTCTAAGGTATTTCCAGCGCTTGAAAGACCTTAGGTGACGTCACTGCTTTGTGATTGGTCGCGTAGCGGTCACGCGACCGCTACGGACCAATCAGAGCGCAGTGACCTCATCTAAGGCCCTTCAAGCGCGCATTCTTAGGTACAATGGCTCCCGATTACGGCGGTAAAGTCCAGGCTGCGTCGGAGGGTGAGTATATCCCTATTTTTTATTTTAATTCTTTCTTTTACACATTGATATGGATCCCAGGGCCTGAAGGAGAGTTTCCTCTCCTTCAGACCCTGGGAACCATACAGGATACCGTCCGATACTTGGTGTCCCATTGACTTGTATTGGTATCGGGTATCGGATTAGGTCCGATACTTTGCCGGTATCGGCCGATACTTTCCGATACCGATACTTTCAAGTATCGGACGGTATCGCTCAACACTAGTAACAGGAGAAATTGGACCACAAAAGTCGTTGTACAATTTGTCCTGAGTACGCCGATACCCACACATGTTGGGGTAAACCATTGATTGGGCACATGGCAGAGCTCGGAATGGAAGGAGCGCCATTTGACTTTTCAATGCAAGATTTGCTGGAATTGAGATCGGAACCCATGTCGCGATTGGAGAGCCCCTGACGTGCCTAAACAGTGGAAACCCCCACAAGTGACACCATTTTGGAAAGTAGACCCTCTAAGGAACTAATCTAGATGTGTGGTGAGCACTTTGAACCTCCAAGTGCTTCACAGAAGTTTATAATGTAGAGCCGTAAAAAAAATATATTAATTTTCACAAAAAATGATCTTTTTGCCCCAAATTTTTTATTTTCCCAAGGGTAAGAGAAGAAATTGGACCCCAAAAGTTGTTGTGCAATTTGTCCTGAGTACGCTGATACTTCATATATGGGGATAAACCACTGTTTGAGCGCATGGCAGAGCTCGGAAGGGAAGGAGCGCCGTTTGACTTTTCAATGCAAAATTGGCTGGAATTGAGATCGGAACCCATGTCGCGTTTGGAGAGCCCCTGATGTGCCTAAACAGTGGAAACCCCCCACAATGGACCCCATTTTGGAAAGAAGACCCCCAAAGGAACTTATCTAGATGTGTAGTGAGCACTTTTAACCCCCAATTGTTTCATTAAAGTTTAGAATGTATCGCTGTGAAAATTAAAAAATAATTTTTTCTTTCCACAAAATGATGTTTCAGCTTGCAATTTTTTTTTCCCCAAGGGTAACAGGAAAAATTGGACCACAAAAGTTATTGTCCAATTTGTCCTGAGTACGCTGATATCCCATACATGGGGGGAACCACTGTTTGGGCGCACGGCAGAGCTTGGAAGGGAAGGAGCGCCATTTGAAATGCAGACTTAGATGGATTGGTCTGCAGGCATCATGTTGCATTTGCAGAGCCCCTGATGTACCTAAACAGTAGAAACTCCCCACAAGTGACCCCATATTGGAAACTAGATATTCCCCCAAGGAACTTATCTAGATGTGTTGTGAGAACTTTGAACCAACATGTGTTTCACTACAGTTTATAACGCAGAGCCGTGAAAATAAAAAATATTTTTTTTTCCACGAAAATGATATTTTAGCCCCCACGTTTTTATTTTCCCAAAGGTAACAGGAGAAATTGGACCACAAAAGTTGTTGTCCAATTTGTCCTGAGTACGCTGATACCCCATATATGGGGGGGAACCACTGTTTGGGCGCACGGCAGAGCACGGAAGGGAAGGAGCGCCGTTTGAAATGCAGACTTAGATGGATTGGTCTGCAAGCATCATGTTGCATTTGCAGAGCCCCTGATGTACCTAAACAGTAGAAACCCCCCACAAGTGACCCCATATTGGAAACTAGATATTCCCCCAAGGAACTTATCTAGATGTGTTGTGAGAACTTTGAACCAACAAGTGTTTCAACTACAGTTTATAACACAGAGCCGTGAAAATAAAAAATATATTTATTTCCACGAAAATGATATTTTAGCCCCCACGTTTTTATTTTCCCAAGGGTAACAGGACAAATTGGACCCCAAAAGTTGTTGTCCTATTTGTCCTGAGAACGCTGATACCCCATATGTTGGGGGGACCACTGTTTCGGCGCACAGGAGAACTCGGAAGGGAAGGAGCACTATTTTAGTTTTTCAAAGAAGAATTGGCTGGAATTGAGATCGGACGCCATGTCGCGTTTGGAGAGCCCCTGATGTGCCTAAACAGTGGAAACTCCCCAATTCTAACTGAAACCCTAACCCCAACTCTAACCCCAGCCCTAGCCCTAAAGCCAACCCTAACCCTAACCCTAGCCTAACTCTAGCCCTAACCCTAGCCTAACTCTAGCCCTAACCCTAGCCCTAACCCTAACCCTAATGGGAAAATGGAAATAAATACATTTTTTTAAATTTTATTATTTTTCCCCTAACTAAGGGGGTGATGAAGGGGGGTTTGATTTACTTTTATAGTGTTTTTTTGGCAGATTTTTATGGTTGGCAGCCATCACACACTAAAAGATGCTTTTTATTGCAAAAAGTAGTTTTTGCATCACCACGTTTTGAGAGCTATAATTTATCCATATTATGGCCCACAGAGTCATGTGAGATCGTGTTTTTTGCGGGACGAGTTGACGTTTTTATTGGTACCATTTTCGGGCACATGACATTTTTTGATCGCTTTTTATTCCGATTTTTGGGAGGCGGAATGAACAAAAACCAGCAATTCCTGAAATTCTTTTAGGGGAGGCGTTGATACCGTTCCATGTGTGGTAAAATTGATAAAGCAGCTTTATTCTTCAGGTCAGTACGATTACAGCGATACCTCATTCATGTAATTTTTTTATGTTTTGGCGCTTTTACACAATAAAAACTATTTTATATAAAAAATAATTGTTTTTGAATCGCTTTATTCTGAGAGCTATAACTTTCTTATTTTTCTGCTGATGATGCTGTATGGCAGCTTTTTTTTTGCGGGACAAGATGATGCTTTCAGCGGTACCATGGTTATTTATATCCGTCTTTTTGATCGCGTGTTATTCCACTTTTTGTTCGCCTGTATGATAATAAAGCGTTTTTTGCCTTGTTTTTTTTTTTTTTTTTTTCGCGGTGTTCACTGAAGGGGTTAACTAGTGGGATAGTTTTATAGAACGGGTCGTTACGGACGCGGCGATACCAAATATGTGTACTTTTATTGTTTTTTTTACTTACATAAATAAATGGATTTACTGGGAAATATATATTTTTTCTTTATTTGGGGATTTTTTTATTTTATTTTTTATACATTCTATTTTTTTTTTTTTTTACTTTCTACCATTGTCCCAGGGTGCGACATCACTGTATTAGATCAGATCATTGATCTGACAGTGTGCATAGCACTCTGTCAGATCAGCGATCTGACAGGCAAGATCAGGAGGCTTTCCGGCGCCTGCTCGCAGCAACTCTCAGCAGGCGCCGGCTAGCCAGGTCACTTCATGACCTGGAAGGAGTCCTGCGGCCATCTTGAATCCGGGGACTCCTTCCGGATCACGGGAGCAACGCGATCTCATCGCGTTGCTCCGGTGGGAGAACGCAGGGAGCCTCCGTCCCTGCGCGATCCCCCTCTATGCCGCTGTCACTACTGCCAGCGGCATCAGAGGGGTTAAATGCCCGCGATCGGCGCTGGCGACGATCGTGGGCATTGCTGCGGGGTGTCAGCTGTCATATACAGCTGACACCCGCACCCGATCACCGCGGCGCTCAGCGCGAGACTGCGGTGATCGGTGCGCCGTACTAGTACTGCAGCTGGCACAAATGCAGTGCCGGCAGCGCAGTACTAGTACGGCGCATGTCGCGAAGGGGTTAAAGGGGTCCCTTCGTTTACCCGGGATCCCTATTGCTTTATGTTTGTTTTTGCATCAGTGTTCTAAAAGACTGCCGAATCATGAACGGTGAATGATTCACAAACTGTTGCTGTAAATAGTTGCACCTTCTTAAAGGTGCCCCCTACTGGTTTTACAAAGGAAAGAGCTTTTTGAAGAGACTGTTCCTGGATACAGTGCAGAAGTTCTTGTTTACTGCAGACTTGCTACTTGAGAGTTGCACTACCTCAAAGAGACTTGAAATGTCCCTCTTAAAGGGAATGTTCACTGTTGCAATTAGTCGAGATATAATGTTGCTTTAAGAAAGTTGGATAGTAATAATGTTTTACATAGTAGTATGTAGATAGAAAAATAGTGATAAGGAATCGAAATGTTGATAATGATATGTGAATAAAATTGAAGTTAAAGTGATTATCGGAACTAATGATAGAGAGCCAAGGAAAGATGCAGTAGGCCCGTGGGAGTAGACGAGAGAGTCCTGCATAGGAGAAAGAGAGCTCAGGAAAATGTTGATTTGTACTTTTAGTCTTGTAGTATGCCTTTAGTGGGTACCTGCCTTATGCCCTTAAAGGAAAAGTTAAATTATTGTTCAGAATTTGCACTTAGTAGATAGAATGCCCGGCTGGGTAATAATGGTTATTTATAGTCAGTTATTTAATAAATGTTATTTAAAATCTGAATCACTATGTAAATATGTTTTTGTTTGTAACGTTCAAGTGTCCTTACCTCCCATAAATGGAAGCACTGTTAAATTTACTTGCTTATTGCATTGCAAAATTTTGTATGTCTTTTGCTAACATGTATTGTTGTTCTTCTTTCCCAGTCCGGGAGTACTGGATTTAACCAGGGGGGGGAGTGCAGCGCCCCAGTGTCCTGGTCGTTGCAGTACTGTCGCTCCGCCACTAAGGGGAGTGATGGTACGTCTGATGGCACTAAAGGAGTTCACCTGACCAGGTATCACAGTCACACATTACACTTCACACTCCGGCCACCAGGGGGAGCAAAGGGTTCTATGTATTAGGCCACTCCTCACACTCTGGTAAAACTGGGGGTTGGATAGGAAGTTAGGGAGAAGCTGACTGGGTTTTGCCCAGGTAACATCTAGTGAGAGAAGAGCGATGCTTGGGAAGATCCAGGGGGGTCCCTGTCAGGGCGTGGGATCCTGACAGAGGCCTAGCGAAAGGACAGATCATTACGGAGCCGTGCCTGCACCTCATTGCGGCGGCATCTTAAGAAAGGACACGAAGCGAAGTATATTGTGGAGAAGTGAGAAACGAGATCACAGCACAAAGGCGATAGAACCAGTAGGAGTCGTGCCCCGAGATCGGCAACATCCTACTGAGGCGCGTAGCCGGTGGCCGGAACGCCGAGGAAGTATTGGGCTCTACGCATTACTTCAAACCAACAGCAGGGCAGTTAATTTTAGGTTGGCTGCCTCACCTAAATCACCTAATGAAGACAACGGAGGCAATTGTGGGAGAGGGGCATCTCTAGGGTCCCTATAAAATAACTCCAGGCCTACCCCGTCATACGGGTGCGTCCTATCCATATCATCTGGGGGACGGAGAAAGAGAACAGAAACAAACACGACAGTTGTGAGGACTATCCCGTGGTGCTCAGCAGGGAAGTACTACAACACGCAGGCGCTAGTAGGTAGGCACTGATTTCCACCTGCAAAGGGAACTCTGGATGTGCCTTCGGACCGGCCGGTCTCAGCCAGCCCTGTTAGCAGTGCTCTGGATTGCGGATGCCGAAGCCTTCAGTAAAGAGGTAAAGAGACAGCAACCCTGTGTCCTCGTTATTTACTATGACCTAAACCACCACAAACACCTTTTATTGGGCGCCCCTTAGCAGGACCACGGACCGGGTCGGGCCACCGTGACATCCTCAGAACCGAGAGACCCGGATCCGAGTACCCCGCTGTCCTGTGTTTGGGGGCCGCTCCACTATATGATAAAAATTACACATAGTGTCACAAAAAGCCCTCATTCAGAAAAAAAAAAATCACTTATTGGACTGCTTGCTGCAGTTTTTATAAAACTAGATTACTAAAAGTGCAAAAATATGTGCGGACAAAATTTAGATTAAAGAGACCCTACCCCCCTGACAAAGCCTTGGGTGAAACATGCGTTGGGGCTGGTGGACCAGAGCACCTGCACCTTACCCCCTTCTTTACTGGCACATCATCTTTATGTAAGTACATTATGATTCTTCTCTTACTAAGGCCGGAGTCACAATGCAGCGAGATACGGCCGAGTCTCGCAGGTTAAAAAGAAGCTCTGGCACCGGCACTCCGGAGCGGAGCGTGCGGCCGCATAGCAATACATGGAGGCGCACGCTCCGCTCTGGAGTGCCGGTGCCAGAGCTTCTTTTTAACCTGCGAGACTCGGCCGTATCTCGCTGCAGTGTGACTCCGGCCTCAGAGTTAGTCTCAGCATTATGCTAGGATGATAGGGTATTTTTGGTAGGGTCTCTTTAGTCTAAATTTTGTCTGCACATATTTTTGCACTATGCTTTTAGTAATCTGTATATGATATATAGCGTATATATGCTCTGGTACCACACCATAGGAGTATTCTGTTTTTTTTGCATTATTCTTAGTTTTTGATATGTATAACTATTTTAACTGTTATTAATAAAATATCAATTTTTATGAGACCCCGGTAGCACTCTTTTTACTTTAAGTCGGTTCATTATAATTCTTCATAGAATGTTTCTCCCTAAATGTTTTCCTATGCTTAGCTTAGTCATTTGCTGGTATTTATTATTAGTTTTTATAAAATCACTGTTATAGCTGCTTCAGAGCTACCAGTTTTCTGAATGCTGAGCTGTATAACCTTGTCCTCACCACAACTTTATGTGTACTCTGTGCTTAGACAGAAAGCTGCCATTCTTTGGTGTAGGCAGGGTTATACAGAGCTCGTGAATATGGAGGATTATATGGCAGCAGGTTCAATAGTCCTGGCATTCCAGGAAGTGACACCGGACTGAAGTCAGGCTCTCTGCCCCTACATTATGCTGCTCTCAGATTAGGCGTTAAAAACCTGGTGACAAATTCCCTTTAAAGAGAATCTGTAACCTCAGAAAACACTGTTTACCTGCATATATATCTGCTGTCAAAGTGTGAGGGACTGCATACAGCCATCGCTGACAGCATAGTAAGCGGTGCTGTGAGTGGTGACTGTAAGTGCTCCGTACATGCCCCCATGACTTTAAGCCAGCGGGTCCAGGAAGCTGCACTTTCAGTATCATCATTGTAACGCTATTTACCTGCAGATTGGCAGTACACAATCCACTGGTAATTCACATAACAACGTCTGAACACAAAGGGCAGACAGGCCACTATTTGCCCAGCAGGACCTGCAGTTATTACATTTCTGCTGTTTTCCTGTCTCCAATCACATGTCCAGTGTTTCGGACAGCACAGAACTTGTTCCAGCAATCTGGAAAAAGCTAAGAGCCAATATACTATTGATAGTCTTATAACAGTAAAAAGGTATCCACTGTGGCATTGCATATACCAGAAGAAGAGTTTTTTGTGTATTTTTAATGTAATTAAATTAACTTTGTATTTTTCACTTTTTTTAGAGTTAACATGACAAGTAAATGGCCTAAGATAATAATGCCACATCTTGAGTAGCCTAGTGCCAGTACTTCTATAATGTTTTCCCCTAGTTCTGCAGCCTGCAGTCTTATTTTCTAACCTGTTTGAACTATTGTTCTGAGCGGGCTGGGCGATGGATTTTACCACCAGCCATCATTGGCTGATTTAGTCACATGAGATAGTGGGGATCCACTAAATTAGTCCCTAGGGAAAAAGAGATTGGTTGTAAAATTGATATCACTAGCATACACTTTATAGTGTAATGATAATATACTTCCATTAAAATATTGATAGAAAAGGGTATGTGATGCTATACAATTATATATGTAGGATTCTCTTTATCAAGCAGCACATTACAAAAGGGGTTACTTTAACTTCTAAATCAGGAATTCAGGATGAAACTGTTCCCCAGCCTCCCAGCTTCCTGCCAGCCAGGGGCAATGTGTTCCTGACTGATTTACAGGTTTAACCAGAGGGATGGTAGTGCTGCTGGCCCAACCTGTGCGCTCTCTGATGCTGCCAGCTTTGCCTCTGTAACATCCGAAGAGTGCAGGGCCACTGAAGATGGAGTGATCCAATCATCTAGTCAGCTTCAGGTCAACGCTCACAAGCCCTATAGCTAAGAGCTTGTGAGTGCTGTGCTCCTTGCCTAGGAGATCAGTCACAGCTGATAGACTATGGATGGATGATAACCTAGGCAACAAGCTTTAAACATGTAGAGACCGGTCAATCCAGGGCATCAGGAGGGGAGAAGCCGCCGGGGAACCATCTATCCGGCGCGGCTCTGTCATTGGTGGCTTTCAAAGTATGCTTTTCTCTGAAACGCCAATTCGTTTCAGAGTCCAACTCACATGGCTGAGTTCATACATACTGGCAGGTCCACATTAAATGCTCTTTGTTTTTGTTGTATTATACTTTGTACTACTCTATTGAACCCCTTAGTGACAGAGCCAATTTGGTACTTAATGACCAGGCCAATTTTTACAATTCTGACCACTGTCATTTTATGAGGTTATAGCTCTGGAACGCTTCAAGTATCTCACTGATTCTGAGACTGTTTTTTCGTAACACATTGTACTTAATGTTAATGGTAAAATTTCTTCGATATTACTTTCGGTTCTTTATGAAAAAAAAAAATTGAAATTTGGCAAAAATTTTGAAAATTTTGCAATTTTCACACTTTTAGTTTTTGTACCCTTAAATCAGAGAGTGGTGTCACACAAAAAACTTAATAATTAACATTTTCCACGTGTCTACATCAGCACAATTTTGGAAACATGATTTTTTTTTGGTTAGGACGTTATAAGGTTTAAAAGTGGACCAGCGATTTCTCATTTGTCCAACAAAATTTACAAAACCATTTTTTTTTTAGACACCACCTCACATTGGAAGTGAGTTTTGGAGGTAAATATTACAGAAAATACCCAAAAGTGACACCATTGTAAAAACTGCACCCCTCAAGGTGCGCAAAACCACATTCAAGAAGTTTATTAACCCTTTAGGTTCACGAGAGCTAAAGCAATGTAAAAGGAAAAAATGAACATTTTACTTTTTTCAGAAAAAAATTTCTTTGGAACCAATTTTTTCAATCACATCAGAGGAGAGAGAAATTAAATGGGAAATCGGACTTTTTTTTCCTTTGCAGTCGCCGTTATACTGTTAATAGCAGTGATCGTAACACTGGGGTCGGTAAAAACCGACCCGAATCTTGTTCTCTGGGGTCTCAGCTACCCCCGTTAGCCGAGACCGTGGAGAAATTCTGACTCTGGAGTTGCGCTATGCACTTACTTCTTAGCACCATTAAAAAGCGGCGCTGAGCATAAGTACCCTTAATTGCAGCCATTAAAAGGCGTATCAGCGATCGTTAAGGGGTTAAAGTGTAACCGTCATTTTAATTTTTATTTAAAAAATCAACAGTACACATGAAAATAAGCAACTTTGTAATATTTGTTATAAGGGAAATTTGTTTCTTTCTCTGCCAATATTATTCAGTCATTATCAAAATTCTCAACTTTGAAGTAAAATCTATATTCAGTGAAGATAGACATTCCAATTACTGAGCTAGGAGATTCTACATTTGTCAACAAGTTACTCATGACTTCAAACCAGCCAGGTTTCAATAATGCCCATCACATCATAATCTGTGGCCGACATAAGAGCCTCTAATTCATTCATTTGCCTGCAGACATTTAATACTATTAGCACATTTATTACTCCTAATCACCAACCTACTTTCCTTGCTAATCCCAACCAGGCTCGGACTGGCCCACCGGAGAACCGGAGGATTCTCCGGTGGGCCCTGGCACTGACACCTGCTGGCATACTGGCCAGCAGCTGCCTAGGGGCCCCCCCCGGCCGCCCCCCACCCACCCTCCTTGAAGACGATAGTCACCCTGCTCCAGCGATGCCTGGTCTCGTCTGCAGCTCGTCCTAAATGAGCGGTCACGTGGTACCACTCATTAAGGTCATGAATATGCGCATATTCATGACCTTAATGAGCGGTATCACATGACCGCTCACGCAGGAAGAAGGTGCTGCGCCGGGAGTCGGGACAGAGCGAGAGGGACGTCGGCATGGCAGTGCAGTGTGGGACAGTTGAGTATGAGGGACGGGGGGATGAAGGAGGACATAAGCCGGCGCGCCATGCAAGATGGGAGCAGGAGCGGGAGTGGGGGGGGTGGAGAGATAAGCCATGCATACAGGGGGGGAATATGAGCCATGCATACAGGGGGGGGATATGAGCCATGCATACGGGGGGGTAATATGAGCCATGCATACAGGGGGGAAATATGAGCCATGCATACAGGGGGGGGAATATGAGCCATGCATACGGGGGAATATGAGCCATGCATACAGGGGGGGGAATATGAGCCATGCATACAGGGCGGGGGGGAATATGAGCCATGCATACAGGGGGGGATATGAGCCATGCATACAGGGGGGAATATGAGTCATGCATACGGGGGGGATATGAGCCATGCATACAGGGGGGAGAATATGAGCCATGCATACGGGGGGGAATATGAGCCATGCATACAGGGGGGATATGAGCCATGCATACAGGGGGGAATATGAGCCATGCATACAGGGGGGAATATGAGCCATGCATACAGGAGGGGAATATGAGCCATGCATACAGGGGGGGATATGAACCATGCATACAGGGGGGGATATGAGCCATGCATACAGGGGGGGAATATGAGCCATGCATACAGGGGGGGAATATGAGCCATGCATACAGGAGGGGAAATATGAGCCATGCATACGGGGGGGAATATGAGCCATGCATATGGGATGGGAGGGAGATGAGCCATGCATACAGGAGGGGGGGTCATTATACAGTATTGAGCATCATGTGGGATCATTATACAGTATGGAGAACTGTGTGTGGCCATTATACAGTATTGAGCATCATGTGTGGCCGTTATACAGTATGGAGCATCATGTGTGGCCAATGGGCATTATACAGTATGGAGCATCATGTGTGGCCGTTATACAGTATGGAGAATCATGTGTGGCCATTATACAGTATGGAGCATCATGTGTGGCCATTATACAGTATTGAGCATCATGTGGGATCATTATACAGTATGGAGAACTGTGTGTGGCCGTTATACAGTATGGAGCACTATGTGTGGCCATTATACAGTATGGAGCACTGTGTGGCCATTATACAGTATGGAGCACTGTGTGGCCATTATACATTATGGAGCATCATGTTTGGCCATTATACACTATGGAGCATCATGTGTAGCCATTATACATTATTGACCATCATGTGTGGCCATTATACAGTATGGAGAACTGTGTGTGGCCATTATACAGTATGGAGCATCATGTGTGGTAGCCGTTATACAGTATTGAGTATCATGTGTGGCCATTATACAGTATGGAGCACTGTGTGGCCATATTTTTATTTGTTTATAATTATTGTATATAAAACAGTGTGATCAGCAGTGCTAAATGGCTGTGGTTGGGACGTGGATATGGGTGTGACTAGTTGTGAAATGGGTGTGGTAAGAGGCGTGGCCTAAAATTTACCTCCTTCCCTTCTTCAAAAGTTGGGAGGTATGGTATGACATTTGCCAGATCATGGCAAGTGCCGCAAATCCCATAGGGAATGAATGAGGCCGAATACAGTGTTGCTGTAAGTGATCCGTTACGCGGCACATGCAGAAAAACTGCCCGATCTGCTGCAAAAGGCGACTTTCACGTCAGCGATTCTTGCCAAAGTCACTGCCGATAGTGTCATACTCACCAAAGGGGGAGGCAGCACTAAAAGTGCCTAGGGCAGCAGAAACTCTAAATACGGCCCTGGGGGGGCTACATTATATTCTGTGGGGGGACTGCATTATACTCAGGGTACTACATTATATTATGGGGGCTACATCATACTATATGAGGGGTTACAGTATACTCTATGGGGGCTGCATTATATTCTGTGGTGGAACTGCATTCTCTCAGGGGACTACATTATATTCTGTGGTGGGTTGCATTATACTATATGAGGGGGGCTGCATTATACCCTATGGGGGTGCTACATTATATTCTATGCGTCATACCTGAGGGGGTAGCATTATATTTTGTGGGGTGCTGCATTATATTCTATGAGAGCGGACCGCATCATATGTTATGAGAGGGCTACATTATATTCTGTGAGGGGGCTACCCCAACCCTTCCTACATAATTAAGATGTGAACTACCTTATATAATACCCTGATATTAGCGATTTTTACCGCACAATTGGTGGTCTTGTATCTATTTCTATGTAGCTACATAGTGGGCCCAAAGAATTATTTTCTCTGGTGGGCCCAAGGTGCTCCAGTCCGACGCTGATCCCAACCCCTTAAGAATCCTTATTTCCCCTAACTATGCTCCACTTTCTGTCTGCTCCATCTCCCCCAATCCTAGTTAGAAAGCTCCTGGATCCATCTGACCATTTTTGCCCCAGCACAGCTGCTCCCTCCCTGTTGAGGTGCAGCCCGTCCCTACTGTAGAGCCTATAACCAACAGAGAAGTCAGCCCAGTACTCCATTAACTCAAACCCTGCTTTCTAGTACCAATTTCTAAGCCACTTATTTAACTCACTTAACTCCTGCTGTCTTTCTAGTGATGCTTGTTGCACTGGAAGTATTTCTGGTAATACCACCTTGGAGGTCCTGGACGTCAGCTCCTCTCCTATTTCCATGAACTAGTTTTTAAGGACCTTACATCACCTTCTGTATTTTGCCATTTATATGTGAGGAAAAAGAGGTTGATTAAATCTTCTATACTATACATACATATGTCTTTTTGCACTTTTTTTTGTCTAATTAGGGTATTTATCCCCTTAATCCCATTGGACGTACTATCCCATCGAGGTGACCTGGGACTTAATTCCCAGTGACGGGATAGTACGTCCAGCGTGATCAGTCGCACTCACGGGGGGAGCGTGGCTGATCGCGGCACAATGCTCCAGGAGCTGTCACGGACCACTCCTGGCACATTAACCCCTGGAAAACTGCGATCAAAGATGATCGCAGCGTTCTGGCAGCATAGGGAAGCATCGCGCAGGGAGGGGGCTTCCTGCATGCTTCCCTAAGACCCTCGGAGCAACACGATGTGATCGCGTTGCTCCGAGGGTCTCCTACCTCCTCCTCCTTGCAGGTCCGGATCCAAAATGGCCGCGGGGGGCCTTCCGGGTCCTGCAGGCACCGGGAAGCCTCCCTGCAGTGCCTGTGTGATCATAATATGATGCCCCCCCCCTGGGGCAATGTAAAAAAAATTAAAAAAATAATATTTACAGATGTAAAAAAAACCCCTAAATAAAGAAAATATATATATATTGTTCCAATAAATACATTTGTTTATCTAAATAATAAAAAAATAAAAAAAGTTATAGTCCTCAGAATAAAGCGATGCAAAAATAATTATTTTTTATATAAAATAGTTTTTATCCTATAAAAGTGCCAAAACATAAAAAAATTATATAAATGAGGTATCTCTGTAATCGTTCTGACCCGAGAATAAAACTGCTTTATCAATTTTACCAAACGTGGAACGGTATAAACGCCCTCCCAAAAGAAATTCACGAATAGCTGGTTTTTGTTCATTCTACCTCACAAAAATCGGAATAAAAAGTGATCAAAAAGTGTCACGTGCCCAAAAATGTTACCAATAAAAACTCGTCCCGCAAAAAACAAGACCTCACATGTGGACCAAAATATGGAAAAATTATAGCTCTCAAAATGTGGAGACGCAAAAACGATTTTTTGCAATAAAAAGCGTCTTTTAGTGTGTGATGGCTGCCAATCATAAAAATCTGCTAAGAAAAACACTATAAAAGTAAATCAAACCCCCCTTCATCTCCCCTTTAGTTAGGCTAGGTTCATATTGCGTTAATGGGTTAACGCTAACGGACTGCGTTGCACGGCGAAAATGTCGCAATTAACGCCGTGCAACGGGTCCGTTAGCGCACCCATTGACAGCAATGTGATTTGTGCCTGTAGCGCATCGCTAGCGCATGCCATTTTCGGCACGCGCTAGCGATGTGCCGTTCTTTTGTAACGGACCTCGGACGCTGCTTGCAGCGTCTGAGGTGCGTCCGAGGTCCGGTCCTCGCTAGCGCAGATTGGGGATCTGCACTAGCGGGGACGGCGAACGCGGACCCTAGAGGAACATTGCGTTAGCGCAATGCGCTTAACGGATTGCCCTAACGCAATGTGAACCTAGCCTTAGGGAAAAATAATAACATTTTAAAAAATGTATTTATTTCCATTTTCCCATTAGGGTTAGGGTTGGGGCTAAAGTTAGGGTTAGGGTGGGGGCTAAAGTTAGGGATAGAGTTGGGACTAAAGTTAGGGTTGGGGCTAAAGTTAGGGTTTCGATTACATTTAAAGTTGGGATTAGGGTTAGGGGTGTGTTTGGATTAGGGTTTCAGTTAGAATTGGGGGTTTTCCACTGTTTAGGCACATCAGGGGCTCTCCACATGCGACATGGCATCCAATCTCAATTCCAGCCAATTCTGCGTTGAAAAAGTAAAACAGTGTGCTCCTTCCCTTCCGAGATCTCCCGTGCGCCCAAACAGGGGTTTACCCCAACATATGGGGTATCTGCGTACTCAGGACAAATTGGACAAAACGTTTGGGTTCCAATTTCTCCTGTTTCCCTTGGGAAAATACAAAACCGGGGGCTAAAATATAATTTTTGCGGAAAAAAAAAAGATTTTTTATTTTCACGGCTCTGTGTTATAAACTGTAGTGAAACACTTGGGGGTTCAAATTTCTCAACAGCACATCTAGATAAGTTCCTTGGGGGGTCTAGTTTCCAATATGGGGTCACTTGTGGGGGGTTTCTACTGTTTAGGTGCATCAGGGGCTCTGCAAATGTGATGCCTGCAGACCATTCCATCTAAGTCTGCATTCCAAACGGAGCGCTCCTTCCCTTCCGAGCTCTGCCTTGCGCCCAAACGGTGGTTCCCCCCACATATGGGGTATCAGCGTACTCAGGACAAATTTCACAACAACTTTTGGGGTCCAATTTCTTCTGTTACCCTTGGGAAAATAAAAAATTGGGGGCAAAAATATCATTTTTGTGAAAAAATATGATTTTTTATTTTTACGGCTCTACATTATAAACTTCTGTGAAGCACTTGGTGGGTCAAAGTGCTCACCACACATCTAGATAAGTTCCTTAGGGGATTTACTTTCCAAAATGGCATCATTTGTGGGGGGTTTCAATGTTTAGGCACATCAGGGGCTCTCCAAACGTGACATGCTGTCCTATCTCAATTCCAGTCAATTTTGCATTGAAAAGTCAAACGGTGCTCCTTCCCTTCCGAGCTCTGCCATGCGCCCAAACAGTGGTTTACCCCCACATATGGGGTATCAGAATACTCAGGACAAATTTTACAACAACTTTTGGGGTCCAATTTTTCCTGTTACCCTTGGTAAAATAAAACAAATTGGAGCTGAAATACATATTTTGTGAAAAATGTTCATTTTTTCTAAAAATTCCAAAAATTCCTGTGAAACACCTGAAGGGTTAATAAACTTCTTGAATGTGGTTTTGAGCACCTTGAGATGTGAAGTTTTTAGAACGGTGTCACACTTGGGTATTTTCTATCATATAGACCCCTCAAAGTGACTTCAAATGTGATATTGTCCCTTATAACTCCCTAACAAAAAAAAAATGTTGGTTCCAAAATTGTGCTGATGTAAAGTAGACATGTGGGAAATGTTACTTATTAAGTATTTTGTGTGACATATCTCTGTGATTTAAGGGCATAAAAATTCAAAGTTAGAAAATTGCAAAAATTGCAAAATTTTCGCCAAATTTCCGTTTTCTTCACAAATAAACGCGGGTAATATCAAAGAAATGTTACCACTATCATGAAGTACAATTTGTCATGAGAAAACAGTGTCAGAATCATCAGGATTCGTTCCAGAGTTATAACCTCATAAAGAGACACTGGTCAGAATTGTAAAAATTGGCCCGGTCATTAACGTGCAAACCACCCTTGGGGTTAAGGGGTTAAAGGAAATCTTTCAGCTAGTTTTTGCTCAGTAATCTCAGAGCAGCATGATGTAAGGACTGTGGGACTGATTCCAGTGATATGTCACAAGGCTTTGTGTTGCTGTTTCAATAAAATCAGTCTCCTATAACATGAGATTATCACTACACGACTAGATGTCTCGTCCCCTAGTCGACTGCTCTGCGTAACCATGCCCCCATCACCTATTAGCAGCTTTCTGACAGTGTACACAGAAAGCTGCCAATCAATGGTGCAGGTGGGATTATACAGAGCTCAGCATTCTGACCACTACTAGATCTGCAGCAGAAAAACAGTGATTGTATCAAAATGACAGCAAGCAGCCCAGCAAAGTACATTGCTGAAATCAAGGTCTATATCCCTGCATCATGCTGCTCCTAAACTAGATAGCAAAAACCTATATAATACAATAACGATGTAATGCAGCATATTGTCAAAGATACTGATCTCCGATGAAGCACTGGCACATAACATGACAGGCACAGAATGCCACCAGCTACCGTGGCAAAGCATTAGCACCATTCAATCATTTTGTGATCTGTGAATTTGTATTGTCTACAGCTTTGCAGCTGGACTGTAAGGCTATGTGCACACATTGTGGATTTTGCTGCCGATCCGCAGCGGTTTCCCATGCGTTTACAGTACAATGTAAACCTATGGAAACCGCAATCCGCAGTGCACATGTTGCGGAATCCGCAGCATGTCAATTCTTTGTGTGGATTGCGCTGCGGTTTACACCTGCTCCACAGTAGGAATCCGCAGGTGTAAAACCGCACAAAAACCGTTGTAAATCCGCAGGTAAAACGCAGTGCCTTTTACCTGCGGATTTCTAAAATCCGCTGTGGAAAAATACGCAGAGGTCAATTTTACGTGTGCACATACCCTAAGGCTGTGTTCACACATTGCATTGTTGTGACAATTGCAACAAAAAACATTACCGTTCTCAAAAAACACAATGCAGCTGCACCATGTGAACACAACATAACTTAGACACTTTCACTTTACAATCTTAGTAATACAACTTAAAGGGGTTGTCCAACATTATAGTACATTTTAATTAAGAGACCTTAGATCTCAGTTCCTCAATTGCATATGTTTAAAAAAAATGTTCCTGTGCTGAGATAATCTTATAAATGTGCCCAAGTGTAATCACGATTAAGGATGAGTGTTGACCTAAAATGCACTGATGCAAGCGTTATACTAAGGGCTTGTTTCAACTTGCGAGAAACACGTCCGTGTCCCGCATGTGAAAACCAAGCTGTGGTGCCGGCACTCCAGAGCGGAGCGTGCGGCCGCATAGGAACACATGGAGCCGCACGCTCCGCTCCCAAGTGTCGGCACCAGAGCTTGGTTTTCACATGCGAGATACGGACGTGTTTCTCGCAAGTGGAAACAAGCCCTTAAGCAAATTAACTTGTCTTCATGACTTTTCATGTCCTGTGTATGGATTTCATTTAAATAAACAAGAATCTACTCGTGAAGCTGGACTATTTCTTCACTTATCCAAATGTGTAATGGCTGTGTCTGACCGTGCAGGAACATGGTCTGATCATACCACAGCTCCTGGGCAAGGGAGAAGCAAATGAGTATACAGACATTACAGCATGGGATCACAGCTGATTCTTTCTGTGAGGTAAAACATGTTTTTAAATAGGTGGGGAAATGTTATATTTCACAGAAACCAGCAGCTGTGATTCCGTGTATCTGTATACTCTCTTGTGTCCTCCCCTGCCCAGGAGATGTGGTATGATCAGACCATGTCCCTGCACGGTCAGACACATACATGACACAGTACACAGCAGGGGCACATTTATAAGGGTACGTGTCCACGTTCAGGAAACGCTGCGTGTTTGACGCTGCGTAGAGCCGCAGCGTCAAACACGCAGTGTCCAGATGTTACCGCATAGTTGAGGGGATTTTATGAAATCCCGCCTCCACTATGCGTGGTAACACGCACCCGGTGGCCCCGCGATTCCGGACATGCAGCGCGTCTTTTTAGATCGCAGCATGTCCGTTTACCTTGCGGCGACGCTGCCAACTGTCCAAACCGCCGGCCATCCTGAAAGTGGACACGTACCCTAAGATTATCTCAGCACAGGAACATTTTTTAACACATTCAACTATGGAACTTATTTTTGTCCAAGATTATTGATTAAAATGAACTTTGTTCGTGAGATAACCCCTTTAAATGGGGCTAATCTAGCATATTAAAATTTTCACTGATTGTCAAAAAAGAATTCGATTTTAATAATAGATCAAATTATATATTGCCTTTAATAAGTTACAATATTACAAAGAACAGTTATTAACCATTTGTTTCTGTTTACAGGTCAGCATCTCTACAGTGGGATATGGAGACACCTATCCAGAAACTCACCTTGGCCGGCTATTTGCTTTCTTATGTATTGCTTTTGGGATTATATTAAATGGAATGCCCATTTCTATTCTGTATAATAAATTTTCCGATTATTACAGCAAGCTAAAATCATATGAGTATACCACCATTCAGAAGAAAAGAGGAAAAGTTCACTTTACTGGTCGAGCCATGAAGAAGATGTCAGAATGTTGTATCGGAGAACCAACACAATATATCCCAGGACATAACTAAAAAGTCCTGTTCTGTAAAATAATATCAATGCATATTATAAATTATAAGCAGAAACAATTGTACTCACCTTGAGGAAAGCTGAAACTAACTCAAGTTAATAAAAAGTCCAGATATTGGTAATCGTTTTGCTGGACCTTCTTATTCTTGATATTATTTTTTGAGTAAATTTCAAAGTACTGTAAATACTATAACCATTAAGTATTTACTGCACAGAAAAAAAAATAAATGAAAAGGACATAAAGAATATTTACTGTACCTGCCAAAAAGACATTTTTATAGGGGTCTATGGATCGATTCAATATATTCAATTAGGTTCATGTGCATAATGGCTGTCTTATACAGATGAATGAATACATTTCAGGGCCCTGGACTGGAGGTCACAACAGTATTCCACATCATTGGACAAAGAATGTACGCCATTTTCCTTTTTGTAAGTTTTAGGCCGGCGTCACACTCAGAGTATGTAAATATGGTCCGTTTATTACGGCCGTAATACGCAGAAATGTTCCAAAAATAGTGATCCGTATGTCATCCATAGGCATGGTTTTGCAGCGTATTTTGCGCATGGCATCCTCCGTATGTAATCCGTATGGCATCCGTACTGCGATATTTTCTCGCAGGCTTGCAAAACCGACATCTAATGGATTTATGTGCTCAAATGCTCGTTAAAACATATATACAGTATATATATATATATATATATATATATATATATATATATATATATATATACAGTATATATATATATATATATATATATATATATACATACATATATATATATGTCATTGAGACACACACACACATATATATATATATATATATATATATATATATATATATATATATATATATATATATATATATACTGTATTTATATTTAATTCAGCGCGAGATATGTGAAAAGCCGGTAATTCAATTGCCGGCTTTTCATTTCTCCTTCCCAAACCCGACAGGATATGAGACATGGTTTACATACAGTAAACCATCTCATATCCCTTTTTTTGCATATTCCACACTACTAATGTTAGTAGTGTGTATGTGCAAAATTTGGGCGCTGTAGCTTGTAAAATAAAGGGTTAAATGGCGGAAAAAATTGGCGTGGGCTCCCGCGCAATTTTCTCCGCCAGAGTGGTAAAGCCAGTGACTGAGGACAGATATTAATAGCCTAGAGAGGGTCCATGGTTATTGGCCCCCCTGGCTACAAACATCTGCCCCCAGCTACCCCAGAAAAGGCACATCTCTCTGGCGGAGAAAACTGCGCGGGAGCCCACGCCAATTTTTTCCGCCATTTAACCCTTTATTTTACAAGCTACAGCGCCCAAATTTTGCACAAACACTACTAACATTAGTAGTGTGGAATATGCAAAAAAAAAAAAGGGATATGAGATGGTTTACTGTATGTGCAAAATTTGGGCGCTGTAGCTTGTAAAATAAAGGGTTAAATGGCGGAAAAAATTGGCGTGGGCTCCCGCGCAATTTTCTCCGCCAGAGTGGTAAAGCCAGTGACTGAGGACAGATATTAATAGCCTAGAGAGGGTCCATGGTTATTGGCCCCCCCTGGCTACAAACATCTGCCCCCAGCTACCCCAGAAAAGGCACATCTCTCTGGCGGAGAAAACTGCGCGGGAGCCCACGCCAATTTTTTCCGCCATTTAACCCTTTATTTTACAAGCTACAGCGCCCAAATTTTGCACAAACACTACTAACATTAGTAGTGTGGAATATGCAAAAAAAAAAAGGGATATGAGATGGTTTACTGTATGTGCAAAATTTGGGCGCTGTAGCTTGTAAAATAAAGGGTTAAATGGCGGAAAAAATTGGCGTGGGCTCCCGCGCAATTTTCTCCGCCAGAGTGGTAAAGCCAGTGACTGAGGACAGATATTAATAGCCTAGAGAGGGTCCATGGTTATTGGCCCCCCCTGGCTACAAACATCTGCCCCCAGCTACCCCAGAAAAGGCACATCTCTCTGGTGGAGAAAACTGCGCGGGACCCCACGTCAATTTTTTCCGCCATTTAACCCTTTATTTTACAAGCTACAGCGCCCAAATTTTGCACATACACACTACTAACATTAGTAGTAGAGATTAGACTGAAAGAATCCATTGTATCTTTCTCTTGAGACGTCTGGCTTATCAGCAAGAAACTTGAGCAAGTTGACATTTCCTTTTTATGCACGCATTCCTTCTGTTATTATAGCCTTTTACCTACATACTAGAGGTTGTAAATTTCACAGTATAGATAAGCTTTGTAAGAGAATGTGAAATAATGAGCGCTTGTACGCATGTCTGTAAATGTATGGTTTTTTTCTTTATAAAGGAGGGGTAAAGCCCAGAGAGTCAGACGCGCTCCTGAGCTTCCCCTGTATATGATCACACAATACTTTGTTTGCGTGTCATTTACCTGGAAGCTTACCTCCAGTAAGCCAGGGACTGAGAAGGACTTAACATTTCTTTGGCGCCCGAACAGGGACCTGAGATAAGAGTATTTGCTCGAGATTTACCTGCGGATACGGACAACGGAGATCTGGGATAATGGACGGCAAATGAACTGAAAAACCTGGCCAGGTAAGAGACATTATTAGTTCTCTTTTATCTGCCCTGTATTATCCGAAAGATCTCTATGAGCCGTGTCACGCTGGGTTAGTCTAGTAGTGAGTAGATACCTATAAAACTCGGGTTACCATATTGTATAGACTTATGAGTCCTGTCCCTGGCAGTGTGTGAACAGTGTGAAGGTTGTGGTATGTTGTGAAAGAAGAGCAAAAGTGCGTAGAAAAATAAGCCGAAATAGTTGGGGTATAAGCCTTATACACGGAAGTCAGCCTAACTGGGTCATGTGGTTGCGTTCTTCTCCTCCGCCCATGCTTGACTCCAATTAAGTGCTTAACTTCCTTCATTTCTGGATAAGGTTTGATAGAATGAGCCCAGGACGCGGGTTTTCATGAGCCTGGGACAAGTATGCTAACTGACACAGAAAGTTTTGTGATCTGTATGGTGTTGCTGGGTCTGTCTGTGTGCATAATAGCACTTAAGTACGTCCTGCATATTAGAAGAAACGGAGCAGACAAGCCCTTCAATATTTTAGCTCCCTAGGAGAGAAGGCAACGAGACATCACCATAGAGTAAGTGATTGTCCAAACGTCACCTAGGGTAGTCATAGCTAATATTGAAAAGAAAAATGGGAAATAAACAGACCAAAACTGTCTTAGGACAAGTGGAAGCAGCAGATATCATACAGGAAAGATGTGGAAAGATAGTCAGAAGACAGATTAGAAGGGTAAGAGAAAAATTGGGAATTTCAGAAGCACTTATGTTTAGTACAGAATGGGAAAGACTGAGTAAAGAACGAGGTGGAATTATCAAAGACAATGGGTGGGAAGAAATCATACATTGTATGATAGAGGTCTCATTAGGACCTAAATGTTTTGCATCCAGATTTTTGTATGCCAGAGGTGCCCCAACATGTCTTTTAGGAACTGATGTATTAAAGAAATTAGAAGCTAACATCAAATTTAGGGACGATGGCACAGTTATGCTGACTATCCCTGATGATGCAGAATCATTAGAACAATATGTTAGAATTCAGGCTTTTGAGGATTATACTGAAGAAAAAGAGTACAACACAGATCTAGACCTCTCAACGGTCCCAGAAACACTGTGGGCACAGGGTGACACTGATGTGGGATTATTGCATATTTCTCCTGTAAAATTATCTGTGCAACCAGGAACTGTTCTCCCACAGCTCAGACAATACCCTGTGAGTGCCCAGCAGGAATTAGCAATTACAAAACAGATAGAGGGATATAGAGA
Organism: Ranitomeya variabilis; assembly: GCF_051348905.1. NCBI lineage: Eukaryota > Metazoa > Chordata > Amphibia > Anura > Dendrobatidae > Ranitomeya > Ranitomeya variabilis. Next base: position 398,143,173 of record NC_135232.1, read on the forward strand.
GAAAGGAGTTTTGGTAGAGATACAATCACCTGCTAACACTCCTCTGTATCCAGTCAAGAAGAGAACTCTTGATAAGAGTTCCATGCCCAAATATCGTATGGTACATGATCTAAGAGAAATAAACAAAGTTCTAGATCCAATCACCCCAGTTGTACCCAATCCTCATACGTTACTATCACAGATACCAGCCAGTTCTCAAGTGTTTACTGTAATAGATCTTTCAAATGCATTTTTCTCGGTTCCTTTACACCAAGATAGTTGGCATTTGTTTGCATTTACATTTAAGGGCAAACAGTTGGCGTGGACACGCCTTCCACAGGGAATGATACACTCCCCTACTCTTTATTCAAATGCCCTACAAACAGTTCTTCAGAGGTTTGAACCCGAACCACAGGTAGTAATTTTGCAGTATGTGGATGACCTACTACTTTGCTGCCCAGATCTAGAAACTGCAGAAAGGTCCACTGTGAGTTTACTATGTTTTCTAGAAAAAGAAGGGTGTAAAGTGAATAGACAAAAGCTACAAGTTTGTCAGATCAAAGTGGTCTTTCTAGGTCATTGCATTTCTCAAGGTAAAAAGCATCTTACACCTCAAAGAACTGAAGCAATAAGACAGATGAATGAGCCTAGAAATCATAAACAGCTACGAGCATTTTTAGGAATAGTGTCTCATTGTAGACAATGGATTATACATGCCAGTCAACTAATGCAATCACTGTATGACTGTGTAAAAAGTGAACCTTATTTGTTGACAAAAGAAGGTCAGATTTCGTTCCAACAATTAAAAGATGCCCTTGTTTCAGCTCCAGCGTTAGGGCTACCAGACTACACCAAACCATTTCAGCTTATGGCTGCAGAAGTTGATTCCCATGCTACAGGAGTTCTTACCCAGAAGCATGCAGGGAAACAAAGACCAATTGCATATCTTTCAGCAAGGTTAGATCCCGTAGCTAGAGCAGCGCCAACCTGTGTACGTGTAGTTGTTGCTGTCTCACTATTGTTGGACAAAGCATCAGAAATTGTCCTAGAGCATCCACTCACAGTTCAAACTACACATGATGTTTATGGGATATTAAACTAGGTCCAACCAAAACACATTTCCATGGCCAGACATTTGCGGCTACAGTGTTCTTTGCTGCTCCCCTCTACTATCACATTTGCAAGGCTTCAGACTCTCAATTTAGCAACACTGCTACCTCTCGAGTCTGAAGGGGGGAATAAGGACACTGATCCACACGCAAATTTTTTCCCTACAGACACACATGATTGTACAGAGCTCATTTTACAAGAAACGGTAGGCTTACCCAATGTATCCGAAACACCACTTCAAAATCCAGATTTAGAGCTGTTTATAGATGGTAGTAGGTTTGCAGATGACACAGGTAATTTCCATACAGGGTATGCAGTTGTGTCAGAATCTGAAACTCTCAAAGCAGAACCTCTTCCACCGAAACAGTCTGCACAAGAAGCAGAACTAACAGCATTGATTGAAGCGCTAAAAATAGCTGAGAATCAGACAGCTAATATATACACTGATTCTAGGTATGCACATGGTATTGTGTTTGATTTTGGAGTAATCTGGAGAGCTAGAGGTTACATGACAGCATCAGGACAACCTGTAAAACATGCTTCTTTGATCAAACAGATCTTAGAGGCTGCACAAGAAACAAAAGAAGTAGCAGTAATTAAGGTAGCTGCACATGTGAGACTCGACACTAGGGAATCTAGGGGAAATGATAGGGCTGATAAAGCAGCCAAGGCAGCAGCGGTCAAACCCTTACAGCAGGTTCATACTGTAAACCCCACAGAAAATACTGAAGATAGACTGAGACAAGCACAGGAAGATGCAGGAGAAGAGGAGAGGGACAGGTGGAAAAAGGAAGGGGCAGAAGAACAAGCAGGAATTTGGAAGAAAGATGGACTAATATGTCTACCTAGAGCCTGGTACCCGATTGTAGTTGGTGGACTACACCACCCTACTCATGTGTCTGCAAATGCAATGACACTACTGGCAAAGCAAGTCTGGTTGGCTCCAGGTTTTGGCAATTACGCAAGAGACTATTGTGCTGCATGCGCTATATGCCTGGCACATAATCCCGGACAGACGACAAAGACCCCTATGAAGCACCACGTCCGACCTCTCTATCCGTTTCAGCGATTACAAATAGACTTTATCCAGCTGCCAAAAAGTAATGGGTATGAGTATGTGTTGGTGTGTGTGGACATGTTCTCAGGGTGGCCAGAGGCCTATCCAGTTCGGAAGGCTTCAGCTAAAAACACTGCTGTAAAGCTAGTTGCCGAACTGATACCCCGTTACGGTCTCCCTGAAGTGATCGAGTCAGATAGGGGTACTCATTTCACTGGAGAAATATTTCAAAATGTACTGAAAATGTTGGGTGTTGAAAGTCAGTTACACACTCCATACCATCCTCAAAGTTCCGGTAAGGTGGAACGCATGAATGGAACTTTAAAATTAAAAATACAGAAAGCCATGGCTGAAACAGGAAAGCCTTGGACAGAATGCCTTCCACTGGCCCTTTACTCAATACGCAATACCCCAAGGGGTAAGACTAAACTGTCTCCATATGAAATTTTGTTTGGCAGGACTGCCAATTTAGGATGTTATTTTCCACAACAACTTGTGTTAAATATTGAGTCATTGACTTCTTATGTGCAAAACCTCCAGAAACAATTAACTAAGGTGCATGCACAAGTTTTTGCTTCTCTTCCAGATCCTGACAACACTGAAGGAAGTCACAAGTTGGAACCAGGTGATCAAGTCTATGTAAAAAGACACACCAGAAAGGCTCTTGAACCAAGATTTGACGGACCCTTCCAAGTCCTGTTGACAACACCTACATCAGTCAAGCTTGAAGGAAAGGCATCATGGATACATGCAAGCCACTGCAAAAAAGCAGTACAAAACTCATGATATTGATGTTAATAATGTTAACACAGATGTGGGATAAATTAGTTAGAGCCACGGATTATCTAGATGATCAGATTTGGGATATATTGGATATACTAAACACTAGTATAGCTGTACAGAATCAGCTTATAATAGTCATCAACCAACATACTCTGGTATTGGATTACCTAACTGCCTCACAAGGAGGTATGTGTCAAATCATCGGACCCACCTGCAGTCATTGTATAGACCCGAATAGTACTATGAGTATGACATTTAAATTAAAGGACGTACAACGACTCAGAGATCAGTATGATAAAGACAATGACCAGAATAAGGATAGCTGGTGGTCTGATACTTTCTCTTTTCTCAACCCAGCCAACTGGTTCAGAGGGATTGGTGGGTGGGTTGCTGGGATCATGCAGAGCATAATACATATAGTTATAATTATTGTAGTCATATACGTACTATTCCAGATTGTGCTCAAGGGTATCTCAGTATGCACAGATAAACTTTGTGTAATAGATGCAAGAGTATAAAGTTTTTTTTTTTTCTTTCTCCTTTATTCTTATGTTATCCTCTAGTGATTCTGATTAATATTACTGTACTAATTTTTGTTTTTATATTTTAGTATACTGCTAAAGAAGAAAATAATTTGCGATAGAAGAATTAATACTAGATTTGATTCTCTTATTAATAATATAAGTGTGTGTATGTGTAATACCAAAAATAAAGGCTTTGTCTTTGGCCCTATGGTAATAAATAAAAGGAATATGTCAAAGGGGGGAATTGTAGAGATTAGACTGAAAGAATCCATTGTATCTTTCTCTTGAGACGTCTGGCTTATCAGCAAGAAACTTGAGCAAGTTGACATTTCCTTTTTATGCACGCATTCCTTCTGTTATTATAGCCTTTTACCTACATACTAGAGGTTGTAAATTTCACAGTATAGATAAGCTTTGTAAGAGAATGTGAAATAATGAGCGCTTGTACGCATGTCTGTAAATGTATGTTTTTTTTCTTTATAAAGGAGGGGTAAAGCCCAGAGAGTCAGACGCGCTCCTGAGCTTCCCCTGTATATGATCACACAATACTTTGTTTGCGTGTCATTTACCTGGAAGCTTACCTCCAGTAAGCCAGGGACTGAGAAGGACTTAACATGTGGAATATGCAAAAAAAAAGGGGATATGAGATGGTTTACTGTATGTAAACCATGTCTCATATCCTGTCGGGTTTGTGAAGGAGAAATGAAACGACGGCAATTGAATTACCTTAGGCTTTTCTATAGAACACTGCTGTGTATTTCTCGCAAGTCACACTGCTGGTCCGTGTGTAATCCGTATTTTTTTCGCCCCCATAGACTTTCATTGGTGATTTTTTTTGCGCAATACGGTGACAAACGCAGCATGCTGCGATTTTCTACGGCCGTACAAGACCGTATAATACGGATCTGTAAAATACGGCTAATAGGAGCTGGGACATAGAGAATCATTGGGCCGTGTGTTATGCGTATTTTACGGATGTATTTTCTGCGCTCATACGTCCGTAAAACTCGCTAGTGTGACGCCGGCCTTAAAATGTAAAAAATTACAATATATATCTACAGCAGAGATATCAGATTCTATCAAAACAGCAGCAAGCAGTCCAGTAAGTGACACATCCCTGCAGACAGACTTCCTTGCTCTATATTATGCTGCTCAGATTAAATAGCAAAAACCTGCTGACAGATTCCCTTTCAAGAAGTATTCCTTATTAGAAAAACTGTCTACTTTCTACTTTTCAAAAGTGCACCATGTAAGGCCAAGCTGCAATGTCAAGCACAACCCATGGACATAGCTGGTGCATATAATGCATCGATAACTGAACAGATTACAGCTATGTAATTATTATCTCTGAACTCTTTTTCACTCTTCTGCGGTAAGGCCAGAGAAGTCCATGCACTGACTCCCTAGCACAGGGATACAGTATAGCCGACTCCCTAGATTAAAGTTTTATCAGGGACTTTTTTCCAATGTGCCTGAGTACTAAAAGGCAGATAGTTGCTAACTACCTGCCTGTTGTGCCCGGCACCGATGTCTGCCGGCACAGTGTAGTCACAGACCGCTCCTGCCGGCAATTCAGCAGCTTCTGCTGATGTGATGTTGACAGAGCAGTGGCTTCGTTTCCACTCTGCTGTTGACAGGGTGGGACTGTGGGAAGCTGGCCATCAATCAGCATGATGTCAGCAGTCACGCCCCATCGAAAGAGCATCTGGAAGAACTGCTTTGTTGATGTGGGCAGCTGAAGCACAGGCAGGAGTGGACTGTGACCACTCTGAGACAGCTCCAGGTACGACATACAGGTAGGTGCCTCTGTTGGCTACTACGTGACTGTTAGTTTTTAGGTACATAGTAAAACAAAATTCCTGGATAACCTCTTTAGCACAAAGTGCACTGTGCTTTCTGCAGGGAAGTGAAGGTGAGTTCAGACATAGTAATTATATCCTTGTAATCTATCCTTGTCTGGTCTAAGTTGCTAAAGGTACCTTCACACGAAACGACTTTGTAACGATATCGCTAGCGATCCGTGACGTTGCAGCGTCCTGGCTAGCGATATCGTTTCGTTTGACACGCAGCAGCGATCAGGATCCTGCTGTGATGTCGCTGGTCGCTGAATAAAGTCCAGAACTTTATTTGGTCGTCCGATCGCCGTGTATCGTTGTGTTTGAAAGCAAAAGCAACTATACCAGCGATGTTTTGCACTGGTAACTAGGGTAAACATCGGGTTACCAAGCGCAGGGCCGCGCTTAGTAACCCGATGTTTACCCTGGTTACCAGCGTAAAAGTAAAAAAAACAAACAGTACATGCTCACCTGCGCGTCCCCCAGCGTCTGCTTCCTGACACTTACTGAGCGCCGGCCCTAAAGTGAAAGTGAAAGCACAGCGGTGACGTCACCGCTGTGCTGTTAGGGCCGGAGCTCAGTCAGTGTCAGGAAGCAGACGCCGGGGGACGCGCAGGTGAGCATGTACTGTTTGTTTTTTTTACTTTTACGCTGGTAACCAGGGTAAACATCGGGTTACTAAGCGCGGCCCTGCGCTTAGTAACCTGATGTTTACCCTGGTTACCCAGGGACCTCGGCATCGTTGGTCGCTGGAGAGCGGTCTGTGTGACAGCTCTCCAGCGATCAAACAGCGACGCTGCAGCGATCGGCATCGTTGTCGCTATCGCTGCAGCGTCGCTTCGTGTGAAGGTACCTTTAGTCTGCAGTCACTCTCTGTGACTCAAGAATTTTCAATTCCCCCAGGACACACACTGTGTGCTGCAAGATTTTTCCGGTTTCTGAGCATACTCCTGGATAGTACCCGTCTAGTGAGTGTGGTTTCTCTCCATACACTTGTATGGAGCAAGGCAGCGCCCTGGCTAGTTACGTGGCTGTCCAGTGGCAGCGGTCATCTAGACATGAGTTCTGCCCAGGAGTATGCATATTGCATACATCACCACTAGGTCAGTCTCCGAAACCGGAAAATCCTCTCAGCGCACAGTGTGATCACTGTGGGAATTCAATAGTCTGCAGTCACACAGAGTGACTGCAGACTTTTTATGTTAGACCAGACAACCCCTTTAATGAAAAGCTACTCTGAAATCAACCTCATTTTTTTTCTTGACAACTGATATATGACGAAAGTTCACAATCTGTATATTTTCAGACAGATGGAAACCCTGCCTGGGGCTCTTTGTGATCTCGCTTGCTCTTGAGTCTTCATTTACAGGCAATGAACTTAACAGTGAAAGCAAGGTCATGAAGATCAAAAGCTAATGGAGCTTCCTTTGTGGCACCCCACTATCACCTCTGCTAGCCTAGAAGCCATAGGCGTCACGGGACGGGACTATTATACTTTACTTGTCATGGTATTACATGTAAATAAACGTTATTTATAAACTTTATTCTTTTCACCAAAAGTCCGTAGATCATCTTTCCATGCGAGCAACGACTCTCTGAAATGTTCAAAAGCTCTTCAATCACAACAAAAAAAAAATCAGTGTCACCTCAGCAGAAAGCAAGAAGGAGGGAGAGAATAATAAGAGAAGTATTTGGTTGTATTACATTTGATAAATATTGTAATTTTTTGATAATTTTTGTATCAATAAGAACACATTAAAAATGTTCCAACATAATTTTACTGTTGAAGGCCTCAGTCAGTAGGTAAAACACAGACCCTTGTTCATTTGTGTTTTGGATTCCAGTTTCGCCAATGCTTGGTGTCAGTTTTCTCCATCAGTTATTTTCACTTCCGTAAAAAAAAAAAAGGGGGATCTTCTGCTATTCATTACAAAGTTAATCATGGGCAACACACGGACACTGATGCCATTTGTGTCCTGTCTGTGATTTTCACAAACCCATAGACTTGCGTTTGTAATTTTAATCCGAGATTCTGGTAAGAAATAGACATGTCTCCATAAATTTTTTTATGGACAAATGTCTGCAAAAAGCATGGATATGTGAACATGGCGACAGAACCACAGGCTTTAAAGGGTACATGTTCTAATCATGAAAATCACTGAGGAACACAAAAGAGAAAAATAAACACCTAAAAGAGTCTAAATGGTATACGAGACATGTTGGGTATTTGAATGTTTCCATTTTTGCGTTTCTGTTTTTTGCTCCCCTCCTTCCCAGAGCCATAACTTTTATATTTTTCTGTCACTATGGCCATGTGAGGTCTTGTTTTTTGCAGGACAAGTTGTACTTTTGAAAGACACCATTGGTTTTACCATATAGACACCAAACATGTATAGGTTGTTTTTTATTTAAGTGGAGAAAAAAAATCCAAAATTTTTTATCGCATAGCACTCGTCTATATTACGGTCTAGTGTGACTCCGGACTATAGCTGCATATGCCACATTCCAAATTATTTTGGAAAATTGGATTTAAGCGTCATAAAATATATCATTTTTGTTTTCCAAAAACTATTGGCTGGTATTGTGTGATAATTAGTTCGCCAGGTTAGTCCAATTAAAGGAAAACTACTTAAGAACGTTCCACATTTTTAATCAGCCACAGGTTTAAAACAATATGGGAAAGACCAAGTCTCTCTCTGTTGCCAAAAACATCAAATAGTGCAATGCCTTGAACAAGGTATGAAAACATTAAATATTTCACAAAAACTTAATCATGATCATTGTACTGTGAAGAAATTTGTGGCTGATACAGAGCACAGATGGGATCATGCGGACAAAGGTATAATGAGGAAGGTTTCTGCCATACAAATTCATCAGATTAAGACAGCAGCTTTTAAAATACAATTGTGAAGCAGTAAACAGGTATTTGAAGCTGCTGGTGCCTCTGGAGTACCAAGAACCTTAAGATGTAGGATCCTCCAGAGGCTTGCAGTCGTGCATAAACCTACTAGTGTTCAGAAGCAGAAACAGTTGCAGTGCACCCAGACACACAAGAAGTTAATTTTAAAACAGTCTTGTTAACTGATGAGTACCGTGTGTCATGATCTCCATGGCCAGAGAACTAGCATAAGCCTCTATAGGAACAAGCTCTTGGAAGATGTAACTATACTGACCATGAACTAAACCTACCGCATCATCTAGAAGTAGCCAGGTAGCATGTCCTACTTTTTATCCCTATATGCCCAGCGCCGGCCGGAGAACTAAATAATGCTAGCAGAGGGAAATATAAGACCTGACTCACCTCTAGAGAAATGCCCAAAAAGGAGACAGAGGCCCCCCACATATATTGGCGGTGATATGAGATGAAACAACAAACGCAGCAGGAAAATAGTTTTAGCAAATTTGAGGTCCGCTTTCTAGATAGCAGAAGACAGAAAGCATACTTTCATGGTCAGTAGAAAACCCTAACAAAACACATCCAGAAATTACTTTAGGACTCTGGCATTAACTCATAATACCAGAGTGGCAATTCCTGATCAACAAGAGCTTTCCAGACACAGTAACGAAACTGCAGCTGTGAACTGGAACCAAAATACAAAAACAAAACATGGACGAATGTCCAACTTATCTAGTAGATGTCTGGGAGCAGGAACAAGCACAGAGAGGCTTCTGATAACATTGTTGACCGGCAAGCATCTAACAGAGAAGCCAGGTTATATAGCGACACCCAGATCTAATCAGAACAGGTGAACAGGGAAGATGATGTCACAAGTTCAATTCCACCAGTAGCCACCGGGGGAGCCCAGAATCCAAATTCACAACAGTACCCCCCCCTCAAGGAGGGGGCACCGAACCCTCACCAGAACCACCAGGGCGATCAGGATGGGCCCTATGAAAGGCACGAACCAGATCAGAGGCATGAACATCAGATGCAGTGACCCAAGAATTATCCTCCTGGCCATATCCCTTCCACTTGACCAGATACTGGAGTCTCCGTCTGGAAACACGGGAGTCTAGGATTTTTTCCACAACGTACTCCAACTCACCCTCAACCAACACCGGAGCAGGAGGCTCAACGGAAGGCACAACCGGTGCCTCATACCTGCGCAATAACGACCGATGAAAAACGTTATGAATAGAAAAGGATGCAGGGAGGTCCAAACGGAAGGAAACAGGGTTAAGAATCTCCAATATTTTATACGGACCGATGAACCGAGGCTTAAACTTAGGAGATGAGACCCTCATAGGGACAAAACGAGAAGACAACCACACCAAATCTCCAACACAAAGCCGAGGACCAACACGACGGTGACGGTTGGCAAAAAGCTGAGTCTTCTCCTGGGACAACTTTAAATTGTCCATCACCTGCCCCCAGATATGATGCAATCTCTCCACCACCGCATCCACTCCAGGACAATCCGAGGATTCCATCTGACCGGAGGAAAATCGAGGATGGAACCCCGAATTACAGAAAAACGGGGAAACCAAGGTGGCAGAGCTGGCCCGATTATTGAGGGCGAACTCCGCCAATGGCAAAAAAGCAACCCAATCATCCTGGTCAGCAGACACAAAACACCTCAGATATGTCTCCAGGGTCTGATTAGTCCGCTCGGTCTGGCCATTAGTCTGAGGGTGAAAAGCAGACGAAAAAGACAAATCTATGCCCATCCTAGCACAAAATGCCCGCCAAAATCTAGACACAAATTGGGTTCCTCTGTCAGAAACGATATTCTCAGGAATACCATGCAAACGAACAACATTTTGAAAAAACAGGGGCACCAACTCGGAAGAAGAAGGCAATTTGGGCAGGGGAACCAAATGAACCATCTTAGAAAAACGGTCACACACCACCCAGATGACAGACATCTTCTGAGAAACAGGCAGATCTGAAATAAAATCCATCGAGATGTGTGTCCAAGGCCTCTTAGGAATAGGCAAGGGCAACAATAATCCACTAGCCCGAGAACAACAAGGCTTGGCCCGAGCACAAACGTCACAAGACTGCACAAAGCCTCGCACATCTCGTGACAGGGAAGGCCACCAGAAGGATCTTGCCACCAAATCCCTGGTACCAAAAATTCCAGGATGACCTGCCAACGCAGAAGAATGCACCTCAGAGATGACTTTACTGGTCCAATCATCAGGAACAAACAGCCTATCAGGCGGACAACGATCCGGTCTATCCGCCTGAAACTCCTGCAAGGCCCGCCGCAGGTCTGGAGAAACGGCTGACAAGATAACTCCCTCCTTAAGAATACCTGTGGGGTCAGAGTTGCCAGGTGAATCAGGCTCAAAACTCCTAGAAAGGGCATCCGCCTTAACATTCTTAGAACCTGGTAGGTACGATACCACAAAATTAAACCGAGAAAAAAATAATGACCAGCGCGCCTGTCTAGGATTCAGGCGCCTGGCGGTCTCAAGATAAATCAAATTTTTGTGGTCAGTCAATACCACCACCTGATGTCTGGCCCCCTCGAGCCAATGGCGCCACTCCTCAAACGCCCACTTCATGGCCAAAAGCTCCCGATTCCCAACATCATAATTCCGCTCAGCGGGCGAAAATTTACGGGAAAAGAAGGCACAAGGCCTCATCACGGCGCAGTCAGAACTTTTCTGCGACAACACTGCCCCAGCTCCGATCTCAGAAGCGTCGACCTCAACCTGAAAAGGAAGAGTCACATCAGGCTGACGCAACACAGGGGCAGAAGAAAAACAGCGCTTAAGCTCCTGAAAGGCCTCCACAGCCTCAGGGGACCAATTAGCAACATCAGCACCCTGTCTAGTCAAATCGGTCAATGGCTTAACGACATCCGAAAAACCAGAAATAAATCGACGATAAAAGTTGGCAAAGCCCAAAAATTTCTGAAGACTTTTAAGAGAAGAGGGCTGCGTCCAATCACAAATAGCTTGAACCTTGACAGGATCCATCTCAATGGAAGAGGGAGAAAAAATATATCCCAAAAAGGAAATTCTCTGAACCCCAAAAACGCACTTAGAACCCTTGACACACAGAGAATTAGACCGCAAAACCTGAAAAACCCTCTTAACTTGCCGGACATGAGAGTCCCAGTCATCCGAAAAAATCAGAATATCATCCAGATACACTATCATAAATTTATCCAAAAAATCGCGGAAAATATCATGCATAAAGGACTGGAAGACTGAAGGGGCATTAGAAAGACCAAAAGGCATCACCAAATACTCAAAGTGGCCCTCGGGCGTATTAAATGCGGTTTTCCACTCATCCCCCTGCCTGATCCGCACCAAATTATACGCCCCACGGAGATCAATCTTAGAGAACCACTTGGCCCCCTTTATGCGAGCAAACAAATCAGTCAGCAACGGCAATGGGTATTGATATTTAACCGTGATTTTATTCAAAAGCCGATAATCAATACATGGTCTCAAAGAGCCGTCTTTTTTTGACACAAAGAAAAAACCGGCTCCTAAGGGAGATGACGATGGACGAATATGTCCCTTTTCCAAGGACTCCTTTATATATTCTCGCATAGCAGTATGTTCAGGCACAGACAGATTAAATAAACGACCCTTTGGGTATTTACTACCCGGAATTAAATCTATAGCACAATCGCACTCACGGTGCGGAGGTAGTGAACCAAGCTTGGGTTCTTCAAAGACGTCACGATAGTCAGACAGGAACTCAGGGATTTCAGAGGGGATAGATGATGAAATGGACACCAAAGGTACGTCCCCATGAGTCCCCTTACATCCCCAGCTCAACACAGACATAGCTCTCCAGTCAAGGACTGGGTTGTGAGACTGCAGCCATGGCAATCCCAGCACCAAATCCTCATGTAGATTATACAGCACTAGAAAACGAATAGTCTCCTGGTGATCCGGATTAATACACATAGTCACTTGTGTCCAGTATTGTGGTTTATTATTAGCCAATGGGGTGGAGTCAATCCCCTTCAGAGGAATAAGAGTTTCCAAAGGCTCTAAATCATACCCACAACGATTGGCAAAGGACCAATCCATAAGACTCAAAGCGGCGCCAGAGTCGATATAGGCGTCAGTAGTAATAGATGACAAAGAGCAAATCAGGGTCACAGACAAAATAAATTTAGACTGTAAAGTGCCAATGGAAACGGATTTATCAAGCTTTTTAGTACGCTTAGAGCATGCTGATATAACATGAGTAGAATCCCCACAATAGAAACACAACCCATTTTTCCGTCTAAAATTCTGCCGCTCGCTTCTGGACAGAATTCTATCACACTGCATGCTTTCTGGCGTCTTCTCAGTGGACACCGCCAGATGGTGCACTGGTTTGCGCTCCCGCAGACGCCTATCGATCTGAATGGCCATTGTCATGGACTCATTCAGACCCGCAGGCACAGGGAACCCCACCATAACATCCTTAATGGCATCAGAGAGACCCTCTCTGAAAGTAGCCGCCAAGGCACACTCATTCCACTGAGTAAGCACAGACCATTTACGGAATCTTTGGCAGTAAATTTCAGCTTCATCTTGCCCCTGCGATAGGGACATCAAAGTTTTTTCTGCCTGAAGTTCCAAATGAGGTTCCTCATACAGCAAGCCCAAGGCCAAAAAAAACGCATCCACATTGCGCAACGCAGGATCCCCTGGTGCCAATGCAAAAGCCCAGTCTTGAGGGTCGCCGCGGAGCAAGGAAATCACAATCCCAACCTGCTGTGCAGGGTCTCCAGCAGAACGAGATTTCAGGGACAAAAATAGCTTACAATTATTTCTAAAATTCTGAAAGCTAGATCTATTCCCTGAGAAGAATTCCGGCAAAGGAATTCTCGGCTCAGATACCGGAGCATGAATAATAAAATCTTGCAAATTTTGTACTTTCGTGGTGAGATTATTCAAACCTGCAGTTACACTCTGAAGATCCATTATTAACAGGTGAACACAAAGCCATTCAAAGATTATAAGGAGAGAGAAAAAAAAGAAAGTCTGCAGCATAGACAGACTGGCAAGTGATCCAATTAAGAGCACAGAGAAAAAAAAAAAAAAAAAAAAAAAAAAAAAAACTCTCAGCAGACTTCTTATTTCTCTCCTTTCTCAGCCAAGGATTTTAACCCTTTAGTGGGCCGGTCAAACTGTCATGATCTCCATGGCCAGAGAACTAGCATAAGCCTCTATAGGAACAAGCTCTTGGAAGATGTAACTATACTGACCATGAACTAAACCTACCGCATCATCTAGAAGTAGCCAGGTAGCATGTCCTACTTTTTATCCCTATATGCCCAGCGCCGGCCGGAGAACTAAATAATGCTAGCAGAGGGAAATATAAGACCTGACTCACCTCTAGAGAAATGCCCAAAAAGGAGACAGAGGCCCCCCACATATATTGGCGGTGATATGAGATGAAACAACAAACGCAGCAGGAAAATAGTTTTAGCAAATTTGAGGTCCGCTTTCTAGATAGCAGAAGACAGAAAGCATACTTTCATGGTCAGTAGAAAACCCTAACAAAACACATCCAGAAATTACTTTAGGACTCTGGCATTAACTCATAATACCAGAGTGGCAATTCCTGATCAACAAGAGCTTTCCAGACACAGTAACGAAACTGCAGCTGTGAACTGGAACCAAAATACAAAAACAAAACATGGACGAATGTCCAACTTATCTAGTAGATGTCTGGGAGCAGGAACAAGCACAGAGAGGCTTCTGATAACATTGTTGACCGGCAAGCATCTAACAGAGAAGCCAGGTTATATAGCGACACCCAGATCTAATCAGAACAGGTGAACAGGGAAGATGATGTCACAAGTTCAATTCCACCAGTAGCCACCGGGGGAGCCCAGAATCCAAATTCACAACAACCGTGCAACCCTGCGACATCAGAAAGGAGGTGGTGGAGACATGTTTTGGGCCGGAATCATGCGGAGAGAGCTGATAGGCCCCATCAGGGTCTCTGAAGGTGTGAAAATGACCTTGGCAAAGTATATAGATTTTCTGACTGACGACTTTATTCCATAGTACAAAAAGAAGAAAATGAAAGTTCTCACACAGCGGTGGTCCCGTAAGTGAGATAACCGGAGCTCATCAGCTGATGGACTCGTGTGAGTTTGAGATCTTCTTAGTCTTCATGGTGTTGTTTGGTTAGTAGTTAGTGGTGCCTCTTGCTTAAAGAAGTTGTCCACTAATTGGATAACTCTTTGTCATACCCAATGCTTGGCCCGATCAGCTGCAGTCCTGACTTCTTCTTCATTTTAAATTCGATAGAAGGCAGGGACAGTGACGCCAGCACTGATTGGGCTCCGGGCTCACGTGTCATAGCAACAGTCCCGGGAACTCTGCTGGAATGGCGCTGGAACAGGAGGGGAGTATAAGCTTTTTTTACTTTACCAGAGCCAAACATTTTGATTAAGGGGCTGTGCTAGAAGTGGACAACCCCTTTAATAGTGTTGTAGCCTGTGTGGCATTCCAGAAAAGGTGTGTATATAGATGTAGATACATGTGGTCAATCCTGAAGAAGTAATCTGTACTTCAAAACGCGTCAAATAAACCACTACCTTTTCAACTCATCTACAGGAATATACGTCTCAGTTCATTCAGTAGTGTGGAAACCATCCACACAAATCCCTCCTTTTGATGTATATACTGAAAGACCATGTGACACAAATTGCATACAGGTGGATGTAATTTCATTAAGTACTGTATGTGACTTATGAAAATAATTGCTTGCACCAAAATTTTTAGGGGCTTCATAGCAAAAGGGATGATTACATATACTGTACATATGAAAATTTGTATTTATTTTACCTCTTAAAGGGAATCTGTCACCCCAAAAATGGCCTATAAACTAAGGCCACCGGAATCAGGGGCTTATCTACAGCATTCTGTAATGCTGTAGATAAGTCCCCGATGTATCCTGAAAGTTTCGAAAAACAGGTTATATTATACTCACCCAGGGGCGGTCCCGCTGCTGGTCCGGTCCGATGGGCGTCGCGATCCGGTCCGGCGCCTCCTATCTTCATATGATGACGTCCTCTTCTTGTCTTCTTGCCACGGCTCCGGCGCAGGCGTACTTTGTCCTGTTGAGGGCAGAGGAAAGTACTGCAGTGTGCAGGCGCCGGGCCTCTCTGACCTTTCCCGGTACCTGCGCACTGGGAATACTCCACCCCTGGGTGAGTATAATATAACCTCTTTTTCTCATCTTTCAGGATACATCGGGGGCTTATCTATAGCATTACAGAATGCTGTAGATAAGCCCCTGATGCCGGTGGCCGCAGTTTATAGGCCATGTCTGGGCTGACAGATTCCCTTTAAAACAAATTTTTGCCTATATGTTTCTCACTTCACTACACCAACTGCTCGTGTGTCAATAGAGTATCTTCAGTGTGCTTGAATATTATGTTCAAGTCACCATGGCTGCATGTCATGCATCTGTTCGACAGCCGCATCACATGCAGGGATTGCCTGTTTGTCAGGCAATCCCTGCATCTGTTGTGGCTGTCGAACAGATGCGTGACATGCAACCACGGCGACTCAAACATAGTATTCGAACACACCAAAGATACTCTATTAACACACGAGCTTGCTCACGCATCACACAGAAATCAGAATAAAAAAATATTTAAATCAGATTAAAAAAATATTTAAATACAGGTTGTAATGTAAAAAATAGGTACAAATCCAAGGGGCTGAATACTTTGCCAAGCCACTAAACCACTTTGTGTATGTATGTATGTATATACATGTACTGTATATATATATATATATACAGTGGGGCAAAAAAGTATTTAGTCAGTCAGCAATAGTGCAAGTTCCACCACATAAAAAGATGAGAGGCGTCTGTAATTTACATCATAGGTAGACCTCAACTATGGGAGACAAACTGAGAAAAAAAAATACAGAAAATCACATTGTCTGTTTTTTTATCATTTTATTTGCATATTCTGGTGGAAAATAAGTATTTGGTCAGAAACAAACAATCAAGATTTCTGGCTCTCACAGACCTGTAACTTCTTCTTTAAGAGTCTCCTCTTTCCTCCACTCATTACCTGTAGTAATGGCACCTGTTTAAACTTGTTATCAGTATAAAAAGACACCTGTGCACACCCTCAAACAGTCTGACTCCAAACTCCACTATGGTGAAGACCAAAGAGCTGTCAAAGGATACCAGAAACAAAATTGTAGCCCTGCACCAGGCTGGGAAGACTGAATCTGCAATAGCCAACCAGCTTGGAGTGAAGAAATCAACAGTGGGAGCAATAATTAGAAAATGGAAGACATTCAAGACCACTGATAATCTCCCTCGATCTGGGGCTCCACGCAAAATCCCACCCCGTGGGGTCAGAATGATCACAAGAACGGTGAGCAAAAATCCCAGAACCACGCGGGGGGACCTAGTGAATGAACTGCAGAGAGCTGGGACCAATGTAACAAGGCCTACCATAAGTAACACACTACGCCACCATGGACTCAGATCCTGCAGTGCCAGACGTGTCCCACTGCTTAAGCCAGTACATGTCCGGGCCCGTCTGAAGTTTGCTAGAGAGCATTTGGATGATCCAGAGGAGTTTTGGGAGAATGTCCTATGGTCTGATGAAACCAAACTGGAACTGTTTGGTAGAAACACAACTTGTCGTGTTTGGAGGAAAAAGAATACTGAGTTGCATCCATCAAACACCATACCTACTGTAAAGCATGGTGGTGGAAACATCATGCTTTGGGGCTGTTTCTCTGCAAAGGGGCCAGGACGACTGATCCGGGTACATGAAAGAATGAATGGGGCCATGTATCGTGAGATTTTGAGTGCAAACCTCCTTCCATCAGCAAGGGCATTGAAGATGAAACGTGGCTGGGTCTTTCAACATGACAATGGTCCAAAGCACACCGCCAGGGCAACGAAGGAGTGGCTTCGTAAGAAGCATTTCAAGGTCCTGGAGTGGCCTAGCCAGTCTCCAGATCTCAACCCTATAGAAAACCTTTGGAGGGAGTTGAAAGTCCGTGTTGCCAAGCGAAAAGCCAAAAACATCACTGCTCTAGAGGAGATCTGCATGGAGGAATGGGCCAACATACCAACAACAGTGTGTGGCAACCTTGTGAAGACTTACAGAAAACGTTTGACCTCTGTCATTGCCAACAAAGGATGTATTACAAAGTATTGAGATGAAATTTTGTTTCTGACCAAATACTTATTTTCCACCATAATATGCAAATAAAATGATAAAAAAACAGACAATGTGATTTTCTGTATTTTTTTTCTCAGTTTGTCTCCCATAGTTGAGGTCTACCTATGATGTAAATTACAGACGCCTCTCATCTTTTTAAGTGGTGGAACCTGCACTATTGCTGACTGACTAAATACTTTTTTGCCCCACTGTATATACATATATATATATACATATACACATAAATATATATATATATATATACATACACACATAATAAAGAAATTAATTTCATTCATAGTGGATTATGCTGGAAGTTTACTTCTCTTCAGTTTCTCTCGGATAAGTGTTCATTTAGACACACACAGATTACTAGTACATCAACTTGTTTTCATGAAAGCCACAATATAATACTGGACAGACAATAAGTACAATCTCCCGGGACCCCATTTGCAATAACTGTGACATACCTACATAAAAACATGATTATTTTTGGAACATTATCTATACCTACGTAAGTCGTCTATTCTTTCAAAGACTTTCAACATCCTTGCACAGCAAGTAGTGTTGACAACTATTTTTTATCCTAGTGGGATGACAAGACATTGCTTTTGTGAAAACAGAATTCTCTCTGGATATAGCTCGGGGTGTTATAATGTAAGTTACAATCACAGGAAATATGTTACTATGTATGGAATATAATGGAAATGGGGGTCTAAATATCCAGGCATCAATATTTATCAGACCACTTTTAGATACAAGGTTGTTTCACAAGAACTTTTCAGAGCAAATACAGTGGAAAAAAGAAGTATTTGATACACTGACGATGTTGCAAGTTTTCCCACTTACAAAGAATGGAAAAGTCTGTAATTTTTATCGTAGGTACACTTAGGTGCATGAAAAAAGTAATTGATAAAATAGAAAAATAGAACTTAATATTTGGAACAGAAATCTTTGTTTGCAAATGCAGAGGTCAGATGTTTCCTGTAGTTCTTCACTAAGTTTGCACACACTGCAGCAGGGATTTTGGCCCATTTCTCCATACAGATCCTCTCCAGGTTTCGGTACTGTTGTTAGGCAACATTGAGTTTCAGCTCCCAACAAATATTTTCTATTGGGTTCAGGTCTGGAGACTGGCTAGGCCACTCTGGGATGTTGAAATGCTTCTTATGGAGCCACTCCTTGCTGTGTATTTTGAGTCATCGTCATGCTGGAAGAACGGCCAGGATTCATCTTCAATGCTCTTACTGAGGGAAAGAGGTTGTTGACCAAAATCTCGCAATACATGACCCATCCATTCTCACTTCAATAAAGTACAGTCGTCCTCTCCCCTTTACAGAAAATCACCCTCATGTATGTTGTTTCCCCACTATGCTTCATGATTAGGACGGTGTTCTTGGGTTTGTCGTTCTTCTTCCTCCAAACACGGTGAGTGAAGTTGATGCCAAAAAATTGACCTTCTCCCATGCCTTCTCTGAATCATCCTGATGGTCATTGGCAAACTACCAATGGGCCTGGACATGTGCTGGCATAAGCTGGGGAACCTTGCATACCCTGCAGGATTTTAATCCATGATGGTGTAATGTGTTACGAATGGTAATGTTTGGGAATGTGGTCCCAGTTCTCTTCAGTTCAGTGACCAGGTCCTCCTGTGTAGTTCTGGGCTAATTCCTGACCTTTCTCAGACTCATCCTTACCCCACGAAGCGAGATCTTGCACGGAGCCCGAGACCAAGGAAGATTGACAGTCATGTTATGTTTCTTCCATTTTCTAATAATTGTGCCAACAGTTGTTGCCTTCTCACCAAGCTGCTTGCCTATTGTTCTGTATCCCATTCCAGCCTTGTGCAGGTCTACAATTTTGTCCCTGGTGTCCTTAGACAGCTCTTTGGTCTTGGCCATGGTGGAGAAGTTGGAATGTGAATGATTGAGTGCGTGGACAGGTGTCTTTTATACAGGTAATGGGTGCAGAGTAGGAGGGCTTCTTAACCCTTTCATGACATGCGCAGTAATAGTACGGCGCATGTCGGGCCCCCTGCTTTGATGTGGGCTCCGGCGGTGAGCCCACATCAAAGTCGCGACATGTCAGCTGTTTTGTACAGCTGACATGTGCGCGCAATAGCGGCGGGTGAAATCGCTATTCACCCGCCACATTTAACTACCGCTTCGGTCCGGGCGGCCGGAAATGACATAATCGCCGACCCCTGTCACATGATCGGGGGTCGGCGATGTGTCAGAACAGTAACCATAGAGGTCCTTGAGACCTCTATGGTTACTGATGCTGGCCTGCTGTGCGCGCCCCCCTGTGGTCGTCGCTCACAGCACACCTGCATTTCAGCTACATAGCAGCGATCTGATGATCGCTGCTATGTAGCTGAGCAGATCAAGTTGTGCCAGCTTCTAGCCTCCCATGGAGGCTATTGAAGCATGGCACAAGTAAAAAAAATGTTTTTAAAAATATGAAAAAAATATAAAAGTTTAAATCACCCCCCTTTCGCCCCATCCTAAATAAAACAATAAAAAAAAATCAAACCCACACGTATTTGGTATCGCCGCGTTCAGAATCGCCCGATCTATCAATAAAAAAAAGCATTGACCTGATCGCTAAACAGCGTAGCGAGAAAAAAATCCGAAACGCCAGAATTAAGTTTTTTTGGTCGCCGCTACATTGCATTAAAATGCAATAACGGGCGATCAAAAGAACGTATCTGCGCCAAAATGGTATCATTAAAAACATCAGCTCGGCACGCAAAAAATAAGCCCTAACCCGACCCCAGATCACGAAAAATGGAGACACTTCGGGTATAGGAAAATGGCACTTTTTTTTTTAAGCAAAGTTTTGAATTTTTTTTTGAATCACAATGGCAGGTTAGTTTTAGCATTTATTGAACCTAGCAAAAAAGCCAAACAAAAAACAAGTGTGGGATTGCACTTTTTTTGCAATTTCACCGCACTTGGAATTTTTTTCCCGTTTTCTAGTAAAATCATGGTAAAACCAATGGTGTCGTTCAAAAGTACAACTCGTCCCGCAAAAAATAAGCCCTCACGTGACCATATTGACGGAAAAATAAAAAAGTAATAGCTCTGGGAAGGAGGGGAGCGAAAAAAGGAAAAAGGGCCACGACTTGAAGGGGTTAAAGGAAAACAAGGGTACTGTCAAAGGATGTGCGTCAATTTCATGACACCAGCCCAGCTCTTGATGATGGGGTATTTTTGACAATGAGGGAAAAGTTTTTAAAGATGGTCAAGAAATACCTGGCTGACCAAACCAGCATACTTCCTAATTCCTCTGCGACTTTCAACTTATCTCAAAGTCTCAAAGCTCGACACCTGGCATGAGCTGTCCCTCTTTGCCTTGGAGGTGTTGTGCTGCGCTGCCGCTAGCGTCTTGTCTGAGTGGGTTTTTAGTGCCGCCAGGAAGGGGGGGTGTTATGACCCCAATGGCGAGGGTCTCAGAGAAACAAGTAAGTCTGCGACGTACAAAAATCCAGCTCATAGGGCAGTGGTAACTGGGTTGACCATATATCTACTCCTAACGCCAACACTAGCAGTAGCCGGGGAACATGCCTACGTTGGTCGCTAGATGTCTCGCGCCAGCCGGAGGACTAACTACCCCTAGAAGAGGAAAACAAAGACCTCTCTTGCCTCCAGAGAATAGACCCCAAAAGTAGGATAGTAGCCCCCCACAAATAATAACGGTGAGGTAAGAGGAAATGACAAACACAGAGATGAACTAGATTTTAGCAAAGAGAGGCCCACTTTACTAATAGCAGAATGTAGTAAGACAACTTATATGGTCAACAAAAACCCTATCAAAATCCACGCTGGAGATTCAAGAACCCCCGAACCGTCTAACGGCCCGGAGGGAGAACACCAGCCACCCTAGAGCTTCCAGCAAGGTCAGGAAACAGATTATATACAAGCTGGACAAAAATGCAAACAAAAACAAATAGCAAAAAGCAAGAAAGCAGACTTAGCTTAATCAAGCAGGAACCAGGATCAGAAGACCAGAGCACTACAGATTAGCTCTGATATCAACGTTGCCAGGCATTGAACTGAAGGTCCAGGGAGCTTATATAGCAACACCCCTGACCTAACGACCCAGGTGAGCATACAAGGGATGAATGACATACCCAGAGTAAAATCACTAGTAGACACTAGAGGGAGCCAAAAGGTAAATTCACAACAGTACCCCCCCCCCCTTAGTGAGGGGTCACCGAACCCTCACCAAGACCACCAGGGCGATCAGGATGAGCGGCGTGAAAGGCATGAACTAAATCGGCCGCATGCACATCAGAGGCGACCACCCAGGAATTATCCTCCTGACCATAGCCCTTCCACTTGACCAGGTACTGAAGCCTCCGCCTGGAGAGACGAGAATCTAAGATCTTCTCCACCATGTACTCCAACTCGCCCTCAACCAACACCGGAGCAGGAGGCTCAGCAGAAGGAACCACAGGCACAACGTACCGCCGCAACAAGGACCTATGAAATACGTTGTGGATGGCAAACGACACCGGAAGATCCAGGCGAAAGGATACAGGATTAATGATTTCCAATATCTTGTAAGGACCAATGAAGCGAGGCTTAAATTTGGGAGAGGAGACCTTCATAGGAACAAATCGAGAAGACAGCCATACCAAATCCCCAACGCGAAGTCGGGGACCCACACCGCGGCGGCGGTTGGCAAAACGCTGAGCCTTCTCCTGTGACAACTTCAAATTGTCCACCACATGCCCCCAGATCCGCTGCAACCTATCCACCACGGAATCCACCCCAGGACAGTCAGAAGGCTCCACATGTCCCGAGGAAAAACGAGGATGGAAACCAGAGTTGCAGAAAAATGGCGAAACCAAGGTGGCGGAACTAGCCCGATTATTAAGGGCAAATTCAGCCAACGGCAAGAAGGTCACCCAGTCATCCTGATCAGAAGAGACAAAACACCTCAAATAAGCCTCCAGAGTCTGATTAGTTCGCTCCGTTTGTCCGTTAGTCTGGGGATGGAAAGCGGATGAAAACGACAACTCAATGCCCATCCTACCACAAAAGGATCGCCAGAACCTGGAAACAAACTGGGATCCTCTGTCCGACACAATATTCTCAGGAATGCCGTGCAAACGAACCACGTTCTGGAAGAACACAGGAACCAGATCAGAAGAAGAGGGCAGCTTAGGCAAAGGAACCAAATGGACCATCTTGGAGAAACGATCACATATCACCCAGATGACAGACATGCCCTGAGACACCGGAAGATCAGAAATGAAATCCATAGAGATGTGTGTCCAAGGTCTCTTCGGGACAGGCAAGGGCAAGAGCAACCCGCTGGCACGAGAGCAGCAAGGCTTAGCTCGAGCACAAGTACCACAGGACTGTACAAATGACCGCACATCCCTTGACAAGGAAGGCCACCAAAAGGACCTGGCCACCAGATCTCTGGTGCCAAAAATTCCCGGGTGCCCTGCCAACACCGAGGAATGAACCTCGGAAATGACTCTGCTGGTCCATCTAGCAGGCACAAACAATCTGTCAGGTGGACAAGAGTCAGGCCTACCAGCCTGAAATCTCTGCAACACACGTCGCAGATCTGGAGAAATAGCAGACACGATAACTCCTTCCTTAAGAATACCCACAGGTTCAGCGACTCCAGGAGCATCAAGCACAAAGCTCCTAGACAGAGCGTCGGCCTTCACATTCTTAGACCCTGGTAAATACGAGACCACAAAGTCAAAACGGGAGAAAAACAATGACCAGCGGGCCTGTCTAGGATTCAGGCGTTTAGCAGACTCGAGATACATCAGATTTTTGTGATCAGTCAAGACCACCACACGATGCTTAGCACCCTCGAGCCAATGACGCCACTCCTCAAATGCCCACTTCATGGCCAACAACTCACGATTGCCCACATCATAATTTCGCTCTGCCGGCGAAAACTTCCTAGAGAAAAAGGCACAAGGTCTCATAGTAGAGCAACCAGGGCCTCTCTGTGACAAAACGGCCCCTGCCCCAATCTCCGAAGCATCCACCTCAACCTGAAAAGGAAGTGAGATGTCAGGCTGGCACAAAACAGGCGCCGAAGTAAACCGGCGTTTTAACTCCTGGAAAGCCTCCACGGCAGCAGGAGCCCAGTTAGCTACATCAGAGCCTTTCTTGGTCATATCCGTCAGCGGTTTAACAACGCTAGAGAAATTTGCGATAAAACGACGGTAGAAGTTAGCAAAACCCAAGAACTTCTGAAGACTCTTAACTGACGAGGGTTGAGTCCAATCATGAATAGCTCGGACCTTGACTGGATCCATCTCCACAGCAGAAGGGGAAAAAATGAACCCCAAAAAGGGAACCTTCTGTACACCAAAGAGACACTTTGAGCCTTTTACAAACAAAGAATTTTCACGCAGAATCTCAAAAACCATCCTGACCTGCTCCACATGCGAGTCCCAATCATCAGAAAAAACCAGAATATCATCCAGATAAACAATCAAAAATTTATCCAGATACTTCCGGAAAATGTCATGCATGAAGGACTGAAAAACTGAAGGTGCATTAGAGAGACCGAATGGCATCACCAAGTACTCAAAATGACCTTCGGGCGTATTGAATGCGGTTTTCCATTCATCGCCCTGCCTAATGCGCACAAGGTTGTACGCACCGCGAAGGTCTATCTTGGTGAACCACTTGGCACCTTTAATCCGGGCAAACAAATCTGACAACAGCGGCAAAGGATACTGAAATTTAACAGTGATCTTATTTAAAAGCCGATAGTCAATACAAGGCCTCAAAGATCCGTCCTTTTTGGCCACAAAAAAGAATCCCGCACCAAGAGGGGAAGAAGAAGGACGGATATGCCCCTTCTCAAGAGACTCCTTGATATATGAACGCATCGCGGTATGTTCAGGTACCGACAGATTAAACAGTCTCCCCTTAGGAAACTTACTGCCAGGAATCAAATCTATTGCACAGTCACATTCCCTATGAGGAGGCAGTGCACTGGACTTAGACTCGCTGAAGACATCCTGATAATCAGACAAATACGCCGGAACTTCCGAAGGCGTAGAAGAAGCAATAGACAAGGGCAGGGAATCTCCATGAATTCTATGGCAGCCCCAACTTGACACTGACATAGCCTTCCAGTCCAAGACTGGATTATGGGTCTGTAACCATGGCAAACCCAAAACAACCAAATCATGCATTTTATGCAGAACAAGAAAACGTATTACGTCCCGATGTTCGGGAGTCATGCACATGGTAACCTGTGTCCAAAACTGCGGTTTATTTTTTTGCCAATGGCGTAGAATCAATACCCCTAAGAGGGATAGGATTTTCCAATGGCTCAAGAACAAATCCGCAGCGCTTGGCAAATGACAGATCCATAAGGCTCAGAGCAGCACCCGAGTCCACAAACGCCATGACAGGATACGATGACAGTGAGCAAATCAAAGTTACAGATAGAATAAATTTAGGTTGCAAATTACCAATGGCGAACGGACTAACAACCTTAGTAAGACGTTTAGAGCATGCTGAGATAACATGTGTAGAATCACCACAGTAGTAACACAAGCCATTCTGGCGTCTATGAATTTTCCGCTCATTTCTAGTCAGGATTCTATCACATTGCATTAAATCAGGTGTCTGTTCAGACAACACCATGAGGGAATTAGCGGTTTTGCGCTCCCGCAACCGCCGGTCGATTTGAATAGCCAGGGCCATAGAATCATTCAGACCTGTGGGAATGGGAAAACCCACCATCACATTCTTAATGGCTTCAGAAAGGCCATTTCTAAAATTAGCAGCCAATGCACACTCGTTCCACTGGGTCAGCACGGACCATTTCCGAAATTTTTGGCAATACACTTCAGCCTCGTCCTGGCCCTGAGACATAGCCAGCAAGGCCTTTTCTGCCTGAATCTCAAGATTGGGTTCCTCATAAAGCAAACCGAGCGCCAGAAAAAACGCATCAATGTCAGCCAATGCCGGATCTCCTGGCGCCAGCGAGAAGGCCCAATCCTGAGGGTCGCCCCGTAAAAAAGAAATAACAATCTTTACTTGCTGAGCGGAGTCTCCAGATGAACAGGGTTTCAGGGACAAAAACAATTTACAATTATTCCTGAAATTTCTAAATTTAAATCGGTCTCCGGAAAACGGTTCAGGAATCGGTATCTTAGGTTCTGACATAGGACTTCTGATAACATAATCTTGTATGCCCTGCACACGAGCAGCAAGCTGGTCCACACTTGTAATCAAGGTCTGGACATTCATGTCTGCAGCAAACACAAGCCACTCAGAGGTAAAGGGGAAAAGAAAAAAAAAATGAGAGAGAGAAAAAAAACCTCAGAACTTTCTTTCTTATAATCCCGCTTCTGCAATGCATTTAACATTTAATTCTGGCCTGGCAAACTGTTATGACCCC
Source organism: Ranitomeya variabilis (assembly GCF_051348905.1). Classification (NCBI taxonomy): domain Eukaryota; kingdom Metazoa; phylum Chordata; class Amphibia; order Anura; family Dendrobatidae; genus Ranitomeya; species Ranitomeya variabilis. The sequence continues at coordinate 398,168,980 of NC_135232.1, forward strand.
AATGGCGAGGGTCTCAGAGAAACAAGTAAGTCTGCGACGTACAAAAATCCAGCTCATAGGGCAGTGGTAACTGGGTTGACCATATATCTACTCCTAACGCCAACACTAGCAGTAGCCGGGGAACATGCCTACGTTGGTCGCTAGATGTCTCGCGCCAGCCGGAGGACTAACTACCCCTAGAAGAGGAAAACAAAGACCTCTCTTGCCTCCAGAGAATAGACCCCAAAAGTAGGATAGTAGCCCCCCACAAATAATAACGGTGAGGTAAGAGGAAATGACAAACACAGAGATGAACTAGATTTTAGCAAAGAGAGGCCCACTTTACTAATAGCAGAATGTAGTAAGACAACTTATATGGTCAACAAAAACCCTATCAAAATCCACGCTGGAGATTCAAGAACCCCCGAACCGTCTAACGGCCCGGAGGGAGAACACCAGCCACCCTAGAGCTTCCAGCAAGGTCAGGAAACAGATTATATACAAGCTGGACAAAAATGCAAACAAAAACAAATAGCAAAAAGCAAGAAAGCAGACTTAGCTTAATCAAGCAGAAACCAGGATCAGAAGACCAGAGCACTACAGATTAGCTCTGATATCAACGTTGCCAGGCATTGAACTGAAGGTCCAGGGAGCTTATCTTATATAGCAACACCCCTGACCTAACGACCCAGGTGAGCATACAAGGGATGAATGACATACCCAGAGTAAAATCACTAGTAGCCACTAGAGGGAGCCAAAAGGTAAATTCACAACAGGGGGGTTCATAAAAGACAGGCTCTTTTGTCAGTCAACAGAGAATTCAGACACATTCAGGCTGGGGTCACACTTGGCGTAAGGCAATACGGAACGTATTATACATCCGTACTACGGCCGTAATACGGAGAAATGTTCCCAAAATATTGATCCGTAGTCAGGGTGTGTCAGCGTATTTTGCGCATGGCATCCTCCGTATGTAATCCGTATGGCATCCGTACTGCGATATTTTCTCGCAGGCTTGCAAAACCGACATCTAATGGATTTATGTGCTCAAATGTTCGGGAAAACATATATACAGTATATATATATATATATATATATATATATATATATATATATATATATATATGTCATTGAGACACACATATATATATATTCTGTATTTATATTTACTTCAGCGCGATATCTGTGAAAAGCCGGTAATTCAATTGCCGGCTTTTAATTTCTCCTTCCCAAACCCGACAGGATATGAGACATGGTTTACATACAGTAAACCATCTCATATCCCCATTTTTTTTGCATATTCCACACTACTAATGTTAGTAGTGTGTGTATGCCAAATTTGGGCGCTGTAGCTGCTAAAATAAAGGGTTAAATGGCGGAAAAAATTGGCGTGGGCTCCCGCGCAATTTTCTCCGCCAGAGTGGTAAAGCCAGTGACTGACGGCAGATATTAATAGCCTAGAGAGGGTCCATGGTTATTGGCCCCCCCGTGGCTAAAAACATCTGCCCCCAGCCACCCCAGAAAAGGCACATCTGGAAGATGCGCCTATTCTGGCACTTGGCCACTCTCTTCCCATTCCCTGTAGCGGTGGGATATGGGGTAATGAAGGGTTAATGCCACCTTGCTATTGTAAGGTGACATTAAGCCAGATTAATAATGGAGAGGCGTCAATTATGTCACCTATCCATTATTAATCCAATTGTTTGAAAGGGTTAAAAAACACACACACACACGATTTAAAAGTATTTTAATGAAATAAACACAGCGGTTGTTTTAATATTTTATTGCTCTCTCAATCCATTTGCAGACCCTCGCTTGGCAAAACAATAAATGCACAAGATACATACCTTCTGCTGACCCGTCACGTCCCACGAGGTAATCCATCTGAAGGGGTTAAAATAATTTACAAGCAGGAGCCCTGCAAATGCAGCTGTGCTCGTGCTTGTAATTCCCCGGCGAATGAAGGAAATGTAGGTCATTGACCTACATTTCCTTCAGTCGCGGTGATGCGCCCCCTGGTGGATGTCCTCATATGACCTGGAGCGTGGGAAAAAGTTCCCAGGCTGCAGTTCATGAGAACATCCAGCAGGGGCGCATCACCGCGACTGAATGTAAGTATAGATCACTCTGCTTTCCTTTCAGCACCCGGGGATTACAGGCACGAGCGAGTGGTTTAGCACAGCTCATGCCTGTAATATTAGTTAACCCCTTCAGATAGATTACCTCATGGGACCTGACAGTACATCAGAGAGGGTATGTATATTGTGTGTTTATTGTTTTGCCAAGCGAGGGTGTTGCTGATGGATTGAGAGAGCAATAAATTATTAAAACAACCTGTTTGTTTCTTTCATTAAAATACTTTTTAATCATGTGTGTGTGTGTTTTTTAACCCTTTCAGACAAATGGATTAATAATGGATAGGTGTCATAATTGACGCCTCTCCATTATTAATCTGGCTTAATGTCACCTTACAATAGCAAGGTGGCATTAACCCTTCATTACCCCATATCCCACCGCTACACGGGAGAGGGAAGAGAGTGGCCAAGTGCCAGAATAGGCGCATCTTCCAGATGTGCCTTTTCTGGGGTGGCTGGGGGCAGATGTTTGTAGCCAGGGGGGGCCAATAACCATGGACCCTCTCCTGGCTATTAATATCTGCCCTCAGTCGCTGGCTTTACCACTCTGGTGGAGAAAATTGCGCGGGAGCCTACGCCAATTTTTTCCGCCATTTAACCCTTTATTTTAGCAGCTACAGCGCCCAAATTTTGCATACACACACTACTAACATTAGTAGTGTGGAATATGCAAAAAAAAAAGGGGATATGAGATGGTTTACTGTATGTAAACCATGTCTCATATCCTGTCGGGTTTAGGCAGGAGAAATGAAAAGCCGGCAATTGAATTACCGACTTTTCACTTACACCGCTGCGTATTTCTCGCAAGCCACACTGCTGGTCCGTGTGGAATCCGTATTTTTCCCTTCCCCATGACAGCACCGGTACATGAGAGATGGTCCCGCCCCCAAGAACAGGAAACCTGCATAGGAGATAAAAGATGGGGGCGGCACCTCTCTCCTCAGTTTGGTTTCCTGTTCTTGCGTTCTTGCGGGGAACCTGCGGTGCTGCATGGGGAGAGGTCTCCCTTGCTAAGCCGGTCTCTGACCGAGGTCCGCGGTGGGAGCAGCGGCGGCGGCGTGCGCACGTCGCCTTCATACCTGGCTGCAGATGCGTCCTTCCCCACTGCGGACTCCCCAGCGTCCGCTCCTGGCCGGAGGCTGGGCTGGGGGAGAAAATGAAAGCGTGCCCATCACGACGCTGGCGCCGAGTGAATGGAGGTACTTCCGGTTTGGAACCGGAAGTGGCGCTGAAAGCTGAAGGAACGGTGTGCTGACACTCCCCGGGGGGGAGGAAGTTCAGGGGCGCACACACCGCTTCCTGCCTGGCCATATTTAATCTACAAGGCGGCAAGCAGGCACCGGTAACGATCTCCTGCAAGATGGCAGATCCGATGGAATCGGCGATCCCAGCAGAAAACCCACAGCCTGTCGTGGTACTAATGGTCCGGTGGGTGAGTGCCTTTGTAAGGCAAAAAAAAACATGTCAGTAACACTGTGTTTTATGTATGTATAGGGAAAGAAAGTTACCTCTAAGCAGAAGCATAAAGTGTGTGCGCTCTGTGATAGAAGCCTTCCCAAAGCATATGAGAAGCGTATGTGCCGCTCATGCATAGAAAAAACTGTATCTGAAGAGTCATCATCATTGCTTCAGAGTATAAAGGATATTGTGAGAAACGAAGTGTACAGCACTGTAAAGGAGCAGTTAAAACATCATGGATTGCAGAGCTCCGTAAACCCGCCCTCTGCGCCTGCCCAAATATCTGATGTAGAATCCGAGGGTGAACTGGGGGAGCTTCCGCCCGAGGAGGGTTCGGACCTGGACTCTTCAGATGAAGAGTGTGGCCGGCCATATATGTTATCAGAAGACATGGGGAAGTTGCTAAAACTGGTCAGGTCCACCCTGGGGGTTGAGACGCCAAAAGAGAAACAAACGATTCAGGACTCTATGTTTAGTAATTTAGAAGATAAAAAACGGAAAGTTTTCCCATTCCACGATAACATTAAATCTTATCAAAAAAGAATGGAAAAAAACGAATAAAAGGATTTCAGTTCCCCAGGCCTTAAAACGTAAATATCCCTTTAGTGAGGAAATTTGCGAGAAATGGGAAAAGGCGCCTAAGTTGGACGCAGCTATCGCAAGTACCTCCAGGGGTATAGCACTTCCCTTCGAGGATATGGGGGCCCTAAAAGACCCCCTAGATAAAAAGGCGGGTGCCTTTCTAAAATCAGCCTGGGAAGCCTCAACTTGGGTGTTCAAGCCTGGAGTAGCGGCTACTTGCACTGCCCGTGCCATGGTTAAATGGCTAGAGGAACTAAGCGACCAAATAAAAAACAAGTGTCCAAGAGACAGACTTCTAGAAGTCATCCCTCAACTTCAAAATGCAGCAGGATTCCTGGCGGACGCTGCCATTGATTCTGTTCGGTTTGCTGCCCGGGCTAGTGCCCTCTCTAATTCAGGAAGAAGGGCGTTATGGTTAAAAAACTGGAATGCTGATTTTCAATCAAAAGTGAAGCTCTGTGCTGTACCCTGTGAGGGGCAATATTTATTCGGCAGGGCTTTAGATGAAATTTTAGAAAAAGCGGCGGACAAGAAAAAGCACTTCCCTCCGCCTCCCTTCTTTAAACGACGTTGGTATGACAATCGTCGGTCCTTTCGAGGATCGAGTAGAGGCCGGGGCCGCCCAACGGATAGAACCACATGGGGGAAACCCTGGGGTGAGAAAAGAGAAAGAGGGTTTCTTTTCGCCATATTCCAGGTGGGAGGAAGGTTACGGTTTTTTGTCCATCAGTGGGTAACCTTACAGCCGTCTCAATGGATAATCAACTTGTTATCAGACGGCCTACGGTTAAATTTCATCTCCCTGCCTCCTCACCGAATAAAAGTTACTCGTGTGGCCAAAAAGAACCAGTTAGTTCTCGAAAAAGAAGTTCGTCTTCTTTTAGACAAAAAAGTCCTGGTAAGAGTACCTCCACAGGAAATAGGGAGGGGATTTTACAGCACCCTTTTCCTCACTCCAAAACCGGATGGGTCTTTAAGAACAATTTTCAACCTAAAAGAATTAAACAAATTCATCCGAGTGGAAAAATTCAAAATGGAGACTCTGAGAACGGCGGTAAAACTGCTGTATCCAGGATGTTACATGGCAGTGATAGACCTTACCGATGCCTATTATCATGTGCCAATCAGCAGAGAGCATCAACAATTCCTGAGGTTGGTTGTGCAGCTGGGGCAGGTCTACACCCATCTACAATACCAATGTCTCCCCTTCGGGGTGTCTGTGGCTCCTCGTATCTTTACAAAAATAATTTCGGAAGTAGCATCTTTCGTAAGGAGAGAAAACATTCTACTAGTGCCCTATTTAGACGATTTCCTCCTGATAGCAGACAATCAAGAAGATTGCATAAAATCAGTTACGACAGTACGAGAGCTGCTAACCAAACTAGGGTGGATAATAAACTTAAAAAAATCAAGATTGATTCCGGTCCAGATACAGGAGTTCCTGGGGATTCAATTAAATTCGATCAGACAAGTCTGTATCCTTCCAGACAGAAAAGTCGAGGCTATAAGACAACGAGTAACACAAATACAGGGGGCCCAATATGTCTCGGTGAGGGAAGCCATGTCCCTCCTAGGTATACTAACTGCAACAATCCCAGCAGTCCAATGGGCGCAACTTCATTCAAGGGACCTACAGTGGCAGATCCTGTCAGAACAAACAAAAACACCCTACAACCTAAATCGAAAAATCGTATTGTCACAACATGTTCGGGACTCTCTAAGCTGGTGGCTAGATTCCGGAAATCTAAAAAAAGGGGTCCCGTGGTCAATCCAGAATCCGGTGGTACTGACCACGGATGCGAGCCCGTTAGGTTGGGGAGCACACCTATCAGATCGGATCCTACAGGGTCTATGGGATCCACAGATGCAATTAGCCTCCTCAAACCTGAAGGAATTAACAGCGGTAAGGCAAGCAATTCTTCAAACGGAAGAGGATCTCAAAGGAAAACATCTGGTAGTGTTGTCCGACAACAGCACAACGGTGTCGTATATAAATCGACAGGGAGGAACCAGATCAAGTCCCCTAATGGAAGAAGCAAGAAGACTATTTCTTTGGGCCGAAAACCACCTGTTGTCTCTTACAAGTACACACTTAAAGGGGTCGGACAACTTTGTCGCAGATTTTCTGAGTCGTCACGTCCTGCACCAGGGCGAGTGGTCGCTAAATCAAAGGATATTTGGAGAAATCTGTGCCATCTGGGGGCTTCCTCAAGTGGATCTTTTTTCCACAAGACAGAATCGAAAAGTAGAAAGATTCTACTCTCTAAACCCGAAAGAGAACCCGGAAGGGGTAGATGCGTTACTGCACCAATGGAAATTCCAACTAGCCTATGCGTTTCCCCCAATCCCATTAATCCCTACAGTCCTGAAGAAGATCCGAGAAGAGAAATCACGCATAATCTTAATTGCACCCTTCTGGCCAAAGAGAGCTTGGTTCACTTGGCTCAGACGTATGTCCGTCTCGGACCCATGGATACTTCCAGAGGTTCCAAACCTTCTGCACCAGGGTCCGGTGACACATCCTCAGGTTCACAGCCTACACCTCACTGCTTGGAACTTGAGAGGGGACTTCTGCTAGCAAAGGGGTTCTCGGATCCATTAGTTACTACTCTACTGTCCAGTAGAAAGAAAGTCACAACTGATAAATACCAAAAGGTATGGGGAAAATTTTTAGAATTCTCAGGCCGAGGGATTACAGATACCGTTCAGAAAGTCCCTATAAGGCCGGGATCACACACAGCGAGATACGGCCGAGTCTCGCAGGTGAAAACCCAGCTCTGGCGCCGGCAGTCTGGAGCGGAGCGTGCAGCCGCACAGCAATACATGGAGCCGCACGCTCCGCTCCAGAGTGCCGGCACCAGAGCTGGGTTTTCACCTGCGAGACTCGGCCGTATCTCACATATGTGTGATCCCAGCCTATCAGAGATCCTAGAGTTTCTCCAAAAGGGGCTGGAGAGGGGATTATCTACCAGCACTCTAAAAGTGCAAGTCTCGGCGCTTAGCGCCTTGTTTGACCAAAAATTGGCTGATCACCCCTGGGTGTGTAGGTTAATTCGGGCCTCCTTTACAGCCAGACCATTCAAACCTCGTCCAAAGGTCGCTCCCTGGGATTTAAATTTAGTGTTAAATGCCTTGACCTCCTCTCCCTTTGAGCCTCTTTCCTCCATATCGGAAAAAGCGCTAACTTTAAAAACGGTTCTCCTAATTGCCCTTACCTCAGCCAGACGCATTAGTGAGCTTCAGGCTATATCTATAGACCCTCCTTATACTACATTTCTGGAGGATAGGGTAATTATAAAATCTGATCCGGCCTTCTTACCAAAGGTCAACTCGAAATTCCACAGGGACCAGGAGATAGTCTTGCCCTCATTTTGTGCCAATCCAAAATCCCAGGGAGAAGAAACCTTCCATTGCTTGGACATCAGACGTTGCCTACTTCAATATATAGAAGTGACAAAACCATGGCGAGTCTTCAGCCCTTTTTGTCTCCTTTCAGGGGGCAAACAGGGGAAAAAAGGCCACAAAATCAACCATTGCACGGTGGCTCCGTATGGCTATATCACTTTCCTACTCCTCTGTGGGGCAGGTCCCTCCACCTGGTGTTACGGCCCACTCTACTAGGGCTATTTCCACATCTTGGGCAGAGAGGGCAAATGCGTCGATAGAGCAAATCTGTAATGCAGCAGTATGGTCTTCACCCTCTACGTTCTTCCGCCATTATAGATTAAATCTGGGGCTATCAGATCTTGCCTATGGTAGAAAAGTACTATCTGCCGTTGTCCCACCCTAGAGGTTCTTTCTATTTCTTCCTCTCATGTACCGGTGCTGTCATGGGGAAGGGAAAAAATGATAATTACTTACGGGTAATTTGATTTTCCAGATCCATGACAGCACCGCTCTAGTTCCCGCCCTATCTTGGTGATGGTTGTGTGATTCACAAAAAAAAAAAAAAAGATGGGGTAATAACCACTTAAAATAACAATAGATAAATAATCTTTAGAGTTTAAAATAATGTGTATATGCCTAAAACTAACGTAGCGGTTACCTTACATTCTCTGTAAAACAAACTGAGGAGAGAGGTGCCGCCCCCATCTTTTATCTCCTATGCAGGTTTCCTGTTCTTGGGGGCGGGACCATCTCTCATGTACTGGTGCTGTCATGGATCTGGAAAATCAAATTACCCGTAAGTAATTATCATTTTTTCTCGCCCCCATAGACTTTCATTGGCGTATTATTTGCGCAATACGCTGACAAACGCAGCATGCTGCGATTTTGTACGGCCGTAGAACGCCGTATATTACGGATCCGTAATATATGGCTGATAGGACTAGACCCATTGAGAATCATTGTGCCGTATGTAATGCGAGTTTTACAGACGTAGTTTTTGCGCTCTTACGTCCGTAAAACACGCATGTGTGACCCCGGCCTCAGTCATGAAAATGAACGCCGGGATTAGCCCACACTTTTTCACACCACCAGATGACAGCAGCACATAAAGGGTTTGTCATATTAAATATTTTAATGAGGCTCACTCGTTATGTTTCAGGGATGTATGGATGACCCTGCTCATAATTTCTGTCAGTGTTTTGGACCCCCCAGGAATTCTGCCCACTGAGTCGCATGCTTAGATGACATGTGCCTGATCATGCTGATGGTGGATAGGTTCTTAGTGGTCATGCCCCAGCTGATCTTGGCATGTACAGGTTGCAAATGGCCTTTGTTAGTCTCAGAACTCTTTTTTAAAATTGTCCCAAACTGGGGAACACATAACTCTTTGACGGAGAAATGCACAAGTGTCGATGAGCTGCAAAACAGTTTCCCGCCTTGTCCCTCTGGTTACCCTACTGCTTCTTCCTGTTTCAATGCTGTTGATCTCTCTCCCTCAGTGCTGCTGGCATTGCTCTTCATGCCAGCTTCCCAGGTTGGGTCAGAGACTTATTAATCCACAAGATTCTTGTGGCCGTGGTTGCTCCAATTTTGTGCATTACTAAACAGCATGTCCTCCTGCCCCTCTTGGAGAATGCAGGGTGAGAGGCCAGAATCGAAAAATGTTGTGGCAAAGAGCCCTTCGGAGTGTCCTAGTGTGGGATCACTCGTCTCCTGGGATTCAACATGGTGGCAGGAAGGAGGATCAGGGTAAAGATTAAGTGATCCAGACCTTATTCTGGTGAGACTGGACTGTGCGGAAGACTTGGTGTTGCTGCCAAGTCTGCTGGAAGTATTATCTGCTATCCAACCGACCATCTGTTCGCACTGCTCTGGATTCAGAAGTGGTCTATCATGCCTCCCTGCAAAGTGGGACAGAAACCTGTGTGACATCTATGGGCGTGTTTCTTGTGCTCCAGCGTGCACCATCATCAGCACTTTCACTTCCCCGTCCCTCAACACACACCTTACACATTTTGTAATTGCTCGGTCTCTTGAAACCAAGTTTATTTTTAATAAAAGCAAAAAATTGGTCACCTGCAGCAATCATAGTGGTTTTTGGGAGTTTACTCCACCGTAATGTAACAGAAAGAAGGCAAAACTGTATTGATGACAATCAAATTCAATCCAGAAAAATATTTCAATGCTTTATTTTAGTTTTATAGATCAAAGAAATGTTCACAGACCATGCATTCTTATGACTAAGAAATGGAAGCCTTCAACATTAATTTTTTTTTTTTCAGTTTTAGAGATCACAGAAATGTTCACAGACCACGTATTGCTGAGAAATGTAGCTTAGGAAAAAGTTTCAATGATTTTTGGCCGTGTTATAGAACGCAAAAACAGGAAAAGAGGTCTGGATACACATGAAAGCATTATACTGCCTCTGTACAAATCCCTGGTTAGACCGCACATGGAGTCCTGTGTTCAGTTTTGGGCACCGGTGCTCAGGAAGGATATAACGGAACTAGAGCAAGTACAAAAGATGGCAACAAAATTAATAAAGGGAATGGGGGAACTACAATACAAAGAGAAATTACCAAAATTAGGATTATTTAGTCAACAAAAAAAAATGACTGAGGGGCAATCTAATAACCATGTATAAGTATATAAGCGGACAATACAAATCTCTCTCCCAGGATCTGTTTATACCAAGGAAGGTGACAGTCACAAGGGGGCATTCCCTGCGTCTGGAACATAGAAGAGGATTCTTTACTGTTAGGCACTGAGAATCTGGAATTCGTTGCCTGAGGAGGTGGTTATTGCGAACTCAGTAGAGGGGTTCAAGAGAGGCCTCGATGTCTTCCTGGAGCGTACAATATTGTATCTTACAGTTATTAGGTTCTTTAGAAGGACGTAGATATGGGGATTTATTCTGACGGAATATAGGCTGAACTGGATGGACAAATGTCTTTTTTCGGCATTGCTAACTATGTTATTTAACCCCTTTCTGACATTAGACGTACTATCCCGTCGAGGTGGGGTGGGCCCGTATGACCACTGACGGGATAGTACGTCATATGCGATCGGCCGCGCTCACGGGGGGACCAATAAAAGTACACATATTTAGTATCGCCGCGTCCATAACGACCCGACCTATAAAACTGTCCCAATAGTTAACCCCTTCAGTGAACACCGTAAAAAAAAAAACAAACCCGAGGCAAAAAACAACGCTTTATTATCATACTGCCAAACAAAAAGTGGAACAACACGCGATCAAAAAGACGGATATAAATAACTATGGTACCGCTGAAAACGTCATCTTGTCCCGCAAAAAACGAGCCGCCATACAGCATCATCAAAGAAAAAATAAAAAAGTTATAGTTTTCAAAATTAAGTGATGCAAAAATAATTATTTTTTCTATAAAATAGTTTATCGTATAAAAGCGCCAAAACATAAAAAAAATGATATAAATGAGGTATCGCTGTAATCGTACTGACCCGAAGAATAAAACTGCTTTATCCATTTTACCAAACGCGGAATGGTATAAAATCCTCCCCCAAAAGAAATTAATGAATAGCTGGTTTTTGGTCATTCTGCCTCACAAAAGTCGGAATAAAAAGCGATCAAAAAATGTCACGTGCCCGAAAATGGTACCAATAAAAACGTCAACTCGTCCCGCAAAAAACAGGACCTCACATGACTGTGGACCAAAATATGGAAAAATTATAGCTCTCAAAATGTTGTAACGAAAAAATAATTTTTTGCCATAAAAAGCGTCTTTCAGTGTGTGACGGCTGCCAATCATAAAAATCCGCTAAAAAACCCGCTATTAAGGAAATCAAACCCTTCATCACCCCCTTAGTTAGGGAAAAATTAAAATATTAAAAAAATGTATTTATTTCCATTTTCCCATTAGGGTTAGGGCAAGGGTTAAAGCAAGGGTTAGGGCTAAGGTTAAGGCTACAGTAAGGGTTGGTGCTAAAGTTAGGGTTAGGGTTGGGGCTAAAGTTAGGGTTTGGATTACATTTACGGTTGGGAATAGGGTTGGGATTAGGGTTAGGGGTGTGTCAGGGGTGTGGTTAGGGTTACCGTTGGGATTAGGGTTAGGGATGTGTTTGGGGATTAGGGTTTCAGTTAGAATTGGGGGGTTTCCACTGTTTAGGCACATCAGGGGCTCTCCAAACGCGACATGGCATCCAATCTCAATTCCAGCCAATTCTGCGTTGAAAAAAAACAGAGCTCCTTCCCTTCCGAGCTCTCCGGTGCGCCCAAACAGGGGTTTACCCCAACATATGGGGTATCAGCGTACTCAGGACACATTGGACAACAAGTTTTGGGGTCCAATTTCTCCTGTTACCCTTGGGAAAATACAAAACTGGGGGCTAAAAAATAATTTTTGTGGAAAAAAAAGATTTTTTATTTTCACGGCTCTGCGTTATAAACTGTAGTGAAACACTTGGGGGTTCAAACTTCTCACAACACATCTAGATAAGTTCCTTGGGGGGTCTAGTTTCCAATATGGGGTCACTTGGGGGTTTCTACTGTTTAGTTACATTAGGGGCTCTCCAAAGTAAATTTGACGCCTACAGACCAATCCATCTAAGTCTGCATTCCAAATGACGCTCCTTCCCTTCCGAGCTCTGCCATGCGCTCAAACGGTGGTTCCCCCCCCCCATATGGGGTATCAGCGTACTCAGGACAAATTGGACAACTTTTGGGGTCCAATTTTAACTGTTCCCCCTGGAAAAATACTAAACTGGGGGCTAAAAATTAATTTTTGTGAATTTTTTTTTTTTTTTTTCACGGCTCCGCGTTATTAACTGTAGTGAAACACTTGGGGGTTCAAAGCTCTCACAACACATCTAGATGAGATCCTTAGGGGTCTACTTTCCAAAATGGTGTCACTTGTGGGGGGTTTTCAATGTTTAGGCACATCAGGGGCTCTCCAAACGCAACATGGCGTCCCATCTCAATTCCAGTCAATTCGCTTCTGAGCTCTGCCATGCCCCCAAACAGTGGTTTACCCCCACATATGGGGTATCAGCGTACTCCGGACAAATTGTACAACAACTTTTGGGGTCCATTTTCTCCTGTTACCCTTGGTAAAATAAAATAAATTGGAGCTGTAGTAAATTTTTTTGTGAAAAAAAGTTAAATGTTCATTTTTATTTAAACATTCCAAAAATTCCTGTGAAACACCTGAAGGGTTAATAAACTTCTTGAATGTGGTTTTGAGCACCTTGAGGGGTGCAGTTTTTAGAATGGTGTCATACTTGGTTATTTTCTATCATATAGACCCCTCAAAATGACTTCAAATGAGATGTGGTCCCTAAAAAAAAATGGTGTAAAAATGAGAAATTGCTGGTCAACTTTTAACCCTTATAACTCCCTAACAAAAAAAATTTTGGTTCCAAAATTGTGCTGATGTAAAGTAGACATGTGGGAAGTGTTACTTATTAAGTATTTTGTGTAATATATCTCTGTGATTTAATTGCATAAAAATTCAAAGTTGGAAAATTGCGAAATTTTCAAAATTATCACCAAATTTCAGTTTTTTCCCAAATAAACGCAGGTAGTATCAAAGAAATGTTACCACTATCATAAAGTGCAATATGTCACAAGAAAACCATGTCAGAATCATCAGGATCCGTTGAAGCGTTCCAGAGTTAGAACCTCATAAAGGGACAGTGGTCAGAATTGTAAAAATTGGCCTGGTCATTAACGTGCAAACCACCCTTGGGGGTAAAGGGGTTAAAAAAGGACCTCAAAGCACGTAATACTTGGTGAATCAAAATATATTTAATTTTTTCAGCCCTCAAAAAAACGCTGCAGCTATATATTTGACAATGGACTGGACAGGCTTAGACCGCGTCTGCAGACTGGATTTTGTTACTCTTCGTTCGACTCTCTACCTCCCTAGGCAAAATGCAGATTGTATGTGATACATACAGTTAGCCCTTAGATGGGCTGTTAGTATGATGCTCAGCTTATACACCAGTATCAACACTGCAGGCCTCAGAGTTGTTATACTGTGCACATAGGCCTAAACAAGCACTCTCTCCCTCCAATACGAAGTGTCACAAAGCTGTGCAATGGCGTCAGTGTGCCGAGCCAGGGGCGATCGGTCCTTTTATAACCTCTGATGATGATACATGGCCAGCCAATCATAGTATTGCCACAATCAAGATGGCTACAGCAATACAGGGACTCCCAGGCAATCACCACATGCTTATTGGCTGCGTAACAGGCACCAAAGATGCAGGGCGGGCATTCAAATTTCACATTGAGCACAACCCATTGCTCGCTGAGTAACGAGCACATCCCAACTGCATGATACTCTGATCATTGAAGTATCACAGAAGATGTTCGCTCATCCCTATCAATGATAACTTTCCATTGGTGTTATTAGCCAGTAATGTGGTCAAATACAATATCTAGATTCTAATAATGTTATAATATACCCGGTGTCAGTAATGCCCATTAGAACTACATCTAGGAATTCACAAATGGGCAGATAGAAAGCAACAAAACCACCACTTCCTGCGGAAGCACGTGTGAAACGTGCATCAGAGTGTAGGGGGTGGCAATATACGTCACCATGAATTTAGGTCAGTATCTTGCCATGTTTATACCTGATCTTGTTTATTAATTTTCTACTTTGGATGAGTACCGTATATTAGTTGGCACTCGTTAACATGGGTAACATTGGGTTAACATTGATATTTTTTACCTCATGATATCTATAAGCTCACCTGTTTTATACTTACCTTCATTACTTGATGGTTAGTGATACAATCCTATTTAGCTAAGGCAATAATTTCACACATCCCATATTCAATTTTACTTGTCACTTAATATTTAATTACTGACCACATATTAGGTTTTTGTGTATATTGTGTGCCTAGACCCCTCATTTGTTTTACAACCTCTTTTGTTATTCATTTTACTTCTCCTGTATGCTCTTACATGTTTTTTAACTTGTCATCATTTCTCAGTTGATGTTTTTCTAATAAAGTATATTGCTTTACATTTGTTGCGGTAACATTTTCATTCAATACAGACATTCAGGTTTTATTGAATAAAAAGCAAAAACTCCTAAAGCCATTGGTTGTGAAACACTGATCAAGAATATCATTACGCTTCTCTATTTCTTTTCCACTGGTTGCAAGGCAGGCAAAACAAAAACCTAGAACCAACTGTTGATAATTGATGTTCATACAAATTTTCATCAGCTAAATCACTGTTCAACACATGCGTTAACGGGCTGCTGTTAACGCAAGGGACGGTGTTTCATCGCGCTAGCGCAGATAGAGCTAGCAGATGCTCTATCTGCGCTAGCAGTGACGGACCCGAAAACGCTGCAGCCTGCGTCCCAGGGTCCGTCACTCAATGACGGCACATCGCTAGCGCACGCCCATTGTGGGCGTGATCTAGCGATGCGTCCAACATTGGACTCAATTTACCGCAGTGTAACGTAGTCCGTCTAACGGACGCCTGTAAAGTAATGTGAACCCAGCCTTAGGCTATGTGCATGTTTATCTTTCAGGCATATTCAGGTCTGAAGATGCGCCATTTTTAATGCACATAAAGCTCAACAATGTCTAGAGTTGAGCGAATTTGATCGGGTCAGGGCTTTTTTTGGCAAGCTATAGCACTTGCTGAATAAGCTGCAGAGGGAACCTGGATACATGGAGCGCGCCGGCTGATCAGCTGTCCGGCGCCGCAGCTGCAGGAAGCTGAATTCCCTCTGCAGCTTATTCTGTAAGCGCTATAGCATGCCAAATAAGCCCTGACCCGATCAAATTCGCTCAACTCTAGTCAATGATGTGCAGATGTTCAGTCTAATTCACATCTTTTAACTGCTTCAAGGTTCGGAAACCCTGAAGTGGTTAAAAGAAGTGACATGCACATTACAGCTGCGGCAAACTAGCAGTCTCGTGACATAATGACATGCGAGTGCCGGGATACCTGATGCAGACATCACTGGCAATGTGCTGGGGAAGGAGGGGGAGCTTTTCTCATTGTACTGTGTATTTGGGACTTTCTCTTAGACCACTTGAGACTGGCCTTACTGTGAGAAGTCCATGTGAAAATAGCCGAATAAACCTTTTTGAACATTTTAAGTGATTATGTCAGCGGGATTTCCTCTACCAAACTATTTACAGTGGGGAAAATAAGTAATTGATGCACTGCTGATATTCCACGTTTTCCCACCTACAAAGAAGCAAGAGGGCTGTAATTTTTATCGTAGGTACACTTCATCTGAGAACCGATCTAAAAAAAAAAAAAAGAAAAAATCCAGAAAATGACATTGTATGATTTTTAAATAATTAAATTGCATTTTATTGCATGAAATTTGCTTGAAGTCACACAACACATAGGTCATCTGTGAAGCAGGAGGTGGTGGCGCTGGGTGGGGAATAGAACTGGAGTCGCAGAGGTTTCAGATCTACAAATAGATCTTCAGCCTCATTAGTATATCAATTCAAATGCTGATTTTGCACTAATGGAAAAACAGATTGGCCATGTAAAGATATAGCTGGACTTGGACTACATACGCATATAAATACCCGGTGGGGGAGGGGTGAAATCATGCTGACAGATTCACTTTAAAGGTAGTATCAGCCAATGTAGCCTGATGTACAGATCTCCATTGTGCCTCCTCCCGGCTGCTGTTGCCAGTTAGATTGGAAGAGCAGTGTTTGGATACACTTGGACTCCTGAAGGGTCTCTTTTTCTTCTTTTTTTTTTTATGAACTCATAAAATGTTCATTTCAATATCAGTATTATGTAGCCATTCTGACACTGATTTTCAGAGTGAAAGCACCAGCCTCGAAGTCTGAGATTTATGAAATAATGTATATACGGTAGTTTGTATTGTGAGACAGAAGCATCATTGTAATTCTTGTTTACAGAAAATTGCCGGTTTTTAGTTCTTGTAAAGAACCTAAAATAAAAAGTACTAGGCAGAAACAATGTAACTGTGTTACATATTTAATCGACCGTATCTGGTAAGAATCCATATAATCCACTAATCACGTCTCTTGCTCACTCCTTTGTCGAATCTCTGGCACAAAGCTACATCTGGAAATTAAAATGATTGATGAAAAGGTCTGGTTCTAATTAATCTTTTGCCATACATAGCAGATTAAAAATATGAACTTTGGGTTTCTATAGCAGTGTGATCGCTCGGCTGCAGGCAAGGATTGCTCATTCAACCATTATACTCTCAGTGTATGGCTTTGACTTGCTCTTGGTACTCCTCTCATAAATGCATATTGCTACGCCAAGGACATAGGGCCACAGCTTCCTACTCCCATGCAGATCAAGTGGTGGAGAATACTTAATATTGAGTGGAAAATGCTATGGGACAAAATCAATCAATCCGAAGAGCCATAACTTGAGACTATTAGTCTTCTCAGACAGGCAGTATGGTCAAAAGGAACCAGTGAGGGGAGCCACTGAAAATAAGCCCCACCTCCTATGGAGGTCTGCCTTTTGTAAAAGTTTGGAGTAATAGGCGGGATAGGATAACATTTTTTTAATAAAAGAGTACATATTAGTGAGGTTTTTTAATAAGTTGTGTTCCACTAATCTATAGTATCCTTTAAAAAAAGGCTATATTGCCCCAATTCTTATAGAGGTTCAGAACATTTTAACTTCTTACCAGAGGTTTCTAAAACTGCCCATACAGCCCAGAGAGCTGTCAGCCGACAACAACTAACTTCAAAAGCCCCCAAATATGTTGCTCTCAAGAGTGATAGGTGAAAAGGGCAGCAGCTTGGGACCTCTGGTGATGGATTATCTCCCTGCAGAACGAAGGATCTGGTTAAATTAAACATACCCGACCCTGTTCCCCATTCCAGCCACAAAACTGTCACTAGGGAGAGGACGCACCCATCAACAGCCATGGCCTCATCTTGTAAGGGTGCTGTCACATTGTGCTTATCTTTACGTTCGTGGGTCCCGTTGGGGCTTCAGTGCGAACCAATTACCCCCGCAAAGCGTGATTCGGATGTATGAGCAGACGGGGCCATAGACTAGAATGCAATGGTCCCCAACCTTTCTGACCTTTAGGGTATGTGCACACATCAGGATTTCTTGCAGAAATTTTCCTGACAAAAACCGTACATTTCTGCCAGAAATCCGCATGCGTTTTTTTCACGTTTTTGACGCGTTTTTTTTTCCAAATGTATAGAATAGCGGGAAAAACGCAGAAAATCCACAAAATTAATGAACATGCTGCTTTTTTTTACCGCGATGCGTTTTTTTCGCGGAAAAAAATGCATCATGTGCACAAAACATGCATTCTAAATGATAGGATGCATAATGTATGCGTTTTTAATGAGTTTTTATAGCGTTTTTATCGCGAAAAAACCTTAACGTGAGCACATACCCCAAGAGCCACATTCAGCTCTGGTAAAGGGTTGTGACCAACATTTAGCTAGGGGAGAGGGTCGCGAGCCCCATCCAGGTTTCGACCCCCTCACAATGGCAACCAAAGCCCCCATTATGGGTATGATGATAATCAAAACTTTTCCACATAAATCCCCCCAAAGCAGAATACCAAGATCATGGGGTTGTCACAATACTCCCATTCAGTATTCTCCCGTCAGTCACTCCCAAAACATGGTTGCATATAGCTTCAAGCACCTCCTCTGACAGGTAGTATCATCCAGTCCTCATGAGCCACATGTGGCTGCTGAGCTACAGGTTGGGGACCCCTGCTATAATGGAACACTATTATGCATCATTTTCGGACACTAAGACATAGTAGACAGTTTGGTTGTCAGCCTCCAGTGGGCGTATACGCCTGAAAATGTTGTACGGCAGAGTGCTCATTCGAGAGCCCCGACGAATGTGAAGATAAGCGCAATGTGAAAGCACCCTAACGTGCATTTCCACTTTATAAAGGACTAACCAAAATAGGAAAATTTACATTCAGTTTCTATTTAAAAGAGGATTGCGAAGAGAATAAAAATGGTGTACCAACTGGATTAGTGAAAATTAATGTATATGCATTAAAAATGTCAAAATCTTTAATCAATGTCTCCTTATCAGTAGACATTCTTTAAGTTTCTTTAGTGTTGACATAGGAGGAAACATTTCTTGAAATGTCACAGTAGCACATGATCCTGAGCCCATCGGTCTCTAGCCGCCCCAAGCTGGCAGTCCTCAACATTATTCATTCTTGTTAAACCCATATAATTAGCTTACCACTCTGAAGTCATATTTAGTAGCTTGAAAATAATGAAATAAACGGCACAGAAAACAACGTTTGTAAAGGAGTTAGATTTATAAATATAAAACATTTTGACAAGTCTTTCCCAAGAATACAGATAATACAGAGGTCGTCATTTGTCCAAACTGGTGAATCTAGGGGGAATTTAAGTTTTCTATCAAAGCTTCGATTGCTTTCGGGTTTTTGGAGTCTTTTGGTTTGGTCACAATGCCTTTGAGTCCATTTTTAACTTGGGCAGCAATTTCTTCATTCGAACTCTGTAAAAGGCTATAAATAAATAAATAAATACAAAAATCAGAAAAATATGCACAAAATCAAGGCAAACATTAAAAATTAACTTAGGATGCTGTATGCATTTATGCTATGTTTTTCTGCACAAAACAAAATAGCAAAACTGTTTCCCACTAGCACAAGCTTGATGCAGTAATACCTCTTAATTCACAAACCAAACAGCAGAGAGACGAACCACTGCGCAATGATGAAAAACATTAAAATATTTAAACCTTGTAATCCTGACCGAATAATGACTTTGTACCATAATGAGCCATAGAACACTGTGCTATTGAGTTACTATAACCAGCTAAACAATAAGCGAAGGCCACCAGGAGAACAGCTAATGACTACTGCCTAACAGTGTACAGAAGTAAGAGGGCTAGGTGATTACAATGAGCGAGTCACTGAACAAAGGCTGGAATGCCCACGCTGAGCTGTGCTTCATTACAAGTCAACTTTCTGGGTTTCCTAGCTGCGCTGTGAGAGCCAGATCCATTTCTCCTAAGGGTCAGTGGTCTTGCAAAACTCAGCCAGCCGTTCCTAATGAGGATTAGAGAGGTGAATAGTGCAGGGTCTCAAAGGAGCTGGAATTAGTAGCGTGGTTTGTGACCTTCTCTGCAACACACATGCTGAATGGGTGGAAATGGGGAGCGATTAAAAATCACAAAGTAGAAGAACTAGCGAAAGTTGGAAAACATTAAGCAAATACATTCACAAAGATAAAACTTGCTTTTATTTTTCTCACCTCTACTATTCACACATATATTCCTCCATTTGCAGCCATGAGTTCTTGATGTTATTTCTAGAAACTTTCAATCCGCAATTGTAGTTCTTCAAACTCGCGTATCTGTCTAAAAAGGTACGTTTCCCCTGATCCTAAGGCCTTGTCCACATGTGATCAGCATTCGTAGGACAGTAGTACAGGTGGATATAACACACAACGGGTGTGAATCTCTGGTAGGGCAGAGTCATATGGCCGTATAAATCGGACCGATATGACTGCAGTGAACAGGCTGGCACGCAGCTTTCTCGATCAGAGCGTGACCGCTTCAAATGTTTCTATGCAGCCAGCACGCTCAGGTCAGAAGAGCCACCGATCAGTCCGTGCATTGAGAGCCGATCTCTGTCAGTCTGATTGCGCACTTATGGTTTTTCTGATTTTAGCTTACAAATGCTAAGGCAAAATATGGTTATGTGAATAAGGACTAAAGAGAAGACTAATACTGAAACTTGAAATCTGCCTAAAATCTTGTTCCCTAGCCCGCTAAAAGGAGATTTTTGTGTACTCACCGTAAAATCTTTTTCTCCGAGTCATCATTGGGGGACACAGGACGAATGGGTGTTATGCTGCTGCCACCAGGAGGACACTAAGTTAAACACACACAAAAGATTAACTCCTCCCCTGCAGTATACACCCACAGGCTGGACAATCCAGAGCCAGTTCGGTAACAAAGCAGTAGGAGTAAGCCAGTTAACAAACAGAAAACATGTCATAGTCAAAACACAGACTGAAAAGAACAATTGAGCCAACTAGGCTAACAGGGAGGGTGCTGTGTCCCCCAATGATGACTCGGAGAAAAAGATTTTACGGTGAGTACACAAAAATCTCCTTTTCTCCTACGTATCATTGGGGGACACAGGACGAATGGGACGTCCCAAAGCAGTCCCTGGGTGGGTCACCAGAAGTTATAAATGCTGAGCGAGCCTACAAACTACAGATGAGACACAGCCGCTTGTAGGATTCGCCTACCGACGGAAGCGTCTGCCGAAGCCTGAAAGTGCACATGGTAGTGCTTCGTGAACGTATGTAGACTGGACCATGTAGCAGCCTTGCAGACCTGTGCTGCCGATGCCTGGTGCCGGATGGCCCAGGACGCGCCGACTGACCGGGTAGAATGAGCCTTGATCCCCGGAGGTGCGGCGTGACCCTTGACACGGTAGGACTCTTGGATGGCGGAACGAATCCACTTGGCAATGGAGGCCTTGGAAGCGGGTAGTCCCTTCCGTGGCCCCTTCGGAAGAACGAACAAGGCGTCTGACCTACGGAGAGACGCAGTCCTGGAGACGTAACGTCTGAGACCCCTCACTAAGTCCAGAGTGTGGAGCGCCCTTTCCGTGCGGTGGGAAGGAGCAGGGCACAGTGAGGGAAGGACAATCTCCTCATTAAGATGGAAGGAGGAAACGACCTTCGGAAGAAAAGTCGGACATGTCCGCAGAACCACCTTGTCCTGGTGGAACACGAGGAAAGGAGGTCGGCACGACAGAGCTGCCAGCTCAGAGACACGTCTAATAGACGTGACAGCCACGAGGAAGGCAATCTTCCAAGACAAGAACAGCAAAGACACTTCATGCAAGGGCTCAAAGGGGGGCTCTTGAAGAGCACAGAGAACTAGGTTCAGGTCCCATGGTTCCAAGGGCATCTTGTAAGGCGGAGCCATATGAGAAACACCCTGGATGAAGGTCCTGACCTGCAATCTGTTTGCAATCTTTCTCTGAAAAAGAACCGAGAGAGCAGAAATTTGGCCCTTAAGAGAGCTGAGAGCAAGACCCAAGTCTACGCCTGATTGGAGGAATTCCAAAATGTGAGGGATAGAAAAACGGAGGGGGAAACGTCCCCGCTTCCTGCACCAGGCGAAGTATGCCTTCCAGGCGCGGTGGTAGATGCGCATAGAAGAAGGCTTGCGTGCGCGGAGCATGGTAGATATCACCGTCTGGGGCAACCCCTTCTGCCTCAGTACCCAGGACTCAACGGCCACACCGTTAAACACAGGGCCTCTGAGTTCGGGTGGTAAATGGGCCCTTGAGACAGGAGGTCTGCGCGACTCGGCAGCCTCCAAGGTACGTCTGAGACCAGTTGAACCATCTCGGCATACCATGTCCTGCGCGGCCAGTCCGGAGCGATGAGAAGTACTGGGATCCGTTCTGCCTTGATCTTCCTGATCACCTTTGTCAGAAGAGGAATTGGGGGAAAGATGTATGGGAGTCTGAAACCCTGCCATGAGAGGACGAGAGCGTCGGCTCCGAAGGCTGAGGGGTCGTGAGACCTGGCCATGAAGACGGGAACCTGGCAATTGAGGCGAGATGCCATTAGGTCCACGTCCGGGGTCCCCCATCGAGAGCATATCTGGTGAAAGATTGCGGGATGGAGAGACCACTCTCCGGGATCGAGGCTGTGGCGACTGAGAAAGTCCGCTTCCCAGTTTTCCACGCCTGGGATAAAAACTGCTGAGAGTATGGAATGATGTGTCTCGGCCCAGCGGAGAATTAGCGTCACCTCGACCATGGCCGCCTTGCTGCGAGTGCCCCCTTGGCGGTTGATGTAGGCTACCGCAGTGGCGTTGTCGGACTGGACTCTGACCGCACGGCCGGAGAGGAACGGCTGAAAATGATGGAGAGCCAGTCTGATTGCCCGAATCTCTAGGATATTGATGGGCAGCTGGGACTCCTGCGGAGACCAGCGACCCTGAGTCGAGTGGCGCTGGAACACTGCACCCCAGCCGAAGAGACTGGCGTCCGTTGTGACAACCAGCCAGTGCACCGGAAGGAAAGACTTCCCCCGAGTCAGGGAGGACCTCTTGGTCCACCACCTGAGGGACTGTCTGATTGGGCGAGAGAGGAGACGGCGGTCGAGCGAGGCGGGATTCCTGTCCCATACTGCCAGAATGGCGTGCTGTAAGGGACGGAGGTGAAAAACCGCAAAGGGCACTGCCTCCATTGCCGCCACCATCCTGCCGAGTACCCTCATGGAGAAGCGTAGGGAGTGAGAGCGAGGTTGAGTAAGCTTCCGGACTTCTCTCTGAAGAGTGGATACCTTTTCCGGAGGCAAAAGTACTAGACCCTGAGAGGAGTCTAAGATCATTCCCAGGTAGGATATGGTTTGGGCCGGGACTGGGGAAGATTTTTTGAAATTGATTTTCCAGCCCAGGCGCAAAAAGGTATTTATAGTGACGTCTACCGCTTCTGAACAGGACCGGAAAGAGGGGCCTTTTATGAGGATGTCGTCCAAGTAGGGCAACACCACTATGCCTCGAGCATGTAGAATGGCCACGGCAGCTGCCATGACCTTGGTGAACACCCGAGGAGCAGTGGCCAGCCCGAAAGGTAGGGCGACAAACTGAAAATGGTGCCCCTGGACCGCGAAGCGGAGGAAGCGCTGATGAGACGGTAGGATGGGAATGTGCAAGTAAGCGTCTTGAACATCTAGAGATGCAAGGAACTCGCCCTCTTCCAGAGAGGCAATTACCGAGCGGAGGGACTCCATACGGAATTGACGTACACGGACGTACTTGTTGAGGAGCTTGAGGTCCAATATTGGACGTACTGAGCCGTCCTTCTTTGGTACAATGAAAAGATTGGAATAGAAACCTTGGTACCTCTCGTTCTGAGGTACCGGGATGATGACCCCGTCTTCCCATAGCGATCTTATGGCCTGAAAATACTGACGGACCCTTGCTCTGGGAGGACGGGACTGGAAGAAACGAGATGGGGGAAGAGAGACAAACTCTATCTTGTAACCGAAGGATACCAGTTCGCGGACCCATCGGTCGGGAACTACCGAGAGCCACGCGTCCCGAAAGAAGAGTAGGCGGCCGCCAACTCTGTCGGTGTCCTTTGGCGTCTGCCAAGAGTCATTGAGGTGGAGACCTGTTAGGTCTGGGCCCCCTGGACCCCTGTTGTCTGGGTCTGCCTCTCCAAGAGGGAGAAGGTTTGTAAGATGGCTGGGAGGTTCTGTCCTTGCGCTGACCTCTCCCGGCGCCGGGTGGCGCGGAGGGAGGATTGGACCAATTGGAGCCGAAACAGAAATATCGGCCTCGGCCCTGTTGGTTGCGAAAGGGGCGAAAGGTCCGTTGCTGGGGAAGGAATTTGCTCTTTCCCCCTGTGGAGTCTGCGATTATTTTATCTAGTTTGTCCCCAAAAAGGCGTTCGCCCTGGTATGGAAGGGACGTGAGAGATTTTTTGGATCCTGAGTCCGCTTTCCAGTCCCTGAGCCAAAGGGATCTGCGGATCGTGACAGCATTGGCCGCTGCCTGTGAGGCACAGTTGGCCGCGTCTAAGGATGCGGAAACTACAAAGTCCCCCGCTCTGGCAATCTGAGTGGCCAGGTGTGAAACCTCGGGGGGTAAGTCGGCGTGTAGTGCTGTAGAGGCTAAAGACTCGGCCCAATGGGTCATGGCTTTTGCAACCCATGTGGCGGCAAAAGAAGGGAAGAGAGAAGCCGAGGAAGCCTCAAAAGCCGAGCGAGCCATCTGGTCAATTTGTCTATCAGTGGGATGCTTGATGGACGCGCCCTCGGAGGAGGATAGAACCGCCTTGGTGGCTAGCCGCGACACTGGCGGGTCCACGGAGGGTGACTGAGACCACTCCTTAGCAAGGTCCTGAGCAAACGGATACTTCAATTGCATAGCCTTCTGACCTGAGAAGCGTTTATCCGGACGGACTCTGTGGAGATCGACAATGTCCTTGAATTGAGGATGCGTAGGAAAAAATCTATGAGCCTTTGTGGTTCGCCCGAATGACACGGGATGAACGGCCTTGGACGGGGTTTCCTCCTCTAACTGTAGCGTCTGACTTACCGAGTCTATGAGAGAATCTAGGGTCTCTTGGTCGTGACGATACTCTGGGGAACAGGACACGCCGGATGCGTCGTCCAGAAAGGATTCCCTGCTATGAGCTGGGGATGAGTGACGAGAGACTTCACTCTCTGAGCCGGAGGGCTGATCACGGACCGGAGATATTACCCTGGACTTCTTTCTAGATGAGAGAGGGCTTCTGGAAACGGTACGACCTCTAGGCCGAGAGGGGTTCTTAGGCCGCGTTACATCATCCGTGGAAGCGCCCTGGGTAAGGGACGGGTCACGGAGGGACTGTATCGTCCTTTCCAAGGATGCCACAGATCGAGCAAGGGAGGACGCCCATGCGGGGGTACTAGGCTCACTACATTCCGGGTCAGAGGCCGGAGTATCCTGTGCCGCAGACATTTCGCAGGCGGAGCACAGCGGGGTAGTGTGACCTCGGGGCAGAGATACCTTGCAGGAGGTGCACACAGCAAAAATAACAGAGTGGGTCTTTCCAGTCCGTTTTTGCTTAGACTGTGACATCTTTGCCATAAAGTGAGCGTACTGGCAGGGGAAGAGACAATCCTACTGAGTGCGTCTCACCAAGTTCTGCGGTGCTTGGCAGGGAGATCCTGAAGTCCTGTGCGCTGTGGTGCTGCAGAGCCGCCAGCGCACTTCCTGGTCCAAGATGGCCGCCGAGATGTGAGAAGGGCGCTTCTCGGGAACGAGAAGCGCCCAGAGAGAGAGAGAGAGAGAGAGAGAGAGAGGGGGGGGGGGGCGTGTCGTGGGCGGGCGGTGGATTCCCTGCTATGCGCGTCGGAACGCTGCCATTGCCACCGCCATCCTGCTGTATGAGGGAGGGAGTCTGATTGTCCGTGTTGGAGTCCGGCCCAGGGCCGGTAAACTGTGCCACCGCCCTAACAGGGCGCCGGATTGCCCGCCATGCCTCCATTATAAAGCTGCCCCGCGGCTGCAGCGCCGCATTAGAAAAAGGATAAGGGATCCCTGAACGGGCGGTCCCCTGTCAGCTGGTCGGCCCCCGCACTTACCTTGTGCGATGGGGCCGATGCTCCATCCACCTTCACCTTAGTAGGGAGAGGGTGGAGAGCTTCTGCCGCCGTGCAACATCCGCTATGTTCAGTGGTGATGCAGTGGGCGGCTGCACGGACGCCATGGCATTCTGTCCGGCTGTGCCCTGGCTCCAGGAAACTTAGGTGGATGATTAGTCCCCGTGGTCGCCTGACAGGGAGGGAGGGAGATCGGAACGCTAAGGAACCGTCGCCACACTGGAAAGTGAGCCAGGGCTGGCATCCATCGTCACGGGAAAGGATACAGGAGGAACGCTCCATGTACTTGCCCGTTGTTGGTGCGGGAGAGATCAGAGCTGAAAATTTGCCTGTCGCTCCCTTCCGTTAAAAACAAAAATTGGTGGGGTCCTGAGGACCCAAGTGCCTCCTGAGACACTAAGTAAGAACTGGCTCTGGATTGTCCAGCCTGTGGGTGTATACTGCAGGGGAGGAGTTAATCTTTTGTGTGTGTTTAACTTAGTGTCCTCCTGGTGGCAGCAGCATAACACCCATTCGTCCTGTGTCCCCCAATGATACGTAGGAGAAATACAGTATTCCCACTCATGTCTTCACCAAAAGGTCAGTACCAGCATAGGTAAAATGCTGCACTATAAAATAAGCAATGACCACAATGGATGACACCACAAAGTCTGAAAACCAATTGATTCATTATTACTGTAACGCTGTTATGTCCCACCTTACCAGTTCCAATGTAGCCCAATATCAATAGACAATTTAATATTATAACATAAATACAAGTATAAATCAACATGTGAACCCATAAAGATCTATTTAGATATTTCAGATCACATTGGAAAAGCAATCCGCAGTCTGTGAACATGGCCCAATATAGTGTCTCAATGATCTAATAGGAGCGCTCTCTCCTAGGCACCAAACTTTCCTGCAGGCTACTTTACCCCCCCCCCCCCCCCCCCCCCTTCCAAACCGGTTTCTAAAACTGAGTATTGTCCATTGCTGCCTCAAATTTGCAAATTGCCTCTTCAGAGAAAAAGCGGACTTAAACTCTATAGCGCCACCTATTGGAAGTAGCGATCCTACAAGTCACAATCAACCCTTTAACGAGTCGTGCAATATGACTTGGGATAAAAGCCAAATCAGTATCTCAATTCGCAGACACAGTGTTTCGGGCTGTTGGCCATCGTCAGTGCGAAGCATGAGAACTGATTTGGCTAGGTGAGAGCCTCTGGACTGAGGTCTAAGGGGTAAGGTTTCTCCTTATGGAGAGTGACATACCAGCTCTGGCTTGTCATGGTAAGGAGGCTTATTTGCCGTGCAATGCGCCTCTGGGAAATATAATATGCAAATTGCCTCTTCAGAGAAAAAGAGGACTTAAACTCTATAGTGCCACCTGTTGGAAGTAGCGATCCTACAAGTCACAATCAACCCTTTAACGAGTCTTGTAATATGACTTAGGATAAGAGCCAAATCAGTATCAATTCGCAGACACTGTGTTTCGGGCTGTTGGCCCTCGTCGGTACGAAGCATGAGAACTGATTTGGCTAGGTGAGAGGCTCTGGACTGGGGTCTAAGGGGTAATGTTTCTCCTTATGGAGAGTGACATACCAGCTGGCTTGTCAACGTAAGGAGGCTTATTCGCCGTGCAATGCTCCTCTGCTACTTCCAATAGGGGGCGCTATAGAGTTCAAGTCCTCTTTATCTCTGAAGAGGCTATTTGCATATTAAATTTCCCAGAGGAGCATTGCACGGCGAATAAGCCTCCTTACCTTGACAAGCCAGAGCTGACATGTCACTCTCCACAAGGAGAAACCTTACCCCATAGACCCCTGCCTCAAATTTGATCATTCGATTTTCCAAAAAAATTATAACATTTTCATATCTCAAAGACGTGTCAAAAGGTTTAATTGGTGCAGTGACCCCTGTGTTTGTTAAAATTAGAAGGCAGAAACACTCTTCTCATCCAAGCCTCAACCTGGGCTCAGAAATTATGTGGAGCTCATCTTCAGTCTGAGGACAGCAGTATTGCTGCTTTGTTGTAGACACTGGTGGGGGTCAATGCACAAAGTCTCCACTGACCAAGGCTTCTTACATACCTTTACATGGAAAAAGCTTTCTAACAGTGTAGTAAGTTGTGATGAGCGAACGTCCTCGGATAAGGTGTTATCCAAGCATGCTTGGGTGCTGAGTGACTTTGGCGTGCTTGAAAAATATGTTCTTTGCGCCTGCATGTCTCGTGGTTGTTTGGCAGCTGTAACACATGTAGGGACTGCCGGTTTGTTAGGACACGAACATGCTCCGATAACGCCTTATTCTAGCAGGTTCGCTCATTACTACTAGGAAACACTTTCGGGAGTTATCCAAGAGTAACATGAAAGTCTGCTGTGTAGGGATTCTGCGGTATTGCCAGTGGGAGCGGGCGGTCTCTGACTGTATGTATGCGATTTGCATCATTTCGCGCACATTCCTTCTACATGTGCTTAGGCTCTCTCAGTTCACTTCTATTGAGAGACGATGAACACATCTAGTCAGCACATGACTGCAAGTATAAGTCTCACACTTACCACCCACCATCACAAGCAATATTTAAGAATCCTGACAGCATGCACAGCACACGCAGTCAGGATTCAGAGTTCTACAATCATAGACTGACTGCAGACTTTCATCACAAGCCTGCACAACCCCTTTAAAGGCAGCAAGAGACATAAGTATGTTACAGGTAAAAGGAAATGTTATTTATACAACACTAGATGGCGCCGCTCTTACCAGCAAAGGACTATGGCTCCTCGGTTTACTTCTGCCCAAGTGCTTAGGTTCTTGATGCCGACGTGTTCTACCAATGTTCTAGCAAAAGATGCTGACAAGAATAAAATTAAAAATACAGTTACTTTGTATAAAACATGAATATATCAAAAGTCTTTATTCCATAAAAAACTAAAATTCCATGAGCTTTGGGGTAAGCAGGCTTGCAAGGCTCCCTCCTGACAAAACTCGCAACTGCGGCCGTTTTGCGTCCCACGTGACACTTTTAAAGGTGCTTTCTTATTTACTGAACATAGACACTAAGCACCATCTATTAAAATGCACCGCTAAACCGCATGTTCATATTGGAGGATATATAAGTAAAATGTATATTTGTGTGTGTTGCTATAGATCCCTTACTAGCAATAATATTTTAGAAGTGCAAAACATTTGACGGGTGATAAAGCTAACGTTCAGGTACATGTAATGCAGGGGTACTCATACTGTCCTCACTGTGTGCTTTCAATAGGTGCAGCACAGTGTATGATCCCCAGCCTTTGGTGTATTTTAATGTCAATGTGAGTGGCGAGAACACTGGTCTAAGGAAAAACTATAGCAATAGCAGAAAACTGCAAACCATGAAATAAAGTGTTTTTTTCATAGAAGTATGAATGTTCGCATCCACAAATCTACATTTCACAAAACTGAATAGGTCTCAGTTCACTCAGCCCACTTCGGTGATAATCTCATAACATTCAAAAAGGACGTGAATCTCTTTTCCTGCCCTCAGAATCTGACAACTAAAACCAGCAGCCTGAATATACACATTTGCCCCTCTATTGCTTTTGCAGATAAGTAATAGCACAACTTATATAATATACAGAGGAATGTAAAGTTTGGGCATCCCAGGTCAAAATTACTGTTATTGTGAACACTAAAGCAAGTTGAAGATTAAATGATCTCTCAAAGATGTCACATTTCCTTTGTATTTTAGGCAAAACACACACAGTCGTTTTTTACATTTTAAAAATGCTAAACTTTGGGCACCCTGCATGGCTAGTATCACCCCCTTTTGAAAGTATCACAGCTTGAAAAAGGGTTGTTGCAGTCAGACAAGAGTCCTTCAATTCTTGTTTGAGGAATTTTCATCCATTCTTCCTTGGGAAAGTCTTGCAGTTCTGTGAGATTTCTGGATCATCTTGCAGGCACTGCTATTTTGAACTCTAGCCACAGATTTTCAATGAAGTTCAGATCAGCGGACTGTGAGGGCCATTGTAAAACCTCCAGCTTGCACCTTTTGAGCTAGTCTATTGTGGATTTTGATGTGTGTTTAGGATCATTAGCCATTTGTAGAAGCCATCCTCTTTTCAACTTCAGCTTTTTTACAGATAGCGTTATGTTTGCATCAAGAATTTGTTTACATTTCATTGAATCCATTCTTCAGTCTACCCGTGAAATGTTCCCCATGCCATTGGCTGCAACACCATCTCAAAGCATGATTGATGCACCCCCATGCTTAATGGTTGACGACATGTTTTTTCCTGAAATTTGGTGCTCTTTTTTTCTCCACACATACCTTTGATCATTGTAGCCAAAGAGTTCTATTTTATCCTCAGTCCACAGGACTGGTTTCCAAAATGCATCAGGCTTGTTTAGATGTTCTTTTGCATACTTCTGATGCGGAATTTTCTTCTGATGACTCATCCACGAAGGCCATATTTGTGCAGGTGTCTCTGAACAGTATAACAACGTACCACAACTCCAGAGGCTGCTAAATCTTTCTGAAGGTCTTTTGCAGTAAAGAGGTGGTTCAGATTTGCCTCTCTAGCAATCCTACGAGATGCTCTCACTGAAATGTTGCTTGTTCTTCCAGACCTTATCTTTGCCTCCACACCGTATCTTAACCTCCACTGTTCCTGTTAACTGAAATTTCTTAATTACATCTCGAAATGGGTAAAAGGCAACTTGAAAACGCTTTGCCATCTTCTTATAGCCTTCTCCTGCTTTGTGGGCCTCCACCATTTTCAGACTGGACTGCTAGGCAGCTGTTTAGAAGAACCCATGGCTGCTGTTTTTTGGCACAAGGTTAGAGGAGGCTGAGGTTTTTTTTAAAAAAACTGGGAAATTTGCATCACATGGCCTTGCCTAACAAAAATAGTTAACAAGCAATAACCCTAAAAGGCTACTTAAGGTTTTAAACCTTGGTAAAAGTAATCTGAGCACACAAATCTCCAAGGGTGCCCAAACTTTTGCATTGGCTCATTTTCTTTTTTGTAATTTTTAAAATGTAAAAAATGACAATATATATATTTTTGTTTGCCTAAAACACAAAGGAAGTTTGTCATTTAAATTTAGCCCTTTTGGAGATCATATCTTCAACTTGCTTAACTGTTCATAATAACAGTAATTTTGACCAGGGGTGCCCAAAGGTTTCCATGCCACTGCATGTCTGAATATATAGTATCTAAAACCTGCAGCAATCAAAGAACTGGGCAAGGGTCAGTAACTGGAATCCAAGATATTGTTTTCAAAATCTATAATTCTAAAAACAAAGACACTCTTCGTTCTCACATGAAACACTCCTTAATGGGAACCGGTCATCAGGATTTTGCTAAGTAAACTACAGGCATTGTCAGGTCAAAATTAGCTCAGCTCAAAAAAAAAAAAAAATCCTGATTGCAGGAAGAGGTTTCATGTGACAATGTAGAGCAGTGAGGTATCTTATGCAATGTACAAAGACATTACATCCTGTTGAGAGCAGTGAATATGCACAGAAACTGGGAATTTTACTGATTTATGGCAGTATTAGATTGTAAGTATCAAATTTTGTTATAGACTTGCAAATTTTTACTGTTTCACACTTTTCTGAAAACTTTTTAAAACTTAAAAGTGGGTGTGGTTTAGTCCATCTCCAAGATCCTATCCCAATATGTAGTTGGTGTAATAAGATTAGCAGATACCTCCAATTAGAAATGGAGTATGTGTTTTTTTATTTGCTATGTCTCTTTCCTCATTGCAGGACATAAGGTATCCATGGTTACGTCCACTGATGAAGAGACAGGTAGTTGCTAGAGGTCGTAACCATGGATACCTAAGGTCATGCAATGCCTGCACATCAGTAAAGACATGGCGAATAAAACAACACAAAACACTATACTACATTTCTAATTGGAGGTGCCTGCTAATATTATTATTACACCTACTACATATTGGGATAGGATCTTGGAGATGGGAACACCCCTTTTAAAAGGAAAGGGCATCGCTTCCAACGAACCAACAGGTTTGACATTGGTGGAAATAACATTGCAAATCTAGGAATGATAATAGCAGGCGTATCTTTTATAGATTTGGCGAGTTTCTCCAAAGTGAGAGGACTTCGTACATTTTCCCTAAAGAGTATAAATACATTCCCAACATTTTAAATAATTTTCTTGATTAGCATAAAGTGACATCTTTTAATGGCGCCAGTTAAAGAAATAGAACTGGCAACATTGGCGATACGAATAACAGAGTAATTTACAATATATCTAAGAAGTTTGTCTTAAAGGGAACCTGTCACCATTCTATAATGCTGTAGATAAGCCCCGATCCGACCTGCAAGGTAAGGAAAAAAAGTTTTACTCACCCGGGGGCGGTCCGGTGGGGGTTGCAGGTCCGGGTCTGGCACCTCCCATCTTCTTATGATTGTTGCCCTCCTGCTTACGTCATGTCTCCCTGGCGTTGCACTCTGGCGCAGGCGTATTTTGTCTGCCCTGTTAAGGGCAGAGAAAAGTTCTGCAGTGCGCAGGTGCCGGGCCTCTCTGACCTTACCAAGCGCCTGCAATTATAAGAAGATGGGAGGTGCTGGACCCGGACTTGCGACACCCATCGGACCGGACCGCCCCCGCCCGGGTGAGTAAAACTTATTTTTTGTATCTTTCAAGTCTGATCGGGGGCTTATCTACAGCATTATAGAATGCTGTATATAAGCCCTGAAAGGCGGTGGCCGGATCTTATATCAGCCAAACCTGGTGACAGGTTCCCTTTAAGAAACCTACAGAAATGAGGAGTGTGCCACAGTACAACAAACATTGGCACGACAAAAAGAGGGAAAATGCTGTTAGGCCAGACAGAGCATGATTAAGAGAATTGCTGAATCTCACAGAAGGGTAAATCAACATTAATAAATCCTAATAATAATTAATCACTACACTCCAGAGGAGAGAAAGAAATCCCAAGGGAAATCCTTAAAATAAAGCATGAGAAACTTAGCTAGATGCAATCTCTGGCATTTCATCACCCGCTGTGAAAATGTGCACTATTTTTTGCCTTGTTTGGGAACAGAAAATCCTGTAAATGTTGGTAAAGGCTATAAAGCAAAGCACCACGCTCACAGTATCCGCACTTGTGTGGAGTGACTACAGACACAAATGTCTCCTCTAGCAGTATCTTTGTAGATGTTTCACTATGCGGCTGAATTAATAAAATAACTGGATAAATGTGAGCAGTATGCTGTAACATTTTGCATCCAAAAGTAGGAACACACAAACAGAATGCGGTAACAGCATGAGAGGGTCTACTGGAAGCATGGAGTAGTAACGAGACACCAGATACATTCTAGAAAAGTCCTAAAGACATTCAGCACGCAATCTCTTACCTTCTTTACCACGTTCTTTTAAGTCCTTATCTTGCTTCAGCAACCATTTCAGCACAAGGTGACCAGCAGGGTGCTCCGCGAGGTGAAGCTTTAAAGAACCACAATGAAGACGATTACGCTCAAACCCAAGGGGGACCCTGCGTCTACATCAAATGCTACATGCAACCAAGCTTTCTTTGATGCACCAACAAATGTCACGCAGTAAGGGATTTTATAAGGCCTGCAGTGTTTTATACATAGCATTCATGTGAAATGTATGCCATCGGCAACATTTAATATGAAGTATATAATAAACACTAAAAGTTACAAGTTAAAGAAAAAAAAAAAGCTCGACGATAACATCTCGTTATGGTCGTGAAATATCTATAGTCAAGGTATTTGATTTATTAGGTCAGGCTATTTTTTTCCTTTAGATTCTTCAAAATATTACACTTTTTCAATTGGTTACCTGGAGCTGGTGTAAATTACAGTGGAAATGCAGCCTCCTCTTGGTAGCTCCTACTCCCGCCCTAGACCCTTGGACAGGAGGAGAAGGCACCATTAGCGCTTCTATTACTGTATGCACAGCACTGGTTCAGCGCTGTTGTGTTCACTACTAGTGGGAATAGAGACGGTAACAAACTGGCCCTGCCTGCTCTATGGAGAGCCTGGCTGTGTCTGATGATCGTGGCAGCTGCTTTACTATGCAATGACATTTTAGTTGGTGAGGAGTTTTTGATGTTGCAGATTTTCTTCAGTATTTTGGTACTTTTTAGGTAAATTAGGGCCCTTCTTTTTTTATTGTGTTGAGTGGATTTTTTACATGCTTTTTATCTCGTTTGGAAGCTATGGTTTGTCTGTCTGGTATGTCACACTTTAACCCCTTAGTGACAGAGCCAATTTGGTACTTAATGACCGAGCCAATTTTTACAATTCTGACCAGTGTCACTTTATGAGGTTATAACTCTGGAACGCTTTATCGGATCCCGCTGATTCTGAGATTGTTTTTTCGTGACATGTTGTACTTCAAGTTAGTGGTAACATTTCTTCGATATTACTTGCGATTATTTATGAAAAAAACGGAAATATGGCGAAAATTTTTAAAATTTTGCAATTTTCAAACTTTGTATTTTTATGCCCTTAAATCAGAGAGATATGTCACAAAAAATAGTTAATAAATAACATTTCTCACATGTCTACTTTACATCAGCACAATTTTGGAAACAATTTTTTTTTTTGTTAGGGAGTTATAAGGGTTAAAAGTTGACCAGCAATTTCTCATTTTTACAACACCATGTTTTTTTTAGGGACCACATCACCTTTGAAGTGATTTTGAGGGGTCCATATGATAGAAAATAACCAAGTGTGACACCATTCTAAAAACTGCACCCCTCAAGCTGCTCAAAACCACATTCAAGAAGTTTATTAACCCTTTACGTACTTCACAGGAACTAAAACAATGTGGAAGAAAAAAATTAACATTTTACTTTTTTTTGCAAACATTTTACTTCAGAACCATTTTTTTTAATTTTCACAAGTGTAAAAACAGAAATTTAACCACAAATTTTGTTGTGCAATTTTTCCTGAGTATGCCGATACCCCATATGTGGAGGTAAACCACTGTTTGGGCGCACCGCAGAGCTTGGAAGTGAAGGAGCACCGTTTGACTGTTTCAATGCAGAATTGGCTGGAATTGAGATCGGACGCCATGTCGCGTTTGGAGAGCCCCTAATGTGCCTAAACAGTGGAAACCCCCCACAAGTGACACCATTTTGGAAACTAGACCCCCCAAGGAACTTATCTAGATGTGTGGTGAGCACTTTGAACCCCCAAGTGCTTCACAGAAGTTTATAACGTAGAGCCGTGAAAATAAAAAATCGCATTTGTTTTCACAAAAATGATTTTTTCGCCCACAAATTCTTATTTTCACAAGGGTAACAGGAGAAATTAGACCACAAAAGTTGTTGTGCAATTTCTCCTGAGTACGTCGATACCCCAGATGTGGAGGTAAACCACTGTTTGGGCGCACCGCAGAGCTTGGAAGTGAAGGAGCACCGTTTGACTTTTTCAATGCAGAATTGGCTGGAATTGAGATCGGATGCCATGTCGCGTTTGGAGAGTCCCTGATGTGCCTAAACAGTGGAAACCCCCCACAAGTGATACCATTTTGGAAACTAGACCCCCCAAGGAACTTATCTAGATGTGTGGTGAGCACTTTGAACCCCCAAGTGCTTCACAGAAGTTTATAACGTAGAGCCGTGAAAATAAAAAAATCGCATTTTTTCTACAAAAATGATCTTTTTGCCTCCAAATTTTTATTTTACCAAGGGTAACAGGAGAAAATGGACCCCAGAAGCTGTTGTACAATTTGTCTTGAGTACGCCGACACCCCATATGTGGGGGTAAACCACTGTTTGGGCGCATGGCTGAGCTCGGAAGCAAAGGAGCGCCATTTGACTTTTCAATGCAAAATTGACTGGAATTGAGATCGGACGCCATGTCGCGTTTGGAGAGCCCCTGATGTGCCTAAACAGCAGAAACCCCCCAAAAGTGACCCCATTTTGGAAACTAGACCCCCCATGGAACTTATCTAGATGTGTAGTGAGAACTTTGAATGCCCAAGTGCATCA
The DNA here is from genome assembly GCF_051348905.1 of Ranitomeya variabilis. Classification (NCBI taxonomy): domain Eukaryota; kingdom Metazoa; phylum Chordata; class Amphibia; order Anura; family Dendrobatidae; genus Ranitomeya; species Ranitomeya variabilis. The sequence continues at coordinate 398,204,604 of NC_135232.1, forward strand.
CAGAAGTTTATAATGCAGAGTCGTGAAAATAAAAAATATATATTTTTTAACAATAAAGATTTTTTAGCCCCCAAGTTTTTATTTTCACAAGGGTAACAAGAGAAATTGGACTCCAAAAGTTGTTGTCCAATTTGTCCTGAGTATGCTGGTACCCCATATGTGGGGGTAAACCACTGTTTGGGCGCATGGCAGAGCTCGGAAGGGAAGGAGTGCCATTTTGGAATGCAGACTTTGATAGAATTGTCTGCGGGCGTTATGTTGCCTTTGCAGACCCCTAATGTACCTAAACAGTAGAAACCCCCAACAAGTGACCCCATTTTGGAAAATAGACCCCCCAAGGAACTTATCTAGATATGTGGTGAGAACTTTGAATGCCCAAGTGCTTCACAGAAGTTTATAATGCAGAGTAGTGAAAATAAAAAATATTTCTTTTCCCACAAAAAAGATTTTTTTAGCCCCCAAATTTTTATTTTCACAAGGGTAACAAGAGAAATTGGACCCCAAAAGTTGTTGTCCAATTTGTCCTGAGTATGCTGGTACCCCATATGTGGGGGTAAACCACTGTTTGGGCGCACGGCAGAGCTCGGAAGGGAAGGAGCACCATTTTGCAATGCAGACTTTGATAGAATTGTCTGCGGGCGTTATGTTGCGTTTGCAGACCCCTAATGTACCTAAACAGTAGAAACCCCCACAAGTGACCAAATTTTGGAAACTAGACCCCCTAAGGAACTTATCTAGATATGTGGTGAGAACTTTGAAAGCTCAAGTGCTTCACAGAACTTTATAATGCAGAGTAGTGAAAATAAAAAAATATATTTTTTTCCAACAAAAAAGATTTTTAGCCCCCAAGTTTTTATTTTCACAAGGGTAACAGGAGAAATTGGACCCCAAAAGTTGTTGTCCAATTTATCCCGAGTACGCTGATGCCCCACATATGGGGGTAAACCACTGTTTGGGCGCACGGCAGAGCTCAGAAGGGAGGGAGTACCATTTGACTTTTTTAGCGCAAAATTGGCTGTCGTGTTTGGAGACCCCCTGATGTACCTAAACAGTGGAAACCCCCCAATTCTAACTCCAACCCTAACCCCAACACAGCCCTAACCCTAATCTCAACCCGATCCATAATCCTAATCACAACCCTAACGATAATCACAACCCTAACCCCAAAACAGCCCTAATCTCAACCCTAACCATAACCCTAATCAAAACCCTAAATCCAACACACCCCTAACCCTAATCCCAACCCTAACCCTAATCCCAACCCTAATCCCAAACGTAACACTAATCCCAACCCTAATCCAAACCCTAACCCTAATCCCAACTCTAACCCTAACTTTAGCCCCAACCCTAACTTTAGCCCCAACCCTAACCATAACTTTAGCCCCCGTCGTCACAAAAAAAGTTCAATGTAACCTTTTTTTTGTACGTCGCGTCCGCCATTTCCGCGGATGCGTGGCCGTAACTCTGCCCCCTCCTCCCCAGGACATAGACTGGGCAGCGGATGCGTTGAAAAACTGCATCCGCTGCCCACGTTGTGCACAATTTTCACAACGTGCGTCGGTACATCGGGCCGACGCATTGCGACCGCCCCGTACCGACGCAAGTGTGAAAGAAGCCTTAGGCTACTTTCAGACATAGCGCATTTTTGAGCGCTATTTTGCGGGCGCTTTTCAAAAATGCGCAATGTCATTTTCGTCTGCCGGCAAAGTGAATGAGAAATTCACTTTGCCGTTCAGACACACCGCAAAAAAACGCGGCGCTTTTGTCTGCAAACACGCCGGCGTAAAAAGAATTGACATGTCAATTCTTTACGCAGCGGCGTGTCTGCGTATCCCCCTAGGGCCCCATATTACCTTCCACACACAGCGCCTTTGTCCTGGGTGTCGGCGTCTTTGTACGGAGGGGTTGACACCCAGGACCGGACGTGACGTCGGACAGGAAGAGGGAAGCCCCCGCCCCCCAGTGAAGCAGCATGGAGTCCTTCTGTGTGTGTGTGTGTGTGCGTGTGTGTGCGTGTGTGTGCGTGTGTGTGCGTGTGTGTGTCCCCATGCGACGCTAGTGCCACCATTGTGCTAAGTCGCCGTATGGGACTACTACTCCCATCCGGTATTAGGATGGGAGAGTTGTCCCTGTGTCCGGCGACTTAGCACAATTGTAAAGTTACACAAAACACCTACACACAATACACATACATGACACACAGTACATACAACATATAACACAGAATATATACTCACCAACAGCACACTTGTAGGCGAAGCCCTCGATCCTCCAGGAAAAAATCCAAAAATAATAAACCAAATTCATACTCCCTGTCCGCAGAATCCATAAAACGAGTGTCCCACGCCGATCGGCTGCTCTCCGGCGATACACTGCCAGGAGCGAAGCTCCTAGCAGTGTATCGCGTACTGTTCCGGAGTTCAATGACTCCGGCGTCTCGGTTAACAGCAGTACAGCTGCGTTGAACTTTCCCACGCAGCACTGCCGTTAAGCGAGAGTGCCGGGGTCAATGACCGCCGGTAAACTCGCTCGCGCATGCGCAGTGACACACCGACAGGAACTATGGCTCCTGTCAGTGTGTTGCTGCAGCCGTGGAGAGCAGACATATCTCTGGATGTGTCTGTTCTCCATGGAAAATCTTGATACGTGGCACTTAAATATGTAGCAATAAAATACGTGACACGTGGCACTTATACGTGATACGTGTCACTTAAATACGTGGCACTGAAATACGTGATACGTGGCACTTTGATACGTGGCACGTGTCACTTAAATACGTGGCACGTGGCACTGAAATATGTGGCACGTGGCACTTTGATACGTGGCACGTGTCTCTTAGATACGTGGCACGTGGCACTGAAAGATGTGGCACGTGGCACTTTGATACGTGGCACGTGGCACTGAAATATGTGGCACGTGGCACTTTGATACGTGGCACGTGGCACTTTGATACGTGGCACGTGGCACTTTGATACGTGGCACGTGGCACTTTGATACGTGGCACGTGGCACTTTGATACGTGGCACTGAAATATGTGGCACGTGGCACTTTGATACGTGGCACGTGTCACTTAAATACGTGGCACGTGTCACTTAAATACGTGGCACGTGGCACTGAAATATGTGGCACGTGGCACTTTGATACGTGGCACGTGTCTCTTAAATACGTGGCACGTGGCACTGAAAGATGTGGCACGTGGCACTTTGATACGTGGCACGTGGCACTTTGATACGTGGCACTGAAATATGTGGCACTTTGATACGTGGCACGTGGCACTTTGATACGTGGCACGTGGCACTTTGATACGTGGCACGTGGCACTTTGATACGTGGCACTGAAATATGTGGCACGTGGCACTTTGATACGTGGCACGTGTCACTTAAATACGTGGCACGTGGCACTGAAATATGTGGGACATGTCGCACAAAAAAGTTACATGTAGTTTTTTTTGTGTCGACGGTCCGCCGAAGCACGACGCATCCGTCGCACGACGGATGCGACATGTGGCAATCCGTCGCAATGCGTCGCTAATGCAAGCCAATGGAGAAAAAACGCATCCTGCAAGCACTTTTGCAGGATGCGTTTTTTCTCCAACGACGCATTGCGACGGAAGCCAAAAAACGCTAGTGTGAAAGTAGCCTAACCCTAACCCTAGCCCTAACCCTAACCCTAAATTTAGCCCCAACCCTAACCCTAACTCTAACCCTAACTCTAACCCTAACCCTAACCCTAACCCTAATTTTAGCCCCAACTTGTCTTCTCCTGCCGGCCGGCAGATGGCAGCAGATGGCGGGCGCACTGCGCATGCGCCCGCCATGATGAAAAAGCCGGCTGGCAGGAGAAGACAGAAGAGGACCCAGGGACCCCGGGTGAGTATGATAGGGTCCCCGAATCCCCCTATTTCTCTGTCCTCTGATGTGCGATCACATCAGAGGACAGAGAAATAACTGATCGCTTTTTTTTTTTTTTTTTTTTGCGGTCGCCGGTAAACTGTTAATTACCGGCGATCGCAAAGCAGGGGTCGGTGCAAATCGACCCCGATCATGTTCTTTGGGGTCTCGGCTACCCCCGGCAGCCGAGACCCCAAAGAACATCCGGGTGCCGGGCGGCGGGCGCACTGCGCGTGCGCCCGCCATTTTTTCCCGGAAAAAAGATGGCGGCGCCCATGGGGAGACACGAGGAGCACCGGGGGAGGTAGGTAAGTATTGGGGGGCTATTGGGGGCCATCGGGGACCACATTTCTCTGTCCTCCGATGTGCGATCACATCGGAGGACAGAGAAATTAAACGGCAAATCGCGTTTTTTTTTTTTTTTGTTGCGACCGCCGGTAAACGGTTAATTACCGGCGATCGCAACTCGGGGGTCGGTAAAAACCCCCCGAATCATGTTCTCTGGGGTCTCGGCTACCCTCGGCAACCGAGACCCCAGAGAAAATCCGACTCTGGGGGGCGCTATTCACTTTTTCCACAGCGCCGTTAATTAACGGCGCTGTGGTTTAAGTACCCTTAGCGGCCGCCGTTAAAAGGCGTATCGGCGGTCGTTAAGGGGTTAAATAAAGCGGCTTTATTTGGATATTTCCTGGCATTTGGCATTAACAAAACTTACATCAAACTGCACATAAAACTCTGCGTATTCACAAGAGAAACTGATATGTTGCTGATTTCAAACATGCAGCACAGGTCATCTCACGCTAAGTGAAAAAGAAGCACAACGGGCATTACATTTCTACAAATCCCTTCCACTTTGCTGGAACTGTTAGACTCTGCATTTTTGACGCATCATCAAAAACTGATCGTGGGCACACAGCCTTAACCGCTTTCCAATGTTAGACGTAATAGTATGCTGATGTCGGACTCCCACTGTTTGGTGCGGGCTCCGGAACTGAGCCCGCACTTTTCCAGGCACATGTGCCTGCAAGAGCCGCGGGTGGATTCGCGATCCACAGTGGCTGTTAACTAGTTAAATGCCGCTACCAATCTCAGACAGCGGCATTTAACTCACGGTTACTGGAAGTGCGTCCATTAGTGACCCCGTCACAATCGCGGGTCACCGATGGGTCGGCATGACAACCCGTGGTCGGCACTCATAGCAAGTAAGCATTTCTGCTACTCATAGGAGTTTTGACCATCGTCTGAGTGTAACAAAGGCCATCGGGTTATGGCAGCTTCTAGCCTCCCATGGAGACTATTGAAGCATGCAAAAAGTAAATTAATTTTTTGTTTAAAATCATTAAAAAGTTCAAGTCAACCCCCCATTCAAAATAAAGTAATAATAAAAAAAAATCAAAGATACAGATATTTGATATCGCCGAGTTCAAAATCACCTGATCAATATAAAAAATGTAACCCAATCGCTAAATGGCGTAACGAGAAAAAAAAAAAACAAAACAAAAAAAAAAAACAACACCAGATTTACTTTCTTTTGGGCCGCTGCAACATTCTAATAACAGGCAATCAAAAGTTTGTATCTACACCAAAATGGTATCAGCTTTGCGCACAAAAAAATAAGCCCTCATCCAGCCCCAGTTCACAAAAATGAAGACACAAAAGGTATTGGAAAATGGCGTTTTTTTTTAAACAAACTTTGGATTTTTTTTTCACCACTTAAAAAAGAACCAATACATATTTGGTGTCTGTGAACTGGTAATGACCTGGAGAATCATAATTGCAGGTCACTTTTAGCATTTAGTGAACCTGGTAAAAAACAAACAAAAAACAAACAAAACAACAACTGTGAAATTGCACTTTTTCGCAATTTCACTGCACTTTGAATGCACTTTGTTTTCCTTGTTTTCCAATACACAATATGTTAAAACCAATGGTGTCGTTCAAAAATACAATTCGTCCCGCAAAAAAACAAGCCCTCACATGGCCATATTGACTGAAAAATAAAAAAAATAAAAATGCAAAAAGTGAAATACCCCTTGGTCGTTAAAGGGAACCTGTCACCTGAATTTGGCGGGACCGGTTTTCGGTCATATGGGTGGGGCTTTCGGGTGTTTGATTCACCCTTTCCTTACCCCGCTGGCTGCACGCTGGCCGCAATATTGGATTGAAGTTCATTCGCTGTCCTCCGGAGTACACGCCTGCGCAAGCAGTATGCTTTGCCCATCTGCGGGCAAAGCCGAAAAGCATTAGTGCGCATGCGCACTAATGCTTTTCGGCTTTGCCCGCAGTTGGGCAGAGCATACTGCACGTGCGCAAGGCAAGATTGCCTTGCGCAGGCGTGTACTACGGAGGACAGAGAATGAACTTCAATCCAATATTGCAGCCAGCGGGTAAGGAAAGGGTGAATCAAACACCCGAAAACCCCGCCCATATGACCCAAAACCGGTCCCGCCAAATTCAGGTGACAGATTCCCTTTAAAGCCTGTGGGCAATCAGGAAGGAATTCACCTTAGCACCACCCCTTTAACTATAAGAAAGTACACGCTGTCTAACAAGAAACACAAGAGTTAGTTTGCAAGCAATAAAACAAAATGTATGCATACCTCTCCATCTTTGCCACCTGGTACAAAATCTTGGGCAGCTATACTGGCAATTGCAGACATGACAGCCTGAGAGTCCCCCTCCGCATATAACAGCGTATTTGTCACCATGGTACACATTGCATTCTGTAACACCAAGTCTTGGATGTTCTCCTCAAGATGCTTTAGCAATGGCCCCGAGACGGCTTCCAGCAGCTCGCGGTGTCGCACCGCAGGATCCTTTTTGCTGTAAGGACAAAGTTAACAAAACTAAGTTGGAAGTGTATAAAAGCACAAAAGTCACTTCAGGTTGTTTTTTCCAATTACAGGGACTGAATTACAACCAGCGGGCCATTGTGCACCCTCCCACCATGTCTGAATCCAGAGGATTATGCTGTAAGGGTACCGTCTCACTATACGATTTACCAACGATCACGACCTGCGATACGACCTGGCCGTGATCGTTGGTAAGTCGTTGTGTGGTCGCTGGGGAGCTGTCACACAGACCGCTCTCCAGCGACCAACGATGCCGAGGTTCGCTGGTAACCAGGGTAAACATCGGGTTACTAAGCGCAGGGCCGCGCTTAGTAACCCGATGTTTACCGTGGTTACCAGCGTAAAAGTAAAAAAAAACAAACAGTACATACTCACAATCTGATGTCCGTCATGTCTCTTGCCGTCTGCTTCCCGCTCTGACTGAGTGCCGCCGTACAGTGAGAGCAGAGTGCAGCGGCGACGTCACCGCTGTGATCTGCTCTCACTTTCCGGCCGGGAGTCAGTCAGAGCGGGAAGCAGACGGCAAGGGACCTGACGGACATCAGATGGTGAGTATGTACTGTTTGTTTTTTTTAACTTTTACGCTGGTAACCACGGTAAACATCGGGTTACTAAGCGCGGCCCTGCGCTTAGTAACCCGATGTTTACCCTGGTTACCAGCGAACGCATCGCTGGATCGCTGTCACACACAACGATCCAGCGATGACAGCGGGAGATCCAGCGACGAAAGAAAGTTTCAAACGATCTGCTACGACGTACGATTCTCAGCAGGGTCCCTGATCGCTGCTGCGTGTCAGACACTGCGAGATCGTAACTATATCGCTGGAACGTCACGAATCGTGCCGTCGTAGCGATGAAAATGCCACTGTGTGACGGTACCCTTAGTGTCACTTAGCCTGCTATGTCAGCACATAATACATAATACTTGGGAAGTGCGTTCACGCTGCGTTCAGGCTTGTGCTTGAAACCCCCGAAAACATGGGATTTGAGCATAAGTGCCAGATAATGGTGAGGACAGAGGGAAGTGCACCATTTTCGGGCGCGTACACCTATTGTAGACAGACACCAAAACGCAGTCTACTACGTCTGAGAGTCTGCCTCATTAGGCGAGCACACCTAAAAATGATACACAACAGAGCGCATGTTCCCTCTGTCAGCACCATTATAGTCTACGGCCCCGTTGGCGCATAAGCCCCGATGGAGTCACTGAACAGGGGCCAGGACGCTGTGTGAAAGCATCCTTAAACGTTACAATCTTAATAAATTCTTCATTCAGTTCCATTTTGACAGGTGTATAAAATCCGGCCTGCAGTCAGCCATTATTAATATTTGGGAAATATTTTCCTTGTAGCTTTTGTCTGTTTAATGGCCAATGTGAACATGTGTTTATGTGCTGCATGTATACCAACTTAATCCACGCTCAATTTTTGTGTTTTTTCTTTGCATTTTGTGCAAGCCTGGGTGTGGCCTCCCTTCCTTGAGCTGAATAGCTTCGGGACCTGGTCCTTTTGTCTGTCCTTATACACACATGGTAAGGTTTTTAATTTTAGACAGTGTAGGACATTACCAAACAGTCACCTTGCCAACGGTGGGATGGCATTTATGCTATTTTGATCAAAACCAGTGTTACTAAGAACCCTGTGTTATTTAAATGCACCTTCGCTGTTTCACTTCGTTACAGCAGGGTATATGATTATTTTGTTTCTTGTTGGATTTATCTGTTTAATGGCCAAGGTGAACATGCATTTATGGTATGTGCTGCATGTATACCAAGACAAACCAAAACACAATTTATTTTGAAATATTTGTGAAAGAATGAGCCATTCTAAGAAGCTCACTGAACTTTAGTGGGTTTCCATAGTAGGATGATACAAAACCTTTCATGGCATTTCTTGCCTCCTAAATATTAAACAATCTAATCTATTATAAGAATTACTGAAAAGAGGAAGTGGCATGTCAGGAAAAGTCACAGAGCACTGCGCTACATAGTGCACATAAGTCGCCAATGCTCTGCCGACTCAGACTGCAGAGTCCAAACCTCCTCGGACATTAATACAAAAACTTCCACAAAAACCTAATGACATAGATTTCCATGGACAAGCAGCTGCATGCAAGCCTAACATTACCAAGCACAATGCCAAGTGTCGGAAAGAGTGGTGTAAAGCCACCGCCGCTTGACTCTGCAGTGACGAATCAAACTTCTCTATCTGGCAGTCTGAAGAATGAGTTTGGGTTCAGTGAATGCCAGCAGAATGTTACAGTTGGCATTTTTTGGTCAAGCAGGTAAGCTTGGCGCAGGAGGTATAAGGTTATGGAGTTGTCTTTCGGAGGTGGCCTAGATCCCTTAGTTCCAGTGCTTTGTAATCTTAAAGCTTCAGCATACAAAGCCAATTTGGACAATTGTAAAGATCCAACAATATGAGAACAGTGTGGGGAAGGTCCTTCTATGTTCCAGAATGACTGTGCTGCACAAAGCAAGGTCTATAAGGGAATGGCTGGGTGAGTTTGGTGTGGAGGAACACTATAAACCCACACAGGTCGGCCCTCAACACCACTGAACATCTTTGGGATGAACTAAAAGGAGGAAATTATGAGGCAGGCAATCTCATCCATCATCAGTGTCTGACCTCACAAATGCTCTTCTGGATGAATGGGAAAAATTCACAGACACAAAATCCTGTAAAAAGCCCCATTTCCCCTTAATTTTTTTTAAATGTAACTTTAAAAAGTACAAATAATATGTGCAGATTGTTTGGAGCTCTGTTTTCTAATTACAGGGTTGTACATCTCTGGGGACACTTTTTTAAATTTAAAGCAAGTTAGTCAGCACAGAATGACTGTTCAAACCAAGCTCAGGCTCTCGGTGCTTACGGCGGGGTTAATCATCTACAGTGAAGGAAATAAGTATTTGATCCCTTGCTGATTTTGTAAGTTTGCCCACTGTCAAAGATATGAACAGTCTATAATTTTAAGGGTAGGTAAATTTTAACATTGAGATCCAGAAAATCACATTGTATAAATTATATAAATTTATTTGCATTTTGCAGTAAGAAATAAGTATTTGATCCCCTAGAAACCATTAAGAGCTCTGGCTCCTCCAGACCAGTTAGACGCTCCTAATTAACTTGTTACCTGCATTAAAGACAGCTTTCTTACATAGTCACGTTTATAAAAGACTCCTGTCCACAGACTCCATTAATCAGTCAGACTCTAACCTCTACAACATGGGCAAGACCAAAGAGCTTTATAAGGACGTCAGGGACACAATCACAGACCTGCACCATGCTGGAGTGGGCTACAAAACCACAAGTAAGAAAATGGAAGAAATACAAAATGATTGTCAAACGACATCGATCTGGGGCACGATGCAAAATCTCACCTCGTGGGGTATCCTTGATCATGAGGAAGGTGAGAGATCAGCCTAAAACTACATGGGGGAACTTGTTAATGATCTCAAGGCAGCTGGGACAACAGTCACTAAGAAAACCATTAGTGACACATTACACGTAAAGGTTTAAAATCCTGCAGTGCCAGCGAGGTTCCCCTGCTCAAGAAGGCACATGTGCAGGCCTGTCTGAAGTTTGCCAATGAACAACTGGATGATTCTGTGAGTGAATGGGAGAAGGTGCTGTGGTCAGATGGGACAAAAATTGAGCTCTTTGTCACTTAACTCAACTCGCCGTGTTTGGAGGAAGAGAAATGCTGCCTATGACCCAAAGAACACTGTCCCCACTGTCAAGCATGGAGGTGGAAACATTATGCTTTGGTGGTGTTTCTCTGCTAAGACCACAGGACTACTTCACTGCATCATTGGGAGAATGGATGGAGCCATGTACCGTAAAATCCTGAGTGACAACCTCCTTCCCTCCGCCAGGACATTAAAAATGAGTTGTGGTTGGGTCTTCCAGCAAGACAATGACCCAAAAAATACAGCCAAGTCAACAAAGGAGTGGCTCAAAAAGAAGCACAGTAAGGTCATGGCGTGGCCTAGCCAGTCTCCAGACCTTAATCCCATAGACAACATACGGAGGGAGTTGAAGCTTCGAGTTGCCAAGTGACAGCTTCAAAATCTTAATGACTAAAGGTAACTGAACTCCTCGTGTTCTCTCCCTCTACAAACCTACCTTTGCCCGACATTGCCATCTCTGTGTGCGGTTCCACCATTACTCCAAAGCAACATGCCCGCTGCCTTGGAGTCATCCTTGATTCCGAGCTTTCATTCACCCCCCACATCCGATCACTGGCTCGCTCTTCTTATCTGCATCTCAAAAACATTTCCAGAATTCGCCCTTTTCTTACTTTCGACTCTGCAAAAACTCTTACTGTCTCACTTATTCATTCTCGTCTGGACTATTGTAACTCTCTACTAATTGGCCTACCTTTTACCAGACTCTCCCCGCTCCAATCTGTCCTGAATGCTGCTGCCAGGATCATATTCCTCGCCAACCGTTACACCGATGCCTCTACCTTGTGCCAGTCATTACACTGGCTACCCATCCAATCCAGAATCCAGTACAAAACTACTACCCTCATCCACAAAGCACTCCATGGCTCAGCACCACCCTACATCTCCTCTCTGGTCTCAGTCTACCAACCTACCCGTGCCCTCCGCTCTGCTAATGACCTCAGGTTAGCATCCTCAATAATCAGAACCTCCCACTCCCGTCTCCAAGACTTTACACGTGCGGCGCCGATTCTTTGGAATGCACTACCTAGGTTAATACAATTAATCCCCAATCCCCACAGTTTTAAGCGTGCACTAAAAACTCATTTGTTCAGATTGGCCTACCGCCTCAACGCATTAACCTAATTATCCCTGTGTGGCCTATTAATAAAAAACAACAACATAATCACGTTCCTCCATCATGTTCTCATACACTTTATGCAGTTAATAGCCTCTGTGTCTGTACTGTTACATACTTAGGCAGTTAACTGGTTCATGCAGCTTTACATGAACACCCGAGCCTTACACTATGGCTGGTCCAAATAACTAAAGCAATTGTTACCATCCACCTCTTGTGTCTCCCCTTTTCCTCATAGATTGTAAGCTTGCGAGCAGCAGGGCCCTCATTCCTCCTGGTATCTGTTTTGAACTGTGATTTCTGTTATGCTGTAATGTCTGTTGTCTGTATAAGTCCCCTCTATAAGTTGTAAAGCGCTGCAGAATATGTTGGCGCTATATAAATAAAATTATTATTATTATTATTATTACCTTCACACTAAGCGACTTTGCAGCGAGAACGACGACGATCCGTGACGTTGCAGCGTCCTGGATAGCGATCTCATTGTGTTTGACACGCAGCAGCGATCTGGATCCCGCTGTGATATCGCTGGTCAGAGTTCGAAGTCCAGAACTTTATTTCGTCGCTGATTACCCGCTGTCATCGCTGGATCGGCGTGTGTGACGCCGATCCAGCGATGTGTTCACTTGTAACCAGGGTAAATATCGGGTTACTAAGCGCAGGGCCACGCTTAGTAACCCGATATTTACCCTGGTTACCATTGTAAAAGTAAAAAAAAACAAAACAGTACATACTCACATTCTGATGTCTGTCACGTCCCCCGGCGTCCACAGGGTTACGCGTTGCTGCCGAGAGCTTCCTGCACTGACTGTCAGCGCCGGCCGTAAAGCAGAGCTCAGCGGTGACGTCACCGCTGTGCTCTGCTTTACTGCCGGCGCTGACACATTCAGTGTAGGAAGCTCTGCGCAACAGCGCGTAACCCTGTGGACGCCGGGGGACGTGAGACATCAGAATGTGAGTATGTACTGTTTTTTTTTTTTTAACTTTTACAATGGTAACCAGGGTAAATATCGGGTTACTAAGCGCGGCCCTGCACTTAGTAACCCGATGTTTACCCTGGTTGCCCGGGTGCTGCAGGGGGACGATGCCGAAGTCGTTCCCCTGATCGTTGGTCGCTGGAGAGAGCTGTCTGTGTGACAGCTCCCCAGCGACCACACAACGACTTACCAACGATCACGGCCAGGCCGTATCGCTGGTCGTGATCGTTGGTAAGTCGTTTAGTGTAACGGTACCTTTAGAGATGATCTGTAAAGAGGAGTGGACCCAAATTCCTCCTGACATGTGCGCAAACCTCATCATCAACTACAAAAAACTCTGACTGCTGTGCTTGCCAACAAGGGTTTTGTCACCAAGTCTTGTTTGCCAGAGGGATCAAATACTTATTTCTCACTGCAAAATGCAAATAAATTTATATAATTTCTACAATGTGATTTTCTGGATTTTATTTTTGGTACAGGGATTTTTGTGTTACTCACCGTAAAATCCTTTTCTCCGAGTCGTTCATTGGGGGACACAGGACTATGGGTGTATGCTACTGCCGCCAGGAGGCTGAGACTAAGTAGACACAAAAAAAAAGTTAGCTCCTCCTCCGTAGTATACACCTTGACACTGGCCCTGACAGCTCCAGTTTGGTGCACAAGCAGTAGGAGATAGAGAAAACAACAGCATTAGTGCAAGATCAACATGTCTAGAATAACTGACTGAACAACCCCATTGATAATCAAAAGATGAACAGGGCGGGAGCTGTGTCCCCCAATGAACGACTCTGAGAAAAGGATTTTATGGTGAGTAACACAAAAATCCCTGTTTCTCCAACGTCTCATTGGGGGACACAGGACTGTGGGATGTCCCAAAGCAGTCCCAGGGTGGGGAGAAGACTCACTGGAATAAACCCCTAGGCACTTACCGCCTATAGGTGTGATATCGCAGCCTGAAGAATCCTCCTTCCCAAACTTGCATCAGCAGAGGCCTGAGTGTGGACATTGTAATGTTTGGAAAAGGTGTGCAGACTGGACCAAGTTGCCGCTTTGCAAACCTGTTCTGCTGATGCTTGGTGCCGAAGTGCCCAGGGAGCCCCTACCGCTCGAGTGGAGTGTGCCCTGATCCCAGCCGGGATAGCGACGCCCTTGATGCGGTAGGCCTCCTGAATGGTGGCTTGTATCCATCTGGCTAAGGTCGATTTAGAGGCTGCGAGTCCCTTCCTATGACCACAGGAAGAATGAACAGCACATCCGTCTGTCGAAAAGAAGCGGTCAGAGAAACGTATCTTCTCAGAGATCCAGGGTATGAAGAGCTTTTTCCACACGGTGCGTTGGCGCGGGACAAAAAGAAGGCAAGACCATGTCCTCATTGATGTGGAATGAGGACACTACCTTTGGCAAAAAAAGAAGGTGCATGTCTTAGCACCACCTTATCCTGATGAAATTGTAAAAACGGAGCCTGGCAGGACAAGGCCGCAAATTCCGACACCCGCCTAATGGACCAAGAACAAAACCTTCCAAGCTTTAAAGAGACGTCTTGGAGGGGCTCAAATGGAGCTTCCTGTAGAGCATTCAAGACCAAGTTAAGGTCCCAAGCTTCTAGTGGAGCTCTGTAAGGGGGAACCATGTGAGACTCCCTGAAAAAAGGTCTTCACTTGCGAATTAATAGTGATCCTGCGCTGGAAAAGGACCGATAAGGCTGATATTTGCCTTCTAAGGGTACTTGGTGCGAGCCCTGAGTCCAGACCAGCTTGGAGAAAAGCTAAAATATTAGGAATGGAGAACCGTAGGAGGAAGATCCTGCTTCCTGCACCATGAGAGAAAGACTTTCCAGGTGTGATGGTAAATGCGCGCCGAGACGGTCTTTCGAGCCTTAATTATAGTGGAAGCTACCTTTTGAGAAAAACCGGCCTGGGTCAGAATCCAAGATTCAATGGCCAGGCCGCCAAACGTAGGGTCTCCAAGTTCTGGTGGAATATCGGCCCCTGCGACAGAAGATCTGGCTGCATTGGAAGTTGCCAAGGAACCCCGGCAAGCAGCTGTACCAGGTCTGCGTACCATGACCGCCGAGGCCAATCTGGAGCGACTAGTATTGCTAGAACTCCCTCTGTCTTGATCTTCCTGACTACCTTTGGGAGCAGCGCCAGAGGGGGAAACACATGGGAGACGAAATTGCTTCCAAGATAGGACTAGTGCATCTACGGCAATTGCTCTTGGATCTCGATACCGTGCGACGAACCTGGGTACCTTGGCATTCAACCCGGAGGCCATGAGATCCACATCCGGGGTTCCCCAGCGTCGGCATATCTGCCAAAAAACGTCGGGGTGAAGAGACCATTCCCCGGACGCAAGACCCTGTCAGCTGAGAAAATCCGCCGCCCAGTTCTCCTTGCTCGGGATGTGAACTGCCGAGATCACCGACTGGTTGTTTTCGGCCCAGCGGAGGACTTGCTTTATCTCGTGCATGGCTGACCAGCTGCGGGTGCCCCCCTGATGATTTATGTAGACCACAGCCGTGGCATTGTCCGATTGAATTCGGACCGGGTGACCCGCCAGAAAGTGGTGAAAGTGCTGCAGTGCCAGCCAAATCGCCCTTATTTCCAACAGATTGATCGGAAAAGATGACTCCCTTGGGGACCAGCGTCCCTGCGCTGTGTGTTGGCGAAACACTGCTCCTCAACTGAGAAGACTGGCGTCTGTAGTGACTACCAGCCAATGGTCTGGAGGAAAGGCTTTCCCCTGCTGCAGAGAGGAACTCCTTATCCACCATGTTAGGGATTTTCTGACCCGGGGTGACAGACGACACCGGAGGTTGAGTGAAAAAGGACTCCTGTCCCAGGCTGTCAAAAGTGCATGTTGGAGTGGGCGAAGATGGAATTGTGCGAATGGTACTGCTTCTATAGCAGCCACCATCCTTCCTAAGACCTTCATGCAAAACCGGATTGTGTGGGGACTCGGCTGCCGAAGAATTTTTGGCTTCCTGCCGGAGGCAGAGTACCTTGTCCTGGGGAAGGACAGTCAGACCCCGAGCGGTGTCGAAGACCATCCCTAAAAGAAAAAAGGAATTCTTTCGAGATGGTACTAGAGATGACTTCTTTAAATTGACCAGCCACCCTAGGCGGGATAGTGTCCAGAGTGATGTTGACGTTCTTTTTGCATGCCCAAAAAGTTGATCCCTTGACCAAGAGGTCGTCTAAATATGGCAGGATGACTATGCCCCGAGAGTGCAGGATGGACACAACTGCTGCCATTACCTTTGTGAACACCCTGGGAGCGGTGGCGAGCCCAAAAGGCAAAGCCGTGAATTGGAAGTGTAGTTGGCCTATGGAAAAAGGTAAAAATCTTTGATGTGGAGGAAATATGGGGACGTGCAGATAGGCATCTTGAATGTCTATGGAAGCTAGGAATTCTCCCTTTTCCATAGCCGCAATGACAGAGCGGAGAGACTCCATTCGGAAGTGACGAGTGCTGACAAAATTGTTTAAACACTTTAGGCCCAGAATGGGTCTTACAGCCCCATCCTTCTTGGGAACTATAAACAGATTGGAACAGAACCCTTGAAACCTTTCTTCCTTTGGAACGGAAACAATGACCCCGTTGAAACGAAGAGATTCAACTGCCTTGAATAAAGCTCGTAAGCGGGATTTTGAACTGGGAAGACTGGATGGAAAAAAATCGGCCTGGAGTAAGAGTGATAAACTCTGTTTTGTACCCTGAAACCACCAGTTCTCTTACCCATCTGTCGTGAACGACAGACAGCCAGGACCGATGGAACAGAAGTAGGCGACCGCCTACTCTGTTGGAAACGACCTGAGGCTGCCTCCAGTCATTTGGCCGAAAACCGAGGATACCTAGATCCCCTTGATCTTGGCGGTTGGGATCGCATTCTTGCCAATGGATTGGCCCTATATGAAACCTGGTGTTCTCTGTCTTGGTTAGACCGACCTGGAGGGACTGAGCTTGGCGCTGCAGTCCACCGGGTGTTACAAAAGGATTTAAACCTTACTTGGAATTGGCGACGAAACGGTTGTTTAACCTTTTGTTGTGGAAGGAAATTGCTCTTTCCTCCTGTGGTATCAGATATAAGCTGATCCAACTTTGCACCAAATAGTCGGCCACTCTGATAAGGAAGAGATGTAAGGGACTTCTTTGAGGTAGAGTCCACCCGCCAAGTTCTCAGCCATAGAGCCCTTCTGATAGAAATAGCATTTGCCGCTGCCAAAGATGCACAATTTGCCGCATCCAGGGCTGCGTTAATCAGGTAGGTTCCATCTAAAGATATCTGATTAGACATCTGTCACTTCTATAGGTAACTCCCTATCCTGAAGAGCCTTAGTTACGGACTCGGACCAAGCTATCATGGCTTTGGCAACCCATGTCGCCGCAAAAGATGGCGAGAGGGCTGAACCTGAGGCCTCAAACACAGACCGAGCTAGACTCTCTATGAGCCGATCAGATCCTTAATAGCAGACCCATTGGGCAGAGACAGCAGCGTGTTAGAGGCCAAACGGGACACGGGGAGATCCACTGAAGGGGATTCTGCCCACTTTTTACGAAGCTCTGGGCGAAAGGATACCTTGCACCTAGAGCCTTCTGGCCTAAAAAACGTTTATCCGGTCGCTCCATGTGACGTTGGACTAAATCCTCAAACTCAGGATGAGTAGAAAACACCTTATGAGGTTGCTTGAATTTCTTAAAAGACACCTTATGACCCGAAGGTAAGGTGGCTACGTCCTCTACTCCCAAAGTCTGGTTAACGGCCTCAATGAGACTGTCAACTGATTCCTGATAATCAGGAGCTGCTAAATCAAGAGACCCTTCTGAGCCATAGTCTGAACCGTATTCACTCACCTCCACAGGTGAGGGAGAACGAGAGACGGAACTCAAAGATGCTGATGCACCCGACGGACCGGGAGACGCTGTGTGGGTTCGTTTCTCCTGCGTCTGCCTAGAGGGAGCACGGCCCCTGCAGGCCGGAGGATCCTGAGAACCGGAGGATCTTTCCAAGACAGGCGGATGAATGTCCCTGACTCCGACAGGGGTTTGAAGGGATTCCACCGCCTTTGTTAGTGACGCCATAGATTGCGTTAAGGATATGACCCACTCAGGGGGCGATACCACAATCTCTGGTACAGATACACCGGACAGGGTCGCAGGGGGGGTTCCTGAGCACGTTCGGAGTCGCAAGCCTCACAGAGACTGTATGAGTCTTAGTCTTTCTAGACATGATGACTCTGCTGCTGCTGCTGCTGCTATGATCCGTACCCTTCATGAGCTACCGGATCTAAAACAATGCCGCTGTCAGGCTGAGGGCAGTAGCACTTACCCCAGTCCTGTGTCCCCGTATGTCTTGACCACACACTGAACCATGCTTCTGCGCAAAAAACCTCCTTATCTCCAGATTACAGGGCGGATGTTGTCCGAAGAAAAAGGGGGAGGAGTTACCGATGCACGGTCCGCAAATAGGCCGAAGCAGGGGGCTTGATTTTTCATTCCCTGAACTCTCCCAGGAAAGCTGGGTGCGCGCGCGCCGCCGGAAGTAAACACGGCCGATGGGGGCGGGACTTCCGTCCGTGTCCTTGCTGGGAACTACAGGATCCATGATGCAACAGGCCGAGGGTCTAAAATCGGAAGTAGCCGATAGAGGCGGGACTTCCGCCCGCGCTGGGAAATGACAGAATAATCAGCGCACGTGAATCCGGAAAAAAGCACCACGCCGAGTCCCTGCAGTATGGCGCTTTGGACCGGCAGAACGCGTGATGAAGCAGGAGCCTCCCCCCCAGCATCTTGACAGAGCATGAGGTCAGAGAGACGCACATATGTATACATATGAAAATATATATATATGGAAAGACAGTGCAGGCACCCTAACTCCGTACACCCTTCAAAAGGTGAGGAGAGGGACCGTCTGCCTCCTTTAAACACCGCAGTCAGTGCATTGGTGATGAAGTGGAGGCTGCACGGACAGAGCATGTATGCCTGTACAACCTAGGGTTCCATTACCTCAGGGTGGTCAGGTTTTTAGTCTGGCAAACAAGGTCCCACGTTGCGGGAGAGGATACGTGGAGGCGACGCTCCACGTGCTCGCCCGTTGTTGGTTTGGGGAGATCGGACCCCTTCAAAAGGATCCGTCGCCCCTGTCTCATCCTTATAGAAAATATATATATCTGGGGAAACCCAGAGATGTGCCTCCTACAGACACTAAGCATAAACTGGAGCTGTCAGGGCCAGTGTCAAGGTGTATACTACGGAGGAGGAGCTAACTTTTTTTTTGTGTCTACTTAGTGTCAGCCTCCTGGCGGCACTAGCATACACCCACAGTCCTGTGTCCCCCAATGAGACGATGGAGAAATTCTATCTCTCAATGTTAAAATTTACCTACCCTTAAAATTATAGACTGTTCATGTCTTTGTCAGTGGGTAAACTTACAAAATCAGCAAGGGATCAAATACTAATTTCTTTCACTGTATATACACCTTCCCACCTGTGTGTTTTCCCTCTATGTCCATACCCTATTTTCTTTCACAGCGTTGGCTTTACAGAACAGGAGAAGGGTGGAGAAAGGGAGAAAACATGCAGGTGGGAAGGTGCTCTTAAATGTTTGGTTGTACTATGATGTTCAGAGCGATTGCATTTGGTTTTAACAGTCATTTTGTGTTAACAGAATCCCTTTAAAATGCTTGTATCTGGAGCTAAAATTACTTTTGCCATTCGATTTCATTAAAAATTTTGCGCTGTTTGGCTATTACAGGCTCTTTGTTTTAAGCATATTCCACTTTAATGTGGTCTGTGGACAAATCAGCATAGAGGAGCTTTATAAACTCTACCATTGGGCTGTCAGAATGAGCTCACTGACAGATTCTCCGTTAACCCATTTTACAGCCTGAAATAGTGCAACACAAAAGCTGTATCTAAATGGAAAATTTTTAATGAAACAAATACCACTATGATACTAAGGGTACCGTTACACAAAACGATTTACCAACGATCACGACCAGCGATACGACCTGGCCGTGATCGTTGGTAAGTCGTTGTGTGGTCGCTGGAGAGCTCTCCAGCGACCAACGATGCCGAAGTCCCCGGGTAACCAGGGTAAACATCGGGTTACTAAGCGCAGGGCCGCGCTTAGTAACCCGATGTTTACCCTGGTTACCATCGTAAATGTAAAAAAACCCAAACAGTACATACTCACATTCAGGTGTCCGTCAGGTCCCTAGCCGTCTGCTTCCCGCACTGACTGAGTGCCGGCCGCAAAGTGAAAGCACAGCGGTGACGTCACCGCTGTGCTCTGCTTTTACTTTCCGGCAGTCAGTCAGTGCGGGAAGCAGACGGCTAGGGACCTGACGGACACCGGAATGTAAGTATGTACGTTTTTTTTTTTTTTTTTTACATTTACGATGGTAACCAGGGTAAACATCGGGTTACTAAGCGCGGCCCTGCGCTTAGTAACCCGATGTTTACCCTGGTTACAAGCGAACGCATCGCTGGATCGGTGTCACACACACCGATCCAGAAATGACAGCGGGAGATCCAGCGACGAAATAAAGTTCCAAACGATCTGCTACGACGTACGATTCTCAGCGGGGTCCCTGATCACTGCTGCGTGTCAGACACAGCGATATCGTATGGATATCGCTAGAACGTCACGGATCGTACCGTCGTAGCGACAAAAGTGCCACTGTGAGACGGTACCCTTAGGCAGCTGACCGAACAGTCATGTAGTCTCAGGCTGAGTAATGATTGCCAGTGTCTGGGAGAGATATGATCGAGCCCCCAGACAAGACTGAAGATACGCCGAAATAAGCTGCAAGTAGAACGTTCACATGCTGCACCCATGAATACCTCTACAAAGGAGGAACGCAACACAAAACAGAAATGAACAGCAGAATCAGAGGAGCGCAGGTATTTGTACAAGGTATTTCACTTTTTTGAGCAAGTGCAAATCTTGAAAAAAAAAAAAAAAAGTCACCAAAGGTGAACAACCCCTTTAACCTTCAAATGGATATAGGGAGTGTAAATGAGACCGCTTACTGCATGCTAATATGCCATAAACAGTATGCAGATTCCACCTTTATCATCTGTCTCTGCCTATGGAAAGTGTTGGGAGCAAAAGAAAAACAAACTTATTGTGTTGAAAGATATAGAATAAATGGGTACTCAGCCTCCATTCAACCCTGCACGCAGGGAAATGGCTGCACCTTTTGAACAAAGAAATAGCATGATGCGTGGCCACCGCTTAGCTGAAGCCCCATCTTGCCCAACTGTCCAAGGAGCGCTTTGTGAGCCCACCCACCGATCTCACCGATTTCCCACGCCTAATCAGGGTCCAGAATCCCACAGAGCTAAAGGTTTCAAGCTGGGATAACCTATGACTTGTAAGCTATGAATCAGATTTTTCTGTACACAATCTGGCAGAAGGCTGATTGGCAATAGACAAACTTACAACCTTCATAAGGTTTTCCAGAATAAAGTCACACATAACGATATCGTTAACGATATCGTTGCAACGTCACGCTTTTGGTGACGTAGCAACGATCCCGCTATCGATCTCGTTATGTGTGACAGCGACCAACGATCAGGCCCCTGCTGGGAGATCGTTGGTCGATGGGAATGATCAGGACCTTTTTTTGGTCGCTGATCACCCGCTGTCATCGCTGGATCGGCGTGTGTGACGCCGATCCAGCGATGTGTTCACTTGTAACCAGGGTAAATATCGGGTTACTAAGCGCAGGGCCGCGCTTAGTAACCCGATATTTACCCTGGTTACCATTGTAAGTTACAAAAAAAAAAAAAAACCACACACTACATACTCACATTCTGATGTCTGTCACGTCCCCCGGCGTCCACAGGGTTGACTGTGTCAGCGCCGGCCGTAAAGCAGAGCACAGCGGTGACGTCACCGCTGTGCTCTGCTTTACGGCCGGCGCTGACACATTCAGTGCAGGGAAGCTCTCGGCAGCAGCGCGTGCATATTAGCAGCGTTCTTGCCGAAAGCAGTTTTAACTCTGTGGACGCCGGGGGACGTGACAGACATCAGAATGTGAGTATGTAGTGTTTTTTTTTTTACAATGGTAACCAGGGTAAATATCGGGTAACTAAGCGCGGCCCTGCACTTAGTAACCCGATGTTTACCCTGGTTACCCGGGTGCTGCAGGGGGACTTCGGCATCGTTGAAGACAGTTTCAAAGATGCCGAAGTCATTCCCCTGATCGTTGGTCGCTGGAGAGAGCTGTCTGTGTGACAGCTCCCCAGCGACCACACAACGACTTACCAACGATCACGGCCAGGTTGTATCGCTGGTCGTGATCGTTGGTAAATCGTTTAGTGTAACGGTACCTTTAGAAAAACATGGCTGTATCTAGGCCTAGATTCACTGAAATCAATAAAGAGCTGAGTTGTCATGTCAGACAGGTGCCGTGACTTTTTTTTTTTTTTTTTAGACGCAAGCAGCCATGTTCTTCCAATCTTCTGCCTAAACATTTATATTGGGGACTTCGCCCCTTATTTAAATTATATTAAACAAGCATAGCTAAACTTCATAGACAATTTAAAAAAAATAAAATAAAAAAAATAAAATCTACTTTTATTTGATATACAAATGAGGGCGCTTTGGTGCACCCTTGGTGTGGCCCGCGCTTTGGTGCACCCTTGGCGTGGCCCGCGCTGCAGTGCACCCTTGGCGCGGCCCGCGCTGCAGTGCACCCTTGGCGCGGCCCGCGCTGCAGTGCACCCTTGGCGCGGCCCGCGCTGCAGTGCACCCTTGGCGCGGCCCGCCCTGCAGTGCACCCTTGGCGCGGCCCGCCCTGCAGTGCACCCTTGGCGCGGCCCGCCCTGCAGTGCACCCTTGGCGCGGCCCGCCCTGCAGTGCACCCTTGGCGCGGCCCGCCCTGCAGTGCACCCTTGGAGCGGCCCGCCCTGCAGTGCACCCTTGGCGCGGCCCGCCCTGCAGTGCACCCTTGGCGCGGCCCGCGCTGCAGTGCACCTTTGGCGCGGCCCGCGCTGCAGTGCACCCTTGGTGCTGCCCGAGCTGCAGTGCACCCTTGGTGGGGCCCGCGCTGCAGTGCACCCTTGGTGCGGCCCGCGCTGCAGTGCACCCTTGGTGCGGCCCGCGCTGCAGTGCACCCTTGGTGTGGCCCGCGCTGCAGTGCACCCTTGGCGCGGCCCGCGCTGCAGTGCACCCTCACACCCTCCTATTTGCTTAATAAAGCGGATACCTCACACTGATTGACTTGTCTCTAAGGCCTAGAGCTAACACTGCGTGTCCTGACTGTGCCTGGCGAGTAGCGGCCACAGTCAGGCAGGAGCGAGATGTCAGAGTGTGCCTGCAGCCATTGTGTTCATGCCCACACAGACACTATGAGCTCTCCGTGCAATCATCGAGTGTCAGTGCGCAGGCAGGAGATGCAGAATTGAAAAATCAATGCTTGGTAACAACTATTATGCAAAAAGGAGTGTGTGATGGTGCACCAAAGCATAGACCACGCCAAGGGTTCACCAAAGCACCCCGATTTGCATATGAAATACAAGTTTATTTTAATTAGCTACAAAGTTAGGTTATACTTTACTTACCTTATATGATTTAAATAGTAGCCAGGGCCCTTAAATAAATGTTTAAAGTAGTTAAAATGCCATTTTGGGGGTGACCACCTCCCTTTAAGTATATTGCAGTCTTACAAGTCCATGGAAAATGTGATTTCCTTTTAATCATTTACCTTTTAATGGAAGGTACACTTTAAAAACTTGTGTACATCTATTGCATGATTCTACAAGCTGTACAACACAGAGGACGTCTACCAGCATGAGACTGATGGGCTGCGAATTTCTCTAGGACGTCTAACATTAATCACCAGATGGGCCTTCCGCAAGGCTACAGAAATTAAATATTCATTTCTAGACAGATACAGTATTCATCTGCTCTAGTTACAGAAAATAATGTGAACTAGGCCAGCCTGGAGAACACCGCATGTGAGCAAGCACACGCATCTATTTTATACGCTGAAATATCAAAGCTGCATGCGATATCGCTTGAGGAGAAGGAGAGATTGATCATCTGCCATGTTATGTAGCCATCACTCAAGCGACAAGTCTCTGCAAAAGCACCACAAAACGTACAACGGTACACCACTACATTCTGTCTGAAGGACTGGACTACTTGAAGATACCCTAGCTCTATCCTTTTTGTGACAAGCAGTCATACATTTGGAGTACAAGGCAGGCAGGATGCACCAGAGCCGAGGGGCTTTACATCTGGCGCATCTATCACTACCCTAATGCACACAGACGCTGAGCAGTGCTGGGATTGGGAGCCGTTCACCATCTTTCCCTTCCAGTAAAAATCAGAGTATGCACAGGAATGCGACAGACCCCATAATCATGTACAGGAAACAGTATTAAAAAAGGAACATCTCAGTGTCGTTTTGGTTGGACACTTAGCTATAAAAATGATATGTGCTTTTTATAAAAAGTTACAGCTTAATGTAAAATTACAGAAAGTCACCCATGATTGTACACTGGTGTCCTCTTCACAATATGGGAGGTTTTTACTTCAGAGGACAAATGGGAATGGAAATTTAAAGGGAACCTGTCACATTGTTCTCTCAATATAAAGGTACCGCCACCACCTTTAATGGCCTTCTTTACAGTATTCTAGCATGATATATGTATGTCCCCAATCCTATCTGTATAGCACAAAAAAGACCTTTAATTATACCCACAGCAGGTGCAGAACAATGGGAGCCCCCTCTCTTCCTACAATTGCCATGTGCTTGCTTTATGTGGAAGACGTGTGCTGTGTCACCCACAGTGTCCCCCATCGCGGTCCTGTGCAGGAGCACTTTTCTCTGAGCATGGTACCATAATGCGCATGCGCTGGGAAAGGCCAAGGAGTGCAGATGACCTGTAGGTAAAGCTGATGCATGCGCACTACAGTACTTTGCAGGGAAGAGCAAATTACGCCTGCGCAGGAGCGAGATTTGGGAGACGCTGTGGATGACAGTGGGCATGTCATCCACAAAGCAGGGAAGCAGGATGGCGTTGAATCAAGACCACCGATGCCCATTAAACCAGACAGGACCGTGGGGGGTGGGGTGTATATTAAAGGTCTTTTCTTGTGCTATGCAGAGATGATTGGGGACTTACATACAGCTTACTAGAATGCAGTAACTGAAGCTTTAAAGGTGGTGGTATTACTTTATATTAACCCCTTAGCGACCTTTGACGCATACGCTGCGTCATGAAAGTCGGTGCCAAAGCGACCTATGACGCAGCGTATGCGTCATGGAGGGATCGCGTCCCTGCAGATCGGGTGAAGGGGTTAACTCCCATTTTACCCGATCTGCAGAGACAGGGGGAGTGGTGCTTCAGCCCAGGGGGGGTGGCTTCATCCCCCCGTGGCTACGATCGCTCTGATTGGCTGTTGAAAGTGAAACTGCCAATCAGAGCGATTTGTAATATTTCACCTAAAAAACTGGTGAAATATTACAATCCAGCCATGGCCGATGCTGCAATATCATCGGCCATGGCTGGAAAACCTGAAGTCACCCCCCCCCACACCCACCGATCGCCCCCCAGCCCTCCGTTAGTCCTCCGGTCCCCTCCGTCCGCCTGCCGGCTCCCCCGTCCTCCTGTCCGCTCCCTCCTTGCTCAGGATCCCCCCCCCCCTGTGCTCCGATCACCCCCCCTGTGCTCCGATCCACCCCCCCACCACCCCTTCATACTTACCGATCCTCCCGGTGTCCGGCCGTCTCCTCGCTGGGCGCCGCCATCTTGGAAAATGGCGGGCGCATGCTCAGTGCGCCCGCCGAATCTGCCAGTCGGCAGATTCCTTACAGGTACATTTTGATCGCTGTGGTAGGTTCTATCACAGCGATCAAAATAAAAAAAATAATAAATAACCCCCCCCCCCCTTATCACCCCCATAGGGACAATAATAAAATAAAGAATTTTTTTTTTTTTTTTCCACTAGGGTTAGGGTTAGAACTAGGGTTAGAACTAGGGGTAGGGTTAGGGGTAGGGTTAGGGTTAAGGGTAGGGTTAGGGGTAGGGTTATGGCATGTGCACACAGAGCGGATCGGCCGCGGATCCGCAGCGGATCGGCCGCGGATCCGCAGCGGATCGGCAGCGGATCGGCCGCGGATCCGCAGCGGATCCGCAGCGGATCGGCAGCGGATCCGCAGCGGATCGGCCGCGGATCCGCAGCGGATTGGCAGCGGATCCGCAGCGGATTGGCCGCGGATCCGCAGCGGATCGGTAGCGGATTGGCCGCGGATCCGCAGCGGATTGGCCGCGGATCCGCAGCGGATTGGCCGCGGATCCGTAGCGGATTGGCCGCTGCAAATTCGAAGCAGTTTTCCATCAAGTTTAC
The DNA here is from genome assembly GCF_051348905.1 of Ranitomeya variabilis. Classification (NCBI taxonomy): domain Eukaryota; kingdom Metazoa; phylum Chordata; class Amphibia; order Anura; family Dendrobatidae; genus Ranitomeya; species Ranitomeya variabilis. The sequence goes on from NC_135232.1 coordinate 398,230,491, forward strand.
AGTACCATGTACACCTAAGGAAAACCAAATCCGCTGTGCCCATGGTGCGAAAAATTCCGTGCAGAAACGCTGCGTTGTATTTTCCACAGCATGTCAATTCTTTGTGCGGATTCCGCAGCGTTTTACACCTGTTCCTCAATAGGAATCCGCAGGTGAAATCCGCACAAAACACTGGAAATCTGCTGTAAATCCGCAGGTAAAACGCAGTGCCTTTTACCTGCAGATTTTTCAAAAATCGTGCGGAAAAATCTCACACGAATCCGCAACGTGGGCACATAGCCTTAGGGTTAGGGTTGGAATTAGAGTTAGGGTTGGAATTAGGGCTAGGGTTTGAAATAGGGTTAAGATTAGGCTTGTGGTTAGGGTTACGGATAGGGTTAGGGGTGTGTTGGGGTTACAGTTGTGGTTAGGGTTGGGATTAGGGTTACGGTTGGGATTAGGGTTAGGATTAGGGTTTGAATTAGGGTTACGGGTGTGTTGCGGTTAGGGTTGTGGTTAGGGGTGTGTTGGGGTTAGGGTTGTGATTAGGGTTATGGCTACAGTTGGGATTAGGATTAGGGGTGTGTTGGGGTTAGTGTTGAAGTTAGAATTGAGGGGTTTCCACTGTTTAGGCACATCAGGGGTCTCCAAACGCAACATGGCGCCACCATTGATTCCAGCCAATCTTGCGTTCAAAAAGTCAAATGGTGCTCCCGCCCTTCCAAGCCCCGACGTGCGCCCAAACAGTGGTTTACCCCCACATTTGGGGTACCAGCGTACTCAGGACAAACTGGGCAACAACTGTTGGGGTCCAATTTCTCCTGTTACCCTTGCAAAAATAAAAAATTGCTTGCTAAAACATCTTTTTTGAGGAAAGAAAAATGATTTTTTATTTTCACGGCTCTGCGTTGTAAACTTCTGTGAAGCACTTGGGGGTTGAACGTGCTCACCACACATCTAGATAAGTTCCTTGGGGGTCTAGTTTCCAAAATGGAGTCACTTGTAGGGAGTTCCTACTGTTTAGGCACATCAGGGGCTCTGCAAACGCAACCTGATGCCCGCAGAGCATTCCATCAAAGTCTGCATTTCAAAACGTCACTACTTCCCTTCCGAACCCCGACGTGTGCCAAAACAGTGGTTTACCCCCACATATGGGGTATCAGCGTACTCAGGAGAAACTGGACAACAACTTTTGGGGTCCAATTTCTCCTGTTACTCTTGCAAAAATAAAAAAATTCTGGGCTAAAAAAATATTTTTGAGGAAAGGAAACACATTTTTTATTTTCACGGCTCTGCGTTATAAACTTCTGTGAAGCACTTGGGGGTTCAAAGTGCTCACCACACATCTAGATTAGTTCCTTGGGAGGTCTAGTTTCCAAAATGGGGTCACTTGTGCGGGAGCTCCAATGTTTAGGCACACAGGGGCTCTCCAAACGCGACATGGTGTCCGCTAATGATTGGAGCTAATTTTCCATTCAAAAAGCCAAATGGCGTGCCTTCCCTTCCGAGCCCTGCCGTGTGCCCAAACAGTGGTTTACCCCCACATATGGGGTATCATCGTACTCAGGACAAACTGGACAACAACATTTGGGATCCAATTTCTCCTATTACCCTTGGGAAAATAAAAAATTCTGGGCTAAAAATCATTTTTGAGGAAAGAAAAATTATTTTTTTATTTTCACGGCTCTGCGTTATAAACTTCTGTGAAGCACCTGGGGGTTATAAGTGCTCACTATGCATCTAGATAAGTTCCTTGGGGGGTCTAGTTTCCAAAATGGGGTCACTTGTAGGGGAGCTCCAATGTTTAGGCACACAGGGGCTCTCCAAACGCGACATGGTGTCCGCTAACGATTGGAGCTAATTTTCCATTCAAAAAGTCAAATGGCACGCCTCCCCTTCCGAGCCTTGCCGTGCACCCAAACAGTGGTTTACTCCCACATATGAGGTATCGGCATACTCAGGAGAAATTGCCCAACAAACTTTAGGATCCATTTTATCCTGTTGCCCATGTGAAAATGAAAGAATTGAGGCTAAAAGAAATTTTGTGTGAAAAAAAAAGTACTTTTTCATTTTTGCGGATCAATTTGTGAAGCACCTGGGGGTTTAAAGTGCTCACTATGCCTCTAGATGAGTTCCTTGGGGGGTATAGTTTCCAAAATGGGGTCACTTGTGGAGGAGCTCCAATGTTTAGGCACACAGGGGCTTTCCAAACGCGACATGGTGTCCGCTAACGATGGAGATAATTTTTCATTCAAAAAGTCAAATGGCGCTCCTTCCCTTCCGAGCCTTACCATGTGCCCAAACAGTGGTTTACCCCCACATGTGAGGTATTGGTGTACTCAGGAGAAATTGCCCAACAAAATTTAGGATCCATTTTATCCTGTTGCCCATGTGGAAATGAAAAAATTGAGGCAAAAATAATTTTTTTGTGAAAAAAAAGTACTTTTTCATTTTTACGGATCAACTTGTGAAGCACCTGGGGTTTAAAGTGCTCACTATGCTTCTAGATACGTTCCCTGGGGGGTCTAGTTTCCAAAATGGGGTCACTTGTGGGGGAGCTCCAATGTTTAGGCACACGGGGGCTCTCCAAACGTGACATGGTGTCCGCTAAAGATTGGAGCCAATTTTTCATTCAAAAAGTCAAATGGCGCTCCTTCCCTTCCGAGCCCTGCCGTGCGCCCAAACAGTGGTTTACCCCCACATATGAGGTATCAGCGTACTCAGGACAAATTGGACAACAACGTCCGTGGTCCAGTTTCTCCTTTTACCGCTGGGAAAATAAAAAAATTGTTGCTAAAAGATCATTTTTGTGACTAAAAAGTTAAATGTTCATTTTTTCCTTCCATGTTGCTTCTGCTGCTGTGAAACACCTGAAGGGTTAATAAACTTCTTGAATGTGGTTTTGAGCACCTTGAGGGGTGCAGTTTTTAGAATGGTGTCACTTTTGGGTATTTTCAGCCATATAGAACCCTCAAACTGACTTCAAATGTGAGGTGGTCCCTAAAAAAAATGGTTTTGTAAATTTTGTTGTAAAAATGAGAAATCACTGGTCAAATTTTAACCCTTATAACTTCCTAGCAAAAAAAAAAAATATTTCCAAATTTGTGCTGATGTAAAGTAGACATGTGGGAAATGTTATTTATTAACTATTTTGTGTCACATAACTCTCTGGTTTAACAGAATACAAATTCAAAATGTGAAAATTGCAAAATTTTCAAAATTTTCGCCAAATTTCCGTTTTTTTCACAAATAAACTCAGAAATTATCGACCTAAATTTACCACTAACATGAAGCCCAATATGTCACGAAAAAACAATCTCAGAATCGCTAGGATCCGTTGAAGCGTTCCTGAGTTATTACCTCATAAAGGGACACTGGTCAGAATTGCAAAAAATGGCAAGGTCATTAAGGCCAAAATAGGCTGGGTCATGAAGGGGTTAAAGGGCCACTGTCACCCCCCTCCAGCCGTTATAAACTAAAAGAGCCACCTTGTGCAGCAGTAATGCTGCATTCTAACAAGGTGGCTCTTTTAGTTTTAGGTTCAAGTATACCCCAAATAAAACGTTTTTATACTTAGCCACAATTCCTGTCTCTAGCCAGGGAGGCGGGTCCTCACTCCCCAGCTTGGCCAGCTCCTCTGCCATCACTCCAATCTGCCTGCGCTTTCGGCGCTGCCTCCTCAGCGCTGTTATCGTTTCAAAACCAGCGCCTGCGCTGTGTACTGGTGTCCTGCGCAGACGCAGTAAGCTCTGGCCGTCTGACGTCCCAGCCAGGCTTGCACACTGCACCTGCGCGGGCCTTTGGAATCCCCGCCCCGCACTGTGTTATGCATTATGCACAGTGCGGGGCGGGGATTCCAAAGGTTCCACCTATACAGAATATTCTGTGTAATGGCTGATACCAGAGAACAAAAGACATCCACAGAACACCAGGATGGATCGCTGCACAGCAAATAGCTGTAGGACCTGCGATGACGTCACTGCCATGTGATTAGGGCAATCACATGGCAGTGACGTCATCGCAGGTCCTACAGCTATTTGCTGTGCAGCAGATCCATCCTGGTGTTCTGTGGATGTCTTTTGTTCTCTGGTATCAGCCATTACACGGAATATTCTGTATAGGTGAAACATAAATATATACTGATAAGACGTTTTCCGGGGATTCCAAAGGTGGCTGGCCGCAATGCCCGCGCAGGTGCAGTGTGCAAGCCTGGCTGGGACATCAGACGGCCAGAGCTTACTGCGTCTGCGCAGGACACCAGTACACAGCGCAGGCGCCGGTTTTGAAACGATAACAGCGCTGAGGGGGCGGCGCCGAAAGCGCAGGAAGATTGGAGTGACGGCAGAGTAGCGGTTCAAGCTGGGGAGTGAGGACCCGCCTCCCTGGCTAGGGACAGGAATTGTGGCTAAGTATAAAAACGCTTTATTTGGGGTATACTTGAACCTAAAACTAAAAGAGCCACCTTGTTAGAATGCAGCATTACTGCTGCACAAGTTGGCTCTTTTAGTTTATAACGGCTGGAGGGGGGTGACAGTGGCCCTTTAAGAAAACCTAGTGATAGGCTCCCTTTATTTTATTTTTTATTATATACTGTAATTCAGTTTTTCTTTTTTCCTTTCAGAAGTGTGAAATCCGTCCCAGCACCAAAGGACCTCACAGAGTTGACTAAAAGGGTTATCTAGGATTTACCCTCAAGGATAGGTCATCAATATGAGATTGGTGGGGGGTGCCGGCCATTGGATCCACACCAGTCAGGTGAAAAGGGATATAACCAATATATAGGGCGGAACATAGCAGCTCCTTTCCTTGCTTACTGGTCACTGCCAGGTAAAGCGCTTTATTTCCATCTAAGTAATAAAGAAATGGGGCTGCTGTGGGTCGCTGCGTACACCAAATGGATAGGTCATCATTTGTTAACTCCTGGTCAAACCATTAATGTGTTCCTCTTAAAGGGAACCTGTCACCCCAGCCCCCCCCCCAGGCGTTTTTAACTAAAAGAGCCACCTTGTGCAGCACTAATGCTGCATTTTGTGAATGTGGCTCTTTTAGTTGGAGTCCCTTCCAACGCTGAAATATTCGTTTTTAAAATTTGCCCCTCATACCTGTAGTCTGTCCGGGGGGGGCATGTCTTTTCCCCCCGGACACAAACGCCTCCCAGCCATCCCTCAGCCCCTCCATGCACCACCTCCTCTGCAGTCATTAACGTCCCCGGCGCCTGCACTGTAAGTTGTTTTTTTTTTTCGGGCATGGGCAGTTTGCGCTGCCCTTCAACTCCTATCACATGACGGGAACTTACAGAGCAGGCGCCGGGGACGTTAATGACTGCAGAGGAGGCGGCGCACGGAGGGGCTGAGGGATGGCTGGGAGGCGTTTGTGTCCGGGGGGAAAAGACGAGCCCCCCAGACAGACTACAGGCATGAGGGGCAAATTTTAAAAACGAATATTTCAGCGTTGGAAGGGACCCCAAATAAAAGCCACCTTGACAGAATGCAGCATTAGTGCTGTTCAAGATGGCTCTTTTAGTTAAAATAGCCTTTGGAGACAGGTTCCCTTTAAATTGATAAATGACATCAGGTCAATTTGACTGGATTAATCCCTTTTGTCAATGTATGGCTCTAAGAAGCCTAAGGCATATGAGACATAGAAATACTTTCATTAATTTTTGCTTCTCTAACAGAATCACACCTAATCCCGCAGAAAGGTAGAACATATTTACCTGTGAGCATTGCAGTCTCCTAGCTTGAGAACTTCAATAATCTCTGGAAGAAAATGTGCAGAATTGCGTCCACTCAGCAAATACAGAAGAACCTTCCTCCCATATTTGTCTTGCATCAGTTTGGGCAATGCACTAATTATTTCCTAGGTAAAAAACAAAAATAAATACATTTATATATAGTGCAGCCCATGCTGAACGTCCACACATCTTTACCAAACAAGAGCCTAATCTCTAAATACTGCCTGTGCAGCAAATCAATAATTCCAATGTATTACTTCAATGCGATGATTAAATATAAATCCGGCTGGCGATGATGCTCCTGAATTTTTCATGGATCAATGTCTCTCCTGTGGTGAAATGAAGCAGATGCTTCATTGTAATAAACACACAGCAGCAAAAATTAAAAAGTAAACAGCACATTGGGAACAGTAAGCAATTTACTCAAGGGTTATTACTTGGCAGCTGAGATATTAAATGTGACTACTTCAGATGCATTTTCCACGGCCGTATTTCTTATCCTTTGTTCAGTTAAGCAGGCCTATCTGACTTTAAAGGGGAATGCCAGCCAGCTAGTAAGCTCTACCACTCCAACACAGCATGGCCATGCAGGTCTTTGAAATGGAATCCATGAAGCCTTTATAACTTCTATCTGTTGCTGCATTACAGAGAAACTAGCATGTTCATACATATGTAAATGAAACATTAAAGCGTATAGCCTTAACTCCGAGGCATTTACACCACAAAATGGGTAGATATTTGTGATGCCTAACAAACAATCCCTGCATGAGTTGGCGCTGTCAAGCAGCCGAGAGACAAAGCCGCAGCGACTAGAACTTAACTTTATCCCAGCACGTTCACTTATCACTAGCAGACTTATTATGCTTATTACATTATTTTAATAAATGGCTTATAAATCAGTTTCACAATTCTGAAAAAAACTGTAACACAACCAACCTCTAAGAAACATACAGCAAGAATACTATTGCCATGAAGGGGTGTATTTGGCATCCACATGTGATGAACCAAGGTTCTCCAGCAGAACAATGCCAAGAACATCCGAGTAGCATCTCTTCATTAGGTAAGCCACCTTCATGATGAGAAAAAAAAGCCTCGTTTCCGCACACAAGGCCACCTTGTTCCATCACTATGTGCCCATTGTAGGTCCTTTCTATGGCAGCAGGGGCACTCTGCCCAGTGCGCAGCTACTCAGGAAAAAGGTGATGCACTGTGTGTTCCGACACCCGTCATAGGCAGCATTACCTTTTTCTGCAATTTATGACACAGCAACTCCTGTGTAGGATTGGGCGAGATAAGCCAGACTTCAATCCACAAGTGTTTCAAAGATCCTTGGGAGCCCATTACGCGGTTTACTGGTTGTACTTCCTTGGGGCACTTTTGGTAGGTAAGAACCACTACATACTGGGAACATTACACAAGATCCACCAATTTGGAGATGCTTTATCCCACACAATTTTACCATTGTGTCCACCACCTCGTCAGTGGCAGTAATATTATGGATAATCAGAGGTATGCAATATATTACAGTACACACATCTCAGTTGTGTAAGCTGCGGTTTACACAAAGCAATTTCTAATATTGATGTTTCTGAAGGCCTAAAATAATAACGGAAAAGCTTTTGTTGCTGTATTCATCAAAGCGTTCCAGCCGTGTGCAAGCAATCTGCTGCCCTGACTGCCATTAACATTAATGCTGTGGAGCTGCAGGACAACTGATCAGAGGGCACAGCCTCGAAATATGCCTTCTACTTCTACTCTAATTAGTTTTTGAAATTACCAATGAAAAGGAAGTTACAAACTGCTACTAGATAGCACACAACACCGAGGGAGAGGGAGCCCTTATAAAGAAAAAGGGGTTCACATGAATTCTACCATTTCTGTTAATTAGGTTTGTTTAAATGAGTTGTCTGGGAATTTTACATTGATGGCCTACTCTTTGTACCAGTCACAGTGGATAGGGGGAGATGGTGGTGGTTAAGGTCCCGAGTGTTTCATCTATGTGTGGAGGGTAGTGAATATTCATTCACTTAAGTAGCGGGCACACGTGATCGCCCCGCCGCTTCTGGAAGCTGGCGCCTGTGACTACTATGCCTGCTATTACAAAGAAATGAATATTCACTGTGAGCGCAGTGAATATTCATTTCTCTTTAGCAGAAGGCACAGGGGTTAGCCACAGCAGCCAGCTCCTGCCTCCTGTGACCCGCTGCCGCTCCCACCAGTCTTCTGGGACCCTCACTCAAGTATAAGCCGAGAGGGACTTTATCAGCACAAAAAAAATGTGCTGAAAAACTCTGTTTATACTCGGGGATATACGATACTTCAAAATTTTGTGGAAATTCTGCAGAACACACGACTTTTTATTGGTGGTAAGACCAAACTCCCTTGCGAGAGTGGGGATACAAACACAAAAATGAAGGCGAGTAGGCAAAGGACTGGAGATGTCAGAGATACAGGATATTGGAGCTTCATGATGTGAGCCAAGTCTATTGTATCAGTAGGGCATACCGCTAGTGTGTACACCCAATAAAAGCCATAAAGCACTCATCCTCTTAGCCAAATAATCCAGAACAAGAAAAACAGGGCGTTCTCATGTCTTTTATTCCTGTGGATCTTAGTGGCTGCTAGTTGGACATGGTTTTCTGTGTGCCCTAATATACAAGCATAAATCAAGAGTCTACTGCTGAATCAGGTTAGTCTTTTAGGTTGCTGCAATGCATTGTGATACTAATACATTCAAAGTTTGAATGAAGAAGCCGATACATTTAATGTAGACAATATTTTCTCTCCATGAATCCTCTTTTGTCCTCCCATCTGCACCTTGGGATAGTGTTCCCATGCCTCTTAATGCCAGATTAAACAAATGTTTTCGGAAAACACCAAAGTGCATATTCCATGACGGCTTCTCTGACTTGGTAGTGAAATACTCATCTAATCTTATTTAATCCTAAGTTTCCATTATGGAAATCTTCACCTGGTAACAGTTGGTAAAGGGATAAAGGGACTGTATGCAAGAGACACTGACAGCCTTAGTAGTCTAAGCAATAAGCACTGTAACATGCTAAAAGGCCCAATACATATTAGTGTATAGTCTAGGCTGCCACGGAGAACTACCAATAGTAAAAGCAGCATGATCTTCTACCAGAGTCATGAAGTCAAAATACAAGTGCTTCTTAAAAATTAGAATATCAAAACATTAATTTCAGTTCTTAAATACAAAATGTGAAACTCATTATACAGAATCATTACAAACAGAGTGATCTATTTCTGGTAATGTCGATGATTATGGCTTACAGCCAATGAAAACCCAAAAGTCATTATGTAAGTAAATTAGAATAATTAACAATACCTGCAATGGCTTCCTAAGCATTTAAAAAGTCCCTTAGTCTGTTTCAGTAGGCTCCACAATCATGGGGAAGACTGCTGACTTGACAGATGTCCAGAAGGCAGTCATTGACACACTCCACAAGGAGGGTAAGCCACAAAAGGTCATTGCTAAAGAAGCTGGCTGTTCATAGAGTGCTGTATCCAAGCATATTAATGGAAAGTTGAATGGTAGAAATCATGTGGTAGAAAAAGGCGCACAAACAACTGGGATAACTGCGGCTTTGAAAGGATTGTTAAGAAAAGGCCATTCAAAAATTTGGGGGAGATTCACAAGGAGTGGACTGCTGCTGGAGTCATTTCCTCAAGAGCCACCACACACAGACGTATCCAGGACATGGGCTACAAGTGTCGCATTCCTTGATCGAGCCACTCATGATCAATAAGCAACGACAGAAGCGTCTTACCTGGGCCAAGGAGAAAAAGATCTGGACTGTTGCTCAGTGGTCCAAGGTGTTGTTTTCAGATGAAAGTTAATTTTGCATTTCATTTGGAAATCAAGGTCCCAGAGTCTGGAGGAAGAGTGAAGAGGCCACAATCCAAGCTGCTGGAGGTCTAGTGTGAAGCTTCCACAATCAGTGATGGTTTGGGGAGCCATGTCATCTGCTGGTGTAGGTCCACTGTGTTTTATCAAGGCCAAAGTCAGTGCAGGCATCTACCAGGAAATTTTAGAGCTCTTCATGCTTCCCTCTGCAAACAAGCTTTTTGGAGAAATTTCATTTTCCAGCAGGACTTGGCACATTGCCAAAAAGTACCAAAAAGTATCACTGTGCTTGATTGGCCAGCAAACTTGCCTGACCTTAACACCACAGAGAATCTATAAGGTATTGTAAAGAGGAAGATGAGAGACACCAGACCAAACAATGCAGACGAGTTGTAGGTTGCTATCAAAGAAACCTGGGCTTCCATAACACCTCAGCAGTGCCACAGGCTGATCGCCTCCATGCCAAAACGCACTGATGCAGTAATTGATGCAAAAGGAGCCCCGACCAAGTAATGAGTGCATTTACTGAACATACATTTCAGTAGGCCAACATTTCAGCTTTTAAAATCATTTTTCAAGCTGGTGTAATAAAGTATTCTAATTTACTGAGATAATGATGTTTGGGTTTTCATTGGCTGTTAGCCATAATCATCAACATTAACAGAAATAAACACTTGAAATACATCACTCTGTTTGTAATGGCTATATAATATAAGAGATTCACTTTTTGTATTGAAAAACTGAAATAAATGAACTTTTTGATGATATTCTAATTTTGTGAGAAGCACTTGTACATCATGCGACCATGGGAGCTAAATACTACCACATGACAGGTTATCACTGAAGAAAATATTTTATAACGTAGCATTCTAAATTGTGAGGCTAAAGGTACCTTCACACGAAACGACGCTGCAGCGATAGCGACAACGATGCCGATCGCTGCAGCGTCGCTGTTTGATCGCTGGAGAGCTGTCACACAGACCGCTCTCCAGCGACCAAACGATGCCGAGGTCCCCGGGTAACCAGGGTAAACATCGGGTTGCTAAGCGCAGGGCCGCGCTTAGTAACCCGATGTTTACCCTGGTTACCAGCGTAAAATGTAAAAAAAACAAACACTACATATTTACATGCATCCCCCGGCGTCCGCTTCCTGCAATGACTGAGCGCCGGCAGTAGCAGGGCACAGCGGTGACGTCACCGCTGTGCTTTCACTTTGCGGCGCTCAGTCAGTGCAGGAAGCGGACGCCGGGGGACGCATGTAAGTATGTAGTGTTTGTTTTTTTTACATTTTACGCTGGTAACCAGGGTAAACATCGGGTTACTAAGCGCGGCCCTGCGCTTAGTAACCCGATGTTTACCCTGGTTACCAGTGTAAAATATCGCTGGTATCGTTGCTTTTGCTGTCAAACAACGATACACGGCGATCGGACGACCAAATAAAGTTCTGAACTTTATTCAGCGACCAGCGACATCACAGCAGGATCCTGATCGCTGCTGCGTGTCAAACTAAATATCGCTAGCCAGGACGCTGCAACGTCACGGATCGCTAGCGATATCGTTACAAAGTCGTTTCGTGTGAAGGTACCTTAAGAAAATTGTGTGCAAAGAGGAGAATGGTTCCCAAGTTTTGGAATATTGATAACTTGCTTATTGTCCACAGTTAAGTAGATCAGCAGTGCCAGATCTTCCAGGGCAAGACTCTTTTTTAGTGATATCATTTTGGCATAACTTTGACATTCTGAACACTTCTTACAGCATTTTTCGTAGTACTGTGGCAACTGAAAAAGTTTAGCGGCTCCCTCCCCCCCCCCCGTTTACAGCATTTGCCGATTGGGTTAATTAGTTTTATATTTTAATGGATCACACTTTTCTGGATGCAATGATACCACTTGTATTTTTTTTAATTATTTTTAATGTGGGAAAAAGTGGGTGATTTGAATTGTTGAAAAATATGGAAAAAATGTTTTTATTCACTTTTCACAGTATTTATTAGTTCCCTTAGGGGACTTGAACCTCTGATATGTACAGCACAAGTGATAAGATTAACAATACCACAGTATTGCTGCATATAGTAAAAATCATTGTCTCCTGGGTTTCAAGGAAGCTCTGTAATAACAGGCACAGAGGTCTTCAGACCCCGACTGTCATAACAACCCATCAGCACTAGCGATGAGCGAGTGTACTCGCTGCTCAGGTTTTCCCAAGCACGCTCGGGTGACCTCAGAGTATTTATGACTGCTCGGAGATTTAGTTTTCATCGCGGCAGCTGAATGATTTACAGCTACTAGCCAGGCTGAGTACATGTGGGGGTTGCCTGGTTGCTAGGGAATCCCCACATGTAATCAAGCAGGCTAGTAGCTGTAAATCATTCAGCTGCCACGATGAAAAGCATTAAGCTACTTACTGGTAGGGGCATTTTTCGGAGGCCCATGACAGCACCACGAGAGAGGGGATCCGCCCCTTAGGAACAGGAAACCCACAGATACAAAAGGGTGGCACCTCTCCCACGTATCAGTTGGATTACAGGGCCGGAGAGGACTACCGCAGTTAAATGACAAGCAAACACAACATTATATACAGTTAAATACAATATCTGTAATAAAGCAACAATCCAGATACCACTCGTGAGAAAACCACTTTTTTTTTTCTAAGGATGTGAAACCCCCACGTGAATAGGGAGGGAACTAAGGGTGCTGTCATGGGCCTCCGAAAAATGCCGCTACCAGTAAGTAGCTTAATTCTTTATTCGGACTCCCATGACAACACCACGAGAGATTTATGGAGATGTAAGCCATTTTAGGGAGGGACCACAGCCTGCAGCACCCTTAACCCGAAGGTGAGATCTGAGGAGAACCCCCAAGTCCAACCGATAGTGTTTGAAAAAGGTGGAAGGGGATGACCATGTGGCCCCGCCTTACATATCTGGTCGATTGACACTCCAGACCTTTCTGCCCAGGATGATGCCATGGCTCGGGTGGAATGTGCCCTCAGATTCTGTGGAGCCGGGCCCCCACCTGTCGTGTAAGCCAGAGAGATAGCCTCCCTAATCCATTTAGCTAGTATGTATTTTGATGCTCTAACTCCTTTCCTAGGACCTTGGAAAGATAGGAATAGTGCATTATCTTTCTTCCAGTCATTAGTAACTGAAATATATTGTAAAAGGCATCTCCTGACATCTAACGTATGGAGTTCACTTTCTTTAGGGTTAGAAGGATTAGGGATGGTAAAACTATCTCCTGCGATCTGTGAAACTGTGATGCTACCTTTGGTAAGTAGGCTGGGTCCGGCCTAAGGATAACTCTATCCTGTAAAAATTCTGTATACGGGGGAAGTCTAGAAAGCGCCTGGATATCTCCTATTCTGCGAGCTGATGTTATAGCTACCAGGAAAGCTGTTTTGAGAGATAACATTTTGATTGAGGCTTCATTTAAGGGCTCAAAGGGGTCTTTCGTTAGAGAGGAAAGGACCAGATTTAAGTCCCACGGTACCATTTTATTTCTATGTAACGGTCTAGCTCTACCGACCGCCTTAATGAATCTCCACACCCAATAGCTGCTAGCAATATTACGTGAGAACAGGGCACCAAGTGCTGAAACCTGTACTCTCAGTGTGCTTGTGGAGAGATTTAACTCTAACCCCCTCTGCAGAAATTCTAATATTTGGCGTATCGGTACCCCTTCATTGATGTTAAATTCTGAGGAAGTTAGGAACTTCCTCCAGGTTCTAGAGTAGATTCTTGTTGTTATCGGCTTTCTACTTTTTAAAAAGGGTATCAACCAAATTAGAGGAGAAGCCGTTATTTTTTAATAATAAACGCTTAAACTCCAAGCCGTCAAATGGAGTCCCTTCACTTGCGGATGGAATACTGGCCCCTGGGAAAGTAAATTCGGAATGTCTGGTAGCACCCAAGGTTTGCCTACTGACATTGTCCTGAGCCATGCGAACCAGGTTCTCCTGGGCCAGAAAGGAGCAATCAGAATGACCTTCGCACGATCTTCTCTGATTTTCCTCACCACTAGAGGTAACAGGTTCAACGGTGGGAAGGCGTAAGCCAGAGTAAAATCCCATTTTATGAAGAATGCATCCACAGCAAATTTTCCCTGGGATTTAGAGAACAAAAGTCTTTTGCTTTTTTGTTTTCTTTTGTAGCAAATAGGTCCACCACTGGCCGACCCCATAGGCGGACAATCTGCTTGAAGACGTCTCCATTTAGAGACCATTCCCCTTGTTTTAGAGTATTGCGGCTGAGAAAGTCCGCTTTTATATTCTCCTTCCCTGTGATGTGGAGAGCAGTCAAAGATTGAAAATTCTCTTCTGCCATCCGGAGCAGGCGATCTGTGATCTGCATCAGAGTCTCGGAACGTGTACCACCTTGATGATTTATATAGGAGACTGCCACCTGGTTGCCCGAGAGGATCCTGACGTGGTGGCCCTGCAGATACATGAGGAGTTTTTTAACTGACAACTCAATTGCCAATAATTCTCTCTGATTGGATGAAGACGTTGAGTATGGTTCCCATTGACCTTGAACCACAATGTCATCCATGTGAGCCCCCCAACCTGAGGAGCTAGCATCCGTAGTTATTACCCAGGATACATCTATTATCCAAGGAACTCCTGCCGACAAATTATCCCTATCCAGCCACCAATTTAGGGATTCAAGAGTCGCCGGTTCTAAAATTATTTTTTCCTCCAATACACCCCTCAAGATCCTGTCATTAATCAAAATATCTTTCTGAAGGGGTCTAGAATGAAATTGTGCCCACCTTACCGCTGGGATGCAAGATGTGAGGGACCCCAGCAGGGACATAGCTTGTCGAAGGGTCATAGAGGGTGTATTAATCACTTTTAATACCTGATGCTGAATCTGATTTAATTTATTTTCTGGAAGGAGACACTGTTGTGTAGTTGAATCTAATAATAACCCTAAAAACTTTTGAATTTTTAGGGGCTGCAACCGGGATTTTTCATAATTAATTATCTAACCCAGACCTTCCAACTTAACTCTGGTCAACTCTAATTGAAATAAACAGTGTTCCGCCGAGTTCCCTGCTATGAGGAAATCGTCAAGGTATGGGACAATAAGATTAGATTCCCGCAAATGAGCCATAACCTCCGCAACTATTTTGTGAATACTCTAGGGGCAGACGTTATACCGAAGGGAAGTGCTCTGTACTGAAAATGATGAACCACTCCCCCCATTAATACTGCTACCCTCAAGAACTGCTGGAAATCTTCATGAATGGGCACATGATAATATACATCTTTTAAATCGACTACTGCCATAAAGCAATTTTTGAACAGCATTTTTATTGTTGAGTTGATGGACTCCATCTTAAAGGTATGTTTAACCAGATAACTATTAAGATGTCTGAGATTTATAATGGTCCTATAAGTCTTATCAGGTTTCTGAATAAGAAACAGAGGAGAATAAAATCCCTTCCCTCAATCAGACTTTGGAACCTCTATAAGTACATTTTTAGAGCAAAGAGACCACACCTCTTCTTCTAGAGCAGATTGTTCTAGGGGAGAAGAATGCAAAGGAGTTAACTTAAAATTATCCCGTGGGGTACAGTAAAACTCAAAGTGTGAGATCCCGAGAAATAGTGTTTTGTACCCAAACACTATTCGTGATCTCTGACCATTCTGAATAGAAATTTAACAGTCTACCCCCCACCGGGATTTCTAGTCATTTGTCCTCCTTCTTCCTCTCCTTTGAGGAACGACGGAACATATATCCTGTACCTCTTCTATGTCTATCATCCCATCTAGACCGATCTCTTATAGGTGAAAAGGCACGCTTTCCTCCGCAACCAAATTTTTTCTTATTAAAGGGACGACGATAGGACCCAAGCAGATTGGGGAACTTCTTTTTGTCGTCCCCTGCTTTCTCTAGGAGTTCATCCAAGGTGGGCCCAAATAAATATTCCCCTTTACATGGAATGGCACAAAGTTTTGATCTCGTTTGCATATCACCTAGCCAACATTTTAACCATAGGGCTCTCCTTGCCGCATTCGAGAGTCCTGCTGCTCTAGCAGCCATTTTAACAGAGTCAATGGAAGCGTCCGACAAGAAGGCAGCTGCTTCCTGAATCACCGGTAAGGCAGTCAGAATAGAATCCCGTGACGCACCCTCTTTCAACTGGGTCTCTAACTGTTCCAGCCAAACCATCATTGACCTGGCTGTGCAGGTTGAAGCCACCGCAGGTCTTAAGGAACCGGCTGCCATTTCCCAGGTACCCTTTAGAAAGGTGTCCGCTTTTCTATCAAGGGGGTCCTTAAGGGTTCCCATATCCTCAAAGGGGAGAGAGGCCCTTTTATTGCCACTTTGGCTATTGCCGCATCCAATTCAGGGTCTTTTTCCCAATTGGTGACTGCCGGGTCATCAAAGGGATACCTGCACTTTTGTGCTGGTGGTAAGGAACCTTTTTTCTCAGGCTTCTTCCACTGCTTATCAATAAGTTCTTGAATTTTCTCATTGAGCGGAAAAACCCTACGTTTTCTCTGCTCCAATCCACTAAACATAATTTCCTCCTTGGAAAGCTGGGGTCTTGGTTCTGTTATGCCCATTGTTCCTCTGACCGCTTTAACCAACTTATCTATCCTCTCAAGGGGTAGACAGAAGTGAGCAGTATCTGCATCCGAGGAAGAGGACGATGCAGCTGAACCGGAGAAAACTTCCTCCTTATCCTCCTCCGCTGAAGATCGGAGAACAATTGAGCTTTATGTTTAGAACTTCCCGTTTGAGATAGACCCTTTAAGGATTGTTTGACCTCCATCCTGACCATCTCTTTCAAGCTTGCGGCCATAGTAAGAGTACCGTCTCACAGTGGCACTTTGGTCGCTACGACGGCACGATCCGTGACGTTCCAGCGATATCCATACGATATCGCTGTCTCTGACACGCAGCAGCGATCAGGGACCCCGCTGAGAATCGTACGTCGTAGCAGATCGTTTGGAACTTTATTTCGTCGCTGGATCTCCCGCTGTCATCGCTGGATCGGTGTGTGTGACACCGATCCAGCGATGTGTTCGCTTGTAACCAGGGTAAACATCGGGTTACTAAGCGCAGGGCCGCGCTTAGTAACCCGATGTTTACCCTGGTTACCATCGTAAATGTAAAAAACAAACAAACAGTACATACTCACATTCCGGTGTCACGTCCCTCGCCGTCTGCTTCCCGCACTGACTGAGTGCCGGCCGTAAAGCACAGCACAGCGGTGACGTCACCACTGCGCTCTGCTTTTACTTTACGGCCGGCACTCACAGTCAGTGCGGGAAGCTGAAGGCGAGGGACGTGACACCGGAATGCGAGTATGTACTGTTTGTTTTTTTTTACATTTACGATGGTAACCAGGGTAAACATCGGGTTACTAATCGCGGCCCTGCGCTTAGTAACCCGATGTTTACCCTGGTTACCCGGGGACTTTGGCATCGTTGGTCGCTGGAGAGCTGTCTGTGTGACAGCTCTCCAGCGACCACACAACGACTTACCAACAATCACGGCCAGGGGGTATCGCTGGTCGTGATCGTTGGTAAATCGTTTAGTGTAACGGTACCCTAAGGGATTCCTCTGCTACCTGGGGGGTAAGTAAGGCAATCTAATCAATGTAGATATAATGCTCTCACCTCCTCCCCCTTCCTGAGACCTCACAGTCTGCTGGATACAGGGGCCACATAGTTTTTTAGGGCACGAATCAGGTAAGGGAACCCCGCAGATGCCACATTCTCTGTGCTTCGCCTTACTGACACATTTCTTCCCCTATAATAAAACATACGAGGGGAATCATGTCACTGGGTGAACTTTCACGAAGATCACTTACCAGCGGCTGCCCAAAGAAAGGTACCGGAGTATGAGGGGGATTCCTCCCAGCTGATGCTCCAGACCCGTCTGGAGGAGCTTTTGTGGCCAGATTCACTACTCCTTCTGTCGCGTTCCTTTCCTTGGGGCTTCTGGGATACCTCTTCCAGCAGCTGAGGCTGCTGTACATGCTCGTCCTCCATACTCAATAATATGAGGCCAGAAGCAAGAAACCACGATCCGGAGTTCTTCTTATAACCCCTCCTCCGGTCAGCAGTTATGCCTAGCGCTCCCCTGATTTGCTGTCTGCTTACCCCCCAGGTGCAGGCGGTCATCTCTGGGGCTCCGAACGCAAGCAGCGCCATTACCGGTGGGCGCCGCCATCTTGGATACACTGCGCATGCGCGGGACCCCGAAAACCCGGAAGTGACTGCCGGCTCAACCCCTGACGTCACCCCGGCTCCCAGCGTTTCCTGTCGGCGCTTAGAGCGGCGCGGGACGCCGGGCAGACCAGCAGCACACCGGGTGGCGTCACCAAATGCGCCGCCGCATACAGAGACCCCAGCCACACCGTCCTACGGGGAAAAGGAGACCAGGGAACATACTCACCCAGCGCTGGTCTCGGAGACAGGACACCACCGGCGACCGCTCCCTGCTGAAAAGCCACCGCCGTGCAGCCCTGCCAGGACCACTGTGACATCTCCAGGATCTCCGCACCGGCCAAGGTAGGAGACCCCCCCGCTACCTGAGTCGGCCTGGGATCCTTTTGTAAATTCTGCAGGATCCCATCCCTTTAGGAACAGGAAACCAACTGATACGTGGGAGAGGTGCCGCCCTTTTGTATCTGTGGGTTTCCTGTTCCTAAGGGGCGGATCCCCTCACTCGTGGTGCTGTCATGGGAGTCCGAATAAACTATATCTCCGAGCACTCAAATACTCGGAGGTCACCCAAGCGGGCTCAGGAAAACCCGAGCAACGAGTACACTTGCTCATCACTAACCAGCACCCCGCAATTGCATCACTGAAGTGTTTGACAGCGGCACTGAACACGTTAACAGCACGCTCGGGTGGTCTCCGAGTATTTGTGAGTGCACGGAGATTTCATTTTTGTTGAAGCAGCTGCATGATTTGCGGCTGCTAGACAGCTTGATTACATGTGGGGATTCCCTAGCAATCAGGCATCCCCCAAATGTACTCAGGCTGGCTAGCAGCCGTAAATCACGCAAGCTGCGGTCGACAAAAAATAAATCTCCGAGTACTCACAAATACTCGGAGACCACCCGAGCAACCAGTATACTCGCTCATCACTAGTCACTTATATAAAGTGGTAAAAGATGATTTCTCAGCAACAATACAGCTGATACAAGACACTTCAGAATTCTATAAGCTGTATGCCCATATTAATAGTTTAGATAGCTCAAATATGGTGACAGATTCCCTTTAAGGTTGTATAAATGTGGAGAGCTAGGTCTGATGACTGTGGTCTGCATTAAGTGTGGCTCTTTAACCTCTTCATCCCCCAAGCCTGTCTTCACCCTCATGATGAGGCTAAATTTTACAATTCTCACCAGTGTCACTTGGTTATGTGGCAATAACTCTGGGACATTTCAACGGATCCCACTGATACTGAGAATGTTTTTTCGTGACATATTGTACTTCATGATAGTGGTAACATTTCTTTATTCAATATGATTTGTGTTTATTTGTGGAAAAAAAAAAATCGGAAATTTGGCAAAAATTTTGACAACTTAGCAATTTGCAAACTTTTCATTTTTATGCTGTTAAATCAGAGTTGTGACACAAAATAGTTAATAAGGTATGGATGTGGTCTACATCAGTGTAGCACTACTTGACATAAAGTCTGCAACTGCCACCTTTTATAGTTTGGGGACAAGAGCAGCTTTTACTAAAGTGACCTGGCTAAAATGTATATAAGGAGTTAAGTGGCATAAATGAAGGTCATTACGCATGTAAGACACCAAGCACATAGTGGATTACACAATAAACGTACTCTATATGAACTTTGGTACAAGACTAACTAAACTGTATTGGGACTTTGCTATGTCAGAGTTGGAGACAGCTTACAACACCTTTTATTTTTTGTTTCAGCCTCACTAATATACTCTTACACTAGACCAACAGCTATGAATCCGCACTATTTCCACTTTGGAATAAAACATTACACCCCTCTTCCATCCTCAAGCGTCAAGGAACGAACTAGCTGAAGGACAAGCACAGTTCTGCTACAGAGCATTATGGCTTTAAGATTATGACGTGACATGGGATTGTTAGGTCACTAACCAACATGCCCTCTGGCTAACCCTTCACTTGCCGAGATGTATACAAGATATGTGGATGCTAGAAGAGTAGGAGCCATGCCATTATATGATAGAAACACTAATGTGAGGCCTGCCTGCATACTCCCCTACCACATCTCATATCCAAGAGAGTTGCGGATGTCATGTGCAAGGTTTGGGGAGTACATACATTCTCTTTTCTGAAGTGTCGGGAATACAATTGGAATTTTAGAATAGTTCCCTATAAATTATAAAACATAAAAGCTGCTAGCCACTAAGATGACTGGGCTCAGTAGTTATTTAATGTACGACCAGCAGAGTGAAAGCCTACTAGACTTATCTGTTGCAACAGACCCTCTCAGGCAATGGAGATGCAATGCGCTCGATTATTACCCTGCTACACAGCTGCCAGGAATTGCAGTATATAAGAAGCAGAAAAAGAGCTTTAGTGGCCACAATGAGGCATAGAATCTCACAGGACGGGCGCTTTGTGGAGAATCGGCTGTCAACTTAGAAAGACGCCACCGACGTGACAAAGTGCAAGTAACGCATGGCGTGCACATCTATATAGTTTCAGGTCCTGGGCCAGTTCAGGAAGGAAAGCAGAATGCATAGATTAAAATGGTTTCCAAAGGATACCATATACTGAAAAGGTTTTAAAGATCTCACAGCCATCATGAAATTAGTAGAAATTATGCTCAACAATAAAAAATAATATCTATATCCATTTACAAAATATTACTTTTTAATTTGTTTAATTCTGACCAGATTGGCAGGGGGTTGGGTCTTGAGACCCCACCGACTACTCTACAGACTTCTTAGAAATGCGCAACTCAAGAGGAGAACAAAGGAATACCGAGGTAGTAGAAAGCTAGACACATATGAATCCGTACTCCGCTGCGTGCGCATACTCAGGAGAAGCTATGCGCTCCTCTATCCTGAACTGGCAACTTCCATGAGGTCTTTAGAATGATTGAGGGGAGGGGTGGGGGTTCTCATGATCCGAACCCCCCCACCCGATTTGTTCAGATACATTAAAGACCATCTGTCACCCCCCGGGACGTATATGACCTATTAATATGGGCATAGAGGTAATAGAAATGTTACACTAGTCCTACCTGTATGCCTCATATTAATGGTCTTATTGCTGAGAAATGTTATATTCTGTCTTTATGTTAATGATTTCTTCCAGGAGCCTGCGCACTGCAGTACTTTGCTCTACCCTCAACAGGACAAAGTACGCCTGTGCAGGAGCTGCGGCGTGAAGTCAAGAAGAGGACGTCATCGTAAGAACATGGGAGGCCCCGGATCGAGACGCCTATCGGACCCGGACCGCAGCGGGACCGCCCCTGGGTGAGTATAATATAACTTTTTTCTCATCTTTCAGGTTACATCGGGGGCTTATCTACAGCATTACAGAATGCTGTAGATAAGTCCCTGATGCCGGTGGCCGCAGCTCATCTTCGATTACTATGTAATGTCTTAGTTATTCTTCTAGTCGAAATCTTCATGCAATACCATTTGGTTGTAAGTTCTGATGACATGGCACTAAACATGTAAAACTTGACCAAATTGATACTCACCGAGATGATAATCTGTTTGACAAGCTTTGTATCGTCAACACAATCGAACATTGCCAGCAAAACCAAATGAGAAAATTCCCCCTGGAGGTAAAAGAAAAACAGGTTACAGAGAAAAAAAGAGAAGAGAAAAAAAGAGAAAAAAAAAAAAAAAAGGATTAAGGTATGCTGCAATCCAGGGTGTGAATGGATCGGAGAAGCAGTGCTGGTGCAGAAGGGCGTGTACCATGTAAGTAATGCTCTTTTATTATTATCTTATCTTATTATCTTATCTTTTGGCCCACCCTAGTAACTTTCTATATTCTGATATTTTTATTCCTAGGGAGCAAGAAAAACTAGCGAACCTGTCTTATTCAATTTTATTTCTTAAATCAATAATTCACGCGAAAATAAGAAACTTTGTAATATACTTTGAAATTGGCTTCTCTCTCTTCCTGGACAGATCGAGCTCTCTCAAAATTCTCAATTTCCAGGTGAAATCTTCTATTCAGTGAAGGCAGATTATTATATTACTAAAGATAGGATATGGTAGTTGCTACAGATAAGATTCTATGTACATGGGATGGAAGGGAGGAGGCGGGACGAGGAGCTTTAACCCCTTCACCACCAAGGGTGGTTTGCACGTTAATGACCGGGCCAATTTTTACAATTCTGACCACTGTCCCTTTATGAGGTTATAACTCTGGAACGCTTCAACGGATCTTGGCGATTCCGACATTGTTTTCTCGTGACATATTGTACTTCATGTTAGTGGTAAAATTTCTTCGATATAACTTGCGTTTATTTGTGAAAAAAACGAATATTTGGCGAAAATTTTGAAAATTTCGCAATTTTCCAACTTTGAATTTTTATGCCCTTAAATCACAGACATATGTCACACAAAATACTTAATAAATAACATTTCCCACATGTCTACTTTACATCAGCACAATTTTGGAACCAAAATTTTTTTTTGTGACGGAGTTATAAGGGTTAAAAGTTGACCAGCAATTTCTCATTTTTACAACACCATTTTTTTTTAGGGACCACATCTCATTTGAAGTCATTTTGACGGGTCTATATGATAGAAAATACCCAAGTGTGACACCATTCTAAAAACTGCACCCCTCAAGGTACTCAAAACCACTTTCAAGAAGTTTATTAACCCTTCAGGTGTTTCACAGGAATTTTTGGAATGTTTAAATAAAAATGAACATTTAACTTTTTTTCACACAAAATTTATTTCAGCTCCAATTTGTTTTATTTTACCAAGGGTAACAGGAGAAAATAGACCCCAAAAGTTGTTGTGCAATTTGTCCTGAGTACGCTGATACCCCATATGTGGGGGTAAACCACAGTTTGGGCGCATGGCAGAGCTTGGAAGCAAAGGAGCGCCATTTGACTTTTCAATGCAAAATTGACTGGAATTGAGATGGGACGCCATGTTGCATTTAGAGAGCCCTTGATGTGCCTAAACATTGAAACCCCTAACAAGTGACACCATTTTGGAAAGTAGACCCCCTAAGGAACTTATCTAGATGTGTGGTGAGCACTTTGACCCAACAAGTGCTTTACAGAAGTTTATAATGCAGAGCCGTAAAAATAAAAAATCATATTTTTTCACAAAAATGATCTTTTCACCCCCAATTTTTTATTTTCCCAAGGGTAAGAGAAGAAATTGGACCCCAAAAATTGTTGTGCAATTTGTCCTGAGTACACCGATACCCCATATGTGGGTGTAAACCATTGTTTGGGCGCAGGGCAGAGCTCAGAAGGGAAGAAGCGCCATTTGACTTTTCAATGCAAAATTGACTGGAATTAAGATGGGATGCCATGTTGCGTTTGGAGAGCCCCTGATGTGCCTAAACATTAAACCCCCCCACAAGTGACACCATTTTGGAAAGTAGACCCCCTAAGGAACTTATCTAGATGTGTTTTGAGAGCTTTGAACCCCCAAGTGTTTCACTACAGTTTATAACGCAGAGCCGTGAAAATAAAAATTATTTTTTTTTTTTCACAAAAATGATTTTTTAGCCCCCAGTTTTGTATTTTCACAAGGGTAAGGATAAATTGGACCCTAAAAGTTGTTGTCCAATTTGTCCTGAGTACGCTGATACCCCCTATGTGGGGGGCAACCACTGTTTGGGCGCATGACAGAGCTCGGAAGGGAAGGAGCGCCATTTGGAATGCAGACTTAAATGGATTGGTCTGCAGGCGTCACGTTGCATTTGCAGAGCCCCTGATGTACCCAAATAGTACAAACCCCCCACAAGTGACCCCATATTGGAAACTAGACCTCCCAAGGAACTTATCTAGATGTGTTGTGAGAACTTTGAACCCCCAAGTGTTTCACTACAGTTTACAACGCAGAGCCGTGAAAATAAAACATATTTTTTTTCCCACAAAAATGATTTTTAGCCCCCCAAATTTTTATTTTCCCAAGGATAACAAGAGAACTTGGACCCCAGAAGTTGTTGTTCAATTTGTCCCTAGTACGCTGATACCCCATATGTTGGGGTAAACCCCTTTTTGGACGCACGGGAGAGCTCGGAAGGGAAGGAGCACTGTTTTACTTTTTCAACGCAGAATTGGCTGGAATTGAGATTGGACGCCATGTCGCGTTTGGAGAGCCCCTGATGTGCCTGAACAGTGGAAAC
The DNA here is from genome assembly GCF_051348905.1 of Ranitomeya variabilis. Lineage (NCBI taxonomy): Eukaryota > Metazoa > Chordata > Amphibia > Anura > Dendrobatidae > Ranitomeya > Ranitomeya variabilis. Next base: position 398,254,382 of record NC_135232.1, read on the forward strand.
TCCCCAATTCTACCTGAAACCCTACCCCTAACCTCACCCCTAACTGTTTACTGAACATTTTCTGACAGTCATAAGTGCCACGTATATAAGTGCCACGTATATAAGTGCCACGTATTTAAGAGCCACGTATTTAAGTGCCACGTATTTAAGTGCCACGATATTTCAGTGCCACGATATTTCAGTGCCACGATATTTCAGTGCCACGTATTTTAGTGCCACGTATTTTAGTGCCACGTATTTCAGTGCCACGTATTTCAGGCACTGAAAAATACGTGGCACGTAAATATTTCAGTGCCACGATATTTCAGTGCCACGATATTTCAGTGCCACGTATTTTAGTGCCATGTATTTCAGTGCCACGTATTTCAGGCACTGAAAAATACGTGGCACTGAAATACGTGGCACTGAAATACGTGGCACTGAAATACGTGGCACTGAAATACGTGGCACTGAAATACGTGGCACTTAAATACGTGGCACTTAAATACGTGGCACTTAAATACGTGGCACTTAAATACGTGGCACTTAAATACGTGGCACTTAAATACGTGGCACTTAAATACGTGGCACTTAAATACGTGGCACTTAAATACGTGGCACTTAAATACGTGGCACTTAAATACGTGGCACTTAAATACGTGGCCACTGAAATATCGTGGCCACTGAAATATCGTGGCACTTATATACGTATATAAACGTATATTTCAGTGCCACGTATTTCAGTGCCACAGAATTTCAGGTTAGGGGTAGGGTTAGGGGTAGGGTTAGGGTTTTTTGTTTTTTTCTTGTTTTCTTGTGTTTTTCTATAAAAACGCATGCGTTTTACCGCGTTTACATGCATTTTTTCACACATGCGGTTTTTTTAAAAAACGCATGCAGATAAAAACGCAAGTGTGAAACCAGACTAAAAGACGCTTTTTATAGCAAAAAAGTTTTTGCGTCTCCAAATTTTGAGACCTATAATTTTTCCACATTTTGGTCCACAGAGTCATGTGAGGTCTTGTTTTTTGCGGGACGAGTTGACGTTTTTATTGGTAACATTTTCGGACACGTGACCATTTTTTATCACTTTTTATTCCGATTTTTGTGAGGCAGAATAACCAAAAACCAGCTATTCATGAATTTCTTTTGGGTGAGGCGTTTATACCGTTCTGCGCTTGGTAAAATTGATAAAGCAGTTTTATTCGTCGGGTCAGTACGATTACAGCGATACCTCATTTATATCATTTTTTTATGTTTTGACGCTTTTATACGATAAAAACTATTTTATAGAAAAAATAATTATTTTGGCATCGCTTTATTCTGAGGACTATAACTTTTTTATTTTTTTGCTGATGATGCTGTATGGCGGCTCGTTTTTTGCGGGACAAGATGACGCTTTCAGCGGTAACATGGTTATTTATATCCGTCTTTTTGATCGCGTGTTATTCCACTTTTTGTTCGGCGGTATGGTAATAAAGCGTTGTTTTTTGCCTCGTTTTTTTTTTTTTTTCTTACGGTGTTTACTGAAGGGGTTAACTAGTGGGCCAGTTTTATAGGTTGGGTCGTTACGGACGCGGCGATACTAAATATGTGTACTTTTATTGTTTTTGTTTGTTTTTTTTAGATAAAGAAATGTATTTATGGGAATAATATTTTTTTTTTTATTATTATTTAGGAATTTTTTTTATTTTTTTTTTACACATGTGGAAATTTTTTTTTTTACTTTTTTACTTTGTCCCAGGGGGGGACATCACAGATCGCAGATCTGATAGTGTGCACAGCACTCTATCAGATCCGCGATCATACTTTCATCGGAGCAGGCTGCAGCTTTCATCTGCAGCCTGCTCCGACCCGGAAGTGCTCCCTGCAGGACCCGGATACAGCCCCTCGGCCATTTTGGATCCGGGGCCTGCAGGGAGAAGACGTTCGGTACGAGGTGAGTACATCACCTTGTACCGATCGTCTCAGGGAAGCCCGCAGGGAGCCCCCTCCCTGCGCGATGCTTCCCTGTACCGCCGGTACACCGCGATCATGTTTGATCGCGGTGTGCCGGGGGTTAATGTGCCGGGGGCGGTCCGTGACCGCTCCTGGCACATAGTGCCGGATGTCAGCTGCGATATGCAGCCGACACCCGGCCACGATCGGCCGCGCTCCCCCCGTGAGCGCGGCCGATCGCGTATGACGTACTATCCCGTCGGCGGTCATGGGGGCCCACCCCACCTCGACGGGATAGTACGTCAAATGTCGGGAAGGGGTTAAAGGTACCTTCACACTAAACTACGCTGCAGCGATACAGACAACGATGCCGATCGCTGCAGCGTCGCTGTTTGGTCGCTGGAGAGCTGTCACACAGACAGCTCTCCAGCGACCAACTATGCCGAGGTCCCCGGGTAACCAGGGTAAACATCGGGTTGCTAAGCGCAGGGCCGCGCTTAGTAACCCGATGTTTACCCTGGTTACCAGTGTAAAATGTAAAAAAACAAACACTACATACTCACGTTCGCGTCCCCCGGCGTCCGCTTCCTACACTGACTGAGTGCCGGCCCTAACAGCAGAGCGGTGACGTCACCGCTGTGCTGTGCTTTCACTTTACGGCCAGCGCTCAGTCAGTGCAGGAAGCGGACGGCGGGGGACGCGAACGTGAGTATGTAGTGTTTGTTTTTTTTACATTTTACACTGGTAACCAGGGTAAACATCGGGTTACTAAGCGCGGCCCTGCGCTTAGTAACCCGATATTTACCCTGGTTACCAGTGTAAAACATCGCTGGTATCGTTGCTTTTGCTGTCAAACACAACGATACACGGCGATCTGACGACCAAATAAAGTTCTGAACTTTAATCAACGACCAGCGATATCACAGCAGGATCCTGATCGCTGCTGCCTGTCAAACACAACGATATCGCTATCCAGGACGCTGCAACGTCACGGATCGCTAGCGATATCGTTTAGTGTGAAGGTACCTTTAACTCTTTTCTCTCCATAAAAGATGACAATTGCTACTGATAAGATTCTCTCAGTAATGTCACAATCTGTCTTCACTGAATACAGATTTTACCTGGGAATTGAGAATTTTGAGAAAGATCAGTCTAGGTCTAGGAGGTTGGAGAAGCAGATTTCTCTGCCAAGATATATTACGTAAGTTTTTCATTTTCACGTGTATTAGTGAGTTTTGAACTAAAAATGAAGACAGTTACACGTTAATCTCTTCAAGATATGTTTATTTATGTCATATGTCATGCCCAAGACTTTAATGTGGGCTCCAGCGCTGAGCCCTCATCTATTCCCAAACGTGTCAGCTGATTTATTCAGCTGTCACGTACCTGTAACAGCAACAGGCCGATCAGAGATCCATGCGCAGCTGTTAACCAGTTAAATTACGCTGTTAATCTCTGACGGCAGAATTTAACATGTGCCAGCAAAAAGCGTGACACAAATCCAGCCAATCTGTGCCCATTACGTGATCGAGGGTGTTGATGAATTGTCATAACAGCCGGGGGTCTGTGCCTATCATTGTGAATCTCCTGTGAAAGCTGGTTCGTAGCCGACATTCATACATCATAATATTTGCTGAAGCACTGCTATGTATAGAAAAAAGGTAATTGGATGATCGCAGCTTCAAGTTTCCCAAGGGGACAATTGAACACTAAGTGTAAAAAAGAAAAAAAAAAAAATTTTTTTCCCATTGAAAATAAAATAAAAAAATACACATTTTGTATCGCTACAATGGCGCAATGAGAAAAATAAATAAATCGAAAACCCAGAATTACGTTTTTTTTTGGATGCCACAACATTGCAATAAAACAAAATAAGAGGCCATCAAAACACTATCTGCCACAAAATAGTGTCAGTAAAAACGTCAGCTCAGTGTGCAAAAAAATAAGCCCTCACACAGCCCCGAATCACCACGAAAAAGGAAAATGCCGATGGCACAAACTTTTTTTCATGCAAATTTTGGATTTTTTTTCCCACCACTAAAATAAAAAATAAACTATACATGTTTGGTATCTGCATACTTGTACTGAGCTGGAGAATCATATTCCCAGGTCAGTTTTACCATAGAGTGAACAAATTGTTGAATTGCACTTTATTTGGAACGGAATTTTTTTTTTCATTCTTCTGTTAACTATATGGTAAAATCAATGGTGTCATTCAAAAGTACAACTCATCCCACAAAAAAAAAATGTGCTCATATGGCTATATTGACAGGAGAAAAAAAAAAAGTTATGGTTCTTGGAAGAAGGGGAGGGAAAAAACAAAAAAGAAAATGTCCATGGCGTGAAGGGGTTAAAGGACGACTGACGAGATGTGCTCAGTCTTTCCACAATTTCTATGTCTACTACTGATCTACATGATGAACAGTTGCCATTTCAAATAACATTTGTCAGACTTAATACTATAGCAATGATCTAAAATAAAAAGTACATCATAAAACATAAGAAAATCTAAAGATGGTTAATACTACTGCTTTATATTTATAATATGTGAAGTTGGTATCCCACCACGATGTGAAAGCCCAAACCATGGCCGTATGTGGTGGCTAATGGCTGAATGATTTAGGCCGGCGACACACTGGCGTTTTAAACGGCCGAGTGCAATGCGATAAAAGATCGCATTGCACTTGGACCAATGTTAAGCTATGGGGCAGCTCCCACCTTGGGGAAAACTCTGGGCTCACTCGCACCCATATAAGCCTATGGGTGCGAGTGAGACAGCGCACATCACTTGGATATCATCCGAGTGACGTGCGTTATAAGCGGACCCCAGCAATGGAGATGGAGAAATTCTTTTCTCCGTCTCCTCCGCAGCTGTGCTCCGATCCTCCCTGTGCGAGAGAATCGGAGCACAGACGCATGACACTCGGCTCCTGCTCTGCTGCGACCAGGAGCCGAGTGTCATTAGCATATCGCATTCGATGCTCTCGCATCGGATGCAATACGCTAGTGTGACGCCGGCCTTAGTGGGTGAAACTGAAGTATCACCTTCTAATTTGTGGGGCCACGGGTCACCGAACTAACTGGTTTCAGGCACGAGGTGACCTGGAAAAAATAGAATTCCTTTTTGCAGCTTGAAGCCAATAAAAATTAGGCCCAAACATGTTTCTCCCATTTTTGATTTATGCTAGGACAAGGCTTCAGTGGCTGAGTACTTTTTTTGGTCTTACTGATTTTTATGTTTAAAGTATTTTATTAACAGACTGGTAATCAGACAGTCTGTAAACAGCTTAAAATGGATGTCTATTGAGGTAGAAGGATTCGTTTTATGTGCATTTCCCTCAGAGAACAGAAGAATTCTCTGCTTACTGTAAGCTTGCCCTGCATATTCAGATTTTTCATCTGACAAAGTAATGGCATATCGCTAGGAAATGTCATCGCTGACCTTTGGCTCCTCGACTGATCTTCAGAACAAAGGAGAGGTAGCTCAGATGAAGTGTGGTGCCCACTCTCGCTGCAACTTCCCTGTACAACAGACCCCCTCAAATAATTAGGTCCAGCTGCAGTTTCCTGCACAGCCGTATCTGGAGCATCTTCATTCTCAGGACTGGTAGACTCAATGGCTCATCCTGGTGACAAGCCATCACTTCACGAGATAGGGAACCCACTGTGATGTACTTGTAGTTCTATAACAAAGGTGCCATGATATGACATCTTATGTCCATGCCTTTTAAGAACATTATAGAGTAGGGTTACCCACTCAAGGTTCTGCAGGTAAAGGGGTTTTCCCAGTAAATACAATTATCGCTGAGGGTCCTACAGTTTGAAATCTGACCGACACCCATGGAAGTGAATCAAGCAGAGGTCACAAAAAAGGTTTTATTCACACAAGTTACTTTTGGACCCTGTTCTCGGGGATCAATGAGCACCTGAAACATCGGGTAGTGGCTAGCTGATAAAGTATGTACTGAGAAAACAGACAACACTTTAAACTTGTGTAAGTGGTGTTCCCACGTCCAAGAAAACTGCCATTTATTCCTACACTTACCCTGATGTTAAAAAAAAAAAAAAATCCACTTTAGTCATAATGAGAGCATAGTGCCTCCAGTGCCTAATGATATATATGCAGGGACCATCAATCAGTGGTAAGGGGGCGAGTGACAGCAGAGAAGGTACTGTCCTTATGAATAAAACCGTAGCTTACTCCTTAGGGGCTTTTTAAGGGTTGTCACCAAATTTCTCGGATGTGATGAGGATGGTGTACTGTGAAAATCCATGTCAGAACAATTGTATAATCCTGATAACAGAAAGAGTCCAGGTAAAGCGTGTATTCAATCTTTGCCAACCAAAGCTGAAGCTTACGCTGTGCAGTGTGAGAACTGCACAGCAGGGAGGAAGGACACTGAAGAGCTGCTAATTAAGCTATGTGGGCAGACTGAGTTTAAACTTTCAAAAAGGATTATAGTTTGACATGAATATGCTTAGTAAGCCAGACAGCCTCATCAGGTCTAACATTTTATTTTAAAAAAAAAATTGCTGTTGGAGGTCTAATTGTCCTTCTATGGTAACTACTGCCAGTCAGCAGAGAAAGCTCATTAAACCAATTGGTCTTCCAAGCTTAAAGGGAACCTGTCACCAGGTTTGACCAATACGAGTCACGGTCACCGCCTTTCAGGGCTTATGTACAGCATTCTATAATGCTGTAGATAAGCCTCCGATCCGACATGAAAGATAAGAAAAAGAAGTGTTTATTATACTCACCTGCAGAGCGGTCCGGTCCGATGGGTGTCGCAGGTCCAGGTCCGGCGCCTCCCATCTTCTTGCGACACGGCCCTCCTGCTTCTTCATCACTCCCCGGCATCGCGCTCCTGCACAGGTGTACTTTGTCTGCCCTGTTGAGGGCAGAGGACAGTATTGAAGTGCGCAGGTGTTGGGAAAGGTCAGAGAGGCCCGGCGCCTGCGCACTACAGTACTTCACTCTGCCCTCATCAGGGCAGACAAAATACGCCTGTGCCGGAGCGCCAATGCCGGGGAGCGATGAAGAAGCAGGAGGGCGGCATCGCAAGAAGATGAGAGGCGCCGGACCCTGGATCTGCGACACCCATCAGACCGGACCGCTCTGCAGGTGAGTATAATAAACACCTCTTTTTCTTCTCTTGCAGGTCAGACCGTGGGCTTATCTACAGCATTATAGAATGCCGTATATAAGCCCTGAAAGGCGGTGGCTGCATCTTATATCAGCCAAAACTGCTGACAGGTTCCCTTTAATGAATAGCTTTTCTTTTAGCAGTCCTGAAATAAAGTGTCTTTTCTTTCACTGCAAATCAGAAGATGACCACTGAACCCAAAATGTTTGAAGTTGTCAGAACACGAACATCTTTTATATAGGACGTTAATGTACAGATTTTACACATACACTGAAGCAATGTGGATCATCTAGGAAGAGATAACTGTTGGAATTTAAAGAAGTTATTAACAGTAACTTTACAACCAAGTCACAGATCATTCTGTCCACATTTACAAAAAGCAATAAAGGTAAGGGACGTTGCAAAATCCCTGGCACCTCAGGTGCACTACAGTATGCCCTCATAGTAGGACATCCCGAAATCCCTCATCAAAATGATTACGCCAGACTTCTACATACCCCGCTACGAAAAGTCACAGATTTATGCAAAAATGTAGCAATTTTTAGTAAAAATGGGCGGAGCTGCGGCACGACGCTATAGCTTGTGTAATTCATGACTGGCTGTGGTGTACCTTACATCGGAAATCTTACGCCAGTCCCTGAATGTAGTAACATTTCTGACGAGCTGAACATCACTTTGCAGACGTGCCGGATCCATTAAGAGGCATATCCCAATGAATCAGTAGCGTATTTCTTTAACACACCCCCCCCCATCGACACCAGCGCTGTTCACGCCACATTTGATGAAGCAGGGCCTCCATATTCCCTCTCCAGTCAGCTACACAGGTCTCACTGTCCAATGCATAGCAAGAGAAGTTCTAGTTTGTTTAAAACTTACTGTGGCAATTTTTTCGATAAATGACTTCATAGTTTTTGCAAAAACTTTTCTGTCCTGTAGGAAAACAAAGAATAAAAAAAAACAAAAAAACGAAAGCTCATGTTATTAATATGTTGCAACAAATACAGAGCAAGACACTATTCAGACATCAGCTTTTCACATACGCGCTTTTTATAGTTAGAACATGTACCCATACAGCTGCTTCCTGTTTTTTTTTTTGTGGATCACGTGTTCAGAAAAACAAACCCGGACACGTGCATTTTTGATCAGAGTCCAGGATAAACTTGCCTATTCTAGTCAACGGGTCGGTGAATAAAAATAGACAGCAATGCCATGCTTCATCCGAGTGCTGCCTGCTTTTACGGTTTAATGGGTAGGAGAAAATTTTTATTTTTTTCTTGCATGCAAGAAAAATGGATGACATACTGATGATAAAAATGGACACGGACTAGGAGTGGATGGAAATCAGATCCAGCACACTGATGAAAAACAATTTACTTTTTGCTATAGGCAAAAAAAAAAAGAAAAAAAAAAACACATTGGAATGAGGCCTAATCCAGAACCCAGCACAGGCATCAGTGTGTGTGGGTGTAATATATATGTCATATGTATAGTTGGCTGTGTGTTTTGGGATCATTGTCTTGCTGAAATGGACACACTGCTCTTTCTTTCTGTAAAATATTTTAACATTACTAAAAATATACCAGATTTAAATTTTTTAAAAAGTTGCGAAGGTCTTGAGACAGATCACCGATTTGACCTATTGTGAGATGTTTCTTGTGTGGCACCTTGGTAATGAGACCATCAGTAGAACCAGCTGTTATTTTTCACTAAGTGGCAGGATTGCTTTCTAATTACTGATAGATTATTGCAGTGTTAGGATTTTTCATGGCTTTTTGCATCCATTTCTTCATGTGTTCAATAGTTTTTCCCCGTGTCATTTCTCATTACATGTAACTTAATTTATGGCCATCTATAGTTTGATTTCTTTGCCTGTGTGAATTGGATGGGTTGTAACTGATATCTAGGGAGAATTTCATGTCAATAGCACCTTTAAAAATATATTTACTTTGAAAATTGGTGACATTATACACACGGCCTGTATATAATGGATTATGACGCTGTTGTTGTGTTCCGGATTAGGCTTCATTCCGATGTCTCTTTTTTCTATTTATTTTTTTGTGCCTATATAAAAAAAAATTGTTTTTCAGCAGTATGCTGGATCCGATCTCCTCCTACTCATGGTCTATGTCCACTTTTATCATCAGTGTGGCATCCATTTTTCCTGCAGGCAAAATGTTTTTTTCTAATTTTCTCCTACCCATTAACCAGCAAACAAGCACAGCACCCGGATGAAACATGGCATTGCTGTCTATTTTTTATTCAACGACTGTTGATTAGAATTAGCACGTTTATCCTTGACGCAGATCATAGATGGACATGTCATGCGCACACTGTATTGTGATGGCATCCATTGTTGTGTTCTTGTTTAACTACATGATTATACATTGTTTGGATTTCATTTCAAGGATACGAGATTCATAAAGCCGAAGCAAAGTCAGAGTCAATGTGATCACTAAACAGCCTGGCTCTTAATTACTGATCATCATGTACAGAAATGCAAGTGTGGGACAGGTTACTGTATCTAGCCAAAGAAATGACCACACCAGAAAGAAGGTCAAAAGCGGTACAATGGTTCACATTTTTAAAATCGCTTCCCTCAAAGTTAATGGCTCTGTTGGGGTCATGCAGACTTACATTTTTCAGGGATTCAGACGGAAGCCCCACAAAGAGTAATTTATGGGGTCACTGACAGGATCTGAACCCGGCCCAACACTGACACAAAACCAGGCCCCTTTAATGCTTTAATGTCTATTCAAGCTATCCAGCACGTTCCAATCATTTGTAAATGAGCTGCAGTAGGCCTAAGGTTCATTTAATACAATAGTACCCCTCTATCAGTCAGACATGGCCATTCAGCTGGGGAGGGTCTTACAAAGAATCCCAGCTGTCAATGTTATTTCGTGAAATTAGGTTTAACAACGTGAATCGGTGTATTCACTTCAATCAGAAGACATAACATGTATTGTCAGGGATTTCCTGGAGCAATGTCTGAGGCCTACGAGACCTGGAATGGTGACATGCATCAAACCAAAGGGGAAGAATGGTTACAATCCATCTCCTGCTTGCAAGCGAATCCTCCGGAATAAGATGGGAATAAATCACATGAACTGCCTTGAGAATCCCAAGGGCATCCTTGCAGCAAACTAACAAATTAATCACTTGGCTGACTGGGCATTTTTAAGAGACAGACTTTCTTATACAAAAGGAAATGTTACCAAAACAAGCAGCAATTCTTAATTCCAGCATTTAACACCGGCCGGGCATTAAAGACAAAACAAAAAGGCTGAGAAGGTTAAACGTTATACAGAAGTCCCATCATTGGAAGGGCCAACTACAAGGCCAGGCAATTCTCGCCTGGAAATCCTATGTCTAGGTATTTGCCATAATGTATTGCAGTCTAGGAAAGCTCCCCTTGCCCCAAACAGACAGTTATGGGTAATCTGTCATTTCAGAGGGAAAGGTCGCCATATACAAATACTTCTACAGTTCCTGCAGGACTTAGAGTAACTAATATTTCATTTTTTTAATCAACTTTGTCTAGCATGGAAAGTTATGAAACACTATCAGATTTGTCTATTTCTGTAAGTCATGTCCAAACGCCTGCTGTTCCTCAGTCTGCCCACCTTTACCTGCATCGATATCGGAACATACTCATTTGGAGTACAGATGATGGCAGTGAAAGGGTCAGTTCAGTACTTGTGTCTTAGGCTTCATTTAGATGTGTTTTTTTTTTAACATACTAGAAAAACAGACCTAGTTTCAGAGTTTGGTGAGAGTTTCTTCACCTTCTATCAGTGAAAAACAGACTGCACATTGGAGTACTGACCGATTTCTTTCACGGACTCAGACTTTCACTACAGAGTTTGATCTGACACTCTGATCAACAGTGGATAGGTCTCCGCGATTTTGCACAGACCACTCAGTCCTCAAACAATCACAGACATGTGAACAGCCCCATAAGAATACGGTCAGTGCAAACAAAAAAACAGAACTAGTACGTAAAAACGGATATGTGACTGAGCCCTAACTCTGTTAAGTAAGCCGCAGGACATTGTTCTGCTGATCACAACACTCAGAGGAGGAGACAAGTGCTGAACCCTTCCACTGCCAGCATCTGTACTCAAAATGTGTAAAATCTGCTAAAAGCAGGCAAATAGACTGGGAAAAAAGTAGGGGTTTGGTAGTGACTTAAATGCAATTATTTTTTACAGAATTCAATTTTTCACAGTGGCCAAAATTATTTTAAGAATTATTAAAAAAAAGGAAAAAAAAAAAGGAAAATGTAGTTACCGTACTCTCTAATAATAACTGTATATGCAGTAATATCCTCATCCAAGTGGTCACTCAGACATTTACTGAAAAAAAAAATCCCCATTACAGCAATGCTACTGATCCAGTGGTCCTCAGCACTTCTACAGCTCATGGCAGGACTTCCATCATTCATGTGATTGATGCAGCCCATCACTGGCCTCAGCAGTCAGGTGTTCACATACCAAGCACCATTGCTGAGGTCAGGACCATGTACATTATATCACTGCTGCAAGGACTGGTGGGATTTATTGGAAATGTAGTGCTAGGTTAGCAGGAATGTGAACATTGGAAAATTGTTTAGAAGAAAAGGGGACGTGGCTTCCTCAAAAAAAAAAAAAAAAAAGACGTGAGCTAATATTCTACACAGTGTGCCCAAAAAATATGCTAACATGTCGGCGAAAAATTTCTGGCAAGAATTAAGCCAACTTATGGGTGATGTAAACTTGGACCAAAGAGTCTAAGGATGCAACAGATACAGAAGGAACCACCATTATACCACTGGCATATTTTAAGGATGTCTAATACGGTAATTATCACGATGAGGAAGGTGCTCACTATAATGAGTCAAGGTGCTCAGGAGAAAAATAGAAATATATAAAAAATAACTCCGGCACACTTTAAATAATGAATTTCAAGATTTCACAGTTTATTTTCCATTGTAGTAAGAAAAAGGGTTTCAAAAATTGTGAATAAATGCATATATCTTCAGTACACTTGATTTGGACACATACAATTCTTTTCTCAACGTTTCGGCTTAAAACGCCTTTTTCAAGAGATTAAATGTCCTTTTATGGGTGTGAAGAACGTGGCGCGGAAACCCACTTAAGTAGCAATGTCTCACAGAGATACGGTGTCCGTAATGGAGGACCGGGGAACTGAGACCGTTATGTGGAAGGCACAGATGTGCCTTCCACATAACGGTCTCAGTTCCCCGGTCCTCCATTACGGACACCGTATCTCTGTGAGACATTGCTACTTAAGTGGGTTTCCGCGCCACGTTCTTCACACCCATAAAAGGACATTTAATCTCTTGAAAAAGGCGTTTTAAGCCGAAACGTTGAGAAAAGAATTGTATGTGTCCAAATCAAGTGTACTGAAGATATATGCATTTATTCACAATTTTTGAAACCCTTTTTCTTACTACAATGGAAAATAAACTGTGAAATCTTGAAATTCATTATTTAAAGTGTGCCGGAGTTATTTTTTATATATTTTTTTTATATAATACGGTAATTAGACAGTATTGAAAACTATGCCTTGTTATGCCAAAATAGGTGTGAAATGTACGCAGTCAGTTTCATAATTTAGTAGAAGCCCATCAATGCTTTTAGGTCTTTGGGTAAAAAAGTAAAGCCGACTGCTAAAGTTGTGGCTTGTGTCAGGCAACATAACCCCAGCTGCCCAATGTAGTGTCCTTTCACAATACTGTAGATAAAATGTGCACCATTCACTTCTAGGACCTCAAGGAGAGAAGATGGTAATTATGGTGCAATTACCAGTTCTCTGCTTTTCAGGGAAGTTGGGGAAACCGCATCACGTCTAATTAACAGGGAAATGTTTTCCCATTTTCTGCAGTGTAAACCTGGGGTGTGGGTCTTGGGCTATATGTTCACAAGTTGCGTTTTTGCTGCTTTTTTTAAATGCTTTACAGTACCAGCAAAAGCTGTGAGTGTTCAGAAATCTCATGCACACACATTTTTTGGCCTGACTGAATTGGAAACCTGCTGTGTTTTTGTAAACTGAAGCACGTCACTTTCAGCCATAAAAATACAATAAGTGCAAAAACACAGGTATGTCTACGTTCACATTTGCGGTCTGCGCCGCAGCGTCGGGCGCCGCAGCGTCGCCGCATGCGTCATGCGCCCCTATATTTAACATGGGGGCGCATGGACATGCGTTGCACTTGCGTTTTGCGACGCATGCTTCACTGCGGCGCACGCGTCCGGGCGCAGAGGACGCAGCAAGTTGCATTTTTGCTGCGTCCAAAATCAACCAAAAAAAGGACGCATGCGTCGCAAAACGCAGCGTTGTGCATGCGTTGTGCTGCGTTTTTGTTTGCGTTGTGCGTTGCGTCGCCGACGCTGCGGCGCACAACGCAAATGTGTACGTAGCCTATCAGATTTTGCTGCAAAAACCTAAGGAAGTTGCATCATGTCTTTTGGGGCACTAAAACTTTATCCGCACGCACAAGACAATAAAAACGCAGCAAAACAGGCTACTTGTAAGCAGCTTTCCTACTGCCAAGAGAGAAGGCTTTGCCTTCCGGAAAAAAATGCAGCAACAATGCAATGTGTGAACACAGCCTTATAGCACTCCCCCCTCCTTCCCCCCCCCCAAAAAAAAAAAAAAAATGGTATCAAAGCATAGAAATATTTTTTGAAAACGGGGTGATGACATGTAATAAAATGCATGCGCTGGGGTTTTAAATCTAAACTAATTTGTGGGATGGCGCTTTCAAGTGTAAAAGGAACCTCCAATTGCCCATTTTCTGATCCAGTTAGTGGAGCTGGCACAAAAATTGGTGCTCAAAGCAGCTTCATTTTAGGAAACCTTGGGCGTCCACCCCTTTGATATATCTATCAGATGTTTTCTAAGACTAGTAGTAGTTTAGAATAAAAATGTACACCTTCTACTAGCCAGTTTGTAAAATCATAGGCTTTTCATTAGAAAAAGGATTACTAACAAACCTTAGGAGTTCCATGCCATAAGCAGTGCATTCCCACGCGAGCGCCATCATGCGTATGGATCATATATATAACCGCTTCTCTGATTGCCTCTATCATTTCCTGAAGGAAAAAATAAAAAGAATGGGGTATAATTGGAAAACCAAAGCTACTAGTGGCTTTTACACTGCTGTGATAATCAACCTTGAATTCTTATGTAAGCATGGCTGCAAGTGCACCGATATTGGGAAGATTCTCGGCAAGTGTATAGATCCTCTAGGTCAGTGATTTTCATCCTTTTTTGAGCCGCGGCACACTTTTTATACTTAAAAAATCCCGGGGCACACCACCAACCAAAATGGCACAAAATGACACTAAAACAGTACATATTCTACATATAGTTAATAATATAGATTCTAAATGTATTTATACTCACTCAGTGTGAAACCTGGGCCTGTTTTGATAAACACAAAAGGGATATCCTGGCAGGAATGGTGGAAAGACACACACGAAGCTCTTCCTCAAAAGTTCTCCGTCTCTCCCTGTTTTTAGTTTTTTTTTGTGCACATGCCCTAACCCTAACCCTACCCCTACCCCTAACCCTACCCCTAACCCTAGTTCTAACCCTAGTTCTAACCCTAACCCTAGTGGAAAAAGAAAAAAAAATATTTTCTTTTTTTTTTATTATTGTCCCTACCTATGGGGGTGATAAGGGGGGGGGGGGGTCATTTACTATTTTTTTATTTTGATCACTGTGATATAACCTATCTCAGTGATCAAAATATACGTGGAACGAATCTGCCAGCCGGCAGATTCGACGGGCGCATTTTGGAAGATGGCGGCGCCCATGGAGAAGACGGACGGACACCGGGAGGCCCGGTAAGTATGAGGGGGGGGATCTGAGCATGGGGGGTGGATCGGAGGACGGGGGGGTGGCATCGGAGCACGGGGGGAGCGGGCAGGAGGATGGGGGAGCGGACAGGACGACGGAGGGGAGCGGAGCACTGGACGGAGGACCGGAGAGGAGATCGGTGGTGGTGGTGGGGGGGTACATAAGTGTTTCCAGCCATGGCCGATGATATTGCAGCATCGGCCATGGCTGGATTGTAATATTTCACCAGTTTTTTAGGTGAAATATTACAAATCGCTCTGATTGGCAGTTTCACTTTCAACAGCCAATCAGAGCGATCGTAGCCACGTAGCCACCCCCCCCTTGGGTGAAGTACCACTCCCCCTGTCCCTGCAGATCGGGTGAAATTGGAGTTAACCCTTTCACCCGATCTGCAGGGACGCGATCATTCCATGACGCCACATAGGCGTCATGGGTCGGATTGGTACCGACTTTCATGACGCCTACGTGGCGTCAAAGGTCGGGAAGGGGTTAATGAGCTGCTGCTGACTTAATGATTATACACAGCATTATTGGCGGGCATTACCTTGGCGGCGGGCAAATGCGAGAGTCTCTCCGCTCTCAGGATGACGCGCCGGCCTCGGTGACGTCATTAAGTCGCGCGAGCGTTCAAAGCTCGCGCATGTGTTATTCCGTGACTGCGCATCGCTGCGCATTGCCGGGGAACAAAACAAAGGGGGCACCATAGTTTGGGGAACTTTCCCCGCGGCACACCCGACCATGTGTCGCGGGCACACTAGTGTGCCGCAGAACACTGGTTGAAAATCACTGCTCTAGGTTATGACCCACCGAGCACACCGATGATCTAAGTTAATTTTCTCCCTCTAGCTGCTGCCCCAGTAAGGCACGAAGCAGAATTTTAGCTGTAGATTATGTCTGCCATGGAATAGCGATTCTGGACATGTCGGGTTCCCTTTATCACTTTATAAAAAAAAAAAAAAAAAAAACACGATACAGTGACTTGACAGCTTATAAATGTAATATACGTACCGATCTAACTTTAGAACTTGCATGGGTAAAGAAGTCCAGAAAAACTTTATGCACCAACGAATGCTTGATTACAGCTTCCCTGGGGATACATAAAAGGATGGGATTATGCACCATTTTTCTATTCACACACAGATTCCACTGTCACCACTCACTACAGTGACACGTTGTAATTTAGCAATAGACAACACAGCATTGCTATTGTGCATGGCGATTCATGCTCCAGCAATACAATCCTACAAGTGCCGGTCAACAACGCCTTATGGGGGATTATATAGAGGAGTTATTAAAGCAATATCTCATGAAAAGTGACCTCGGATCAGATCTGTGCCACAACCTCTTAAAAGCATAAGTAATAAACTGAAAATGATTATTGAGGGAAAATAAAGGACGTGGAAGTAATTAAAAGGGGTGACCCACGTGTCAGCAAGTAATAGGATTTACAAACTGTCTGGGCCAAAGTGTAGAGCCAGAGCGCACAAACCAACTATGTATATAGCAATAACTCACCACTACAGAGTAGATCCTGCTAGTGAACCCTAGAAGCAATCCCTTGTCTAGCTGTCCCTACGTGCTGCGTATAAATGTTACATAGTGATCATTTTGCATATGTTAAGGCCAATGTCTGCTAGAATAATTAAACAGTATTTCATTTTGAAGGTAAAAGTATGTGCACATGACATCGTTAAGACATCAGCAGGCCCACCGCTGGTCGTTTTCCTTAAGACCTTCGACTGTTTGTTAGGCAATCCCTGTATGTGTTACAGCTGTCGAACAGCCGCTAGGTATACAGGTGCGGGGACTCAAAACACTTTGAGCACACCGAAACTACTGTTACTTTGTTAGTCTTCAACCTGCAATCAACTGATGTCTTGTACTATATACTGAAGTAACAGTACTGGAGTATATAGGAAAAATCACTGTCTCCTATGAATACCGTAATAATAGGCCAGGCCATGATAACCCATTGGCACCCCACTATCGCATCACAGAGGGTCCCATGGGCACTTTGAACAGCGCACAGCCCGATTCGTGCACTGAGAATGCCACTGTCAGATCAACTGTGACATTTAAAGTGTCAACAAGGGGCAGAGCAGAAAGACAGCCATTACCTATCAAGAATAACACAGCCTAAGCTTCTGAACCTGGTTGAAAGAAGGGGACCCAGACACCTTACCGGTACGTCATATGTTGGGAAGGGGTTAAAGTTTTCAAAACGGACAGTGAAGCATACAGAATAAGAAGAAGTTTCATAATTTTTTTTCTTCCCATTTTTATTACACAAAAAATAAACAATTATTTGTAATACAAGATGCATATGCAGTATTATTACTAGAACACCATCCATCCCAACACCCTTGAACTATTTATTTTTTTTCAGAAATGGCAATATACATAAAAAATAGTCCATTCGTAGAAAAAACAGTAGTGCACTCACCAGTCCTCTTGTTATACGATCCTTTATTTAGAACATGTGCAGGTAAAATATAGGGAGAACGTGGAATGAAAGGAAGACGGCCGTTTCGTGCTGCTGCACTTCAACGGGTCCAGGACCCGTTGAAGTGCAGCAGGACGAAACGGCCGTCTGTCCTCTGTGTGTACGTACACCCTGCCTGTGAATCCCAGCCCCGCAGTGTCTTATGATTTATTCATACTACGGGGCTGGGATTCCTGGGCATGCGCATTGCGTGTCTAAGCCTCTCACCCTCTCCCACCGCCTGCTACAACGTGTGCATCCTCAGGTGATCCCTCCTCCGTGCAATCGCCTGGAACCTTGCCAAATCCTCACAGCTGGTGTGTGTGTGTGTGTGTGTGTGTGTGTGTGTGTGTGTGTGTGTGTGTGTGTGTGTGTGTGTGTGTGTGTGTGTGTGTGTAGCAGGCGGTGGGAGAGGGTGAGAGGCTTAGACACGCAATGCGCATGCCCAGGAATCCCAGCCCCGTAGTATGAATAAATCATAAGACACTGCGGGGCTGGAATTCACAAGCAGGGCGTACGTACACACCGATGACAGACTGGCAGCGCTCACTGCGCCTGCCCAAGGCAGGAGAAAAGAGCGCAGGCGCCGCATCATTTCAAAACAGCGGTGAGGAGGTGGCGCCCGGCGCCAAGAGGATTTGAGTGACGGCTGTGTGGCGTCTAAAGCAGGGGGGAAAGGCCTGCCTCCTTGTCTGAAGACAAGGTATTTAGGACAAATTATAAAACTAATTATTTCGGCAGTTACAGCACCGATAACTAAAAGAGCCACCTTGTCAGAATGCAGCATTACTGCTGCACAAGGTGGTTCTTTTAGTTAAAAACGCCTGGGGGGAGGGGGGCGGGGGTGACAGGTTCCCTTTAAGTACCAAGACTACTCAAGTGCAACTAGTGTAGACCTCTTACTACACAATGGGAAATGCACTTGATGTCCTCTCTAGTTCCGCCAAATCCTCTTCACGTGCATGTTCCACAAATCTCCCCAGACCTGGCCAGGTTCTTACAGTCATATGCTAAGTTATACTTACACTTTTTAGTCCTTCACATGCTCCACATTCTTACAAAATACTTTTTTTCCTTTTTCCTTTAATATTTTAATACTAGTCTGCTTGATTAGTTTCTTATTTGTAGTCTTTCTCCAGGAACCTAAGAGGCTCCTTTTTCAAACTGACCTATCCAAGATATTGGGCTGTGATGGAGGATTGCCCATGTACCGACAATTCTTTTACTTACTGTATCTCATTGCTGGTTTTATGTAGTGCTCGCTAAAATAAGGGCTCATATTTAGTAATACAACTTCTATATATGTGCTGAAGGGAGACAGAACTGTATGTTTGGGATTTATGACCTAATAACCCGTGTGGCAGAGCTGGTATTTTAGAACATATGGACAGGCTACTGGAAGTGCACGTAATTCGATTTTATTGCAATGGACATCAAAGAAAAGTCCAATGGCCAAAGAACTCATAAGGCTAATGTCCATTTACACTCTGAACAGATCTTTAGGACTGAAGTGTAACCTAGAGAACCATTATTTCAGGATAGGTGCTCTATCTGGTTAACCCCTCCCCAACACACACACTTTTTACCTTCCTAACCAGGCCAAATTTTTGAAGTCTGACCAGTGTCACTTCATGTGGTAATAATTCTGGGAAGAGAGAGGAAGAGGGCTTAAACTCTATAGCGCCTCCTGTTGGAAGCAGCGATCCTGCAAGTCATTATCGACCCTTTAATGAGTCTTGCAATATTACTTTGGCTAAAAGCCAAATTAGAATCTCAATTTGCAGACACGGTATTTCAGTTATTGGCCCTCCTTAGAGAAAATTATGAGAACTGATTTGGCTAGGTGAGAGGCTCTGGATTGGGGTCTAAGACGAAACATTTCTCTTTGTGGAGCGACATCCAATGTTTCCCAGTTATTCGGAGACTTTTTTCATAGCACATTGTACTTTATGTAAGGCTACGTTCCCATTTGCGTTGGGCGACGCAACGCATGCAAAACGCATGCACAACGCAGCGTTTTGTGACGCATGCGTTCATTTTTTG
Organism: Ranitomeya variabilis; assembly: GCF_051348905.1. NCBI lineage: Eukaryota > Metazoa > Chordata > Amphibia > Anura > Dendrobatidae > Ranitomeya > Ranitomeya variabilis. Next base: position 398,273,834 of record NC_135232.1, read on the forward strand.
AATGATTTTTGGAGCAGAAAAAACGGCATCATGCAGCGTCCTCTGCGCCCTGACAGTTGCGCCAAAATGACGCATGCGTCACAAAACGCAAGACAACGCATGTCCATGCGCTCCCCATGTTAAATATAGGGGCGCATGACGCATGCGTCACTGAGGCTGCGCCGCACAATGCTAATGTGAACGTAGCCTTAGTGGTAAATTTGGGTCGATATGTTTTGCGTTTGTGAAATTTGCAGAATTCTGGCGAACATTTTTAAAAATTCGCAAATTTTAAACTTTGAATATACCGTATATATCCTTAAACCAGTTAGTCATGCTTTACAAAATAATAAACATTTCCCATATGTCTACTTAACATCTGCATAATTTCTCAAACCATTTTATTTTGTTAGTTTGTTAGAAGGGTTAAAAGATTAGTAGCAATTTCTCATTTTTTCAAAGAAATTTACAAAACCTGTTTCTTTAGTGACCTATTCAAATTTAAAAACGGACTTTGAGGTGGCCTATAAAAAAATTGATACCATTTTAAAAACCGCACACCTCAAATACTTCAAAACCGCAGGAAATTTGTTTAACCCCTCAGGTGCTACACAGGAATTAACGCAAAGACAAAAAAAAAAACCTTGTAATTTTTACTCTAAAATGTCGCAAGTGTTACACTTTTACAAGGAATAGCACAAGAAAAAGAACCCCACAATTTGTTACCCAGTTTTTTTCCTGTCTTTTGAGTGCGCCAATTCCCCACATATATTCACAGAAAGCTCTGTTTGGACAAATGGCAAGGCTTTGAAGGGAAGGAGTACACAAATTTGGCCAAAATAAATTGCGGGCACTATGTAATGCGGACCATATAGTTTGCTACGTACTTTCTTCTGAGTGAGGCAATACCCCAAATGTAGTAAGAAAGTTCTGTTTGGACACACAGCAGGGCTTGAAAGGGAAGCAGCAACATTTGGTATTTGGAATGTAAATTTGGATGGACTAGTTTGCAGACACCATGTCTCATTTGGAAGGTCCCTGAGGTACCAAAACAGCAGAAACCCCCACAAGTGACTCCAAATTTCACAATGGATAATACGAAAAAAATGGACCCCATAATTGTTAGGCAATTCCTACCAAACACGAAGATACCGTATATGTGGTCAACAACTGCTGTTTGGGCACATGGCAATGCTCGGAAAGGAAAAAGTGCTATTTGATTTTTGGAGTGCAAAATTTGTCTGGAATAGATTGTGTACACCAGGTCGCATTTGCAGAGCTTCTGACATGCCAGAACAGCAGAAACCCCCAAGTGACCCCATTTTGGAGACTAGACACTCATGGAACTCATGTAGGGGTGTACTGAGCATTTTTAATCAACAGGTAATTTACAAAATTCTTTAAACATTTAGATGTGAAAACAAAAACTTACATTTTCCACTAAAATTCTGTTTTCGCAACAAATTTATAATTTCCACAAGGGGCAATAGGAGAAAATGGACCCCATAGTTTGTTATGCAATTTATACTGAACATGGCAGTACCCCATATGTGGTTGTACACTACTGTTTGAGCACACGGCAGAGATTGGATGGGAAGGAGCGCTACTTGACTTTTAGAACGCAGATTCGGTTTGAATAGATTGTGGGCTCCATTAGCTGAGACCCCAAAGTGGAAGAACAGTCAAAACCCCCACAAGTGACCCCATATTGGAAACTTCAACGCTTAAGGATTTATTCTGAAGAACTGCAAATATGCCAATTTGGTGCCCATACATTGTGTCCAGCTTGTGCTTCTAGAGACATGCACCCCATAAATTGTTAATTGGGCTCTCCCTGCTACAATAATTCCAAACATGTGGTCACTTACTGCGGTTTAGGTACAGTGGGGCTCAGAAGGAGTGGGGCATTTGGATTTGGGAGCAAAGATTTTACTGAATGTTATTTACGGGTGTTGGAGCCATGTTGTTTTTCCAAAGTCTTTGTTCTACCAGTAACCCCGATATTTCCAGTGCGAGATGACGGACCTGAGTGGGGGCTGGTTTTGTGAAAGAAAAGGTTTTCATTGGTAACATTTTTGGCTACATAACATTTTTTGATCGCTTTCAGTATAAACCTGGGATCACATTCTTGTGTTCTACACTGAGCACTTATGTCAGTTTCCATATAAATCCCACAAAAATGCTATTCAGACCCCAATGGAAAAACACACTATAATGAAGCAGATGGAGACACTTTGGAGTTCATTTGGCGTCTGCTCCGATGGGATCTATCTTTTTAAGAGTTCACAGAATTGTGGTCGTCTACACCTGTGTGCTAAAAAGACGCCTAAAATGATGCAACACCACTGGATCAGAGACTAGTTGGAGCCGAAAGAGATTCCATCTGCCTCATAAGTGTATGGTTCTCGGGGTTTTGCCTGAACTCGCAGTTTTGGGGATGTACACGGAAACCAAAACATAAGCGCCCTGTATAGAGCACCAGATCAATATGAATCGAGCCCAAATCCGATTTTTGGGAGACAGAATGAGCAAGTCAACAGCAGTAGAAGAATAGTTATTACTTTTGCACGATTCACAGTGCGGTATAAGTGGTAAGACGATTATTCTTCAGGTAGGTGCGATTACAGCAATACCAGATTTCTCTTTTGTCTTACTGCTATATCACACACTGTATTTTCTTGACTATGAAAATTGTACATTCACACTGAAGGCATCAAAACTATGAATTAACAAATGCGGAATTATATACTTAACAAAAAAGTGTGAAACAACTGAAATTATGTCTTATATTCTAGGTTCTTCAAAGTAGCCACCTTTTACTTTGATGACTGCTTTGCACACTCTTGGCATTCCCTAATGAGCTTCAAGAGGTAGTCACCAGGAATGGTCTTCCAACAATCTTGAAGGAGTTCCCAGAGGTGCTTAGCACTTGTTGGCCCTTTTGTCTTCACTCTGCGGTCCAGCTCACCCCAAACCATCTCGATTGGGTTCAGGTCTGGTGACTGTGGAGGCCAGGTCATCTGGCGTAGCACCCCATCACTCTCCTCCTTGGTCAAATAGCCCTTACACAGCCTGGAGGTGTGTTTGGGGTCATTGTCCTGTTGAAAAACAAATGACGGTCCAACTAAACGCAAACCGGATGGAATAGCATGCCGCTGCAAGATGCTGTGGTAGCCATGCTGGTTCAGTATGCCTTCAGTTTTGAATAAATCCCCAACAGTGCACCAGCAAAGGACCCCCACACCTCCTCCTCCATGCTTCACGGTGGGAACCAGGCATGTAGAGTCCATCCCGTTCACCTTTTCTGCGTCGCACAAAGATCTCAAATTTGGACTCATCAGACCAAAGTACAGATTTCCACTGGTCTAATGTCCATTCCTTGTGTTCTTTAGCCCAAACAAGTCTCTTCTGCCTGTCCTTAGGAGTGGTTTCCTAGCAGCTATTTTACCATGAAGGCCTGCTGCACAAAGTCTCCTCTTAACAGTTGTTGTAGAGATGTGTCTGCTGCTAGAACTCTGTGTGGCATTGACCTGGTCTCTAATCTGAGCTGCTGTTAACCTGCGATTTCTGAGGCTGGTGACTCGGATAAACTTATCCTCAGAAGCAGAGGTGACTCTTGGTCTTCCTTTCCTGGGGCGGTCCTCATGTGAGCCAGTTTGTTTGTAGCGCTTGATGGTTTTTGCCACTGCACTTTGGGCAAACTTTGAAAGTGTCCCCATTTTTCGGACTGACCTTTATTTCTTAAAGTAATGATGGCCACTCGTTTTTCTTTACTTAGAATTTGTATTATGGCAAGAAAAAAGCAGCTAACAGTCTATTCAGTAGGACTATCAGCTGTGTATCCACCAGACTTCTGCACAACACAACGGATGGTCCCAACCCCATTTATAAGGCAAGAAATCCCACTTATTAAACCTGACAGGACACACCTGTGAATTGAAAACCATTCCCGGTGACTACCTCATGGAGCTCGTCAAGAGAAAGCCTAGAGTGTGCAAAGCAGTCATCAAAGCAAAAGGTGGCTACTAGGGTTGAGCGAAACGGATCGTTCATTTTCATAAGTCGCCGACTTTTGGCAAAGTCGGCGTCTCATGAAACCCGACCCGATCCCTGTGTGGGGTCGGCCATGCGGTACGCGATCTTGGCGCCAAAGTCGCGTTTCGTATGACGCGTTTAGCGCCATTTTTTCAGCCAATGAAGGAGTGTGGGCAGAGTGATGACATAGGGGTTAGGGGCGTGCACGCCTATGATCATTTTAGCGCTTGTGCGCAGCAGGGATTTGCAATGTGTAAAACGAAATTTTCGGGGCTGGGACGGAGGGAGAGAGAGGGAGAGAGAGGGAGAGAGAGAGGGAGGGAGGGGGAGAGGGAGGGAGGGGGAGAGGGAGGGGGAGAGGGAGGGGGAGAGGGAGGGGGAGAGGGAGGGGGAGAGGGAGGGGGAGAGGGAGGGGGAGGGGGAGGGGGAGAGGGAGGGGGAGGGGGAGGGGGAGAGGGAGAGGGAGAGGGAGAGGGAGAGGGAGAGGGAGAGGGAGAGAGAGCGAGAGAGAGCGAGAGAGAAAAAAAAAATCCCCATTGACGTGCATAGGGTTTCGTGTTCCGGCCGATCCTCGACTTTTCGCAGTAATCGGCCGATTTCGCCCGACTCGACTTTTCAAAAAGTCGGGTTTCGCAAAACATGACTCGACCCTAAAAAGGTCAAGGTCGCTCAACCCTAGTGGCTACTTTGAAGAACCTAGAATATAAGACATATTTTCAGTTGTTTTTCGTTAAGTATATAATTCCACATGTGTTAATTCATAGTTTTGATGCCTTCAGTGTGAATGTACAATTTTCATAGTCATGAAAATACAGAAAAATCTTTAAATGAGAAGGTGTGTCCAAACTTTTGGTCTGCACAGTATAAATATAAATATATATATATATATATATATATATATATATATATATATATATATATATATATATATATATATATATATATATATATATATATACCGTATTTTCCGGCGTACAAGACGACTTTTTAACCCCTGAAAATCTTCTTAAAAGTCGGGGGTCGTCTTGTACGCCGGGAATCGCCTTGTACGCCGGGTGTATATGGTGGGTGGGGGGGGGGAGTGATCCTGATGACGACGAGGGGGCGTCTCACAGGAAAGTGAGTATCCCCCATTACCTTATCATAGCGCTGCAGCGTGGGGTCTCTGTGCTGGGAGCGGCGGCTGCTGTGCTGTGCTGTGGCGGCTCCTCTTCTGCAGTGTGGGGCCTCTGGTGCTGTGGGGCGGTGGCGGCGGTGGCGTATCTTCATGCAGTCGGGGCTCCTCCGGCATCTCAAAGCCTAGAAGCCCCGCCGGCAACTCCATCGGTGTAATGCGCTGGCCTCCGGGAAAATGGCCGCTGCTTAGATTCAGATCTCGTGTCCCGAGAATTCGGGACGAGATCTGAATCTGAGCATGCACAGCCCCCAGCGGCCGGGCCACCGCATCGCACCTATTGAGCTGCCTCCGGGAAAATGGCCGCTGCTCAGATTCAGATCTCGTCTCCCGAGATCTCGGGACGAGATCTGAATCTGAGCAGCGGCCATTTTCCCGGAGGCCACCTGACCGCATTGTACCGATGGAGTTGCCGGCGGGGCTTCCAGGCTGAGATGCCGGAGGAGCCCCGACTGCATGAAGATACGCCGCCGCCACTGCCCCACAGCACCAGAGGCCCCACACTGCAGAAGAGGAGCCGCCACAGCACAGCAGCCGCCGCTCCCAGCACAGAGACCCCACGCTGCAGCGCTATGATAAGGTAATGGGGGATACTCACTTTCCTGTGAGACGCCCCCTCGTCCTCATCAGGATCACTCCCCCCCCCCCCCCAAAAGGCACATATTCACCGGCCCTATAAGACGACATACGGTGTATAAGAAGACCCCCAACTTTTAAGAAGATTTTATTTTTTAACTGGTAAAGTTGGGGGGTCGTCTTATACGCCCAGTCGTCTTATACGCCGGAAAATACGGTATATATATATATATATATATATATATATATATATATATATATATATATATATATATATATTTTTTTTTTTTCATGTTTTGGTGAACAGAGCTGTAGGAGGGCTTATTTTTTGTTTGACGAGTTAGAGACTTATTTTGCACCATTTTGGGGTACATAAAGTTTTCTGATCGCTTTTTATTCCAATTTTTAAGATGCAGAATAAACATATACGAACAATTAAAGTAAGTTTTTCTAAGCAATTTGCTTGTCGGGTCAGTTATATTACAGCGATACCAGATTTATAAATAACACTATATGTAGAGGAGAGGATAAAGCCACCACAAGCCGAGTATAATCCAGATAAAATATATTTTGTTATTAGATTGTAAATTAAAAAAAAAAAATGAATAAAAGTCTGCTATGTTCCAAAATACGGGGAGCAAGGTTAACAATAGTGCCAAGTGATTAATCCACAATAAGATACAATAAATACATAAAAAATACAAAAAGTGAACAATAATATGAAAAATAGGTGTTTTGATCTTGTGGCTGATAGTTAGTCAAATAGCACTCATGGAATGAGTATGAATATAAAGTGCAACATCATTAGAATATCAAAACTGAAATATCAAGTTACCACCAGATAAATTAATACACAATTAGATGCAACTTCGATGGTTCCTCAGGTAGTAAATCCTGTTGTGCAAATCACAATCAGTAATATAGGTGCCATGTGTCAGCGTACTTGCAGTGAGCAGCTGCATGCTCTCAATGGATAATTTCACACTGAGGCAGGATCCTGTCTTACGGACAGCAGAAAGTTATGAAGATAGGCACTTACATGAGCAGAAGGCTGGTAACCTTGGCGACCCCGTCGCCCCCAACGCACGTTTCGTTAAATTAATAGGGAGAAATGGGTGGCCGATACCAATGACGCTTTTTCAGAGGCAGAGCAGGACAAGGGAACAAACAAATCAACAGACCTAAGAACTCTTTTTTGACCTCACGCCTGCTATAAAGATTACTTAAAAGTCTTGGTGGGAGACACAATCATTGGAGACTTATATTAAACATAGAATAATTCCCAGGGGTTTGAGATTGTCCATCACAATAATAGTGTATTTATTTCAATATACTTGTCCCACTGATTAAATAGGAAAGACTAAATGAGAATTACGGAGGAGAGTGGGGGAGCACCTGGGAGATATTAATAATGCCCTGGATACCCCTATCTCTAGACATGTGAGGCATGTATATGGTGGGGGGATTTGGACTGTTTCCACTTTATGACTATGGAGGTAGTCACACCACCAAAAAGGGGGGAGGGGGGTTGGGACAGTCTGTTCCTACAAAGGGAGGCTAAGTGGATCTATCGTATGAAAAGTGTATCCCGAATGGTCTCAATGAACAGCTGCAGTATGGCGGCTTTTTGTGAACCCCACTCTTCTCCTTTCAGTGTTTTTTGGATTGGTTACTCTGTTCCGTGTTTTTTATGATCCATGAGAGAAAACTGCTATAACCTGGATAAGAGTTGGCCTAAATCAATTATGTTTATTGCATCATGAAAAAAATGTATAGATTTAAATCTTGAATATGATTTTGATTTAGGTTGACGACTTTGCTTTATATTATTACTATTAATTTCCCCCCAGGTATAGAATAATTGTGAGGCTGATGCAATCCCCCTCCTTCATCCCACCTACTTATAGATGGAAGCGCCAGAAAAAGTTCCCCCAGAAGTAAAACAATTACTGAATAATGTTGGAAGGAAGTGGAAAAGTAAAATGTGTACGGCGCATGCGCACGGGGAATCGCATTTGCGTCCCAGCAGAGTGGAGGGGAACTAACCACAAGCGGTGTCATGATATAATTGGCGCATGTGCGGGATGGTCCGTGTGTGAGATTAACCGCACTTGCGTCTCACACATACAAAGAAGTGGATCCCGGGATTACCTGGAGGTACCCTGGTGGATGCCTCAAATGGAGGGGCGGTGGTGATGTTTCTATGGCGGATACCGGCTCCGTGACTCACGCAGATGGGCATCATTCCCACGCCGTCTTTGACCCTTCATTTTGTTATTATAAGATAAGTCCTTTTCTTTTCTATATGGACCTAAGCAAGTATGTTCTCCTGATGAACCGCATGACGGAGAAACGCATAGAGTATATACATACTGGAATTACTGTATCTAGGATTTAAAGATAGAAGCTGGAGTACCTTGATAACCTATATTGATTAATCAGTTTGGGGGATATGTGCAATAATAACGTGTTATCTGCCTATTAATGCACACAAAAGTACTTTGGAGGGGTGGAACATGAGGGCACCTCTCCCCCTCTTTTGAATTATGGATCCCAATGCTCTATCTGAAGTATCTACCATTCTGGAGATTATGTGCAATATTTGATTACATCTGCATATACCTATATAATCTCTTTGTTGCGGTATACTGATAATTTTGCTCTATCAAAGCATGGGAATGATTATCAATATGTGTACATTCCTGATACTATATACCTACATACTCAAGTATAAGCCGACCCGAGTATAAGCCGAGGCACCTACTTTTGCCATGGAAGACTGGGTAAGCTTATTGACTAGAGTATAAACCGGGTATGCACTGTCCCCTCATCCCTGCCTTAGTATGAATGCCTCCCCCGTTCCGTCCCTGTATGCATGCCTCCCCCATTCCCTGTCCTGCTATGAATGCCTCCCCCATTCCGTCCCTGCATACATGCCTTCCCGTTCCGTCCCTGTATGCATGCCTCCCCCATTCCCTGTCTTGGTATGAATGAGCTGTCCGTGCTTTCCAGAGGACTCTCATTTTGTCCTACTAAGGCCCTGGATAAAACTGAACTCTGCAGTGATATGGAACATTTTTTCAGGACATTTTTTTCCTATCTACATGCAAAAAGGAGAATCTAATTCCCAAAGGACTCTGGATTACAAACCCAATTCTTCATACCTACAACACCCATTATGCACAGAACCTGTGTCACAGGACTTCTGAGAGATTAAGGAATCATCTTTTGCATGTCTGCTACAGCATAAAGAGTAAAGTCCAAGGGCAGTTTCAATCTCTGAGGAAAACACTTAGGCTACTTTCACACTAGCGTCGGGCTCGGCCCGTCGCTGTGCGTCGGGCCGACGTTCCCGACGCTAGTGTGGTCTCCGCCGCACAACGGGGGCAGCAGATGCATTTTTCCAGCGCATCCGCTGCCCCATTGTGAGGTGCGGGGAAGCGCGGGGAGGTGGGGGCGGAGTTCCGGCCGCGCATGCGCGGTCGGAAAAAGCGGACCGTCGTGAGCAAAAAACGTTACATGTAGCGTTTTTTGCTCCCGACGGTCCGCCACTGCACGACGCATCCGTCGCACGACGGGTGCGACGTGTGGCAATCCGTCACAATGCGTCGCTTAATGTTAATCAATGGTGAAAAAACGCATCCTGCAAACATTTTTGCAGGATGCGTTTTTTCGGCAAAACGACGCATTGTGACGGAATGCAGTTAACGCTAGTGTGAAAGTAGCCTTACAGAAGACACAGAGCAAAAATTACAACAATATTACAACAAACTACGGACCCATCTAATTCATAACAAGGAAAAGAAACTGCACAGATTGCGCCTCAATTCAGGACTCTATGCAAACAGATACAAAACAAAGCCTAAACCTGACAACTTGGACAACCACTCCATTCCAGACACAAAAGCATCTAACTGTGTCATTAATCTCTCAGATTATAAGCCCAACAAAGTGGAGCTGGCCGTGCTTTCCAGAGGACTCTCATTTTGTCCTACTAAGGCCCTGGATAAAACTGGACTCTGCAGTGTTATGGAACATTTTTTCAGGAGACTGCGTCTGAGGGAATATTTCAATGATACAGAAGATTCAGAACCCACCTGGACTGAAGGAAAAGGGATCCTAACAACAAAGAAGAGGTCAGACTGGACACCTCCACCGGGACGCAACCCTTATTTGGATAACTATATAGACTCCTTCAGACATTTGATAAAATCCACCATCATAGACACTAACAGGACACAAGCATCCAACATCAGTGCCCAGGAGAGAAAGGCCATACAGTCTCTGAAAACCAACAAAGAAATCATCACCAAACCTGCTGACAAGGGTGGTGCAATAGTCATGATGAACACATCAGGCTATATGAGGGAAGCAAACAGACAACTTATGGACACACGCTACTACAAAAAATTGGAGTCGGATCCTACACAGGACTATTACAAGGAACTAAACAAGTTAGTATCTTGTTTGCCCGACGTATCCATAAGAGCCTATGACCTGATACCAGAAAGTCCAAGAACAGGGACATTCTACATGCTTCCCAAAATCCACAAATCTGGAAACCCAGGAAGACCAATTATTTCATGTGTGGGCACCCTTACTGATCTGGATGGGTAGAGGGTGTTCTTAAACCCTTGGTAAAGGATACACCCAGCTTCATTCAGGACACAACTGACCTATTGAATAAACTATCAGCAATAGGTCCTCTACCAGAAGGTACCATCCTGGCCACCATGGATGTGGAATCTGTGTACTCCAATATCCCACACCAGGATGGATTAAATGCTTGCAAATTCTTCCTGGAAAACACAGGGACTGATGCAAATTCTGTGGTGAAACTTATAAAATTCATCCTCACCCACAATTACTTTGAGTTTGCCAAGAAGATCTATCTACAGGAGACTGGCACAGCAATGGGAAGTTAAACGGCCCCACAGTATGCAAATCTTTTCATGGCCAAGCTTGAAAGCGACTTTTTGTCCTCATGTCCCATCAGGCCTCTGGCGTACTACCGCTATATTGATGACATTTTAATCATCTGGACAGAGTCTGAGCCACAGCTAAAGACGTTCCATGAACAGTTTAATCAATTTCATCCCACCATCAACTTGACACTCAACTACTCCTGCACTGAAATTAACTTTCTGGACACCATCATTAAGCTGCAGAACAATAAAATAGAGACATCCCTGTATCAGAAGCCAATCGACCGTCCAACATACCTTAAATGGGACAGTTTCCATCCAAAACACATAAAAAACTCCATTGTCTACAGCCAAGCCATCAGATACAATCGTATACGTTCCAACCCAATGGATAGGGATGAACACCTTGGTCACCTCAGAAAGACCTTTTTGAATCAGGGCTACCATCCAAGAACAATTGAAAATCAGATCACAAGAGCCACCAGAATATCAAGGAATCACCTGCTACATTACAAAACTAAAGAAGAAAATAACCGGGTACCTCTAGTAGTTACCTACAATCCAAATCTGGAGGCGCTAAGGGGAGCTGCACGGAAATTACAACCTTTACTGCAAAAAGATGCCCGACTACAAGCAATTTTTCCAGACCCCCCACTACTGTGTTTTAGGCAGCCCCCAAATCTAAGAAGCATCATTGTCAAGAGCTCCCTGTCCTCTCCAACAGCTGCAGGTACCTTTCCTTGCAACCAGAAAAAATGTAAAACCTGTCCATTTATAATGACCACGGACAAGATAAAGATCCCCAATTCACATCAGGACTACAAGATACCAGGTACTTTCAGCTGCGTCACATCTAATGTGGTGTACCTAATCATTTGTACTAAATGTCCAACTGGGGGTCTGTATGTGGGGGAGACAGGGCAGAAACTGAGAACAAGGATGAACTCTCATCGCCATACAATAAGAGAAAAAAGAATGGATATACCTGTGGCAATACATTTCTGTCTCCCAAATCATAACATTATGGACATGAAATTACTTGTATTAAAGGGAACCTGTCACCACGTTTTTGGAAGATGGGATAAAAATAGCGTTAAATAGGGGCAGAGGTGGGCGTTACATTAGTGTGTTTGTTATGCGTTTATTACCCACCTAAGTTGCCGAAATACCTTTGCAAAGTCTCCGTTTTCGCCTGTCAATCAGGCTGGTCTGGTCAAAAGGGCGTTGTCTTCCCCCAGATTTTGCGTAGTTTTCCGTTGGTGGCGTAGTGGTGTGCGCATGCCCAAGGTCCCGAATCCTCTGCCAGGGGATTTAAAAGAGCGCGCTGTTCGTTATTTCATTGGTGATCGGTGGGCGCGGCCATCTTCCTTTGGCCGCGCGTGCGCAGAAGCGGCGCTCTGCTGGCCGCGGCTTCAGGAAAATGGCCGCGGGATGCTGCGCGTGCGCAGATGGATATCGCGGCGGCCATTTTCCTGAAGCCGCGGCCAGCAGAGCGCCGCTTCTGCGCACGCGCGGCCAAAGGAAGATGGCCGCGCCCACCGATCACCAATGAAATAACGAACAGCGCGCTCTTTTAAATCCCCTGGCAGAGGATTCGGGACCTTGGGCATGCGCACACCACTACGCCACCAACGGAAAACTACGCAAAATCTGGGGGAAGACAACGCCCTTTTGACCAGACCAGCCTGATTGACAGGCGAAAACGGAGACTTTGCAAAGGTATTTCGGCAACTTAGGTGGGTAATAAACGCATAACACACTAATGTAATGCCCACCTCTGCCCCTATTTAACGCTATTTTTATCCCATCTTCCAAAAACGTGGTGACAGGTTCCCTTTAAAGGGTAACTTCAAATCGCAGAAAGACAGGAGAGTCTGGGAATATAAACTGATGACGACCTTTGACACTCTAAATGCAGGAATGAATGTGTCACACGGATTTATGTCTTTTTACATCAACTAATGAACTTGCCCATCAGACCATGTGGGGTCATCACAACAGAACCAGACCCTAATCACAGGACAATAAAACAATCCTTATCTAAGAATTGGCCCAATATTTATGGACGTAACTGTTTATCACCCATGGTAATTCTGCTTCATGTCACCTGGCTTATCCATGGTTTTTTTCCCCTCCCTTTTTTTTTTTTTTTTTCTATACTATGTTGTGCATAAATATGTGATTCTTCAGAATTTGTTTTAGTCTTTGCCTGATGAAGAGACCTATGTAGTCTCGAAAGCTTGCAATTTGTTACCATCTTTTCAGTTAGCCATTAAAAGGTATCAACCACTGAGGACTCTCAATTCTAAATATTTTTCTATTTCTATCTACTGGCTAACACGGTACCAAGATATTTTTCTCCCCCGTTCCGTCAATGTATACATGCCTTCCCCGTTTTGTCCCTGTATGCATGCCTCCCCCGTTCCGCCCCTGAATGCATGCCTTCCCCATTCCCTGTCCTGGTATGAATGCCTCCCCCGTTCCGTCCCTGTATACATGCCTCCCCCATTCCGTCCCCATATGCATACCTCCCTCGCCCCTGTCCTGGTATGAATGCCTCCCCCATTCCGTCCCCGTATGCATACCTCCCCCTCCCCTGTCCTGGTATGAATGCCTCCCCCGTTCCGTCCCTGTATGCATGACTCCCCCCTTCCTGGTATGAATGCCCCCCTCGTTCCGCCCCTGTATGCATGCCTCCCCCATTCCCTGTCCTGGTATGAATGCCTCCCCCGTTCCGCCCCTGTATACATGCCTCCCCCATTCCGTCTCCATCATTACACGCATGCCACTAAACAAGCACTGTGTATGCAGCTATAGGAAGCGCTAACGGCTTCCTCCTCTATACACAGCAGTCATGTGATTGCTGTGTATAGCGAGGGGGCTGCTGTGTAACAAAGTAAAAAATAAAAATGTAACTGTCAATCCAAATAGTGTCAGATATGTAAAAGTGATTGTTGCCTGTTCTGTAACTAGTTCTTAAAAGGAGATTTTATTTCCCTTCAATATTGGCAGGTATCAACAACTAAAAAAATATTTAACAGAGACATAAAAATTAATCCCCATGTATAAATAAAAAAAGTTGCAAAAATTACTTGAATATCCAAATGAGAAAAATATTTTTACAGCTCTTTAAACAGCATGTACCAAAAACAGAAAACAAAACTGAAAATGTGTTTCCAGGAATGGGGGTAAATGGCCCAGGGTTTGACTGGGACTAACATTTATTATTTTATTTACTCACTTATATAGCACCATTAATTTCATAGCACTTTACAGACATCATCGCTATCCCCATTTGGGCTCAATCTACAACCCCTATCTTTAGGTCTTTGGAGTGTGGGAGGAAACCGGAGATCCCGGAGGAAACACATGCAAACACGCATTCCTTGGTGGGATTTGAACCCAGGACACCAGTGGTGCAAGGAACAGTGCTGTCCTAACCTTAAAATTCTATTTGTAGGATAGGAACAGAGCATCTCTGTAGATTGCCATCACTGTGGAAAAAAAGACATGGACCGAATACCCAACAATCACACATTGATTTATTGCGGCTCAGAAAAAATTTGCAAAAGTGAACATGAGGTTTTTAGTTTAACTCTCTGATCAGACTGTATGAAGCCTGCTGCCACATCACGGCGAACCTCTGTGGGTCCCTGACCTAAAAAGTGCAGTGCCATGTGCCAACTACCACTAAGGGACAGCACATCAGCAGCGGGAGAGACCTCATGACACCCATGCTGCATAGCAAAGTCATCATAGCTCCAGGTAGCACAACCCCACAGCAATGGCTGCCACACAGCACCAACACCAAGTGCAAGGAGCTAAACAACTCGCCTTCTACATGTTCTCACACTGCGAGAAAAACAGGTGGAATCTCTCTTGCATTTTCCTGATAATTAAAAGCAACTAGGTCAAGCGGGAGGGAGTGCTGGTCTAAGTAAAAACAATAATGCAACAGTATGCAATATGTAACTGTAGTAAGAAAAGTCATGGACCGCACATCCAAAAGTCCTACATAGATCTACTGCGGTGAAGCAAAAATGAACAGGAGATTCTTAGGACACATTCACATGTTTAAGTATTTGGTCAGTTTTTTACCTCAGTATGTGTAAGCCAAAACCAGGAGTGGGTGATAAATACAGAAGTGGTGCATATGTTCTATTATACTTTTCCTCTGAGTGTTCCACTCCTGGTTTTGGCTTACAGATACTGTGACTTGGGCTACTTTCACACTAGCGTCGTGCACTGCACGTCGCTATGCGACGTTGCGGCGCACCGACGCTAGCTGTGGAAGTGCCGCACAACGGGGGCAGCGGATGCGGTTTTTCAACGCATCCGCTGCCCCATTGTGAGGTGCGGGGAGGCGGGGGCGGAGTTCCGGCAGCGCATGCGCGGTTGGAAATGCTGCAGACGACGCACCAAAAAACGTTACAAGCGTTACAAGCAACGTTTTTGGTGGCGACGGTCCGACGCAACAGTCGCACGACGGTTGCAACGTGTGGCAATGCGTCGCACTGCCTCGTTAAAAGTCTATGGAGAAAAAACGCATCCTGCAAGCACTTTTGCAGGATGCGTTTTTCTCCAAAACGACGCATAGCGACGTGCAGTGCACGACGCTAGTGTGAAAGTAGCCTTAGGCTACTTTCACACTAGCGTTAACTGCAATCCGCCACAATGCGTTGTTTTGCCGAAAAAACGCATCCTGCAAAAGTGCTTGCAGGATGCGTTTTTTCTCCATAGACTTACATTAAGCGACGTATTGCGACGGATTGACACACGTTGTGGCGGACCGTCGGGACCAAAAAACGCTACATGTAACGTTTTTTGCTCACGACGGTCCGCTTTTTCCGCCCCCACCTCCCCGCATCTCACAATGGGGCAGCGGATGCGCTGGAAAAATGCATCCGCTGCCCCCGTTGTGCGGCGGAGACAACGCTAGCGTCGGGAACCTCGGCCCGACGCACCGCGACGTTAGTGTGAAAGTAGCCTTAGTCTATGTACATGTTTTATTGGCCACTCCCAATTAATACACTCTCTCATATTCAAGTTAAAGGGGTTATCCACTACTAGGACAACCCCTTCTTGATCAAAATATTTGGCCCGATAAAATAATAAAGCCTATACTCACCTCCCATGCCAGCGCTGTTCCCGCTTTGTCGGCCCTCGCTCTCCCCGGGGCTCTCGTGCGGTGTTGTGACATGTTACCCCATTGCCCAATCAGGGCTGGCATCTCTGTCCCTGTCTTTGCACGAACTGAACAAGAAAAGGAAGTTTGGGTTGCAGCTGACCTCTGGCTTCCTGCTCAATTCGACAGGAGGCGGGACAGTGACGCCGGCGCCGATAGGGCGCCAACGTCACAACACCGCACAAGAGCCCAGAGAGACTGAATGCCGACACTGTGGGAACGACGCTGGCACGGGAGGCAAGTGTAACCTTTATTATTTTGTGGGGGCCAAACATGGGTATGAGAAGTAGTTGTCCAAGTAGTGGACACCTTCTTTAACCACAAGACAATTTAGGGTTACAATCATAAGCTAACAAAATATTTTCCTACAAGGTGGAAAGGGTAAGGCTACTTGCTGCAGTGTCTACAATGGTCAAGTAACCTCTTCTCCAAAAGGGAAATACTCTGGATGAGCTGTTATAATGGATCCCCAGCAATAAGGAGTTTATACATTTAACTCATCAGTGTCCTTTACCTTTTTGAAATAAAATAAAAATATTCAAACTCAATCTGAAATCTTTTCAGAAATATTTCAATTCTGTAAAGTGTAATATGATGATTGAACGAAGGCAGCTTTACTAAACGTAATGGCAATGTATAGCGATCGGCAAAGAGACAACTTACTTTTGAGCAAGGGGAACAAGAAGTTGTTTCATTTCACCCAAAATCGATTCCTTCTTTTCAGGCTGCACCTCCAACACCTGGTCTAAAGATGGATGAATAGCTGACTACAACAAAATAAAACACACAGTATGAAGTGACAGATTAAGGCCTACAGGACACTGGAATTTTTTTTAATCTCAATTTTTAATTTATCCATAAATGTCCATTATGAGGATATTACATGGTTGTATTTTTCTATTGACCTTTATATACAGTCATGGACAAAAATTTTGAGAATGAGACAAATAATAATTTTTCCAAAGTCTACTGCTTCATTTTTTCTAATGGCAATTTGCATATACTCCTGAATGTCAGAGTGATCAGCTTAACAGCAATTACTGTACTTGCAAAGTCAATATTTGCCCAGAAAATTAACTTTAACCCCCAAAACACATTTCAACATCATTGCAGTCCTGCCTTAAAAGGAGCAGCTAACATCGTTTTAGTGATTGATCCATTAACACAGGTGTGGGTGTTGAGGAGGACAGGGCTGGTGATCAGTCATGATTAAGTAAGAATGACATCACTGGACACTTTAAAATAGGGATTTTTGTGTACTCACCGTAAAATCCTTTTCTCCGAGCCATTCATTGGGGGACACAGACCATGGGTGTATGCTGCTGCCACCAGGAGGCTGACACTAAGTATTACAAAGAAAGTTAGCTCCTCCCCTGCAGTATACACCCCTCTGCTGGCTCCCAGCTAACCAGTTCGGTGCAAAAGCAGTAGGAGATCAATAACAACATATAAGCGTATAGCATGTCACATTATATATGAGAGTATAACATATCAAATGATAAAAACAAATACAACTAATAATAGGGAGGGAGCTGTGTCCCCCCAATGAATGGCTCGGAGAAAAGGATTTTACGGTGAGTACACAAAAATCCCTATTTCTCCTTCGCCTCATTGGGGGACACAGACCATGGGACGTCCAAAAGCAGTCCCTGGGTGGGGACAACATCAGATCAGGCCGTGTAACCGCTACTTACAAGTGCGCCAAGGCGGCCTGCAAAGTCCGCCTGCCCAGACTCACATCTGTGGAAGTGTGTGAATTATAGTGCTTCAAGAATGCATGCGGACTGGAGGAATTCGCAAGCTTGCGGTCGTGCCTGCCGACGCCTGGTGCCTAGAGCCCTGAGACAGGGAGATAGGCTGACATCTAGCACAGAAGGACTCCTGGATGGTGAAAAGAATCCACCAGGCTAACATGGCCGAAGAACACGGCTAAACCCTTCCTGTGACCGTCGGGAAGCCTACTTACCATCGAGAAGCCCAAGCAAAGTGTCCAACCTTCGGAAGGACGCCGTCCTCGATACGTACCCACTTGGAGCACTCACTTCTTCCGGATTATGGAGAACCCATTCCGTTGTGTGGACTGGAGCCAAAAGAGATGAGAGGACAATGCCCCTGCAACAGTGGGAATACAAAACCACCTTGGCAACGAGGGAAGGGGATGGCTTGAGGGCAACAATGCATTGATGGTAATAAGGAAAAAAGACTGAAAGGAACAGAGTGGCAAGCTCTGAAGACTCATCAGGATGACAAGAACGCAGAGAAAAAAGGGGAGTGACGTTCCCTGATAGTAAAGTCTTTCTGGATCGAAAAAGGAGTCTACTGTAAGATCCCCAGGACCATTAAGGTCCCCCAGATCTAACGGTACGCGGTAGGGAAGAACTACAGGTGAAGGCTCCCTGCGAGAAGGTCCTTATTTCCAGTTTTGACGAAAAAAAGACGGAGAAATACTAGTACCGCAAGCGAGAAAACCTGACATGGTCAGTGCGGGTCTCCCGGGATCACTGGGGGCCTTTTCTGCTTCCAAAAAGATCTCAGACGTAGTGGAAGAGGAGTTATGGAAATTGGTACCGTGGAAGAAACGGAGCATGCACTGCGATGGACTTGGATCTTGAAGCCAAACCATGAACTGGAGTACATAGGCGTTCAGCTTGGACGCCATCCGACCTACATCTGGAGTACTCCAGTGAAGGCAGATGTGAAGGAAGACTTCCGAGTGAAGTTCCCACTCACTTGAGGAGAAAACCCTGACGGCTGAATAGGTCAGCCGCCCAGTGTTCTACTCCAGGGACATGTACTGTTGAGATCACCGAATGATAGATCTCGGCCCATCAGAGAGTGCGAGGTACCTCGGCCATGGCGCTTGACTGTGGGTACCTGCGAGATGATAGACGTATGGCACAGCCGTGGCATTATCCAAATTGAAGACGGATGGTTGACCCGCCTAAGGGCAGTGGACCTGCTGTAGGATTAGCCGTACTGTTCGGATCCCCAGAGAAATGATCGGGAGAAGAAGACGGGCATTGGTATCCCTAATAACCATTGGACCAGAAGAAGGCTCTGGATGAGGAAGGAGCTTAGAGACTACCTTTTGAAAGCCTGATTGACTTGCTGAAAACGAGCGGAGCAAAAGAAAACTACTTCCGTTTTCATCTTATTGCTCAGAACCCTCCTAGCTAATTGAATGAACCGAGGGAATGAGTGATCAAGTGCACAAGCTCCGTGTTGAAGGGCCACGACCTTGACTCGAGAGAGAGAATTACCATCCTTCTTGTGCAGGATCATCGTCAAAGAGGATCTGCTGGGCTGGGAATGAGGAAAAAAACTTGTCTAAGTTTAGCTGCTAGCCCAAGTGAGAGGGTATTGCAAGTGATATAGACGACTTAGCGTAGTCCTTGTAGAGCGGCTAGAAAGTCGACCGAGTAGGGCAGGATGACCATGTTTCTAGGGTGCAAGAAGCACATGACAACTGCTATGAGCGTTGCGACCACTGTGGTGCGGTAGCCAGGCTGAAGGGCAAGGTCGTGACTTGAAAATGCTGTTCGCGAATGGAAAGGAGAAGAGATAATTGTAGAGGGGAAAAAAGTAGACATGTGAGGGTAAGAAAACCGAATGTCGATGGATGCCAGAAAACTCCACTTTTTTTTTTTTTTCTGTTTAAGTAATGGCTGAGCGGAGGAACTGCATCTGAAAAAGGAGGGCCTTGTCAAAGGTTTTTAGAAGTTTGAGGTCCAGGAATGATCATAGTTTTCATTTTCTCCTTCGTGAAACCAAAATCCCTTAGATCTAGACTGTCAAGGACAATGGTTCTACTGCTGGAAGGGTCTGTAGAAAAAATACGATCCCTTGTTAGTCTCCCGCTCAGAAGATTTGATTTGAATTGAAGTAGATAAGGTCTGACCAGGAGACTATTGGTCAAGCAACATCATGTGGCGCTAAAGAAGGGTAGAGCGCTGAACCCGAAGCCACAAGACGGAACGAACCAGATTTGCTATCCGACCGTCTGTGGTTTTTTTAATTGATGATACATCGGGCAGGGATACTGGTAGGTATACCACAAGAAATTCCACCCGGTTAGACTGCCAAGTGGCAGAATGCGGGGCTGCAACCAGCAGGCCTCTTGCCATCTTCGTGCAGAGTAGAAAATTAGGAACCTTCGATCCACCATTCTGTTAACAGGGACGTGGAGAGGAATCGTCCGCTTTCTTGCATCATCCCCTAAATTGATACAAAGGGGGGTGCTCGGACGCCAAAGATGTGTGCCTCTGTACATCCCCAGAGTTGAGGTCCCCGGGTGGACAGGGCAGGTTGTTTGGCATTAGGCCTGGATGCAGAAGAGGATACATGGAGGCGACACTGCATGTGTTCGTCTGTTGAAGATGTGGGGGGAATCGGTGCCCTTAAAAGGACCCGTCGCCCATAAAAATCAGACCAGGTATGGCAACCTACTTAGCGGCTTCTGTCCAGTGAATTGCTCATCGATTTGTTGATGGTATAAATAGGAGAGTCCCTCCTTTTCTGAAGCTCTTGCAATCCAAGGCAATATGCGATCCATATTCAGCGTTGTTCTCAACAAATCATGGGGGAGAGATTAGGAAATGAAAAACTTCCGTTTTGCAGACGCCTGTACGTTTTTCTAGAACACTTGCGGCCCCTGCTAGCGGACGCTCCCATGTAGGAAAGGGACCATGTATATCTGGGTTGCGGTTAGGGATGAGTGGCGAAGGCTCCAGCGCTCAGTTAGAGTGACCAGCTTAGGATTGATGATGTGCCCATAAGACCAGTAAATACTGGTCATGCGCCTTTAAGACTAGGGAATACTGGTCGTGCGTCTTTAAGACCAGGGTATACTGGTCTTGTGCCTTTAGGAGGAGGGCATTCTGGTCATGTGCCTTTAAGTCCAGGGCATATTGGTCACGTGCCTTTAAGACCAGGGCATACTGGTCATGTTCCTTTAAGACCAAGGCATACTGGTCATGTGTCTTTAAAACCAGGTCATACTGGTCATGTGCCCTTAAGACCAGGTCATACTGGTCATGTGCCTTTAAAAACCAGGTCGTACTGGTCA
Source organism: Ranitomeya variabilis (assembly GCF_051348905.1). Classification (NCBI taxonomy): domain Eukaryota; kingdom Metazoa; phylum Chordata; class Amphibia; order Anura; family Dendrobatidae; genus Ranitomeya; species Ranitomeya variabilis. The sequence goes on from NC_135232.1 coordinate 398,294,773, forward strand.
TGTGCCTTTAAGACCAGGGCATACTGGCCAAGTGCGTAAGACCAGGGCCTACTGGTCATGTGCCTTTAAGACCAGGGCATACTGGTCACGTGCCTTTAACCCCTTCCCGACCCATGACGCCTATGCGGCGTCATGGAATGATCGCATCCCTGCAGATCGGGTGAAAGGGTTAATTCCTATTTTACCCGATCTGCAGGGAGAGGGGGAGTTGTACTTCAGCCTAGGGGGGTGGCTTTGCCCCCACGTGGCTACGATCGCTCTGATTGGCTGTTGAAAGTGCAACAGCCAATCAGAGCAATTTGCAATATTTCACCTATGAAAATGGTGAAATATTGCAATCCAGCCATGGCCGATGCTGCAATAGCATCTGCCATGGCTGGAAATCATGTACTGGCCCCCCCCACCGCCCCCGATCTCCTCCCCAGTCGTCCGTTATGTGGCCCGGTCCTCTCCGTCCCCCTGTTCGCTCCCCCGTGCTCCTGTCCGCTCCCCCGTGCTCCGATCCCCCCCCCTGTGCTCCGATCCACCCCCCCACCACCCCCTCATACTTACCGATCCTCCCGGTGTCCGGCCGTCTCCTCGCTGGGCGCCGCCATCTTGGAAAATGGCGGGCGCACGCTCAGTACGCCCGCCGAATCTGCAGGCTGGCAGATTCGTTACAGGTACATTTTGATCGCTGTGGTAGGTTCTACCACAGCGATCAAAATAAAAAAATAATAAATAAACCCCCCCCTTTATCACCCCCATAGGTAGGGACAATAATAAAATAAAGAAAATATTTTTTTTTCTTTTACCACTAGGGTTAGGGTTAGAACTAGGGGTAGGGTTAGGGGTAGGGTTAGGGTTACGGGTAGGGTTAGGGTTAGGGGTAGGGTTATGGCATGTGCACACAGAGCGGATCGGCCGCGGATCCGCAGCGGATCGGCCGCGGATCGCAGCGGATCCGCAGCGGATCGGCCGCGGATCGCAGCGGATCGGCCGCGGATCCGCAGCGGATCGGCCGCGGATCCGCAGTGGATCCGCAGCGGATTGGCCGCGGATCTGCAGCGGATTGGCCGCGGATCCGCAGCGGATCGGCCGCGGATCCGCAGCGGATCGGCAGCGGATCCGCAGCAGATTGGCCGCGGATCCGCAGCAGATCGGCCGCGGATCCGCAGCGGATCGGCAGCGGATCGGCAGCGGATTGGCCGCGGATCCGCAGCGGATCCGCAGCGGATTGGCCGCGGATCTGCAGCGGATCCGCAGCGGATTGGCCGCGGATCTGCAGCGGATCCGCAGCGGATTGGCCGCGGATCTGCAGCGGATTGGCAGCGGATTGGCCGCGGATCCGCAGCGGATTGGCCGCGGATCCGCAGCGGATTGGCCGCTGCGAATTCGAAGCAGTTTTCCATCAGGTTTACAGTACCATGTACACTTAAGGAAAACCAAATCTGCTGTGCCCATGGTGCGGAAAATTCGGTGCAGAAACGCTGCATTGTATTTTCCGCAGCATGTCAATTCTTTGTGCGGATTCCGCAGCGGTTTACACCTGTTCCTCAATAGGAATCCGCAGGTGAAATCCGCACAAAAAAAAACTGGAAATCTGCTGTAAATCCGCAGGCAAAACGCAGTGCCTTTTACCTGCAGATTTTTCAAAAATCGTGCGGAAAAATCTCACACGAATCCGCAACGTGGGCACATACCCTTAGGGTTAGGGTTGGAATTAGGGCTAGGGTTGGAAATAGGGTTAAGAATAGGCTTGTGGTTAGGGTTACGGATAGGGTTAGGGGTGTGTTGGGGTTACAGTTGTGGTTAGGGTTGGGATTAGGGTTACGGTTGGGATTAGGGTTAGGATTAGGGTTGGAATTAGGGTTACGGTTGTGTTGCGGTTAGGGTTGTGGTTAGGGGTGTGTTGGGGTTAGGGTTGTGATTAGGGTTATGGCTACAGTTGGGATTAGGATTAGGGGTGTGTTGGGGTAAGTGTTGAAGTTAGAATTGAGGGGTTTCCACTGTTTTAGGCACATCAGGGGTCTCCAAACGCAACATGGCGCCACCATTGATTCCAGCCAATCTTGCGTTCAAAAAGTCAAATGGTGCTCCCGCCCTTCCAAGCCCCGACGTGCGCCCAAACAGTGGTTTACCCCCACATATGGGGTATCAGCGTACTCAGGAGAAACTGGACAACAACTTTTGGGGTCCAATTTCTCCTGTTACTCTTGCAAAAATAAAAAATTCTGGGCTAAAAAAATATTTTTGAGGAAAGGAAACACATTTTTTATTTTCACGGCTCTGCGTTATAAACTTCTGTGAAGCACTTGGGGGTTCAAAGTGCTCACCACACATCTAGATAAGTTCCCTTGGGGGTCTAGTTTCCAAAATGGAGTCACTTGTGGGGAGTTCCTACTGTTTAGGCACATCAGGGGCTCTGCAAATGCAACCTGATGCCCGCAGAGCATTCCATCAAAGTCTGCATTTCAAAACGTCACTACTTCCCTTCCGAACCCCGACGTGTGCCAAAACAGTGGTTTACCCCCACATATGGGGTATCAGCGTACTCAGGAGAAACTGGAAAACAACTTTTGGGGTCCAATTTCTCCTGTTACTCTTGCAAAAATAAAAAAATTCTGGGCTAAAAAAATATTTTTGAGGAAAGGAAACACATTTTTTATTTTCACGGCTCTGCGTTATAAACTTCTGTGAAGCACTTGGGGGTTCAAAGTGCTCACTACACATCTAGATAAGTTCCCTTGGGGGTCTAGTTTCCAAAATGGAGTCAATTGTGGGGAGTTCCTACTGTTTAGGCACATCAGGGGCTCTGCAAACGCAACCTGACGCCCGCAGAGCATTCCATCAAAGTCTGCATTTCAAAACGTCACTACTTCCCTTCCGAACCCCGACGTGTGCCAAAACAGTGGTTTACCCCCACATATGGGGTATCATCGTACTCAGGAGAAACTGGAAAACAACTTTTGGGGTCCAATTTCTCCTATTACCCTTGGGAAAATAAAAAATTGTGGGCTAAAAAATCATTTTTGAGAAAAGAAAAATTATTTTTTATTTTCATGGCTCTGCGTTATAAACTTCTGTGAAGCACTTGGGGGTTCAAAGTGCTCACCACACATCTAGATTAGTTCCTTGGGAGGTCTAGTTTCCAAAATGGGGCCACTTGTGCGGGAGCTCCAATGTTTAGGCACACAGGGGCTCTCCAAACGCGACATGGTGTCCGCTAATGATTGGAGCTAATTTTCCATTCAAAAAGCCAAATGGCGTGCCTTCCCTTCCGAGCCCTGCCGTGCGCCCAAACAGTGGTTTACCCCCACATATGGGGTATCATCGTACTCAGGACAAACTGGACAACAACATTTGGGGTCCAATTTCTCCTATTACCCTTGGGAAAATAAAAAATTCTGGGCTAAAAATCATTTTTGAGGAAAGAAAAATTATTTTTTTATTTTCACGGCTCTGCGTTATAAACTTCTGTGAAGCACCTGGGGGTTATAAGTGTTTACTATGCATCTAGATAAGTTCCTTGGGGGGTCTAGTTTCCAAAATGGGGTCACTTGTAGGGGAGCTCCAATGTTTAGGCACACAGGGGCTCTCCAAACGCGACATGGTGTCCGCTAACGATTGGAGCTAATTTTCCATTCAAAAAGTCAAATGGCACGCCTCCCCTTCCGAGCCTTGCCGTGCACCCAAACAGTGGTTTACCCCCACATATGAGGTATCGGCATACTCAGGAGAAATTGCCCAACAAATTTTAGGATCCATTTTATCCTGTTGCCCATGTGAAAATGAAAGAATTGAGGCTAAAAGAAATTTTGTGTGAAAAAAAAGTACTTTTTCATTTTTGCGGATCAATTTGTGAAGCACCTGGGGGTTTAAAGTGCTCACTATGCCTCTAGATGAGTTCCTTGGGGGGTCTACTTTCCAAAATGGGGTCACTTGTGGAGGAGCTCCAATGTTTAGGCACACGGGGGCTCTCCAAACGCGACATGGTGTCCGCTAAAGATTGGAGCCAATTTTTCATTGAAAAAGTCAAATGGCGCTCCTTCCCTTCCGAGCCCTGCCGTGCGCCCAAACAGTGGTTTACCCCCACATATGAGGTATCAGCGTACTCAGGACAAATTGGACAACAACGTCCGTGGTCCAGTTTCTCCTTTTACCCTTGGGAAAATAAAAATTTTTTTAGCAAATATCATTTTTGTGACTAAAAAGTTAAATGTTCATTTTTTACTTCCATGTTGCTTCTGCTGCTGTGAAACACCTGAAGGGTTAATAAACTTCTTGAATGTGGTTTTGAGCACCTTGAGGGGTGCAGTTTTTAGAATGGTGTCACTTTTGGGTATTTTCAGCCATATAGAACCCTCAAACTGACTTCAAATGTGAGGTGATCCCTAAAAAAAATGGTTTTGTAAATTTTGTTGTAAAAATGAGAAATCACTGGTCAAATTTTAACCCTTATAACTTCCTAGCAAAAAAAAAATTTGTTTCCAAAATTGTGCTGATGTAAAGTAGACATGTGGGAAATGTTATTTATTAACTATTTTGTGTCACATAACTCTCTGGTTTAACAGAATAAAAATTCAAAATGTGAAAATTGCGAAATTTTCAAAATTTTTGCCAAATTTCCGTTTTTTTCACAAATAAACTCAGAAATTATCGACCTAAATTTACCACTAACATGAAGCCCAATATGTCACGAAAAAACAATCTCAGAATCGCTAGGATCCGTTGAAGCGTTCCTGAGTTATTACCTCATAAAGGGACACTGGTCAGAATTGCAAAAAACGGCAAGGTCATGAAGGGGTTAAGACCAGGACATACTGGTCATGTGCCTTTAAGACCAGGTAATACTGGACATGTGCCCTTAAGACCAAGGAGTACTGGTCATGCGTCTTTAAGACCAGGGAATACTGGTCACGTGCCTTTAAGACCAGGGCATACTGGTCACGTGCCTTTAAGACCAGGACATACTGGTCATGTGCCTTTAAGACCAGGTAATACTGGACATGTGCCCTTAAGACCAAGGAATACTGGTCATGCGCCTTTAAGACCAGGACATACTGGTCATGTGCCTTTAAGACCAGGTAATACTGGACATGTGCCCTTAAGACCAAGGAATACTGGTCATGCGCCTTTAAGACCAGGGCATACTGGCCATGTGCGTAAGACCAGGGTATGCTGGCCATGCGCCTTTAAGACCAGGGAAAAACTGGTCACGTGCCTTTAAGACCAGACAATACTAGACATGCGCCTTTAAGACCAGACAATACTGGACATGCTCCTTTAAGACCAGACAATACTGGACATGCGCCCTTAAGAACAGACAATATTGGACCTGTGCCTTTACGACCAGCCAATATTGGACATGCGCCTTTAAGAACAGAGAATACTGGACATGCGCCTTTAAGAACAGACAATACGAGACATGCGACTTTAAGACCAGCCAAAACAGGACATGCGCCTTTAAGACCAGACAATACTGGACATGCGCCTTTAAGAACAGAGAATACTGGACATGCGCCTTTAAGAACAGAGAATACTGGTCATGCGCCTTTAAGAACAGAGAATACTGGACCTGCGCCTTTAAGAAAAGACAATACTGGACATGCGCCTTTAAGAAAAGACAATACTGGACATGCGTTTTTAAAACCAGACAATACTACATGCGCCTTTAAGAACGGAGAATACTTGGGCGTTTAATGCCTTGATGTAGAGTGGTTGTGCCCCCTTAATGCTAAAAATCGTTGCCTCAGTGTGAGCCGGCCGGGTGAACCAAGATGGCCACTGTGAGCTGCAGAGTAGATAAAATCTCGCAGAGAGCGAGAAGCGCCAACTCGGGGGGCGGAGCGACGGACACGATGCTGAATAGGCCCAAGCCGGGGCCTAAATTTCTGTAGCAGGCGGGCGACACCAGGAGACTTCCGGGATGCGGCCTACACATCGGCCGAAGCCAGGGGCTAAATTTTTGTAGCCGGCCAGAGCGTTACCTCAGAGAGGTGGGCCACAGGAAAGTGGCTGAGGCTGCCTGCGCCTTTATGGATATCCCTCTGAAGATGGATCCACTCACCATCGTTGCGCGTCCCGGCATGGAGCCGCCGCGGATGTGGGTTTCAGCGCTGTTCTGTGCAGCGTGGACGGTGCAGGGATAAACCTCAATCCATCATCCGTTTGTTAGGGAGGAGGAGAGGAACCGTCCGCCTCCTTATACCATCCGCCCTTAATAGTGGTGGTGCAGTGGGGGCTGCTCGGACGCCACATTGTAAAGTGCCTCTGTACAGCCGAGGGTAAAACCTGGTGGGCAGGGCTGAATGTCCGGCAATAGGCCTGGCTGCAGAAGAGGATACTGAAGGTGACACTCCAGTGCTCGTCTGATAAGGGAGGGGGGAGATCGGTCCCATAAAAGGGCCCGTCGCCCCTAGAATCAGCTCAGGCAGTGGCTTCCCACGTCGCAGGAGAGGATACGGAGAGGTGAAACTCCCGTGCTCGCCTGTTGTTGGTTCGGGGGAGATCGGAACATGAAAGAATCCGTCGCCCCCTTCGTCCGTTGTAAAGGTAAAAGTAAAAAGATTCTTTGGGTCTGAATAGCAGACCAGTCCGTGTGCCTCCTACGGACACTAAGCAAGAACTGGTTAGCTGGGAGCCAGCAGAGGGGTGTACACTGCAGGGGAGGAGCTAACTTTCTTTGTAATACTTAGTGTCAGCCTCCTGGTGGCAGCAGCTACACCCACGGTCTGTGTCCCCCAATGAGGCGAAGGAGAAAGGAGGCTGGTGCTTGGTATCATTGTTTCTCTTCAGTTAACCATGGTTATCTCTAAAGAAACACGTGCAGCCATCATTGCACTGCACAAAAATGGCCTAACAGGGAAGAGTATCGCAGCTACAAAGATTGCACCTCAGTCAACAATCTATCACATCATCAAGAACTTCAAGGAGAGAGCTTCCATTGTTGTCAAAAAGGCTCCAGGGCACCCAAGAAAGACCAGCAAGCGCCAGGACCGTATCTTAAAACTGTTTCAGCTGCGGGATCGGACTACCAGCAGTGCCGAGCTTGCTCAGGAATGGCAGCAGGCTGGTGTGAGTGCTTCTGCACGCACTGTGAGGCGGAGACACTTTGAGCAAGGCCTGGTTTCAGGGAGGGCAGCAAAGAAGCCACTTCTCTCCAGAAAAAACATCAGGGACCGACTGATATTCTGCAAAAGGTACAGGGAGTGGACTGCTGAGGACTGGGGCAAAGTCATTTTCTCTGATGAAATCCCCTTTTCGATTGTTTGGGACATCTGGAAAACAGCTTATTCGGAGAAGAAGAGGTGAGCGCTACCACCAGTCTTATCTCATGCCAACTGTAAAGCATCCTGAAACCATTCATGTGTGGGGTTGCTTCTCAGCCAAAGGAATCGGCTCACTCACAGTCTTGCCTAAAAACACAGCCATGAATAAAGAATGGTACCAGAATGTCCTCCAAGAGCAACTTCTCCCAACTGTCCAAGAGCAGTTTGGCGCCCAACAATGCCTTTTCCAGCATGATGGAGCACCTTGCCATAAAGCAAAGGTGATAACTAAATGGCTCATGGAACAAAACAGAGAGATTTTAGGTCCATGCCCTGGAAACTCCCCAGATCTTAATCCCATTGAGAACTTGTGGTCAATCATCAAGAGACGGGTGGACAAACAAAAACCAACAAATTCTGGCAAAATACAAGCATTGATTATGCAAGAATGGACTGCTATCAGTCAGGATTTGGTCCAGAAGTTGATTGAGAGCATGCCAGGGAGAATTGCAGAGGTCTTGAAGAAGAAGGGTCAACACTGCAAATATTGACTTGCTGCATTAACTCATTCTAACTGTCAATATAACCTATTGGTACTCATAATATGATTGCAATTATATTTCTGTATGTGATATAAACATCAGACAAACACTAATAAAAACCAGAGGGCAGCAGATCATGTGAAAATATCATTTTGGTGTCATTCTCAAAACTTTTGGCCATGACTGTATACATTTTATAATACTATATATTAAAGGGATCCTGTCAGGTCCCCCATGCCCTTTAACCCAGCAGTATTCACTTATTTTTGAGTAAATTCCCTGCCCAACCATCCTTGTATAAAGTTTTTCTGTAAAAATTAGGTTTAAAAAAAAAGCATTTATATTGTCCCAGTTTCCTATGCCAATGAGGGCCGGACTAGCCGATGGGGTGTTAGTAGCCCCAAACTAGTCATCTCCCTATCCATGTTATCACGGTCCTGTGGGCGCGATAATCAGCAGTAGCTGTCATCGCCAACACCTGCAAATCCCATGCACGAGCGCCGCTCATTTGGGCAGCATCACTGCGTTTCTGAAGCCACGAGTACGCTTCCCTGGCGTAATGGCATGACCGGAAACTGCACAGGATATTTCTTGAGCACGCTGAAGTCACTCGATTAGCACACGAACATGCTCAGATAACACCTTACCCTAGCATGTTCGCTCATCACTACCAGAGTGGCCTGACACTTGCTTGACTATAGGAATGGCACAAAGTGCTACTTCCCCATTTCATGTTGAATCATATTAGGGCTAATCCTACCTATCTATCTATCTAGACGTAGATCCCCAAAATGCATTGCTTATTTTGTCAGTCATTCGCATTCATTCCTTTTATCTTTCTTTTCAATTATATTCTTTTAATTTTTATGTACATGTGTAATAAAATTTTAATTTTGCACATTTAAAATCAATAAATTAATTTGCACTTTTCTATTATTTTTGGGATGTAACATACTAGCCTCCACTAGAGGTTAAATAAGTGCTTATTACGCAAAAGTATATGGATAAAAACTTTACTTTATTAATTCATTTGAATATTGTACAAAACACTTGATAAAAGGGTGGCTGTAGACCAGAGGGAAACAACGCCACATCACTATACAGCTTTACCCACATCACTAAATAAATGCCAGATGTGCACACACATACTGATCTGTTGTTACTAGAATTACATCAGGGAAAACAAAATAGTAAAAATAATACATTTTGCCTTATTCAAGGGTGTATCTCTTGTAATAGCAAGATAATAGAAATAGCCATATAATGCGTGTTTATTCCAGGCATAGAAATCACTACATGTATTAACTGTGCCAAACCATTTAGACCAGTGCGTCCCTCCACCCCTAACCTACCTATACAAATGATTTGGCATAGCTAATGTACGGTTTTTCTAATCTTGAAGCATGAATGCCCATTACATAGATATTCCCGTCATATCTTGCTATTACAAGAGATAGAGACCCCTGATAATGAGAAGGCAAAATGTATTGTTTTAATATTGGTTTTACCTGATGTAATTAACTAGTAACAGATCATTGTGTGTGCAATTGTGTACATGTATTGCAATTGTAGGCATGTAATATCTGTATAGTGATGTGGCGTTGTTTCCCTCTGGCCTATCCATAAAAGCACTTTATGTCCTCTATAGGTTTTTTTCAATATTCTGGAGGCTAGTATGTCTCAGCTTTTGCGGAGTGTGACCCCCTTTTAGTTTAAAGGGATTGGTCTTGTTTTTGGACTATTGCTTATTTTTGGAAGAGTAATCCCAGCACTGATTGGCCACAGGGATCGCATGACACAATAATGCCATGCGATCCCTGGGAGAGTGAGTGCTAACACCGATGGAACGGCGCACGGACTGGAGGAGAGAATAGATGTTATAACTTTACTTGGGAAAAATGTAGGGATTGGGAAGGGGGTGTCCAAATAGTGGATAACAATTCATATCTGGAAATTTTTCAGTAATCAAATATCATTTATTCTCCAATATGGGAATATCTGTAACTAGCCTGCAGAAAATGAGCGATTAGATTGCACCTGGAGACAAACAAAATGTGTAAAGCACCATGAAATAGGTTAGCGCTATACACAATGTATTTAGATAACTTAGAAACAAGTAAAGTTTCTCTTTAATGCAGTTAAAAAATAGAAGGATCTTATCCTTGTGTGTAACGGAATTATTTTCAAGAGCTCATTCACTTTATCCGGGCAAGTCCCATAGATAAGATAATGTGTACTTTAGTCCTATTAAATATTTACCTTGTAAAAACGAAATGTGTTTCCATACAGTTCTTCACATAACATGTTCCTCTGTTCTAAGATGGCTTTGTGGTTGTATGCGTACTCTACAATATATGAAGCCTCAGAGTGCCGCAGAAGTTTTCTCACTTGTCCTTTAAAACTTTTTATTATTTCTGCAACTTGGGATTTTGACCTGTTCATAAAAGAAATAAGACCCATTAATTACACTGTAAATACCCACCACATGTGCGCTTTTAGAGTATGTGCACACGTAGAATGATCCTCAGTGGATTTTTCCGCAGTGGATTTGATAAATCCGCAGGGCAAAAACTGTGCATTTTTGCTGCGGATTTACCGCATTTTTCGTGCGGATTCCACTGCGGTTTTACACCTGCGGTTTTCTATTATGGAGCAGGTGTAAAACCGCTGCGGATTCCCACAAAGAACCGCTGCGGATTCCGCACAAAGAATTGACATGCTGCAGAATGTAAACCGCTGCGTTTCCGTGCGTTTTTTTCCGCATGTACACTGTGGATTGCGTTTTCCATAGGTTTACATTGTACTGTAAACGCATGGGAAACCGCTGCGGACTGGCAGCTGCGGAAACTCTGCGGATCCGCAGCATGTGCACATAGCCTAACCCCTTAGTGACAGAGACAATTTTGTGCTAAATGACCAAACCAATTTGTACAATTCTGACCACTGTCACTTTATGTGGCTATAACTCTGGAAAGCTTCAATGGATCCCACTGATTCTGAGAATGTTTTTTCATGACATATTGTACTTCATGACAGTGGTAACATCTCTTTGATAGGACTTGGGTTTATTAATGAAAAAAACGGAAATATGGCGAAAATGTTGCAATTTTCAAACTTTGAATTCTTATGCCCTTAAATCACAGAGATATGTCACACAAAATACTTAATAAGTAACATTTCCCCACATGTCTACTTTACATCAGCACAATTTTGGAAACATTTTTTTTGTTAGGAAGTTATAAGGGTTAATATTTGACCAGCGATTTCTCATTTTTACAACACCATTTTTTTTAGGGACCATCTCACATGTGAAGTGAGTCTGGGGGGTGAATATAACAGAAAATACCCAAAAGTGACACCATTCTAAAACCTAAACCCTTCAAGGTGCGCAAAACCACATTCAAGAAGTTTTTTAACCTTTCAGGTGCTTCACGAGAACTAAAGCAACATGGAAGGAAAAAAATATGAACATTTTACTTTTTTCGCAAAAAATTTACTTTGGAACCATTTTTTTTTCCACAAGGGTAAAAATGGAAAATGGACCACAAAATATTTTGTGCAATTTCTCGTGAGTACGCCGATACCCCATATGTGGGGAAAAGCAACTGTTTCGGTGCATGGCTGGGCTCAGAACAAAGGGAGCACTGTTTGACTTTTTGAACGCAAAATTGGCTGGAATCAATGGTGGGCACCATATCGCGTTTGGAGACCCGCTGATGTACCTAAACAGTGGAACCCCCAATCTAACTCCAACCCTAACCCCAACACACCCCTAACCCTAATCCCACCCCTAACTTTAGCCCAACTCACTTTAGCCCAACTCTAATGGAAATATATATTTTTTTATTTTATTATTTTTCCCTAACTAAGGAGGTGATAAAGTGGGGTTTTATTTACTATTTTTTATATTTTGATCGCTGTGATCGGGTCTATCACAGTGATCAAAATGAACCAAATAGGAAAAAATTCCTATTGTTGCTGGCATTTTCTCCTGGAAGACTACGCCGGCGGCCCGGGGGACTTCATGGGGACATGCAGGGAGTGATTGGGAGACCCTATTTCTCTCTCCTCTGATGTGCGATCACATACTCCCAGCCAAACATTCGTTTTCATTGCGTTTTTTTCTATTACCATTTAGTTTCTTTTCGGCAGGTCGCGTTTTAAACAAACTCTGCATTTAGGGAATACAACACTCCTAAGGTATACGGGTGCTCAGTAAGGGTCCGACTCTGTAAATATTCATGTAGTAACAAATCTAGCACTCTTGGGCAGTAAACGTAGAGAGATCTTTAATCGTCTGGTCCAGTATATGATGTATAAGTCCTGTGACATTTCAGTCTGACCATCATACAGAGGTGATAAAGGACTACTGGAGTAGGGCTGGAGAAGCAGCACTCGGATGCTGGGAGAAATGCGCATTATCACCTGTGTATGTTTGATGAAACACCAGATGACTTGTACACTAAACACAGGACCTTTCGATTAAAGATTTTTCTACTTTACCTTTTTGCTGAGCTTTGTTATAACTTTAATGATAAAGTAGTGGACCTGTAACATGCATTTTTATGGTGCTTCGGCTGAGGAAATGCAAAGAAAAAAAAATGCACATGCAGTTTTTTTTTATCTGCAGACTTTCCACATCTCATGCAAGTCTGTGGGGATTAACTAAACAACACACATCTACCGCAAGAGAAATTAACATGTTGCAGATTTCAAAATCGCACTGCAGGTCAGTTTATAACGCATAGAAGAAGAAAAAAGCAGTGGGCATGAGATTTCTATAAATCCCATACACTCTGTTGTAACCGTGCACAAATATATGCAATGGGAATAAAGCACCAAAAACCGTGGGAGCTTAGCCATAGACTCATGAGCAGTGATGAGCGAACGTGCTCTAATAACGTGCTATCCTAGCACGCTCAGGGGTGTTATCCGAGTATCTTCGGTGTGCTCGAATACGTTCACGTCTCCACAGCAGCATGATTCGTGGTTGTTTGACAGCTGCAACACATGTGGGGATTGCCGCGAGACAAGCAGCCTCGGGTAGTCGAACATATCATTTGAGCACACCCAAAATACTCGGATAACACCCCTGAGCGTGCTAGGATAGCACATTATCAGAGCTCGTTCACTCATCACTGCTCATGAGCAGTGAAGACACAAAGGTAAATTGTCCAATCACTTGTGACCATATTACGTTATTTTCTTTCATAAAGCTACTAATGTAAGGCCCCTGCACTTAGCCTTATCCTTACCGCCGCCTTCGCAAGAAATATGTGACCTGCCGGATCGCTCCAGTGTTTGCTGGAGCGAGCAGGAGGTCACTTTTCAATTAAGGTCTATGAAAGCCTCGTTCTGACTCACAGGCTTACATTGAGAGCTTGTGACCAATACCTGTGACGTCCAGGTACTCAAAAGATGGAATCACAGGTTGGCATCGCAGGATGGGAGCAGCGCTGGGAAAAGCTGAAGACGACGGGTGGAGAGCATAATGTTAGGGATCTTATGTTAGTAGCACCACTTCAGCACTGCAATGAAAAAACGCTGCAGTGAGGCTTCAAATTGTTATTTAGACCAGGAAAGGTGTCCTTCTCACTATCAATACACAGGTGCAGGAACAATACATGGACATAATAGAACTTACCCATACATCAGGAACTTCCTCACAATATTTCGGGCATATTTTGACTTGCTCAAGTCCACAATGTGTTCTGTAGATAAAATGAGATTTATGAAAATCATAGATGCATTAGGTCATGTCCTGCGCTTACCTAAACATGGCTTATTACACCTTCATACATCAATCACTTTAAAAAGACAAAAATGTCAGTTATTTCCAGTACAATTCCCCAAACGGGTCAGCATACAGAACCTAAATGGGCGGCCGCAATGGTCTAGAGACGACAGACATAAAAATCTGGAAAAGCGGAGAATAGGTAATACGTTTGGGGCTGCTGCAAGTGCTCAACCCATCGGAGTTACATCTTTTACAGTGAAGCATTGGAAGGCATATGTTCCTCACACATTTCTGGTGACCTTAACCCCTTTCTGACATCGGGCATCATAGTACGCAGATGTCGGACTCCCTCCTTTTGATGTGGGCTCCGGCGGTAAGCCCACATCTTTCCCGAGACATGTCAGCTATTTTGAACAGCTGACATGTGCCCAGAATAGCCGCTGGTGGAATCACAATCCACCCGCGGCTATTAACCTGTTACCTACCGCTGCCAAAGGCTGACAGTGGCATTTAACAAGCACTTCCGTCAATCACGCCAGAAATCCCCCCACCGCTGATCTCCATCACGTGATCACGGGTCACGGGTCACCGGTGGGTTGGCATGACAACCAGAAGTCTCCTGGAGACCTCTATGGTTTTCACTGCCGACTTGCTGTGAGCGCCGCTCAGTGGTCGGTGCTCTTAGCAGGTGAGTAATTCAGCTACATATAGGCGAACTGATCATCGCCTGTATGTAGCCGAGCCAATGGGGTTATGGCAGCTTCTAGTCTCTAGTATTGAAGCATGCCAAAAGCGTTAAAAAAAAAAAAAAAGGTTTCTAAAAATATTAAAAAAAATAAATAAATAAAAGTTTAAAGCACCCCCCTTTCACCCCATTGAAAATAAAACAAACAAAAAAAAAAATCAAAACACGCACATATTTGGTACCGCCGAGTTCAGAATCGCCCGATTAATAAAAAAATAATAAAAAGGATTAACCCTGATCGCTAAACGGAGTAGCGAGAAAAAAAAAAAAAAAAAAAAGTCAAAACGCCAGAATTACGTTGTTTTTTTTTGTTGCCGTGACATTGCATTAAAATGTAATAATGGGCAATAAAAAGATTGTATCTGCACCTAATGGTATAATTAAAAACGTCAGCTTGGCGTAGAAAAAAAAAGCGAACCCGAGATCACGAAAAATGGAGACGCTACGGGCAACGGAAAATGGCACAATTTATTTTTTATAACAAAGTTTGGAATTTTTTTTTCACCACAGATAAAAAAGAACCTAGACGCAGATCACAAAAAATGGAGACACTACAGGTATCGGAAAACTGCGCAATTTTTTTTTTAAGCAAAGTTTGGAATCTTTTCTTACCCCTTAGGCTACTTTCACACTAGCGTTAACTGCATTACGTTTCAAAACGTCTTTTTTCAGAAAAAACGCATCCAGCAAAACTTTTTGCTGGATGCGTTTTTTTCCCATAGACTTGTATTGGCGACGTATGGCGACGGATTGGCATACGTCGTGTACGTTTTACGACGGATGCGTCGAAATTTGGCGACACGTCGTCTCAAAAAAACGTAGATTGTAACGTTTTTTGTCTCCGCCTAAAAAACGTGTCGCGACGCATCCTGCGGCATACGTCGTTGGCTGCAATGGAAGCCTATGAGCGACGGATGCGTCGGGACACGTCGTACGACGCAATGCAGCGCTGCAATACGTTTTTTTTACACTGAGCATGCTCAGAAGAAGTATTTTGTTGCCAATTGGCCAGACACCCCCAAATCTATATAAACCTGGCCTGGGCCTTGAACCCCACATATGCCAGCAAGACACAGAGAAGCAAAGAAGCCTGCCAGCAAGAGCCAGCCTGCCACAAGACCCCAGCCAAGCACAAGACCCCAGCCAGCCTGTCACAAGACTGCAGCCAGCCTGCCACAAGACTCCAGCCATCCTGCCACAAGACTCCAGCCATCCTGCCACAAGACTCCAGACATCCTGCTACAAGACTCCAGCCACCATAGCCAGTGTGAGTATTGCAATTTTAGTGTGCATCTGTGTGCCTGTGCATTTCTGTGTGTATGAGGTACTACTGACTACAGCAAGAGCTTAAAACCTGAAGAGAACCTGAGGCCTGCCATCGTCCTGCACCAGCCAGTGCCATGCTAGAGTCCAGATCCACCATGATGCCAGCCACAGGATTGTCAGCCTTTTGTATGTGTGTGTGTGTATGCGTCTTCTGATTGGTTTCACCTTTCTGCCTTTGTTGTACATATGTGTATTTGCATAAAGCTATGTGCGTGCATGTGTATGTGTGCATTTTTGGACGGCTGTGTGCTTTTGTACCATGTGCCTGCACCATATTATGCCTTTGCCAATTTTATGCCTGTTCATGTGGGAGGGTATGTGTCCATGTGCAGGATTGCATCAGGATGTGGTCAGGATTTTCCATCAGTATTTGTACGCCAAAACCAGGAGTGGGTGATAAAAGCAAAAGTGTGCCTGTTTTCGTATTATACTTTACCTAATTTTTACACTCCTGGTTTTGGCTTACAAATACTGATGGGAAATCCTGCCCAAATTCTGATGCGATCCTGAATGTGGACACATACCATGCATGTTTTTTGGGTACGTCTTGTTGATGGCATGTGCATTTGTCCATGCTGTATAATTGGTTATTTGCCTTTTTCTGATGTATTGACTGTATAGTGGTCTGTGCAGCATGTGGTTTAATTTTTTTTTTTTTTTTTTTAAATCTGATGTGTTTTTTAAAAAAGTCTAGCGGTGTGCAGCTTGTGGTTTGAATGTGTGAGTGTGGGGTTTTTCTATTTAATAAAAGTGTTGAATTTTTTTTTATTACAGTTATAACCATTTGCAGTTGAAGTACTTGTATTTAAAATAAAGAGCATGTCAGCTCCTTGTGATTTTTAAAAAAAAAAGTGCAAAAAAAAAATTATAATAAAATGTTTATTAAAAAAATGTCCGTAGTATTATTTCATAAAGGTAAATTTAAAACTGGTGTATGTACCAATGGTTACACATGCAATACAGGGTTGGTTGAGGGCTCATTTTTTTTAATAAAGGTTAACCTGTAAAGTATTTTTTTTTTTTTTTTGGGGGGGGAGAGGTTATTTATTTTAAATAAAATGTGTCAAATATATTTTTTCATGGTGTTAACATTAAAAAATTTTGTTTTTTGGGACATGGAAATGAATGGTATAACGTGCAACTTTTTGGGGGGGTTTTGGTGTTCACCTGTATGAACATTTCTGACATCATTTTAGTAGGGTGTTTATCATTGAACATTACCTAGTTCAGGGGGTGGTCTAACTATAGATCCATTATACATATAACAGATAAACCAGGACACAGCCGCTGCCCACCAGGACACAGCCACTGCCCACCAGGACACAGCCGCTGCCCACCAGGACACAGCCGCTGCCCACCAGGACACAGCCACTGCCCACCAGGACACAGCCGCTGCCCACCAGGACCACAGCTAAAGAGCTAGAAGTAAGTTTTGAAGACCCCAATCTGCTACTTCAATGTGTCGAGCAGATTGCAAGTGTGTCTTTAACTTACAGAACCACCAGGACACAGCCGCTGCCCACCAGGACACAGCCGCTGCCCACCAGGACACAGCCACTGCCCACCAGGACACAGCCGCTGCCCACCAGGACCACAGCTAAAGAGCTAGAAGTAAGTTTTGAAGACCCCAATCTGCTACTTCAATGTGTCGAGCAGATTGCAAGTGTGTCTTTAACTTACAGAACCACCAGGACACAGCCGCTGCCCACCAGGACACAGCCGCTGCCCACCAGGACACAGCCACTGCCCACCAGGACACAGCCGCTGCCCACCAGGACCACAGCTAAAGAGCTAGAAGTAAGTTTTGAAGACCCCAATCTGCTACTTCAATGTGTCGAGCAGATTGCAAGTGTGTCTTTAACTTACAGAACCACCAGGACACAGCCGCTGCCCACCAGGACACAGCCGCTGCCCACCAGGACACAGCCACTGCCCACCAGGACACAGCCGCTGCCCACCAGGACCACAGCTAAAGAGCTAGAAGTAAGTTTTGAAGACCCCAATCTGCTACTTCAATGTGTCGAGCAGATTGCAAGTGTGTCTTTAACTTACAGAACCACCAGGACACAGCCGCTGCCCACCAGGACACAGCCGCTGCCCACCAGGACACAGCCACTGCCCACCAGGACACAGCCGCTGCCCACCAGGACCACAGCTAAAGAGCTAGAAGTAAGTTTTGAAGACCCCAATCTGCTACTTCAATGTGTCGAGCAGATTGCAAGTGTGTCTTTAACTTACAGAACCACCAGGACACAGCCGCTGCCCACCAGGACACAGCCGCTGCCCACCAGGACACAGCCACTGCCCACCAGGACACAGCCGCTGCCCACCAGGACCACAGCTAAAGAGCTAGAAGTAAGTTTTGAAGACCCCAATCTGCTACTTCAATGTGTCGAGCAGATTGCAAGTGTGTCTTTAACTTACAGAACCACCAGGACACAGCCGCTGCCCACCAGGACACAGCCGCTGCCCACCAGGACACAGCCACTGCCCACCAGGACACAGCCGCTGCCCACCAGGACCACAGCTAAAGAGCTAGAAGTAAGTTTTGAAGACCCCAATCTGCTACTTCAATGTGTCGAGCAGATTGCAAGTGTGTCTTTAACTTACAGAACCACCAGGACACAGCCGCTGCCCACCAGGACACAGCCGCTGCCCACCAGGACACAGCCACTGCCCACCAGGACACAGCCGCTGCCCACCAGGACCACAGCTAAAGAGCTAGAAGTAAGTTTTGAAGACCCCAATCTGCTACTTCAATGTGTCGAGCAGATTGCAAGTGTGTCTTTAACTTACAGAACCACCAGGACACAGCCGCTGCCCACCAGGACACAGCCGCTGCCCACCAGGACACAGCCACTGCCCACCAGGACACAGCCGCTGCCCACCAGGACCACAGCTAAAGAGCTAGAAGTAAGTTTTGAAGACCCCAATCTGCTACTTCAATGTGTCGAGCAGATTGCAAGTGTGTCTTTAACTTACAGAACCACCAGGACACAGCCGCTGCCCACCAGGACACAGCCGCTGCCCACCAGGACACAGCCACTGCCCACCAGGACACAGCCGCTGCCCACCAGGACCACAAAACGATGTCCTCTTCTGACAGCCCTCCTCCACAGCAACAGCGTGTATCGGTAAGTTAACACAAAATTTTTTTTTTTTTTTAAATTTCTTTAAATTAAATTTTTATGGATAACTACATGCATACATTATGTTTCAACAGGAAGCTGAATCAGATGAGGAGCTGTCAGAAGGGGGCGAGACGGGTGGAGAGATGCAAGTGGAGGAGGAACCAAGTGTAAGTAGTGGTGAAACAGTTGCTTCGCACATCACACTGCACCATACACAAAACAGATTACTAAACACCTGCCTACCTTAACTGAGAATTTGTTTCCTTCATTTCAGGCTGCTGCTGCTGCTCCTGCTGCTGCCGCTGAAGGCTCTCCCAGACAGTCCCAGAGTCGGCGGACTCGTCGCCACGGTCGGCCATCAGTGAGTTTTTTTTTTTTTGGGGGAGGGGGATTCTATTGGTACTTTAGTATTTCAGTGTACTAATTTGTTTGTTTTCCTTTTTTTTTTTTTTGACACAGGCTTCACAGCGTGCTCCCGCAGAAGAGGAGGATGATGATGATGATGACATTGATGTAGACTGTCTCATCGAGGAGGTTCGTGAGCGGGAGCCGCTGTGGAACATGGCTGACCGCAGGCATGCAGATACCGGTGTCACCCGTCGGCTCTGGGACGAAGTGTGTCGCACCCTGTTTCCAAGGCGGGAGAGCCTTCATCCTCAGCAGCAGAGCAAACTAGGTAAGTATTCACTTTCCAGTGATGTTTTGAGCTGACTGTAATGTATTGCATTTACCAATTTTTTGTTTTTTCTTTTGATTCTTGTCTTCACAGTTGGAAAGGTTAGGAAGCGGTGGCGGTCACTGAGGGATCGCTTTAAGAGGGAATTCAATGATGAGATGAAGGCCCCGAGTGGCTCTGCAGGAAGGAAGAGGAGCAGATATAAATATGGCCAGGCCCTCTCCTTCCTGAGGCGAACAATGCTGAGCAGAGTGTAAGTATTCTACAGCCCAATTATAACCATGTTAACCTGTCTACTTAGTTTGCTTTCAGTCAGGGCTTTTTCATTCCAATGTATTAATTTCTTTTGTTTTTTCTTTCACAGCACCTTCTCCAGCCACCGGGCGCCTGCATCTTCCTCTGCGCCCTCTGAAGCGATCCCTCCTGAGTCCGCCACTGAGGGCCACGTCGGTAGGCCCCACACCTCTGTCCCCTCCTCTGACCCCTCTGTCCTCTCCTCTGACCCCTCTGTCCCCTCCACTTCATCCGCCCCAAGCAGTGGAGCATTATTGCAGGCTTCATTGCTCGCATCTGATGCTGAACAGTTAGCGTTCCCTTTACCCCACCCCTCTGATCCTGCCACCTCGACACCACCATTAGGTTCGTGGCGGCAGCGCCAGAGGGGTCAGGAAAGGAGCTATGCTCCTGAGTTCTTACACCTGAATGCATCCTTCCAAGGCTCTTTCAAAATTTTGGGAGAGCAAGTGACTGCTGGTTTCAACATGGTGCAATCACGCATCAGTGAAACAAGCCAGGAAACCAGCAGTCGCTTGGATAGGCTGCATTCAGCTGTAAGTCCCGATCCGGCCAACCTTTTTTTCCAATCCATGCTCATGAGCATGGAGAAGCTTTCTTTTGAGCAACAGATGCGGGTAATGAATACCTGCCATAATGCTGCACTGCAGGCCATTAATGAATCGACCCACACACCTCACCACACCTCCACTCCAATTCCACACCATACCCCCCATTACCAAACCCAGCCCCAATACCCACACCAGCAGCATTACCAAACCCAGCTCCAATCCCCACACCAGCACCATTACCAAACCCCACGCCACTCCCACTACCCTACCCAGTCACAATACCCGACCCAGTCCCCACAACAATCCCGGCCCCTAGACCAAATTACTTCCCCAATGTTTTCCTTACTGAACTTTTCTCTTCCACCTACCCCAACACCACCCCCCTCTGGTCAGCCTCTTGGTTTAACCCCCACTTCCACTGCACCCCAAACAAGTAGGGTTTCCCCACCTATCGACGTGGTCCAACCTTCCGGCACATCCTCCTCTCATATCTCCACCCAACACTTTGAAAATTTGTAAAGTGTGTAAATAAGATTCTAAAAAATGTTCTAATTTTTCTATAAAAATGTTGGAAAATATATATATATTTTTTTGGCAAAACAAAAAAAAAAAAAAAAAAAAAGAGTTAAAATAAATTTCTGATTACAATTCTACTCTTTGTGTGTGTGTGGATTTATTAAGGTAATATAATAAAAAAAGGTTTAATAAAAACAAACACCAGACATGTAAAGGGTATAACATAATGGTTTTACTAGCAAGAAAACCACGCTTTTGGGCCTTTTTTTTGGGGGGGGGGGGCAGAAACACTTTTTTTACATAACCAAAACACATGGGAAACAGGTTACACATGGGAAACAGGTTACACAATCATGTCTTGCCACGGGATCCGCCCGACAGGTGAGACAAAATAATCGGCAAACTGGTCCCTCATCCTTGTAACTGAACTTGTAGAGCGAACCGAGCTGCTGCGGTAGTCCCACAAGGTGGTCTCCAACTCTTCATCATCCAAAGAAACGGGCTCCTTTGACAGGACAAAGTTGTGGAGCACCACAAAGGCTTTAACTACCTCGTCTATAGTTGTTGTTTTCAGCTTGATAGCCGTCAGCAGAACTCGCCACTTCGCCGTCAATATGCCAAAGGAACACTCCACTACTCTTCGTGCTCTAGTAAGCCGGTAATTAAAGACCCGCTTGGTATGGTTTAAGTTCCGGCTACTGTACGGTTTCAGTAGGTGCAGCGACAGTTGAAAGGCTTCATCACCTACAAAGACATATTCCAGGGCTGGGTCATTTGTTCCTGGCAGTGGTCTGGCTGGCGGGAAATCGTAGCTCTCTCCATAAAGGCAACGACCCATCGGAGAGTTTTTAAACACTTGCGAATCATTGGACCGTCCATACGCTCCAATGTCCACGGCAAGGAACCTGCAGTTGGCGTCTGCAATAGCCATAAGGACGATGGAGAAATACTTCTTATAATTATAATACTCCGATCCTGTTCCTGCCGGTTTCGCAATCCTTATGTGTTTCCCGTCAACTGCACCCACACAATTAGGGAAATTGCAAATTTGCTGAAACTCTTCAGCACTTCGCAACCAGATTTCCGTGGATGGTTGGGGGATATACTCTGGTTGCAAAGTGGTCCAAACAGCCCGACATGTGTCCTTCACTATTCCAGAGATAGTTGAAATGCCCAGCCTGAACTGATAATGGAGCGAAGTCATAGATTCACCCGTAGCTAGGAAACTTTATAAAAAAAAAAAAAAAAAAAATGTTAAAAATTGTTTGTCTGTGCAATTTTTTATAATATGGCACTGTTAATTTTTTTTAAAATGACAGGAGACCCAATAAAACCAGCATGAATCCGGTGTAAAAAAACAGTGGAATGTCCGCCAAGAAAACCCAAATTACATGCTGCAGAAAATAGTGCGCAATATGTCAGCGCAGTATTGTCTGCAGCATGTAATATAACATTCAAAATGACCAATGACAGGAAAAAAGCAGTTGCATGTCATCAAACCCAAAAAACCCAAAAAAAAAAAAACTGCAGAAAATGCAACGCAATATTTCAGCGCAGTATTTTCTGCAGTCTGTTATCTAACATTCAATATGAGCAATGACATTTAAATAAAGCAGTTGAATGTCCGCCAAGAAAACACAAACTACATGCTGCAGAAAATAGTGCGCAATATGTCAGCGCAGTATTGTCTGCAGCATGTAATATAACATTCAAAATGACCAATGACAGGAAAAAAGCAGTTGCATGTCATCAAACCCAAAAAAACCAAAAAAAAAAAAAACTGCAGAAAATGCAACGCAATATTTCAGCACAGTATTTTCTGCAGTCTGTTAACATTCAATATCAGCAATGACATTTAAATAAAGCAGTTGAATGTCCGCCAAGAAAACCAAAACTACATGCTGCAGAAAATAGTGCGCAATATGCCAGCGCAGTATTTTCTGCAGCATGTAATATAACATTCAATATCAGCAATGAAATAAAAAAAAGAGGCTTACCGCAGGGTCACCATCAGCCGCTCCGCCGGTGTGATGGCAAGCCTCATCCTTGTATCCTGTCTTCGGATGACATCCTCCAGTTTTGCAAGCAAAAAATCAAAATGTTCAATCCTCATCCGCACGTAGTTGTGGAATTTGTGTGGATTGTGCCGCAACTCCAGGTACAGAGTGGACTGGACACCCCGGGTCATCCGTAGTTGATTAATCGGATGAATCCACATTCGTCTTCGTCTCCGTTGCTGCAGAAGCATCCTACGCCTTTCCGCTGCCGCCTCCTTCTCCCGCACTATGATATCCAGGCGATTTGTCTCAAAGATAACGTCGGTAACCAAACTAGCAATCCTCCCAAGAACACCTTCCATCGCTGCCACAAAACTAAAACCCACAAAGATGGGCTGTAAATACAGTACTATATAGTTTTTCAAATTTTCCAGTAGCCAATCAAATTTTGGGAGCCTCCCCTTTTAAAAACGGATCCGTCGGAAAAACGGATACAACGGATGGTAAAACGGATACAACGTATGCAACGCATCCAGTATTTTCGACGGAAACGTTTAGCGGATTTGCGACGGATCCGTCGAAATGCTGGATGCGTGGCATACGTTTGTCACCGTTTTTCACTTTTTTGACGCATCCGTTTTTTCGGCCAAAAAACGGATTTGCGACGTAATGCAGTTAACGCTAGTGTGAAACTAGCCTTAGATAAAAAATACCTTGACATGTCTATAAACTCATAATAACCTGGAGAATCATAATGGCAGGTCAGTTTTAGCATTTGGTGAACCTAGGAAAAAAGCCAAAAACAAAAAAGAAGTGTGGGATTGCACTTTTTTTTGCAATTTCACTGCACTTGGAACTTTTTCCGGTTTTCTAGCACATGATATGGTAAAACCAATGGTGTCGTTCAAAAGTACAACTCGTCCCGCAAAAAAACAAGTCCTCACATGGCCATATTGACAGAAAATAAAAAAGTTATGGGTCCAAAAATACCTCTGGTCATCAACTCTGGCAGCTCCGCTGAGCTCACTGACTGGCTGCAGACAATAACTGAAACCAGGAGCAGCAGTAGATTCAGTGCCTGATGGGAGCAAGTCAAGGCGCGAGAGATCTCCGAACTAGGAAACCCCCTTTATGACCATAGAATTTATCTGCTCTGGACTGCATTCATTTACACATGGCATCTACTCAGACTTGCCAATGAAATAACACAAGGCATCACACTGGATGGATGGCATGCACAATTTGACGTATATAAAACAAAAAAATACCTTGAAGTTCTTCAAAAATTGCTTTCCTTTGCCTCTCATTGGCATGCTTTATATAACACTGGATCACCCTGGTGGTATCATGGGCAAAGGCAATCTGGGGAAAATTACAAGTAAAATAGATGATAAGAAACAAACATTGCTGTGTATTACATTTCCCAAAAGTCATACACACTATACTCCTAGATAGGAGTCTGTCATGACACAGATGACAAGTAACATTATGGGAAAAAAAGGTTTCCAAAGAATAAAATAATTACTTAAAGCACCTCTTCAGCTATTTGTTTTTTTCCAGTGCTGGAGCGTCACTTTAAATTTAAGTCCCCTGCCCTTGGTCATACACTCGCCATCAGGGTTCTTGACCATTTTTCAGCACTGCTCTGGGCCAACAGCGCCACCTTGTGGCAGTAACGTCTGACTGGCAGGAAGTCAGGAGCTACGTCACACTCACAAGCTCTCAATACAAGTCTATGAAAGGCAGAATGAGGCCAGGATGGGGCTCCTATAGAGTTGCATTGAAAAGTGACCCCTGCGCCACTCAATAAAGCGCTGGAGTTGCCAGCAGGCCACGTTTCACCAGAAACTGATGGGGAGCGGCAAGGAAAACAGATGAAAACGCTGAAGGTCAATATCAGATATTGAAGATGTTCAATAACAGGCAAAACGTGAAAGGTTTCTTGCTTTCTCTATGGAGAAGAGTGAACTTATATATTTTACAGAAGGAAAAAACAGCTTGGAGACGGTTTATATAAAGGCTTAGCGACCTTCTATAGAGGAAGGGGGTTTATAGCAAAATCTCTACCTTGTGCCTTCCAGACTCATCTGTATGTAATGCAGTCTGCCATCTGCTGGCAAGCGGTGAACATGACATGCCAGCAGTAGATGGCAAACTGCATTGTAACCATCAAAAATTACAAATAACTACGGTAACACTTCCAAATACAATAGAAAGCAGGGAGAAAACCTACTATAGACAGGATTTTATTGTATAGCTTGTAACAAACTATTAACTGACAATGTACAATAGGTGTAACAGTATATTTCGCTGGGGGGACACAGTGGACACAGGTGACAAGGCGAGAAGAAACCTTAAAGGGAACCCATCATGTTGCACATGCAGTCCAATCTGTAGACTGCTGGGTACAGAGAAGCTAAGCAGAATGATACATCATAATTTATGGAAAAATATATATATATTTTATTCATCGATTCCTTGGCATTGCATGCATAAACCCAGTGGGCAGTTACTCAGTGATTGACAGCTACGTCTGCAAGCAGTATCATTCAGAGAAGGCTGACAATGAATAAAATGCAGGGTTTACTGAAACTTTTCTCAAAACAATTAATATCAATCTGATCAGCCCATCTTGCTCTATAACATTCTTCCTGAAGATCAGATACTATTTTCAACATGTCAGGTGCCCTTTAACAATAGGTGTCAATAATGTGAACATTTTAAATAACGGGTGTATATACTTTTGAGGTCCAATATTAATTACAGGATGTTAAAGGTATAAATAAACGGCAACATATAAAACAAAGCAGACATTGGCCTTTATTATATATACACAACAATAACCATCTCTCAAGAGACACTAAAGGCAAATGCACCTGTACTGTATATTGATCTGTTATGTAATCTAATTAAACTGACTTATGTTCTTTACAGTCAAAGTGCTCCTATCGATTCTTTCCTAAGTAAAAGCAATTAAACCCCGAGCATGGAGCGTGTAATAATCATATTATGTGGTCTGACCCAGGAAGGAGGACCATCTGATCAGCTTCACTTACACTTTTCACGTTCCCTTGAAGCAGCTTCTCCAGTTCATCCATCAATTTGCTTCTCTTTGCAGCATCACAGTTTTTTCTAGACAAAATAAAAAACAAACAAAAATGAAATAAAACTGGACCAAAAAAAGGCCAAACATGCACTAAGTAGGTACAATATGTAAAACAACCTCACAAGCTTATGATACCGCACAGAGGAACGATGCTGCCAGCAGTGCCATCCCTTTGCTTTAGGTGCCAATACAGGTACCGTATACTTCAGAGTGACCAGAAAGCCAATGGAATACCTTCTTGGCACAAATGCCCACTAAAACCATGATAAGTGAAACACATCTGCATGAGAGTAAGCCAGAAGGGTCAGAATAGGTGTAGATAAAACCCTCAGTGAAGGACGGTGGCAGGCAAGATGACGAGAAGCATAGCTAGAAGAACAAAGGCCCCATAAACTATTGAGGCCCCCACATTCGGTAGTGCAGCACAGCAGGCAGGACACAATCTGTATTCTTTGAATTATAGGAAGCACCTTACTGTTAAATGCACACCAGCAAGAGAGATCTGAAAGGAGGAAAACTTGTTTCCTAGTAATTAACTCTCTGAAGCACCAGACTTTTTTTTAGTTTTGCATCCCCTGGTCCTATAGCAGTATATTTTTTTATTTTCTGTGGGACAAGTTGTAGCTTTGAATGACACCATTCATTTTGTCGTATACTAAAAAAACAAAAAAAAAAAACATCAACATTCAAAGTGGGGTGAAATGGCGGGGAACAAACAATTCCATCAATGTTTTTATTTCTATTTCATTTCACAGTGCACATTGTACAGTAAAAATGACCGGGCAACCGGATTCTCCAGGTCTGTACGATTACAGCAATACCAAACACAGGCTACGTGCACACAGAGGCCGGCACAGCAAAGTTTTCCCAGGGAAATCCGCTACTTTCAGAGACCGCCGGCAGCTCCCTGAAGCAGCTTTGCTGGCAATTTCACTGTCGTTCTTGTAGCGCTTTTGTACACAGCCTTACAAGGTTTTCTTTACATTTTAGCGGTTAAATTAAATATGAAGCTTAAAAAAACTAATGTGTCATTTTCCAAGACCAGTAACCATTTTTCTGCTGATGGAGCGGTGTGAGGGCTTGCTTTCTGGCACACTGAGCTTTACTGACACCATGTAAGAGTATATATGACGTTCTGATTGCTATTTATTGTAATTTTTACAGATGTGTGGAGACTACAGAACAGCAATTATAGTACCGTAATTAGATTTTTTTTTCTCTTCGACATTTAAAGTACAGTTTAAATCCTTTTTTTGTTTTGATAGATCTGACTTTTTTGGACTCTACACCGCAAAATGCTTTTTTTTTTTTCATTACCATATATACTTGAGTATAATCCGGGGCTGCGCGGCTCCCCGTCCCCATCCTTGGCTGCGCGGCTCCCCGTCCCCATCCTTGGCTGCGCGGCTCCCCGTCCCCATCCTTGGCTGCGCGGCTCCCCGTCCCCATCCTTGGCTGCGCGGCTCCCCGTCCCCATCCTTGGCTGCGCGGCTCCCCGTCCCCATCCTTGCCAATGCAGTCAATATTAATTTCTCTTTAGCAGCGGGCACAGTAGTTAGCTGCAGCAGCCGGCTACTGCATCTGTGACCTGCTGCTCCGCCGCTGCCCCTCACCCCCCCATCTTCTGGGACAAAGACTCAAGTATAAGCTGAGAAGGCGTTTTCAGCACAAAGTTTTGAAAATTTTGGTTTATACTCGAGTATATACTGTACTTTGGGCAGCACGGTGGCTCAGTGGATAGCACAGCAGCCTTGCAGCGCTGGAGTCCTGGGTTCTAATCCCACCTTGGACAACATCCGCAAAGAGTTTGTATGTTCTCCCCGTGTTTGCGTGGGTTTCCTCCGGGCACTCCGGTTTCCTCCCACATTTCAAAGACATACTGATAGGGAATTTAGATTGTGAGCCCAATCGGGGACAGGGATGATAATGTGTGCAAACTGTAAAGCGCTGCGTAACATATCCTCCATTTTCATGGTCAGTTAGAGTCAACCTTGTACGAAACCCACAGCCACAAATATCTTATCATGGCACAGCCATCATCCAAAGACCTTTCTGACCATGAGAGCCACATTCAGCTCTGCAAGAGGGTCACTAGCCACATCCAGCTCCTGTCCCCCCTCACAGTAGTGGCAACCAAAGACCTCATTACGGGTATAATGATAACCAAAGCTTTTCCACACAAATCACCTGAAGCAGTATACCAAGATCCAGGGGTTCCCACGACACCCCACCACATTCAGCATTCTCCCATCACGCTCTCCCAACACAGTCACATCCATCTTCAAGCACCTCCTCTGACCGGTAATATGAGCCTGTCTCCAGCATACCATAAATAAATTATCTCTAAACCCCCAAGACCAGTAGAAGTGTACCCAAATCTGCTCTTCTGTGCAGGACTACTCACAAAGTTCACCATTTTGAGATGTGCTCTTCATACCAATTTACTAAATCTGGAGCTAATGCACCAATCTGGCAGACAGCTGCGAGCCACCATTCATGGCACCGCGAGCCACATGTGGCTCCCGAGCTACAGGTTGGGGACCCCTGCCACAGAGGGATCTCAAAAGGCCAATACTTGAGATTGAGAAGAAACTGCTCAAATATTGGTTACTATATGGCCAAGTCTAAAAAGCTTCAGGGCCTTTTTCTTCACAAGGGATATCCCAAGAATGTAATAAGGAGAGCACCAATATGATTCATGTCATTGGTATGTTTGACAACTCTAAATGAGGTTCACTCTATTCTTGGTGACTTGTGGGATATTCTGAATGTCCAATGTCATCTCCAGTGTTTGGCCGCCAAACAAAACTATGGTGATTTACAAGGAGGGGGGGGGGGTGTTACTGACACCTAAAGGACTGTCTTGTCCACAGTCATTTTATTGAACCTAAGCACGTAGGTACCTGGCTTGATTATAATATTTTAAGAACCTTTAAATGTGGTGGTGGCAAGGCATGTGGATATCTCAAGAAAAAGTCCTCCACTTGTGCCATAATCGTAAATTTGCTAACTGCAAGACCAGAGGAGTGGTCTATACGGCTACATGTGAATGTTCCTTGAATTGTATAGGGCAGATCAAAAGGGAATTCTGAAGACGTATTCTGGATCATGTTGGTTATATTAGAAGGAAGTAAGACACTACCTTGTCCAGACACATGCTACAGGCACAATCGGCGAATCCGTTCAACATACAGTTTCAGGTGATCGAGGTTGTGCGGACCCCTCTCATACGGGATATTTGGAGAGATTACTCATCGAGAAAGAGTGCAGGTGGATACATTGTTGTCTTGTCATCCTCTTGGCATGAACAAATTATAGTCTTTTACATCTTTTATTCATTAATAACCTTTGCTTGTTTATCCCTAAATACATACATATACACACACACACAAACACACTATGAACCTGTCCTTCACAAATACCATCTGGTATGCCACTGTACTGTACTTGTTTCCTTCTGTTTATTATTTTTCACTGCTTCCAGTTGTATCATCAGTCACATTAATTAGGAAATTGATAAATACAAATGATAATAAATATAAAAGCTATGTACGCTATTGATATTGCGGTACTATTAAGATAAATACGCTCGTGGGCATTTCTTAGACAGGCGTGGATGCAAGATAGCTCTGGATTGGCTGAAGACGTCGCTATGATGTGAATGCCACCGATTGCGACAAGCCTCCTGCGGGGAAGGAGATTGGTCTTTCCAGCCTTTATAAGGATACTAGTTTGGCCACCAATCGCGGTCAGCAATCTTGCCAATACC
Organism: Ranitomeya variabilis; assembly: GCF_051348905.1. Lineage (NCBI taxonomy): Eukaryota > Metazoa > Chordata > Amphibia > Anura > Dendrobatidae > Ranitomeya > Ranitomeya variabilis. Next base: position 398,324,413 of record NC_135232.1, read on the forward strand.
ATGGTATATCACATTTTATCATTATTAACTATGTAAACCCACTGCTAGCCCCTGATTATTTAAAGCCGTAACCAATGATTGAAGAAACGCGTAGGGCTATCTCTGCAATCCTAGGACTAACATTTTAGGACTAAAATTAATGTTGTCAGTCAGCTTTTATACATATGAGGCAGTAGTGGTTATTATCCGATGTTTAGCATTACATTTATGAGTGCTTGATAAGAACTGCACTGGTCCTTAATATCATAAATGACAACTGCCATTTAGATTCCTAATCAGTATGAAATTGAAATCCAGAGTAGACATTTAAATATATGGATTTCTGAACCATTTGTGGTCCTTAGTGTCATATGGGTTATTGATTTTTGATCATCACACTTGTGATGTAAATACAAATATACGATATAACCTATTATTAACAATAAAGTAGAGAACAAGGCACTCAACAAAAATGAATTGTAAATGGTGCTCAAGTAGGGTATCCAACCCGTAATCTAAGCAAAAATAAACCTGGCACTCAAATTGATGAAAGATGAGGAAATTTCATTTATTTTGCATCCAGACAAAAACAGAAGAAATAACTGAACGTTTTCGGTCTCACATTGGACCTTCATCATTTAAGCTTGCCTTCTTCAGGGATTTTCCACTTAAACTTCCAGCTTATTTGAAGCACACGGTCTTATCCTTCTGAACCAGCAAGATATTCTGATGAAGGTCCAATGTGAGACCAAAAATGTTCAGTTATTTCTTCTGTTTTTGTCTGGATGCAAAATAAATGAAATTTCCTCATCGTTCATCAATTTGAGGGCCAGGTTTATTTTTGCTCCTGGTATTAACAATAGTTACACATACTGATCGACAATATTGCAAGACAGCAGTGTTCATATTCTAGATACTGGGAGAGAAATTTTGATTAGTGAAGCGTTGCATAAATATTCTATTTTAAAATTAAATATTAAAAGTTATGTTTTAAAATTTTCAACATACTACTCCAGTTGGATTATACAGCGAATTATAAAATTGTGGTCCGCGCCTATTTAGCCCACCTTGTAGCTAGACTTACTTGAGGACTAAGATGGCTGCCAGGAGGGCCTTCAGTATCTACCACCAGCTACCATCATAACCCACGGGCTCTCCCCAATCGCATAATTTAAATGTCACTGTCAGTGATTAACTTCAGCAATCTGTTATAGACAGATGCCAGATATGTAACATGAGCTCCTGAGCCTACTGAGTCCTACTACTAGGACAACCCCTTATTGATCAAAATGTTTGGCCCCTATAAAATAAAAGCTTATACTCCCCTCCTGTGCCGATGCCGTTCCCACAGTGTCACAGTCTCTCTCCCCGGCGCTCTCGTGCAGTGTTGTGACAAGTGACCCAGGCGCCCAATCACCGCTGGTGTCACTGTCTTCACCTTCAGACAAATCGAACATGAAGAGGAAGTCCGGGTGGCAGCTAATCTCAGACTTCCTCTTCCTTGCCCTCACGCAATTTTCTAAATGCAGTGATTGCTATTGACTGAAGCATTTAGATGGTTAAACAGCCATGGCCAGTGATGGCACTGGTACCAATATGTCCACTTGCAGAAACATCCTCTTGAATTGAATGAGTGCGCTTACGTCTCATGTCGAGGGTTTTAAGTCATTGTCGTCTTTGACTCTTTTCTACTGTGTACATCCTAATAAAGGTATTTTATAACTTACTACTGTAGGATAACGAAGTAGTATTACCTTCTGATGTTTTCCCAAATGTGCTTGGACTTTGACATGATGTCGTAATTACTTTTTTCATTAACCTGCCTGGTCTGTTTTAACTCCTTTTTCTTCTTTTTGAAGTCACCCCACTTTGGCTTTTTGGCTTCTGAACCTGTGACAAGAGAAAGCAATATACTGAGCTGTGTAGTCTGGACCACCAAACCACCAGTCAATACTGAAACTGCTGTCCAGTGTGTCTGCAGAATCACATAGTAAGTGGACAGAAGCGGACCACATGTTAGACTAAGCATCTCCAGTCATATCTCAAACTAAACCTGTGCAGAAACATCCCTTGAGGGTACTGGTACTTCTACTGTCCTCACTTATTCATAGGCACCAGAGGGCAAGAGTGTGTGCACTTGGCCTCCACGTTGCGGCATGATTCCGCTACTGCTAAGCAAGCAGTAGGTGGTGCCATCCTATACTGAGGGACTAGCATACAGTTTGGCATTTTTTTTTTTTTTTTTTTAATAACGTGGCCTTATGATAAATGGATATATGAAGAACATGGCACTCAAGCATAATGTGAGAAATCATTTTAATTGCAATCCTCAGTAAAATATGACTTTTCGATCCACTGTGGACCTTCTTCAGAAGAACAGATTGCCCATAGAATACGTGACACAAAATGATGCTGAGAACTTGTATGAAGCGTGAGGTGATAGTGGAATCCCACTGCAGGTATGGCACCTATACAAGTCAACTGACTTGCTCTATAGGCAATCTGTCTCAAGAAGGCCTACAATACACTGAAACATCATATTTTACTGTGGATTGCAATTAAAATTATTTTTTCACATTAAACTTGAGTGCCAAGATCTTCATATATTGGATTACGGATTGGGCCCCTACTTGAGCACCTTCATTCAGGAGTGCCTCGTTCTACTATACTTATAATAGATGGAGGCCACAGCCTTCATCGTGACTATGGCCACTGTCCGACATAACTCATAAAAGTATATGTCCATCAGTAGGCACAAAAGCAAGTACATCAGCTGACGTGGGGCCCATACACATTACATGGCCTGTGGATTCAGATTGCTCATGTGTATGGGACCCTTTAGGCCAAGCACACATTGTAGACTTTCAGTGTGTCACAACCAAAATTTGCTGCAGATACGCAAAGGGTGCAGTCAATGACAAATCTGCTTCTCGTTTGCAATGACATGGTACCATTTGAATGGGGTAGATGGAGAGCTTAAATCTTTTCTAAAATAACTGAAGCTAGGTTGGAAGAAAGTACCGTTTTGTTCCTCCTCTCCTTGTCGCTTTCTCTTCTTTGTGAAGCCATCAGCCTGTTTTCTGTTTTTCATTGCAAACTGTTTCACACCAGCTTTGCCTCCTGCATGGTCAGGCTTCTTTTTTCCCTTTTCAAACTTCATGGGTTTACGGTTCCCCTTCGGGCTCTGTTCTGTATTTTTTCCATGTTTTTGGGAGCCAAGTACTATTAAGAGAAAGCAAACATTTAAATCACAAAATAGTTTAAACAACAATAATCATAATAATGCTATTAATGATAATGACAAATGTGTAGGGCTTCCACTCGGTCAAGGCATGCACCTAGGCTTAGTGGAAGAGTCATTAAAATGGATATACGAGTTCATAGAGATATCTGAGAGTGGTTATCCCTTAATATACCTGGAAAATATAGACTAGTAGTAAAACCAGTGTTATTGTAGATAAATTCTTGCAAACAGTATACCATTGATTAGTCTACGAGAACAGTTTCCCCTATGTCTCATCACACATCAGGCAAAGGAGGGGATAGTAGATCTACAGAGAACACCCTTCATTCATGAGGCCTAAGAGAAGACTCATTTAGAAATCCTGTGCAAAAACTCCCATTGGAATTGATCTAGAATACCCAGACTATTTTATTAGCTTTGAGTATTTTGGATAGAAGTCATATTGCCCCAGTTGACATTGGCCTCCTTTTCTGGGTTGCTGCATACTTCTAAGTAAGAACACAAAAAGTATCAAAGAAAAAATACAAAACGAAGAGAAACAATTCTCAAGAAGTGAGAACAATTGGGTTACATTCACATCTCAGAAACCAAGCCATATGTATTGGAGATCGCCACTAAAGCAAACGTAAATGGAGAGAAGATCTGAGGGAACATCCAAACCGTACATGGCTTTGTAGTTTACAGGTGGAAAATTGGCACAATATTGTTTGGTTTTTGTGGAAGATACGCTGCGGATTTAACACACAATCCCCCTTTGCGTTTCAAGGGGCAATATGGTGATTATGGGTGAAGATGCACTGCGCTGCTCAAATTATTTTGCAGATTTTCTCCACAGCACATGGATCAGAATTGGTGAAATCTCATCCCCTAGTGAGACATGATTTATACCCTAAAGAATGGGCACATAGGTCAGAAATGAGGTGGATTTTCTGCCCTGAAACTCCACTGGCTAATTTTGTAAAATTGTATTCACACACACTTTCTTTATTAGTTTGTGGGGAAAAAAAAATAATAATTTGATTTGTGCCGTTATTTTCTGAGAGCCGTCACTTTAGTTTTTATTTCTCTGTCAACAGAATTGTGTGAGGTCTTGTTTTTCACAAACTTAACTTTCATTTTTGTTGACACCATTTTGGCGTTAAAATACACTGTTCCAAAAAATTAAGGGAACACTTAAACAACAGAATATAACTCCAAGTAAATCAAACTTCTGTGAAATCAAAAACTGTCCACTTAGGAAGCAACACTGAATCAATTTCACATGCTGTTGTGCAAATGGAATAGACAATAGATGGAAATTATTGGCAATTATCAAGACACACTCAATAAGGCTACGTTCACATTTGCGGTCAGCGCCGCAGCGTCGGGCGCCGCAGCGGCGCTGCATGCGTCATGCGCCCCTATATTTAACATGGGGGCGCATGGACATGCGTTGTGCTGCGTTTTGCGCCGCATGGCCGCAAGCGTTGGACGCAAGAAACGCATCAAGTTGCATTTTTTTTGCGTCCAACTTTCGGCCAAAAACGACGCATGCGGCGCAAAACGCAGCGTTTTAGCGTGCGTTTTGCCGCGTTTTTGTTTGCGTTGTGCGCTGCGGCGCCGACGCTGCGGCGCACAACGCAAATGTGAACGTAGCCTAAAGGAGTGGTTTTGCAGGTGGGGACCACAGATCACATCTCAGTACCAATGCTTTCTGGCTGACGTTTTGGTCACTTGTTGGTTGTGCTTTCACACTCGTGGTAGCCTGAGAAGGACTCTACAACCCACACAAGTGGCTCAGGTAGTGCAGCTCATCCAAGATGGCACATCAATGCGAGCTGTGGCAAGAAGGTTTGCTGTGTCAGCGAAGTGTCCAGAGGCTGGAGGCACTACCAGGAGACAGGCCAGTACACCAGGAGATGTGGAGGGGGCCATAGGAAGGCAACAACCCAGCAGCAGGCCCGCTACCTCCGCCTTTGAGCAAGGAGTAAAAGGAGAAGCACAGCCAGAGCCCTGCAAAATGACCTCCAGCAGGCCAAAAATGTGCATGTGTCTGCACAAACGGTTAGAAACAGACTCCATGAGGATGATCTGAGTGCCCAACGTCCACAGATGGGGATTGTGCTCACGGCCCAACACCGTGCAGGATGCTTGGCATTTGCCACAGAACACCAGGTTTGGCAAATTAGCCACTGGCGCCCTGTGCTCTTCACAGAAGAAAGCAGGTTCACACTGAGCACATGTGACAGACGTGACAGAGTCTGGAGACGCCGTGGAGAGCGATGCGCTGCCTGCAACATCCTTAAGCATGACAGATTTGGCAGTGGGTCAGTAATGGTGTGGGGTGGCAATTTTTTGGAGGGCCGCACAGCCCTCCATGTGCTCGCCAGAGGTAGCCTGACTGCCATTAGTTACCGAGATGAGATCCTCAGACCCCTTGTGAGACCATATGCTGGTGCGGTTGGCCTTGGGTTCCTCCTAATGCAGGACAATGTCAGACCTCATGTGGCTGAAGTGTGTCAGCAGTTTCTGCAAGATGAAGGCTTTGGAGCTATGGACTGGCCTGCCCGTTCCCCAGACCTGAATCAGATTGAACACATCTGGGACATCATATCTCACAACATCCACATTGCACCACAGACTGTCCAGGAGTTGGCGGATGCTTTAGTCCAGGTCTGGGAGGAGATCCCTCAGGAGACCATCCGCCGCCTCATCAGGAGCATGCCCAGGTGTTGTAGGGCGGTCATACAGGCACGTGGAGGCCACACACACTACTGAGCATCATTTCCTTGTCTTGAGGCATTTCCACTGAAGTTGGATCAGCCTGCAACTTAATTTTCTATTTTGAGTTGAGCATCATTCCAACTCCAGACCTCCGTGGGATATCAGTTGTGATTTACGTTGATCATTTTTAGGTTTTATTGTTTTCAACACATTCCACTATGTAATGAATAAAGATTTACAACTGGAATATTTCATTCAGTCATATCTAGGATGTGGGATTTTAGTGTTCCCTTTATTTTTTTGAGCAGTGTACTTTAAGCACTTATTACAATTTTGGTGAAGAAAGCAGCATTTAATGCATGGTTAGAATAATTCTATACGTTAGCAGATCTGACTTTTACAAATGCAGAAATATACCAAATGTGGTTAATTTTTATTTCTTTATTTTTAAAAAGGGATGGGGGGGCAATTCATACTAATATATATTTTTTTAAAAAGAATTCCATTTTCCCTTTATTTCTTAGTCGCCTCTTAGCCAACTTGAACCTGCAATCACTTGATCACTTGATACAACAATATTGCAGAATATAGTGAAATGCATTTGTCTTATGAAGCCCTGCCACAGACTAGGCTTCATAGGAGGACCAACATGGCAGCTATGGGAAATGTCGGTAGACCCCTGCTGCTAGTAGAGCCCATTTTCCCCATGCGATTGGCCATTTAATGTCACTCTCTATGATTGACACCAGCATTTAAATGGTTTAACAGCAGAGATCAGAGTAAGCGCCGGCAGCTGCTGCCATAAGCAGGTACTAGCTGTATGACACAGCCAGAATCCACCATCCAAGAAAATCACTGATGGTAAAAAGTTACACCAGCCAAACTATGATAAAAATCTGATCCAAAACACTAGTGAAATGTCTTTTTTTCATATATGTGCCCAAGTTCCTATTCACGTCTTTGATCATGTGTTCTGCAGTGTTCAAGGCAGAATTCGTGCCCATTATATTTTATAGGGGAATTCAGAGGTTCCTTTTGTGTAGACCGATTCTAGACAGTTTGGTCCAATTTACAAACCAAAATGAAAAAAAAGGAAGGAGGCAATTTTTTTCTTCGCCTTATTCCAAGAGCCATAACTTTCCTCTATCGAGGGGTATGTAGGAGGGCTTGCTTTCGGTGGAATGAGTGGTACTCATGAACCACCATACCCATTTTATCATGTGACATACTGGAAAGCAGGGAAAAATTCAAAGCGTGGCAACACAGCAAAAAAAAAAAAAAGCACAATTCTGTAATTGTTTCTAGATTTTATTTATTTTTTTATTCACAGCGATCATTTTATTGTAAAAAAATAGAATTATTCTTACCGTTAATTCGGTTTCTAGTAACCCACCACGACAGCACACCTGGAGGATGTTACCCCTTTCCTAATAGGGACAGGAAATGACAAAGGTTAAATAACCCCTCCCTCATCCTCCCCTCAGTGTTATTATAAAGGACCACAGGAGAAGTAATGCTTCAAATTAAATTTATTCTTTCCAGAATGTATATTAAGCAAAGGGAGGGATTACTACTGCTGTCGTGGTGGGTTACTAGAAACCGAATTAACGGTAAGAATAATTCTATTTTCTCTAGTAACCCCCCACGTCAGCACACCTGGAGCAGTACCCAAGAGTAATATGTAGGGCGTGACTATAGCTCTAAGGACTTTTTCTCCGAAGGCTAAGTCTTCCTTTGACATCAGGTCTAGCCTGTAATGTTTGGAAAATGTATGGACCGAGGACCATGTAGCAGCTCTGCAAATTTGCTCAATGGAAGCACTGGCTTTCTCGGCCTAGGAGACAGCTGTTGCTCTGGTAGAATGAGCTGTGTCTTTCTGGCGGCGGAAGGCCTTGGATCTGGTAAGCCTCCAAGATTGCTCTCTTGATCCAGTTGGCAATTGTAGATTTGGAAGTCTTCTTCCCCTTATTCTGTCCGTGAAGATGAATAAACAAATTCTGATCCTTTCTAATTTTGTCTGAAACTTGAAGATAATAAAGTACCGTTCTTCGAACTTCCAAAGTATGGAATTGTTCTTCCTCATTCTTTGGTTCCTGATAAAAGGAAGGGAGAATTATCTCCTGCGACTTGTGGAAGTCAGAGACGACCTTTGGGAGAAAGACTTATTCTGCGATTGGATCCATCCTATCTTGTAGAATCTCCATGTAGGGCTCATTGATTGACAGGGCCTGTAGCTCACCTACTCTCCTGGCCGTAGTTATTGCTATCAGGAAGGTGGTTTTCCAGGCGAGTCTATCCATTCCTATTGATGACAAAGGTTCAAAAGGTGGGAGTGTAAGTCCCTTCAGGACTATATTGAGGTCCCAGGATGGGACTATAATTATGGATCTTGGAGATATGCGGGATGCTGCCCTCAAATCTTCTTATCCATCTGTGTTCAGCTAAAGGCTGGTCAAAATACGAGCTCAGGGCCGCCACCTGTACCTTGAGGGTGCTGGGTCAGACCTTTTTCTAGCCCAGCTTGTAAAAAATCCAAGATCCTGGCTAGGTTCGGCCGGTCTGGGTTAGGCCGTTCAGGAGCACTCCATGTAATAAAGGTCTTCCATACTTTGATAGATGGAATTGGTTACTGTCTTTCAGCTTTTCTGTAGCGTTCTAATGACGCTTTTTGATAGCCCTCTGGTCCTCAGAATTGAGAATTCAGAAGCCAGGCATTCAGGTGTAATCTCTCGGGATCTGAATGAAGTATTGGCCCCTGATAGAGAAGGTTCTTGACCGGGGGTAGTGCTATCGGTCCATCTACTCTTAGGTTGATGAGTGTCCCAAACTAGCTTCTTTTGGGCCAAAATAGAGCCACTAGGATTACCCTGATCTTTTCTGTCCTTATCTTTTGTAGGACCTTTGGTAGAATTGGTAACGGCGGAAAAGCAAATGCCAGTGAGAATGTCCATGGTTGGGCCAATGTGTCTACACCTAGCCCCGGATTGGTTGGATCTAGCGAGAAAAATTGGTCCACCCTTTGTGTTCTGACTGTTTGCGAACAGGTCCACTTCTGGCTGTCCCCACTTTCTGGCCAAAATTTGAAAAATTTCCGGGTCTAGACCCCATTCTCCTGGATGGATTCTTTCTCTGCTCAGGAAGTCGGCCTGTATATTTATTTCCCCTTTTATGTGTAGGGCCGAAAGTGAGAGAACATGTTCTTCGGCCCAGGAAAATATTCTGGTTGATATGGCCTTTATATCCTCATGTCTTGTACTTCCCTGATGGCGAAGGTGGGCAACTGTTGTCATGTTGTCAGAGTAGATTTTGATATGGGAATTTTGAACAAGAGTTACTGCTGCTTTGAGAACTTCCTCCACCGCTTTTAGTTCTCTGAAGTTCGAGGATCGTTGGCTTATCTCGTTTGGCCAGTCCCCTTGAAATATGTGTTGGGCCACCGTAGCTCCCCAACCTCTTTCGCTGGCATCTACTGTTATAGAGATTGCTGGATCCTGCGACTAGGGAACTCCTTTGACTAAGGTCTCCTTTCGTAGCCACCACGTCAAACAGGACTTTACGTGCGGTGGTATTCTGATCTTTTTGTCCAGCGAATCTGGGGATCCATCCCAGTTTGACAGAATATGAGTTTCTGGTGTGGGCTTGTGCCCATGACACCATCTGGATGCATGATCCCGAGAACCGACATGGCCCATCTTAAAGATACTATCTTCTTGTCCCGCAACATTCTTATTTTTGCTGTAAGCAAGGTCCGTTTTTGTTCTGGTAAGAAAGATGTTTGGCTGTGAGAGTCCAGTAGGACCCCTAAAAAGACCTTTGTTGTTGATGGAACCATATCAGATTTCTTGTGGTTCACTATCCAGCCTATGGACGATAATATCTGGACTGTCTTTTGAAGGTGTTGTTCTTGTAGAATGGGAACTGCGGGAGCCACTATCAGGAGGTCGTCGAGGTATGGAATTATGCATATGTTGACCTCTGATGTAGGCCATTACTTCGGACATAATCTTTGTGAAGATTCTTGGCGCTGAGGATAGCCCAAACGGGAGGACATTGAATTGAAAATGGTCTATGTCTTCTCCTCTGGCGACTGCAAATCTTAGGAATTTTCGATAAGTTGGATGGATTGGGACGTCGTAGTATGCGTCCTGTAAATCTATAGTTGCCATGACGAAATCTTGTCCTATGAGGGGTACTGTAGATTTTACGGATTCCATCTTGAACCTTCTGTAGGCGACGTATCGATTCAGGGGTTTTAGGTTGATTATCACTCGATGGGACCCATTCGGTTTCTTTATTAGAAATAAATTTGAATAATGTCCTCTGTTCTGCTCGTTCTCCGGGACTGAGGAGATCACATTGTTGACTAGGAGATCTTGTACTCCCGATATCAATGTGGATTGTAGCTTTGGTGTGGATAAAGATGTTGTCTTTGACATCTTTTGAGGATATGATATCAACTCTATTTTTATTCCGTCTCTGACGGATGTTAAGGTCCATTGGTCTGAGCAGATTGTTTTCTAGTATGGGAGGAAGTTTGAGATACGACCCCCCACCGTGGAGGCGTCATTGTTTTCTTTGGTTTTGGGGTTGGGGAAGAAAAAGATTTCTGTCTTTCCCTCCTTTTGGATAACTCCAACGTCCCGACTTACCCTTACCTCTGTATTGAGGAGTCTGCTCTTGTTGAGAGCGAAAGGGTCTCTTCCTAGGGTTTCTAGGCTCTGGCAATGTCTTCTTTTTGTCTGAGGCCTTCTCCAGTAGATCATCCAGGGCAGGCCCAAACATATATTTTCCTTTAAAAGGAATAGAACACAGCTTCATCTTCGAAGTCATGTCCTCAGACCAAGATCTCAGCCAGAGTGCTCGTCTTACGGAATTTGATAACCCCTGATGATCTTGCTGCCACCCTCACTGATTCAGCCGAGGCATCTGCTAGAAATCCTGTCGCTTTCTGGAAGATAGGCAGGGAGGCTAGAATATCCTCTCTGGGCGTGCCTGAGGACAGGTGCTCTTCTAGCTCTCCCAGCCAACGGTGCATTGACCTAGCCACACAGGTAGATACAGAATTGATGTTCAGTAAGGACGCTGACGTCTCCCATGATTTCCTTAGTAGCCCGTCCATGTTACGTTCCAGAGGATCTTTCAAGTGGGAGGCATCTTCAAATGGTAGCGTGGTTTTCTTAGCTACCCCAGCGATCTGGACGTCTACCTTTGGAATCTCCGACCAGCATGAAGCAGTGTCGTCATCTACCGGAAACCAATACTTAATTTCTGCTGGGGTGGTCAGCCTCTTTTCTGGGGATTCCCATTCTTCTAGAACTAAGGGCTCTTTCACATTAGCGTCGTGCACTGCACGTCGCTATGCGTCGTTCTGTAGAAAAAACGCATCCTGCAAAATTGCTTGCAGGATGCGGTTTTTTCTCCATAGACGTGAATTAGCGACGCAGTGCGACGCATTGCCACACGTCGCAACCGTCGTGCGACGGTTGCGTCGGACCAAAAAAAGTTACATGTAACTTTTTTTGTGCGTTGTGTGCAGCATTTCCGACCGCGCATGTGCGGCCGGAACTCCGCCCCCTCCTCCCCGGAGCTCAGAATGGGAGAGTGGATGCATGGAAAAACAGCATCCGCTGCCCCCGTTGTGCGGCGCTTCCACACTATGCGTCGGTGCGCTGCAACGTCGCATAGCGACGTGCAGTGCAAGACACTAGTGTGAAAGTAGCCTAAGTCACGGATATTTTTGTGAATGGGAAATACTTGTTTCTTTTTAGAACGGAGACCCCCGAACATCTCCTCTTGTACTGACTGAGCCGTTTTTTCTTCTTCAATCTCCATAGTCTTCCTCACTGCTGTGAGGAGTTCTTCTATGTCACTGGAGGAGAAGTAATATCTCTCCTGCTGAGAAGCATCTGAGTCTAAGGATATTTCACCTTCCTCTGGAGGTTCATCTGACATCTCCCCCTGAGATTCCTCATGCCCTTCATCCTCTGGATTAAGCCTTCTTTTCTTAGCCTCCGGAGGAGCACTGGGGGAGGGTGTGGGTTGGGAAAGTGTGGCCAGAGAGCTTTTGATCTCATGCTGGATCAAGCCTTTAATCTCTTCCATTAGAGATGGCTGCTCTTCCCTAATAATTTTCTCTGTGCATTCTTTGCACAATGTCTTCTTGTATGAAGAGGACAGTTTCTTAACACAAACTGCGCATAGCTTTGGATTTGTTTCCTGATGCGGGTTCCTTGTCCCCCTGAAATAAAGGGGAGAAGGAATCATAAGTTTGCAACCCGCATCAGGGAGTGGACACCCTGGGCCAGACTACTTACTGGGGCCTGGATGGTGCTGGGATCTGCAAGAGCAGAGCGCGAGGCAGCGGACATCTCCATGATTTTCACCACACAGTGGTCCTACCTGAGATGTCTTCTTGTCCGAGGCTCTTAAATAGGCGACCGGACACAGCACCTGTCCTCCTAGTGAGAGGACCTCCTCCTCCAATGTCCGGATGTATGTGGGGGAGGCCGCCGACATCATCCATGCCGTTCTCTCATGCGTTCCAGTGTGGAACGCAAAAGGACCTTCCTGAACGCCGAAGCAGGCCGGCGTCTGACGTCACATCCTGCCGCCGACTTCAGACTGGAAGTCCTCATCGCGCGCATACCGCTGGAGGAGGAGAGGGGCTGGAGAGCTCCAAGAGGTCTCCAGCCGAAGAATACCGCCCAGACCTTGCCCTGCAGGTGCGGAAGGGTGGCGGATGTCCCGAGTCCAGAGGAGACGGGAGCAGCGCACGGGGAGGAGAGGTAAGCCTGCTTCCCAGCTGCCCGGCGTTAAGTTCCCCCCCGGTGACCGCTGCCGGCACAGTACACCTGGGATGACCTCTTCATCCCTAGTAGGGACAGGAAAAAACACTGAGGGGAGGATGAGGGAGGGGTTATTTAACCTCTGTCATTTCCTGTCCCTATTAGGAAAGGGGTAACATCCTCCAGGTGTGCGGTCGTGGGGGGTTACTAGAGAAAATAATAACTTGGCAATATGATTCTCCAGGTCAGTACAATTACGGAGATACCAACCAAATAGTTTTTGTTTTACTCAAGTGGTGAAAAAACATCCAGGAGATGTAAAAAATATATATATATATATATATATATATATATATATATATATATATATATATATATATATATATATATAATTTTCTGCGGACCGTAAAATTTGAAACTTTCGAGATATGGAGCTGTGCGGGGGCTTATTTTGTGTGCCCGGGGCCGATGTTTTAAATAGAACATTTTGGGGTACATACGATGTTTTGATTACAATTACTTGTGCTGTTGCAGCAGCTGAAAAACTACAATTCTGGCGTTTTGATCTATTTTCTCATAACGCCGTTTACCAATCGGATTAATTTGTTTCATATTTTGATAGATAGGATTTTTACGAACACAGCGATATCAAATGTGTGTAGTTTTTTTATTTCTTGATTTTTGTATTTGTCAGTCCCCTTAGGGGACTTAAACCTACGGTCGTCAGATTGTTTGTACTATATAAAGCAATGCCACAGTATTGCTGTACATAGCGAAAGTCAGTCTTCTATGAACGCCAGCCACAAGTTGGCTTTCACCGGAGTACCATCATGACAGGCACAGTGGTGTTCGGCAGACCCCCAGCAGTCATGGTAACCCATTGGCACCCTGCATTCATGTCACTGGAGTGCTGATGGCCGCTTAGAGTGAGGCACCCCCCCTGCCAACCACTGTTGGTAGAGGCAGATGATGGCTGATTATCACATGATCATCTGCCAGCGAAGATGTGGGTTTGGTTAGCAAGCCTGCAACAAAATCAAGGAGGTGGTATATGACGTCCTAAGTACGTCATAAGGTCCTATAGCTTCCAGTACCATCTATATGCGGATGACACTCAGATCTACCTCTCTGGCCCAGATGTCACCTCTTTGCTCTCCAGAATCCCGGAGTGTCTATCAGCCATATCCTCATCCTCTCGCTTCCCCAAGCTCAATGTAGACAAATCTGAACTAATTTTCTTTCCTCCATCTCACATATCTTCCCTACCTGATCTATCAAAATAAATGAAATCACACTTTCCCCTGTCCCCAAAATCCGCTGCCTCGGAGTGACTCTGCCCTGTCCTTCAAACCGCACATCCAAGCTCTCGCCACCTCCTGTCGCCTCCAGCTCAAAAATATTTCCAGAATCCGTCCTTTCCTCAGCCCTCACTCTACCAAAATGCTTGTGCATGCCCTAATCAACTCCCACCTCGACTACTGCAACATCCTCCTCTGTGGCCTACCTTCTAACATTCTCGTACCCCTCCAGTCCGTCCTAAACTCTGCTGCCCGACTAATTAATCTCTCTCCTCGCTACACTCCTGCTTCCCCTCTTTGCAAATCCCTTCACTGGCTCCCAATTTCCCAGCGTATCCAGTTTACACTACTAACACTGACCTACAAAGCCATCCATAACCTTTCTCCTCCATATATTTCCAAACTAATCTCTCAATATCTTCCCTCACGTAATCTCCTGTCCTCCCAAATTCTCCTTCTCGCTTATTCGCTCCTCACCGAATCGCCTCCAAGACTTCTCCCGAATATCCAACATCATCTGGAATTCTATGCCCCAGCACGTCCGGTTATTCACCACATTTGGATCCTTCAAAAGAAACCTGAAAACCCATCTCTTCAAAGAAGCTTACAGCCTGCAATGACCACACAGCCACCTCAAGACCATCGGAGCTACTGCAACCCTCGACCTACTGTCTCCTTCCCCACCATCCTGTAGAATGTAGGCCCGCAAGGGCAGGGTCCTCTCCCCTCTGTACCAGTCTGCCATTGTTAGTTTGTTTACTGTAAGTGATATTTGTATTTTGAGGTTACCCCTTCTCATGTACAGCACCACGGAATTAATGGTGCTATATAAATAAATAATAATGTCAGTAAGGGGTTAAAAGAAAATGAATGGAGGTGTGATAGGGCCTAAATTAAGATATTGACCATGACTACAGTTACCTTTTTTCTTGAAGGCATCACTCTTGGGAGATTTCTGCTGAGGCTTCAGTTTTGTTTTTATCTGTTTTTTACCTTTCCCTTCCATACTGAAAGTTCTATAAGAGAAAACAAAAAGGAGATGACAATAATATTTGCCCTTCATTGACAGATGCAATAACTCTAGGATGGTAACGAAGTCATGCGATAGGGCAGAGGTGTCAAACTGCATTCCTCGAGGGCCGCCAACAGGTCATGTTTTCAGGATTTCCTTGTATTGCACAGGTGATAATTTAATCACCTGCACAGAATGATTCCAGCACCTTGTGGAATGCTAAGGAAATCCTGAAAACATGACCTGTTGGCGGCCCTCGAGGAATGCAGTTTGACACCTCAGCGATAGGGCATGTTATAAACTGCGCATCTGATGTTTATTTTCCAACAAACATTTGTGCCCAAAAAGCATACAGTGCCTGTTAGGCCGGGTGCACACGATCCGGAAGTAGCAGCGCTTTGGACGGAGCGTATGTTTGCTGCTTCCAAAGAGCTGCCGTCTACTAAACGCAGGTGATTCCGCATGTGATCACTGAACCGTGATGGGTACATTCTATTCTAGCATCTCCATAAGAAAAATTGACATGCTGTGGTCTGGAAAGACACGCCGGGTGTCAGTCTCAGTGGACGCATAGTGGGCACAAAATTTCTGGATATCCCATCCACTATGCTGTAACATCTGACGCTGCAAAAGTATGCAGCGTCAAACCCGAAGCAACTCCGGATGATGTGCACAAACCCTTAGGTATATGAGATGACAAATCTGCTCCACGTGTTGCTGAAAATTCCTCAGCGAAAATTGACATGTGGTGCAGATTTTAAGATTGAGCACAATTCATTGTGAATCTCACCCTCTGCAATACAAAGAGCGACATCTGCAGCAAAACCAGTATGCAAAGCACAGACTACGCTGCAGATACGATGCTGAAAATTCTGTAGAAAATCTGCTAAGTGTAAACATACCCGAACACTACATCTCTGCCACAGCTGCTGCAGGGAAAAAATACATTCAGTGAAAGACTGGAAAGTGACGCTCCACCATAGAGGGGGCTTCCCATGTTATAAAGAGACAGCATATCACTATAGAACCAGTGGGCGTCTTGACCCCCAGCAATCCCGGGAGCAAACAGATACAGCATTTAAAGGGGTTGTGCAGTCCCTGGACAACCGCTTTATACATGAAGTAGTTTGCCCTTTACAGTACAGCTGCTATATACACATCTCATGAACAGCACTGTTAGGATATGATCACATGTTGCGTTTTTGTTTTTTTTTAAAGCTGCATTTTACAGTACCAGCAAAGTCAATGAGATTTCAGAACTCTCATGCACACACGTTAGTTTTATTTTCCTGGCGGATTTGGAAAGCTGCAACATGTCACTTTCAGCGTTTTTTCACACCCATAGAAAGCAATAAGTGCAAAAAACACAGGCATCAGGTTTTGCTGAGGGAAAAAAAAAAAAAAAAAAGGGGGGTCGAGTTCCAGCTCCTTAAAATAAATCATTTATTGATGCCATTAAAACCATACTGTACAAGGTGTACACGCTCCCTCTGGTATATGCCAATAGACAACAGGGACACGGCGACGCGTTTCGATCAAACGATCTTTGTCAAAGCCATACCATGATCTGATTGTTCACCTTTGATATAGGAAAAATCATCCAATCAGATCACATCTATTTGTCACATGACATATTGAAAGGTCCTGCAATAAAACCAATGCAAATATATAGACAATACATAAAAATTCATCTCATAGATAACAATAATGCAGCATTACTTCATTGCGCTTATTTAGTCCTGCCGGGAATCGAGTGTGTAAATGAAAAATCCAAAATGCTTCTCTCGTAAGGAGACACCGTCTGATGTCTCCACCGCGAGATGATGCATTAACATGTTCTATTCCCTGGACTTGGAAGTGTGTTGTGCTGCGTGCATGGTGCGTGATAAAGTGCCTGGACGCCGCTGATACATTTCTATTCATATTGTGAGTGTTATTTATGTCATATAAATGTTCCCTGATTCGTGTTTTTAACTTTCTGGATGTGCATCCCACATACGATAGGTCACATTTTTTGCAGTCAATTTTGTACACTATATTGGTGGAATTACAATTAATGTACTGCTTGATGTCAAATTTTATTGTTCCATCCGCATTGTGAAAAATTCTTGAGACAACGGCATGCTTGCAAGTCATGCAATTATTTGTTCCACATCTAAAAAAACCTAAATAATTAAAGGGCCACTGTCACCCCCCCTCCAGCCGTTATAAACTAAAAGAACCACCTTGTGCAGCAGTAATGCTGCATTCTAACAAGGTGGCTCTTTTAGTTTTAGGTTCAAGTATACCCCAAATAAAGCGTTTTTATACTTAGCCACAATTCCTGTCCCTAGCCAGGGAGGCGGGTCCTCACTCCCCAGCTTGGCCAGCTCCTCTGCCGTCACTCCAATCTTCCTGCGCCGCCCCCTCAGCGCTGTTATCGTTTCAAAACCGGCGCCTGCGCTGTGTACTGGTGTCCTGCGCAGACGCAGTAAGCTCTGGCCATCTGATGTCCCAGCCAGGCTTGCACACTGCGCCTGCGCGGGCATTGCGGCCGCCGGCCAGCCACCTTTGGAATCCCCGGAAAACGTCTTCTTATCAGTATATATTTGTTTCACCTATACAGAATATTCCGTGTAATGGCTGATACCAGAGAACAAAAGACATCCACAGAACACCAGGATGGATCTGCTGCACAGCAAATAGCTGTAGGACCTGCGATGACGTCACTGCCATGTGATTAGGGCAATCACATGGCAGTGACATCATCACAGGTCCTACAGCTATTTGCTGTGCAGCAGATCCATCCTAGTGTTCTGTGGATGTCTTTTGTTCTCTGGTATCAGCCATTACACGGAATATTCTGTATAGGTGGAACCTTTGGAATTCCCGCCCCGCACTGTGCATAATGCATAACACAGTGCGGGGCGGGGATTCCAAAGGTGGGTGGCCGCAATGCCCGCGCAGGCGCAGTGTGCAAGCCTGGCTGGGACATCAGACGGCCAGAGCTTACTGCGTCTGCGCAGGACACCAGTACACAGCGCAGGCGCCGGTTTTGAAACGATAACAGCGCTGAGGGGGCGGCGCCGAAAACGCAGGAAGATGTGAGTGACGGCAGAGGAGTGAGGACCCGCCTCCCTGGCTAGAGACAGGAATTGTGGCTAAGTATAAAAACGCTTTATTTGGGGTATACTTGAACCTAAAACTAAAAGAGCCACCTTGTTAGAATGCAGCATTACTGCTGCACAAGATGGCTCTTTTAGTTTATAACGGCTGGAGGGGGGGTGACAGTGGCCCTTTAAGCCAGGTTCTTGTACATTTTCCTTTATCAGTGCAAAACATACTGGGGGCTATTTTGTTTCCAATTGTTGGTGCTCTTCTCGACACCACATTTATGCCTGAATTCAGTATATTACAGAGTTGTTGGTCCTCTGTCGAGAGATAGATTGCGGAAAGCTGCACAGGTGTTTTCTGATCAGCAGGATGGTAATATGGGGATATCTACCCTTAATGAAAACCGGAATAAATTAGAAACACTTATGATGCAAGAAAATAAGGTGTGGTGGGATCAAACCACACTAAACAACTATGTGACCAAAAACATGATCCCAAGAGGGCTGCGAATCAAAAAACTGCCTATAACTGTATACTCTGCTGAATTTGAGGAGGAATGGAATTCTGTTCTCAGTAATTGCTCACAAAATCTGATGAAGCTCATTATCAAACATGAGGAAAATAAATTAAAAACAATACAGCAGGAACTAGATGAAGTCAATTCCTTGCTGAATGAGCAGGAATCGTGTGCACAATTTGATACATTAATCGCACAAATAAATCAGAAAGTTACAGCACTGGAAGAACAGATTATGGATCGGAAAAAGAAAAAGTTCATTAGAGATTCCAACGATTATTCTACAAACAAAGTATATGACTGGGGTAGCTGGGTAAACATTAATAGAACACCCAGGTCTATACTAAAACAGAGCCAGACTCTCCAAAAACTAATTTTTTTTTTTTTTTTAAAAAGGCAAATAAGTTGCATGTGTATTTCACCTCATCAGACCCGGATTCGTCGGATAACCAGCTCACTGCCTCTGATGTTTCCCTTAATGAAAATGGGGCATGTGCCCCACACAGTGATTACCGCCTGACAAAAAACTTAAAAGGCGGGGGGGAATGACGACGCGCAACAAGAAGTTTCACAGCAAATGAATGAATACACTGATGTGCTAAACCTTTCTTCCAGAACTTTGTCCTCAGATCAAGTCCAAGTTTTATCGTTGGGCCTGAATTTTGTTCCTGATCAGGACTTTGATTTATTTACAACTATAATGGACACCAACAAATTTATACGAAATTTAACTATCAAAAAACATTTCCTTCATGAGAATAATCAGGATGAGGACAACAACCAAGAAGAATCTATTACAGGGGAGAGATTGGACAATGAATTTTCCCAAATGGACTTCAAGGAACAAGTAGCGCTGGTTGCACTATAGGATCTAGGCTCTGTCACACTGCCAGATCATGAACGGACTAATTTTTCCCAGAGTTTTGTCACTAAGAACCCATATTTTTATCCCATCCAGTCCAGGTTAGAGTGTATGGACCGTTTTCAAGAAAGTGTGGAAAGGGAATTAAGACAGCTCTATAATGATGTGAAATTAAATAAATAAAAAAAAAAAAAAAGTCAGAAATTTGTCTATACAACATCAGAGGGCAATAAATGAACTCAAAGAAATGTCAGATCTAAGGCTACTTTCACACTAGCGTTAACTGCATTCCGTCACAATGCGTCGTTTTGCCGAAAAAACGCATCCTGCAAAAGCGTTTGCAGGATGCGTTTTTTCACCATTGGTTAACATTAAGCGACACATTGTGACGGATTGCCACACGTCGCACCCGTCGTGCGATGGATGCGTCGTGCAGTGGCAGACCGTCGGGAGCAAAAAACGTTGCTTGCAACATTTTTTGCTCCGTCGTAAACGTCTTTTCCGACCGCGCATGCGCGGCCGGAACTCCGCCCCCACCTCCCCGCACCTCACAATGGGGCAGCGGATGCGCTGGAAAAATGCATCCGCTGCCCCCGTTGTGCGGCGGAGACAACGCTAGCGTCGGGAACGTCGGCCCGACGCACAGCGACGGGCCGAGCCCGACGCTAGAGTGAAAGTAGCCTAACAATTAAAATGTCGGACAAAGGGGGTGTTGTAGTGGTACTAAATACAGTAGATTCTCATGAAAAATTTTTAGAACTATTATCTGATCAGAGGACATATAAAAAAATTAAAGCAAAATCCCTCTCAAGAAATTATAAAGGAAAGAGACCTGATCATAAGGGAGGGGCAAAATCTCTGGAATACTACGTCTGCCTGCAGCGGAGTTCCGAGCACCTGCGGGGAATACTGGTGAGTTGGCTTATGTTTCGTTTTTGTTATCAGGTTTTGCTGCATTTTTGGTGCAAAAACCTTAGGAAGTTGCTTCATTATTGGGGCACTAAAACTTTACCAGTATGCACAAGAGACAATAAAAATGCAGCTTCTTCACTGCCAATAGATCAGGTTTGAACACAGCCTTATAGCTCTCCAGTGACACGGCTATGCCATAGGAGCACTGCAATCAGTGGCCACTATTGGGCTGCTGCGCGCTCATGTTTTCCCAACACTCATCTAAGGGAAAGGAGAGCTCCGCAGCCCAGTATCGGCCACCGAGTCACTGCTATCGGCTCCCCCAATACATATATGAAATGACCATCGGATTGTGCGGACGTCAGTGGGCTTGGCAGACTCATCTAGTGTGCAGGAGCCCTATACAGCGATGCATTGCCAGCTATGTACTGAGCAGGGAACTGCAGCGAGGACCCAGCCATGTGAATAGGCCCTGCAGAGCGCGGTGGCGAGGAGCGCCGTGCAGGGAAAGAGGGGGAGAAGGCGACAACCAAGCTATGTAACAGGGGCGCACGCACACACACCCCACCCTGCACATACAGGGGCGCACACACACACCCCCCACCCTGCACATACAGGGGCGGGGGCGCGCGCGCACACACACACCCCACCCTGCACATACAGGGGCACACACACACACACCCCACCCTGCACATACAGGGGCACACACACACACCCCACCCTGCACATACAGGGGCGCGCACACACACACACACACACCCCACCCTGCACATACAGGGGCACACACACACACCCCACCCCGCACATACAGGGGTACACACACACCCCACCCCGCACATACAGGGGCGCACACACACAAACCCCACACATACAGGGGCACACACACACACACACACCCCACCCTGCACATACAGAGGCACACACACACACACACACACACCCCACCCTGCACATACAGAGGCGCACACACACACACACACACACACACCCTGCACATACAGGGGCGCACACACACACACACACCCCACCCTGCACATACAGGGGCACACACACACACACACCCCACCCTGCACATACAGGGGCGCACACACACACCCCACCCTGCACATACAGGGACACACACACACACACACACACACCCCACCCTGCACATACAGGGACACACACACACACACACACACACACACACCCCACCCTGCACATACAGGGGCACACACACACACACACACACCCCACCCTGCACATACAGGGGCACACACACACACACACACACACACACACCCCACCCTGCACATACAGGGGCGCACACACACACACACACCACCCTGCACATACAGGGGCACACACACACACACACACACACACACCACCCTGCACATACAGGGGCACACACACACACACACCACCCTGCACATACAGGGGCACACACACACACACACACACACCACCCTGCACATACAGGGGCACACACACACACACACACACCACCCTGCACATACAGGGGCACACACACACACCACCCTGCACATACAGGGGCACACACACACACACACACCCCACCCTGCACATACAGGGGCGCACACACACACACCCCACCCTGCACATACAGGGGCGCACACACACACACCCCACCCTGCACATACAGGGGCACACACACCCCACCCTGCACATACAGGGGCGCACACACCCCACCCCGCACATACAGGGGCGCACCCCCCACCCCGCACATACAGGGGCGCACCCCCCACCCCGCACATACAGGGGCGCACCCCCCACCCCGCACATACAGGGGCGCACCCCCCACCCCGCACATACAGGGGCGCACACCCCCCACCCCGCACATACAGGGGCGCACCCCCCACCCCGCACATACAGGGGCGCACACACCCCACCCCGCACATACAGGGGCGCACCCCCCACCCCGCACATACAGGGGCGCACACACCCCACCCCGCACATACAGGGGCGCACACACCCCACCCCGCACATACAGGGGCGCACACACCCCACCCCGCACATACAGGGGCGCACCCCCCACCCCGCACATACAGGGGCGCACCCCCCACCCCGCACATACAGGGACACACACCCCACCCTGCATTGCCCCCATGGTCCACATTTCCCATAATAATGACAATGACCAGAGCGTACACTAGAAAGCTCCTTCCTTCCTTCCTATCTGGCAGTGCTCCCCAGCATGGCGGGTGTGTGCACAGCTCTCCTCTATGCGCACTGCCATGGCTGTAAGCATGTCTATGGGAGCACATACAGGCTCGGCATGTGCACAGCGAGCCTAGCGGCCACTATAGGGTTTCCCCCGGTTCTATCACTCACCGGTCACAGACGTCGCTCCCCGTTCTTATACAAACTCTTCACGTACCAAACTATACCCACGTGTGGCCGAGACGCCAATTAACCACACAGCGCATGCGTGAGGTCCGCGGCTTACGTCGACGTAAAAGGTCATCAAGAGAGACTGCGCACTGTGTTAACGTTGAAATAAAGCTTGTTGAAACCAGATGAACGCCGCGCAGCCATGTTGTTTGTGGGTTAGGTGCGATGCTCTCGCAATGCATGATGGGTATATGCACGAACGGTAAATGACGAGCGATGTTAGCTTCCACTTATGTTACTTGTTTTAGTGTTGCTTTTCGTTAAACTTTAATTCCTTTTTTATGTAAAAACAATTATATATTTTTTAATACAATTCCTAGTTGTGCTAAATTCTTTATAGTACAACAAGAGATGTGGGGCTGAGAGGCGTGTACTTACCAGGGCTGCCAGCAGGTGGCAGTGTATCATGTCTGTGCAAAAAATCAATTTATCACATTTTCAGCTAGTTCTCAAGCTTTTAGGCCATGTTCACACGTTGCGGATTTTGCTGCGGATCCGCAGCAGTTTTCCCTAAGTTTACAGTACCATGTAAACCTATGGGGAAAAAAAACCGCTGTGCACATGCTGCGGAAAAATCCGCGCGGAAACGCAGCGGATTATTTTCCACAGCATGTCAATTCTTTGTGCGGATTCCGCAGCGGTTTTACACCTGCTCCAATAGGAAACTGCAGATGTAAAACCGCAGTGGAATCCGTAGAAGAAACCGCGAGAAAATCCGCAGTGGAAACCGCAGTGGTTTTGCACTGCGGATTTTCCAAAACCGCTGCGGAAAAATCCGCAGCAGAATCCGCAACGTGGGCACATACCCTTAGGCTATGTGCACACGTTGCGGATTAGCCTCTGGAATTTTTTGTGCGGATTCTGCATCTCTTGGCAGAAAACGCAGGTGCAGATTTGATGCTTTTTTTATGCAGGTTTGCTGCAGATTTTGTGCGTTTTTACCCCTGCAGATTTCTATAATGGAATCGGTACAAAAGCGCTGCAGATCCGCTCAAAAGAAGTGACATGCTACTTCTTTTAATCCGCAGCATTTCCGCATGGAATTTTCCGCACCATTAGCACAGCATTTTTTTTTTTCATTGATTTACATTGTACTGTAAATCACTTGCGGATCTGCAGCGTTTCTGCACTTAAAAAAACGCTGTGGATCCACAGGAAATCCTAACTTAGGGCACTCAGGGCTGATTTTAGAAAACGTGGGCCCTGGGCAAAAGTTGAAAGTTGGACCCCAAATGCTCACATATTGGACCATCACACAAAAACATTTCTGTTGTATTTACATGGGCTGAGTTCAGGCCGCTAAACGTGCGTGATCGACAATATTGAAGTCGTTCGGCGCTTGTTTCCCGGCCTTTATACTGCGGCTGAGGAAGAAAGAATGATGGGGACAGATAGTCCTCGATACAGCATAATGCAGGTCCCATATAGTATAATGCACTCCCCATGGTATACAGTATAATGCAGGTCCCATATAGTATAATGCACTCCCCATAGTCCTTTATAGAGTATACTGCAGCCCCCTCAAGAGTATAATGTAGTCACCGCATAGAGTATAATGCAGCCCCCTCAGAGTATAATGAAGCCCCCCTCAGTGTATAATGCAGCCCCCTCAGAGAATAATGCAGCCCCCCTCAGTGTAAAATGCAGCCTCCTTAGGGTATAATGCAGCCCCCTCAGAGTATAATGTTGCCCCCACTCAGAGTATAATTTAGCCCCCCTGAATATAATGCAGACCCCCTCAGAGTATAATGCAGCCCTCACTCAGAGTACAATGCAGCCCCACATACACAGTATATCATAGTCCCCTCATAGAATTAGAAGGTCAAAAGATACGTTGTCTAGTTGACACAGGGTTAGAGTGCACTATCATGCCCTTGGAGTTCTTCCAAAGGCATTTTGGGCACATGATGGAGCCGGAAGATCGAAGCGTCATCAGACTGACGGCTGCCAATAAATGTGAGATGGACGTACAGGGAATAGTCTGGATGCGAGTACGGCTGTTCGAGCAGGACCTTGGCAAGAAGGGGATCGTGCTCGTAGACCATCCATCCCGGAGAGGATTAGATATGACCCTGGGCATGAACGTGCTCAGGGATCTGGACCGCCACCTCTATGCCAAAGAAGGGCCTAAATATTAGCAATGGGCACCACACACCGGCCGACTCATAAAATTCTGCAGCAGATGGTGAGGAGCTGCAGCCTGCAAAAGAGCCCCATGAGCGACCAGATTGTCGGAGGGATGAGTGTGCCGCCTAAGACCTCAGTAAAAATCCCACCACGGCAGGAGCAGATGTTGATGTTGCCGGTGGGAGCAGGATGCCGTATGAGTGGACTGGAGGTTCTGATTGAGCCCGTCGCTCAGGAGGGGATGATGAACAGACCACTGGTAGCCAGGGCCCTCATCACTGTGAAGAACGGGTGCGTGCCCGTACGTTATATCAATGTTCTGGACAGCGATTTCACTTCCTGAATGAACCTTGCTGGCCGAAGTCTATGTGTACAGCGATTTGACTTCCTGGAGGAGCCCTGCTGGTCGAAGTCTATGTGTCCAATGGGAAAGTATTGCCTAGAAGATAGGTGGTTGGCCTGGACTTATGCCATAGATGTCAAGCAAAGACAGGCTCCAACCATGGAGTGGAATCGGCTGGCAATCATGGATTTGATGAGGGTGGACAGTCAGACCTTGACCTGAGGACAACAAAAGCTTCTCGATTAAACTTTGTGGGAAATTCAGGAGGCGTTCACAAGGCATGGTGAGGACTTCTGGTGTGCTACCGCTATTGAACATGAAATCCCTACCGGCGATGCCGCCCTAATCCGAGAGAGGTACCGGCAAATCCCGCCGAACATGTACCAAGAGGCGAAAGAGGTGTCCAAGAGGTGTCCAGCATGTTGGAGAATCAGGTAATTCAAGAGAGTCAGAGTCCTTGGGCTGCTCCAGTGGTCTTGGTGCGGAAGAAGGACGTGTCTCTCCGGTTCTGTGTGGATTACCGAAAGCTGAATGCCCAGACCATCTGCGATGCCTATCCTCTTCCACAAATAGAATCGTTATCTGCTCTTAGGCTACTTTCACACATCAGGTTTTCGCTGTCAGGCTAAATCCGGCTAAATTTCAAAAAAACAGATCAGGCGAATGTTGCTGCCGGATCCGTTTTTTTTCCCATAGACTTGTATTAGTGCTGGATTGCGCCGGATGATGTTGCGTTTCGTCCGGTTTTCGCCGGATCCGGCAAATCTGCCGTTTCCGGTTTCTGGAAAAAATGTCCATAGCAATGTTTTTTGTCTCCGGCGAAAAAGCCGGAAACACCGGATCTGGCGCTTCCAGCTGTTTGCTAGAATGGAAGCCTATGGGAGCCGGAAGGTGCCGGATCCGGAAAATGACGGATTCCGGCACCAGAATCTGTTTTTTTAAACAGCATGCTCCAAATTTTTTTTTATCCAATAATCTAGATATGCTAGCCGGATCTGTCAAAAAAATGGATCCGTCGCATGAGTTTTTCACAATCTGCGCCGGATCCGGTTTTTCCAACATTCGCCAGATTGTGCCTGATGCAAAAAAACGGATGTGTGAAAGTAGCCTTAGTCATGCAAAATTCTTCTCAACTCTTGATCTGGTCAGCGGATACTGGCAGGTACCGTTGGCTGAGAAAGACAAGGCCGAAGACTGTTTTCATCCTACCCATGGGACTCTACGAGTTCAACAGGATTCCGTTCAGCTTGTCCAATGCCCCAGGAACATTCCAGAGGTTGATGGACCATTGGGTGATCTCAACTTTGAATCGGTGTTGATATACCTGGACGATGTGGTGTTATTTGGAGCCTCCTTTGAAGCTTTGAAGATCATTTGCGGAAGCTGCGACAAGTCCTGAGGGAGCTACGAGATCAAGGGCTCAAGATCAAACCCAGGAAGTGTCAACTGTTTCAACAGCGGATAGAATACCTGGGATATGTGATTACTCCAGATGGAGTGCAGCCGGCTACCAGCAAGGTGGATGCCGTCCGAAACTTGCCTTGGCCGAATACCCTTTGGGAAGTGCGTGCTTTTCTAGGTCTGACCAGATACTATTGGAAGTTTATACCCAAGTTCGCCCATTTGGCTGGCTCACTAAATGAACTACTGAGGGGCATGAATTGAGGTAGATGGCACACCTTTCCAATATGGCATCTGATTCTGATCGGGAAGAGAGAACGGCAATGCTGATGCCCTTTCTCTGGTTCTGGTAGTGTCGCCAATTCAGTATGTTGACGAGGAGCTGGAGGACACTAAAACCTCGAATCTCAGTTGATTACCTGCATTCTGAAACCTGGCTCATGCAAGTGGGGTGGCTTCTGGGATGCCGATGGTGTTGGGGAAGACCTTGGCTGACTGGGGAAAATTTCAGAATCATTGTCTGTATCTACGGAGAGTCAAAGAGTAGGTTCGGACTAATGTCTGGCCAAGGGCAGATGAACAGGCCCATCTGGCTCCAGAGGGTCAGAAGCTATTGAGACAGTGGGATAAGCTGAGTGTTGCTCAAAGGCTGCCATGTTGAGCTGCTTACTTACCATCAGAATTGCAATACCGGCAGCAGATAGTTATTTCATTGTCATTGGGGCCGGCGGCTACTCGGGAAGCCCATGAGAGGGGTGCCCATTTTGGAAGCGACAAGACATACAAATTGCTAGAGTGCCTGGTGTATTGCCCTGACTTGAAAGTCATGGTGACTGAGGCATGTTTCAAGTGTCGGCCTTGTGGTCTGTGTAAGAACCCTGAACAACGGGCTCCAGTTCAGACCATTCAAAAGTCTGCACCCATAGAGATCCTGACAGGGGTGTAACTACTGAGGTCGCAGTGGTCACAGCTGTGACGGGGCCCAGAGTGCTTAGGGGCCCACCCAGTCCAGCAAAGAAGCAACCGGAACCGCGTCATTTCTGGTCCTGTGCATTGTTGGGGAGAATTGGGTGCACTCGACAGCTTCAGAATGTGCAGTGCACATGCTCCAGAGCCGACCAATACACCCAATCATTGGTGGGCATACCGCCGATGCAGTGGGGCCACGAGCACGAGGGGGCCCAGGAAAAGCTGATGGCGACGGTGCATAATCTATCACAGAGCCGGCGGCAGGATCATCGCTAAAAGGAGAGGCTGGTCCGCCTTGCTGCACACTACACAGGATTATGCTGAGGGGCCTTGTCCTCACCCGTTAGATGAGACCGGACAGCAGCATCAGCACTATGTGGGGACGCTGCTGGGGGAGGGAGCGTCACACTGAGCCTCACAGCCTGTGATTCCCTCTACTGCTGACCCCTACCTGTGCTGTAAAGGTCGGCCAGGGCAGTAGTCGTGGTTGAGCTTTTCGGGTGTCTAATACCCTGGCCTCCCTCTACAGGAAAAAAGTGTTCCTTATATTGCATCTTGTGCTCAGTACGCACTGTGCTGTCAGTGCCCCCTTTGCTGCGCTGGCAAATGGCTGCTTCCAGTTCCCAATAAATAGAGACACAGCACTAGCAATAAAAAGAGACTCTCAACTGAACAAATTTATTTACTTCAGGACACAGCACATCCAAGTAGATTCCAGCATTTCCATAACAGTTGATGCAGCATATCATTTCATCTTTCCATTCTCTGTTTCCTGCGTCACTAAGTGTTTCCGCTGGTCGGGGCATCTCAGACGGCCCCTCAGTGTCGTCCCTGTAAAGCATCACTATGGTGAAGCAACCATCTGCCCGTTTTGCCCCGGACATCAGAGAAGCTATTTGTTAAATATGCTTAATTTGCACATTTATTTAATCAAGACTATTCACGACATTCTCATAAAAAAGGTAGTGGTTTATTGAATTGTCCACAGAAAAACCACATAGCAGTGAAACATAAAAATCGATGAAATAGTTACGAACAGATTGTCCATGTGTAGATATCAGCACTTGATACTCATCTTTCCCGAAGTTTGAATGGTAAAAGTCGTCTGTCTGTGTGAAGTCTGAAGGTTATCATGGCTGCCAGCTAACAGCTGTTGCTTCCTTCTTGTGTGACTTGTTAGATGTCCATGGAGAATGATGGTAAAGGCAGGAGGTGACAGTCCCACGTGACAAAAGGGCCCCCACACCCTCCTAAGAGACGTTTATATATGTTTTCTACAGATCACGTGTTCTCTGTATATGGTGTTGACTACACACACAGAAATAGCCCTTTTGTAATGTCAGCAAGAAGCAATGTGCTCTGTACTAAATTGAGATCCAATTAATTAATATTTAACAGCCCCCTACATTCTAGCATCTGCCACTACCAGGAGCCAATACATTCTAGCATCTGCCCCTACCAGAAGCCAATACATTCTAGCATCTGCCCCTACCAGGAGCCAATATATTCTAGCATCTGCCCCTACCAGTAGCTCCTACATTCTAGCATCTGCCCCTACCAGGAGCCCCTACACTCTAGCATCTGCTCCTACCAGGAGCCAATACATTCTAGCATCTGCCCCTACATTCTAGCATCTGCCCCCTACCAGGAGCCCCTACATTCTAGCATCTGCCCCTACCAGGAGCCAATACATTATAGAATCTGCTCCCTACCAGGAGCCAATACATTCTAGCATCTGCCCCCTACCAGGAGCCCCTACATTCTAGCATCTGCCCCTACCAGGAGCCAATACATTCTAGCATCTGCCCCTACCAACAGCCCATACATTCTAGCATCTGTCCCTACCAGAAGCCAATACATTCTAGCATCTGCCCCTACCAGGAGCCAATATATTCTAGCATCTGCCCCTACCAGGAGCCAATATATTCTAGCATCTGCCCCTACCAGTAGCTCCTACATTCTAGCATCTGCCCCTACCAGGAGCCCCTACACTCTAGCATCTGCTCCTTCCAGGAGCCAATACATTCCAGCATCTGCCCCTACCAGCAGCCCCTACATTCTAGCATCTGCCCCCTACCAGGAGCCAATACATTCTAGCATCTGCTCCCTACCAGGAGCCCCTACATTCTAGCATCTGCCCCCTACCAGGAGCCAATACATTCTAGCATCTGCCCCTACCAGCAGCCCATACATTCTAGCATCTGCCCCTACCAGGAGCCAATACATTCTAGCATCTGCCCCTACCAGGAGCCAATACATTCTAGCATCTGCCCCCTACCAGGAGCACCTACATTCTAGCATCTGTCCCTACCAGGAGCCCAGTCATTCTAGCATCTGCCCCTACCAGGAGCCAATACATTCTAGCATCTGTCCCTACCAGGAGCCCATACATTCTAGCATATGCCCCCTACCAGGAGCCAATACATTCTAGCATCTGCCCCTACCAGGAGCCCCCACATTCTGGAATCTGCCCCCTACCAGGAGCCAATATATTCTAGTATCTGTCCCTACCAGGAGCCCATACATTCTACCATCTTCCCCCTACCAGGAGCCCATACATTCTAGCATCTGCCCCCTACCAGGAGCCAATACATTCTAGCATCTGTCCCTACCAGGAGCCCATACATTCTAGCATCTGTCCCTACCAGGAGCCCCTACATTCTAGCATCTGCCCCCTACCAGGAGCCAATACATTTTAGCATCTGCTCCTACCAGAAGCCAATACATTCTAGCATCTGTGCCTACCAGGAGCCCCTACATTCTAGCATCTGTCCCTACCAGGAGCCAATACATTCTAGCATCTGTCCCTACCAGGAGCCAATACATTCTAGCATCTGTCCCTACCAGGAGCCAATACATTCTAGCATCTGTCCCTACCAGGAGCCCCTACATTCTAGCATCTGCTCCTACCAGGAGCCCCTACATTCTAGCATCTGCCCCCTACCAGGAGCCCCTACATTCTGGTATCTGCCCCTACCAGGAGCCCCTAATACATTCTAGCATCTGTCCCTACCAGGAGCCAATACATTCTAGCATCTGTCCCTACCAGGAGCTCATACATTCTAGCATCTGCTCCTACCAGGAGCCCATACATTCTAGCATCTGTCCCTACCCGGAGCCCCTACATTCTAAAATCTGCCCCCTACCAGAAGCCCCTGCATTCTAGCATCTGCCCCCTACCAGGAGCCCCTACATTCTAGCATCTGCCCCCTACCAGGAGCCCCTACTTTCTAGCATCTCCCCTTACCAGGAGCCAATACATTCTAGCATCTGCCCCTACCAGGAGCCAATACTTGCATCTGCCCCTACCAGGAGCCAATACATTCTAGCATCTGCCCCTACCAGGAGCCAATACATTCTAGCATCTGCTCCCTAACAGGAGCCCCTACATTCTAGCATCTGTCCCTACCAGGAGCCAATACATTCTAGCATCTGTCCCCTACCAGGAGACCCTACATTCTAGCATCTGTCCCCTACCAGGAGCCCCTATATTCTAGCATCTGCCCCTACCAGGAGCCAATACATTCTAGCATCTGCCCCTACCAGGAGCCAATACATTCTAGCATCTGTCCCTACCAGGAGCCAATACATTCTAGCATCTGCCCCCTTCCAGGAGCCCCTACATTCTAGCATCTGCCCCTACCAGGAGCCAATACATTCTAGCATCTGCCCCTACATTCTAGCATCTGTCCATACCAGGAGCCAATACATTCTAGCATCTGCCCCTACCAGGAGCCAATACATTCTAGCATCTGCCCATACCAGGAGCCCCTACATTCTAGCATCTACACATACCAGGAGCCAATACATTCTAGCATCTGCCCCCTACCAGGAGCCCCTACATTCTAGCATCTGCCCCTACCAGGAGCCAAAACATTCTAGCATCTGTCCCTACAGGAGCCAATACATTCTAGCATCTGTCCCTACCAGGGGCCCATACATTCTAGCATCTGCTCATACCAGGAGCCCCTACATTCTAGCATCTGCCCCCTACCAGGAACCCCTACATTCTAGCATCTGCTCCTACCAGGAGCCAATACAATCTAGCATCTGCCCCCTACTAGGAGCCCCTACATTCTAGCATCTGCCCCTACCAGGAGCCAATACATTCTAGCATCTGTCCCTACCAGAAGCCCATACATTCTAGCATCGGCCCCCTACCATGAGCCCCTACATTCTAGCATCTGCCCCTACCAGGAGCCAATATATTCTAGCATCTGTCCCTACCAGGAGCCCATGCATTCTAGCATCGGCCCCCTACCAGGAGCCCCTGCATTATAGCATCTCCCCCTACCAGGAGCTTCTACATTCTAGCATCTGCCTCTACCAGGAGCCAATACATTCTAGCATCTGTCCCTACCAGGAGCCCCTACATTCTAGCATCTGCCACTACCAGGAGCCAATACATTCTAGTATCTGCCCCTACCAGGAGCCCCGACATTCTAGCATCTGTCCCTACCAGGAGCCCCTACATTCTAGCATCTGCCCCCTACCAGGAGCCCCTACATTCTAGCATCTGCCCCTACCAGGAGCCAATACATTCTAGCATCTGTCCCTACCAGGAGCCCCTACATTCTAGCATCTGCTCCTACCAGGAGCCCCTACATTCTAGCATCTGCTCCTACCAGGAGCCCCTACATTCAAGCATCTGTCCCTACCAGGAGCCAATACATTCTAGCATCTGCCCCTACAAGTAGCGACTACATTCTAGCATCTGCCCCCTACCAGGAGCCCCTACATTCTAGCATCTGCTCCTACCAGGAGCCAATACATTCTAGCATCTGCCCCCTACCAGAAGCCCCTACATTGTAGCATCTGCCCCTCCCGGGAGCCAATACATTCTAGCATCTGTCCCTACCAGGAGCCAATACATTCTAGCATCTGCCCCTACAAGTAGCGACTACATTGTAGCATCTGCCCCTACCAGGAGCCCCTACATTGTAGCATCTGCCCCTACCAGGAGCCAATACATTCTAGCATCTGCCCCCTACCAGGAGCCAATACATTCTAGCATCTGCCCCTACCAGGAGCCCCTACATTCTAGCATCTGTCCCTACCAGGATCCCCTACATTCTAGCATCTGCCCCCTACCAGGAGTCCCTACATTCTAGCATCTGCCCCTACCAGGAGCCCCTACATTCTAGCATCTGCCCCTACCAGGAGCCAATACATTCTAGCATCTGCCCTGAACAGGAGCCTCTACATTGTAGCATCTGCCCCTACCAGGAGCCAATACATTCTAGCATCTGCCCCCTACCAGGAGCCAATACATTCTAGCATCTGCCCCCTACCAGGAGCCCCTACATTCTAGCATCTACTCCCTACCAGGAGCCCCTACATTCTAGCATCTGCCCCTACCAGAAGCCCCATACATTCTAGCATCTGCCCCTACCAGGAGCCAATACATTCTAGCATCTGTCCCTACCAGGAGCCAATACATTCTAGCATCTGCCCCCTACCAGGAGCCCCTACATTCCACCATCTGTCACTACCAGGAGCCCCTACATTCTAGCATCTGCCCCTACCAGGAGCCAATACATTCTAGCATCTGCCCCTACCAGAAGCCCCTACATTCTAGCATCTGCCCCTACCAGGAACCAATACATTCTAGCATCTGCCCCCTACCAGGAGCCCCTACATTCTAGCATCTGCCCCTACCAGGAGCCAATACATTCTAGCATCTGCCCCTACCAGGAGCCCCTACATTCTAGCATCTGCCCCCTACCAGTAGTCCCTACATTCTAGCATCTGCCCCTAACAGGAGCCCCTACATTCTAGCATCTTCCCCTACCAGGAGCCAATACATTCTAGCTTTTGCCCCTACCAGGAGCCCCTACATTCTAGCATCTGCCCCCTACCATGAGCCCCTACGTTGTAGCATCTGCCCCTACCAGGAGCCAATACATTCTAGCATCTGCCCCCTACCAGGAGCCAATACATTCTAGCATCTGCCCCCTACCAGGAGCCCCTACATTCTAGCATCTACTCCCTACCAGAAGCCCATACATTCTAGCATCTGCCCCTACCAAGAGCCCCTACATTCTAGCATCTGCCCCTACCCGGAGCCCCTACATTCTAGCATCTTCCCCTACCAGGAGCCAATATATTGTAGCATCTGCTCCCTACCAGGAGCCCCTACATTCTAGCATCTGTCCCTACCAGGAGCCCCTACATTCTAGCATCTGCTCCTACCAGGAGCCAATACATTCTAGCATCTGCCCCTACCAGGAGCCCCTACATTCTACCATCTGCCCCCTACCAGGAGCCCCTACATTCTACCATCTGCCCCTACCAGGAGCCCCTACATTCTAGCATCTGCCCCTATCAGGAGCCCCTACATTAAAGCATCTGCTCCTACAAGGAGCCCCTACATTCTAGCATCTGCCCCTACCAGGAGCCAATACATTATAGCATCTGCCCCGACCAGGAGCCCCTACGTTCTAGCATCTTCCCCTACCAGGAGCCAATACATTCTAGCATATGCCCCTACCAGTAGCCCCTACATTCTAGCATCTGCCCCCTACCAGGAGCCAATATATTGTAGCATCTGCTCCCTACCAGGAGCCCCTACATTCTAGCATCTGCCCCTACCAGGAGCCAATACATTCTAGCATCTTCCCCTACCAGGAGCCAATATATTGTAGCATCTGCTCCCTACCAGGAGCCCCTACATTCTAGCATCTGTCCCTACCAGGAGCCCCTACATTCAAGCATCTGCCCCTACCAGGAGCCCCTACATTCTAGCATCTGCCCCCTACCAGGAGCCCCTACATTCTAGCATCTGCTCCCCTACTAGGAGCCAATACATTCTAGCATCTGTCCTTACCAGGAGCCCATACATTCTAGCATCTGCCCCTACCAGGAGCCCCTACATTCTAGCATCTGCTCCTACCAGGAGCCAATACATTCTAGCATCTGCCCCCTACCAGGAGCCCCTACATTCTAGCACCTGCCCCCTACCAGGAGCCCATACATTCTAGCATCTGCCCCTACCAGGAGCCCCTACATTCTAGCATCTGCCCCTACCAGGAGCCCCTACATTCTACCATCTGCTCCCTACCACGAGCCAATACATTCTAGCATCTGTCCCTACCAGGAGCCCCTACATTCTAGCATCTGCCCCTACCAGGAGCCCCTACATTCTAGCATCTGCTCCTACCAGGAGCCAATACATTCTAGCATCTGCCCCCTACCAGGAGCCCCTACTTTCTAGCATCTGCCCCTACCAGGAGCCCCTACATTCAAGCATCTGCCCCCACCAGGAGCCAATACATTCTAGCATCTGCCCCTACCAGGAGCCAATACATTGTAGCATCTGCCCCTACCAGGAGCCAATACATTCTAGCATCTGCCCCCTACCAGGAGCCAATACATTCTAGCATCTGCCCCTACCAGGAGCCCCTACATTCTAGCATCTGCCCCTACCAGGAGCCCCTGCATTCTAGCATCTGCTCCTACCAGGAGCCAATACATTCTAGCATCTGCCCCGACCAGGAGCCCCTACGTTCTAGCATCTTCCCCTACCAGGAGCCAATACATTCTAGCATCTGCCCCTACCAGGAGCCCCTACATTCTAGCATCTTCCCCTACCAGGAGCCCATACATTCTAGCATCTGTCCCTACCCGGAGCCCCTACATTGTAGCATCTGCCCCTACCAGGAGCCCCTACATTCTAGCATCTGTCCCTAACGGGAGCCAATACATTCTAGCATCTGCCCCCTACCAGGAGCCCCTACATTCTAGCATCTGTCCCTACCAGGAGCCAATACATTCTAGCCTCTGTCCCCTACCAGGAGCCCCTACATTCTAGCATCTGCCCCTACCAGGACTGCCTACATTCTAGCATCTGCCCCTACCAGGAGCCAATACATTCTAGCATCTGCCCCTACCAGGAGCCAATACATTCTAGCATCTCCCCCTACCAGGAGCCAATACATTCTAGCATCTGCCCCCTACCAGTAGCCCCTACATTCGAGCATCTGCCCCCTATCAGGAGCTAATACATTCTAGCATCTGCCCCTACCAGGAGCCCCCACATTCTAGCATCTGTCCATACCAGGAGCCCCTACATTCTAGCATCTTCCCCTACCAGGAGCCCCTACATTCTAGCATCTGCCCCTACCAGAAGCCCCTACATTCTAGCATCTGCCCCTACCAGGAGCCAATACATTCTAGCATCTGCTCCCTACAAGGAGCCAATACATTCTAGCATCTGCCCCTACCAGTAGCCCCTACATTCTAGCATCTGCCCCGTACCAGGAGCCCCTACATTCTAGCATCTGCCCCTACCAGGAGCCAATACATTCTAGCATCTGCTCCCTACCGGGAGCCAATACATTCTAGCATCTGTCCCTACCAGGAGCCCCTACATTCTAGCATCTGTCCCTACCAGGAGCCCCTACATTCTAGCATCTGCCCGTACCAGGAGCCAATACATTCTAGCATCTGCCCCCTACCAGGAGCCCCTACATTCTAGCATTTGCCCCTACCAGGAGCCAATACATTATAGCATCTGCTCCCTACCAGGAGCCCCTACATTCTAGCATCTGCCCCTACCAAGAGCCCCTACATTCTAGCATCTGCCCCTACCCGGAGCCCCTACATTCTAGCATCTGCTCCTACCAGGAGCCAATACATTCTAGCATCTGGCCCCTACATTCTAGCATCTGCTCCCTACCAGGAGCCCATACATTCTAGCATCTGTCCCTACCAGTAGCCCCTACATTCTAGCATCTGCTCCCTACCAGTAGCCCCTACATTCTAGCATCTGACCCCTACCAGGAGTCCCTACATTCGAGCATCTGCCCCCTATCAGGAGCTAATACATTCTAGCATCTGCCCCTACCAGGAGCCCCTACATTCTAGCATCTGCCCCCTACCAGGAGCCAATACATTCTAGCATCTGCCCCCTACCAGGAGCCCATACATTCTAGCATCTGTCCCTACCAGGAGCCCCTACATTCTAGCATCTGCCCCCACCAGGAGCCAATACATTCTAGCATCTGCCCCCTACCAGGAGCCCCTACATTCTAGCATCTGACCCCTACCAGGAGCCCATACATTCTAGCATCTGTCCCCTACCAGGAGCCCCTACATTCTAGCATCTGCCCCCTACCAGGAGCCCATACATTCTAGCATCTGTCCCCTACCAGGAGCCTATACATTCTAGCATCTGCCCCTACCAGAAGCCCCTACATTCTAGCATCTGCCCCTACCAGGAGCCAATACATTCTAGCATCTGCCCCTACCAGTAGCCCCTACATTCTAGCATCTGCCCCGTACCAGGAGCCCCTACATTCTAGCATCTGCCCCTACCAGGAGCCAATACATTCTAGCATCTGCTCCCTACCGGGAGCCAATACATTCTAGCATCTGTCCCTACCAGGAGCCCCTACATTCTAGCATCTGCCCCTACCAGGAGCCAATACATTATAGCATCTGCTCCCTACCAGGAGCCCCTACATTCTAGCATCTGCCCCTACCAAGAGCCCCTACATTCTAGCATCTGCCCCTACCCGGAGCCCCTACATTCTAGCATCTTCCCCTACCAGGAGACAATATATTGTAGCATCTGCTCCCTACCAGGAGCCCCTACATTCTAGCATCTGTCCCTACCAGGAGCCCCTACATTCTAGCATCTGTCCCTACCAGGAGCCCCTACATTCTAGCATCTGCCCCCTACCAGGAGCCCCTACATTCTAGCATCTGCTCCTACCAGGAGCCAATACATTCTAGCATCTGCCCCCTACCAGGAGCCCCTACATTCTAGCATCTGCCCCCTACCAGGAGCCCATACATTCTAGCATCTGCCCCTACCAGGAGCCAATACATTCTAGCATCTGCTCCCTACCAGGAGCCCCTACATTCTAGCATCTGCTCCTACCAGGAGCCCCTTCATTCTAGCATCTGCTCCTACCAGGAGCCAATACATTCTAGCATCTGCCCCTACCAGGAGCCCATACATTCTAGCATCTGCCCCTACCAGGAGCCCCTACATTCTAGCATCTGCTCCTACCAGGAGCCAATACATTCTAGCATCTGCCCCCTACCAGGAGCCCCTACTTTCTAGCATCTGCCCCTACCAGGAGCCCCTACATTCAAGCATCTGCCCCCACCAGGAGCCAATACATTCTAGCATCTGCCCCTACCAGGAGCCAATACATTGTAGCATCTGCCCCTACCAGGAGCCCCTACATTGTAGCATCTGCCCCTACCAGGAGCCCCTACATTCTAGCATCTGCCCCCTACCAGGAGCCAATACATTCTAGCATCTGCCCCTACCAGGAGCCAATACATTCTAGCATCTGCTCCTACCAGGAGCCCCTACATTCTAGCATCTGCTCCCTACCAGGAGCCAATACATTCTAGCATCTGCCCCCTACCAGGAGTCCCTACATTCTAGCATCTGCCCCTACTTTCTAGCATCTGCCCCTATCAGGAGCCAATACATTCTAGCATCTGCCCCTACCAGGAGCCCATACATTCTAGCATCAGCCCCTACCAGGAGCCCCTACATTCTAGCATCTGCCCCTACCAGGAGCCAATACATTCTAACATCTGCCCCTACCAGGAGCCCCTACATTCAAGCATCTGCCCCTACCAGGAGCCAATACATTCTAGCATCTGCCCCCTACCAGGAGCCAATACATTCTAGCATCTGCACCTACCAGGAGCCCCTACATTCTAGCATCTGCCCCTACCAGGAGCCCCTACATTCTAGCATCTGTCTTTACCAGGTGCCCATACATTCTAGCATCTGCCCCTACCAGGAGCCCCTGCATTCTAGCATCTACTCCTACCAGGAGCCCATACATTCTAGCATCTGCTCCTACCAGGAGCCCCTGGATTGTAGCATCTGCTCCTACCAGGAGCCAATACATTCTAGCATCTGCCCCTACCAGGAGCCCCTACATTCTAGCATCTTCCCCTACCAGGAGCCAATATATTCTAGCATCTGCCCCTACCAGGAGCCCCTACATTCTAGCATCTTCCCCTACCAGGAGCCCCTACATTCTAGCATCTGCTCCTACCAGGAGCCCATACATTCTAGCATCTGTCCCTACCCGGAGCCCCTACATTCTAGCATCTGCCCCCTACCAGGAGCCCATACATTCTAGCATCTGTCCCTACCCGGAGCCCCTACATTCTAGCATCTGTCCCTACCAGGAGCCCCTACATTGTAGCATCTGCCCCTACCAGGAGCCCCTACATTCTAGCATCTGCTCCTACCAGGAGCCCATACATTCTAGCATCTGTCCCTACCGGGAGCCAATACATTCTAGCATCTGCCCCTACCAGGAGCCCCTACATTCTAGCATCTGCCCCCTACCAGGAGTCCCTACATTCTAGCATCTGCTCCTACCTGGAGCCCCTACATTCTAGCATCTGCCCCCTACCAGGAGCCCCTATATTCTAGCATCTGCCCCTACCAGCAGCCCCTACATTCTAGCATCTGCCCCCTACAAGGAGCCCCTACATTCTAGCATCTGTCCCTACCAGGAGCCAATACATTCTAGCATCTGTCCCCTACCAGGAGCTCTTACATTCTAGCATCTGCCCCTACCAGGACTCCCTACATTCTAACATCTGCCCCTACCAGGAGCCAATACATTCTAGCATCTGCCCCTACCAGGAGCCAATACATTCTAGCATCTCCCCCTACCAGGAGCCCATACATTCTAGCATCTGCCCTCTACCAGTAGCCCCTACATTCTAGCATCTGCCCCCTACCAGTAGCCCCTACATTCTAGCATCTGCCCCCTACCAGGAGTCCCTACATTCGAGCATCTGCCCCCTACCAGGAGCTAATACATTCTAGCATCTGTCCATACCAGGAGCCCCTACATTCTAGCATCTGCCCCCACCAGGAGCCAATACATTCTAGCATCTGCCCCCTACCAGGAGCCCATACATTCTAGCATCTGTCCCTACCAGGAGCCCCTACATTCTAGCATCTGACCCCTACCAGGAGCCCATACATTCTAACATCTGCCCCTACCAGGAGCCCCTACATTCTAGCATCTGCCCCTACCAGGAGCCAATACATTCTAGCATCTGTCCCTACCAGGAGCCAATACATTCTAGCATCTGTCCCTACCAGGAGCCCCTACATTCTAGCATCTGCCCCTACCAGGAGCCAATACATTCTAGCATCTGTCTCTACCAGGAGCCCCTACATTCTAGCATCTGCCCCCTACCAGGAGCCAATACATTCTAGCATCTGCCCCTACCAGTAGCCCCTACATTCTAGCATCTGCTCCTACCAGGAGCCCATACATTCTAGCATCTGCCCCCTACCAGGAGCCAATACATTCTAGCATCTGCCCCTACCAGGAACCCCTGTATTCTAGCATCTGCCCCTACCAGGAGCCAATACATTCTAGCATCTGTCGCTACCAGGAGCCCCTACATTCTAGCATCTGCTCCTACCAGGAGCCAATACATTCTAGCATCTGCCCCCTACCAGGAGCCAATACATTCTAGCATCTGCCCCTACCAGGAACCCCTGTATTCTAGCATCTGCCCCTACCAGGAGCCAATACATTCTAGCATCTGCCCCTACCAGGAGCCAATACATTTTAGTGTCTGCCCCTACCAGGAGCCAATACATTCTAGCATCTGCCCCCTACCAGTAGCCCCTACATTCTAGCATCTGCCCCCGACCAGGAGCCAATACATTCTAGCATCTGCCCCCTACCAGGATCTCCTACATTCTAGCATCTGCTGCCTACCAGGAGCCAATACATTCTAGCATCTGCCTCCTACCAGGAGCCCCTACATTCTAGCATCTGCCCCTACCAGGAGCCCCTACATTCTAGCATCTGCCCCTACCAGGATCCCCTACATTGTAGCATCTGCTGTTATGATCCGGTGACCTTGGAGCTGCATGAAAACTTTCTCTGGAGTCGGTGGAACCTCTACTGACCGCAAATCCTGAACTAACACCGCAACTAGAAGTAGCCGTGGTGTGTACCTAACAAACCTTAGAAACCTCGACACAGCTGGAGGACTAAATACCCCTATAGATGGAAATAGGAATGCTATCTTGCCTCAGAGCAGACCCCCAAAGGATAGGCAGCCCCCCACGAATAATGACTGTGAGTAGGAGAAGAATAGACAAACACAGGTAGAAAACAGGATTTAGCAAAAGAGGCCACTCCAGCTAAATAGGAAAGGATAGGACAGATTACTAGGCGGTCAGTATTAAAACCCTTCCAAAAATATCCACAACAGATAATACAAAAAGTTCCACAATCTAACTAAAGACATGGAATGTATATCTGCCACTCCAGAGAATCCAGCAAGACTGAGAAAATACTGACACAATCTAAGCTGGACAAGAAAACACAAAGAATAGCACTGAATTGTGAAGCACACAGCATGTGTGCCACAGGGAAAAAAAACCAGACACTTATCTTTGCTGATTTGGCAGAAAGACAGGAGGAACCAGTCAGAAGTCCAACACCTCCCAAAAACAATTGACAACTGGCAAGGACTAATGAATCCAGCACACCTAAATACCCCAGTCAGAACTGCAATCAGCAGACACACCTGACCAGGACTGCAACCCAGGGACAACTGCATTACCACCTACTACCACCGAGGGAACCCAAAAGCAGAATTCACAACAGTACCCTCCCCTTGAGGAGGGGGTCACCGAACCCTCACCAGCGCCCCCAGGCCGATCAGGACGAGCCAGATGAATGGCACGGACCAGATCAGCAGCATGGACATCAGAAGCAAAAACCAAAGAATTATCCTCCCTGCCATAACCCTTCCATTTGACAAGGTACTGAAGCCTCCGCCTCGAAAAAGGAGAATCCAAAATCTTCTCAACCACATACTCCAACTCCCCATCAACCAAAACAGGGGCCGGAGGATCAACAGAGGGAACAACGGGCACCACATATTTCCACAATAAAGATCTATGGAAGACATTATGGATAGCAAAAGAGGCTGGAAGTGCCAATCGAAAAGACACCGGAATAATAATCTCAGAAATCCTATAAGGACCAATAAACCGAGGCTTAAACTTAGGGGAAGAGACCTTCATAGGAACATGACGGGAAGACAACCAAACCAAATCCCCAACCCGAAGCCGGGAACCAACACACTGACGACGGTTAGCAAAACGTTGAGCCTCCTCCTGAGACAACACCAAATTGTCCACCACATGAGCCCAAATCTGCTGCAACCTGTCAACCACAGAATCCACACCAGGACAGTCAGAAGGCTCAACCTGCCCAGAAGAAAAACGAGGATGAAAACCAAAATTACAAAAAAAAGGAGAAACCAAAGTAGCTGAACTAGCCCGATTATTAAGGGCAA
The DNA here is from genome assembly GCF_051348905.1 of Ranitomeya variabilis. NCBI lineage: Eukaryota > Metazoa > Chordata > Amphibia > Anura > Dendrobatidae > Ranitomeya > Ranitomeya variabilis. The sequence goes on from NC_135232.1 coordinate 398,366,380, forward strand.
ACTCGGCCAATGGAAAAAAGGCCACCCAATCATCCTGATCGGCAGACACAAAGCATCTCAAATAAGTCTCCAAAGTCTGATTAGTTCGCTCGGTCTGGCCATTTGTCTGAGGATGAAATGCAGAAGAAAAAGACAAATCAATGCCCAGCCTAGCACAAAAGGCCCGCCAAAACCTAGAAACAAACTGGGAACCTCTGTCGGACACAATATTCTCCGGAATTCCATGCAAACGAACCACATGCTGAAAAAACAACGGAACTAACTCTGTAGAGGAAGGCAATTTAGGCAAAGGCACCAAATGAACCATCTTAGAAAACCGGAAACAAACAACCCAGATAACCGACATCCTCTGGGAAACCGGAAGATCAGAAATAAAATCCATAGAAATATGCGTCCAGGGCCTCTCAGGGACCGGCAATGGCAAAAGTAACCCACTAGCATGGGAACAACAAGGCTTGGCCCGCGCACAAGTCCCACAGGACTGCACAAAAGAACGCACATCACGTGACAACGAAGGCCACCAAAAGGACCTACCAACCAAATCTCTGGTACCAAAAATACCAGGATGACCAGCCAACACAGAACAGTGAACCTCAGAAATCACTCTACTAGTCCATCTGTCAGGAACAAACAATTTCCCCACAGGACAGCGGTCAGGTCTATCAGCCTGAAATTCCTGAAGAACCCGCCGTAAATCAGGGGAAATGGCACAAAGGACCACCCCTTCTTTCAGAATGCCGACCGGTTCAAGGACCTCAGGAGAATCAGGCAAAAAACTCCTAGAAAGGGCATCAGCCTTAATATTCTTAGAACCCGGAAGATCCGAAACCACGAAATCAAAACGGGAAAAAAACAAGGACCATCGAGCCTGTCTAGGACTCAGCCGTTTGGCAGACTCGAGGTAAATCAAATTCTTATGATTGGTCAGGACCACAATACGGTGCTTAGCTCCCTCAAGCCAATGTCGCCACTCCTCAAACGCCCACTTCATAGCCAACAACTCCCGATTGCCGACATCATAATTGCGTTCAGCAGGCGAAAACTTGCGGGAGAAGAAGGCACACGGTTTCATCAAAGAACCAACAGAATCCCTCTGAGACAAAACGGCCCCTGCCCTAATCTCAGAAGCATCAATCTCAACCTGAAACAGAGAGAAACATCTGGTTGACGCAACACCGGAGCAGAAGTAAATCGGCGTTTAAGCTCCTGAAAGGCAGAGACAGCCGCAGAGGACCAATTCGCCACATCAGCGCCTTTTTTCGTCAAATCAGTCAAGGATTTAACCACGCTGGAGAAGTTAGCAATGAACCGGCGATAAAAATTTGCAAAACTCAACAATTTCTGAAGGCTCTTCACGGATGTGAGTTGAATCCAATCATGAATGGCCTGAACCTTAACCGGATCCATCTCCATAGATGAGGGAGAAAAAATAAAGCCCAAAAAAGAAACCTTCTGCACCCCAAAGAGACACTTAGACCCCTTCACAAACAAAGCATTGTCACGAAGGATCTGAAATACCATCCTGACCTGTTCCACATGAGACTTCCAATCATCGGAAAAAATCAAAATATCGTCCAAATATACAACCAAGAATTTATCAATATAAGTCCGGAAGATATCATGCATGAAGGACTGAAAAACAGATGGAGCGTTAGTGAGCCCGAATGGCATCACAAGGTATTCAAAATGGCCTTCGGGCGTATTAAACGCAGTTTTCCATTCATCACCCTGCTTAATACGAACAAGATTATATGCCCCCCGAAGGTCAATCTTCGTAAACCAACTAGCCCCCTTAATCCTAGCAAACAAATCGGAAAGCAAAGGTAAAGGGTATTGAAACTTGACCGTGATCTTATTCAAGAGGCGATAATCAATACAAGGTCTCAAGGAGCCATCCTTCTTGGCAACAAAAAAAAAACCTGCTCCCAACAGTGAAGAAGATGGCCGAATATGCCCTTTCTCCAAAGACTTCTTAACATAACTCCGCATGGCGGTATGTTCAGGCACAGACAGGTTGAAAAGTCGGCCCTTAGGAAACTTACTGCCTGGAATCAAGTCAATCGCACAATCACAGTCCCTGTGCGTTGGAAGGGAACTGGACTTGGGCTCATCGAATACATCCTGAAAATCAGACAAAAACTCTGGAATTTCAGAAGAGGAAGAAGAGGAGATTGACATCAAAGGAACATCATTATGAACCCCCGACAACCCCAACTAGTCACAGACATAGATTTCCAATCCAACACAGGATTATGTACCTGCAACCACGGGAAACCCAGCACGATAACATCATGCAAATTATGCAACACCAGAAATCGACAATCTTCCTGATGGGCTGGCGCCATGTGCATGGTCACCTGTGTCCAAAACTGGGGTTTATTTTTAGCCAAAGGTGTAGCATCAATCCCCCTTAAAGGAATAGGGTTCTGCAAAGGCTGCAAGGGAAAACCACAACGCCTGGCAAACTCAAAATCCATTAAGTTCAAGGCGGCGCCTGAATCCACAAACGCCATGACAGAAAATGATGACAATGAGCAGATCAAGGACACTGATAACAGAAATTTAGCTTGTACAGTACTGATAGTAAATGAACTAGCGATCCTTTTTGTCCGCTTAGGGCAGACTGAAATGACATGAGAAGCGTCGCCACAATAATAACTCAACCTATTCTGACGTCTGAATCCTTGTCGTTCCGTTCTAGACAAAATCCTATCACACTGCATTGGCTCAGGACTTTGCTCTAAGGACGACGCCACAGCGCGCACAGTTTGACGCTCCCGCAAACGCCGATCAATCTGAATGGCCAGAGACATAGAATCACTCAGACTGGAAGGCGTGGGAAACCCCACCATAACATCTTTAACGGATTCAGAAAGACCCTTTCTGAAAATTGCCGCCAAAGCATCATCATTCCATTTAGTCAACACAGACCATTTTCTAAATTTCTGACAATACAATTCTGCCGCCTCTTGACCCTGAGACAGGGCCAACAAGATTTTCTCCGCTTGATCCACAGAATTCGGTTCATCATATAATAATCCTAAAGCCTAAAAAAAGGAATCTACATTAAGCAAGGCCGGATTCCCAGATTCCAGGGAAAATGCCCAATCCTGTGGATCGCCACGTAGCAGGGAGATGACAATTTTAACCTGCTGAATGGAATCACCAGAGAATCGCGGTCTCAGAGCAAAAAACAGTTTACAATTGTTTTTAAAACCCCAAAATTTGGACCTATCACCAAAAAACAAATCAGGAGTAGGAATCTTTGGCTCTAAAGCAGGACTCTGAACAATATAATCAGAAATATCCTGTACCCTAGCAGCAAACTGGTCTACACGAGAAGCTAATTCCTGAACATCCATGCTGGCACAAGACTCCTCAGCCACCCATAAATAAAAAGGGAAGAGAAGACAAAACAGACTGCAGAAAAAAAAGTGGCTCAACACCTTTCTTCCCTTCTTCTGAGATGCATTTAACTCATTATAGGCCAGTTGTACTGTTATGATCCGGTGACCTTGGAGCTGCATGAAAACTTTCTCTGGAGTCGGTGGAACCTCTACTGACCGCAAATCCTGAACTAACACCGCAACTAGAAGTAGCCGTGGGGTGTGCCTAACAAACCTTAGACACCTCGACACAGCCGGAGGACTAAATACCCCAATAGATGGAAACAGGAATGCTATCTTGCCTCAGAGCAGACCCCCAAAGGATAGGCAGCCCCCCACGAATAATGACTGTGAGTAGGAGAAGAATAGACAAACACAGGTAGAAAACAGGATTTAGCAAAAGAGGCCACTCTAGCTAAATAGGAAAGGATAGGACAGATTACTAGGCGGTCAGTATTAAAACCCTTCCAAAAATATCCACAACAGATAATACAAAAAGTTCCACAATCTAACTAAAGACATGGAATGTATATCTGCTACTCCAGAGAATCCAGCAAGACTGAGAAAATACTGACACAATCTAAGCTGGACAAGAAAACACAAAGAATAGCACTGAATTGTGAAGCACACAGCATGTGTGCCACAGGGAAAAAAAACCAGACACTTATCTTTGCTGATTTGGCAGAATGACAGGAGGAACCAGGCAGAGGTCCAACACCTCCCAACAACAATTGATAACTGGCAAGGACTAATGAATCCTGCACACCTAAATACCCCAGTCAGAACTGCAATCAGCAGACACACCTGACCAGGACTGCAACCCAGGGACAACTGCATTACCACCTACAACCACCGGAGGGAACCCAAAAGCAGAATTCACAACAGTGGTGCATGATATGCTTGCTGTACTCCCAGGGCCTGCATGACTTCCCTCATTATTTCTCCCGTGAAGTGTGTGTCCCTATCGCTCTCTATGGTTTCTTGGACACCATACCTGCAGATCAGTTCTTTTCATCAGTTTGTCTGCAGTCACTTTAGCATTTGCACATTTTACCAGATAGGCTTCCAGCCAACCAGAGAAGAGATCAACACATTCTAGGACATTTTTCACACACTCCTACCTTGGGTAGCTGTATGTAGTCAGTCTGCAGTCTCTGAAACGGGTAGAGAGGCCTGAGTGTCGCTTTCTTAGGGATTTTTTTTTCTGGGTTGTGCTGTGCACAGATGAGGCATGACTGTACGAGCGTTGCGGCTGCGTAACTGAAACCATGAGCGATCCAGAAGGCATCTACCATGGACACATGTGACATTTTGAGGTGTGAGTGGGGCCATGTGTTGCTTGCGCCATAATTAGGAACAGGGACCTTGGTATATACAATTTATCCTTATTCTCCCAAAACTCCTTTTGAGTTCAGCTCAGCTCCCATTCTTCCACAGTGTTCCTTCTCTGTTTGGGCAGCTGGAAGGATTTCAGGACATCTAGGCTCAGTGTGGCTGGAATACGCTGACTCCTCGCCCCTGTCCACTGCTCCCTAGGCCACCTTGCTGCCACTTTAGCAGCCTCATCCGCCCTTCTGTTGCCCTCTACCTCCACAGAGTCACCGTTCGTGTGTGCTTTTACCTTGACGATGCCAACCTGGTAACATCAATGCCTCCATTAATTATTTCACCAGCTCTGCATTTTTAATGGGCTTACCGGCTGATGTAAGAAACGTTCCGCTTCTCCAGATAGAGCAATAATCATGGGATATTCCCCATGCGCAATTCGAATCTGTGTAAATATTAGCGACTTTACCTGCAGCAGCTCTACACGCCTCAGTGAGTGCCTTCAACTCTGCCTCCTGCACCGACATGTGAGGAGGGAGTGGTTCAGCTCGGATTACCTCATGTGAGGATACTACTGCATATCCAATGTAGAATCACCCATCCTGGTGGTATCTGGAGCCATCTACAAAAATAAAAACCTCAGAATATGCATTAGGAACAGGTTTTTTTCCATGAACATATGTAAAACCCACTGTCTCCTGACTCATCAGTTCCTATACATGTTCATGCGTCATGTCATCATTTTTTTTTTCTTCCAACACTGTCACCAATTCCCCCTTTTCTGAATCCACAGGCAGATGAGTGGCTGGATTCAGAACATTATGTCTTTTGAGGGTGACGTATTCAGGAATTAGTATTAGAGCACATTCAAGTCTGATTTGTCTATCCATAGACAGGTGTTTTGGTTGAACTTGTATGAGTATGGCATTAATGTCATGTGGGGAACAAATTGTCAAAAAGAAAAAGTCAGTGTGAGCTCACATGCCTTTCGGTAATACAGCAGCTCTTACAGCACGGAAACACGTAGGAGACCCTCTAATCACTGGGTCTAATTGTGCTGAGAAATAAGCTATCGGTCTCTGTTTCCCTCCATGCTGTTGTGTCAGCACTGCCTGTTTTTTTTTTTTCTTTAACCCCTTCATGACCTTGGGATTTTTCGTTTTTCCGTTTTCGTTTTTCACTCCCCTCCTTCACAGAGCCATAACTTTTTTATTTTTCCGTCAATTTGGCCATGTGAGGGCTTATTTTTTGCGGGACGAGTTGTACTTTTGAACGACATCATTGGTTTTACCATGTCATGTACTAGAAAACGGGAAAAAAATTCCAAGTGCAGTGAAATTGCAAAAAAAGTGCAATCACACTTGTTTTTTGCTTGCCTATTTTGCTAGGTTCACTAAATGCTAAAACTGACCTGCCATTATGATTCTCCAGGTCAGTACGAGTTCATAGACACCTCACATGTCTAGGTTATGTTTTACCTAAGTGGTGAAAAAAAAATTTCCAAACTTTGCAAAAAAAAATAAAAAATTTGCGCCACTTTCCGATACTCGTAGCGTCTCCATTTTTCGTGATCTGGGGTCAGGTGAGGGCTTATTTTTTGCGTGCCGAGCTGGCGTTTTTAATTATAGCATTTTGGTGCAGATACGTTCTTTTGATCGCCCGTTATTGCATTTTAATGCAATGTCGCGGCGACCAAAAAAACGTATTTCTGGCGTTTCGATTTTTTTTCTCATTACGCCATTTAGCGATCAGGTTAATGCTTTTTTTTTATTGATAGATCGGGCGATTCAGAGCGCCGCGATACCAAATATGTGTAGGTTTGATTTTTTTTTATTGATTTATTTTGATTGGGGCGAAAGGGGGGTGATTTAAACTTTTATGGTTTTTTTATTTTTTTCACATTTTTAAAAACTTTTTTTTTCACTTTTGCCATGCTTCTATAGCCTCTATGGGAGGCTAGAAGCAGGCACAGCCCGATCGGCTCTGCTACATAACAGCGATCATCAGATCGCTGTTATGTAGGAGAATTGCAGGTGTGCTGTGAGCGCCGACCACAGGGTGGCGCTCACAGCCACCGGCGATCAGTAACCATAGAGGTCTCAAGGACCTCTATGGTTACCATTCAGAAGCATCGCCGGCCCCCGATCATGTGACGGGGGTCGGCGATGACGTCATATCCAGCCGCACGGCCGGATGCGGTAGTTAAATGCCGCTGTCTGCGTTTGACAGCGGCATTTAACTAGTTAATAGGCGCGGGCAGATCGCAATTCTGCCCGCGCCTATTGCGGGCACATGTCAGCTGTTCAAAACAGCTGACATGTCCCAGCTTTGATGCGGGCTCACCGCGGAGCCCTGCATCAAAGCAGGGGAGCTGACCTCAGACGGTATAGTACGTCCGAGGTCAGTAAGGGGTTAAGGCTACTTTCACACTGGCGTTTACTGTAATACGTCGCAATTAGTGTTGAGCGATACCGTCCGATACTTGAAAGTATCGGTATCGGAAAGTATCGGCCGATACCGGCAAAGTATCGGATCCAATCCGATACCGATACCAATACAAGTCAATGGGACTCAGGTATCGGACGGTATTCCTGATGGTTCCCAGGGTCTGAAGGAGAGGAAACTCTCCTTCAGGCCCTGGGAACCATATTAATGTGTAAAAGAAAGAATTAAAATAAAAAATATTGCTATACTCACCTGTCCGACGCAGCCGGGACCTCAGCGAGGGAACCGGCAGCGTTGTTTGTTTAAAATTCGCGCTTTTACTTGGTTACGTGAGGTCCCGGCTTGTGATTGGTCAGGGCGGCCATGTTGCCAGGACGCGGACCAATCACAGCAAGCCGTGACGAAATTACGTCACGGCTTGCTGTGATTGGTCCGCGTCCCGGCAACATGGCCGCCATTAACCAATCACAAGCCGTGACGTCACTGGAGGCTGGACACGCGCGCTTTTCAAAATACGCGCATGTCCAGCCTCCCGTGACGTCACGGCTTGTGATTGGTTAATGGCGGCCATGTTGCCGGGACGTCACTGGAGGCTGGACACGCGCGCTTTTCAAAATACGCGCATGTCCAGCCTCCCGTGACGTCACGGCTTGTGATTGGTTAATGGCGGCCATGTTGCCGGGACGCGGACCAATCACAGCAAGCCGTGACGTAATTTCGTCACGGCTTGCTGTGATTGGTCCGCGTCCCGGCAACATGGCCGCCCTGACCAATCACAAGCCGGGACTTCACGTAACCAAGTAAAAGCGCGAAATTTAAACAAACAACGCTGCCGGTTCCCTCGCTGAGATCCCGGCTGCGTCAGACAGGTGAGTATAGCGATATTTTTTATTTTAATTCTCTTTTTTACACATTATTACATTAATGTTGTTGCGATACCCGATACCACAAAAGTATCGGATCTCGGTATCGGAAATTCCGATACAGCAAGTATCGGCCGATACCCGATACTTGCAGTATCGGAATGCTCAACACTAGTCGCAATGCATCGTTTTGCCGAAAAAACGCATCCTGCAAAAGTGCTTGCAGGATGCGTTTTTTTTGGCATTGTCTTACATTAGCGACTAGTGTTGAGCGATACCATCCGATACTTGAAAGTATCGGTATCGGAAAGTATCGGCCGATACCGGCAAAGTATCGGATCCAATCCGATACCGATACCCGATACCAATACAAGTCAATGGGACTCATGTATCGGACGGTATTCCTGATGGTTCCCAGGGTCTGAAGGAGAGGAAACTCTCCTTCAGGCCCTGGGAACCATATTAATGTGTAAAAGAAAGAATTAAAATAAAAAATATTGCTATACTCACCTCTCCGAGGGAACCGGCAGCGTTGTTTGCTTAAAATTCGCGCTTTTCTTTCCTTACGTGAAGTCCCGGCTTTGTGATTGGTTGCGTCGCAGTCACATGGGCGACGCAACCAATGCGTCGTGCGACGGTTGCGCCGTGTTGTGGCGGACCGTCGGGACCAAAAAACGTTACATGTAACGTTTTTTGCTCCCGACGGTCCGCTTTTTCCGACCGCGCATGCGCGGCTGGAACTCCGCCCCCACCTCCACGCACTTCCCCGTACCTCACAATGGGGCAGCGGATGCGCTGGAAAAATGCATCCGCTGCCCCCGTTGTGCGGCGGAGACAACGCTAGCGTCGGGGACCTCGGCCCGACGCACTGCGACGGGCCGGACCCGACGCTAGTGTGAAAGTAGCCTAATCAGGACTCATACCTTTAGAAATATTGTGGCCTAAAAATGTCACCTTTTGTTTGTAATACTGTAGTTTGTCACTTGAGACTCTGCAACCCTTTTCTGCTAAAAAGCCACAGCAAGGACATCTGGTCTGGGCAGCAGAGCAGGAGGTCATCCACGTACTGTATTAGTACAATCTGTGGATGAGGTGAAAAATGCATTTGCCAAATCAGTGATTGTGAAACATTTTGTGACCGTACGGTGTGTGTGTTAGGGACAATTGAGATCACACTCACTGTAACATCATTAATAGCCTGTAAGTCATGAACTATTCTGTAACTGTCAGGGAACCCTTGGGTCCTTTTTCTTCTTAATGGGATACAAAGGGGTGTTGCCGGGGGAAGATGTCTGCACTAGAACCCTTGCCTTAACATACTCTTTAATATCCCTGCTCAGGGCCATTGATTTGACTAGGGTCAAAGGGGTATTGCTTTAACCAAAGAGGAGTGGTTCCTTCTTTTAATTTATCATGACAGGGGGAATGGGCAGCTGACCCACATCAGATTTTCCCCTTGCCCAAACAGTGTCTGGTACCTGACTCTTTTCCCTGTCCTCAGACATTCTGGTGTCAGGTGTTACTTTCACTACTCTTGCCATATACACCATTTCTGCAATATTACACAAGTGTTTATATAAGTCACACATTAATGTCCAAATATTGTTTATACCCGTATTTGATTGGATAGAGTACCCCTTAAAGAATTAAATTTGATTCACAAAATATGTTACCAAAAGAAAATTATATATATTTACGAAATGTGCTGAGTCATAAAATGGGGGAACACAATGCCATAGGCCACAGCAAAGCACAAGCTTATTCTAAGAACGTAGCAGCCCCATATAAATTCATAACTAACAGTTCAAAATACAAAAAGAAGGGATTTGAAAAATACCAAATATCAATGCCAGTTGCTTGCGATAAGGTATAAGAAGTGGAAAAGACAAATAAACAGTGACTATGGTTTGAGCCAATATAATGAATGGCTAAAAACTATATATCATATGAAGACAACCTAGAAATACACGGTAACTATACCATCTTGTGTAAGGAAACTACTAAACTGGCAAATAAATGGAATTAAGTGTAACTATAATAGGGCATGATTTACCTGTGGTATAATGTGCACGTGGAAGACCCTGGCATCCCTCTGCCCCAAGTGTTTATATGAAAGGGGACTTGTGACAGTAATACCCTCAGGAGAGTACTGTATAGTGGCCTAGACAGCACTCAACTCTGCTCCCAGCAAATTCATAGGGGTATTGTCACTAACAATAAGTTTGTAAGCACCTCTTGGCTGTCTCGTGATTCTAGTCTTATTTGTAGTCACAGGGGCTTCAGTCGATTTTCCCTCTACACTCACGCATTCCACAGTCTCGTCAGTAATCATGTCTGGCGTTATCAAGTCTTTGTGTACCACAGTTCCGGCTGCCCCAGTGTCAATCAAGAATTCTGTCTCTTTCCCTCCCGGCATTGGTATGGTGGCCATTAAGGCAGGACCAGGTCCGGAGAGGACAAGAACCGGGCACACATTTGTCACTGGGTTGTCAGTTTCCTAGTCTGGAGGTGAAGAAGGTGGAAGATTGGTCTGAGTGTCCATTTTCTCCACAATTCCAGCACTTTACTGTTTCTAAGTCCTTAGGTCCCTTACTACGTCTCTACTGTTTTCCTTGTACTCCAGCATACATGACACGTCGTCTTATTGTCCTAGTTTGTTCAACTCTTTTAGCAACCTTCAGGAGGTCTTTTGATCTACATTTCTCCATTCAGGTCTGGCTGTCTGTACTGCATCTCGTAAGCCTTTGGTCATACCGTCAATGAATGTATTTACCAATATTTTAACATCAAGTGGGTTTACTGGACTGTACCACATGTCTGCCCATTTCAGCTGTAACAGTCCAAAGTACATCTCCACACTCTCTCCTTTTGTCACATCTGTAAAAGTCTTAATATGCGTCCTAGTAGATCACCTGCTTTTGTGCTCACCAACTCTCTAGGTCAGTGATTTTCAACCTTTTTTGAGCCGCTGCACATTTTTTATACTTAAAAAATCCCGAGGCACACCACCAACCAAAATGGCACAAAATGGTGCGTCCAGGTTTGAGATGAAAGTCTGCAGTCATTCTATGTGACTGCAGGCTTTTGAATTCTCACAGCGCAAGCACTGCACACTTTCAGGATTCTCCCTTGCCGGTGGCCAGAGTGGACGGTCATGACAGCACAAGTATGTGATTTGGATACTTCTGGTCACATTCTAACTAGACGTGTCCGGCCTCAGTCAATTCATTTTCATTGAATGAGGCCACACATGTCTAGTCAGCACGTGACCGCATGTATGTAAATCACCAACATCAGAGAATTATGATAGCAGTGTGCACTGTGAGAATTCAGAAGTCTGCAGTCACATAGTATGACTGCAGACTCATCACAACCTTGGACATCCCCTTTAATGTTCCTAACAAATAAAAATGAGAATTAGTATCACAAAAAAAACACATTTACATCCAGGTACCTGATAGATGACGTTGTTTGTGGAGTCGCCTCTTTCTTTTCATCTTCACCTTGTCCAGATGCCAGCTCGTTTCTGCAGAATTCCATCTTCTCCTGTCTTCTGCAGCACATCCCGACACAACACCCTTAAAGATAGCAGTGTTATTATAATGCTCCGGAATAACAATATCTGCCCTAGGCTGAGCCTCTGAGTAAATAATTGCCCCTCACTTTATTCCCAGCACATAATATGACCCTCACTGTCCCTCTTATGGTACATGCCATCCACACTACCCTCTCTCTCTTTTCCATACTTCACACTGCCTTCTCATACGGTGTCCCTCATAGAGAGCCCAGTCTCTCTACTGTACCCCTTCATTACACTCCTCCTACTTGGCATACTGTCTCCTCCTGGCTGTTACCCTCACACTACTCAGTATCTATTATGTGTCCACTCACACTTTCATCCCCCCATACTGTCTGCACACATTTCTAATAGCCTCCTCCTGTACATCCCCCCCCTGCTAACATACCCCTTTGCTCTCTCCATATTTCCTCCTCACACATTCCCCCCTCACACATTCCCCCGACTCCCCATACTGTCCTCACACATCCCATCACCGTTGCTCCCAGTACTGTCAGCACACATTTTTCCCCTCGCTACTGTGTCCACCCCCATCTCCCCACTCACCCCCACAGAATATATCCACTGCCCTTCCGATAGAATAAATCCATCCCCTTCCACAGAATAAATGCACCCTGCCCCACACATGCTAAATAAATTCCAGCCCCCCCCCACGTACACACTGAATAAATCCCCCACACACACTGAATAAATCCCCCCACACACTGAATAAATCCCCCCACACACTGAATAAATCCCCCCACACACTGAATAAATCCCCCCACATACTCCCCATAAACCCACCCCACGCTGAATCTTCGGTGTCTTCAGCTCCACAGCACAGGAGCACTTACCACCAAGTCTCTTCTTTCTCCTGCGCGCCGGATAGTGACGTCAGCAGCGTGATCACATGACTTGATCACGCTGCTGGCGTCGCTCTGACCCGGCAGTCAGAGCCTCAATTGTACTCGCAGCTGGTAGATGTCTGCGAGTACAATTGATCTCCGGGAGCCGGCGTGCTGCAGCTTCTCTGTGCCGGCTGTCAGCTTGACAGTCGGCACAGAGAACAGCTGACTCCCGATCCCCGCGGCACACCCGACCATGTGTCGCGGCACACTAGTGTGCCGCGGCACACTGGTTGAAAAACACTGCTCTAGGTCTACCCAGGTGCACTTATACGTCCATCATATTGTCTTTATTTGTCTGTAAAATGGGAAAGGTTGGTTCTCAGGGTCAGCCAATTGTTTTAGCGTAGCTAGCTAGTCAGAGGGCCTCCAGGGATAATACTCCTGTATCTGTCTTACCCTACCTGATGTGGTTGGTTCTCTGGTGGTGGGGGTGACTAGATGTCCGGTTGGGGGTGACATGACATGCTGGTCTACAGCTCCTTCCCAAAATGATTACTGTCAGCTTACTCCCAAAAGTTAATGTCCCCACTACCCACTAACCAATATCCTGTGTCAGCTTCTTATGTCACTACATGTGATCTTGTCTGGACAGGATTCAGTGCAATTCTCTTAGGTCGGGATGCAGCACAGATCATACAAGTATTTCTCCAGTCTGGGTTTGTCTGACCACAGTGTTTAGAATTCCATCTGCCTTGTCTAGGTCTCTGGTTATACAAAGGTATGACCGTAGCAGTAATGTGTCAGTCATAGTCGGACTTTTAAGAATCAAAACCTTCATAATACACCTTACTTCCATCCTGCTGCACTCTCTCAGATGCCATTTATTCACTTGCTATTTTTCTTCCCTTGTCTGTGCCTTTTTGTACATCCAAACATCCACACACTGGCATTTTTGCCTTTTTCAATCTCGGTCTCACATCTTTCACTGCTTCCTTTTTCAATCTGTATAGCGGATCCCATTGGGGCACTGACTGCACACACAGAACAAGTTGCCCATGGCTTCAACTTATTCCTCAGACAGCTCACCTTTATTCTGCAAATGCCCTTTTCAGTGTGCCTTACCATCTACGGGCGGCCACACGTAGCAAGTCAGAGCGAGTGTCAAGATTTAGCGGGAAGGCTTTTCTTGCCTCTCACCCGGTAGACCTAAAGGATGTAACGGGAAGGCTAAAAACTGCCTCTCACCCGTTAGATCAACTGGCTAGAAAAGGAAGGCCCAGGTGTGTTAGGCCTCTAACCTTTCAGCTCAGCTCCATGGAGCGGGAACGCTTTTCTTGCCTCTCACCCGCAACAAAAACCAGCTGACTGTAGCAAGAAGGTCCAGATGTGTTAGGCCTCTCACCTACTACATCAGCAGTGCAGTTGGCTCCCTCCTCCGTTGATCCTCAATTTGCTATATATCAATCACTCAACTTGAAGCAGCTGAATCTTTTTACCAATCTTTCAATCACACAAATTTCCTCTAAAATAGGCACAGTTCTTTTACTTTTCAATACATACAGTACTATTGCTTTAAACTCAAATCTTACACTGTACAATACCAAGGACAGAGAAACTTAGAACGCAGATACGTGCCCCCCCTCCTCTGGCTCACAGCACAGAGGGGAGAAATTACAAGCAATTCACGCAGGGGTTCGACTCACCCCTCCCATCAGGTATTAAACACAGATAAGAGCTTGGTGTCTTCCACACAGAAACAGAATGCAGCAGTTTTCAGACTTAATCTCTACAAAACATTCATCCTCTCGGAATTAAAAACAGTTTCTCTATACAGGCAGATCACTGCACAACTTGAATAAGCTGATTCTGACCGCGTCCAGCCAAAACACATATAGAAACCTATCCAATATCAAACCATATATAACACGGGTTTCACTGAATCTCAGATGTAAATTAAATGTACATTAAAAATCCACAACTCATTCATCCTGGACCTTCAACAACAGTTAGATAAGTAATGATACTTATGTGATCACTTATTCATACATGCTCATTCAGGGATTGTTTTTTCCTTTTTCCTTTCACTTTTTAGTTGAGTTTTTCAAGAAGAAAGTCCCTTATCTCAATCACTCCACCTAATTAAGCTCAAACTGAGTTGAATAATGTCTCCTGTCACATACAGAGGACCACACCTAACGGAACCCCTCATCAATCAGGGATTTATCTATTTATCCCTTATACTTATTTACTCACCTCTCATCTCATTCAGAGGTTCTCATAGACATACATACAAGGTTCACACAGCCTGCCTATTTTGCACTTTGGAATTAACACAACTCTATATAAATAAAACTGCAGCAGTGTCCACTGACACTCTGAAAGCACTTTAAGGCCAAACAACAAAAACCACGGCCTTACTTGGAATACAGCTTCATATAATGTACTGCCAATCCAAAATGACCAAAATAACAACACTGCACAGAGCCTATCCCAGCTCTGTATTACACACACACACTAAACAAATACACAACCAATTAGGATATTGACAAATAATACAGATAACAATTATCACAATTATCATCTTATTACTCTATTATTCAACTCTCATATGGACATAAACAGACAAAACACAAAACTCACTGGTGATGTGGATTCTTTGAACCGTGTTAGCAGCCTTTACCCAGAGATATGAAGAGATCCAGAAGAGAGATTGCAAGTGCAAAACAGTGTAAGAATAAAATTTCTCACCTTGCTGCAGCTGGTGTTTTGCATGTCCAATCTCTCAGGAAGCTCCCACATACGGATTCCGAATAGGCTGGTTACCACGGCCCCCGTTTGGGCGCCAAAACTGTCGTAGCTGTTTGCTTCTGACCCAGTGTCAGTACGCCAGATTACCAGTGAGGCCAAGTTGTGGAATCACGCCCGTCATTTTACAAGCACGCTTGGAGACAAAAAGACACCTCACACATATCCTGTGAGCAAGTCACTTTTATCTGATGTAATGCAGCAATATTTTATACCATTTACAACAAATGCATTTCAATGTAAGTCATGTAGCCCCCACCATCACCCAGGGTCATACTTTATTTACCATAACCCAGAACATGTTGTTCCTGACTATTAAGAACATACATTGATAAGAAGTATAGTCTCCTTGAAAGGAGACCATCAGACTACTGCGTCAACAGACTCTAGTAATTCTAGCAATTAAAGGCAAGAGGCACTTAAAGGCAACCTGTTAACCCTTCTATATCACTATATACAGAGCTCCTGTGTATAATGTCACTGGTGATCACTGTATTATCTGTACACTATACATTATATGCAGAGTTCCTGTGTATAATGTCACTGGTGATCACTGTATTATCTGTACACTGACACTATATACAGCGCTCCTGTATATAATATCTTCAGTGATCACTGTATATTGCCTGTACATGGACACTATACGAAGTACAGGTCTGCTGAGTATAATGGCACTTGTGGTGATTAGTGTTGAGCATTCCGATACCGCAAGTATCGGGTATCGGCCGATACTTGCGGGTATCGGAATTCCGATACCGAGATCCGATACTTTTGTGGTATCGGGTATCGGTATCGAAACAACATTAATGTAAAAATGTGTAAAAGAGAGAATTAAAATAAAAAATATTGCTATACTCACCTCTCCGACGCAGCCTGCACCTTACCGAGGGAAGCGGCAGCGTTCTTTGTTTAAAATTCGCGCTTTTCTTTCCTTTACGTGAAGTCCCGGCTTGTGATTGGTTGCGTCGCAGTCACATGGGCGACGCAACCAATCACAGCAAGCCGTGACGTAATTTCAGGTCCTTAAGGATTTTAAAATTACGTCCCGGCTTTGTGATTGGTTGCGTCGCAGTCACATGGGCGACGCAACAAATCACAGCAAGCCGTGACGTAATTTCAGGCCCTTAAGGATTTTAAAATTACGTCCCGGCTTTGTGATTGGTTGCGTCGCAGTCACATGGGCGACGCAACCAATCACAAGCCGTGACATCACGGGAGGCTGGACACGCGCGCATTTTAAAATGCGCGCATGTCCAGCCTCCCGGCTTGTGATTGGTTGACCGCGACGCAACCAATCACAAGCCGGGACGTCACGGGAGGCTGGACAAGCGCGCATTTTAAAATGCGCGCGTGTCCAGCCTCCCGTGACGTCACGGCTTGTGATTGGTTGCGTCGCCCATGTGACTGCGACGCAACCAATCACAAAGCCGGGACGTAATTTTAAAATCCTTAAGGGCCTGAAATTACGTCACGGCTTGCTGTGATTGGTTGCGTCGCCCATGTGACTGCGACGCAACCAATCACAAAGCCGGGACGTAATTTTAAAATCCTTAAGGACCTGAAATTACGTCACGGCTTGCTGTGATTGGTTGCGTCGCCCATGTGACTGCGACGCAACCAATCACAAAGCCGGGACTTCACGTAAGGAAAGAAAAGTGCGAATTTTAAGCAAACAACGCTGCCGGTTCCCTCGGAGAGGTGAGTATAGCAATATTTTTTATTTTAATTCTTTCTTTTACACATTAATATGGTTCCCAGGGCCTGAAGGAGAGTTTCCTCTCCTTCAGACCCTGGGAACCATCAGGAATACCGTCCGATACATGAGTCCCATTGACTTGTATTGGTATCGGGTATCGGTATCGGATTGGATCCGATACTTTGCCGGTATCGGCCGATACTTTCAAGTATCGGACGGTATCGCTCAACACTAGTGGTGATATTAGTATTGTTTTTTTTATTAATGAAGCAAAAAATGGGTCACAAGGGCCCAGAAAAAACGACCTACAAGTCCATCAGGAATAATGTAAAAATAACCTTTAGTAATCAAAAAAATAATAACAGAAAACAGGTAAGGTAAAGTGCCACATGGTGTACATAGATGCCTCACAGACGTATGAGCATACCAAGGGCGCACGGAGCCAGGGAGAAAAAACACCCGCAGCTAACAATATATCACCGCAGGACTCATACAGGGATATGTATATATGTTTACTACAATAGGGACATAAGGTGCATCGTGCAAAACTTAGTATAAAGTCATAGTCCCACATGTAGCATAAAAAAAAACGGTAAAGTCCCAAAATATAGAAAAATGCAAACAGCATGCCCCTGAAGAAGGTGTGTGACCGAAACGCGCGTCGGGGTGGGCGCACAGATCCTGGGAGCTTTACACCCTGCATTCTACTAAAGAGGTAATTAACAGCTGTTTGCATTTTTCTATATTTTTGGACTTTACCGTTTTTTATGCTACATGTGGGACTGACTTTATACTAAGTTTTGCACGGTGCACCTTATGTCCCTATTGTAGTAAACATATATACATATCCCTGTGTGAGTCCTGCGGTGATATATTGTTAGCTGCGGGTGTTTTTTCTCCCTGGCTCCGTGCGCCCTTGGTATGCTCATACGTCTGTGCGGCATGTTATGATCCGGTGGTAGGATCACCAAACTGACCTGATAGGTAAACCAGAATATTAGGACGAGCTCTGGGGATGTGGAAACTATACTGACCGCAACACTGAACCTATCCAAAACACACTAAAGGCAGCCGTGGAGCGTTACCTAAAAACCTAGACGCCTCGTCACAGCCTGAGGAACTAACTACCCCTAACCACCCCTAGAGAGAAAGCCAAGCCTCACTTGCCTCAGAGAAATGACCCCAAAGTTTAGACAGCCCCCACAAATAATAACATTGAGTTAAGGGGAAAATACAAACGTAGTAATGAAAAACAGATTTAAGCAAATGAGGCCCGCTAACGCTAAATAGACTGAAGATAGCAAGGGATCTGTGTGGTCAGTACAAAAACTATCAAAAACTATCCACGCAGAAAATACAAGAACCCCCACACCGACTCACGATGTGAGGGGCGCACTCTGCACCCCAGAACTTCCAGCAAGCAAAAAATCACATATAAGCAAGCTGGACTGAACTCATCATATAATGAAACATATTTTCAAGAGAAAAATGAGCAAACATGAACTAGCAAGACTTAGCTTCTCCGGATGGAGACAGGTCACAAGGAAGTCCAGAGAGATCAGAACCAGTACTGAATACAACGACAGCAGGCAACAAACAAAGGGGCAAGTGGAGTTAAATAGGAACCAGCATAGCAGGAAATGAGGCAGCTGAGCCCAGCTCCAGACCCGCAGTATCGCTAAAGGCCACCAGAGGTGTTATGGTTCTCAATGGCAAGAGAACATAGCCCAGCAAACATAAGTACTAGCTCTTGGAAGGATGGAAACTAAACTGACCATGAACTAAACCTGCCGCACAACTAACAGTAGCCGGATAGCGTTGCCTACGTTTTTATCCCTAGACGCCCAGCGCCGGCCGGAGGACTAACTAATCCTGGCAGAGGAAAATATAGTCCTGGCTCACCTCTAGAGAAATTTCCCCGATAGGCAGACAGAGGCCCCCACATATATTGGCGGTGATTTTAGATGAAATGACAAACGTAGTATGAAAATAGGTTTAGCAAAATTGAGGTCCGCTTACTAGATAGCAGGAAGACAGAAAGGGCACTTTCATGGTCAGCTGAAAACCCTATCAAAATACCATCCTGAAATTACTTTAAGACTCTAGTATTAACTCATAACATCAGAGTGGCAATTTCAGATCACAAGAGCTTTCCAGACACAGAAACGAAACTACAGCTGTGAACTGGAACAAAATGCAAAAACAAACGAGGACTAAAGTCCAACTTAGCTGGGAGTTGTCTAGCAGCAGGAACATGCACAGAAAGGCTTCTGATTACAATGTTGACCGGCATGGAAGTGACAGAGGAGCAAGGTTAAATAGCGACTCCCACATCCTGATGGAAACAGGTGAACAGAGGGGATGATGCACACCAGTTCAATTCCACCAGTGGCCACCGGGGGAGCCCAAAATCCAATTTCACAACACAGAGGGAGCCCAGACGGAATTCACAACAGCGGCATCTATGTACTCCATGTGGCACTTTACCTTACCTGTTTTCTGTTATTATTTTTTTTGATTAATAAAGGTTATTTTTTACATTATTCCTGATGGACTTGTAGGTCGTTTTTTCTGGGCCCTTGTGACCCATTTTTTGCTTTAGTTGGTTAAAGATTAGTTGGTTAAGCGATTAGTCCAGTGCATTAGTCCTTTTTACGGTTTCAGCATATTAACAATTATTTGTCTCTATTTATTAATTGATGTCGAATTGCCGTTATCATGCTGTTGGTAGTTATGTTTTTGGTTAATTATTTTATTAATGATCAGTATTGTAGAATTTGGTGGTAATATGTGATTTGGTTATGGTGTGACATTATTTGTTCCTTGTCTGTGCCATTTGTCATGGTTAGGACAAGATTATGTCTTGTACTCTCAGGGTTAAATATTCTCAGCCTCTCTTTCAAGATGGGAGGGCTATTTATACTCGCTCCTAACGTGGTATCCTTGTCAGCTATAGGTTTTCTGCAGTCTGTATGCTTGACCTCTGTAGTGTGTGCTGGCTTGCTTCCTGTCTTGCTGTTATCTGCTTTATTCTCTTTCCTGGATTACTGACCCCTGGCTTGGCTTCTGACTATTCTCTGACTCTCCCTGTTGGTATCTTGTAATCTCTTGGCTACGACTTCGGCTTGTTTCACTATTCTTTTATGCTTATTCCTTCTCTGTTTCCCCAGCGTTTGGCTCCGCCCCCTGACCGCCTCCCACTCTGTCACATGATCGTAGGTCCTTTTGCTTTACCTAGTCAATCTGTCTCATGTGAAAGGTCCTGTTGGTGTTCATGTTAGTTACCCGGTTTCTGGTCCAGCTCTGTTACTGCTGGATGCAGTTTCCCCGGCAGCAGTAATACCCGGGTATCGTGACATTATAGCTGACCTGATAGTTTTCTCCCTGGTGTGGGGGGTGGTGTTTGTATGCCATGGACCCGGTACAGGCTCTCACGACACAGGTTAATGAGCTTTCTCAGCTTTTGCAGAAGCTGTCTGTGGAACAGCAAGCCCTGGTCCACTCGCACCAACAGGTACAGAGAGATGTGGCAGGTGCTTTACAGGTGTCTGCTCCATTTTGGTGCTGGGAGGGGGGTCCCTCTGATGTATCCTTAGCGGACCCTGAACCGCCGGTAAAATTACCCGACACTTTTTCTGGAGATAAACAATTGTTCAGGGTCTTTAAGGAGGGATGTAAGTTGTTTTTTGAGTTACGTCCCCGGGCCTCTGGAAATGAAAGGCAAAGGGTGGGGGTAGTCATGTCTTTTTTAAGGGGTTCCCCGCAGGCATGGGCTTTCTCTCTCTCTCCCTCTGCTCCTGAGCGTATATCTGTGAACCTGTTTTTTGAGTCCCTGGGGCTCATTTATGATGAGCCTGATAGAGTGCGTCTTGCAGAAGATATGGTGATGAGTGTGACACAGGGGAAGCACTCCGTGGAATGGTTCTGCTCAGAGTTTAGGCGCTGGGCAGCTGAAGTTTCTTGGAACGATGCAGCCCTGAGGGGGTTGTTCCGCATTGGTCTGTCTGACCGTCTAAAGGATGCTCTGGCACTTCATCCTCCTCCTGATACCCTGGAGGACGCCATGACACAGGCAGTTCGTATGGACCGAAGACTCCGTGCTAGAGGAATGATGCAACAGGAGACTTCATTGTTCTCTAAATTATGTGACGCTGCATTTGTATCTGAGCCCATGGAAATTGGGTCAGTCTCAGTCTCTGAGAGAGAGAGAAGACACCGCAGAGACAATCAACTGTGTTTTTACTGTGGAGCCTCTGGTCATTGGAAAAGGAACTGTCCATCCTGCCCTTCTGTGAAACCATCTGAGAAACGACTGAGTCTGGGCAGCAATCGAGGAGGTTGTCCAGACTCCCAGGTACATTTTTTCTCGCTTACAAAACTTGTGCTCCAAGTGAAATTGGAACTTGCTGGCGGTCCTGTGGTGACAACGGCTTTTGTTGACTGCGGTTCTTCCGTTAATTTGATTGATGCCCAAGTTGTGACTCGTAATAAGATAGGGACAGTTAGGTTAAAAAACCCTGTTAAAATTGTGGCTGTTGATTCATCTCCTCTTATGGAATTTGTTTCAGGACTGATGTTTTTTCTCTGAAAGTGGGTTCCACTCACGTGGAGCAATTAAGTTGTTTTGTATTGAATAATCTGCCTGCAGGACTGGTTCTGGGAATGCCCTGGCTGCAACGCCACAATCCTGCCATTGATTGGGGGGCGGGGGAGATTACTCAATGGAGATGTAAGGGTAATGGTCCGTGTTGTAACCTGGGACCTTTTGTTAACCCGATAAAGTCTGTATCTGTGTCGTCTGTCAGTCTGGAGGGTATTCCGGAGTACCTGAAAGACTTCGAAGACGTGTTTTCCGAAAGTGAGGCCGAGGCGCTTCCACCACATCGACCCGGTGATTGTGCCATTAATTTAATCCCAGGAGCCAAATTGCCCAAGGCTCGTCTGTACAATTTGTCTGGGCCCGAGCGCCAAGCCATGAAAGAGTACATCACGGAGAGTCTCCGCAAGTGGCATATTCGGCCTTCTGTTTCACCCGTCGCAGCGGGGTTTTTCTTTGCGAAGAAAAAAGATGGTGGTTTGCGACCATGCCTCGACTTTCGGGAACTTAATAAGATTACTGTGAAAAACACGTATCCTCTTCCTCTGATTCCTGATTTATGTAATCAACTTACTGGGGCCAAATGGTTTTCTAAGCTTGACTTACGAGGGGCTTATAACCTGATAAGGATTCGAGAGGGAGATGAATGGAAAACAGTGTTTCTGACTACCGAGGGCTTATTTGAAACTTTGGTTATGCCCTTCTGTCTCACTAACGCCACTGCTGTGTTCCAGAATTTCATTAATGTTTTTTCTGACCTGATTGGGCGCTATGTTGTCATTTACCTGGATGACATCTTGATATACTCTGAGGACAGTCAGTCTCACTTACACCATCTTCAGACAGTTCTTGTGAGACTCAGGGAGAATCATTTATACGCTAAATTGGAGAAGTGCTCATTCTTTATGCAAGAACTGTCTTTTCTGGGATTAATTGTATCTGGGGATGGGTTCCGCATGGATCCGGGGAAGGTTCAGGCCATTTCAGATTGGGTGCAGCCTCATGACCTGAAGGGGTTGCAGTGATTTCTGGGCTTCGCTAACTATTATAGGAAGTTCATTAAAGGGTTTTCGCAGGTGGTGAAACCCTTAACGGACCTTACACTCAAAGGGGCGGAGGTAAAAAATTGGTCCGAGGCCGCAAAAAATTCCTTCCAGACCCTGAAGAAATGTTTTATTTCAGCCCTTGTGTTGATACAACCCGATCCGTCGAGACCTTTTATCGTGGAGGTTGATGCATCGGAGGTAGGGGTGGGGGCAGTGTTGTCTCAGGGCCCGTCCACCCTTACTAACCTTAAACCCTGTGCCTTTTTCTCTAAAAAATTCTCTTCGGCTGAGAGAAATTATGATGTTGGCAACAGGGAATTGTTGGCAATTAAATTGGCCTTCGAAGAATGGAGGCATTTTTTGGAGGGGGCTGTTCATCCCGTTACAGTCATCACTGATCACAAAAATTTGGCCTATATCGAGTCTGCTAAGAGATTGACCCCCAGACAGGCTCGGTGGGCACTTTTTTTTCTCAGTTTCATTTTACCATTACGTTCCGACCAGGGTCTAAAAATGTAAAGGCGGTTGCCTTATCCCGAAGTTTTGATTGTGTGTCCCCTCCAGAACCTCCTTCCTCCATTCTTCAACCTGGAGTGGTTGTGGCTGAAATCTCATCTGAGTTACAGAGAGAGATTTTGGAAGCACAGTCACAAGCTCCCAGGAATAAACCTCAAGGTAAACTGTTTGTACCCGATCATTTCCGTCTCACACTTCTGCAAGAAATTCATGACTCTGTATTGAGTGCACATCCTGGGATTGCAGCTACCCGGGGGGCAGTAGCTAGGAATTTTTGGTGGCCTTCTATGGGTACTGATATTAAAAAGTTTGTGAATACTTGTGGGATGTGTGCTCGCTCTAAGAGCTCTCTGGTCCGGCCGGCCGGGGAATTGGTACCTTTGCCAATTCCGGATAAACCTTGGACACACCTGTCCATGGATTTTATCACTAATCTTCCTCCTTCAAAGGGCAACTCTGTAGTCTGGGTAGTAGTTGATAATTTTTCTAAACAAGCCCACTTTGTGCCGTTATCTACATTGCCTTCTGCTGAAACCTTAGCTCGTTTGTTCATTCAGCATATAGTTCAGTTGCATGGGGTCCCTGTGAATGTGGTGTCTGACAGGGGTGTGCAATTTGTTGCTAGATTTTGGAGGGCTTTTTGTAAGAAGTTGGGGGTTACGTTGTCTTTCTCCTCTGCTTATCACCCGGAATCTAATGGTCAGACTGAACGCACCAACCAGTCGTTGGAGCAGATTTTAAGATGTCTTGCCTCTTCCAGACAGGAGGACTGGTGTGAGGTATTACCCATGGCAGAATTTGCATTCAACTGTCGTATTAATCAGTCTACGGGCAAATCTCCTTTTCAGGTCAACTATGGATTTGTTCCGCAATTTGGAGAATTTTCCCGCATGGATTCTGGTTGCCCTGGTGCTGAGGGTCTGGTGCAACAGTTAAGAACCCTTTGGAGGGAGGTTCAGGGTAATATCTCCACAGCTCAAAGGAGGTACAAACATTTTGCTGACAGGAGGAGGGGGTTAGCTTCTACACTGACAGTGGGGGAGAAGGTGTGGTTGTCTACCCGTAACATCAAACTTAAAGTACCCTCTATGAAGTTGGGCCCCAGATTTATAGGTCCATACAAGGTATTAGAGGTGATCAACCCGGTGGCCTATAGATTACAGTTGCCCACCTCCTTCAAAATATCAAATGTCTTCCACAGGTCTCTATTAAAACCTGTGGGGACGGTTAGAGAAGATTCCTCATCCAATGTTCTGCCAGTGTTGGTAGAGGGTCAGCCGGAGTATGAGGTAGGGCGCATCATTGATTCATGGTGGATGCGTCGAAGGCTTCAGTACTTAATACATTGGAAGGGTTATTCTATTGAGGATCGGTCATGGGTTCCGGCCAGTTCTTTGCATGCTGATCGACTGGTGCGGGCATTTCATGCCAGGTACCCTGAGAAGCCTGGGGGTCCAGTGGCCCCCCTTTAAAGGGGGGGTACTGTCATGGTTAGGACAAGATTATGTCTTGTACTCTCAGGGCTAAATATTCTCAGCCTCTCTTTCAAGATGGGAGGGCTATTTATACTCGCTCCTAACGTGGTATCCTTGTCAGCTATAGGTTTTCTGCAGTCTGTATGCTTGACCTCTGTAGTGTGTGCTGGCTTGCTTCCTGTCTTGCTGTTATCTGCTTTATTCGCTTTCCTGGATTACTGACCCCTGGCTTGGCTTCTGACTATTCTCTGACCCTCCCTGTTGGTATCTTGTAATCTCCTGGCTACGACTTCGGCTTGTTTCACTATTCTTTTATGCTTATTCCTTCTGTTTCCCCAGCGTTTGGCTCCGCCCCCTGACCGCCTCCCACTCTGTCACATGATCGTAGGTCCTTTTGCTTTACCTAGTCAATCTGTCTCATGTGAAAGGTCCTTTTGGTGTTCATGTTAGTTACCCGGTTTCTGGTCCAGCTCTGTTACTGCTGGATGCAGTTTCCCCTGCAGCAGTAATACCCGGGTATCGTGACACTATTATTTGGTCACTATGTGGTGGTAATATGTGATCTGGTCATGGTGTGGCAGTATTTGCTCCTTGTAGGTATTATTCAGTCACAATGTGGTGTGGTCTGGTCATGGTATGGTGATTTTTGCTTTTTGTATGTGGAGCGCCCGCTAGGACTGTGGGGTACTTGGAACCAGGCCGGTTCTTAAAGGGATGTGTCATGGTGGCAGTGACCCGGTCCGTGGCCCTGGGCGTCCAATAAAAGGGAAAGGCGCAGTGGGAATAAAGTCTAAGTAGTGTTCGTGACGCCACCTGTGGTATGCGGCTAGGGATGGATGACGCTGCTTAAAGGGGTCCTCTGGGTATGATGGTATTGCAGCAGAGGTGGTATAGTTCCCCACAGGTAGAACTCAGTCCCCAGGGCTCCCAGTGTAGAGGGCAAAGATGACAGACGGTGTAGTGCTGGAAAGATTTGGAGGACACAAGGTTGCAGTCTCTTTACCTTTTACTGGCGGTATGCAGCCACAGTCCAGGGTACGGATCACAGGTGGTGGTGTGGTCTGGCCAGCCTGGAAGCGATTCAGAGATCCCTCTAGCCAGGTGGGGTTGGAAGCCTTCCTTACTGCGCTGTGGTTTAAGTCCCTTGCTGCCTAAGGCTTCACACAAGGTCCTCACTTTCTCACTGTCCCTGTAAGTAGGATACTAATCCGTATGGCAGGTAACTTGAGCCTTTTTACAGGTGTCCCTGGTTGCGGTGACTCTGGGCTCTATATGCTGTTGTGCCTTCGGATGTAATGGTCGACAGGCGACTTGAAATCTCCTGCCTGCCTGTTTCTGCTGTGGGGCATACAGTTACCCCCACAAACTCGGAATTCAGGCTTCCGGTTACTTGCGCTGATTCTGGAGTGAGCCTTGTCATGGATCCCAGGGAGGATATATTTATCATTCGCACCACTCTCCCTAATATGTCATGAACCGGGTTTGTTTGGTTGCACCTAGTTCTTTCTGAAAGGGATTTATCTATATCCCGTGTCCCAATTCCGGTATGGAACTTGCAGCTCTCTGGCGCCCCCCTTACCCTCAGGTCAGACAGGGTACTGCACCTAGGATAATTAGTCACCAGAAAGGCTGCCTTACTGTGTCCTGGCTAATGGGAATGCCGCAGCGAGGGCAAAATAACTACTCCCACTCAGGCGGGAACAATGATTATCAACGCCATCCGTCACTACAAAGTCTCCCAAAAGCACAGGACAAATCCGCGGCCACCAGCTCCGATTTCTTAATAACGGGTCCAAAGCCAACACAAATTAGTAGCGTAATTCACGTCAGAGGACGTGACAGTACGCTATAGAGCAAGGAGAAACGAAGCTAATAATTTCATATATTTTACTCCATAAAAGGTAGGCAGTGTTTACAAAAAACAGAGAACAAACAACCGATCTGATGCCCATATAATCAATAAATAGAGTTTATTAAGGAAAGGTAATACTACATAAATTGGTAGGGGGGGGGGAAAGAAACCAAAAAATGGGGCACACAGAGGAGACACAGCAGCATACAAAACACAGTCCCAAAATATTACGGTACTAACATGATATAAATAAATAAATAAATATATATATATCATTGAATATCGGACTGATAAATGTTAATATTACTCTGTTTAAACCAGCATAGAGTGCCAAGAAAATATATATGTGGCCAAAGTGCAAAAATGAGTGCAAATATAAAGTGCACAAGTGCAAAAAATCGGCCGCTGGAATAACTAATTAGAGCAGGTAACTGCTGTAAGGTATGGTGGGCACTGACACAGGTATGGTTAATAGTACTATCAATAAATAGTTAAATATTGTAGGTATAATAAAAGGAAAGTGCCCAGAGCAGGATTTACCTGAATTGCTGCTGTCTCCTGGATGTGCCAGTCCCCAACGCACGTTTCGGCGTGAGCCTTCGTCAGGGGGTGGCAACATCCAGCAGAGAAGAGGTATATAAAGGAGGAGCACCCAATGAACAGCAGGCACGAATGTGATGCGACGCGCAACGCTATTGGACTAGATCCCGGCGAACACCGCCGCCGGTTCATGTGATCCCCAGGGCCGCGTGCATATGACGCAGCGCTGGGGGACATGAAACCGGCAGGCAGAGAAGCCAGGAGTCCAACAGCGATGTGCGTACCATCCGGTCCGCCGTCATTGGTCGATGTGGGACATGTGATCTAAGGTCCTGGAAGGTAAAAAGAAAACGAGTAGAAACAACCATCATTGGTTGATGTGGGACATGTGATCTAAGGTCCTGGAAGGAAAAAGAAAAAGAATAGAACCACACGATTCTAGTGATAATATATCAAAAACCAAAAGAAAATTAATATGGATATATGGATATGAAAAAACATATACACATATATGCACCGAAGGCCTAAACAAGGAGAAAATACATAATGTGTCCTAAACCATATATGGGTGGATAAATATTCAAAGGAGACAAGAGAAAAGAAAAGAAAGAAAAAGTATGTATGTGAACAAATACTAAAATAAAGTAATAATATAGATCCAATATGTAGGAACTAAAAAATGGTGTAAGTGAAAATCCATGCTACTGGAAATAAATATGAAAATAAAAATAAATATAAAAATAATAATAATATATATAAAAATAATAACTACACATATATATATATATATATATAAGAAAAATGCAAAAAATGCGTAGAGTCTAATAAACATATAAGTGTGAGCTATAACAAATATAAGTGCTTGATATGCGTATATACATACGAAAAATGTCTGATGATACAGACTAATGTGAACTAGCTACGTGAAATATTGTTGTACCAATACACCAATAACAATACACAAAATAAAGAAAATAAAATTAAAAATAAAAATAAAAATAAAAAGAGAGATGAACAATAATGAAATAAAAATAAATATAAATAATAAATACTGATAATGAAAAATAATACAGTATAATGATAAACTAATAAATAATTTCAAAATGTCCATTATTTAATATATGTCTCTCCATTTCTCTTCATCATAGGAATCTTCAACCGAATGTCCATCAGTACGGTGCAATGGGGATCAAAGGAGTGAATCAGTAAACAGACAGTGGCGTGACTTCAGTGACATAATCCCCAAACGAATGGGGCCCCCATCAATGGAACACCAGGTAAGTAAAGACTAGAAAAAACTGAAAATACGGATAAAGTGAATAAAATGCAATAAAGGTATATAACAATAGGACCCTATCATTAGAAAAGCATATATATAGGAACAATCGTGTACATAAACATGTGCAAATGTATACACATGTATACACACCACAAGGGGTGCCCACTACATAATAAAAACAATTAAAAACCAATTTTAATAAGAAATAATAACTTAAGACACTAATAAAAACATACCTAAATACATTATAACCTCAACACTGGATAACAAGGTGGAACAGGACATTAATAAAAAAATATTTATAAAAGAATTTATAAAAATGGAACAAAGCTAATACTTTCATTTAGACCTCGGGGTTGTATTGTATTGAGTAACCAGATCCATCTAGATTCCATTTGTGCCAATTTTTGGCTGATATTGCCTCCACGGATCGATGGATTAATTTTATCAATACCTCTGATCTTGAGACATGATGGGTCACAGTTGTGGAACAGTTTAAAGTGCTTTGGAATAGTTTTTAAGGTACACACATCAATTTCATCGTTCTGTGCGGCAATTATGCCGTTGACGTGTTCACGTACGCAGTGTTTACAAAAGTCTGAAAAGATATTATAAAAGTACACTAGTATCGCATGTACAAACAATTACAAATAAAAAAAGGATTAAAGTTGAAAAGAAACACTTACAGTTTTCTCATATCATTTCCGATCATGGCAAACCATGTGGCTCAGGGGAAGGGCAAACATACAGTGCATGACCGACTCTGTTAGACCCAGGACAAAGGACAAGTGAAGACTGATGGCTCACTCACTTATCTCTGTGCCCAGAACCAAGGCACTCCCTCGTGGCGACCTCACTCAGAGACTGAATACTCCCCTTTCTTAGAGTTATGACAAGCCATTTCTATACATAACTCACTGTATAAACCTCGTAGACAAACGACACACTGTTTATGATGCTCACAACGTCATGGGGGTTCCTTTAAGTATAAACACGGAGTAGATATATGACCCGCTTATGTAGAAATCCGTTCATTGCATTTCGATTTCAGTGAGTTTATAGATCTCTCAGTGGACATTCGGAATATGTAACCATTATATCTCCATCCCTGATCGGTGCCATTATACATAACTTTTCAAGAACAAAAGAGTCCCATGAGGCCCGCAGGCCGTTTATTTTGCAGGCCTGCTCTAAATCATCAGTTCTCTACTCGATTTGTTCCAGTCAACTCAGCAAAGCTGACAAGTTAACTGAAAAAAAACGTGTTAACCTATTGTAGATACAAGTATTTAATAATCATTTCACATTTAATATGTTTATTTAAAGATATCTGTTTTTCTAAATGTTATTTTATTGTTTTCTATTTTTATGAAATCTTTATTTTCATATCAGATCATAAAGAGACAAAAGATCTTCCACTTATGTCCTTAATAAAAATTAATTTGCGGTGCATTAGCAATGTGTAACTGCTGTATTGATCTATTCCATCGTGAATTCCATTTTTCTGATCCAAGAAAACTACCAAGACATTGCACTGAAGTTCCTTGTCCTTGGTTCTGGACAGAGCATGAGGCCAAGGATGGTAATTGATATATGAAAGACTGAGAAATGGACACTGCTTTTCATTACTCTTTTCATTACTGCAGAGGCATTCTCAGAGCCAAGTTCAGATCATTTACTGTGACTGAATTTGCAGCAGAGAATACTGACCTAAAAATGGAATATGCTTGAGAAAAACCTTTAACCAAATCTTTAGAGACCTCTGCTGGTAGTTTGTAGAATTACATTTCAATCACAAGGTGTACAGAAGTGGTCTGCAATCTCCAATTCCCAGTACCCTGTGGCAATGTTTTGACAATGTTCTCACATTTCTATTACATTGGACAATTATAAAAGTGATGTATAATCTTTTATACAGCCACAGAATAAATCTCTTTTTTTCTGCTACCCGAACCAAAATTTGGATTAAAAGTTCAGACGGGTACCAGACCCCAAACATCCTCGGGTCTGCTTATCCCTATTATTTAACCTTACTTTTGTATAACAACTTGTGTTCTTTGGGTATTGGTCTTGCTGCATGGTGCATGTTTTCTTGAGATTCAGTTCATGGACAAATATCCTGACATTTTTCTTTATAATTTAAATATAAATATATTTGTGTGGGATAAGTTAGGGGTTTTATTGGTAACATTTTGGGGTACTTAATATTTTTTTAATCGCTTTCAGAATATGGCTGGAATCACATTCTTGTGTTCTACGCTGAGCACTTACATTTAAGCTCCCTGCCCCTAGTCTTGCTTACCAGCTGCTATTTCCATCTGTTCCCAGCGCCGTTTCGGTCGGTATCCAGTAGTTTGTGACCTGCCAGGTCGCTGCAGTATTTGCTGGCCGATCCGGAGGTCACTACTCAATGTAAGTCTATGAGAGGCAGAACGAGGCCAGAATGACACCCTCATAGACTTACACTCAGAGCTTGTGACTGATACCTCTGACTTACGGTGACCCAGTGGTGCTATAATTAACCTGAATGTAAATAGAAATGTTTTGGTCTTCGAAAAGCTGCAAAAAAATACAGTAAGGACTGATCAAAATATCATGTCAATTCCAAAATGGTATGAAAATAAACGTAGTCTTGACCCACAAAAATATGTAATCACACAGCTCCATCGATTGAAAAATAAAAAGGTTAAGGGTCTCTGGAAATGGTAACACAATAAACAAAAAAATTAAATATATTTTACAAATTTCAAATTTTTCTTTTCGCAATAAAAATATTAAAAAAACTGCACAAGTTTGGTATCACGATGATTGTACTGATGAGGAGACTATACTATACTATGTATAAGAGGACGTTGGTACCATCATACTATATATTAGGGGCTATGGGGGGTCATCTTGCTATATAAAAGGGGCAGTGGGGCCATCATACTATACATAAGGGGGAGTGGGTGCCATAATAGAGTGTATAGGGAGCTGTGAGGGCCATAATATAGTGTACAAGGGAGTGTGGGGGCCATCATACAGTATAAAGGGAACTTTGAGAACCATCATACCGTGCATAGGAAGCTGTGAGGACTATCATACAGTGTATAGCAAGCTGTGGGGATCATCATATAGTGTGCAGAGAGTTGTGTGGACCATTATACACTATATAGGGAGCTGTGGGAACCATTATACAGTGCATAGTGAGATGTGGGGACCATCAAACAGTGCATAGGGAGCTTTGGGACCATAATGCAGTGCATATTGAGCTGTGGAGACCATCATACAGAGCGTAGAGACCTGTGGGGACCACTATACAGATCATATGGAGCTGTGTGGTCAGGGCCGTATTTAGAGTTTATGCTGCCCTAGGCACTTTTAGGGCTGCCTCCCCCTGTATAATGGCCCCACATGATGCTCCATACTGTATAATGGCCACACATGATGCTCAATACTGTATAATGGCCACACATGATGCTCCATACTGTATAATGGCCACACATGATGCTCCATACTGGATAATTGCGACACATGATGTTCCATACTGTATAATGGCCCCTCATGATGCTCCATACTGTATAATGGCCACACATGATGCTCAATACTGTATAATGGCCACACATGATGCTCCATACTGTATAATGCACCCCTCCCATCTTGTATGTATGGCTCATCTCCCCCCTCCCATCCTGTATGCATGGCTCATCTCCCCCCTCCCATCCTGTATGCATGGCTCATCTCCCCCCTCCCTGTATGCATGGCTCATCCCCCCCTCCTGTATGCATGGCTCATATCCCCCCTCCTGTATGCATGGCTCATCTCCCCCCTCCCTGTATGCATGGCTCATCTCCCTCTCCTTGTATGCATGGCTCATCTCCCCCCTCCTGTATGCATGGCTCATCTCCCCCTCCTGTATGCATGGCTCATCTCCCCCCCTCCTGTATGCATGGCTCATCTCCCCCCCTCCTGTATGAATGGCTCATCTCCCCCCTCCCTGTATGCATGGCTCATCTACCCCCCTCCTGTATGCATGGCTCATCCCCCCACTCCTCCCATCCTGTATGCATGGCTCTTCGGCTCCCCACCCGGCTCCCCATCCTCCTTCATCCTTTTCCCCATCCTCCCTGGCTGTCATACTCCCCTTTCTCACACCGCGCCGAACATCCCTTCATCTCTGTCCTGTTCCAGCACCTTCTTCCTGCGTGAGCGGTCACGTGGTACCGCTCATTAAGGTCACGAATATGCATCCATATTCATCACCTTAATGAACGGTACCATGTGACCGCTCACACAGGACAAGCTGCCGGCGCTGAGACCAGGCATCGCTGGAGTAGGGTGAGTATGACGTCTTCAAGGAGGCGGGCGGTCGGGCACCAGGGGGAATGGGGCGAGCGGTCAGGTGGTGACCCCGGACTTTAAGTAAAAAAAAAAACTGAAAAAAACTTGCTCAGGTGCTGCCCCCGGCATCGTCCCGCCCTAGGCACATGCCCTCAAGTGCCTAGTGGCAAATACGGCCCTGTGTGGATCATCATACACAGGGCCGACTCCAGGTTTTTGAGGGCCCTGGGTGAAAGAGTCTCAGTGGGCCCCCCCTTTAACGCATACCACGATTCATGATGCACAGATACAGCAGAGAAATATAGGTATAGTACAATGCCAGATTTCACTTATATGAGTGATAGCTATTGTAAATTCTATAATACCATACAGCAGACGGGCTTTATAAAAGTCAACCCCTTATATGCCAATTTTTGTGACCTACTCCCTCTTCCTCAGTTACCAGTAGGCATTTTATTGTTAGCTGAACTTGCTGCAAAGAAAAAACTGCACACATTGAATATGACAATTTTTAATGGAAAACTTTTTAAAGTAAACATTAGAAAATATTAACGTAGAACATTTGTAAAAGTGCAAAATGGGTAGCACATATCACAGCCACATATTATATAGCACAGCCACGTAGTATATAACACAGCCCACGTAGTATATAGCACAGCCGCATAGTATATAACAGCCCACATAGTATATAGCACAGCCATGTAGTATATAACACAGCCCACATAGCATATAGCACAGCCATGTAGCATATAGTACAGCCACGTAGTATATAACACAGCCCACATAGCATATAGCACAGCCATGTAGTATATAGCACAGCCACGTAGTATATAACACAGCCGACGAAGCATATAGCACAGCCCACGTAGTATATAGCACAGCCACATAGCATATAACACAGCCCACGTAGTATATAGCACAGCCACGTAGTATGTAGCACAGCCACGCAGCACATAACACAGCCCACGTAGTATATAGCACAGCCACATAGCATATAACACAGCCCACATAGTATATAGCACAGCCACGTAGTATATAGTCTAGTACTCACTGTTATAGTAAAAAAAAAAAGAAAAACACACTCCTCTCCTCGTGCCCGTGCTGCTCCCTGCTCCTGTCTCAGTGGCTGCACTGCCTGGCACACAGTGAGTGCGCGATGACATCATCGCGCACCTGCAGTGTCAGAGGCAGAGTGGGGAATGATGGGAGGAGGAGCGTCAGCTTACGTTCTCTCCTCCATCATTGCTTTGAACTGTATCGGCAGACGCCGGTATCAATGCGGTGGTGGGGGAGTTAGTGCTGGCGGCAGGCGTGCCCGCCTGTCTTACAGGGGCCCCATAGCGGCTGCGTGATGTGACGCTAGCTAAGGGCCCCTGGGGGAGCAGGGGCTCTAGGCAGCTGCCTGCCACTAAAGCCAGCCCTGCCTGCAGGGGCCCCCCGGAGCCTCAGTGTACCGTACTGTGAATGCCCCCCATCCCGCCAGGGCCCCGGCACTGATCATACAGTATACAGGGAGCTGTGGGGACCATCATACAGTGTATAGGGAGCCATGGGGACCACCTCATTTCAGGAAGCCCTCTCTACCTTATACAGTTGGTCCCTCCTAACTTAACTAGTTCGTATCTTATTCTGATTACTATCCTACAATTCCTCCCTTTAGTGGGCTAATCCAAATACTACACTTTCCCTATCTATACAGTACCAGAACATATATATACAGTATATATATATATATATATATATATATATATATATATATATATATATATATATATATATATATATATATATATATATATCTCATACATCATAGCAGCAATATGATACAAGGCATTATACAACATAACAACACATATATGTAGCTATTAGACATTCAAGAACTTAGAAGTAGGTGCAGGGTATAAGCTGTCCTCTGTAACCCCTTACATAGGGAGCTGTGGTGACATCTTACAGTGTGTAGTGAGTGTGCAGACCTTCATACAGAGCATAGGAAGCTCTCAAACTATCATATAGTATATAGGGAGCTGTGAGGACCATCATAAAGTGTATAGGGAGCTGTGGAGACCATCATACAGTGTATAGCAAGCTGGGGGGACCATCATACAATGAGTAGGGAGCTGTGTGGACCATCATACAGTATATAGGGAGCTGTGAGGACGATCATACAGTGTATAGGGAGTTGTGAGGACCATTATACAGTGCATAAAGAGCTGTGGGGACCATCATACAGTGTATAGCGAGCAGTAGAGACCATCATACAGACTATAAGGAGCTGTGTGGGCATCATACAGTATAAAGGGAGCTGTAAGGACCATCATACATTGTATAGGAAGCTGTGTGGACATTACAAACTATATATGGAGCTGTGGGAACCATTATACAGTACATAGTGAGCTGTGGGGACCATCATACAGTGTGTAGGGAGCTGTGGGGACCATCATACAGTGCATAGTGAGCTGTGGAGACCATCATAAAGAGCGTAGAGAGCTGTGGGGACCATCCTAGAGTATATAGGGAGCTGTGAGGACAATCATACAGTACATAGGAAGCTGTGGGGACCATTATACAGTGCATAGGGAGCTGTGGGGATCATCATACAATGTATAGCGAGCTGTGGAGACCATCGTACAGTGCGTAGAGAGCTGTGTGGACCATTATATGGGGCCCATAATACTGTATGGAGGAGCATTACATGGGGCCATGATGTACTGCATGGAGGAGCATTACATGGGACCCATGAAGTGCTGCATTGAGGAGCATGGGGCCCATAATACTGTATGGAGGAGCATGGGGCTCATAATACTGTATGGAGGACTATGAGGTGCCCATAATACTGTATGGAGGACTATGTGGTGCCCATAATACTGTATGGCGGACTATGTGGTTGCCCATAATACTGTATGGCAGACTATGTGGTGCCCATTATACTGTATGGCGGACTATGTGGTTACCCATAATACTGTATGCCAGACTATGTGGTGCCCATAATACTGTATGGAGGACTATGTGGTTGCCCATAATAATGTATGGCGGACTATGTGGTTGCCCATAATACTGTATGGCGGACTATGTGGTGCCCATAATACTGTATGGCGGACTATGTGGTTGCCCATAATACTGTATTGAGGACTGTGGTGTCCATATATTGTACTATACCTGTATTTTTTATCTGTACACCAGGAATGAGCACTATATGGGCCCATAATACTGTATGGAGGACTATGAGGTGCCCATAATACTGTATGAAGGACTATGTGGTGCCCATAATACTGTATGGCGAACTATGAGGTGCCCATAATACTGTATGAAGGACTATGTGGTTACCCATAATACTGTATGGCGGACTATGTGGTTGCCCATAATACTGTATGGCAGACTATGTGGTGCCCATAATACTGTCGGGGCCGTAATAACGACAATTAATCCTCATTCACCAGTCATTCCAAATTGTAATGTGAGCGCAGAACTTCTGGTACCGGAAAAAGAAATGATTCAGACACGTAGCTGATTCAATCTTTGCTGACGCTCTTGCGTTCACCTGTGTCCAGAGCCGAGCAGCAACAACTTTATTTTTTTATTGAATACACAGTACTATTGTTTAGGAAAAAGGAATGCATTAGGCGGAGTTTAAGCAGCATACATCTAGTGCTCAGTCTCTCTCTCTCATTGGTCAGGACATCTTCGATGGTTACTTTCTTCACATTCCAGAGTTATCTTTTTCAAGAGAAATAAACTTAACTCTTCACATTCTAAACTGAAATGAACAATGAACACTGGCAGCCATCTTTAAATACAATTACATTTGCATTAGCTAGCAGATAGGAAAAACTTATTGTTTCACAGTATAAAAGTATAACAGTACAAAAAGAGTATAAAGATTTATAAAAGTATAAAAGGTATATAAGAAAATACATTTTCACCTTGACAATCCCCCCTAAACACTAAGTTTTTCCCTTAAAGAAGGATCCTTCGAGACTGTCCATGTGATGGGGAAAGGGGAGGTGGATTTCTTCATCCAGACACCTCAGAAGCTCTCCCCTAGTGAGAGGCCTCCAGGCATCTGAACCCTTCACTAACCTCACATGGAGTTCTCCCACTGTCCCTAAACTAAATCTCTTAGCATCATCTGAGAATGGGGGGTTTTGCCTACTCTCTTGAGAGGAATATACTTAGGGATTTCCCCTGGATCAGTATCATCGTACTCTGGTAGATCTATTTCTTGATTGAGGAAGGTGCCAGTCGGAGTTGCTTTGGCAATAACCTTTTTGTACAAGGGAATAACACAACAGAGAATTATCGATCCAATTACAAGGAGGGCAATCAGTACCAGACAGGCCTGTTGAAAGAATCCCTTGAGCCCACCCAACCAACTGGAAAAGAAGGATGTGTCTACTCCAGCATTAGTTTTCAATTCTGCTGCTAACCCAGTTATCTTTTTAAGGGCTATCATGGTTTTTCCATTCACTCCAGTGTTCTGAGGGATATAGGTACAACATTCTTCTCCCACCATCCCACAAACTCCTCCTTTCTCAGCTAAAATCATATCAAGGGCTAGTCGGTTTTGAAGAGTCATTCTAGTGTTAGGGCCCAATTCTTCAACTATACCCTGGAAGGCATCTTGGCTAAAATTGACAAACCTTTGTTCACTGTAATATATGTAATTGATCCATTCAACATTTTTATTAATCTGCACCTGTGGGATTATAGAAGCAAAGCCGGCATAAATCTGGTTCTGGGCTTTAAACTGGTCAGGCACCCCCCTTGGCACTCCAATAGCATCAATATATACTAGTGGATCTTCTTCATAACTCATGTGGAGCTGATCAAGGCTTCTCCTCTTTCTGGTAGGTTCATCAGGTATCTTTGGATCCCAAGGTAGAATCTTGAACTGCATGGCTAGTTTAACAAGGGTGCATTGGCCTATCCAGGCATTAGGCAACCTAGGACGGAGCTTACCATCCCCACATAACCAATAAATGTCGTACATATAATGTGTATGTTTGATTAGCAAGTCAGTATCTAAAGAACTGTTCTCTTTGCAGAAACCTGTCTCGAAGATCCCTACTGGTGTACCTGTGGTGTCGTGGGAATTATAGCAGGTGTAATTGTCAGCTAATACGGTTACTTCTCCTGGGACCTTTAGTTTAGGTTTCTCATGAATTAGTGGGACATAGTCTGGGCAATCAGTAGGCTTCAAACCTTTCAACAGATTCATAACACAGACAGTAGTGTTGTCATCAGGAAAAAGCAATGCATGTGTGTAGAGGTGCGTATTCGCAGCAGCACAAGCAATACATCCTACAGAGATGTTCTGGACTTTTACATTGTATCTTACCCATTCTAACCATAGGTTTTTCCTTGGGGCTGTTTGTGTTTCTATGGAGAAAACCTCTTGCCACCTGAGACCTGGAATGGGTATCACTTCATTAACTACTTTTTGCAAACGCTCACCTGGGCCTGTTTTAGCTGTACTGGTAACAGGGGCTTTGGTTGGTCTGAAACTAATATCCTGGAGCTGTATATGGCCTAAATACGAATGGGGTCCAGCACTAAATACATAATTGTAATTCCTTCCTAATACAAACGTCTGCAGATCAGCAGATTGGGCGTTTTCAAGATTCAAGAGGAGGGGGTGACAACTTTTACCCCATTTACAGCCCCTAAGTGGTTGCAGAAGGGCTGTAAGATGCATTCTCTCACGGAGAGTCCTACCCGTTCTATCCTTAGGGAACATGGCTTCGCTAGGTTTATATCCCCAATCTTTCCCTGTACTCCAGGCAGCATCTGTCCAATAGTGACAATTATCATTGTATTGTCTGGTAACACACAGATAAAACTGGATAGTTCCCTCTACTATCCGTTCAGTGTCAAGGCACTTGACTACATCACAGAAATCAAATCGCCAGATATTCACCGGGGCTGTCAGATTTACCCAGAGAATAGTGGGGCCAGAATTCTTATTTACAACAGAGGCCGAAAAGGTAGGGGCGAGGATGGCCCCCAGTCCCAAGGTTAAAAACAGCAACATTTCCCTTCAGTCACTACTGTGACTAAACACTGGTTCGGTCTCTTTTACAGTGTGAAGCGTGAATCCAGGTGCTCTTTCCTTCAAGTTTTACTGCAGTGGGGGTGACTAGGATCACTGTATGAGGTCCTTCAAATCTTGGCTGGAGACAATCTCTGCGCACAAACTTTTTCACATACACCAAGTCTCCAGGCACAAAGTCATGGACCACGTCACCTGTGGATTCTGGAAGAGAAGCAGAAACTGTAGAATGGGTGTTAGACAGTTCCTTAGACAATGCAATCACAAATTGTACAACTTTATCATTTGTCTCAGACAACTCTTGAGGCCTAATATCTCCTATTTTAGGTGGAGCACCGAAAAGAATCTCAAAGGGGGTCAAGCCGTGTTTTCCCTGTGGGGTGTGTCTGATATGGTATAAGACCACAGGGAGCAAATCTGGCCATGGGAGTGGGTGGTCCTGGCTCATTTTAAGCAACTGTGTCTTAATTGTGGAGTTCATTCTCTCAACTTTGGCTGAACTGGAGGGGTGATAAGGGGTGTGTAGACCCAAATCTGTCCCTAACATGTGCCACAATTCCTCGTAGACATTGGCAGTGAAGGCTGGGCCTTGATCTGATTCAACAACTTCTGCACGAAATTTCAGTGATGAGCTTCTTAGCTGTAGTTTTGGCAGTCATATTGGTCACTGGGTAGGCTTCAGGCCATCCTGAGAACATATCCACAGCCACTAGGACGTACTCATACTTTCCTGACTTGGGCATTTGAATATGATCAACCTGGATTCTCTGCCAAGGGTAATCTGGTTTGGCAAGATGCTGAAGTGGAACCTTGGCGGTGGCTGTTGGGTTACAGATGGCACAGACTGGGCAGGCTCTTGAGTAAGCTGTGACAGTGGTAGAGATTCCTGGGGCCCAGTAGAGCTTCTTAATACAGGCTAGTGCTTGGTTCTTTCCTCGATGAGTTGATCCATGAGCCCATGCTGCAACGGCTGGATACA
Organism: Ranitomeya variabilis; assembly: GCF_051348905.1. Taxonomy (NCBI): domain Eukaryota; kingdom Metazoa; phylum Chordata; class Amphibia; order Anura; family Dendrobatidae; genus Ranitomeya; species Ranitomeya variabilis. Next base: position 398,405,955 of record NC_135232.1, read on the forward strand.
TTCTTTTGGGTAGACAGGGTCTCCCATCCACCTTATAGAGTCTAGGAAATTCGTATTGTCCAGCAGAACTACGATTCCCATGAATGGCTCCTGCAGCTTCCCACTGTTTCTTTTCTTCTCTAGAGGTCAACTTTTGTTCTTCCCACAATCTTTCTTCAGGTGGTCGAGCTGGCTTCCAGCCAGATCCGGTAGCAGGGTATTCCATTTCCATGTCTTCTATCAACTTCTTCTTCTTCTTTCTTCGGGCTTCAGACTTCTCAAAGTCTCGTTCTTCTTCGGCTTGGGTAGCTTCTTTGGTTGCTTGTTCCTTTGTTTGTGCTCTGGTAAGCACAGGCATCACGGGTGTAGCAGTGTCTTCCCAACAGGGTTTTTCTGGTGCTGTTTCTTCTTCTTCCCACTTTGCTGAGACATTCTTTATGGCAGCAGCTTTGGCAGCTTGATCTGCTAAATGGTTTCCTCTAGTTTCCTTCGAGTTGACTTTCCCATGAGCTTTGACCTTGATCACCGCAATCTGTGCGGGGAGCTCTAGTGCCTTCATCAGGGCTTTAATCCTTAGTGCATGTTTAACAGGGGTTCCTGTAGCCGTAATGAACCCTCGGGATTTCCATAGGAATCCGAAATCGTGACAGATTCCATAGCCGTATCTTGAGTCAGTGTAGACATTGGCCGTTTTCCCTTCTGCTAGATAACATGCTTGTTGTAGGGCCACAAGTTCGGCTTCCTGAGCTGACAGGTGAGGTGGTAGAGCTTCAGCCAGAAGGACTTCTGTGTCAGTGGTGACAGCATATCCAGTGTGGAACTTGCCATAAGAGTCTGCAAATCGGGATCCATCAGTCCATAGTTGCAAATCAGGGTTGAGGAGTTCCTGAGTTACCACATTCTGTGGTGCAGAAATTTCTTGCTCCAGTGCTTTTACACAATCATGTGGGTCACCAGGTGATCTCCAGTCTGGTAAGTCCTTATACCATTCAGGTAACTCCCCCCTAGAATGTGGAAGCAAAGTGGCTGGGTTGATAGTAGTACATTTCTGGAAAGTGATGTTGGAAGGCAGAAGTAGAGAGCACTGAAGCCTGAGATGTCTTTGGCTCGTCAGATGCTTAGGAGATGTTTGTTGAAGGACGGCAGAGAGATCATGTCCAGCTTGAATGACCAAGTCATGACCAAGGGCTATGTCAGCAGACTTGTCCAGGAGAACATGGGCCGCATGTACAGCCTTGAGACAGGATGGAGCAGTTCTGGCAACAGGGTCTAGTCTGGCTGAGTAGTAGGCCAGAGGACGGAAACGATCAACATGTTTCTGTGCTAGCACACCAGAGGCATATCCTTCAGACTCTGAAACAAAGAGGTGGAACGGCTGAGTGTAGTCAGGGAGACCCAGAGCAGGGGCACTGACAACAGCTTCCTTGAGAGTCTCAAAACAGTCCTTTTGCTGAGCATAGATATACGGATTTTCAGCATGTTCCCAATCTGGTCCTCCAGTTTTAAGACAGTCATACAAGGGTTGCATGAGTCTTGAAGCATCTGGAATCCACTGTCTGCAGTAGGTAATGAGTCCTAGGAAAGACTGCATAGCAGAGTACGTCTTCGGATAAGGGATGTCCTCGATGGCATGTTTTCTGTCCTCGGTGAGGTGTCTCGAACCTTGAGAGATGCAGTGTCCGAGGAAGACAACTTTCTCTTTGCACCACTGGACCTTGGCCTTTGAGACTTTGCAGTTGGCAGAGTGGAGGAAGAGGAGTAAGGACTCAGAAGCAGCAAACAGATTCTCTTCAGTTCCACAGAGGAGTAGGTCATCAACATACTGGAGAAGCTTGATATGAAGATTCTGTAACACCCACGGATCCAGGGTCATCTTCATAGCATGTGTGAACTGGTTTGGGGAGTTCTGGGCACCCTGTGGTGTCCTGGTCCAGGTTAGCTGAGATCCTTGAAACGTGAAGGCAAATAAGAACTGTGAGTCTTCATGAAGCGGGACACTGAAGAAAGCATTAGCCAGGTCAATGACGGTGAAGAGTGTTGCTGAAGTAGGCACTTGGGAAAGCAAGGTGTTGGGGTTGGGTACCACAGGAGTTTCCAAGATGGTGGCTGAATTGACTGCTCTGAGGTCCTGTACGAGTCTGTATTTTGGAGGTTCTCCAGGAGCTGTCTTTTTCTTTACCGGAAACAGGGGCGTATTGCAGGGTGAAACACATCTGATTAGCACTCCAGAACGCAGGAGGGAGGTAATCTGTACTCCAAGGCTCTGCTCTTGGGCAGCCTTAAGTGGATACTGAGGTAGTCTGGGGTACGGATGCCCAGGTTTGAGGTGTACTTTTACTGGAGGCACTTTGAGCAGACCCACGTCTTCAGGTCCAGTTGACCACAGACCGATAGGTACATTAGGCAAATCCGGGGATGGTGTCGTTTGCAGAGTCATCATCATCAGAGGGAAGGCTTTAAGGACACAACGATCTTCAGCGCCTTGTTGTGAGGCAGGGTCCTGTAACTGCAGTTCCATCCCTTGATCACCGAAGGTGATGGTAGCATGAAGCCTTTGAAGGAGGTCAGCTCCTAGAAGGTTGACAGGGCAGGTTTCAGACACCAGAAATTTGGCAAAGACACCAGAGAAAGGGCCAGCTGAGACAGGAACAGTGAGTGGTGATGAGGTTTGTTGGCCTTCAACTCCAATACACGTGAGGAAATCTGAAGACAGGGAAATCGTAGGAGGCAGCTGAGATGAAGAGATAACAGAGGTGGCCGCCCCAGTGTCCACTAAGAACTTGAGAGGTTGGCTGTCCACTTCCAGAGTCACTGTACCGCAAGATGAAGAAGTACATGTGGCGGGAAAAGTGGGCACCGGTTGGCCTGAACTTCATGAGTGTGGAGGAGGAGGAGGTCTCTGAGGGTACCCCCTGTGGGGACAATCACTTCTTATATGATTAAGACTGCCACACTCCCAACATAGAGGTCTTCCTTGGTCATCACGATCTGGTCTGTCCCTGTAGTGTCGGCTTTGGGACCTTCGTGGTCCTGTAGATGGGTGTCTGTACCGATCCTGAGCCTGATACACCATAACAGGTACTTCTGAGGCCTCTGCCATATACATGGCTGGTTTCTTCTTGCCTTTGTCCTTCTGTGCTTCCTTCTCGGCTTCTTTTTCTGCTTCTTTTTCTTCCCTTTGAAGCAATTTCTGATAGCTCTTCACAACAGTAAGGGCCTGTTTTAGGGGACCATCAGGTAATTCGGGACGAAGCTTCATGACCTTATCCTTCAGTGGATCTTCCAGACCATCAATAAAAGCACGGACCAACAAGGCTGCCTGCGTCTTCACATGAGTTGAATAACCCAAATCTTCAAACTGCATAGTTAGTCTGGCAGCATATTTCTCCACAGCTTCTCCAGATTCTTGTCGTATATCCTGTATTGATCCTGCTTCGTCACAGAGACGATCCTGGGCCCACTTTGTGAGTTGAGCAATAAACTCCTTTCCGGACTTGAACTTGTTAAGAGGTCCTGCTTTAGTGGAATCCAGTTCCTTCATGATGGTGGGGAGGAAATATTCGGAGGCTCTGATAGAGGTAATACCTGATAGATCAGACCATGTAGCCCCATAGATGCTCCTAATCTGCTCCAGTCTCCTCACATACTGCATGGGAAATTTCTCTGGGTCACATAACTTGCTGACAATAGCATCAATCTGTACCGGAGTGAAGGGTTTGTACTTCAGCTTCAGTTCTTCTTCTTCTTCGTCATGTGTCACTACCTCGCCCTCCGGGGCAGTTGAGGGTGCTGTGGGTGTTATCCCATCCAGAGGCTTTATACCCGTAAGCATCAGTGGCACCATGTATTCAGCTACCAAGGGCATAATGCCCTCTAATCCAGACTCGTGGTAACAGACGATTCTGACTTCTTGTAAGTCTAGATTTGGGGTTGATTGGAGGCAATTCTTGATGACTTCAACATGTTCCTTCATACAGGGGCCCAGTGGGTATCCAAAGAGTCCTGAAGATATCAATGGTACAGCCAAAGTTCTACGAGGAAGTGTATCTCTCCCTAGCCGTCCTGCAAGGATGACCACTGTCTGCAGGGCAGTCTGCAACATTGTACGGCAGTGTTCAGGTGTCCTGTTGTCGTATATAGGGCCTGCAGTGTGTAGCACTATATCACAAGGCAAATTCCCTCCCTGGGTAGTCATAGCATCTCCTGGATGCAAGGGGCCATAATTGACAAGGTAGGCCTGACACTCTTGGGCTATGGATGGGCCCCCCTTTTTAGCTATCTGTTGGGCCAAACCACCTCTATGTGACAGGGCAGAATTAGCTGGGTTCACTATGGCTCCCACCTGGTGGGTAAGTATGTCTCCATAGCCCACTGAGAAGAGAACCTGGGAGCCCTGAGGTGTGATGTAATAACGTGAATGACAGGGGAACCAGATTTCGGGGTCATGGGGCAGCTTAGAGGATTTGTTGAGAGGGGTAGGTAGTGGGCTCCTTCCAGGCCGGGGGGATTCGAATGGACCTAATAGCATTGGCAGGGCAGGGGGAATTGTAGCGGCCTGGTTGTCCAGGTCTTCTGATTCTTCATCATCTCCGATAACTTGGCGTCTCATACGCATTGCGGACTGAAAAGCTGCACTGCCGGTCAGAGCTTCGAGGGTAAAGGGACCCTGACCTGGCGTGTTTACAAATATCACAGTGGGTTGCACTGGGAGACTAGACCCCGAGACTGAAGTGGGTACGGGAACATTGGAGGTGGAGGCAGCATCAGTCGGTGCTGGGGGTTTCTCAGGAAGTGGTGGTCCCTGATAGTACTCGCCGGAAAGTGTTACCAGCGGACATAGTGGCTGGGGAGGAATTCCAGGTGCACCAAGATGGCTGCCGGTGGAGGCATGGCATGCCCCACTTCCGGGGGAAGTTCCGGGTGCACCAAGATGGCCGCTGGAGGAAGTGTGGCATGCCCCACTTCCTCCCATGATCTGGGCGGACCCCTGAGGACGACCCGCCCCACACACACGGCAGATTTCCACCCAGTTTGGATTCTGCACGCCACAAGCAGGACACACCCACGCTTCTGGAGAGTTTGGCCCATCGCCATTATATGGTGGTGGTTGGGACTGCATTTTCATCACCAGTGGCACGGCGGCCATTTTACAATCTGTAAGATCACAGTTCAAAGGCATTTTATAACCAAACACGGGCTCCGCATTGTCTGAACCTCCCCCCCCATCGACTTCTTTCCATCCTTCATTCTTCAAGCCTCGCGCAACTCGCAGATGAGCTTGTGCTTGCTCTAACAATCCTTTATCTTTCAACATGCCTCGCTTGTTCTCTATGAGGTTATACCACATAGCCGGCTGCAATCTGCCTGACGAGGGCAATCCTACATGCTTATACAATCTCTCAACATTCTTGACTGCCTTCTTGCCCTCCAGTGACTGAACTATTGCCCTGACTTCCACAGCATCCTCATCTAACTTGTGGGGCACTGACTTCTTCTGCTTTAAGAGACGCAACATGACTCACAGAATACTGTGATTTTCTGCAGTAAAATCACTGGCAGCGATCTTCAACACTGTGTTCTATATATATATAGTACGGAGCCTCACGTTCGACGTACTAGGAAAAGAGCCTCACGCTCAATGTTTCCTATCCCTAACCTGAACACAGTGATTACAGACTATCCTGCCACGATATTCCAACCGTTGGGAGGCAGCCTCCTAATGAGACCCCTCCACAAAAATATAGGTGGTCCCCTCACGGAACGTCTTAGGTTACCTAACTAGACAGGTGGTCCCCTCACGGAACGCCTTATTTACCTGCCTGGACAGGTGGTCCCCTCACGGAACGCCTTATTTACCTGTCAGCACAATATCACAGAGGCTGCGTCTCCTATCCCTTTCTCTAAGCTGCCCCACAATCTACAACTGGCTCAATTTTTCAGTCCACTTCACTACTAGACAATAGTCACGGGTAGGATGGTTGAATGGAGTACAATGACCGATGGAGAAGGTGTGGTGTCCAGAGATCGCACAGAATGCGACATCTCTTAGTTGCTGGTTCAGAGCGTGGCACAGGATCACATTCGATCTCACCACTCGACCGGTCACTCTCCAGACCCAAAAAGAGACCACAGACAAACCAATAACGGCTGAGACACTAGCAAGTGTGACACATACAGTGTATATGATCGCCACTTACCGTGTGAGAGTGATCAGTCCTCGAGGTCAGCCACTACGGGTATCATCCACAGACATCCAGGCATGGGTCCAGAGAGTCTCGGATCGCTGGCCACGCCCCCCGTTGGGCTCCAAAATTGTCGGGGCCGTAATAACGACAATTAATCCTCATTCACCAGTCATTCCAAATTGTAATGTGAGCGCAGAACTTCTGGTACCGGAAAAAGAAATGATTCAGACACGTAGCTGATTCAATCTTTGCTGACGCTCTTGCGTTCACCTGTGTCCAGAGCCGAGCAGCAACAACTTTATTTTTTTATTGAATACACAGTACTATTGTTTAGGAAAAAGGAATGCATTAGGCGGAGTTTAAGCAGCATACATCTAGTGCTCAGTCTCTCTCTCTCATTGGTCAGGACATCTTCGATGGTTACTTTCTTCACATTCCAGAGTTATCTTTTTCAAGAGAAATAAACTTAACTCTTCACATTCTAAACTGAAATGAACAATGAACACTGGCAGCCATCTTTAAATACAATTACATTTGCATTAGCTAGCAGATAGGAAAAACTTATTGTTTCACAGTATAAAAGTATAACAGTACAAAAAGAGTATAAAGATTTATAAAAGTATAAAAGGTATATAAGAAAATACATTTTCACCTTGACAATACTGTATGGTGGACTATGTGGTTGCCCATAATATTGTATGGCGGACTATGTGGTGCCCATAATACTGTATGGAGGACTATGTGGTTGCCCTTAATATTGTATGGCGGACTATGTGGTTGTCCATAATACTGTATGGCGGACTATGTGGTGCCCATAATACTGTATGGCGGACTATGTGGTGCCCATAATACTGTATGGTGGACTATGTGGTGCCCATAATACTGTATGGAGGACTATGTGGTGTCCATATATTGTACTATACCTGTATATTTTTTATCTATACATCACGAATCGTGGCATGTGTTAAAGGGGCCCACTGATACTCTTTCTCCAGAGGCCCACGAAAACCTTCAGCTGACCCTGCCGACAATGCACATCAAGATGTTTTGCCTACCTCTGGATCAACATGTTAGGGCATGTTAGGATCGGCTTTGGGTTGAACTAGATGGACTTAAAATCTTCCTTCAACCTTAACCCCTTCAAGTCGCGGCCCTTTTTCGTTTTTGCGTTTTCGTTTTTCACTCCCCTCCTTCCCAGAGCCATAACTTTTTTATTTTTCCGTCAATATGGCCATGTGAGGGCTTGTTTTTTGCGGGACGAGTTGTACTTTTGAACGACACCATTGGTTTTACCATGTCTTTTACTAGAAATTGGAAAAAAATTCCAAGTGCGGTGAAATTGCAAAAAAAGTGCAATCCCACACATGTTTTTTTGTTTGGCTTTTTTGCTAGGTTCACTAAATGCTAAAACTGACTTGCCATTGTGATTCTCTAGGTTATTACGAGTTCATAGACACCTAATATGTCTAGGTTATTTTTTATCCAAGTTGTGAAAAAAATTCAAAACTTTGCTTACAAAAAAAAAAAAAAAAAAGTGCCATTTTCCGATACCCGAAGCGTCTCCATTTTTCGTGATCTGGGGTCGGGTGAGGGCTTATTTTTTGTGTGCCGAGCTGACGTTTTTAATAATATCACTTTTGTGCAGATACGTTCTTTTGATCGCCCGTTATTGCATTTTAATTCAATGTCGCGGCGACCAAAAAAAACGCAATTCTGGCGTTTTGAATTTTTTTCTCGCTACGCTGTTTAGCGATCAGGTTAATGCTTTTTTTTATTGATAGATCGGGCGATTCTGAACGTGGCGATACCAAACACGTGTAGGTTTGATTTTTTTATTGTTTTATTTAGGATGGGGCGAAAGGGGGGTGATTTAAATTTTTATGTTTTTTACATTTTTTTCATATTTTTAAAAACATTTTTTTTTTTACCTGTGCCATGCTTCAATAGCCTCCATGGGAGGCTAGAAGCTGGCACCACTCGATTGGCTCAGCTACATAGCAGCGATCATCAGATCGCTGCTATGTAGCTGAAATGCAGGTGTGCTGCGAGCGCCGACCACAGGGGGACGCTCACAGCAGGCCGGCATCAGTAACCATAGAGGTCTCAAGGACCTCTATGGTTACTGTCATGACACATCGCCGACCCCTGATCATGTGGCAGGGGTCGGCGATGACGTCATTTCCGGCCGCCCGGCCGGAAGCTTTAGTTAAATGCCGCTGTCTGCGCTTGACAGCGGCATTTAACAGGTTAATAGCGGCGGGTGAATCGCGATTTCACCCGCCGCTATTGCGCGCACATGTCAGCTGAACAAAACAGCTGACATGTCGCGACTTTGATGTGGGCTCAGCGCCGGAGCCCACATCAAAGGGGGATTCACGGCATGGAAAGGGTTAATAACTATGTAAGATGAATGCCGGCTGCAGCTGTGACAGGGCACTTTGCTCTGTGACAGGCCATGTGTCGAAGTTTTTAAATTACTCCTGCAGCCTTTCAATGTTACTGCTATGTGACATCAGGGCGCGGCCTGTCACAGAGCAGAGCGCCCTGTCACAGCGGCAGTCGTCAGCCATTTTAAAGACCTCGCTTAATATGAAGCCACAAGAGGACGCCAGGGAGCGCAAGAAGGTGAGAAAAATCCCCCTTTGTGATTGGCCAAGGTAGTAGCCATAGGGGCAGATTTAGGGGCCCAGGGAGGGGACGTTATTAAAGTGGACATAGGGGCCCAGGATGAGAACATTATTACTGGAAGGGGCCCAGGATAGGAACCTTATTAAAGTGAACATTGGGGTCCACGATGGGGATATTAAATAAAGGGGCCCAGGATCTGGCACCTTATTAAATAAAAGGGTGACATAATTACTGTATGGAGGTCAGGATGAGCAACATACATTATTAGTTTATGGTTGAAAGTGGGGACATAATTACTGTAGGGGCCAATCAGGGGACATTATTACTGCTGTAATTTACTTTTGAGGTTACTGTCTTCCATGAGGAGAACAAAAGGAGGTCCTGCTACTGTGCAGGGTGACACTATGTTTTTTTCTTCATCTGACATAGTGTAGAAGGCGGGGAAAATAGTGGGGAATGTGCTCTGGAAGCGATCAGCTATATATAACTGTGTTATTTTTTGCGGAGATGAGTCCTTGCTGGAAGAAATGATGATGGTCTGTACTGGATGAAGATGAAAGACTTCAACTACAGATGTCACCGGTGTGTCAGTGTGTTACTTGTACACTTACACTATATACTGTATACTATGTACAGAGCTCCTGTGTATAATGTCACTGGTGATCACTGTATTACCTGTACACTGACACTATATACAGAGCTCATGTGTATAATGGCACTGGTGATCATTGTATTACTTGTACACTGACATTATATACAGAGCTCCTGTGTATATTGGTCCTGGTGATCACTGTATTATCTGTATACTGCCACCATATACAGAGCTCCTATGTATAATGTCACTGGTGATCACTGTATTACTTGTACACTGACACTAAATACAGAGCTCCTGTGTATAATGTCACTGATGATCACTGTATTACCTGTACACTGACACTATATACAGAGCTCCTGTGGATAATGTCACTGGAGATGATCACTATATTACCTGTACAGTGACACTATATACAGAGCTCTTGTGTATAATATCACTGGTGATCACTGTATTATCTGTACACTGACACTATATGCAGAGCTCCTGTGTATAATGTCACCAGTGGTAATATTAGTGTTATTAGTATTATGGTTTTTATTAATGATCAGTACTCTCACTATACAGTGGTAATATGTGATCTGGTCTTGTTTTGTTGTTATTTCTCTTGTATGTGGTAGTATTTGGTCACTATGTGGTCTGAAAACCACAAAAAGAGGAAAAAATCCTCCAATATTCAAGAAAAAAAATAAAAACAGGCAGAGATGCTTACCTGTCTAAATGGGCCTCAATACAATTGCACTACCAGGGTGCAGCGTACCCAAGTAAAATGGCAACTGCACAGGTGCAATACCAAATGAAACAGCCAGCCTTCAATCAGGGATTGGCCGTGTGGTACACCAATGCAAAAAAATATACTCTGTATGTGGCAGTGTTCACACAAGGAATGCAGAGCATCTGGTTCTCAGCCTATTAATGATGCGCTATGGCGGACTGCCCAGTGCTAACTATGATGCATCCTGTGTGAACAGAGGCCACAGTTTACAGAACCATTTGGGCCCAACTGCACCCTGAAAAAAATATAACGTGCAAAAAAAAAAATATATATTAATATATGTAAGGTATTGGTTGATATTCTGGCCATAATATGTAAGCTGGCAACCCACGTCACGGGTCCTTACATTTGCCAGTCCTACTCTAACATGAAAACCACAAAAAGAGGAAATAATCCTCCAATATTCAAGAAAAAAACCCAAAAACAGGCAGAGATGCTTACCTGTCTAAATGGGCCTCAATACAATTGCACTACCAGGGTGCAGCGTACCCAAGCAAAATGGCAACTGCACAGGTGCAATACCAAATGAAACAGCCAGCCTTCAATCAGGGATTGGCCGTGTGGTACACCAGTGCAAAAAAATATACTCTGTATGTGGCAATGTTCACACAAGGAATGCAGAGCATCTGTGTTGTGGATTCTGTTTTTGGGCTCCCTCTGGTGGTTACAACTGGTACTGGGTGACTTTGGTGGGTTGCGGTCTCTGGTTTCCACCTGTCCATCAGAGGCTGGGTGTTTCCTATTTAACCTGGCTTTCCTGTCATTCCCTTGCCGGCTATCAATGTATCAGTGTGTCTCTGTTACCTTTGCTACCTGCTCCTAGGCCTTCAAGACAAGCTAAGTCTGGATTTCCCTGTTTCATGTTTGCTTTCATGTTTTTAGTCCAGCTTGCAGATATGTAATTCTCTGCTGCTGGTTGCTCTAGTGGGCTGAAATTACCACTCATGTACCATGAGTTGGCACATGAGTTCAAGTAATTTCAGGATGGTATTTTGAAGGGTTTTAGGCTGACCGCACAGTTCACCTTTTGTATCCTCTGCTATCTAGCTTAAGCGGGCCTCATTTTGCTGAATCTGTTTTCATAACTACGTTTGTGCCTTCCTCTCATTTCACCGTCATTATATGTGGGGGGCTGCTATTTCTGTGGGAATATTTCTCTGGAGGCAAGATAGGTCTGTGATTCTTCTGATAGGGGTAGCTAGATCTCCGGCTGGCGCGAGACGTCTAGAGTCCCCCCAGGAACGTTCCCCGGCTGCTGTTAGTTGAGTGTTGAGGTTCAGGATCGCGGTCAGCTCAGGTTCCATCACCCTAGAGCTCGTCCTGTTTTTGCCCGTGTTATGTGTTTAATTCCCTGCCATTGGGAACATGACACATCTGGTTCTCAGCCTATTAATGACGCCCTATGGTTGGCTGCCCAGTGCTAACTATGATGCATCCTGTGTGAACAGAGGCCACAGTTTACAGAACCAATTGGGCCCAACTGCACCCTGAAAAAAATGTAATGTGCAAAAAAAAGTGGTCTGGTCATGATATGACTGCATTAATCCCCTGTATGCGGTATTATTCAGTCACTATGTGGTCTGGTCGTGATGTGAATGTATTAATCACCTGTATGTGGTATTATTCAGTCAGAATGTGGTGATAATATGCGGTCTGGTCGTGGTGTGGCAGGATTTGTCTCCTGTATGTGGTATTATTTGGTCACTCTGTGGTCTGGTCATAGTTTGGCGTTATTTGTCCCCTGTATGTGATATTATTCAGTCACTATGTGGTGGTAATATGTGGTCTGATCATGGTGTGGCAGTATTTGTCTCCTGCATGTGGTATTATTTGGTCACTATGTGGTCTGATCATAGTGTGGCAGTATTTGTCCCCTGTATGTTATTATTATTATACATTTTTTATAGTGCCATTTAGTCCATGGCACTTTACATGTGAAAAGGGGGCAAATATAGACAAATACAATAAATATGAGCAAAAACAAGGCATTAACAGGTACAGAAGGAGAGAGGACCCTGCCCGCGAGGGCTCACAGTCTACAGTATCTGATATTATTCAGTCACCATGTGGTGGTAATATGTGATCTGGTTATGGTGTTGCGGTGTTTGTCCCCTGTATGGGATATTATTCGGTCACTATGTGGTGGTAATATGTGGACTGGTCATGGTGTGGCAGTATTTTTTCCTTTTGTATTTAGTATTATTGGTCTTGGTATAGTGGATTGTGTTGTGTATAGAGGTCACTTGATCTCTCTGATATCAATAAGGAGGAGATTCTTGATTTCCAATAGAGATTAAATACTTGGACGTTTAACACAGTAGCAAATTACACAGCAGCAAATATGCACTTATAGTGGTTCTACAGTGAAAACAAGTAATCACCTAGCCTAAGGGTGCCATCTCACAGTGGCACTTTGGTCGCTACGACGGCACGATCCGTGACTTTCCAGCGATATCCAAAGAATATCGCTGTGTCTGACACGCAGCAGCAATCAGGGACCCCGCTGAGAATCGTACGTCGTAGCAGATTGTGTGGAACTTTATTTCGTCACTGGATCTTCCGCTGTCATCGCTGGATCCGTGTGTGACACCGATCCAGCGATGTGTTCGCTTGTAACCAGGGTAAACATCGGGTTACTAAGCGCAGGGCCGCACTTAGTAACCCGATGTTTACCCTGGTTACCATCGTAAATGTAAAAAAACCCAAACAGTACATACTCACATTCCGGTGTCACGTCCCCCGCCGTCTGCTTCCCGCACTGACCGTCACCCGGGGACTTCGGCATCGTTGGTCGCTGGAGAGCTGTCTGTGTGACAGCTCTCCAGCGACCACACAACGACTTACCAACGATCACGGCCAGGTCGTATCGCTGGTCGTGATCGTTGGTAAATTGTTTAGTGTAACGGTACCCTAAAGGCCCCGTCTCACTTAGCGACGCTAAAGCGATCCCGACAACGATACGACCTGTCAGGGATCGTTGCTGCGTCGCTATGTGGTCGCTGGTGAGATGTCAAACAGTGAGATCTTCCCAGCGATCGCTGCTGCGATCTCACTGTTTGACATCTCACCAGCGACCTGTAGCGACCTGTACAACGATGTCACATGGGAGCTATTATGACGATTCAGTGTCTGAGTCGTCAACGAGGTCGTTGATAAGGTGTCAAACACAGCAATGTGTGCTACCCAGCGGGACCTCAACGATCAAAAAACAGATTTTATGTCCAGGGTGCCTAAAAAGTAATTGGGTTCCCACTTGACCTTTTCAAGGATTCATAAGATATGGCCAGTGTCTTTAAGATAGGCCGGAATAAGCTGCATGCACTTTTGTAAGTGCGTGTCAACATACCGGGACAGATTTGCTGTAAGGTTATTAATCCCCGAAATGATGGGCCTTCCTGGAGGACAAGTCGTACTTTTATGTATCTTAGGGATATGGTAGAAGATGGCTAGACTGGGGTCCCTGTTAAATACAAAGTCAAATTCCTTTTTATTCAGTATACCTAGGGATTGACCTCTAAGACACAAGATTTTCAGTTTCTTAATGTACTGATGTGTCAGGTAACTTATCAGTTTTCTGTAAGTAGTAGTATCACTGAGGCTTCATGGGCCACCCACTTTCTCGTCATTTTAGTGAAAAACACAGCCAATTGTCCAAGGGGGTCCTTTTTTGGGGAATTCAAAAGATTAGACCGAATTTAAGAGGGGGTAACCTAATAAAAGCTATGTCCAGGGCCGAATCCCAGTGGATTTTCTCCCTGGACAGTCTTGCCCCCAAAGGCCTCAATCACGGGTTAGAAATATTTGCTTTCTAGCTGTTGCCATTTCCTCCCCCTTTTGTACACTGCTTTTCCTCATTTACTTCCCTCTAGTCTTCAGGGGGGCCCAGGCATCTAGTTTTTTAAATTTTTATTTTCATTTTTATTTTCATGTTCCTTCATGCCTATGTCAATAGTACCCTGGGTCTTTTTCAGTTTATTCATCTTAGATATTCATACAGCCCCTTTGCGGTCCTACTAGTGTGTTCTCCTTTTAGGTCTATTTGTTTATAGATATTTATCGCTTTGGGCCAGGGCAAACCACTTGTGTATTCATTCTTCTAGTTCATAATTTTATACGTCCCGTCCCCCTATATGGATTACTAAATGGGCAGTTATTATGCCATTTGATATAGGGGTAGCCCTCTTATATAGGGATATATTACAGTGGGGTATTCCCCGCCAGTATTCTATTACCCTATTTTATTACCCCATGTTATCACTGCTGTTTTTAATACTGAGGTTTTTATTCGTATTTTTTTATTTTTTTATTTTCAGTTAAAATTTGTTTTGGAGTACACTTGTCTCTTTGTACCCGCTTCTGAATTTGCTGTGATTTTTAATGTTATTTATTAAAGGTTAGTTTTTACCTGTATCTTATTTTGCCAATTCTGTCCTTTTAATTTGATTTATAAGCCAAGTATGGACAGACACTCTTCTTAAAGTATTACACGTTTCTTGTATCCTCACCATGTCATATTATTCTATTTAATACATTTAATATATTTTAGCTTTTTATCACAATCTTCACTTTCTCATCTCCTGGTTGCAACATGTGTTATTAAGACTTTTATTCATGCAGTCTCACAATTGGCATCACTACAAGCAGTCATTCCAGCAATGGGTTAAACGGGCAGGCTATACACTTTTTTATTGAGTACTCGGGAGCTTATAAGTTGGGGTGCCTCCAGAGACCGGTAACCCTGATGAAGAAGGACGCTACTCCTTCGAAACGCGTCGGTTTTTTATGGGAGTGTAATAAAGATGGAAACCTGTGTGTTTAATTATTTCATTAAAAGACTTTATTCTTAATGTGTGTGTATTTTTTTAACCCTTTCAAACTATTGGATTAATAATGGATAGGTGTCTTATTGACACCTCTCCATTATTAACCGAGCTTAATGTCACCTTGCTATTGCTTATTACCCGATATGTCACCACTACAGGGCAATGGGAAGAGAGAGGCTAAGTGCCAGAATTGGCGCATCTTACAGATGCGCCTTTTCTGGGGTGGCTGGGGGCAGATGTTTTTAGCCAGGGGTGGGGCAATAACAATGGTCCCTTTCTAGGCTATTAATATCTGCCCTCAGTCACTGGCTTTCCCTGTCTGGCGAAGAAAATTGCGCGGGAGCCCATTCAATTTTTTTTCCATTAATAAATTTGTTAATTTAACACCTACATCTCCAAAATTTAACACACACAGTACTAACATTATTAGTCAGGGGAATATATAAATCTAACTGATATGCAATGTTTTACTGTATGTAAACCATGTGTCATATCCTGTTGGCTTCTGCAATGATTTTACAAAAGCCGAAAATTGAATTATTGGCTATTCTGCTGCCTAACTCTCTATGAAATATATATATATGTGTCAATAACATATGTATATATATATATATATATATATATATATATACACTGTATATATATATACCTATACTATGTGTATACATTTATTTTATCTATTCTATTTTAACCTGCCAGTGTGATTTTACATTACAGCGGCCTGAATTGCCGGCTTTTCTAAAGAACACCGATGCATATTTCTTGCAAGGCACACGCATGGTCCGTGTGAAAATTCGTTTTTTTTCTTGTACCCATAGACTTGCATTGGTGAGTCTCAGCCGTAATACGGTGCAAATCGCAGCATGCTGCGATTTCTCTCGCATGTATAATACTGCTGAGAAAACAACGGATGATGGGAGCTGCCCTATAGATTAACATTGGTCCGAGTGCTATGCGATTTTTTTTTTTTCTTTTTATCACATAGCACCCGTCCATATTCCTCTCTAATGTGACTCCGGTCTAATAGTCCACCTCAAGAGCTGGCGGCAATGGGAAAAGTTGAAGGTTTTCAAAAATGCTTGAAAGCTTTATTTTTTTTAGACAAAATTAACATAAATTACGTAAATGTGTAAGTTAATTTTGCAAATGTTTGGTCAAGTGGATCAACAATTGGGATCAGGAGGGAAATATTAGATCTTTTTGTGCAGACAGTCATGGATTGTGATTGTGCATGTTCCCCTTCCATTTGTCGTTTCCCATCTTTCAGTTGAAGTAGATGGACATTTGCCTTTTTTTCAACTGTATAAACTATGTACAGTAACTTTGTAACTTTTTCCACTTACAGACGTGATATTGGATAATAAAAAATGACAAATTCTAATAATTTTTGACTTCTTTGTTTTATTTGGTTCAATTCATCTACTTTTAGGACTCATGCGAAAATCTAATGTTAGTTTAGGTCTAATTTCTGAGAAATATTAAAAATTTGGAAGGGTTCACAATCTTTCTAGCTCCATGCTAGTTTTGTATGGGTTTTTGTTTTTTAAGATGTGTAAAAAATTAGACAGATTAGAAAACCTTATGTGAGCTGACAAACTATTGATTATTGATAGACAGTAATGTATTACAGTCCCTGACTGGAGTAAATTTTTTAGATGGCACATGGCAGCTAAGAATACTCAAAACTCATTAAGAGACACTGTCAGTGAGTTTGGCGCTTCTTACTCCAGCACACCCTTGATCTAGAATGGCATGTAAAATGCCAGTCTTGAATAATCGGGACCATAGATTTACTGTAAATGATAAAATTCAATTTGACTGCAGCTACCATAAAATGTAGTTTAGGAGCTTACAGGAAATAGAATATACTATGATCAGCTATATTCCAACTATTGGGGGCTGTAGTCATATTGGGAGCTCAGTAACAGAAAATAGAGCTGTTACTACTGTAAAGGTATAATATATAACTGATCATAACAATTTGCATCTATTTAGATTCTAAGTAGAAAGGACGCAGTGTACATTCACTTTAATGAGGATCACACTTTTTTGGCTAGCAGTTATAACCCTGTTATCCTAAAACATGTATGATTATGTATGAGTCCTATGAAAGGTATCTTATTAGATAAACTGCAAATTATGTGCTGATTGTTATAAATTTGCTTGCATCTTGGTGTACTATGTTGTAATCATTGCCTTTTTTTTTTTTTTTATAGAATTCCAATGAATCATTCAGGAAACATGCATTATGTAAAACAGCTTTCTCTAATGAGTGCATTGAAACTGTATATATACATATTATTTGGAAATCACATTTCATAAATATAAGATAATTGCCCTTAATAGCTTGATTTAGGTTCCAAATGAACACTGCGTGATTTCAATATTTAAAGGCAATTGTGTTTTCTTTGCAATTACAACATGCAATGGCAAGGTTGAAAGAAAATGGTTCTCCTTCTCAGATGCATAGTACATAGAATCATTTTTTGTACATTACTGTCAGTAATTAGTGTATTTCAAGTGGTTACATAGCAAAAATTAGAAGTTTCTTGAACTTTACTTTTAGAACAGGAGTGCATCTTTATTTGACATAATATCCCTTGTGAACTTTTTATAGATTGTGTTATAGAGCAATGTACTAACGCATATTATTATAACTGATGGTCTAGGGTGGTTTATGAGTTAATCATAATATCTATGGTTGTAAAGGGGAGGGCTTTGCTAATTTTTTCTAGTGCGGCCTTACCAGCCATAAATGGTGATGGCTGGGCCTCAACACCAGTTATCAAAATCTATGTCACAATTAAAAAAAAGGTTGAATTTACTATTCATATATTTATCATTTCTAGCAACTTTATTAAAGGTTGTTCTCAAAATGCTTGTATCACAACTCAAAAATATTATACTCCTACACAAAAAATGATCCAGTAATTGCATATTCACAGTATATTTTGAGAGTCAATAGTCTATAGCATAAACTGCCCTTAATAATAATTATACTTAGAAGTTGGAGTCAAGTCTGATAGTAAACTGAAGACAATGAAATCAGTAAATGTGTGAGGACCAAGGCTCTTAAACTTTCCAAACCGATGTTGATTGGGACTAGTGGAGAAAAGCACCTGTACCAGAAGTGGCCTATCAAGTAGTGAGTGACTATAGACTAATCCCCAAAAACTACCAACAAAATGGTGATGTCAAAGAGACAAACATGAGATTGACCTGTAGCAATTGACCTGCCATGCATCCTACTGTGGTGGATTTAATGTGACGTGTATCTGTGAAGATGACTGTGGTCTGCGAGATTAAATGGTGCTGTGTCTTGAGACAGTAAGAACAGCAGTGATCTGCCTTAGCTAGAGACTATGAGGTAACTATGGACTGTTTTGCGAGCCTTGGGTGGCTATAGATAGCGAGGTATACTGTTGTCTTCTGCTATGACTTGCATCAGTTACTAAGGCTAGGTTGAAAAATATTTAGAAATAAGAGTCCTCAGTGGTTGATACTAGTGATAAGCAAACATGCTCGCCACTACTCGGTACTCGCCCGAGTATCACTATGCTCGGTGTACTCGGCGAGCATCGAGTATTTCAGGGATTATTCGGCAATGTTGATACAATTTGGCTGTGCCCAAAAAAATCAAGACCACATTTAGATCAGTCTGTAATCTGAGGCTGACGGCTGGTGTATAGTCTGTGATGTCAGGCTGAGGCCTGATCTGTCTGTGGTGGAAAAATTGTACCTTTGCAGGCATAAGTTGCGTAGTTCTGTCTGCTGGCCTTGTTCCACTCTTTTTTTTTTTTTTTTTTAATTCACCAAAAACCAAAAAAATGTATACATTCTATTATGTCAGGCTGAGGCCTTGTGTATCTGTGGTGGAAAAATCGTAGCTTCGCAGACATACGTAGCATAGTTCTGTGTACTAGCCTTGTTCTACTCATTTTCTATTTGTTTCCAAATTTCACAAACAGGAAAAGAATTATACAGTCTGTTATGTCAGGCTGCGGCCTGGTGTATCTGTGGTGTAAAAATCGTAGCTTTGCAGGCATACTGATCGGATATAATTTTGCTCAAAATAACTACATTTGTGTTGAGCTTTTGAAATAGTTCAGTAGTCCATTTAAAATGGGCAAGGCAAGGGGCAAGGGATGGGGAAGTGGATGCGATGCTGATGGTGCATGCAGAGGACAAGGCCATGGTCAAGCTGAAAGTGGGCCACAACAAAGACCCACATCTGCTCGCTCGACCTCCCTGTCCCAGTTTCTAGGGGACCACAGCACACCACTATTGAAGCCAGAGCAGTGTGAAATGGTTGTTGGTTGGATAGCAGATAATGCTTCCAGTCACTTAGCCACTACCACCATGTCTTCCACATGATCAATTCTGAGTAGCCGTGAGTGTGGACTGGATATTCCTCACCCTGATCCTCATTCCTCCCACCAGGCCGAGTGCCCTGAGACAACTGATCCCACACTTGAACACTCTGAAGAGCTGTTCAATTTTCCCTTTCAAGATTCTGGACTCTCGGCCGGTCAACTTGAAGTGGGGCCAGATGAGATCTTATGTAGCGATGCCCAAAGCTTTGACCAGCCTCGGACACACGAAGGCGATGGTGGGAAGATGTCACAAGAGGTGGACGATGATGAGACACAATTACCAGAAAGTCAGGATGAGGAGCAGGGTGCGTAAGTGGAAGATGAGGTGGTGGATGACATAGTGACTGACCCAACCTGGCAGGAGGACATGCAGCACACATGGGGAAGGAGGTGGAGCGCCCCCAGACGCAGGGCCGTGGGACACTCGGCACCGGGCCTCTCTGTCTCAGTTCTGGGGTTGTCACGGTGGCTAGACCCGGTCCGTGACCCTGCTAAGGGGCGTCCAATGAAAGTTGTAAGTGGTGGTTCGTGGTGCAGGTCGCGATGAATAACGAGGACACAGGGTTGCAGTCTCTTTACCTCTTTACTGAAGGCTTCAAGGTCCTCAATCCAGAGTATGGTTAACAGGGCTGTAAGAGAACGGCCGGTCCGATGGCACCTCCAGAGTTCCCTTTGCAGGTGGAAATCTGTGCCTACCTTCTAGCGCCTGTGTGTTGTAGTACTTCCCTGCTGAGCACCATGGGATAGTCCTCACAACTGTTGTGTCTGTTTCTGATGTTATTTCCCACAACTTATGTCTGTTCTGATGTTCTTCTCCGTCCCCCAGATGATATGGATAGGACACACCCGTATGACGGGAAGGCCTGAAGTTCTTCCGGGACCCTAGCGTCGCCAGTCTCCCACAGTTGCCCCCTATGTCTTCTTAGGTGATTTTGGTGAGACAGCCAACCTAAAATCAACTGTCCTGCCTCTGTTTGAAGTATTGCTTGGAGCCTAATACTTCCTCGGCGTTCTGGCCACCGGCTACGCGCCTCAATAGGATGTTGCCTCGATCTTACAGCACGACTCCTACTGGTGTTATCTCCTTTTTGCTTTGATCTCATTTCTCACTCTCCACAATAAACCTCGCTTCTTGTCCTTTCTTGAGATACCGCCGCGATGTAGTGCAGGCGCAGTTCCTTAATGTTCTTTCCTGTTCGTTAGGCCTCTGTCAGGATCCCACCCCTGACAGGGACCCCCCTGAATCTTCCCCTGCAACACCCTCTGCCACAGGATGTTGCCTGGTTCCAACCCAGTCAGCTTTTCTGTCTAACTTTCTATCTTACCCCCAGTTTTACCAGATTGTGAGGAGTGGCCTAATACATAGCGCCCTTAGCTCCCCCTGGAGGCCAGACTATGAAGTGTATTGGTGTCTGTGATACCTGGTCAGGTGAACTCCTTCAGTGCCATCAGACGTACCATCACTCCCCTTAGCGGCGGAGCATCAGTACTGCAACGACCAGGACTCTGGGGCGCTGCAGAGGCATATCACCCCTACAGGCAGGAAGAAGCAGTGTGGTGGCCACAGACAGAAGGCGTGCATCTGTTCCCTGTAACACCAACATGAGGAAAGTTGCCATTCCAACTGCTAGATCTTCCCGAATCTTGTTATTTTTTAAAGACTCTGCCGATAACCCCAAACAGGCCATTTGCAGCACCTGCCATGCCCACATTCAGCAGGGGTAGCAAAACTACCAACCTGACCACCACCAGCATGATCAGGCACATGGCAGCAAAGCACCCGAGCATCAGTACTGCAACGACCAGGAATCTGGGGCGCTGCACTCCCCCTCGGTTAAATCCAGTACTCAAGGACTGGGAAGAAAACAACAATACATATCAGCAAAAGACATACAAATTTTGAAATGCAGTAAACAAATAACAAGTGAAAGTAACAATGCTTCCCTTTATGGGAGGTGAGGACTCTTGAACAATACAAACATGGTTTATTATTTTTAAATAACAGTCTATAAATAACTTCTATTACCCAGCCGGGTATTCTACTGAGTGCAAATTCTGAACAATAATTTAACTTTGCCTCTAAGGACGTGTAAGCTGAATCCACTAAAGGCCTATGATAAAACTTCTAAAATATAAATTAACTTTTCTTCATTTTTCTTTCCTAAGTGCAATATTTTCTTCTTACTCTCTGATTGTCTCATGCAGGACCGCCTGTCTATCTGCCCAGGCCTACTGCCTCTTTTCTTAGTACAGTATCATCGAGCCATCTCTCTATGGCTCCTATGAGGACTCACTCACTAACCCCTACGGGTTCACTTTCCTGTCCTCATTCTCTAACACATTATTAAACATTTTCTATAATCAACTAACTAATTACATATAACTCTACTATGTAAAACATTATTTCTATCTATTCTCTTTCAAGGCGACATTGTATCTTAAATACAACTAACAAACATTCCTTTTAAGAGGGAGCCAAGTCTCTTTAAGGTGGTGCAGCTACTCATGCTGCAAGTCCGTGTAGGTAGGAACTCCAATGCTGTTCCCAGGAACAGTTTCTTCACAAAGAGTTCTCTTTGTTGTAAAACCAGTAGAGGGCACCCTTAAGAGGGTGCGAACTATTTACAAAACAGTTTGTGCATCATTCACTGTCCATGATTCGGTAGTCTTTAAAACAGTGATGAACCAATCAAAAAGGCAAAATAGGGATCCCGGGTCAACTAAGGGATCCCTTTAAGAGATAACCCTGGTCGGGTTATAGCAGCAGAGAAACACAAAAAGACGAACAGTCAACTATTTACATACACAGAACTTTTAGAACTCGTTCTGACTGATCAGGAGGTGGCCTCCTTGTCCCAGACAGGGGTCTGGGTGGCCACCGTTTTGGTTCCGACGCCAACTTGGGCACCGGCTACCACTGTGGCCAGGCTTCCGGCCACCACAGTGGTGGTAGTAGCAATGGTGCAGGTTGTTGTCTTCATCACGGTGCAAGTGGGAGTAACTACCGTGGTCCTTGTAGTGATGGTGGATCGGTCACAGGAGGGCGTCTTCATCGCAGGGGGCTGTTTCGCTGGCACCTTGGTTGGGGATGTCATGGGGTCCCACCTCTTGTGGACATTCAAAGCGAACCACCCCTTCTCCCCAAAGTGCCGGGTGTAGGTGACTTGGTCCCCCGGGTAGAGGTCCCGGTCTGGGTGACCCTCCCTCAGGTGGGACTCAACATCCCTCCGGTTAACAAACACTTCAGCGTACAAGTCCGGTTCCTTAATAAAGCCCCAACCTCCACGGAGCTTAAAGGTGATGACGATGCCCTGCCTGCGCGGGGCCTGATGAGTGGTGGGGTCCTTGTGGGCCCGGTCCTTCACAGCTAAGTCTTTTTGGTGATGGGCCTCCAGCCCGGCCTGGTACGCCTCCTCCCGCTTTGCCCACTGCCGTTCTAGCTGGGCCTGATATTCTTTCCAGCTGAGGGCTTGCACCATCTCTCCTTCTTGGGTCGCCACCCTGGGGAACCCCATAAAGTCAGACCCGGGGTTCACCCAGCGGCACACCGTGCGCTCGGCATAGACTGTGCCTGGCAGGGTGACTGGTGCGATCGGAGCCTTTAGAAGATGCTCCATGCCGGTGGCCTGGTCCCAGGGAAGGAGGTGCTGGAGTTGGTGGGTCCCAGGGGGAGGTGGCGCTGCAACTGGGCCTATCAGCAGGTCCTCTGCTAATGGGGCAGGGTCGGCGAGCTTACCGGCCGGTGCAACGTCCTCCCGCGCGGCTGGCTCCGCTGGTGGTGACATCAGTGGAGACGTTGGCAGCAACCCGAGCAGCGGTGCAGGGACCGAGGTCAGGGGATCCTCCGCTGGCGTTTCCTGGGATGCAATCTTGGCTTCCACCCGCAGCTGGAGAAGTTGTTCGATTAGGTCCTCCATCTCGAGTTGCAGGAGACCCACATTGGCTGTGGAGACGGGGCCGCTACGCTCCTCCGGGTAGTTGGGGGAGTTCGCCACTTCAACCCCACATTCTGGGTCTGAGCGATCAGCCATCTCATCCTCCACGTGGGTCACTTCCTGGTCTTTTTCCCGCTCTCTCCTTCGTGGGCGGTTTCGTTTCCTCTGCCTCCACCCACCATTGAGAATCAGGAGGCGGATCTCGGTTGCTGACGGACACGTCCTCACGGTGCAATAATATTTAGACTGGGCGGCCATGATTTTTCGCGCTCTTCAGCTTGTCTACGCCCACTTCCACGCCCTTCTTCTTCTCCTGCGCTCTCCTTAGCGCTGTAATGGCGACGGTTTTGGCGGGAACTTTTGGCGACAAGTGGCAATCCACAGTCTTTGCAATAAGTCACAGTTCAAGCACAGTAAATCACAGTTCCAAGGCACACATGACCTGATTCTTCAGGCTTAAGTAGATCCTGTTTGTGACGCCAAGTTTGGAGCGCCCCCAGATGCAGGGCCGCGGGACACTTGGCACCGGGCCTCTCTGTCTCAGTTCTGGGGTTGTCACGGTGGCTAGACCCGGTCCGTGACCCTGCTAAGGGGCGTCCAATGAAAGTTGTAAGTGGTGGTGCGTGGTGCAGGTCGCGATGAATAACGAGGACACAGGGTTGCAGTCTCTTTACCTCTTTACTGAAGGCTTCAAGGTCCTCAATCCAGAGTATGGTTAACAGGGCTGTAAGAGACCGGCCAGTCCGATGGCACCTCCAGAGTTCCCTTTGCAGGTGGAAATCTGTGCCTACCTTCTAGCGCCTGTGTGTTGTAGTACTTCCCTGCTGAGCACCATGGGATAGTCCTCACAACTGTTGTGTCTGTTTCTGATGTTATTTCCCACAACTTATGTCTGTTCTGATGTTCTTCTCTGTCCCCCAGATGATATGGATAGGACACACCTGTATGACGGGAAGGCCTGAAGTTCTTCCGGGACCCTAGCATCGCCCCTCTCCCACAGTTGCCCCCTATCTCTTCTTAGGTGATTTTGGTGAGACAGCCAACCTAAAATCAACTGTCCTGCCTCTGTTTGAAGTATTGCTTGGAGCCTAATACTTCCTCGGCGTTCTGGCCACCGGCTACGCGCCTCAATAGGATGTTGCCTCGATCTTACAGCACGACTCCTACTGGTGTTATCTCCTTTTTGCTTTGATCTCATTTCTCACTCTCCACAATAAACCTCGCTTCTTGTCCTTTCTTGAGATACCACCGCGATATAGTGCAGGCGCGGTTCCTTAACGTTCTTTCCTGTTCGTTAGGCCTCTGTCAGGATCCCACCCCTGACAGGGACCCCCCTGAATCTTCCCCTGCAACACCGTCTGCCACAGGATGTTGCCTGGTTCCAACCCAGTCAGCTTTTCTGTCTAACTTTCTATCTAACCCCCAGTTTTACCAGATTGTGAGGAGTGGCCTAATACATAGCGCCCTTAGCTCCCCCTGGAGGCCAGACTATGAAGTGTATTGATGTCTGTGATACCTGGTCAGGTGAACTCCTTCAGTGCCATCAGACGTACCATCACTCCCCTTAGCGGCGGAGCATCAGTACTGCAACGACCAGGACTCTGGGGCGCTGCAGAGGCATATCACCCCTACAGGCAGGAAGAAGCAGTGTGGTGGCCACAGACAGAAGGCGTGCATCTGTTCCCTGTAACACCAACATGAGGAAAGTTGCCATTCCAACTGCTAGATCTTCCCGAATCTTGTTATTTTTTAAAGACTCTGCCGATAACC
Source organism: Ranitomeya variabilis (assembly GCF_051348905.1). NCBI lineage: Eukaryota > Metazoa > Chordata > Amphibia > Anura > Dendrobatidae > Ranitomeya > Ranitomeya variabilis. Next base: position 398,431,015 of record NC_135232.1, read on the forward strand.
CCAAACAGGCCATTTGCAGCACCTGCCATGCCCACATTCAGCAGGGGTAGCAAAACTACCAACCTGACCACCACCAGCATGATCAGGCACATGGCAGCAAAGCACCCGACTTTGTGGGCCAAACCCCAGGCTCCCAGAACACTGTCTGCAGGTGACACCACTGCTTCTTCCACTGTTTTGCATAGAAGCCAATCCCCAGTCCACCGTGCATGTGAAGATGCCTCTAGCCCTGCACCTGTTGTTGCCAACAGTCAAGCAGCACAATCATCAGGCCCGTCCATGTCCTTGTCCCAGCCCAGCCTTCAGTTGTCTATACCCCAGTCATTGGAACGCAAGCAGAAATACCCAGCCAATGCACCACAGTCCACAGTACTTAATTCAAACATTTCTCGTCAGCTTGTGCTCGAAATGTTGCCTTTTAGGCTTGTTGAGACAGAAGCTTTCCACAACCTGATGGCGGCGGCCGTCCCAAGGTAGTTGGTCCCCAGTCGTCACTATTTCTCCCGGTGTGCCATACCGGCATTACACCAGCATGCATCCCACAACATTACCCATGCCCTCAATAATGCTGTTACTGGGAAAGTCCACCTAACCACGGACACGTGGACAAGTGCTTGTGGGCAGGGACGATACAACTCCTGACAGCACACTGGGTTAACATAGTGGAAGCCAGGACCCAGTCGGACCTTGGGATGGACGACATCCTCCCCACGCCGAGGAATACAGCCTCTACGTCAATAAGGGTTGCCCCCTCAGTCTACAGCTCCTGCATCTCCTCCTCTCCCTCCTCCTCCTCTTCAGCCTCCGTCTGTGAAATGAACACATCAGTCAGGAGCTGGAAGCACTGCAGCATTGCCTCAGCCAAGCGGCAACAGACTGGCTGATGATGAAGAAATCATACCATTCAGGTCTGGTGACTTCACTATCAACTATTGATCCCGGTGGTGGATTCTGGAGCCGGCCGTCCATATTGGCAATGAATCTGGCATTTATTCTTTTCTTCACCACCACCACGGTTAAGTCTTGGGCTGTAATCCTGTTTAGAAGACTTGATGCAGTCCATGAAATGTGGGATCTCATAGTTCACTAAGGTTTTGAGCTTCCCATCACCTACTCAGTCTCCGTAGATGATGATGCGATGTGGCAGGCCTATGTTAGTCTTGCTCCACGCGTGCAGCGCTGATTGCATACAAACTTTCAGGCCATCAACAATCTCTTGCTTACAGCTGTGACCTAGGAGTCAGAAATACTTCCAAGGGAAATGCCCATGATGTTCCTTTTAGCAGTGTTTCCATCATTTTCAGATGTTTTTAGACCTTAAAAGGCCCCCAGGGGGGATTGCGGTAAAAATACTCTTGTTTCCCATAGACTTAAATTGAGCTCGTTGCTCAGGTCGATTACCCAGTTATCCAATTTTCTCAACCCGAGCAATGAGCACCAGAGCATTTCAGTGCTCGCTCATCACTAATTATTACCAACCGATACTTTTTTTTCCGGTGAACCGATGGCTCAAGCACAGGCTTTTGCCCAGGTGATCCAGAACCTCACTGATGAGGTTAAGGAGCTGCGGTGTCAGGTGGTGCAGCAGCTTCAGCAGTTGTCGGGATTCTGGGTCTCGGCTCATGTGCAGGCTCAACCGGAACCCAAGATATCTCTCCCTGACAGTTTCTCTGGAGAGAGAGATAAATTCTTGGGTTTTCTGGAGGCCTGTAAATTATATTTCAGGCTCCTCCCTCGTTCTTCAGGGAGTGAGGAACAGCGTGTGGGGATTATAGTCTCCCTTCTCAAGGATGATCCCCAATCCTGTGCCTTCTCCCTGCTGACCAATTCACCGTCTTTGCGGTTGGTGGATGAGTCTTTTGCATCTCCCTGGCTGAGTCTTGACTCTACAAAATCAAGAAGGGGGGCTGGCCAGCTGAGGAGTACTGCTCAGAAGTCAGGAGGTGGGCCACTGAAATAAAGTGGAATGACCCTGCCATTGGGAGCCCTTTTTGTCAAGGTCTGTCACCTAGGCTGCAAGATACTCTGGTGCAGTATGCTACTACTGAGTTATTGGAAGCTGCCATGGCCCTAGCTCTCTTGGTGGATAGATGCCTCGGGGAGTGACATACGCCAAATCTTCCCCCTGTTGTCCTTTCTAGTGAGGAGGACACATCGCTGCAGATGGATGAATCTATGCATGTGGGAGGAGTCTCATCTCAAACAGGGTTGCCTCCGGTTCGCCGTGGGATGCGAGCATGTTTCTACTGTGGGTAGACTGGTCATATCATCAATGTCTGCCCAGCTCATGCCAAAGTATCTACACCAGGGTGTGTATATTTCCTCCAACTTTTCATCTCAGTGTACCACTCCTGCTGAAGTAGTGATTGGCGGGGTAACTGAGACTATACCGGTGCTTGTGGATAGTGGAGCTGAAGTCAATTTGGTGGATTCTCGCTTTGTCCAGACCTGTGGTCTGATGGTTAGGAGACTGGCTAGACCCCTAAGCACTCAGGCAATTGACTCTGTCCCACTCAGCCAGGGGAGGGTGACCCAAGTCATAGATAATATAAACCTGCGTATAGAGACTCATCATGAAGAGTTCCTGTCATGCTACGTCTTGGAGGGTATGTCAACTCCCATTGTCTTAGGCCTTCCTTGATTGAAGAAACACAACCTGGTCATTGATTGGTGGTCCAGGGAAGTAGTCAGCTGGGACCAGTCATGTAAGGACTGCTGCCCGGGAGCTACGATCTGTCGTCCTTCTCCAACCTACCCCTACTTCTCCGGTGGTTGAAGTGGAGGTGCTGCCACGGAGTAGGGGCAAGACATAACCCTCACCACCAGTAAACCCTGAGTCATGGAGTCCTCTTAGGAGGAGGGGTCAGGGGAGGGTGGTGGTTCCCTCTGTATGTAGTGAGGGTAAGAGTTTGGTGACATAGGGGGACGCCTCTGTTGTCGGTTCCTCAGAGTTTACCATCCTTTGGCAAACGCATGTGTGGAAATAAACGTTTAGGTCCGGACTTGTGTGTGAGTAACTGTGGTTGTCCACCAAAAACATCAGGTGGAAGTGTTATTTTGGGACTTGGAATTCAAGGGTGATCGGGCCATATCAGGTGTCGGCCATTCTCAGCCCGGGGACTTTCCAGTTGGAGTTACCCCCAGTAATGCACGTACACACACACATTCCACAGGTGGGCACTCTGGAGATTTGTGACGCCTCCGGAGCCTACTTTATTGCCATCTCCATTGGGCTGCGTTTGCCATAAGCCTGGAGATCAGGTGACTGCAGAGGTGAACTCTGGTGGATTGAGACATCCACACCATACGTTGTCTCCGGTGAGGTTCGGTGTTGTGTCCAGAGGCCCCTCATTGAAAGGGGGTACTGTCACTATCCATTTTTGCATTCATAGTAGCTCTGGTTCCACTCTGTTTTTAAATGTCGCTTTTTCCTTTCTGGACTATCGGGGGCTAAGGTCAGTTCCCCCCCCCCCCCCCCCCGCTAGCAATCTGGTGTAACTGCAGTGCTGTTAGGTTTCACCATCCTTTAAATGGTCACCTGATGCATCAGCTGACTGTTGATAATAGAATTTCTCTATGGAGACCAGCCTTGCAGGAGCAGCTTTCTGTTGTCAGCCACTTCTGGAGTCCTGTTGCTGTGCTATCTGTGGTGTGGAGCTTGGCAGCGATATCTGAAAGCTAAGTGTGGTGTTTTCTCCTTGTCCCTTTCGTGTTTGTCACTGTCCCCTGTATGATATTATCTGCAGTGGTGAGGCTAACACTCCTTGCTGGCCAGTGCACTAGCCGGGGCAGTGTGAGGTGACAGTGAAGGATGAGGTTTCTAATGGCGGCGGGGCAAAGGACCCGTTTAGTGCGTTACTGGAATACAGGGCCAGGCTCAGGTTTGAGCAGGAGGTGACCATTCCTTCATTTCCCTATTGATAGGGCCTTCCTCCCCCCTTCTCCATCCCATTGTGTCTTTGTTGTGTTGTCCGCTACCGACCCCCGCGTGGTTGATATATATATATATATATATATATATATATATATATATATATATATATGTGTGTGTGTGTGTGTATATATATATATATATATATATATATATATATGTATATATATCGTGACAGATATTTTGGCTTTCCTCTCTTCAGCTCCAACACAACCCATCCTACTTAGCTCTCCCAGTTGACTGCTTCCAGTGAACACATGGCCTTGTTCTATTCTTAGCTAGCCAGGTGAACCTAATTAGTAACTCTGGTGCTAGAATCAAACCCTGTGCTAGCTGGCTTTCCTACAATGGCAATATCAAACTACCATGAGAGATATGTTTGGCCAGCAACAAAAATGGTGCCTTCCTTTGCCTGCAGTGTCCACAATGTTCTAATGAAATTTTACCAACCACATACAAGTCAGCTAGGACCATTACTTGTGTGAGGCTGGTTTCACATTTGCATTTGTGGCCGCAGCGTTTGTACCGCATATAAACGCATGCGTCGTGTTTTCCTATATTTAACATTGAAAACGCATGCGTTTTTTTCGTTCGCGTTTTGCCGCGTTTGCCGACGCATGCGTCGTCTTGTCGTTTGCGGCTTGGCGTGGAAATGCAACATGTAGTAATTTCTAGACGTGTCTATTTGCCACCAGGAAACGCATGCATTCGATTGCGCAAGGATTGCGACAAAAAAACGCATTGCTGTCAATGTAAACGCATGTGTTTTTAAGCACATGCGTTTTGTTGCTTTTTTGAATGCATGCGATGTACAGTAAAATCACACTGACAGGTTACAATAGAGTAGATATATACACATAGAATAGGTATATATACTGTACATATATATATGTCAGTGAGACACCTATGTGTATATATATTTATATTTAATGCAGCGCTAGATAGCATAAAAGCCGCTAATTCAATTACCGGCTTCTGCTATCTCCTTCACAAACCCGACAGGATATGAGACTGAGACATGGTTTACATACAGTAAACCATCTCATATCCCTTCTGTTATTACATATTCCTCTTCAGTAATGTAAGAAGTGTCTGTGTGTCAAATTTGGGGGCTCTAGCTATTAAATTAAATGGTTAAATGGAGGAAAAAATTGGCGTGGGCTCCCGCGCAATTTTCTCCGCCAGAGTGGTAAAGCCAGTGACTGGGGGCAGATATTAATAGCCTAGAGAGGGTCCATGGTTATTGGCCCCCCCTGGCTACAAACATCTGCCCCCAGCCACCCCAGAAAAGGCACATCTTGAAGATGCGCCTATTCTGGCACTTGGCCTCTCTCTTCCCATTCCCGTGTAGCGGTGGGATATGGGGTAATGAAGGGTTAATGTCACCTTGCTATTGTAAGGTGACATTAAGCCAGGTTAATAATGGAGAGGCGTCAATTATGACACCTATCCATTATTAATCCAATCGTACGAAATGGTTAATAAAACACACACACACATTAGTTCAAAGTATTTTAATGAAATAAAGACACATGTTGTTGTAATATTTTATTAGACTCTTAATCCACCTGAAGACCCTTCGTCACCTGAAACAAAGTTTAAAAAAAAACAAACAACAATATTCCTTACCTTCCGTCGTTCTGTCCCACGTTGTAAATCCATCTGAAAGGGTTAACTAGTTTTACAAGCAGAAGCCTGTTAATGCAGCCGCCCCTGCCTGTAAAAACCCAGGGAATGAATGGATTGGAGGGGAATGACGTGTAGTTACCTTGAGTCGCGGTGATGCGCCCTCTGCTGGATGTCCTCATATGAACTCGAGCGTGGGAATTTTACCAGGCTCGAGTTCATATGAGGACATCCAGCAGAGGGCGCCTCACCGCGACTCAAGGTAACTACAGGTCACCCTGCTTTCCATTCAGTACCTGGGGTTTTACAGGCAGGAGCAGGGGCATTAGCACAGCTTCTGGCTGTAAAATGATTTAACCTCTTCAGATGGATTTACTTCGTTGGACTTGACCTGAGCGAGGGAAGGTATGAGATATTGTTGTTTTTTTATTTTTCCTTTGTTACAGAACGAGGGTCTTCAGGTGGATTACCAGTATAATAAAATATTACAACAACCTGTATCTTTATTTCATTAAAGGACTTTGTAATAATGTGTGTGTGTTTTCTTAACCATTTTGTACTATTGGATTAATAATGGATAGGTGTCATAATTGACGCCTCTCCATTATTAACCTGGCTTAATGTCACCTTACAATAGCAAGGTGACATTAACCCTTCATTACCCCATATCCCACCGCAACACGGGAATGGGAAGAGAGAGACCAAGTGCCAGAATAGGCGCATCTTCAAGATGTGCCTTTTCTGGGGTGGCTGGGGGCAGATGTTTGTAGCCAGGGGGGGCCAATAACCATGGACCCTCTCTAGGCTATTAATATCTGCCCCCCAGTCACTGGCTTTACTACTCTGGTGGAGAAAATTGCGCGGGAGCCCACGCCAATTTTTTCCGCCATTTAACCCTTTAAATTAATAGCTAGAGCCCCCAAATTTGACACACAGACACTTCTTACATTACTGAAGAGGAATATGTAATAACAGAAGGGATATGAGATGGTTTACTGTATGTAAACCATGTCTCATATCCTGTCGGGTTTGTGAAGGAGATAGCAGAAGCCGATAATTGAATTAGCGGCTTGTATGCTATCTAGCGCTGCATTAAATATAAATATACATATATAGGTGTCTCACTGACATATATATATATGTATATATACCTATTCTATGTGTTTATATCTACTCTATTCTAACCTTTCAGTGTGATTTTACTGTACACCGCGCTGAATTACCGGCTTGATTTTTCTCTTGTGAAATTTCTCATCATGCGCACCATAAATGCAAACGAAACGCAGGAAAAAAAGCATGTAAACGCATACAAACGCGGCGTTTTTTAACAGCATGCGTCAACGCATGCGTAAAAAAAACCCGCCGTGTTTGTACGCATTTATATGCGTTTTTTCCACCACTTGCGGATGCATTTTAAACGCTGCGGATTTAAATGCAAATGTGAAACTAGCCTAAGATGACAAATGTGGTCTATTTGGTGAATAGTTTGTGTGCTCTCCTGTATGTTGGAGAAGCAATCAAGCATATAGGAAACTGCAGAGGAAAATAAATCCATTATAAGATTTTCCAGCTCAATGCTACTAATCCCTTAGATTTTTTAAGAAAAACTATATTTGGTTTCACATTTAAAGTCTCAGGTTATTGAGCAGGTGGCACTAAGTGTTGAGGTGGGGACATTAAAAAATATTTGTTACATTGCAAATAATTATTCAGGTAGGCTTTCTTAGTTCAAAACTGGCAAGTCACTGGACAATAGTAAGGGAATGCATGCAGGTAAGTGAGGGAAATTATGTGCTGGCAGAATTCTGATGAAGATACTTTAACAGCCTGTAAAGCATATAATGGGCTACATAAACATTATAAATATAAGGTGGCCATAACAGATGAAATGCAACTTTCTGTGTCCATGCTAGTTGTTCTTCCCTTAGGCTGCCAATACATTATTAATTTGACACTATTTTTTGACTCAAGGAACATTCATTTTATGTTTTTGAATATTGTTATTTTTGTTGCTTGATTATGTTTGCTTTGTTCCATTTCTTGCTATCCTTGTTGATGCTTGTGTATTAAAGCACTGGCGGATATGTTATCTATTGTTGCTTATATAGCACTAATATACTGCACAGCACTATGAAAAGCGTGGAGCCCTATGGGGTTCACAAACTAGTTTTCCCTGTCCCTGATAGACACATACACTAGGGGCTATTTCACAGGAAGCCAATTAACCTAACCTGTTTTGGGATATTTTTGTGATATCGCTTCGGCACTTTTCTTTTAATAATGGTTGTGATTCTTATGTGTTTGTCTTTTGTAGTTTTGTAAGAAAAGCTATAAAAGTTTGAATCTTCCCTTTTCCTCAAAGTGGTAGTTTCTGGGTTAATTTTGTAGGTTATCTACAGTATTATAAGTAAATGCATTCAGATTTATTTTTTCATATAAATTGTTGAGGGAGAGTAAGTTATACAGCTTTTATTTGGCTTGCTTGCCCCTAATGCGTCTCATGGTGATGGTCTTGTGAGTGCCACTCACAAATGCATTAGTACTCACTCCAAGCATTATTAATTGTTGGGGAGTGCACTTAGGGGGCACTAATACTTGCTGTGGTATCACCCTGGAACATTATTGCTTTTTAAGGGTTACTCAGGACAATATTACTTGATAAATAGCATGCCAGGGATTATTACTTTTTAAGAGAGACAGCCGTATAGCACGGACAACAATCTCATCACAGTGCACGGACTGGTTGGGGCTCTCCTGACCCAAGAGTGACAGCTGCATAGAAACACATTCCTGTCACGTACGTGTCAGAAGAGCCGCCAACCAGTCCGTGCACTGTGATGCGATTGTCGTCATTGTGATACGGCCATCTGACTGTGCCTTAAAAGTGGAACTCACCTCATTACTATGCTAGGCATTATTATTATTTTTTAAGGTCCTGTGTGGGATTATCACTTTTCAAGGTTGTAGGTTGTACACAAGGCATTACTGCATTATAAGGGGACATTTATAGCATTAAATCTTTGTGGGGGGCACTTGGGTTCTATTATTTACAGGGGGCACATACAGCATTATTAGTTTATGAAGGGGGCACTAAGGAAATTCTAACCTTTAAAGAGGCACACAATTTAATCAGAAAGAATATGGCTTGCGACCATCTTGTAGAGTTCAATATGGCCCTCAAAGTAAACAAAAGCTTGCTGACCCCTACCTTGGACATTAGTTTGGCTGCACCAACTAAAATAACATACTGTCATGATCCAGGCCGGGTTTTTGTCTTATCTCTCCTTTCCCGGTCTGGTCATGTCAGGGGTTAATTTTCCTTGCTTCATTCCTGTGTCCGGGCTGCTAAATCTCTGTGTTGCTACCTGTGTGCAGTGCCAGTTATATTTTGCACCTTCGGTGTGTTTAGCTGGCCTTGGTGAGTTTCCTGATCTGTCCTGCTGCGTTCATCTGACCCCTACCCGTGTCTGCTGACATTCCTCCTACCCGACCCTACTCCTTATCTCCCTGTGTGTTTGGATTCCCTGTTACTTGACCTTAGCTCGTCCCTGACCTGATCCTGTCTCGACCATCTGTTAATTCAGCTATTGACTGACACTGACCTTTTGCTCTCTTCTGACTGTCTTAGATTTCCCCTTTGTACTGCGTTACTTTCTGGTATTGACTAGGCTCTCTGACTATTCCTCTGCCTCCTAGTGGTTGCTTCACTGTATTTCTGCTGGTCAGCTTCGTTGCACGATATTCTGGTCATCCTCTAATTCTGCTGCCATCTAGTGGAGTTTGTGTTAGCAGTAACCCTCAGTAATGCAGCATGACATTATAACTGGCCCTACATTTTTTTTCTCTCTCTATGGATCCACTTCGCACTCTTGCGGATCAGATGTCAAATTTGACCAAAATGATGCAGGATTTGTCTGACATCTTTCCCTCCTAAGGCTACTTTCACACTAGCGTCGGGAACAACCCGTCGCTGTGCGTCGGGCCGACGTTCCCGATGCTAGCGTGGTCTCCGCCGCACAACGGGGGCAGCGGATGCATTTTTCCCACGCATCCGCTGCCCCATTGTGAGGTGCGGGGAAGTGCGGGGAGGTGGGGGCGGAGTTCCGGCCGCGCATGCGCGGTCGGAAAAAGCGGACTGTCGGGAGCAAAAAACGTTACATGTAACGTTTTTTTCTCCCGACGGTCCGCTACCACACGCCCAAGCGTCGCAAAACGGACGCAACGTTTGGCAATGCGTCGCAAATGCGTCGCTAATGTTAGTCTATGACGAAAAAACGTATCCAGCAAGAACTTTTGCTGGATGCGTATTTTCGGCAAAACGACGCATTTGCGACGTATTGCAGTTAACGCTAGTGTGAAAGTAGCCTAACACAGATGCACCACCGCCATCACTCAGGGCCTCTGCGCGCCGGGCGCCGCCTCCTCTTACTTCATTAGCGTCCCCGGCGCCTGCGCTGTAAGGGTATGCTCCATATCTTTTTACTCTGTACTTAATCATTTACCAATCCTTGTACTACTGATACCCAGCGTCGTTTTTGATATTGCCAGCCTAGTGACATCTGCATATCTGCACCCTCATCAACCTGGATAGACTAGCTCTCCTATATCTTGTAAATATTTTGTATATTTGTATATGAAACATTCTGATTGTATATATTGTTTTATATTTTTTCCAGCGACTATGTGATAAAGGCCGGAGTTCGGCCGAAACGTCAAAAAAATACTGTCGCTTCATCCACCACCGTAAATAAAGTTTATTCACTTGAAAGCATACTTTCTCTATTGAGTGCAGTGATTCTATATCTATTTTTGGACTTTACGGAATCTTTGGTTCCTTTTCACTTGCACCTTGTTCTACGTGGTCGAGTGCTAACCATCTATACTAAAATTGGACTGTTTTCTTGGTTATCAGCACCGACCTAACTATCCATGTCGTCGGAAACCTACATGTATGATGATGCACTAGGCTCTACAATCTTATCCAGAATTAGATCTGGCACAGACTTCCTCCACATCCCGAGCAGGGATATCAAGACGAAAGACTGGGAAAAAGAGAGAAAGAGACTGATAGCATACGATTTGCATTGTGCGACATTAGGGGAGTACCATAGACAGGGCAAGATACCTCGTGGACTAAGGTGTAATCTACGACCAACTCTGTTTTCTGATAATAACAAATATTGTGCTACTTTTCAGAAAATTCTGAACAAGTGCTCGTTTGATATTATTCTACTCACAATCGAATATCTTCAAGAAGCTATCAAAGAGACTGAGGAGAAAATCTCTACAATCGAAACACAACTCACTTCAACCTTGAGCACTACGGACTTTAATACCCTGAAAAGTAAGATCGACTCAGCGCTTATAACACATCAGAAGACCTTAGAAGACAGAAAGAGGTCTAAATTTCAACGCGACACGGAAGATTACCTTAACAATAGAGTGTACAGATGGGAGGACACAGCCCAGAAACGTTATCGCCAGAGACCCCGTTACCAACAGGGAGGATATACAGCTTCAGGGGGCTCCTCTCCTGCCGGGGGTTCATCTCCAGGATCCGGGAGCGACACTGGCAGAGCTCCCCCCTCCAGAACGGCTTTTTTAGGCCAAAACACGCACCAACGAGGCGGTCGAGGAGGAGGAGACGAGAATCGACAGATGGTCCTTCGCTCGCAGGTAGGAGTCCAAACATAGTTGTGAACATTTCTGACTATTCACTTTCTCCCCTAGAGCTGAAAGTTCTTAATCTCGGTCTCTCCTTTTGTCCAACACCTAAATGGAATGCCTTTCAACTGGAGAAAGATCTCCAGCAATTCTATCGTAATATTAGATTAAAGGTACACTTTGAAAACACCTTACCACACGTACCCAACTCCCTAGGTTCCATCTCTGATAGTGAACCAAGTCCGCCCATCACAATTAGCTCCTTGGGTCTAAGGAGTCCAAGTAACTTTATGCCCCCCAGATCCAATCATGCCGTTGAGACATTTGTTGACCTGGTAGATAGGGACATCAAACAAATCATCCATACCCAACGGTTGGGCCTACTTCCCATCCGCCATAACTTATCGACACTAGAGACACAAACATTGAAGTCCTTACAGGACAATACCAACATCATTATTAAGGCAGCGGACAAGGGTGGAGCTCTAGTAGTCATGAACAAAAGCCAGTACGTGGGTGAAATAAGGAGACAACTAGCTGACACCAAAACCTATAGAAAAGTCCAATCCGACCCTACATTTGCCATACGTAGGAAAATTGACAATATCCTTAACAAACATCTAGAAAACAAGACGATTGATAATAAAACCAAAACTTTTCTAATTAACCAACACCCAGTCACCCCGGTGCTGTACACCCTACCCAAGATCCACAAAGACTTACATAACCCACCTGGTCGTCCCATTGTTGCCTCAACAGATTCCATTCTGAATCCACTATCAATATTTCTCGAAAAAATATTAACACCATACACTTACAATACCAAATCCTTCATTCTGGACACAGGCGATTTTTTGAACAAAATCCGCACTCTTGACACAGTCCCACCAACCAGTATCCTCTGCACTCTCGATGTGAACAGTCTGTACACATCTATCGCTCATGAAAAGGGTATACAAGCAGTTCTACAAACTCTTGAGGAAGCAAACACTGACATAAGGTCACGAGAGTTGTGTCTCGACCTTCTCAACGTAGTACTGAGAGACAATTTCTTTCGTTTTGAGGACGATTTTTTTGTCCAGACGTGCGGGACCGCCATGGGCTCAAATGTTGCGCCCGCCTACGCTAATCTATATATGGACAGATTCGAGCGTGACCACATCTACACTAATCCACTATTCCAGCAGCATGCCATCATATGGCTCCGCTATATCGATGACATTTTTTGTATCTGGCTTGGAGACCCCAGTAGCCTATCCACCTTCTTCAACACCCTCAATAGTGTCAGGGAAGAACTCAAATTTACACTTGCTCATGATTCAGAGACGATTACCTTTTTAGATACAAGGGTACAGAAGAACCCCCAGGGCAAATTGACCACCGACATTTACACCAAGCCCACTGACTGTAATAATCTCCTTCGCTACGACAGCTGCCACCCCAAGTCCACAAGAGATAGTCTTCCACGGTCACAATTTAAAAGGGTTACGAGAATTGTATCCGACAGTGACACTAGAAAAACCAGATTACAGGAAATGTCAGACAAATTCAAATCTAGGAATTATCCATCTACACTACTAGCCACAGAAATGTCCAGGGCCCTCGATGACACGGGAATCAACTCTTCCACCACGAAACCACCTAGGTTACCCTTCGTTCATGACCATCATCCATCCATGAACAAAGTCCACAATTTGATTCATAAACATTGGCCTCTCCTCACGAAATCATATCCCAATATCACCATATTCAGAAATCCACCATTAATGTGTCTCAGAAGACCCCAAAACATTAAAGACAGAGTGGTCAGAGCTGACTTAGGACATACCAACAAAACATCCACACGTACCCTCACAGGACTTCGCAGAACTGGCACCTTTCCGTGTCTAAGCTGTATGAGTTGTTCAAACATCATTAAGGGCAATGAAGTCGTACACCCCCGAACTGGCAAATCATACCCTATTAAAGATTTCTTCACATGCGAAACAAACTTTGTGGTATACATAATAAAATGCCCATGTGGACTGCTTTACGTGGGGGAGACCACCCAGGCCATACGTGACCGTATTTCTGCACACAAGTCCACGATTCGATGTGGTAAGACATGGCTACCCCTACCAGCACATTTCAAAGAGGCAAAACACAACATATCTCAACTAAGATACCAGATTATTGAAAAAGTGCCAAGACCAAAGAGAGGTGGTAACCACATCCGCTTATTAAAACAAAGGGAGACGTACTGGATATACACCTTGGATACCCTACACCCCAGAGGGTTAAATCGAGAAATAGATTGGCTAATCTGATACTTTTCTTTCCTTAGACCCATTGAAAAATCATTTGAAAAATCGTATGTCTCAATCTCTTCATCCTTCTTCTGGGGCGGTAAGACCAACCTACATCCCTCTTTTCCTTCCCCCCCCCCCCCCTTTTTTTTTCTCCTCATTTTTTCCTATATTCCTTTTCTCTTTGTTTCTCCTTTTTCCTTTAAACTCCCCTTTTTGTTCATTTTCTTTTACTTCCCAATTTTCTTTTGTTTGGACTCCTACAAATGCTAATTACCATTATTTTATATTTTATTGACCAATTTATTTACTTATCTACTCATTTTTTTGTTTATTGGTTTCATTGTCTACTGTCTATCGCATTATTATATGGACCGCTTTTTGTACTATATATACCGTCGATTGCACTATATATTATCACCATATATACATTACTAACATCCTCTTCAGAAGGCTATTCCTCTCTTGTCTTCATCTACTATTGCCTCCCTCCTTCTCACATATCACTACAGCAGCTCGGTCGCAGACGCAGACATGCCCTGCTGGTACAGTCCAGCGCATGCGCTATCCCCTCCGCAACCTGCCATGACATTTTCACATCATGACAGAGAGCGGTGTTACACCACACACGCAGGCACAGGTCTCCATAGATACCAGGCTAGGGTCCGGCGCAGGCGCAGTGGCGCCGCTTTCACTTCCGGTCACATGACCGGACGGCACCACATGAAAAGGATCCCCTCTCTGTTGCAGAGAACTCACACGCTGCACCAGCACGCCGTTGTGCCCGCAGGACCACTGCGCCACCAATCCTAGTAAGTACGTCTTTACTACTCTTTTAAACTCTAGTGGCATTATATGCCACATTCTCACCCTTACCATTCTACTTACTACAGCCCTGTGTTCATGGTCAGGACAGCGCTCCCCGGGCTTGCTGCTCACATTCCGCATCCAGTGCAGCACACTATTACTGCACGAGCACGTTGTTGCTCCCGCAAGACTACTGCGCCTCCTGTCCTTGTGAGTACTGTTGCATACATCCAGCACCCACCTGGCAAAATGACTCCAGCGCTATCATGTGTCATATTCTCACCCTGACTATTTTGCCCATTGTAGCTCAATTATCAAAATCAGGACAGCACTCCTTGGGCTTGCCGCAAACCCCTCCTGGATCATCCACTAAACGGGTACACACATATATATGTATATATAGGCATAATTCTTTCCCCTTTAATTTTTTCTCCCCTCTTGTTCCCACCCCCGGTCACGTCACATTATACCATTTAAGAGACGCACTACTACAAACTACATCAAGGTCATTGTTTTTAATGTTACACTTTGCCAGTAATTTCTAGGCTACCTTCTTAACTATTCTTCCCCCTCTCCTTTCACCTTTAGGAAGTATATCATCAATTTGAGACATCCCAATAAACGGTGCCAATAACCTTTCGGTGACCTTAAAGGGTATGCTCCATATCTTTTTACTCTGTACTTAATCATTTACCAATCCTTGTACTACTGATACCCAGCGTCGTTTTTGATATTGCCAGCCTAGTGACATCTGCATATCTGCACCCTCATCAACCTGGATAGACTAGCTCTCCTATATCTTGTAAATATTTTGTATATTTGTATATGAAACATTCTGATTGTATATATTGTTTTATATTTTTTCCAGCGACTATGTGATAAAGGCCGGAGTTCGGCCGAAACGTCAAAAAAATACTGTCGCTTCATCCACCACCGTAAATAAAGTTTATTCACTTGAAAGCATACTTTCTCTATTGAGTGCAGTGATTCTATATCTATTTTTGGACTTTACGGAATCTTTGGTTCCTTTTCACTTGCACCTTGTTCTACGTGGTCGAGTGCTAACCATCTATACTAAAATTGGTAAGTTTTTTTTGGGCATGCGCAGTTGCACTGCCCTTCGAACTTACAGCGCATGCGCCGGGGACGCTAATGAAGGAAGAGGAGGCGGCGCCCGGCATGGCAGAGGCCCTGTGTGACGGCTGTGGTGCATCTGTGTTAGGGGGAAAGACCTGCCCCCCAGACGATTTCAAGGTATGAGGGACAAATTTGATAAACGATATATGATAGAAGATACCCAAGTGACACCATTCTAAAAACTGCACCATTCAAGGTGCTCAAAACCACATTCAAGAAGTTTATTAACCCTTCAGGTACTTCACAGGAATTTTTGGAGTGTAGAAAAAAAATGAACATTAAACTTTTTCCACAAAATTTTATTTCAGATGAAATTTTTTTTATTTTGACAAGAGTAACAGGAAAAAATGGACCCCAAAATTTCTTGTACAATTTCTCCTGAGTTTGCCGATACCCCACACGAGAGAGTAAACCACTGTTTAGGCACACGGCAGGGCTTGGAAGGAAAGAAGCGCCATTTGACTTTTTGAATTTAAAATTTGCTGCAAGAATTGGCGGACGCCATGTTGCGTTTGGTGTTATGATCTGGTGACCTTGGAGCCGCATGAAACTTTCTCTGGAGTCGGTGGAACCTGTACTGACCGCAATCCTGAACTAACACCGCAACTAGAAGTAGCCGTGGGGTGTGCCTAACACTCCCTAGACACCTCGACATAGCTGGAGGACTAAATACCCCTATAGATGGAAATGGGAATGCTATCTTGCCTCAGAGCAGACCCCCAAAGGATAGGCAGCCCCCCACGAATGACTGTGAGTAGGAGAAGAATAGACACACGCAGGTAGAAAACAGGATTTAGCAAAAGAGGCCACTCTAGCTAAATAGGAAAGGATAGGACAGATAACTAGGCGGTCAGTATTAAAACCCTTCCAAAAATATCCACAGCAGATAATACAAAAAGTTCTACAATCTAACTAAAGACATGGAATGTATATCTGCCACTCCAGAGAATCCAGCAAGACTGAGAAAATACTGACACAATCTAAGCTGGACAAGAAAAGACAAAGAATAGCACTGAATTGTGAAGCACACAACATGTGTGCCACAGGGAAAAAGAACCAGACACTTATCTTTGCTGATTCGGCATAAAGGCAGGAGGAAAAGGCAGAGGTCCTACACCTCCCAACAACAATTGACAACTGGCAAGGACTAATGAATCCTGCACGCCTAAATACCCCAGTCAGATCTGCAATCAGCAGATACACCTGACCAGGACTGCAACTCAGGGGCAACTGCATTACCACCTACAACCACCGGAGGGAGCCCAAAAGCAGAATTCACAACAGTACCCCCTCCTTGAGGAGGGGTCACCGAACCCTCACCAGAGCCCCCAGGCCGATCAGGACGAGCCAGATGAAAAGCATCAACCAAATCAGCAGCATGGACATCAGAAGCAAAAACCCAAGAATTATCCTCCCGGCCATAACCCTTCCATTTGACAAGGTACTGAAGCCTCCGCCTCGAAAAACGAGAATCCAAAATCTTCTCAACCACATACTCCAACTCCCCATCAACCAACACAGGGGCCGGAGGATCAACAGAGGGAACAACGGGCACCACATATTTCCACAATAAAGACCTATGGAAGACATTATGGATAGCAAAAGAGGCCGGAAGCGCCAATCGAAAAGACACCGGATTAATAATCTCAGAAATCCTATAAGGACCAATAAACCGAGGCTTAAACTTAGGGGAAGAGACCTTCATAGGAACATGACGGGAAGACAACCAAACCAAATCCCCAACCCGAAGCCGGGAACCAACACACCGACGACGGTTAGCAAAACGTTGAGCCTCCTCCTGAGACAACACCAAATTGTCCACCACATGAGCCCAAATCTGCTGCAACCTGTCAACCACAGAATCCACACCAGGACAGTCAGAAGGCTCAACCTGCCCAGAAGAAAAACGAGGATGAAAACCAAAATGACAAAAAAAAGGCGAAACCAAAGTAGCCGAACTAGCCCGATTATTAAGGGCAAAGTTGGCCAATGGCAAAAAGGCCACCCAATCATCCTGATCGGCAGACACAAAGCATCTCAAATAAGTCTCCAAAGTCTGATTAGTTCGCTCGGTCTGGCCATTTGTCTGAGGATGGAATGCAGAAGAAAAAGACAAACCAATGCCCAGCCTAGCACAAAAGGCCCGCCAAAACCCAGAAACAAACTGGGAACCTCTGTCGGACACAATATTCTCCGGAATACCATGCAAACGAACCACATGCTGAAAAAACAACGGAACCAACTCTGAAGAGGAAGGCAATTTAGGCAAAGGCACCAAATGAACCATCTTAGAAAACCGGTCACAAACAACCCAGATAACCGACATCCTCTGGGAAACCGGAAGATCAGAAATAAAATCCATAGAAATATGCGTCCAGGGCCTCTCAGGGACCGGCAATGGCAAAAGTAACCCACTAGCACGGGAACAACAAGGCTTGGCCCGCGCACAAGTCCCACAGGACTGCACAAAAGAATGCACATAATGTGACAACGAAGGCCACCAAAAGGACCTACCAACCAAATCTCTGGTACCAAATATACCAGGATGACCAGCCAACACAGAACAGTGAACCTCAGAAATCACTCTACTAGTCCATCTGTCAGGAACAAACAATTTCCCCACAGGACAGCAGTCAGGTCTATCAGCCTGAAATTCCTGAAGAACCTGCCGTAAATCAGGGGAAATGGCAGAAAGGACCACCCTGTTATGACCCCAATGGCGAGGGTCTCAGAGATATCAGCAAGTCTGCGAAGTACAAAAATCCAGCTCATAGGGCAGTGGTAACTGGGTTGACCATATATCTACTCCTAACGCCAACACTAGAAGTAGCCGGGGAACATGCCTACGTTGGTCGCTAGATGTCTCGCGCCAGCCGGAGGTCTAACTAACCCTAGAAGAGGAAAACAAAGACCTCTCTTGCCTCCAGAGAATAGACCCCAAAAGCAGGATACAAGCCCCCCACAAATAATAACGGTGAGGTAAGAGGAAATGACAAACACAGAGATGAACTAGGTTTAGCAAAGAGAGGCCCACTTACTAATAGCAGAATGTAGTAAGATAACTTATATGGTCAACAAAAACCCTAAAAAATCCACACTGGAGATTCAAGAACCCCCGAACCGTCTAACGGCCCGGGGGGAGAACTCCAGCCTCCCTAGAGCTTCCAGCAAGGATAGGATACAGGTTATGTACAAGCTGGACAAAAATGCAAACAAAAACAAATAGCAAAAAGCAAGAAAGCAGACTTAGCTTAATCAAGCAGGAACCAGGATCAGTAGACAAGAGCACTACAGATTAGCTCTGATATCAACGTTGCCAGGCATTGAACTGAAGGTCCAGGGAGCTTATATAGCAACACCCCTGACCTAACGACCCAGGTGAGCATACAAGGGATGATAGACATACCCAGAGTAAAATCACTAGTAGCCACTAGAGGGAGCCAAAAGGTAAATTCACAACACCACCCCTTCTTTCAAAATGCCGACCGGTTCAAGGGCCTCAGGAGAATCAGGCAAAAAACTCCTAGAAAGGGCATCAGCCTTAATATTCTTAGAACCCGGAAGATACGAAACCACAAAATCAAAACGGGAAAAAAACAAGGACCATCGAGCCTGTCTAGGACTCAGCCGTTTGGCAGACTCGAGGTAAATCAAATTCTTATGATCGGTCAGGACCACAATACGGTGCTTAGCTCCCTCAAGCCAATGTCGCCACTCCTCAAACACCCACTTCATAGCCAACAACTCCCGATTGCCGACATCATAATTGCGTTCAGCAGGCAAAAACTTGCGGGAGAAGAAGGCACACGGTTTCATCAAAGAACCAACAGAATCCCTCTGAGACAAAACGGCCCCTGCCCCAATCTCAGAAGCATCAATCTCAACCTGAAACGGAAGAGAAACATCTGGTTGGCGCAACACCGGAGCAGAAGTAAATCGGCGTTTAAGCTCCTGAAAGGCAGAGACAGCCACAGAGGACCAATTCGCCACATCAGCGCCTTTTTTCGTCAAATCAGTCAAGGGTTTAACCACGCTGGAGAAGTTAGCAATGAAACGGCGATAAAAATTTGCAAAACCCAAACATTTCTGAAGACTCTTCACGGATGTGGGTTGAATCCAATCATGAATGGCCTGAACCTTAACCGGATCCATCTCCATAGATGAGGGAGAAAAAATAAAGCCCAAAAAATAAACCTTCTGCACCCCAAAGAGACACTTAGACCCCTTCACAAACAAAGCATTGTCACGAAGGATCTGAAATACCATCCTGACCTGTTCCACATGAGACTTCCAATCATCAGAAAAAATCAAAATATCGTCCAAATATACAACCAAGAATTTATCAATATAAGTCCGGAAGATATCATGCATGAAGGATTGAAAAACAGATGGAGAGTTAGTGAGCCCGAATGGCATCACAAGGTATTCAAAATGGCCTTCGGGCGTATTAAACGCAGTTTTCCATTCATCACCCTGTTTAATACGAACAAGATTATATGCCCCCCGAAGGTCAATCTTAGTAAACCAACTAGCCCCCTTAATCCTAGCAAACAAATCGGAAAGCAAAGGCAAAGGGTATTGAAACTTGACCGTGATCTTATTCAAGAGGCGATAATCAATACAAGGTCTCAAGGAGCCATCCTTCTTAGCAACAAAAAAAAAAACCTGCTCCTAACGGTGAAGAAGATGGCCGAATATGCCCTTTCTCCAAAGACTCCTTAACATAACTCCGCATGGCGGTATGTTCAGGCACAGACAGGTTGAAAAGTCGACCCTTAGGAAACTTACTGCCTGGAATCAAGTCAATAGCACAATCACAGTCCCTGTGTGGTGGAAGGGAACTGGACTTGGGCTCATCGAATACATCCTGAAAATCAGACAAAAACTCTGGAATTTCAGAAGAGGAAGAAGAGGAGATTGACATCAAAGGAACATCATTATGAACCCCCTGACAACCCCAACTAGTCACAGACATAGATTTCCAATCCAATACAGGATTATGTACCTGCAACCACGGGAAACCCAGCACGATAACATCATGCAAATTATGCAATACCAGAAATCGACAATCTTCCTGATGGGCTGGCGCCATGTGCATGGTCACCTGTGTCCAAAACTGAGGCTTATTTTTAGCCAAAGGTGTAGCATCAATCCCCCTTAAAGGAATAGGGTTCTGCAAAGGCTGCAAGGGAAAACCACAACGCCTGGCAAACTCAAAATCCATTAAGTTCAAGGCGGCGCCTGAATCCACAAACGCCATGACAGAGAATGATGACAATGAGTAAATCAAGGACACCGATAACAGAAATTTAGGTTGTACAGTACTGATAGTAAATGAACTAGCGATCCTCTTTGTCCGCTTAGGGCAGACTGAAATGTCATGAAAAGCGTCGCCACAATAATAACACAACCCATTCTGACGTCTGAATCCTTGTCGTTCCATTCTAGGCAAAATCCTATCACACTGCATTGGCTCAGGAATTGGCTCTGAGGACGACGCCACAGCGCGCACAGTTCTACGCTCCCGCAAGCGCCGATCAATCTGAATGGCCAGAGACATAGAATCACTCAGACCGGATGGCGTGGGAAACCCCACCATAACATCTTTAACGGATTCAGAAAGACCCTTTCTGAAAATTGCAGCCAAAGCATCATCATTCCATTTAGTCAACACAGACCATTTTCTAAATTTCTGACAAAACAATTCTGCCGCCTCTTGACCCTGAGACAGGGCCAACAAGGTTTTCTCCGCTTGATCCACAGAATTAGGTTCATCATATAATAAACCTAAAGCCTGAAAAAAGGAATCTACATTAAGCAAGGCTGGATTCCCAGATTCCAGGGAAAATGCCCAATCCTGTGGATCACCACGCAGCAGGGAGATGACAATTTTAACCTGCTGAATGGAATCACCGGAGGATCGCGGTCTCAGAGCAAAAAGCAATTTACAATTATTTTTAAACCCCAAAAGTTTGGACCTATCACCAAAAAACAAATCAGGAGTAGGAATCTTCAGTTCTAAAGCTGGAGTCTGAACAATATAATCAGAAATACCCTGTACCCTAGCAGCAAGCTGGTCTACACGAGAAGCTAATTCCTGAACATCCATGCTGGCACAAGACTCCTCAGCCACCCATAAATAAAGAGGGAAAAAAAGACAAAACAGACTGCAGAAAAAAAAATGGCTCAACACTTTTCTTCCCTTCTTCTGAGATGCATTTAACTCATTACTGGCCAGTTGTACTGTTATGATCTGGTGACCTTGGAGCTGCATGAAACTTTCTCTGGAGTCGGTGGAACCTGTACTGACCGCAATCCTGAACTAACACCACAACTAGAAGTAGCCGTGGGGTGTGCCTAACACTCCCTAGACACCTCGACACAGCCGGAGGACTAAATACCCCTATAGATGGAAATGGGAATGCTATCTTGCCTCAGAGCAGACCCCCAAAGGATAGGCAGCCCCCCACGAATAATGACTGTGAGTAGGAGAAGAATAGACACACGCAGGTAGAAAACAGGATTTAGCAAAAGAGGCCACTCTAGCTAAATAGGAAAGGATAGGACAGATAACTAGGCGGTCAGTATTAAAACCCTTCCAAAAATATCCACAGCAGATAATACAAAAAGTTCCACAATCTAACTAAAGACATGGAATGTACAGTATATCTGCCACTCCAGAGAATCCAGCAAGACTGAGAAAATACTGACACAATCTAAGCTGGAC
The DNA here is from genome assembly GCF_051348905.1 of Ranitomeya variabilis. Lineage (NCBI taxonomy): Eukaryota > Metazoa > Chordata > Amphibia > Anura > Dendrobatidae > Ranitomeya > Ranitomeya variabilis. The sequence continues at coordinate 398,453,192 of NC_135232.1, forward strand.
AAGAAAACACAAAGAATAGCACTGAATTGTGAAGCACACATGTGTGCCACAGGGAAAAAGAACCAGACACTTATCTTTGCTGATTCGGCAGAAAGGCAGGAGGAAAAGGCAGAGGTCCTACACCTCCCAACAACAATTGACAACTGGCAAGGACTAATGAATCCTGCACGCCTAAATACCCCAGTCAGATCTGCAATCAGCAGATACACCTGACCAGGACTGCAACTCAGGGGCAACTGCATTACCACCTACAACCACCGGAGGGAGCCCAAAAGCAGAATTCACAACAGTTTGGAGAGCCTCTGATGTGCCTAAATCGTGAAAATCCCCCACAAGTGACACCATTTTGGAAACTAGACCCCTCAGGGAACTGAATTAGATCTGTACACTGATACCCCATATGAGGGAGAAAACTACTGTTTGGGCACACGGCAGAGCTTGGAAGGGAAAGAGTGTCATTTGACTTTTTGAAGGTAAAATTTACTGAAATCATTAGCGCACGTCAAGTCCTGATGTGCCTAAACAGTGGAAACGCCCCACAAGTGACCCCATTTTGGAAAAATAGACTCCTCAAGAAAAGTATTTAGGTGCATGGTAAGCACCTTTCACGTTGAACCGTGAAAATAATAAAATCAAATTTTCTTCACAAAAAGCATTAAGCTAGTTACCGGTAGCAGCATTTTTCGGAGGCCCATGACAGCACAACGAGAGAGAGGGGATCCGCCCATTAGGAACAGGAAACCTACAGATTCAAAAGGGCGGCACCTCTCCCACGTATCAGTTGTATTACAGAGCCTGAAAGGACTACCGCGGTTAATGATAAGCATACACAAATATTATATACAATCAAATACAATATCTTTAATAAAGTAACAATCCAGATATCACATGTGAGAAATTTTTTTTTTCTTTTTACATTTTAAGGAAGTGCAACCCCCACGTGAATAGGGAGGGATCTAAGGGTGCTGTCATGGGCCTCCAAAAAATGCTGCTACTGGTAAGTAGCTTAATGCTTTATTCGGACTCCCATGACAGCACCATGAGAGATTTACAGAGATGTAAGCTACCTTAGGGAGGGAGTATAGCCTGCAGCACCCTTAACCCGAAGGTGAGATCTGAGGAGAACCCCAAGTCCAACCGATAGTGTTTGAAAACAGTAGAAGGGGATGACCATGTGGCCGCCTTACATATCTGGTTGATTGACACTCCAGACCTTTCCGCCCAGGATGATGCCATGGCTCGGGTGGAATGAGCCCTCAGATTCTGCGGAGCCGGACCCCCACCTGCTGTATAAGCCAGAGAGATAGCCTCCCTAATCCATTTAGCTAGTGTGTATTTTGATGCTCTAACCCCTTTTCTAGGACCTTGGAAGGATAAGAATAGTGCATTATCTTTCTTCCAATCATTAGTGACTGAGATATATTGTAGAAGGCATCTCCTAAAGGTACCTTCACACGAAACGACTTTGTAACGATATCGCTAGCGATCCGTGACGTTGCAGCGTCCTCGCTAGCGATATCGTTTAGTTTGACACGCAGCAGCGATCAGGATCCTGCTGTGATGTCGCTGGTCGCTGAATAAAGTCCAGAACTTTATTTGGTCGTCCGATCGCCGTGTATCGTTGTGTTTGAAAGCAAAAGCAATGATACCAGCGATGTTTTACACTGGTAACCAGGGTAAACATCGGGTTACCAAGCGCAGGGCCGCGCTTAGTAACCCGATGTTTACCCTGGTTACCAGCGTAAAAGTAAAAAAATCAAACAGTACATACTCACCTGCGCGTCCCCCAGCGTCTGCTTCCTGACACTTACTGAGCGCCGGCCCTAAAGTGAAAGTGAAAGCACAGCGGTGACGTCACCGCTGTGCTGTTAGGGCCGGAGCTCAGTCAGTGTCAGGAAGCAGACGCTGGGGGACGCGCAGGTGAGCATGTACTGTTTGTTTTTTTACTTTTACGCTGGTAACCAGGGTAAACATCGGGTTACTAAGCGCGGCCCTGCGCTTAGCAACCCGATGTTTACCCTGGTTACCCGGGGACCTCGGCATCGTTGGTCGCTGGAGAGCGGTCTGTGTGACAGCTCCCCAGCGATCAAACAGCGACGCTGCAGCGATCGGCATCGTTGTCGCTATCGCTGCAGCGTCGCTTCGTGTGAAGGTACCTTTACATCTAATGCATGGAGTTCTTTTTTGGGGGGGTTAGAAGGATTAAGGATAAAGGATGGTAGAACTATCTCCTGTGATCTGTGAAATTGGGATGCTACTTTTGGTAAGTAAGCTGGATCCGGCCTGAGAATCACCCTATCCTGTAAGAACTCTGTATACAGGGGAAGTCTTGAAAGTGCCTGGATGTCTCCTATTCTGCGTGCCGATGTTATAGCTACCAGGAAAGCTGTTTTAAGGGACAACATTTTAATAGAGGGCTCAATGTAAGGGCTCAAATGGGTCTTTCATTAGAGATGAAAGTACTAGATTTAGGTCCCACGATACCGCCTTGTTTTTATACAAAGGTCTAGCTCTACCGACCGCCTTAATGAACCTCGACACCCAATAATTATTGGCACTTTTACAAGAGAACAGGGCACCAAGGGCTGATACCTGTACTCTCAGTGTACTTGCAGAAAGATTTAATTCTAATCCGTTTTGCAGAAATTCTAATATCTGGCGTATTGGTACCCCTTCTTCGATGTTAAAATCTGAGAAGGCCAAGAACTTTCTCCAGTTTCTCGAGTATATTTTTGTTGTTATTTGTTTTCTACTTTTTAGAAGGGTGTCTACCAAATTTGGGGAGAAACCTTTGTCTTTTAATAGTGACCGCTCAAACTCCAAGCCGTTAAATGGAGTCCCTTCACTTGTGGATGGCATATCGGCCCCTGGAAAAGTAAATTCGGGATGTCTGGTAGTACCCAGGAATCGCCTACCGACATTGTCCTGAGCCATGCAAACCAGGGTCTCCTGGGCCAGAAAGGAGCAATCAGAATGACCTATGCACAATCTTCCCTGATTTTCCTCGCCACTAGAGGTCACAGGTTCAGTGGTGGGAAGGCGTAAGCCAAAGGAAAATCCCATTTTATTAGGAAGGCAGAGGATTCTCCCTAGGATTTAAATAACAAAATCTTTTCACTTGTTATCTCTTGTGGCAAATAGGTCCACCACTTGTTGACCCCATCGGCGGACAATCTGACTGAAGACGTCTCCATTTAGAGACTATTCCCCTTGTCTGAGTATACTGCGGCTGAGAAAGTCTGCCTTTACGTTTTCTTTCCCCTTGATGTGAAGAGCAGTCAAAGATAGAAAATTTGTCTCCGCCGTCTGGAATAAGCGATTTGTGACCTGCATCAGAGCCTCGGAACGAGTTCCACCTTGATGATTTATATAGGCCACTGCCACCTGGTTGTCCGAGAGGATCCTGATGTGGTATCCCTGCAGATATATGAGGAGTTTTTTAACTGCTAATTCAATCGCCATTAATTCCCTCTTGTTGGATGAAGACGTTGTATATGGTTCCCATTGTCCCTGAACCACAATGTCACCCATGTGGGCCCCCCACCCTGAGGGGCTGGAATCCGTAGTTATCACCCGGGTTATGTCTGTCATCCAGGGAACCCCTGTCGATAAATTATCTCTATGTAGCCACCATTTTAGGGATTCAAGAGTTACCGGCCTCAAGGTTATTTTTTCCCATAAGGCTCCCCCCAATTTTTTATTGTTAATCAAAACATCTTTCTGTAGGGTTCTAGCATGAAATTGTGCCCATCTGACCGCCAGGATGCATGACGTGAGGGATCCTAGCAGGGACATAGCCTGTCGAAGAGTCATGGAGGGTATATTGATTGCCCTTAATACCTGGCTCTGAATTTGATCTGATTTCTCAGAAGGGAGAAGACACTGTTGTGTAGCTGAATCTAATAACAATCCTAAAAATTTTGAATTTTTAGGGGCTGCAACCGAGATTTCTCATAATTAATTATCCAACCCAGGTGTTCCAATCTAAGTCTAACTGTTTCTAATTGAGACAAACAGTGATCCATCGAATTCCCTGCAATGAGGAAATCATCAAGGTAGGGGACAAAAAGAATATTAGACTCCCGTAAATGTGCCATAACCTCCGCAATAATTTTTGTAAATACTCTAGGGGCAGAAGTTATACTGAAGGGAAGTGCCCTGTACTGGAAATGGCGAACTACTCCCCCCATTAAAACCGCTACCCTTAGGAATTGTTGGAAATCTGCATGAATTGGCACATGATAATAGGCATCTTTCAAATCCACTACTACCATGAAACAATCTTTAAACAGCATTTTTAATGTTGTATTGATAGATTCCATCTTGAAGGAATGTTTAACCAGGTAACTATTAACGTGTCTAAGATTTATGATGGTCCTATAAGTCTTATCAGGTTTCTGAATAAGAAACAGAGGAGAATAAAATCCCTTCCCTCTATCAGATTTTGGGACTTCTATAAGGACATTTTTAGAACAAATAGACAACACCTCTTCTTCTAAAGCTGACTGCTCAAGGGGAGAAGATCGGAAAGGAGTCAATTTAAAACTATCCCGTGGGGTACGAATAAACTGAAGTGTGAGACCCTGGGATATAGTGTTTTGTACCCAAACACTATTTGTGATCTCTGACCATTCCGAACAGAAATGTAACAGTCTACCCCCCACCGGGATCGCTAGTAATTTGTCTTCTATCTTCCTTTCCTTTGAGGAACGACGGAACATAAATCTTGTACCTCTTCTACGCCTATCATCCCATCTAGACCGATCTCTAATGGGTGAAAAGGCACGCATCCTTCCCCGGCCAAATCCCTTCTTGTTAAAGGGACGATGGTAGGATCCAAACAAATTAGGAAACTTCTTTTTATCATCTCCCGCTTTTTCTAGGAGTTCGTCCAAGGTGGGACCAAACAAATATTCTCCTTTACAAGGAATGGCACAGAGCTTTGATCTTGTCTGTATATCCCCTGGCCAGCATTTCAACCACAAGGCTCTTCTGGCTGCATTAGAGAGTCCTGCCGCTCTAGCAGCCATTTTAACAGAGTCGATGGAAGCATCTGACAAGAAGGCAGCCGCCTCCTGAATTACTGGAAAAAGCAGTTAGAATAGACTCTCTAGAGGCTCCCTCCTTCAACTGGGTCTCTAGTTGGTCCAGCCAAACCATCATAGACCTGGCCATACACGTTGATGCCACCGCAGGTCTTAAGGAACCGGTCGCCATTTCCCAGGTACCCCTCAGAAAGGTGTCCGCCTTTCGGTCAAGGGGGTCCTTAAGGGTTCCCATATCCTCAAAAGGAAGAGAAGCTTGCTTCGCCACTTTGGCTACAGCTGCATCTAACTTAGGAGCCTTCTCCCAATTGCTAACTGCCCGGTCATCAAACGGATATCTGTACTTTTGTGCTGGAGGCAAGGAACCTTTTCTCTCCCTATTTTTCCACTCCCTATTAATGAGTTCCTGAATTTTCTCATTTAGCGGAAACACTCTATGCTTTTTTTGCTCCAGTCCACAAAACATAATTTCCTCTCTGGATAATTGAGGCTTGGGCTCTGCTGTGCCTATTGTCCCTCTGACCGCTTTTACTAATTTATCTCTCCTTTCGAGGGGTAGACAAAAGATGGCGGTATCTTCCTCCGAGGACGATGCAGATGAATCGGAGGAAATCTCATCTATATTCTCATCCATGGAAGAGTCAGAGGCAAGAGAAGCTTTGTTTTTAGAGCTTCCTGCTTTAGATAAGGACTTAATGGAATGTCTGACTTCCATCCTGACCATCTCCTTCAGGCTTGCTGCCATACTAAGGGATTCTTCCGCTACCTGAGGGGGCAAGTAAGGCAGTCTAGTCTCTGCAGATCTGGTGCCCTCACCCCCTCCCCCTTCTTGAGACCTCACCGTCTGCTGGATACAGGGGCCACATAGCTTTTTAGGGCAGTTATCAGGTAAGGGAACCCCGCAGATGGCACACTCTCTATGTTTCGCCTTACCGATGCATTTCTTCCCCTACAAAAAAGAATATTAGGGGAATCACATCACTGGGTGAACATTCTCGAAGATCACTTATCAGTGCCTGCCCCAAAAAAAGGAAATACCGGAATATGAGGGGGATTCTTCCTGGCTTATGCTCCAGACCCCTGTCTGGAGGAGCTTTTGCGGCCAGAGTCATCACTCCTTCTGTCACCTTTAGGCTTCTGATAAACCTCGTCCAGCAGCTGAGGCTGCTGTTCACGGTCGCTCTCCATACCTCACAGATTGAGGCCAGAAGCAAGGGACCAAGCTCCGGAATCTCCTTATAACCCCCCTTCCGGTCAGCAGCCACGCCAAGCGCTCTCCCCTGATTCGATGTCCCTCCCTCCAGGTGCAGGATATCGGTGGGGGGGCTGTAATTGAGCACCGCCATCTTGGAGCCATCGCACATGCGCGGAACCCCATGGCCCGGAAGCAGATGCCAGCTCTGCCCCCAGATGTCACCCGGCTCCACAGCACTTCCTGTCAGCGCTGAAAGCAGCGATGGACACCTGGCGAACCAGCAATACCCCGGGTGGTGCCACCGCAATGCCGCCACACGGATCCCAGCCCGAACACATACCTGCCTGAAAGGAGGGACCCCAGGGAAATACTTACCCACTCTTGCTCCTGGAGACAGAACACCACCGGTGACCGCTCCCTGCTGAAACGCCACCGCCGTGCAATCCTGCCAGGACCACCGTGACGTCTTCCAGGATCTCTGCACCGGCCGAGGTAGGAGACCCCCCGCTATCTGAATCGGCCGGCCTGGGATCCTTGACAAAATTCTGTAGGATCCCATCCCTTTAGGAACAGGAAACCAACTGATACGTGGGAGAGGTGCCACCCTTTTGTATCTGTAGGATTCCTGTTCCTAATGGGCGGATCCCCTCTCTCTCGTGGTGCTGTCATTGCAGTCCGAATAAATGTTGTTTTAGCCACAAGTTTTTAATTTTTCCAAGGGATAATAGGAATTTTTTTTACAACAGTCTGAGGTCCATTTTTTTCTTAGCGCGCCAATACCCTACATGTAAAACCAGAAATATTTTTTAGGCACAGTGAAATCTCAGAAGGCAAGGAGCACCAGATTTTATGATTATAGTTTGCAAGTACTATGACCTTCTGGGAGAGGCCAAGAGGTGCCAGAACAGCAGAACCCCCCATAAATGACCCCATTTTACAAACTACACCTCTCAATGAATTCATCTAGGGGTGCAGTGATAATATTGACACCATAGGTGTGTCACGGAATTTTATACCATTGAGCAGTGAAGAAAAAATAACTACATTTTTACCATCAAAATTTAGTTTTAGCCCCAGATTTAACATTTTCACATAAGAAGTGGGTAAAAATGGCACCAAAATTTGTCCCACAATTTCTACAGAACGTGGCCATACCCCATATGTGGCTGTACAGTACTACTTAGTCATACGGAGAGACTCGGGTGGAACAGAGCGCTATTTGCCTCCTGGAGCACAGACTTTCCTAGAAAAATTTTGCAGACTCCATATACAGAGCCCCTAATTGCTAGAAGAGCAGAATCCCCCCTCAAGTGACCCCATTTTGGAAATAATACCCCTTTGGGAATTTATCTACAGGTGTATCGCTGATTTTGAATGAATGTTGCCAAGTGAAAATTGCAAACTGCCGTTGTAATGACCAGTTCCCTGTAGTTATCAGTTTGTTGCAGTCACCAGTACACCAGTACGTTATGCCCAGCCCGTGCTTCTGGAGGCATGCACCCGTAAGATAGGCGGGCGCTCATCGCTTCAGAAATGCCAAACGTGGATGCTATATGTGGTTTAGGCACACTGTGGAGCTCAGAAGGGAGGGGGGCATTTGGATTTGGGAGCACAGAATTTGCTGAATTTCTTTTGGCGTGTGAGGAGCCTTTGTACTACCAGTAACGTGGAAGCCCCCTATATTTCCGTTAATAACAGATCTGAGTGAGGACTTGCTTTTTTGTGAATTGAGTTGAAGCTTTTATTGGGAACATTTTACATATCGTTTGGGATCACATTTATCTAACGCTTTAAGCTAAGCACTTACTTTGGGGTTTCCATCTAAATCGCTGAGTGATGTAGTACAGATGAAACCCCCAAGGAATCCATTCACTATAATAAGGCAGCAAAGTTACTCTGGACTCCATCTGGCCTCTGTTCAGCGGTGTCCTTCTTTTCAGAAGTCCACAAAACTGTGGCCGATAGCATTTTAATCCATGCCTATAAAGACGGACACCGCTAGATCACAGGCCAGACGGCGTCCACAGTGCCTCTATCTGCCTCATTATAGGGAATTTTCCACCAGAGATTCCATCTGAATCACGTATTTCTGAGATTTACATGGAAACCCCGGTGTAAGCGCTTAATGCAGAGCGCAGGATAATAATAATAATCTTTATTTTCATATAGCGCTAACATATTCCGCAGCGCTTTACAGTTTGCATACATTATCATCGCTGTACCCGATGTGGCTCACAATCTAGAATCGCTATCAGTATGGTTTTGGAGTGTGGGAGGAAACCAGAGTACCCGTAGGAAACCCACGCAAACACGGGGAGAACATACAAACTCCTTGCAGATGTTGTCCTTGGTTGGATTTGAACAAGGCTGCAGTGCTATCCACTGAGCCACCGTGCTGCCCATGATGCCAGGATCACACACAGCGAGATACGGCCGAGTCTCGCAGGTTAAAACCAACCTCTGGCATCGGCACTCCAGAGCGCAGTGTGCGGCTGCATAGCAATACATGGAGCTGCATGCTCCGCTCCAGAGTGCCAGTGCCAGAGCTTGTTTTTAACCTGCGAGACTCAGCCGTATCTCACTGTAGTGTAACTCCGGCCTGAGGAGGATAAATGTGCACCGAGCCTTACTGCGATCTTTGGGAGGCAGAATGAAAAAATTACAGTAGGTGAAGAATTGGTTTTATTTATTTTTTACGCCGTTCAGTGCAGTATAAGTGATTAGACAACTTTATTCTTCGGGTTGATGTGATTACAGTTTTTTATATTTTGCTGCTGTCACAGACTAAAAGACGCTTTTTATTGAAAAAAATAGTTTTTGCATCACAATATTTTGAGAACTATAATTTTTCCATATTTTGTCCCACAGAGTCATGTGATGGCTTGCATTTTGCAGGACAAGCTGACATTTCTATTGGTACAATTTTTGGGAACATGACATTTTTTGATTGCTTTCTATTCTGATTTTTGTAAGGCTGGTTTCACACGTCAGTGGCTCCGGTACGTGTGGTGACAGTTTTCTCACGTACCAGAGACACTGACTCACGTAGACATATTAAAATCAATGTGTCTCTGCACATGTCAGCGTGTTTTCACGGACCGTGTGTCCGTTTGAAAAACACGGAGACATGTCAGTGTTCGTGGGAGCGCACGGATCACACGGACCCATTAAAGTCAATGAGTCTGTGTAAAACACGTACCGCATACGGATGCTGTCCGTGTGCAGTCCATGTGCCGTGCAGGAGACAGCGCTACAGTAAGCGCTGTCCCCCCAGCTTGTGGTGCTGAAGCCACCATTCATTTCTTCTCTCCAGCAGCGTTCGCTGGAGAGAAGGAATGAAAAATCATTGTTTTTTTTTTGTGGTTGAAATAAAGTTCCCGGTAACCAACCCCCTCCAAACCCCCCTACCACCCCCCTCCCACCACCTGTGCGCCAGCCCGCTGGAAATAAAATACTCACCCAGCTCCCTCGATGCTTCCTCTCAGCGTCGCAGCTTGTCCTGTATGAGCGGTCACGTGGTGCCGCTCATTACAGTGATGAGTATGCGGCTCCACCTCCCATAGGGAACTGGGAACTTTATTTGAACCGCAAAAAAATAAAAAAAATGATTTTTCATTCCTTCTCTCCAGCGAACGCTGCTGGAGAGAAGAAATGAATGGCGGCTTCAGCACCCAAAGCAGGGGACAGCGCTTACTGTAGCGCTGTCTCCTGCACGGTCCGTGTGCCGCCCGTGTGCCACACTGATGTGCCACGTGAGCTCACGGACACACGGACTTGGATAACTCCGGTGCCGATTTTTCCGGTACCGGAATTATCTGGACGTGTGAGACTGGCCTAAGGCAGAACGAACAAAAAACAGCAATTCAGGAATTTCTTTTGGGGGGGGTTATGCCGTTCCGTGTTTGGTAAAATTGATAAGGCAGTTTTATTGTTCGGTTCAGTACTATTACAGCAATACCTCATTTACATCCTTTTTTATGTTTTGGCGCTTTTATACAATAAAAACTATTTTATAGAAAAAAAAAATATTTTTGCATCGCTTTATTGTGAGAGGTATAACTTTTTTATTTTTCTGCTGATGGAGCTGTATGGTGGCTCATTTTTTGTGGGACAAGATGATGTTTTCAGGGTACCATGTTTATTTATATCCGTATTTTTGATCACGTTTCATTCCACTTTTTGTTCGGCGGTTTAATAATAAAGCATTGTTTTTTGCCTTGTTTTTTATTTTTTTATGATGTTCACTAAAGAGGTTAACTAGTGGGACAGTTTTATAGGATGGGTCTTTGCAGACGTGGTGATACCAAATATGTGTACTTTTATTGTTTTTTTTCCATTCAAATATTTATTTAGAGATACAATATCTTTTGATTTTTTAATTATTTAAAAATATTTTTTTTTTACAACTATTTAAAACATTTTTTTTTACTTTTTTACTTTGTCCTACTATGGGACAATCATTTTTTGCAGGCTAATCGCTTCTACAGCATGGAGATGAAGCAGCATCTCCATGCTGCAGAAACTGTCAGCTCTGCACTGACAGACAAACTTGCTCATCATGCACTGGGCATAATCAGCAAATTTGCTAGTTCTGGTAACCCGGATGTCGTCATGATGACATCGGGTCACCATGGCAACGATCGGGACCCCATGTCATGCTGCGGGGTCTCCGATCCAAAGGCAGAGGAGCTATCAGCCCTCTGCCTGCTCCTGGAATGCTGCGATCATGTTCGATTGCAGCATTTTGGGGGTTAAAATGCCTGGATTGGTCTGTGACCGCTCTTGGCACTTAGTGCCGGGTGTCAGCTGTGAGTATCAGCAACCGGCGGCGATCGCCTGACCAACCCCCGTGTGCGCCAGAGCTCATGATGACATAATATTCCGTCCATGGTCAGATAGGCCCAGGGCGCATGGATGGAATATTATGTCCTATGTCAGAAAGGGGTTAAATAGTAACCAAGGCACAATTATTATGGTTTCTCCTTATAGAAAAAATATGTCTACAAATTCTACATTATCAGTTCAGAAAAAGGAGAACCATAGGAGTTTTTATAAGAATCTTACAAAAATCTTTATAAACACATTAGAAAAATACAAATAGACAAGAATAAAAGTTTCGGATAAGGACACCAAAATAGTGGCACTCAGTACCATGTACAGCCATAATTCCACATTATTATCTGTGTAATTTCCCAATGGTAGGATAAACCCTGTCGGTTTGGGTGCTAAGAAAACATGTCTTTTGCCAATGGTTATACTAGTACCATAATCTATCCGTGAGTAATTCCATTGTGCAAATCCATATTGTTAAAAAGGACATGGTTCCCAGTTTAAGCCCCAAAGAGACATACCACATTCATTTATAAGGCCATCATGCCAGCATACATTGTATTTGAACAAGGGTAATCTTACCAAGTACCGAGGCACACGACACTGGACAAACCCTGATGCGCGTTTCGATGCTATTTCGCCATGCTCTCAAGGGGAAGTGTTGTATTGGTCCTCTGCGGGTCCTTTTGTATCCATAGTAACCAGTCACATGTGTATTACTGGACCGTCCACTGATTGGTTGTATAGATGCAGCGCATGCACCCGCGGCCGGCCGCACTGCACCCACGTGACCCGGTCAGGCACCACCGCGCACACGAGCAGGAGCACGACAGTTGCCATAGCTCCCAGTCGCTCGCTCAGCATGCCGCATTGCCGGATGACGCGAGGCAGTTGCAGGAGGCAAGCGGGTGCATGTGCACCACAACCAAAACAGCATAGAAGATTAAATAGCCACCTCATGTTGTTTCTATATTGTGGATGGATGAGATACCCCAGTGGGATTCATCCACAATATTATCATCCAGCATAATTCCATGCCCACTGTTTGTTCTCTCATCATGTCCACAGGATCATATTCAGGCGCTAAATCTTCAATCTTATTGCCTTTGCCATACATAATGGAAGTAACATAAGGATCAATGATGTAAATGGAAATCCATTAAACCACAGGAGACTCAAAATAGAATGCAAACCATATTAAAAATCATATAAAACACACAATCAGTTCAAAAGATATAGCTGGAGGGAATTGCACATAATAATCAATCAATAATCAATCTCATGCTCTCGTCACAAAAAGGCGCAAAGTTCAACGCTTCATTTAGACCATCAGGTTTCACTGTTCCCAACATCACGATCCATTTTAATTCTTGGCCAGGAGTTGTTTAATACTCCCTCCCCTTATGCCAGTATGGACTATATCAAGCCCTCTTACCATAAACTCTTTAGGATCACAATTATGGACAGATCTAAAATGTCTTGGGATAGTCTTTAATTCTGGTGGATCCTCCAGCGTCCTGGCCACGCAATGTCCTGCACATGCTCCCTCACTCTAATTTTTAATTCTCTTGAGGTGAGCTCCACATAAATTAGTGGGCAGCTGCATGTTGCATAGTATAGAAAATTCATGCTGTTACAAGAGATGTATTCCCAAATTTGAAAATATTTCTTAAAATCAGCAGAGTGAAAAGAGGTGCTGCGGAGGACATTGGCACAGGCCAGACAATGGCCGCAGGTGTAACAGTCCTTCACAGGTCTTCTTGATCCAAATGGATACGTAGTTGGTGCAATGTAATGGCTTCTTATCAAAAGGTCTTTAAGATTTTTTGACCAGGGAGTCATAAGTGGACGCTAAGCCAGATAAAGTCCCAGGGAGGGTTCGGGAATTGGGATGGGCCAATGTCCATTAAAATAGCCCTCATATTATTCCATTCATGATTGAATACCGAGATAAAGCGAATCATTTCATCATCCTTGTCCCTCTTTTTATTCTGGTATAGCAATTTGTTCCGAGGGGTAGATTTAGCCTTATTGTACCCATATTGAACACACCTTTTGCTATATCCCCGTTGAACAAATCTTGTTCTGAGATCAGTTGCCTGTGTCTCAAATTTCTGGTTCGTAGAGCATATCCGCCTTATCCTCAAGAACTGTCCGACCAGGATGGCCCTAATGGTGGCTTGGCTGTGTGATGATTTTTTTCTAAAAGACATCAGTCTCGATGGACGAACTATTGTCTACCTCCAAGCTTATGTCTAGAAAATCAATCTTTTGATGATCGTACCTATAAGTTAACTTTATGTTTAAAGAATTTAAATTCAATACAACCATAAAATCCTCAAGCTGATGCACCGTGCCATGCCAAAAAACAAAATATCATCTATATAATGTAGCCAGCAAAGCACATGATCAGCGGCCTCCGTGCCTGAATCACCAAAAAACAACCTCTCCTAAAACTCCAGAAAGAGGGTGGCGTATGCGGGCACGCAGGCCACGCCACATTTTTTATGGTAAAAAAGATCTTTAAAAGAAAAAAAATTATGTGTTAAAACGCACTGCAGCATGCCCAGGATAAGCTCACACAAAGGGCTGTCCAGGTCGGGGGCCTCCAGGAAGAAGCGGACAGCCTGCAGTCCATCAGTATGGTTAATACACGTATACAGCGTCTCAACATCTGCTGTCACCAATAATGTCCCCGTCTCAACAGACGCCATCAACCCTGGTTAGGACATCAGTCGTGTCTTTCACATATGAAGGTAAAGTTTCAACTAATGCCTTAAGATAAAAATCAATAAATTTGCATATTGGGTCACATAGACCACCCATGCCAGACACGATCGAATGTCCCGGTGGGTTGATGGCGTCCTTGTGAATTTTTGAAAGTAAATAAAAGTTGGGGACTTTGGGAAACTGAACTGTTAGGCCCTCCAAAACCTTTTTATTAATTATTCCCTGATCAAATGCTTTTTGGAGGATTGATTGGAGTCGCGAGATCTAATGTCCCAAGATCTTGGTACTGAGATATCTCTCTGAGCATGCGCCTCCCCTAGCAGCCATTTTCCAGGAGTCCACCGCATAGTACACGATGTAAGTGTGGGGACTCTGGGCTTTCACAAAATATCAGCAGAGCCACCGAACACCCACCGCGGCGCATATCCTAACACCCCCTCATCCCAGCCTCCGGCCTGCCGCAACGCTCCGCTCTTGCTTCCTCCAGCAGCAACCCTGGGACCCCACTCCACCACAGCCTGCAAGGTATATCAGTATTATAAGACGCACCCCCAATTTCCCCCCAAATTTTGGGGAAAAAAGTGCGTCTTTTAATCCAAAAAATACGGTATCTTCAAAATTTCACTTGTATAAGTAAGAACTTGATGACATGTGATTGGTGGTTCTATAACACATGATTGCACAGGATATGACATAAAAAGCTATTCAGTGTTAAAATAGTATACAATGAATAAGGATTAAATTCCGAAACGCGTATGCTAGATTTTCACATTTTTTCTGCCAATGTACACTGGTGCGACTTTTTAATTCTTCAATAAAGACTTCTGAATTTTATTCACCATGCTGTATATTTTTCTATTTTCTACAAAAAGCAAGTGGATCCAATACTGACCCCTGTGGTACCCCACTGTTAACTGTGACCCAATCAAAAGAAGTTCCATTAATAAACAACTTTTGTTTTCTATCACTGAGCCAGTTGTTAGCCCAATTACACATATTGTCCCCTAGTCCCTAGTTGTTCTTATTTTATGTACCAATCTTTTATGTGGCATTGTATCAAACACCTTTCAACAGCTCAGATAGAGGATATCTAAGGTCTTACCTTGGTCCAGTCTGGGACTTACATCCTCATAGAAGCTACGACTAGTTTGACAGAACCAATCCATCATATATCCTTGGTGATGTTGGGTCATGAGGTTATTGTTTTTGAGATACTCCAGGTTAGCATCTCTTAGGAAACTCTCAAAGATTTTGCCCAAAATAGACCTTTAATTTTAAAGCTGAGTTTTTGTTCCTTTTTTAACCCCTTCGTGCCATGCGCCGTACTAGTACGGCGCTGCCGGCACTGCATTTGTGCCAGCCGCAGTACTAGTACGGCGCCCCGATCACCGCGGTCTCACGCTGAGCGCCGCGGTGATCGGGTGCGGGTGTCAGCTGTATATGACAGCTGACACCCCGCAGCAATGCCCACGATCGGCGCTGTCGCCGATCGCGGGCATTTAACCCCTCTGATGCCGCTGTCAATAGTGACAGCGGCATAGAGGGGGATCGCGCAGGGACGGGGGCTCCCTGCGCTCTCCCACCGGAGCAGCGCGATGAGATCGCGCTGCTCCGGTGACCTGGAAGGAGTCCCCGGATCCAAGATGGCCGCGGGACTCCTTCCGGGTCATGAGATGACCCTGCTTGCCGGCGTCTGCTGAGAATCCTCATAGCAGGCGCCGGCAAGCCTGTGGAACGTGCCTGTCACATCGGTGATCAGACCGAGTGCTGTGCACACTGTCTGATCACCGATCTGTGATGTCCCCTCCTGGGACAAAGTAAAAAAGTAAAAAAAAAATTTTTTCCACCTGTGTAAAAAAAAATAAAAAAAAAATTCCTAAATAAAGAAAAAAAAAAATATATATTCCCATAAATACATTTCTTTATCTAAATAAAAAAAACACCACACAATAAAAGTACTCATATTTAGTATCGCCGCGTCCGTAACAACCTCACCTATAAAACTATATCACTAGTTAACCCCTTCAGTGAACACCGTAAAAAAAAAAAAAAAAACCGAGGCAAAAAACAACGCTTTATTCTCATACCGCCAAACAAAAAGTGGAATAACACGCGATCAAAAAGACGGATATAAATAACCATGGTACCGCTGAAAACGTCATCTTGTCCCGCAAAAAAAAAGCCGCCATACAGCATCATCAGCAGAAAAATAAAAAAGTTATAGCTCTCAGAATAAAGCGATTATTTTTTATATAAAATAGTTTTTATTGTGTAAAAGCACCAAAACATAAAAAAATTATATAAATGAGTTATCGCTGTAATCGTACTGACCCGAAGAATAAAACTGCTTTATCCTTTTTACCAAACGCGGAACGGTATAAACGCACCCCCTAAAAGAATTTCAGGAATTGCTGGTTTTTGTTCATTCCGCCTCCCAAAAATCGGAATAAAAAGCGATCAAAAAATGTCATGTACCCGAAAATGGTACCAGCAAAAACGTCAACTCGTCCTGCAAAAAACAAGATCTCACATGACTCTGTGGACCAAAATATGGAAAAATTATAGCTCTCAAAATGTGGTGATGCAAAAACTATTGTTTGCAATAAAAAGCGTCTTTTAGTGTGTGATGGCTGCCAACCATAAAAATCCGCCCAAAAAACGCTATATAAGTAAATCAAACCCCCCTTCATCACCCCCTTAGTTAGGGAAAAATAATAAAATTTTAAAAAATATATTTATTTCCATTTTCCCGTTAGGCTACTTTCACACTAGCGTCGGTACGGGGCCGTCGCGCTGCGTCGGCCCGACATACCGACGCATACTGTGCAAGCGCCGCACAACGGGGGCAGCGGATGCTGTTTTTCCACGCATCCGCTGCCCCATTGTGAGGTGCGGGGAGGTGGGGGCGGAGTTCCAGCCGCGCATGCGCGGTCGGAAATGGTGGACCGTCAGCACAAAAAAAGTTACATGTAACGTTTTTTGCTGCCGGCGGTCCGCCACAACACGACGCAACCGTCGCACGACGCTTGCGACGTGTGTCAATACGTCGCTAATGTTAGTCTATGGGGAAAAAACGCATCCTGCAGATGACTTTGCAGGATGCGTTTTTTCGCCAAAACGACGCATTGCGACGTATGCAAAAAAACGCTAGTGTGAAAGTAGCGCTAGGGTTAGGACTAGGGTTAGGGTTGGGGTTAGGGTTTCAGTTAGAATTGGGGAGCTTTCACTGTTTAGGCACATCAGGGGCTCTCCAAACGCGACATGGCGTCCGATCTCAACGCGTTTGTTTGCGTTAAAAACATAGAAAAAAAACAGAACACACACTGAAAAGTCACCCACCACCATCAAGGTGATAAACGGATCCAAACCCTAACCCTAACCCTACCCCTAAACTCATCCCTAACCGTTTAATGAACATTTTCTGACAGTCATAGTGCCACGTATTTCAGTGCCACGTATTTCAGTGCCACGTATTTCAGTGCCACGTCTTTCAGTGCCACGATATTTCAGTGCCACGATATTTCAGTGCCACGATATTTCAGTGCCACGTATTTAAGTGCCACGGTATTTCAGTGAAATACGTGGCACTGAAATATCGTGGCATTTACGTGAAATACGTGGCACTTAAATACGTGGCACTTAAATACGTGGCACTTAAATACGTGGCCACTGAAATACGTGGCACTTAAATACGTGGCACTTATATATGTGGCACTTATATACGTGGCACTTAAATATCGTGGCATGTACATGAAATATGTGGCACTTAAATACGTGGCACTTATATATGTGGCACTTATATACGTGGCACTTAAATATCGTGGCATGTACATGAAATACGTGGCACTTATATACGTGGCACTTATATACGTGGCACTTATATACGTGGCACTTATATACGTGGCACTTATATACGTGGCCACTGAAATATCGTGGCACTTATATACGTATATACGTATATACGTATATAAACGTATTTCAGTGCCACGTATTTCAGTGCCACGTATTTCAGGTTAGGGGTAGGGGTAGGGTTAGGGTTTTTTGGTATTTTCTTGTTTTCTTGTGTTTTTCTATAAAAACGCATGCGTCTAAAAAACGCATGCGTTTTACCGCGATTACATGCGTTTTTTCACACATGCGTTTTTAAAAAAAACGCATGCAGATAAAAACGCAAGTGTGAAACCAGCCTTACCCTTGGGAAAATAAAAACATGGGGGCTAAAATATAATTTTCGTGGAAAAAAATATATTTTTTATTTTTGCGGCTCTGCGTTATAAACTGTAGTGAAGCACTTGGGGGTTCAAAGTTCTCACAACACATCTAGATAAGTTCCGTGGGGGGTCTAGTTTCCAATATGGGGTCACTTGTGGGGGGTTTCTACTGTTTAGGTACATCAGGGGCTCTGCAAATGCAACATGACACCTGCAGACCAATCCATCTAAGTCTGCATTTCAAACGGCGCTCCTTCCCTTCCGAGCTCTGCCGTGCGCCCAAACAGTGGTTCCCCCCCATATATGGGGTATCAGCGTACTCAGGACAAATTGCACAACAACTTTTGTTGTCCAATTTCTCCTGTTACCCTTGGGAAAATAAAAATGTGGGGGCTAAAATATAATTTTTGTGGAAAAAAAAATATTTTTTATTTTCACGGCTCTGCGTGATAAACTGTAGTGAAACACTTGTTGGTTCAAAGTTCTCACAACACATCTAGATAAGTTCCGTGGGGGGTCTAGTTTCCAATATGGGGTCACTTGTGGGGGGTTTCTACTGTTTAGGTACATCAGGGGCTCTGCAAATGCAACATGACACCTGCAGACCAATCCATCTAAGTCTGCATTTCAAACGGCGCTCCTTCCCTTCCGAGCTCTGCCGTGCGCCCAAACAGTGGTTCCCCCCAATGTATGGGGTATCAGCGTACTCAGGACAAATTGGACAATAACTTTTGTGGTCCAATTTCTCCTGTTACCCTTGGGGGAAAAAAAATTGTGGGCTAAAACATCATTTTGTGGAAAGAAAAAATGATTTTTTGATTTTCACAGCGCTACATTCTAAACTTTAGTGAAACAACTGGGGGTTAAAAGTGCTCACCACACATCTAAATAAGTTCCTTAGGGGGTCTTCTTTCCAAAATGGTGTCACTTGTGGGGGTTTCCACTGTTTAGGCACGTCAGGGGCTCTCCAAACACGACATGGGTTCCGATCTCAATTCCAGCCAATTTTGCATTGAAAAGTCAAATGGCGCTCCTTCCCTTCCGAGCTCTGCCATGCGCCCAAACAGTGGTTTATCCCCATATATGAAGTATCAGCGTACTCAGGACAAATTGCACAACAACTTTTGGGGTCCAATTTATCCTGCTACCCTTGGGAAAATAAAAAATTTGGGGCAAAAATATCATTTTTTGTGAAAATTAATATTAATTTTTTTTACGGCTCTACATTATAAACTTCTGTGAAGCACTTGGAGGTTCAAAGTGCTCACCACACATCTAGATTAGTTCCTTAGAGGGTCTACTTTCCAAAATGGTGTCACTTCTGGGGGTTTCCACTGTTTAGGCACGTCAGGGGCTCTCCAAACACGACATGGGTTCCGATCTCAATTCCAGCCAATTTTGCATTGAAAAGTCAAATGGCGCTCCTTCCCTTCCGAGCTCTGCCATGCGCCCAAACAGTGGTTTATCCCCATATATGAAGTATCAGCGTACTCAGGACAAATTGCACAACAACTTTTGGGGTCCAATTTATCCTGCTACCCTTGGGAAAATAAAAAATTTGGGGCAAAAATATCATTTTTTGTGAAAATTAATATTAATTTTTTTTACGGCTCTACATTATAAACTTCTGTGAAGCACTTGGAGGTTCAAAGTGCTCACCACACATCTAGATTAGTTCCTTAGAGGGTCTACTTTCCAAAATGGTGTCACTTGTGGGGGTTTCCACTGTTTAGGCACGTCAGGGGCTCTCCAAACAGGACATGGGTTCCGATCTCAATTCCAGCCAATTTTGCATTGAAAAGTCAAATGGCGCTCCTCCCCTTCCGAGCTCTGCCATGTGCCCAATCAATGGTTTACCCCAACATGTGGGGTATCGGCGTACTCAGGACAAATTGTACAACAACTTTTTTGGTCCAATTTCTCCTGTTACCCTTGGTAAAATAAAACAAATTGGATCTGAAGTAAAAATTTTGTGAAAAAAAAGTTAAATGTTCAATTTTTTTTAAACATTCCAAAAATTGCTGTGAAGCACCTGAAGGGTTAATAAACTTTTTGAATGTGGTTTAGAGTACGTTGAGGGGTGCAGTTTTTAGAATGGTGTCACTTTTGGACATTTTCTGTCATATAGACCCCTCAAAGTCACTTCAAGTGTGAGGTGGTCCGTAAAAAAAATGGTTTTGCAAATTTTGTTGCAAAAATGAGAAATCGCTGGTCAACTTTTAACCCTTATAACTCCCTAACAAAAAAAAAATTATGTTTCCAAAATTGTGCTGATGTAAAGCAGACATGTGGGAAATGTTGTTTATTAACTATATTATGTGATATAACTCTCTAATTTAAGGGCATAAAAACGAAAAATTTGAAAATTGCTAAATTTTCATAATTTTCTACAAATTTCTGTTTTTTCACAAATAAATGCAAGTCATATCGAAGAAGTTTTACCACTATCATGAAGTACAATATGTCACGAGAAAACAATGTCAGAATCACCAGGATCCGTTGAAGCGTTTCAGAGTTATGACCTCATAAAGTGACAGTGGTCAGAATTGTAAAAATTGGCCGTGTCACTTAGGTGAAAACAGGCTTTGGGGTGAAGGGGTTAAATATTGGAACCACATTTGCTATGCGTCATTCTTGTGGTACAGACCCTGTTATTATGGAATCCTTGACTATTAGAAATAATTGTCTGTCTATCATGGTACTTAATGCCTGCAGGGGTCTGTGCGGCCTGCCGGGGGGTCTGTGCGGCCTGCCGGGGGTCTGTGCGGGCCTCTCGGGGGTCTGTGTGGGTCTGCCGGGGGTCTTTGTGTTTGTGCGGGCTGCCGGGGGTCTGTGCGTGTGCAGGCATCATCCAATGGAACTAGAAGTCCCATCAGACGATGCCTGCTACAATGACAGTGATTGACACATTAGCCAATGATGGGACATACATGCTACATACATACTGCATACATACAACATACATACTACATACAACATATATACATACATACATACATACAATATACATACTAAATGCATAATACATACATACATACTTACATACTACATACATACTACATACATTACATACATACTACATACATACTACATGCAATACATTCATACATTACATACAATACAAACATACAGACATACAGATCATATAACATAGATTACATACTCACCATTACTTGTCTATTTGTTCCCCGAAGCCAGTGTCATCTGTAAAAAAGATTAAAACAGCAAACAACCAATATACTCCCTGTCCGCAGAAATCCACGAGTGTCCCACGACGATCTCCCATGGAGAACGCCAGCATCAGCTGATGCGACCGCTCTCCAGGGGCTCCAGGAATACAATGATGGGAGGAAGGTATCCTTCCGCACTGTATTCCTCCGCCTCTGTAAAAAAAATAGTCCCTAGTCTCACTTTATGCCATTGCTGTGTGAGAAATTTTTCCACGCAGCAATTGCCATAAAGTGAGACTCAGAGTTTACTATAGTTCAGTGATGCACTGCAGGAGCCATTGTCTCCTGTCAGTGTGTCACTGAGGGTCCTATAGTGCAGTGACATCACCCGATGTCACTGTTCTATAGGGGAGATCGTCGTGTTATTAATTGGACTACGGCAGACAGGTAGTATACGGTTTATTATTTTACGTTTTTTTGCAGGCGCTGAAGTATGGTAAGTATGGTGAAATGAAGAATATTTACATACTTTTTTCCTAATGTGTGTGTGTTTTATTAACCCTTTATTACTATTGGATTAATAATGGATAGGCGTCTTATTGACACCTCTCCGTTATTAACCCAGCTTAATGTCACCTTACGATAGCAAGGTGACATTAACCCCTTATTACCAAATATCCCACCGCTACACGGGAGTGGGAAGAGAGGGGCTAAGTGCCGGAATTGGCATATCTCACAGATGTGCCATTTCCGGGGTGGCTGCGGACTGGTATTTGTAGCCGGGGGGGCCAATATCCATGGCCCCTCTCTATGTAGTATGTATGTAGTATGTTGTATGTAGTATGTATGTACATACAAACTACAAGCCTACAACCTGCAGTAACCACCAATTGACCAAACCGCTGCATGACCAGCTCTATCCTCACCTACTGTATTCTCACCCACTCCTTGTAGATTGTGAGCCTTCGCGGGCAGGGTCCTCTCTCCTCCAGTACCAGTTATGACTTGTATTGTTTAAGATTATTGTACTTGTTTTTATTATGTATACCCCTTCTTACATGTAAAGTGCCATGGAATAAATGGCGCTATAACAATAAATAATAATAATAATAGTATGTATGTAGTATGTATGTAGTATGTATGTATGTAGTATGCATGTAGTATGTTGTATGTAGTATTTATGTATGTAGTATGTATGTATGTAGCATGTTGTATGTAGCATGTATGTAGTATGTATGTAGAATGTATGTATTTTTTTTTTACATTTAACACATTAGCTGGATGATGGGATTTCTATACTACTGTCCCATCATTGGCTAATGTTTCAATCACTGTCACTGTAACAGGCATCGTCCGATGGGACTTGTAGTCCCATCGGACGATGCCTGCACAAACGCACAGACCCCCAGCAGGCCCGCACAGACCCCCAGCAGCCCGAACAGAGCCCCGGCAGGCCAGTACAGAGCCCCGGCAGGCCAGCACAGAGCCCTGGCAGCCCGCACAGAGCCCTGGCAGGCCTGCACAGACCCCCGGCAGCCCGCACAGACCCCTGGCAGCCCGCACAGAACCCCGGAAGCCCGCACAGAGCCCCGGCAGGCCCGCACAGACCCCGGGCAGCCTGCACAGACCCCCGGCAGGCCCGCACAGACCCCTGGAAGCCCGCACAGACCCCCAAGAGTCTCGTACAGACCCCTGAGAGGCCCGTACAGATCCCCGGCAGGCCCACACAGACCCCGCATGCACACACAGACATGCACAGTGTCCGTCCACGCATCGCCCACACTCTTCCCCCATCCAGAACAGGATGTAGAAGGACAGAAAGGGCTTATTTACATTCCGATATTTGTGTCCCATTGACTTGCATTGGTATCGGGTATCAGTATCGGCGATATCCGATATTTTTTGGATATCGGCTGATCCAATCTGATACCGATACTTTTGGTATCGGAAGGTATCGCTCAACACTACAGGTGACATTTAATGTAGAATATATTATGGTACCCTGATCATGTCATCTGTCAAGGGATTTTCATGTAGAAATATTGTGAACAATAAGGTGTTTAACCCCTTTCTGACCTCGTACAGGATAGTACGTCCGAGGACACATCCCCTGATTTGATGTGGGCTCCGGCGGAGAGCCCTCATCAAAGCTCGGATATGTCAGCTGTTTTGAACGTGATCGAGGGTCAGCGATGCATCGGCATGACAACCAGAGGTCTCCTTGAGACCTCCATGGTTGTTGATGCCGGATTGCTGTGAGCGCCACCCTGTGGCCAGCGCTCATAGCAATGCCGAAATACTGCTACGTTGAAGCATGGCAAAAGTAAAAAATAAAAAGGTTTTTAAAAATATGAAAAAAATATAAAAGTTTAAATCACCCCCCTTTCGCCACATTCAAAATAAAACAATAAAAAAATCAAATATACACATATTTGGTATTGCTGTGTTCAGAATCGCCCGATCTATCAATAAAAAAAAAAAGCATTAACCTGATTGCTAAACGGCGTAGCGAGAAAAAAATTTGAAAAGCCAGAATTACTTGTCTCCGCAAGATTGCATTAAAATGCAATAACGGGCGATCAAAAGAACGTATCTGAACCAAAATGGTATCCTTGAAAACGTCAGCTCGGCACGCAAAAAATAAGCCCTCACCCAACCTGAGATTACGAAAATGGAGATGCTACGGGTATCGGAAAATTGCGCAATGCTTTTTTTTTTTTTTTTTTTTTTTAGCAAAGTTTGGATTTTTTTTACCAAAGCACCAGAACATAAAAAAATGATATAAATGAGGTATCGCTGTAATCGTTCTCACCCGAAGAATAAAACTGCTTTACCAATATTATCAAAAGTGGAATGGTATAAGCCCCCCCAAAGAAATTCATGAATAGCTGGTTTTTGTTCATTCTACCTCACAAAAATTAGAACAAAAAGCGATTAAAAAATGTCACGTGCCTGAAAATGGAACCAATAAGAACGTCAACTGGTCCCGCAAAAGACCTCACATGACTTTGTGGACCAAAATATGGAAAAATTATAGCTCTCAAAATGTGAAGACGCAAAAACTATTTTTTGCAATAAAAGGCGTCTTTTAACCCCTTTCTGTCATTAGACGTACTATTCCGTCCATGTGGGGTGGGCCCTACTTCCCAAGGACGGAATAGTACGTCATACGCGATCGGCCGCGCTCACGGGGGGAGCGCGGCCGATCGCGGCCGGGTGTCAGCTGCATATCGCAGCTGACATCCGGCACTATGTGCCAGGAGCGGTCACGGACCGCCCCCGACACATTAACCCCCGGCACACCGCGATCAAACATGATCGCGATGTGCCGGCGATGCAGGGAAGCATCGCGCAGGGAGAGGGCTCCCTGCGGGCTTCCCTGAGCCCCCCGCAGCAACGCGATGTGATCGCGTTGCTGCGAGGGTCTTACCTCCCTCCCTGCCTGCTCCAGACCTGGATCCAAGATGGCCGCGGATCCGGGTCCTGCAGGGAGGGAGGTGGCTTCACAGAAGCCTGCTCAGAGCAGGCACTGTGAAGCAGCCTGCACTTCTCGCAGATCGGTGATCTGTCAGAGTGCTATGCAAACTGACAGATCACCGATCTGTATTGTCCCCCCCTGGGGCAAAGTAAAAAAGTAAAAAAAAAATTTTCCAAATGTGTAAAAAAAAAAAAAAAAAAAATATTCCAAAATAATGAAAAAAAAAAAAATATATTATTCCCATAAATACATTTCTTTATCTAAATAAAATAAAAAAAACAATAAAAGTACACATATTTAGTATTGCCGCGTCCGTAACGACCCGACCTATAAAACTGGCCCACTAGTTAACCCCTTCAGTAAACACCGTAAGAAAAAAAAAAAAAAAACGAGGCAAAAAACAACGCTTTATTATCATACCGCCGAACAAAAAGTGGAATAACACGCGATCAAAAAGACTGATATAAATAGCCATGGTACCGCTGAAAACGTCATCTTGTCCCGCAAAAAACGAGCCGCCATACAGCATCATCAGCAAAAAAATAAAAAAGTTATAGTCCTGAGAATAAAGCGATACCAAAATAATTATTTTTTCTATAAAATAGTTTTTATCGTATAAAAGCGCCAAAACATTAAAAAAATGATATAAAGGAGATATCGCTGTAATCGTACTGACCCGACGAATAAAACGGCTTTATCAATTTTACCAAACGCGGAACGGTATAAACGCCTCCCCAAAAAGAAATTCATGAATAGCTGGTTTTTGATCACTCTGCCTCACAAAAATCGGAATAAAAAGCGATCAAAAAATGTCACGTGTCCGAAAATGTTACCAATAAAAACGTCAACGCATCCCGCAAAAAACAAGATCTCACATGATTCTGTGGACTCAAATATGGAAAAATTACAGCTCTCAAAATGTGGTAACGCAAAAAATATTTTTTGCAATGAAAAGCGTCTTTCAGTGTGTGACGGCTGCCAATCATAAACATCCGCTAAAAAACCCGCTATAAAAGTAAATCAAACCCCCCTTCATCACCCCCTTAGTTAGGGAAAAATAAAAAAATAAAAAAATGTATTTATTTCCATTTTCCCATTAGGGTTAGGGTTAGGGCTAGAGTTAGGACTAGAGTTAGGGCTAGGGTTATTGCTAGGGTTAGGGCTAGGGTTGGGGCTAGGGTTGGGGCTACAGTTAGGGTTGGGGCTAAAGATAGGGTTAGGGTTTGGATTACATTTACGGTTGGGAATAGGGTTGGGTGTGTCTGGGTTAGAGGAGTGGTTAGGGTTAATGTTGGGATTAGGGTTAGGGATGTGTTTGGATTAGGGTTTCAGTTATAATTGGGGGGTTTCCACTGTTCGGGCACATCAGGGGCTTTCCAAACGGGATATGGCATCCGATCTGAATTCCAGCCAATTCTGCGTTGAAAAAGGAAAACAGTGCTCCTTCCCTTCCGAGCTCTCCCGTGTGCCCAAACAGGGGTTTACCCCAACATATGGGGTATCAGCGTACTCAGGACAAATTGGACATCATCTTTTGGGGTCCAATTTCTCCTGCTACCCTTGGGAAAATACAAAACTGGGGGCCAAAAAATAAGTTTTGTGGGAAAAAAAGGATTTTTTATTTTCACGGCTCTGCGTTGTAAACTGTAGTGAAACACTTGGGGGTTCAAAGTTCTCACAACACATCTAGATAAGTTCCTTGGGGGGTCTAGTTTCCAATATGGGGTCACTTGTGGGGGGTTTGTACTGTTTGGGTACATCAGGGGCTCTGCAAATGCAACGTGACGCCTGCAGACCAATCCATTTAAGTCTGCATTCCAAATGGCGCTCCTTCCCTTCCGAGCTCTGTCATGCGCCCAAACAGTGGTTCTCCCCCACATATCGGGTATCAGCATACTCAGG
This sequence comes from Ranitomeya variabilis, assembly GCF_051348905.1. Lineage (NCBI taxonomy): Eukaryota > Metazoa > Chordata > Amphibia > Anura > Dendrobatidae > Ranitomeya > Ranitomeya variabilis. Next base: position 398,479,753 of record NC_135232.1, read on the forward strand.
ACAAATTGGACAACAAATTTTGGGGTCCAATTTATCCTGTTACCCTTGTGAAAATACAAAACTGGGGGCTAAAAAATAATTTTTGTGAAAAAAAAAAAGAATTTATTTTCACGGCTCTGCGTTATAAACTGTAGTGAAACACTTGGGGGTTCAAAGTTCTCACAACACATCTAGATAAGTTCCTTGGGGGGTCTAGTTTCCAAAATGGTGTCACTTGTGGGGGGTTTCAATGTTTAGGCACATCAGGAGCTCTCCAAACGCAACATGACATCCCATCTCAATTCCAGTCAATTTTGCATTGAAAAGTCAAATGGCGCTCCTTCCCTTCCGAGCTCTGCTCTGCGCCCAAACAATGGTTTACACCCACATATGGGGTATCAGCGTACTCAGGACAAATTGCACAACAATTTTTGGGGTCCAATTTCTTCTCTTACCCTTGGGAAAATAAAAAATTGGGGGCGAAAAGATCATTTTTGTGAAAAAATATGATTTTTTATTTTTACGGCTCTGCATTATAAACTTCTGTGAAGCACTTGTTGGGTCAAAGTGCTCACCACACATCTAGATAAGTTCCTTAGGGGGTCTACTTTCCAAAATGGTGTCACTTGTGGGGGGTTTCAATGTTTAGGCACATCAGGGGCTCTCCAAATGCAACATGGCGTCCCATCTCAATTCCTGTCAATTTTGCATTGAAAAGTCAAATGGCGCTCCTTCCCTTCCGAGCTCTGCCCTGCGCCCAAACAATGGTTTACACCCACATATGGGGTATCAGCGTACTCAGGACAAATTGCACAACAATTTTTGGGGTCCAATTTCTTCTCTTACCCTTGGAAAAATAAAAAATTGGGGGCGAAAATATCATTTTTGTGAAAAAATATGATTTTTTATTTTTACCGTTCTGCATTATAAACTTCTGTGAAGCACTTGTTGGGTCAAAGTGCTCACCACACATCTAGATAAGTTCCTTAGGGGGTCTACTTTCCAAAATGGTGTCACTTGTGGGGGGTTTCAATGTTTAGGCACATCAGGGGCTCTCCAAATGCAACATGGCGTCCCATCTCAATTCCAGTCAATTTTGCATTGAAAAGTCAAATGGCGCTCCTTTCCTTCCGAGCTCTGCCATGCGCCCAAACAGTGGATTACCCCCACATATGGGGTATCAGCATACTCAGGACAAATTGTACAACAAATTTTGGGGTCTATTTTCTCCTGTTACCCTTGGTAAAATAAAACAAATTGGATCTGAAATACATTTTGTGTGAAAAAAAGTTAAATGTTCATTTTTATTTAAACATTCCAAAAATTCCTGTGAAACACCTGAAGGGTTAATAAACTTCTTGAATGTGGTTTTGAGTACCTTGAGGGGTGCAGTTTTTAGAATGGTGTCACACTTGGGTATTTTCTATCATATAGACCCCTCAAAATGACTTCAAATGAGATGTGGTCCCTAAAAAAAAATGGTGTTGTAAAAATGAGAAATTTCTGGTCAACTTTTAACCCTTATAACTCCGTCACAAAAAAAAATTTTGGTTCCAAAATTGTGCTGATGTAAAGTAGACATGTGGGAAATGTTACTTATTAAGTATTTTGCATGACATATGTCTGTGATTTAAGGGCATAAAAATTAAAAGTTGGAAAATTGCGAAATTTTCAAAATTTTCGCCAAATATTCGTTTTTTTCACAAATAAACGCAACTTATATCGAAGAAATTTTACCACTATCATGAAGTACGATATGTCACGAGAAAACAATGTCAGAATCGCCAAGATCCGTTGAAGCGTTCCAGAGTTATAACCTCATAAAGGGACAGTGGTCAGAATTGTAAAAATTGGCCCGGTCATTAACGTGCAAACCACCCTTGGGGGTGAAGGGGTTAATGTGTGACGGCTGCCAATCCTAAAAATCCGCTAAAAAACCCGCTATAAAAGTAAATCAAACCCCCCTTCATCACCCCCTTAGTTAGGGAAAAATAATATAATTTTAAAAAAATTTATTTATTTCCATTTTACCATTAGGGTTAGGCTTAGGGTTAGGGTTGGGGCTAAAGTTAGGGTTAGGGTTAGGGTTGGGGCTAAAGTTAGTGTTGGGGCTAAAGTTAGGGTTGGGGCTAAAGTTAGGGTTAGGGTTGGAGCTAAAGTTAGGATTGGAGCTAAAGTTAGGCTTTGGATTACATTTATGGTTGTGATTAGGGTTAGGGGTGTGGTTAGGGTTATGGTTGAGATTAGGGTTAGGGGTGTGTTTGGGTTAGGGTTTCAGTTAGAATTGGGGGGTTTACACTGTTTAGACACATCAGGGGCTCTCCAAATGCGACATGGGGTCCAATCTCAATCCTAGCCAATTCTGCGTTTAAAAAGTAAAACAGTGCTCCTTCCCTTCCGAGCTCACCGGTGTGCCTAAACAGGGGTTTACCCCAACATATGGGGTATCAGCGTACTCAGGACAAATTGGACAACAACTTTTGGGGTCCAATTTCTCCTGTTACCCTTGGGAAAAAAACAAAACCGGGGGATAAAAAAAAAATTTTGTGGAAAAAAAAAGGATTTTTTATTTTCATGGCTCTGTGTTATAAACTGTAGTGAAACACTTGGGGGTGCAAAGTTCTCACAACACTTCTAGATAAGTTCCTTGGGGGGTCTAGTTTCCAATATGGGGTCACTTGTGGGGGGTTTCTACTGTTTAGTTACATCAGGTGCTCTGCAAATACAACGTGACAACTGCCGAGCAATCCATCTAAGCCTGCATTCCAAACGGCGCTCCTTCCCTTCCGAGCTCTGTCATGCACCCAAACGATGGTTCCCCCCACATATGGGGTATCAGCATACTCGGGACACATTGGACAACAACTATTGTGGTCCAATTTCTCCTGTTACCCTTGGGAAAATACAAAACTGGGGGCTAAAATATAATTTGTGTGGTAAAAATGGTTTTTTTTTATTTCACGGCTCTGCGTTATAAACTGTAGTGAAACACTTGAGGGGTTCAAAGCTCTCACAACACATCTAGATGAGTTCCTTGGGCGGTCTAGTTTCCAAGATGGGGTCACTTGTGGGGAGTTTCTACTGTTTAGGTACATTAGGAGCTCTGCAAACGCAATGTGATGCCTGCAGACCATTCCATCTAAGTCTGCATTCCAAACGGCGCTCCTTCCCTTCCGAGCTCTGCCATGCATCCAATCGGTGGTTCCCCCCACATATGGGGTATCAGCGTACTCAGGACAAATTCAACAACAACTTTTGGGGTCCAATTTTTCCTGTTACCCTTTGAAAAATACAAAGCTGGGGGCTAAAAAATAATTTTTGTGGAAAAAAAAGATTTGTTTATTTTCACAGCTCTGCGTTATAAACTGTAGTGAAACACTTGGGGGTTCAAAGCTCTCACAACACATCTAGATAAGTTCCTTAGGGGGTCTACTTTCCAAAATGGTGTCATTTGTGGGGGTTTCAATGTTTAGGCACATCAGGGGCTCTCCAAATGCAACATGGTGTCCCATCTCAATTCCAGTCAATTTTGCATTGAAAAGTCAAATGGCGCTCCTTCCCTTCCGAGCTCTGCCATGTGCCCAAACAGTGGTTTACCCCCACATATGGGGTATCAGCGTACTCAGGACAAATTGCACAACAACTTTTGGGGTCCAATGTCTTCTCTTACCCTTGGGAAATTAAAAAATTGGGATGAAAAGATCATTTTTGTGAAAAAATTTAATTTTATATTTTTACGGCTCTGCATTATAAACTTCTGTGAAGAAGTTGGTGGGTCAAGGTGCTTACCACACATCTAGATAAGTTCCTTAGGGGGTCTACTTTCCAAAATGGTGTCATTTGTGGGGGGTTTCAATGTTTAGGCACTTCAGGGGCTCTCCAAACACAACATGGCGTCTCATCTCAATTCCAGTCAATTTTGCATTGAAAAGTCAAATGGCGCTCCTTCCCTTCCGAGCTCTGCCATGCGCCCAAACAGTGGTTTACCCCTACATATGGGGTATCTGCATACTCAGGAAAAATTGTACAACAGCTTTTGGTGTCCATTTTCTACTGTTACTCTTGGTAAAATAAAACAAATTGGAGCTGATGTAAATTTTTTGTGAAAAAAAGTTAAATGTTCATTTTTTTTTAAACATTCCAACAATTCCTGTGAAACGCCTGAAGGGTTAATAAACTTCTTGAATGCCGTTTTGAGCACCTAGAGTGGTGCAATTTTTAGAATGTTGTCACACTTGGTTATTTTCAATCATATAGACCCCTCAAAATGACTTCAAATGTGACGTTGTCCCTAAAAAAAAATGGTGTTGTAAAAATGAGAAATTGCTGGTCAACTTTTAACCCTTATAACTCCCTAACAAAAAAAAAAAATGTTGGTTCCAAAATTGTGCTGATGTAAAGTAGACATGTGCGAAATGTTACTTATTAAGCATTTTGTGTGACATATCTCTGTAATTTAAGGGCATAAAATATTCAAAGTTGGAAAATTGCAAAATTTTCGAAATTTTCGCCAAATTTCCATTTTTTTCACAAATACACACAGGTAATATCAAATACATTTTACCACTATCATGAAGTCATGAAATCAATATGTCACGAGAAAATAATGTCAGAATCATCAGGATCCGTTGAAGCGTTCCAGAGTTATAACCTCACAAATGGACAGTGGTCAGTATTGTAAAAATTGGCCCGGTGATTAACGTGCAAACCACCCTTGGTGCTTAAGGGGTTAAAAACGGCATTTTGTGTTTACTTGTGTTATCTTTGTCTATTATTTAATTTTTGTTTGGTGATCTGAAACATTTTAGTGTGACAAACATGCAAAAGAACAGGAAATCAGGAAGGGGCAAACCCTTTTTCACACAACTGTATGTCCTACTTCAAGGGACACATAAAAAATACATATTATGCGAACATTTCACAGCTTTGAGTTCCTTCTACAAACATTAAGCACATACATAGTACACTGTATAACTGTATATTCAATGTAAATGTCATATTTATACAATGTTTTTTTTTCAAAACTGTAACATAGTCATTCAAAAGACTTAAGTGGTTGGGATTGCTATACGGTAGTAGAATTTTAGCTGAGCATTGGAAATCATCATTTTCATTTATTGGAGTCTCTCTACTGCACAACTTGAGTGGTTGCTTCAATCTAGGTCATCTTTGAAAACAGTTCCCTAGAGCTTAAAGATTCTTACCTGGTTATAGCTCGCCTGATTTATTCTTGATGATTTTGTGACTGAGCTCAAAAATCAGTTTTCCGAATTAAACTTAAGGTCAATATTAAATTGAAATAGATATAATTTTACCTAATAAATACAGTTTCCCACATTTATGTTTCTATAAATCTACTGAACAGAATGGTACAGTAACAGTAAGAAGTATGATTCATTTTCTTATTTTTGTCTTTTTTCTTCTTATTCTCACTTTGAGAACTGTTAGTTCATCTATAACCCAACAGTTGGTTTCAGGAGGTGATAAATGTGCTATATTAGCTTTATATAAAATACAGATCATCTGCTGTAAGTGTCCTAGAATTTGGGAATATCTTTCAGAAAGATTCTATGCTTCATGTTTATAGTTTACAACTTGGACTATTTATGTTAACATAGCAGTTAATTTTGGGGTGTTCCCAAATGCAAGGTCCTCTGTAAACTGTAGGTCTATGACACTACAGATAGATACAACTACTGCTGCATGTTACTGAGATGTATACAATAAGTTGCCAAAAAGACAGCACTTTCTTGACATTCATTTCTGATCCAGTTGTGGTTACCATCAATGGCACCCCTGAATATTAAGTAAGTATGCCTAAAATATCTCCTGAAAAAAATTATTGAAACTGATTGCGTAAACTTAATATTAGATACAGATAAGCATGGCACAAAAGTAATAGAATAAGAAATATAATAAAAAATATACACTGTTGAAAATAATGTCATGAAATAATTAATCCCTTCCTGACATGGCAATTTTTCATTTTTATGCTTTCATTTTTTCCTCCCCTTCTTCCAATAGCCATAACTTTCTATTTTACAGTGGGTACGGAAAGTATTCTGACCTCTTTACATTTTTCACTCTTTGTTTCATTGCAGCCATTTGGTAAGTTCAAAAAAGTTCATTTTTTTCTCTTTAATGTACACTCTGCACCCCATCTTGACTGAAAAAAACCCAGAAATGTAGAAATGTTTGCAAATTTAATAAAAAAGAAAAACTGAAATATCACATGGTCTTAAGTATTCAGACCCTTTGCTCAGACACTCGTATTTAAGTCACATGCTGCTCATTTCCTTGTGATCCTCCTTGAGATGGTTCTACTCCTTCACTGGAATCCAGCTGTGTTTAATTAAACTGATAGGACTTGATTTGGAAAGGTACACACCTTTCTATATAAGACCTCACAGCTCACAGTGCATGTCAGACCAAATAAGAATCATGAAGTCAAAAGAACTGGCCAAGGAGCTCAGAGACTGAATTGTGGCAAGGCACAGATCTGGCCAAGGTTACAAAAGAATTTCTGCAGTACTCGAGGTTCCTAAGAGCACAGTGGCCTCCATAATCCTTAAATGGAAGAAGTTTGGGACCACCAGAAGTCTTCCTAGACCTGGCCGCCCAGCCAAACAGTAATCGTGGGAGAAGAACCTTGGTGGGTGAGAGGGGTAGAGAAGAACCCCAAGATCACTGTGGCTGAGCTCCAGAGATGCAGTAGGGAGATGGGAGAAAGTTCCACAAAGTCAACTATCACTGCAGCCCTCCACTAGTCAGGCCTTTATGGTAGATAGGAATGCGGCCAAGTACAGAGATATCTTGGATGAAAACCTCTTCCAGAGTGCTCTGGACCTCAGACTTGGCTGAAGGTTCACCTTCCAACAAGACAATTACCCTAAGCACACAGATAAAATAACAAAGGAGTGGTTTCAGAACAACTCTGTGACCATTCTTGACTGGCCCAGCCAGAGCCCTGATCTAAACCCAATTGAACATCTCTGGAGAGACCCAAAAATGGCTGTCCACCAACGTTCATCATCCAATCTGACGGAACTGGAGAGGATCTGCAAGGAAGAATGGCAGGGGATCGCCAAATCCAGGTGTGAAAAACTTGTTGCATCATTCCCAAGAAGACTCCTGGCTGTACTAGCTCAAAAGGATGCTTCTACTCAATACTGAGCAAAGGGTCTGAATACTTATGACCATGTGATATTTCAGTTTTTCTTTTATAATAAATTAGCAAAAATTACTACATTTCTGTTTTTGTTCAGTCAAGATGGGGTGCAGAGTGTACATTAATGAGAAAAAAATGAACTTTTTTGAATTTACCAAATGGCTGCAATGAAACAGAGTGAAAAGTTTAAAGGGGTATGAATACTTTCCATACCCACTGTACCTCCACATAGTTTTATGATGGCTTATATTTAATAAAGCGAGTTGTTTTTTTGAATGACATCATACAATTTAATCATGGGATGCACTAGAAAATTGGGAGAAAATTTCAAGTGTGTCAAAATGACAAAAAAAACTGATTCTGCTATTGTTTTTTTTTTATTTATTTTTTTTACAGCCTTCATTATACTGCAAAATGATTCTCCAGGTTAGCATAAATATTGTTATATCAAACATGCATAGATTTTTAATAATTTTTTTAAATATTACTAAGTGGTGAAAAAAAGTTGCCATTTTCTGAGACATGCAATGTTTCCATTTTTTGGTCATGGGTGCTGTGTTATTAGTATATTTCCACGATCAGTAAACGCTGCAGGTTGGAGGCTGCTTACATTCACAGAGTCCAAGCCGCAGCAGCCAGATGTTACAGCATAGTGGATGGGGTTTCAAGAAATCCCATCTAAACTATGTGTGCACGGACGCCTCCGGCGTCCCTGCGGAGAAGGACAAGCGGCGCATCTTTCCAGACCGCCACATGTCTATTTATCTTGTGGAAACGCGAGTCTCTGCAAGATAAATGTCACCCATACAATGTATTGGACGTGGTGATTCCGCATGGTTCAATGAACACATGCGGAATCACCTGCGCTCAAAAGCCGGCAGCGCTTTGGATGGAGCTGCCATGTGCTGCGTCCAAGCGCTGCCAATCACTGACCATGGGGATGCAGCCTTATGGTTTTTTTTTTTGGTTTTTTTTTGTGCCCTGAGCTGATGTTTTTATTGATAGCTTTATGGGGTACACTGTGTGCACAATTATTAGGCAAGTTGTAGTTGATGATTATTTTTGTTATTTAACAACTATAGTGCAGTGAGTCGATCCAAAAGATTAATTAACCTGAATATCTAAGAAAGTAAAAATGAGAATTTGTCTCATATATAGGAGAATATCTTTATGTGCAGAATTATTATGCAACTAAATGAAAAATGAAAATTTTGATATCTCAATTGTTTTCATCTGCTAAAGTGAAAATAATGAAACAACTCAATCTAAAAAAATACAGTTCTGACATTTAAAAAAAAATTGCCAACCTTCTTCTCAATAAAAGTTATATATTCTTCCATCCACGGAGTCTGTCAGTTTCTTAAAGGGAACCTGTCACCTGAATTTGGCGGGACCAGTTTTGGGTCATAGGGGCGGGGTTTTCGGGTGTTTGATTCACCCTTTCCTTACTTCCATGCTGGCTGCATGCTGGCCGCAATATTGGATTGAAGTTCATTCTCTGTCCTCCGGAGTACATGCCTGCACAAGGTAATCTTGCCTTACGCAGGCGTGTACTATGGAGGACAGAGAATGAACTTCAATCCAATATTGCAGCCAGCATGCAGCCAGCGGGTAAGGAAAGGGTGAATCAAACACCCGAAAACCCCGCCCCTATGACCCAAAACTGGTCCCGCCAAATTCAGGTGACAGGTTCCCTTTAATCTGAAAACCCAAACAAGGGCATGCCAATTATAGCAATAGACATGCAGATGCTTCTCACAAAATTAGAATATCATCAAAAATTTCAGTTCTTCATTACAAAAAAGTGAAACTCATTTATTATATAGAGTCATTTCAAACAGAGTGATCTATTTCAAGTGTTTATTTCTGTTAATGTTGATGATTATGGCTTACAGCCAATAAAAACTTCAAAAGTAATTATCTCACTAAATTAGAATACTTAATAACACCAGCTTGAAAAATGATTTTAAAATCCAAAATGTTGGCCTACTGAAATGTATATTTAGTAAATGCACTCAATACTTGGTCGGGGCTCCTTTTGCATCAATTACTGCATCAATGTGGCGTGGCATGGAGGCGATCAGCCTGTGGCACTGCTGAGGTGTTATGGAAGCCCAGGTTGCTTTGATAGCAGCCTTTAGCTTGTCTGCGTTGTGGGGTCTGGTGCCTCTCATCTTCCTCTTGACAATACTCCATAGATTCTTTATGGGATTAAGGTCAGGCGAGTTTGCTGGCCAATCAAGCACAGTGATACTGTTGATTTTAAATCAAGTTTTGGTACTTTTGGCTGTGTGGACAGGTGCCACGTCCTGCTGGAGAATGAAATTTTCATCTCCAGAAACCTAGATGGCAGAGGGAAGCATGAAGTGCTCTAAAATGTCCTGGTAGACGGTCTTGATAAAACACAGTGGACCTACACCAGCAGATGACATGGCTCTCCAAACCATCACTGATTGTGGAAACTTCACACTGGACCTCAAGCAGCTTGGATTGTGTGCCTCTCCACTCTTCCTCCAGACTCTGGGACCTTGATTTCCAAATAAAATGCAAAATTTACTTTCATCTGAAAACAACACCTTGGAGGCTTGGACCATTGAGAACAGTCCAGTTCTTTTTCTCCTTGGCCAAGGTAAGGCACTTCTCGTGTTGTCTATTGGTCTTGAGTGGCTTGAGATAAGGAATGTGACACTTGTAGCCCATGTACTGGATACATTTGTGTTTGGTGGCTCTCGAAGCAATGACTCCAGCAACAGTCCCACCTTGTGAATCTCCCCCAAATTTTTGAATAGCCTTTTCTTGACAATCCTTTCAAGGCTCCGGTTATCCCGGTTGCTTGTGCACCTTTTTCTACCACACTTTTTCTTTCCACTCCATTAGTATGCTTGGATGCAGCACTCGGTGAACAGCCAGCTTCTTTAGCAATGACCTTTTGTGGCTTCCCCTCCTTGTGGAGTGTGTCAATGACTGCCTTCTGGACATCTGTCAAGCCAGCAGTCTTCCCCATGATAGTGGAGCCTACTGAAACAGACTATGGGACCTTTTTAACCTCTTTCTGACCTCGGACGGGATAGTACGTCCGAGGTCAGATACCGCGCTTTGATGCAGGGCTCCGGCGGTGAGCCCGCATCAAAGCCGGGACATGTCAGCTGTTTTGAACAGCTGACATGTGCCCGCAATAGCGGCGGGTGAAATCGCGATTCACCCGCCTATATTAACTAGTTAAATGCCGCTGTCAAATTCTGACAGCGGCATTTAATTTTTAGAATTACCCAGGGTCTTTCAGTTTAACATCAAGATAAGGATCAAGATAAGGTAAACAATGGTGATGGGATTAAGTAGCACTATTAGCATATAAGCACACATCAATAAACAAAGCTTAACCCACTCAATGTACAGTCACTTTTACAGACTTAGGCCATGTGCACACGTTCAGTATTTTTCGTGTTTTTTTTGCGTTTTTTCGCTATAAAAACGTGATAAAAACGCGAAAAAAACGCTAACATATGCCTCCCATTATTTTCAGTGTATTCCGCATTTTTTGTGCAAATGTAGCCTTTTTTTCCGAGAAAAAATCGCATCGCGGAAAAAAAAGCAACATGTTAATTAAAATGCGGAATTGCAGGGGATTCCGCACACCTAGGAGTCCATTGATCTGCTTACTTCCCGCACGGGGCTGTACACACCATGCGGGAAGTAAGCAGATCATGTGCGGTTGGTACCCAGGGTGGAGGAGAGGAGACTCTCCTCCACGGACTGGGCACCATATAAGTGGTCAAAAAATAAGAATTAAAATAAAAAATAGTCCTATACTCACCTTCGATGTCTTCCCGCCTCTCAGCTGCATGCTGCCGCTTTGGTTCCTGTAGCTGGTGTGCGGTGAAGGACCTGCCGATGACGTCACTGTCTTGTGATTGGTCGTGAGCGGTCATGTGACCGCTCACGTGACCGCGACGTCATGGAAGGTCCTGCGCGCACACACCATCTATACGGAACGGACGCCGGTGAGGAGATCAGCTGTCTGCGGGTGAGTATAAGCATTTTTTTTTATTATTATTTTTAAACATTCTATCTTTTACTATAGATGCTGCAAAAGAAGCATCTATAGTAAAAAGTTGGTCACACTTGTCAAACGCTATGTTTGACAAGTGTGACCAACCTGTCAGTCAGTTTTCCAAGCGATGCTACAGATCGCTTGGAAAACTTTAGCATTCTGCAAGCTAATTACGCTTGCAGAATGCTAAAAAAAACGCGAAAAAAACGGAAAAAAAATGCAAAAAAAAAATGCGGATTTCTTGCAGAAAATTTCCGGTTTTCTTCAGGAAATTTCTGCAAGAAATCCAGACGTGTGCACATACCCTTACACAGTATGTTAGATAGTATATCAGTTGGCAAGCCTGTCTTCTTGACCCACCAGACATAAACACTTGAATTAACAAGCCAATATACAGATAAAAAGCCAGTTCTTTTGGTTTTGCCAAAATATGGTTTTCTGGGAAATTAAGATACAATCTAGTGTCTTCACAGGGCTATTAAGTGCATGTAGGCTGAGAGTACAGATGATATGAGGGTCCTGGTTATGAAGAAGATTTATTTATAGGGAAAACAGAGATGATTAGATAAGTAGCTTCAGGCGATAGGCAATATTTATTGTCCTACTTCTGATTCACCTGATTTCTTACCCCTGCATTATCTTTTATCTGTTTGTGCCACATAATATTGGAGCGTGTGCTTCCAGTGTCTCATACATTGATTTGTATGTTTTTCAATGTCTTCATGGTGCTTGATTATTTGCAGGTATTGTGCAGCTGTCTACCTGACACTTTGGTTATTTCCCCTTTGCACACCTGTAACACCTTATACACACTAGTAGGGGAATGCTCAGTTTGTAGGCTGTATCCTGGTGCTTTTTTCATCTTTTGGATAACCTCCTTGTATGATTGCATACTTTCAGTGGGAATTGTCTTTTCCATTATATTCTATACATTAGTATGACATTGAATCTAGGACTATTTTGCCTGGTGTTCTGACCATACAGGTTTAAATATATTTTTGTATGTATATATGTATTTGTACCCACTTTTCATGTCATGTCACGTGATTTAGGGCTGTGGCCCTATTGTGAGCTAATTGTATAACACTCATGTCATTTCATTACTTTTAAATATTTTGTGTGTTTTCAGCTTTTTGTAGTACCAAAACAAATATCAGTGTATTTTAGGTGATCCCTGTTTACATGGCTTGTTTCTTTCTCTCTTTCTCTTTGATATCAATGGCCTATGATTAAGGATATTCCATGAATTTTAAAGAACAGAATAATCCCTTGTTTTTGGTGTACCTGAACCTTGCTCCATTTTCATGCATTGTTTTATATTTAATCTATAGTCATTAAAAGGGTTTTTAAAACTATATTGATGGCAATCCTTAGGCTATCCCATACATTTAGATTAGTGAAGGTCCATCTCCCTTTAACGCTACCAGTCTGTAAATCAAAGAGGACAAGGTGCAGTAGTGTCCCCTTCTTTGATTACCAAGCACAGCTCTGTAATGACAGTGCCTGGTACTGCAGCTTATCGCAGTGCATTCGCATTTCAGTAAATGAGACAAAAGTGCAATATCAGGCACAGGCACTAAAATATATGGACAAGTTGTCTTAGAAAACTCCTTTAATGTGGCTTAGGTGCATAAAATTACATATACCAACATAGAAAATGTATCAAAGTATCTTAATCCATTTGACACTCATGTACATATATTGTTTCCTAGTGCTTGGTACCCAACTTTTGCAATAGTTCATTAGGTGAAACGGTATGCGATCCTTTGTCAAATATCTAGAATACAAGATCAATAATCAAGATACGTGTTTGAACTTACTGTACCTCTTTATAATGATGTTTTCTTGAATGCTGGTTCTGTTATTGAATTATTTATTGCTAAAGCATTTTGCAGAATATCCAATGGAATAATTGAAAGTACTTTACAAACCACAAAGGTCAGGGTTACTGATCTTTACTTGGTTTCAATTTAATTAGGCATTGCACATCATAGATGATTACTAATTGGAGAAATTAAATTCATTGAAATTAAATATGGTGTAGGATCAAGAAAAAAAATCATCCAAGTTATTAAAGAGTTTTTACTTTATTTTTTTTTACCCAGGCACAGCACTGAACTTTTTATTGTTGATGTGCCTGGTACTGCAGTTCATTTGGATCCAACTGATTGGCCAGGATACTTTGAGTCAGACCTCAACCAAACAGATACTGATGGCCTATTATAAGGACTTGCCTTTAATTAATTCATTAATTAATTGATTAATTAATTAAAACGGATAGACCATCAGTAATAGGCCATGTGCACACGTTCAGTATTTGGTCAGTATTTTACATCAGTATTTTTATGCCAAAATCAGGAGAACAATCAGAGGAAAAGTATAATAGAAACATATGCACCACTTCTGTATTTATCACCCACTCCTGATATTGGCTTACACATACTGGGGTAAAATACTGACCAAATACTGCTAGTGTGAAGGTGGCCCAAGAATCTTGTTCAACATCTTTAACCCCTTAACACTTAACTCACCTTCCTAACCAGGCTAAATTTTTACAATTCTGACGAGTGTACCTTTATGTGGTAATATTCTGCAACGCTTCAACATAGCCCACAGATTCTGAGAATTATTTTTCATGAAACACTGCACTTCATATTAGTGGTACATTTTGGTCAATATGATTTGTGTTTATTTATGAAAATATTGAAAATTTGACAAAATTTAACCATTTTAAAACTATGAAATTTTATGCCCTTACACTAGATAATTATACCACATGAAATAGTTAAAGGGCACCTGTCACCCCATTTTTTCCGTATGAGATAAAAATACTGTTAAATAGGGCCTGAGCTGTGCATTGCAATAGTGTATTTTGTGGACCCCGATTCCCCACCTATGCTGCCGAAATACGTTACTAAAGTAGTCGTTTTCGCCTGTCAATCAGGCTGGTCTGGTCAAAAGGGCGTGGTGTCTTCCCCCAGATCTTGCTTAGTTTTCCGTTGGTGGCGTAGTGGTGTGCGCATGCCCAAGGTCCCAAATCCACGTCACAGGGGAGTGAAAAGATCGCGATGTGCTGTATTTCATTGGTGATCGGTGGGCGCGGCCATCTTCCTTTGGCCGCACGTGCGCAGAAGCGGCGCTCTGCTGGCCGCGGCTTCAGGAAAATGGCCGCGGGATGCCGCGCGTGCGCAGATGGAGATCGCGGCGGCCATTTTCCTGAAGCAGAAGTCATCTCGGCTTCAGGAAAATGGCCGCCGCGATCTCCATCTGCGCACGCGGGGCATCCCGCGGCCATTTTCCTGAAGCCGCAGCCAGCACAGCGCCGCTTCTGCGCACGCGCGGCCAAAGGAAGATGGCCGCGCCCACCGATCACCAATGAAATACAGCACATCGCGATCTTTTCACTCCCCTGTGCAGTGGATTCAGGACCTTGGGCATGCGCAAACCACTACGCCACCAACTGAAAACTAAGCAAGATCTGGGGGAAGACACCACGCCCTTTTGACCAGACCAGCCTGATTGACAGGCGAAAACGGCTACTTTGGTAACGTATTTCGGCAGCATAGGTGGGGAATCGGGGTCCACAAAATACACTATTGCAATGCACAGCTCAGGCCCTATTTAACAGTATTTTTATCTCATACGGAAAAAACGGGGTGACAGGTTCCCTTTAATAAATAACATTTACCATATGTCTAATTTACATCAGCATCATTTTTGGAAACATATTTTTTGTTAGGAAGTTAGAAGGGTTAAAAGTTTATAAGGAATTTTTATTTTTTTCAACAAAATTTACAAAATCAATTTTTTAGGGAACACTTAAAGTGACTTTGAGGGACCTATGTGACAGAAAATACCAAAAAGTGACATTTTAAAAACTGCTCCCCTCAATGTACTCAAAAAACACATTCAAGAAGTTCATTAACCCTTCAGTTGCTTCAGCCCCAAATATTTCATTTTCACAAGGGTAACAAGAAAAATTGCACTACAAATTTTGTGGTCCATCTTCTCCTGAGTACACCAATACAACATATGGAAAACTACTGTTTGGGCACATAGCAGGGTTTGGAAGAGAAAGAGCGCTATTTGACTTTTGACTCGCAAAAATTCCCTGGAATAAAGAGTGGATGCCATGTCATGTTTGGAGAGCCCTCGATGTACCTAAATAATGGAAACCCCCCCACAGGTGACCCCTTTTTTGAAACTACATCCCTCAAAGAACTTATTTAAAAGTGTAGTGAGCACCTTGAACCCGTAGGTTCACAAGGACAACAGGCGAAAATGGAATGTAAAATTTGTTGTCTTATTTCTCCTGAGTACAAAGATACCCCATATGCTGTGGAAAACTACTGTCAGAGGACACCACAGGACTCAGAGGGGAAGGAGCGCCATTTGAATTCTGGAGTGCAATTTTGACTGGAATAGATGGCGGACACGATGTCACATTTGAAGAGCCCCTGCCATGCCAATACAGCAGAAACTCTCACAAGTGACCCCATTTTGGAAACTACACATCTTGAGGAATTCATCTAGGGGTGTAGTGAGCATTTTTAACACTCCGGTGTTCAGAATTGTAAAACATTGGTCTGAGTAAATAAAAAAAAATCCACTAAAATATTGCTTTGACCGTGAGTTTTGATTTTGAAAAGGGATGATAACAGAAAATGAATGGTTCAATTTGTTACACAATTTCTCCTTAGTACGCCAATACCACATATGTGGTCGAAAAATACTTTTGAGACACAGTACAAAGCTCAAAAGCGAAGAAGCTCCATATTGAAGTTTGAGGATGCCTTGTCACATTGTTAGAGCCCCTGAAGTGTCAGAACAGCAGAAACCCTTCATAATTGACCACAATTTACAAACTACACTCCTCAGTGAGTTCATCTAGGGGTGCAGTGAACATCTTCACATCACACATGCCTCACTGAATTTTATAAAATTGGGTGGAGAACAAAAAATAATTACATTTTTAACACTAAAATGCTGTTTTAGCCCATTATTTTTTAAAGGGCCACTGTCACCCCCCCCCAGGCGTTATAAACTAAAAGAGCCACCTTGTGCAGCAGTAATGCTGCAGTCTAACAAGGTGGCTCTTTTAGTTTTTGATTAAGTTATTACCGCAATAAAACGTTTTAAAAATTGGCCAAACGTACCAGCGATTGTACCGGGAGGCGGTCCGAAGCGTCCTCTATGAATCTTCAAACTGCCGTCACTCTTCTCTTCAGGGCCGATGGTACCCGCCCCCTTCGCGTTGTTGCTTCAAATCCGGCGCCTGCGCTGTGCGTGCCTGCCTGGGGCCTGCGCAGTCTTCTTTGGCCGTCATCACTCACACGCAGGGTGCCTGACTGCGTCTGTGCGGGCAGTGCGGCCGCCCTGTTACTGAATCCCCGCCCCGCACCGTGTTATTCATTATGCACACTGCGGGGCTGGCATTCCTGGGCATGTGCACTGCACTGCGCTGTTCAGGCCCTCCCCCAGCTCGGACGTTCTCCCTTGTCTGACGTTCCCCCTGCTCCCCCGCCTTCCGGCATTATTTTCGGCTGCCAGATTCCAAAATCTGGTGAGGATTAGTGTATATGGCGGCAAGCTGCTGTGTGCTTTGTCTCTCTCTATGTGTTTGTATGTTTTAATGCAAATGCATATTTACACCAGCAGCAATGAAAATTTGGTACTTGTGTGGGTGGCCATAAATTACAAAGCACTGATGATCAATACTGTTTTTTGGGGGAGCATTATAGGTTTACATTGCGTTCGGGCAATACGTTTTGCGAATATAGCTAGCGTATTGCACCAGCGCAATGTCTTTAGCGGGATTGCTTTTGCCGATCCCGCTATCGCAGATCCACAATCTGCGCTAGCGAGGAACGGAGCTGGGACGCTGAAAGCAGCATCTGAGGTCCGACTGAAAATAACGGCACATCGCAAAGGCGTGCCTAAAAAATGGCATGCGCTAGCGATGCGATCCAGATCCTAAACACATTGCCGTCAATGGGTGCGCTAACGGACCCGTTGCATGGCGTAACTTGCGACAATCACGCCATGCAGCGTACTCCTTTAGCGTTAACCCATTAACGCTTAGTGAACCTATTCGTAACGCACTGAACATCACTAAAGGAGGAGGGGTCTGCATTATACCACATCAAAGAACAATAAACGTTGAGGGGTGACCATTATTACACCGTACTGCAGATCAATGCACGGTCAGGGGTCTGCATTATTATACCGCACTGATCATCAATAAACGGTGAGGGGGGATCATTATTATTCCGCACTATAGATCTATAAACGGTCATGGTGGAGCATTGAGTGGAGCACTTAAATACGTGGCACTGAAATACGTGACACTGAAATACGTGACACGTGGCACTGAAATACGTGGCACTGAAATACGTGGCACGTGGCACTGAAATACGTGGCACTGAAATACGTGACACGTGGCACTGAAATACGTGACACGTGGCACTGAAATACGTGGCACTGAAATACGTGGCACGTGGCACTGAAATACGTGACACGTGGCACTGAAATACGTGGCACTGAAATACGTGACACGTGGCACTGAAATACGTGACACGTGGCACTGAAATACGTTGCACTGAAATACGTGGCCCGGCGTCTCTATTTACGGCACTACAGGTGCGGGTGAACTTTCCCACGCTGTAGTGCCGTAAAGCGAGAGTACCGGGGTCAATGACCGCAGGTAAACTCTCGCGCATGTACAGTAAGACACCGACAGGTGCCGGAGCACCTGTCAGTGTGTTGCTGCAGCCGTGGAGAGCAGACACATCTCCGGATGTGTCTGTTCTCCATGGCAGATCGACGTGGGACCCTCGTTGGATTTCTGCGGACAGGGCCAGGGAGTATTAATTTTTTTTTTTTTAATTTCTGTTGCAGGTCGAGGGTCTTCAAATGGATTAAGCGTAAAATAAAGTACTTGTCAAAAAGTGTGTGTTTTTATTTCATTAAAATATTTTTTCCAGTATTTCAGTGCCACGTATTTCAGTGCCACGTATTTCAGTGCCACGTGTCACGTATTTCAGTGCCACGTGCCACGTATTTCAGTGCCACGTGCCACGTATTTCAGTGCCACGTGCCACGTATTTCAGTGCCACATATTTCAGTGCCACGTACCACGTATTTCATTGCCACGTATATCAGTGCCACGTACCACGTATTTCATTGCCACGTGCCACGTATTTCAGTGACACGTATTTCATTGCCACGTGCCACGTATTTCAGTGCCACGTATTTCAGTGCCACGTATTTAAGTGCTCCACTCAATGCTCCACCATGACCGTTTATAGATCTATAGTGCGGAATAATAATGATCCCCCCTCACCGTTTATTGATGATCAGTGCGGTATAATAATGCAGACCCCTGACCGTGCATTGATCTGCAGTACGGTGTAATAATGGTCACCCCTCAACGTTTATTGTTCTTTGATGTGGTATAATGCAGACCCCTCCTCCTTTAGTGATGTTCAGTGCGTTACGAATAGGTTCACTAAGCGTTAATGGGTTAACGCTAAAGGAGTACGCTGCATGGCGTGATTGTCGCAAGTTACACCATGCAACGGGTCCGTTAGCGCACCCATTGACGGCAATGTGTTTAGGATCTGGATCGCATCGCTAGCGCATGCCATTTTTTAGGCACGCCTTTGCGATGTGCCGTTATTTTCAGTCGGACCTCAGATGCTGCTTTCAGCGTCCCAGCTCCGTTCCTCGCTAGCGCAGATTGTGGATCTGCGATAGCGGGATCGGCAAAAGCAATCCCGCTAAAGACATTGCGCTGGTGCAATACGCTAGCTATATTCGCAAAACGTATTGCCCGAACGCAATGTAAACCTATAATGCTCCCCCAAAAAACAGTATTGATCATCAGTGCTTTGTAATTTATGGCCACCCACACAAGTACCAAATTTTCATTGCTGCTGGTGTAAATATGCATTTGCATTAAAACATACAAACACATAGAGAGAGACAAAGCACACAGCAGCTTGCCGCCATATACACTAATCCTCACCAGATTTTGGAATCTGGCAGCCGAAAATAATGCCGGAAGGCGGGGGAGCAGGGGGAACGTCAGACAAGGGAGAACGTCCGAGCTGGGGGAGGGCCTGAACAGCGCAGTGCAGTGCGCATGCCCAGGAATGCCAGCCCCGCAGTGTGCATAATGAATAACACAGTGCGGGGCGGGGATTCAGTAACAGGGCGGCCGCACTGCCCGCACAGACGCAGTCAGGCACCCTGCGTGTGAGTGATGACGGCCAAAGAAGACTGCGCAGGCCCCAGGCAGGCACGCACAGCGCAGGCGCCGGATTTGAAGCAACAACGCGAAGGGGGCGGGTACCATCGGCCCTGAAGAGAAGAGTGACGGCAGTTTGAAGATTCATAGAGGACGCTTCGGACCGCCTCCCGGTACAATCGCTGGTACGTTTGGCCAATTTTTAAAACGTTTTATTGCGGTAATAACTTAATCAAAAACTAAAAGAGCCACCTTGTTAGACTGCAGCATTACTGCTGCACAAGGTGGCTCTTTTAGTTTATAACGCCTGGGGGGGGGTGACAGTGGCCCTTTAAGGGCAAATAGGAAACAATGGACCACACAGTTTGTTGTTCAATTTCTCTGAAGTGTGCCAAAACTCTACATGTAATCGGGTACTTTGTTTCACACAGTAGAAAGCTCTGAAGGGAAGGAGAGACACATTATATTGCAGATTTTGCTGTTATAGTTTGCGGGTGCCATGACCCAGGAAGAGCCCCTACAGTGCCAGAACAGCAGAACCCCCCACATAAGTGACCCCATTTTACGAATTACACCTCTCAAATTCATCTAAGGGCCAGTGATCATATTGACACCATGGGTGTGTCACAGAATTTTATACCACTGGGCAGTGAAGAAAAATTGAACTTGACAATACCCCATATGTGGCTGCATAGTACCGTTTGGCCATACTACGAAACTCAGGAGGGACAGAGCACTTTTTGACTTTTGGAGAGCAAATTTTTGTAGAATAGTTTGCGGACTCCTTATTCACAGCCCCTAAGTTCTAGAAGAGTAGAATCCCCCTCAAGTGACCCCATTTTGAAATTATGCCCCTTTTAGAATTTATCTACAGGTGTAGTGATTATTTTGACTCCTTGGATGTTTTCCACAAACAAGCAGCAATGGATGTTGCCGAGTTAAAATTGTAATTTTGCCATTGTAGTGCCCTATACGTTGTAGTGCCCATACATTGTGTCCAGGTTGTGTTTCTAGAGACATGCATAAACTAAAGGCAAAATGGATCATGAGAATAGACTGCACACATCCTAAAGGCCTTAAAAAGGTCTTGAGTTTTGCCCCAATTCTGTAAATTTTTTCTTTGTGTCTTTGGTTTTTATCTTATTTAATGTTGTTTTTACTCTCATTGTTTAATATTGTTCTTTGTGCAGGTCATCTTGTTTTTTGAACTTACAACCATTTGGAACGGCTTTCTGGACCTGTGGAATTAATCTAATAGCGGATCCATCTATTTTGTCTACCTACCATGGATGTGCACTGCTGGCCATTATTTTCCCTAATCGGTTTTTATTATCAACACGCTATATTACTCTATTTAAATATTTTTTTTTTATTTACATCTAAAATGCCCTGTCCTTCAAACCACACATCCAAGCTCTTTCCACCTCCTGTCACCTCCAGCTCAAAAATATCTCCGGAATCCGTCCTTTCCTCAACCTTCAATCTACTAAAATGCTTGTGCATGCCCTCATCATCTCCCGCCTTGACTACTGCAACATCCTTTTCTGCGGCCTCCCTGCTAACACTCTTGCACCTCTCCAGTCCATCCTCAACTCTGCTGCCCGACTAATCCATCTCTCTCCTCGCTACTCCTCCGCTTCCCCCCTCTGCAAATCTCTTCACTGGCTCCCATTTCCTCAGCGTATCCAGTTCAAATTACTAATACTGACCTACAAAGCCATCCATAACCTGTCTCCTCCATATATCTCTGAACTAATCTCCATATATCTTCCCTCACAAAATCTCTGGTCCTCCCAAGACCTCCTTCTCTCCTCCACACTTATTCGCTCCTCATCCAATCGCCTCCAAGACTTCTCCCGAATATCCCCCATCCTCTGGAATTCTCTGCCCCAACACGTCCGGTTATCCACCACATTCGGATCCTTCAGAGGGAACCTGAAAACTCATCTCTTCAGGAAAGCCTACAGCCTGCACTGACCCCGCTGCCTCCTCATCACCACCGAAGCTACCGCCTCACCAACACCGGAGCTCCTGCAACCCCCGACCTACTGTCTCCTTCCCCATAATCCTGCAGAATGTAAGCCCGCAAGGGCAGGGTCCTCGCCCCTCTGCATCAGTCTGTCATTGTAAGTTTGTTTACTGTAAGTGATATCTGTAACTTGTATGTAACCCCTTCTCATGTACAGCACCATGGAATCAATGGTGCTTTATAAATAAATAATAATAATAATAATAATAATAATAATAAAAAAAATACTTTTATCAATTCATTTAATACTCTCTGTTAGAACATTGGGGTGTTTTGGTTCTTGATGTTTTATCATTATATATATTTTTATATATCCCCTTTTTTTCTCTCTCTTATTGTTCATGTAGTGATTCTTCACCTGATGACCATCACTTTTGGCTAGGGACACCTGGACCTCTGCATAGCCTTTTTCACACGGATATCTCACCTGAGAGATTACTTGCTCTGCTCACTCACTCCTTCACATGGTGTTCCTGCTCGTACCACTTTTTCTTTACCGATTTATACGTATGTGCACTTCTTCCTCTTTTTGCACACTGTCACCTTTATAGCGATCACATTAACTTTATATTTCCTTGTTTATGTGCACTGCTTTCTTTTGTTCTTCATAATATTCTATTCCATGGTTTTCCTGAAGAAGTAGATTTGTACTTCGAAACGCGTTGAAATAAACCAATCATTTTATTACACTGGGATACATGTTTTAAATCCTGCCGGCAGCGTGGAGACTATCCACAAACCCCTTCTAACCTATTGATAATATTTTGGATATTTTTTATCCTATGCTTTACACTGAACACTTCAACAGGGGTTTCCATCTAAATCTCCGATTGACGCGATTCCGATAAAACTCCGTGGGTTCCATTCACTGTACTGCAGCAGAGTTACTCTGGACTCCGCCTGGTCTCTGTTCAGCAGTGTCCTTTTCAGAGGTGCACAAATCTGTTGCTGACTGCGCTTTTATGGAAGTCTAAAAAGAAGTTTAAAAGACGGACACTGCTGGATCATGTGCATTGTGCCAGACAGAGTCCAAACTGTCTCCTTCTGCCTCATTATAGGGAATCTTCTGTGTGAATCACCTACTTCAGAGATTTAAATGGAAACTCCGATGTTAGCATTCAGAGTAGAGCGCAGGTAGAGCCTTACTTCGATCTTTGGGAGGCAAAATTAACAAATTAGCAGCATGGTCAAGAATTGCTTTTATTTATTTTTTATGCCATTCCTTGTGAGGTATAACTGATTTGATGGTTTTATTCTTCAGATCAGAGCGATTACAGTGATACCAGATTTATATCTTTTTTTTATATTTTGCTACTATCACACATTAAAAACACTTTTTTTCCAACAAAAGGTTTTTGCATTGCTCTATTTTGAGACCTATAATGTTTCAATATTTCTGTCAAGAGTCACGTGAGGGCTTATTTTTTGTGGGATAAGTTGAAAATTACCATCGGTGGTCTGCGATTATATCACGGGGGTGCATTGCGGCTGGAAAAGGGAGCCCCTTCCGTCTCCTAGCCTCCTAAGTGCTGTGATCACTGTTGATTGCAACATTTAGGGGGTTAAACAGTTAGGCACGGTGTGGGCACTGCCACTGGCTGTGACAGCTGGTGCTCGGTTATTACTTAAGCAAAGCTACCGGAGGCGATCGTGTAGGTTCAGCTCCTGTGCCCGCACTACCCCCAAGATATAAATGTACGTCATTTTGTGGGAAACATTTCCCGATCACAACATAAACTTATCTCAAATGTCGTGAATGGGTTAAATGGATTGTCAGGGCACTCATCTGATTGTACCAGGTCCTGCTTTTGGCACCACCACAATAAACAGATAATTTTGTTAAGGCACTCTTCAAGATGTAGCAATGTAGTATTGCATGAAGATATTTCAGTTTACCCTCAATGTAATAAAATGAAAGTTCCATTCTGCCAGAATTGGAACCACTCTCAAATGAGGGTACCTCTCTATAAAGTGCACATGAGCTTTATGATTTAATTTTTATTAAAGAAAGTCAGGAGGAATAAATACATGACTCAAACTTGTAACAAGAAAACAAATTTATTAATTTTTAAAAGACAAGACACAATTTTGTTTTGAAAAACAACACAAGAAAGCTAGCCTGAGTTCAAGTCTGAAATATTCAGAAAAATCCTACTAATATCTTTAGTATGTTCCAGTCATTTTTAAACAACACACTAAAAGTTAATATATATATTTTATAATTATAAAAGTTCCCCAGTTATTGTACAGTACACAATACAAATTGCCCACAAACTATCATTTAGCTCCTGCCAATCTGGAGAGGACATGATATACTAAAAGATTTAGCATTTCTCACAAAAATCACATCAGGAAATACGTATTTACAAAATCCAATACATTATACAAAAAAATGCATCACGTGGTATTCTCCAAATAGGTTTTAAATAAAAAGTATATTCAACTGTAATCCAAAAACTGGAAAAGAACATTACATTATCACACACATACAATCTCTATTAAGGAAAAAAAAGCTGCCTACCTTACTTTTATGCAACATATTCATTTTATATAAAAACTGAAATAAAAGGAGAAAGAACTCAAAATTCTTACTACTATTTAGCCTCTGTGCTTGTGGACTGAATTCATGTCCTCTGCCACTAACCAAGTGAAACAGAATACAATGGCACTTAAATAAAAAAGAAAAGAAAAAACACAACACAGCTTAAGAGAAAAAATGGTGTGTTGAAGCTTGTTGGGGTAAGAAAGCCCTGAGGAGTTTCTGATTAATGGCGTAGTTAGGTGTGTGTTTGACCCATTTACTAATACGTTTAGTTATGGAAGGCTCTGACCTACCACAATTTCATAATTTATTTCCTAAGATCTTGGTTCACTTTTGTCATGAAGGCACTCTGTTTCAATCCCCAAAGGCCAAGGAGTTCCAGTACTGGCTTTTTTCTTTTAGCTTCAGTGTCAGACACACTCAATAATCCTTAGTGACTAGGAGCAAATTGTGAAACAGATGTGTTCTAATTTAAGGCATACAAGTTCTTGAAGACACATTTTGTATGTGTTGAGTTGCTTCCCAGCTTTGATTTTCATCAGCAGGTCCACTTGCACCATTTTCTAGAGTAACGATATTCTAGAAAGTCTTGAGATGAAGAAATTAAAATAAATTAAGAAAACAAAAATATCATTATTTTTGCTTCCCTATGGCCATGATTTTGCCATGTATCCATAGACTGGGTGTGGATTAATTAAAAATTAGAAACTCAGGGCTTTCATTCCCGAAGTTTAGAAGCCAGTGTAAAAACATAAGGCAAGTAAATAAACCATAAAAAATCCAAACAGAACACAAAGAAATCAGGCAGTCACTTTGTAAGTGGCTTTCATTAAGCAAAATAGGTAAACTCTACTTATTTCTACTGGCACGTACAACCACTAGCAGCAATGATCAAGGCATGCAAACTGAGAAGCATATACAGGAAATAATTATAAAGATCAACGAAATAATTGTCAAACTACAACCCTTTGAGTATTGTACAGCTGTATGTATAGAAGAAGTGAGTAGCCATGTGGACCTAAGAACCACCTATCCTTCTAGGATGGAGATCAATACTGAAATATGGGTAACATATCCTACCATTTTACCACAAGTTGTACTTCAGTGTAACCAAAATGTGACCTTCCAGCTTTGTTATAACCTTACTAGTAGATTATTTGCCAGAAAAGATATCTCTAAGTTACTGTTTTCGCTTAGCCCACCCTATTCATCTTGATCCAGTGTTTTACAAATTGAACATTCACAGAGAAGAATTACAATCCAAATGCATTGAACATCTGGGGAATTCTGGCATGTAGACCAAAAAATAAAAACTCCAAAATTATAGTTACAATATTGTAGGAGAATTCACAGTATTAGACAGCAGGGACTAGAGAAGACACATATCCATATCACATCAGCTGGACTAAAGCTGTGATCATTCTGACGTAAACTTACAGAAGATACTTGTGAAAAAGTGTCATTGGTATAATGACAATACAACTAGCTGACATGAATTACATGTAAACTGTCACTTTTTAGAATTTCAGAGACCAATTTCCACATTCTCCTATGCTTTTCAGTATACAATATATTCACAGAATTGATACCTAGTGATATTTTTTCCCTTTGGATTTTTTTTTTTATATACCGTGGGCGTTTTATTGAAAAGCTAAAAATGGCAAATCTCTAACAGTGGAAGTAGCGTTAACGTTGAGGAAAAAGACTGGATAGCATTGGACATATCTAATTAGAACTTAATAGGAAGCATACAGAAAAGAAAACATTAGGAAGTCGTAATTATTACCTTAATTAACAACTGTCAAGTTAAATACATGAAGATAGTACCTTTTACGGTTATTATTAACTAAGGGGTGAGCATACACAATATGTTCTCTGGTGTTAGCACTAGTATTCAATATTAACTAAGAGGGCATAAATAACTGAAAAAATATAGGTTAAATAGGAAAACTTGAATCTACGTCAAATGATAAAATATTGTATATTTTATTAACAACCTACATTAGCCTGAAAATATTAAAATCTATGCTGTTTTCAACTACAAACTATACATCTCTGGTCAAAATATATTGTGGCTAAGGCTGTGGTTCATTTTTATTTTTTTTTTATTACACCCTGATAAAATATAGAAGTGGCTTGCTATTACTTGGCCTAATGCAGTCTGGGGCCAATTTCTGAAAATCAAAGGAAATGAAGAATGGGGGTTTTGCCCATAGAAATCAATAAAATCACCACTGTCTTTTTGTCTTTATTTTTGGCTACAGTCATAAAAGCAGTACCGATTTGGTGCCATGGGCGGCTCTTCCAATTTGACACGGGTTCTTGTAAATGTGCACCTTTGTATAAAGTTAAGTCGTTGAATGAGTATACTGCATTTTATTACAATGCTCAAAGGGTTCAGAACAGCTTTACAGTAAACATTTTACTAATATAAAGTAATATGATTCTATTCCAGTTTTTTCTTCATTTTTCTCCAAAGGAGTAGTGCATATCAGATTTTTTAAATATTTGCCACTGGTTGTAGACAAGACTATTGGTTATACAGACAGAAACCCTTATGACACTTAAAGGACTTTTTATGCATAAAACATCCTTCTAGCACTGAAAGGGTTGGGTCTACTTTCTGTATACCATGCCTGAAGCTACAATATGGCAGACACAGGCAAGTGTAAGGATTTCACTTGGATAAATAAAAAAGGTAGTGTTTTTTGTTGTTTTTTTTTTGGGGGGGGGGGTAGTGCTATGTCATTAGTGTGTCAGGATTTGTGTGCATAATTCTACCATATAGAATATGATATATGCCACAGCACTGTACTCGTTTCCTCTAGTCTCCTATACATATTTGGTTAAATGTACTCTGTCCACCAAAGCTACAAAAAAACAGTACCACGCTCCATTCTAAAACGCGTTGTCCTTCAGTATTATTGTAAAAATGGAATCGTGAGACCAGTATGCAGGATAGGAATGTTAATGGTACCTAAAAACATTTAAAAAAAACCTAAAAGCTTAAAATAAAAACTCTTCAATGATCAGCCAAGATAAAAACAGCTGGATCCAGGGGGTAGATAGAGGGTAGTAGCTACAAGACATGTGTACTTGATCGTTTTCAGATACAGGCCTTGGGTATTAAATTGAATATTTGCTCCAATGAAGGAAATCCTAGCTTTACTTTTGGCTGGATCAATAAATCACACTGACCTGCCAAGTATTATAGTCTTGTATGCCCACCTTTGCAACTAATTATTTTTGTCTCAATGAAACTAACATGTAAAATTAAGCAACTTTGCAGTAGGCCTTGATTTACTGAGTTCTTCACCAATTACAATATTCATAGGTCATCAAAATAATATTAATTGAAAACGTTAGTGGGGGTGCCCGATGTCGGAGTTCCACCGATCCAACATTGATGACTTATCTTAATGCTAGATCATCAATATCAGACCGGTGGTATCAAACACCCATCACCTCCATCAACCAGGTATTACCAGGTTTGGCAGCAGGGGCCAGATATAACAGTGTATTAAGGTACTATGTATTATGGTACTTCAGATCAGCAGTTGGAATGGAAAGTACCCAACAATGACCACTAAACAGTAGGCTTTCACCACTAATGGGGAGACCCAGGCATCATCTTGATATAGTTTATCTAACGAAGCCCCAGAAAAAAAAGTTTTAGAAGCCATGACCTAGAGTTATTTTAACCCTGCTCAACTTTTTGTTTCAGAATCAATATACGGTAACTGTAAAATATTGGTTGTTAAGGTTGAAATTCCTTTTTAAATGCAGCAGACTTTTAGAATGAGGTTGCACTAACAATTTGCTTATATTATGTGGGATGCCAGCATTGTTGCAATGATATAGAGCTATAGCTTGCAATAAAATGGGTATGTATTCTTCCAAAAAACGTGAAAAAATGACTAATGCAGATAAATGTGACTAGAATTTGAAGTGTGTCTGTAAAAGTAAGGAAACGTTTCATCCTTTAGCATTTTCAATTGGTTTGTTAAAGCTGTTTCTCTAATCAAGTCAGCCATTCATTATTAATAAATGAAATGTCAGCACCAAAGCCAGTCTAATCATCCCATTTACTCCTGAGAGCAAACAAGTGGATTGTATAAAACCGCTGCTGCTGAATGAAATCTTTATAAAAAATCAATGCTGAACATGTAATGAAGTTCAAGAAACATACTCTATCATCACTACCCAATAATATCTGTATATAGCACCAACATGCTCCCCTGCATTGTAAACGTGGCCCTATTTGCGCAGATCTGCCCGCCTTGTAATCCATATTGTCTGTCAGGAAAAGGTGAAAGATCTTGCATTGGTGGCATTGCACAATGGTTTCTCAACATGACATTGCCTCCACTCCGGGACTGATGTTTATCCTTTGACCGGTTTGGTCATTTATGACCATCATGAACCTACTGTATAGGCTGCCCGTCTTGTGAGAATTGGGCTGTGCATAGGGGAAACAAAACATTAGTTACAATGCTTCCATTTTCTACTAGAAAAAAGGGAAGAATAGTATTCACTGTTTTTGTGTTCTTGTGGTACACATGGTTCCCAGGACGGGGGGACTTCTCACCAATTGTCGACAAAGACATTTTAAAATGAAGTTGCTATGTTCTCTTAAAGCTAGTATTACTTTGGTGTTACGCTAAAGTTACAATCCTTGCATTATCTTATTGTGAAGGATAGCAAATCTTGAACCTCGTTGAACATTTTCTTAAGAATGGTAAAAGTATAGCAACTTCCTATACTCTTACTTGGCATAATTAACCAAAAAAACTAATTGAATGAAAAAGATAAATTAATGGACCAGTGTTCTTTAAATGTATTGGAGGTTCTTTGCAGGTCTGTCGGAAGTGCGAACTACTGGAAGGCAAGTACTGTACTTATCACCAGTAATGTTGAGATAAAGAAATTACTATTCCACCTGTATATTGCAAAAATAAGTGAAAATGAGATTAGTTAGGTGTTGCCTATTTACCACAAGAAACATTCTAGAACAGTATTTCCCAAACTCCAGTCCTCACGGACCCCATGGGTCATGTTTTTCCATAGTGTTGCACAGGTGAGACAATTCCTGACGCCTTGATGATACTTCCACTACTTGCGCAATACTAAAGAAATCCTGAAAACATGACCCGTGGGGTCCGTGAGGACTGGAGTTTGGGAAACACTGTTCTAGAACATTTCCTTGGTAATAGACCATAGCGGTTTTACTAACAGAACAATTTGACGGTATATTTGCTTAACCTGTGAAATAATAATTGTAAAGTAATAATGATAATATTCATTATAAAAGACATTTTGGGGACTTTCTTAGTCTATAATTTAGTGTACAATTGGAGGAAATTTCACATTGCCGATGTATTATATTCTATGTATATTCCTTGCGTAACTGTGAGAACGTCCTTTGGGTCTTATCAGTGAAATAATAGAATTGTGCTTCTAATAGATGAACAAGGTGAGGACAATTAAACTGATCCCTATCGATCCTTAATAAACACAGGTTATATATACATATTTATACATAAATAAAAAAACATCTCACCTGTCCTCATGTACTAGTCTAGGAGTTTCTGAACTCTTTTTATCATTTAAAGTAAAATAGCATATTTTCTAACTGTATACGGTATTTATTCCTGGCCTTTTCACATTAATTGGTATTAAATCAATGTTTATTTTCTGGTTACACGTTTTTGCATTGTTCTGGCATGGGTACACCATGCATTATAATGAACTCAGTGCTTAAAGGACATGATATGAGGGGGGTATTCACTGGATTGCACACCCTGCAGTCCCTGAAGGGCTAAACATAATTGCAGTCATGTTGACCCTTCTGGCAAGAAAGAATTTGCTCTAATTAGCATGCCTGCTGACGCGTTTTGCTTTTTCAGCAACACATACTTATAGCTTGGTGAGCTCTGGATAGTTAAGCTGACTATGGAGACAATTTCCACAATCCCAATATAACGCTACTTGTACTAAAGCAAAATACATTTAGTTACAAAATAGGGAAACACATGGGGTATCAGAATAATCTTAATCTAGAAGAGCCAAAAGTATTTACTAATTTATTACAAAATTAGGACTTTCCCCACCTTATGTGGGCTTTAGAAACAACAGGCACACCTTGCTGAAAAATGATTAACAAGAAATAAGGAAAAGAAAGACAACTACTACAACCTTAGCTTCAGTTCTGTTTAAGGCACCATGAAATAGGCGAGGTACTGTGATCCCTGATGTACATTCTTAAATGGCAATGGTGTGTCTAGCCACCTGTTCAGACCCTACATGGATGGGGAGAAGTTCCAATGAGGTGTGCCAGGTACACTGCCTAAAATGTATTACACAAGCATTAGTTTCTTTTTCTCACACTTTACCCTAATCACATTATTACAGCTGCTTTTGATGCCAGTGTTATAATATAGATAAACTCCATTCAAAAAAGCTTCCTTAGGCGCATTGACCATTTCTTGCTTTTTTTTATGTATGGATAATAATTTTCTGCCTCATAACAGAGCTTTTGCTTTTGTTTTAGTCACTGAAATATTACATAACAGTGATGGGCAAATTAAATTACTACAGTTAAATTAACTTGGTAAGTAGGGCGCCATTAAGCTAAAGGCAAACCTGAGAGCAAACCTAAAATGTTGCTATAGCCATGTCTCATGGAATTTCGTAAACAACATTTCTGAGATTAGGATCATGTCAAAATGGAGGTATTACTGACCTATGCCATTGAAAACTTTATTACTCATTTTCAGTCTTTGGTATCATTACCAAATGAAGTTGGAGTACAGTGTTATCTATAGTAAAAATATTAAGGGGTATTCTCAAGTTTGGAAGTTATGGAATAGGGAATAACTTCCCAATTACATCGGTCCCAAGAACTGGGTCTCTGAAGAGCTCCATGTGAATGGTGCGGAGGTCGGTCATGCACACTGCCAATACATTCATTCTTCTTTGGGGGTGCCAAAAAAGCCTAGGGCAGCATCTCTATTGGTCACATTAAGACTGAATGGAGGTGCAGTGCACCTGATTGAACTCCGCATCATTCACTTGGGGCCCTTCAGATCCATGGTTCTCTGGATCGATGGAAGTCAAAGCGGTTGAACCCCCAGCAATTGGGAAATTATCTCCTATCTTATGGATGGGGGACAACTTCCAAACTTGAGAATACCCCTTGAACTGATGCACATTAAATCATTTCTACCATGTACACAACTTGCAGTCATCTGTTATCTGCCACTCATAGCAGAATTAATTTCCTGTACTGTTAGCTTGAAACGACAATGGTACACATGTTGAAATCCATGATGGAGTTACTTTCTCTACGAAAAGAACCCTATGGAAGCTTCCTCAAACAGTAGTCTCGAAAATATCAATCTTCTAGCACCGGTATCAAAAACAGCCAAGAACCTGGTTACCGGTTCCCATTCTTAAATACTATGCAGGTTGCTACATTCCTTGCATTCTATAAATTATATTCTTCACATATATATGTGTATATATATGTATATGAATCTATATATATATACAGCATAATAGCAGCAGAGTAAACTACTGTTATGAAATAGAGAGTTTCTGGGATAGAAAAACACAAACCTCTGACATTGGTCCTCATTCCATCTAGCACAAGCCTTTCTTTAACCCCATCTTCCCTGAGTTTCTTTTTCCTCCAATTCTGAACTGGTATCGTTTGGTTGCCAGACAATTTTCCATCTGTTACAGCCTCTTTCTCTTTTTCTTTCTTGATGATCTCAAATACTTGCATGTGCAAGTGATTTCAGGGGAGAAGAGCTTAAAGAATTACGTCGCCATATGTCCTTTCTGTTTCATACTGTCTATTATCAGATTCGCTCAAGGGCATAAAGCGATTGTGCAGTGGAACCCAATGCAAAATCAGTAGTATCCCAACGGAGGAGCTGAGTGTGCACTAAAATCCTCAAAAATGTTGATGTTTAAGAGCATTTAAGAATGCACGTCCGCTAAGTGAAACCCCGAGTTTACAAACATCATTATAAACAAGATGGATACGATTAACGGAACTTGTTTGCGTTGTTTACTGTTAGACAAAAGCCTACATTTCACTCATATTACAACTTTAGCGTACCACATTGTTTCATGCAGGTCATGTTACTGACTTGTAGGACGCAAAAGATGAAGCTTGAATTCTCCTTTGTACAACAGAACAACAGCCTAAACATTTACCTTCATACATATAAATATCTTATCTTACAAAGATACAGGGTCTTTCCCATACATATGTCATGTATTTGCTGCTGCACCTTCTTTCTCCAGTGTAAGTGATCAACATTTTTTTTAAAGAAGTGCAACTATTAAGTTCAATAAACCCAGCAATAAAATATACTTAAAACCGAAGAGAGCAAGAAAATATTCCAGTGATGTTCAGAAACAAAGTATAATGACCATAAAGAACAACATGAAACAAAATCTTAAAATGCAATAATAAAACCAAGCAAAAAAAAAAATAAAAATTTGTAGACTGTGAGAGGAAAATAAAGCTGTGCTTGGGTTAAGGTTGACAAAATAGTTAAGGTCACAATAGGAAAATTTGACAACAGTCGACCTTTAGGCATATTCTGTTCTACTGCCATAATTTCAAGCCAACATACATATATTTATACAATTCTGTTTTGAAAGCTTTTTCATATTCACTAGACTGCAGTGTAGGTATTCCCGGTGGCACTGCACTGCCTGATGGTTTGAGTGCTTGTGACAATGTGCTCGCTGTGTATTTGGTTCAAAACCAGGCTCTGCTGAACGCTGCCCTCCAGCGATGGCTGCATGCAGCCCACCTGGAACGCTTGACCCAACTCTGTCTTCTCCCGTTTGGCTGGAGGCTCTCCAGAATCATCAAGTTCCTCATCTATTTCACTCTCCACATCGCTGCCCTCATCTGCACAAACAAACAACCATGAAACTAGCACAAAGAGAAAGGAGGAAAGTGTAAGAGATAGAAAAGACTAATCGTTTGCACATATAAATCATGCATTCTTTCAATTGATAATAAAAATACTGAAAATCACTTCTTACATACACACAGTCAAGAATAAACTTTATAAGATTGAATAGTAACTACACTCTTAAAACCTTTTTTGTACTTTTTAATTTCCTGTAACGCCCCAACAAATGCTGAGAAGACTACTGAGAAGTGCACAGCTCGAGAGACAAGACTCCTACCTTATCGAACACACAGGGGGTTTTGATCTCAGAGAAAATGATTGGCTTTCCACTGAATCTGTAGTTCACTCTGTGTGGGCGCTCCTGCCTACTGAGCTGTACCCTTCTCAGTGGTCTTTTGAGCAACTGGTGGTGGACTCAGGACCCCAAGCCTCGTTGATCTGCAGGTAATTAAAAAGGCTAAACATATTTTTAAAAAATGGTCAAAAGTTTCTTTACTACTAAAGAAGAAGCTATTAAAAGTGAAAGAATTTATATAGCTAATATAACCAACAAACAGAAAAAAGATCACTGTTCATGCCGGAATGTGTCACTTTTTTAGGAAGGTGATAATTGAAAATATCTCTAAAACGGTTTCTTCAAATTAAAAATCCCAAAGTTTCTGTCCTTCTGAAGCTGCTTACATACAATTTCTAATAATCATTTGACTACAATATCTAAGGCTGGCCTTATACAGTATATTAGATAGCTGATGATTGAAGGTGTGCTCAACAAACAGCTGATACGGTAACTTTATACTTTGGCCAACAGGCATGTGTTGTGATTAGGAAAAGTAGATAAAGTTGGTGGACTGGTTCGGCCAATATACGGCTAGTGTGTGTGGTTAGCTAAAGGACCTTTCAGTACTGTACACATGACTCCTCTTTTTACAACTGTCACTTGACCCCTTGCTCTTTTTAGTCTATACTTTTGACTTAAGTCAACTTAATACCCTTTTGACTTCCAATATCACTTATTTGGAACAGTTATTGAAAAATACTTCCTCTCGATTGTATTATTTTTTTTACTACATTGTATCCCTGCTGTGATTTTTTGGACTAAGAGTCAGAATATTTTTTTCTTCCACTAATAAAGTGCAAAAACGCTCAACTACCCAGCCTTTAGGATCTGCTAAAACCCCTCCACGCTAAACTTTAATATTAAGTGCCTTCCACAAACTGGCAGCCTCATGATACTCCAATTATGGAAATAGTGGGGCTATATTGCTCATGATAATGAAATGGAAGAATGCAAATTAGGTAAATAGTACAGCGGAACAATCGATTTGTTCAGCCTTGGTCTGGTGTCCAGTCTGGTCCTACATGACATTTGGTCTTCTCATCTGTGCCCAGCATCCTCGTTCTGACACCCTGGTTGCCTCTGGTGCTCACAAGGCCCTTTGATATCATGACGTCACATGATATCTAATAACTAGAGAATTTCTTCAGGTCCCCGCTTATTCGGCAAGCTGAAGCGCTTACCGAATAAGCTGCAGAGGGAACCTGGATACATGGAGCGTGCCGGCTGATCATCTGTTCGGTGCTGCAGCTGCATGTGTCGCGGCTGTGAGACAGTCACGACACAAGCATGGTCAGCCTGTGTGTTGGGCTATCCATGCATGTGCTGTGACAGTGACACAGCCGCGACGCATGCTCAGCCGGCGAGCTCCATGTATCCGGGTTCCCTCTGCTGCTTATTCGGTAAGCCCTATAGCTTGCCAAATAAGCGAGGACCCGAAGAAATTATTTTTTGGTGTAGATTATGATAAATTTATTGGTTGCACTTAGCTACACCCAGTCCCACCTGAGCTCTGTCCACTTTTCAAAATATTGACAAAGCTGGTCAGAACTGACCTACAATTGCTAAAAGTCACAACATTTTTGCACAACCTCAAGTTGTGCAAAAAAATTATAGCATTTTAAGCAGTTTTATGCCAGAATTCTGGAAAAAGTTGCTCGATGAACCAAGCACTATGTTTGTAATGTATTAAACAAAGTCATTCAAGCAAAGCTAGAGGCTCCTTCATGAATGGTAAATCATGGAGGTCACTGGTGCATCAGACACTTTATTATAACCTGCAAGTACTTATCTGGAATCCTGTCTGGGATTTTCTCTGTTGTTATAGTGACAGTTTAATAACACAAACATCAGACTCTCAAAGGATATTACTATATTCTTCTTCATTATGTAGGTCATTTTCTCACGAAAAAATAAATGTATCTTATGTCAAAAACATGCAGGAGAATGGAAGTACACTTGTGTGTAATAAATATTCAGGAAAAAGTACAGCCATGAGGATTGGTAAGTAATCTGATTAAAAAGATGCTAAAAGAGACAATGAGATGGACAGAAGACATGCGACAAGTTTGAAAACCCATTACCTTTTTCCATATTCCCAGGAGATGTGTCATTTAAGTCACCAAACTGCAAGAATTGAACACAAATGGTTTTGTAAGATTAGTCTCATCATTTTTAAAATGTATTGCTATCCAAAGTTAAAGAGAATCTGTCAGTAGGATCAACCCTCCTAAGCCGTCTTCATGGGCATGTAGGTCATAGAAAATTGAATAAACTGATACCTTGATATTTGCGATCTGATCACTTATTGCAGAGAAATCCATGTTTTTCTTAATTTGTAAATGAGGTGTCAAGATCTCTGACTGGAACAGAGATCTTTACGAGAGTCTGCCTTCAAAGCTTATTTTAAATCTTAGCAACTCTTCTGTATGTAAATTGATCCCCTTCCTGCATGAAAAACACTTTGCACAGGGGACAACCAGACATGGCAGAAGGAAATTGAAGCCAGTGCCCATAGAAGGGGAGAACATGGTGCAGAAGCGAGGACACTGGCAATCTGCGCATGCCCGAGATTTTATGAATGAAGCCTGTCACACATGCAGTAAGGGGATCAACTTACCGTACATACAGAGGTGCAGCTGAGCATATAAGTAAGAATGTATTCTCTCTAAATCCCATGCACCAACCCCCCTCAGGATCTGCACCCAAAGTGATTATTTAAAGGGCTATTCCATGTACGAAATTTGTTGCACATCCACTGGTCCTTTAGTCAAACACTCCAGAGCAGAGGAAATTAAGTAGACAAGTGTCTGTGTATTCATGATTCTCTCAATTGTAGTTAAAGGGAACCTGTCACCCCCAAAATGGCTGGTGAGGTAAGCTCATCGGCATCAGGGGCTTATCTACAGCATTCTGTAATGCTGTAGATAAGCCCCCGATGTTACCTGAAAGAGGAGAAAAAGAGGTTCGATTATACTCACCCAGGGGCGGTCCCGCTGCGGTCTGGTCAAATGGGCGTCTCAGCTCTGCTCCGGCGCCTCCCATGTTCATTCCATGACGTCCTCTTCGGATCTTTACGCCGCGGCTCCGGCGTAGGCGTACTTTGTCTGCCCTGTTGAGGGCAGAGCAAAGTACTGCAGTGCGCAGGCGCCGGAAAGGTCAGAGAGGCCCAGCGCCTGCGCACTGCAGTACTTTGCTCTGCCCTCAACAGGGCAGACAAAGTACGCCTACGCCGGAGCCGCGGCGTAAAGACCCGAAGAGGACGTCATGGAATGAACATGGGAGGCGCCGGAGCGGACCGGAGACACCCATTCGACTGGACCGCAGCGGGACCGCCCCTGGGTGAGTATAATCAAACGTCTTTTTCTCCTCTTTCAGGTAACATCGGGGGCTTATCTACAGCATTACAGAATGCTGTAGATAAGCCCCTGATGCCGGTGAGCTTACCTCACCAGCCATTTTGGGGGTGACAGGTTCCCTTTAATAGCACCTAAAATATATTGGTTCCATGTTCTCATGACACTTGGGAGTTCCAAATGTGGACCCCTTCCCTGGCAGACATATATGATATATACTGCTCATATGTCTCCAGTGACGATATCCCATTAATTTCTACTTCAGTTCTTGGGACAAGCACAATCCTATAAGTAAGAAAAGGCTGTGCACCGCAACTCTAGACAATGAGTAAAATTAGTGATGAGCGAATATACTCGTTACTCGAAATTTCTCGAGCACGCTCGGGTGACCTCCGAGTATTTGTTAGTGTTCGGAGATTTAGTTTTTCTTGCCGCAGGTGAATGATTTACATGTGTTAGCCAGCATAAGTACATGTGGGGGTTGCCTGGTTGCTAGGGAATCTACACATGTACTTATGCTAGCTAACACATGTAAATCATTCGCCTGCAGCAAGAAAAACTAAATTTCCGAGCACTAAAAAATACTTGGAGGACCCCCGAGAGTGCTCGGGAAATATCGAGTAACGAGTATATTCGCTCATCACTAATTAAAATACTTCTGGGTGTAGATGGAGTAGAATTGAATAAAATACAAAATTCTTTTTTACTTTTTGTTACTACTTTGACACTCTGTTCAAATGATTTCACTTTCTACCACCATTTAAACCAGGGTAAGAGAGAAATGTTAAGACAGCAATTATACTTTTAATATTAGATACTGTTTTTAAAAGAAAGACTTTGAACAAGTTACATTTCTATTAAGTAATAGCAATAAAAGGAGAATGTCCATTCATGTATTCATAGTTCGGCTCTGGTGTTCAAGCTCAAGATCTAGTCAGCCTCATGGCTGGGCAGGCTTATAGCAAAGCTACGTTCACATTTTTTTAAAAATATTAAAGTATAAGGAGTCAAAGGTGGCATGGCATTGTGCTGACAAGAAGAAAGGAATAACAGCTTGGCATTAGCCATTTTATGCCATTCTCCATCCCATCTGATTTTTCTAAAAATACATTTGGCTGGAGGACCTCTTTATATAAGTCTGTTGGTTTATAATTTGCTTGACTGCCTTGTTCTCACTACATATAATTCTTCATAAAATGCTTACAGGCTTGTGGTTAGAGATGGGTGAACCCCTGGGTGTTTGGGTCTGGGGGGTTTGGAAGAACAGTTAAAAAAAGTTCGGGTACCAGAAAAGTACCCGGACCCGAACCCAAGTGAATGGGGGCCAGAACATCCATGTGTATGACAGCGCGGCAAACACTACTTATGATGGGCGGTAAAATCAGTACTGCCAGTTGGACAGGAAACCTACTGTTTGGGTACGGTAGCTATCAGCTTCAAAAGGCAAAATGACTAGTTATTAAGAAAAGAGGGGTCCACATGCTGTTTTTCTAATTATTTAAATAAATAATTAAAAAAAACGGTGTAGGGTCCCTCCCATTTTCACAACCAGCCTTGCTAAAGCAGACAGCTGGGAGCTGGTATTCTTAGGCTGGTAAGGGTCCATGGATATTGCCCCCCCAGCCTAAAAATAGCTCCCGCAGCTGCCCAGAAAAGGCACATCTATTAGAGGAGCCAATTCTGGCACTTTGCCAGGCTCTTCCCACTTGTCCTATAGTGGTGGCAAGTGGGTTCATATTGTGGGGTTGATGTCACCTTTGTATTGCCCTGTGACATCAAGCCCACAGCTTAGAAATGGAGAGGTGATATAAGACACCAAGAAATTACTAATTCTATAGTTATATTGTAAATAAACACACAGTCAGTATAAAGTATTTTATTTGAAATAAAAACAAATCACAATTTTCCTTTTTTATTTAAAAATAACAGTTATACTCACCTAATGCCCATTGTATTGAATCCTTTGTCTCCTGCAATAAAACAAAAGTAAAAAACAACAATAAAAAAACAACAATATCCCTCACCTTTCTGACGTTCTGTCATATGCAGTAATCCATGTTCAATATGAACGTTGCAAAGATGCGACCGTCCAGGCTGCGAACCACTGATGAATGAGCTGCAGTGAGCAGCAGTGACCTTATTGAGGTTACCACAGGTCAATGAGGCTGCATTCCCAGCCGGGCCAATGAACTGTGGTGACATCCCTCCGGTGAGATCACCGGTAGCACAGTTAGTAAAAGTATCACGGTGCAGAGGAGAATTCACTGCAGTTCTAATTCATTGCAGTGAAACTCTCCCAGTGAACTGTGGTGACCTCCCTCCAGTGAGATCACCGCTAGCATCGTGAGAAAAAATCTCACGATGCAGAGGTGAGTTCACCACAGTTCACTGGGAGAGTTTCACTGCAATGAATTAGAACTGCAGTGAATTCTCCTCTGCACCGTGATACTTTTACTAACTGTGCTAGCGGTGATCTCACCGGAGGGATGTCACCACAGTTCATTGGCCCGGCTGGGAATGCAGCCTCATTGACCCGTGATAACCTCAAAGAGGTCACCGCTGCTCACTGATACTGCGCTCACAGCAACTCATTCATCAGTGGTTCTGAGCCTGGACAGTCACATCTTGGCACCGTGCAGGTTGAAAACTATTTATCCCCATACACGAATATAAATAGTGTCTGGGGACACTACAGCGTTTGACATAATGTCGGACAGGTGTATGATATTATTGTTTTTTTATTTTTGTTTTATTACAGGAGACAAGGGATTCAATGGAATGGGCATTAGGTGAGTATAACTGTGTTTGCTATTTTTAAATAAAAAAGGATAAGTGTTGTTTGTTTTTATTTCAAATAAGACTTTATTCTGGTTGTGTGTCTATTCTTGATAACCAGCCTTGCTAACTCTGACAGCTGATGGTTGCAACCCACAGATGTCAGTTTTGCTTAGCTGGTTATCAAAAATACAGGGGAACCCACACCGTTTTTTTTTTAATTATTTATTTAGAGCACAGGCGCCGGCTGATGAATACTCAGAGCGGCCTATCACGTTCCCTAATCAAACTCATTTTATGTTTGTGTGTGTGTAGCCCATTCGCTATCTCCATCTACCCCCCACTCCCTGAAGATGGCTGGACCATCATTGTAAATACATCATTGTAAATACACACCTGTACTTTGTATCTCCCCACCTTTACTGTAGATTGTAAGCTCTCACGAGCAGGGTCGTCGTATTTTGTTTTATTCTGCTTTATTACTGTATTGTTAACATTGTTACCTATGACTGTTGTGTTTGAAACTGTTAAACTGTAAAGCGCTGCGGAATATGTTGGCGCTATATAAATAAAGATTATTATTATTATTATTATTACTCCCATCAGCCGCCACCTGCTCACATTGTTATTAGCGGCAGCAGACACCAGTCACCGTAGGTAAACTTTATACCTCCGATCACAGCTGTGGGCTCAAGCTGTCATTTGATGCCGTGACTGTCTATCCGGCGATAATGATTTACTGATGTAAAATACTGACCAAATAAAGAACGTGTGAATAAGCCCTTATTGGATCAATTCTAAAATCTACATTTCCATAAGGATCATCAAAATGAACATTGTCAACCTCAATACCTGACCTTTCCCGGCGCCTGCGCACTGCAGTACTTTGCTCTGCCCTCAAGAGGGCAGATAAAGTACGCCTGCGCTGGAGCCGCAGCATGAAGACAAGAAGAGGACGTCATCGTAAGAAGATGGGAGGCGCTGGACCAGACTGCGACACCCATCGGACCGGATCGCAGCAGGACCGCCCCTGGGTGAGTATAATCTAACCTCTTTTTCTCATCTTTCAGGATACATCGGGGGCTTATCTACAGCATTACAGAATGCTCTAGATAAGCCCTTGATGCCGGTGGGTTTAGCTCACCTTCGATTTTGGGGGTGACAGGTTCCCTTTAAAGCTGGTAGTCCAGTTTGGTATGTCTTATTCTGCAAATAATCCATTATAAAACATATGGTAACACACTCACCTCTCCCATGACGGCAATTGGGGATTCACCAGTTGCCTGAGCAACTCTATGTTCAACTAAATAAAACATGTATTCATCATAGAGAAGGCGAATCAGATGGAAAGAGCCAAAGCTAGCAGCACTGCGCAGGGTTAAGTCACGGATAACCATGGAACTGTTTAAGAAAACAAATGCACGTTAAGTGATTAGGTATATTTGTGAAGCATCTTTAAAAATAATCTAATGCTGTAGAAAAGACATATAAATGATGGTTATAAATATATGATAGATTTCCAACTTTGATCAATCTTTAAAGTTCACCAGCACAGGAACTGCCTGGTCACTAGTAGGTTGTAGTCTTTGAATCGATCCGATGGACAATTGAGAGACCTTGTGTATGACCGTATGCTTGTTCTATAATCAGCTATTCTGGGTCATTACAACAATCAATCCAGGGAATGATTCAGGAATCTAAAAGGGGTACTCCAGGGAGCTAAAACATGCTTGTACTGTCCCTGCGTGACAGGAGCTGCTCATCACTGCACTGCTCACCGCTCACGTTTGGGACATTACAGCAGTGTACAGCTCCATGCTGTTACTATCTGCCAGTCTCCTGATAATAGCTGTTTATCTGCAGAGAACAGGAGTCTTAAGGCCCCGTCTCACTAAGCGATTTACCAACGATCACGACCAGCGATACGACCTGGCCGTGATCGTTGGTAAGTCGCTGTGTGGTCGCTGGGGAGCTGTCACACAGACAGCTCTCTCCAGCGACCAACGATCAGGGGAATGACTTCGGCATCGTTGAAACTGTCTTCAACGATGCCGAAGTCCCCCTGCAGCACCCGGGTAACCAGGGTAAACATCGGGTTACTAAGCGCAGGGCCGCGCTTAGTAACCCGATGTTTACCCTGGTTACCAGTGAAGACATCGCTGGATCGGTGTCACACACACCGATTCAGCGATGTCAGCGGGGCCTCAACGACCAAAAAAAGGTCCAGGCCATTCCGACACGACCAGCGATCTCGCAGCAGGGGCCTGATCGCTGGTACGTGTCACACATAGCGAGATCGCTATGGAGGTCGCTGTTGCGTCACAAAACTTGTGACTCAGCAGCGATCTCGCTAGCGATCTCGCTATGTGAGACGGGGCCTTTAGCCATGCCCACTCTTCTCAGTGGGAGCTGCACACTGGTAGGTGACATAACGTCCCAGAAGGGAGGGGTGAATAGTGAGGAGCAGCTGCTGTCCCATGGAATTACAAGTGTTCTAAAGATAATAGAAGTGCCCTGGGCATCTCATCTTTATAGTTTATGAGGGCAGGGACAAGACAAACATGTTTTTATCTCACCAGAGTACAGGCTGGTTTACACGGTCATGCCTACAGTATATGAGTACATATGAGTACTGATTGACAATATAACAAGTTCATCAGAGCTCGTTTAAGGCCCTTTTACAAAAAAGATAATATATATATATATATATATATATATATATATATATATATATATATATACTGTATATATATATATATATATATATATATATATATATATATATATATATATATATATATATATATATATATATATATATATATATATATATATATAAAAACATAAAGTGGTTTTAGGTACAAATGATTGCTAATAGAATTAATTCATTACTGATCGTTTTACCCCATAAAGTTTGTATATCATCAGGTGCACATCCTCTTTTCACACTGGATGCTAAATGAACATTTAACTTTTTTCACAAAACATTTTCTTCACATCCAATTTGCTGATAACAATGAACAAAGGCTGCATAAAAGATGTAACCAACTGATGAATGACAGTTTTGCTTGTTTGCAGCTATACGTCTTCCATTCGTGTGTCCGTTTTATACATCCATATGACATCTGTATGGCATTCGTTTTTAAACATCAACATTAAATAAATCAACTTCCTATGTTAATAATGACAATGTATCCCTAAAAATGTGATACAATATGGAAGACCTCTATGGGGTCCAATTTTTTTTGCACACCCATAGACTTGTATAGTTGAGACTCGAAATATGGAAGTGATTAGTGCATGCTGCAATATTTTTAACATGGACATTCGGTCGTGGGAAAAAGATTCTAATGTGAACAGCCCTATTCAATAACACTGGTCAGTACACTCGTCTGAGCAAACCCTAAAGTTTGGGTTGTTTTTACAGTCACATCATAGTTTTCTCCATCACAAAATATATGATATATGATATACAAATATAAGAAAGATAGACAGATAGATAGATGGATATTAGATAGATAGATAGATAGATAGATAGATAGATAGATAGATATATGACAGAGAGATAGATAGAGAATAGATAGATACATATTAGATAGATAATAGATAGATATTAGATAAAAGATAGACATAGATATGAGATACAATCAATTTCATAAGAATTATCATGCAGCACAAATATCATGCAATAATTCATTAAAAAACAAAATTCTCTTAATAGGGCGAAGATAATTTTAACACTTTATGCATAACAAAATGGAATGATATATTGAAAGAGGAGATAACAAAATGGAATGATATATTAAAAGAGGAGAGGCATTAAACTTTTCTTGTAAGTGATTTAGAAAGTTTTCTTTTTATCCTGTTTGGGATGCAGTCCTAACAGATCTTAAAAAGATTAACAAGGGTAAACCAATCGTACGAAATGGTAAATGTCACTGAGCCCTAAAAATGCATTCTCACTGTATTACCTGTAAAATGACCATTTTAGCAGAAATTGTCGAGCTGCCTTAGGAAAGCTGGGCCTCCCTTCATACGGCTTGAGTGCTTGTGTCACCACATTATCGAGCCAGGCAGCCCACTGCTCCAAAGTGCTTTGCTGCTGAAGAGTCATTTTGAAGTCGGTTTCCAGTCTCTGCACCATGTTGTCATCACACTGGCACACCCAGGAAGCCTGCTCCTATGACAAACCAAGACACAATCACATTTCATGGCACACCCAGGAAGCCTGCTCCTATGACAAACCAAGACACAATCACATTTCATGTCTTATTGCTTCAATCAAGTGCTAAGGATCCTTTGGGCAGCACGGTGGCTAAGTGGTTAGCACTGCTGCGCTGGAGTCCTGGGTTCAAATCCCACCAAGGACAACATCTGCAAGGAGTTTGTATGTTCTCCCCGTTTTTGTTTGCGTGGGTTTCCTCCAGGTTCTCCGGTTTCCTCCCATATTCCAAAGAAATACTAAGGGAATTTAGATTGTGAGCCCCACCGGAGAAAGCGATGATAATGTGCGCAAACTATAAAGCACTGCGGAAAATGTTAGCGCTATATAAAAATAAAGATTTTTTTTTTTAAACTGTCCTTTGAGTGTGATGCTCTACAGCACTTTCGTTAGCGGCCATGGCACTACCTTTTGGAGACTATATTGCTTCACGTTCTCCCATTTCAGCATCTCGTGTCAGTGAGACCAAGGCTAATAAGGAGCTGATATTCGGTTCCTCTCCATATGAACCTTTTAGAATTTACACTGAACCCATAAATCAGGGGTGGACATAGACAGAAGAGGTCCAGTGTGCAAAATCAGTATTTGGACCATTTGCAGTCCAATAATGTGTTTGCGACAGAAGCTGTTTGCTTGTTTGTTGGTGGAAGTGGGCCCCCTTAGCTCTTGGGCCAATGGTGTCTGCTCTGTTGAAAATACAAATATCTTAACTTCAATAGTCAAAGATTGGAGTGAGCTGTGCCATCTACATGAATTATTTCTGTCCCAGCCAGAAATGTACAATAATTGGATACCAGAAAAAGGGGAGTTGTAGAACATCAGTGGTATGTAGCAG
The DNA here is from genome assembly GCF_051348905.1 of Ranitomeya variabilis. Classification (NCBI taxonomy): domain Eukaryota; kingdom Metazoa; phylum Chordata; class Amphibia; order Anura; family Dendrobatidae; genus Ranitomeya; species Ranitomeya variabilis. Next base: position 398,524,231 of record NC_135232.1, read on the forward strand.
TAACGTTCTTCCATTTCATATTACCTGGACATTGGCAAAGTCCACGCGGTTGAGGTCATTAAGCATCTGGTTAATCTGAGATGTGTTCTGGAGCACGGCACGCGCTGCCTGAGCCAAGTGATTGAGAGATGTATATCTTCGCAGAGTTTGAGCAAAGGCACTTACAGCAGCAACCTGTTGAACCAATAAAAGCATTACAAATACACCTTCAGTACACTGTACTCTTCCTATTTATTTTTTATGGAGAAACTCGCCTTGATTTGTACCATTCTTTGTGGAATATTACTCATGGCACTAGAGAGCCAACCTTCAAGGCTTTTTGCAAAGTTTCGAACGGCTTGGGTCAAGGCACCTGAAGAAGACAGTATAGTTCAGACCATTTATGTAACAGAAAACATATTATTATCTAACTTTTACCAAGGTCCTATCGTGTAAAAAGACAGTTTACCTATAAAATGATAGCAAACTGGAACAAAACACAACAAAAGGACACAAAGATCAAAAACATAGCAGAAAAAAGCCAGTCATTTTTCTCAAAACTAATGCATTACAAGATGCAGCAGACGCCCTTGGTATGGGAGCAAACCGATAACAAAATGAGCCAGTACAGAACTAATGCTGCTCACAACTAAAATTTTACTACAGTCTGATATATGTTGCTTCCATACATTGCAGTAAAATAGAGATTTGCGCAGGTGATGTAGTCAGCTCATATAGGATTACATACGCTGAATTATTAAAAGAAGAGATCTTAAAAATGGTGAGGGAATAAAACACAAAATCCCCAATTCATTTAATATTACGTTTCCTTTGCCAGTCTTAATGAATCAAGTGCTTGTGTAAGAGTTGGCAAATTCATTAAGAGGTGTGAACCTCTTTAAAGAATTTGGAGCATCTTTCAACTGTCATGCGCCATCCCAAGATATGTACGACAGGTAGGGGCTGGTATACATTATTGTCATAATTTGAACCACTTTTGTGGCATAAACGATGATTATTTTTACGCATTGAGTAAAAGTTTAACTTTTAAACATTTTTTATTTGCAGCAAATTGATTGTGTCCTTTGTGCCATTTTTAATCTAGTGTTTTCAGTCCTCGTCACATGTGGATGTGGTTTTCATTATTTGTACTCCAATACAATAGTGGAGTACACAAACTGTTTAATTAGTTTTTTTTGTGCAGAGAATGATTTACAAAGTGACATTTTAGATGTTGTGCTACATTTTACTAAAAAAAAAAAAATATACAAATGAGGCAAAAGAGCCTGTTTGAATTTGCGCTAGTTCATCTAACGTCATTTTGATGAATTTTGTGAACAATCTGACAGTGTAAAAACACAAGACAAAAAAATGACTTAAAAAATGCTGCAAATAATGAATCAGGGCTAAAATAAATTACATTGCATTTTTTTTCATTATACAGTGATTGCTCTTTATGAGGTCTCCTTCACAAGTCTGTAAAAAACAAGTATGCGAAAAACCGGTATCACGGATCCATAAACTTTCATTAGCCCTTGTCATCCGTGGTGCAGGAAAAAAAACTGACATGTCTCTATGTATTTTGCACAGATACACGGTCCATGTAAAAACACCGACATGTGCATAGCCACACAGGTTTTAATGAATATCCGTGAAAAAACGGATACCACACATACTGGAAACACAGATGTGTGAAGGAGGCCTGAGTTACAGCTTGAGACTCCCTTTTAACAAAGTTCAAGACAGGGACAATTTCCTCCATTCATGACCAACCATGTTTTTCATACAGAGGGTTTTAAAAGGTCTAAAATGTTTCTAGTTGATGTAAATGGAGGAGTAAGTGCTGGCAGCCTGCCCTACATAGTATACATTGTACTTGTTCAGAGCTGAAAGGCAAAGATTATATCAAACCATCTCTGCATTCTTTATGGGGAGTCTGGCTGTGTCTGACGGACATCTCCCTGCTTCAGCAGCTGTAGGAACTCTGTGCAGATACTTATTTTGCAATAAGGTTCTAAAATATCATTGCAAAGTTTCATATTGTTGTGCCGTCTGCAGTTAAAGAGCAACGATTTTTTAATGATGCGTCAAAGAGTACTTTGTAACATGTCTGTTTTGGCAAATACATGTATTGCCCCGTTAGACAACAATTCTATAACATATTTTCTTATTTATTTATTATGCTTTGCTTGGCGCCATAATATTCTGAAGATCTTCACAGACATCATCATCACTGTTCCCATCATTGTTCCCTACCAATATGTCTTTGGGTAAGAGGAAACAGGAGTACCCGGAGGAAACCCACACAAACACAGGGAGAACATACAATCTTCTTGCAGATGCTGTCTTTGGTGTGATTTGAACTGAGGAACTGGGCAGAATGTTGGCTCAGTGGTTATCAGAATATTAGCAATACAAGTACCCAAAAATTCTATCCTGAGTCTCTCTGACTCCAATTATATAGATTAAATGCAGCAAAGTCAGCCCTTGAAAATCAGTTTAAAACTTAACATTTAATATATATACCTAAAAAAGACATAAATAGACATTCAACATAAAGTGCTCGTGATTATCAGTGCACTAGATAAAAAATGTCACCCAATATGCTGTATGCTGGCCCTCGGATTTTTTTCTCCCCTATCACGGGACCCGACCATGGGTGGAAAGGACATAAAGACCAAGAATCAATGAAAGGGGGGGAGGAGGGGGCTATGGGGTCCTGTTTACCCTGTCGTGCCCTCTGCAGTCAACTCCCGCCCTTACAAGGGCAGTACCCAAGTGTGAGCCTGTTTTTTGGTGCCCATGATCAAGTATAGCCTCCCTTAAAAGATGTATCTTCCCTACGCGTTTCCCCTCCCGTTTAGGGGGTTCATCAGGGGAAGTTTCTCCAGGCTTAGAAATAACAAACGAGGTCACCTGCAGTGGCAGGACATGACCTCTCTATATGCCAAAATCCTGTATGTGAGGAAAAAAGTGGTCTCTCACCTGTTTCGTGTAACCTGCCATTAAATAGACTGGGGAGGTCAGATGGAGGATGGTGCTGTGGTTCAGCGTCTGACATCATTTCCTCCTTAGTTCCAGGAGTGAAAGTGTTTCTTTCTTTCTATACATCCTTATGTTACTGTATTACTTTCATACCCCTTCTCTTTCTTACTTCTATTATGGGCATTGATGTTCCCTCTATTTTTACTTTCTTTTAAAACGTCTCATAAATGTATTCTTTAATATCTGCTGAAGTCCGCGCAGATGCAATAGCGGCCGTGCCGGCCAGGTGACCATGTGATCACAGGTCCTAGTCGGCGCCGGTTTACCGCTGCGCATGCGTTCTAGATTCAATATATAGTACAGTACCTAAGATTAAAACGTAATTGTTCAGAGAAAAGGGAATTCAAATTCTGGGCGGGAGTTGACTGCAGAGGGCACGACAGGGTAAACAGGACCCCATAGCCCCCTCCTCCCCCCTTTCATTGATTCTTGGTTTTTATGTCCTTTCCACCCATGGTCGGGTCCCGTGATAGGGGAGAAAAAAATCCGAGGGCCAGCATACAGCATATTGGGTGACATTTTTTATCTAGTGCACTGATAATCACGAGCACTTTATGTTGAATGTCTATTTATGTCTTTTTTAGGTATATATATTAAATGTTAAGTTTTAAACTGATTTTCAAGGGCTGACTTTACTCAGTGGTTATCACTCTAGTCTTGCAGTTTTCGGGTCCTTGGCTCAAATCTGCAAGGAGTTTATATGTTCTTCCCTTATTTGAATGGCTTTCCTACGGGTACTCCAGTTTCCTCCCACACTCCAAATACACAGCGAATTTACACTGTGTGCAAAATTATTAAGCTAGTGAGTACATTGACTGTATCATAATTTTTATGCACATATTCCCAAATGCAAGCTGTATAAACTTGAATGCTTATTGGATGGTGATGTGTATTTGTGTAATGAGGGAGAATATGGCATAAGGATATTAACAGCCTTTATCAAGGTGTGCAGAATTATTAGGTACAGACAAAATAGGCCAAAAAGAGATTAATCTAACTTTGAAAAGTCAAAAATTGCTACAAGTCTTACAGAGGGCTGTAGCAATCTTGAAATTGCTAAGATCACATAACCATCAAAAGTTTTGTTGAAAATAGTCAATAGGGTTGCAAAGAAGGTGTTGAGAAAAAAAGATGCACATTAATTGCCAAAAATTTGAAAAGAATGGAGCATCAAGTGACCAGGAACCTATTATCCTCCAGTATTGACACATTGCAGAACTGCAACCTCCCTGGAGAGCCTAGAAGTACAAGGCGTTCAGTGCTCAGAAACATGGCCAAGGCAAGGAAGGCTGACACCTGACCACCACTGAACCAGACACAGAAGGTGAAACATCAAGACTGGGCGGGCCAAAATATATCTTAAGACTAGTGTTGAGCGATACCGTCCGATACTTGAAAGTATCGGTATCGGAAAGTATCGGCCGACACTGGCAAAGTATCGGATCTAATCCGATACCGATACCCGATACCAATACAAGTCAATGGGACTCAAGTATCAGACGGTATCCCTGATGGTTCCCAGGGTCTGAAGGAGAGGAAACTCTCCTTCAGGCCCTGGGATCCATATTAATGTGTAAAATAAAGAATTAAAATAAAAAATATTGATATACTCACCTCTCCGACGCAGCCTGCACCTTATCGAGGGAACCAGCAGCCTTCTTTGCTTAAAATGCGCGCGTTTACTGCCTTCCGTGATGTCACGGCTTCTGATTGGTCGCGTGCCGCCCATGTGACCGCGACGCGACCAATCACAACAAGCCGTGACGTAATTTTCAGGTCCTGAATGCCTTCAGGACCTGAAAATTACGTCACGGCTTGTTGTGATTGGTCGCGTCGCGGTCACATGGGCGGCACGCGACCAATCAGAAGCCTTCAGGACCTGAAAATTACGTCACGGCTTGTTGTGATTGGTCGCGTCGCGGTCACATGGGCGGCACGCGACCAATCAGAAGCCGTGACGTAATTTTCAGGTCCTGAATGCCTAGAATTCGGCATTCAGGACCTGAAAATTACGTCACGGCTTGTTGTGATTGGTCGCGTTGCGGTCACATGGGCGGCACGCGACCAATCAGAAGCCGTGACGTCACGGAAGGCAGTAAACGCGCGCATTTTAAGCAGAGAAGGCTGCCGGTTACTACCAGGGCGCGTCAGAGGGTGAGTATATCCCTATTTTTTATTTTAATTCTTTATTTTTTACATGGATATGGATCCCAGGGCCTGAAGGAGAGTTTCCTCTCCTTCAGACCCTGGGAACCATACACTGGTAACTTCCGATTCCCGATACCACAAAAGTATCAGATCTCGGTATCGGAATTCCGATACAGCAAATATCGGCCGATACCCGATACTTGCGGTATCGGAATGCTCAACACTACTTAAGACAGATTTTCAAAGGTTTTATGGACTAATGACTGACTGTTGACGGACCAGAATACAAGGAGAGAAGAACGGAAAGTACACTATTGTAGGTGTTTACTACAGGCCACCTGGATAGACTGAAGATATGGATGAACTATTTTTACATCAGAAAAAAGGATGACTCAGTGATCATGGGGGATTTTAATTATCCAGATATTTGTTGGGATACCCTCTCAAGCAAAAGTAATGGGTCCAGAAAATTCACTGGACCAATTAGAATTTGCCATCTTAGACCTAATTCTTACCAACAGGGAGGAAATGGTTGAGGAAGTAAAGGTAGCGATCATGTAATCCTCGAATTTTGGATTACAAAAGGAGGAACACCTGTGAGGACTCAGACTTTAAGGTTGGACTTCAGAAAGGCAGATTGTAATAAACTCAGAAAGAGGGTAGGAAAGGTCCAATGGCTGTATGTTCTAAAGGACAGAAATGTCCAAGAAGGATGGGAGATTTAGCTGAATTAAATTCTCACTGCACAATCAGTAACAATCCAGAAAAGAAGGAATAAGTGGAAGCATTTAAAGAGACTAGGATGATGAACACAGAACTTAAACAATTGCTAAAAAAGAAAAAAGAAATGTATATCAAATGGAAAGAGGTGGGGATATCTAAAGAAGAATATAATGCTATCTGCAGGGAAAGCAGGGCAAGTGTTAGAACAGCTAAATCCAGTAATGAAGTGACGCTTGCAAGGGAGACCAAAAGCAATAAAAAAGGATTTTGGGGGTATGTCAAAAGCAAAAGAAAAGCCAAAGATGCTAAAGGATTTTTACAGGATTAAAAGGGTAAAGTTGTCAAAAATGATGTTGATAAGAAAGCAAATGTAACATCAACTGATGTTCACTGTACTATCGAAGGAATAAAAGAATCCACACTATCTATAAACAGAGAGATGGCGAGGGAACACTTAGCTAATTTGCATGAACTTAAATCTCCTGGTCCAGATGAATTACATCCTATGGTACTGAAAGAGATAGCAGAGGAAATTGCAGAACCACTAACGAGAATCTTTGAAAAATCATGGAGAACAGGAGAAGTCCCAGAAGGTTGGAGAAGGGCAAATGTTGTCCCTATCTTCAAAAAAGGAAAGAAGATAAAGCCAGGAATTTACTGGCCAGTGAGCCTTATTTCTATACCAGGAAAGATCTTTCAACAAATTATTAAACAGCATGCATGTAAGCACCTGGATAAGAATACAGTAATTAACCAGAGGGTTTGTAGCAAACTAGTCATGCCAGACTAATCTAATTTCCTTCTATGATGGAATCACTGACTGAGTGGATCGGGGAAATGCGATAGACATCGTATATGTCGACTTCAGCAAAGCATTTGATAAAGTATGTCATACTATCCTTATTGAAAAAATTACCAAGTTTGTGATTGAAAAGGCTATGATTAGGTAGATTCATAACTGTCTCAGTGATCATATTCAAAGAGTGGTAAATGGATGAACATAAAATTGGAAGAGTGTTTCAAGTGGGTTGCCACAAGCCTCTGTCCTGGCCCCAGTGTTGTTCAACATTTTTATAAATGATCTAGGTACGGGTATTGAAGGTAAACTAATCAAATTTGAAGACAATGCAAAGCTAGGAGGAATAGCTAACACTGGAGAAGACAAAAGGATTCAGAAGTATCTAGATAAGCTTGAACAAAGGCAGAGACTAATAGAATTATATTTAACAGGGTGAAATGCAAGATTCTACAACTGGGCAATAAAAACGAAAATTACATCTACATAACGGGAGAACTAGAACTAAGCAACAGCATGTGTGAAAATGACTTCTGTATACTAATAGATCCCAGAGTGCACATGAGTCAGCAATGTGATGCAGCAGCAAAAAGGGCAAACACAGTTCTAGGATGTATTAAGAGAAGCATATAATCTACATCACATGAAGTAATTATCCCCCTCTACTCCTCCTTGGTCAGGTCTCATCTGGAATACTGTGTCCAGTTCTGGGCACCACATTTTAAAAAGTAATTAAGTAATTGAAAAACTGGAGCAAGTTCAGAGAAGAACTACCAGGATGGTGATCGAACTACAAACTATGTCCTACGAGGAACGGTTAAAGGGGCTGGGAATGTTTAGCTTTTAAAAAAGAAGGCTAAAAGGTGACTTAATAGCTGTCAATATCTGACGGGATGTCAAAGTTTTGAGTGATAATCCTCATTCTTATTTGCGCATGGAAACATGAGAAGCAATGGGATGAAACTGAAATGGAGAAGATACAGGTTAGATATTAGAGAAAAAACTTTTTGACAGTGAGGGTGATCAATGAGTGGAACAGGCTGCCACAAGAGGTGGTGAGTTCTCCTTCAATGGAAGTCTTCAAACAGAAGTTGGACAGGCATCTGTCTGAGATGATTTAGTGAATCCTGCATTGAGGACCCGGGAGGTCTTGTCCCACTCAAACATTCTATGATTCTATGTGATGGAAATATATATATATATATATATATATATATATATATATATATATATATATATATATATATATTTCATATAGATCTCACTTGCATATAAACTCATATATACTCACAGCTAATATATACACTATAATCAGTTGCATAACTTGACCCCATGAGCCAGACCTGCTCAGACCAGACAGTTCCTTGGCGTTTCCAGACACCAAAACAGGAACCAACACCAGATGTCTTAGATGATGTCTAGATTTTTGCTGAATAGCAGGAAAAAGACGACAGCTACTTATGAAGTGCTAAATCAGCTTGTTGTTATGCCTTAACCAGAATCTTTCATGTATTCAGACAACCAATAACATTGAAGCCCAACAATATGGTAATTAACTAACCTCCCCTAACCACCCCTTTCTCTATGCAATTATAAAATCATGTATGTACAATAAACCGTCAGTATTGGTGGAATGTTATTTTGTCACCATGGTGTACAGTGACATTCTTGATGAGCGCTCAAAATACTCAGTCTAATGGGGAACAGCCGCAGCACACACAGGGATACATTTATCCAAACCAAATTTTCATAACCTCTAGATGGCTGGGCCATGGCTGGATATAAAAAATGGCCCATTCCCGTTATTCTTACTGGAAGTGTATGAATACATTGAAAAATAGATTTTACCATTCCTCTTGTGAAATGGGTGATACTGTATTAACTGTTGGGCTAATGTCACCCCCAACTCAGCCGGTATTTAATTAATTCATAGGTTTCCAATAGGTATACAAGAGGAACACCATAACAAAGAAATCAAAGAAAAGATGATCCAGAATTGTTTTATTATGGGGAATGCCGACATGGCTGAAGAGGTGCCAGATCTTTTTTTCTTAGACTTGTGTCATTTACAACACTGTACGTACATTTCTTTCTGCGTTTTTTCTTAAGTACATTTTACCATATTGGCATGAACTGTAGAAGCTTTGAAAAAGAATAGGTCGGTGAGCATTTAGCCAGCACCGCTTTTCTTTTTAAAATAAGCAGGCGAAGGTCATAAGTCTTCATGTAGTGGAAAGCCGTAGGCGTTAAATTGTTCCTTGCTATATAGCATGTAATAAGTCCTGCGCAACGCAGACATGCACATCAATTCAAAGCAGCTTTGTTTGCCACAAGGTTCTTTGGGATTACTGCTCTTCAGAAAATCACATTGACTTTCAAATTCCTGCTGCTTGGCTCATGGGCAGAATACAGACACGGGCTGCGGCAAAATAATGACTGGAAGGACAAAATATTATAACCAGTAAGCTGTAAGCACAAATACTACAATCATGGAGAGAAAAAGGAGATTATCAGTAATCCCCATTTGTAAGATTACCTACGTAAGACATGGATGGTGGACATGTTTTTAGCAACATAAAAGTGCGTGATTAGCGCATGCTGACCATGCATTATGTAGGAGTGTTGGCAGGTGAATCTGTGCCAGCTACGGTGCCAGCTCAGGCAGACTTGAGAGTGGTGGTTTATACCTACACCTCAGAGAATTAAGAAATAGGCATATTATAAAATAATCAAGGTCAGGAGTTATGGTGCCAATGATGTTCTATCATGTGTGGATTATGACTGGGTCGTGAGTGACGCATACTAGAAATGCACATTGCCTGGCAGATTGAAGCTATTGCATGCGCTTACAACACCACCATGCTGGACTCACGAAAGGCTGGAGTACAGAAAAGCCACTTCAATAAATCCGACTGACAGTTTATTTTCTTGCCAGACTTAACACTATATATATTTCATTTGAATAAGATGCCCATTAGCAATTTCAATAGCAAAGATTCAGCAATGTATTTACTCCGGTTTTTGGCGTAAGTACATTGAAGAATACAGACGTGTCCTTATTTACATTCCTCTTAGCTCAACATAGAGGAGTAATGTAGTAAAGTAAAAAAAAGATGGTTTTGTCAATATTTTTTGAGATATCTATGTGATTAGCCTATGTGTGGCCACCTAGTGGTTGTGATGGGTATTGCAGTCTGTAAAGAATTTTGCTAACGTGATGTAATTATATATTAAATTAGTATTGTGAGAAAATGAGGTCCTTAAAGGGTTATTCTAGTCTGAATAAGTTGTCTCCTGTCCACGGGAGCAGTGGGATATACACTGATCTATCAGTTATCACCTGCTCAAAGAATAGGTGATAACTTGTTTAGGCTGGAATACCATTTTGAAGAACATTCACAGAAAATTATGGGTGAACAAATCTGTATTTGTTATGCTGTAAGAATCTTGCTGAAGAGCCACCAACTGAGTAGCGTTACCAGGGTCGGTAGACTGTAACGTCGCGAGACGAGACTCCATGTTCTTGAGAAAGGACATGATTCTAGTCTGGTTCTCCCGCAAAAAAAGTAACTCCTTTTGAGTGGCAGAGACACCAGCGGGGTCCATGGCCTGGTTATACTGTTATGCTGTAAGAATCAGGCTGCACTCAGATGTCATCCGAGTGCAGTCCTATTGTGAGTGTGACGATACAAAGAAGGAAAACGGAAAGTGGACCCTCTAGACCGCGACGACGAACCCCTCACGTACGAGCTGACCAGATAGACCGCCCCCTATACAGGGAGAGTTAGGGGCAGGCCCGCGAGGGACTATCGCCACGGAAGCTGGAGGACCAGGACGGGAGAAGACCAAGAAGAGGGGGAGATAGTAGGACCACAGGATAGGTGAGTACTGCAGGGACACAGGACTGGTGGGTAAACTGCAGCAGTGCAGGGACTGGCAGAGGAACTGAGGGAAAGCAGAGGCTAGCAGGATACAAGAAAGACAGGATAAACCCAAAGTCAGAGGGAAAACGAACTACACAGAGACTAAGAGCGGCCAGGAACACCTGAAGGAACAAATGATAACCAGGCACAGAGCACCCAACCGAGATCACAAAAAATGGAGACGCTACAGGTATCGGAATATGGTGCAGTTTTTTTTTATATATTTTGGATTTTTTTCACCACTTAAATAAAAAAGAACCTATACATATTTGGTGTCAATGAACTCGTAATGACCTGGAGAATCATAATAGCAGGTCAGTTTTAGCATTTAGTGAACATGGTAAAAAAAAATTTCAAAAAACAACTGTGGGATTGCACTTTTTTGCAATTTCACAGCACTTGGAATTTATTTCCCGTGCTCCAGTACAAGATATGTTAAAACCAATTGTGCAGTTAAAAAGTACAACTCATCCCGTAAAGAACAAGCCCTCACATGGCTATTTTGACAAAAAATAAAAAAGTTATGGCTCTGGGAAGAAGGGGAGCAAAAAATGAAAATGCAAAACCAAAATACCACTGGTCATTAAGGGGTTAAAGTACAGTGCCTGGCCATCTCAATGCTCAGCCAATGTATTAAGTAAACTATGCCTAACAGTTAGCTAAAGCTAACACTGCCCGCTGTTTTTACATTTGGAATTGTGTATTTTTTCATTAACTTTTCTATTAAAAAAAGTCTCTTTTTTTTCAGACATAAAAATCTTTTCCACTAAATAATTTCATCAAATTGCTCTTTTTTACTAAAAATGTTTTATGTTTTCAAATATGTCTTGCATTGGTGGCCTAACACCTTGCACTGTTCATGCTTTGTATGGTAGAAGCAAAGCTGAACTTTTGGATCCTGAAAAATGCAACAAAAAAGCAGCAAGAAACGCAGCAAAAAAGTCAGTAAACACTGCTTTTTGTATGCAGCTTTTTTTTACTACCAAGAGATCAGGTTTGGGCTGCAAAAAAGAAGCAAAAAGGCAATGTGTGAATATAGCCTTCAATGTGTTGTTTTTTTTTTTTTGTTTTTTTTTTAAGTAGGAGACTTCCATGGATGTGATGCTAGTATATGTACTAATGACATATCAAAAGATCATTCTTGGTTTGATTCCTCTTTCAAAGTGTATCCAATATACTATATATGGGATTGCGATCACTGCTCACATTCTGTAACACTTACTAGGAATTGGTCTTAGGACATCGGGAATGAGGATCTCCACCAGAGCTTGATACATCACGTGGTCACAGTTGCACATCCACTTCAAAATGGATTCATTTTTGCAGAGCAAAATCAACTTTGACTTTGGCAGTCTGCTTTCCATTTCACTCAGGTTGCTGCCATAAAGAGATGAGATAAAAATGAAATCTATAGCTTGCAAACTATGAAATAGAAAGTGAAAATAGGCAAGAACATGTAACTTTATTTTAAACTAATGTAAGCAGGGTCGGACTGGTCCATCGTGGAACTGGAGGATTCTCCGGTGGGCCCAGGCACTTACACCAGCTGGCATACAGGGCGGCAGCTGCCTGGGGCCCCCGCTGCTCCAGGGGCCCCCAGCCAGTGGCATGTCGCTAATAGCAGCACACCCAACTGCTATGGGGCCCGCCCATCAGAGGGGCCTGCCCAATGCCAGCGAAGCAGCAGTTGGAAACAGGAGCCTGTCCCCGCTGCTAAAGAGAAATTAATATTCTCGCTTCCCCACGCCCTCATAGGCGTGGAGAGGAGTGAATATTTATTTCTCTTTAATACCGGGTAGTGTTAGCCGCAGGCTAAGGCTAACACTGCCCGTATGTAAAGCCGAAGCGGCTGCATTGGGGCCCCGGAGATGGGTCCCTGCAAGGCGGCTAACAGTGAGGGCAATTGGTGGACAATAGCAGCGGAGCTGCAGAGATCCGATGCCGTCCTGCTTCCTGCCTGGTGCTTCCTGCCTGACACAGCAGTGCAGCTGGATGACAACATCATTCAGCACTCGGCTGTTTCAGAGAAAAAGCTGTTGGTGATGAAGATGCTTTCAGGATGTGTTGTGGCTGTGGGGATTGTGCGGAGAGGTGAGTGGTGCTGTGTGTGGGTCTGTCTGCGTGCGAGTGTGTGTGTGTATTGGAGATGGCAATGATGTGGGTGATGGAGACAGCAGTCATGGGGTGGTGGTGGAGAAGGCAATGATGGTGGTGGTGGAACGGACGATGGAGTGGTGGAGGAAGAGGCAAGGATGGAGATGGTGGAATGGGCAATGATGGGGTGGTGGGGGAGAAGGCAATGATGGAGGAGATGGAGAGGGCAATGATGGGATTGGTGGGGGAGAAAGCAATGATGGGGTGGTGGGGGAGAAAGCAATGATCGGGTGGTGGAAAGGGCAATGATGGGGTGGTCGGGAGAAGGCAATGATGGTTGTGTGGAAAGGACAACGATGGTAGTGTGGGAAAGGACAATGATGGTGGTGGTGGGGGAGGAGGCAATGATGGAGGTGGTGCAATGGGCAATGTTGGGGGAGATAGCAATGATGGAGGTGGTGGAAAGGGCTATGATGGGGTGGTGGGTGAGAAGGCAATGATGGAGGTGGTGGAAAGGGCAAAGATAGGGGTGGTGGGTGAGAAGGCAATGATGAGGTGGTGATGACAATGATGGGGTGGAGGGGGAGAACAATGCTGGAGGTGGTGGGGAGCTGCATTATACTATATAAGGGGGCTACATTATACCCTATGAGGGGGCCGCATTATACCCTATGAGGAACAGCATTATACCCTATGAGGGGGGCTGCATTATACTATATGAGGGGGCTATGTTATACTTTATGAGGGGGCTGCATTATATTCTGTGGGGGGCTGCATTATATTCTGTGTGGGGGCTGCATTGTCTAAGGGGGCTACATTATACTATATGATGGGGCTGCATCATGCCTTATGAGGGGGCTACAGTACATTCTATGGGGGTTGCATTATACCTTATGAAGGGGTTGCATTATACTCTGAGGGGGCTACATTATATTCTGTGGAGGGGCTGCGTTATGCTATATGAGGGGGGCTACCTACATTATATTCTATGGGGGGCTGCATTATACCTTATGAGGGGGTTGCATTATATTTTGTGGGGGCTGCATTGTATTCTATGAGGGGGGCTGCATTATATTATTTGAGGGGGAATACATTATATTCTATGAGGGGGGCTAAATTATATTCCATGAGGGAGGTTACATTATATTCTATGAGGGAGGCTACATTATATTCTATGAAGGGGCTACATTATATTCTATGAGGGGCTACTTTATATTCTATGAGGGGGCTACCCCAACCCCTGCTACATAATTAAGATGTGTACTACCTTATAGTATACCCTGATATTAGCGTGTTTTACCACACAATTGGTGGTCTTGTATTTATTTCTATGTAGCTACATAGTGAGTCCCGAGAATGATTTTCTCTGGTTTGCCCCAAGGTGCTCCAGTCCGACGCTGAATGTAAGTCCTTAAAGAGGATATCTGAAACTACTGATGTCATGCTGATTGACAGCTAGCTCTCTGCTGCCTAATTGGGGAAGCCGGCTGTCAATCAGCTTGACCAGTAGTCCCGCCCTGTCAACAGGAAGAGAAATTGCTGCTCTGTTGACAAGGAGTAGTTGAATTTCTGGCAGGAGTGGTCAATGACCGGCGCCTGGTACAACAGACAGGTAGTTGTCTCTGTTAGCAACCTGTGTTTATGCCTTTTTCTTAAAGTGCCAGATATCCCCTTTAAATTAAGTCCTATATAAAAACATCATATTACAGTTACTGGTTTGTACTACTAGTACTCAAAGCAGTACCAAAAATAGCAGAGCTGAAAGAATACACTGGACACATAGTTCGTGAGTTCCATGTTTTTTCGAGATCAGAAATCTGTCAATCACTCCTGCTTATTTGTGTCCACAAATTGTGGAATGAAGAATGGCCCATTTTGGAGAGAAGGCATCTTTACTTACCCAGTTTCTGTAATGGTGGTGCCATCAGCTGTTGTGGTCGGAGAGTAACGCCAAAAGGTTTGCCACAGTTTCTCAATCAGACTAAACTGCAGGTTCACCACAACGTCCAGTATTGCCTTAAGTGACCAAGGAAAAAAACATCATATAACAGATCCATGTATCAACCCGGAACTAAATTTCTTGGTATCTCTATATTTAGGATTGTACATCTCAGTCTCAAAGTCAAATAGTAAAAAAAAAGTATATACTGTACATGTTCCTTCGCACAAGTGCCCATTTCTTAGACCTTCAGATTGAACCTTCTTCTTTTAACAATGTCATTGTTCAGACCAAAACTCTTTGTGCCCAAAATTGTTTGTGTCCAAAATGTTGCACAATTTGCACCATTTCCTTGTTGCAAATCCCTACATCAAATTCATCAATGTTCTATGTTACATGATTTTTAAGTACCTACTAGTGATGAGCGAGTATACTCGTTGATCGGGTTATCCAGAGCATGCTCGGGTAATCTCAGAGTATTTGTAACTGCTCGGAGATTTAGTTTTCGTTGCCTCAGCTGCATGATTTACAGCTCATAGACAGCTTGAATAGATGTGGGGATTCCCTAGCAACCAGGCAACCTCCACATGCACTCAGGTTGGCTAGCAGCCGTATATGATGCAGCTGCATCAGCAAAAACTAAATCTCCAAGCAGTTACAAATACTTAGAGACCACCTGAGCAACGAGTACACTCGCTCATCACTAGTACCTACTCTAAAATTTTAAAAATGTCAAGATGACCCTTTAATGTGAAGCACGGCATATTTATGAATGCATTGCTATTGAAAAGCAGCAAAAAAGCTACATATTCTAGTAAGGTAATAGCTGTGTTACAAAAGGACAAATATATTGATATTTAAAGCCATGCTTGACATTAAGAGAAAAGCACAACATTTTACATCAACATGCAACATTTGAAACACTGGACTCTCACTGTTCTCTAACATTGTACTAATTAATATAATGAAACCCTTACTATTTGCATAAAAATCAGCATTAAGCATTAACATGCAACAAATTTATCATTAAGGTGCAGAATTTGATAAATATGGAATATCAGAATTCAAGTTAAGGATTTGGCGCAAATTATGCCATTTTACTAACTCTAAGCCTCTAAGTTAATTAATTTTTTAAATATATATTATATAACATATGTGTCCAAAAAAACCAACACATTTTTTCCCAACTACATACCATACCTTTAGAGGTATTAGAAATTAGAAATATTGATTCCTAAATGAAATCTTTCATCATGGAAAAAAACAAGTTATCGCTAATTTAAAGGACATTGTCATGGGTGACTCACTAATTCCCTTCCAAAATTTACAACTGGAATTGGAACTGGAACTTTTCTTAAAAAAAGAAAGGTATCTCATCTAAATTCCTACTAATCTACTAAATAATCCTTTATCTGCACTTTTCTGAGAAACAAACAAAATATATCAACAATTCAGTGAAGATTCCTCTTTAGTTAAAGGCTCAAACATACTAACTTGGGAGAAGTTAGATTTCCAGTTTGATAATGACCGTCTGTTAAAAGCTATTGATATCACATATGATAAAACATCTTGTGCAACATTACAAGAAATGCATTACAAAGTCTTTTCAAGGTGGTGTTATATTCTGCAAAAACTCAGTGTAATATATCCTGCTCATTCTCCCCTCTGCTGGTGGAACTGTGGGGAGATGGGGAACATATCTCATATTTTTGGAATTGTCCTGTTTTGAGGAAGATGTGGATAGGGTACAAGATCTCTTCTTTCAATTAACGCATGTTAATTTCCCACTTACACCACAATTAGTTCTATTTTCAATAGGTATAGAGGATCAACCAAGCAACCTTCAACACATAATTTGTCTTAACAATTAAATATCTAATCGCCACCAAATGGAAAGACCCTAACCCTAACAATATAACACAAATAATAGATAGAATTTCAATACACAACACGTTTGAATACAATTTTGCAATAAAGGATAAACAAAGAGATATTTGTTAAGGTGGAATTTATGGATTACCGTATATACTAGAGTATTAGCCGACCTGAGTATAAGCCAAGGCACCTAATTTTACCACAAAAAAACTGGGAAAACTTATTGACTCGAGTATAAGCCTAGGGTGGGAATTGCAGCAGCTACTGGTAAATGCTCCATAAAGTTGATGATGGGCCCCATAAGATGCTCCATGCAAAATATGCCCCATATAATGCTCCATAAAGTTTAAGATGGGACCCATAAGATGCTCCATACAAAATACACTCCATATAATGCTCTATAAAGTTCAAGATGGGCCCATAAGATGCTCTATACAAAATACGCCCCATATAATGCTCCATAAAGTTCAAGATGGGCCCCATAAGATGCTCCATACAAAATATGCCCCATATAATGCTCCATAAAGTTCATGATGGGCCCCATAAGATACCCATATCATGCTTAATATAGTTTGTGCTTATCCCCGTATACCGAATATTGCTGCTGTAAAAAAAAAAATTAAATACTCACCTGTTGTCACTGACCGCTGCTCCTCAGAGTCGCCGTCTTTCTGCACTGACTGTTCAGGCAGAAGGCGCACACTAATCTCTTCATTGCGCCCTCTGACCTGAACGTCACAGTCAGAGGATGCGGAAGACATCGCAGCGGTGGAACAGGGAGAGGTGAAATTGCAGGTACCGTGGGCCTGAGCAAGCAGCGGCACAGGCACCTGGCCCCCATAGCGCAGCGGTGTCCCCGCCTGCTCAGGACCCTGGCACTTGCCCCGGTGTTATCGCTGACCGTCGGCCCTGTCAGCAGTCACCGGAACACCCACAGAGGCTGCAGGCACATGCAGATGACCAGGAGAGACCAGGGAACACCAGCATTGTAGTGGAGAACAAGTAAGTGGAACCGTTACTCGTGCATAAGCTGAGGCGGAGTCTTTTTCAGCAAACAAAAATGTGCTGAAAAACTCAGCTTATACACGAGTATATACAGTAATAAGTTTACTCCAAGACTAAGTATAAATGAGTCCATTGATTTAAAACTATTAAACTGATTTAATGTTACTTGCATCATCAGATTGTTTCAAAAATGTTTCTTATGCTCATTGATCCAAATTATGTATACTGCTTTCTGTATTATTTCCCAATATATTCCCTCCCTCCTCAATTTCCCAATTTTTTCTCCCATGTTTCCCCATTCTCACCTTACCTTTTCTATTATAATATAAATCAATAAAAATATTTGAAAACAAAAAATGCTCCTTTCTAATGTTCTTTTGATTTCCTTCTCACATAGTCAAATAAATGTTTACTTGAGAATTCTCCCAGAATGCTTGAGGTTCTCTCCCCTTATATTCTGGGAGCCCCGAGGACATTTTGGGGAATTTGGCAAATCTCCCGGCCAAAACCTTTTGATTACTCCAGGCAAACAGAATTGTTGGAAGTTTGATATGTCCAACACCAGAATGCTTCAACATATAAAGGATGTTTGGCCTCCAAAAGCACATTCAGTGAGCATGCAAGAAGTATGGAGGTGACGTGGACGACATGTGTATATAGACATGAAAGAGAAGTAACCTGCCAACATCAGTATCTTCTTGGAAGTGCATTGCCCCTACGACAACCAAATCCTAATGTGTCCTCGATCCAATGGTCACACATGTCCAGTAGTGCAGTCCAGCAGCAGAGTAATTCTTACTATGATGCAGGCCAGCCACCAAGAATCAGCGTACTAAAAAGTGCTTACTGGCACTGAACAATAAGTAACAACAATACCTAGACCCAGGAGCTTTTTTATTTTTCATTGGCTCCAAATTAAAAATCTAGCATTATATTTCTAAAGGGACGCCTCTGAGCACTCCATTGTAAATGGCAGCCAATCTTCTGCTGCTTTTTCAATACTAAAATGAATAATAACATTTAATTTGAATGTAATCATGTTTTTATTCCACTTCTTTGAACATTTCAACATTTTTATTCCCTGTTTTTGGAGGCACTGCATTTTGAAACTTTACTTTTAAGCACCAATATACATGACTCATCCAAATGTGATTTTCTATGATAAACAAAAAATTCCAGTACAATGTAAAATAAAATTGGAGCAGTCCTGAACTTTTCAGATTTCACAAATAGCTTTGTGTTGTTGAAAATTAAGTTAGCTATAGAGAATTTGGAAATTATTAAAATGAAATCATCGTATAAAACTGTGGATTTATTCCTCATTGCTAAAAGTTCAGCAGTCTTTTAGGATTGCTTTTTAGTATATATTTTGCAGATTAAAAAAAATTGTGAAAAGCAAAATGTCCAGCACTTTCAATGTGGAAATCATTGGAGAGATTTATACAAGTCTTAAAATTGCACATGCTGAGAAACTGCTTCAGGAAATGCTCCTTATTTGAAGAGTTTCTGCAAGGATTTTTTTTATTTTTGAAGCGTTTCCTGAAGCAATTCTGAAGAGCTTTTCAAGCATTTTCTCAGCATTTTGCAGCATTTTCGTTGGTCAGAGCATACTTTTGGAATATTTTCCATCAGAACCCATTTCAAAACAGTGACATGCACTTTCTTTTTTTCCCACCAGGCGTTTTTGAACCCCTAAAGTGGATGAAAAATGCTCAAAAGATTGAACTTATAAACAGTAAGACGTTTTTACAATAGAAATGAATAAGAAGAGTCTTTCAAGTGGTTTTGGGGTAATTTTTCAGGCATGTTTTGGACTCCTCAAAAAAACTCAGCTTGCATTTACCCTTAGATTTTTTGCAAACAGAGTCTTTTGAGGAGTTTCTGGAGAAGAAATTCTCCAAATCCTTCTCTGAATCTCAAACGTCCTCAAATAATTTGATATTCTGCTTAGCTCCTGCTCCGAAAACTCCGCAAAAAGACTCTGCGTATGCATAGCCTTACGTTATCCTTGTGGAAGAATCATAAAAAAAGAACAAAATACCACCAGGTCAAATCAATGGGCTAGAAAACAAAGGGAAATGTTCCTCTAGTAACCCAGGTATAGATGACTACAATAACTTGGGTACATGGGACTTACTAATGATTATAAGCAGCATGAATAGTTCAGACGGTATTATGTGTGATCTGAAGACGAGCATAGCCCCCTTGAATATGAGACTTCATTTAACCCTTTAACTAAGGTCCTCCCTCATATGTACCAGTAAACAGTAAGCCTATAGAAAAGAATTATCTAGCATAAGGAAAACACAAGACGGTAAATAAACTGTACGGTAGTGAGGGCATAGTAATTTTAACAAAGACAACATAGTCTTACCTCACAGTGCTCCCGATAAAGAGTCTGCAGTGACTTGATATCTTCAAAGGTTGTACCATCTGGTAGAGAAGATATTTCAACTTCTGCAAACTCTGGAAGTGCTCTAGACGCATCTGTTGCCATAACAACATAATGGAAGAAAGATATTGTGGATGGTGCCAATTACAGCTTCATTAGGAAAATATTTAAGAAGCATAGCATAGACAGACATTGTAAAAGGTCACATTACTTAATGAGCAGAGGCTGGCAAGATTTTATTTTTATTCTTTTATTAATGTTGTTATAAAAAATAGATAATATTTTTTAAACAAATGCTGCGATATGATATGTGTACCAATTGGAAACATATTCAAAAACATCTATCTTCCTTATGTAGCTGGTTGCACATAGTACAAGGCTATTCTATACGTCATAATTAAGAATAATCTAGATAAATAACTGATATTGGTAATGGTGTGATAATATAACCTTTACTACTATCTAGCATTATGGTACTTATTAAGCTTACATAGAAGTGAAGAGTAAGCCTAGTTTTAATCTTTTTTTCATAAATAAATAGCACACTTGAAAATAAGAAACATTGTGATATCTTTTAACAGAAAAGTTCTGTAACATTTGACTTCAGTGAATACAGACTTCATTACAGAGATAGGTGATGACAGTATGTGCTCATAATGCTCCACGGAGAGGGAAGGGGAAAGGATGAGTAGGAGTTAGCAGCAAATATAGACATACTGCTGCAAGTTCTCCTGAAATTACGGTCTATGGAGAGGGGAGAGGATGAGGAGGAGCTAGAGACAAATACAGACATTCTGCTGCAAGTTCTCCTGAAATTACGTTCTATGGAGAGGGGAGAGGATGAGGAGGAGCTAGAGACAAATATAGATATTCTGCTACAAGTTCTCCTAAAATTATGCCCTATAGAGAGCGAAGAGGAAAGGATGAGAGGAGCTAAAAACAAATATAGACATTCTGCTGAAAGCTTTCCCATCTGGCAGAAAAAATTGCGCGGGAGCCCACGCCAGTTTTTCCGTGATTTAACCCTTTATTTTAACACCTAGAGCTCCCAAATTTTGCACACACACTACTAACATTACACTGGTCAACAGCATTTTTGGTGCCAAAGATATTTCATCGAATTTAGGGTATTTTTGGGGCGCTGATTCTGAATATGTCATCAGTTTTGCCAGATTGGCTCAAGTTTTTGAGATTTTTGGTATCTTATTTATAGCACTTGTTGGTAAATGCGACGCATCATCTCATTAATTTCTTTGGATTAGTACTTGAACTGAGCAGTTCTCAATATAGTTTTGTGTTAATTAGTGTTCTAAAAGTTTGTTCATAGCTTGATTTTTGCACTAACTTTATGTTGTTGTCTGTTTTCCAGTGAAAAGCATGAACTCATCAAGAAGAAGTTGTCTTAACGATCCAGACTCATTCTGTTACATTTGTGGTGAATACACACTGCCAAAACATAGAAGAAACATAACAGACTTCGTAAAAAAAGTGTATTTTGCCTATTCTGGGGTTATGCTTGGGGACCAAGACAAGTTTTGGGCACCACACATAGTGTGCAAAGCATGTATCGAATTATTACGAAAATGGAGCAAAGGACAAAGAAAAAGCTTCAAATTTGGTGTTCCAATGGTGTGGAGAGAGCCAAAAAATCATCATGATGACTGTTATTTATGGTAAACACAGGTACAGGCACATCTTCATAATGAGGGACAGGCCTTCTTGCAGATTCCATGTTACTCCCATTTTCGTTTCTTATGCTTATTGAATCCTTGCACTTGCACTGCACAGAAATAACAGTCATCATGATGATTTTTTGGCTCTCTCCACACCATTGGAACACCAAATTTGAAGCTTTTTCTTTGTCCTTTGCTCCATTTTCGTAATAATTCGATACATGCTTTGCACACTATGTGTGGTGCACAAAACTTGTCTTGGTCCCCAAGCATAACCCCGAAATAGGCAAAATACACTTTTTTTACGAAGTCTGTTATGTTTCTTCTATGTTTTGGCAGTGTGTATTCACCACAAATGTAACAGAATGAGTCTGGATCGTTAAGACAACTTCTTCTTGATGAGTTCATGCTTTTCACTGGAAAACAGACAACAACATAAAGTTAGTGCAAAAATCAAGCTATGAACAAACTTTTAGAACACTAATTAACACAAAACTATATTGAGAACTGCTCAGTTCAAGTACTAATCCAAAGAAATTAATGAGATGATGCGTCGCATTTATCAACAAGTGCTATAAATAAGATACCAAAAATCTCAAAAACTTGAGCCAATCTGGCAAAACTGATAGCATATTCAGAATCAGCACCCCAAAAATACCCTAAATTCATTAAAATATTTTGGACACCAGAAAAAAAATTTTTTTTTGTTGACCTGTGTTATCAGTGAGGGATATGTAATAATCTAAAGGCTATGAAATGGTTTACTGCATATAAACCATGTCTCATATCCTGTCAGGTTTGGTAAGGACTTAGCAAAAGCTGGCAATTGAATTACCGACCTTTCTGCTATCTAGCTCTGTATGAAATATATATATATGTGTGTCTTACTGACATACATATATGTATATATATATATATATATATATATATAGACTGTATATATGTGCTCACAAATATTTGAGGCCATGGATCCATTATATGTCCATTTTGCAAGCCGGTGAGAAAATCTCACTATACGGATGCCATACGAATGACACACGGATACTTTTTGGAGAAAAAAATCGCATCCTTGCATTGAATATGGATCACTGTTCAGGAACTTTTCTGTGTATCTTGGCCGTAAAAAACTGACCATATTTTTATACGTTAGGTGTGACGCCGGCCTTACACTTTAAAACAAGAAAAATGTACGTGCAATGGTATATTCACACTTGTTTTTCTTGCCTTTTTTTCCCAGAGCGATTTTGCCAGGAAAAACGCAGCATTTTACTATTCCACCAAAGTGCATTTCATTTCTTAAATCTCATGCTCATATTACTCTTTTTTTACTTGCAGATTTGAAGACGTTTCAAATTTGCAGCATGTCAAATCGTTCAGCATTTTTGCAGAGATTTTCATCCATTCTAAAGTGGGAAAAAAAGCATGAAAAATGTACACAAAAACGAGGTAAAAAAAGCAATTTTTTTACAGCAGTTTTCCTACCACTGTGTGCAGCAAATATGGTACTTAACGTGTGCACATACCCTAGCTGTCAATAGAGGAGAACTTGCAGTAGAATATCTGTTTCTGCCTTTAGCTCCTTCGTCCTCCTCTCTCCTCTCCATAGAATCTTATCAATAGCAATTGTCATTTCCTATATCTGAAATGTTAAAATGTGTCTACACTGAATACAGAATTTACCATTGAATACAGAGTTTACAAAGTGAAAGATCAGTCCTAGAGGAGAAAGAAGCCGATTTTTGTGATAAAATATGTTATAAAGTTTCTTATTTTTACATGTAAAAGAAGTGTTAAAACATTGGTTGCTCTGTAAGTTACAAAAGTTGCATGTATCAACTGCTACTAGTTCAGAAGTGTTATGCATTAAAGCGTATGTTCACCGACAGCTAGCTGTTAAAATGCAGATACTGTGTGGCAAGGAATGTTCTGAAACTTAAGGCCCCGTCACACACAGCGACGCTGCAGCGATACAGACAACGATGCTGATCGCTGCAGCGTCGCTGTTTTGTCGCTGTGTGGTCGCTGGGGAGCTGTCACACAGACAGCTCTCTCCAGCGACCAACGATCAGGGGAACGACTTCGGCATCGTTGAAACTGTCTTCAACGATGCCGAAGTCCCCCTGCAGCACCCGGGTAACCAGGGTAAACCATCTGATGTCCGTCAGGTCCCTTGCCGTATGCTTCCCACACTGACTGAGCGCCGCAAAGTGAAAGTGAAAGTACAGCACAGCGGTGACGTCACCGCTGTGCTGTGCTCTCACTGTACGGCGGCACTCAGTCAGAGCAGGAAGCAGACGGCAAGGGACCTGACGGACATCAGATGGTGAGTATGTACTGTTTGTTTTTTTTTACATTTACGATGGTAACCAGGGTAAACATCGGGTTACTAAGCGCGGCCCTGCGCTTAGTAACCCGATGTTTACCCTGGTTACCAGTGAAGACATCGCTGGATCGGTGTCACACACACCGATTCAGCGATGTCAGCGGGACCTCAACGATCAAAAAACGGCCCAGGCCATTCCGACACGACCAGCGATCTCACAGCAGGGGCCTGGTCGCTGCTACGTGTCACACATAGCGAGATCGCTACTGAGGTCGCTGTTGCGTCACAAAACTTGTGACTCAGCAGCGCTCTCGCTAGCGATCTCGCTAAGTGAGACGGGGCCTTTAGAGTGGAAAAGGGAGTTCTGACTATACTACAACTATGACTAATAAAATGAATAAATGCAAGTATTTGGAAAGTTTCATAAATAGTAGAACTCATGTAAAGTACTAAAATCTTTTAGCAATCAGATCACCTTTCCCAAATCCTGTGCTGGCTCCCCATAGCAATCTCTGTGTTTTGGCTGCAGAGGTGATACTACGTCTACAGCGCACATCGCTGCTGCAGTCAATCATGGAGCTCATCAATTCATGCAATCTACACTGGCAAGGCCGCTGAGCTCAGTGACTGGCACCAGTGGTGATGTGAGCTAACAATGTGACGTCACCACTCCAGGTAAAACAGAGACAGGAGCGGCAACAGAGAGCTAGCACTGTACTGGGGGAGGGTGAGTACTATCTGATTTTGTAATTCTACACACGTTCTTTCATTTGGGGACAACGTATCCTTATTTATTTCAGATTATTGTATATATAATCTGACAGAATGAAAGGTAAACTTATATTTGAAGTTTAATATCTGTACATAGAATCCTTCTTCCAAGCCATGACCTTTGAATTGTATGAGAGATGCAAGTACACTTACACCCTATGTATTGTGCATGCATCACAAGGAAAGCTGTTATGATCCTTAGTGGCTGAGGATCACGAATAGACCAGCAAGTGAATAAACTAAGGACAAGCTCTAGGGAGATGGTAACTGGACTGATCGCAAATCTGAACCTATCCAAAACAACTAGAGGTAGCCGGTGAACGTGCCTAAAAAATTCCTAGACGTCTCGAGCCAGCCTGAGGAACTAGCTACCCCTAAAGAGAAAGAAAGACCTCGCTTGCCTCCAGAGAAATAATCCCCAAAGATATAGAAGCCCCCAACAAATATTAACGGTGAAGTAAGAAGAAGGCACATACGTAGGGATGAAATCCGATTCAGCAAAAGAGGCCCACTAGTACTAGAAAGCAGAAAATAGAGCAGGGGTCTATGCGATCAATAAAAAACCCTTACAAAATATCCATCCTGAGATTTCAAGAACCCACGCACCAACTAATGGTGTGTGGGGAGAAACTCAGTCCACTAGAGCATCCAGCAAGCGAGGGAATCACATTTTAGCAAGCTGGACAAGAAAACATGATAAACACTGCTGATCAAAAAATGAGCAAACAAAACTTAGCTTATCCTGGATGGACTGGGAGCAAGGTAGTCAGAAGGAATCTGAGTAGCACTGATTACATCGACAGCCGGCAACAAGTGGAAGCAAAACAGAGCTATATAGGAACCTCCCAGAGGATAATGAACCAGCTGATAGCCAGAGACCAGCAGGATAACAAACAAAGCCACCAGGGGGAGCCCAAAGCAAAAGTCACACAATACCACCAGTGACCACAAGAGGGAGCCTGAAAACAGAGTTCACAACAGTACCCCCCCTTAAGGAGGGGTCACCGAACCCTCATGAAAACCCCCAGGGCGATCAGGATGAGCCACATGGAAGGCACGAACCAAATCGGCCGCATGAACATCAGAGGCGACAACCCAAGAATTATCCTCCTGACCATAGCCCTTCCACTTGACCAAATACTGGAGCCTCCGTCTAGAAACACGAGAATCCAAGATCTTCTCCACCACGTATTCCAATTCTCCCTCAACCAGCACCGGGGCAGGAGGCTCAACCGGAGGAACCACAGGTACCACATACCTCCGCAACAACGAGCGATGGAACACATTATGAATAGCAAATGATGCCGGGAGGTCCAGACGGAATGACACAGGGCCAAGGACTTCCAGAATCTTATAAGGACTGATAAACCGAGGCTTGAACTTAGGAGAGGAGACCTTCATAGGAACGAAGCGAGAAGACAACCACACCAAGTCCCCAACGCGAAGTCGGGGACCCACACAGCGACGGCGGTTGGCAAAGAGCTGAGCCTTCTCTTGTGACAACTTCAAATTGTCCACCACATGATTCCAAATCTGATGCAACTTATCCACCACAACATCCACTCCAGGACAGTCAGAGGGCTCCACCTGACCCGAGGAAAAACGAGGATGAAACCCCGAATTACAAAAAAAAGGAGAAACCAAAGTAGCAGAACTAGCCCGATTATTAAGGGCAAACTCGGCCAACGGTAAAAAAGTAACCCAGTCGTCCTGGTCAGCAGAAACAAAACATCTTAAATAAGTCTCCAAGGTCTGATTAGTTCGCTCGGTTTGGCCATTCGTCTGAGGATGGAAGGCCGACGAAAAAGACAATTCAATGCCCAACTTAGCACAAAAGGTCCACCAAAATCTAGACACAAACTGGGATCCTCTGTCAGAAACAATGTTCTCAGGAATCCCGTGCAAACGAACCACATTTTGAAAAAACAGTGGAACCAACTCGGAGGAGGAAGGCAACTTAGGCAAGGGCACCAAATGGACCATCTTAGAAAAACGATCACACACCACCCAGATGACAGACATTCTCTGAGAGACAGGGAGATCTGAAATAAAATCCATGGAAATGTGCGTCCAAGGCCTCTTCGGGACAGGCAAAGGTAACAGCAAACCACTGGCACGAGAACAGCAAGGCTTCGCCCGAGCACAAATTCCACAAGACTGCACAAAGGAACGCACATCCCGCGACAAGGAAGGCCACCAAAAAGACCTGGCCACCAAGTCTCTGGTACCAAATATTCCAGGATGGCCCGCCAACACCGAAGAATGAACCTCGGAGATGACTCTGTTGGTCCATCTATCCGGGACAAACAGTCTCTCCGGTGGACAGTGGTCAGGTCTATCCGCCTGAAACTCTTGCAGCACACGTCGCAAATCTGGGGAGATGGCAGACAAAATCACCCCTTCTCTAAGGATACCAGCCGGCTCTGAATCTCCAGGAGAGTCAGGCACAAAACTCCTAGAAAGAGCATCAGCCTTCACATTCTTCGAACCCGGCAGGTACGAGACCATGAAATCAAAATGAGAGAAAAACAACGACCAACGAGCCTGTCTGGGATTCAGCCGCTTGGCCGACTCGAGATAAATCAAATTCTTGTGGTCAGTCAAGACCACCACACGATGTTTAGCTCCCTCGAGCCAATGTCGCCACTCCTCAAATGCCCACTTCATAGCCAACAGCTCCCGATTACCGACATCATAATTCCGCTCGGCAGGCGAAAACTTTCTTGAAAAGAAAGCACATGGCTTCATCACAGAGCCATCGGGGCTTCTCTGCGACAAAACAGCCCCCACTCCAATCTCGGAAGCATCAACGTCCACCTGGAAGGGAAGTGAAACATCTGGCTGACATAAGACCGGAGCTGAAGAAAACTGACGCTTCAGCTCCCGAAAGGCCTCCACAGCCGCAGAAGACCAATTAGTCACATCAGAACCCTTCTTGGTCTAATCCGTCAAAGGCTTAACAACGCCAGAAAAATTAGCTATGAAGCGACGGTAAAAATTAGCAAAACCCAAGAACTTCTGAAGACTCTTAACCGATGTAGGCTGCGTCCAGTCATGAATAGCCTGAACCTTGACTGGGTCCATCTCAATAGTAGAAGGAGAAAAAATGAAACCCAAAAAAGAAATCTTCTGGACTCCAAAAAGACATTTTGAGCCCTTCACAAATAAAGAATTGTCACGTAGGACCTGAAAGACCATCCTGACCTGCTTAACATGAGACTCCCAATCATCCGAAAAAAACAGAATATCATCCAGATACACAATCATAAACTTATCCAGATATTCACGGAAGATGTCATGCATAAAGGACTGAAAGACTGAAGGAGCATTAGAAAGTCCAAAAGGCATCACCAAGTACTCAAAATGGCCTTCAGGCGTATTAAATGCAGTTTTCCATTCATCACCCTGTTTTATACGCACAAGGTTATACGCACCACGAAGATCTATCTTGGTGAACCAACTAGACCCCCTAATGCGAGCAAACAAATCAGTTAACAATGGCAAAGGATAATGAAATTTGACCGTGATTTTATTCAAAAGGCGATAATCAATACAGGGTCTCAGGGAACCATCCTTTTTAGCCACAAAAAAGAATCCTGCACCAAGAGGGGATGAGGACGGGCGAATATGTCCCTTCTCTAAAGACTCCTTTATATAACTCCGCATGGCAGCATGCTCCGGCACAGATAAATTGAAAAGTCGTCCCTTAGGAAACTTACTACCAGGAATCAAATTTATAGCACAATCACAGTCCCTATCAGGAGGTAGAGAATTGAGTTTGGGCTCCTCAAATACATCCTGGTAGTCTGACAAAAACGTAGGGACTTCAGAAGGAGTGGACGAAGCAATTGACACCATAGGAGCATCACCATGAATTCCCTGACAACCCCAACTTGACACCGACATAGCTTTCCAATCCAGGACTGGATTATGAGTCTGCAACCATGGTAGACCCAACACGACGACATCATGCAAATTATGCAGTACAAGAAAGCGAATCACCTCCTGATGAACAGGAGTCATGCACATGGTCACTTGTGTCCAGTACTGAGGTCTATTCGTAGCCAATGTTGTAGAATCAATTCCCCTTAGTGGAATAGGGAATTTTAAAGGCTCCAAATCAAAACCACAGCGCCTGGCAAATGACCAATCCATCAGACTCAGGGCGGCACCTGAATCTACAAAAGCATTAACCGGGTAAGATGACAGGGAACAAATCAGGGTAACAGACAAAATGAACTTAGGCTGTAAAGTACCAATGGTGACAGATTTATCAACCTTTTTTTTGCGCTTAGAGCATGCTGAGATAACATGAGCTGAGTCACCACAGTAAAAGCACAACCCATTTTGCCGTCTATAATTTTGCCGTTCACTTCTGGTCAGAATTCTGTCACATTGCATAGATTCAGGTGTCTGTTCAGAAGACACCGCCAAATGGTGCACAGGTTTGCGCTCCCGCAAACGCCGATCAATCTGAATGGCCAGAGTCATTGACTCATTCAGACCTGCAGGCGTAGGGAACCCCACCATGACATTCTTAATGGCTTCAGAAAGACCTTCTCTGAAATTTGCAGCCAGGGCACACTCATTCCACTGAGTAAGCACCGACCATTTCCGAAATTTCTGGCAGTACACCTCTGCTTCATCTTGCCCCTGCGAGAGGGCCAATAACGTTTTTTCAGCCTGGTTCTCAAGATTAGGTTCCTCATAGAGCAATCCAAGGGCTAGAAAAAACGCATCTACACTAAGCAATGCAGGATCCCCTGGCGCCAATGCGAAGGCCCAATCTTGGGGGTCACCACGCAAAAAGGAAATGATAATCTTAACTTGCTGAACGGCATCACCAGAGGAACGAGGTTTCAAAGAAAGAAACAACTTACAATTGTTCCTAAAATTCAGGAACCTAGATCTATCTCCAGAAAACAACTCCGGAATAGGTATTCTAGGCTCTGACATAGGACTGTGAACAACAAAATCCTGAATACTTTGAACCCTAGCAGCAAGATGATCCAGACTGGAAGCCAAGCTCTGGACATCCATGTCAGCAGCTGAACTCAGAGCCACACCAAGATTAAGAGAAGAGAAGCTAGCCACAGCAGCTAGACACATGGCAAAAAAAAAAAAAAAAAAAATTCTCAAGGCTTCTTTTCTCCTGCTTCTGCCATGCAATTAACACTTTACGGGCCGGCTGTACTGTTATGATCCTTAGTGGCTGAGGATCACGAATAGACCAGCAAGTGAATAAACTAAGGACAAGCTCTAGGGAGATGGTAACTGGACTGATCGCAAATCTGAACCTATCCAAAACAACTAGAGGTAGCCGGTGAACGTGCCTAAAAAATTCCTAGACGTCTCGAGCCAGCCTGAGGAACTAGCTACCCCTAAAGAGAAAGAAAGACCTCGCTTGCCTCCAGAGAAATAATCCCCAAAGATATAGAAGCCCCCAACAAATATTAACGGTGAAGTAAGAAGAAGGCACATACGTAGGGATGAAATCCGATTCAGCAAAAGAGGCCCACTAGTACTAGAAAGCAGAAAATAGAGCAGGGGTCTATGCGATCAATAAAAAACCCTTACAAAATATCCATCCTGAGATTTCAAGAACCCACGCACCAACTAATGGTGTGTGGGGAGAAACTCAGTCCACTAGAGCATCCAGCAAGCGAGGGAATCACATTTTAGCAAGCTGGACAAGAAAACATGATAAACACTGCTGATCAAAAAATGAGCAAACAAAACTTAGCTTATCCTGGATGGACTGGGAGCAAGGTAGTCAGAAGGAATCTGAGTAGCACTGATTACATCGACAGCCGGCAACAAGTGGAAGCAAAACAGAGCTATATAGGAACCTCCCAGAGGATAACGAACCAGCTGATAGCCAGAGACCAGCAGGATAACAAACAAAGCCACCAGGGGGAGCCCAAAGCAAAAGTCACACAATACCACCAGTGACCACAAGAGGGAGCCTGAAAACAGAGTTCACAACAGAAAGCCTCTTACTATCAATGACAGCTATGTAACTCAATATTTCTCCTAAAGTGGCATCAGGGCCGGTTGTACACAAAGTGGGGCCCTAGGAAAAAGTTTAAAGTGGGGCCCCAAATGTTAACAAATTGCAACATCACACAGAAATATTTTGGTTGTATTTACATGCGTATTTACATGAGTTCAGGCTGTTAAACAAGCGTGATCAAGAATATTGAAGTCATTCGACACTTGTTTCCCGGTCTCTTTACACCGTCTGAGGAAGAATGATGGGCACAGAATGATCCCTAGAAGATCAATCTGTCCCCATACAGTAGAGTATAATGCAGCTCCATAGAGTACATAGAGTATAATGCAGCCCTCAAAGTATAATGCAGCCCCCATAGAGTATAATACAGTTTCAAAGAGTATAATGCAGCCCCATAGAGTATAATGCAGCCTCAAATAGTATAATTCAGCTCCCATATAGTATAATGCAGCCTCATCTAGTATAGTGCAGCCACCATAGAGTATAACGCATCCCCATAGAGTAAAATACAGCCTTAATGAGTATAATACAGCCTCATAGAGTATGATGTAGCCCCATAGAGTACACACAGTAAAATGCAGCCTCCAGAGTATAATGCAGGCTCAAAGAGTATAATCCATCCCACAGAGTATAAAGCAGCCCCCATAGAGTATAATGCAGCCTCAAATAGTATAATGCAGCCCCCATATGTAATAATGCAGCCCCATATGGTATAATGCAGCCTGAAATAGTAGAATGCATACCCCATATTACTCCAGTATTATGGCCTCCGCGTACTCACTAATTAAAAATAAATACATAGTCAACTCTCCTCCTTTCCCTGCTGCTCCGGTCTCTGCAGTGAATCTACTCAGCAGCTCCACCGCTCCGCACAGCATGGCACACGATGAAGTGACGTCATCGCGCCCGCTGCATCAGAAGCAGAGGGGGGAATAATGGGAGAGGGAGCGTCACCTGATGCTCTCTTCTCCATCATTAATTTCAACTGTATTATCATCTATGAAGTTGATACAGTTGAATGCACAATGGGAGAGCAGAGTCGGCGCTGGCACCGGGCCCCCTGACTCACGGGACTCATAGTGGCCATGTGGTGTGCCGCTATTAGCGGCACATTACTTTCTGGGGGCCTCTAGGTGGAGTGAGGGTCCTAGGCAAATGCCTAGTTTGCATATCCGTAGCGCTGGCCCTGCGTGGTGCTGCTTAAAATTGAAGACTTGCTGCTGAGTTCTCTCAGATTATAATTTGACTATTAAGACTCAGTGGCTGTGATCAGTTTATTTTGGGGAGACTCTTTAAGAAAAATGGATGTAGAGTAACACGTGGACATATTAGGAATTATTTTCTGGCAGCTGCATTTTATTGTATAAAAAGAATTGAATAATTGTTGAACCCTTTCATGACGTTGTGATTTTTAATTTTTGTGCTTTAGTTTTCTCCTCCCTTTCTTCTAAGAGTCATAACTTTTTAAATTATTTTTCTGTCAATATGGCTACATGATAGTTATTAAGGTTGAAGGAAGACTGTAAGTCCATCTAGTTCAACCCATAGCCTAACCTAACATGCCCTAACATGTTGATCCAGAGGAAGGCAAAAAAACCCCATGTGGCAAAGAGTAACTCCAACATGGGGAAAAAAATTCCTTCCCGACTCCACATACGGCAATCAGACTAGTTCCCTGGATCAACGCCTTATCAAGGAATCTAGTATGTATACCCTGTAACATTATACTTTTCCAGAAAGGTATCCAGTCCCCTCTTAAATTTAATTAATGAATCACTCATTACAACATCATACGGCAGAGAGTTCCATAGTCTCACTGCTCTTACAGTAAAGAATCCGCGTCTGTTATTATGCTTAAACCTTCTTTCCTCCAGACGTAGAGGATGCCCCCTTGTCCCTGTCTCAGGTCTATGATTAAAAAGATCATCAGAAAGGTCTTTGTACTGTCCCCTCATATATTTATACATTAAAATAAGATCACCCCTTAGTCTTCGTTTTTCCAAACTAAATAGCCCCAAGTGTAATAACCTATCTTGGTATTGCAGACCCCCCAGTCCTCTAATAATCTTGGTCGCTCTTCTCTGCACCCGCTCCAGTTTAGCTATGTCTTTCTTATACACCGGAGACCAGAACTGTGCACAGTATTCTAAGTGTGGTCGAACTAGTGACTTGTATAGAGGTAAAATTATGTTCTCCTCATGAGCATCTATGCCTCTTTTAATACATCCCATTATTTTATTTGCCTTTGTAGCAGCTGCCTGACACTGGCCACTGAATATGAGTTTGTCATCCACCCATATACCCAGGTCTTTTTCATTGACGGTTTTGCCCAGAGTTTTAGAATTAAGCACATAGTTATACATCTTATTACTTCTACCCAAGTGCATGACCTTACATTTATCCCCATTAAAGCTCATTTGCCATTTATCAGCCCAAGCTTCTAGTTTACATAAATCATCCTGTAATATAAAATTGTCCTCCCCTGTATTGATTACCCTGCAGAGTTTAGTGTCATCTGCAAATATTGAAATTCTACTCTGAATGCCCCCTACAAGGTCATTAATAAATATGTTAAAAAGAAGAGGGCCCAATACTGACCCCTGTGGTACCCCACTGCTAACCGCAACCCAGTCCGAGTGTGCTCCATTAATAACCACCCTTTGTTTCCTATCCCTGAGCCAGCTCTCAACCCACTTACACATATTTTCCCCTATCCCCATTACTCTCATTTTATGTAACAACCTTTTGTGTGGCACCGTATCAAAAGCTTTGGAAAAGTCCATATACACTACGTCCACTGGGTTCCCTTGGTCCAGTCCGGAACTTACCTCTTCATAGAAGCTGATCAAATTAGTCTGACATGAACGGTCCCTAGTAAACCCGTGCTGATACTGGGTCATGAGGTTATTCCTCTTCAGATACTCCAGTATAGCATCCCTTAGAATGCCCTCCAGGATTTTACCCACAGTAGAGGTTAAGCTTACTGGCCTATAATTACCGAGTTCAGTTTTTGCACCTTTTTTGAATATTGGCACCACATTTGCTATACACCAGTCCTGTGGTACAGACCCTGTTATTATGGAGTCTTTAAAGATTAAAAATAATGGTCTATCAATGACTGTACTTAGTTCCTGCAGTACTCGGGGGTGTATCCCATCCGGGCCCGGAGATTTGTCAATTTTAGTTATTTTTAGACGCCGCTGTACTTCCTGCTGGGTTAAGCAGGTGACATTTAATGGGGAATTTTTATCACTAGTCATTTTGTCTGCCATGGGATTTTCTTTTGTAAATACTGATGAAAAAAAGTCATTTAGCATATTGGCTTTTTCCTCATCCTCATCCACCATTTCCCCCAGATTATTTTTAAGGGGGCCAACACTGTCATTTTTTAGTTTCTTACTATTTACATAGTTAAAGAATATTTTGGGATTATTTTTACTCTCTCTGGCAATGAGTCTCTCTGTCTCAATCTTTGCTGCCTTGATTTGCTTTTTACAGAATTTATTTAATTTTCTGTATTTATTTAATGCCTCCTCACTACCTACTTCCTTTAATTCTCTAAATGCTTTCTTTTTGTCCCTTATTGCGCCCCTTACAGCTCTATTTAGCCATATTGGTTTCCTCCTATTTCTAGTATGTTTATTCCCATACGGTATATACTGTGCACAGGTCATATCCAGGATGCTAATAAACGTCTCCCATTTTCTTTGTGTATTTTTGTGTCTCAGGATATCATCCCAGTTAATTGCACCAAGATCCTCTCTCATCTGTTGGAAATTTGCCCTCCTGAAGTTTAGTGTCCTTGTCACCCCCCTACTACCCATCTTATTAAAGGTTACATGAAAACTTATTATTTTGTGATCACTATTCCCCAAGTGACCCCCAACCCTTATATTTGATATGCGGTCTGGCCTGTTGGTTAATATTAGGTCTAGCAGTGCCCCCCTCCTTGTTGGGTCCTGAACCAGTTGTGAAAGGTAATTGTCTCTCATAGTTGTCAAAAACCGATTACCTTTGCTGGAACTGCAGGTTTCTGTTCCCCAATCTATTTCAGGGTAGTTGAAGTCCCCCATAATAATGACTTCTCCTTGAGTCGCAGCTTCATCTATTTGCTTTACGAGGATATTCTCCATTGCTTCCATTATTTTTGGAGATTTATAACAAATCCCTATCAGTAATTTATTATTTTTTCCCCCTCCCCTTATCTCCACCCACAGGGACTCCACATTTTCATTAAATTCACCTATATTATCACGCAGGATGGGTTTTAAGGAAGATTTTACATATAGACACACCCCTCCCCCTCGCTTATCTGTACGGTCATTTCTGAACAGGCTATAGCCCTGCAAGTTAACAGCCCAGTCATGGCTCTCATCCAGCCACGTCTCAGATATCCCCACCATGTCATAATTATGCTCCAACATTAGTTCTAATTCGTCCATTTTGTTGGCGAGGCTTCTGGCATTAGTATACATGCACTTGATGTTACTCTCTGTACCTCT
The DNA here is from genome assembly GCF_051348905.1 of Ranitomeya variabilis. Taxonomy (NCBI): domain Eukaryota; kingdom Metazoa; phylum Chordata; class Amphibia; order Anura; family Dendrobatidae; genus Ranitomeya; species Ranitomeya variabilis. The sequence goes on from NC_135232.1 coordinate 398,559,432, forward strand.
ATTCTTTCTTAAATTACTAACTGTTCTAACCCCACCCCCCCATGCCACCGCCACCCCCAACTTCCTTATTTGTGCCCAGGTCTCTATCTGCACTATCTTCCCCTCCTATAAAATGAATACCCTCCCCCCCAATCCCTAGTTTAAACACTCCTCCAACCTTCTAACCATTTTCTCCCCCAGCACAGCTGCCCCTTCCCCATTGAGGTGCAGCCCGTCCCTAGCGTAGAGCCTGTAGCCAACTGAGAAGTCGGCCCAGTTCTGCAGGAACCCAAACCCCTCCTCGTACACCAATTCTTGAGCCACTTATTAACCTCCCTAATCTCCCGTTGCCTCTCTGGCGTGGCACGTGGTACAGGCAGTATTTCGGAAAATACCACGTTGGAGGTCCTTGCTTTCAGCTTGCAGCCTAATTCCATGAAATCATCTTTAAGGACCTTCCACCTACCTCTAACTTTGTCATTTGTGCCAATGTGCACCATGACTGCTGGGTCCTCACCAGCCCCTCCCAGTAATCTGTCCACCCGATCAGCGATGTGTCGGACTCGAGCGCCAGGTAGGCAGCACACCGTCCGACGATCCCTGTCTTTGTGACAGATTGCCCTATCTGTTCCCCTAATAATTGAGTCCCCCACTACCAGCACCTGTCTGGCCTGCCTGGCTTGTTTTTTGAGCGATGAGTTGTACTTTTGAATGAGAACATTGATTTTACAATATAGTGTACTTGAAAATAAGAAAGAAAAACCCCAAGTGGGGTGAAATTGCAAAAAAAGTGCAATTCCACAATTGTTTTTTGGGTTTTTTATTTACCATGTTCACAATATGACCTGACGATATGACTCCACAGGTCACTATGACTATGCAGATACCAAACATGTATAGGCTTTTTTTCTATTTAAGTGGTGGAAAAAATTCCAAAATTTGTAAGAAAAATGTTTTTCTGCTTATGTCACCATTTTTCGAGACCTGTAGCGTTTTCATTTTGAGAGATCTGGGTCTGTATGAGGGCTTATTTTTTGCGACTAGAGCGAACGTTTTTACTGATTCTATTTTGGGGTAGATACAATGTTTAGATTACCTCTTTCGCATTTTATTACAATGTTGTGACTGACAAAAAAATGCAATTCTGGTGTTTTGATGCTTTTTCTCGTTATGCCATGTTTTATTTATTTATTTATTTTTAATTTCCACAATTTCTACTGACTTTAACCCCTTTCTGACCTCGGACGGGATAAACAGCATAGCGAGAAAAAAATTTGAAACACCAGAATTACGTTTTTTTGGTCGCCGCGACATTAAAATGCAATAACGGGCGATCAAAAGAACGTATCTGCACCAAAATGCTATAATTAAAAACGTCATCTCAGCACGCAAAAAATAATATAGATCATGAAAAATGGAGACGCTACGATGTGACGCTATGAGTTGGACCACCCACTGGACTCATGTGTACAGTTGTGCTCAAAAGTTTACATACCCAGGCAGAATTTTTGCTTTCTTGGCCTTTTTTCAGAGAATATGAATGATAACACCAAAACTTTTTCTCCACTCATGGTTAGTGGTTGGGAGAAGCTATTTATTGTCAAACTACTGTGTTTTCTCTTTTTAAATCATAATGACAGCCCAAAACATCCAAATGACCCTGATCAAAAGTCCACATATCCCATACCTTAATACCGTGTATTGCTCCGTCTAACATCAATGACAGCTGGAAGTCTATTGTGGTAGTGGATGAGGTTCTTTATTTTCTCAGATGGTAAAGCTGCCCGCTCGTCTTGGCAAAAAGTTTTGGTGTTATAATTCATATTCTCTGAAAAACTTCCAAGAAAGCAAAAATTCTGCCATGGTATGTAAACTTTTGAGCACAACTGTATATGAACTCAAGGGATTTCAATGAATAAGATACAAGTTATACTGAATCTTTTCCAACAAACCTAAATATAATACTGCTCAGCTGCTCCTTTTTTATAACCTGCTGCCCACAGATTGGACTTTCTGCACATGGCAGGTTCCTTTTAACCCACTACTTTCCAAATCAGCAATTTTCATTTTTTTTTTTTATGACAGATTTTTAATGATTTGGGTCCTAATGAATCAGAAACATAATTTGCCAAATTTTTACAAGTACGGATTTTTCAGAAAAGGGCGTCCCAATATTCAATTAAAAATGACAATGACATGATTTCCTGTTTTGAAAACATTCATTTTACAAACACAACACACAAAATTGGACCTAATTATAAAAAATATAAAATTATAGTTGCTAGAAGCAAAAGATTAGACGTCCCAAAAAAAGGACATTGGTAGATAATGGGTTAATAAAACCTACTAATATACTTTCATTCTGCATACAATTCCCTTAGCTCACACTTCCAGCGTTATTTTGCCCCAGCTAGTTGACTGGAATTTTTATTGCTAAGCCAGCATAATGTATTATATAATATATGTGTATTATATAACATAATAATAGGTTTATTATATGGCATGTATCACATTGAAAAACTGAATGTGACAGCTTTGATCGTATCTTCAAACTATAATTTCTTCCATTTAGACTGTATAACCTATATTTTTAACCAATTCTGTCTATGCATCACCTGTGATAAACAAAGAGGCTGGCTTAGCTACTGAAATGAGCAAGTCAGTCATTTCCCCTCATATACATCACCAACATAAAGAGAAAAAAACTAAATCTGTCATAACAAAGCCAGAAGACAGGTTCTGGAATTGGGACATACACACGTGGTCAAAACTGTTGGTACCCCTCATTTAATGACAGAAAAACCCAAAATGATCACAGAAATAACTTGAATCTGACAAAAGTAATAATAAATAAAAAGAAAATCTATGAAAATTAACAAGTGAAAGTCAGATAACCTTTTGAGGCAATCACTGCAATCAAATGACTGTCAATGAGACTTCTGCACCTCTCGACAGGTACTCTGCACCTCTGCTCCAGTTGTCTCGTGTTTGAAGGTTGCCTTTTTCCAGACGGCATGTTTCAGCTCTTTCCAAATATGCTCAATAGGATTTAGGTCAGGGCTCATAGAAGGCCACTTCAGAATAGTCCAATGTTTTCCTCTTAGCCATTCTTCGGTGTTTTTAACTGTGTTTTGGGTCATTATCCTGTTGCAAGACCCATGACCTGCTAATGAGACCAAGCTTTCTGACACTGGGCAGCACATTTTTCTCTAGAATCCCTTGGTAGTCTTGAGATTTCATTGCACCCTGCACAGATTCTAGACACCCTGTGCCAGATGCAGCAAAGCAACCCCAGAACTTTACAGAGCCTCCTCCATGCTTCACAGTAGGGACAGTGTTCTTTTTTTGATATACTTCTTTTTTCCATCTGCGAACATAGAGCTGATGTGCCTTGCCAAAAAGTTCAATTTTTGTCTCATCTGTCCATAGGACATTCTCCCAAAAGCTTTGTGGCTTGTCAACAGGTAGTTTGGCAAATTCCAGTCTGGCTTTTAAGTGATTTTTTTTAAACCATGGTGTCATCCTTGGTCATCTCCCATGAGGTCCACTTTTACTCATACAATGACGGATGGTGCGATCTGACACTGATGTTCCTTGAGCTTGAAGTTCACCTTTAATCTGTTTAGAAGTTTTCTGGGCTCTTTTGTTACCATTCGTATTATTCATCTCTTTGATTTGTCATCGATTTTCCTCCTGAATGCCACGTCCAGGGAGGTTGGCTACAGTCTGAATAATATGTGCAATTGTAGTCACAGGAACATCAAGCTGCTTGGAGATGGTCTTATAACTTTTACCTTTAACATGTTTGTCTATAATTTTCTTTCTAATCTCCTGAGACAACTCTTTCCTTCGCTTCCTCTGGTCCATGTTGAGTGTGATACACCCCATGTCACCAAAAAGCACAGTGAGTATCTGTAGCCCTATATACAGGCCCACTCACTGATTCCAAGATTGTAGACACCTGTGATGGTAGTTAGTGGACACATCATGATTTAACATGTCCCTTTTGTCACATTATTTTTAGGGGTACCATCATTTCTGTCCAGGCCTATTTCATGAGTTTTATTTTTTTTTTTAATTCTGTGGAAGCATCGTTGAAAAGCAATGTCTGACTTTCATTTGTTCATTTTCATAGATCTTTTATTTATTATTACTTTTGTCAGATTCAAGGTATTTCTGTGACCATTGTGGGTTTTTATGTCATTAAACGAGGAGTACCAACAATTTTGACCACATGTGTAGAGGTAGTATGTAGAATGAAAGCAGATTAGTACATGTTATTATTCTTCCTAACAACTTTCTTTGTTAAAGGACAAATCATTTAATAGATTCCATAATTATGTCCTTCAAACATGCAATAAAACCACAATGATTATAACAGGTCTGGTCTGGAGAAATAATAATGGTGATGTCCTTGCATGCAAACATCTACAGTGAGGAAAATGAGTATTTGGATACACTGCCAATTTTGCAAGTTTTCCCATCTACAAGAATGGAGATGTCTGTAATTTTTATTGTAGGTACACTTCAACTGTGAGACACAGAATCTAAAAATAAAAACCAGAAAATCACATTGCATGATGTTTACCTAATTAAATTGCATTTCATTGCATGAAATAAGTATTTGATCACCTACCAACCAGCAAGAATTCTGGCTCTCCCAGACCTTTTAGCTTTTCTGTAGGAAGCCCTCATACTCTGCACTCATTACCTGTATTAATTGCACCTGTTTAATCTCGTTACCTGTATAAAAGACACCTGTCACACACTCAATCACACTCCAACTTCTCCATCATGGCCAAGACCAAAGAGCTGTCTATGGACACCAGGGACAAAAATTGTAGACCTGCGCAAGTCTGGGATGGGCTACAGGACAATAGGTAAGCAGCTTGGTGAGAAGGCAACAACTGTTAGAAACTGGAAGAAACACAAGATGACTATCAATGTTCCTTGGTCTGGGACTCCATGTAGGATCTCGACTCATAGAGTAAAGATCATTTTGAGAAAGGTCGGGATTCAGCCCAGAACTACACGGGAGGACCTGGTCAATGACCTGAAGAGAGCTGAGACCACAGTCTCAAACATTACCATTAGCAACACAATACGCCATCATGGATTAAAATCCTGCAGGGCACGCAAGGTCCCCATGCTCACGCCAGCACATATCCAGGCCCTTTTGAAGTTTGCCAATGACCATCTGGATGATCCAGAGGAGGCATGGGATAAGATCATGTGGTCATATGACACCATAATAGAACTTTTTGGTATCAACTCCACTCCAGAAGAAAGATGAGTACAACCTCAAGGATACCATCCCAAGAGTGAAGCATGAAGGGGGAACCGTCATACTTTGGGGGTGCTTTTTTGCAAAAGGGTCAGGACAACTGCACTGTGTTGAATGGTGGATGGATGGGGTCATGTATGGAGAGATTTTGGCCAACAACCTCCTTCCCTCAGTAAGAGCATTGAAGATGGGTCGTGGCTGGGTCTTCCATAATGACAACGATGAAACACACACAGCCTACGCACCTAAGGAGTGGCTCCATAAGAAGTATTTCAAGGTCCCGAAGTAGCCTAGCCTAGCCAGTCACCAGACCTGAACCCAATAGAAAATCTTTGGAGGCAGCTGGAACTCAATGTTGCTTAGAGACAGCCCCGAAACCTGAAAGATCTGGAGAAGATCTGTATGGAGGAGTGGGCCAAAATCCCTGCTGCAATGTGTGTAAACCTGGTCAAGAATTACAGGAAACGTCTGACCTCTGCTGTTGCAAACAAAGGTTTCTATACCAAATATTAAGTACTGTTTTTCTAATGTATCAAATACTTATATCATGCACTAAAATGCAAATTAATTATGCAGAAATCATACAACGTGATTTTCTGGATTTGTTTTTAGATTCTGTCTCTCACAGTTGAAGTGTACCCATGATAAAAATTACAGACCTCACCATTCTTTGTAGGTGAGAAAACCTGCAAAATTGGCAGCATATCAAAAGACATACTAATAGGAAATTTAGATTGTGAGCCCCATCGGAGACAGCGATGATAATGTGTGCAAAACTGTAAAGCTCTGTGGAATATGTTAGCGCTATATAAAAATAAAGATAATAATTTATAAGATTATATAAAAACTTATTTGCCCACTGTATGCTTCCAATCACCCTTAGGTCTCATTCAGATGCCAGAGAGTCATGAACTTGCTTTATCAACGCGTTTCACTTAAAGAAACCAAAGTCCTTATAGTCTATGGTGCTATTCACATGTCCATTTTTTTTTGCACAGACATGTACATTTTTTCACGGATCAAAATGACCGATACTATCCTATGGTTCCATTAAATTCACGACATCGCGTTGATGGTATCAGTGTGCTGTCTGTGATTAACATTGCAATAGATGGAAGAAGCTTTGCATTTTTTTTTTTTGATCAGTGAAAATCACCGATGAATCAATGATGGTAAAACTGTCACACTGACCAAATACTGATGGAAATCAGATCCAAAACACTGATGAATAACAGTCCCTGTTTGTACATATGAGAAAACCACAGGGGTCTGAATGAGGTCTTATACATCATTCACATCTCTCTGGAAGACGTTTTAAAATTTAGCAGGTACAGTTGTATTTTGTTGTATGCTATTATTAAAAAATCATCCATGCATTGACTTTGATGTCCTCATAAAGACTGTTTAGACTACAGAGGATAAGAAATCCTGTCTGATAAAGTGGAGAGCTGTAATAGTATGTGTCAGCAGCGGCTCACTTGTCACATTTCCAGCAGGAGCTAAACACTAGGATTCCCTCTCTCATTGTTCTAGCTCCCTGCAGGCTACCACAAATGTAAGACTCAGAGGCTGTGAACTCAGGGTTCGGCAAGATGGAGAACTAAACAAGGTAAGAAGAGGACCAAAGAATGGCTCAGTAGGTGGTAAGTGAAAGCAGCCGCGGAAAAGTCAACGGCTATAGGAAGATAAAAATGCAAAGGGATGCATCTACGAACAAGCCTGTGCTTCTAAGAAGAGAATCACACCGAAAATGCATACAATAAAAAGGACAACAGACTGTGCTTAAAAAAGATAGAAGAAAGCTGAGAATAAGATACTTGGCGACATGGGATTTCCAGATGCCAAGCTCCTTAGTAACTACAGGGCACTTGGCTCTTTGTTAAAGGGTACCCCCACTTCAATCATAGTGATCTGGACTTACACTTCTCCGAACGGATGGGCAGACCTGCTGTGATCTCTATAAAAGTAGCATACACTTTTTTTTATTAGTAGTAGTATAAAAAAAAAGTTTTTAACATCATCCTGCTGTGAAAAGCTATTTCCCTGCTGCCCATTCGGGCATAATGATGTAAAAAAGCATTAAAATGGTTGCTGAAGAATTAAAAACAGTGCCACATCTGTCTACGGGTTGTGTGTGGTACTGCAGCTCATCACTATTCACGTCGATAGATCTGAGCTGCAATTCCAGATATAGACCATGGACAAGTGTGGCAGTTTCTGGAGGAAAACAGATGGATTATCCAAGATGAAAAAATCACTTTAAGGCTGCCGTCACACTAGTAGTATTTGGTCAGTATTTTACATCAGTATTTGTCAGCCAAAACCAGGAGTGGAACAAATAGAGGAAAAGTATAATAGAACATATGCACCACTTCTGCATTTATCACCCACTCCTGGTTTTGGCTTACACATGCTGATGTAAAATACTGACCAAATACTGCTAGTGTGATGGCAGCCTAAGAGGGTTACCTGTTCAGGACTTGTAAAAACAGAAAGCAGCTGTAATATTCTTACACTGAATGAGCTGTAGTCCCATGTAAGTAATGAAGGTGGGATGGCTTGAAGGGAACCTGTTATCAGGATTTCTAAAAACCTGTTGCCACCACATTCTTTAGCCTTAAAATGCATTCCTAACAAGCCCACTATATCCCCAAGCAATGGCGTATACCTAAAAAAACCTGTAATGTTATCCTGCACTGCATTATAATGAGGACCGAGTGGTCTGAAGGGTGTCTGTTATCAGAACCCTCTCTGCCTTGTAATGCCACCACTCCACATATGATTAATGTACACAGACAGCAGAGAGCCTAAGAATGCCTAAGGCTTTGCCACCTGTGTGGATGACGTAGAAGACGTCACCCACGTCACTCATAGGGAATGGAGCGGAGTTACAAGGCAGACACCCATCAGACCACTCATCTTATTGTGAAACAACAATGGACAACTACAAAGCTTTCTCTTTAAGGTATACAGTGCTGCCTGGGGGATATTGTGGGCTTGTTAGGACTGTAAGGCTGAAGAACATGGTGGCAACGTCTTTTATAGGATGAACCTCATGAAATGTTATCTTTAGGAATAGGTTGTCAATGTTATAGTAATGAACCGATATTTGTCCTCATCTTTGAAAATTCCATATCAAACTAATTACTCAGAGGAGGCAATTAGTTTTATTACTTTGTGAATGCAATAAAATGGGCTCCAACAGTAAACTAAAAGTGTGAAGAATTTTCCACAAGTGGCTACTTTTATAGCGGAGTCTGTGCTCCCGCAGTCCGGGTTCTTACCTAGGAACTGTTGGTGGTGTTGACTCTGAGCAATGACAGTTTGCTCCACTGATGCACCAGTCTGAGCTCCACTCCCAGCAAATCCATCCCCCACTCCATCCACCTTCTGCATAGGCTTGTACCTGCCAAATAAAAAAAATCTATGTTCTGATCAATGTCAAGATTACCTGATGGCTTTAATACTTCTCCTAATAGCCATTATGTTTGGACAGATTCCGTAGAAAGATGGTGTGAGACAGTGCCAGGACAAGTGGTCAGGGTCTGCTATATTTCCTCAAGACTCCTCTCATATGTGTGCTAGATTCCAGGAAAAATAACATCCAGGAAACGTTGAGTGATGTACAAATTGGAACTTCCCAGTAAAGTATAGCTTACTAAGTGCTTTGGTAACTTCCTCCGGGGTCTGATTTTCTGTGCAGCCTTCAGTCTGGTCAGGTGTTGGGCTGATTCATAACTGGGTTTAGAACAAGTGCAGGGGAGAGACTTTAGGACAGTTTCACACCAGCCCATGATTGCATCAGGCCAGTATGAAGTTCTAGAAAGGTCTATCTGTGGAAAAATCCTCTAAATAGAGAAAATTATCTAAACTCATCTACATTCTTTCAGACATAATCCTTCATTTTCTTTGAAGCAGCAAAAACACAAAAAATACTCACCACATTGGAAAAAATGAACATACTATAAAGTTTAGAATGGCCAATCAACGGCATGTATGGAACACAGAAGGGTGGGCACGCACCTTTGTTTTTGCTGCATGGGTTGCTGTCTCATAGCCATATATTGCATGTCCTCTTGTAGCCTATTAAGAGGGGAATCTGGCTTGACACGAATTCCATAGTAGTGGTATTTTGAGTTCCCCCTTTGAAAAAAAAGAAGCATTTAGTACAATATATGCATAAAGATAAAGAACAACAGACACATTCATTAGTTTGTCCATTTAAATATGTCCATTGCTTCATTTTATGTTGTTCAACTACTTCTAGAACTGTGTCCAATGGAAAGTATTGGGCATTAAAACTTAATTTGCACAACTTATTTAAATTTTTTGTCGATATGGCCTTATGAAGATTTTTTTTTGTGGGACGAGCTGTAATTTTGGAAGATATCAGTCATTTTACCATATAGTGTGTGAAGATCTGAGGTTGTGGGCAGGTTAACGATGCAACTATTTTTTCTTCCTTACGTCGATGGTTCTACAGCAAATCCAGGTAGATGGCCAAAATACATTGCCCCCAGTCCACAAAATCCCCTCCCCGGGGCCATTACTCCCACTGCCCATGTACCAGGTGACTCTCACTGTCTTCCAACTTTTTGTTGGCCCACAGATTTCGTATCTCCCACCAGTATAGCTTGTAGTCACAGTCCACACTCCTCCAGATGACAACACAACCTACGCCCATGTATCCAGGGGCAACAGAGAGTTCTTGAAATCCAGACAACAGATCCCTCAACCATCCCAACCAATTTCCAAAACTCCATAGGCCATCCATCCATGGCACCAGGACTTTAGCCTATATCCTCTCCCCCAACTTCCTGACTGAACATGTGGCTTCCTTTCTTCCATTCCCCATTTTGCTTTTAGCTCAACGAATGAAGAATATTCCAGAAGCCCATCACCTGGGATTGCATGTGAGACCCCCTGTAGTGACGGCTCCATTGGGTCTACAATCCTCATCCACACAATGGGACTCATGGCTGGAAGAACAATGGAATGATTGAGTTCCTTGATTACTAATCTTGGGTTTGACCTCATGTATGCATAAAATCTAGCATGCATGTTTTCCTCTGCTTATGTCACTGAATGGAAACATTGATTCCTGAAGCTGAACTGACCAGCAAGCAAATCTCTAATAAAACACAGTAATATTGACGCAATGGATGCTCCGTGCTTGAAAAAGTCTGCATTCCTTGGAGCCGTGGACTCCACTCTACATCCATTCGTTCAATAGTCTTTAGTAAGTGGACAGTTCCTCACATAGTGCATAAAAAAATCTGGAAACGATTCAAAGTGAGGTGAAATTGTTTTTTCACCAACACATTTTGCCATAGTTTGGGTTTTGTTTGTACAACATTAATTATGATTATAGGGGTACCAAATTTGTATACTATATATGGTACAATTTTAGTTATTTAAAAAAAATTCTAAACATTCCAGAAAAAATAAAAATGGTTTGAGTCACCATTCCCTGAGACCTATAACTCTTTTATTTTTTCATTGATGGACTTGTATTGGGGATTTTTGTTAGACAAATTGTGATACCATTTTGGAGTGAATGTGACATTTTGATAACTTTTATTACATTTTTTTGGGAAGTGTGATGACCAAAAAAATGGCAATTTTTGTGTTTCAATATTTAAAAATCTCATATTTTGATAGATTGGACTCTTATAAATGAGACAATACGAAATATGCTTATTTGGTGTTTTTTTTACGTGTCTTTATTTTTAACTTGGGGAAAAGAGGGGTGATTTAAATTTGTATGTATTGTTTAAACTTGTTTTATATTTGTAAATGCTTTTTTTCTTGTACTTTTTTCTTGTACTATATACTGTATTATGTCAGTATTGCAGCATATAGCCCTAATCACAGTCTCTTATGAAGCACAGCCACATATTGGACTCCACAGGTATACTAACATGGCAACATCAAGGACCTACTAAAAGCTTCGATGTCAATCCACTGACACAATACAATCATGTTGCAGATTGGCGGATGGTTGCCCAGAACAGACATCAGGGCAGAATCGAGCTGGTTTAAGTGCCGGTAGTCGTGATTCACAGAGGCATTCACAGCAGTCCTATCACTGCTGTTAGAGGCAGATGCCAGCTGTATTAGGCCGGTTTCACACGTCAGTGGCTCCGGTACGTGAGGTGACAGTTTCCTCACGTACCGGAGACACTGACACACGTAGACCCATAAAAATCAATGCATCTGTGCAGATGTCATTGATTTTTTGGGGACCGTGTCTCCGTGTGCCAAACACGGAGACATGTCAGTGTTCGTGGGAGCGCACGTTTTACACGGACCCAATAGAGTCAATGGGTCCGCGTAAAACACGGACCTCACACGGACATTCTCCGTCTGGGGTCCGTGTGGCGTGCCGGAGACAGCGCTACAGTAAGCGCTGTCCCCCCCACATGGTGCTGAAGCCGGTATTCATATCTTCCCTGTAGCAGCGTTTGCTATAGAGAAAATATGAAGAATAGTGTTAAAAATAAAGATCCATGTGTCCGCCGCCCCCCCACCCCCTGTGCGCCCCCCCGCTGGTCAGAAAATACTTACCCGCTCCCTCGCTCCTTCCTGGTCTGGCCGCGCCTCCTACTGTATGCGGTCACGTGGGGCCGATCATTTACAATCATGAATAGTCGGCTCCGCCCCTATGGGAGGTGGAGCCACATATTCATGACTGTAAATGATCGGGCCCACGTGACCGCATGCAGGAGAAGCCGCGGCCAGACCAGGAAGGAGCGACAGCCGACGGGGGACCCGGGTAAGTATTTTCTGACCAGCGGGGGGGCGCACAGGGGGTGGGGGGGCGGCGGACACCTAAATCTTTATTTTTAACACTATTCTTCATATTTTCTCTGCAGCAAACGCTACTGCAGAGAGGATATGAATCGCAGCTTCAGCACCATGCAGAGTGGGTACCACACGCTCCGTGTGGTACCCACTCGCCATACGGGCGGCACACGTGTGCCGCAGGTATGGCCTCCGTGAGTTCCCAGGCACACGGACACGGATAACTCCGGTACCGATTTATTCCGGTACCGGAATTATCTGGACGTGTGGGACAGCCCTTACACAGCAAACATCTGTCCAGGCTGCTGTAGGATCAGATGCTGAGTCGTCACAACCCAACCCAGATCATTCATGGTAGCAAGAGCTGAATGTTTCACATAAGATTTTCTAATCCTGCATCTACTTCTGACCTTAAAGGAATGGATCAATTTAATGCCCAGAAGAAACCTTTCTCATAATTCAAATCATTTCCTTGATGTAATTTCTTATCAGTTTCCATCCAATATGAGAATTTAATCAGTGAATTCCAAAATAGTTCTAATGATGGTGAATGGTCTACGTATGCTGGGGCAGGCAAAACAGGACATAATAGATATATATGTGAAAGAGCCTAAAGTGTGACATAAACTGCTAGATAATCTATTACACTTCATTCTAATTAGCCAGAGCATGAGAAGGAACGAACGATTCTTATAATCCTGACTGTCAGCATGAAAACCTATTAAATAAGCAAGCTAATTATAATTACTCGACCCTAGAATTGTATGTATGTAATAAGAAAATAGGTAGTATATAGCTTAATAGAAATGAAATGCTCCAGCACTGATTGATGTTATATAAGGCAGATGTAGGCGGTTTAGGGTAGCGTTTATATCTTACAAAGCTAACAATCCGCCATGTATTTGAAGTTAATGATATGTTATAGGCATGGTAATCTGTTTGCCATATAAATATCTCAATTTATAATCGCATCATAATATAAACAGACAATAAGGGATCCAATCTGCAATGTCAGCATCAAATAAACAGTGCTATATATTTCTTTTACTGTATATAAAATGTGGGGTTCCTAGGAGCACTAAAGGGGTTATTCAACATATAAACACAAATTAAATCAACCGTGAATGTAAATTATTTTTTAAAAAAGTAGTACTTCTTACCTATTTTTACCTGTGATGATCCGGAGTTCACCATGTCTACTTTTGTTTACATGCAGCTGGCAAGAAACGCGGCAGCCAATCAGTTTCTATTGCGGTCATGTGCCATACTACTAGTATCACTCCCAACCATGAGTGGTATTGATAAGTGGCATTGAACATAACTATGGTCACTGATCGGCTGCAGCGGTCATGCGCCAGTCGCATATAAACAAAGATAAGCTCCACTGGGGGATCAGCACTGGACGCCCAGAAACAGAATGTTATTGGGCCATTTCATGAAGACTGGTGTTGTGAATCCTAGTCTTAATGAAGGGCTCACTGGAGTACAATTCATTGTCAAATACAACAAAACTTAATGAATTTGGCACGACTTTTCAGTGCCTTTCACCTTGTTGCCTTGCCATGACTGAAAACCAGAAATGCTACTACAGTCAGGTTTCTGATTTATTGGCAGTGACTCTATAAATTCCCTAATAAACAGGCAACCCCCACATGTATTCAGGCTGTCTAGCAGCCGCAAATCATGCAGCAGCGTCTACAAAAACTAAATCTCCGAGCATGCTCGGGAAATCTCAAGTAACGAGCATACTCGCTCATCACTAGTTTTCAGCAATACTAAATATGTGTATTTTTTAATTTATTTTTAATAGGGCAAAAGGGGGGGGGTGATTAGAACATTTACATTTTTTTCACTTTTTACTGTATTTCTTGGTCTCGTTAGTGGACTTGAACCTACAATCATCTGATTGCTTGTTATACATAGCAGTCTAACAGTATTGCTATGTACAGCGAAAATCATAGATTCATAGAAAGTTAGAGTTGGAAGGGACCTCCAGGGTCATCGTGTCCAACCCCCTGCTCAATGCAGGAATCATAGTGTCCAATGAACGCCAGCTACCGGTTGGCTTTCAAAGGAGTACTGTAATGACAAGCACTGTCCTGGCAACCCACCGGCACCCCGTGATCATGTCACGGGTGCGCCAATGGGTGCATAGACTGACGCCCCCCATCGGCGCATGTTAAATGCCACTGTCAGATATTGACAGCGGCATTTGACAGGTTAATAGCCTCTCATTAGGAATGAGCGGACCTGTGGAAGTTTGAGTTCTGGTACCCGACCTGAACTTTAGTCCAAAGTTTGGTTCGGGTACCAGAACTCTACCTGAACTTGAACCTGAACCCAAATCCCTTTGGAGCTGGAAAATTCCTCCCTCTCTTAAGTTCAAGTTCGCTCATCTCTACCTGTCATTTGTTAGAGGCAGATGATGGCTAAATAATTCAGCCATCAACTGCCAGGAAAGATGAGGCTCGGCTTGCAAAATTGCATTAAAGTCAGGGACCCAACATATGTTGTAACTGTACATCATATGTTGGGAAGGGGTTAAAGAAGATCAAAAAAGCATATTTCTTCATCAAAAATATCAATGTAATCAGTATTACAGTGCCATTACAGCCATAGCTTTACTTTATATTACAGATTCTCTTTAAGGAGGTTAATCTTAATAAAAAGGATTTCAGAAATCAATTTTTGCACTTGCTCTTGCAAAACTAAGCAAATTCTAATGTTTCAAGCAAATAAGAATATTTTTGCTCAAAAAATGTCAACAAAAAAAGGCTAATATCCGTTAGTTTTAGCATTAAGGACATTAAAGGGAACCTGTCAAGTGAAAAAAACTATTAACCTGCAGATTAATAGCGTTCTGAACCTGCCCGGTGCCCACACTTAGACTCCCTCTGCCGGGAGGAAATTAACTTCATTCCTTCTGGTAGCATTTGGGTTTCAGTCACGGGGCACCACCGGCCCGGGTTCAATCACAGCAGATGTAACAATGCCCCCGATCCTGACAGTTGGCCCCAATGCTGAGCAGGGCATATGGTTATTTTGTTTCTGTCTTTTTTTCTGTCTGTTTGATGCCAACTTATACTCTGGTTCATTTTTTGCGAGATAGTTATAGGTTTCTGAATTTAGTACAGGACATTACATTTAAATAGCTTCCCATTTGCTGTGGGTTCATGTTCAAGACCCGGTGCTGCTTGGCCCCTATTCACACAGGAGGTCAGTATGACATAGGGTAAGGTTTTAATACTAGAGGTTAGGACCATCCAGAATTTGGGTACACCGTGATACTGATGGGATGGTGTTTACTAAGTACCCTATGCAGTAGCGTAGCTACCGGGGGGGCAGAGGGGGCCATCGCCCCGGGCCCCGCGCTTTGAGGGGGCCCACCCGGAGCTACGATACTGTAACTGCATCGGCGCGCACAGCGCGCCGATGCAGTTACATTCTGCGGCAGAGCAGGGAGAATCGATCTCCCTGCTCTGCCGCTATGGGGCCCCTGAGCAGGCGGGGGGGCCCGGTGCCAGCAGTGGGCCCCCCGCCCGTCATTGCATGCTGAGCTGTATCGGCGGCATCTAGCCGATACAGCTCACCGCAGTGATGAGGGAAGGAGCATAGCCTCCCATCATCCCCCACGTCTGACAGCGGGTGCGATGACGTCATCGCCCAGCGCCCGCTGTCAGATGAGCGGGAGCAGGAGCAGGAAGCACCGCTGGAACAAGGAGTTAGAGAGGTGAGTATTTATTTTACTGTGTTTTTCTATGGGGTTGCCTTATTCTACAGGATCTGCCTATAGGGGGGAGTGCTGCCTTATTCTACAGGATCTGCCTATAGGGGGAGAGTGCTGCCTTATTCTATAGGATCTGCCTATAGGGGGGAGTGCTGCCTTATTCTGCAGGATCTGCCTATAGGGGGGGGGTGCTGCCTTATTCTATAGGATCTGCCTATAGGGGGGAGTGCTGCCTTATTCTGCAGGATCTGCCTATAGGGGGGAGTGCTGCCTTATTCTATAGGATCTGCCTATAGGGGGGAGTGCTGCCTTATTCTGCAGGATCTGCCTATAGGGGGGAGTGCTGCCTTATTCTATAGGATCTGCCTATAGGGGGGAGTGCTGCCTTATTGTGCAGGATCTGCCTATTGGGGGGGGGGGTGTTGCCTTATTCTGCAGGATCTGCCTATATGGGGGAGTGCTGCCTTATTCTGCAGGATCTGCCTATAGGGGGGAGTGCTGCCTTATTCTGCAGGATCTGCCTATAGGGGGGAGAGCTGCCTTATTCTGCAGGATCTGCCTATAAGGGGGGGGGGAGTGCTGCCTTATTCTGCAGGATCTGCCTATAGGGGGGAGTGCTGCCTTATTCTGCAGGATCTGCCTATAGGGGGGGGAGTGCTGCCTTATTCTGCAGGATCTGCCTATAGGGGGGAGTGATGCCCTATTCTGCAGGATCTGCCTATAGGGGGGGGGGGAGTGCTGCCTTATTCTGCAGGATCTGCCTATAGGGAGGACTGCTGCCTTATTCTGCAGGATCTGCCTATGGGGGGGGGAGTGCTGCCTTATTCTGCAGGATCTGCCTATAGGGGGGGGGTGCTGCCTTATTTTGCAGGATCTGCCTATAGGGGGGAGTGCTGCCTTATTCTACAGGATCTGCCTATGGGGGGGAGTGCTGCCTTATTCTGCAGGATCTGCCTATAGGGGGGAGAGCTGCCTTATTCTACAGGATCTGCCTATGGGGGGTGCTGCCTTATTCTACAGGATCTGCTTATGGGGGGGTGCTGCCTTATACTACAGGGTCTGCCTATGGGGGGTGCTTTAGAATTTAGAGGGTACAGAGAACCACAGAGTAGGTGCAGTAATAGGGTCACATACGGCAGCAGCGGCTCAGTATTGGGGTATCAGGGGCAGTAATAAGGACATATATGGCAGCAGCGGCTCAGTATTGGGGTATCAGGGGCAGTAATAAGGACACATACGGCAGCAGCGGCTCAGTATTGGGGTATCAGGGGCAGTAATAGGGACACATACGGCAGCAGCGGCTCAGTATTGGGGTATCAGGTGCAGTAATAGGGACACATACGGCAGCAGAGGCTCAGTATTGGGGTATCAGGTGCAGTAATAGGGACACATACGGCAGCAGCGGCTCAGTATTGGGGTATCAGGTGCAGTAATAGGGACACATACGGCAGCAGCGGCTCAGTATTGGGGTATCAGGTGCAGTAATAGGGTCACATACGGCAGCAGCGGCTCAGTATTGGGGTATCAGGTGCAGTAATAAGGACACATACGGCAGCAGCGGCTCAGTATTGGGGTATCAGGTGCAGTAATAGGGACACATACGGCAGCAGCGGCTCAGTATTGGGGTATCAGGTGCAGTAATAGGGTCACATACGGCAGCAGCGGCTCAGTATTGGGGTATCAGGTGCAGTAATAAGGACACATACGGCAGCAGCGGCTCAGTATTGGGGTATCAGGTGCAGTAATAGGGACACATACGGCAGCAGCCGCTCAGTATTGGGGTATCAGGGGCAGTAATAGGGACACATACGGCAGCAGCGGCTCAGTATTGGGGTATCAGGGGCAGTAATAGGGACACATACGGCAGCAGCGGCTCAGTATTGGGGTATCAGGTGCAGTAATAAGGACACACACGGCAGCAGCGGCTCAGTATTGGGGTATCAGGTGCAGTAATAAGGACACACACGGCAGCAGCGGCTCAGTATTGGGGTATCAGGTGCAGTAATAGGGACACATACGGCAGCAGTGGCTCAGTATTGCGGTATCAGCAGGATGAAGGGTTTGTACAGGTTAGGAATAGATGGTGATGGGGCTGGAATGTGAGAAGTGAAATGTGTCTTTGTTGTATTCTCGGCAGGTGAGTCGTTGCTGGAAGAAGTTGTCATGTCGGTCTGGGCCAGATGGAAAAGACGGGAAAAGTGACGATTCCATCATAAAGGACGTCAGCGGTAAGACATTATCTGTAAATGTGCTGTGATCTCTTATATGTTCTGTAGGACTGGTATTTGGTATTTACCACTGACCATATGGTGGTAATATCCATGTTGGTCGTTATATAGAGATTATCTTCAGTAATAGCGCGGTCATCTGCTGAGGTTCTCCTCCACTATTAGGGGGCGTCATCGAGTTGTAATCAAGGTTAACTGGTTAGGGGCCCACTCAGAAGCTTCGCCCCCCCTGGACCAAAACCCTAGCTACGCCTCTGACCCTATGTTATTTATATTCAGTAATGCTTTTACTTTTACAGCAGGGTATATGTTTATTTTGTTTCTGTCTTGGGTTTTGTCAGTTCTATAAAAGACCTTGGATAGCTGGAGTCCCTGTTGGGAGATTTTGAATGGGGCCATGAAGTTTCAAGTTACGTCACAGGAAAAGGTGACCATCATCCCTCTACAAATATGCTGGACTGCCATGTATTGATTAAATATCATCACATTGTATGGAAACATAATCTATGACATAGCATACCTCTTTCCAGTTTTAACATTTCTATCTGAATTTATAAAAAACATAGTTTTTAAATACTTATCGCTGAGTAAGGGTATGTGCACATATTTTTCTGCACCATAAATGAGCGAGATGGCAGTAAAAACGTATATAATGTAAAATGCGCTAGTTTTTTACGCATTTTTTCTTGCACTTTTTGTCTCCATTCATTTGAATGGGTGCAGAAACGCTGAAGGAATTAACATTCTGCATATTAAAAAAAAAAAAAAAAAACACTTTGATGTTTCAAATCCATAAGGAAAAAAATAAATATCATATGCATGAGATTTCTTAAAAATCGGGGCAAAAACCCAACCCAACCCAACAAAATTCCCCATACAAACCTGGTTCCCAGTCTTCTTGTTCGGAGACCCATGAAAATGGAGCGGATAAGTTTTCCAAAGGATGCAGCATTGACTGGATCTAGTTTGTGCTCCTGACAGTGCCTAAGGTAATGATTGTATAGGGTACTTCTGGGGAGACTAACCCCTTCAGCAGTCTCGTAGTTATCCAGCAGCCACTGGAGCTAAAACAGAACAAAGGTGTGCTCAATTATCTATACTTAACATACACATATTACTGAGAGCAATCAAACAGATAACAAAAAGATAAAGTTACTTATGATTCAGGACATATAAACGATGCAAATTGCTGTTGTGAACATCACACTCTTAAAAAGGCATAATGCAACTACTCAATAAACCAAACTAACAGAGCACTGATATGAGTAATAAAACGGCTAATAGTAGCATTTGATCTTTTTCGCTATTATACAAGTCCAGCCTTTGAATTAAAATGATGCTAGAAAGTGCAATTGCATTCATTTACAAGCAGCTGGAGATCGGCAATTTAATCTCTTTGCTCCAGTTATCAGGCAGTGCTTCCAATTTCCCCTAGTAGGCATTAGTTTTATAATTATACCCGCTAGAGAACGGCTTGTATTTGCAATTGTTGTATGGGTAACATTTTTGTACATTTGCCGATTTGCTTTTATGCATTTGTTTTCCTTTTTTTACAAAATAATCTAAGAAGAGTCAAAAATAATCTTAAAAAAATAGTTTACATTGGAAAAATACAAAAGCAAATATATCAGAAAGGTTTGTGATTTGTAACGTTGAGGAAGCTTCAGTGGGAGGCACATTTCATTACAGGGGTATGCCTTCATGCCAACAAAGCCAACCTCAAAAAGGAAGCCATTTAGTTTTATTTCAAGAAAGAAGGAATAAAAAAATCGAGAAATGGCGTATCAACTACAACAGGTCAACAAAAGGCTCTACATTATTCTTTAGCAATAGCTCATACTATAACATACAGGCAACATAGGATGCCTGAGCTGCTAATGGACTGCTCTAATGGCGTATTTCTACGTGGTTATATCACAGCATAAGGCTGCCTATATTCTCGTATCTGAGAAAATTGGGAAAATTATGCTAATTACACTCTGCTCAGAGTTAGATCTGAGTTGGATCATAGTGGGATCCGATTTTCTTATATGAGGAGAAGATGGGAAAAAAGGACAAAAAAAATATTCTCCATCTACTCCATCTGTCAGTCCGTGGAAATCAGACTGCAATTAAATATCATCTGAGTGCGGTCCGATATTTCCCACAGACTCATTGACTTGCATGGCCAAGTCCAATCTGATAATTGGATCCAAGTCAAGCATGTTGTGATTTTTTTTGGGGGGCTCGGACAGAGAAGAAAATCGAACATGTGCACAGCTCCATAGATTAACATTGGCCCGAGTGTGATCCGATGTTTTGTCGGATCGCACTAGGACTGAAAATATGCTCGTCTGTACAAGCTCTAATACAAAGTTATAGCGTAATATGAAATTACACTTGGCAGAAATATTATTTGTACATTTATGTATACACTAGTAATTGCACTTAAAGGGTTTGTCCGTTGAAAACAAGTTGTCACCTATTAAGCAATAAAGGTCTGACCGCTGAGATTCACATCGATCTGGCAAAATGGGAAATTTTGATCCCGAATGTTTAACTTCAGAATGGCGTAGCAGTGTGTATGGAGACAGCAGCTCCATTTATTCTCTATAGGGCTGCTGTAGAAAGCTAAGCACAAGAGTTCGGCAGCTCCGTGAAGAATGAATGGGGCAGCAGTCGAGAATATGCACTGCTGCTCCATTTTAATGGGGATGAAAGTGCCCATTCTGCCGATCGGTGTGGGTTCCAGCGGTCAGACCCCCAATCAATAAATTACACAGGTCAACAAAAAAAATTTTTTTTTCTGGTGTCCAAAATATTTTAATGAATTTGGGGTATTTTTGGGGTGCTGATTCTGAATATGCTATCAGTTTTGCCAGATTGGCTCAAGTTTTTGACATTTTTGGTATCTTATTTATAGCACTTGTTGGTAAATGCGACGCATCATCTCATTAATTTCTTTGGTTTAGTACTTGAACTGAGCAGTTCTCAATATAGTTTTGTGTTAATTAGTGTTCTAAAAGTTTGTTCATAGCTTGATTTTTGCACTAACTTTATGTTGTTGTCTGTTTTCCAGTGAAAAGCATGAACTCATCAAGAAGAAGTTGTCTTAACGATCCAGACTCATTCTGTTACATTTGTGGTGAATACACACTGCCAAAACATAGAAGAAACATAACAGACTTCGTAAAAAAAGTGTATTTTGCCTATTTTGGGGTTATGCTTGGGGACCAAGACAAGTTTTGGGCACCACACATAGTGTGCAAAGCATGTATCGAATTATTACGAAAATGGAGCAAAGGACAAAGAAAAAGCTTCAAATTTGGTGTTCCAATGGTGCGGAGAGAGCCAAAAAATCATCACGATGACTGTTATTTATGGTAAACACAGGTACAGGCACATCTTCACAATGAGGGACAGGCCTTCTTGCAGATTCCATGTTACTCCCATTTTTGTTTCTTATGCTTATTGAATCCTTGCACTTGCACTGCACAGAAATAACAGTCATCATGATGATTTTTTGGCTC
The DNA here is from genome assembly GCF_051348905.1 of Ranitomeya variabilis. Classification (NCBI taxonomy): domain Eukaryota; kingdom Metazoa; phylum Chordata; class Amphibia; order Anura; family Dendrobatidae; genus Ranitomeya; species Ranitomeya variabilis. The sequence continues at coordinate 398,580,963 of NC_135232.1, forward strand.
TCTCCACACCATTGGAACACCAAATTTGAAGCTTTTTCTTTGTCCTTTGCTCCATTTTCGTAATAATTCGATACATGCTTTGCACACTATGTGTGGTGCCCAAAACTTGTCTTGGTCCCCAAGCATAACCCCAAAATAGGCAAAATACACTTTTTTTTACGAAGTCTGTTATGTTTCTTCTATGTTTTGGCAGTGTGTATTCACCACAAATGTAACAGAATGAGTCTAGATCGTTAAGACAACTTCTTCTTGATGAGTTCATGCTTTTCACTGGAAAACAGACAACAACATAAAGTTAGTGCAAAAATCAAGCTATGAACAAACTTTTAGAACACTAATTAACACAAAACTATATTGAGAACTGCTCAGTTCAAGTACTAATCCAAAGAAATTAATGAGATGATGCGTCGCATTTACCAACAAGTGCTATAAATAAGATACCAAAAATGTCAAAAACTTGAGCCAATCTGGCAAAACTGATGACATATTCAGAATCAGCACCCCAAAAATACCCTAAATTCGATGAAATATCTTTGGCACCAAAAATGCTGTTGACCAGTGTTATCATCTAACCAAAAGGTAAGAAATAACTTGTTTTCACAGGATAACTCCATTAATAACTAAAACATGTAGCAGAAATTCTGTTTTATTTTAAAAAAGTATAATGTGTCATAGTCTTACAAGTAACATTATTTAAAGGTTTATTACTTTAAAAAGAGTAAGCTGCTAAAAAAGTAACAAATATATATTAATGGTTTCCAACTATTCTCAACCACACGCCTACACACAACGTGAAAATTTCCTACTCTATTACACTTTTTTATGCACTTGCAATAATTTGTATTTACAATGACCTAATGTTCCAAGGAAAGGGAACATCATATTAGACTGTGGGTGGATGATAGCTAGTGATAAGCAACAGATAATTTGCACATTTGATTTTTAAAGTCTGGACATTTGGTAAAGAAAATTGTAATGAAAAAAAACAAACACAAACAAATAGAAAAACAGGTTTAAGTTCAGAAGAATTCGTACAACAGTTTAAATAATTAAAGGGCCTTATAAACATAGTGTCTACTTGTATGCATAGGAGTATATGAAAGTACTCCTTACATTATATATTACAGTGGAATGAAGACAGCTTAGGATACATGCATTTATTACACATTAATATAAAACTCCCAACTGTCCATAAAAAGAACCTGTCAGCAAGATTGTGCTGAGTAACCAACAAACAGAGTCAGATCGGCACATGGATTACAATGATTCCTTGTTTGATGAAATCCATCTTGTGGTTGTTGTTCAGTTTTCAGTTAATGAGATTCTTGTGCTTCGGGCAGGCCATATTCATCTGTATGGCTTATGACAGGTCCCTCAGTGACCTGCCACCTAATTTACTTACTGATTATGCAGGCGCCATCTTGGTGGAGACAAATTGTTGTGCAGTTGCATCTATCCCGACTTTGGGGTCAGCTGCGGAACTATCAGGGCCTGCCCTGGAGTAGTACCTGGTGGCTACATGCAGCTCAAGCCTAACTCCACAATCAGGTGCGCTAGTGAAAACCAGGTAGCCACCTAACCATGCCCCTCCAGGGTAAGTCCAGCCTATGGCACAGTAGGTCCGCAACCCACCATCGTAACATAATGTTTATGCAGCTGTTGCTATTGATAGGGTGATGGAATATTACTATTTAATGCTAGTATCCACACATTTTGTGGCCGTCACTAAACTACTTTGGTCCACGATAGCTAGTCATAAACTGCATGATATCCTGTTTAACTTTTCATTATTGAATATCATCCTGCATATACTCTAATATAAAGGCTCATTAGAGGAAAGATAGGGGCACATGATATGGAGTTGGAATATTTTTATCTCTTCCCAATATAACACTTATCAATCCTTCAAAAAAAGGCACAAGAACAATATAATATGCTATCAGTTAACGACTGGCATTTGGGGTGCAAAGAGATTAGGTTATGGTTCCACTCCTCAGTGTATCTGGGATGCAGTTACTGACTGCTGAGCTGTCCCATCTGGTACAGTGGGGAGCTGAAACTGTCAGTACTTTGACAGCTCAGTCATCCAGTCTGGTGCAGAGGCGTGCTGAACTGTCGGTGTGTTGATTGGCAGCTTGGCCGTTCAAGTAAAAATTGCAAGTCTGGGGCTAAAACAAATTTGGGTGGTAAAAATGTAATTATTTTTTCTTCATTGCTCAATTGTATAAAATTCTGTGACACATCTGTGGTGGCAATATGATCACTGCAGACCCAGATTAATTCATCAAGAGATGTAGTTTTTAATATGGGGTTACTTATGAGGAGTTCTGATGTTCCAACACCTCAGGGGCTCTTCCAGTGGGTCATGACACTCGCAAACCATAACTGTAAAATCTGAACTATAATATGGCGCTCCTGCCCTTCTGAGCTTTGCGCTAAGCCTGAAAAGTATTTCCCGTTCATAGGTAAGGTATTGATGCACTCAGGAGAATTTTTTTTACAACAAACAGGTCCATTTTTTCCTATTAGACCCTTAGAAAAATGAAAAACTTGGAGCTAAAACAACATTTTACTGGTAAAAATATAATTATTCTTTCTTCACCTACCAATAGTATAAAATTGTGTGAGGCAATTTGATCACTGCACCCCTAAATAAATTCATTGGGGAGTGTAGTTTGTAAAATGAAGTCATGTATGGGGGTGTTTCAGCTGTTCTGGCACTTCAGGGGCTCTGCCAATGTGACATGGCACCCTCAAATCATTACAGCAAAATCTGAACTCCACTTCTTTCCTTCTGAGATTTGCACTGTGACTCAAAAGTAGTATTCAACTACATATGCTGTATTTGCGTATTGAAATTGCACAACAAATTTTGGGGTCCATTTTCTCCTGCTATACTTATGAAAATGAAAAAAATTGGGGCTAAAACAACAGTTTTGTGGGAAAAAAATTCAGTGAAGCACCTGAGGATTCAAGGTGCCCAGCACACACTTAGATAAATTCCTTGAGTGAGCTCTCCAAACACAGGATGACATTCGCACACAATTCCATCAAAGTCTGCATTCCAAAACTTCACTCCTTTTCTGAGCAGCAAACTTCTGTGAAGCACCTGGTGGTTCCAGGTGTTCACCTTACATCTAGACATATTCCTTGAAGCATTTTGTTTCCAGAATAAGGTAACTTGTGGGAGGTTTCCACTGTCTCCAATGTTTACGCCATCAGGGGCTCTCCAAACGAGACATGGCATTCACTAATGTTTCCAGCCAATTTTGCATTCAAAAAGTCAAATGGTGCCCCTTCCCTTCCGAGCCCTACTGTGCACCCAAACAGTACTTTTCTCACACATATGGATTATCGACATGCTCAGTAGCAATTGCCCAACAAATTTTGTGGTCCACTTTCTCCTGTTTCCATTGTGAAAATAAAGAAATTTGGGTCTAAAATACATTTTTTGTGAAAGAAAAGTTAAATGTTCATTTTTTTCCTTCCACATTCCATTAATTCCTGTGAAGGGTTAAAAAAACGTCTTGAATGTGGTTTTGAGCACCTTGAGGGGTGCAGTTTTTAGAATGTGTTACTGCTGGGTATTTTCCGTTATACAGGCCCCTCAAAGTCACTTCAAATTGTTTTGTAAATTTTGTTGGAAAAATGAGAAATTGCTGGTTAACTTTTATCCCTTCTAACTTCCTAATAAAAATAAAATGTTTAAAAAATTATAAATTATATTGATGTAAAATAGCAGTGTGGTAAATGTTATGTATTAGCTATTTTGTGTGACATAATTCTCTGATTTAAGGACATAAAAATTAAAAGTTTGAAAATTGCTAAATTTACGCCAAATTTCCGATGTCATATAGAAAAAATGTTAACACTATCATGAAGTTCAATATGTATATTAAAAAACAATCTCAGAATCAGTGGGATCCGTTGAAGCGTTCCAGAATTATTTCCTCATAAAGTGACACTAGTCAGAATTGTAAAATTTGTCTTGGTCATTAAGGTGCAAACAGGCTTGGGGGATAAAGGGGTTAACCCCTTCTGCTCTGATCCACTATCCTCCTGGTATTCTGACCTCAGAATGTTACCTGGCTGCGCCTTTGTCTCTTCCCTTGTTTATGACGTACCCTCCTGGCTTCTGACCTTGGACTCCTTGACTTCCCTGACTCTGTGAGAAGTGACTCAGCGTCACATTAAATCTGGCCAATACATTTTTTACTTTTTGCCAGTATGCTGCCTGTTCACACACTTTCTGACCAGGTGGCTAATTTGACACACATGACTCAGGATTTGGCTAAGGAATGCCAGAGTCTGGAGTTATCGCACTCAGTTGCAGGGTCAGATAATTAATTTGATGAAAACCCATTATAGCCCTCCACTGCCTGCTGTGATGTCAGTACCCTCTGATGTACAGTTGGTCTCTCCAGAACCGGTAATGGCCCTCCCTGATAAGTTTTCGAGACAGAAATACCAGTTTAGGGTATTCGGAGAGAGCTGTAAGTTATTTTTTCCTCTGTCTGTATTGTGGTCTCCCTGGACATTTTCTTAAGCATTGCCCACAGGTTAGCAAACCATTGGGATAACATCTGTGTCTGGGTGACAGCAGAGGAGGTCACTCGGACTCCCAAGTACCTATTTTTTCCTCTGGTAAAGTACTTATAAATACAGTGTTATCCTTTAAAAATCAGGTGTTATCAACATTGGCATTCATTGACTGTGGGTCTGCTGCTAACTTTATTGATTTGGGACTGGTTCTGCAGTTAGGACTAAGGACAGTTAGTTTAGAAAGACCCATTCAAATCTTCACCCTTGACAAGGCACGTCAGCCTGGAAATTGGTCAAGAGGGTAACAGTGGAGTAGGAGCACTCCACTCCGATTAAATCTCCTGTTTTGTGTTGGATAACTTACCTGCTGGGTTGGTACTGGGGCTTCCATGGTTGCAGATTCACAATCCTGGTATGGATTGGTGTCAGAATGAGATTGTTAAATGGAGTCCCAATTGTTGCAAGAAATGTCTAAAAACTGTACAAATATGCTCCGCTAGTCTGAAGGGTCTGCCGGGGTACTTGAAGGACATCCAAGATGTGTTCTAGGAAAAAGAAGCGGAGATACTACCTCCCCATCGTCCTATGATTGTGCTATTGACCTTATTTCCAGCGCCAAATTGCCTAAAGCTATCCTTTACAATTTGTTGGGGTCTGGAGGGCGGCATCGCAAGAAGATGGGAGGCGCTAGACCCAGACCTACAACATCCATCGGACCGGACCGACCCCGGGTGAGTATAATAAAAGATATTTTTTTTATCATTCAGGTCGGACCAGTGGCTTAGCTCCAGCATTATAGAATGCTGTATATAAGCCCTGAAAGGCAGTGATCGCATCATATATCGACCAAAACTGCTGACAGGTTCCCTTTAATTCCTTAGTTCATCATACCTTTGGATTTTTTTCAGTATGCTTGCATCATGTGCATATAAAGGTTTGGCCTGCCTTTCCTTGAAAGGGGCATTGTTTTGATGTGGTCTCCCATGGCTGTATGTCCATTAGCTGGGAGAAGTCCTTCTCAGCCCTTATCCACATGCATGTCACTTGACAAACGGTAACGTTTTTAATATTAGAGTTAGGACTGTCCCAATTAGGGTTACCGTGAAGTTGTGCGATGGCTTTTGCATTTTTTTTTAATCAAAAAACATATTAACTAAATACCTTATTATATTTTCATGCATTATTTGTTTATTTATTTACTGTAGGGTATTCAATCATTATGTTTGTCTTTGTTTTTTTTCAATTCACAGAATTGTATAACATTGGGCTGAGTCAATGGGAAATTACTATTTTTTACAATAAAATGTTGCTTTGGCCCCAAGTTTTTATTTTTCAAAAGGGGTAATAGGAGAAATTGTACAGTACAATTTGTGACACAATTACTCCTGAGTACGCCAATACCCTTTATGTGGTCAAAAACTACTTTTGAGGCACAGTGCAAAGTTCAGATGGGAAGAAGAGCCATATTGGAGTTCAGATGTTTCCGGAATGGTTTGAGGGTACAATGTCACATTGGAAGAGCTCCTGAGGTGCCAGCTTGTGCGTTTGGAGACATGCACATGTAAATGAAGCGGGATCTCTTTGCTACAGAAATGCAACAGATGTTGACGCTAAATGTGGCTCAAAAGGGAGGAGGGCATTTTGACTCGGTGAAACCAAATATGTGTACATTAATTTTACATAAAAATACATAATCAGGGTTATAACTTTTTTTCATTTTATTTTAATTATTTTTTTTAACCCTTTAACCTCGAGGGTGGTTTGCATGTTAATTACTGGGCTAATTTTTACAATTCTGACCACTTTCACTTTATGAGGTAATAACTCTGGCACGCTTCAATGGATCCCAGTGATTCTGAGAATGTTTTTTCGTGACAGATTGTACATCATGATAGTGGTAAAAAATGTCAGTACGACTTGCATTTATTTGTGAAAAAAATGGAGATTTGGAGAAAATTTGGAAAATTTTGCAATTTTCCAACTTTGAATTTTCATGCCCTTAAATCACAGAGATCTGTCACACAAAATAGTTAAAATTTCTCACATGTCTACCTTACATCAGCACAATTTTGGAGCCAAATTTCTTTTTTTGTTAGGAAGTTATAAGGGTTAAAAGTTGACCAGTGATTTTTCATTTTTCAAGCAAAATTTACCAAACCATTTTTTTTTAGGAACCACATCACATTTTAGATTACTTTGAGGGAGCTATATGATAGAAGATACCCCAAAGTGACGTCATTCTAAAAACTGCACATCTCAAGGTGTCCAAAACCACATTCAAGAAGTTTATTAACCCTTTAAATGCTTCACAGGAATTCTTTGAAAAAAAAATTACCATTTAACTTTTTTTCAGAAACAATTTACTTCAGATCCCAATTTTTTTTATTTTGACAAGGGTAACAGGAAAAAATGGACCCCAAAATTTGTTTCTACTGAGCATGCCAATACCCCATATGAGGGAGAAAACCACTGTTTGGACCCACGGCAAGCTCGGAAGGGAAGGAGCGGAATTTGACTTTTTGCATGTAAAATTCACTGGAATCATTAGCGGACGTCATATACCCCTCATGGAATGTATTTTGATGTGTGGTGAGCACCTTGAACCACCAGGTGCTTCACAGAAGTTTATAACGTTGAGCCGTGAAAATAATCAAATCACAATTTCCTCACAAAAATGATATTTTAGCCCCAAATTTTATATTTTAATAAGGGTAATAGGAGAAATTACACCATACAATTTGTAGTGCAATTTCTCCTGAATACGCCGATACCCCATATGAGGGAGAAAACTACTGTTTGGGCGCACGGACAGGGCTCAGAAGGGAAGGAGCGTCAATTGACTTTTTGAATGTAAAATTTCCTGGAATCATTAGCGGATGTCATGTCCCATTTGGAGAGCCCTTGGTGTGCCTAAACAGTGGAATTCCCCCACAATTGATCCCATTTTGGAAACTAGACCCCTCAAGGAATGTACTTAGATAGGTGGCGAGCACCTTGAACCCCCTGGGTGCTACACAGAAGTTTATAACATTGAGCCATGGAAAGAAAAAAAATCACATTTTCCCCACAAAAATGTTATTTTGGCCCCAAATTTTGCATTTTCATATAGGTAGCAGGAGAAATTTCACCATACACCTTGCTGTGCAATTTGTCCTGAGTACACCAATATCCCATATGTGGGGGAATACTACTTTTGAGGCACAATGCAAAGCTCAGAAGGGAAGAGGCGCCATATTGTAGTTCAGATTTTGCTGGAATGGTTTGAGGGTGCAATGTCACATTGGCAAAGCTCAGGGCCGGACTGGCCATCTAGCAATTCTGGCAAATGCCAGATGGGCTGGTCCAGTCATGGGCTGCAATGTCTGGTATGCTGTTATCCATATCAGTGTCCTCAGGTTGCAGCTGAGACTAAGCATCGGGGGAGCAACAACATGGGCTTATGTGCTTTCAAATGCCAGGGCTGAATTTCACTTTCAATCCGTCCCTGGCAGAGCCTCTGAAGTGCCAGGACAACAGAAACCCCCTATATGTGAACTCATTTTACAAACTACACTCCCCAATGAATTCATCTAGGGGTGCAGTGATCATATTGACACCACATGAGCTTCGCAGAATTTTATACCACAGGGCGGTGAAGAAAGAATAAATTACATTTTTACCACCAAGATGCTTTTGCCCCAAGTTTTTAATTTTTCTGAGGACTAAAAGGAATTTTTTTTACAACAAACTGAGGTCTATTTCTTCCAGAGTGCGCCAATACCTACAATGTTATCAGGAAATATTTTTCAAGCACCATGCAAAGCTCAGAAGGCAAGGAGCGCCAGATTTTACTGATATGGTTTGCAGGTGCCATGATCCACTGGGAGAGCTGATGAGGTGCCAGAACAGCAGAACCCCCCATAAGTGACCCCATTTTACAAACTACACCTCTTAATCAATTCATTTTGGGGTGCAGTGATCATATTGATACCATGGGTGTGTCACAGAATTTTATACCATTGAGCAGTGAAGAAAAAATAACTACATTTTTGCCACAAAAATGTTGTTTTAGCCCCAGATTTTACATTTTCACACAAGAAGTGGGCAAACATTGCACCAAAATTTGTCCAACAATTTCTACTGAACGTGGCAATACCCCATATGTGGCTGTACAGTAATACTTTGCAATAGGCCGTGGTCACACTAGCGAGTTTCTCCCATCAATTCCCGACACTGGTTCAGAAATACATGCAGCCGCAAACTCCAGTCCCGAGTGCTGGTGGCAGTGCCAGGAATTGATGCGAGAGACTAGCGCAAATTTTTCGCATTGCATTCGCAAGTGTGACCCCGGCCATACAGAGAGACTCGGGAGCGCTATTTGCCTCCTGGAGCACAGATTTTCCTAAAACAGTTTGCGGACTCCATTTACAGAGCCCATTTTGGAAACTATACCCCTTGGGGAATTTACCTACAGGTGTAGTGACGATTTTGACGCCATGGGTATTTTACAGAAACAAGCAGCAATGAATGTTGCCAAGTGAAAATTGCATACTGCCGAGGTAGTGAAAAGTACACTGTAGTCATCAGTACCTTTTGCCCAGCCCGTGCTTCTGGAGTCATGTACCCGTAAGTTAGGCAGGCTCTCATCGTTTCAGAAATGCCAAACATGTGGACGCAATATGTGGTTTAGGTACACTGTGGGGCTTAGAAGGGAGGGGCAATATGGATTTGGGAGCGCAGAACTTGCTGAATTTCTTTTGGCTGGTGAGGAGCCATTTTGCTTTTCCAGAACCTTTGTACTACCAGTAACGTGGAAGCCCCCTATATTTCAATTAACAGATGACAGACCTGAGTGGGGACTTGCTTTTTTGTGGACGGAGTTTAATCTTTTTTTGGGAACACTTTTAATAATGTTTTGGATCACAGTTATCCAGCGCTCTACGATGAGCACTTACTTTGAGGTTTCCATCTAAATCTCTGAGTGGCGTGATTCAGATGAAACCCCCAAGGGATCCGTTCATCCAAGCAGGTGAAGAATTAGTTTTATTTACTTTTTACGCTGTTCCTCGTGCAGTATAAGCAATTAGGTGAATCGGTGCGGTTACAGCAATACCAGATTTAGATCGGGTTTTCATATTTGGCTGCTGTCACACACTAAAAGACGCTTTTTATTGCAAAAAACAGTTTTTGCATCACCATATTTTGAGAGCTATAATTTTTCCATATTTTGGCCCACAGAGTCATGTGATGGCTTGTTTTCTGCAGGACAAGCTGACGTTTTTATTGGTACCATTTTCAAGGACATGACATTTTTTGATCGCTTTCTATTCTGATTTTTGGGAGGCAAAATGAACAAAAACCAGCAATTCAGGTTTTTTTCTTGGGGGGTTATGCTGTTCCGTGTGTGGTAAAATTGATAAGGCAGTTTTATTCTTCGGGTCAGTATGATCACAGCAATACCCCACTTATATCTTTTTTAATGTTTTGGCGCTTTTACACAATAAAAACTATTTTATAGACAAAATAGTTATTTTTGCATCGCTTTATTCTGAGAGCTATACATTTTTTATTTTTTTGCTGAGCTTTTCTGAGAGCTATACATTTTTTTGCTGAGCTGTATGGCGGCTTGTTTTTTGTGGGATAAAATAATATTTTCAATTTTCAATATAAAACGCGATCAAAAAGACGGATATAAATAAACATGGTGTTTATTTATATCCGTCTTTTTGATCGCGTTTTATTCCACTTTTTGTTCGGCGGTATGATGATCAAAGCTTTGTTTTTTATTTATTTTTTATTGTGTTCACTAAAGGGGTTAACTAGTGGGACAGTTTTATAGGTCAGGTCATTGCGGACGCAGCGATACCAAATACCGATATATGTACTTTTATTGTTTATATTTTTTTCATTCAAATATTTATTTATAGATGCAATATATTTTGATTTTTTTAAAATATTTGTACAATCTAGAAAAAAATTACTTTTATTTTAACTTTTTTACTTAGTCCCACTATGGGACTATAATTTTTTGCAGGCTGATCGCTTCTACAGCATGGGGATGCAGCAGCTCTGCACTGACAGAGAAGCTTGCTGATCATGCACTGCACATAATCAGCATGTTTCCTAGCTCTGGTGACCTGGATGTCGTCATGATGACATCAGGTCACCATGGCAACGATCGGGATCTCGTGTTACGCCCCGGGGTCTCCGATCCAAAGGCTGTCAGCCCTCTACCAGCTCCTGGAATGCTGCAATCTTGTTTGATTGCAGTATTTTGGGGGTTAAAGTGCTGGGAGCGGTGCGTGACTGCGGCTGGCGCTTAGTGCCGGTGTCAGCTGTCAGAATCAGCTAACTCCTGGCGGCGATCGCCCGCACACCACGTGTGTAAGAGGGCGATCGAGTAGACGTAGATAGACCCAGCTCACATGGACAGATTATTACGCCTAATGTCAGAAAGGGGTTAAATACCATTATAATTTTTTTTCTTTTTTACTTAGTGCCTCTATGGGACTTTATCTTTCATCACTCTGATCGATGGTGTAAAGCACTGCAATGCATTATGCCTGACAGAAGCCTGTTAGACCATGCTCCTGGCATGGTCTAACAGGCTTGCCTTAGCTGGCAGACCTGGAGGTCGTCCGGGAAAGGGAACCTTCTTCTCCCTCTCCCATCCTCCTAAATTAATATTGATTGCGGCATTTAGGGGGTTAAACAGCTGCGAGCGGTGCGGGCATCGCTGCTGACTGTAAGAGCTGGGGCTTGGCTATCACGTAAGCCAAGTTCTCAGCAGCGATCGTGCAGGCACAGCTCCTATGCTGCGCACGATTGCTATGATGTACCTATACATCATCAGTCAGGAACCCCTATCCGACCATGTAGGTCAAATGTGGTGAAGGGGTTAAGGAAGGTTTTTACTATATAGTAATTATAAAAAGAAAATGTTAAAGGTTTTTTTCAGAGTTATTGATATTTGAGTGATTTTTGGAAAATTATCCATGCTGGAATTGTCTTTTTGTCGTGCTGCAACCACTTATTTCACAAAAACGTAGGTTACAGTGTTTGCACCCCTCCCTTCATGATGTTATAACATATCGGTAATATGAGATGGTAATGCCTTTGTAATGTTGCCTTGATTTTTTGAAAGGGGGATTTACAATGCCTTGAAAAAGTATTCATACCCTGTGAACTATTCCATATATTTTCATGTTATACCCACAAACTAAAATGTATTTTATTGGGATTTTATGTGATATACCAGCACAAAGTATTTAGTATTTGTGAAGTGTAAAGAAACAATATATGATTTTCTAATTATTTAAAAAATATAAATCTGAAAACTGTGATGTGCGTTTGTATTCAGCTTTCCTGTAGACTGATAATAATCTTAAAATAAAATCCTGAGTGATCTATTGCCTCCAGAAGTCACATAATGAGTAAATTGAGTCCACCTGTGTGTAATTTGTTTTCAGTATACCTACTTCTGTTCTCTGAAAGCCTCAGAGATGTATTTGAGAAAATTAGGGCTCATACAGCAGCATGAAAACCAAGGAAGACAACTGACAGGTCAGGGATAAAGATGTGTACATGAGTGAAGCAGGGTTAGGTCATAAGAAAAATAGCCCACAGCCTGAACATGTTACGGAGCACTGTTCAATCCATCACCCAAAAATGGAAGGAGTATGGCAAAATTACAATCCTAACAAAACTGTTGCTGTCCACCTAAGCTGACATCCCAAGCAAGAAGAGCACTAACTAGAGAAGCAGCCAAGAGGAGCAGCAGAGATCCACAGCTCAGGTGGGAGAATATGTCTACAGGACAACTATTAGTTGTATACTCCACAAATATGGCCTTTATGAATGAGTGGCAAGGAGAAAGCCATGTGAAAGCAAGCCATAAGAAGTCCCGTTTGCAGTTTACTTAAAGCCATGTAGGTGACACAGCCAGCATGTGGAAGAAGGGGATCTGGATAACACCAAAGTAGTATTGGACTAAATGCAAAACACTATATGTGGCGGAACACTAATGGAACGCCCGCCAGGGCCGTGGGGTACTCGGTACCGGTCCGGTGCTTAAAGGGATGTGTCACGGTGGCAGTGACCCTGTCCGTGGCCCTGGGTGCCCATGTAAAAGGGGTACAGTATTTAAAGGAGTTATGAATAAAGTTCGTGTTCGTGACACCACCTGTGGTATTCGGTCAGTGGGGACTGACGCTGCTTAAAAGGGTCCTCTGGGGTGATGTTATGGCAGCTAAGATGGTATAACTTCCCACAGGAGAAGTTTGTCCACAGGGATGAGGATGGTGAGTGGTGCAGTAAAGAACTGAGGACACAGGTTAGCAGTCTCTTTATCTGGTTTACTAAAGGCTTCAGGCAACCGCAGTCCAGGGCACCAGATCAAAGGTACAGGCAGGGTCCAGCCGGCTTGGAAGCGAGTTCAGAGTTCCCTTTACCAGGTGGAGTTGAAAGCCTTCCTACTAGTGCAGTGGTGTAGATCCTTGCTGCCTGAGGCTTCTATCAAGGTCCTCACAGTTCTCTCTCCTCCATAAAGGTGGGACACAAACCCGTATGACAGGTGGCTCGAGCCTTTTTACAGGGTCTCTATCACGACTATCAAGTCCAGCTGTCCTGTCGGTTTCTGCTGTGCCTCCTAGAGTCCGACACAATCTCTGTCTTCCGGCTACCGGAATCTGCGCTCTGCAGGGAGGTAGCCCAGTCGCAGCTATTCTCCCCAGGTCTCACTCTCCTGTGCTCCGCTCTCCTGCACGCTCTCTACAAACTGTTCTTCTCTTCTGTATATCACTATCCAGGAGCTACAGCACCTCCGGCTGCACGGCCCCTCACACGTCCTTCTGCCTCAGACTGCTCCAGTCTGCTGTCTGGCACTCACTGACTGAAACTCACTGACTTTCCCTCCAGATTAGAATATATATATAGGGAAGTTCCTCTTAAACCGGGTTTAGAGCTCCCCCTTCTGGCCTGGAGTATGAACATGATGCATGTTTGTGTATACCTGATAGAGAAGATCTTCGCTCGTTTCCAAGTGTGACATCACTCTCCCGGTGAGCAAAGCAATGCCACTCTAACAACCAGGACCCTGGGGTGTTACACTAACATCATACATCACCCTGAAAACACCATCCCCATCGTCAATCATGGTGGTGGCAGTATCATGCTGTAGGAATGCATTTCTTCTACAGAGACAGAGAAGCTGGTCACAGTTGATGGGAAAATGGATAGAGCTAAATACACAGCAATCCTGGAGGAAAATCTGTCAGAGGCTACAAAAGAGTTGAGACTGAGGCATCACTTCTCCATAAAACCCTAAGCATACTAACAGATATTCAATGGAATAGATTAGGTCGTCCCATTGACGATCTGAGGCCAGATTGGAAATTGCTGCTCACAGACATTCTCCATCCAATCTCACTGAGAAAGAGCTAGCTTGCAAAAAAGAATGGGCAAAAATTTTAGCCTCTAGATGTGCAAAGGGGATATGGGTATACCCCAGAAGACTTGCAGCAGTAATTGCAGCGAAAGGTATTTACTCAGGGAAGCTGAACACAAATGCATGTCACAATTTTCAGATTTATATTTTTTAAATATTTAGAAAACCATGTATCATTTCCTTTACACTCCTAAAATACTTGCTAGTTTGTGTTGGTATATCACGTACAATCCCAATAAAATACATTTAGGTTTCAGGGTGCAATGGAAAAAATAAGGAAAAGTTCATGGAGTATGAATGCTTTTTCAAGGCACTGTATCTGGTGTGGTACCATAGTATTATTAATGGATGTGGATGCTATCTATTAAATGCAGCCTTCAATTTACTCTGAAATGGATTTTTAGTGCAAGGAAACACAAAAAAATAAGATACAGTAAATGCATGCATACCACCAGACCTTTTCAGCCTGTGTGTATGTTCCACTATGTAACCCATTACCTATGTCTTATTCTTTTGGTACTTAGGATTGACATATTTTGAGATTTTCATTTTGTTTCTTTATACCACCCATTTTTATTTATTTTTTGTGATAGAACACAAACCACACCTTAGACAGAAATCCCAAGGGCGTAACAAAAGCAATTACATAAAGTATAAGTCTTAGAAGAAAAGAGGGTTCATCCAGAAAGGTGGTGCAATGACAAAAAACTGTCTGAAGGGAAATCAATTACAAATATACAATAAATAATATAGCCACTGAAGAGTAGTTCTTCAGCTACCAAACAGCCCTGGTCCCAGGTGTACAGAACAGGAGCACAAAAGAACAGAACATGAAGATCAAAGAGTCTTCGCTCCTGCACTTAGATTTCATGTTGTTTTCTACAAAAAGCACAATGCGGGATAGGCTTAATATTAATATGGCAAAGAGCTCCAGGGTGAAGGGGACAGACATGATTTTCATTACTCACTGGTGTTTGTCTTGCTGAAACATGGGGGATGATGTATTGTAAAAGGTTGCCAACATGGGTTTTTTCGTTTTTTTTTTTCTTTTTTTTAGCAATCCCTAAATATTACGGGCCTTTAGAAAGCACAAATCAATTTTGTTCCATTGTTCTAGTCGGTAGTGCAGGAAAATAGCCGTTATCCCTGGATGATAAAATGTGGGGTACATGGGATAACTAAAGGGCAGCTCAAGCTTAAAGAGGACCTGTCAGCAGGATTTTGGATTGCAAAGCCATGGCTGTAATAGTGCTTTGAAGCTGATAAAAATTATATATTTTTTGTAGAAATCCGTGTTCTCATTCTTCCGTATTCTCCAGGCTCCATCTGAATTTTCATGCTAATGAGGAGCAAGAGCACTGGGGCTGAACGCTGAACTTGGTCTTCTCTTCCCAGTCTGGGAATTCACTGGCCCCTCCGCCTACCTCCAGCCTTTGACTGACAGGTCACTACTTTTTCAGTGACCTGCAGCATATGGCCAAAATTTTATAAAGGCACCATCACTGTCAGGAAAGGTGAATGCGAGGAACTTCCACATGATGTAATTCAGCCTAGACATTGTTCTGCGCATGCGCTGCCCACAACAATGATGGTGCCTGAGTGAGATTTTGGCCATAGGAAGCAGGTCATGGAAAAAAACAGAAACCTATCAGTCAAAGCCCAGAGGCAGATGGGGGGCAACAAATACCCAGACAAGCAAGAGAAGACTAAGACAAGCATCCAGTTCCACCGCACTTGCAACTCATTAGCATTTAACTTGAAAGGGTGATTATTGAAGAACAAGAAAATGGATTTCTTCAAAAAGGTACCGATATATTCTACGTTAAAAAGAGGTCTAACACCCAACACCATCGCAGATCGGTATCAGCTGCTGGCAGGAAGTACTCACTTGCCGAGGTGCTACATCTACTTGTAGTGGCCAACACAGGGTACGACACAACCACCTCCTGTTGATTTGAATAGGAGGCAGATAAGCAGTACCAAGCCCCAACCACTACAAATAGAGAAGCTCAGCAAGTGAGTACTCCCTGCCAGCTGCCACTGCCACGAATAACAGCTGGTAGGCGGGGTAGCCAGGTGTCAGACCCCAGCCAATCAGAAATTGATGACCTATCCTAAAGATAGGTCATCAATGTAAAAGTAGTGGAAAACCTCTTTAAAGAGTGATCATAGCCATGTTTTTACTTTACGATCTAAATTCCTGCTGAGAGATTCTCTTTCGGAACTTTATTTTTTACAAAAGATAGTGATAAGGAAAGTTAAAAAAATATATATTTTCAAATACATTAATCATATAAACCTGATTTAAAAAAGGTAATTTTTTTTACCACACATTCCCTTCAAGATGGAAAACAATATTTTTGGGAGTCTGAATTTCTGCTTTCTATTACAGAGGTGAGTTACAGAGTTACACAAAAATGTTAGAGAAGCAAAAATGTTCGTGAGGGATCTAAAAAAGAATGGCCTTCTAGAAGATAAAGCCAAAAGCTTCTCTGGATTTTTAATGAAGAATTACAAAACACTTAGATCTACAAGAAGTATCCTAAAAGGATACAGCATCTCAACAATCCTCGAGGCAATACCTTTGGTTTTATTTTTTTGCCTGAATGTCCAGACAAGAATACAAATAAGTGTCCTCAATAATGAAAAAGTCAAATGTGTGCCAAGTCCACCTACACATTGTTGGATTTTCGGGGTCACCATTCAGCTCTTTGCTCCTTTCAAATTACTGAGCCAATATTATTTTATTTCTTCATGCTACTTACCGTAATTGTATAGCGCCTTTAATTCTCCAGCGCTTTACAGACCTTGCCATCGCTGTCTTCATTGGGGATCACAAACTAAATTCCCTATCAGAATGTTTTTGGACTGTGAGAGGAATCCTGGGTACTTGGAAGGAAATCCACGCAAACACGGGGAGAACATACAAACTCCTTGCAGATGTTGTCCTTGGTGGGATGTGAACCCAGGACCCTGCATGGAGCAGGGGGTTAGACACAATGGCCCTTGAGGGTCCTTCCAACTCTAACATTCTATGGTTCTATGATCACTGCAAGGCAACAGTTCTAACTAGTGAACGCTCTCAGTCTAGTAATTCGTGGTCACCCCCATGAAACACCACAACCATACCATCAAATGGTTAGACCAATCTGTTACAAATGACCTGAAATACCACTGATATGAACAGAAACTTTACTTGATCATAGCCAAAAGGCTGAGAAGCGTTCCTTATAAGGATTCCAACAATCAACCCCAAATATCAGACATGTTTTAGTGTGGCAAATATGCAAAAAAAGTTGTGTGTTGTGGTTATGTTGTGATGAAGCAAGATGACAGTGGAACCTTACACTAAACTTTAATACTCATATTATAAGTCATAACCAGGGGTCAAAGTCTTTGTACACGTTTTTGGATTTTGTCATATGCTTCTACAAATCCGGAGCACCACCCTAAACTAATAAGCTGCTTTCTGAATGAGAACTTTTACGTGCAGAGAAAAAGATGCGGTAAATTGTAATTAAAATATTAAAGTCATCCAAGTTGTAATCCTGATGGCAAAATATTTTTCATGGATGAGAATTAATGATTACAAAAACAGAAAAGTTTCTGTCACCTCTGAGTGCTTTATAAATGACACACAATAACATTTCTCAAGGCTTGTTGGAATTATATGAGCATTTCAATTCACTTTTCAGCGTGCGCATTGTTCTTTCAGCGAATGGTGAAAAAAATTAAAAATCAACCATTTGAACTATTAACCCACGTCTATGGTTTGCAGACTATTATTTATTATGTACTGTAAGAGCAAATGTGATTTTGTGAGATTAAGGACGATTATATTCTCTGACCTTTGAATGTTGTCCGTGTTAATTAGACTACACATACATTTCAAAAGGTGAATAGTGCCTTGGCTACCCCCAAAAGCAGGTCTGAAAGACAAATATTCCCTATACAAAGAATGGATTTGCTGGATGGATTATGTGCTATTCCTAATTAGTCACTATTAATGAGGTACAGTACATTCAAGACGGGTTCTGTTCTTGTTAAAATTCCCAGCATGAAAGCTAGTATATTATATAGAACAAATAACTATGGAGAAAACATGGAATATTGAGCATCAAATTGCATACGACCTGTCTTTCTTTACCTAGTTAACCCAGATCCAAATTTTTCAAATCCTTAGTTATCAATGTCAAATAAGTAGCAATCTGATAAAATAATGTAATTTATATATGCTGATATAATAAGCATGGTGGCTCAGTTGGCAGAACTATAGCCTGAAAGCTCTGGAGTCCTGGGTTCAAATCCCACCAAGGACAACATCTCCAAGGAGTTTGCATGTTCTCCAAGTATTTGCTTAGGTTTCCTCCTGGTTTACCCCCGCAATGTAAAGATGGGGAATTTAGATTGTGAGACCCAGTGGGGACAGTGCTGAAAATGTCTGTGAAGCACTGAGAAATTAATGGCACTATACAGATTATTAACATAAAAAAAAATAATACTTCATTTTCAATGCAAACAAAAAATTGCTTAGAATGAAAAGTAGGAGTAATCAGAACAGCCAGGCACAACTGCACTACTCTGGGACTGCAAATAGATGCCGGCTCCGGGACCTCAGGTGCCACCCCACATAAAGTCCAACAGTTGGAATTCCAAATGCTGGAAGAAGTGGTCCACGCACTCGCCATCTTATTTATGTCCTTTATTTGGAAATCACATAAAAACAGCACGGAAGTGTAAAGAGGAGATGCAACGGACGACAGGACCCGTAGAAGCGCATACCGGCGTGAAAAGGCCATCGTCTCCTCTTCACACTTCCCTGCTGTTTTTATGTGATTTCCCCAAAATTTCCAAGAGCAACAAATCAGAATCCAGCTTTCAATTCAAGAACTGGTTTATATATGAAGAGTGTTCTGCTTTGTCATGCTCTTCTAATCCCGCACTAGTCCTCATAAATGAGTATGTCATTATTGTTAGTGATGAAGTAGACTAGGAAAAAAACACTAATTACAGTCAATTCTAATTAACAACAAGTCATTTTTAGTTATCGTAAACATGTATGTATTTTTTCTATATTTTTATTTAACTGACTTCTACTAATTAACAGCATGAAATATATTCTGGGTCTCCTGAACTTGATTAGTGTGGACTTGTTCCAGGCACATACAGTATACACAGACATGTAGACCATCTAGAAATAGAAGCATCTCAGAAAAGCTGAAATGATACGATTTGATGTCACATTAATAATCCTACAATATAAACTGCAGTTAAGATAAAACACACGGTATCCAGAAGAAAGCAATTGCTGAACACAAATTTACCTAAGGTAATAGTGCGGCAGAAAGCTACAACACTACTGCGCTACAAAAACAATGTCTACCTCACCAAGGTTCTTAAGGGCTTCCACTAAAGCTCTATAAAATGTTATTAAACATGTTTTTTTCAGTCAGTTCAAGATCAGGCCATTTACCCCGGTTCCTGACCAGGCGTTTTTTCAGATTCTTATACTTGTGGATTAAGCAGCAATACATTTTTTTCTTTACTTGGATATTCAAGTATTTGTTTCATGATACATTGGGCTTCATTGTTATGTCACTGTCATATTCTCTCTTTTTTATGTTTGCTGATATCAGGCGATCGAGGAAAGAAAGAATTATCTACTTTTCCTATTTTTTTTATGACTACACAGAACCGCTTAAATACATTTAATGTGTACCCCATTCTGTAACAAATATTTTTATATTTGGATTGACAGTGGCATTTTTTTTTTTACATGTTAATTTTTGTTTTCATTTATTTCACCAACTGCCCCCCTCAAAAATCATAAAAGACCTTTGGGGGAGGCATTTCAATATTGATATCTTTGTAGTTTCATCTTATTTCCCTTTTTAACTAGGGCTGGTATATTAGCTCCAGTCACAGAGGAAATGCAGCTTGCTGTCTGTATAGCAGACCTGACTGGGTCTCATAACCTACCAGCTCCTGCTCCCTCACTATACACAGAGATCACAAGACCATCAGCACCTCCTATTACTGTGTACACAGCACTTCACAATTGGTAACATTTTCTCCCACAGACCCTTATCACAGAATAAGTAATGATGTATCATGGGCAAAATAACATAATTAGTGAAAATATCAGATTTGATATACATATTCAATAGTGTGGAAAAATGTTAAGCAAGTGTGGAACTAACAAAATGCAAAGTGAATGAACAAAAGAAAAGGCTAAATCAAATCAATATTTGCTGTGACCACCCTTTGTCTTCAAAACAGCATCAGTTCTTCTAGGTACACTTGTATGAAGTCAGATTTTATAGGATTATAGTGTGAGGTATGAGTAACCAATTATACATAAGAAGTGATAATGATCATCATTCTCATATGTAGGTTGAAATAGAGTAATTAAATGAAATTGAAACAGCTGTGTAGGAGGCTTAAACTCGGTAAGGAACAGCAAAACTCTGCTACAAAAGGTGAGGTTGAGGAACACAGTTTCATGTCACAGATCACACACCATGACAAGACTAAGGACTTCAATGAGACACAAGCTATACTGTATCCGCAAGGTCTCTTATAGGTCTCTGTTCAAGCTCTTTTGAAGAAGCACTAAGAAATGGATAACGTTAAGGAACGTAAACGTAGTGGTCAGCCAAGAAAAGGAGAGCAGCAGATGACAGATGTATCAAGCTTACTTCCCATTAAAATCGGAATATATCCAGTGGTGTCATCAGTAGTGTTGAGCATTCCGATGCTGCAAGTATCGGGTATCGGCCGATACTTGCTGTATCGGAATTCCGATACCGGGATTCCGATACTCTTGTGGTATCGGGTATCGGGTATCGCAACAACATTAATGTTAAAATGTGTAAAAGAGAGAATTAAAATAAAAAATATCGCTATACTCACCTGTCCGACGCAGCCGGGACTTCAGCGAGGGAACCGGCAGCGTTGTTTGTTTAAAATTCGCGCTATTACTTGGTTACGTGAATTCCCGGCTTGTGATTGGTCAGGTCGGCCACGTTGCCGGGACGCGGACCAATCACAGCAAGCCGTGACGAAATTACGTCACGGCTTGCTGTGATTGGTCCGCGTCCCGGCAATATGGCCGCCCTGACCAATCACAAGCCGTGACGTCACGGGAGGCTGGACACGCGCCCATTTTAAAATGAGCGCGTCCAGCCTCCCGGCTTGTGATTGGTTGACCGCGGCGCAACCAATCACAAGCCGTGACGTCACGGGAGGCTGGACACGCGCCCATTTTAAAATGAGCGCGTCCAGCCTCCCGGCTTGTGATTGGTTGACCGCGGCGCAACCAATCACAAGCCGTGACGTCACGGGAGGCTGGACACGCGCCCATTTTAAAATGAGCGCGTCCAGCCTCCCGGCTTGTGATTGGTTGACCGCGGCGCAACCAATCACAAGCCGTGACGTCACGGGAGGCTGGACACGCGCCCATTTTAAAATGAGCGCGTGTCCAGCCTCCCGTGACGTCACGGCTTGTGATTGGTCAGGGCGGCCATATTGCCGGGACGCGGACCAATCACAGCAAGCCGTGACGTAATTTCGTCACGGCTTGCTGTGATTGGTCCGCGTCCCGGCAACATGGCCGACCTGACCAATCACAAGCCGGGAATTCACGTAACCAAGTAATAGCGCGAATTTTAAACAAACAACGCTGCCGGTTCCCTCGCTGAAGTCCCGGCTGCGTCGGAGAGGTGAGTATAGCGATATTTTTTATTTTAATTCTTTCTTTTACACATTTATATGGTTCCCAGGGCCTGAAGGAGAGTTTCCTCTCCTTCAGACCCTGGGAACCATCAGGAATACCGTCCGATACATGAGTCCCATTGACTTGTATTGGTATCGGGTATCGGTATCGGATTGGATCCGATATTTTGCCGGTATCGGCCGATACTTTCCGATACCGATACTTTCAAGTATCGGACGGTATCGCTCAACACTAGTCATCAGCCCAGAACTGTCAGCAACCACCGATCCGCCAACCCGCTGCACGACCAGCTCTACCCTCACCTACTGTATCCTCACCCATCCCTTGTAGATTGTGAGCCTTTGCGGGCAGGGTCCTCTCTCCTCCTGTACCAGTCCTGACTTTTAGTGTTTAAGATTACTGTACTTGTTTTTATTATGTATACCCCTCCTCACATGTAAAGCGCCATGGAAGTTTTTTTTTGGAAGTGCATCTGAACAGCAAGGTGGATTGCTGTTGAGGGGAGATAGAGAGAAAAAAAAAATCTATAAATCTTCAGCACAGCGAGTGTGAGCGAGCTGAGTGTGACCTGAGCGTAAGTGTGAACGGCGGTAAGTGTGTGACTTGTGATTCAGTGAAGAGGTATTTGGAAGGCCTTTAACAAATACCTGTGTGAATTTGTGTGAGTTGCTGAATTAGGAGTAGCTATATTCATAAGGAGTTAACTTAGGGTGGGGGCTCATAATTAAGGGGATATAAGGGGCAGCTGTTTGGGGCTCAAGTCCTTTTTGGAAGTGCATCTGAACAGCAAGGTGGATTGCTGTTGAGGGGAGATAGAGAGAAAAAAAAATAAATCTATAAATCTTTAGCACAGCGAGTGTGACCTGAGCGTAAGTGTGAACGGCGGTAAGTGTGTGACTTGTGATTCAGTGACTTTGGAATCAGGGAGTTTCCAAGGGAGAAATTGCTTCTGTTTTTTTTTTTTTTTTTTTTTAATTAATACTTTGTATTTATTTTTAATTAACGTTTCTGTGTGGTGCAATCCCCATTAGGAAATGTGCTCCACAATTGTTAATGCCATCCAGTGCACATCTTGCCACATGTATGCAGTCCTTGACCAGCTGGTCGAGGGTGCATACTGCTGTGCGAGATGTGAGCACATTGTGCATTTGGAAACCCAGATACTGGATCTAAATGTGCAGCTGGCAACATTGAGATCCATAGACAATATGGAGAGGAGTCTTCTGCTCACAGAGCAGACGCTCAATGGGATAGATGAGGAGGGGGATGGTAGGATGGAGCTGCAGGACAGTGTGGCAGTTAGCTGGGTGACAGATAGAAGGCGGGGTAGAGGGAAGAGTGCCAGGGAGGCTAGTCCTGATCTGGCACACCCCAATAAGTTTGCTAAGTTGGCAGATGAGGGGGGTGCCAGTACAGGGGTAGCACTGCTGCAGCCAGGCATGTCCTCTGAAAGCCGGAGGAGTGACTGCTCCAGTAAGGAGGGAAATAGGAGAGCAGGGCAGGCCAGACAGGTGCTGGTAGTGGGGGACTCAATTATTAGGGGAACAGATAGGGCAATCTGTCACAAAGACAGGGATCGTCGGACGGTGTGCTGCCTACCTGGCGCTCGAGTCCGACACATCGCTGATCGGGTGGACAGATTACTGGGAGCGGCTGGTGAGGACCCAGCGGTCATGGTGCACATTGGCACAAATGACAAAGTTAGAGGTAGGTGGAAGGTCCTTAAAGATGATTTCAGGGAATTAGGCTGCAAGCTGAAAGCAAGGACCTCCAACGTGGTATTTTCCGAAATACTGCCTGTACCACGTGCCACGCCAGAGAGGCAACGGGAGATTAGGGAGGTTAATAAGTGGCTCAAGAATTGGTGTAGGAAGGAGGGGTTTGGGTTCCTGCAGAACTGGGCCGACTTCTCAGTTGGCTACAGGCTCTACGCTAGGGACGGGCTGCACCTCAATGGGGAAGGGGCAGCTGTGCTGGGGGAGAAAATGGATAGAAGGTTGGAGGAGTGTTTAAACTAGGGATTGGGGGGGAGGGTATTCAATTTATAGGAGGGGAAGATAGTGCAGATAGAGACCTGGGCACAAATAAGGAAGTTGGGGGTGGCGGTGGCATGGGGGGTGGGGTTAGAACAGTTAATAATTTAAGAAAGAATAGAGGTACAGAGAGGAACATCAAGTGCATGTATACTAATGCCAGAAGCCTCGCCAACAAAATGTATGAATTAGAACTAATGTTGTTGGAGCATAATTATGACATGGTGGATATATCTGAGACGTGGCTGGATGAGAGCCATGACTGGGCTGTTAACTTGCAGGGCTATAGCCTGTTCAGAAATGACCGTACAGATAAGCGAGGGGGTGGGGTGTGTCTATATGTAAAATCTTCCTTAAAACCCATCCTGCGTGATAATATAGGTGAATTTAATGAAAATGTAGAGTCCCTGTGGGTGGAGATAAGGGGAGGGGGAAAAATAATAAATTACTGATAGGGATTTGTTATAAATCTCCAAAAATAATGGAAGCAATGGAGAATAGCCTCGTAAAGCAAATAGATGAAGCTGCGACTCAAGGAGAAGTCATTATTATGGGGGACTTCAACTACCCTGAAATAGATTGGGGAACAGAAACCTGCAGTTCCAGCAAAGGTAATCGGTTTTTGACAACTATGAGAGACAATTACCTTTCACAACTGGTTCAGGACCCAACAAGGAGGGGGGCACTGCTAGACCTAATATTAACCAACAGGCCAGACCGCATATCAAATATAAGGGTTGGGGGTCACTTGGGAATAGTGATCACAAAATAATAAGTTTTCATGTAACCTTTAATAAGATGGGTAGTAGGGGGGTGACAAGGACACTAAACTTCAGGAGGGCAAATTTCCAACGGATGAGAGACGATCTTGGTGCAATTAACTGGGACGATATCCTGAGACACAAAAATACACAAAGAAAATGGGAGACATTTATTAGCATCCTGGATAGGACCTGTGCACAGTATATACCGTATGGGAATAAACATACTAGAAATAGGAGGAAACGAATATGGCTAAATAGAGCTGTAAGGGGCGCAAAAAGGGACAAAAAGAAAGCATTTAGAGAATTAAAGGAAGTAGGTAGTGATGAGGCATTAAATAAATACAGAAAATTAAATAAATTCTGTAAAAAGCAAATCAAGGCAGCAAAGATTGAGACAGAGAGACTCATTGCCAGAGAGAGTAAAAATAATCCCAAAATATTCTTTAACTATATAAATAGTAAGAAACTAAAAAATGACAGTGTTGGCCCCCTTAAAAATAGTCTGGGTGAAATGGTGGATGAGGATGAGGAAAAAGCCAATATGCTAAATGACTTTTTTTCATCAGTATTTACAAAAGAAAATCCCATGGCAGACAAAATGACTAGTGATAAAAATTCCCCATTAAATGTCACCTGCTTAACCCAGCAGGAAGTACAGCGGCGTCTAAAAATAACTAAAATTGACAAATCTCCAGGCCCGGATGGGATACACCCCCGAGTACTGCAGGAACTAAGTACAGTCATTGATAGACCATTATTTTTAATCTTTAAAGACTCCATAATAACAGGGTCTGTACCACAGGACTGGCGTATAGCAAATGTGGTGCCAATATTCAAAAAAGGGGCAAAAACTGAACTCGGTAATTATAGGCAAGTAAGCTTAACCTCTACTGTGGGTAAAATCCTGGAGGGCATTCTAAGGGATGCTATACTGGAGTATCTGAAGAGGAATAACCTCATGACCCAGTATCAGCACGGGTTTACTAGGGACCGTTCATGTCAGACTAATTTGATCAGCTTCTATGAAGAGGTAAGTTCCGGACTGGACCAAGGGAACCCAGTGGACGTAGTGTATATGGACTTTTCCAAAGCTTTTGATACGGTGCCACACAAAAGGTTGTTACATAAAATGAGAGTAATGGGGATAGGGGAAAATATGTGTAAGTGCGTTGAGAGCTGGCTCAGGGATAGGAAACAAAGGGTGGTTATTAATGGAGCACACTCGGACTGGGTTGTGGTTAGCAGTGGGGTACCACAGGGGTCAGTATTGGGCCCTCTTCTTTTTAACATATTTATTAATGACCTTGTAGGGGGCATTCAGAGTAGAATTTCAATATTTGCAGATGACACTAAACTCTGCAGGGTAATCAATACAGTGGAGGACAATTTTATATTACAGGATGATTTATGTAAACTAGAAGCTTGGGCTGATAAATGGCAAATTAGCTTTAATGGGGATAAATGTAAGGTCATGCACTTGGGTAGAAGTAATAAGATGTATAACTATGTGCTTAATTCTAAAACTCTGGGCAAAACCGTCAATGAAAAAGACCTGGGTATATGGGTGGATGACAAACTCATATTCAGTGGCCAGTGTCAGACAGCTGCTACAAAGGCAAATAAAATAATGGGATATATTAAAAGAGGCATAGATGCTCATGAGGAGAACATAATTTTACCTCTATACAAGTCACTAGTTCGACCACACTTAGAATACTGTGCACAGTTCTGGTCTCCAGTGTATAAGAAAGACGTAGCTGAACTGGAGCGGGTGCAGAGAAGAGCGACCAAGGTTATTAGAGGACTGGGGGGTCTGCAATACCAAGATAGGTTATTACACTTGGGGCTATTTAGTTTGGAAAAACGAAGACTAAGGGGTGATCTTATTTTAATGTATAAATATATGAGGGGACAGTACAAAGACCTTTCTGATGATCTTTTTAATCATAGACCTGAGACAGGGACAAGGGGGCATCCTCTACGTCTGGAGGAAAAAAGGTTTAAGCATAATAACAGACGCGGATTCTTTACTGTAAGAGCAGTGAGACTATGGAACTCTCTGCCGTATGATGTTGTAATGAGTGATTCATTAAAGGGAACCTATCACCCCGTTTTTTTCGGTATGAGATAAAAATACCGTTAAATAGGGCCTGAGCTGTGCATTACAATAGTGTAGTTTGTGGACCCCGATTCCCCACCTATGCTGCCGAAATACGTTACCAAAGTAGTCGTTTTCGCCTGTCAATCAGGCTGGTCAGGTCGGATGGGCGTGGTTTCTTCCAGGGCCGGCGTCAGCGGACGGCAGGGTCGGGCAGATGCCGGGGCCCCCTGACTTCTGGGGGCCCCCCTAGCAGGGGCGGACTGGGCCGGGTTGCAAAGATGCAAATGCCCCCCGGGCCGCTCCCCCTGCAGCTGATCAGGGCCGGCCGCCTGGTGGTGGCTGTAAAGCTGCAAATTGTGTGCAAAGCTGCATCAAATTGTGCGCGGCCGTGTGCGCTGCACTGTGAAGCGGCCGGCAGCAGTCACAGTCGGCGCACACGTCCGCGCCGGGTCCGGGAGCTTTGTGCGCGGCTGTCAGCTTGACGGCTGCACAGCTCCTGCTCCCTCCAGGCTCCATGATATCTCTCTATGCTTCCGGGTCAGGTGTCGGGCGTGCGCGATGACGTCATCGCGCACGTGCCGACATGTCCCGGCCAGGACGCTAGCGGAGAGGCGCTGCAAGGGAGCGAGTGGTGATGTAAGTATAAAAAAACCTTTTTTTTTTTTTTTTTTTTTTAAATTAAATGGTGGGTAACTGCAAATGAAGAAGTGGGGAGGGGTGAAAGGAGGCTGCACATGATGGAGTTTTGGGGGTTAAAGGAGGCTGCACATGATGGAATTTGGGGGGTTAAAGGAGGCTGCACATGACGGAATTTGGGGGGTTAAAGGTGGCTGCACATGATGGAATTTGGGGGGATAAAGAAGGCTGCACATGATGGAATTTGGGGGGTTAAAGGAGGCTGCACATGATGGAGTTTGGGGGGATTAAAGGAGGCTGCACACGATGGAACTTGGGGGGGTTAAAGGAGGCTGCACATGACGGAATTTGGGGGGTTAAAGGAGGCTGCACATGATGGAATTTGGGGGGTTAAAGGAGGCTGCACATGATGGAATTTGGGGGTGTTAAAGGAGGCTGCACATGATGGAGTTTGGGGGGATTAAAGGAGGCAGCACATGATGGAACTTGGGGGGGTTAAAGGAGGCTGCACATGACGGAATTTTGGGGGGTTAAAGGAGGCTTCACATGACGGAATTTGGGGGGTTAAAGGAGGCTGCACATGTTGGAATTTGGGGGGTTAAAGGAGGCTGCACATGACGGAATTTGGGGGGTTAAAGGAGGCTGCACATGATGGAATTTTGGGGGTTAAAGGAGGATGCACATGGTGGAATTTGGGGGGATTAAAGGAGGCTGCACATGATGGAATTTGGGGGGTTAAAGGAGGCTGCACATGATGGAATTTGGGGGTTAAGGAGGACTGCACATGATGAAGGAGGAGTTGGGCTGCACATGATGAAGTGGGGGAGTTGGGCTGCACATGATGAAGTGGGGGAGTTGGGCTGAACATGATGAAGTGGGGGTAAGGAGGACTGCACATGAAGTGGGAGGTAAGGGGGACTGCACATGATGGGGGACTCGTAAGCTTGCAATCTATGAGGTTGCATAATAACCAATTATATATTGATTGTGGGTGGACCTCTGTATTCAGATGTGTAGTGTAGAAGAAAGGGAAAAAGTGGGGAATGTGCTCTAGATAACTGTGTTTTTTTTATGCAGAGGCGAGTCCTGGCTGGAAGAAGCGATGGCGGTCTGTGCTGCATGAATGAGAAAAGCAAAGATGAAGGACTTCAGCTAGAGACGTCACTGGTGAGTCAGTGTATTACCTGTGCACTGACACTATACACTGTATACTATATACAGAGCTCCTGTATATAATGTCACTGGCAGTGGTGATCACTGTATTACCTGTACACTGGCACTTTTTACAGAGCTCCTGTGTATAATGTCACTGGTGATCCCTGTATTACCTGTACACTGACACTATATACAGAGCTCCTGTGTATAATGTCACCAGTGATCACTGTGTTACATGTACACTGACAGTAAATACAGAGTTCATGTAAATAGCACTTAGTATTGTGGTTTTTTTTAAATTAATGCATTTACAATTGTATTTATATATTTATATCCTTCAAAGGCCCATACATGTCGTTGCACAGTAGGGGCATTACTACTTTCTGTGGGATTTTGGGGGGTGGGAGTAATCCTAGCAATGACACAATTGATTAAATATTGGGGTCAGTGGTCCACACTGCAGGTGCACACAGAGTGGGGAGTTTTTGTAGGTAGGGAATAGATGGGGAAGAAAGGTTTAAAGGAGCACCTAAGAAAAGTAACTACTGTTAAAGATCTAGCAAAAGGCATAAATTGTTTAAATTTGTTTAGAAGTTTACAACTTACAGAGAAGCAAATTTATCAAAAGTTTCCCTGATATATTGCACTTTCTCTATTTTGCACTAGTGTTTTTATAAAGTTTACATAGTTTTTTTCTAAATAAAATATTTGGGTCTCTGTGGTCCCTGCTGTTTTACTGTCGCCACATGATTTGCTCCACAAGGGGGCCCACTGAGGTTCTGTCGCCCAAGGGCCCATGAAAACCTGGAGCCGGCCCTGGTTTCTTCCCCCAGATATTGCGTAGTTTTCCGTTGGTGGCGTAGTGGTGTGCGCATGTCCAAGGTTCCGAATCCTGCACAGGGGTGTAAAAATAGCAGCGATGTCCGTTATTCCATTGGTGATCGG
This sequence comes from Ranitomeya variabilis, assembly GCF_051348905.1. Classification (NCBI taxonomy): domain Eukaryota; kingdom Metazoa; phylum Chordata; class Amphibia; order Anura; family Dendrobatidae; genus Ranitomeya; species Ranitomeya variabilis. The sequence goes on from NC_135232.1 coordinate 398,610,298, forward strand.
TGGGCGCGGCCATCTTGCTTTGGCCGCGCGTGCGCAGAAGCGGCGCTCTGCTGGCCGCGGCTTCAGGAAAATGGCCGCCGCGATCTCCATCTGCGCACGCGCGGAATCCCGCGGCCATTTTCCTGAAGCCGCGGCCAGCAGAGCGCCGCTTCTGCGCACGCGCGGCCAAAGGAAGATGGCCGCGCCCACCGACCACTAATGGATTAACGGACATCGCTGCTATTTTCACACCCCTGTGCAGGATTCGGGACCTTGGACATGCGCACACCACTACGCCACCAACGGAAAACTACGCAATATCTGGGGGAAGAAACCACGCCCATCCGACCTGACCAGCCTGATTGACAGGCGAAAACGACTACTTTGGTAACGTATTTCGGCAGCATAGGTGGGGAATCGGGGTCCACAAACTACACTATTGTAATGCTCAGCTCAGGCCCTATTTAACAGTATTTTTATCTCATACCGAAAAAAACGGGGTGATAGGTTCCCTTTAATTAAATTTAAGAGGGGACTGGATGCCTTTCTGGAAAAGTATAATGTTACAGGGTATATATATTAGATTCCTTGATAAGGCGTTGATCCAGGGAACTAGTCTGATTGCCGTATGTGGAGTCAGGAAGGAATTTTTTTCCCCAATGTGGAGCTTACTCTTTGCCACATGGTTTTTTTTTGCCTTCCTCTGGATCAACATGTTAGGGCATGTTAGGTTAGGCTATGGGTTGAACTAGATGGACTTACAGTCTTCCTTCAACCTTAATAACTATGTAACTATGTAACTATAAATGGCGCTATAATAATAAATAATAATAATAATAATAAAGATCCACCGTTCAGGGGAGTTTGACAAAAAGCCATACCTTCAAAATGAAACTACAGCTAAGTGACTCAATTATACATGAAAGCATAGGAACTGGGGTAAAGAAAAATGGAAGCAGGTGATGCGGACGGAGGAGTAAAAATGTAAGATATTTGGCTGTAAGAAAAGGCAGTATATTTGCCAGATCACTGGCGAGTGGTACAATAATGAGTGTCTGCAGGCAACATTGAACGTTTGAGACTGCATTTCCACAAATGGAGTTGGAGATTTGGTCAGCAATACTGGTGTCCTCAATGCTGAGAAATACAAGCAGATCATTACTCATACAAAAACATCCAGCCAATTTAAGAAAGGAGTCCTTGTAGTGATAATATGACCCCACGGAGCCCCGATCTCAACAACATGGAGCCTGTCTATGATTACATGAAGAGACAGAAGGATTTGTGCAAGCCTACATCCACAGAAGATCTGTGGCTAGTTCTCCAAGATTAGGAACAATTATCCTGCAGAGTTACTTTGAAAACTGTAGTCCGTTGGAAGAATTAATGCTATTTTGAAGGCAAAGGTTGGTCACACCAAATATGATTTAGATTTTTTTTTGTTCATTAACTTTGCATTATTTTATTTGATAAAAATGAACTAATAACCCCTTTCTGACCTCGGACGGGATAGTACGTCCGAGGTCAGAAGCCCCGCTTTGATGCGGGCTCTGGCGGTGAGCCCGCATCAAAGCCGGGACATGTCAGCTGTTTTGAACAGCTGACATGTGCCCGCAATAGGCGCGGGCAGAATCGCGATCTGCCTGCGCCTATTTACTAGTTAAATGCCGCTGTCAAACGCAGACAGCGGCATTTAACTACCGCATCCGGCCGGGCAGCCGGAAATGACGGCATCGCCGACCCCGTCACATGATCGGAGGTCGGCGATGCTTCAGTATTGTAACCATAGAGGTCCTTGAGACCTCTATGGTTACAGATCCCCGGCAGCTGTGAGCGCCACCCTGTGGTCGGCGCTCACAGCACACCTGATTTTCTGCTACATAGCAGCGAACAAAGCAGATTGCTGCTATGCAGCAGAGCCGATCGTGCTGTGCCTGCTTCTAGCCTCCCATGGAGGCTATTGAAGCATGGCAAAAGTAAAAAAAAAAGTTAAAAAAAAATGTGAAAAAAATACAAAAAATATAAAAGTTTAAATCACCCTCCTTTCGCCCCAATCAAAATAAATCAATAAAAAAAAATCAAACCTACACATATTTGATATCGCCGCTTTCAGAATCGCCCAATCAATCAATAAAAAAAAGCATTAACCTGATCGCTAAACAGCGTAGCGAGAAAAAAATTCGAAACGCCAGAATTACGTTTTTTTGGTCGCCGCGACATTGCATTAAAATGCAATAACGGGCGATGAAAAAAAACCTATCTGCACCAAAATGCTATCATAAAAAACGCCAGCTCGGCACGCAAAAAATAAGCCATCAACCGACCCCAGATCATGAAAAATGGAGACGCTACGAGTATCGAAAATGGCGCAATTTTTTTTTCTTTTTTTTTTTTAGCAAAGTTTGGAATTTTTTTTCACCACTTAGGTAAAAAATAACCTAGTCATGTTAGGTGTCTATGAACTCGTACTGACCTGGAGAATCATAATGGCAGGTCAGTTTTAGCATTTAGTGAACCTAACAAAAAAGCCAAACAAAATACAAGTGTGGGACTGCACTTTTTTTGCAATTTCACTGCACTTGGAATTTTTTTCCCGTTTTCTAGTACACGACATGCTAAAACCAATGAAGACGTTCAAAAGTACAACTCATCCCGCAAAAAATAAGCCCTCACATGGCCAAATTGACGGAAAAATAAAAAGTTATGGCTCTAGGAAGGAGGGGAGTGAAAAACGAACACGGAAAAACGAAAAATCCCAAGGTCCTGAAGGGGTTAATTCTTACATTCATGGGCGAAAGTGTTGGCACCCTTGAAATTATTCCAGAAAGTGAAGCATTTCTAACAGAAAATTATTGCAATTAAAGATTTTATTATACATATGTTTATTTCCCTTGTGTGTACTGGAACAACATAAAAAACACAGTAAAAAAGACAAATTGGTCATAATTTCACACAAAACCCAAAAAATGGGCCAGACAAACTTGTTGGCACCCTCAACTTAATATTTGGTTGGACACCCTTTGGAATAAATAATTGCAATCAATCACTTCCTCTAACCATCAAAAAACTTCTTACACCTCTCAAATGGAATTTTGAACCACTCTTCTTTTGCAAACTGCTCCAGGTCTCTCATATTTGAAGGGTGCCTTCTCCCAACAGTAATTTTAAGATCTCACCACAGATGTTCAATGTGATTTAGATCTGGAGTCATTTGCTGGACACAAACTCATCTTTCTGACACTGGGCACTACATTGTGACCCAAAACCCTTTCGTAATCTTCAGGTTTTATGATGTCTTGCACACAGTCAAGGCACCCAGTGCCAAACACTGCAAAACATCCCAAAAATATCTTTGAACCTCCACCATATTTGACTGTAAGTGTGGTGTTCTTTTCTTTGTAGGCCTCATTCTGTTTTCGGTAAAAAGTAGAAAGATGTGCTTTACCAAAAAGCTCTATCTTGGTCTCATCTGAGTTCTTTTATTTATCAACATGTTTGAAGCACACCTGCTTCTTCATCAGGACAATCCACAGGAGTCTTCCTATAAAAACGCATTTATACCTTCACGTTTTTTCTACTGAATCCTTTACTATTGGCAGAGCAGCTTTATCTCCACTTTCTCCAGTTGCACATGGTCTTTATTTCTGTGGATCTGCAGCAACAAATTTTTTGTATGATTACAGGGATTGTGCCTTTCACAACTCTTGAAGGTGAGCATATTCTTTGCCTTTAATTTTCTCTTTTAACACAGATAAAACCCTATTGCGCTCATTATCTTTCCAGTTTTCATCATAACCCTCCATGATTAGTATGGCACACACAGACACACTGTCACAATTCCTCTGGTCAGAGTGTCTGAAACTCTGTGATGGACAGCTCTGTCATCCTATCCTTTGCTGGGGCGTGCTGAGCTGTTAGTGCTTTGATTGACAGCTCAGTTGACCTATCTGACCGGAAGGTGCAGAGATTTCCACAGGTGCTCCATGTTCTTGGTAATTGCCCTGCTATTTAGGTGAGCTGTCTAGCTCAGATCATTGCCAGTCAAAAGCTTGTTCTAAGCTTGTGCGCTCTGGTGTGTTCACCTGTACCCTGTGCTGTAAGTTCTGATCTTCTTCTGCTGCTGATCTTTGACCATGTTCAGACTACCCGTTTGTTATTGCTGCTTTTCATGTGATAATCTGCTGCTGACCTTTGGACTGCGTTCAGACTACCCGTTTGTTATTGTCCCTTTGCTTATCCGCTATTTCTCTGGCATTCTGACCCTCGCATGTGACCTGATTTTCAACTTCGTATTTTCCCTTGGTTTACTATGTGATCTTTTGGTATTGACCCTGGAATGTCTGACTGCGCAGATTCACGGCCTAGACGTGGGTTGTGACTAGCATCACACACCCAATGCAAACATTGAGTCAACTTCTCCCCCTTTTTTATCTAGTTTTCATATAGCCTATACCTGTTACTTGCCACAGGTGAGTTTGAATGAACATCACATGCTTGAAACAAAGTTGCTTTCCCACAATTTTGGAAAGGTGCCAACAATTTTGCCTGGTCCATTTTTAGAGTTTTGTATGAAATGATGTCCAATTTGCCTTTTTTCCCTCAGTTTTTTCGTGTTGTTCCAATACACACAAAAGATATAAACATGTGAATAACAAAACTTGTTTAATTGCAATAATTTTCTTGGAGAAATACTTTACTTTCTGGGACACTTTCAAGGGTGCCAACACTTTGGGCCATGACTTTATATTATGGAAAACATTCTTACTTTTCTGTATGTTTTCACACATATCAATGCTGATAATTTTTACAGAAATGGTGCCAAGTAAAGATTAATGAATCTTTATACATTTGAATTTGCCAGTTTCGCAGAATTTATTGAAAGAAAAAATAAATATGCAGTGAATTGCTAAGTACTCCAAATGCCCTGAAAAGATGAGGTCTCCTAGGATTGTATCCAGCCTCTTTAATGCAAACACAGCCTTAGTAATATCTAAGTGACCTCAACATATATGGCTATTGTCATATGGATAGCAACCTTTGTTGAGCTGCCACAAGTTATCTGTAGAATTTATTCATTGCTTTATGGCTCTTTCTCCCTACCTCAATTGGTGTGAGCTGCGATGTCCTTTCACTACCTATATACTCCTCATAATGGCTGCTAGATTCCCTACCTCTACTTTTATACAGGCTATGATAGATGCTTCTGATCGGGTGTGCTATACCATGTGATATGATAGTTGCAAGGCATTAAGAGGAAGTTGTGTTTCTCTGCTAAGAGAATTGCTAACTCTCGCTAAGTGAATTGCAAATTATTCAAAATCACTAGGTCTAACAAATTCCTAAAAAATTATCATGAATTAGATTTGCATTAAATTAATTTGGTCATCTCGAGTGTAAAAGCATCACTCCAGTGTTTTTTTTATTGCATCACTGCAGTGGTGTTTTAAATGTAATTCCCCTGCCCCCGTCTCATACTTACCTGACACAGCCGTCATCCTTTTCCAGCATCGCTGCCGGCGAAAAGTGACCTGCCGGCAGGTCAAAGGACTTACATTTCAAGTGCTACTCCAGTGTTGAAAAAAAAACATTCTGGCGTGATGCTATAAGCATTAGGAATGTAAGCATAATTCACTCATACCAAAATGTTCTTCTATCTCAAGGTGTTTGTGATATACTGTACTTTACTTTTGGAAAATAAAAATAAATTTGTATTAGTTAAAAATACTGTATTTCTCCAGAAAGTGTAAAACTTTACTGCAAAGTACACACTTCAATTTGTAGTTCAGGTTATCATTTATTGCTTTTTACTACTAAGTTTGTGTATTCAGGTCGTTTTGTCATGTAACGTGGGCCTGCATCTTTCACTCAATGAAACTTATTTGACCCGGTTTGACTATAACAGATGTTGCTAGGTATGTTCACAGTCATTTCCAGATGGCTGAGTGGACTGGAGTTCAGTACAGTGCCTTTAACTGTATCATATGAGAAGAAAATCACAGGTTCCGAGAATTAGAAGAGAGGAGAGCGGGTCATTCACTGCAGAAATCGCAAAGAGAAAAGTTACTGCTCAAAAGATAAGGAAACAAGCAGCAAACATTTGTTTTGTTTGAAAGTTTTCATGGAATACGAAAACTGCAATACCAAAGAAAGCTCAAAGTCAAAGGGCTTTTTAAGATTGCCAGTATTGAGAGGCCAAAAGGGAAAAATCTTATTAAATTACCATATCACTTTGTCATGAAGCTTTAGCACTAACCCATCGGCTGTATCACTGCCTTCGATGCAGGCTCCAGCCCTGAGCCTGCATCTTTCCCAGCACTTGATGGCTGATTCAATCAGCTATCAAGTGCCTCAAACAGCCGTGAGTGGATCTGAAATCTACCAGTGGCTGTTAACCAGTTAAATGGCGCTGCCAATCACTGACAGCGGCATTTAACATGCACCGGCCAGAAGCGCGTTACAAGTCCCGCCCATCAGTGTCGCTGTCTCGTGATCATGGGGTGCTAATCGTTTGAAAACATAGACAGGGGTCTGCAAAACACCTCCGTCTCATTTATCACGATGCTCCAGTGAATGCTGACCAGGGGCTGGCATTCAAAGGAGATTGTGATTTTTGCTATTCATTACAGTGCTGAAGTCCAGCTATGTGTAGCACAGGAGATCGGAAGATCACAGCTTCAACTCTCCTAAGGGGACTATTAAACACAATCAAAAGTAAAAAAAAGTTTTAAAAAATTATAAAAAACATACAAAAAAACACAAAGTTGACATCATACCTCCTTTTGCCCCATGAAAAATAAAACAATAAAAAAAATAAAATACACATATTTGGTATCGTTGAGTTCAGAAATGTCTGATGAATCAAAACATAAAATAAATTAATCTGATCAGTGAACATCGTAACCATAAAAAAATCAAACACCAGAATTACGTTTTTTTTACATTCTAAAGGGTTAATGGCTCATACCTGGTGTTGTTGCACTTTGATTAGGACCTTTTGGCAACAGGTTTTTGAACTAATAAATGAAGTAACCAATGTTAAAATTCCTCCTGACCCAGCTTTAGCAGTTCTTAAAGGGAACCTGTCACCAGGTTTGGCCGATAAGAGATATGGCCATCACCTTTCAGAGCGCTGGACCAAGACCAGCGACCCATCAGACTGGACCGCCCTGCAGGTGAGTATAATAAAAGTTATTTATCTTCTCTTGCAGGTCGAGTTGGGGCAGATATACAGCATTATAGAATGCCGTATATCAGCCCCGAAAGGTGTTGGCCATATCTAATATCAGCCAAATCTGTTGACAGGTTCACTTTAAGGGTGCGGTCACACTTGCAAGTTCAATGAGAGAAATTCACGAGAGTCTCTCGCATCAATTCCCGGCACTCGGGACAGCCACACGCTCCGGTCCCATGTGCCGGCGGCAGTGCCGGGAATTGAGTTTCTCGCATTGAACTTGCAAGTGTGACCCCGGCTTAACAAAAGAATTAATGACACCCCTCTAGATTCAAGATGGTCAGTGGTGCACATACTTACTTCTGCCAGACAAAGTATTGCGACAGTGTGGAATAAGCCTCTACCTCCCTCCTAAAATGTATTATGCAGCTAAATAAATACACATTTTCACTATGAATATTATCTCTCCTTGAATTCACATTCTCAGTCAAAAATCCATAAAACTTGGGAGTTGTGGGCCTCCTCCGCATTTGCTATCCCTAGTACAACTTGATGCTAAGTTTCATTCCTCCCCATGGTTTTATTCTCAGTCCTTTATAGGTGTTATCTTACCAACATGGTTTATAATATTTGAACATATTATTATATTGACCATGCTAAGTCTCCAGCTTGCTGCCCCCCACACCACCTCCTTTGTTTCCTATCTTGTCTGTTTGGTCCTGTATCCATTCACTGTGAATATTGTTTCTGTCTTATATATAAATGTGGCCTGTCTGATTTCTGATATCGTGTGGCTTTTGATATGTTGCAGGTCATTTCTGTTCTCATAGTATATCACTTATGTTGGTTCATGTGTATTTGATATATAGGTAAAACTGTGTTTTTGAAAAATGTGAAAAATTTTAATTAAAAATCGATTAAAAAAATAATTACTTTTTTTGGTCGCTGCAATATTGTAATAAAATGCAATAAGTGTCGATCAAAAGATCTTATCTACCCCAAAATGGTAACAGTAAAAACATCAGATCAAGCCCCAAAAAAATGCCCTCACGCAGCCCCAGATCCAGAAAAACGGAGACGCTACGAGTCTCGGCAAATGACGACAGACGCAAAAAACTTTTTTTCATACAAATTTCTGAATTTTTTTCACCAGTTAAATAAAAAAAAAAACTACATATTTGGTATCTGCGTACTCGTACTGACATGAGGAATGGAATCATATTGCCAGGTCAGTTTTACCATTCAGTGAACACGGTAAATAAAAAACCCTAAAAACAGTTGTGGAATTGCACTTTTTTTGCAATTTCAACATACTTGGAATTTTTTCCTGTTTTCCAGTACAATGTATAGTAAAATCAATGGTGTCAGTGAAAAGTACAACTCGTCCCGAAAAAAATGAAGCACTCACATAGCCATATTGATGGAAAAATAAAAAAAGTTATGGCTGTGGGAAGAAGGGGAGGAAAAAAAGGAATATCGCCGGAGGGTGAACGGGTTAAAGGGGATCTGTCACCACTCCGAACATGGGCATTTTAGCAAATACTTATATTCTTAGGACTCTGTATTGTGTTGTTCTGCTACTATGCCTTATAAATACATCTACAACTTGGTGTTTCCAATCCCCTTGTCAAAGAGGTATGTCCCTACAAAGTCAGTACTGACTGGACAGTCTCAGAGTGCATACAACACACCTCTAAATGGTAACACCCAGTTGTCAGTTTATGTATATTTTTTAAGAGGACAACTCACAATTCAAAGTTCTGAAGAAAGATGCTCCAAAATTGTAAAAAAATGGGGAAAACAAGTAATTGCAATAACAGAGATGGCAGATCCTCTTTAACTGCTAGTGATATGGTTTTGACTCTAGAACCATACTCGGGTAATCTTTTGACTTCCTCGATGCCTTTAGCACACTATAGCATTATCTACAGTTGGCAATAGTTGGGGAGCTATACATGGCTCCCAAGCCTCTGCTTGAGGAACATAGATCGGATGATTTTCACCTATCAACCATGTATTATGGAGATCAACCACATGTACTTCTAATATGTTTTATATTAATGCAAAACAATTCTAAATTTAAAAACTCTATTAAAATGAAAAAAATTATAAAATTAGGCTGTAATTTTCACTTCTGAGGAACAGTTTATTAATCCAATCTTACAGCTTCACACCACCAAAATAAATACCGTATATACTCGAGTATAAGCCGAGATTTTCAGCCCAAATTTTTGGGCTGAAAGTGCCCCTCTCAGCTTATACTCGAGTCATGGTCGGCAGTGGGGTCAGCGGGTGAGGGGGAGAGAGCAGTGTCGCATACTCACCTGGTCCCGGCGCTCCTAACGCTGTCCCAGCCTGTCCCATGGTCTCCCTCGCTGCAGCTCTTCCTCTATTCAGCGGTCACGTGGTACCGCTCATTAAAGTAATGAATATGGACTCCACTCCCATAGGGGCGGAGCCGCATATTCATTACTGTAATGAGCAGTACCAGTGACCGCTCATTACAGGAAGAAGTTGCGGTACCATGGGACAGGCAGGGACAGCGTCAGGAGCACTGGGACCAGGTGAGTATTTCATATTCACCTGTCTGCGTTCCATTCGCCGGGCGCCGCTCCGTCTTCCCGTCCTCTTGCAGTGACTGTGCAGGTCAGAGGGCGCGATGACATATTAGTGTGTGCGCCACCCTCTGCCTGAACAGTCAGTGTGGAGAGACGGGACGCTGAGGAGCAGCGACGAGAGGTGAGTATGTGATTTTTTTTTTATTGCAGCAGCCGCAGCATTACATGTGGCACAATGCTATATGGAGCATCTATGGGGCCATAAAGAACTGCATGGAGCATTATATGGGGCCATAACTGTATGGAGCATTATATGGGGCATCTATGGGGCAATAACTGTATGGAGCATTATATGGAGCCATAACTGCATGGAGCATTATTGTCATGTCGGACGCTATTCACACTAGGGAGTCCGACAGACAGCGGTAATTCCACATTCGTCCACTATATGCTCAGTGGCGCCAGATAGATTTTATCCAGGTTGTCCGGGGTTAATCTAGCTGGTAATCTGGTTGGAGGCTGGGTCACGCCCGTCTCCTTTAAATAGTCATTCTGGACTTTGGGCATCGCCGATTATAGCTTGTGTCTTTTGCCTGGTGATCTCGGTCTGGAGTGGTGGTCTAGGAGAAGAAATATCGTATCTGGTGGTGTATTATCCTTTGTCATATTTCTCCTTCCTATATTTGTGTTTGTTTTGCCCTGTGCACATTATAGTGTTTTCCTGTGTGTCTGCGGCATGGTGCATTTTTTAGTTTTCCTTGTCTGTGCTTTCTGTGGAGGTTGGTGTGTGGTCTTATCACTGGGTGGTGGGTGGAGGTTTCAGCATAGGGCTGAAACAGGAGTCAGGGTCAGGCCTGGCGGCACAGACAAGCACACCATCAGTGTAAATTCTGGGAGAGGGACAGACAGGGTTTCCCCTAGTCTGAGGGATATCGCAGGGGCCCGGGTAATCAGCTGTAGTCTACCCAGTACCCCCGTGACAATTATATGGGGCATTATATGGGGCCATAACTGTATGGAGCATTATATGGGGCCATAACTGTATGGAGCATTATATGGGGCCATAACTGCAAGGAGCATTATATGGGGCATTATATGGGGCCATAACTGTATGGAGCATTATATGGGGCCATAACTGCATGGAGCATTATATGGGGCCATAACTGCATGGAGCATTATATGGGGCATCTATGGGGCCATAACTGCATGGAGCATTATATGGGGCATCTATGGGGCCATAACTGCATGGAGCATTATATGGGGCATCTATGGGGCATCTATGGGGCCATAACTGCATGGAGCATTATATGGGGCATCTATGGGGCCATAACTGCATGGAGCATTATATGGGGCTCCTGATTCAATATGGATATTCAAAAACACTTAACCTACTGATGTCTCAATTAATTTTACTTTTATTGGTATCTATTTTTATTTTTGACATATACCGGTAGCTGCTGCATTTTCCACCCTAGGCTTATACTCGAGTCAATAAGTTTTCCCAGTTTTTTGTTGCAAAATTAGGGGGGTCAGCTTATACTCGGGTCGGCTTATACTCGAGTATATACGGTATATATATTTTACATGTGATTTATTCCATGCCACTTGTTGCTATACCCAATACATGTCATATAGCTACAGGATATCCGTTGGCACCTAAATTGTAAGAGAGGTCGTAAAGTTGATCCAATAATGCGAATACTTGGAGCTCCACCAACCTACTTTCCATTATCCTGTGAATTATTAATGCAGCCCAATAGATCACTAGAACAAAGCAATATTCTATAATGTCAGGAGACAAAATAATGACCGTCTCACTGTCTACTAGTGATGGATACAATTAGAGAGCATGCATCTCATTAGATCCAATATTATTTGTGGTGTGACATCATTTGGAGCCTCATAAGTTATATCATATCAAAAGTGACTCATTTATCTAGTGTATAATGACAGATACCCAAGATTTATGTCAGTGGCCTTGTGATACCAGGCAGATAATTGGAAAGTCCAGGGATTGGCAGGTCACCTTGAACAGCAAATGTGTCATCTCATTTGCTGGTTTAGACTTCTGTAAAAACTCATCAGTGGCCATAGACTCTCTGCATACTTGATGTATGGGAAAAATGTCCTTAATAACTCCATGTATTCAATGTTATTGATGTTTTCAATTGATCCTAAAGGAATTTGAACCAATGCATAACCAAAACATATAATGTGAACGTTACCAAGCAAAATCAGCATGAACCATAACCTGATATACACAAAATAATAGAAAATAAGTGAACTTTTATGTTGATTTTAAAAGATGTCATGAAAGCATAGGTTCAATAAACATGATCTATATAACAGTTGCATAAATTATAGAGAAGGATCACTAGGGTATTGAGTGGCAAGTGATGGGCATGACCATTTTCTTTTAATTAAAATGCCAATTAGAAAAAAACCTGTGCTTTCAAAACAAAGAGGACATAAAGGGCTGGAAAAAAAAGCTACCAAAAGACATGCAGAAAAGAGAGGATAATAAAGGAAGGACTTACATGGCTGTTGAGAAGAGAGCTTCTGTGACTTGAAAGGCCGTCAGACTTTTGTAGTGTCTCAATCGCCATTTCAATCTGATAATAGATGTCATTGAAAACAAGCTCAAGACAAGATAGCAGTAAATAGCAAAAGCATCATTGACGGACAGTAACATTCTATCAAAAGCATTGTTCTTTACACAAAGAAATAAAAAAACATGCATTTCATTACCCCAGCACCCACCACCAAATCAAAGAAAGGAGGAGCCCCCAATAACAGAAATAAAACCATAACCAGGTTACATAAACGAGAAGGAGAATCAACGAGGCACTTCTAATGAAGTTCACTTTAACACAAGATTCACTTTCTGATCTTCCGGCAGATGTTGTATGGACAGCTCACCCAAAATGTACCTAATACAGGACAACATGACATGCCAGAGAATGGGAGTCCTATAGTATTCTGCAAGGTATCATGCTTTCTTATAAAAAGCACAATAATATTTAATGGAATTTAATAAGGTCTGTCAAAAAACTGTGTTGCATTGTTTAGAAGGAGCATAATAGAACAGGGGTACATCCTCTTTTCTATTAGTTCCCCCCCCCAAAAAAAAGCACTAATAAATAGTGGACTGATAACTAGTAGTCAACAAGTGTCACTGTCCGCAAGACAAAGTAGAACCTTTTCATCTACTCATAGAGAACTCTTTTAAAAGGAAAAAAAAAACCACTTTTTACCTAGAAGAAAATATCGATTTTTGCGATCTATTTCCTTACAACAATTGGGAAAATCCTTTTAATTGGTGAAAACAATATTCAAGATCATTTTAAAACTTTCTTGAGAGAGTAATTCTTACAATTCTACTCTTCTTGACAAACAACTCAAGGGATTTGATGTGATACAACAAGGAAAGTAAATCTGTAAAATCACAGTGGGGATTATGGGTCTAAGGGTCAGCAATTGTCCTTGTGGAGAGTGCCAAGCCATTGTAAGGAGACTGAGGCCATGTTCACACTTTGCGGGTGACCTCTGTGGGTTCTCCCGCAGCGGATTTGATAAATCTGCAGGGCAAAACCGCTACTGTTATCCCTGCAGATTTATCGCGGTTTGTTCTGCAGTTTCCGCTGCGGGATTACTCCTATACTATTGATGCTGCATATGCAGCAATATGCAGCATCAATAGTAATGTTAAAATTAAAAAAAAAGTTTATATACTCACCCTCTGACGTCTCGATCTCCTCGGCGCTGCACCCGGCGCTCCGGTTCCAAAGATGATGTGTGAGAAGGAACCTTCGTGACGTCACGGTCATGTGACCCAGGCGTCATCACGGTCATGTGACCGCGACGTCACCGCAGGTCCTGTTCGCACAGCAACTCTGACCGGCCGGCCGCGTGCAGCGCTGAGAGGTGAGTATAGCATGATTTTTTATTTTAATTCTTTTTTTTACCCCAAATATGGTTCCCAGGGCCTGGAGGAGAGTCTCCTCTCCTCCACCCCGGGTACCACCTGCACATTATCCGCTTACTTCCCGCAACGTGGGCACAGCCCCATGCGGGAAGTAAGCGGTTCAATGCATTCCTATGGGTGCAGAATCGCAGCGATTCTGCACAAAGAAGTGACATGCTGCGGGTTGTAAACCGCTGTGTTTCTGCGCGGTTTTTCCCGCAGCATGTGCACTGCGGTTTGCGGTTTCCATAGGGTTTACATGTTAATGTAAACGCAATGGAAACTGCTGCGGACCCGCAGCATCAAAATCGCCGCGGATCCACGGTAAAAAACGCAAAGTGTGAACATGGCCTTATAGGCCATGCAATGCTCCTCTGGGAATTTAAATATGCAAATAGCCTTTCCAGAGAGAAAAGGGACTTGAACTCTAGTGACACCTATAGAGTTAGAAACCCTAAGGCTATGTGCACACGTTGCAGATTATTTGCGTTTTTTTAGCGTTTTTGCGCTATAAAAACGCTATAAAACCGCAAATAATCTGAATACATTAAGCATCCTATCATTTTTAATGAAATCCGCAATTTCTGTGCACATCATGTGCGTTTTTCCGCATGAAAAATGCATTGCAAAAAAATAATGAACATGCTCATTAATTTTGTGGGTTTTTTTCGCGGTTTTCCCACTGTCTAATGCATTTGGAAATGTCAGGGAAAAACCGCGTCAAAACCGCGTCAAAACCGAGTCAAAAAAGCGCAAAAAACGCGCTAAAAAACGCATGCGGTTTTCATGTGGAAATCCGGCAGAAATGTCCGGATTTTCACAGGAATTTTCTGCATCAATTCCTGACCGTGTGTAGGGGGCCTAAGGCTATGTGCACACGTTGCAGATTATTTGCGGTTTTTTAGCGTTTTTGCGCTATAAAAACACTATAAAACCGCAAATAATCTGCATACATTAAACATCCTATCATTTTTAATGAAATCCGCAATTTCTGTGCACATCATGTGCGTTTTTCCACATGAAAACCGCAATGCGGAAAAATAATGAACATGCTCATTAATTTTGCGGTTTTTTCGCGGTTTTCCCACTGTCTAATGCATTGGGAAATGTCAGGGAAAAACCGCGTCAAAAACGCATCAAAACCGCGTCAAAAATGCGCTAAAACACGCATGCGGTTTTCATGCGGAAATCCGGCAGAAATGTCCGGATTTTCACAGGAATTTTCTGCATCAATTCCTGAACGTGTGTAGGGGGCCTAAAAGTCAATAGAGACCCGTTAACGAGCCTTACCACATGACAGGATAAGAAGCCAAACCAGAAACGCTATTTTCAGACACGTGTTTGGGGTGTTTATCCCTCCACAGTGAAACTTAGGATATCTAATTTGGCTGTATGAGAGGACTCTGCCTACGGTTCTAAAGGGTTGACACTTTTGCTTGTGAAGAGTGCCATGCCGGGTTAAGGAGACTTATGTGCCAAATTTTGAGTTTAGTCGACATCCTCACCCACAACTGAGCTCTGCTTAGAAACCACTGTAAGTAGCCCAGCATCAAGGGATGAATTGGAAAGACTATATTTGATCAATTAAATTAAGCCAAAATAATAATAGCTTAATTAGTCAAATTATAAATGGTGAACAGCACATGGTAACCCACTACCTTTGTAAGCAAAACCAATCATTATCTTAAAGGAGTTTTACACTATTTCCTTACGATAGGTCATCAATATTAGATTTATGGGTGTCTGACACATGGCACCACCACCAATCAGATTTTACCAGCTTCTGCAGGGGACGGATTTTAACAGTGTACATAGGGGAACACCCAGCTCCATGCACTGTTTAGTGGTCAGTCTTGGGTACAGAAGATCAGCTCCAATTAATGTCATCAATATCATTGAAGTGGAAACCCCTTTCCTCAGGCTGGATTATTGAAGGGGAATTGAAGGCGAGTACTTTATTTTATGAAACATATAGTAAGTATGGCCAACAGATCTAATATTTCTCTGAATTATACCAGCACAATTGACATAAGAAGTAGTTACAACGTGGAGCTGAATTTAAGCAAGTGGGAAGTGAAGAAAGGGCTGAGCGGTGTCTGTGAAGCATTGCGAGATGATTCTTGGTGTCACCTCTCCTCTGCTTACACTACTTGTGTTTTGACAGAAGAGACATGGAAGAGAAGAGGAGAGTGGGCTAAAGTAATAGGTTTTCAGACAGGTAACTCATTGAGAGTGAAAGGAAAGGGAAATAGGACAGGGTTACAGAGCATTTTTTGTAAGCTTGACAAGCCTTCGCAATGCTTAGCGGCTTGACACTAAAATGCTGCCAGTAAGGCCTTGCTCTGAATACTTTCTACTATTTTTAGCCTGGCAGAAATAATCACTTCTTCACTAGACGGTGATCATGAAACATGCAGAAATTAGAAAGATACTGTCAATCTGTGCTTTTTAGGTCTTGCATAAATGTATATGTTTTAGAAATCATCATTTTTATAGTAAGGTCTGACAGAATGAGATGTAATTGGTTTGGAAATAATTACATCATGGAGCCACGATTAGTCAACTTATTTCATTTGTGCTGTCTGAAAAATGACAAAACAAAGATATTGATGTGGTTCCCTTCTTTGGTTACTGCTAAGAGGGGTTCAACACTAATTTCAAAAGTTCACTACTGTGAACACTGGTAATGCTGTCACTTTACGAAACATAGGACGCTCATATATGGCTCCCGAGCATGACTCTTGAGGGGCGGTGGAGCGTACTCATGACGGTGCAGCTACTTACAAAGAAATCATTGCAAACATCACCATTGTCATGTTCTTCTATGGGGAGAGGAATGAGATTCTAGAATGTAAGTCAGCTCACACCTCCGGGGGTGGAATATCAACAGTGAGAAAAAAGGACATGGAGAAGTTCAACATTGACCAACATTTCCACCACATCAGATGGTCAACCAGTTTGGCAAAAGTTGGCAGGTTTTCCTGCATTATGTTCAATGTGTATGGCCACCATTATAAGATATGTTTTGGCCACATAGCGAGTCCTGTCTCAGTCTATAGGCATACGCTGAGAAGTAAGCCAACTTTTTGCTAAGTTTCCTACTAACTCTTATTTTATATATAACATATAACTTCAACTTTATTGTGCTTTCATGTAGACAGGTATGAGGTGAAAAAAGTTAATACAAATTGCATTTTCAATATTTCAAAGAAGTATCTGACACAAGTAACTGTGTAGTGGCTCCAGTCAAAGAAAAAATGCCTATTTTTGTATGGTTATGGACAGCTTCACTGTTACAGATTACAATATTCCGAGTCTCCATAGATTTACAATAATGGCGTTAGCACCGTCTCACACATCGGTCCCTTGTGAATCAGCTAAAGAGAGGAGCACTCACGTTACCCAGAAGAGGACCGGAGCAACGCTGTACACCCGACATCAATCGGTAAGTATTTTAATGCAATGCTACATCCCTATTGTATGTAATTGTGAGGGCTTCCGAAATAAAAATTATGCTTGGGACTTCTTCTGTAGTATAATGAAGTACCAGTGCAAGATAAGAAATGTAAGGTATTTACAAAGTTACTTAAAGAGGTCAACCACTTTATCGTTAGTTCAGCTTTCCACACAAACGGACCAGCACTTCTGTCCACAAAATGGCTGCTGTTGAAGGAACATGTGATGAGATCAGTCCATCAGCCTCCCCCAATAGAAAAGCTGCTTTCCCCTGAGGTGTTTTACAATTGGAGGAGGCTGACGGATCGGTCTGGCCACATGCTCCTCCATCAGCGGCCATTGTATGGCTAGAAGTGCTGGAGAATGTGTGAGGAAAGCTGCAGCAACTAGAAGAAATGGGCGACCTCTTTAATTAATATGCTTATGAAGATTTATTGTGATACTTTTTAAAATGTGACTTAAAAATAGACATTCCCTTTGACACAATTTTTTTGCATTCCTAAAACAATACTGTGACAACTAACTATTTATTAAGTTTGGTCTTAAAGGGGTTGTCCATAACTCACAATGGACTTTACAGTATATATCCAACTATTTAGTCCAACAAGCTAACCCATTTGTAATGCACTTCATAAAAAAATTAGCTATTGTTCACTTTCAATTCTTCCTTTCTGATTGTGTTTATTTTTCTTACTTATAATGATGATTCCTCTGAGTCTCACAGTATGCATTGGTATTCATCATCAGGGGGCTGGAGATGCTGTCATTCCCACTGCTAACTTTTCTGCCCTGAAACAAAGCATCATTTGATGCGGCGCTGCGGTCACTTACTACTTCTTTTACTGCCAACCCTTGATGGTGTTCTGTTTCAGTAGTGGTGAAGGAGAAGTGACAGTATCATCTATTAAGCTGCCCTACTTCTGTCATCGCTACCTCGCACCTTCAGTCCCCACTGATTCTGTCCTCTGTCTCGTTCATAGAAATGAGATGTGATCAGGGGGCGGCAATAGAAGCATGGTAAGTGACAGTAACGTCGCCACCTAATGATGACTAGTTTCATGGTGGTTGCAGAAGCAGTCACTCATCCTGCTTCTATCACCATCCCCTGATGACATCTCGTTTCAGTGAAAGAGCTGGTGACAACAGAAGCCGTAGGGAATGAAGATGCGGGGTGACAGAAGAAGTGTGGCAGTATGACATAAACTGTGGTAACTTCTCCTTCACTGCTACTGAACAAAAAAGTCATCAAGGGATGGTGGTAAAAAAAGCTGTGGTAATTGATGGCAGAGGTACCCCCTGATCATGCTTCATTTCAAGACGGAAAAGGAAGCTTTGGAAGTGACAACAGCCCCATGCCCCTGATGATGATAGGGAGGGAACGGTAGGGAATTTTTAATTGAAGTACATTAGAAAACTGGTTAGATTATTACATTAAATAGTTAGATATATACCATGAGATTCACTGTTAGTTTCGGACAACCCTTGTAATGTCAATAGGTGGCAAATGTGATTACCTCGGTGAAGGAAAGATTTATAATAACTTTCAAGAACAGTCGACCTAACCTTAGACTGGTAAAATAATAACAGGAAAAAAAAGATGAGAACATTTTGAGCTAAACCTTGGCGTAATTAGGTTCCAGGGTAATAAGTCTGCATATTTATTCAGTGATGCATTCATCTATAAAGATTCTTTTTCATTATACCAACAACATGATTCATTTCATTTCACTATCAATTGAGAATGTGACCTTTTACATCCAATAATCCTTTATTTAACCTTCTGCTGTACAGAAGGAAAAAAAAAAAGAAGGACAGCATCACAGCGTGATGGGAAGCAAGCGATCGAGATCATTTGGAAATTTCGATATCATTTAATAGTATGCAGAAAATGTTCCAATTAAGTATATCTCAGGCTTAAAGGTGAGAAGCTGGAATACATAGTGATGTGAGAAAAAGTGATCAAGAAATGCGTGGAAGACAGAGCCGTGTTATTGTACAAATCATAGTTGGATGAATAATTTTACTGCTCATATTATCCAATTATATCTAAACTAGCAAGAACAAACTATAATACATTAGATAAAAGTGGTGGCAGTGGTCCGGTAATTGAGCATCAAATATACAAGCACAGAACTGCATAAAGTAGAGCTGAGGGGGGATAGAATAGGGTGTGGGACACATATGGGTCTTACAGGCTTATATTGATGGATTTCTGACTACCTAACCCTAGGACCTAGGAATTTGCTTTTTTCCAGTACAGATCTCTGACGGTAGGCATTGGCACAGGATGGCTGCTGAACGGCGGCAGTGACGGGCAAGTAGAGCTCATGAAGTGATATGGCATAATATGAAATGGCTGTGCCACATTTGTATGGGTAATTTTCTAGCTGGTACATGTGTTTGGGCAATTTTCTGACAGGCACATTTGTGTGGACACTCTTGTACCAGTGGCACGGCTATATAATTACAACTAATTTAACAGACGTTGGTATTTTATTGGAAAAATATTATTATATTTGTAATTAAATGTTTTATGTTAAAGGTGTTGTACCGCCTTAGGCTACAATTCTGCAGTCACTCTGTGTGACTGCAGACTTATCAATCCTCTCATCGCGCCCACTGGGCGGTCATGTGACTGCAAGTGTGCATTTTGCTTCTGGCCACAATCCAACTACCTAAAAAAAAAAAATAGACCTCTAAAAATTGACTTTTATTAGTTTGTTTAAAAGATAAAAAAAAAGCATGGACTTGGGCAAGGGGGAACATTGGAGCCATCAATCCTGATCCCCTGATGAACCCTTACATTTAGTAGAGGGGGAAACGCGTTGGGTTTGAGAGGACAGCTACTAACGATAAGTACCACAACTATGTGAGATTTTTCTTATATGGCTATTGACTAATGGTTATGTACCCGCTGAACTGATGGTTCTTGCAAATTACGTGAGATTATGTGGGCATTGTGCAATAATCTACAAAACATCGTTTCTGCCAAGCTGTACCCACCCAGAAAAAAAAGCTGGGATATCACCTTATTATTGGTGGTTTCTCAGCAACAACAGTATCTATACTATAGAATACATTTGATTATTTTTGCTGATTTGCTGCAACCAAGAAAGGCTGTAGTATTACCATTGTGATTATTGGTAGCTTATACACTGCTCAAAAAAATAAAGGGAACACGTAAACAACAAAATATAACTCCAAGTAAGGCTACTTTCACACTGGCGTCATGCGCTGCACGTCGTTATGCGACGCTAGCTGTGAAAGCGCCGCACAACTGTTGTGAATTCCGTTCTCGAACTCCCTCCCTCCTGTGGTCATGAATGGTACTTCGGCGAGTTCTCTCTGTAGACTCCCTCTGGTGGCTGTGAGTGGAACTGCTGGTTCTGAGGTTGCTCCCTCAGCTGCCCTCGTTTGCGGCTAGGCTGGCTTCTCTATTTAACTCCACTCAGATCGTTACTCCATGCCAGCTGTCAATGTATCAGTACTGGTTCAGATCTCTCTTGGATCCTTCTGATGACCTGTCTACTCCAGCAGAAGTTAAGTTCCTGCTAGTTCATTTGTTGTTCATTTTGTACTGAATATATTTCTTAGTACTTGCTAATTTCTAGTCCAGCTTGCTTATATGATATTGCCTTGCTAGCTGGAAGCTCAGGGGTGCAGAGTGGCACCTCCGCACCGTGAGTCGGTGCGGGGGTCTTTTTGCACACTCTGCGTGGCTTTTTGTAGTTTTTTGTAGTTTTTTGTGCTGACCGCATAGATCCCTTTCCTATCCTCAGTCTTTTTAGTAAGTCTGGCCTCCTTTGCTGAAACCTGTTTCATCCCTGTGTTTGTGACTTTCCTCTTAACTCACAGTTAATATATGTGGGGGGCTGTCTTTACCTTTGGGGGAATTTCTCTGAGGCAAGGTAAGGCTTTATTTCCTATCTTTAGGGGTAGTTAGCTCTTAGGTGGTGAAGAGGCGTCTAGGGAGAGTTAGGTACGCTCCACAGCTATTTCTAGTTGTGTGTTATAGGATTAGGGTTTGCGGTCAGCAGAGTTCCCACTTCCCAGAGCTTGTCCTGACATCTAGTTTAACCATCAGGTCATTCCAGGTGCACCTAACCACCAGATCCATAACAACAACGGGGGCAGCGGATGCTGTTTTTCAACGCATCCGCTGCCCCATTGTGAGGTGCGGGGAGGCGGGGGCGGAGTTCCGGCCGAGCATGCGCGGTCGGAAATGCTGCAGACGACGCACCAAAAAACGTTACATGTAACGTTTTTTGGTGGCGACGGTCCAACGCAACACGACGCAACCGTCGCACTGCGTCGCTAATAAAAGTCTATGGAGAAAAAACGCATCCTGCAAGCACTTTTGCAGGATGCGTTTTTTCTGCAAAACGACGCATAGCGACGTGTTGTGGATTCTGTTTGTGGGCTCCCTCTGGTGGTTACTGCTGGTACTGGGTGACTTTGGTGGGTTGCGGCCTTTGGTTTCCACCTGTCCATCAGAGGCTGGGTGTTTCCTATTTTACCTGGCCTTTCTGTCATTCCCTTGCCGGCTATCAATGTATTCAGATGTGCTCTGTTTGGTTCCTGCCTACCTGCTCCCAGATCTTTCAGGATAAGCTAAGTGCTGATTTTCAGTTGTTGGTTTTTTTGTCCAGCTTGCTTATTATGTCTCTATGCTAGCTGGTAGCTCTAGTGGACTGAGGTTCTCCCCATGTGCCATGAGTTGGCACATGGGTTCTTGTAATCTCAGGATGGTTTTTTGATTAGGGTTTTTTGCTGACCGCTCAGACCCCTTTTGTATCGTTCTGCTTTCTAGTTTACAGCGGGCCTCAATTTGCTGAACCTATATATATCATCTCTATGTGTGTGCCTTCCTCTCATTTCACCGTCAATACATGTGGGGGGCAACTATACCTTTTGGGGTTCATTCCTCTGGAGGCAAGTGAGGTCTTTATTTTCTCTGCAGTACTAGTTAGCTCTTAGGCTGGTGCGTGGCGTCTAGAACCAACGTAGGCACGCTCCCTGGCTATCTCTAGTTGCGTTTGTCAGGCGTAGGGCAGCGGTCAGCCCAGGTTCCATCACCCTAGAGCTCGTCCGATATTTTGTATTACTTTGCTTGTCCCTTGCTATCCCTAGCCATTGGGATTCATGACAGCGACGTGCAGTGCACGACGCTAGTGTGAAAGTAGCCTAAATCAAACTTCTGGGAAATCAAACTGTCCACTTAGGAAGCAACACTGTTTGACAATCAATTTCACATGCTGTAGTGCAAATGGAATAGACAACTGATGGAAATTATTGACAATTATCAAGACACCCTCAATAAAGGAGTGGTTCTGCAGGTGGGGACCACAGACCACATGTCAGTACCAATGCTTTCTGGCTGATGTTTTGGTCACTTTTGAATGTTGGTTGTGCTTTCACACTCGTGGTAGCATGAGACGGACTCTACAACCCAAACAAGTGGCTCAAGTAGTGCAGCTCATCCAGGATGGCACATCAATGCGAGCTGTGTCAAGAAGGTTTGCTGTGTCTGTCAGTGTAGTGTCTAGAGGCTGGAGGCGCTACCAGGAGACAGGCCAGTATACCAGAAGTGGAGGGGGCCGTAGGAGGGCAACAATCCAGCAGCAGGACTGCTACTTCAGCCTTTGTGCAAGGAGGAACAGGAGGAGCACTGCCAGAGCCCTGCAAAATGACCTACAGCAGGCCACAAATATGCATCTGTCTGCACAAACGGTTTGAAACTGACTCCATGAGGATGGTCTGAGTGCCTGACGTCCACAGATGGGATTTGTGCTCACAGCCCAATGCCGTGGAGGATGCTTGGCATTTGCCACAGAACACCAGGATTGGCAAATTCGCCACTGGTGCCCTGTGCTCTTCACAGAAGAAAGCAGGTTCACACTAAGCACATGTGACAGACGTGACAAAGTCTGGATATGCCGTTGAGAGTGATCTGCTACCTGCAACATCCTTCAGCATGACCGGTTTGCAATGGGTCAGTAATGGTGTGGGGTGGCATTTCTTTGGAGGGCCACAGAGCCCTCCATGTGCTCGCCAGAGGTAGCCTGATTGCCATTAGGTACCGAGATGAGATCCTCAGACCCCTTGTGAGACCATATGCTGGTGCGGTTGTCCCTGGGTTCCTCCTAATGCAGGATAATGCCAGACCTTATGTGGCTGGAGTGTGTCAGCAGTTCCTTCAAGATGAAGGCATTGAAGCTATGGACTGGCCCGCCCGTTCCCCAGACCTGAATCTGATTGAACACATCTGGGACATCATGTCTCACACCATCCACCAACATCATGTTGCACTACAGACTGTCCAGGAGTTGGCGGATGCTTTAGTCCAGGTCTGGGAGGAGATCCCTCAGGAGACCATTGCCCGCCTCATCAGGAGCATGTCCAGGCGTTGTAGGGAGGTCATACAGGCACGTGGAGGCCACACACACTACTGAGCATCATTTCCTTGTCTTGAGGCATTTCCACTGAAGTTGGATCAGCCTGTAACTTCATTTTCCACTTTGATTTTGAGCATCATTCCAACTCCAGACCTCCATGGGGTATTACTTGTGATTTAAGTTGATAATTTTTAGGTTTTATTGTTCTCAACACATTCCACTATGTAATGAATAAAGATTTACAACTGAAATATTTCATTCAGTGATATCTAGGATGTGGGATTTTAGTGTTCCCTTTATTTTTTTGAGCAGTGTAGTATTAAAAGCACAGAGCTTTGGGACAGCATGGACAGTGTGCAAATAGTTTACTGTGCATTTTTTCTCTGCAGCCAGGAATGATAGAAATATCATTTGATGTACACCCTACCCCCATTGTTTCTATTTTTAGGGGGTTATTGACATGACTTTAAAACTGGGCTGCACATCTCCTCGAACATAGAGTATCTACTACGAGATATTTATCTCTTTATTTTTCACCAGACCTTGGGTCTGTAATTCTGGGTACTTCGTTGAATTTATGGATGTGTGTATATTTGTGTAATCTTAGTGTATAGCATGTGGAGGGTGCAATAGGGTTTCCTAGGGCTACCGACGCTGAACGGGCGTGCCATCACGTCTACAACTAGGGGGCCAACCTCTGCTGGCAGGTAGGGCAATTTTACAGGGCTTCTCTAGGGAGAGATTAGTCCCTGTTAAGTTATTATACTGTATTTTGACCCCCCCACTTGTTTGCAATTTTTGCACTTTCAATTTTTTTGATTATTTTGATCATTTAAACGGCCACTGTCACCCCCCCCAGCCGTTATAAACTAAAAGAGCCACCTTGTGCAGCAGTAATGCTGCAGTCTAACAAGGTGGCTCTTTTAGTTTTTGATTCATTTATTACCTCAATAAAGCGTTTTAAAAATTGGCCACACATACCAGATATTGTACCGGGAGGCGGTCCGAATCGTCCTCTATCAATCTTCCAACTGCCGTCACTCTTCTCTTCAGGGCCGATGGTACCCGCCCCCTTCGCGTTGTTGCTTCTTAAATCCGGCGCGTGCGCTGTGCGTGCCTGCCTGGGGCCTGCGCAGTCTTCATTGTCAGTCACATCTCAGATGCCGGGTGCCTGACTGCGTCTGTGCGGGCAGTGCGGCCACCCTGTTACTGAATCCCCGCCCCGCACTGTTATTCATTATGCACAGTACGGGGCTGGGGTTCCTGGGCATGCGCACTGCGCTTGTCAGATGCTCCCCCAGTCCCCCGCCTTCCAGCGTTGTTCTTTGTGGCTGTTCAAAACGTCGGCAATGAAACCTGTATATTCCAGCAATGCTGGAAGGCGGGGGACCGGGGGAGCATCTGACAAGCGCAGTGCGCATGCCCAGGAACCCCAGCCCCGCACTGTGCATAATGAATAACACAGTGCGGGCCCCAGGCAGGCACGCACAGCGCAGGCGCCGGATTTAAGAAGCAACAGCGCGATTATTGAGGTAATAAATGAATCAAAAACTAAAAGAGCCACCTTGTTAGACTGCAGCATTACTGCTGCACAAGGTGGCTCTTTTAGTTTATAACGGCTGGGGGGGGGTGACAGTGGCCCTTTAAACAAGCTAATAAAAGTAAATTTTTAGAGGTCTTTTTTTTCTTTTTGGTGATTAATGAATTTTGAGACCCTATTATTTTCTAAAAGGTTTTGTCACATTCCAACTAACCTGTGTCTGACCTCACCCAATACACTTGCATTGATTGAGGCTGCACCCATCTAGTCGGCCTGTGACCGCATGTATGTAAATCACATTCTTGTGATCATGCGTCCAACGGTCTCGGCGATTCCTCACAGTGTGCAGTGCACGTGATGTGAAAATTCACAAGTCTACAGTCACATAGAGTGACTGCAGACTTTTAGCCTAAGCCAGAAAACCCCTACTATTTGACCTGCACTTGCAACATCTATTTTTTATTTTTTTTATAATTACGGTAAATAAAAAAATAGAGCAAATGAGCTGACATATAGCTTCAGCATGTCTATTGTATTGGAGACATTATTGATCATTTTTACACACAGTATCACCAATGACATTAGTAATACAAAGTCCAATGTGGATTACATATCCTCCTATTGACATGTTATTAAAGAACAACTCATTAAGGCAAATCTGCCATGTCGGCTATGCTCCTCTATCTTAGAGGAGAAGCATAGGGACATATAGTTTTTAAGAGAGTATTTTCAAGTAAAGAAGCTGCCTTAAAGAGGACCTGTCATAAGGTCAAAAAAGGTCAATTTTTGTTCTTATTTTAGTCATGAGTATTCTGTTTTGTTTGATCTTTTTTACTAGTTTTTTTTGTCAGCCATAAGGTTCTAAAGAGCCTTTTCAGTCAGTGATGGGGTTTTTTTGTTATCCAAGGGGGCATGAACAAAGAATCCTGTGAGCCACGCACCATTATTATAGACCATAAAAATTAGCCCAAAATAAAAAGGCCCAGATCTTTGGAACCGAATAGTGGATTTAAACAGAGAAAACAAAAACACAAATTGCTCAGAACAGGAGTATGAATAAAATTTAGAGCAAAATCTGCCCACTTTTGACCTGGTGATGGGACCTCTTTAATGCTGTCGGAGCTCATAAAAAAAGAATGTGAGCCCTACTTACCCCACAGTTCTCCTGGTATATAAACTCACACAGGAAAAGCTGTCAATCATCTGCATGTGGGTGGGGTAAGAAGGACTCACAGGCTTTCTCTATGAGTCCTGGTAGCACTGATACATTTAAAAAAAAATAAATAAATAATAAATCAAATAAATTAAAACAACGTATCTCTGAGATCAGCAGCTTCTACTCTATAATTTGCTGCCTGGAAGTAGGGGACATGCTACACCTGAGAGTCACTTTTTGAGAAAACTGCTGATCTTTTTGAGTCCCTCATTTTATTATTTTTATAACTACCGATTTTCTATCTTACTGTTTTTGACTAATGACCACACATTTTCACTTCTGATATCTATTTGCGCTATAATCAGTACTGCTCCTCCAACCCGTCACTTCTGCACATGCTTTTATATGCTCCTAATTTATCAAAGTCACGGAAAATATTAAAGTCTTGTTAAACCTGAGCAAAATATAATGACAGTAAATTGGAAGACAGAAACAGGCGCAGATAAATATAATCAATTTATTATATTTCTAGCTGTATTTGGCTCTTTATTTAGTGCAACGTGACAAGTAGCTCCAGGGTGACAAGCACTTGATAACAATTACCAAGGAAAAATGATGTGAGCTCATTAGCTATCAGAAGGAAACGCATACCGAACAAGATACAGATGATTATGACACTCCTAGTTGCCAAGGAGAAGGTCAATGGTCTGTTCACACCTGAATCCTTAGTAAAAGAAGTTGTAGAAAACACTTACTGTTGCTGGAGAGGCGCGAGTTGTGTGACTCACAGAATGGCCTGAGTTTTCCATGGAGTTGCCAATCAGGTAGGTTCCACCGGTGCTGCTAATGATTTGCCCTCCAGAGACCCCCATCTGAATAGCTCCAGTGCCGACCATGTTGTGAGATGAGACCACAGTTGTCACCTGCGCAGATCCACCTTGAGTGTCAAAGTAACTGCCCCCAGTGTTTTGGCTGTACATCTGCGTTTCTGTGTAAGGGTATGTTGTTGTCCGGCTTTAAGAAAAAAATTGAAGAAGTAATTGGTAAATTTTATGCATTTTTGTATAAATTACTCTTTTATTATATTATTTGCATTTTTTTGGTATTTGGGGAGAAATAAAGTATAAACCTGTGTGATTATTTTAGATAAAATCTGCTGACAAATACCCTTTATCACCTCCAACTGAAGTAATCTGTTTGGGTTCTGTAATATAGATTAAATCTGAACCTTTGTTTTTTCTAATCCTTTTTTTGAATCAAAGTAATCGCCTTTTCAATTTTTATTTAAATGAGCTACAATTGCAGGGGGCTTGACTCTCCACTCACAGATTTCCAACCACTCTCCTTGCCTACCGTTATCCGCCGGTCACTGAACGACTGGTGACTAGTGATGAGCGAATATACTCATTGCTTGGGTTTTCCCGAGCACGCTCGGGTAACCTCCGAGTATTTGTTAGTGTTCGGAGATTAAGTTTTCATCGTGGCAGCTGAATGATTTACAGCTATTAGCCAGCTTGATTACATGTGCGGATTCCCTAGCAACCAGGCAACCCCCACATGTACTTATGCTGGCTAACAGATGTAAATCATTCAGGTGAGGCGATGAAAACTTAATCTCTGAACACTAACAAATACTCGGAGGTCACCCGAGCGTGCTGGGGAAAACCCGAGCAACGAGTACACTCGCTCATCACTACTGGTGACTCTTGTCTGACCAACCTGCCTTCCCTGCTGGAGATCTCGCGCAAACATCATCATTCCCTGGGGCATGCTCACTAAAGTCCTGATTCATTTCTGAGAGTGGGACTATGGATCTGCACATGCGCCACCCCAGCCAGGGAATGATTAAGTCTGCGTGAGATCTCCAGAGGAGGAGCAGGTCACTCAGACAGGAGTGACCAGTCATTCAGTGACCGGAAAGCAGCAGTGAGCAGGGGAAGACAGAGAGAGTCCACAGAGTCCATGGAGTTTGTTCGTGACGCCACCTGTGGTATTCGGTCAGTGGGGACCGACGCTGCTTTAAGGGGTCCTCTGGGGTGATGTTATGGCAGCTAGATGGAATAGCTTCCCACAGGTGAAGTATGTCCCCAGAGCTCCCGGTGTGTGGATGGAAGATGGTGAATGGCGCAGTAAAGAACGAGGACACAGGTTTGCAGTCTCTTTACCTGGTTTACTGAAGACTTCAGGCAGCCACAGTCCAGGGTACCAGATCACAGAATAGGCAGAGTCCGGCCGGCTTGGAGGCAAGTTGGGAGTCCCCTTATCCAGGTGGAGTTAAAAGCCTTCCTCTAGGGCAGTGGTGTTGTAGTCCCTTACTGCCTATGGCTTCTGATAAGGTCCTCACAGTTCCTCTCTGTCCCCCATATAGGATAGGACACAAACCCGTATGACAGGTGACTCGAGCCTTTTTACAGGATCTCTATCATGACCCGGGCTCTATGCGTCACTGTGCCTCCTGGGTATTGAGGCGTACACGTAACTTGCAGTTCAGCTGTCCTGTCAGTCTCTGCTGTAAGTCGTAGAGTCCCTTACAACCTCGGTGTCCCGGCTACCGGTTATCTTCGCTTCAGAGGGAGGCAGCCCATTTGCAGCAGGTCTCCCCTGATATCACTCTCCTGTGCTTCGCCCTCCTGCACGCTTACTGCAATCTGTTCTGCTTTTGGCATTATCTCTGTCCAGGAGCTGCAGCACTTTCTCGTGGCTACACGGCCCCTCATACGATCTTCCTGCCTCAGACTGCTCCAGTCTGCTCTCCGGCACTATCTGATTCACTTTTCCTCCAAACCACAATATATATAGGGGAGTCACCTAGAAATAGAATCAAAAGCTCCCCCTTGTGGCCTGGAGTGTGAACATGCTGCATGTTTGTGTTTACCTGATGCAAGTTATCCTTCCTTGCCTCCAAGCGTGTCATCACTCTCCCCGTGAGGAAAGCAATGTCACTGTGATGACCAGGACCCTGGGGCGCCACATGTGAGTGAGGGCCAAACCACCTGCATTTTTGGCTCATTTACATAAAAACTGGAAAAGAGATTACTTGGGAATGGAATAAAGGATTGAAAAACAAAGGAATACATTTACTCTGCATTGCATCGATTTAACACAGATCAGGTCAGTTATTTACTAATGCCTGCTGAGAGGTTCCTTTTAAGAAAGAGGCAAGTTCAAGGATGTAAATAGGAAACTGTACAAGATTATCATATATAATTTGAGGTCTAAGGGGTAAGGTTTCTCCTTGTGGAGAGTGACATACCAGCTCCGGCTTGTCAAGGTAAGGAGGCTTATTCGCTGTGCAATGCTCCTCTGGGAAATTTAATAAAGAGGTGGCGCTATAGAGTTCAAGTCCTATTTTTTTCTGAAGAGGCAATTTACATATATAATTTGGGATGCAGGATAAAAAGAGGTGTCTAGTATTCTAAGAGGTAGACATTAACCCCTTAGTGACCACCAATACATCTTTTTACTGACCTGCATTATAAGTGACTAGCATCCCCCCACGGGTGACAATCTTATAGCTGTCAGCGGTACAATATAGCTGACAACTTGCTGCATCTGCCATGATTTGTGTTGATACTGACTATAGTTGTTTAACCCCTTACATGCTGCTGTCAATAATGACAATAGCATCTAGATGGTTAACAGAGCGTGGGGGCTCCCTCTGCATGCCCATCGGCACCCTGAGATCTTGATTGTGTGGTCCTGTTTTTGCCAAGGCAATTCATGGCCAAATAATGGCCTCCAAGTCTGCCGGCTATAGCGGCCTGTTCAGAAGCCAGCAACATTTAGATGGTAAAATTTAATTTCTTCATTCCTGTTATACAACTTTGCATTAATTCTTGAAAAGCACATAAGCACATGAAGGGTTAATAAACTATCTGAAATCAATTTTGAACATATTGAGGGGCGCCGTTTTTAAAATGGTATCACTTTTGGGGCTTTCCAATATATAGGACCCCAAAGTCACATCAAAACTTAATTGGTCCCTAAAAAAATAAGTTTTGTACATTTCCTTGAAAACATTAAAAATTACTGCTACAATTTCAAACCTTCTAAAATGCGAACAAAATAAAACAACATTTTACAAGTGGTGCTGATGTAAAGCAGACATGTGGGAAATTATATTTATTAATGTGTTAGTGTGGTATGAGTATGTGGATTAAAGGGAAAATCACTCAAAGTTTGAAAATGGCTAATTTTTTGATATTTTTTGTAGAATTTCTGATATTTGTATAAATATACGCAGAAAATACTGACATCAATTTAACATTATCATGAAGTACAATATGTCACGAAAAAACAATCTCAAAATCAATAAGATATGTTGAAGTGTTCCAGAGTTATTAAAACATAAAGTGACACTGGTCAGATTTCAAAAATTTTTCCCGGTCACCAAGGGGTTTAAACTAAGGTCTCATTCACACATCCATTGAAACACGCAAGTGAAAAAATGGTGCTGATGTCATCAGTGTTTTGGATCAGTGTGTAATCCGCGTGTACTCTGTGTGTCCCTTTTTTCCATCAGTGTTTCATCCGTGTGTGCTCTGTGTGTCCCTTTTTACCATCAGTGTGTCATCTGTGTATGCTCTGTATGTCCCCTTTTACCATTAGTGTGTCATCTGTGTATGCTCCGTGTGTGCTCTGTGTGTCCCTTTTACCATTAGTGTGTCATCCGTGTGTGCTCTGTGTGTCCCTTTTTACCATCAGTGTGTCATCTGTGTATGCTCTGTATGTCCCCTTTTACCATTAGTGTGTCATCTGTGTGTGCTCTGTGTGTCCCTTTTACCATTAGTGTGTCATCTGTGTATGCTCCGTGTGTGCTCTGTGTGTCCCTTTTACCATTAGTGTGTCATCTGTGTATGCTCCGTGTGTGCTCTGTGTGTCCCTTTTTACCATCAGTGTGTCATCCGTGTATGCTCTGTGTCCCTTTTTACCATCAGTGTGCCATCCGTGTGTGCTCTGTGTGTCCCTTTTACCATTAGTGTGTCATCTGTGTATGCTCTGTGTGTGCTCTGTGTGTCCCTTTTTACCATCAGTGTGTCATCCGTGTATGCTCTGTGTGTCCCTTTTTACCATCAGTGTGCCATCCGTGTGTGCTCTGTGTGTCCCTTTTACCATTAGTGTGTCATCTGTGTATGCTCCGTGTGTGCTCTGTGTGTCCCTTTTTACCATCAGTGTGCCATCCGTGTGTCCTCTGTGTGTCCCTTTTACCAGTAGTGTGTCATCCGTGTATGCTCTGTGTGTCCCTTTTAACCATCAGTGTGCCATCCGTGTGTGCTGTGTGTCCCTTTTTACCATCAGTGTGTCATCCGTGGATGCTCCATGTGTCCCTCTTTACCATCAGTGTGTCATCCTTGTATGCTCCATGTGTCCCTTTTTACCATCAGTGTGCCATCCTTGTTTGCTCCGTGTGTCCCTTTTTACCATCAGTGTGCCATCCGTGTTTGCTCCGTGTGTCCCTTTTTACCATCAGTGTGTCATCCGTGTTTGCTCCGTGTGTCCCTTTTTACCATCAGTGTGTCATCCGTGTATGTTCCGTGTGCCGTTTTTACTTTTTACCATCAGTGTGTCATCGGTGTTTTTCACATGTGGATAAATAAATTACAATGCATCTAATTTTTCATCTGTGCTACGGATGTGCGGAAATCCACTAAAACACATGTAATCCGGACATGGTTGTATCAATAAACTTTTGCCAAATACCAGAAAGTATCGAAAGCAAAGCAGCTTTACGTAAAACATGACATACCGAAAAGAGATAAAAATGGCAGTGTCAAAAATGCCTTACAAACGCATGCAAAAAATTGTGAATAACCTAATTTACCTAACAAGTGCAGAAGTGTTTTAGGAATTTATCAACATCAAAAATTCACCAAATGTGTCACCTATATTTTTTTTACTAATAAAAACGAGATAGTGAAACATTCCTACAGACTGCTCGGTTTCTCTCTCCTTCCAGGAGCTGCAGATCCACTCGTCTGCACGGCCCCAGCTTTCCTCTCTCAGACTCTCTCTGTCTGCTTCCTCTCTCCACACTCTCCTCTCACAAACTGCTCACTAACTCTTCCTCCAGCCAGAATATATAGGGAAGTTCCCCTGAATCCGGGTCTCGAGCTCCCCCTTCTGGCCTGGAGTCAGAACAGTGGAGCATGTACTGGTTACCTGATAAAGGGATCCTTCCTCGCTTCCAAGCAAGGCATCACCCTCCCCGTGAGGAAGGCAATACCACTGTAACAACCGGTTACCTGGGGTGTTACATTTCAATATTTGTTTCCTGTGGGTGTACCAATTTTAAAGGGAACCTGTCACGTGAACAAACGCTATCAACCTACAACCTACAAATTTGGGGTTAATCTTCAGGTTAATAGCATTCTGAACGTGCCTGGTGCCTGCACTTAGAGCCCTGCTGCTGGGAGAAAGTTATCTTTATTCCCTTCAGCAGCAATCAGCGATCAATCATACAGGCAGCGCTGGCACGGGTTCAGTCACCACTCTGTGTATAGAGAGTGGCGGCTGTAACCATGACCATGGCACTGACTTGCAGCCGGCCCTAATGCTAATCCTGCTGTCAGTCAGTGGAGAGGGCGTGGTGACTGAAACCGTGCCGGCACCGCCTCTATGACTGAATGCCGAATGCTGCTGGGTAAATAGAGTTTATTTCCTCCAGGTAGAAGGGCTCTAAGTGCGGGCACCAGGCAGGTTCAGAACGCCATTTACCTGTGGATCAACCCCACATTGGTAGGCGAATAGCTTTTTTTTCATGTGACATGCTCCCTTTAATAAAAACTATGCAATAATCATGGCAGAAAATCTCCATAAAAATAGCATATACAGTATGAATATACCTTTAGGGTCTGACCAAAACCCAGATATAATTATAATACGGATTATGAAATGACAGAACATCATCTAGATCTTGGCCATTGTGTATTCAAGGCTGTATATGTATTGCATGGTACAGCTAAGCATTAATATATATTTACTCCCTCGCTCAGGTTCTATAATACTGAAAGCCGTGCTTCTCGGCATGTACAGATGGAGATTGATAGAAAAAAGGTTTATTTTATTCTATGAAAGGGGGAAATATAAGTCCCTGAACCATAATTAAGTTCTCTTTTGAATGATAATTGAAACCCATAAATAAATTCTTCTCTGTTTCATTAATACATTACAAATGACATCCCCTGTTAATTTCCATGACCTTAAGCACAGTGATGAGATGTGCTCTACAATATGATAAAAAAGCGAGTCGGCTTCAACCGCCGACTAAGGGCTCTTTTTCTACGCCATAAAGAGAGGGATAACCTCTTGTTATGTTTTATGCAGATCTTAAAATCATTGTAAATGCACAGAGCCCAATTACGAAAGGCTTGACCCTTATCTTCATGGCAGCTACATGTAAGCGTATATTGAGCAGCGTGTACGGCAGCTGTACCTCATTCATGGGCACGATGTATCTGGCCAGCTCCTTGTTCATTACCAAATTACCTGAACATCTGCCACCTGAAAGCCTGATTTAACAAGCCCTGCTTTGTCACACGGAGATGAGCTGCATGGAGAACACCTTGAAGGCCGCAATGAAATATTTCTAGCAATCTGATTAAATAAAGACCAATTTGCTCAATAAAAGTCGTTTATTTCCAATTCAAATGGATCTAATTTCACATATAAAAAGTTCTGTATGATTTAACACTTTTAAAAAGTAGCTATTCCTAGGGGTTTTTAGAGATTCACAGCATATGTAAATGCTGAGAAAGTTTCCATCCACTGCCCATAGAATACACATTGAAATAAATAAATACACCTTATTCTAAGCTTTTGTGCAGACGACTGTAGTTTCCGTCCAAGGGACCAATGTTTTCCTATGGGACATGCACATGTCCGATTTTTGGTGGCATGCACAATTTGCATCTGTAAATCGGATCGCATTTGGCCATGCAAGTCAATAGGTCAGTCAAAAAAACAGGACCGCAATCAGACTGATAGAATGGAGAAGAAGGAGACATTTTTTTCCATCTTCTCCACATCCGAGAAAATTGCATAAAAGCCATCCCACCGTCAACAAGGTGAGCTGGAAGTTACATGGTAAGCTCGCTCTCCTGAGCTGGAAATTACATTTAAAGGCTTCCCCAGACTGGTGTCCACAGGTCGGGACCCAGTCCATTTGTCTGCCTTTATTCACACACTGAGGTCAACTCTGACACATGGTAAGGTTTTTAATATGAGACAGCGTAGGACCGTCCCGATCAGGGTCACCTTGTAAACGTTAGAATGGCTTTTATGCTATTTTTGATCAAAAACAATATTACTAAGAACCCTGTGTTATTTAAATGCATTTTTGCTTTTTACTTATTTAGTCACAGCAGGGTTTTTGCTCATTTTGCTTCTTGTAGGTTTTGTGTACATATAATTATAAATGGAATCTGTGCAGTCTATCCACAATTATTAGTGGAGTAGAATATTCTCTAAACCATCACTAATATCAAAGTCCACGCACATACACACATGTGCTATTGCCAAGCCATTTAGGAAGTGGACATTCAGGTGAACGGTGATGTGAGTCCACACAAAACCCCTACAACACTGAACCACCTTAACACAGAACAGTAAAAAATGTTCTAAGATCACAAAACTCAATGATCCCACAACAAAGGGATTATTCACTTGACATTTTTCTTGTCGTTTTTTTGAGTGTAAGTCCCGATCTGATCATGGGTCCCCTGACCCCAACTAACAGTACAACATATGCCCAAGAGTTAGTTTGGTCATACAAATGGGTGAGAAGATACGGCCACTATGTGGTCATGGGAATAAGCTCTTAGTACATAGTGCAAAACAGAGCGGGATGTCTTTGTTACACCACTAGAAGGCACTGTGATAGAGGTGATCAGGATCTTACTACGCGATTCCATCACCCTTTAGCAGATCACCGCCATCCTTGTAGAATTACTATTCCCTTGTGTCTAATTAGTGATTATTTGCCCATATGGACCCCCTGACCAACATTAAAATGAAAGTCACAACATTTCCAGCACAATTAGCGCCTAAACCTTACATCACAGGGCAAATCCTTAGAGATAGGCACAGGTCTATAGATAACATTTTTTTATAAAGTATATAAAATAAAAACTCACATTGCTCCATTTGTGTAGACGGCATCACTTCCTTCCACATATTGTACCTGTGCTGGGTAAACATGCTGCACCTGTTGTACGGACTGTACTTGCTGCACCTAAAATCATACAAATATGGTTACAATCTGATTCAATATGGGGAATAAAAAAGAAAAACACTAAATTCTTATTTCATTATGTACGGTGACTTCAGTGTTAACATTTTAGAAAATGTTTTAAAATGAATTCATATTACCCCGTGAGCTGTGTAAACTTATGATTACCAAGAATATTCTAGGGTACAAAATAACAGGCTGCCACCTGCATCTAGCCGTCCTGTCTATGGAAATGAAAGAGCAAAACAGCTCTTCATAGAAGCCTTTAGGAAGAGAATTAAAATACACAAGAAAACAATCTTTACAAATGTGAAGTGTTAAGTAAAATGTCAGCAGCTATATAACATGGTCACGGTGTGTACCCAGCAGTGTATCCTGTCACTTCAAGACCTGATGATATAGACTTTGGCTCGACTGGATAAAAAAAAGTGTCATACAAAAACATCAAAGATTGTACCTTCCACTTTCTGTCTGCAAACGTGGCATTTGTATCCTGACATTAACATTGACCGTCTATGGATGCGGCATTTATTGCCCTTATGTATTGGGGCATAGAAACCATGCCTATTGTAATACGTTTCTTTTCCTTTTGTCTCTACATAATTTGTTTTGTTTTTTTAACAGTCTAATGTCCATATTTGTAAGATCCCCAGTGATCAGTTGTAATTTAGAATGTAAGCTGTCAATAAGTGTTACTTCCCCCTACAGTGCCCCCGAAGGGAAAATGGAGCATTACAAAAAAAAGGTAATAAATGAATTAGGTGAATACAAATTTTGAAAGCCAAGAATTTTCTTTTAGCTCTTATAGCAATTTAACCTTCTTTTGTGATTCTGGTTTATATTTTGAGGAATTTTCTCCCAAAATGTTAAATTCCACATGGGAAGAAGGAATCAATATCACCATTACACACTGAACGGGAAACCACTGGGTAAATCTGACAGGGAGAAGGACTTGGGGATCCTAGTTAATGATAAACTTACCTGGAGCAGCCAGTGCCAGGCAGCAGCTGCCAAGGCAAACAGGATCATGGGGTGCATTAATAGAGGTCTGGATACACATGATGAGAGCATTATACTGCCTCTGTACAAATCCCTAGTTAGGCCTCACATGGAATACTGTGTCCAGTTTTGGGCACCGGTGCTCAGGAAGGATATAATGGAACTAGAGAGAGTACAAAGGAGGGCAACAAAGTTAATAAAGGGGATGGGAGAACTACAATACCCAGATAGATTAGCGAAATTAGGATTATTTAGTCTAGAAAAAAGACGACTGAGGGTCGATCTAATAACCATGTATAAGTATATAAGAGGACAATACAAATATCTCGCTGAGGATCTGTTTATACCAAGGAAGGTGACGGGCACAAGGGGGCATTCTTTGCGTCTGGAGGAGAGAAGGTTTCTCCACCAACATAGAAGAGGATTCTTTACTGTTAGGGCAGTGAGAATCTGGAATTGCTTGCCTGAGGAGGTGGTGATGGCGAACTCAGTCGAGGGGTTCAAGAGAGGCCTGGATGTCTTCCTGGAGCAGAACAATATTGTATCATACAATGATTAGGTTCTGTAGAAGGATGTAGATCTGGGGATTTATTATGATGGAATATAGGAATATAGGCTGAACTGGATGGACAAATGTCTTTTTTCGGCCTTACTAACTATGTTACTATGATCTGAAAAAGATTGTATTCATATTTTCTCTCCATAAGTAATCAAACACTGCTTTTGGTTTGTATAAAAAGCTACACATGGTAATATGAAAACTGTACCAACAGCATTGAATGGGTTTCAGGCGCTTGGAGTCCGCCGTATGTGACCGTACCTGAAAAGACTTACACAGCACTGCAAAATAGTGAGGTCCTGGCCTTTCACCGAATGATCAAACTCAGAGTGAGTGTTAAATGCTGAATATAGTAGATCTCATTATCAAGCGTGACCTAGCTCAGTCCTCTGAATCTTGAGCCGCACCATGTTTAATTCATAACCATAATTTGCAAGACAACTGATGAAGAGCTCTCAGCGTAGGGAGCAGCATGTAGGATGCAAATTCAGAGAAATACATGAATGTGTATCATGTGTAATCTAAGGTTTGGAGCAATACTTTCCGGGTAAGTGTCTAAACAACCATAGAGATAATCATAAACTTACATTTCAATATCTGTTTATGCTTATGACTCGGAAGCTACATGTTCCAAGATCCAACTCCAAAGATCATCAGTTATCATTGTTTTACAGCTCTATCGTAAAATTAGTACAATGTCATCATTGTTATCAGCTATCACAGATCTATAGTAAAACTAGTACAATGATCAGTTATCTTTCATCTAGTATCAATTTAAATAATGCTGAACGCAAAAATGCTTCAAATCCTTTCTTTATGTGCTTATGTATCAACCGTTGCCTTTAACCCCTTTAACCCCCAAGCCTGTTTTCACCTTAATGACCAGGCCAAATTTTACAATTCTGACGAGTGTCACTTTATGAGGTCATAACTCTGGATGCTTCAACAGATCCCACTGATTCTGAGAATGTTTTCTCGTGACATATTGTACTTCATGATACTGGAAAAATTTGTTTGATATGACTAGTATTTATTTGTTAAAATATCAGAAATTTGGCAAAGTTTGGAAAAATTTGCAATTTTAATTCTTATGCCCTTGAACCAGAGAGTTATGTCACACAAGGTAGTTAATAATTAACATTTCACACATGTCGATTTTACATCAGCATCATTTTTTAAACAATTTTTTTGTTAGGAAGTTAGAGGGGTTAAAAGTTGATCAGCAACTTCTTATTTCTCCAACAAAAGATTGTAAACCATTTTTTTAGGGCCTCCATCACATTTGAAGTAACTTTAGGGGGACTATATGAAAGAAAATACCCAGAAGTGACACCATTCTAAAAAATGCAAAGTCCTCCAAACAAAATTCAAGAGGTTTATTAACCATTCAGGTCCTTCACAAGAATGAATGGAATGTGGAAGGAAAAAATTATCATTTTACTTGTTTTCAGAAAATTTTGAGTTTACCCCAAGTGTTTTATTCACACAAGGGTAACAGGAGAAAATGGACCACAAAATTTGTTATACAATTTCTCCTGATTATGCGATACCCCATATGTGGAGGGAAACAACTGTTTGGGCGCATGGCAGGGCTCGGCAGGAAAGTAGCACTGTTTGACTTTTTGAATGCAAAAATGACTGGAATCAAGAGAGGACGCCATGTCATGTTTGGAGATCCCCTGATGTTCCTAAACAGTGGAACCCCCGCTCCACAAGTGCTTCCATTTTAGAAACTAGACCACTCAAGGAATGTACCTAGAAGTGTGGCGAGCCCCTTGGTCCCCAAGGGGCTTCACAGAAGTTTATAATGTAGAGCCATAAAAATTTTCTCCTAGCCCTATTTTTTATTTTCACAAGAGTTACAGGAGAAATGCACTGTACAATTTGTATATGCATATATACCCCATATGTGGAGGAAAAGTACTGTTTTGGCGCATGGCAGTGCTCAGAAGGGAAGGAGTGCCATTTGACTTTTGGAGTACAAAATTGTCTGGAATCATTAGTGGACGCCACGTCGTGTTTGAAAAGCCCCTGATGTGCCTAAACTGTGAAAACCCCCACAAGTGACCCCATTTTGGAAACTATACCCCTCAAGGAACTTATCTAGATGTGTAGTGAACACTTTGAACTTCCAAGTGCTTCACAGAAGTTTATAACAAAGCCATAAAAATAAAAAAATCTAATTTTTCTCAGAAAAATGATCTTTTATCTCAATTTTTTTATTTCCACATGGGTATCAGGAGAAAATGGACCCCAAAATTTGTTGAGCACACCGATACCTCATATGTGGCAGAAAACTACTTTTGTGCAAAGCTCAGAAAGGACGAAATGCCATGTTGAAGTTCAAATTTTGCTGGAACGGTTTTAGGGTACATGTCACATTGGTAGAGCCCCTGAGGTGCCAGAACAGCAGAAATCCACCCTGAGTGACCTCATTTTACAAACTATACCTTACAATGAATTAATCTAGTGGTGCAGTGATCATATTGCCACCACAGGTGTATCACAGAATTTTATACCATTGGGGTGAAGAAAGAATAATTACATTTTACCACTAAAATGTTGTTTTAGTCCCAAGTTTTTAATATTTCTAGGTGCTAGTAGTAAAAATTGGACCTCCCAATTTGTTTTGCAATTTCTTCTGAGTGTGCCAATACCGTACAAGTAATCGTGAACTACTTTTCAAGCACAGTGCAAAGCTCAGATGCGAAGGAGTGTCATGATGATTTGCGCATGCAGTGACCCACTGGGAGAGCCCCTGAGGTACCAGAACAGCAGAATCCCCTATAAATTACCCAATTTTAGAAACTACACCTCTCAATGATTTAATCTAGGGGTATAGTGATTATATTGACACCACAGCTGTATCACAGAATTTTATACCATTGGGCAGTGAAAAAAAAATAACTATTTTTTTACCACCAAAATTTTGTTGTAGCCCCAGGTTTAACATTGTCACATGGGGAAATGGGTAAAAATGGCACCAAAATTTGTTACACAATTTCTGCTGATAGTGGAAATACCTCATGTGGCTGTTCAGTACTGCTTAGCCATATGTCAAGACTCGGGAGGGACAGAGCGCTATTTGCCTCCTGGAGTGCAGATTTTCCTAGAATAGTTTGTGAACTCCATATACAGAGCTCCTAAGTTCTAGAAGAGCAGAATACCACCTCGAGTGACCCCATTTTGAAAATTATACCCTTTTGGGAATTTATCTACGGGTGTAGTGACGATTTTGCTCCATGATATTTTTCAAGAAACAATCAGCAGTGATTGTTGCTGAGTGAAAATTGCAAACTACCATTGTAGTGCCCAGCTCATGCTTCAGGAGGTACGCATCCGTAAATTAGGTGGACTCTCATCGCTACAAAAATGGAGGGCAAGGGGACATTTCACTTTTCCAGAGCATTTGTGCTACCAGTAACATGGAAGTCCCTATATTTCCATCAACAGATTATAATCCTGAGTGGGGACTTGATTTTTTTTGTGGATTGCTTTGAAGCTTTTGATGGGAACATTTTACATAACGTTTTGGATCACATTTATCCTGCGCTCTATGCTGAGCACTTATTTTGGGGTTTCCATCTAAATCTCTGAGTGATGAGATTCAGTGATTCAATATAAGGAAGCAGCAGAGTTACTCTGGACTACGTCTGGCTTTTGTTCAGCGGTGTCCTTCATTTCAGAAGTACATCAAACTGTGGTCGACCACACTTTTATACACGCCTAAAAAGATCGACACCGCCGGATCACAGGCCAGACGGCGTCCAAAGTGCCTCCATCAGCCTCATTATAGGGAATCTCATGCCGGGGGTTCCGTCTGCATCACGTATTTCAGAGATTTAACCAAAAACTCTGATGTAAGCGCTGAGCACAGAGCTCAGGATAAATGTGAGCCGAGCCTTAGGCCGGCGTCACACTGGCGAGTTTTACGGACGTAAGAGCGCAGAAACTACGTCCGTAAAACTCGCATTACATACGGCACAATTATTCTCAATGGGGCTGCTCCTATTAGCCGTATATTACGGTTCAGTATTATACGGCTTTCTACGGCCGTACAAAATCGCAGCATGCTGCGTTTGTCAGCGTATTGCGCAAAAAAATCGCTAATGAAAGTCTATGGGGGCGAGAAAAATACGGAATCCACACGGACCAGCAGTGTGACTTGCGAGAAATACGCAGCGGTGTTAGTGAAAAGTCGGTAATTCAATTGCCGGCTTTTCATTTCTCCTGCACAAACCCGACAGGATATGAGACATGGTTTTCATACAGTAAACCATCTCATATCCCTTTTTTTTTTGCATATTCCACACTACTAATGTTAGTAGTGTGTATGTGCAAAATTTCAGCGCTGTAGCTGCTGAAATAAAGGGTTAAATGGCGGAAAAAATTGGCGTGGGCTCCCGCGCAATTTTCTCCGCCAGAGTGGTAAAGCCAGTGACTGAGGGCAGATATTAATAGCCAGGAGAGGGTCCATGGTTATTGGCTCCCCCGTGGCTAAAAACATCTGCCCCCAGCCACCCCAGAAAAGGCACATCTGGAAGATGCGCCTATTCTGGCACTTGGCCTCTCTCTTCCCACTCCCTGTAGCGGTGGGATATGGGGTAATGAAGGGTTAATGCCACCTTGCTATTGTAAGGTGACATTAAGCCAGATTAATAATGGAGAGGCGTCAATTATGACACCTATCCATTATTAATCCAATTGTTTGAAAGGGTTAAAAAACACACACACACATGATTTAAAAGTATTTTAATGAAATAAACACACAGGTTGTTGTAATAATTTATTGTTCTCTCAATCCATCAGGAACACCCTCGCTTGGAAAAATAATAAACGCACAAGATACATACCCTCAGCTGAACCGTCACGTCCCACGAAGTAATCCATCTGAAGGGGTTAACTAATATTACAGGCAGGAGCCCTGCTAATGCAGCGGTGTGCTCCTGCTTGTAATTCCCCGGCGAATGAATGAAATGTAGGTCATTGACCTACATTTCCTTCAGTCGCGGTGATGCGCCCCCTGGTGGATGTCCTCATATGACCTGGAGCGTGGGAAAAAGTTCCCAGGCTGCAGTTCATGAGAACATCCAGCAGAGGGCGCCTCACCGCGACTCAATGTAAGTACAGATCTAGCTTTCCTTTCAGCACCCGGGGATTACAGGCACGAGCGAGTGGTTTATTGCAGCTCGTGCCTGTAATATTAGTTAACCCCTTCAGATGGATTACATCGTGGGACGTGATCTGACATCAGAAGGTATGTATCTTGTGCGTTTATTATTTTTCCAAGCGAGGGTGTTCCTAATGGATTGAGAGAACAATAAATTATTACAACAACCGCTGTGTTTATTTCATTAAAATCCTTTTAAATCATGTGTGTGTGTGTGTTTTTTAACCCTTTCAAACAATTGGATTAATAATGGATAGGTGTCATAATTGACGCCTCTCCATTATTAATCTGGCTTAATGTCACCTTACAATAGCAAGGTGGCATTAACCCTTCATTACCCCATATCCCACCGCTACAGGGAGTGGGAAGAGTGGCCAAGTGCCAGAATAGGCGCATCTTCCAGATGAGCCTTTTCTGGGGTGGCTGGGGGCAGATGTTTTTAGCCACGGGGGGGGCCAATAACCATGGACCCTCTCCTGGCTATTAATATCTGCCCTCAGTCACTGGCTTTACCACTCTGGCGGAGAAAATTGCGCGGGAGCCCACGCCAATTTTTTCCGCCATTTAACCCTTTATTTCAGCAGCTACAGCGCTGAAATTTTGCACATACACACTACTAACATTAGTAGTGTGGAATATGCAAAAAAAAAGGGGATATGAGATGGTTTACTGTATGTAAACCATGTCTCATATCCTGTCGGGTTTGTGCAGGAGAAATGAAAAGCCGGCAATTGAATTACCGGCTTTTCACAGATATCGCGCAGAATGAAATCTAAATACAGAATATATATATATGTGTCTCAATGACATATACAGGTCCTTCTCAAAAAATTAGCATATAGTGTTAAATTTCATTATTTACCATAATGTAATGATTACAATTAAACTTTCATATACTATAGATTCATTATCCACCAACTGAAATTTGTCAGGTCTTTTATTGTTTTAATACTGATGATTTTGGCATACAACTCCTGATAACCCAAAAAACCTGTCTCAATAAATTAGCATATTTCACCCGACCAATCAAATAAAAGTGTTTTTTAATACCAAACAAAAAAAACATCAAATAATAATGTTCAGTTATGCACTCAATACTTGGTCGGGAATCCTTTGGCAGAAATGACTGCTTCAATGCGGCGTGGCATGGAGGCAATCAGCCTGTGACACTGCTGAGATGTTATGGAGGCCCAGGATGCTTCAATAGCGGCCTTAAGCTCATCCAGAGTGTTGGGTCTTGCGTCTCTCAACTTTCTCTTCACAATATCCCACAGATTCTCTATGGGGTTCAGGTCAGGAGAGTTGGCAGGCCAATTGAGCACAGTAATACCATGGTCAGTAAACCATTTACCAGTGGTTTTGGCACTGTGAGCAGGTGCCAGGTCGTGCTGAAAAATGAAATCTTCATCTCCATAAAGCATTTCAGCCGATGGAAGCATGAAGTGCTCCAAAATCTCCTGATAGCTAGCTGCATTGACCCTGCCCTTGATGAAACACAGTGGACCAACACCAGAAGCTGACATGGCACCCCACACCATCACTGACTGTGGGTACTTGACACTGGACTTCAGGCATTTTGGCATTTCCTTCTCCCCAGTCTTCCTCCAGACTCTGGCACCTTGATTTCCGAATGACATGCAAAATTTGCTTTCATCAGCAAAAAGTACTTGGGACCACTTAGCAACAGTCCAGTGCTGCTTCTCTGTAGCCCAGGTCAGGCGCTTCTGCCGCTGTTTATGGTTCAAAAGTGGCTTTACCTGGGGAATGCGGCACCTGTAGCCCATTTCCTGCACACGCCTGTGCACGGTGGCTCTGGATGTTTCCACACCAGACTCAGTCCACTGCTTCCTCAGGGTCCGGTCACTTCTTCTCGTTGTACAGCGTTTTCTGCCACATTGTTTCCTTCCAACAGACTTACCATTGAGGTGCCTTGATACAGCACTCTGGGAACAGCCTATTTGTTGAGAAATTTCTTTCTGGGTCTTACCCTCTTGCTTGAGGGTGTCAATGATGGCCTTCTTGACATCTGTCAGGTCGCTAGTCTTACCCATGATGGGGGTTTTGAGTAATGAACCAGGCAGGGAGTTTTTAAAAGCCTCAGGTATCTTTTGCATGTGTTTAGAGTTAATTAGTTGATTCAGAAGATTAGGGTAATAGGTCGTTTAGAGAACCTTTTCTTGATATGCTAATTTATTGAGACAGGTTTTTTGGGTTATCAGGAGTTGTATGCCAAAATCATCAGTATTAAAACAATAAAAGACCTGACAAATTTCAGTTGGTGGATAATGAATCTATAGTATATGAAAGTTTAATTGTAATCATTACATTATGGTAAATAATGAAATTTAACACTATATGCTAATTTTTTGAGAAGGACCTGTATATACATATATATATATATATATATATATATATATACTGTATATATGTTTTCCCTAACATTTGAGCACATAAATCCATTAGATGTCGGTTTTGCAAGCCTGCGCGAAAATCTCGCAGTACGGATGCCATACGGATTACATACGGAGGATGCCATGCGCAAAATACGCTGACACACCCTGACTACGGATCACTAT
The DNA here is from genome assembly GCF_051348905.1 of Ranitomeya variabilis. Classification (NCBI taxonomy): domain Eukaryota; kingdom Metazoa; phylum Chordata; class Amphibia; order Anura; family Dendrobatidae; genus Ranitomeya; species Ranitomeya variabilis. Next base: position 398,655,047 of record NC_135232.1, read on the forward strand.
TTTGGGAACATTTCTCCGTATTACGGCCGTAGTACGGACGTAAAAAACGGACCGTATTGTCTTACGCCGAGTGTGACGCCGGCCTTACTGCGATCTTTGGGAAGCAGAATTAAAAAATCAACAACAGGTGAAGAATTGGTTTTATTTATTTTTTTCGCCGTAGGGTCGGTGCAATTACAGCGTTACTAGATTTATATATTTTTTTCAATATTTGGCTACTATCACACATTATAAACACTTTTTTTCCAACAAAATGTTTTTGCATCGCTCTATTTTGAGACCTATAATGTTTCTACATTTCTGCCGACAGAGTAATGTGCGGGCTTGTTTTTGGTGGAATAAGTTTGGCTGCTGTTACACATTAAAAGACGCTTGTCATTGCGCATCACCATATTTTGAGAGCTATAATTTTTCCATATTTCTGCAGAGAGTCATGTGAGGGCTTGTTTTTTGCAGAACAATTTGACGTTTTTATTGGTACAATTTTTGATTGCTTTCTATTCCGATTTTTGGGAGTAAGAAAGAAGTAAAAACAGCAATTCAGGAATTATTTTTTGGGAGTTTTTTTATGCTGTTCGGCATGTGGTAAAATTGATAAGGCAGCTTTATTTTTTGGGTCAGTAGGATTACAGCGATACCACATTTTAATCATTTTTTTATGTTTTGGGGCATTTACACAATAAAAACAATTTATAGAAAAAATACTTTTTTACTTTTCCATTGATGGAGATGTATAGTGGCTTGTTTTTTGTGTTGTCCCACAAAATGACGTGGGATGTGGGACAAGCTGGTGTTTTTGAACGCATTTTATTCCAATTTTTATTCAGCGGTATGGTGAAAAAGCACAGTTTTTGTAGAGTTTCACTGAAGGGGTTATGTAGTGTGAAAGTTTTATGGAGCGGGTCATTCTGGACACGGCAACACCAAGTATGTGTACTTTTTTTGTTGTTTATTTTTGTTTTTTCTACATAGAAATACAAATTTATGTGTACAGTATACATAGTTTTTAGTATTTTGCGTTTTTTAATATATTTTTTAAAAACTTTTTTACTTTGTCCCTTTATGGGACTTTCACTTTTTACAGTCTGATTACAGGAGCATTGCAATGCTTTATAATTGTCAGTTGTGCACTGACACACAAGCTCCTTAGACCATGCTCTCAGCATGGTCTAGCAAGTTGCTAGCCAGCCTGGTGATCCAGGGGTCATCATGACGACCTCGGGCCACCGTGGCAATAATGTGGCCCTCGCAATGACATCCCGGGGGTACCGATCAAAGGGGAGAGGGAGCCCCCTCCCTCTCCCTGCCTTCTAAAGGATGTGATCGATATAGATGTTAGCTGAACACCAGGCGGCATTCGCGTGCACGCATAGCTTCTGAAATTAGGGTCTGTCTCTACACTTAGCTGTTTTACACACAGTATTCATATATCTGTGACCTTTCTTCAGATCGCTAATCACACATCTTTCCATAACGGCTTTCATGTATGCATGGTAGCTTCTCCATAGTTTATCAGACTTGGTAGTTGGAACATGCATATTTATCTACAAGAAACTTTTCAGGTTTAAGTTGAAAAGTAAATTGGACACAAACAATATACTTTCATCTTAGAGTTACATGGTGAAGATCATAGTTTCAACCTACCACCGCCTTGAAGCAATAGTTGTAAACAATCCAACCCTATTGCATTTTTGGTCAGATGTCACAAGTTGACTGTGAATTTGACCTCGTAAACTTTAAAGAAGTTGTCCACTACTTTTACATTGATGCCCTATTCTTAGGACAGGGCATCAATGTCTGACCGGCCAAGGTTGGTAGCCCCCGCTGATTAGCTGTTATCGGTGCCGGCAGTGGCCAGATATACTTACTTGTGGAGCTTGGCCGTCTACTTGTAGTGGCTGGGACTTGTTACTGCACATCCGCCTCCTATTGAACTGAATAGTACCTTGGTGGCCACTACAAGTAGACGTTCAAGGTATGCAAGTAAGTACTTCCGGCCGCTGGCTGCCACCCCCAGCCGCCAGCACCGGTAGCAGCTAATCAGCGGGGGTGCAGAGTGCCGGACTCCGGGCGATCAGACATTGAACCCCTATCCTGAGGACAGGGAGTTAATGTAAAGGTAGAGGACAACCTCTTTAATGTAAGTCATGCGCAATTTTACTGTCTGAAATTTGGTTGCTTTTCCAATACAGTCACTTAGGTTACACATCACAAACAAGGTGCACAGGTGTTTGTGGTCATGAACAGCAATTTGGATGACCACAAACCTTAGTTGCAGTAAATCTCCAGCCTACAACAGAGTATATGTTAATTTGGAAATAAGATGAACATGTTCCTCATAGCATATTTATTTATTGCATGCTAAAAAAGACAGCTGGATTGTGATAGATTTGCATTTCGCCATGTTGCCACTTTTTGACAACAATAGTTTTCCTAAAAGCATACATTATTGAACTTGCAAATATTTTTGTCTACTTTTTCCTGTTTTAAAACGGTTTTATTTGTATGCTTTTTTTTTAACCTCTTAACAACATATGATGTAATGGTACGCCATTTGTCGGCTCCCTGACTCAGCTTCTGAGCCTACATAATTCCTGGCAGATTATGACAATTTGACAGCTGCATTTACAGTGCGCTGCCCTGGGTGCATGCTGTTTTAACCACCCATCAGTGTTGATGGGTTGCCATCATGGTCCGGAGTTTTCTGAAGACCGCATATGATTGTCTTGACTGAGCTCATATGAAAGCCAGCCCGTGTCTGGTGTTTATAGGAAACCATGATTTCTGCTATGATGAAAAGTGATGAGCCAACAATAGAGCGCACTGTCAGTGTGCATTGCAATGAGTGAACCCGGTGATCAGGAAATGCAGAGACCAGTCATGCCCCCAAAACAAACATCACTGCTCACCATGAGAAAAATAATCAAAACAAAAGAACTGCATTTTTCGTATGCCACATCACTAAAAATGCAATAAGAGGTGATGAAAACATTATACCTTATTCCAAAATTATATCAATAAAAACTTCAAGCCCTCACTCTGCTGCATTGGCCAAAAATTGAAAACGTTATGGGTTTCGGAAATTTACAAAGAAGAAGAGAGTGGGCACCACCCAGAAAATACAAAATGATGGAACCTACTCCCACTATGGATGGCATTCTATAAGTGCATAGGGGCACCTACCTTATATAAATGCTAAGTATTGTTTGCAGCTGTCCTTTGAATTGCTAATTACTATTCTTTCCTATATGTTAAAACCCCTTCATGACCTTGGGATTTTCCATTTTTCCGTGTTCGTTTTTCGCTCCCCTCCATCCCAGAGCCATAACTTGTTTATTTTTCCGTCAATATGGCCATGTGATGGCTTATTTTTTGCGGGACGAGTTGTACTTCTGAACGACATCATTGGTGTTAGCATCTCGTGTACTAGAAAACGGGAAAAAAAATCCAAGTGCGGTGAAATTGCAAAAAAAGTGCAATCCCACAGTTGTTTTTTGTTTGGCTTTTTTGCTCGGTTCACTAAATGCTAAAACTGACCTGCGATTATGATTCTCCAGATCATTACGAGTTCATAGACACCAAACATGTCTAGGTAATTTTTTATCTAAGTGGTGAAAAAAAATTCCAAACTTTGTAAAAAATAAAAAAATAAATTGCGCCATTTTCTGATACCTGTAGCGTCTCCATTTTTAATGATCTGGGGTCGGGTGAGGGCTTATTTTTTGCGTGCTGAGCTGGCGTTTTTAGTGATACCATTTTGGTGCAGATACGTTCTTTTGATCGCCCGTTATTGCATTTTAAGGCAATGTCGTGGCGATCAAAAAAACGTAATTCTGGCATTTCTAATTTTTTTCTCTCGTTTAGCGATCAGATTAATCCATTTTTTTATTGATAGATCGGGCGATTCTGAACTCGGCGATACCAAATATGTGTTGGTTTGATTTTTTTTAATTGATTTATTTTGAATGGGGCGAAAGGGGGTTGATTTAAACTTTTAAATTTTTTTTTTTCACACTTTTTTTAACTTTTTTTTTTTTTTTTTTAACTTTTGCCATGCTTCAATAGCCTCCATAGGAGGCTAGAAGCTGGTACAACTCGATCGGCTCAGCTACATGGGAGTGATCATCAGATCGCTGCTATGTAGCTGAAATGCAGGCTTGCTATGAGCGCCGACCACAGGGTGGCGCTCACAGCTAGCTGGGATCAGTAACCATAGAGGTCTCAAGGACCTCTATGGTTACCATTCTGATGCATCACTGAACCCCGATCATGTGACAGGGGGTCGGCGATGCGATCATTTTCGGCCGCCCGGCCGGAAGCGCCGGTTAAATGCTGCTGTCAGCGTTTGACAGTGGCATTTTACTAGTTAATAGCGGCGGGTGAATCGCGATTTCACCCACCGCTATTGCGGGCACATGTCAGCTGCTCAAAACAGCTGACATGTCCCGGCTTTGATGCGGGCTCACCGCCGGAGCCCTGCATCAAAGCGGGGGATCTGACCTTGGACGTACCATCCCGTCCGAGGTCAGAAAGGGGTTAATATTTTTTCTTTTGCATTCTCTGTGACATCTAACATGGCATTTTACAGGATGTAAGTTGTTTGGGATCTTACATATCCAACACAGTGCACCTACTGAATTTGACTATATACCTTATTACCTGTACCCATGCAGACATGCATGTGTATTTCTAGGAACTATTAATATCTGCATATATACTTATCTTTGTGTTCATTGGATACTTTATTGTCCATGTTTACATGCTTTGCCCCCTATTTTTGCCTACCACCTAATTTTTGGGATCCACAATGACCATATTATAGGCTGTTGTTGGTGGGTGGTTCTTGTCAGCCATGATTGTTTTTTAGATGTTTTTAACTTTGTTTATTTTCCCATATGTTGTCCTTGATTTAATAAAAAAAACCTTTGTATTTGTATCTTCTGGTGATCGCTTGTTCTTGCTTATGCCTTTCTCTCTTACTTTTCCAGGGTTTTGGAAATTCACGACACAAGCAAAACATTTTTTTTACAAATTAAAGAATTTTTTTCTCATGACTTTAACAAAAAAAGCTATGCATGCTTGCTATCACCGTAATTCTATTGACCTGGAAAATCACGTCAGGTTATTTTTACTGAACAACGAAAGCTGTAAAAAACTTGATTTTTTTTCCTGCTTTCCAGTCTGTCATTTAAAAATACAAATTGTCCTGCAAGAAATTATGCCCTCATACATCTACAAGTATGTCGAAGGAAAAATAAAAAAAGTTATGGATATTAAAAGAGGGGAGGAAAAAATGAAAACAGAATAACAGAAAATCGCCTGGTCAGGAAGGGTTAACTTGTGCCTATTTTGAAGCCTGTGTTCGCCTTTCTGTGCATGGATTTTGTAATCTGGATAATTGAGGATGATTCATTACTAATATACCGTACTCATTTTCCCCTAACGTTTTTTTTTTCTTTTGTATCCCAGAATGCTTTGTGCAACAAATGTTAGAGTTGCGTGAAACATTTGAACAAATTAGATAACTTTTTATTCTAAAAAGGCACAAAAAAAGTTATAGATGGAAAAAAAACATGATTTTTTATTTTGTGAAAAATTCACGAACCTGTTGTAGAACCCATTATTAATTTATGAGGCAAATTCTTCAGAATTGCAGATGTCTCACAAGGTTTTTGGAAAATAAAAAATTACCTTTATTGTTGTCTTAAATCTGTTTTGCTTTTTGTCTTTCAGCGCTAAAAGGCACGTGTTCTGCTAAATGATGAAGAATTTGCACAAAAATAACTTGCGCACATAAAATCACTCCAGGATGGAACTGGAGTACATTTGCACCAAAATGTTGTGATTTTTTGTTTTTAAAGTCACAATCGATAAATCATATCAAAAGATGTAAGTAGAAACTCCAAACTCTGCCAACAATAGTAAACAGAAAAAGAAAAAAAAAAGGCAAAGACATAAAATACTTCAAAAAGGTGCAAATTAATTGGGTGTAAAATAAAAACAGTTGGAAAACAACAAAAATCGAGGCAAATGCAACAAAAAATAAGGCCACACTTGCGAGTGTGATTCGAGAAACTCAGGCTAGTCTCTTGCATCAATACCCGGCACTGCCGCCGGCACTCGGGACCGGAGTGTGCGGCTACATGTATTTCTATGCAGCTGAACACTCCAGTCCCGAGTGCCGGCGGCAGTGCCGGGTATTGATACGAGAGACTCGTGCGAGTTTTTGCATCACACTCGCAAGTGTGACCCCGGCCTTAGGCCTTTAATATTCAGCATTGTGGAATACGTTTGTGTAATAGAAATAAGAGTGTTGGTAGTAATAAAAAGAATAATAATTATAGTTCGGACATCAAAATAATCCAATTAATGACCCATAGGAATTTGCCGAACTCTTACAACATCAGCAGTTACAAATAATTGGTAACTAAAATTTATTAACATGGGTGGAAATGCTTCAATAAGACAGGACAAGTCTCAACTTGCACTTGGAATGTTCTCGCTCTCCCAATGTATTTCTCTCTTCATGTAAAATGTTTACTTAGTTTTAAAGTGAATTATGAACTAGAACAAAGATAACACTTTAACTACTTCTCAGTCATATTAGTTGTGACCCAATGACCAAGATATTTTATTTTTTATGCTAAGTAACTTTCATGGAAAACAACTTGAAAAAGTATTCATACCCCGTGAACTTTTCTATATTTTTTTCTGCTATGCAAATTGCCTCTTCAGAGAGAAAGAGGACTTATTGCACCACATGATGGAAGTAGTGATCCTACGAGTCGTGCAATATGACTTAGGATAAAAGCCAAATCAGTATCTCAATTCGCAGACATTGTATTTCGGGCTATTGGCCCTCGTCAGTGCAAAGTATGTGAACTGATTTACCTAGGTGAGAAGCATTGGATTGGGTCTAAGGGGTAACATTTCTCCTTGTGGAGAGTGACATGCCAGAGCCCAGTCCAGAGCCTCTCACCTAGCCAAATCAGTTCTCATAATTCGCACTGACGAGGTCCAATAGCCTAAAACACTGTGTCTGCAAATTGAGATTCTGATTTGACTTTTATCCTAAGTCATATTGCACGACTCGTTAAAAGGTTTAAAAGGTTGATTGTGACTTGCAGGATCGCTACTTCCAACAGGTGGCGCTACAGATTTCAAGTTCTCTTTCTCTCTGAAGAGGCAATTTGCAGATTAAATTACCCAGAGGAGCACTGCACGGCAAATAAGCCTCTTTACCTTGACATGCCAGAGCTGGTACATCACTGTCCACAAGGAGAAACATTACCCCTTAAGACTACAAACATTTATGTGATATACCAACACAAAAAAATAAAGTATTTTTGAAGTGTAAAGGAAATTATACCTCTACAAACTTTGCAGATGTGCAAAGCTGGTAGAATGTCTCTACCAGCTTTGCACATCTACAGGCTGAAATGTTTGCCCATTTTTCTTTGCAAACTAGCTCTGGCTCAGTGAGATTGGATGGTGAGTGTCTGTGAAGAGCCACAGATGCTCAATAGCATTTAGGTCTGTACTGTGACTGGGCCATTCAAACACTTGAATATGCTTTGATATGAACCATTCCATTGTAGCCAGCCAACCCAGAACAGATTCCCTTTCCCTGCTGAAGAAAAGCCACTTCACATCATGATGCTGCCACCACCATGTGTGACAGTGGGCATGATGCTTTCAGGGTGATATAGGGATATCTACACAACAAAATGATACTAGGGTCCATAGTATGTAGAAAATTACAAAACTTTATTTATTAAAATTACCAATAGTTTAGGTGCAAAAGGGGAAAATGTGTAATAGATTTAACATACATAATAAAACATTGCAAAAGTATGGGCGCGCACAGGAAAATGGCATGGAAATGAGGAATTAATCTTTCCCTCACTAACAACAAACAGTATTCAACCAATCATATGTCCAGTAACAGTGAGGATTTTTCTACTATCTCACCTCTACTGTGCCCTATAAGAGTGCCATAATTCATATAAATAAAGTATTATGTTCAAAATGACCACAATTGTGGTCAGAATGGATCATTAATTACCCGTAATGAAAGGCAGTCAGGAGCAGAGTCCACACCACTATCCCTGCGCGTCCGCCCCGACTGTGCTCCTGTGCACGCCTATACTTTTGCAATGTTTTATTATGTATGTTGAATCTATTACACATTTTCCCCTTTTGCACCTAAACTATTGGTAATTTTAATGAATAAAGTTTTGTAAAATTCTACATACTATGGACCCTAGTATCATTTTGTTGTGTAGGTATCCCTATGTAAGTAGAATGATAGGGTGTAATTAGTCCCAGTTTTGCAGACACATGGCCCTGATTGTGGATCAGGATCTATTATAATAATAATAATAATTTTTATTTATATAGCTCCAACATATTCCGCAGCGCTTTACAACTTATAGAGGGGACTTGTACAGACAATAGACATTACAGCATAACAGAAATCACAGTTCAAAAGAGATACCAGGAGGAATGAGGGCCCTGCTCGCAAGCTTACAAACTATAGGAAAAGGGGAGACACGAGAGGTGGATGGTAACAATTGCTTTAGTTATTTGGACCAGCCATAGTGTAAGGCTCGGGTGTTCATGTAAAGCTACATGAACCAGTTAACTGCCTAAGTATGTAGCAGTACAGACACAGAGGCTATTAACTGCATAAAGTGTATGAGAACACGATGCAAGGAACCTGATTATGTGTTTGTTTGTTTGTTTTTTTCTATTTTTAATAGGCCACACAGGGATAGTTAGGTTAATGCGTTGAGGCGGTAGGCCAGTCTGAACAAATGCGTTTTTAGGGCACGCTTAAAACTGTGGGGATTGGGGATTAATCGTATTAACCTAGGTAGTGCATTCCAAAGAATCGGCGCAGCACATGTAAAGTCTTGGAGACGGGAGTGGGAGGTTCTGATTATTGAGGATGCTAACCTGAGGTCATTAGCGGAGCGGAGGGCACGGGTAGGGTGGTAGACTGAGACCAGAGAGGAGATGTAGGGTGGTGCTGAGCCATGGAGTGCTTTGTGGATGAGGGTAGTAGTTTTGTACTGGATTCTGGAGTGGATGGGTAGCCAGTGTAATGACTGGCAGAAGGTAGAGGCATCGGTGTAACGGTTGGTGAGAAATATGATCCTGGCAGCAGCATTCAGGACAGATTGGAGCGGGGAGAGTTTGGTAAGAGGGAGACCGATTAGTAGAGAGTTACAATAGTCCAGACGGGAATGAATAAGAGAAACAGTAAGAGTTTTTGCAGAGTCGAAAGTAAGAAAAGGGCGAATTCTAGAAATGTTTTTGAGATGCAGATAAGAAGAGCGAGCCAGTGATCGGATGTGGTGGGTGAATGAAAGCTCGGAATCAAGGATGACCCCAAGGCAGCGGGCATGTTGCTATGGAGTAATGATTGAACCACACACGGAGATGGCAATGTCAGGCAAAGGACAAATCTATTGCTATAACATGTGGTTTTGTCTTATAAGAATCCTTTATTTCAGGGTGATATGCAGTGTTAGTTTTGCACTGCACATAGTGTTTTGCAATTAGCCCAAGAAGTTCTACTTTGCTCTCATCTTATCAGTGCACCTTCTTCCACATGCCATTTAGGGGACACTTGAAAATTGCTGTTCACATGGCCTCCATCCAATCTCACTGAGCTACAGCTAGTTTACAAGGAAAGGGGAAAAAGTGTTAACCTCTCGATGTGCAAAGCTGGTAAATGCCAAATACCCCAAATGACTTGCAACAGTAATTGCAGCAAAAAGTGATCCTACCATTGACTCAGGGTGCGTTGAATACAAATGCACGTCACAAAGAGAAAAAAAACTAAGTTGCATTTCCTTTGCACATCACAAATACTTGCTTCTTAGTGATTTTAGCACATAAAATCCCCCCCCCCCAAAAAAAAAAAAAAAAAACATTAAAAATTATGGGTGTAACGTGAAAAAATGTGGAAAAATGTATGGGGTATGAATACTTTTTCAAGACACTGTATGTTATGCAAACAAGTAAGAAAATACATGCTTAAAGATACTATTAAAAAGATGACACTCCAAGAAAAAAGTGATTTGCTATAATAAAAATAAATGGAATTTCTAGTGAAAATTTTTTTTTCCATACACTGACAAGCAAAAGAGTAACAATGTTTTGAACTTTTGACTTTAAGGTTCCATATCTAACCATCCACTTCTGCTTTGAATATGAGACTACCATCATTTTATAGACAATCACCTTGGATATATCATACATACAGTGGGGGAAATAAATATTTGATCCCTTGCTGATTTTGTAAGTTTGCCCCCTGACAAAGACATGAACAGGCTATAATTTTAATGGTGGGTTAATTTTAACATTGAGAGATAGAATATAAAAAAATAATCCAGAAAATCACATTGCATAAATTATATAAATTTATTTGCACTTAAAAAAAAGTATTTGATCTCTCTGGCAAACAAGACTTAATACTTAGTGGCAAAACCCTTGTTGGCAAGCACAGTAGTCAGACGTTTTTTGTAGTTGATGATGAGGTTTGTGCACGTCAGGAGAAATTTTGGTCCACTCCTCTTTGCAGATCATCTCTAAATCATTAAGATGGACGTCAGCACAGGAATCACGGTTTCAGCTGGTGACATACAGATCTGCCCATCATTGCCCCAACCCGTATTCTCCAAATGACTTTGTGGGCTCAATCAGGTCAGCGGGATGCTACTGGTTGTGGGCCCTGTATGCCCTGAAGTTGCAGAGGTTCAAATCCCCGGTGAGCCAGCAGAAGGGTGAGATTCTTTCATTTGCACCATCTTGTGTACTTGCTTTGAATGTACTATATGTTATTGACTGTTGGTTATCCAATAAAATTTTATTGGAGTGTGGTAACCTCACCCTGTGTTGTCTGAGTAATGTTCTCGGCACGGGAAAGGAGTATGGGTGTTCAGTGTGATCAACCCTGGCCCATGCGGTGTTTCTAAAGACAGCCAGGCCAGCGGAAGAGAGCACTCACTGTCTTTAATGTTGCCACGGAAGCTTCAGCTCGAGTTTCCAAAAATGTACAAAAAGTGGACAGTAGAAGATTGGAATGAGTGATTTGGAGCGATGAGACGAAAGTCAATAGACATGGGTCTGATAGGTGCAAATGGGTCTGGAAGAAATAAGGGAAAAAGGGGCTAATGGATTGAGAAATTGAAGGAACTGTCAGGTTCGGTGGAGGAACCCTGATGATATGGGGTTGTTTCACAGCCAAAAACATTGGATACTTGACCAGAATCGATGGTGGTCTCAATGCTGAACATCTTACAAGATGAGTTACTTCATACACTCGAGTACTATGGGTATGAAAAGGACAACAAAGTGTTCCAGCAGGGAAACGACCTGAAGCATACATCGAGATTGGCAAAGAAATGGTTCAATGACAAAGAAGTAGAGGTGTTGCTTTGGCCCCCAAAGTCACCAGACCTCAACCCAATCTAACACTTGTGGGTAGAGCTTAAGAAAAAGCTATATACATATCCAGGTAAGTTGACCAGTATGCATCAACTTTGGGAATGTGTAGAAGAGACCTGGTATCAGATTTCGGTGGAGACATGTTTGAATCTGATCGAGAGCAGGCCCAGAAAGTTTCCGGCAGTGTTAAAAACCAAAAGTGGATTTATAAAATACTAACAAAATAATAAAATGTAACATTTAGATTTTTAGGAGCAAAACAGTAACAATGCAGTGACATGATAAGAATCTGCATGACTAATCATATGCTAAATAGTTGGAAGTCAAATTATGAAATAGCCAAGATGATTGTCTATAAAATGATAGTAGTCTCACTTTCAAAGTAGTAGTGGATGGTGAAATATGGAGCCTCAAATTCAAATGTTCAAAACATGTTACCCTTTTGCTCATCAGTGTAATTTGAAGCTTGTGAGCACCGATGCAAAATTTCCAACTATAATGGGTCTGTAAAAGTATTGGTCTTCCCATGTGGGTACATTTGGGCCTCCTGAAGCTCTAGGGCCCAAGTGCAACTGCAACCCCTGCACCCACTATACTTACGCACCCTCCTCCCCATAATATTCCTGTTCTGCTCTTCATGCGGTTTCATCTAGTCACTGTAGTTCCAGCTGCAGGGGGCTGCAGGTGTCAGAACTCTGCTTCTGCATGTGTGGATGGGTGACTCTAGCCTCTTTCAGGGAATGGATAAACGACTATGTATAAGTTCTACAATGCTATGACTGTGCATTAAGTAAGCCATCATAGGGCCGATGTAAGAAATTGTCCTTATCCCCTATTAGCAACTATCACAATATTGCTTTCATTTTTAGCAGCACTATAATATATGAAAGCTTTGTGTGATTGTTTTTTATGGGAAATATAGTCATTTTTTTTCTTTTGGACAACTGTTCCTTTAAGAAAAAAATACATGACAAAAATAATCTCTTCCACAATTACACAAATGTGTAATTATATACTTATAAACCCTAGCTTAGGACATTCTCTGAAACCGACAGGAACAAACTGGGCAAATGCTCAGACTTTTTTCTAGTTATATTAGTATTACATGATGGGCTGACTTTGCTTTTGTGTTTGCTGAAAGTAAATAGCCTCTTCAGAGAAAAAGAGGACTGGAAGTAGCATTCCTATAAGTCAATATTGACTCTTTAAAGGGTCTTGCCACATTACTCTCCATTTGTAGACATGGGTTTCAGGTGTTTGCCTCTCATCAGTGCAAAACAGGAGAACTAGATTGGCTAGGTGAAAGGTCTGGGACAAGAAATCAAAGGGGCAATATTCCTCCTTGTGCCAAGTTGGTGTACTGAAACTGATAAGTCATGTAATGCTCCTCTGTAAATTTAAGTATGCAAATATCCTCTTCAGATATTAAGAAGAAAGAACTCTGGGGCCACAGTTTAGTTGTTCATGGCCACAAAATATTCAGCACCATGGCGGCCATTAACAAGCAAACAGCTGACAGATGATCTTTTGACGGTGCAGCAGTTTTATCAGTTATCTGAATAGTTACGCCCCAGCCCTTGCAAAAAAATAAAAAATTAAAATAAAAACAATACTTCTGCTTCTCTAGTAAGTTTTTGCAAGATTATTTTAGGAGCTTGTAATTGATGCTGAAAAGTTACCACTAGTAAAGGGTTTAGATTATGTTTTTTTAGGTTTATTGTTCCTATAAAAAGTACTTCCGCTAGCCAAAATGGCTTTTGGAGCCTAACATTGTACATACCGTATATACTCGAGTATAAGCCGAGATTTTCAGCCCAAATTTTTGGGCTGAAAGTGCCCCTCTCGGCTTATACTCGAGTCACGGTCTGTGGCAGGGTCGGCGGGTGAGGGGGAGAGAGCGCTGAGGCATACTTACCTAGTCCCGGCGATCCTGACGCTCCACCTGCCCGTCACACTGTCTCCGGGTGCCGCAGCTCTTCCCCTGTACAGCGGTCACGTGGGACCGCTCATTAGAGAAATGAATATTCATTTCTCTAATCAGCGGTGCCGGTGACCGCTGATAGAGGAAGAGGCTGCGGCACCCGGAGACCAGCTGTCCGGGGGAAGGAGCGGGACGCCGGGAGCAGGTAAGTATCGCATATTTACCTGTCCTCGTTCCACACGCCGGGCGCCGCTCTGTCTTCCCGGCGTTTCTCCGCTCTGACTGTGCAGGTCAGAGGGCGCGATGACGCATATAGTGTGCGCACCGCCCTCTGCCTGATCAGTCAGTGCGGAGAGACGCCGGGACCGGACGCTGAGGAGCTGCAAGCAAGAGAGGTGAGTATGTGTTTTGTTTTTTATTGCAGCAGCAGCAGCAGCGTTATATATGGCACAGATTTATGTGGAGCATCTATGGGGCCAAACTGAACGCTGCAGAGCATATAGGGCACAGCTTTATAAGGAGCATCTATGGGGCCAAACTGAACGGTGCAGAGCATATAGGGCACAGCTTTATATGGAGCATCTATAGGGCCAAACTGAACGGTGCAGAGCATATAGGGCACAGCTTTATAAGGAGCATCTATGGGGCCATAATGAACGGTGCAGAGCATATATGGCACAGCTTTAAAAGGAGCATCTATGGGGCCATAATGAACGATGCAGAGCATATATGGCACAGCTTTATGTGGAGCATCTATGGGGCCATAATGAACGGTGCAGAGCATATATGGCACAGCTTTATGTGGAGCATCTATGGGGCCATAATGAACGGTGCAGAGCATATATGGCACAGCTTTATATGGAGCATCTATAGGGCCATAATGAACGGTGCAGAGCATTGTATATGTGGCACAGCTTTATATGGAGCATCTATTGGGGCCATAATGAACGGTGCAGAGCATTCTATATGGTACAGCTATATATGGATAATATATGGGGCAATAATCAATGGTATGGAGCATTATATATGGCACAGCTTTATATGGAGCATCTATGGGGCAATAATGAATGGTATGGAGCATCTATTTTTATTTTTGAAATTCACCGGTAGCTGCTGCATTTTCCACCCTAGGCTTATACTCGAGTCAATAAGTTTTCCCAGTTTTTTGTGGCAAAATTAGGGGGGTCGGCTTATACTCGAGTATATACGGTAAGTGCTTTAAGTTAATCATAAACTAAGAACAATATGTAAAATCTTCATCTTTTCTTCAAACTAAGCCCATGTACTTGTATTATTTATGTATGCAAATTTGCACAGACTGTACGTCACGCTGCATCATGTCGCCTTTATCCTGTACATCATACCTGGCTCACTTGATTGTGAAATGGATTTGAATGCATAAGCCCATTGTTTCACTCATCTTGGAGTATTTCATAGAGAAGGTCACTTCATAATTCAGCGGACTTGAAATGGAGATCTAAAAATATCCCCCATGCTTGCGACGGACGCTTACACTTCTGGACTAATTCGGCTTGACATGCTTTTTGTCTTGCTGGATTTCGTCAGTAGGCTTACATTCTGGATCGCGCTGGCACGGTACAAGATTTCTCACATTGGAGCATGCTAATTATATTGTTCAACTCATTTTTAATGTATCATTGTTCGCTGGTAAGTTATGCTACATAATTACTCCAGCAGCGAGGAAGAACTAGCCCTAGCACTTTTCAAACATTAGAGGGGAAAAAAACAAAAATAATTCTTTCATGGGTTCTTAAGTGTAGGCGGCAAAATTAATAGCAATTATGCACATAAAGTACAAGTATACAACAAATATGACAAGACTTCCTGTAGGGAAAATGATCTGAGATACATAATGAATTGTTTGGGAAACCAATTACATTTTTAGGAATTAGGTTTAATCAAATCATGTGTGGAAAGGTGTTTTTTTATTTCTTAGGAAACAGACGTCTGCTAATCCAGATAAGTGTGAAGCTTTGACAGGGCATGTAAGCTCCGAGTCCAAATACCTGATAGTATTCACTAAGGAACTTTGATTCATAAGAATTAGTTGCTGTATAAATATGCAAGAAAATGCAAATGAGATCAGCACAGCGCTCACTATACATAGGCTGGGCGAATGGGCTCGGGTTATGTGAACACCCAACATATCACCCGTTTGGTAGGATGATCCAAAATGATCGTTTGCCATACTGTACCTTTTCCAAAGAAACAGACTTATACTATGTAGAAAATATTGGCCATGTTTGTCAGTGCTCTTCAAATGTCCCGTAAAAGTCTGTTACCGGTCTCGAAACTGGGTCCCTGCGCAGGTGCTTTCAGCACTCTCCCATTTATTTCTTTGGGATCTCCAAATTTCCATAACAGGTGCAGTTCCCACTTGTGGATATTTATAGAATATACTGTATAGTGAATAAAATTGTATCCTTACGAAAATATCAAAAAACGAAATTTGCTTTATTGCTATGGCAACACTTTTGGGGAAATTCATCAATACTGTAAATTAATAAGCCAGTCTTGATCCAGGGTCTGCTTTGGTATTGTGTGCCAACTTTATTAAGAGGAGCAGTTCTCTTAAGGAAAATGTCACGTCTTTCGGCTGCTTTCTTGGACTGGAGTACAAGTTGGGGCAACACGAATCTAATCATAGGTTCCCTTTATAAAAAAAAAATAAAAAAGCAGACAAAAATGTTTGTGTGCAATTTTTTTAATCCTTTTTATTTTCCCATCCATAGTGCTGAGAGAGGGCTTGTTTTTGCACAGTGAGCAGTATTTTTTATTGATACCATTTTGTGTCCCTCTTTCTTGTCCTTCAAAGTTGGGAGGTATGTAGAAGTGAGTGGAGTATTTGGAACCACATCCATCATACATTTATCACCTACCCCAGCTCGGGTCCTCAAAAGCCACCAGCAGGTCATATTTTTAGGTTTTATTTAGCAGTGTAAAGGTGATAATTCCATCATGTGCATAGGCAAAAATTCCCTCACCTGTGTAATACTAAGGACATCCTGAAAACATGACCTGTTGGTGGCTCTTGAGGACCACTGTTGGGGAACATTGACCTGCACCATAGGTGATAAATGTTTTTTTGTGAGAAATAAGCCCATTAAGTGCCACATTTATGTACTGTATTTTGCAGACAACTGTGGCATACTTTGCCCATTCTAATATAGAAAGCATATGACCAATATATACGTATGTCCACAAAACATGGCATGCCAGTTCTGTGGTTCTGGACTAGATATGAATGACAAGTCTACTTGCTTGGCACAGTAACAAAGGAGTATTTTTTATTCAGTGAAAGGCAACCGTAATGCTGACCTAGTGTGCATGAGAGCAGGGTCCTGGAGTGTACTCCTAGTTGCACAGCAGAGGACTCAATTACGGCCGCAAAGCCGGGTAAGTGCACTTTAGGAGCAAGCTAGAAATTGCTCTATCCATCATTTTTTCAAAGGCTTACCCACAGTGCCACTCTGTTACATTTACAGATCTTACGTAATATACATTTCATATACTATTATTTCTGAAATCTTTCTGACATTTACATGTGGGCACTTTGTCTACTTGTTGAATGTCAGCCAGATGACAAATCATTTTTATGCACAAACTTTTAAAGCTTTTAAAACTTTGAAGAAGACCTGGCATCACTCTAAGACACAATCGTGAAAGAAGTTTGGGATCATTATTAATATGGAATGTTGGCATGAGACATCTTACCTGCTGCTGCACCGGGACCTGTTGTACAACCTGGGTGGGCACTGCTGCTTGACCTGCCACAGACGTCTGTAATGTGACCGTGGAACCCGTGTCCGACACCGTTTCGGATGTCTGCATGGTAGTCTCTGCAAAGAAACAAATCATTTAGCCTAAATTTTACTTTTATACAAAAAGGAGAACATTTTAAACATTTCCTATTATGACAACAATACAAATGTTTTATCTAGTAATAGAGTTGATAGAGGGACCCCGATGCCTCCTTTCCTACTATCAAGAGAATACAAAAAATGCCAAAAAGCATGTAATCATTCATGATGATAATGTCTGTAAAGAGGTGAAAAATGTTTAGAATTGAGAGTCCTCAGTGGTTGATACCTTTTAATGGCTAACTGAAAAGATGGTAACAAATTGCAAGCTTTCCAGACTACACAGGTCTCTTCACCAGGCATTGACTAATACAAATTCCGAAGAATCACATATTTATGCACAACATAGCACAGAAAAAAACAAACAACAAAAAAAAAACATGGATAAGACAGGTGGAAGACAGGGCAGAAATTGAGAACAAGAATGAATTCTCACCGCCACACAATAAGAGAAAAAGGAATGGATCTACCTGTGGCAATACATTTTTGTCTCCCAAATCATAACATTATGGACATGAAATTACTTGTATTAAAGGGTAACTTCAAATCGCAGAAAGACAGGAGAGTCTGGGAATATAAACTGATGACGACCTTTGACACTCTCACTGCAGGAATGAATGTATTTATGTCTTTTTACATCAACTAAGGAACTTGCCCCTCAGACTATGAGGGGTCATCACAACACAGACCCCAATCAGAGGACAATAAAACAATCCTTATCTAAGAACTGGCCCAACATTTATGGACATAACTGTTTATCAATCATGGTAATTCTGCTTCATGCCACCTGTCTTATCCATGGTTTTTTTTTGTTTGTTTTGTTTTTTTTCTGTGCTATGTTGTGTATAAATAGGTGATTCTTCAGAATTTCTTTTAGTCTTTGCCTGACGAAAAGACCTGTGTAGTCTCGAAAGCTTGCAATTTGTTACCATCTTTTCAGTTAGCCATTAAAAGGTATCAACCACTGAGGACTCTCAATTCTAAACATTTTTCTATCTACTGGCTAACACGGTACCAAGATATATATCTTTCCTGTAAAGAGATGAGGAATTAATGGCGCTATATAAGCGATTAAAATAAAATAAATGTACCCAATACACACAGGTGAGCAACAATCCAAATCTTACTACAAACTGGCCAACCATCTAATGTCTATGGGGTTATGGAATATTCCTTTATTCAGATATTGAAGTGGAGTGGGGATGAGGATGATAGGCTGTTGGATATCATACCTAGTCCTTTTCATCTCAAGGCAGATAAGCCACTATCAGCAGTGACTTGCTCCCCTCTCCTCACTGATAACACATAGAAGGTCTGTTAAACTGAGCATTCATGTGTTTGGAGGAAGAGGGTGTCAAGAGGTGGCTGTCAGGTGGTTATTTGCACAACACCTTAAAGGGAAGGTGCCACCAGTTTTCTTGTAGTTTGTTTTTTTGTGAAATTAAGCTTAAAATAGTAAATAAAATGTACTAATGCAATGTTTGCACTGTTTGCAAACATTTCTATATGAACAATATTATATATTTTCTTACAAATATATATAATGACCACTAGGGGGAGCATTTTCCGTTTTAGACCTCAAGCAGCTATAGTGAGACTTACCAGCTTTACTGTTAGCTGGAAAATCTGGGCAGTAACTGCTGACATCAGCATTTCCCTCCCCTTTTGGGTGGTCTAATATCCCTGGGGCAGAATGAAGAGCAGCATCACAGGGCAGAGCCATTTTGTGTGTGACTGCCCTGTGATCTGCTATCACCAGCAGTTACTGCATCAGAAGCACAGTTAGTTTATGTGGTGTGTATGGAGCAGCATTGTCTGTGCAGAGCTGTCTGTGACTCATCCCTCAGTAATAAGAAGGAGCTCCAGGTCTGCAGTGAATGGCCAGGCAATGTGGAGGGAGGGGACAGATACATTGTATGGCAGAGAGAGGTGTCAGGTGTCACCTCTCTCTGCAGGCTGGGAATGGAGCTCCTGTGATAGAGAGTAAGTGGAGCTGGGCAGAGAGCACTGGGCTATAATAAAATGGCTGCTAGTCACACCTACAGCAGTGAGTTGTGCAGCCCACAGAGGCGTGCCCAGCTCACTGCTAACGCCTCTCCAATGTTAAAGATAGGGTCCTCGCTGGTCTATTATCTCCTATGTCCATGGGGTGCTGTAAAATGACACTGTTAGTGCCCTGCTACTGCTGCAAAACCAAGATGTCAGCCCCCAGTTCCTTCTTTAAACACATTTAACACACGAAATCTGTTTCACATGCATTTAAAACTTGGTTATAGCAGCATGTTATGCTACATTACAGTGATTTATTAATGATCTACAAACGCGGTACCTTACCTTTAAGGTCTGGCCACAGCATATTGATTACCTGTTTATATGATAGCTCATTAACATGAGATCGGTGGGGGAGTCTGACAGCTGGCACCCCCACAATAATCTGTTAACTGCTTGGTCAACTGCTGGAAAGTGCAGCTCTATCCAATGTGTAGCAACAGCTGCCCAGTACGTCATAACTTCTCCTATTGCCATTCTGAAGAGCCCAGCAGTGGCGGCTACACCTCAAATAGAGCTGCGCTTTGCAGCTCCATTTGAAGTGTTTATAGAGCAAATAACTGCTGATTGGTGGGGAAACTGGGTAGTGAATCACACCAATCTCTTATTCACGTCTTCTATTGGCGTCTTGAATCACCCATCAGAGGCCACTACACCTTGAACAGAGTTGTGCTTTGCAGCTTCATTCAAAGTATTTACATCCAGAGGCCAGGTACGGACTGGGTCTGAAATTCAGCCCTGGCATTTGAAATCACACAGTCCCATGTTGTCCCCGTCCCCATGAAACAGATGGGATACATTACTAATATTACCCTGGATGGAGGAAAGGAAGATTTACTACAAGACCAATATTTCTAATGATACCCGTGGCCTGCTGGGGTAAGTGATCGAGTCAACGACCTGGTGCTCCGTCACAACTCTTAACAGTATGGGTGTCTCGAGAACACCGATTGTGTTAGTAACATAGCAGACAAGGCAGCCCACAACCAGACAGGCCCTTCTGGCATTTGCCAGAATTGCCAGATGGCCAGTCCGGCCCTGTCCAGAGGTCACCATAGAAAATAACTGCTGATCAGTAGGGATGCCGGGTGCTGAGTCCAAGCTATCTCTTAATCACGTCTCATATTGCTGTTCTGCAGTACCCAGCAGTGGCCGCTCCTTGAATGGAGCTCCATTTGAAGTGTTTACATCCAGAGCTCATAAAAGAAAATAATTGTTGATTGGTGGGGATACTGGGTAGTGAACCAAACTGATCTCTTATTCCCATCTTCTTTTGCCGTCCTGCTGTACCCATCACAGGCCATTACACCTTGAATAGAGCTGCACTTTGTGGGAGTGCCAGGTGTTGGACCTCACTTAGCTCTGATTGATGACGTATCCTAACGATAAGTTGTCTTTATACAGTGGCCAAACAACCCCTTTAATGTCTATTTTTACCACATAAACCGGATCACCTACCCCTGTAAAGGTTTTTCTTTATTTTTTTTTTACAAATTATAAATGGGAGATCTTACAATTGCTTTTAGAAGCTTCCCCAATGAATACTTTAGCCCTCGGCAGACTTTGAAGCCAAAAGAGGTAATGTGCAAGCCTCAAAATACTTTCTGCGGTGCCTAAGAAACAACCCACTAGATCTATATTGCACCCTTGTACACTGCCTTCAGCCTAGAAGTTGAATAGGAGCAGCCTATAAGCATCTGTTCCATCTACCTTCTTTTTCCACCGCCGATCTCTGTTATTCTAAATTGGAATAGGAGCATCTACCGCTGGTTACTTTTGGATACAGTGGGACAGTGCAAGGTTCAGCGGGGGCATAGACAGCATGTCTGCCATGAAGACAGGTAATAAAAAGGACACAAGGTGAATTTGGGAATTTGAAAATGAGGAATCTGCAGCATTGAAAGCCTTTTAATACACAAACATATCTCTTCTTAGGAGATACAAATCTCTGAGAACAGAAACATAACTAGTTCGCTCTTGACGAGCGTTTTGAGAAAAGCTGTCATCCAGTCTAGTTAAATGTTCTCCTGAACATACTTTATAACTGATCGATTCCTTAGACAGCCATCATCAAGGAGCAATTAGAATGCTAAAGCATGTTTGGGGAGTACAAACCATTTGCCAGCTTTCTAAAGCAGATCTTTCAGACCTAATGGGCATGCTTGAGCATACTCAAAACCTATTCTGGTCAAATTCCCAGATTTGGAAG
Source organism: Ranitomeya variabilis (assembly GCF_051348905.1). Taxonomy (NCBI): domain Eukaryota; kingdom Metazoa; phylum Chordata; class Amphibia; order Anura; family Dendrobatidae; genus Ranitomeya; species Ranitomeya variabilis. The sequence continues at coordinate 398,676,564 of NC_135232.1, forward strand.
CTGCCAATCTAAAACCAAAGCTCTACAGAACAATGGCCATGTAGTGTTCACAACCCTGGCACAGCTACAACTTTTCCAAGTGCTTATATTGTCCTCCATTAGCCCATGCAATCTTTTTTTAGTAGATACACTAATCCAGTGGGATAAGATACATTTGCCGGATGTCACCGATGCTACCAGCATGTAAATGAACGGCACGTTTATTGTAGAAAATATGTGCAAAATTTCAATCTAGTCATCCTTGCCTAATGTGACTGTCAGGTGTGTCACGAACAACAGATGCTAGTATGACAAAAGACCTTTTTATTCTGGCTAATTAAGCAGTTGGACACACCCGCCTGTTAATGGTTCCGCTTTTGTACCGCCAGCCCTGGTTGAATCATGCAAGATCTACAGCTAAATAGGCCACAGTTTAAAAGAAGGCTAATTAACCCCTAGAAGAAGAGGAGAAAGAGTTCTGCAAAAACCCAGCTGCTCAATGAGACAAGATTAGCATTTTTTTTTCAAGTTGACAAGCAAAACCTTAGAGAAGCAAACTGTGTTTAGAACAAACACGTGTTCTTGTAGGTTTCGGGCAAGTCTTTGTTAAACATGCTGAAGATTATTTAATACACTTAAACTCGCAGCAGGAATCCGTCTGACATCTATAATTTGCATGCTAGACAAATTGGTTTAATTGTCTGACCTAATCAATTATTTTATCAAACACAACTATACACATGTGCTCACTTGAAAGAACGAGAGATACACATTTCACTTCAGTTCTGGCTTCTCCTTCACAACTCATTTAGTCCCCTTAATTCCTGAGGTTTACAAAGTTTTCTTCCAAGATGTATGTTTGATTGCCAGCTTACAATGCAAAGAATGCCATGGATTTAAATACAGAATAACAAATAAAAGACTATAATTCTTTCTCAAGTGCACTGGGGAATTCTTTCTTTTTTTTTTTCTCTACAGTCTCTGACAATCATGTAACAGGGAAGGAAATCAACTAACCACTAATCTCATTTTATAATAGGAAACTGTGTGTTGTTTATTTGCAGCACTACATGAAAAATAACTAAAGATTTTTTATTATACCTCTAAATTCTAAATATATGTAAAAATAGAAAGAACAAAAAAAGTCATACATTAAAAAAAGGGTGCAAGATAACAACATAAAATAAGAGTTTATGACTTCTAATTCAGATACATAAAGAACATACATAACTGCACCCCCCCACACACACACACAATGAATAGCATTCACTACAATGTAACAATATACTATACTGACTAGATTCATTTATCAGGTGGTGTTACATGTCATTTTGATTTAGTGTTTATTCACACATCAGTATTTGGTCAGCAGTTTTCATCAGGAGCGAAATATACAAAGAAAAACTATAGTTAAAAGACATACACCTGTTCTGTGTTTTGGAGTCACTTCTGGATTTGGCATAAAAATACTGATGAATAATCACTGATGAAATGTTAACGTGTGAATAAAGCCATATGCAGATTTTCAAGCTAAAACCAGGAGGAAATTCCAAAAGAGAGAAGTCCAAACTTTCCTATAGAGGCGTTTTCGTGCTAGGTTTGGGTATTTTTAATGTTCTTTTCCAAATTGCAAATTGATGAAACTCGGACCAAACTTGGACCTATTTTCTATCTCGTACAAGAAAATCGCTTGAATCCAACCTCAGAAACAGTTAGCAGAAGGGCTTGAGCATGTGACAGAATTTTCAGTCCGAGTGCGATCCAACAAAACATCGGGTTGCACTCAGACCAATGTTAGATGTTAGTCTATGGGACAGTGCACATGTGGCACCCCAGGAGTCCGGTTGCCACAGTGGCATTGCCTTCCTCACGGGGGAATGATGTCATGCCTGGATGCAAGGAGGGATTTCCCAAATAGGTAACAATTACATGCAACACCTTCCTGACTCCAGGCCAAAAGGAGGAGCTCTAAACTCGGCTTTAGGGGAGAGTCCCTATAAATTCTGGTCTGGAGGCGGGGTTAGTCAATTTGAATTGAGTGTGAGACACTGAAGGGAAACGAAGGAAGAGAGAGCAAACTGGGGTCTGGAGCTGCGATTGGGCTCACCCCAAGATAAAGCGCAAAGAGACCGGACACCGGAGTCTGTGGTGGAGAGAGGATTGCATACTCAGCCACCGAATCCGGAGGGCAGGAGATTCCAAGTCTCCTGGCCCCAACTGACATCCACAGGCAACACAGCAGGTCAGGAACCTGGGGCTGCCAGTGAGAAGGCAGCACCCAAGACAGGCTCAGGCTGTCAGCCATATGGGTTCGAAGTACAGACACTGAGAGGAATTGTGCAGTGCTTCAGGCAGCAAGGGTTAGAGTACAAAGCGCAGAAGGAAGGCATCTGAACCCACCTGGTGTGGTGGATAACATACCCTGGACTGTACCTGCATTTCATGAGTAAAAGATAAAGGAAACTGCTATCCCTGTGTCCTTCAATTATTTCCTGCACCCTCAGTCCTACATTCCACCGTTAATCATCCCTCTTACTAACTGTACGGGTAGCCCTGGGGACTAAGATCTACCTGTGGGGAGCTATACCAACTCTGTTGCAACTTCATCAGCCCCCAGTGGACCCCTTTTAGCAGCGTCGGCCATCCCTGGCCGAAAACCACAGGTGGCGTCACAAATTATCCTTTATAGACTTTATTCTCCACTTCCATTCATCCCTTTTACTGGACCCCCAGGGCCACGGACCGGGTCACTGCCACTGTGACCACCCCTTTAAGTACCGCCGGACCCGGCCCGAGTACCCCACGGCCCTAGCGGGCGCTTCATACATGTCCAATTTTTTCTCGGATAGAGTCAGTCTGCGGAAAAAAATCGTGGCATGTCCGAGTTTGATCTGATATTTGAATCGCACTCAGCCATGTAAGTCAATGAGTGTATGGAAAACATCGGACTGCACTCAGAATGCATCTGAGTGCTGTCAAATTTCCAAGGACTGGAGAAGATGGAGACCCTTTGTTTATGCAAATACAAATGATAGCAGCAAGAGCAGGCAACGCTGATGAGCGCATTCAACAGCCATCGCTTGTGCATAATAAGAAAAATGTCGGTGAGAAATATAATTAGTGCAGTGTGTGTGTAGCTTACTGTGCATGTATTTAGCTAATACATAAGCAAGCAAAAGAAAAAAATGGCGTGGGGTCCCCCATATTTTTAATTCCCAGCTGAGGGAAAGCAGACAGCTGGGAGCTGGTGTTATTATTTGGGGAAGGGGCCAATATCCATGAAGATTCTCAGGCTATTAATATAAGCATACAGCTGTTTGCATAGCCTTCACTGGTTGTTAAAAGGGGGACCCCAAAAAAAATGATGTATAGTTCCCCTATTTTTAATAACCAGCAAAGGCTAAGCATACAGCTGCAGACTGAAATTAATAGGCTGGGAAGGGGCCATAGATATTGGCCTCCTCCCAGACTAATAACACCAGCCCTCAGCTGCCCCAGAAATGGCGCATCCATTAGATGTGCGAATTATGGTGCTTAGCCTTTGCTCTTCCCATTTGACCTGGTGCAGTGGCAAGTGGGGTAATAGTTGTGGGGTTGATGTGAGCTGTTTTATGCTCCTGACATCAAGCCAATGGGTTAGTATTGGAGAGGTGTCTATAAGACACCCCCAATACTAACCTCATAGTCAACTTTAATAAGGACACAGAGCAAAGTCTTTTAACCTCTTCACCCCAAAACCTGTTTTCACTTTTCTGACAAGGACAAATCTTACAATTCTGACCAGTTTCACTCTATGTGGCAATAACTCGGGAATGCTTCAACAGATCCCACAGATTTTTAGACTGTTTTCTTGTGACATATTGTACTTCATGATAGTGGTAAAATTTGTTTAATATGACTTGCATTTATTTGTGAAAATATCAGAAATTTGGTGAAAATGTGGAAACTTTGGCAATTTTTCAAACTTTTAATTTTTATGGTATGAGTTGCAGCGGCGCTAAAGTATAGAGTATCTTGTATTGCTGCAGATTTAGACAACCACTTTATTGTCGGAGTGTAAATATATATTTCTGGATAAATCCGCGCAAAACGAGTCTTAGAGAAACCAGAAGGTGTATTTAATGGGGATAATATATGGAAATACGCAAAGTATAGAAGTATACAAAAAGATTGCACTTAGCCCGTAATCCTGAGGGAGTAGTCTCCTAAGTAGATATGTCTATAGCTCAGTAAAAAATACTAGACAAGTGTAAATAAGCTGCTGGTAGCAATAAGTAACAATATGCCCAAATGGTGGCCACCTAGTAATGATCGAGTTTAAATAAATGCCTAAGGTGGAGTGACAGTAAATTGCACCGTGTAAATAAGATGAAGAGTGATGGATAAGTCTTATGAGATGAGTCCCTAAAAGTTCTCCTTATAGGGTAGAGATATCTCAGAGTCTAGTGGAAGACTTTAAAATGTCATAGAAAAAACAAAATAAAAAAGTAAGAGAAGCAGCCCCGGCCGGTAGCAATGCTTCAGTAGATGAGGTAGTGCGGCATGTGTTGTGAATTCCGTTCTTGAACTCCCTCCTGTGGTCATGGATGATACTTCGGCGAGTTCTGTCCATGGACTCCCTCTGGTGGCTGTGAGTGGAACTGCTGGTTCTGAGGTTGCTTCCTCAGCTGCCCTCGTTTGCGGCTGGGTTGGCTTCTCTATTTAACTCCACTCAGATCATTACTCCATGCCAGCTGTCATTGTATTAGCACTGGTTCAGATCTCTCTCTCGGATCTTTCTGATGACCTGTCTACTCCAGCAGAAGCTAAGTCCCTGCTAGTTCATTTTTGTTGTTCATTGTGTACTGAATATATTTCTTAGTACTTGCTAAGTTCTTGTCCAGCTTGCTAACATGATATTGCCTTGCTAGCTGGAAGCTCTGGGTTGCAGAGTGGCACCTCCGCACCGTGAGTTGGTGCGGGGGTCTTTTTGCACACTCTGCGTGGCTTTTTGTAGTTTTTTGTGCTGACCGCATAGATTCCTTTCCAACCTCAGTCTATCTAGTAAGTCTGGCCTCCTTTGCTGAAACCTGTTTCATCCCTGTGTTTGTGACTTTCCTCTTAACTCACAGTTAATATATGTGGGGGGCTGCCTTTACCTTTGGGGAATTTTCTCTGAGGCAAGGTAAGGCTTATTTTCCTATCTTTAGGGGTAGTTAGCTCTTAGGCTGTGAAGAGGCGTCTAGGGAGAGTTAGGTACGCTCCACAGCTATTTCTAGTGTGTGTGTTATAGGATTAGGATTTGCGGTCAGCAGAGTTCCCACTTCCCAGAGCTCGTTCTGTCTTCTAGTTTAACTATCAGGTCATTACAGGTGCACCTAACCACCAGGTCCATAACAGTACAGCTGGCCACAAAGTGTTAATGCATCTCAATAGAGGGATAAGAGAAGTTCTGAGACCATTTTTTTTTCTCTGCAGTGTGTTTTGTCTTTCTTTTCCCCTTAACCTCTGGGTGGTTCAAGACTCAGGTGTAGATATGGACATTCAAGGTCTGTCCTCTTGTGTTGATCACCTCACTGCGAGGGTACAAAGCATTCAAGATTATGTAGTTCAGAATCCTATGTTAGAGCCTAGAATTCCAATTCCTGATTTGTTTTTTGGGAATAGATCTACATTTCTGAATTTCAAAAATAATTGTAAACTGTTTCTTGCTTTGAAACCCCGCTCCTCTGGTGACCCCATTCAGCAAGTAAAAATCATTATTTCTTTGTTACGTGGCGACCCACAAGACTGGGCATTCTCCCTTGCGCCAGGAGATCCTGCATTGCTTAATGTAGATGCGTTTTTTCTGGCGCTTGGATTGCTTTATGACGAACCTAACTCTGTGGATCAGGCAGAGAAAATCTTGCTAGCTTTGTGTCAAGGTCAGGATGAAGCGGAGGTATATTGCCAGAAGTTTAGAAAGTGGTCTGTGCTTACTCAATGGAATGAGTGTGCCCTTGCAGCAATTTTCAGAAAAGGTCTTTCTGAAGCCCTTAAGGATGTTATGGTGGGGTTTCCCACGCCTGCTGGTCTGAATGAATCAATGTCCTTGGCCATTCAGATCGATCGGCGCTTGCGTGAACGCAAGGTTGTGCGCCATTTGGCGGTGTCCTCTGAGCAGAGGCCTGAGCCTATGCAATGTGATAGGACTTTGACCAGAGCTGAACGGCAAGAACACAGACGTCAGAATGGGCTGTGTTTTTACTGTGGTGACCCCACTCATGCTATCTCTGATTGTCCTAAGCGCACTAAGCGGTTCGCTAGGTCTGTCACCATTGGTACTGTACAGCCTAATTTTCTTTTGTCCGTTACTCTGATTTGCTCTTTGTCGTCCTACTCTGTTATGGCATTTGTGGACTCAGGCGCTGCCCTGAATTTGATGGACTTAGAGTTTGCCAGGCGCTGTGGTTTTTTCTTGGAGCCCTTGCAGTATCCTATTCCATTAAGGGGAATTGATGCTACGCCTTTGGCCAAGAATAAGCCTCAGTACTGGACTCAGTTGACCATGTGCATGGCTCCTGCACATCAGGAAGATGTTCACTTTTTGGTGTTGCATAATTTGCATGATGTGGTCGTGTTGGGTTTGCCATGGCTACAGGTCCATAATCCAGTATTGGATTGGAAATCAATGTCTGTGTCCAGTTGGGGTTGTCAAGGTGTACATGGTGACGTTCCGTTGTTGTCAATTTCTCCTTCTACTCCTTCTGAAGTCCCTGAGTTTTTGTCGGATTACCGAGATGTATTCGATGAGCCCAAATCCAGTGTCCTACCTCCTCATAGGGATTGTGATTGTGCTATTAATTTGATTCCTGGTAGTAAATTTCCTAAGGGACGACTTTTCAATTTATCTGTGCCGGAACACGCCGCTATGCGGAGTTATATAAAGGAGTCCTTGGAGAAAGGGCATATTCGCCCGTCGTCGTCACCGTTGGGAGCAGGGTTCTTTTTTGTGGCCAAGAAGGATGGTTCTCTGAGACCTTGTATAGATTACCGCCTTCTCAATAAAATCACGGTCAAATTTCAGTACCCTTTGCCTCTACTGTCTGATTTGTTTGCTCGGATTAAGGGGGCTAGTTGGTTCACCAAGATAGATCTTCGAGGGGCGTATAATCTGGTCCGTATTAAACAGGGCGATGAATGGAAAACAGCATTTAATACGCCCGAGGGCCATTTTGAGTACCTGGTGATGCCATTCAGGCTTTCTAATGCTCCATCTGTGTTTCAGTCCTTTATGCATGACATCTTCCGAAAGTATTTGGATAGATTCATTATTGTATATTTGGATGATATTTTGGTCTTTTCGGATGATTGGGAGTCTCATGTGAAGCAGGTCAGAATGGTGTTCCAGGTTCTTCGTGCTAATTCTTTGTTTGTGAAGGGGTCTAAATGTCTCTTCGGAGTTCAGAAGGTTTCCTTTTTGGGTTTCATTTTTTCCCCTTCTACTATCGAGATGGATCCTGTTAAAGTTCAGGCCATTTATGATTGGACTCAGCCTACATCTGTGAAGAGCCTTCAGAAATTCTTGGGTTTGCTAATTTTTACCGTCGCTTCATCGCTAATTTTTCTAGTGTTGTTAAACCGTTGACTGATTTGACCAAGAAAGGTGCTGATGTGGTGAATTGGTCCTCTGCGGCCGTTGAGGATTTTCGGGAGTTGAAACGCCGTTTCTCTTCGGCCCCCGTGTTGTGTCAGCCAGATGTTTCGCTCCCTTTTCAGGTCGAGGTTGATGCTTCTGAGATTGGAGCAGGGGCTGTTTTGTCTCAAAGATCTTCTGATGGCTCTGTGATGAAGCCATGTGCTTTCTTTTCTAGAAAGTTTTTGCCTGCTGAGCGTAATTATGATGTTGGCAATCGGGAGTTGTTGGCTATGAAGTGGGCGTTCGAGGAGTGGCGACATTGGCTTGAGGGAGCCAAGCATCGCGTAGTGGTCTTAACGGATCACAAAAATCTGACTTATCTCGAGTCTGCTAAGCGATTGAATCCTAGACAGGCTCGATGGTCGCTGTTTTTCTCCCGTTTCAATTTTGTGGTTTCATACCTTCCGGGTTCTAAGAATGTGAAGGCCGATGCCCTTTCAAGGAGTTTTGTGCCTGATTCCCCGGGAGTTCCTGAGCCGGCTGGTATTCTCCAAGAGGGGGTAATTCTGTCTGCCATCTCACCTGATTTGCGGCGGGCGCTGCAGGAGTTTCAGGCTGATAGACCTGACCGTTGTCCAGCGGAAAAACTGTTTGTCCCTGATAGATGGACTAGTAGAGTTATCTCTGAGGTTCATTGTTCGGTGTTGGCTGGTCATCCTGGGATTTTTGGTACCAGAGATTTGGTGGCTAGGTCCTTTTGGTGGCCTTCCTTGTCACGGGATGTGCGTTCTTTTGTGCAGTCTTGTGGGACTTGTGCTCAGGCCAAGCCCTGCTGTTCTCGTGCCAGTGGGTTACTTTTGCCCTTGCCAGTCCCGAAAAGGCCTTGGACGCATGTTTCCATGGATTTTATTTCAGATCTCCCTGTCTCTCAAAGGATGTCGGTCATCTGGGTGGTTTGTGATCGCTTCTCTAAGATGGTCCATTTGGTACCCTTGCCTAAATTACCTTCCTCCTCTGATTTGGTTCCACTATTTTTCCAGCATGTGGTTCGTTTGCATGGCATTCCGGAGAACATCGTGTCGGACAGAGGGTCCCAGTTTGTTTCAAGGTTTTGGCGGTCCTTTTGTGCTAAGATGGGCATTGATTTGTCTTTCTCTTCGGCTTTCCATCCTCAGACAAATGGCCAAACCGAACGAACTAATCAGACTTTGGAGACCTATCTGAGATGCTTTGTTTCTGCTGATCAGGATGATTGGGTGACCTTCTTGCCATTGGCTGAGTTCGCCCTTAATAATCGGGCCAGTTCGGCTACCTTGGTTTCGCCTTTTTTTTGTAACTCTGGTTTTCATCCTCGTTTTTCTTCAGGGCAGGTTGAGCCTTCGGACTGTCCTGGTGTGGATTCTGTGGTGGACAGGTTGCAGCAGATTTGGACTCATGTAGTGGACAATTTGACATTGTCCCAGGAGAAGGCTCAACGTTTCGCCAACCGCCGTCGCTGTGTTGGTCCCCGACTTCGTGTTGGGGATTTGGTTTGGTTGTCATCTCGTCATGTCCCTATGAAGGTTTCTTCTCCTAAGTTTAAGCCTCGTTTCATTGGTCCTTATAAGATTTCTGAAATTCTCAATCCTGTGTCGTTTCGTTTGGCCCTTCCAGCTTCTTTTGCCATCCATAATGTGTTCCATAGGTCATTGTTGCGGAGATATGTGGCGCCTATGGTTCCCGCCGTTGACCCTCCTGCTCCGGTGTTGGTCGAGGGGGAGTTGGAGTATGTGGTGGAGAAGATTTTGGATTCTCGTATTTCGAGACGGAAACTTCAGTACCTGGTCAAATGGAAGGGCTATGGTCAGGAGGATAATTCCTGGGTTTTTGCCTCCGATGTCCATGCGGCCGAGTTGGTTCGTGCCTTTCATTTGGCTCGTCCTGATCGGCCTGGGGGCTCTGGTGAGGGTTCGGTGACCCCTCCTCAAGGGGGGGGTACTGTTGTGAATTCCGTTCTTGAACTCCCTCCTGTGGTCATGGATGATACTTCGGCGAGTTCTGTCCATGGACTCCCTCTGGTGGCTGTGAGTGGAACTGCTGGTTCTGAGGTTGCTTCCTCAGCTGCCCTCGTTTGCGGCTGGGTTGGCTTCTCTATTTAACTCCACTCAGATCGTTACTCCATGCCAGCTGTCAATGTATTAGCACTGGTTCAGATCTCTCTCTCGGATCTTTCTGATGACCTGTCTACTCCAGCAGAAGCTAAGTCCCTGCTAGTTCATTTTTGTTGTTCATTGTGTACTGAATATATTTCTTAGTACTTGCTAAGTTCTTGTCCAGCTTGCTAACATGATATTGCCTTGCTAGCTGTTGCTAGCTGGAAGCTCTGGGTTGCAGAGTGGCACCTCCGCACCGTGAGTCGGTGCGGGGGTCTTTTTGCACACTCTGCGTGGCTTTTTGTAGTTTTTTGTGCTGACCGCATAGATTCCTTTCCAACCTCAGTCTATCTAGTAAGTCTGGCCTCCTTTGCTGAAACCTGTTTCATCCCTGTGTTTGTGACTTTCCTCTTAACTCACAGTTAATATATGTGGGGGGCTGCCTTTACCTTTGGGGAATTTTCTCTGAGGCAAGATAAGGCTTATTTTCCTATCTTTAGGGGTAGTTAGCTCTTTGGCTGTGAAGAGGCGTCTAGGGAGAGTTAGGTACGCTCCACAGCTATTTCTAGTGTGTGTGTTATAGGATTAGGATTTGCGGTCAGCAGAGTTCCCACTTCCCAGAGCTCGTCCTGTCTTCTAGTTTAACTATCAGGTCATTCCAGGTGCACCTAACCACCAGGTCCATAACAGGCATGTTACAGACAGATTAACCGGGTCGGAAATCTGCTGTGAAACGACGCCTGTTACCTTAGTTGGAGCTCTTGTCTTGCGTGTGACCGCTGTTCCTTCCTTGGTGATGCAGGCGGTGGAGATGTCCGACGTCCTGTGTTGCTTGGTGAGTCCCAACTTCTGGCTGTGTTCACTGCTTCCTCGCGGTGCGCGATGAACGGAGCAGGACCTGCCGTGACGTCATCGGTCACGTGGAGCCACGGGATAGTCTGGAGTTGAGCGTTGAGAAAGTACAGATCGCAAAAGGGACCAATATCCACGCGTTTCGGAAAGAGTGCTTTCCTTCATCAGGGATGGTCCTAAGTGCCTAGATAGATCCTTTTATGGGGAAAAAAAGATCAGCTGATCCTATAGGATCCCAAAAAGTTCTATCTCACTGTTCATTCCCTTTGGAATAAGAGTGTCTAGCATAAAAATCCACTTGCTTTCTGCTCTAGACATGGTTGCAATGTAGTTACCTTTTCTCCAGGGAACTGGTATTTTTTCAAACCCTGTTACTTCCATGGAATTTAGATCACTATTGTGTTTTTCCATGAAATGTTTAGACAGAGGGTGGTCCATGAATTTTTGTTTTATGTTACGCATGTGTTCGCTTATCCTCACTTTAAGTGGGCGTTTAGTCACATGGGCATTTTATGACGTATATAACCCCTTCTGTGGTACATGTAATATATTGCTTAATATCATATTTGTTACCATATCTAACAACTGCAAGCTGCTTTTTACTTTATTTTTATGCCCTTAAACCAGAGAGTTGCATCACACAAAAAAGTTAATAAATAACATTTCCAACATGTCTACTTTACGTCAGCAACATTTTTTAAATATCATTTTTTTTGTTAGGAGCAGCGATTTTTAATTTTTCTTCAACAAAATTTATAAAACCATTTTTTAGGAAACACAATACATTTGAAGTAACTTTGAGGGGCTTATATGACAGGAAATACCCAAAAGTGACACCATTCTAAAAACTGCCCCATGAGGTTGTTCAAACCACATTCAAAAAGTTTATTAACCCTTCAGGTGCTTCACAAGAAGTAATGGAATGTGGAAGGCAAAAAGGTGCTTCACAGAGGTTTATTATGTTGAGGCATAAAAATAAAATAAAAAAAAAATTGCACTTTTCCCACAAAAATGTTCTTTTAGAACCGATATTTTCACAAGGGTAACAGGAGAAAATGCACCATACAATTTGTTGTGCAATTTCTCCTGAGTATGAAAATACCTAATATGTGTGGGAAAACTACCGTTTGGGTGCACGGCAAGGCTCAGAAGGGAAGGAGCACCATATGACTTTCTGAATGCAAAATATGCTTGAATCATTAGTGGACATGTAAAGTTTGGAGAGCTTCTGATGTGACTAAACAATGAAAACCGCTCACAAGTGATACCACTTTGGAAACTAGACCCATCAGGGAACTTATCTAGATGTGTGGTGAGTACCTTGGACCCCAGGTGCATCATAGATGTTTATAACATTGAGCGGTGAAAATAAAATTTAAAAAATCACATTTTCCCCACGAAAAAATTTCAGATCCAAATTTTTTATTTTTACAAGGGTAACAGGAAAAAATGGACCCCAATATTTGTTGTGCAATTTTTCTGCAGAATGCAGATACCCCATATGTGAGGGAAAACTACTGTTTGGAAGCACACTAGGGCTCAGAAAGGATGGAGTGACGATTTGTAAGACTGCAGATTTTGATGCAATGTTCTGCGGGTGTCATGTCGTGTTTGGAGAACTCCTAATGTGCCTAAACAGTGGAGACCCCCAAAAGTGACCTCATTTTGGAACCTAAACCTCTCAAGGAATTTAGCTAGATATGTGGTGAGCACCTTGAATCCCCAGGTGCTTTGCACAAAATTATAACGTTGAGCCATTGAAAATAAAAAATTAATTTTTTTTTCTCACAAAAATGTTCTTTTAGCCCCAATTTTTTTTCTCAAGGTTAAAATGGGAAAATGGACCCCAACATTTGTAGTACACTTTCTCCTGGGTACATTAATACATCATATGTGGTCAAAAACTACTTTTGAGGTACAGTGCAAAGCTCATTGGTAGAGTCCCTGAGGTGCAAGAGCAAGCGACACTACTCTGTTCTCCTTCTCCTGGACCTGTCTTCTGCCTTCGACTCTGTCGACCATTCCCTCCTGCTACAGATTCTCTCATCTCTTGGCATCACAGACTTGGCCCTATCCTGGATCTCATCATATCTCAGACCGAACATTCAGTGTCTCTCTCTCCCACACCACCTCTTCACCTCACCCCCTGTCTGTCGGTGTTCCCCAAGGCATAGGTGGTCTTCCTTTATTGGATATTCTCCTTTATTGGATGCTGCCCTTCCCGTGGTTGTTCCTTCCCGGAGAAAGGCCTGGCTATTCATTGCTTGCGTTGAGAAACACGTGATGGTGTCTCCGCAGCTTACTTTACATGCGTTTGCATATTTCCCATAAGGGATGGGGGCAGTGTTCTGGATCACTGCGTTGAGAAACACGTGATGGTGTCTCCGCAGTGTTGGATGTTTTGGTCTCCCCGAGGTCATTCATCTGTTCCTTCATAGCCTTTCACCAGGCACTGCTCCTAATAGCCAGTTTCCTACTCCACACTGATGAGGGGCAAAAACCCCGAAACAGCTGTTTGTGGATGGATACCATGCTTGGCATAGGTGGTCTTCCTTTATTGGATATTCTCCTTTATTGGATGCTGCCCTTCCCGTGGTTGTTCCTTCCCGGAGAAAGGCCTGGCTATTCATTGCTTGCGTTGAGAAACACGTGATGGTGTCTCCGCAGCTTACTTTACATGCGTTTGCATATTTCCCATAAGGGATGGGGGCAGTGTTCTGGATCACTGCGTTGAGAAACACGTGATGGTGTCTCCGCAGTGTTGGATGTTTTGGTCTCCCCGAGGTCATTCATCTGTTCCTTCTTCCCCAAGGCTCAGTCCTAGGGCCCCTGCTCTTCTCCATTTACACCTTCGGCCTGGGACAGCACATAGAATCCCACGGTTTGCAGTATCATCTCTACGCCGATGACATGCAGATCCACCGATCTGGACCCAACCTCATTTCCTTACTGACCAAAATCCCACAATGTCTGTCTGCTATTTCAGCTTTTTTTTCTGCTCGCTTTCTAAAACTGAACATGGACAAAACAGAATTCATCATCTTTCCCACACCTCACTCTACCCCTCCACAAGACCTATCCTTCAATATTAATGGATGCTCGTTTTCCCCAGTCACACATGCTCTGTGCCTTGGGGTGATCCTCGACTCTGCCGTCTCTTTCAAGCCACATATGCAAGCCCTTGCCTACTCCTGCCAGCTCAAACTCAAAAATATTTCCTGATCCGTGCATTCCTTGACCATGAAACCACAAAAATGCTAGTGCACGCCCTTATCATCTCCCGCCTTGGCTACTGCAACCTCCTAATCTCTGGCCTCCCCTCTTGCACTCTGGCACCACTCCAATCCATCCTACCCTCTGCTGCCTGACTAATCCACCTGTCTCCCCATTTTTCTTCAGTCTCTCCTTTCTGCCAAGCCCTTCACTGGCTTCCTATTGTCCAGAGGCTCCAGTTCAAAACCCTAACTATGACATACAAAGCCATCCACAACCTGTCTCCTCCATACATCTGTGACATGGTCTCCCGGTACTTACTCACACACAACCTTCGATCCTCTCAAGATCTCCTTCTCTACTTCCTTATCTCTTCTTCCCACAACCGCATACAAGACTGCTCCCGTGCTTCCCCCATACTCTGGAACTCTCTACCCCAACACATCAGACTCTCGCCTACCATGGAAACCTTCAAAAAGAACCTGAAGACCCACCTCTTCCGACAAGCCTACAACCTGCAGTGATCTTTAGTCTGCTGAATTGTCGCACGACCAGCTCTACCCTCTCTTAGTGTATCCTCACCCATCCCCTGTAGACTGAGCCCTCACGGGCTGGGTCCTCTCTCCTGCTGTACTTGTGTGTGCCTTGTTTTGCTCTTGTCTATTGTACTTGACTATATTTGCCCCTTTTAGGTGTAAAGCGTCATGGAATTAATGGTGCTATAAAAATGTATTATAATAATAATAATAAGTGCCAGAACAGCAGAATTCCCCATAAGTGACCCCATTTTGCAAACTATACCTCTCAATAAAGTCATCTACGGGTGCAGTGATCATATTGACACCGCAGGTGGGTCACAGAATTTTATACCATTGGGCAGTGAAGAGAAAATAATTACATTTTTACCACCAAAATTTTTTTTAGCCCCAGATTTTACATTTTCACAATGGGAAATAAGTAAAAATGGCACCAAAATTTGTCCCATAATTTCTACTGAATGTGGAAATACCCCATTTTGCTCATGCTTCATTTTGCTCATGCGGCCCTGCGCTTAGTAACCCGATGTTTACCCTGGTTACAAGCGAACACATCGCTGGATCGGTGTCACACACACCAATCCAGCGATGACAGCGGGAGATCCAGCGACGAAATAAAGTTCCAAACGATCTGCTACGACGTACGATTTTCAGCGGGGTCCCTGATCGCTGCTGCGTGTCAGACACAGCGATATCGAATGGATATCGCTGGAACGTCACGGATCGTACCGTCGTAGCGACCAAAGTGCCACTGTGAGACGGTACCCTTAGGCAACATGACTTCTTCAAGTATTTTAATATATGCAAACTGGTCCATGATCCCTGGTATGCGGTAAATAGCTCCAGCACCATAGTAAGAGAAACATGCCCATATCATGATTCTTGCACCATCATGCTTCACTGTCTTCAGAGTGTACTGTGGCTTGAATGCAGATTTTGGGAGTCATCTGTCGAACTGTCTGTGGCCCCTGAACCTAAAAAGAACAATTTTACTTTCATCAGTCTACAAAATGCTTCTCCTTTTCTCTTTAGGCCAGTTGATTTGTTATTTGGCAAATTGTATCCACTTCAGTACATGTCTTTTTTTAACAGTGGGACTTTGTGGGGACTTCTTGCTAAGAGATTAGCGACACATAGGCGTCTTTTAACTGTCACATTACTCACAGGTAACTTGAGACTGTCTGATCATCCTGGAGCTCACCATTGGCTGAGCCTTTGCCATTCTGGCTATTCTTTCATCCATTCGAATAATACTCTTTTCTTACATGTCTCTCTGGTTTGGCTTTCCATTTTAAAGCATTGGAGATACTTTTAGCTGAACAGCCTATCATTGTCTGCACTTCTTCATAAGTTTTACCCTCTCCAATAAACTTTATAATCATAGTACACTGTTCTTCTGAATAATGTCTGCAATGACCCACATTTCTCAGGCTTTCAAGGAGAAATGCATGTACAACATGTACTGGCTTCACCCTTAAATAAGGGCCACCTGAGTCACACCTGTTTCTTCACAGAATGATTGACCTCACTAATTGAACTCCTCACTGCTATTATTTTGAACATATCCCCTTTCAATTAATTATTCTAATACACAGACTCAAACATGCAGATCATGAATGCAGAGTCTGTTCGTTTTCTTATAATCTACTGCACAACTGGTAAATTGCTTGACATGTGATAATATAATTTATACCAAAAACAGTGATTAATCTGGTTAGTCATATTGGACTGCTATTACTATTATTTGGAACACTACTGTAGGAATGTTTTCAGCAGTCTATAACCTGTATGCCCATAATAATAGCTAACATATATCAGATGTGGTGACAGATTCCATTTAACTTTGTAAACTGAGAATAAAATAACTAATATTGGAAGGTCAGTAGAAAATAAGTGAATGAAACCATAAGAAAAAAAAGTTACTCAAGTGTGAAGTGGATAAACGAGTGGTTCTTTCTAAGGACTTGTAAGCATGACAGTAAAGTAAAATTCTGCATAATATACAAACTTACTGGAAATGAGGATAAATAAAATAACTGTCTCTAACACAATGAGTCATTATAGTATAGCCCACACACCTAGAGTTTCTGCTCTATTGTCTCAAGCGCCAAGATCTGTAGAAATTGCATTCCCGCAATGGGACCACTGTTTTCTCATTTCTTATGAAATAAAACAATGCTTATATCCGCAAGGTTCTGTGAAACTGAACTATCAAGACTTGTAATTAAAACGTCTTAACTTCAACAATAAAATTAAAGTTAGCTTCTCAGCTATTTTACCATTTGACTCTAAGCTTTGCCTGGGATTAGCAAACATTCTTGAAGTAATTAGATTTTAGCTAGAGACCCATTTTTCAGTTCAAATTGAAGAATGAAAGGGGGAACCAACATACCAATTGGTTCCCAGTGTCCAAGACATTAAATGAAGCGGCATCTGTTTTGGCCGCAATATACAGGGATTAGTATTGCAATGGTCTTACATCCAAAACCAGTCAGTGGAATGATTGCTGATGGTGAAAATCCTGAATGAAATGGATTGTAGTTCTAGAAGACTGAACAAAGTACAGAAATGTTTCTCTATGAGCGTCTTGTTGATAAGAATTTACAATAAAATGAAGTAAAGTTAGGCTATATTCACACACGGCAGATTTGTTGCAAAAATTGCTGAGTGTGGTTGTTTTGGGAGCACATACTGCAAGCCTCAACCCTGTCAGATGTTTCAAAAACTTGGAAACAAACATACAGCTTGTGCCCTTAACGTGCAGCAATACAAATGTGACTAGACAATCATAAAAACACACATACAATAATAGCTTTACCAGTACATTGATCTCATGACTGAAACTGGACTGCGTTGCTATTAAGAATGGAAATGTATATTAACCCCTTAAGAAACTGTGATGGACATTTTCATCACAAGTCACTCCTGAGTGTACGGATCAGGCTCAGGAGCTGCACAGCTTCACACATGATAGATGCCAGTTGAGTTACATAGCTCCGATTGCTGCCATTAACCATTTAGATGCTGCTGTCAACCAGTTAAATGGCTTATTTTTAGTGTGCTTGCACAACAGATTTCATTGTCCCTCCAATGACCCAATCTGATGGGTTATCATGGCAGTCAGGGGGCCTGCTGAAGGCCCCTGTGGCTTCCAACTTAATTTTAACATAGTTAGCAAGGCCAAAAAAAAAACATTTGTCCATCCAGTTCAGCCTATATTCCGTCAGAATAAATCCCCAGATCTACGTCCTTCTAAAGATCCTAATAACTATAAGATACAATATTGTTCTGCTCCAGGAAGACATCCAGGCCTCTCTGAGTCTGAGTTTGCCATCACCACCTCCTCAGGCAAGCAATTCCAGATTCTCACTGCCGTAACAGTAAAGAATCATCTTCTATGTTGGTGAAAAAACCTTCTCTCCTCCAGACGCAGAGAATGCCCCCTTGTGCCCGTCACCTTCCTTGGTATAAACAGATTCTCAGCAAGATATTTGTATTGTCCCCTTATATACTTATACATGGTTATTAGATCGCCCCTCAGTCGTCTTTTTTCTAAACTAAATAATCCTAATTTTGCTAATCTCTCTGGGTATTGTAGTTCCCCCATCCCCATCTAATGTGAAGCTCAGCTAGAGGCTTGGCTTTTGTGGTACTGCAGTATATAGTATAAGCAATCATAGGTTCAAGTCCTCTAAGAGGAAAATAAAGTAAAAAAAAGGTATTGTATGTTTTTAATACAAAAATATATAAATGTTCCAATCACATCAACTTTCCTCAATAAAGAAAATAAGAAATGAAAAAAATATTGAATTTTCATAGCCAAAAAAGTCTGATCGATTAAATTAGATAATTGTTTAAACCATATGTTTAATTATTATTATTATTATTATTATTATTATTATTTTGAATTGTTTCTCTCTTTTCAGTATACGATATGGTAAAATGAATAGTGTCATTTCGGTTTTGGGCTGTGCCGTTCCATTGCAGAGATAATTACATTTGTTTCTTCTGGAGCACATTATGTGAAATCTCTGCTTGTAATTTAAATGGGTGTTTCTTCACAATTTTCTCTTGGGCCGTGTGCTTTCTCCCTCCCTCCCAGATGCTGCCAAATACAGTTTTGCAACATATGAGACTTATACGTCTGCAGTATGGAGCGCTATAGCGCTCAAAAAAGGTGATGTCACTAGTAGGAGGAGCCTATCGGCCATCATTTTTGTTCCACGCGGTATCCAGAGAACGCTACCGGCCGGAGCTTCCCTGGACTTACACTGCACTCTGCCATCTGACATGTACGGCGCCGCAGCCCCAGGTGCACTTACCGGGCAGGTGAACAGATACTCAGCATGGTCCCACATTCAGCTACATCCATCAGATAAGAGGTAAGCTGAGGGAGATCGGCACCTGAGTGAAATTCATACATACTGTGTGGCTAGTCTAAAGGTACCTTTACACTAAACGACTTACCAACGATCACGACCAGCGATACGACCTGGCCGTGATCGTTGGTAAGTCGTTGTGTGGTCGCTGGGGAGCTGTCACACAGACAGCTCTCTCCAGCGACCAACGATCAGGGGAACAACTTCGGCATCGTTGAAACTGTCTTCAACGATGCCGAAGTCCCCCTGCAGCACCCGGGTAACCAGGGTAAACATCGGATTACTAAGTGCAGGGCTGCGCTTAGTAACCCGATGTTTACCCTGGTTACCATTGTAAAAGTAAAAAAAAAAAAAGTACATACTCACATTCTGATGTCTGTCACGTCCCCCGGCATCCACAGGGTTAAAACTGCTTTCGGCAGGAGCGCTTGCTAATGCTGCGCTGCTGCCGAGAGCTTCCTGCACTGAATGTGTCAGCGCTGGCAGTAACAGCGGTGACGTCACCGCTGTGCTCTGCTTTACGGCCGGCGCTGACACAGTCAGTGCAGGGAAGCTCTCGGCAGCAGCGCGTGCATTAGCATCGCTCCTGCCGAAAGCAGTTTTAACCCTGTGGACACCGGGGGACGTGACAGACATCAGAATGTGAGTATGTACTGTTTTTTTTAACTTTTACAATGGTAACCAGGGTAAATATCGGGTTACTAAGCGCGGCCCTGCGCTTAGTAACCCGATATTTACCCTGGTTACAAGTGAACACATCGCTGGATCGGCATCACACACGCCGATCCAGCGATGACAGCGGGTGATCAGCGACCAAAAAATGGTCCTGATCATTCCCCAACGACCAACGATCTCCCAGCAGGGGCCTGATCGTTGGTCGCTGTCACACATAGGGAGATCGTTAGCGGGATCGTTGCTACGTCACCAAAAGCGTGACGTTGCAACGATATCGTTAATGATATCGTTATGTGTGACTCAGCCTTAAGATTTTTGTTGGCAAATTGATCACTTGTTACTGTTTTCAGGAGGTTCTTGTCACTAGGAATCCACGTGGGGGCTCCTTGGACTTCTTGTCCCCAAGTATTCCACCTAGTTATCTTTTTCGCATCCTCAAGCGCGGTATTGATTGGTTTAACAGATGTATATTGACATACAGGGGGGCACTACCCTGGTTGATCCCAGCAGCTGAGGATCGCTAGTTTCAGGGTGAGCGCCAGTGTTATCGTTTTAACTGTGCATACCTCTGAAAAATACCAACGTTGTGCAAAAGTGAAAAAGGCAGCAGAATTAGGGAATCTCAGGGACTCATATAAGGTATTTAATTCAATTTTTTTTGATTAAGCGACAAGTCATCTTTAAAGGGTTAGTGGATAAAATAATAAGATTATTTGGATCCGATAAGTACTAGACATACAAAGAAATATTTTGATGCATGCATTATTATTTTAGCAACTAGATGGTGGCCCGATTCAAACGCATCGGGTATTCTAGAATATGCATGTCCACGTAGTATATTGGCCAGCCACATAGTATATTGCACAGTCCACATAGTATATTGCCCAGTCACGTAGTATATTGCACAGCCCACGTAGTATATTGCCCAGTCAAGTAGTATATTGCCCAGCCACGTAGTATATTGCCCAGCCACGTAGTATATTGCCCACTGACGTAGTATATTGCCCAGCCATGTAGTATATTGCCCAGCCACATAGTATATTGCCCAGTCACATAGTATAATGCCCAGCCACGTAGTATATTGCCCAGTCACGTAGTATATTTCCCAGCCACGTAGTATATTGCCCAGTCACGTAGTATATTGCCCAGCCACGTAGTATATTGCCCAGTCACGTAGTATATTACCCAGTGACGTAGTATATTGCCCAGTGACGTAGTATATTGCCCAGCCACGTAGTATATTGCCCAGTGACGTAGTATATTGCCCAGTCACGTAGTATATTGCCCAGTGACGTAGTATATTGCCCAGTGACGTAGTATATTGCCCAGTGACGTAGTATATTGCCCAGCCACGTAGTATATTGCACAGTCACGTAGTATATTTCCCAGCCACGTAGTATATTGCCCAGCCACATAGTATATTGCCTAGTCACATAGTATAATGCCCAGCCACGTAGTATATTGCCCAGTCACGTAGTATATTGCCCAGCCACGTAGTATATTGCCCAGTCACATAGTATATTGCCCAGGGAATCTCAGGGACTCATATAAGGTATTTCATTCAATTTTTAGTAGTAGGGAGTAGGGGAGGGACTAATCGGACTGTGCCCGTCGCTGATTGGTCGTGGCAGCCATGACAGGCAGCTGCCGAGATCCAATCAGCGACTTGGATTCCATGACAGAGGCCGCGACCAATGAATATCCGTGACAGACAGACAGAAGGACAGACAGACGGAAGTGACCCTTAGACAATTATATAGTAGATGTTTGTATGTAATTAATAATTATAACCACTACCAGGGTTTGATGAATTTAATTTACTTTTAAGGGAGTAGATTTTTTTTTCTGTAAAATTTGCTCCTGCCTCAGTTACATATCTCAGTGTATAAATTTAAACAGAGTTGTTCAATAACCATAGTATTCACTCTGTAACACACCTCTGATAACAACAATAAAGAAGTTTTACCAACTCGTCTAAACTCGTTCTTCACCTACAGTTTTGCAGTGCAATACTAAATTTGTCTTGAAATAAAGGAAAAATTAAAGGGGTTGTTCGGTCTAAAGTGAAAAGTGTGCAGCCAAGAAGTTTGACTGCAGACTTTTCATTTTAGACCAGACAACCCCTTTAAGCTGGAACTAGACCGTTACTTTATTTGTTACTAGCCTATACATATAGGTGGAGATTTAGCAAGCTAAATGTGCCTACATTCTGGCATTTTTTGTAACAAAAAATAAAATATGGCTGTAAGAGATTTCCAGATCATTGCAGTCTGTTTTTCTATACATTTTACAGCATTCAAACTTTTATGGAATTGGTGTTATACATCACCAGTGAGTCAAAAACCCTCTCGGTCAAAAAGCTAAGTACAGGAGACATAGCACAGGCTCATCCTCAGGGATGTTAATCAGGCCATAGAGGTAGGGATAAGTCATGGACATCGGTACTTTACCCAATAGTATTTCCACATCTTTGGTTGGATTCAACTAATTGTCATACAAAAAGCTAAACAGATAAACTAGAATATAAGTTGTCATGCATGTAACGTGTAGGCGCATGTTCACATTGGATACTAGACAGACAAAACCTAAGATAAAAACAAAATTAACAAATACCCTCCAGTAAATAAATAGCAATGAAAATAACATAGTTAGTTAACATAATTTTAATTTAAAAAATTTAAAAACCATCCCACCGCATCAAGGGGACCCTACTTGTGATGGTCCTAACCTCTAGTATGAAAATCTTACCAAATGATTTAAATACCTTGTCAAATGATGTAAATGCTGTAGCACTTTAAAACCTTTTTAAAAATTATTTGATCATGTGTTTGTCACGGGTGCTGTGTCAGAGGCTGCAGACTGTCTGACTGCACCTAGCTGCAGAAGGTCTCAGTGGTTGGTATTGCAGACTCCTTCCTAGTCCTTCTGACTTTAGGACCCAGTGGCAACCTCACCCGACTCTACTTGACACACCTGGATCGGGATGTTTGTAACTCCCAGCTTGCTGCTGGGAGTTGCTGGTGATATTTCCATTCCCCTGTGGAGGCTTTGAGCGATAGCAGTCAGTTATATTCCTCTTTGGTGTTTGGAAGACATCTTTGTTTCTCTCTGAGTCTACTCGATCTAAGTGTTCCCCTTGTTTGTGCATCTCATCAGTCTTTAGCAGTACTGGGGATTGACTAGTGAGCATCCTATCCTCCGCTATGCAGGGCTTATTGTCAGGGTCAGGCAGGGGTTAGGTATCTGTCACGGGGAGACTTGGTGAGCGAGAGCTAATAACCCGGGCCCCTGCAATTTCCCTCAGACTAGGGAAATCCTGACTGACCCTCTACCTGGAGTTTACACTGATGGTGTGCATGTCCAGGCCTCGAACCTCACCCTGTCTCCTGTTTCAACCCTAGGCTGAAACCTTCGCCCACCACCCAGTGAAGAGGTAATACACCAATACCCACAGTTAGCACAGACAAGAATAAAGGAAAATATATACCACGCCGCAGTCACTCAGGAATACACTATAAATGTGCAGGGCAAAATAAATACAAATATAGGAAGGAGTAAATAAGACAAAGGAAAATACACCACCAGCAACGAATCTCCAACAACCAGCTCTCCACTCCAGACCGAGATAACAACGCACAAGACAGAAGCTATAATCGGCGACGCCCAATGATCAGGAGAACTATTTAAAGGCAATGGGCATGGCCCAGCCTCCAATCCGAGGATCAGGTAAATTAACCCCGGAACAGCTAGATAAAATCTAGCCGACGCCAATGACCACATAGTGGTCAAAAGCGGAATTACCGCTGTCTGTCGAACGACCTGGTCTGAACAGCATCCGACATGACAGTACCCCGCCTCCTACGAGGGACCCCAGGGCCCTCACGGCTTATAGGACCTGGCTTGTCTGACGATGAAAAAACCTGACCAGCCGATCCGCATGAATGTCCGAGGCTGGTAACCAGGACCTCTCCTCAGGCCCATAACCACGCCAGTGTACCAAGTACTGTAAAGTGCGGCGCACTACACGAGAGTCAACCACCTTGGAGACTTCAAATTCCAAATTACCATCCACCAAGACTGGAGGTGGCATAGGCGCCGCGTCCATAGAACCCACCACCTTCTTTAGAAGAGGCCTGTGGAACACGTTGTGTATCTTATACATCGTAGGGAGCTCCAATCGGTACGCTACTGGGTTAATGACGGCGGTGACCCTAAATGGACCAATAAACCGTGGACCCAATTTAAGGGACGGTATTTTGAGTCTTATGTTTTTTGTGGATAACCACACCCAGTCATCCACACTCAGGTCCGGACCTGGCACTCGCCTACTGTCAGCCACACGTTTGTACCTAGCACCCACACTCAACAGGCGCTGTTTAACTCTCCTCCAGACTGACAATAATTGTGATCCTAACTGGTCCTCCTCCGGAACGCCGGAAGAGCCCCTCTGACTCAAAGTACAAAATTGAGGATGTAGGCCGTAAACACAAAAAAACGGAGACTCCCCAGACGACTCCTGGCGGTGATTATTGATGGCAAACTCAGCCAAAGGAAGAAAGGTAGACCACTCCTCTTGGTTATCAGAGACAAAGCAGCGTAGGTACTGTTCCAAATTTTGGTTCATACGCTCAGTCTGACCATTTGACTGAGGATGAAACGCCGAAGAATGAGACAACTTGATCCCCAGCCGTGAGCAAAATGCTTTCCAAAATTTTGCCACAAACTGAGACCCCCTATCAGACACGATGTCAGATGGAACCTCATGAAGTCTGACCACCTCCTGCACAAATACCTGAGCCAGAGTCTTAGCATTAGGCAACGAAGGCAAAGACACAAAGTGCGACATTTTTGAAAATCGATCAACAATCACCAAGATGACCGTGTTCCCAGCTGAGGAGGGCAAATCAGTGATGAAATCCATGGAGATTTCCGTCCATGGCTTACTAGGTACCTCAAGAGGAAGTAGTGTGCCAACAGGACGGGAGCGGGGCGTCTTAGCCCTAGCGCACATGGTACAAGCTGACACGTATGAGACCACGTCCTGTCGGATCTTGGGCCACCAAAACCGACGTGACACCAACTCCAAGGTACCTCTAACCCCTGGGTGGCCAGCCAGGACAGCATCATGATGCTCCGCCAAAACCTTTAGGCGGAGATGAAGCGGTACAAAAGATTTGTTGATGGGAAGCTCAGATGGTACCTCCTCCTGAGCCTCGGCAATCTCAGCCTCAACCTCGGTAGTGAGAGCCGAAACCACAACACCCTTTTGGAGGATGGGTACTGGATCATCCCGAGGTTCTCCCCCCGGAAAACACCTGGACAGAGCATCCGCCTTAGTGTTTTTAGACCCCGGTCTGTAAGTGACAACAAAATTGAACAGCGTGAAAAACAATGCCCAGCGAGCCTGCCTGGGGGACAGACGCTTGGCTGACTCCAAATACAGCAGATTCTTATGATCGGTAATAACAGTAACCTGATGTACCGACCCCTCCAAGAAGTGTCACCATTCCTCAAAGGCCTACTTAATAGCCAACAACTCCCTGTTGCCGATATCGTAGTTACGTTCGGCGGACGACAGTTTCTTGGAGAAATAGGCGCACGGACGCAAACCACTCAAAGATGAGCCTTGAGATAGTACCGCCCCCACACCAACCTCAGACGCATCGACTTCCACAACAAAGGGTTTTGATACGTCTGGCTGCACAAGAATGGGGGCTGAAACAAAACTGTTCTTAAGAAATTCAAATGCGCGCACAGCAGCCTCAGGCCAAACGGAGAAATTGGTACCCTTTTTAGTCATGTCAGTTAGCGGTTTAGCAATGATGGAAAAATCCTTGATAAATTTCCTATAGTAGTTAGAAAACCCAAGGAACCGCTGAAGTGCTTTCAGGTTATCAGGACGTTCCCAATGCAGCACCGCTTGCACCTTAGCGGCGTCCATTTTAAAACCAGAAGCAGACACAATATAACCCAAGAAAGGCAACTCTTGAACAAAAAATACACATTTCTCAAGTTTAGCATACAGCTTATTCTGTCTGAGAAGCTGTAACACCTGCCTGACATGATCTAAATGAGCATCACGGTCGCAAGAATATATGAGAATGTCATCTAGGTACACGATAACGAATTTCCCCAAAACATGCGAGAACACATCATTGATGAAATGTTGGAACACTGCAGGTGCGTTAGTCAACCCAAATGGCATCACCAAATTTTCAAAATGACCCTCAGGGGTATTAAAAGCTGTCTTCCACTCATCACCTTGACGGACTCTTATGAGGTTGTACGCCCCCCTGAGGTCAAGCTGGGTAAACCACTTAGCACCTGGTTGAACAAATCTGGTATCAGTGGCATAGGGTATGGATCACGAACCGTAATCTGGTTCAACTCCCTGAAATCCAAACACGGGCGTAATCCACCATCCTTCACGAAGAAGAACCCTGCTGCCACCGGCGAGGATGACGGCCTGATGTGCCCTTTGCTCAAGCTTTCAGCAATATAATTTTTTAACGCTTGTCTCTCCGGACCGGAGATGTTAAACATCCTTGCTTTAGGCATTTTGGCCCCTGGTTTAAACCTGATAGAACAGTCATAGGGACGATGTGGTGGCAACTCTGAACAACCCTTCTCAGAGAACACATCCACAAAATCCAGAAGTGACTCTGGAATGCTTGAAGTCACCGCAGCCACACATGTGGCCAGGCAATTTTCCAGGCAGAACTCGCTCCACTGAATTATGTCCTGAGTTTTCCAGTCAATTACCGGGTTGTGCATAGACAACAAAGGAAAACCCAAAACCACCTGAGCAGGAAGATTCCTGAGCACCTTACGCTCGGAATGTAGAACCCCAATGTGGAGTTTCACCTCAGCCACAAATTCAGTAATCTCCCCCTGAGAGAGAGGAGCAGCATTGATGGTGACCACGCGGATAGGATGAGACAGTTTTTCAATCCTAAAACCTGCTGTGCGCGCAAACTCCTCATCAATGAGATTTGTGGCTGAACCACTATCCACAAAAACAGTAATTGGCAGCTCACTGCCAGCGATAAAAACCTTAGCAGGGAGCATGCATTGAGAAACCACCATGGAGTATATACATAAGCTCAGATTGGTCTCCTCCACACCCTCTGAGCTTAGAAGTTTTCCGCCATTGCGTTTTTCTTAGACAGCAGAGGACAGATGTTAATAAAATGACCAGTTTTACTACAGTAAAAACAGGCTCCCTGCTTCCTGAGCTCAGGGACTGGATGCTTCACATGTGACACCCCAGCGATTTGCATAGGCTCCGTGGGCTCACCTGCAGCAACCTCACGTGAACCTAAACCCACTCCCATAGGCGGTGTCTCAAGCTCCCCCTGACGCAAACGGCTATCAATGCGGACAACCAGACTCATAGCGGAATCTAGAGAAGTAGGAGTCTCGTACATCAGAAGGGCTTTTTTAACCCTTCCAGAAATCCCATGTATAAACTGACTCTGCAATGCTGGATCATTCCATTATGTATCGATCGCCCAGCGACGAAATTCAGAACAGTAATCCTCTGCAACTCGCTCCCCCTGGCGAATAGAGCGTGTCTTAGATTCTGCTAGAGCCATTCTGTCAGGTTCATCGTAGATTTTTCCAAGAGAGGAAAAAAAACTCTCCACAGAGTCAAATGCAGCAGAATCAGATGGCAAAGAAAACGCCCATGCTTGGGGATCCCCGCTTAACAATGACAACACCAGGCCCACACGCTGAGCCTCATTACCCGAGGAGATCGGGCGCATACGGAAATATAGTTTGCAAGCTTCACGAAAAGAAACAAATTTACTGCGTTCCCCAGCAAATTTTTCAGGCAAAGGAAATTTAGGCTCAGCAACTCTTCCTGTCGCTCCAGCTTGCACATTAGATACTGCTAGTCCCTGTTGCTGTACTACCCCCTTAACTCAGTGACCTGTAGGGACAGCGCCTCCAACTGGCGGGTTTTGGAAGTCATGGGATCCATGACAAAACACACAAAAAAAAGAAACCCCAAGGATAAAGGAAAATATACACCACGCCGCAGTCACTCAGGAATACACTATAAATGTGCAGGGCAAAATAAATACAAATATAGGAAGGAGTAAATAAGACAAAGGAAAATACACCACCAGCAACGAATCTCCAACAACCAGCTCTCCACTCCAGACCGAGATAACAACGCACAAGACAGAAGCTATAATCGGCGACGCCCAATGATCAGGAGAACTATTTAAAGGCAATGGCCATGGCCCAGCCTCCAATCTGAGGATCAGGTAAATTAACCCCGGAACAGCTAGATAAAATCTAGCCGACGCCAATGAGCACATAGTGGTCAAAAGCGGAATTACCGCTGTCTGTCGAACGACCTGGTCTGAACAGCGTCCGACATGACAGTATCCTGCTCGGCGATAGGTGCGGAACCTATATAGTGACGTTTAGGGCAGACAGGGTGACGTTAGATCTGCCTAGGGGTCTTCACTCCCCCCTTCCCTATACAGGTCCTTCTCAAAAAATTAGCATATAGTGTTAAATTTCATTATTTACCATAATGTAATGATTACAATTAAACTTTCATATATTATAGATTCATTATCCACCAACTGAAATTTGTCAGGTCTTTTATTGTTTTAATACTGATGATTTTGGCCTACAACTCCTGATAACCCAGAAAACCTGTCTCAATAAATTAGCATATCAAGAAAAGGTTCTCTAAATGACCTATTACCCTAATCTTCTGAATCAACTAATTAACTCTAAACACATGCAAAAGATACCTGAGGCTTTTAAAAACTCCCTGCCTGGTTCATTACTCAAAACCCCCATCATAGGTAAGACTAGCGACCTGACAGATGTCAAGAAGGCCATCATTGACACCCTCAAGCAAGAGGGTAAGACCCAGAAAGAAATTTCTCAACAAATAGGCTGTTCCCAGAGTGCTGTATCAAGGCACCTCAATGGTAAGTCTGTTGGAAGGAAACAATGTGGCAGAAAACGCTGTACAACGAGAAGAGGTGACCGGACCCTGAGGAAGATTGTGGAGACGGACCGATTCCAGACCTTGGGGAACCTGAGGAAGCAGTGGACTGAGTCTGGTGTGGAAAGGCGTGTGCAGGAAATGGGCTACAGGTGCCGCATTCCCCGGGTAAAGCCACTTTTGAACCATAAACAGCGGCAGAAGCGCCTGACCTGGGCTACAGAGAAGCAGCACTGGACTGTTGCTAAGTGGTCCCAAGTACTTTTTTCTGATGAAAGCAAATTTTGCATGTCATTCGGAAATCAAGGTGCCAGAGTCTGGAGGAAGACTGGGGAGAAGGAAATGCCAAAATGCCTGAAGTCCAGTGTCAAGTACCCACAGTCAGTGATGGTGTGGGGTGCCATGTCAGCTGCTGGTGTTGGTCCACTGTGTTTCATCAAGGGCAGGGTCAATGCAGCTAGCTATCAGGAGATTTTGGAGCACTTCATGCTTCCATCGGCTGAAATGCTTTATGGAGATGAAGATTTCATTTTTCAGCACGACCTGGCACCTGCTCACAGTGCCAAAACCACTGGTAAATGGTTTACTGACCATGGTATTACTGTGCTCAATTGGCCAGCCAACTCTCCTGACCTGAACCCCATAGAGAATCTGTGGGATATTGTGAAGAGAAAGTTGAGAGACGCAAGACCCAACACTCTGGATGAGCTTAAGGCCGCTATTGAAGCATCCTGGGCCTCCATAACATCTCAGCAGTGTCACAGGCTGATTGCCTCCATGCCACGCCGCATTGAAGCAGTCATTTCTGCCAAAGGATTCCCGACCAAGTATTGAGTGCATAACTGAACATTATTATTTGATGGTTTTTTTGTTTGTTATTAAAAAACACTTATTTGATTGGACGGGTGAAATATGCTAATTTATTGAGACAGGTTTTTTGGGTTATCAGGAGTTGTAGGCCAAAATCATCAGTATTAAAACAATAAAAGACCTGACAAATTTCAGTTGGTGGATAATGAATCTATAATATATGAAAGTTTAATTGTAATCATTACATTATGGTAAATAATGAAATTTAACACTATATGCTAATTTTTTGAGAAGGACCTGTATTCCTTCGTGTTGCACTTAGCCTTTCCTAAACTTTGTGTAACAGTATTTGAATATACATAAACATTTGTAATGAAAATCAGTATGGGATACCTCACTGCTACTTATAATGGCTATTAGTATTCTTGCCTTCTTATTCCAGTATACATTCCTGAATTTTTTTAATTTTTTTTTTATTCATAACTAAATAAACATTATGTTTTAATTTACTCTGCCGTCACTTCTATTTTTGCTCTTGACTATTACCTCAAGAACAAATTCTGTTTTTCATATATTTATAAAGAAGTGCAGCCGAATAATGATGGGCATATTTTAAATTGAGGACATTTTTGATAAGTGACCTTTTATATTTATGTCTGTTCTTGAATGTAAAAACTTTTGTTATATGGCTATTGTCACATCAAGTGACTGTACAATGCCAGTGTGTAGTGGACATTCATGGAGAACTAAAGAGAGAAAAGCCTGTCTAAGTTGTGTGAAGGTCACTGAGACGCATTGCTGACATCATCAAGAGGCATCCGCTAGGGAAGCCACTCATACTCTGCAGGCTACAAAATCATTGAATTTCTTTCCCTGCGGAGCACTTAA
This sequence comes from Ranitomeya variabilis, assembly GCF_051348905.1. NCBI lineage: Eukaryota > Metazoa > Chordata > Amphibia > Anura > Dendrobatidae > Ranitomeya > Ranitomeya variabilis. The sequence continues at coordinate 398,706,599 of NC_135232.1, forward strand.
TGAATTGTGTGTTTTATAAATGCAATGATTGTGTTATTAATTGAAAACACAGTGCGAATCCACTCAAGTCAAAAACCAAGTCACTTTCATTTTAACAATCTAAGATTTATTGATTTCTTTCTTTCGTATGAAATATGAATATACTTTAAACATTTAGAACCAATTACAAACGAACTTTTCATTGATTGGTATTGATCTGTGAGTGGTGGCTTATTGATATGGACAGCCTACCGAGAACATATTCCTCAGATTAATACTCTTTAGGTTGCAGAAAAAGTAGTTGAAAAACAACATATTAAATATATATATATACAATGCCTACAAGTAGTATTCAACCCCCTGCAGATTTAGCAGGTTTAATAAGATGCAAATAAGTTAGAGCCTTCAAACTTCAAACAAGAGCAGGATTTATTAACAGATGCATAAATCTTACAAACCAAAAAGTTTTGTTGCTCAGTTAAATTTTTATAAATTTTAAACATAAAAGTGTGGGTCAATTATTATTCAACCCCTAGGTTTAATATTTTGTGGAATAACCTTTGTTTGCAATTACAGCTAATAATCGTCTTTTATAAGACCTGATCAGGCCGGCACAGGTCTCTGGAGTTATCTTGGCCCACTCCTCCATGCAGATCTTCTCCAAGTTATCTAGGTTCTTTGGGTGTCTCATGTGGACTTTAATCTTGAGCTCCTTCCACAAGTTTTCAAGTGGGTTAAGGTCAGGAGACTGACTAGGCCACTGCAACACCTTGATTTTTTGCCTCTTGAACCAGGCCTTGGTTTTCTTAGCTGTGTGCTTTGGGTCATTTGTTATGATCCTTAGTGGCTGAGGATCACCGAACTGACTAGCTAAGTTACTGAACATAGAACGAGCTCTAGGGAGGTGGTAACTGGACTGACCGCAATCCTGTTCCTAACCAAAAACACTAAAGGTAGCCAGTGAACGTGCCTGAATTCCTAGACGTCTCGTCGCAGCCTGAGAAACTAGCTACCCCTAGAGAGAAAGTAAGACCTCACTTGCCTCAGAGAAATAACCCCAAAGATATACAAAGCCCCCAACAAATAATAACGGTGAGGTAAGGGGAAAATACAAACGTAGAAATGAAACAGATTCAGCAAATGAGGCCCGCTAATACTAAATAGCAGAAGACAGATAGGAAACTGTGCGGTCAGTAGAAAACCCTATACAAAATATCCACGCTGAGAATTCAAGAACCCCCACACCAACTAACGGTGTGAGGGGAGAAACTCAGCCCCCTAGAGCTACCAGCAAGCGAGGAAATCACATATTAGCAAGCTGGACAAGGACAGATAATAAACCAAGAAACATATTGAACACTGATGATCAAAAAATGAACAAACAGAAACTTAGCTTCTCTTGGAGAGACTGAAAACGAAGGTAGTCAGGAGAGATCAAAATAGCACTGAATACATTGACAGCAGGCAACAACTGAAAGTCCAGGTGAGCTAAATAGGAAACCAACCAGCAGATAACGAGACAGCTGATCCCAGCCACAGACCTGCAGAATGACAAAAAGAGCCACCAGAGGGAGCCCAAAGATAGCACTCACACAGTACCATTTGTGACCACAAGAGGGAGCCCAAAAACAGAGTTCACAACAGTACCCCCCCTTGAGGAGGGGTCACCGAACCCTCATCAAAACCCCCAGGGCGATCAGGATGAGCAACATGGAAGGCATGAACCAAATCGGCCGCATGAACATCAGAGGCGACAACCCAGGAATTATCCTCCTGACCATAGCCCTTCCACTTAACCAAATACTGAAGCCTCCGTCTAGAAATACGAGAATCCAAGATCTTCTCCACCACGTACTCCAATTCGCCCTCAACCAGCACCGGAGCAGGGGGCTCAACAGAAGGAACCACAGGCACCACATACCTCCGCAACAAAGACCTATGGAACACATTATGAATGGCAAACGACGCTGGGAGGTCCAAACGAAATGGCACAGAGTTAAGGATTTCCAAAATCTTATAAGGACCGATGAAGCGAGGCTTGAACTTAGGAGAGGAGACCTTCATAGGAACATACCGAGAAGACATCCATACCAAATCCCCAACACGAAGTCGGGGACCCACACCGCGACGGCGGTTGGCAAAGCGCTGAGCCTTCTCCTGTGACAACTTCAAATTGTCCACCACATGGTTCCAAATCTGCTGCAACCTATCCACCACAGAATCCACCCCAGGACAGTCAGACGGCTCGACCTGACTCGAGGAAAAACGAGGATGAAAGCCAGAATTACAAAAAAAAAGGCGAAACCAAAGTAGCAGAACTAGCCCGATTATTAAGGGCAAACTCGGCCAATGGTAAAAAAGTAACCCAATCATCCTGATCAGCAGAAACAAAACATCTTAAATAAGTTTCCAAGGTCTGATTAGTTCGCTCGGTTTGGCCATTCGTCTGAGGATGGAAGGCAGACGAAAAAGACAAATCAATGCCCATCTTAGCACAAAAGATCCGCCAAAATCTGGACACAAACTGGGATCCTCTGTCAGACACAATATTTTCAGGGATGCCGTGCAAGCGAACCACATTCTGAAAAAATAGAGGAACCAAATCGGAGGAGGAAGGCAACTTAGGCAAGGGCACCAAATGGACCATTTTAGAAAAACGATCACACACCACCCAGATGACAGACATTCTCTGAGAGACTGGAAGATCCGAAATAAAATCCATGGAAATGTGCGTCCAAGGCCTCTTCGGGACAGGCAAAGGCAAAAGCAAACCGCTGGCACGAGAACAGCAAGGCTTAGCCCGAGCACAAATCCCACAGGACTGCACAAAGGAACGCACATCCCGCGACAAGGAAGGCCACCAGAAGGATCTAGCCACCAAATCTCTGGTACCAAAAATCCCAGGATGACCTGCCAACACCGAAGAATGAACCTCGGAAATAACTCTGCTGGTCCATCTATCTGGGACAAACAGTCTCTCTGGTGGGCAACGGTCAGGTCTATCCGCCTGAAATTCCTGCAGCACTCGTCGCAAATCTGGGGAAATGGCAGACAAAATCACTCCCTCTCTGAGGATACCAGCCGGCTCTGAAACTCCCAGAGAGTCAGGCACAAAACTCCTAGAAAGAGCATCAGCCTTCACGTTCTTCGAACCAGGCAGGTACGAGACCACGAAATCGAAACGGGAGAAAAACAACGACTAACGAGCCTGTCTAGGATTCAGCCACTTGGCAGACTCGAGATAAATCAGATTTTTGTGATCAGTCAAGACCACCACACGATGCTTAGCTCCCTCGAACCAATGTCGCCACTCCTCAAATGCCCACTTCATAGCCAACAACTCCCGATTACCAACATCATAATTCCGCTCGGCAGGCGAAAACTTTCTTGAAAAGAAAGCACAAGGCTTCATCACAGAGCAATCAGAGCTTCTCTGCGACAAAACAGCCCCTGCTCCAATCTCAGAAGCATCAACCTCGACCTGAAAAGGAAGAGAGATATCAGGCTGACATAAAACTGGAGCCAAAGAAAACCGGCGCTTCAGCTTCTGAAAAGCTTCCATGGCCGCAGGAGACCAATTAGTCACATCAGAACCCTTCTTGGTCAAATCCGTCAAGGGTTTAACCACGCCAGAAAAATTAGCAATGAAGCGACGGTAAAAATTAGCAAAACCCAAGAACTTCTGAAGACTCTTAACAGATGTAGGCCGAGTCCAGTCATGAATAGCCTGGACCTTGACTGGGTCCATCTCAATAGTAGAAGGAGAAAAAATAAAACCCAAAAAGGAAACCTTCTGTACTCCGAAGAGACATTTTGAGCCGTTCACAAATAAGGCATTAGCACGCAGGACCTGAAATACCATCCTGACCTGCTTCACATGGGACTCCCAATCCTCAGAAAAGACCAAAATGTCATCCAGATACACAATCATAAATTTATATTCTCGGAAGATGTCATGCATGAAGGACTGAAACACAGAAGGAGCATTAGAGAGTCCAAAAGGCATCACCAAGTACTCAAAATGGCCTTCGGGCGTATTAAATGCTGTTTTCCATTCATCCCCCTGCTTAACAAGGTTATACGCACCACGAAGATCTATCTTGGTGAACCAACTGGACCCCTTAATCCGAGCAAACAGATCAGACAATAATGGCAAAGGATACTGAAATTTGACAGTGATTTTATTTAGAAGACGATAATCTATACAAGGTCTCAGAGAACCATCCTTATTGGCCACAAAAAAGAATCCTGCACCAAGAGGAGATGATGACGGCCGAATATGTCCCTTCTCCAAAGACTCCTTTATATAACTCCGCATAGCGGCATGTTCTGGTACAGACAAATTAAAAAGTCGTCCCTTAGGGAAATTACTACCAGGAATCAAATTTATAGCACAATCACAATCCCTATGAGGAGGTAGGGCACTGGATTTGGGCTCATCAAATACATCCTGGTAGTCCGACAAAAACTCAGGGACCTCAGAAGGAGTGGAAGAAGCAATTGACACCAAAGGAACATCGCCATTAATCCCCTGGCAACCCCAACTTGACACAGACATAGCTTTCCAATCCAGAACTGGATTATGGGCCTGCAGCCATGGCAGACCCAAAACGACAACATCATGCAAATTATGCAGCACAAGAAAGCGAATCACCTCCTGATGTACAGGAGTCATGCACATGGTCACTTGAGTCCAATACTGAGGCTTATTCTCAGCCAATGGTGTAGCATCAATTCCCCTCAGTGGAATAGGGAATTTTAAAGGCTCCAGGACCAAACCACAGCGCCTGGCAAACGACAAATCCATCAGATTCAGGGCAGCACCTGAATCCACAAAAGCCATAACCGAGTAGGATGACAAAGAACAAATTAAAGTAACAGACAAAATGAATTTAGGCTGTATAGTACCAACGGTGACAGGTTTAGCGATTTTTTTTAAGCGCTTAGAGCATGCTGAGATAACATGAGTAGAATCACCACAGTAAAAGCACAACCCATTTTGACGTCTATGACTTTGCCGCTCAATTCTGGTCAGAATTCTGTCACATTGCATAGACTCAGGTCTCTGTTCAGAAAACACCGCCAGATGGTGCGCAGATTTGCGCTCCCGCAAACGCCGATCAATCTGAATGGCCAAAGCCATTGAGTCATTCAGACTAACAGGCGTGGGGAACCCCACCATAACATTCTTAATGGCTTCAGAAAGACCTTCTCTGAAATTTGCAGCCAGGGCACACTCATTCCATTGAGTAAGCACCGACCATTTCCTAAATTTTTGACAATACACCTCTGCTTCATCCTGTCCCTGACAGAGGGCCAGCAAAGCCTTTTCTGCCTGGTTCTCAAGATTAGGTTCCTCATAAAGCAGTCCAAGTGCCAGAAAAAACTCATCCACATTCAGCAATGCAGGATCTCCTGGCGCCAGGGAGAAAGCCCAATCTTGAGGGTCGCCACATTACAAGGAGATAACAATTTTAACTTGCTGAGCGGAATCACCAGAGGAACGAGGTCTCAAGGAAAGAAATAATTTACAATTATTCTTAAAATTCAGAAACCTAGATCTATCTCCAGAAAACAACTCAGGAATAGGTATTTTTGGCTCTGAAATAGGACTGTGAACAACAAAATCCTGAATGCTTTGCACCCTTGCAGCAAGATGATCCACACTAGAAGTCAGACTCTGAATATCCATGTCTGCAGCTGAACTCAAAGCCACCCAGAGATTAAGGGGATGAGAGAAGCTGGACAGACTGCAGCAAAGGGAGAAAAAAAAAAAAATTGCACTCAGGACTTCTCTTATCCCACTTCTGCGATGCATTAAACACTTTTTGGCCTGCTGTACTGTTATGATCCTTAGTGGCTGAGGATCCCCGAACTGACTAGCTAAGTTACTGAACATAGAACGAGCTCTAGGGAGGTGGTAACTGGACTGACCGCAATCCTGATCCTAACCAAAAACACTAAAGGTAGCCAGTGAACGTGCCTGAATTCCTAGATGTCTCGACGCAGCCTGAGAAACTAGCTACCCCTAGAGAGAAAGAAAGTAAGACCTCACTTGCCTCAGAGAAATAACCCCAAAGATATAGAAAGCCCCCAACAAATAATAACGGTGAGGTAAGGGGAAAATACAAATGTAGAAATGAAACAGATTCAGCAAATGAGGCCCGCTAATACTAAATAGCAGAAGACAGATAGGAAACTGTGCGGTCAGTAGAAAACCCTATACAAAATATCCACGCTGAGAATTCAAGAACCCCCACACCAACTAACGGTGTGAGGGGAGAAACTCAGCCCCCTAGAGCTACCAGCAAGCGAGGAAATCACATATTAGCAAGCTGGACAAGGACAGATAATAAACCAAGAAACATATTGAACACTGATGATCAAAAAATGAACAAACAGAAACTTAGCTTCTCTTGGAGAGACTGAAAACGAAGGTAGTCAGGAGAGATCAAAATAGCACTGAATACATTGACAGCAGGCAACAACTGAAAGTCCAGGTGAGCTAAATAGGAAACCAACCAGCAGATAACGAGACAGCTGATCCCAGCCACAGACCTGCAGAATGACAAAAAGAGCCACCAGAGGGAGCCCAAAGATAGCACTCACACAGTACCACTTGTGACCACAAGAGGGAGCCCAAAAACAGAGTTCACAACAGTCGTTGTCTTGTTGGAAGATGAAATGACGACCCATCTTAAGATCCTTGATGGAGGAGCGGAGGTTCTTGGCCAAAATCTCCAGGTAGGCCGTGCTATCCATCTTCCCATGGATGCGGACCAGATGGCCAGGCCCCTTGGCTGAGAAACAGCCCCACAGCATGATGCTGCCACCACCATGCTTGACTGTAGGGATGGTATTCTTGGGGTCGTATGCAGTGCCATCCAGTCTCCAAACGTCACGTGTGTGGTTGGCACCAAAGATCTCGATCTTGGTCTCATCAGACCAGAGAACCTTGAACCAGTCAGTCACAGAGTCCTCCAAGTGATCATGAGCAAACTGTAGACGAGCCTTGACATGACGCTTTGAAAGTAAAGGTACCTTACGGGCTCCTCTGGAACGGAGACCATTGCGGTGGAGTACGTTACTTATGGTATTGACTGAAACCAATGTCCCCACTGCCATGAGATCTTCCCGGAGCTCCTTCCTTGTTGTCCTTGGGTTAGCCTTGACTCTTCGGACAAGCCTGGCCTCGGCACGGGAGGAAACTTTCAAAGGCTGTCCAGGCCGTGGAAGGCTAACAATAGTTCCATAAGCCTTCCACTTCCGGATGATGCTCCCAACAGTGGAGACAGGTAGGCCCAACTCCTTGGAAAGGGTTTTGTACCCCTTGCCAGCCTTGTGACCCTCCACGATCTTATCTCTGATGGCCTTGGAATGCTCCTTTGTCTTTCCCATGTTGACCATGTATGAGTGCTGTTCACAAGTTTGGGGAGGGTCTTAAATAGTCAGAAAAGGCTGGAAAAAGAGATAATTAATCCAAACATGTGAAGCTCATTGTTCTTTGTGCCTGAACTACTTCTTAATACTTTAGGGGAACCAAACAGAATTCTGGTGGGTTGAGGGGTTGAATAATAAATGACCCTCTGAAAAGACTTTTCACAATTTAAAAAAAAAAAATAAACAAAGAAATAACATTCTTTATTGCTGCAGTGCATTTCACACTTCCAGGCTGATCTACAGTCCAAATGTCACAATGCCAAGTTAATTCCAAATGTAGTTAATTCTAAATGTGTAAACCTGCTAAATCTGCAGGGGGTTGAATACTACTTGTAGGCACTGTATATATATATATATATATATATATATGTACACACTTATTATGTATGCCCCTTTTCACGTGTAAAGCGCCATGGAAAAAATGGCACTATAATAGTATATAATCTATTTATATAATTGCCTTGAAATGTTTTAATTTCCTGTTCTGTCCAGATGTCACTGTATCCCAGGATTCCAAGCGGAGGAAGTTCACCGACCGCCATATTGGGACATCCAAGTGATGGGTGTCTCAATATGGAAACTGCTGGTACCAACCTATTGCGCGGTACCACCAGCGGAACACCGTGGCACCACACAGACACACATACACTCACACCCCCTCACACACACACTCATGCAGCCTCTTGCGTGGTACCACCTGCGGAACACCGTCGTGAACACGCCGCCACCGGGATCAGCAAAATGATTCACTGACTGCCACCATCTTTGCATAGGAGGAGCACATGTACAGTTTTAAGGTGACCGCCGCTATCTGTCTGCACAAAGATGGCGGCGGTCTGATTTACTGCACCTGCGCGAATTACGCACAGGTGCAGTGAATCATTCGGCAGTTGCGCGATGTGTCTACAGGCACAGGAAGCCGGTCACATTAAAGAGGTTTTCCCAAGAATGAAAGTTCATTTTAAAAATTGACTGTGTCTGACCGTGTACGGAGCATACCACATCTCCTGGGCAGTGGAGGAAGCAAAAGATAATACTGACATTACAGCAGGGGATCACAGTGGATTCATTTTGTGAGGTAAAATATTTCACTGTTTTTAAAAAATATTTTACCTCACAAAATGTATCCTCTGCGATCTCCTGCTGTAATGTCAGTACTGTCTTTTGCTTCCTCTCCTGCCGAGGAGTTGTGGTATGTTCTGTACACGGTCAGACACAGACAATTTTTAAAATTAACTTTTGTTCGTGGGAAAACCCCTTTAAAAAGCAAAATATCAACGCCAACATGGCTCCTCCTAAAAAGTACGCCAATGACAATGAAAGGAAAGCAGCAAAGGCACAACGTCGAAGACAACAAAGGGCAAATGAGACTCTTGAAGAGCAACAGCATCGCTGGGACAAAAACTATGCATATAAGCGTAGGCGTCAAGCACATGAGTCCCCTGATGCAAAAGTCATTAGATTATCACAGGATGCCATTAGGCAACAACAGCGCCGCATGCCTGCCCCCATCGTGACATTACCGCCCTCCTGATGCAATAGCATCGGGCCTCCATCTAGTAATAATAATAAATACCAATATCACTCTTAAAGGGACTCTGTCAGCATAGAATGACTGTAGAAACCAAGTACAAGAGCTTGGTGCTTATCAGGGCCAATCATTTATATACACCTTCCAACGTGCTTGTTTTACATTTATATCCATGAATATCTGGCCCTATGATGCCAGAGCTGTCAATCAAAAAAAGAGGGGGTGTAGAGAGAGGGGAAAAAGCAGATAGGAGGGTGTAGTTAAATGATTGGCCCACAAAAATGGAAAACATGATTGCACATGATCACAGTCGCCTTGAAACGTTTCATCGCTCATGGACATGTTGGATATTATTAGGGGATAGAAATGACCTGGCAACCTGGTTTTCAGAAAATGATACTTAAAACAGAATGTTGAGGAAGATGTGGTCTCTTCTGAATTGCCGGTTTCAATAAGTCGTGTTTTTTTTTTCGCTTTTTTTTTACCACCTCCTTTTCTTTCCCATTCTTTCTCTTTCCAGCCTCCTTTCTTGTTTTCATTCCTCTAGCACACACAGAATTATTTGGTTCATGTAAGCTCATCAAGTCGGTTATACTTATATTCTACTGTTTAACAATAACTTAATATTAACAACCGTCAACTTTTTTTTATTGTTATTACTGAACATAATTGGAATGTTCAGTTTTCATATCAATGTTCTTAAAACCCATTACAAATATTTAAAGTAAAAAAACAATGATTGACCACGCCATGATGCACTAACGACCTGTACTTGCTTTGAACAGTACAGGTGTATCGCTGCTCACAGAGTCCCTTTAAACGGGCCATATATATAAGACTATGATGGTCAAGAATACGGACGATCGATCATCTGTCAGGCTGTGTGCACCAATGAGTCGATGTACAATATGCTAAACTGGAAATCAAGAGAGACAATTAAAACTATACGGTGGGCTAGTACAAATAGTCAAAATCGGCAATTTTGGCCAACTGTTACTCTATGTATGTGGACAGCTTTAGTGTAAAACATTCTCCTCCTGGGGAACTGCTATAAATACCTAATGCACCACTTTACAATGGACAACTCTTGTTGTTACTATGTTCTAGGGAACCCCTTCCTCAGGTCTCAAACATGAAACATCAATCTCTGGCAGTAGCCCCATAATCATGTCAATGGGGAGAGTAAAATAAGCCGCTGGTGTCTGGGAGATCCTCTCTTTAGAGAAAAAGATGCTCTAGCAGGTTAAAATCCAACATGCAGTATGCATTTTATGTATATTTTCTTCTTTTAGTTTCATTTTTTTTTAAACCTTGACAACTTCTTTAAACGTAATCTGTCACCAGGTTTTTGCCACCTAATCTGAGAGCAGCCTAATGGAGAGACAGAGACCCTGATTCCACCAATGTGTCACTTACTGGGCTGCTTGGTATGGTTTTGATCACTGTTTTATCAGCAGAAGGCTGTCACTAGAGGACTAGTTAACCTCCTGCCATGTAGTCCTCTATATTCATGAGCTCTGCATAACCCGACCCCCACCACTGATTGGTAGCTTTCTGTGTACAATGTGCATTGTACAGAAATCTTCCAATCAGTGGTGCAGTGGGATTATACAGAGGAACTGGTGAGAGATTATATAGAGATCAGAATTCAAAGAACTGGTAGACCTGCAGCAGATAAAACAGTGAATTGATCAAGGGCAGACATACATTTGGTGCAACGAAACAGGGATCAAAGAGGTAAGGGGCACATTTTGACCTCTAAAGCACTACTTGATGCCAATCAGTGGCCCCAGTGCTCCGACTATTGGTGGTAATTTGTAGTCAGGACGGCTTTTCATTCCCCATGAAAACCCCTATCACACTGTCACAGTCATAGGTAGGGGAGGGGGGCCTCAAACTGTCCCTGGAATTGGGACCCTACCATGACCAGAAGATAAATACACATGTACTACAGAACACCTCCACAACATCTTCTCTCCACAACACTTAGCATAAGCACGCATGCACAGAAACATGAATCTCCAATAGCAACAACAAACTCCTATTAAGCACAATGTCTCCTAAGAGTAAGGAAGCAGAGCTTTCACTAGCAAGACAGAGAGGGTCTGGCCAGTTTTATAGGGAGAGGTAATGACCCGATCAGAAACAGCTGAAAATGGAGCTGCAAGTTTCTGATCAGCATAGAAAGGGTCGTTAACCTCTTCAGCACCAAAGGAAACCAAATTCATTTAATATGGGATCCAAAAACACAGGCTAAATGTAAGATCTACGATTCACAATACGATCTTCTACCCCCAGATCGCCCAAGGTGACATGACACACTCGTGACATCCCCTTTAAGTCCCTATGGTAGATTCTGGTTTCCCTAAATTAAATTGGTAGTCGGTAAAAATGTATTGTGATCCAAGAGACTTGATGTAGAGTAGACCCATACTAGACTCTCCTCCGTTTCAGTATGAAAAGATCTGATTTTGAGCAATTTTAATATCATAAAGAGCAAAAAGAAAGGTAAAGGTAGTCTGTCAAGCTCCAAAACTAAACCACTACAGGTATGTAGAGTACTTAAAGTGGTTGTCCCATGAATAAATGTATTTTTAATCAATAAATCTTGGAATAATATTAAGTTCCACAATTGCATATGTTTAAAAATAATCTTCCTGTGCTGAGATAATCTTATAAATGTGCCCCTGCTGTGTACTGTGTAATGGCCGTGTCTGACCGTACAGGAACATGGTCTGATCACACCACAGCTCCTGGGCATAAAGCAAAAGAGTGTACAGATACTACAGTACAGGATCGCAAATAATTCTTTCTTTGAGGTAAAACATTTTTAAAAAGCAGGCAGGGAAATATTTTACCTCATAAAAATCAGCTGTGATCCCGTGCTGTGCAATCTGTATCCTCTTTTGCTTCCTCCCCTGCCCAGGAGCTGTGGTATGATCAGACCATGTTCCTGTACAGTCAGACACAGTTATTACACAGTACACAGCAGGGGCACATTTATAAGATTATCTCAGCACAGGGAAAACATTTTTTAATCACATCTAATTGTGGATATTATTATTATTCCAAGATCTAATTATTAAAAACTGAGAATAAGTGCAATGTAATGCAATCAGAGGTCCGAAATCAGTCCTGCATGATTAACATCTTCCCTGACTATCAGTCAGGGAAGCCCAATGAACATTGTCTGAACTCTGCAGATGCGCTCACATATTGCCGGCCTCAGTTGCTGACTCCTGTCTGCAGTACAGTACCAAGCGGCAGCAGCAGACAGGAGCTAAACAAAGCTAAAGAGCTAAACAAAATCAGCGGCTTCTCTGCACAGACACTAAAGTCGTGCTCACACAGGGTGACAGAGTGCCAGCTCTCATCGCTCTTTCCTGTCTGCACCTGTCGCTCAGTCCTGTATTGCATACAGAAGCCAGAAGTAACACTATGTCAGCATGGAAGCAAAGTTCACGTTCAATGAAGATCAGCTTGCAAAATGAGGGAGCACAACAGTGCATTAAGTTCTTTGGTCACGCCAAGGGTAGACCGAAGCCCCCTTTTTTTGCATACAAAATAAAAAATTTTTTATGCCAACTAAACCACTAAGAGTAATTCTACAAACATGATTTTTTTTTTAGGCTCTAAATCCCCTACAGTCTTGTATATGTAGTTTAGTGATCAGTTGGGGGGTGACAGACCTTTAAGTACCATTTTCAGCAAAAAAAAAATTAAATGTCACTTGTTTAATTGTCCAAATACATGCACAGTGATCAACCACAAGTGAGATCTCTACAAAAAAAACACTTCTCAGGATATACAGACCTGGAACAGAGAAGCCAGATTAGATTGACAAGAGATTATGTACTATACAGAGGAACACAAACGGTGTGGCTGTGGCCATCAGGGACTGAGTAACCATTTACACCAGTATTACACTATCCATGATCCCTGAATAAGGCTGCCGTCACACTAGCAGTATTTGGTCAGTATTTTACCTCAGTATTTGTAAGCCAAAACCAGGAGGGGAACAAATAGAGGAAAAGTATAATAGAAACATATGCACCACTTCTGTATTTATCACCCACTCCTGGTTTTGGCTTACAAATACTGATGTAAAATACTGACCAAATACTGCTAGTGTGACGCCGGCCTAATAGTGATGAGTGAGTATACTCGTTGCTCGGGTTTTCTCCAGCATGCTCTGGTGTCCTCCGAGTATTTGGACGTGCTCGGAGATTTAGTTTGTGTCGACGCAGCTGCATGATTTGTGGCTGCTAGACAGGCTGAATACATGTGGGGATTCCCTAACAAACAGGCAACCCCCACATGTATACAGGCTGTCTAGCAGCCGCAAATCATGCAGCTGTGTCGACAAAAACTAAATCTCCGAGCACTAACAAATATTCGGAGGGCACCCAAGCATGCTCAGGAAAACCCGAGCAATCAGTAAACTCGCTCATCACTACTCACTAAGCTATCACAAAAGAAGGTATGACCAAATCGCATCTAACAGAAACTATAGATACTGTATTTACTCCAGATCATTCCAAATTGTAAAGCCGGCCATACACATTGGATGGCTGTTGGCTGAACAATGCCTAGGTCGATGGTTTGGCTGATGACCATCTTTGCCGGCTCTCCCATACTAAGGAGTGCTCGCTCATCCAAGCGCTCCTCTGTTCTTCACTAGACATGTCTGTTGACGGCTTATCTCTGGGAGAACAATTTGATTGGCAGTCCGCAATTGGACATACACAATTGAAATATTGCTCTACGATCAGTTGCCCAGGGCTACCATATACATACAAGACATTAGTCTAATGTGTATGGGGGTCAGATAGTCATATAGTTGACAGCTCAAGATGTAGGTTGTGATGACACAGCATCATTCTGGTGACTGGTGCGGGGGGTGAATTATTCTTAATTATGCCAGACATATTGTTCCTCGTTCACTAGGTCCAGGTACATGAGCAATTGTTTCATATGAGCCTGTATGTTGACTCTTGATGTATGTTAATTTATGGCATGCCTACTAATTACATATTGTATCAACCCCCTGCGGTTTAGTAGCCTACACAACTTAGGACAAATATGCAGGTTAATTGAATAATTGAACAATGAGGGATTACCTCCCCACCTTACCCCAAATCCTGTGAGGGAATGCCCTAAATGAAAGCTGTGGATATGAAAAGGGCCTTTCTCCCTCTCTAGATAGACTCTACAGGATCAGGCAAAGGAACCATAGCTCCATCTGGTGGAATACATATAATAATAATTTACAATAATAATAACAATAATTGTATTTCTATAGCGCCAACATATTCCGCAGGACTTCACATTTTAGAAGGGACTTGTACAGGCAATAAAAGACATTACAGAATAACAATGATCACTTAACTCAATAAATACTAAGAGGAAGGAGGGGCCTGCTCACAAGCTTACAATCTATGAGATATCTGCTCCACTGCCCATCACTGAACCCACAAAGGCATCTGGAGAACGCAGGTTGAGAAACTCAGGTCACCTGGCCAAATACCTCACTGCGCTCGCTCAGCCTCCTAAAGTTGTCGTACCTCTTCTCTGTTGGTGCAGACAAAAGCAGGGTGCAAATGGATGGGGTAATTGGCCCCGGATGCCCCGAAGTCGCAGAAATTCTATTCCCTGGTGAGCCAATGGAAGGATGAGTCATTTGCACCATCTTGTGTAATTGCTGGGACTGTACTATGTACTATGTTGTTGCCACCTGGAGCTGGATACAAGCGCTACGGTCATAGTATTTGTCATCTAGAAAAGCATAGGCTGTGACTGCAGAATCTTCCAGCAGGAGATACAAAAGCTGTGGGCCAACCAAAAGTTGGGATACAGTGTGTATCGGTATGGGAACAATGGAACTACCGGCCCCACGATGGGATCCTGTGGACCGGGGGCATTGCATTGTGGCTATCTATCCGGAGTTGTTGCAAGACCATGGACGTAAGGAATACAAATAGTTGCTGTTATGATCTGGTGGCCTAAGAGCAGCATGGGACGTACTCTGGAGAAGGTGGTACCTATACTGACCGCAGACCCTGAACCTAACACCGCAACTAGAAGTAGCCGTGGAATGTACCTAGCGCTCCCTAGACATCTCGACACAGCCGGAGGACTAATTACCCCTAGAGATAGAAAAGGGGAAACTATCTTGCCTCAGAGAAAATCCCCAAAGAACAGGCAGCCCCCCACAAATATTGACTGTGAGAGGAGAGGGAAAAAACATACACAGACTGAAATGAGAATTTAGCAAAGGAGGCCACTTCTAGCTAAATAGAAAGGACAGGACAGAGTACTATGCAGTCAGTATTAAAAACTAGAAAATATCCACCACAGACAATACAAAAACTCCACAGCTAACTAAAGATATGGAGGGTATATCTGCATCTCCAGAGATACCAGCTTGGCTAAAAAAATCCTAATACAGACCAAGCTGGACAAGACAAAACATAGAAAGGAACTGAGCAATAAGACCACAACATGTGGACAGCAAATCAAGGCCAGAACTTATCTTTGATGAAAAGAACTGCAAAGCAGAAGGAACCAGGCAGGGATGTGAATCCTCCAGGAACAATGGACAACTGGCACTGACTAAAGGGTGAAGCAAGATTAAATAGCCCCGTCCAAATTGCAAAAGGTGAAAACACCTGATAAATGCTGTGATTCAGAGACAGCAGCGCTACCACTTACAACCACCGGAGGGAGCCCAAGAGCAGAATTCACAACAGTACCCCCCCCTTGAGGAGGGGTCACCGAACCCTTACCAGAGCCCCCAGGCAGATCCGGACGAGCCAAATAAAAGGCACGAACCAAATCATCAGCATGAACATCGGAGGCAACAACCCAAGAATTATCCTCCTGGCCATAACCCTTCCATTTGACAAGATACTGAAGCCTCCGCCACGAAAAACGAGAATCCAAAATCTTCTCAACCACATACTCCAACTCCCTATCAATCAACACCGGGGCAGGAGGATCAACAGAGGGAACAACGGGCACCACATATTTCCGCAACAAAGATCTATGAAAAACATTATGGATGGAAAAAGAGGCTGGAAGGGCCAAACGAAAAGACACTGGATTGATAATCTCAGAAATCCTATAAGGGCCAATAAACTGAGGCTTAAACTTAGGGGAAGAAACCTTCATAGGGACATGACGGGAAGACAACCAGACCAAATCCCCAACCCGAAGCCGGGAACCGACACAGCGACGACGGTTAGCAAAACGCTGAGCCCCCTCCTGAGACAACACCAAATTGTCAACAACATGAGCCCAAATTTGCTGCAACCTGTCAACCACAGAGTCCACCCCAGGACAATCAGAAGGCTCAACCTGCCCTGAAGAAAAACGAGGATGAAAACCAGAGTTACAAAAGAAGGGTGAAACCAAGGTAGCAGAACTAGCCCGATTATTAAGGGCAAACTCGGCCAATGGCAAGAAAGCCACCCAATCATCCTGATCAGCAGACACAAAGCATCTCAAATAAGTTTCCAAAGTCTGATTAGTTAGCTCGGTTTGGCCATTTGTCTGAAGATGAAACGCGGAAGAAAAAGACAAATCAATGCCCAGCCTAGCACAAAAGGCCCGCCAAAACCTAGAAACAAACTGGGAACCTCTATCGGACACAGTGTTCTCCGGAATGCCATGCAAACGAACCACATGCTGAAAAAACAATGGAACCAAATCAGAAGAGGAAGGCAACTTAGGCAAAGGTACCAAATGAACCATCTTAGAAAACCGGTCACAAACCACCCAGATAACTGACATCCTCTGGGAAACCGGAAGATCCGAAATAAAATCCATACAAATATGCGTCCAAGGCCTCTCAGGGACCGGCAAAGGCAAAAGCAACCCACTAGCGCGGGAACAGCAAGGTTTGGCCCGCGCACAAGTCCCACAGGACTGCACAAAAGAACGCACATCCAGTGACAAAGAAGGCCACCAAAAGGACCTACCAACCAAATCTCTGGTACCAAAAATCCCAGGATAACCGGCCAACACAGAACAATGAACCTGCGAAATCACTTTACTAGTCCATCTGTCAGGAACAAACAATTTCCCCACTGGACAGCGGTCAGGTTTATCAGCCTGAAATTTCTGAAGAACCCGTCGTAAATCAGGGGAGATGGCAGAAAGAATCACCCCTTCCTTCAGAATACCGACCGGCTCAAGGACCCCAGGAGAATCAGGCAAAAAGCTCCTAGAAAGGGCATCAGCCTTAACATTCTAAGAACCCGGAAGATACGAGACCACAAAATCAAAACGGGAGAAAAACAGGGACCATCGGGCCTGTCTAGGATTCAGCCGTTTGGCAGACTCGAGATAAATCAGATTCTTATGATCGGTCAAGACCACAATACGGTGCTTGGCCCCCTCAAGCCAATGTCGCCACTCCTCAAATGCCCACTTCATAGCCAACAACTCACGATTGCCGACATCATAATTGCGTTCCGCAGGCGAAAACTTTCGAGAAAAGAAGGCACACGGTTTCATCAAGGAACCATCAGAATTCCTCTGAGACAAAACGGCCCCTGCCCCAATCTCAGAAGCGTCAACCTCAACCTGAAAAGGAAGAGAAACATCCGGCTGACGCAACACAGGGGCGGAAGTAAATCGGCGTTTAAGCTCCTGAAAGGCAGAAACAGCCGCAGAGGACCAATTAGTAACATCAGCGCCTTTCTTTGTCAAATCGGTCAGGGGTTTAACCACACTGGAGAAGTTGGCAATGAAACGGCGATAAAAATTAGCAAAGTCCAAAAATTTCTGAAGGCTCTTCACGGATGTGGGCTGGATCCAATCATGAATGGCCTGAACCTTAACCGGATCCATTTCTATAGATGATGGAGAAAAAATGAAGCCCAAATAAGAAACCTTCTGTACTCCAAAGAGGCACTTAGACCCATTCACAAACAAGGCATTATCACGAAGGATCTGAAATACCATCCTGACTTGTTTCACATGAGACTCCCAATCATCTGAAAAAATCAAAAATATCATCCAAATATACAATCATGAATTTATCAAGATAATTCCGAAATATATCATGCATGAAGGACTGAAACACAGATGGAGCATTAGAGAGTCCGAATGGCATCACAAGGTATTCAAAATGGCCTTCAGGCGTATTAAACGCAGTTTTCCATTCGCCCCCCTGCTTAATACGAACCAGATTATATGCCCCTCGAAGGTCAATCTTAGTAAACCAACTAGCCCCCTTAATCCTAGCAAACAGATCAGAAAGCAAAGGCAAAGGGTATTGAAATTTGACCGTGATCTTATTCAAGAGGCGATAATCAATACAGGGTCTCAAGGAGCCATCTTTTTTGGCAACAAAGAAAAAACCTGCTCCCAATGGTGAAAAAGATGGCCGAATATGCCCCTTCTCCAAGGACTCCTTCACATAGCTCCGCATGGCGGTATGTTCTGGCACAGACAGGTTGAAAAGTCGGCCTTTAGGGAACTTACAGCCTGGAATCAAGTCAATAGCACAATCACAGTCCCTATGCAGTGGAAGGGAACTGGACTTGGGCTCATCGAATACATCCTGGAAATCTGACAAAAACTCAGGAATTTCAGAAGAGGGGGAGGAGGCAATTGACATCACAGGAACATCACCATAAACCCCTGACAACCCCAACTAGTCACAGACATAGATTTCCAATCTAATACCGGATTATGCACCTGTAACCATGGGAAACCCAGCACAATAGCATCATGCAAATTATGCAACACCAAAAAACGACAATCTTCCTGATGGGCTGGCGCCATGCACATGGTCAGCTGTGTCCAAAACTGAGGTTTATTTTTAGCCAACAGTGTAGCATCAATGCCCCTCAAAGGAATAGGACTCTGCAAAGGCTGCAAGGGGAAACCACAACGTCTGGCAAATTCTAAGTCCATTAAATTTAGAGCGGCGACTGAATCCACAAATGCCATGACAGAAAGTGACGATAATGAGCAGATCAGGGTCACAGATAACAGAAATTTAGGTTGTACAGTACTGATGGTAACAGAACTAGCGATTCTCTTGGTACGCTTAGGGCAATCAGAAATAACATGAGCAGAATCGCCGCAATAAAAACACAACCTATTCTGACGTCTGAATCCTTGTCGTTCAGCTCTAGACACAATCCTATCACACTGCATAGGCTCAGGACTCCGCTCGGAAGACAATGCCATAGTGTGTACAACTCTGCGCTCGCGCAAGCGCCGATCAATCTGAATGGCCAGAGACATAGAATCATTCAGACCAGCAGGCGTGGGGAACCCCACCATAACATCTTTAACGGATTCAGAAAGACCCTTTCTGAAGATTGCCGCCAAGGCATCCTCATTCCATTTAGTCAGAACTGTTGTGAATTCTGTTTGTGGGCTCCCTCTGGTGGCTACTGGTGGTACTGGTTGACTTCTGTCTTCCATCTCCAGTGCACCTGTTTCCATCAGGAAATGGGAGTTTCCTATATAGTCTGGCTTCTCAGTCATTTACTTGCCGGCTATCAATGTTACCAGAGCTCCTCTGTTACTTGCTACCTGCTCCAAGTCTGCTGAGTCAGATAAGTTTTATCATTTGTATCTTTTGTCCAGCGTGCATTTATATTAATCTTGCTGCTGGAAGCTCTAGTGAACTGAAGTGACCACTCCGGTGTCATGAGTTGATACCGGAGTTTAAAGTCACTTCAGGATGGTATTTTGTAGGGTTTTGAGTTGACCGCGAAGTCCACTTTTGTATTTTCTGCTATCTAGTTAGTGGGCCTCTCTTTGCTGAACCTGTATTCATACTACGTATGTGTTTTCTTCTTAACTAACCGTCATTACATGTTGGGGGCTACTATTACTTTGGGGTTTTCTCTGGAGGCAAGCCAGGTCTGTGTTTCCTCTATTAGGTGTAGCTAGATCTCCGGCTGGTGCGAGACGTCTAGGGATAAAACGCAGGTACGTTCCCCGGCCACTGTTAGTTGTGTGTGAGGTTCAGCATCGCGGTCAGCTTAGATTCCATCATCCTAGAGCTAGTCCTGTTTTTGCCTATGTCCCTGCCATTGGGAATCATGACAGTATAGCCGGCCTCACTGTGTTAAGTATTGGCTGAAGAAGGAGAGAAAAGAAGTCTCTGACACCTTTTTTTTTTTTTTTTTTTACTCTGAAGTCTGTCTAGCCATAATTGTAGTGTGCTTCTTTCCCCTCCTCTTAATCCCTGAATGGCTCAGATCTCAGCTGCTGAGAAATGGATATCCAGAGTTTAGTTTCAAATCTGAATAATCTTGCCTCTAAGGTTCAAAATATACAAGATTTCGTTATACATGCTCCTATGTCCGAACCTAAAATTCCTATACCAGAGTTTTTTTCTGGAGATAGATCTCGTTTTTTGAATTTTAAGCACAATTGTAAATTGTATCTTTCTCTGAGACCTCACTCCGCTGGAAACCCTGCTCAGCAGGTTAAGATTGTTATTTCCTTGCTGCGGGGTGACCCCCAGAATTGGGCATTTGCATTGGCGCCAGGGGATCCTGCGCTGCTCAATGTGGATGCATTTTTTCTGGCGCTGGGGTTGCTCTATGAGGAACCGAATTTGGAGATTCAGGCTGAAAAGGCCTTGATGGCCCTCTCTCAAGGGCATGATGAAGCTGAAATATATTGTCAAAAGTTTCGTAGATGGTCTGTGCTTACTCGGTGGAATGAGTGCGCCCTGGCGGCGAATTTCAGAGAGGGTCTCTCTGACGCCGTTAAAGATGTCATGGTGGGGTTTCCTACGCCCACAGGTCTGAATGAGTCCATGACAATGGCTATTCAGATTGACCGGCGTTTACGGGAGCGCAAACCTGTGCACCATTTGGCGGTGTCTTCTGAGCAGGCACCGGAGAATATGCAATGTGATAGAATTCTGTCCAGAAGTGAACGGCAGAATTATAGGCGTAAAAATGGGTTGTGCTTCTATTGTGGCGATTCTGCTCATGTTATATCAGCATGCTTTAAACGCACAAAAAGGGTTGATAAGTCTTTTGCAGTTAGCAACTTGCAGTCTAAGTTTCTTTTGTCTGTAACTTTGATTTGTTCATTATCATCTATTAATGTGAATGCCTATGTGGACTCTGGCGCCGCCCTGAGTCTTATGGATTGGTCCTTTGCCAGGCGCTGTGGGTTTAGTCTAGAGTCTCTGGAAGTCCCTATTCCTTTGAAGGGTATTGACTCCACACCATTGGCTAGGAATAAACCTCAATCCTGGACACAAGTGACTATGTGTATGACTCCAGACCATCAGGAGGTGATTCGATTCCTTGTGTTGCACAACTTGTATGATGTCTTAGTGCTTGGCTTGCCATGGTTACAAACTCACAACCCAGTTCTTGACTGGAAAACAATGTCCGTATTAAACTGGGGATGTCAGGGGGTTCATGGGGAAGTACCTTTGGTTTCCATTGCTTCATCTACTCCCTCTGAGGTTCCGGCATTTTTGTCTGACTATTGTGATGTTTTTGAGGAGCCTAAACTTAGTTCGCTCCCTCCTCATAGGGATTGCGATTGTGCTATAGATTTGATTCCTGGCAGCAAATTTCCTAAAGGTCGTTTGTTCAATCTGTCTGTGCCAGAGCATGCCGCTATGCGAGAGTATATTAAAGAGTCCTTGGATAAGGGACATATCCGTCCATCCTCATCCCCTTTAGGAGCAGGTTTTTTTTTCGTGGGTAAAAAAGACGGTTCCCTGAGGCCTTGTATTGATTATCGGCTGTTGAATAAGATTACAGTCAAATATCAGTATCCTTTGCCACTGTTGACTGATTTGTTTTCTCGTATTAAGGGGGCAAGGTGGTTCTCTAAGATTGACCTTCGGGGTGTGTATAATTTGGTGCGGATTAAGCAGGGAGATGAGTGGAAAACTGCATTTAATACGCCCGAGGGCCATTTTGAGTATCTGGTAATGCCTTTTGGTCTTTCTAATGCCCCTTCAGTCTTTCAGTCTTTTATGCACAATATTTTCCGTGAATATCTGGATAAATTTATGATTGTGTATTTGGATGACATTTTGATTTTTTCCGATGACTGGGAGTCGCATGTTCAACAGGTCAGGAAGGTTTTTCAGGTTTTGCGGGCCAATTCTTTGTTTGTAAAGGGCTCAAAGTGTATTTTTGGGGTTCAGAAGATCTCTTTTTTGGGGTACATTTTTTCCCCTTCTTCTATTGAGATGGATCCTGTCAAGGTTCGGGCTATTTGTGATTGGACGCAACCGACTTCCCTTAAGAGCCTTCAGAAATTCTTGGGCTTTGCTAATTTCTATCGTCGATTTATAACTGGTTTTTCAAGTGTTGTTAAACCTCTAACGGATTTGACTAAGAAGGGTGCTGATGTTTCCAATTGGTCCTCGGCGGCTGTGGAGGCCTTTCGGGAGCTTAAGCACCGCTTTTCTTCTGCTCCTGTGTTGCGCCAACCTGATGTGTCGCTTCCTTTTCAGGTCGAAGTTGATGCTTCAGAGATCGGAGCGGGGGCGGTTTTGTCGCAGAGAAGTTCTGATTGCTCGGTGATGAGACCATGTGCGTTCTTTTCTCGAAAATTTTCGCCCGCCGAGCGAAACTATGATGTTGGTAATCGGGAACTCTTGGCTATGAAGTGGGCCTTTGAAGAGTGGCGTCATTGGCTTGAGGGTGCTAGGCATCAGGTGGTGGTCTTGACTGATCACAAGAATCTGATTTACCTTGAGTCAGCCAGGCGTCTGAATCCTAGACAGGCGCGCTGGTCATTATTTTTCTCCCGGTTTAATTTTGTGGTCTCATATCTACCAGGTTCAAAAAATGTGAAGGCAGATGCCCTTTCTAGGAGTTTTGAGCCTGACTCCCCTGGTGATTCTGAGCCTACGGGTATCCTTAAGGATGGGGTGATATTGTCTGCTGTCTCTCCAGACTTGCGACGTGCTTTGCAGGAGTTTCAGGTGGATAGGCCTGATCGTTGTCCGTCTGGGAGACTGTTTGTTCCAGATGAGTGGACCAGTAGAGTCATCTTGGAGGTTCATTCTTCTGTGTTGGCAGGTCACCCTGGAATCTTTGGTACCAGAGATTTGGTGGCCAGGTCCTTCTGGTGGCCTTCCCTGTCTCGGGATGTGCGTACTTTTGTACAGTCTTGTGATGTTTGTGCTCGGGCCAAGCCTTGTTGTTCTCGGGCTAGTGGATTGTTGTTGCCCTTGCCTATTCCAAAGAGGCCTTGGACGCACATCTCTATGGACTTTATTTCGGATCTCCCGATTTCTCAGAAAATGACCGTCATCTGGGTGGTGTGTGACCGTTTTTCTAAAATGGTTCATTTGTTGCCCTTGCCCAAGTTGCCTTCTTCATCGGAGTTGGTTCCTCTGTTTTTTCAGAATGTGGTTCGTCTACATGGTATCCCGGAAAACATCGTTTCTGACAGGGGATCCCAATTTGTGTCTAGATTTTGGCGGGCGTTCTGTGCCAGGATGGGCATTGATTTGTCTTTTTCGTCTGCTTTCCATCCTCAGACGAATGGCCAGACAGAGCGAACTAATCAGACCTTGGAGACTTATTTGAGGTGTTTTGTGTCTGCTGATCAGGATGACTGGGTCGCTTTTTGCCGTTGGCGGAATTTGCCCTTAATAATCGGGCTAGTTCTGCCACTCTGGTTTCTCCTTTCTTTTGCAATTCGGGGTTTCACCCTCGTTTTTCATCTGGTCAGGTGGAATCTTCGGATTGCCCTGGAGTGGACACTATGGTGGATAGATTGCACCAGATTTGGAGTCATGTGGTGGACAACTTGAAGTTGTCCCAGGAGAAGACTCAGCAATTTGCTAATCGTCGTCGCCGTGCTGGTAATTGCCTTCGCGTTGGGGACTTGGTGTGGTTATCTTCTCGTTTTGTCCCTATGAAGGTCTCTTCTCCTAAGTTTAAACCTCGGTTCATAGGTCCTTATAAGATTTTGGAGATTCTTAATCCTGTGTCGTTTCGTTTGGACCTACCTGCATCTTTCACTATTCATAATGTCTTCCATCGGTCTTTGTTGCGGAAGTACGAGATACCGGTTGTTCCTTCTGTTGAGCCTCCTGCTCCTGTGCTGGTGCAGGGTGAATTGGAGTATGTTGTGGAGAAGATTTTGGATTCTCACATTTCCAGACGGAGACTTCAATATTTGGTTAAATGGAAGGGATACGGTCAGGAGGATAATTCTTGGGTGACTGCCTCTGATGTTCATGCCTCTGATTTGGTTCGCGCCTTTCATAGGGCTCGTCCAGATCGCCCTGGTGGGTCTCATGAGGGTTCGGTGCCCCCTCCTCAAGGGGGGGGTACTGTTGTGAATTCTGTTTGTGGGCTCCCTCTGGTGGCTACTGGTGGTACTGGTTGACTTCTGTCTTCCATCTCCAGTGCACCTGTTTCCATCAGGAAATGGGAGTTTCCTATATAGTCTGGCTTCTCAGTCATTTACTTGCCGGCTATCAATGTTACCAGAGCTCCTCTGTTACTTGCTACCTGCTCCAAGTCTGCTGAGTCAGATAAGTTTTATCATTTGTATCTTTTGTCCAGCGTGCATTTATATTAATCTTGCTGCTGGAAGCTCTAGTGAACTGAAGTGACCACTCCGGTGTCATGAGTTGATACCGGAGTTTAAAGTCACTTCAGGATGGTATTTTGTAGGGTTTTGAGTTGACCGCGAAGTCCACTTTTGTATTTTCTGCTATCTAGTTAGTGGGCCTCTCTTTGCTGAACCTGTATTCATACTACGTATGTGTTTTCTTCTTAACTAACCGTCATTACATGTTGGGGGCTACTATTACTTTGGGGTTTTCTCTGGAGGCAAGCCAGGTCTGTGTTTCCTCTATTAGGGGTAGCTAGATCTCCGGCTGGTGCGAGACGTCTAGGGATAAAACGCAGGTACGTTCCCCAGCCACTGTTAGTTGTGTGTGAGGTTCAGCATCGCGGTCAGCTTAGATTCCATCATCCTAGAGCTAGTCCTGTTTTTGCCTATGTCCCTGCCATTGGGAATCATGACACAGAACAGACCATTTTCTAAACTTCTGGCAATATGATTCTGCCGCTTCTTGACCCTGAGACAGGGGCAACAAGGTCTTCTCAGCATGATCCACAGCATTAGGTTCGTCATACAATAACCCAAGCGCCTGAAAAAAGGTGTCTACATTAAGCAATGCCGGATTCCCAGGTTCCAGGGCAAATGCCCAATCCTGGGGGTCAGATATAATAATTTTAACCTGCTGGATGGGATCACCAGAGGAACGGGGTTTCAGAGCAAAAAACAGTTTACAGTTATTTTTAAAGCTCAGAAATTTGGACCTATCCCCAAAAAACAAATCAGGAGTTGGAATTCTAGGCTCTAAAACTGGAGTCTGAATGATATAATCGGAAATACCCTGTACTCCAGCAGCAAGCTGATCCACACGAGAAACCAGTCCCTGAACATCCATACCAGCGCCGAACTCTTGAGCCACCCAGAGGCAAAGAGGGAAGAGAAAAAAAAAAAAAAAAACACAACAGACTACGGAATAAAAAATGGCTCAGCACTTTCCTTCCCTTCTTCTGAGATGCGGTTAACTCACTGTTGGCCAGTTGTACTGTTATGATCTGGTGGCCTAAGAGCAGCATGGGACGTACTCTGGAGAAGGTGGTTCCTATACTGACCGCAGACCCTGAACCTAACACCGCAACTAGAAGTAGCCGTGGAATGTACCTAGCGCTCCCTAGACATCTCGACACAGCCGGAGGACTAATTACCCCTAGAGATAGAAAAGGGAAAACTATCTTGCCTCAGAGAAAATCCCCAAAGAACAGGCAGCACCCCATAAATATTGACTGTGAGAGGAGAGGGAAAAAACATACACAGACTGAAATGAGAATTTAGCAAAGGAGGCCACTTCTAGCTAAATAGAAAGGACAGGACAGAGTACTATGCGGTCAGTATTAAAAACTAGAAAATATCCACCACAGACAACACAAAAACTCCACAGCTAACTAAAGATATGGAGGGTATATCTGCATCTCCAGAGATACCAGCTTGGCTAAAAAAATCCTAATACAGACCAAGCTGGACAAGACAAAACATAGAAAGGAACTGAGCAATAAGACCACAACATGTGGACAGCAAATCAAGGCCAGAACTTATCTTTGATGAAAAGAACTGCAAAGCAGAAGGAACCAGGCAGGGATGTGAATCCTCCAGGAACAATGGACAACTGGCACTGACTAAAGGGTGAAGCAAGACTAAATAGCCCCGTCCAAATTGCAAAAGGTGAAAACACCTGATAAATGCTGTGATTCAGAGACAGCAGCAGCGCTACCACTTACAACCACCGGAGGGAGCCCAAGAGCAGAATTCACAACAAGTTGCATAGTTAACCTGCCTAGGTGATTATTACAACCACAACTTCAGATCCTCACATAGGTCTAAGGACAACGGAGATTTACTAACTAAACATGTCAGACTTCTGTCCGCCACATATCATACATGTCATGTTCTACATTTATTATGTGTTTTGGATACTGTTATCACCCTGCTTTGCACAAGGGATGTGACTTATTGAAAAGGGGGTTGTCTATGTGTGAAGGGAGCATAGCCTGAGTTTGTGATATTTCAAAATTGCAGTAAAATTTTAGTGCAAATTTCTAGAACAAAGGAAACTAACTAATAGGTGATGTAAACTTATGAGTTACAATAGAAGTGCATAAGTGCCCCACATCTGCACATATCTTAGGCCTCCCAGAGGACTGTTCACACATAACCATTTAATATGACCCTCCTTTAGACTCTGAGATAACATCAAATATGCATGTGACTAACACCTCACTTTACACTTTCATCACTTTTTAGGTCTCCACTAGTAACACCAGCTCAGGGATCCCCATGTCTCTAAACTATAGATCAGTTTCTCAATACCAGATGGATTCATGAGTTTCCCAACTTACTGTACGGTGAAACTTAGCAGTATCCCACTTTATATCTCAAGAGATATTTCTAAATAAGATTAATTGCACACGTCAGTCTTAATGAATGAGCACGCTGGAGTAATGCCCGTTATTCATTCAGAGGTGCACACTACTTCATGAATTAGTCTCATTGCTTAACTGGCGTATGTCTCCACACGAAATGTACTCAAGTCACTGTGAGTGAAATGTACTCCAGCGACAAATTTTCAGGAGTAACTTTTCACGACTGTGTCGTGTGGGTGTAGCAGTCCATCCATGCTCCGTCTATATTTGCGTAGCAGGACAGGACTGGCATGAAAACACCAACGGACACAATATTTTTGTAAGTCTGTCAAATTGAGCAAAAATATTGCAACTTATTAAAGGGAACCTGTCATGTCCCTAAACGCTATTAACTTGCAGATATTGGGTTCATCCGCAGGTTAATAGTGTTCTAAATCAGTGCCGCTGGCTTACGTTAATAGAGACTTTAGTATCCGCTCGGAACATATGCTGTATCCACGCCCCTGCACTGACTGACAGCCAGCTTAGCAGTGCATCAGTACACAACTGGCTTTCAGTCAGTGCCGGGGCATGGTCACAGCCGCCACTCACTATTTACTGAACTGTAACTAAAGTTGCACCAGCCGCAGCAGGGCTTTCAGACCTGTGGGTGCATTGATGTAGAACGTTATTAAGTCCGCAGGTTAATAGTGTTTTTTGATATTACAGGTTTCCTTTAACGCCTTAATGACCTATGACGTGCAGTGCAGTTCACCTCACCCTCTTTGGTGCAGGCTACGGCAATGAGCCGACACTTTTTCCGACACATGACAGCTCATCTAATCAGTTGATATGTGCCCCTAACAGCCCCATTCAAAATGATGTAAATAAAAACGTAAGCTCGGTGTGCAGAAAATAAGCCCTCACCCAACCCTACATCCTGAAGAATGTAGTCACTATGAGTCTTGACAAATAGCGCTTTTTTATTTAAGTGGTGAAAAAAATCAAAAGTTTGTAAAAAAAAAAAAAATAACCTAGACATGCTTGGTATCTACAAACTTGTAATGACCTGGAGAATCTTAATGGCAGGTCAGTTTTAGCGTTTAGTGAACATGGTAAAAAAAACACTTATTTTGCAATTTCACCGTACTTAGAATTTTTCCCCCGTTTTCCAGTACACGATATGGTAAAACCAATGGTGTCGTTCAAAAGAACAAAGCGTCCCGCAAAAACAAGCCCTCACATGGCCATATTGATGGAAAAAATAACAAAGTTATGGCTCTGGGAAGGAGGGGAGCGAAAAATTAAAATGCAAAAATGGGAAAAAAAACCTGGTCCTTAAGGAGTTAAGGTGTTACGCCAAAATTTTGTAAACACCTTAATGGCCCGTTTATTGCTACTCTCCTTAAAGAATTAAATCTTCACTTTAATTTATTAGCAGGAACTTGTAAGGAATAGAAAAGACAAAATGTTCTTCACTAAAAGAAATATCTTGGTTTATAATTAGAAAATGTGAAATTCTGTGTAGCTGTTCAATAGCAATAGCAGCGCTTAGGGTTATTTATCAGTTGTCTCAATGCGTACCATTCTAGAAAGGTGGTAGAAGTCTGCGGTATCAAAGGATTATACCTGCAGATCAAAAAGAAAAAACGATTAGCTTAGTACAAACTAAAGCTGCGGCTAATAATGGAGAGTCGTTATGTGCAATCACAGCTGAAACAAACATACCGAGCAGATGGAGCGTCCAGAAAATGGTTAGTGTGTGAACACTGGCTATACGGAGACTCGGCCATTTTTGGAATGTCAAGGGTTGTTTTGTTGTCAAGCATTTCACCTCTGAACTCCTCAACCGGAGGGTATGTAAAAGTATAATTTCTCCCGTTATCAGTAGGTGAGACGCTGACGGATGAGACATAAGTCACTCATGGTGTACATGTGTATTCCCGAGGGAGGATCGAGCACATAGGGTAGAAAGGTTCTGCCGGTTACATGACAGCTGTACACCCTGCCTGACAGGCTGAAAAGAGATATCAAGGCTGGATCGGGGGATGTCTACCGGCCAATATGGGAATGATAAAGCCAATGTTGAAGTAATGAGTCATGGCTGACAGCAGAATGGCCGCTTCCAGCATTACAATGCGAGTCCCCTATTAGGGAACACGTCGCACAAGTCACACAGCTCTCTCCGTTTCCAAAGTCCACATTTAACATTTCCTTGAATCAGTATGCACATAAATTTATGTCTAGCAACACAAAGGAAAATAACTGCAGCCGTCATTTCATTCAAGTGCTCTGAAATCACCGAGATTACCCCAGTGGAGTCACTCAAAGACGTCGGCCTTGCACAACAGGGACGCTCTTTTTACCTGCAAAGTGTGCTGCTAAGCTCTTCTAAACCAGCGTTTGGAAAAGGAAAGGAGAGACCTTTCACCAGGCTATGCGAGGTCTGAATCACAACCTTTATACCACCAGATTTAATAAAAAGCTTTACCTATTCCGTTCACTGCCCAGCAGGTCTCCCTCCATCCTTGTATGGGGGGCACACTATCCAAATGACTTTACTGGGGAATTTACCAGACTGATTTTCTTTCTTTTTTTTTTTTAACCCCAAAAATTGACATTTTATATTTTTTAACTATTGAAATCAATAAGAAAAGTGAAATAAAATAGAAAAAAAATCTGCATGCATATGGAGCTTAAGCACCACACCACATCTTGCGGTGTCGGCACTCGCGGTCTCCTGGCTCTCGTGCGGTTCTATGACACATGATGCACGGCGCCCAATCAGTGCTGGTGTCACTGTCTCCGCCTTCGGACAAATCGAACATGAAGAGGAAGTCCAGGCCACAGCTGATCTCAGACTTCCTCTTCATGTTCATTTTGTCTGACGGCGGGGACAGTGACGCCAGCGCTGATTGGGTGCCGGGCATCACGTGTCATACAACCGCAATAGGCGCAGGTGGAATCGCAATCCACCTGCACCTATTAACTAGTTAAATGCCGCTGTCAAACTCTGACAACGGCACTTAACAAGCATTTCCGGCCATGTGGCCGGAAACGCGAGCATCAGTGACCCCGTTACATGATCGGGGGTCATCAGAGTGTCGGCATGACAACCAGAGGCCTCTATGGTTGTTGATGCTGGACAGCTATGAGCGCCACCCTGTGGTTGGCGCTCATAGTAGGTCTGTATTTCTGCTACATAGAGGCGATCTGAACATCGCTCCTATATAGCAGAGCCGATCAAGTTGTGGCAGCTTCTAGCCTCCTATGGAGACTATTGAAGCATGCCAAAAGCAAAAAAAAAATGTTTTAACAAATATGAAAAAAATGTTAAAAAATGAGACCGCGGGTGCCAACACTAGCAGTTATGGCGCCAGCACGGGAGGCGAATATAAGCTTTTTTATTTTATCAAGGCCCAGCGTGGGGTATGAGAAGGGATTGTCCTCATAGTGAACAACCCCTTTAAAGTTATAAGTACATTGGGAGGATTTCCAGAAATATACCTCTGATGGAACATTGTACGGTAAAATAAGATTTTTATTAAATGAAGAAAGTGGTTTCTTTGCTTCAAAATATGAACCATTATTAACCTAAAGTGACATTTTCACAATAGAAAGCATCCCTTATATGCTACTATATAAAAAATAATTAACAAATGTTACTAGATTTATCAAAAATGCATGTATCTGCTACAATAAAACCCAAAAGTACTCCTCTGGTAAACATTTGCTGCTCCCTGATCACCTTCTACTGCCTACATTTCTCTTTTCCAGATCAGAAACATTTCCAGAAAATGTGCATGACTGCTAGATGCATAGCAAAAGTACAGAAAAGTACGGAGGATGAGAATGGTGATTTGAGTTGCCGCATGGGAGGAAGGTGACAGTATGACAGGGAGTGTACACTTAATCAGTATAAGGGCTCGTGCACACGACCATAAACATTTTGATGGATATCATTCGTTCCCACGTTATTCAATGAGACAGTGCACATGTACAATTTTTTCCTAGGGCAGATACGGTCCAAGGGAAAAATCACAGCATGCATGAGTTGTCTCTGATAATGGCACTCAGCCATTCATGTCTATGGGTCCATGGACAACTTGGGATGACATTCAAGTACAGTCAGATTTCCACAGACAGACTGCAGGTAGACAATAGAGAAACTTTTTTTTTCCCTCCACATCCGAGAAGATCGTTTCACACCACACTCATACTCTGATCACACCATGCTCACATTCTGATCACACCATGATCACATTCTGACCACACCATGATCACATTCTGATCACACCATGATCACATTCTGATCACACCATGATCACATTCTGATCACACCATGATCACATTCTGATCACACCATGCTCACACTATGATAACATTCTGATCACACCATGCTCACACTCTGATCACACCATGCTCACACTCTGATCACACCATACTCACATTCTGACCATACTATGCTCACACCATGCTCACACTCTGATCACACCATGCTCACACTCTGATTACACCATGCTCACATTCTGACCATACCATGCTCACACCATGCTCACATTCTGATCACACCATGCTCACATTCTGATCACACCATGCTCACACCATGATCACTTTCTGATCACACCATGCTCACACTCTGATCACACCATGCTCACACTCTGATCACACCATGCTCACACTCTGATCACACATGCTCACACTTTGATCACACCATGCTCACACCATGCTCACATTCTGATCACACCATGCTCACACTCTGATCACACCATGCTCACACTCTGATCACACCATGCTCACACTCTGATCACACCATGCTCACACCATGATCACATTCTGATCACACCAAGCTCACACTCTGATCATACCATGCTCACACCCTGATCAGAGCATGAGGCCGGAGTCACACACAATGTATAAAAATACGGTCTGGTTTTTGATGGCCGAGATACGCAGAAAATTTCCTGAACAGTGATCCGTATTCAATGCGAGGATGCAATTTTTTTCTCCAAAAATTATCCGTGTGTCATCCGTATGGCATCCGTAAGGCGAGATTTTCTCGCCGGCTTGCAAAATGGACAGAGAATGGATCCATGGCCTCAAATATTCGTAAAAACATATATACAGTCTATATATATATATTTATATATGTCAGTGAGACACACATATATATATATATATATATATATATATATATATACATATATTTATATTTCATATAGCGCTAAATAGCAGAAAAGCCGGTAATTCAATTGCCGGATTTTGCTATCTCCTTATCAAACCCGACAGGATATGAGAAATGGTTTACATACAGTAAACCATTTCATATCCCTTATTTTTTTACATATTCCTCATTCCTCACTAGTAATGTTAGAAGTGTATGTGTGCAAAATTTGGGGGCTCTAGCTGTTAAAATAAAGGGTTAAATCACGGAAAAAAATGGCGTGGGATCCCACGCAATTTTCTCCGCCAGAGTGGGAAAGCCAGTGACTGAGGGCAGATATTAATAGCCTAGAGAGGGGCCATAGTTATAGGACCCCCCTGGCTAAAAACATCTGCCCCCAGCCACCCCAGAAAAGGCACATCTGTAAGATGCGCCTATTCTGGCACTTAGCCTCTCTCTTCCCACTCCCCTGTAGCAGTGTGATATGGGGTATTAAAGGGTTAATGTCAACTTGCTATTGTAAGGTGACATTAAGCCAGGTTAATAATGGAGAGGTGTCAATAAGACACCTATCCATTATTAATCCAATATTAATAAAGGGTTAAAAAAACACACACACATTAGAAAAAAAGTATTTTAATGAAATAAAGACACATGGTGTTGTAATAGTTTATTATACTCTCAATCCAATTGAAGACCTTTGTCACCTGAAACAAAGTTAAAATAAAAAATTAACAATATCCCATACCTCTCCGGCGTTACAGTCAAGCCCCACGATGTAAATCCATCAGAAGGGGTTAAATAATTTTACAAGCAGAAGCTCTGCTAATGCAGCTGTGCTCCTGCCTGTAAAAAGTGGGGAATGAATGGAAAGCAGGGGAACGTAGCTACCTAGACTTGCGGTGCTGCGCCCCCTGCTGGCATAAACTCATATGAACTCGAGCGTGGGAATTTTTCAGAATATTTTCTCATGCTCGAGTTCATATGAGGTTATGCCAGTATTTACCCCCTTCTGATGGATTTACATTGTGGAACTTGACTGTAACGCCGGAGAGGTATGAGATATTGTTGTTTTTTTATTTTAACTTTGCTTCAGGTGACAAGGGTCTTCAATTGGATGGAGAGTATAATAAACTATTACAACACCCTGTGTCTTTATTTCATTAAAATACTTTTTTCTAATGTGTGTGTGTGTTATTAACCCTTTATTAATATTGGATTAATAATGGATAGGTGTCTTATTGACACCTTTCCATTATTAACTTGGCTTAATGTCACCTTACAATAGCAAGGTGACATTAACCCTTTATTACCCCATATCCCACCACTACATGGGAGTGGGAAGAGAGTGGCCAAGTGCCAGAATAGGCGCATCTTACAGATGCGCCTTTTCGCGCCTTTTCTGGGGTGGCTGGGGGCAGATGTGTTTAGACGGGGGGGGGGGGCAATAACCATGGTCCCTCTCTAGGCTATTAATATCTGCCCTCAGTCACTGGCTTTCCCACTCTGGCGGAGAAAATTGCGCGGGAACCCACGCCAGTATTTTCCGTGATTTAACCCTTTATTTTAACAGCTAGAGCCCCCAAATTTTGCACACAGACACTTCTAACATTAGTAGTGTGGAATATGTAAAAAAACTAAGGATATGAAATGGTTTACTGTATGCAAACCATGGCTCATATCCTGTTGGGTTTGGGAAGGAGATAGCAAAAGCCGGCAAATGAATTACTATCTAGCGCTGTATGAAATATAAATATATATAGATATATATATATATGTCTCACTGACATATATATATATATATATATATATATATATATACTCTATGTGTAGACATTTATTCTATCTATTCTATGAAAAAAAGAAGAAAAAAATGCGGCAGCACTCACCAGTCCTTGTGTGGTCCAAGTCCTTTATTAAGACACGTTAAAACAACAACATCTTCACGGCTCAGGGGAATGCAGACAAAAAGGAGGTGAGCAGGGATCGACGACGGCCGTTTCGCGCTAACAACAGCGCTTCCATGGACCCGTATCAAAGTGGGACGTGTCAGCTGTTTTGATCAGCTGACGTGTGCCCACAATACGTGTCGGTGGAATCGCGATCCACCTGCACCTATTAACTAGTTAACCCCTTTACCCCCAAGGGTGGTTTGCACATTAATGACCGGGCCAATTTTTACAATTCTGACCACTGTCCCTTTATGAGGTTATAACTCTTAAACGCTTCAACGGATCCCGGTGATTCTGACATTGTTTTCTCGTGACATATTGTACTTCATGATAGTGATAAAATTTCTTTGATATTACCTGCGTTTATTTGTGAAAAAAACGGAAATTTGGCGAAAATTTTTAAAATTTTGCAATTTTCCAACTTTTTTTAAACAATAAATTTTTATTGAAGTTTACAAAAATAAATGGTACAGGAAGGGAAGGTACTTTAACGTTATCCAATAGTACATTGCATCATAAAAAGTATAACAGTCCTTCGTTTATGTTCCAGTTACCAGCAATAAACATAACACAAGTCATAGCGAAGGACGAGAGTAACAACAAAGACAAACATAAAATGTGGGACAAGGGTTCAGGGGGGGAGGGAAGGGAGAGGGGGACCCGAGAAGGGATTATAGTAAATCTGTATCCGTTTGGATAGTTTTTAGTCAGGCGCCTGAGGACTAAGGTTAGACAGTCGGGATACCGGATCCGCAAAAGGGGTGTGGCTTGCATATTCTGCCCAGGGGAGCCAAATAAGTTCAAATCTGTCGACTCTGTCAGTTAGTATAGCAGTTAATTTTTCATTTACCATATACCAAGATAGGCGCGATTTAACTCCCGATAAGTCCAAGCCTGGTTTCTTCCATGCCGAAGCTATAGTTTGTTTAGCTGCTAAAAATATAAATATGATAAGGGCCCGGGAATATCTAGGAATATTAGAAATACGCTTATTTAATAGAGCTTCCCAGGGGTTTTTCTTAAGGTTAATATTCGTAACTGAAAGAATCAAGAAATAAACTCTGGTCCAGAACCTTCGAACTATTGGGCATAGCCACCAGATATGAAGCATATCTCCTATGGAGTTACATCTCCGAAAGCAGTTTGGGGAATAGTTAGCCACAGCCTTTGCTACTCTGGCAAGGGTCAGGTACCATCTGGTTAATACTTTGTAGTTAGTCTCCAACATGAGGGTATTGAGCAAACCCCCAATAACCAAGTGTGACACCATTCTAAAAACTTCACCCCTCAAGGTGCTCAAACCACATTCAAGAAGTTTATTAACCCTTCAGGTGTTTCACAGGAATTTTTGGAATGTTTGAATAAAAATGAACATTTAGCTTTTTTTCACAAAAAATTTACTTCAGCTCCAATTTGTTTTGTTTTACCAAGGGTAACAGGAGAAAATGGACCCCAAAAGTTTTTGTACAATTTGTCCTGAGTACGCCGATACCCCATATGTGGGGGTAAACCACTGTTTGGGCGCATAGTAGAGCTCGGAAGCGAAGGAGCGCCATTTGACTTTTCAATGCAAAATTGACTGGAATTGACATGGGATGCCATGTTGCGTTTGGAGAGCCCTTGATGTGCCTAAACATTGAAACCCCCCACAAGTGACACCATTTTGGAAAGTAGACCACCTAAGGAACTTATCTAGATGTGTGGTGAGCACTTTGACCCATTAAGTGATTCACAGAAGTTTATAATGCAGAGCCGTCAAAATAAAAAATCATATTTTTTCACAAAAATGATTTTTCGCCCCCAATTTGTTATTTTCTCAAGGGTAAGAGAAGAAATTGGACCCCAAAAGTTGTTGTTCAATTTGTCCTGAGTACGCTGATATCCCATATGTGGGGGTAAACCACTGTTTGGGCGCATGGTAGAGATCGGAAGGGAAGGAGTGCCGCTTGACTTTTCAATGCAAAATTGACAGGAATTGAGATGGGATGCCATGTTGCGTTTGGAGAGCCCCTGATGTGCCTAAACATTGAAACCCCCCACAAATGACACCATTTTGGAAACTAGACCCCCTAAGGAACTCATCTAGATGTGTTGTGAGAGCTTTGAACCCCCAAGTGTTTCACTACATTTCATAACGCAGAGCCGTGAAAATAAAAATTATTTTTTTTTTCCACAAAAATTATTTTTTAGCCCCCAGTTTTGTATTTTTCCAAGGGTAACAGTTGAAATTAGACCCCAAAAGTTGTTGTCCAATTTGTCCTGAGTACGCTGATACCCCATATGTGGGGGGGAACCACCGTTTGAGCGCATGGCAGAGCTCGGAAGGAAAGGAGCGTCATTTGGAATGCAGACTTAGATGGATTGGTCTGCAGGCTTCACATTGCGTTTGCAGAGCCCCTAATGTACCTAAACAGTAGAAACCCCCCACAAGTGACCCCATATTGGAAACTAGACCCCCCAAGGAACTTATCTAGATGTGTTGAGAGAACTTTGAACCCCCAAGTGTTTCACTACAGTTTATAACGCAGAGCCGTGAAAATAAAAATCTTTTTTTTCCACAAAAATTATTTTTTAGCCTTCAGTTTTGTATTTTCACAAGAGTAACAGGAGAAATTGGACCCAAAAAAGTTGTTGTCCAATGTGTCCTGAGTACGCTGATACCCCATATGTTTGGGCACACGGGAGAGCTCGGAAGGGAAGGAGCACTGTTTTACTTTTTCAACGCAGAATTGGCTGGAATTGCCATCGGACGCCATGTCGCGTTTGGAGAGCCCCTGATGTGCCTAAACAGTGAAAACCCCCCAATTATAACTGAAACCCTAATCCAAACACATCCCTAACCCTAATCCCAAAGGTAACCCTACCTACACCCCTAACCCTGACACACCCCTAACTCTAATCCCAACCTTAAATGTAATCCAAACCCTAACTTTAGCCCCAACCCTAACTGTAGCCTTAACCCTAGCCCTAACCCTAGCCCTAACCCTAACCCTAGCCCTAACCCTAGCCCTAGCCCTAACCTTAGCCCTAACCCTAGCCCTAACCCTAACCCTAGCCCTATCCCTAACCCTAGCCCTAATGGGAAAATGGAAATAAATACATTTTTAAATTTATTTTTTTTTTCGCTAAGGGGGTGATGAAGAGGGGTTTGATTTACTTTTATAGCGGGTTTTTTAGCGGATTTTTATGATTGGCAGCCGTCACACACTGAAAGAAGCTTTTTATTTCAAAAAATATTTCTTGCGTTACGACATTTTGAGAGCTATAATTTTTCCATATTTTGGTCCACAGAGTCATGTGAGTTGTTGTTTTTTGCGGGACAAGTTGACGTTTTTATTTGTAACATTTTCGGGCACGTGACATTTTTTGATTGCTTTTTATTCCGATTTTTGTGAGGCAGAATGACCAAAAACCAGCTATTCATGAATTTCTTTAGGGGGAGGCATTTATACCGTTCTGCGTTTGGTAAAATTTATAAAGCAGTTTTATTCTTTGGGTCAGTACGATTACAAC
This sequence comes from Ranitomeya variabilis, assembly GCF_051348905.1. Classification (NCBI taxonomy): domain Eukaryota; kingdom Metazoa; phylum Chordata; class Amphibia; order Anura; family Dendrobatidae; genus Ranitomeya; species Ranitomeya variabilis. The sequence continues at coordinate 398,744,111 of NC_135232.1, forward strand.
GATACCTCATTTATATAATTTTTTTTGTTTTGGTGCTTTTATACGATAAAAACTATTTTATAGAAAAAATTATTATTTTTGCATCGCTTTATTCTGAGGACTATAACTTTTTTTATTTTTTCTTTGATGATGCTGTATGGTGGCTCGTTTTTTGTGGGACAAGATGACGTTTTCAGCGGTACCATGGTTATTTATATCCGTCTTTTTGATCGCGTGTTATTCCACTTTTTATTTGGCGGTATGATAATAAAGCGTTTTTTGCCTCAGTTTTTTTTTTTTTTTTTTACGATGTTCACTGAAGGGGTTAACTAGTGGGACAGTTTTATAGGTCGGGTCGCTACGGACGCGGCGATACTAAATATGTGTACTTTTATTGTTTGTTTTTTTTATTTAGATAATGAAATGTATTTATAGGAACAATATATTTATTTTTTGGGGATTTTTTGGGGGATTTTTTTTTTTTTTTTTACACATGTGAAATTTTTTTTTTCATTACACTATAACATTGCCCCGGGGGGGGGGCATGATGTTATAGTGTAAGATCGCCGATCTGACACTTTGCTGTGCACTGTGTCAGATCGGCGATCTGACGTGCACAGCTCCTGGAGGCTTCCCGGCGCCTGCTCTGAGCAGGCGCAGTGAAGCCACCTCCCTGCAGGACCCGAATGCCGCGGCCATCTTGGATCCGGGCCTGCTGCAGGGAGGAGGAGGAAAGAGACCCTCAGAGCAACGCGATTACATCGCGTTGCGCCGGGGGTCTCAGGGAAGCCCGCAGGGAGCCACCTCCCTGCGGGATGCTTCCTGTTGTGAATTTGCTTTTTGCTCCCTCTAGTGGTTACTAGTTTTTTGACTCTGGTTTTTCTGTCATTCCTTTTATCCGCACCTGGGTCGTTAGTTAGGGGTGTTGCTATATAAGCTCCCTAGACCTTCAGTTCAATGCCTGGCAACGTAGTTATCAGAGCTAGTCTGCTGTGCTCTTGTCTACTGATCCTGGTTCCAGTTATATCAGCTAAGTCTGCCTTTTGCTTTTTGCTATTTGTTTTGGTTTTGTATTTTTGTCCAGCTTGTTCCAAATCTATATCCTGACCTTTGCTGGAAGCTCTAGGGGGCTGGTGTTCTCCCCCCGGACCGTTAGACGGTTCGGGGGTTCTTGAATTTCCAGTGTGGATTTTGATAGGGTTTTTGTTGACCATATAAGTTACCTTTCTTTATTCTGCTATCAGTAAGCGGGCCTCTCTGTGCTAAACCTGGTTCATTTCTGTGTTTGTCATTTCCTCTTACCTCACCGTTATTATTTGTGGGGGGCTTCTATCCAGCTTTGGGGTCCCCTTCTCTGGAGGCAAGAAAGGTCTTTTGTTTTCCTCTACTAGGGGTAGCTAGATTCTCCGGCTGGAGCGTGTCATCTAGAATCAACGTAGGAATGATCCCCGGCTACTTCTAGTGTTGGCGTTAGGAGTAGATATATGGTCAACCCAGTTACCACTGCCCTATGAGCTGGATTTTTGTATTCTGCAGACTTCCACGTTCCTCTGAGACCCTCGCCATTGGGGTCATAACAGCTTCCCTATACCGCCAGAACACTGCGATCAGGTTAATGTGCAGGGGGCGGTCCGTGACCGCTCCTGGCACATAGTGCCGGATGTCAGCTGCGATAGTCAGCTGACACCCGGCCGCGATCGGCTGCGCTCCCCCCGTGAACGCGGCCGATCGCGCTGGATGTACTATCCCGTCGGTGGTCATATGGGCCCACCCCACCTCGACGAGATAGTACGTCCGATGTCAGAAAGGGGTTGAATGCCTCTGTCATACTCTGGCAACGGCATTTAAAAAGCGCTTCTGGCCATCTGGCTGGAAATGTGCGCATCGGTGACCCCCGTCACATGATCGGGGGTCATCGGCATGTTGGCATGACAACCAGAGATCTCCTTGAGATCTCTATGGTTGTTGATGCCGGATTGCTATGAGCGCCACCCTGTGGTCGGTGCTCATAGCAAGTCTGCATTTCTGCTACATAGAGGCGATCTGAGCATTGCTCCTTGCAGCAGAGCTGATCAAGTTGTGCAAGCTTCTAGCCTCCTATGGCATGCCAAAAGTAAAAAAAAAAATGTTTTTAAAAATATGAAAATAAATAAATGGTCAAATCACCCCCCTTTCGCCCCATTCAAAATAAAAAAATAAAAAAAATCAAACCTACACATATTTGGTATCACCGCATTCAGAATCGCCTGATCTATCAATAAGAAAAGGATTAACCTGATCTCTAAACGGCGTAGCGATAAAAAAAGTAAAAACTCCAGAATTATGTTTCTTTGGTTGCTGCGACATTGCATTAAAATGCAATAACGGGCGATCAAAAGATCGTATCTGCACCAATATGGTATAATTAAAAAACATTAGCTCGGCATGCAAAAACTAAGCCCTCACCCGACCCCAGATCACAAAAAATGGAGACGCTACGGGTATCGGAAAATTGCACAATTTTTTTTTTTAAGCAAAGTTTGGATTTTTTTTTCACCACTTAGATAAAATAGAACAGAGACATGTTTGGTGTCTATGAACTCAAAATGATCTGGAGAATCATAATAGCCGGTCAGTTTTAGCATTTAGTGAACCTGGCAAAATGACAAACAAAAAACAAGTGTGGGATTGCACTTTTTTTGCAATTTCACCGCACTTGGAATTTTTTTCCTGTTTTCTAGGACACAACATGGTAAAACCAATGGTGTCATTCAAACGTACAACGTCCCACAGAAAACAAGCCCCCACATGGCCATACTGACGGAAAAATAAAAAAGTTATGGCTCTGGGAAGGAGGGGAGCGAAAAACAAAAACGCAAAACAGGAAAAAGCTGCGGGGTTAAGGGGTCAATAAAGGCATCCAGAGTCCTCTTGGACTCTACCAACATCCATAAACCAAGTAGTCACATTTGGAGTAGCAGTGAGAGTAACAATCCCTAGTTTTGTAGCTCTATTGTCACTATATCCTCGCTCTGATTGCAGAGTCATTAATAGTCATTTACTTCAGTAGTCACCCATGATTGAGAGCTGTACGTATGGTAGGTTAGTAGGAAGAAGAGGACAGAACACAGGGAGTGTGACTGTGGGATCAAACTGTGCATTGTGTGCTTCCTGTCTAACTATGTAGACATATAGTACGAGTGTGTATGAGAGCTGCAGGGCAAAATGGTAGGGAATATTCCATTATAAAAATGACATCATTTTACAACTTAAGTGCATCAGTACCATAAATTGGTCAGAAAAGCGGACATAGGCTAAACATCAGCAACCACCCTCCCCGAGCAGGACTCCCTGTGTGCCCCAGTAGTCCCAGGTCAGCGCAGGAAATCTGAATCTTAGAATGGTAACTGTCTTAGAATTCACACTGCCCAGTGAACCTGAAGGAATATGATTAGTGGGAACATGATCCGCTAACAGTTCTCCAGCTGCTGCTGGCACAAAAAAAAGAAAAATAGAATCATTCTAGAGTTTTATATTGTCATCATGAGTCAAGTCTCAATTCTTAAATGATCAAAATCCAACCCTAAAGACCTGAGAAACACATAATTGTGTTTCATGTAATTGTGTTGAGAACAAGGAAACAGTAAAAAGCATCATAAGGTTAAAGGCACAATTACATCTAGAAGATATTGTCATTAGCGAGTGAATAGAAGTACATTCAAATAAATGAGACTCGCTCGGAGTCAAAATGAGAAAATGAGAAAACGAAGACTCTTATCAGACCGGGTCCATTATGTGACATGAACATGTACCCTAGTAACCCTGTAGTGCCCAGAATGACCAGTCACTTTCCAACATTTTAATGTTGGCCCCTTGATGAAAGAGATTAGCCAGACCCCATTAGATTTGCCTGATGTTATTGTATCATTCCCTGTCTGACTGCTTTAGGATCAGTTCACACTAAGGCTAGGGTCACACGACCATTATTCTTTCTTCCTAGAAAACTGTTCTGTTTATACCAGGGGTGGGGACCCTCAGGCCCACGGGCTGTTTATGGGGACCAAGCAGCTGTGTTTTGCTGGCCACCAGTCCATTAATTTCTTCTTGCTCTATGAGCACACGCATTGTTCACTACTGAACCCTGAGGCGCGAGCAATGAAACATGACGTCCTGACACCAGCGTCAAGACGGAGTTAGCGTGATTTGTACGGCCCCCGAAGGATGGTATATATATCCAAATGGCCATTGGCAGAAAAAGATTCCCCACTCCTGGTTTATGCTAATCTTACTCTGATCAGAGTGTGATCCAATTTTCAAGGATGTGGAAAAAAAAAAAAAGTTTCTCCATCTTCTCCATTCAGTCCATTCCATGAAAACTGGACCGCAATCAGATGTCATTAAAGTGCAGTCCGATATTTTCCACAGATCCATAAACTTGAATGGCCTTTCAATTATTGCAGGCAAATTGTGTATGCTGCGATTTATTTTCCTCGGACCACTCGGTCTGAGGGAAAAGAAAATCAGACATATGGATGTACTCATTGAATAACATTGGGATGAGTGCTATCCGTCAAAACGACAGATAACACTCATCCAATTTTTATGGTCATCTGCACGAGCCCTTACCCACAGTTTTCCATTTTACCTTCCCTTTCTTTTTAAAAAGAACTGGAAAGGACCCCAGGAACAACATGACTTGCACGCAATAAATACCCCAAATCGAGACTTTAGGGCAGAGATCCCCAAACTTTCTGACCTTCAGAGCACATTCAGCTCTCAGAGAGGGCCGGGAGCCACATTCAGCTCTCAGAGAGGGTCAGGAGCCACATTCAGCTCTCAGAGAGGGCCAGGAGCCACAATCAGCTCTCAGAGAGGGCCAGGAGCCACAATCAGCTCTCAGAGAGGGCCAGGAGCCACAATCAGCTCTCAGAGAGGGCCAGGAGCCACAATCAGCTCTCAGAGAGGGTCAGGAGCCACAATCAGCTCTCAGAGAGGGCCAGGAGCCACAATCAGCTCTCAGAGAGGACCAGGAGCCACAATCAGCTTTCAGAGAGGGCCGGGAGCCACATTCAGCTCTCAGAGAGGGTCAGGAGCCACAATCAGCTCTCAGAGAGGGCCAGGAGCCACAATCAGCTCTCAGAGAGGGTCAGGAGCCACAATCAGCTCTGAGAGGGCCAGGAGCCACAATCAGCTTTCAAAGAAGGCCAGGAGCCATAATCAGCTCTCAGAGAGGGCCGCAAGCCACAATCAGCTCTCAGAGAGGGCCGCAAGCCACAATCAGCTCTCAGAGAGGGTCAGAAGCCACAATCAGCTCTCAGAGAGGGCCAGGAGCCACAATCAGCTCTCAGAGAGGGTCAGGAGCCACAATCAGCTCTCAGAGGGGGCCAGGAGCCACAATCAGCTCTCAGAGAGGGCCGCAAGCCACAATCAGCTCTCAGAGAGGGTCAGAAGCCACAATCAGCTCTCAGAGAGGGCCAGGAGCCACAATCAGCTCTCAGAGAGGGCCAGGAGCCACAATCAGCTCTCAGAGAGGGCCAGGAGCCACAATCAGTTCTCAGAGAGGGTCAGGAGCCACATTCAGCTCACAGAGAGGGTTGCAAGCCACATTCAGCTCCTGCCCAACTCACAGTAGTGACACCCAGAGCCCACCATTACCGATATAATGACAGCCAAAACTTTTTTCCACTGAAATCACACCACGGCAGTATGCCAAGCTCCAGGATTTCCTATCTTACCCCAATTCAGATCTGCAGGGCTACACACAAGTCACCATCTATAGGTCTACTCATAATAGAAGTTTGCTACATCTGGTGCTAATGCAACAAGCTGGCAGACAGCTGTGAGCCACACATTCCGGGCCCACCGAGCCACACTAAACAGGCCCAGGAGCCACACCACAGGCCAGCGAGCCACACATCAAAGGCCCGCGAGCCACACAACACAGGCCCGCGAGCCACACATCACAGGCCCAGGAGCCACACATTACAGGCCCGCGAGCAACACATCACCGGCCGGCGAGCCACATATCAAAGGCCCGCGAGCCACGCATCACAGGTCCACCTGCCACATATCAAAGGCCCGCGAGCCACACATCACAGGCCGGCCAGCCACACATCAAAGGCCGGCCAGCCACACATCAAAGGCCCGCGAGCCACGCATCACAGGTCCACCTGCCACACATCACAGACCCGCGAGCCACACATCAAAGGCCTGCGAGCCACACATCACAGGTCCTCGAGCCATACATCACAAGCTCGCGAGCCACACATCACAGACCCGCAAGCCACACATCACAGGTCCTCAAACCATACATCACAAGCTCGCGAGCCACACCTCACAGGCCCGCGGACCACACATCACAGGCTACAGGTTGGGCACTCCTGCTATAGAGGATCCCACCTTTAAAATAACAAACAAGACAAAGAAAACAGGAGAACAGACCGCTTTTATGCTTGTGAATGGATACTTTTTATTACATATAACAGGTTTATCGTGTACATATTAAATGTGACAGATTGTACTGAAATGAATCTATTTATTCATTCCACCCCGTCATCAGATACGGCAGCAATCACAGCCTTCTAATGCGACACCATTATCTATGCATATGACTATGTGTGTGACTACAGCTTGTCTACTATGCCTGTATTCAGTAACAACAGAAGAGCGATACATAAAGCAACAAGAAGCTCATGACAAAGAAGACAAATCACAGTACTAGGGCCCGTGCTGTCATATGCTAAATCCTTGTTGCCGGAGCAGTCAGATAATCGATGAGAAAAGTCTGCCAGATCGGCTTCAGGGGTTAGGCCCTTCTGTGAGCTGATACTATTCAGGATGAATCAGGGGTTAGTCCTGGTCATCATTTCCCTCTCACACATGCATCTCCATCCTTCCAGCTGACATAAAGCTGACAAGGGGTGAAGAGCTGTTTAGGAATCATATCTGCTAAGCTCAGCGAGGAGGGGGATGTGCACACGTCGGGGCCATCAGAAACTGGTTTACAGCAAGGATTTCTCAGCTTTAATACATATTTTTCCAATTTTGTTTACGTTTATAATTATCATTCCTGAAATGAGAATGAGTTGGAATATTGTTTCTCTTTAGACACATAAGGGAATAATGACCATAAAGTGTTTTTTTATTATTAATTTTGTTTTGTTTTTACCATTATCCCAAGTCATGTGACAAGGCTCGTTAAAGGGTCGACTTTGACTTGTAAGATTGCTACCTTCCAATAGGTGGCACTAGAGTTCTAGTTCTCTTCCTCTATGAAGAGACAATTTGCATAATTAGCATATTTCCCAGAGGAGCATTGCGGCTTTAAGTCTCCTCATCTTGGCATGCTTAGCATGTCAATCTCCGCAAGGAGAAACAATACTTCTTGGAAACCTTACTACAAAATATTTATCACTGGTAAAGTATGATTTACATAAAAGGTTCTCTGTAGAGATTTGCTAATCTTAAAGGGAATCTGTTTCTGCTACCTAATGCATAATGTTGAGATAGAGACCCTGATTCCAGTGATGTATTACTTACTGGGCTACTTGCTGTAGTTTGGATAAAATCATTGTTTTATCAGCAGGAGATTATCACTAGAGGACTAGCAAACCTTCTGTCATGTAGTCCTCCATATTCAAGAGCTCCCCCACCAATGATTGGCAGATTTCTGCCTATGCACAGTGTACAGAGAAAGCTGCCAATCAGTGGTGTGAGAGGAGTTATACAGAGCTCAGCATTCATAGAGCTGATAGATCTGCACAAATCAGTGATTTTGTCAAAACTACAACTCCCATCTGCGAGAATCAGTCTGGATATGCTGATCACACTTTGATCAGAGTTTGTCTCGAGTGTGAGAATAGTATGATCCAATTTTCTTGGATGAGAAGATAGAAAAAATAAATTCTCCATCTTCTCCATTTTGTCAGTGTGTGACTATCGGAGAGTACTAAAATGTAATCCGAGTGCAGTGCGATTTTTTCCAGACTCATTGACTTCCATGGCAGAGTGCGATTTTGGACATGTACGCGGGGGCCCCACAGACTAACATTGATCCGAGTGAGATTTGATGTTTGTCGGATCGCACTTCCACCGAAAATACGGTCGTCTGCATGACCTTTGCACAGGCTCATAGACGTCTCAATACGAAGGCTGGGGGACTATTGTGACTAATTGACATGTGTTGTTTCCTGAAACAAAAGGGAGCGTGAGCCTAAAAAAAAGCCCAGGAGGCCATATGAAGATTGCAAGATTTCTTTTTTTTTCATTTTAATACAAATTGTGCTATTTAAACAAAAAACTAATTTAAAAAAAAAGATAAATTCCCTTTAAATAAAAAACAACTGCCATATTAGATATCAATTTTTCTTTTAAAGTTGTGTTTGAAAAAGTAACAAAATGATATAGAAAAAAAAAACCTGCCAGATATATTTCACTTTATTTTTAGAAATAATAACAGAGGCTGGTAACGAAAGATAAGAAACAAAAGATTCACTCCAGGGGGCCTCTTATTGTGCCCTACAAAGCATGCAGAGCACATCGGCATTTATCTGGAGCTAAGAAATACAGTACATCAGAAAATCCACTAATTCCAATTCTCACACGCCTCTATCAATGCATTATGCCGACCACATGAATGCGTATATATATTAAATCCATAAGAGCGAGTAGCTACATTACACTATGATCAGGCAGTAGGTAGGTCGTAACCCTCAGTGCCTACATTGCCATCTCCAAGTAGGGGCTTGCATGTGCTTCTTTCACCACTAGGGGAGGTATGCTATGTCAAACTATTGGGTGGAACGGCTATGGCTCCATGGATGAGACCTGACCTGCCACTGAACGCCGTATCTGCTATTTTGTAGATCTGTACATCATACATTACATTAGCAATGAATACATGGCTTTTAGAAATCTACAGAGAAAAGGGTGTTTAGCGCTCACTTCATTAAATTCTGTAAGCATAAAATCAGCCAACCTAGCCCTGCAGGGAAAACACTCTTTAAAATGGGATTGGGACTGAGCTGCAATACCTCGTACAGCACACTGACAACACAAATGCTGCTTCAGGGAGACAAGAATATACAGAATATTTTTTTTACAACTGTTCTTAAACTTTGTAATGCTGTAAATTATTTTGGGAAAAATACCTTGCCTTGGTGTAAAGTCCGTGGATCCATCAATGCAGTTAGATGGTGAGGTTTAGCTCCAACATGTGCTTAAAGGGGACAATTCACTTGCTTTTTCTACTTTAAATGGAGTAGCTCCCCTAACTGGTGCTGCTTCACTGATACGGGGACAGTTTTTCGCTTTCTTCTGTTCCCCTCTGGTCCAAAGTTATGCCCCATGGAAATAATAGAGCAAATTTTGCCTTCAACTAACTGGGCGTGTACCACGGAATCTTCTTTGCTTTTTCTTTATTAAAGCTGGCCAATGAAAACACAGGGAGGAGTTCTGTGGTATACGCCCATTTATTTGAGGAGAAAGTTGTACCAGAAGCAATAGAACAGCACCGATCGGGGGTCTTACTAAGCTTAAACTGAACAAAATTCAGTGAAAGGTCCTTTATATTATGGGAGTCTTGACTGGGTTCTTACTTTGGGCATAGTCTGAAGTCTACATTTTATGGATAGCGCGGTCAGGTGTCAGTTATAAGGGGAAGTCCGGTAAGGGGCAAGTCTAGTCCGGGTCTGTATTCAGAAGGAGTCTAATCTGAAAACTGTAATAAGGAGAAGTGTAGTTTGGGGTGTATACTGTATATTAGGTGGAATCTGGTTTGGGATGTGCATAAAGTGGGAGTCTGGTTCCAGGTCGGCATCAAGGAGGAACGGAATTTGGTCTAATTTCTTTTTTTTTTTTTTTTAAAGGTGAGTCTGGCGTGGGATCAGTAATAGTACAAACTTCAGAAAAGACATCTTTATACATCTTCTGGGATCTTTATAAAGGACAAGTCTGGTCTAAGATCTCTATAAATATGGAGTCTGGATGGTGCGGGATCTGTATTACATTAGAGTCTGGTCTGGCATTTATTTATGGGGACTTTGCTGTGGGGTCTTTAATTAGGAAGAATTTTCTGTGGGATCTGTATAAAGAAAGAGTGTGGTCTGGGGTCTCTATAAAAACGGAGTCTAAATTAAGGAGAGGTCTACTCTGGGACATCTATACATGTATAGTCTAGTTTAGAGTCTGCATTAAAGAGAGGTCTGATCTGGTAGTTATTTATGGAAACTCTGTATTTCGGATGTGTTTGGTTTACGATTTATTTAAACAGACTCTGGTGTGGGGGTCTGTATTTAGGAGAAGTCTGATACAGGGTCTGTTTATGGTGGAGCCTTGTCTGAGCCTGGTCTAAGGCAGGAGCAGGCACGGACATAAGAGGGCCCTTGTGCCAGCGCAGTATATGGGCCCTTTGCAGACCAATAGCTCATCATAATACACAACTCCACTGGCTTTGGAGGTAGAAGTGGCCCCTTTACCCCTTGGGAACCCGTGAGGGTCTTCCCCTGGGCTGGGGTCTGTATTCGTTTAAGTGTTCTGGGGAGGTAAACTTACTTTGGGGCTTGGTGTGGAATCTGCATTTCTTTAGGTGGTCTGGTCTTAGGTGGGTATTCTTTTTTGGGTGTGATAAAGTTTTGATACTGTAAGTTCAGAGTGTTCCCTTCTATAAGTTGTAAAGCGCTGCGGAATATGTTGGCGCTATATAAATAAAATTATTATTATTATTATTATTATTATTCCTGATGTCCCTTCTGAAAAGTGGCAAATCTATTATTCAGACTTGGAGGTACCAGGCATTATTGGACGACACTCATGTTTTGATGGGGACAGATAGGACCGATTACTACAGGGTAAAGATATTTCTGCATCTAATGGTAAAAATACATTGTTTCTCTCCTGACAACTTGTACCCTTAGGATTTCATTTTCTTAGTAAATTATTCACGCTGCGCAGTGCAATGGATACGCTACATATCCAGCTCCCGTGTCAAAGCTCCTGGGCATAAATAAGACTTTTGCGTTCCGCGTGTATTGTACTGATATCTCAACCATATTCACTGAGATTTTGCATTTTTCCCTTCTGGTTTACAAGCTATTTTAGAGCTTGACAGAATTCTGGCAAACACCAAGCAGAACGTTTTTTTTTTCTCAATTTGAATAAGACAACACAAATGCCATATGTTCTCGAACGCACCAAGATGGAGATGAAGAGTTTTTCCATTTAGGCTGGGGAAGGGTGAATGACAAAAAAGAACTCTCAGTGTCTAGAGAAGTTAGACATAGCTGCCAGGTAAATGGTTACACAACTGTACCCGAATGTCCTGAGAGGAGAGGCCCTACTACATCATGTATGCTGAGCATAGAAATAATAATGTTCTTAACTCACACACAGGATGATAATAATAATAATAATAATAATAATAATAATAATAAAGCAGCCGTTCAAATACAAGTATTACTTCTAATTGTGTTTTGGTGCCCAAAAATGATTAGAAATACATGCAACAACAGGTCACACTGAATTTAATAGTAATTTATTATGTATAAAAAAATATTCATCTGATGTGAAGGATGTCATTATACGCGGGGTTCTAAAAGAGAAAAACTTTAATGTAAAGGGGGATTTTTATATTGATGGCCTATCCTCAGGATCGGCCATCAATGTGTGATCGGTGGGGGTGCAGCACCGGGCTCCTTTACTGACCAGCTTTTCCCATTGCCAGCAACAGCAGGTGCAAAGCACAGCGCCATCACTGGAACAGTGGCACTATCAGGTACTGCACATCTGCTTCATAATGATTCCCATAGGAGGCGATGTGCGGTACCCAGAGCTGGTGGCACCAGGAGCAGCTCATCGCCAGAGGTTTTGGGTGTCGCACCCCCTCTGATCAGACATTGATGACCTATCCTAAATATTGACCATCAAACTTAAAGTCCCGGACAGCCCCTTTAATAGAAATGGTCAGTAGAAGAACACATGAGAAAAGGGATCTGGCTACTAATGATATCAGCTATTATTTGTTGTTTTATGAGATCATTACACAGAGATCAATATAATTCATGCTAGGGTCCATCTAGTTACAACTAATCTGATGACTACTGATATATGCCATCAATATCAGATTGGTGGATCTCCAATGCCCAGTAACCCCATCACCTGACTAAAGGGGCAAAGCGTCCCCTTCCTTGTATGCCATGATTACCAGGCACAGTCGCATACGTTTCAGAGCAGTTGTGTCTCATACTGCAGTTCTGTCCCATTCACGTGAAGGAATCTACGGTAAGTAGCAGTGAGCTGCAATAGAAAGCACAGGCGCTCCGAAATGTACACAGCTGTGCATGCATCACTTAGCAAACTGCCATGGCCACCTCCATCAGTAAGATGGAGAGTGTCCCCATCAGTGGGCCATTAATATCATAATCCGACACTACAGCTTTGGAAAAACTATTGCAGAAACCTTTGTAAAAACAGCAAAATACACAATAAGTGGAAATATTGTGAATTTTGACTCCCCCATTGCACTCAATACAAAAAAACCCTCAACAAATCTGTTCCAAATCCACAACATAAAATTAACATGCTGCAGATGGAAAAATCTGCACCACAAGTAAATTTGGATGAGATTTGTTAATAATACATTAGCATCATCTGGATCAGCATTCCATACTAGTATAAAGGGGTTTGTTTGATGAAGAGAAGTATCAGCTAGCCACTGGAAAGGTGATAACTTATAGATCAGTGGGATCCGACCACTGGTGCCCACACCCATCATCAGAAAAGGGTATTCTCATCTCTAAGATCCTATCCCAATAAGTAGCAGGTGGAATAGTAATAATATTAGCAAATATCTACAATTAGAAACGTAGTATATATTTTTTTTTATTTTCAGACGTTGCAAGACCTCACGTATCCATGGTTACGACCACTAGCAACTAGCTATTTGTCACTTTATCAGTGGACGTAACCATGGATACCTAAGGTCCTGCAATGCCTGAACAGGAGAAAAGAGACATGGCGAATTGTTTTGGATGTATACATTTTAGAGAATTTAGTTGATGCCAGGCCTGATTTTGTATGGCCTGTCATAATTGGGTTTTTTTTGTGTACGAGGTGTATGGAGCGGAACGGTGTGTGTACGAGGTGTATGGAGCGGAGCCGTGTGTGTACGAGGTGTATGGAGTGGAGCCATGTGTGTACGAGGTGTATGGAGCGGAGCCGTGTGTGTATGAGGTGTACGGAGCAAAGCCGTGTGTGTACGAGGTGTATGGAGCGGAGCTAAATGTGTACGAGGTGTACGGAGCAGAGCCGTGTGTGTAAGAGGTGTATGGAGCGGAGCCGTGTGTGCAAAGTGTAAGGAGCACAGCCGTGTGTGTAGGAGTAGCTATGTGTGGCCATTATATGATACGAAGTATCATTTGCGGCCAATATACAGTATGGAGCATCATGTGTGGCCATTATACGGTATGGAGCATCATGTGTGGTCATTATACAGAATGGAGCATCATGTGGGGCCATTATACAGTATGGAGCATCATGTGCGGCCATTATACAGTATGGAGCATCATGTGTGGTCATTATACAGAATGGAGCATCATGTGGGGCCATTATACAGTATGGAACATCATGTGCAGTCATTATACAGTATGGAGCATCATGTGCGGTCATTACAGTATGGAGCATCATGTGTGGCCAATATACAGAATGGAGCATCATGTGGGGCCATTATACAGTATGGAGCATCATGTGCGGCCATTATACAGTATGGAGCATCATGTGTGGTCATTATACAGAATGGAGCATCATGTGGGGCCATTATACAGTATGGAGCATCATGTGCGGTCATTATACAGTATTGAGCATCATGTGTGGTCATTATACAGAATGGAGCATCATGTGGGGCCATTATACAGTATGGAACATCATGTACAGTCATTATACAGTATGGAGCATCATGTGCGGTCATTACAGTATGGAGCATCATGTGCGGCCAATATACAGTATGGAGCATCATGTTGGGTCATTATACAGTATGGAGCATCATGTGTGGTCATTATACAGAATGGAGCATCATGTGGGGCCATTATACAGTATGGAGCATCATGTGCGGTCATTATACAGTATGGAGCATCATGTGCGGTCATTATACAGTATTGAGCATCATGTGGGGTCATTATACAGTATGGAGCATCATGTGCGGCCAATATACAGTATGGAGCATCATGTGGGGTCATTATACAGTATGGAGCATCATGTGCGGTCATTATACAGTATGGAGCATCATGTGGGGCCATTATACAGTATGGAGCATCATGTGTGGTCATCATACAGTATGGAGCATCATGTGTGGTCATCATACAGTATGGAGCATCATGTGTGGCCATTATACAGTATGGAGCACTGTGTGGCCATATTTTTTTGTTTATAATTATTGTATATGAAACTGTGATCAGCAGTGCTAAATGCGTGTGGTTGGGACGTGGATATGGGTGTGACTAATTATGAATGGGTGTGGTCAGAGGTGTGGCCTAAAATTTGCCGCGACGCGCGTTGCACGCCGCAAACTTTGTCTCTCTTTCCCATTTTCAAAAGTTGGGAGGTATGCGACAGTATGTCCCGAAATGGTGATATGTTCCACATGAGAACATACAGTTGGGTCCCTGGGAAAGCACTAATAAATTGTATTGGTCTTGTAAATGGTTTTACTTGCTGAGATATAAATACGAATGCCATTTGGATGACTGCGTATGAAAAATTGTCCCTTATTTTCTGAATGAAAATTGAGCGATTTATAATGCTCTGTATTATATAAGTTATGCATCCCATCAAAGAATTGCAGGTTCAAGTTCTCTTTACGGGATTAAATTATTATTATTCTAAAAAACAGTTAACAAGTTTAAATATTCTATTTAATTTAAAAAAAACTCCCAAAAATATCACACATTCGGAATGACTCTAATACTATATTAAATAATACTATAAAACTATGTTATATTTTATCCAACAGAGTGAACACCATAAATACACCATAAATAACATATGAAAAATAATGTCAGAATTTAAGTTTTTGTTCATCTTGCCTCATCAAAATGGAAATAAAAAGTGATCAGAAAAGTCGTGAGTTGGCAAAAATGGCATTAATTAATGGTACAGCTTATTATGCAATAAACAAGCCCGACGCAGCTCAGTAAACAGAAAAATGAAAAGGCTATGGCCCTCGTAACACGACAACTGAAAAGTGTTTGTTTTTTAAAAAAGGGATTTTATTGTGCAAAAGTAAACCATAAGAAACTGATTTAAAAAATGGTATCACGGTATTTTTATTGACTCACAAGAAAAAGATAGGAGATTGCCCAATGAAGGTAGGTGATAACGTATAGATCAGGGGTGATCACTGATCCACAGAACGGGGCCCCATTCATTCACCATGGGCTGCTGGAAAAAGCCATGCACAATGCTCAGCAGCACAATAGGGAATGACTGGAGCATGCACACAGCTGCTCCATTCTGAATGGGGACAACGGAGATAAATATATATTGTTCTACCAATCAGTGGGGGGCCAACAGGTCAGAGCCCGCCAGTCTGTAAGTTATCATCTATCTTATGTGCAGGCGATACCTAATCTTTACTGGACAACCCCTTCCCCTTGAATATATTAATTATACTGCAAGGTAAATTCCATTAACAATGAGAAACATTTCTAATATACTGCTTTTTGTTCATCCTTCCAATAAAAAAAAGTGATTTAAAAATCGTTTGTGCCCAAAAAGATAAGAATCTAACTATAGCTTGTCATGCAATAAATAAGCCCTCACATTGCTCAGTGGATGGAAAATTGTAAAACTGATACCCACATGCCTGTCCAAGTAAAGACGTGATGTACTAACATCGCTTAACTTATGAATGTGGAATATGACACCACAAAAAATGTAAATTACAAGTAGTAAAAAAAAAGTTATATATATTTGTTATCACAATAAATGTACTGATCTGCAGAACAAAGTTAAGATTAAAAAAGTGAAAAAAAAAGCCAAAACTAGCTTCAAGGCCTAAAGTGGAAACATTTCAAAATGGTCTCAAAAGAAGTCTCATGTATCACAGTGCCAACATTAGTAATATTATGTAAGACATCAGTGAACCAATAGCTCATGGTGCTTGCTATTTTTTGTTTCTCTCTTTTTTTTTTTAATCAGGTCTCCCGTTAGCAAAAGTTGACAAAATGTACACAGATCTGCTTTTTTTTGTGGAGATCCGTGTATTGCTTTTTCTATAATATGATGAAGGGTTGCGTTTGAGGAATTGCCCCACATACAGAACGGTCTGCTGCAGCACCTCATTAAAAAAAAAAATCATCATCAAATAATTGTAGAGTTACAAAAAAACTATATATCTGAATATTGGATATGTCCACTTGTATCCATGAGAAGGCAGGGTATAAAAAATCAGATTGCACTCTGACCAATGTTAATCTATGAATCCCTGCTCATTTGCGATTGTCCTCGTATCTCGGAGGAGATTTGCCAATATAAGTCAATGGGTGTGATAAAAAAAAAATAATCGCACAGCACTCTGACTGTACACATCCATGTCCTTGAAAACCCCAACATTTCATCTGCCGCATACAGTAAAATCACAACATGACCCAACAGAATAGATATACATACATAGAATAGATAGATATAAAAATGTCAGTCACATATATAATTAGTACAGTGCTTGTTTAGCTTACTGTACATGTATTTCATTGCTAAATAAAGTATTTTCTGAAAAAAAAATGGAGTGGAATCCCCCAAAATTTTATTAACCAGCAGAGGTAAAGCGGACAGTTTGGGATAGATGTTTATAGCTTGGGAAGGGGGTAATACCCATGGAGCTTCCCAGGCTATTATTATCAGCTCACAACTTAGTCTTGTAAGAGTATATGTAACAGTCATGTCGGTCTGGTAGTCGGGGGCAGGTATATCTCGCCCAGATACTTGTCCTATGTGAATTAGGCCGCTCAGTATTTTCAGGATACTCAGGGGTTAATAAGTGCAGGAATAAAGGCTCACCAGCTGGAGGTGTCAGGTGTCAGCCTGGGGCACACAGAATGCCTGTCTGTGTGAGACAAACGTGAGTGAGAGCTATGCTCATGATCTATGTAATGTTAGCTGGGTGGGAGAAGCCCCCCCAGTTGTTAGTTAGGAACGTGTTTGTTTAGTTAGTGCCGGACAGGCAAGGATTTATGTTTATGTTTTGTTTTATGATTGCTTTCACGTTAATAAACCTGACCTACGGTCAGTCTACTCAGAACCCTGCTGTACGCCTTAGAGTTTAATGCACAAACCACGTGACCTTTGACCCCAGCAAAGGCGATCCCGGAGTGTTTTGTCACATTGTGGTGGAGAATGCGGGCATCGCGTGGCACAGGCGACAGTATGGAAGACGTGGTGAAAGCCCTAGTGCAGGCCACTTCCGCACAGCATGAAGCTAATCGCTTGATGGCCGCACAGCTGAAGGAGTTATTGGACATGACGGTTGCAGACCGCCAGCTTCTCCAACAGGTGGCGCAGCGCCTGGTGAGCATGCCTGAGGTAGACCCGGAAGCAGAGTCCAGAAGGATCCATGTGAGTCGATACTGGCAAAAGCTGACTGCAGAAGATGACGTCGAGGCATACCTGACAACGTTTGAGCGGACGGCGCTGAGGGAGAAGTGGCCGAAGGCACGATGGGCCGATTTGATTGCTCCGTTTCTCTCCGGCGAGGCCCAAAAAGCTTACCATGACTTGGACCCGGAAGTCGCTCAGGACTTTGAGAAGCTGAAAGTTGAGATCCTGGCCCGGCTAGGTGTGACGACGGCTGTCCGTGCGCAGAGGGTACACCAGTGGACATACCAGCCTGATAAACCGCCGCGGTCTCAGATGTTCGACCTGATCTACTTGACAAAGAAATGGCTGCAACCCGAGGTACTGACAACCCCAGAAATAATCCAGCGGGTTGTCCTGGACAAGTACCTGAGAGTGCTACCTCCAGCGCTGAAAAGGTGGGTAAGCCAAGGAAATCCCACGACAGCGGATCAACTTGTGGAGTTGGTCGAGCGTTATTCCGTGGCAGAAGGACTTCCCGACGAAACCGCTAACACCCGGTCTGTGCCTTCTCCTCGTGGAACCGGTAAGACTGTTCCAGCGACTGCGGGTGAAGGAAAATCACCAAAAACTATGGGGGAGGAACCCGGGACTGCTCGCACTCCGAGACCGAGAGTATGGGACGGTGGTCTCAGTAGGGGGCCTGTTAGGTGTTTCCGTTGCCGTGAGAAGGGCCATGTTTCTGCGAACTGTCCTGTTACCACTGAACCTATGCAGTGCGATGTTATAGACTCTAAGAAACGCATGTCTTTGGTTACACGGCTGGTGAATGTGAATGCGGGCCAAAATGATATAGCAAAACACCTGTGTGAATTATCTGTTGATGGGAAAAGTGTTGTGGCGTTACTAGACTCTGGAAGTGTGGTGACTCTGGTGAAAGCTAGTCTGGTGGCACTTCCGTCTGGTTCGTCTGACAAATTCTCTGTAACGTGTGTGCATGGTGACACCTGCTCATACCTAACAGCGGTCATACCGATTTCCACTCCCTATGGGTCTGTGCAACACAAAGTGGGACTCGTTCCCGCATTGTTACATGATATAATCCTGGGTAGGGATTTCCCCCATTTCTGGCAGTTATGGGAGAATCAGTTGCTCCTTCACGGTAGCTGTGAACCTTCCCCCATGCCATCTGGAGGTCCCGAGTTCCTAGACGGGACCCCACAGGAAGATGTTGCTGGGGAGGTTATTGAATCTAACCTTCAGTTCCCCTTCTCAGTTATGGCGGGGGAAACTGAGGAAACTGAGGAAACTCAGCGAGAGGCGGAGGCAGACAGCCATCCAGCACCCTGCCTACCCGATTTGGGAGTCCAGTTGGATGACTTCCACAGCGAGCAAATGAGAGATCCTACCCTGACTCAGGCTAGGAAAAATGTAAAAATGATAGATGGGGTACCCGTAGAACCTGACACTAGGCTAGCGTACCCGTACATGGTTCTTGAAAATGATTTATTCTACCAGGTAGAGAAAAAAGGGGAAGATATTGTGCAACAGTTAGTGGTACCCAAACCTTATCGGCGGAAGGTACTGGACCTGGCCCACGGACATATAATGGGGGGACATCTGGGGGTACAGAAAACCACAGAAAGGATATCGCATTGTTTTGTGTGGCCCGGAATACATAATGATGTGCGTAATTATTGTGAGTCCTGTCCAGAGTGCCAAGTCTCTGCGCCTAAAACTCGGTTCTGTAGCCCTTTGGTACCCCTCCCTATCATTGGGGTCCCTTTTGAGAGAATTGGGATGGATCTGGTTGGGCCCCTTCCCCGGTCCGCACGTGGGCACCAACATATCCTCGTCATCATGGACTATGCCACTCGTTACCCAGAAGCCATCCCTTTGCGTAACACTGCTACCAAAACGATCGCCAAAGAGTTGGTACAAGTGTTTAGTCGGGTGGGAATTCCAAAACAGATACTCACCGACCAGGGGACTCCCTTTATGTCAAGGGTGATGAAGGAGCTCTGCAGGCTCTTACAAATAGACCAGTTGCGTACGTCTGTCTATCACCCTCAAACAGATGGGTTGGTTGAGCGGTTCAATAAAACCTTAAAACAGATGCTCCGGAAGGCGATAGACAAAGATGGGAAGAACTGGGATTACTTGTTACCCTATTTGCTGTTTGCCATTAGGGAAGTTCCCCAGTCTTCCACAGGGTTCTCGCCTTTCGAGCTATTATATGCCCGTCGTCCCCGTGGACTGTTGGACATCGCAAAAGAAACCTGGGAAGGTCAAGTCACTCCCTTTAAAACGGTGATAGACCATGTAACGCAAATGCAGGACCGTATTGCTGCTGTCATGCCCGTTGTTAGGGAACATATGTTACAGGCCCAGGGAGCCCAGAGGCTAAGTTATGATAGAGGCGCCAAGGTCCGTACGTTTGCACCCGGGGATAGGGTGTTGATCCTAATCCCTACGGTGGATAGTAAATTTCTGGCGAAATGGCAGGGCCCCTTTGAGGTCATGGAAAAAGTTGGAGAAGTGAACTATAAAGTGCACCAGCCTGGTAAGAGAAAACCAGAACAGATTTATCATGTGAATCTGATAAAACCCTGGAAAGACCGCGCTGCCCTAACAGCGGATCTGCCCCGTCCGGTTTGCTCACCTACCGTACCGGAGGTGCAGATTGCTGAGACTCTCTCTAAACGACAAAAATCTGAGGTTAAGCAGTTTTTGTTACAGAACCAACAGTTTTTCTCGGAAAAACCTGGCCAGACTAGGTTAGTGAAACATGAGATTGTCACAGAGCCTGGTGTCACAGTTCATGTGAAGCCATACCGGATTCCGGAAGCACGCCGTGAAGCCGTCTCCCGGGAGGTGAAGGCAATGTTGGACTTAGGAGTCATTGAAGAGTCGCACAGCGCCTGGTCCAGTCCAATTGTGTTGATACCTAAGCCGGATGGCTCTATACGGTTTTGCAATGACTTTAGGAAACTAAATGCGGTTTCTAAATTTGATGCCTATCCTATGCCCCGGGTCGATGAGTTGATCGATCGGCTGGGTAAAGCCCGATACATTACGACCCTGGACCTAACAAAGGGGTACTGGCAGATCCCTCTGGCCGAGGCGGCCAGAGAGAAGACGGCATTTGCTACACCGGAAGGTCTGTTCCAGTATATCTACATGCCGTTTGGACTTCATGGAGCCCCAGCAACGTTCCAGAGATTGATGGATCGAGTCTTGAGGCCTCAGAGGCAGTACGCTTCTGCCTACCTAGACGACATCATAATTTACAGCATGGACTGGGAAGCTCACCTCCGGAAGGTACAGGCGGTGATTGATGACCTGCGAGATGCAGGCTTAACGGCAAATCCCAAGAAATGTCACATCGGCCTTGAAGAAGCCCAATACTTGGGCTACGTGATTGGCAGAGGAGTGGTTAAACCCCAGATCGACAAAATACAGGCAATTCAGGGCTGGCCGCAACCAGTGAACAAGAAACAAGTTCAAGCTTTCCTGGGCATTGCCGGCTATTATCGCCGGTTCATACCCAACTTTGTGGCCATGGCTACCCCCTTGACAGATCTTACCAAAGGGAGGGATTCCGTCATGGTAAAATGGTCCTCAGCGGCTGAAGAGGCCTTCCACAGTCTGAAACGGGCTTTGTGCTCTCAGCCCGTACTAGTGACTCCTGATTTCAGCAGCGAGTTTGTGGTGCAAACTGATGCTTCTGATACTGGTGTCGGAGCTGTACTTTCCCAGGTAAGGGACGGAGTCGAACACCCGGTCCTCTACCTCAGTCGGAAACTGAATATACATGAGCAGAGGTATGCCGTGGTTGAAAAAGAGTGCCTAGCCATCAAATGGGCTCTCGACTCCCTCAAGTATTACCTGGCAGGTAGGAAGTTTAGGCTGGTCACGGACCATGCCCCTCTCAAATGGATGCACCTCCACAAGGACCGTAATAGTCGGGTAACCCGGTGGTTCCTTGCCCTGCAGGCTTACTCTTTCACGGTGGAGCACCGCCCCGGGGTGCAGATGGGGAACGCTGATGCCCTGTCCCGAGTACACTGTTTTGAGAGTATTCTTGCTCGACCTGAGTGGTCTGAGCAGGGGGGGAGGATATGTAAGAGTATATGTAAGAGTCATGTCGGTCTGGTAGTCGGGGGCAGGTATATCTCGCCCAGATACTTGTCCTATGTTAATTAGGCCGCTCAGTATTTTCAGGATACTCAGGGGTTAATAAGTGCAGGAATAAAGGCTCACCAGCTGGAGGTGTCAGGTGTCAGCCTGGGGCACACAGAATGCCTGTCTGTGTGAGACAAACGTGAGTGAGAGCTATGCTCATGATCTATGTAATGTTAGCTGGGTGGGAGAAGCCCCCCCAGTTGTTAGTTAGGAACGTGTTTGTTTAGTTAGTGCCGGACAGGCAAGGATTTATGTTTATGTTTTGTTTTATGATTGCTTTCACGTTAATAAACCTGACCTACGGTCAGTCTACTCAGAACCCTGCTGTACGCCTTAGAGTTTAATGCACAAACCACGTGACCTTTGACCCCAGCAAAGGCGATCCCGGAGTGTTTTGTCACAGTCTTTACTGGTTATTAAAATAGGGGACCCCCCAAAAAAATGACGTAGGGTCCCCCTATGATTAATAACTTAAAAACGGCGAGCTGATATTAATAGCCTAGAAAGGGGCCACGAATATTGGCCCCATCCCAGACTAAAAACATCAGCTCTCAGCCATTCCCTGGTGCAGTGGCAAGTGGGGTTATAGTGTCGGGGTTTATGTCACCTTTGTATTGTCAGGTGACATCAAGCCCAGGGGTTAGTAATGGGGGTTTCTCATAGTCAAATTGGCAAAAAAAGAACACCCAGAATAAAGTCCTTAATTTCAACAAATGACACAGACTAATGAATCTAAATTAACCAACAACAGTTATACTTACCTTATGCCCAATCCACTGAAGCCAATGTCCCCTGTAATAGAATTAAAATAATAAACAACCATATTTCTCACCTGTCTGATGAGAAGATAATAATCCAATTGTGCCGTGACGCATCTAGCTCTGCTACATCTAGATGGCAGCCTGCATTGTTGCATGATACGAATATACAGCCTACCATTCAGGGGACACTGAGCTGCGCTTGCTTGCTCTGTGCTTCCCAGTGATGTACTAAAGTTGATTGGAGTTCATATCCAATTAACTCCTTTTACCTCACTGATGTCATCGTGAGCCCGAGAATGTTCTCACGCTCGCGGTGGCGTCAGAAAGGTTATTGGAGTTCAGAGCCAATTAACTCAGTTCAACTCAATGATGTCAGCGCCAATCAGTGGTGGAGGCGGGTTTATACAGAGCTCATTGATATGCTAAACTACTTGGCAGCAGGTTTATTAGTGCGCTAGTAATAATCTCCTGCTAATAAAATACTGATTTTATCAAAACTAAACTAAGCAGCCAGTAAGTTATACATAACTGGAACCAGGGTCTCGTTTTTTTACATTATGCAGCTCTCAGATTACATGGAAGAAGCCTGGTGACAGATTTCCTTTAAGGGTGACATCTCTTGCCGCTGAGACCACTTCATATAATCACATTTTTGTGTCCACATTACAACCATAACCCACAGACCTCTTACCCTCTAGATAACCTAGCACTTTAAAATGTGTCAAAATTAGAGCCTTGGACAACCTGATTTGAAAAAAGAGAAGGTCCAGCAATCTAAGTTAAAATGTGAAAACCCTCCAGAAAACTTCATATAACACCCCCATGCTCCTGTCACTCCGCAGATATGAAAAATGCCAATAAATGAGCTAAAATTCCATATAATTACTTTAAAAGTCTTAATTACAGTGAATCTTTAAGCAATGAGAAACTTGTGATTCTGCTTGTAAACAAAAGAAGGTGAGAACAAAATTGAGAGATGAATCCAAATAAACAGAGAAAGCCGTGCGGGCTTAGCTGCAGTAAATAATGGTAATTTTAGTATATGGTGGAAACCTTTTACACGTAATGGCTTCTATAAAAGCCTTTTTTCCACGTGCGCTTTCCACTGTCAAACAGCTTGAGATGGCAGCAAGTGTAAAACACTTTAGATGACAGGTTTACAGGCTGGCTGCAGCTTTAGATTTTATGTCTAATTTGTGTTAAAAT
The DNA here is from genome assembly GCF_051348905.1 of Ranitomeya variabilis. NCBI lineage: Eukaryota > Metazoa > Chordata > Amphibia > Anura > Dendrobatidae > Ranitomeya > Ranitomeya variabilis. Next base: position 398,767,780 of record NC_135232.1, read on the forward strand.
GCTGCAGCAATTATCTATCTTGTTAGGTATAATTGCTGCAATGTGGCTTATTATATTGCGTTTCTTTATTTAGAACATTTGTAATCCTTAAAGTATTACATGAAAGCACCAAACCAAAATACTGCACCTTTCAGTCTGTGCTGGAGTGATTTCTTCTTTGTGATACAATGACTGAACACATGCAGACATCAACGAAGAAAGCGAAATATGGAAAACCCATAATGCAGGAGATGATGAGGCATTTTAAGAGGTAATCATCACATTTTGGATCTTGATATGGAGATTATCTAGGGTATTTTAACTTACGTAACAGCATGTATTTTGGTAGAAAACGCGTTTTGCAAAAGGGTCCAGGTGCACAGCAAAATACTCCAGTAGCAGCAACAATCAAACAATAGCCGGCACTCACATCTTCCTAAAAGAATTGCTTTATTGATCCAGCAGCATAAAAGGCACAAAAAATGGTTGAACACAACAACAGCACAGAAATTAAAAAGGCAGACAATAAATATCCGCTGCACTCCCAGGGAACATGTTTCAGACCTGCATGGCTGGAGAAAGGACCATGCAGGTCTGAAACATGTTACCTGGGAGCGCAGCGGATATTTATTGTCTGCCTTTTTAATTTCTGTGCTGTTGTTGTGTTCAACCATTTTTTGTGCTTTTTATACTATTGGATCAATAAAAAGTTTATTTTAAGAAGATGTGAGTGCCGGCTATTGTTTGGACTGTTGTTCATAAAAAAAATGTACTGTTTGGCTTCTACAGCCTCTATGTATCATAATACAAGATTCGAAGCTGATTTACGACCATGTCAAAGTTACGGTAAATGTTGATGCGGACAGAAATCAGTTTTGAAGATGGTTTAGAAAAAGAAACATATTCACTATCAGCCTGATATGTAGTATAATAGATACAAGCTACAAAAGACAAAAGAGCCAAAAGATTTAAAGGCTTAGTCCTACTCCACTCACCTCTGCATCAAGAGGTGAAATCACATCTACTGATGCCTGCTGGGATGCCTCTGCGATCAGCAGGTATCTTGTACCTGTTCCATTCATTAGAACCACCAAGCAAAATGCACATGTTAATATGTTAAGTATTTAATATGCCAAGGGCAGCATGGTGGCTCAGTGGATAGCACAGCAGCCTTGCAGCACTGGGGGTCCTGGGTTCCAATCCCACCTTGAACAACATCTGCAAAGAGTTTGTATGTTCTCTCCGTGTTTGCGTGGGTTTCCTCCCACATTCCAAAGACATACTGATAGGGAATTTAGATTGTGAGCCCCATTGGGGACAGCGATGATAATGTGTGCAAACTGTAAAGTGCTGCGTAATATGTTAGCGCTATATAAAAATAAAGATTATTATTATTATTTGAAATACTAGTCTGATAACACCCAACTTCTTAAAGAGGACCTTGTCACCAGGTCAAAAGTGGCCATTTTTGGCTCCTGTTATATTCTTGCTGCTCCCATGATCAATCATTTTTGTTTGTTTTTTTCCTCTTTTTAAATTGTCCTTATGGTTCTAGTCATGTGGACCTTTTTATTTGGTGATAATGCCTATGCTTGCTCACAGGACTCTTTGGGGGCGAGCCTTTAGGCTGCTCTGCATTATGAGACACACCCCCGAGGTACAAACCATAAGAAGTTGCACCAAATAAAAAGCCCAGATCTCTTGCAACCATATGGCAGATTTAAAAATAAGTTTGCAGTGGGAATAAAAGAAGAACAAATACTTTGGATTTGGTGGCAGGTCCTCTACAAAACTTTGCAAGGAAAAGGTGCTTTTATATTCACTGGGTAGTAACTGTATTAAAGAACAGGACTAAGTCATCCACAGTTCTGTTAGTGGTCACTGAAAATTGTCAACAGGCTTGTAGTGAGACACAGATTAGCCATAACGTAGTGCCTGGTGCAAAGAAAAGACATCCCAGAATGCAAATCACAAGAACAAGCACTGAGACAGAAAGTGAGCCTGCAAGGAAGGTTAGGAGATTTTAGCTCGGAGGTAAGTAGAATTGTTACCAGTCATGGGCAGAATTTGTCTCTAACTGCGGATTTCAGAGGCAGATCCTGGCTGTGACATGCAGCCATTATCTGCCAAGTATGGGGCAGGCTCAGCCTGTGAGCCTGCTCCATTCACCCGCTCCTGACATTTACTTACATAGTATGGTGCCAGCTGATATTTAAAGTATACAGCATTGTGCATGTCCGCTTAATGGACTGCGTTGTGATGGAAATCGATGCTCAGTTATTCTGTCTAATATTTATCTGCTCGCTACAAAGCAGCCACAGTAATCCCTGCATGTGTTGCGGCTGTCGAACAGATGTGAAACATGCAGCCGAGGGGACTCAAACATATTTTTTAAAAATGGTGAAGGCACACGAGCATGCTCAGATAACACCTTATTCAATCAAGCTCGCTCATCACAAATAAAAATCGGAAAAATTTATTATTTTTATTCTAGAAACAATGAGAACTACTTTAAACCAACCATTAACAGCACTTTTGCATGCTTACTCTCATGACAACTGACAGTAAGCATGCATGAGTTTTTCAAAATCTTCTAACTTCATAGCAAAAGGAAGAAAGTGATATCTTCATGGCACTAGATGCCTCCACCACGAAAATGTGAGATTTTTTAATGCATATTTTTTGTTTTAGAGCTTTTTACAAAATAAGTTATAATAAAAAAAAACAGAAAAGCAATTTTCTATGAAGGGCCTCGCTGCAGGGGTGCGTTCACATAGAGGCGAGTATAAAATTACAGCTAGCATGCAGCGCAGGTTTAAAAGATAGCAATTATTGTATGAGCAACTAGCAGGATTTCTAAATAAAATAGACCATTGGGTCCCGATGGCATGTATCCTAAAACGACAAGGACAGCAAGAGACTTTGCATAAAAGCCACTTTCCATTAGTAATCATTCTCCCACTGTGATGCTACACATTTGTTCAGGAGTGCAAAGTCAAAAATAAGTTTGCAGCAAAACAGTTAGACAAAACTTATATGTACAAAAAAGTATCAGAAGAGTTTTAAAGGGGTATAAATGGCTTTTTCAGCCTACATATACATTTGTATAGTCATTCTTTGTGACTTCACAATAACGATAGTGCGTGCTATGTACAGTGTCAGGATTCCGTGATTTTGCCAGTTCGACCTATTCGCTACAAGACTGTAAACATGTCATTAACATACTAGCGGTTACATGCTGAATAGAAACTTTTTCTGCTTCTCTCGATGCTCTTTTGATGAGAATTTAGTTGGCACATGACTGCAAATATGTATATTGCGGAATCCTGATAGTATGCATAGTACGCACTGTCAAGAATCAGCAATTTGCAGTCACATAGAATGACTTTAGGAAATTATGTGGAGCCCATTTTTCATCTTATCTCAAATCTATCACCATGTGGGAGTAACGCTAAGAACATGGCTGTACATATTGGAGTGAGGGCCACACATGAAAACAAAATCAAGCCCCTAACTTTTTCTTGATGTGCACTGTATCTACTATGACTTTTCTGTTTTGCAATGTTTCATTCGGCTGTTGTGGACCAAATTCTTCGTCCCTTCTCCTGTTTTCTATTTCTAAACATGAGACAGAATGTATTAGAATGAAAGGAACATGTAATAACTCCCAAATGCCTCCAATGTGCCCTAAATGACTATACCAGAAGGTGTCTTGTAGCATATGTTTGTGCGTGCAGAAGTATAGGCCAACTACACCTTCATTATTTACAGCCTTTTGACAGCCGCTACGCTGCGAAAGAAAAGGTTTCACTGTATTATTCCATTTGTCTCTCAGAAATCACACCAAGGCTTAAAATAATTAAAGACATTCAAAACAAGCAATAAGTATCGAATGGACCTGCCGCTGACAAAGGGAAAACCACGCTGACTCTAAACATATACTCACAAAGGAGCCGATTATTAAATATGTCAGCAAACCAAAGTCGTCTTGCAATGAAAACACTAACTTGATAGGAAAACAAAGATACTTGGCAACTACTTGGAAAATGTACCATAATTACTTTTGAATCAATAAACATTTTTCAGCCCTGGGCATTCTGGATAAAGTGATTAGACTGACCTGGTTGCTCTGTGGCTTGTAGTAAAAGGCCTTCATGTTTCTGGGATAGATGTTATTTTGTGCATGTGGCGGGCAACACCAACTCAGCAATTCTATCTTTAAGATGAGAATCTACGAGAGGCTATTGTTCAGACATCACGCATTGCACTGCTGAATCAATAGCATTGCAGGACTGAAAAAATGATTTCACTAAATCGACTTCAGGAAAAAAATTTGAAATCACGAAAGCTTTAAATCTAGTGATGAGCGAGTATACTCGTTGCTCGGGTGGTCTCCAAGTATTTGTTAGTGTTCGGAGATTTAGTTTTCATGGCCTCAGCTGAATGATTTACAGCTATTAGCCAGCCTGAGTACATGTGGGGGTTGCCTGGTTGCCAGGGAATCCCCACATGTAATCAAGCTGGCTAATAGCTGCAAATCATGCTGCAGAGGTGATGAAAACTAAATCTCCGAACACTAACAAATACTTGGAGACTACCCGAGCAACGAGTATACTCGCTCATCACTATTTAAATCACATATTTTCCACCCGCTAAATTAGAAATCTTCAGAAAACAAAGAATTGTATACAGTGAGCGAACAAATAGGCTGAGAGCACCATTGTGTAAAAAGGATAAAAATGAGGGCCCTTTAAGAGACGTGAGCAAAGTATATCCCAACTAAACATGAAGAGGGTTCCTTATTCTATGGTTACTGCGTAAAATGCTTTCACAAAGAATACAGAACAGAAATGACTGCCTCACGTATTTTCATTCAGTTTCAGTAACGTATTCCTCCTGCTGTCCAAATATTTAGCTACAGGTTTAAGACAGGTTTAAGGCTGTGTTCCCACAATAAGTTTTTAACAAGTTTTTGACGCTGCATATTTTCGCTGCGTCTTACCATTCCAGGGAAGCGGATGGGATTTAGAGAAATCTCATGCCCATATGCGTTTTTAGTGAGATTCTGCTGCAGATATGCACTAAAAACATAGTTAATCCGCACATGACTGTATCAAAAACGTTTTGGCAAGAACAAATACCAGGAAGTATCAGAAACAAAGCATGACATACCAAAAGGAGTCAAAAAAGCAGCATCAAAAACATATATTAAAAAATACACTAAAAAATGCAAGCAACCTAATTTACATAATAGGCGCAGAAATACTGCAACATCAAAAAGTCACCAAATACTCATTTTGGGAACGTAGCCTAAGGGGACAGACAGACGGCCGTATTTTGTATCTCTCGTGCGAGGATCACATCGCAATCCTTGGACTGAACATTGGCTTTTCTGACCTGAGATCACAGCTGCATAGAAATACATCTCACTGTCACGCTCAGGTCAGGAGAGGTGCAGCGCCAGCCCGTGCACTGCGATGTGTTCCTCGTACGAGAACCACTGCCATCTGTCTGCACCCTAGGCTGCCATCACACTAGCAGTATTTGGTCAGTATTTTACATCAGTATTTGTAAGCCAAAACCAGGAGTGGAACAATTAGAGGAAAAGTATAATAGAAACATATGCACCACTTCTGCATTTATCACCCACTCCTGGTTTTGGCTTACAAATACTGAGGTAAAATACTGACCAAATACTGAGCGTGTGACGGCAGCCTAAGAGTGGTGCAGGGAGAGCAGATGCCTAGAAGGTCAGACAATGCAGGGTATATATTCACTTTGCTTCTGTCTTACATTTTGTCTGTTTAATGGCTAGTGTGAACAAGCTCCTACATGTTGCATGTAGACCAACTTATACTCCAGTTCATTTCTTTTGGTTTTGCTGTAGGTTTTTGCACTCAGTGCTCACAAGGGTGCAGTCTCTCTTTCTTTGATCTGGGAATTACCATATATACTCGAGTATAATTTGACCCGAGTATAAGCCATGTATGCATGGCTCCCTGTACCGGTCCTTGTATGCATGGCTCCTTATCCCTGTCCTTGTATGCATGGCCCCTTATCCCCTATCCTTGTATGCATGGCTTCCCATCCCTATCCTTGTATGCATGGCTCCCAGTCTTGTACGCATGGTTCCTATGGGAAAAAAAACACATCTTACTTACCTTCCCTGCACGCCCTCGCTGCATCTCATTCCGGCGCCAGCATTTCTTCTGGCCGGACGATCACGTGTTTCCGCTCATTAAGGTAATGAATATTCCCTCCACGCCTATGGGAGTGGAGAGAGGTGAATATTCATTACTTTAATAAGCAGGGACACGTGATCGCTTGGCCGGAAGAAATGCTGGCGCCGAAACGAGATGCAGGGAGGGCACGCAGGGAAGGTAAGTAGGGTGTCTGCTGGAAGCCAACAGCTGCAGCTGTAACTGTGCATGCTATAAGTGAAATGAATATTCACTGCCAGTGCAGTGAATAATAATTTCTCTTTAGCAGCGAGCACAGCTTTAGCTACAGCCGCCAGCTCCTGCCTCTGTGAGCCGCTGCTCCATCGCTCCCCTTCCCCTGCCATCTTTCTGGGACAATGACTAGTGTATAAGCTGAGGGGAGTGTTTCCAGCACAAAACTGAAAAACTCGGCTTATACATGAGTATATATATATGGTATGTTTATATAGCTTTCCATAGCTGGGTGTCCATAGTCGGGCCTTGTTCCTGCTCGGCCCTTATTCACATTGAGGTCGTTTTTGACACACGGTAGCTTTTAATATTAGAGACTGGGTACACCTTGGTGCTGGTGGGAAGGCTTTAATACTTTTTTTATCACCAAAAACAGTGTTTACTAAGCACCCCATATTATTTATACGCACTGTTGATTTTAACTTACCTACAGCAGGGTATATGTTCATTCTTTCTTAGGTTTTGGCCAGTGTAAACATGATCCTACATATTACATTAAGGCTATGTGCACACGTTCAGAAAAGTTTGCAGAATTTTCCTGAGCAAATCCGGACTACTTTTGCAGGAAATCCGCTCGCATTTTTTTGCGTTTTTTTTGCGGATTTTTCTGGAGGTTCCCAATGCAATAATATAGTGGCAAATCCTCGAAAAATCCGCAAAATTAATGAACATGCTACGCTTTTTCCGCGATGCGATTTTTTGGGAAAAAAAATGCAACATGGGCACAAAAAATGCGGAATGCATTAAAACTGATGGGATGCATAATGTAAGCGTTTTCTAAGTGTTTTTGGTGTGGAAAACCACAGAAAAAATGAGAAAAAAATGCAAAAAATCCGCAACGTGTGCACATCGTCTTATACCAACTTATATTCCAGTTAATTTCTGGTCTGGCAGTAACGTGAGGTTAAACTAACATAACAAAACGTATGTATTACTTTTACATTTTATTACTAATAGATATAGAAGCTTTTTATCTTCTTATAGAAACTAGAAATTACTGTAAACTATGGTGAAGGTCTGCATAAAAATACAATCCAGGTTATTTTCAAAGCTCCTTAAGTCCTGGGGTGCTATACTAGCCAGGGACAAACCAGAAATGTCCTGAATAGCTGAACTGATACATTTTCTCTTAATACACATATGATATAAATACTGTAGGCGCACAGAATAAATGCTTGAAAGCTAATAGTTTAATTATGTTGATCCTTTGCTAATACAGTAAATGTGGGAGTGAAATCACTCATCTGTCTATTTCTAGCAGATTCTGAACACAAGCATTTCATAAGCTGAATATAGGAATCCGCTTCTCAGCTTGGCAGCACAACGTCTTGTGTTGACTGGAGACCAGCTTCAGGGAACGATGCAACTTACTAGGACCAGTACTCAGAAAACATATGTTCCCTATCACTTATCCAGGACACGAGACACAGAAGACAGACAATGGAGGGACATGGTAAAAGAACTATTAATGTATAAATAGTGAAGAAAAACCCATGCGAGGCAGTTTAGTCATGTTGTACAATCAATCACAATAAAATTAACAAATAGTGTATACCTATACATGAAATAATAGGAAATGAATGTCTGGGGATGTCTTAGGCAATGTTCACATGGTGAGTATTTGTCAGTATTTTACCTCAGTATGTGTAAGCCAAAACCAGGAGTGGGTAATAAATACAGAAGTGGTGACGTGTTTCTATTATACCTTTCCTGATTGCTCCTCTCCTGGTTTTATCTTATACTGAGGTAAAAAACTCACCAAATACTCAAAGTGTGAATGTGGCCTAAGTGTCATGAAAGAACCCCAAACATACAGAAACTACACAAAATACTCACACCTGTAGCCCAATTTTTCACATTTAGTGCATGCCTTGGAAATTATTTGCTAAAAGGAAATGCCCTCGTCATTCTCGTCATTTTTTTACTGCATGTAAACATAGAAAATCTCAAGTTACAATGTCTATTTGGGTGGCATTAAATGAATGACAGCCATGACTGTAGATTTTGTTGGAACAAACTAGCAATTTATTGTGTATGGTGGTTTCCCTATTCCTCGAGTTGTCATGAGAAAGTAGATTTTAACATGCCTGATTTTTTTGTCCTATGTATAGGATGTGGTGATTCCGCATGGTTCAATTAACACATGTGGAATCACCTCGCGTACAAAAGCCAGCAGTGCTTTGGACGGATCGGACATGTGCTGCGTCCAAAGCGCTGCCTAATACTGACTGTGGAAACATACTCCAAGACGCACCAAACCATAAGACACACCCCAAAATAGGAAAAAAAGGATTTTTTTATAAGATGGGTCTCACCTTGGGCTTCAGGAAAATGGCGTTTGCGCAGAATTAGATCTCGACCGGACCGAGATCCCGGTCTGACCATGCGCTGCGGGAGGCAGTCCACTACTTCAGGAAAATGGCCACCAGGAAAACAATACACTCTGCTCTGCCTCACCATTCGGACTACAAAACGCATCCCCCATTTTCCCCAAAAAATTTTGGGAAAAAAAGTGCTTTTACGGTACATAATTATTTATGTTATTTTCTTCTAAAAAAGCATCGAAGCCTTTTCGAAACCATCAACGATTTCTGCTGTGACTAGCACCTGAGGCAGGCTGTTATACAGATCACTAGTTCTTATGGTAAAGAAGCCTTGTCTCCTCTATAGATTGATCCTGTCTTTTTCCTGATGCCCCCTTATCTATTTTTTTTGCTTTCATTTTTTTTTTAAAGTAAAAACTTGTGACCACACTTTTTGCATGGACCATTTATGCACTCATACAACTTAATCATTAATCCTTTGATGCTCTTTTCAAGACTAAATTTATTCTTTTACTGTTTCCCTATAACCTAGATCCTCTATATCTCTTATCTGTTTTTGGCTCATTTTGTACTTTTTCTAGCTCTAGGGCATCGTTTGTATGAACTGGTGGAAGTACTACTTCACTGTTCAGTGAGTTCATACTTCTTTTAATATATGACAATATCCTGCTGATTGACATTACATGCTGGTATTTAATCTGTGATCTAGAAGTACACCCAGATCCTTCTCTACAAGTGACTCTCCTAGTCTTAATCCCCCTAAAACCTGGTGCATAACTACATTTCTCCACATAGAACCACATTTATATCATCTATCTATATAATCGTCTAAGGTCCACTTCCGTCTGTTTGTCTGTCTGTCACAGAAATCCCGCCTCCGGCAACCTCGCAAGACCGCTACGTCGTCACGGGTTATGGCACGGGATTTAAACACCACTTCGCTGATTGGTCGCGCCCAGCCAGCCGCGACCAATCAGCGACCATCCCAGACCAACTTTTTACTATTGATGCTGCCTATGCAGTATCAATAGTAAAAAGATATAATGTTAAAAATAATAATAAAAAAAAAAAATCGTGATATTCTCACCTTCCGGTGTCCGCAGCATCTTTTCCTGCTCCTTGCGATGCTCTGGTCCCACCGTTTCGCTGATTGGTCGTGGCCGGCCACGACCAATCAGCGACAGGTGCTGTCCGGCTGCGAAATGGCGCGAGCTTTAAACTACGCGGTCGGGTGCGACCAATCAGCGAAGCGGCGTTTAAATCCTGCGCCAATGTCGCTGATTGGTCGTAGCGGGCCACGCGCCACCAATCAGCGAAGCGTAGTTTAAATCCCGCACCAATTCATGAGAACGCTACATCATCACGTGTTATTCTTGGGACCGGAGCGTCGCGAGGAGCATCGCTAAAGGCCTGGGCTGGATCAGGAGGCCACCGGAAGGTGAGGATATAACTATTTTTTATTTTAATTCTTTTTTTAATAAGGGATATGGTGCTCACACTGCTATACACTCTGTGGGCTGTGTTAGATACTACGTGGGCTATGTTATACTGCATGGGCTGTGTTATATACTGCGTGGCCTGTGTTATATTCTACGTGGGCTGTGTTATATACTATGTGGCTGTGTTATATACTGCGTGGGCTGTGCTATATACTGTGTGGGCTGTGCTATATACTACATGGGCTGTGTTATATATTGCGTTGGCTGTGTTATATACTATGTGAGCTGTGCTATATACTACGTGGCTGTGTTATGTACTGCGTGGGCTGTGCTATATACTACTATACATATCCTAGAATACCCGATGCGTTAGAATCGGGCCACCATCTAGTTATATAAATAAATATGTTGAATATCTGTGGGACCAGCATTCACACTATGACACGAATAAAGAACCATATGAGCAATAAACTACATTTTCCATGTTTTTCTATACAGTGGTTCTAACCAGCTGACATAGCAGAGGAGCATTTATCATTTCTGTAGACCACTTCCTATTCGATATTCTAGGGAAGACTGAAAATCACCAAATTAAGTGAACATGCCAACTTTCCCACCAAAACACCAAGATTACAAAAACTAATGCAAAATAGGCAAGTGTGAATAAGGCCATAAGAGATATGTGCTACCTTACAAGCTCCAGCTCACTAAAGCAACTTGTCGGAATTGTTCAATGTGATTGTTAAAATCATTGAACTCTCTTAACACAAACCTGGCGCCATCCTAAATGAAAGACCATTAAAAAGTAAAACTGGAGGCTTAGTAACATGTCAGCATCTTGTTTGTTTCCCTCATATTTACAACAATTTTCTCATGTCTGTGTACCCATACGGTCTCTTTTGGGGATACCCTACAAGTATTCAATGTCTACTATAAACTTCACAGTTAATGCGATCAACTGACTTTTGGGGAACTGCTAACTAAATTTCTCTGAACTTTGTTTTGGATACACAGCTGCTAAATTGTCAACGGATTATTAGCATTTGTGATTGGATACTTTGACTGAAACCACTAGATGAGCATTTTTTTGACAAGATTTTCCAAAATTGCAGAATTTTGCAATAAACGCAGAGTGACCACAACATGTATACTGAGCTTATGTTAATGAGTAACCTTTGTTTTAATTTTTAGTTCTTAAATCAATAGTACACATGAAAATAAGCAACTTTGTAATAAATCTTATCAGGGAAATTTGCTTCTTCCTCTGGCAAAACTAAACATTTATCATCAAGATTCTCAATTCTGTTGTAAAAATGTGTATTCAGTGAGACAGACATTCCCATCACTGAGATAGGATATTGCAGATGCTACTGATGAGATTCTACGTAGATAGGAGGAGGAAGAGGAGGGAGGAGCTCTGCCTCTAGCTCCTCCTTACTTCCGTCTATATAGGATTGTAGCGGGACGTAATGGTAAAGTCTGTCTCACTGAATACAGATTTTACATCAGAATAGAGAACTTTAATAATAAATGATCAATTTTGCCAGAGAATGAAGCAGATTTCTCTGATAAGATTTATTATAAAGTTAAGTATTTTTATGTGTGTTATTGATTTATGAAATAAAACCTAAAACAACGGTGATGCTTTAAATAATCTGCTGGATCCGTCAACATTTCTACTGTGATCTCTTTCCCAAGGGAAGACATTTCTTTAATGATGGTACACCAGAAGCAATCAATAGCCCAGCTTCTGAATATATGAATATGTGGTTCTTTCTATTCTCCTATTCATTAAGAGTGAATCGGGTGAGATCCCCCAGTCTCATTCGCTGCCCTTTAACAAATAATACACTCTTCTCAGCTTCATTTTCTTGGCCATTTACCATTCTCACTGCTCATTTCTCCTCGTATAACTATCTATCTAGCTGTAGTATTAATGCTTTCAGAACAGTTATTTTTGTCTATAAATGGATGGAAAATTCTAGAACTGCTGCAAATTTTCCAAATTGATTTTCAGTGTTTCTCAGAGGAAAGCAGAAAGTCTGCCTCAACCTTTTAAGAATATAGGATTATGGATTTGCAAAATAAATAGTTTTAAAACAGTGGGGTTGAGTTATGAGTTTTAGACCCCCTTAGAGGCTTGTTAATGGACCTAATAGGCTTTTACTTAATGGTGATGTGACATGCTGAATGAAGAAAAGGGAAACAGTAGCAGCCATACAGCTCTCACATTTTATCACTTCTGCTATTGGATTTTAATTACGTTGAGAATACAGCAGCTTAACCACACAGCGACAATCAATAGGATTCATCAGAAACTACAGGGATATCAAATGGCAAATGTGCGGCCACTCCAGATGAATCACATTTAGGCTTAACAAATGTGACACTTGTCAACAGGACAGAAACGGCTAATGCAAGGTCCAGGAGCCGCCATAATAATGAAGAACAAGGCCTGGATAATGCACAGGTCTGGAAGCTGTTGTTTAACATCGAGACAATAAACCTTTTATCTCCTACAGAATTCAGAACTATGGCCTCGATTCATCATTTGCAATTTTCTTCAAGTGAGTTTTCTTTTTTTTTTTTTTATTGTTTTCTATGCCGTTTTTTTACTCCCAGTTCCTCTAAATTAGGAGGTTGAATAATTTAGAGCAAATTCAAAGATGCAGTTTTTTTTTCTTGTGTTTTACCTTTTTTCACCTTTCTAGAGTAAAAAGTTGCATGATCCTTTAAAACATTGCAGGTTAGTCTTCACCTGTGCAAAAATTCAATTAAACAAATTTTGTACTCCACTGCAATACGAAAGTCAGAAATAATGAATTAGCCTAAAAAATCTGGATAACGAAAAACACGCTCACAATGTCGAATAAAAAAATAATAAACACAGACCAAACCAAATGAGTTGGTTTATGAACTCCTTAACAACCTTTGACGTACAATTTCGCTACGGAAAGTATGAAGCCGGCTTAGGAGCATACACTGTGTCATACCAGGGAGATGTCAGCTGTGTTATGCAGCCAATATCTGACTATAATTGCACTGACTGGAGCTTTCACCAATCACAACAGTTTCACCATTTAAACGCCGCAGTCATCACAGATAGCGACATTTAAATTGCTCCATTGCCCCCTGCAACATGATCGCGGGGAGCCAGTGAGTACCATGGCAGTTGTGGTCCTGCTGTAGAGTGCCAAAACTGCCATTTTGACCATACTGTGAAGCTCAGCCATAGACTGAAATTTGTAGGAGAACCATGATTTCACTATAAACTCTATTACTGTAGTATTGAAGTATATAGCATAAGCAACTGAACCATCATAGTCTCATTTCCTGTAAAGGAACTAAAAACAAGGTAAAGATTAAAATAAAAAAAGGTTTCAAAAATATATAAAAATTTAAATCACCCCGTTTTCCCCTTTAAAAAAACAGAAATAATAAAAAAAACATACTTGGTGTGATAAACCAATGTTCAGTCGACAGCTATCTCGCCCTACTGTCTCATACATAGGAGCCCTCAAATGGCTGAGCATTCCTGGATTTTCTATGAGAAAACCACTGCTAAACATATTTACAGCTTATCTCTTAAGAGAACAAAAGGGTTGTCAGTCTGAAGTCGGACATACTGGATCCTTCTGTCCCCTGATTTCATCTGCTGATGGACATTCAGGAGATCCCCATACACATTAGCCATCGGCCAAACCTGTTGGCCAACATTAATCTAGTGTGAATGGGGGGACTTGGAAACACGAGAAGAAAAAAACAAAAGCACAAGAATGAAAAATTCCTGGGCCCTTAATGGGTTAAATAATGAATAAGGCACAAATATAAAAGCCACTATTACACAAATTTTTACTACAAAAAAAGGCACAAACACAATGTTAATCAGGGTGTACTTTTTTTACTGGCATTCTACTGGTCATTCTATTCAGACAACATTTTTAAGACTGACGCAACAGATCCATTGCAGTTTTCTGGCTAATAAAGGTGGTGGGTACTCGCAAGGTTGCTTTAAAGCAGCAATAAAAAAGGAAGAATCATAAAAGAAACTTCTATATAAGGGATTAATCACTGATTTCCTATAATCAAAGAGCAGTGTATTTTGGAAGCTCAGATGAGAGTTGTCTGACAATAGAATGGAGATGAAATGCTGACTGCTTCCAGTGAATAGCAACCGTATATTGACCACAAGTATGCTAACTTATAGTGTACCTCTTTTCTCTTATGACTTTTCAATAAAAAGGTGGCAGTGCAGCTGTGAATCCAGCTCAGGATGGTATAAAACATTTACTAGAAAATTTGGCAAAGTCTTTTTGTGTGTCTCTGCCACTGTGCCTCGTTAGAAGCTCCCTCTTGTATGGACAGCATGTATTTTTATCAAATCAATTTCTTATTTTTCTTAATTGTACTATTGTTTTACAGAATAAATAAAAAATATTAAACAGCTACTGCTCTTCAGATCAGCAAAAAAAAAAAAAAAAAATAGCTATACATGTAGGGCACATCAGGTTGGCCATCAGATAAAACTTTTAAATTTTCCGAACAAGGGCTGTTCTGATTTGGTGCTAATTTTATGCCTCTCAATAACAGCGTGAATAAGAAATGTTTTATATGCGAAATATCGCTTAAAAGTTTTCGTCATTGAGACATTTCAACATTTTTTTTACATGTATTTGCAATATAATTATGAAAATCTCATTGCGCCACTTTTGTCACCTTATTTCCCAATATACAGCCAGATCCTTGTGGCAGAGAAGTGTTGGTTCTGCATCTACAGGTGCTTCTCACAAAATTAGAATATCATCAAAAACTTAATTTCAGTTCTTCAATACAAAAAGTGAAACTCATATTTTATATAGAGTCATTACAAACAGAGTGATCTATTTCAAGTGTTTATTTCTGTTAATGTTGATGATTATGGCTTACATCTAATAAAAAAACAAAAGTCGTTATCTCTGTAAATTAAATTAATTAATAAAAACACCTGCAAAGATTTCCTAAGCATTTAAAAAGGTCCCTTAGTCTGTTTCAGTAGGCTCCACAATCATGGGGAAGACTGCTGACTTGACAGATGTCCAGAAGGCAGTCATTGACACACTCCCCAAGGAAAGTAAATTTTGCATTTCATTTGGAAATCAAGGTCTCAGAGTCTGGAGGAAGAGAGGCACACAATCCAAGCTGCTTGAGGTCTAGTGTGAAGTTTCCACAATAAATGATGGTTTGGGGAGCCATGTCATCTGCTGGTGTAGGTCCACTGTGTTTTATCAAGACCAAAGTCAGCGCACCAGGAAATTTTAGAGCACTTCATGCTTCCCTCTGCCGACAAGCTTTTTGGAGATGGAAATGTAATTCTCCAGCAGGACATGACACCTGTCCACACTGCTAAAAGTACTAATACCTGGATTAAAAACAACAGTATCACTGTGCTTGATTGGCCAGCAAACTCGCCTGACCTTAACCCCATAGAGAATCTATGGGGTATTGTCAAGAGGAAGATGAGAAGACACCAGACCAACAATGCAGACGAGCTGAAGGCTGCTATCAAAGCAACCTGGGCTTCCATAACACCTCAGCAGTGCCACAGGTTGATCGCCTCCATACCACGCCATATTGATGTAGTAATTGATTCAAAAGGAGCCCCAACCAAGTATTGAGTGCATTTACTGAACATACATTTCAGTAGGCCAACATTTCGGATTTTACAATCATTTTTCAAGCTGGTGTTATAAAGTATTCTAATTTATTGAGATAATGACTTTTGGGTAGTGTTGAGCGATACCGTCCGATACTTGAAAGTATCGGTATCGGAAAGTATCGGCCGATACCGGCAAAGTATCGGATCCAATCCGATACCGATACCCGATACCAATACAAGTCAATGGGACTCAAGTATCGGACGGTATTCCTGATGGTTCCCAGGGTCTGAAGGAGAGGAAACTCTCCTTCAGGCCCTGGGATCCATATAAATGTGTAAAAGAAAGAATTAAAATAAAAAATATCGCTATACTCACCTGTCCGACGCAGCCTGGACCTCAGCGAGGGAACCGGCAGCGTTGTTTGTTTAAAATTCGCGCTTTTACTTGGTTACGTGAAGTCCCGGCTTGTGATTGGTCAGGGCGGCCATGTTGCCGGGACGCGGACCAATCACAGCAAGCCGTGACGAAATTACGTCACGGCTTGCTGTGATTGGTCCGCGTCCCGGCAACATGGCCGCCATTAACCAATCACAAGCCGTGACGTCACGGGAGGCTGGACACGCGCGCTTTTTAAAATGGGCGTGTGTCCAGCCTCCCGTGACGTCCCGGCTTGTGATTGGTTGCGCCGCGGTCAACCAATCACAAGCCGGGAGGCTGGACACGCGCGCATTTTAAAATTTTAAAATGCGCGCGTGTCCAGCCTCCCGGCTTGTGATTGGTTGATCGCGGCGCAACCAATCACAAGCCGGGACGTCACGGGAGGCTGGACACGCGCCCATTTTAAAATGCGCGCGTGTCCAGCCTCCCGTGACGTCACGGCTTGTGATTGGTTGCGTCTCCCATGTGACTGCGACGCAACCAATCACAAAGCCGGGACGTAATTTTAAAATCCTTAAGGACCTGAAATTACGTCACGGCTTGCTGTGATTGGTTGCGTCCCGGTCACATGGGCGGCACGCAACCAATCACAAGCCGGGACTCACGTAAAGGAAAGAAAAGCGCGAGTTTTAAACAAAGAACGCTGCCGCTTCCCTCGGTAAGGTGCAGGCTGCGTCGGAGAGGTGAGTATAGCAATATTTTTTATTTTAATTCTCTCTTTTACACATTTTTACATTAATGTTGTTTCGATACCGATACCCGATATCACAAAAATATCGGATCTCGGTATCGGAATTCCGATACAGCAAGTATCGGCCGATACCCGATACTTGCAGTATCGGAATGCTCAACACTACTTTTGGGTTTTCATTGGCTGTAAGCCATAATCATCAACAATAACAGAAATAAACACTTGAAATGGATCACTCTGTTTGTAATGACTCTATATATGAGTTTCCCTTTTTGTATTGAAGAACTGAAATAAATTAACTTTTTGATAATATTCTACTTTTATGAGAACCACCTGTATATTCTACTTAAACCTACTGTTGGAATTAAGTTGTTGATAGAGCACAGACATGGAGAGTGGGTGTCATTATCTAATTTTCTATAGCTTTCCATAAAAAAAGTGGTGATATAAATGGAAACACGGTGTTGCACTGGATACCAAGGCTATTGTTGGGAAACCATTTGGCATTAAGCATACATCCATGGAAGGGCTTTGCCTTAATGAGAAACACATGTGACTGCCTGTTCCCTGGCTAATAAAGTGACTGCACTTCATGTCACATATTCTTTAGGAGCTAATCTGCGGCTTTTTATTTACGACCATGCTAGCAATAAAACTACCTGGGTTAATATAGGAACATTTGGACGCCAGATGACAGCTGCTAATTTGTTGCCAATGTGGCTAGTGTGGCAAACCACATGTCAACGGAAGTGATATGATCAGTTTGATGGCTGCGGCAATTATTCAGGTGTGGTAAAGATACTGCATGAAGTATTTTACAAGGTGCTTGCAAAATATATTTTCTTAATCTTTAATGTAATGTTCACAAAGTGTATATAGAAATATATATGTATTGCATGTTAGCACATGTATGCATCTATATATATATATATATATATATATATATATATATATATATATATATGTATATATATATATATATATATATATATATACAGTGGGGGAAATAAATAATTGATCCCTTTCTGATTTTGTAAGTTTGCCCACTGACAAAGACATGAACAGTCTATAATTTTAAGGGTAGGTTAATTTTAACATTGAGAGATAGAATATTAAAAATAAAATCCAGAAAATCACATTGCATAAATTATATAAATTTATTTGCATTTTGCAATGAGAAATAAGTATTTGATCCCTCTGGCAAACAAGACTTAATACTTGGCGGCAAAACCCTTGCTGGCAAGCACAGCAGTCAGACGTTTTTTGTAGTTGATGATGAGGTTTGCGCACATGTCACATGACACATGTTTTTGTCCACTCCTCTTTGCAGATCATCTCTGAATCATTAAGATTTTGAAGTTGTCACTTGTCAACTTGGACCTTCAACTCCCTCCATAAGTTTTCTACGGGATTAAGGTCTGGAGACTGGCTAGGCCACTCCATGACCTTAACGTGCTTCTTTTTGAGTCACTCCTTTGTTGCCTGGGCTGTATGTTTTGGGTCATTATCTTGCTGGAAGACTCAGTCATGACCCATTTTTAATGTCCTGGCAGAGTGAAGGAGGTTGTCACTCAGGATTTTAAGGTACATGGCTCTATCCATTCTCTCATTGATGCGATGAAGTAGTCCTGTGCCATTAGCAGAGAAACACCCCCAAAACAAAATGTTTCCACCTCCATGCTTGACAGTGGGGACGGTGTTCTTTGGGTCATAGGCAGCATTTCTCTTCCTCCAAACATGGCGAGTTGAGTGAATGCCAGAGCTCAATTTTTGTCTCATCTGACCACAGCACCTTCTCCCAATCACTCACAGAATCATCCAGGTGTTCACTGGCAAACTTCAGACCGGCCTGCACATGTGCCTTCTTGAGCAGGCGGACCTTGCAGGCTTTCTTGGTGACTGTGGTCCCAGCTGCCTTGAGATCATTAACAAGTTCCCCTTGTGTAGTTTTAGGCTGATCTCTCAGCTTCCTCATGGTCAAGGATATCCCACGAGGTGAGATGTTGCATGGTGCCCCAGATTTATGTCCATTGACAGTCATTTTGTATTTCTTTCATTTTCTTACTATTGCACCAGAGGTTGTCTGCTTCTCACCCAGTGTCTTACTTATGGTTTTGTAGCCCATTCCAGCTTTGTGCAGGTCTATGATCTTGTCCCTGACATCCTTATAAAGCTCTTTGGTCTTGCCCATGTTGTAGAGGTTAGAGTCTGACTGATTGAGTCTGTGGACAGACTATGTAAGACAGCTGTCTTTAATGCAGGTAATGAGTTGATTAGCAGCATCTAACTGGTCTGTAGGAGCCAGATCTCTTAATGGTTGGTATGGGATCAAATACTTATTTCTCACTGCAAAATGCAAATAAATTTATACAATTTAGACAGTGTGATTTCTGGATTTTATTTTTGATATTCTATCTCTCAATGTTAAAATTAACGTACCCTTAAAATTATAGACTGTTCATATCTTTGTCAGGGGGCAAACTTACAAAATCAGCAAGGGATCAAATACTTATTTCCCCCACTACAGTCATATGAAAAAGTTTGGGCACCCCTATTAATCTTAAGCTTAATGTTTTATAAAAATGTTTTTTTTTGCAACAGCTATTTCAGTTTCATATATCTAATAACTGTTGGACACAGTAATGTTTCTGCCTTGAAATGAGGTTTATTGTACTAACAAAAAATGTGCAATCTGCATTCAAACAAAATTTGACAGGTGCATAAGTATGGGCACCCTTATCATTTTCTTGTTTTAAATACTCCTACCTACTTTTTACTGACTTACTAAAGCACTTTTTTTGGTTTTGTAACCTCATTGAGCTTTGAACTTCATAGCCAGGTGTATGCAATCATGAGATAAGCTACTTAAAGTGGCCACTTGCAAGTTGTTCTCCTGTTTGAATCTCCTCCGAAGAGTGGCATCATGGGCTCCTCAAAACAACTGTCAAATGATCTGAAAACAAAGATTATTCAACATAGTTGTTCAGGGCAAGGATACAAAAAGCTGTCTCAGAGATTTAACCTGTCAATTTCCACTGTGAGGAACATAGTAAGGAAATGGAAGAACACAGGTACAGTTCTTGTTAAGGCCAGAAGTGGCAGGCCAAGAAAAACATCAGAAAGACAGAGAAGAAGAATGGTGAGATCAGTCAAGGACAATCCTCAGGCCACCTCCAGAGATCTGCAGCATCAACTTGCTGCAGATGGTGTCACTGTGCATCGGTCAACTATACAACGCACTTTGCACAAGGAGAAGCTGTATGGGAGAGTGATGCGAAAGAAGCCATTTCTGCAAGCATGCCACAAACAGAGTCGGCTGAGGTATGCAAAAGCACATTTGGAGAAGCCAATTTCTTTTTGGAAGAAGGTCCTGTGGACTGATGAAACCAAGATTGAGTTGTTTGGTAATACAAAAAGGTGTTATGCATGGCGGCAAAAAAACACAGTGCGTTGTATAGTTGACCGATGCACAGTGACACCATCTGCAGCAAGTTGATGCTACAGCTCTCTGGAGGTGGTCTGAGGATTGTCCTTGACTGATCTCACCATTCTTCTTCTCTGCCTTTCTGATGTTTTTCTTGGCCTGCCACTTCTGGCCTTAACAAGAACTGTACCTGTGTTCTTCCATTTCCTTACTATGTTCCTCACAGTGGAAATTGACAGGTTAAATCTCTGAGACAGCTTTTTGTATCCTTCCCCTGAACAACTATGTTGAATAATCTTTGTTTTCAGATCATTTGACAGTTGTTTTGAGGAGGCCATGATGCCACTCTTCAGAGGAGATTCAAACAGGAGAACAACTTGCAAGTGGCCACTTTAAGTAGCTTTTCTCATGATTGCATACACCTGGCTATGAAGTTCAAAGCTCAATGAGGTTACAAAACCAAAAAAAGAGCTTTAGTAAGTCAGTAAAAAGTAGGTAGGAGTATATAAAACAAGAAAATGATAAGGGTGCCCATACTTATGCACCTGTCAAATTTTGTTTGAATGCAGATTGCACATTTTCTGTTAGTACAATAAACCTCATTTCAAGGCAGAAACATTACTGTGTCCAACAGTTATTAGATATATGATGCACATTTTCTGTTAGTACAATAAACCTCATTTCAAGGCAGAAACATTACTGTGTCCAACAGTTATTAGATATATGAAACTGAAATAGCTGTTGCAAAATAAACCATTTTTATAAAAGATTAAGCTTAAGATTAATAGGGGTGCCCAAACTTTTTCATATGACTGTATATATATAAAATCACCCCAAATATATTACACATGAATAATGCACCAACTGATATAATTACCTTCCTGATTGGCTCCACCCTGATTGAACACCCTATTTAAACCTGGCATTGCACTCCCTTCCTTGCAAGATTGTTGAGCTACCAGCCTCTAGTCAAGTTTCCACTCACCTGCTCCTTCATTCTAAAACTACATTGCTGCTCCTGTGTACTGAATCCTGGCTATCCCTGACTACGATACGTGCTGCTCCTTTAAAGTACATTGCTGCTCCTGTGTACCAACTCCTGGCTATCCCATATGCTGCTCCTTTAAACTACATTGCTGCTGATGTGTACCAACTCCTTGGCTATCCCTGAATTCTCTACCTACCGCTGCAGCCCCTAGAGGTTGCAATACCATTACTCCAACCCAGGTCAGTTCTTCACAGTGTGATATTGTTGTGATATTACTGTATTAGTCTTGTAGTATCAATTATATGTGCATGGTAGCCACCTTGGGTATAAATATACATGTATGTAATAGACTGTAGAATTATGTGTAATAAATATTCTTTATTGATACATGGTTTTGTCTCAGCTAGTCTACAGTATAAGGAACAGATAACGTTAAGGCATCACTAAGTTGTGCATTAATTGTTACTAGTCAAAGCTGACATTAATAATTAACCCCTTCCCGACCCGTGACGCCACGTAGGTGTCATGAAAGTCGGTGCCAATCCGACCTGTGACGTCTATGTGGCGTCATGGAGGGATCGCGTCCCTGCAGATCGGGTGAAAGGGTTAACTCCAATTTCACCCGATCTGCAGGGACAGGGGGAGTGGTACTTCAGCCCAGGGGGGGTGGCTTCACCCCCCCCCCCTGTGGCTACGATCGCTCTGATTGGCTGTTTCACTTTCAACAGCCAATCAGAGCGATTTGTAATATTTCACCTATGAAAATGGTGAAATATTACAATCCAGCCATGGCCAATGCTGCAATATCATCGGCCATGGCTGGTAACCCTGATCTGCCCCCCCACAGCCACCGATCGCCTCCCCAGTCCTCCGTCCTGTGCTCTGCTCCTCTCCGTCCGCCTGTCCGCTCCCCCGTCCTCCTGTCCGCTCCCCCCGTGCTCCGATCCCACCCCCCGTGCTCCGGTTCCCCCTCATACTTACCGAGCCTCCCGGTGTCTGTCCGTCTGCTCCATGGGCGCCGACATCTTCCAAAAAGGCGGGCACATGCGCAGTGCGCCCGCCGAATCTGCCGGCCGGCAGATTCGTTCCAGGTATATTTTGATCACTGTGATAAAACCTATCACAGTGATCAAAATAAAAAACATAGTAAATGACCCCCCCTTTATCATCCTCATAGGTAGGGACAATAATAAAAATAAAGAAAATATATTTACTTTTATTTTTCCACTAGGGTTAGGATTAGAACTAGGGTTAGAACTAGGGTTAGGGCTAGGGTTAGAACTAGGGTTAGAACTAGGGTTAGGGTTAGGGCTAGGGTTAGGGCTAGGGATAGAATTAGGGTTAGGGTTAGAATTAGGCTATGTGCACACGGTGCGGATACGGCTGCGGATCTGCGGCGGATTGGCCGCTGCGGATTCGTAGCAGTTTTCCATCAGGTTTACAGTACCATGTAAACCTATGGAAAACCAAATCCGCTGTGCCCATGGTGCGGAAAATACCAAGCAGCAACGCTGCATTATATTTCCCGCAGCATGTCAATTCTTTGTGCGGATTCCGCAGCGGTTTAGACCTATTCCTCTATAGGAATCCGCAGGTGAAATCCGCACAAAAAAACACTGGAAATCCGCAGTAAATCCGCAGGTAAAACGCAGTGCATTTTACCAGCAGATTTCAAAAAAATGGTGAGGAAAAATCTCACACGAATCCGCAACATGGGCACATAGCCTTAGGGTTAGGGTTGGAATTAGAGTTAGGGTTGGAATTAGGGCTAGGGTTGGAAATAGGGTTAAGATTAGGCTTGTGGTTAGGGTTATGGTTAGGGGTGTGATGGGGTTAGGGTTGTGGTTAGGGTTGGGATTAGGGTTAGGGTTGGGATTAGGGTTGGGATTAGGGTTAGGGGTGTGTCGGGGTTAGGGTTGTGGTTAGGGGTGTGTTGGGGTTAGGGTTGTGATTAGGGTTATGGATAGTTGGGATTAGGGTTAGGGGTGTGTTGGGGTTAGAGTTGGAGTTAGAACTGAGGGGTTTCCACTGTTTAGGCACATCAGGGGTCTTCAAACGCAACATGGCGCCACCACTGATTCCAGCCAATCTTGCGTTCAAAAAGTAAAATGGTGCTCCCTCCCTTCCGAGCCCTGACGTGCGCCCAAACAGTGGTATACCCCCACATGTGGGGTACCAGCATACTCAGGACAAACTACAAACTGGGGAACAAATATTGGGGTCCAATTTCTCCTGTTACCCTTGCGAAAATAAAAAATTGCTTGCTAAAACATAATTTTTGAGGAAAGAAAAATAATTTTTTTATTTTCACGGCTCTGCTTTAAAAACTTCTGTGAAGCACTTGGGGGTTCAAAGTGCTCACCATACATCTAGATAAGTTCCTTGGGGGGTCTAGTTTCCAAAATGGTGTCACTTGTGGGGGGTTTCTACTGTTTAGGCAGATCAGGGGCTCTGCAAACGCAACGTGACGCCCGCAGACCATTCCATCAAAGTCTGCATTTCTAAACGTCACTACTTCCCTTCTGAGCCCCGACGTGTGCCCAAGCAGTGGTTTACCCCCGCATATAGGGTATCAGGACAAAAAGGGCAACAAATATTGGGGTCCACTTCTTCTGTTATCCTTGTTAAAATAAAAAATTACTTACTAAAACATAATTTTTGAGGAAAGAAAAACTATTTTTTATTTTCACGGCTCTGCATTGTAAACTTCTGTGAAGCACTTGGGGGTTTAAAGTGGTCACCGCACATCTAGATTAGTTCCATGGGAGGTCTAGTTTCCAAAATGGGGTCACATGTGGGGGAGCTCCAATGTTTAGGCACACAGGGGCTCTCCAAACATGACATGGTGTCCGCTAACGATTGGAGCAAATTTTTCAATCAAAAAGTCAAATGGCGCTCCTTCCCTTCCGAGCCCTGCCGTGTGTCCAAACAGTGGTTTACCCCCACATGTGAGGCATCAGTGTACTCAGGAGAAATTGCCCAATAAATTTTAGGATTCATTTTATCATGTTGCCCATGTGGAAATGAACAAATTGAGGCTAAAATAAAATTTTTTGTGAAAGGAAAGTATTTTTTTCATTTTTACGGATCAATTTGTAAAGTACCTGGGGGTTCAAAGTGCTCACTATGCATCTAGATAAGTTCCTTGAGGGGTCTAGTTTCCAAAATGGGGTCACTTGTGGGGGAGCTCCAATCTTTAGGTACACAGGGGCTCTCCAAACACGACATGGTGTCCGCTAACGATTGGAGCTAATTTTTCATTCAAAAGTCAAATGGCGCTCCTTCCCTTCCAAGCCTTGCCGTGTGCACAAACAGTGGTTTGTGACCACATATGAGGTATCAGTGTACTCAGGAGAAATTGCCCAACACATTTTAGGATCCATTTTATCCTGTTGCCCATGTGAAAATGAAAAAATTGAGGCTAAAAGAATTTTTTTGTGAAAAAAAAGTACTTTTTCATTTTTACGGATCAATTTGTGAAGCACCTGGGAGCTTAATGTGCTAATTATGCATCTAGATAAGTTCCTTAAGGGGTCTAGTTTCCAAAATGGGGTCAGTTGTGGGGGAGCTCCAATCTTTAGGCACACAGGGGCTCTCCAAACACAACATGGTGTCCGCTAACGATTGGAGCCAATTTTTCATTCAAAAATCAAATGGCGCTTTCCCTTCCGAGCCTTGCATTGTGCACAAACAGTGGTTTGTGACCACATATGAGGTATCGGTGTACTCAGGAGAAATTGCCCAACACATTTTAGGATCCATTTTATCCTGTTGCCCATGTGAAAATGAAAACATTGAAGCTAAAATAATTTTTTTGTGAAAAAAAGTACTTTTTCATCTTTACGGATCAATTTGTGAAGCACCTGGGGGTTCAAAGTGCTCACTATGCATCTAGATAAGTTCCTTGGTGGGTCTAGTTTCCAAAATGGGGTCACCTGAGGGGGAGCTCCAATGTTTAGGCACACAGGGGCTCTCCAAATGCGACATGGTGTCCGCTAAAGATTGGAACCAATTTTTCATTGAAATAGTCAAATGGTGCTCTTTTCCTTCCGAGCCCTGTTGTGTGCCCAAACAGTGGTTTCCCCCCACATATGGGGTATCGGCGTAATCAGGACAAATTGTGCAATAACTTTCTCTTTTTACCCTTGGGAAAAACAAAAAATTGTTGCTAAAAGATCATTTTTGTGACTAAAAAGTTAAATGTTTATTTTTTCCTTCCATGTTGCTTCTGCTGCTGTCAAGCACCTGAAGGGTTAATAAACTTCTTGAATGTGGTTTTGAGTACCTTGAGGGGTGCAGTTTTTAGAATGGTGTCACTTTTGGGTATTTTCAGCCATATAGACCCCTAAAACTAACTTCAAATGTGAGGTGGTCCCTAAAAAAATGGTTTTGTAAATTTTGTTGTAAAAATGAGAAATCGCTGGTCAAATTTTAACCCTTATAACTTCCTAGCAAAAAAATTTTGTTTCCAAAATTGTGCTGATGTAAAGTAGACATGTGGTTAATGTTATTTATTAACTATTTTGTGTCACATAACTCTCTCGTTACAGAATAAAAATTCAAAATTTGAAAATTGCAAAATTTTCAAAATTTTCGCCAAATTTCCATTTTTTTCACAAATAAACGCAAAAATTATCGACCTAAATTTACCACTAACATGAAGTTCAATATGTCACGAAAAAAAAATCTCAGAACCGCTAGGATCCATTGAAGCGTTCCTGAATTATTACCTCATAAAGGGACACTGGTCATAATTGCAAAAAATGGCCAGGTCATTAAGGTCAAAATAGGCTGGGTCATGAAGGGGTTAATATTGTATGTGGATACACAGTGCTCAGTGAGTGCTCTAGTCCGCCAGCCGAAACCGTATAGGCCAGAGCACATCCCACCGAATGCCCACTCATCTATTTCCGTGGGTTTAATAGTACTTAGATAACAAAGGATCAAGGTAAAACAGTGTGGCAATACTTTATTGAACCACAAAACAGGCAAATATCACATAGTACAGTCCCAGCAAAATACCTAAGATAATGCAAAATTACAGTCTCACCCTTCCGCTGACTCACTGGGATAAGAGCAGCTGTGACTTCAAATCTTCCAGGGTTGACTACCCCACCTGTAGCACACACAGAGAGGAGGTAACAAAAATCTTAGGAAGCTGACAGTCCATTGAGGTACAAGGCCAGTTAACCAGTGGGTCACAACCTGGTTTCTCAGAACATCTCCATGGAGCCTGGTGACTGATGGGTCCCATTCCTGGCTTCCAGGTGACCGATGGGTCCCATTCCTGGCTTTCCCAAACATATCCAAATCCTGACTACCGCAAATGTATCCAAGGTTCAGTGATTGTCAATGGAGCAGATCTGTATTCTTTCAGCTGGGGCCTTGGTCTCCTAAGCTGGCATGCTGAAGAATGTCAAATCTGTATCCCTTGTGATGGAGCCTTGATGTTTTGGCTGCTGTCTTGTAAAGAGTCTCTGCTTCGTTGGATCTCTGGATGTCTTAGATGTATATATGTCACACAGGTGCATCTCCTCTTTTTATAGTTAACAACTGTACTTCAACACAGCATCCATAGGTCAAGAGAAAGATGTGATGAGATCAATCCTTACAGGCTTATATGACCAAAAGTCTGCGTTTTCTTGACCAACCAGAAACACATAAGTTCAAAAGTCAACATATAGATAACAGTCTATTCCTCAAGGCTTACTGAAAATAGACTTCTGGTTAATTAAGATAAAATGCTGTGTCATCAAATCAGACTTCAAGGGAACCTGTCACCCCGTTTTTTCGGTATGAGATAAAAATACTGTTAAATAGGGCCTGAGCTGTGCATTACAATAGTGTAGTTTGTGGACCCCGATTCCCCACCTATGCTGCCGAAATACATTACCAAAGTAGTCGTTTTCGCCTGTCAATCAGGCTGGTCTGGTCAAAAGGGCGTGTTGTCTTCCCCCAGATTTTGCGTAGTTTTCCGTTGGTGGCGTAGTGGTGTGCGCATGCCCAAGGTCCAGAATCCTCTGCCAGGGGATTTAAAAGAGCGCGCTGTTCGTTATTCATTGGTGATCGGTGGGCGCGGCCATCTTCCTTTGGCCGCGCGTGCGCAGAAGCGGAGCTCTGCTGGCCGCGACGCTCTGCTGGCCGCGGCTTCAGGAAAATGGCCGCGGGATGCCGCGCGTGCGCAGATGGATATCGCGGCGGCCATTTTCCTGAAGCCGCGGCCAGCAGAGCGCCGCTTCTGCGCACGCGCGGCCAAAGGAAGATGGCCGCGCCCACCAATCACCAATGAATAACGAACAGCGCGCTCTTTTAAATCCCCTGGCAGAGGATTCTGGACCTTGGGCATGCGCACACCACTACGCCACCAACGGAAAACTACGCAAAATCTGGGGGAAGACAACACGCCCTTTTGACCAGACCAGCCTGATTGACAGGCGAAAACGACTACTTTGGTAACGTATTTCGGCAGCATAGCTGGGGAATCGGGGTCCACAAACTACACTATTGTAATGCACAGCTCAGGCCCTATTTAACAGTATTTTTATCTCATACCGAAAAAACGGGGTGACAGGTTCCCTTTCAATAGAGGTGGAGAAAATCCCCCTATATTTTAGAGGGAAAATGTTTTCCCGCCTATAACATAATAGTGAGCCAGATAGGAGTCAAACCTACAATCTTCTGTTGAGATTTTATTTTTCGCGTTTTGCTCTGTGAATATATGTGGTCATCGTCTGTGAACTGATCAGGTGGGACGTGTACAGAAAAGTATTGATACACGATCCAGTGATGTGCTGTTCTGTGCATTCAGAGCGCTGATAGTGGCTATTTCTTATTACATGAGTGCTTTTTGAGTTTACTATATGCTTTTAAAGATAATAATTGTCACTTTATTCACTTATTATTTAGCCCTGTGTAGGACTTTGATTCACGCTTAATACTAAATTATATACCCGATATCCTTCTAGTTTTAGCTATATTTTATGAATTAGACACTCTATATTATTTGTGCGGTTATTATACATATATAATTTTCTATACTGTGCAATATTTCTGATATCTATGTTCTGATATACCTTGGGGTCATAGGATGTTTTCTGACCTCATCCCCATTTTTATATGTTTTATTATGTTTGTTAGAATTTTTACTAAAGACTTTCTGTAAATTTTTATTGAGTATCAGTGTTTTCCCTTTTTCGGATTTGCATATTATCTTGGGAGTTACCCTTCTAGATAGATCAGTTTAGACATTTTTCTTGGATATTTATGGACTAAGATAGGTAGAGAGGTGTGGATATGTATATCTTGTGCACCTAGGCCTTGAAGTTCAAGTGGGTTGTGGTTGACTAGAGGTATGCGGCAACAGGAAGAACGGAACCCAGGAATGGTCAGTTTCATGATGAGGAAGAACACCTTTCCTTACTCATAAGACTGGCAATGGGCCACTGGGACATTACTCCAGAAGTCCTGACGTACTTCAATCCAATTGCACACGATGAGCCTTTGTCTCTGTATAGTCAATTTGAAGTTATGTACAGGAAAATAAGTAGCTTAGAGGGTTGTATGTTACTCTTTTGAATTATTAAAAACTGTAGGGGGGTGTCTGTTTAGGGAACAGAAGCAATTGACTAGGAACAGACTAAAGAAAATTTGCATATATTTTGTGGGATCCAGGAGAGTCAAGGCATCAGCTATGCTATATGAACTTACTTGGCACTTCAGGAAAGGTTAGCAGGAGGAGGTCATTCTGAAGGCACAGCATAAAGAATAAGTGAGCTTGATGTGACTGGGAAGTATAAAATAAGGGAGAATATCCAGTGCCAAGATAGTACGAACTTGGTACTCAAACATCAGTGTTGGTTTACCAAAGGCCTGTGAGTGCATGTTGATTGACTGCACTGGGAGAACTCACAGGACCTTATTTTTCCCTTAATTCCATTTTAGGTATCGATGCAGCAGAGCTAAAAGGAAGAACACCCATCACTCCAGAGAGAAGACTTGACCTTCACCCAAATACCCCTGTGAGACTCCAGAAGATCTCTCTTGTGTTTAGCACTGAGCTGAAAGATCTCCTGAAATAAAGCCCCAAAATTACCTCTTCCTGTTATTGTCCTCCTGGTCATAATTATATACAGCTCTGGCAAAAATTAAGAGACCACCACGTCAAAACCCTGTCATGGGCATCCCAATCTCCAGACCTGAACCTCATTGAAAACCTCTGGAATGTTATCACGAGGATGATGGATAGTCACAAGCCATCAAACAAAGAACTTCTTAAATTTTTGCGCCAGAAGCAGTGTGAAAGACTGGTGGAAACATGCCAAGACGCATGAAAGCTGTGATTAAACATCATGGTTATTCCACAAAATACTGATTTCTGAACTCTTCCTGAGTTAAAATATTAGTATTGTTGCTTCTAAATGATTATGAACTTGTTTTCTTCGCATTATTTGAGGTCTGAAAGAACTGTTTTTTGGTTTTTTTTTGACCATTTCTCCTTCTCAGAAAAAAAATACAAAATTTATTGCTTGAAAATTCGAAGACATGTTGTCAGAAGTTCATAGAATAAATGAACAATTTACGTTTTACTAAAAAATATACCTGTAAAGAGAAAAATCAGACAAACTGAACATTTTGCAGAGGTGTCTTAATTTTTGCCAGAGCTATGCTACCTAGACATGTGATTTCATAGGACCTAATGTTATTAGGCTATCACTGTGCAGCCTTGCTGCTTTGGCTTTTTTTGTATCTGGCTACCTTTTGT
The DNA here is from genome assembly GCF_051348905.1 of Ranitomeya variabilis. Taxonomy (NCBI): domain Eukaryota; kingdom Metazoa; phylum Chordata; class Amphibia; order Anura; family Dendrobatidae; genus Ranitomeya; species Ranitomeya variabilis. The sequence goes on from NC_135232.1 coordinate 398,797,912, forward strand.
GAATCTCACCTATTTACTTGATATATGACACTGTTATTTAATATTATATGTAACTAAAGTTTGTTATTTTTTCAAATTTTGACTGCTTCTGTCATGCTATATAGTCCTAGACAGGGCCGTATTTAGAGTTTCTGCTGCCCTAGGCACTTTTAGTGCTGCCTTCCCCTTTGGTGAGTATGACACTATCGGCAGTGACTTTGTCAAGAATCGCTGATGTGAAAGTAGCCTTTTGCAGCAGATCCAGCAGTTTTTCTGCATGTGCAGCATAACGGATCCCTTACGGCAACACTGCGTTCGGCCTCATTCATTCCCTATGGGATTTGCGTCACTTGCCATGATCTGGCAAATGCGGTACCATACCTCCCAACTTTTGAAGAAGGGAAGGAGGTATAAAGTTTGCGGCGCGCTACTCTGCGTCCCAGGGCTTCAGGAAAATGGCCGCGGGAGGCCGCGCGTGCGCAGATGGAGATCGCGGCGGCCATTTTCCTGAAGCCCTGGGACGCAGAGTAGTGAATCTGCGCACGCGCGGCCTCAGCAAGATGGCCGCCGCCACCGGAAAATACCGTAACTCACCAGCGCTGCTGCTCTCCATCAATACCGGGCCGCGGATTCACCTCAAATATGGATGGGACCTGCTCACGCCATACAGCTCACCGTGCCACATCATGCCCGCACCTCTGTCGCCGCCACAATGCCGGTAAGCCCGCCGCCACCAGGAAAACCACCCAGCTCTGCTGCTCTCCTTCACTACTGCTGTGGCGTCACCTCAAATGTGGAAGGGACCCTGGCCGCTGCCACCTGAGGAAGTGACCGCACGTCTGCCACCGCCACAGCAACCTCCCCATGGACACCAGGCCATGGCGTCGCCCACCTAAGCAGGATGGGACCCTGCTCAGGTGCATGCCGTTCCGCCCACCGCACCTCAGCATCACCTCACCTCTGCCACCACCATGCCTCCTGTGACCCTGCTCTGCCACTGCCTGCCCTCAGGTAAGAGATCTTAAATTCGGACAATAAGATGGACTCCCATCTTATAAAAAATCTTTTTTTCTGAATTTTTCACCCCAAATTTGGGGTGCGTCTTATAGTACAGTGCCAAAAAATACTTATATGCCAAAAAATACGGTAAAACAATTTAAAAAAATCAAACATATACATATTTGGTATCGCCGCGTTCAGAATCGCCCAATCTATCAATGAAAAAGAAGGATTAACCTGATCGCTAATCGGCGTAGCGAGAAAAAAAATCAAAACACCAGAATTACATTTTTTTGGTCGCCGCGACATTGCATTAAAATGCAATAACGGGCGATCAAAAGAACGTATCTGCACAAAAGTGGTATCATTAAAAACATCAGCTCTGCACGCAAAAAAATCAAACATATACATATTCGGTATCGCCGCGTTCAGAATCGCCCAATCTATCAATGAAAAAGAAGGATTAACCTGATCGCTAATCGGCGTAGCGAGAAAAAAAATCAAAACACCAGAATTACATTTTTTTGGTCGCCGCGACATTGCATTAAAATGCAATAACGGGCGATCAAAAGAACGTATCTGCACAAAAGTGGTATCATTAAAAACATCAGCTCTGCACGCAAAAAATAAGCCCTCACCCGACCCGAGATCCCGAAAAATGGAAACGCTACGGGTATCGGAAAATGGCGCAATTTTTTTTTTAGCAAAGTTTGGAATTTTTTTTACCACTTAGATAAAAAATAACCTAGACATGTTAGGTGTCTATGAACTCGTAATGACGTGGAGAATCAAAACGGCAGGTCTGTTTTAGCATTTAGTGAATCTAGCAAAAAAGCCAAACAAAAAACAAGTGTGGGATTGCACTTTTTTTATTTCACCACACTTGGAATTTTTTTCCCATTTTCTAGTACAAGACATGGTAAAACCAATGGTGTCGTTCAAAAGTACAACTCGTCCCGCAAAAAATAAGTCCTCACATGGCCATATTGACAGAAAAAGAAAAAAGTTATGGCTCTGGGAAGGAGGGGAGCGAAAAACGAAAACGCAAAAACAAAAATGGGTTGCGTCTTGAAGGGGTTAAAATTAAATTTGTTAGTGATAAAGCACTTTTAAGTCTCTATACACATTCAAACCAAATTAATATTTTGGAATGGAATTGTAATATGTGTTTTGTGTGAGAAGGAGTAAGGTTCCCCAAGAGTTATTCTCCCGATGCTAGCAGGGATGTCACCGAGTCACGACAGTTCAACCCGGCTGGGAACGGAGTCTCAGTGATCGGAGGTAACCTTGATGATGTCACCACCAGTCACTGAGGCTGTGTTCAGTCACCAGTCGTTCTCAGCCTGGATGGTCGCATCTTGGCACCGTCCAGGTTGAAAACTGTTTTTCCCCCAGACATGGATTAAGGTGTGGGACAGAATGACTGACAGGTGAGGGATTTTGTTGTTTCCTATTTTTGGTGCATTACAGGAAAACAAGGACTTCGGAGGAATTAGGAGAGGTCGTATGTATGGTTTAATTGAGATTATTAAAGGAGTCTGTGTCATTTTTTTCAATTAAAGGACTTTATTCTTGGTGTCTGTTTTCATATAATGTGATTATGGGCTTAGTATTGGGGAGTCTTATTGACACCTCTCCATTACTAACCTCGGGGCTTGATGTCACTGGAAAATACAAAGTTGACATCAATCCTCCCAACTATCACCCCACTTGCCACCGCTACAGGGCAAGTGAGAAGAGCCGGGCAAAAAGCCAGAATTGGTGCATCTAATAGATGTGCCTTTTCTGGGCGGCGGCGGGCTGCTATTTGTAGGCTGGGGAAAGGCAGTATCCATGGCCCCCAGCTGTCTGCTTTAGCAAGGTTGGTTGTGAAAAATGGGGGGGACCCCATGTCGTTTTTTTAAATTATTTATTTCAATAGTTAAAAAATATGTGGGGACCTCTATTCTTCATAACTAGCCTTCCTGAAGCTGACAGCTGAGGGTTGCAGCCCCCAGTTGTTTTGCCTGGCTGGTTAACAAAAATACAGTGGAACCCATGCCGGGTTTTCTTTTTTAATTTATTTTCAGTGCAGGAGCGGCTGATAAATACTCCCATCTGCCGATCCTGCTCACACTGTTATTAGCAGCAGCAGCAGGTGTCGGATGATGGGAGCAGTTGTCTCCTCAGCTGACACCAGTGGGTCAGTAATGATGTGGGGAGACATTTCTTTGGAGGGCCGCACAGCCTTCCATGTGCTATACAGAGGTACTCTGACTGTCATTAGGTATCAGGATGAGATCCTCAGACCCATTGTGAGACTAGATGCAGGTGCCATGGGCCCTGCGTTCCTTCTAATGCATAACAATGCTAGCCCTCATGTGGCTGAAGTGTGACAACAGTTCCTGCATGATGAAGACATTGATGCTATGTACTGGTCTGCCCATTCATCAGACCTGAATCCAATCAAACACATCTGGGACATCATGTCTCGTTCCATCTACTAACACCACGTTGCACCACAGACTGTCCAGAAGTTAACTGATGCTTTAATCCAGGTCTGGGAGGAGATCCCACAGGAGACCATTTGCTGCCTTATCTGGAGCATGCTCTGGCATTGTAAGGAGGTCAAACAGGCACGTGGAGGCCACACACTACTGAGCATCGTTTCCTTGTCTTGAGGCATTTCCACTGAAGTCGGAACAGCCTTTAATTTGATTTTCCATCTTGATTTTGAGTATCATTCCAAATCCAGACCTCCATGGGATAATAGTTTTGATTTACTTTGATCATTTTTATGTTTTATTGTACTCAACACATTCCACTATGTAACGAATAAAGATTTACAACTAGAATATTGCATTCAGTGATATCTAGGATATGTTGTTTTAGTGCTCCCTTTATTTTTTTGAGTAGTGTATATACTGTCTCCTCCATACATCTGTGATATGGTCTCCCGGTACTTACCTACACGCAATCTTCGATCCTCACAAGATCGCCTTCTCTACTCCCCTCTTGTCTCTTCTTCCCACAACCGCATCCAAGACTTCTCCCGTGCTTCCCCCATACTCTGGAGCTCTCTAACCCTACACATTAGACTCTCACCTACCATGGCAACCTTCAAAAAGAACCTGAAGACTCACCTCTTCCGACAAGCTTACAGCCTGCAGTGATCCTCAACCTACTGAACTGCAGCATGACCAGCTCTACCCTCTCCTAGTGTATCCTCACCCATCCCCTGTAGACTGTGAGCCCTCGCAGGCAGGGTCCTCTCTCCTTCTGTACCTGTTAGTGACTTGTTTTGCTCATGTTTATTGTATTTGTCTATACTTGCCCCCTTTTCACATGTAAAGCGACATGGAATAAATGGTGCTATAAAAATGTATAATAATAATCATGGAGTGAAAAAGTGCTTGCTCTCTTCTTCATTTCCTATTCTTTTGCATGTTTGTCACACTTAAATGTTTCAGCCACATTGGTGGGTTTCCGAGCATGAACCGCCTTTTCAAGGTCATGCCACAGCATCTCAATAGGATTAAGGACAGGACTAGGCCACTTCAGTTTTAATTTTGTTTTTCTCAAGCCATTCAGAGATGGACTTGCTGGTGTGTTTTAACCCAAAAGCGCTTCAGCTTGCAGTAACAAACACATGGTCGGACATTCTCCTTCAGGATTTTTTGGTAGACAGCAGAATTCATGGTTACATTTACCACAGCAAATCTTCCAGATCCTGAAGCAGCAAAACAGCCCCATACCATAATACTACCACCACCATATTTTGCTGTTGATATGATGTTCCTTTTCTGACATGATGTGTCACTTTTAAGCCAGATGTAATGGGACATACACCTTCCAAAAAGTTCAAATTTTGTCTCGTCAGTCCACAGGGTATTCTCCCAAAAGTCTTGGGGATCATCAAGATGTTTTCTGGCAAAACTGAGATGAGTCTTTAAGTTATTTTTGCTCAGCAGAGGTTTTCATCTTGGAACTCTGCCATTCAGGCCATTGTTGCCAAGTCTCTTTCTTATGGTGGAGTCATGAACACTGACTTTAACTGACGTCTGCAGTTCTTTGGAAGTTGTTGAGTGGTCTTTTGTGATATTTATATCTGCATTGTTATTAACTCCTTGATTTATATAGGAAACAGAGTGGGCTGCTTATTGGGTGTATGTGATTAGGTAATGTGGGTGGTATATTATCAGGTAATTGTGGATTTGAATGTGTAATATCGTTTTGATACTATTGTGTTAGTGTTGTAGTATCAACTAAATGTGCATATATACAATGGGGAAAATTGATATTTGATACACTGCCAATTTTGCAACTTTTTCCACCTACAAAGAATGAAGAGGTGTGTAAGTTTTGTCATAGGTATACTTCAACTCTGTGAGACAAAATCTTAAAAAGTCCAGAAACGTAAATGCATATTAATTATGTAAAAATCATACTATATGATTTTCTGTTTTTTATTTTTAGATTCAGTCTCTCACAGTTGAAGTGTACCTAGGATAAAAATTACAGATCTCTCCATATGTTGCAGGTGGGAAAACTTGCAAAATAGGTAGTGTATCAAATACTTATGTTCCCCACTGTATACAGTTGTGCTAAAAAGTTAACAGGCCCCGGCAGAATTTTTGCTTTCTTGGCCTTTTTTCCCCATGACTCATAATCCAGAAACGTCAGTGGCTGGATGAAAGATGCAAGAGTCTGTCTGGATCCCAGAAACTCACTCAGCTTTTATGCACACACACTGTTTACAAGCAAACAGGTCACAGGTGAGGATGTTACCTTTAGTAGCCATTCAAACCCATTTGTGTCAACTTCTGTGCATGTTATCGGACCAGAATCACCAGGGTATGTGAACTTTTGATCAGGGTCATTTGGATGTTTTGGGTTGTCATTATGAGAAAACACAGTAGTTTGACAATAAATGGCTTCACCCAACCACTAACCATGAGTGGAGAAAAAGTTTTGGTGTTATCATTCATATTATCTGAAAAAAGGCCAGGAAAGCAAAAATTCAGCCAAGGTATGCAAACTTTTGAGCACAACTGTATATATACAGTTGAAACTAGAGGTTTACATACACCATATAAAAAGACATATCTGCATGTTTTTTCAATATCTGACATGAAATCAGAATAAACCTTTCCCGTTTTAGGTCCATTAGGATTGCCATAATTGTTAATATTTGCCAAATGCCAGAATAATGAGAGAGAGAGAGAGAATGTTTTAAGGCATTTTTATTACTGGAAAATCAAAAATTTACATGCATTTCATTAGCATTTGGTACTATTGCCCTTAAACTGTATAACGTGGGTCAAATGTTTGGGATATCCTTCCACAAGCTTCTCACAAGACTTGGTTGAATTTTGGGTCCATTCCGCCTGACAAAACTGGTGTAGCTAATCCAGGTTTGTAGGTCACCTTGCTCGCACCTGCCTTTTCAGCTTTGCCCATAAATTTTCAGTAGGATTGCGATCAGGGCTTTGTGATGGCCACTCCAGAACATTGTTTTTTGTTATTCTAAAGCCACTTGGTTACCATTTTGGCAGTATATTTCGGGTCATTGTCCATTTGGAAGACCCATTTCCGCCCAAGCTTTAACTTCCTGGCTGATGTCTTGAGATGTTGCTTCAGTATTGCCACAAAATCTTCTTTTCTCATGATGACATCTATTTTGTGAAGTGCACCAGTCCCTCCTGCAGCAAAACAACTCCACAACATAATGCTGCCACCCAAACAAATTTGCTAGTCTCTAAAGGCTACAAAATATACCCGGCATCTTTTTGAGTATTTTGACAAAGATTTTTCTTCAAAATTTGTTAGCGGTTTCTTCACTGTGGCATAAAAATAAAAAAAAAAATCTGGAAAATGCCAGTAAAAAGTCTCCACAAACATGCAGAGAAAAGCTAAAATAAACTGTAAATGGTCGTAAACGTTACAAAAGCATTCAGGAAACTACCAAAAAAACGATTAAAAAGAGGCTTCAGGATTTTTAAAAATACCAAAGAAAAATAACGTGTCCTGAACCACCTTCCTTTTGAAAAACTTGTCCTTCATTCGCCTGCTGAAAAAAATATTGTGTGCACATGCTCTTAGAGTGTTTGCTTCAAGGGAGGAGGGACTCATTTTACTATATATGAGATGTTGAAAATATTTTAATCTTTGCTTTTACTTACGTTATTGAAATCATTGCCATGGAAACTCAGTTTCCTTCAGATTATGCAAATACAAAAAAAATACATAGATCATTTTTCTTTTGAAATCAAAAATATTTTCAGCAAAAAATCTTAAGTATACATTTCATTAGCATGTATAGTTGATGCCAATTATTATAAATAGTGGTGTATTAATTATAGAGTGTGAGGCATGAAAAGAAGACTCAAAACCAGGAGTGAATTTTTCAGATGTACAGGAGAGATTAAAGTTGGTTCTAATAATATACATTACCATCTGTACCATGTTCTTGGGTTATTGAGTGTTTTACGTCTACTACATAATCAACCTTTAGTGAATGTAAACTAATTCTGCGCTGCCCAGTATACTGTATATTAGAGTCGGCAAGTGATATAGCGAAATAAACGAGAGACTTAAATTCTGCGGAATACCAACTGAATGAGAAAAAAATTCACAGGACCCCGGTACTGCAGGCACGTCGGCAGTCCGTAGCCGTCAGAACTTCCTCCTATCTGCCAGCATCAGTACCCTTCCTGATTAGTAGTCCAAGCATGACATAATCGTTGTGGTAAGGCATCACGCCAGGCCTACTAATGAGAAGGGGTCCTGGGATGTTGGCAGGTAGGAGGGGGTTTGCAAGGCTCTGGTCTGGTGGCCATAGACTACCGATGTGGCTCCTGTACCAGGGTCTCTACAAATCTTTCTGCTCAACTCATTTATATGTTTACCTGATTCAAATTTAAAGGGGTATCTTGCCCTAGGTTACAAGTCTTCAGTCACTCTATGTGACTGCAGACTTGTGAATCAGCACTGTGAGGATTCTCCGGTGCTGGGAGCAGCAGGCGGGGGACCGCTAGTATGCGATTTGTATATATGCGGTAGCTTGCCAACTAAACGTGCGCAGCCTTGCTCAATGCAAGTGTATTAAGCGAGGCCAGATATGTCTAATAGGAATTTGGCTGAAAGTACCTAAATTGCATGCTTGCGGTCACATCGACGCCCATTCCCTGCACTGGCACCGGAGGATCCTGATAGCATGCAGTGCACGCGCTGTGTGGATTCACAAGTCTGCAGTCATATTGAGTGACTGCAGACTTGTAGCCTAAGGCCAGAAAACTCTCATATAGTGAGAGGTAGTTGTTGGTGGTTGTAACCATGGATACCTAAGTAACTGCAATGCCCTGCACATGGGGTAAGCAACATAGCGAATCTGAAGAACTATACTATAATTGTAATTGGAGATATCTGCTAATATTGTTATTACACTTACTACATATTGGGATAGGATTTGGAGATGGGAATACCCCTTTAAAGGCCCAGATCAATGATCCAATAAGCCAACAATGAGCGTTTTGCTAGTTCTTCAGCTGATCGAAGACATGCTTACATGAATGTTTTACTTGATGATTAGGAATGCCATACTCATTAAATTGTCGGTCGAACCTGTCGATATCGGCGGGTTCGACCTACATTAGTCTAATATGTATAGGGGCCTTTACTTCTTTCTTCTGCACAGGGATGGTCTTCAATAGACCTGATCCCAGTCACAATCACATACATATTGACACAGACAAGCCCAAGCTAATGTGTTGTGAGGGGATTATTCAAGCTAAGCACTACTGTATGAAGCCATTCTCTCTTCTTAAATTGTGAGAAATATACTTCGAGGAGGCAAACAGATACTGTGGGCAGAAGGTGGAGAATTATAAAAAGTCTTATATGACTTATATCACACCATTAGTGCTCATAGTCATTCTAACGAGTATTTTCCCCATGTATTGTCACTACATCTGCAGAAAACTGTTCTATGGTTTGTTCTTGTTTCACCAAGTGTAGGTTATATAGGACTTTGAATAATGCTGAGGACAGGTTTGTATCCACTGGACATTAAAGGGAACCTGTCACCTGAATTTGGCGGGACCGGTTTTGGGTCATATGGGTGGGGTTTTCGGGTGTTTGATTCACCATTTCCTTACCCGCTGGCTGCATGCTGGCTGCAATATTGGATTGAAGTTCATTCTCTGTCCTCCGGAGTACACGCCAGCGAACTTCAATCCAATATTGCGGCCAGCATGCAGCCAGCGGGTAAGGAAAGGGTGAATCAAACACCTGAAAACCCCGCCCATATGACCCAAAACCGATCCCGACAAATTCAGGTGACAGGTTCCCTTTAACCTTGTATGCTCCTATTGAATGACTGCAAGGTTGAGAATACTTGTACACCTTTTCAATATACAAAGAAAGCACTTTATTTGCAGAAACCAATATGCCCCTTTAATTACCGATGGTGAGGGAATGAATATAACACTAGTATGCAACGTAAAATGGCATAGCTTTGCAGACTTATGAAGTTTCCAGAGTTATGAGTGTCAAGAGTATAGATTGTACTTGTATGCTTTGTATATAGATTGCCTTCATAATTGACTTTTGCTCCGTATTATGTAAAACCACCAGGTATTAACATTTAATTATATTGCATATCCAATTTATAGCAGCATATGGCAACGGTTAGAAAGATAAGAAAGGTTTCAGAGCCTCTCACTACATCTACTTATAGGCAATTATATATGTAGTGTGTTAGACTCATGTTGTAACTCTTGCTTATGTAAATGAATGTAAAATATTACTTATGGAAATAATAGATATAAAATATACACCTTATAAATAACTACAATAATCTGAAGTCTAGACATCCACCCTGATAGACAACTTATCTAATCGTATTTCCATAGCTTTTCAGTAGGAGCCTAAAAAAATAAGAATTGTAGAATATAACCAGCAAACCACTTACTCCCCACTTCACATCCTTCCAACCCCTTCCTCAAAATGAACATGTCACCTCCATGCTGCATCCAGTTTCTGTGTGTCTCAATGTCATGGTCTTGGCATGTTCCTGCTGCTGTCACTTCATCTAGATTGTTTTTCAGCCGCATCTAAAAGTGCCAGAGTTGTATGGGAGAGGAGTCACTAACAGTGTCACACAAACGCACACACAAAAATGTAGCAATCTATTAAAAGAACAATAACAATTCTACAAACAAGGTAAAGGAAACACTTCATATACTTACAGTGCTTGAATTACGGAGTATACCCATTATAGTTGGAAGCTTCTTATAAAACCCTTATGCTAGTAATTTTCATTTAGAAAAGTCACAATCTAACGTAGGGCTAGACCATTCCCGAGAGCCACATAGTCAATGCATCTCAAAGGGTCAGTAGGGTCAGCACTCCTAAGACGTCTATTTGGGCATGTAGGTCATAGGAAGCTGAGCAAAATGAGACCTTGATATCTACCATTCGACGTTTTATTCCAGAGAAATCTATGCTTTTCTTCCTTTGTAAATTAGCTGGTAAGATCTATGGGTGGGACATAGATCTACCTTAGAGCTTATTTTAGATGAAAGGGGGCTTTACCAGAAATGTGGATTTCTCTGGAATAAAACATCGGGTAGAAGATATCCAGGTATCATTTTTTTCAGCTTCCTATGACCTACAAGTCCATATAGATAGCTTAGGAGCATTGATTCTACTGACTGATTCCCTTGAAATTTTCTCATTGGTGGGTACATTTTTGGGTTGTGTTCTATTATGACAATATTAATAACTGCTTGGTTATTACAAAATTGGGTCGGTTTCCTGGAGTGGGATAACTGGTTTCAAAGTCTACAGAATTTGGTAAATCTCTGATCTAAAGTTTTATATAGATAATATAAACATATTATAATTTTATTTATGTGAATGCCAGTATATGAGTATATAATAACGTCTATGTGTAGTGTAAATTATCACCTGTCTGTGAAAGTGGCAGGGACCTGGTATGTGACATCTGATATGCTTCTGACTTTTGACCTCTTATTAAAAAGTAATGAACTCAAATACAGGAACTAAGTACATACAAAGGTTCCTAGAGGGTCTAGTCACAGTGACATTTCATTGGAACTGGATCTATGCTGAGTTTGATCCCTATTCACTCCAATTGACCTTTTTTGGGTGTAACAAGGTTCGGTTCCATATATATATATATATATATATATATATATATATATATATATATATATATATATATTTATTGGGTGTAACAAGGTTTGGTTTTATGTATATATATATATATATATATATATATATATATATATATATATACACACACTCACTGGCCACTTTATTAGGTACACCTGTCCAACTTCTTGTTAACACTTAATTTCTAATCAGCCAATCACATGGCGGCAACTCAGTGCATTTAGGCATGTAGACATGGTCAAGACAATCTCCTGCAGTTCAAACCGAGCATCAGTATGGGGAAGAAAGGTGATTTGAGTGCCTTTGAACGTGGCATGGTTGTTGGTGCCAGAAGGGCTGGTCTGAGTATTTCAGAAACTGCTGATCTACTGGGATTTTCACGCACAACCATCTCTAGGGTTTACTGAGAATGGTCCGAAAAAGAAAAAAAATCCAGTGAGCGGCAGTTCTGTGGGCGGAAATGCCTTGTTGATGCCAGAGGTCAGAGGAGAATGGGCAGACTGGTTCGAGCTGATAGAAAGGCAACAGTGACTCAAATCGCCACCCGTTACAACCAAGGTAGGCCTAAGAGCATCTCTGAACGCACAGTGCGTCGAACTTTGAGGCAGATGGGCTACAGCAGCAGAAGACCACACCGGGTACCACTCCTTTCAGCTAAGAACAGGAAACTGAGGCTACAATTTGTACAAGCTCATTGAAATTGGACAGTAGAAGATTGGAAAAACGTTGCTTGGTCTGATGAGTCTCGATTTCTGCTGCGACATTCGGATGGTAGGGTCAGAATTTGGCGTAAACAACATGAAAGCATGGATCCATCCTGCCTTGTATGGAGCATCTTTGGGATGTGCAGCCGACAAATCTGCGGCAACTGTGTGATGCCATCATGTCAATATGGACCAAAATCTCTGAGGAATGCCTCCAGCACCTTGTTGAATCTATGCCACGAAGAATTGAGGCAGTTCTGAAGGCAAAAGGGGGTCCAACCCGTTACTAGCATGGTGTACCTAATAAAGTGGCCGGTGAGTGTATATATATATATATATATATATATATATATATATATATATATATATATATATACATACACACACACACATGTGTATATATACTTCCATAGACACACATATATATATATATATATATATATATATATATATATATATATATATATATACTTATATACACATAATACAGCCTAAAAAATAATATACTGTATATATTTGTTATTTCTTTACCAGATAGAGTAGTGTAGCATTATACTATTCTGTTCAGAAAAAGCAACCCAGCCCTGATGAAAAAGAGTAGCTTTTACAGCACAATCAACACAAAAGTTAAAACAAATTGAAATATTAAACATCAGGAAAAAAAAAACATAAAAACAAATACAAACAAATAAAAGCACTTATATCATTGTCGCGCAATATAATGTCCCCTCATTACTCCATTTGGAAATGGCTTTGATGGCGATGACATAACTTGCTAATAAACATTATTTACTCAAACTATGAATATCATTTATCACATATCTTGAGGAAAGATGTGCAGTGAACAGATGGTCATTTTTAACCACTTAACTCTTGGACCTACCTACATATCAAACACTTTGTACCGCATAAAATTTAGCGTGCATACATACAGCTTCAACCAGATACAATATTTCTGCAAATGACAAAGCCAGCCACATTTAAAACATACATTATTTCGAACACTATGAACTTTTTTCCCCCAACAGTTTGTACAATAGCTTTCCAAATAGGAACATATTCCTACAGATTTACAGTAGATACATGTAGCACTACCATGTTTTTGGTTAAAAATCCAAAGTCTTATATTTGTTTCGTGCAGTTGTGTTCCAAGCTGACAGCTATAACTATATCTACCTTAACCCTGCTAGGGAAAGAACTAGTTACTTTCTTAATGACATCAGCACATACACTTTAACTTAAATGGTGTTAAAAGGCAGATCACTGAGGGATCAGGTCATATGTAGTCCATAAAAATCTACAAAGAGATGAGGAGAGCACTGTTGAAAACAGACGCAGGCAGTGACAGATTCAGATATGGTGCTGCTGTCTAGTAATTTTTCATTGTCACCCAGTGTTGGATTCACAGTTACACTGCTTAGTACTTCTTCATAATATTCTGCTTCATAATATTCTCAATGCAGATATCTTACAAAACAACTACCGTATATAGTTATACTTTGAAGTTGAACCACAACCTTACCTCCCCTCATTGAACTATAATAGTAAAATAGAGTATACTACTTGGGTTATTCCCATATTCAATATGGGAGTAATTGTTTCTAGATCTGTATAACAAAAGGCAGGGTTAACAAAACAGCGAAAGCATAGATACGGTACACCGTTTGACAAACTCCCAGAGAAATTAATGAGAATCACAGAAACACAGTAACAAGTGAACTACGTTGGTAGCACAACACCCAAGATGCTGTAACAGCGTAGTTTGCTGTGCTATGCTGCTACACTCGTATTTTTATTCATAACGACACCTTTGAATCTAGGCGCGATTATTCCATTTAGGCCAAGAAAGACAGAGATAGGCATAATCCAATAAAAAATTCACCTTTGTGGGGAACAAGGAGACTGATGGCATTGGGCACTGACATGGGACTGTTGGCACTGGCTTATTGGAAGGAGTATAATGTTTTGGGCCTTTTTTGTAATTTAAACACAGAAGTTTATAAAAATCTGCAGAGCTGAAAACCTAATTTAATATCATGGCTCAACCACAATATATTATAAGTGGGGTTTTTTATACTGTTTTCCTTTGAATCAACACAAAATAGGTTTTCCCCCTACAGTTGCAAAACATTACCGGAAACAAATTACTAAGTATATCCATCACTATCGAAAATTGACCGCTTTTAATTAATGTGGATAATTTTACTATTTATTTTACAAATACTTGATTTTTATTTTAATGTGGATTATTTTTGAATGTATTATTTCTATACCATCAATACAAAATTATGTTAATTGTGATTCTCCATGGAACACCTTCAAGGATATTAGCCACAGACAGCAAAAAAATCCTTTTAAATGAAAGAAATATTACGTACGGGATGCTAGTATGGCCCATTGATTCATTTCTCATTCAACCCTATCTCGTACATGTATTTTCAATATAAACAATAGCAGGAATGCGGCTTTATTCTCCACTGCCACAGTAAATCACACAAATAATTAGCTCATTGCTCCTGACAACAAGAGGCTCACTTACTTTCCATCATCCAAGGAAAGGTAATAGGTCAGCCGGCTAAAAGCAGCTAGATAGATTTAAACATATTAGCCTAGTTCCCATCATTACTTGCCATCTCTTTGTTAGGAATAATTAAAAAATTGGTTGGACAATTTAAGGTGAGCATTTCTAGTGAAGATACATTTACTGAATGTCACAATCCTTAGCTTACAATAAAACTATTTTAGCCTTCATTTGTATCTACTAATCACAGCTTCATTCTTTAATAATAGAAGTATTTCCTTTAATGTAAAGTCCGCCTTTATCATTTTCATATTAGCTCTCCTAAACTGTAATTACCAGTTCTTGCCATTTATTTTATTTCCACAGTGAATACATTCAAGGTGTTGTCCGCTATGACCTGGCAGGAAGTCTTTAATTCTCCAGCAGCGCTGCCACAGGGGATATGAAGGATTACACATTTCTAATTAAAATCAATGGCCATCCCTTGTAATGCACAGGCGTGCTGTGTCCTCCAGCGCGAGATGCTCTTTGTATCTGATCCGTCCTCTGGATGATAGATGAGGGTTCTGAATGTGGGACCCTCCTCAATTACGGAGAGTTCTCTAATGGCGCTTTCAAATTTTAATTTTCAAGTACACAACTCATTTCATTTACCAAGGCAAGTAGAAAAATATTAAGAAAAAATTGTGGACACAATGGAGAAGGAAGAAGAGAGAGAAGGAAATATAGACTTCTAGTCCCATGGACTTCCTTAAGATGTCCAAATTTACTGCCCACAAATCTAAATTTTGTAAACTGAATTTATAAAAACTTTCTAAAATGTGATTTTGATTTGCCAGATATTTTACTTCAGATTGTTGGACTGATTCCATTTTAAGACAGGTGACATTGATATGGACGGATGCAAAAACTAATCTCAAAGTTATAATAATTAGTTAGAATCTAGAGGGTAAGAAAAATGAATAATGTACTGCTCGTTTATTAAGGCAGTCCTCCTAAAGCCAAAATTACTGATAGGAGATTAAAATGGAATCCATATATCCCTCTTCATGGTGTCAGTGGTCCAGGACTGTGAGATGAGCTGTTGTTTAGTGGGGTCCTTCTTGTCACCCTTTTCTGCCCCCACCACTTCTGTGCTCTTGTCACAGGATAGAGGGAGTTGAAACCTGAGTAATGGCTTTGTTACTGATGGTTCCCAAATTCTTGTATCTACCCCCCTTCAACACCTATGGGGAAGAGATATAGGCTAGCTTCTGTGCCACTCATTTAAAAAGTTATGTAAAATATACAAACGTTTGCCATGATTACTCCAAACACAAGAAATAAGGGTGTCATCATCTGGACTGGGTTAACATCAAGGAGTTAATCAACAGTAAAAAAGGGGTTACAGATGCTATTTTAACAGATTAACTTTGCTATGATCTGCTGACATGAAACCAAAATTCAGATTATTTGAACAACAATAGTGATATGGCGGAGATCAATATTTAGGGGTTCTCTGTTTTAGAAAACCCAACTCAAGCACTCAGAAGGTTCAGGGGGGGGGGGGTTTCGAGTGCTTTAGTTAAACTGTTTAACGGATTTTTTAAAAAAATTGAAAAATTCCAGAAAGAAGATGCTCAAAAAATCCTCAAAAAATGTGGTGGTGGAAAAAATAATCCAAACAGTGCTCAAAGACTAAAAAATGCTAAAAAAAGCTTCAGGTTCACAATACTCCCGAGAAAAGGAGAGATTCCTGTAGAATCTCCTGCTTGAAAAACAGAAGTTTTTGACTGCCAGAAAAAGGCACAGTGTGAACATACCCTTAGTTAATAACGCAAAGTGGCAATTTTTTTAAGCAAATCTAAGTTGCACCAAAAATGTGCAGCTTTTGGCATTTTTACAGTCCTGGCCAGCTTCACCAACGTTCTGAAAGGCAGGTGAGGCTTGGGCTGAACATGGCGTTTGTGAAGCAAGCCCAACAAATTTGTTATAATTTATATCACAAAAGTGTAAATTATGACAAAAGTGTATACCTGACCCTGCCTGGTGTACTTTTGTGGCTGTGGAGTGTGACAGCTAAAGAGGCCTACACTTTTTGAAGAAAGCGCTGGATAAAGGTGTGCCAAAATTGTAAAGTCTAGTGTACAACATGCCAGTCTGAATCACGGCCTATGTGATTTGTTTTCTTTTAACAATCCTTTTGACAAGTAGTGGAAAAACTCTTTAAGGTTTGTTCACAAATAGCAAAATTTCAGATGATTTATGCTGCAATTCTGCCAGACACTGCAGGAAACAATCTGATGACGTGTAGATGTTGGTGGAATATATAGATGCAGATTAGAGGGAATAAAAAACCCACTGTACTTAGCTCCCCAGAAGCTTCTATACCTTCCTTGCTGGGTCTTCTGCCAGACTCTGTACAACCCACCTTCCTGTAATAACACGACCCATTTTAAAACTGCAGCCTGTGAGTCATGATAGAAGGTCGAGAGTTGAGAACAGTGATTTTTTTTCTAATCTTTTTTTCCCTGGAATTGTGGCCTTTGCTGCAGATCTAATATTGCTCCAGCACAATCCTCAACAGCTTTCTCATTGAACTTAATAGGAAAAAAATGCAACAAAACCAAAAATGATCAACATAAACTGACATTAAAATTTGCACTGCAGGTCAGTTTCAGCTCTGATTTTTTTCTACAGCTGGTGAATGAAGTTTTCCGGTCTCATTCAAAAAACATTCTGTTTTTTTCATTTTAGTGAAGAAAACAACTGTTTTTTAGCCAGCGTTTTGAATCAGTTTTTCATCCGTGTTTCAGTTTTCACAGTGTCTGACATAGGACGAGATTATGTACACGAAGCACAGAAGGAAGACAGCATACCAAGAAGAGAGGGAGCACCTGACCACGACTAGCGACACCCATCGGACCCAACCGCCCCGTAGGCGAGGATAATAAAAGGTCTTTTTTTGCCTTGCACAGCGAATGGGAGTCATATGTGCAGCATTATAGAATGCTATCACATGGGGCTGAAGGGTGGTGGCCGTAGGTTATATTGTAAAAACTGGTGACAGGTTCCCTTTAACGGGGTTATCCACTACTGCACAACTCTATCTTAATTAATTCAGGACCCAAAAATTTAAGAGGGATACTTACCTCCAGCAGTGGCACAGTTCCCGTTGATGACATGACATTGTTGTGTTATTTGCCCATTTCAGCATCAACTGCAGCTCATCAACATTTCATTAGAGTGGACGTCCGCGCTATAGAAATAGTAAAGGCTACAGCTGACTAGTGTGAGACGTCACGGGACACAACAATGTCATGTCACAGACATGAACAATGGCGCCAACATTGCTGGAATGGCACCTCTGCTGGAGGAGAGTGTACACTATTTTTATATTAATTTGTGTCCTGAATTGTTTAAGCGTTGGATGACTGTAGTGGACAACCCCTTTAGTATCCATAATTCCCGATTTTTGTCATTAATCTCCTTTCAGGAGAATGCTTCTGTTGACGAGACCTTGTGCCCTAGCGTGTGCGATCCCAGTGAGGGCAGGCAGTGATGGGAGGATACACATTCCCTGGGCACAGCAGTCATCTCTATCTATAGATTTAGCGAAGGTTATTCATCGAACATACAGGCTTTGCTGCTTTTAGTCCTTTTACAAAACATGAACAAAAACCTTTCACACTCGTCTTGTAGGAATCTGCTTTGTGTATTGTGGATGGACACATATTGGCAAGGCTCGTAATATTATAGGAGCGGACAGACACTTCAGCCTTTGATTCTGTTTCCAGCTTTCTTTAAACTACACTTTTCAGGACCGATCAGATAAAATATTCGGGATATCTCTGTGCATTGGATTTTGTCTGATGATTCCTACGTTTAGCGGCTATATTTATTGTCCCACTGACTCACGAGAAGGACGGTTCTATATGTGCCGCATCCGTTCCCCCTACCCATATAATACACATCTGGCAGTATAATTACTAATGCCATTCTAAAGAGGATCCTTAACATTACGTTCTATTTGCTAGGACATGAGAAGGATTTCTTAGACCTCTGTCAAAGATGGAAAAAAAATGAAAAATGTAATTAGTCCATACCACCTGTACCAAAGTTAAAGTTAATTGACCTAATAGTACCAGTAGAAGAGAAGGTGCTAATTATACTATGCTGCCAATGACAGGAAATGTGTTAATTAGCCAGAGTCTGGATCTAGAAGCTTTAATTAGACTACTAGTAAACGAGGAATGGGTTAGACATATATTACCTACAGGTAATATATATTGGACTGTAATTGAATAACACATAATACTAATCTAAAATCTATTATCTGTAACAACTAGTACAGCAAGCTTATACATTGCTGGTTTATACAATGTGTGTATATGGAGTGGCAGCGTTATATAGGACATACTAGTGAACTAGTAAAAAGAGCCAAGCATTATTCACAATGGCTAATGGGCAGAAGCATTTGGTCAAAACCTCATGCACACTAGTATATTAGGGCACCCATGATCTCCGATGGGAACTTACTGTACCTTTAAATTTATCCAGAGGATTTTCTTTTGAATGCCAGCAGAAAAAAAATCATGTCCGACCCCATAGAAAATAACTCTATAAAGGTACATTCAGACATCCGAGCAAATCGGTCCGAGATCGGACTACTAAGGCACAGACTGGCAGCAGTTCTCCTGACCCAAGCAGGACAGTCTCATGGAAAGACATGAAGATGTCGCGCTTGGGTCAGGAGATCGGCGGCCAGTCCATGCATTAGCGGTCCCATCCTGGAAAGATGTGCATGGACATCTGAATTATTATTATAGCGCTATTTATTCCATGGCGCTTTACATGTGAGGAGGGGTATACATAATAAAAATAAGTACAATAATCTTTAACAATACAACTGGTACGGGAGGAGAGAGGACCCTGCCCGCGAGGGATGAGATATGGGCGCAAACAGAGTGGCAACGGGAGTAGGTGAGCCTATGTAGATTTTGGCGTTAGAAAGAGATCCATAAAATTGATTTGATGGATTGAGAAATATGCAAGTCATACATTACGCCTTTTTGTCATTTTTAACCAGAATATTGTGCTGCCATATACAAGCGGGCTCCGATTGCTATATCTGCACTCACAGGCAGCATAGCAACAAATATGACAGGTCTGCCGAAAGCATTTTTGTACATTTTTCTATTTATTTCATTGTAATTTGCTAAAATTTCACAGTACATTATGATGAGTTCCAGGAGCACAACCATATGGACTTTGCGGCAGTAAAGGTGTTATTACCATTCAGACTGAGAGCAGGTGAAATAATGTTCCGCACATTTATTCCAGAATGCTCCGTCAGTGCTAGACTGCTAATATTGGAAACATACAATCATTTACCATTACGGGCCATAAATGGGTGAAAAGTGGACATCTGTCACTGACTTCCATTAAATCCAGTGATACGTGGCTCAAGCTTATGGATGAAAACAAATGCAACTGTAAAAATCCCATAATGAGCTAAATGTACGCATGGCTAATTCCTAGAACCACCATTGTATTACAGCTTTTAGATCACATATTTCATTATATTCATGTATTTGCATAAAATAAATTAATAGATTATATATAATGGATAATTTCATTCCATTCTGTCAAAATTTCTATTTTTCACAAAGCTTCACAAAAAAACAGCTAAAGAGGCTTTCTTTTCTGCTAAAATCTCAGCAGCAGATATTAGAGGTTGGAAAACATGATGGATTTTAAGTAAGCCTTCCACTAGCGCTGACGTTCCATATTAATGGACTATACAACATTCTCTGTGCACAGCCAACCACCATTTGAATAAATACCTTCTCTGTTTTTCCTTTGTACCCTCTTGCATCTCAGCTTGAGAAAAAAGGCAGCAGGTAATTGCTGAAATGCGCCTGATAGCACAATACCCCCGAGTACTCTGCCATATAATCGCTAGCCCTCCGCCTATAGCACACGTTCACTCACTCACACAGAAGCAGCCTCTCTGTTATTCAAAGAACTATGGATTCAAATGTTGATTAAAATTACATTTGTTTGTGGGAAAAACCCTTTGGAGAATAGGAAATGTAATGGACTTCTGATAATGGACATTTACATGTAGAACCTCACTAACTATACGCCATGTTCCCCCTTAGCATAAAGGCTGCGTTATTTCAACTGGTTTTTTTTGTGCAGAAAATCTGCTGCGTTTAACAGTTCAAGCAAAGTGGATGCAATTGCCTGAAAACTCATACCCCCTGTGCATTTAACCCCTTCCCGACCTTAGACGTACTGAGTATGTCCAGGCGATTTTGCGGCACAGGAGCTGATTCTGACAGCTGACACCCAACACTCAGTGCAGGAGTGGTGCCCACACCGCTCCCGGCACATTAACCCCCTAAATACTGTGACCACTTGCGATCTCAGCATTTAGTAGGCGTGCAGAGGGAGGGAGCCCCTCTACACTCCAATCTGCATCCCTGCGACGTCATAGCGGGGCCCGATTGTTGCCATGGTGACCCGATGTCGTCATGTCAACATTCGGGTCACCAGGCTACGGTAAGCCCCTCAGACCATGAGCAGAGCACAGTCTCAGAGGCTTGTGTCAGTGCAGCACTGACACTTATAATCCAATAATCCATTGCAATGCTCATTGAAAAAAATTAAAAAAAACCTAAGAAAATAATAATAAAAAAATAATAAAATAATGACAAAAAATTATATATAGTACCAATACATTTCAATTTTTATATATAAAAAAACAAACAAAGCACACGTTTGTTATCGCCGCGTCCAGGACAACCTGCCCCATAATACCCATAAAAACATCCCAGTAGTTAACCCCTTCAATAAACACTGTTCAAAAAAAAAAACCAGGGCAAAAAATGATGCTTTTCCTCACATTGCCGAACAAAAAGTGGAATAAAGTGCGATAAAAAAAGAAAGTAAATATAAATGGTATACCTAAAAACGTCATCTTGTCCTGCAAAAACAATCCACCATACAGCTCCAACAGGTGAAAAATAAAAACAATATAGCTCTCTGAATCAAGCGATGCAAAAATAATAATTTTTTCTATAGAATAGTTTTTATTGTGTAAAAGATCAAACATATAAAAAACCTGTATAAATGTGTTATCGTTGTAATAGTGCTGATTTGAATAATATAGCTGCTTTATCAATTTTACCACACCGAGAATGGCATTAGAAAAAAAAAACATTTCCTGAATCGCTGGCTTTGTTTCTTTCTGAAATATGGAAAAATTATAGCTAGCAAAATATGGCGATGCACAATAAAAAAACATTTAGTGTGTGACAACAGCCAAACATAAAAAACTGATAAAAATCTGGCATCTTTGTAATTACACCGACTCAAGAATAAAGTCGTCTAATCACTTATACCACACGAGGAACTCCATAAAAAATAAATAAAACCAATTATTCACCTGCTGTTGATTTGTTCATTCTGCCTCCGAAAGATCGCAGTAAGGCTTATCCTCTCTGAGCACTAACACTGGGGTTTCCATATAAATCTCTGAAATACGTGATTCAGATGGAAACCCTGGCAGATTTCCTATAAAGAGGAAGATGGAGTCACTGGATGCTGATTTTCCTGTGATACGGCACAGTACATCTTTTAGGTGTGCATAAAAGTGCGGTCCGCCACAGTTTTGTGCACTTCTGAAAATAAGAAAACCACTGAACAGAGGCCAGCTGGAGTCCAGAGTAACTCAGCTGCCTCATTATAGTGAATAGATCCCTCGGGGGTTTCATCTGAATCACGTCATTCAAAGATTTAGATGGAGACCCAAAGTAAGTGCTCAGCGTAAAGTGCGGATAAATGTAAAATGTTTCCAATAAAAGCTTCAACTCAAAGAGCTTGATCCACAAAAATAGCAAGTCCCCATTCAGGTCTGTCACCTGTCTATGGAAATATAAGGGGCTTCCAGTGGTAGTACAAAGGCTCTGGAAAAGCGCTATGGCTTGTCGCACTCCAAAAGAAATCCAGCGAATTCTGAGCTCCCAAATCCAAATGCCCCTCTCCCTTCTGTGCCCCAGTGTGCCCAAACCACATTTAGCGCCCGCATGTTTGGCATTTCTGTAGTGATGAGAGACCGTCTAATTTACAGGTGCGTGTCTCCAGAGGCATGAGCTTGGTATAACGTACTGACCACTACAACGTATTGGTCACTACAACGACAATTTGCAATTTACTCAGTAATATCCAGGGTACGTTCCCACGATCAGTAAGCCGTGCTTTGGATGCAGAGTATTTTCGCTGCATCCAAAACACTGCGTTCTAATCACGTAGGTAAATACGCATGTGTCCACTGAACCATGCGGATTTATTGCATCCAAATACATTCTATTGTCGAAATTTTTGTTACAGAGACTAGCGTCTCCAGAGGAGTAATTGACATGCTACGGCTCGTATACCCACGCCTCATGTCAGTTTCCACGGGTCATCCACAGGTACACATAATGAACATGGGACTTGTAAAAATCCCATCCACTATGCTGTAACATCTGGCAGCTGCATTTCTGACGCTGCATAAATATGGCGATTGTACAACAAATTTTATTGTGTATTTTCACCTATTACGCTCGTGAAAATAAAAAAATTGGGGCTAAATTAAAATTTTTGTGAAAAAAAAGTTAAATGTTAATTTTTTTTCTGCCACGTTACTTCAGTTTCTGTGAAGCACCTGAAGGGTTAATAAACTTCTTGAATATGGCTTTGAGCACCTTAAGCAGTGCAGTTTTTAGAATGGTGTCACTTTGGTTTTCTTCTGTCATATAGACCCCTCAAAGTCACTTCAAATGTGATGCGGTCTCTTAAAAAAAATGGTTTTGTAAACTTTGCTGTAAAATGAGAAATTGCTGGTCAATGTTTAACCCTTCTAACAAAAATGTGATTAACAAAATTGTGCTGATGTAAAGTAGACATGTGGGAAATGTTATTTGTTAACTATTTTCAATGAGATAACTCTCTGATTTAATTAAGGGCATAAGAATTAAAAGTGGAAATTGCTATATTTTCAAAATTTTATCCAATTTTCTGATTTTTTCACAAATAAAAGCAAGTCATATTGAAGAAATTTTATGACTACCATGAAGTACAATATGTCATGAAAAAAACAGAATCAGCGGGATCCGTTGTAGCGTTCCAGAGTTAATACCACATAAAGGGACGCTGGTCAGAATTGTAAAATTTTATCTGTTTATGAAGGTGAAAACAGGCTCAGGGGTGAAAGGATTCATAAATGTTTTATCATTTCCCTCATTCCACTTTTATATTGGTCATTTAGAGTTATGATTGCTTGAAAAAAGAATAAAATAATAAATGTTATTCATTAATATATTTACTAGTGAGAAAATTTCCTAAAACAGATTAAATTGAGAAAAAAATCCACAAAAATACAAAATACACAACAGTTTTATGGAATCCTTTGTTAGGCTTCTAGCATTGTGCTACACGGAGAAAGCAATACATCTCATAATATAGTATTTAATATTTGAGAATAAAAGAAATAAATCAGGTGCATTACATGTGCGGCTCTTTAAAAGCAACAGGTTTTCTGTAATAGTTTAGCAGTCAGGTGAGTGACAAAAAGCCCCTAAAGGGTAATTATATTCTACACTGATGCAGCTTCTTTTATTCTCACTGCAAGAAGCCATGTCAAATGCAACTTAATGACCTCCCCATAGAACGGGAATGTAAGGTGCTTTCTGACGGCCATAACTGAATGACTTCATTTAAAAAAAAAATAATTCAGGAGCCAGCAAATGTCATTACAATAAGAGACCTGATACAAGGCAGAATAACCGAGTGTGTGTGTGACTCCAATGTGTTTGATTTCTAATAATCTCATATTTATGTCGAAAAAAAGCTAAA
Organism: Ranitomeya variabilis; assembly: GCF_051348905.1. NCBI lineage: Eukaryota > Metazoa > Chordata > Amphibia > Anura > Dendrobatidae > Ranitomeya > Ranitomeya variabilis. The sequence goes on from NC_135232.1 coordinate 398,822,173, forward strand.
ATAAAATAGCTAAAAAATAAAGCTAACTCATATCTACTGTAGAGCAGCCGTTTGTAAAAAAAAGTATATTGCAGATATCCAAATTGTGTGAGAAGTTAGGATTATGTAAGAACCTTGCGAACTTGTAAGAGGCTGCTGGAATCACTTGCATCCATAAGATTTTTTTCGTCCAAATGTTTAATTACCCCTTTGAGAATATATATTTCATCTTTTGTTCACTTTTTTTTTTTGTATAATTCGTAGATAAAGAGGTGAGGAACAGTGCTGTAAATTCACTGCTGTGAAAAGACATATGTTCATTTGTATCACACCATATCTTATAAATAGATCTAATTAGCTACACTGTACAGATTCTAATGTCAATAGTAAAGCAATTCTTTTCCCATGTTTATTTACTGCTAAAAACAACATAGAGCCTTTAATAACGTGGATGGCGTACAACAAAGAAATAGGAGGATTTCTATAACGTCAGGACATTGTCTTTACCAGCAGCGTTAGTGCTGGAGCCATATGGGGAAGGGTAGTCCTAGGTGCAGCATGGGCAAGCCTAGTGCTAGGGTTAACATGGGGAGCGCTAGTGCTAGGGTTAGCATGGGGAGGGCTAGTGCTAGGGTTAGCATGGGGAGGGCTAGTGTTAGGGTTAGCACGGGGAGGGCTAGTGCTAGGGTTAGCATGGGGAGGGCTAGTGTTATGGTTAGCATGGGGAGGGCTAGTGTTAGAGTTAGCATGGGGAGGGCTAGTGCTAGGGTTAGCATGGGGAGGGCTAGTGCTAGGGTTAGCATGGGGAGGGCTAATGTTAGGGTTAGCATGGGGAGGGCTAGTGTTAGGGTTAGCATGGGGAGGGCTAGTGCTAGGGTTAGCATGGGGAGGGCTAGTGTTATGGTTAGCATGGGGAGGGCTAGTGTTAGAGTTAGCATGGGGAGGGCTAGTGCTAGGGTTAGCATGGGGAGGGCTAGTGCTAGGGTTAGCATGGGGAGGGCTAATGTTAGGGTTAGCATGGGGAGGGCTAGTGTTAGGGTTAGCATGGGGAGGGCTAGTGCTAGGGTTAGCATGGGGAGGGCTAGTGTTATGGTTAGCATGGGGAGGGCTAGTGTTAGAGTTAGCATGGGGAGGGCTAGTGCTAGGGTTAGCATGGGGAGGGCTAGTGTTAGGGTTAGCATGGGGAGGGCTCGTGCTAGGGTTAGCATGGGGAGGGCTCGTGCTAGGGTTAGCATGGGGAAGGCTAGGGCTAGGGTAAGCATGGGGCAGGGTAGTCCTAGGTGCAGCATGGGCAAGCCTAGTGCTAGGGTTAACATGGGGAGGGCTAGTGTTAGCATGGGGAGGGCTAGTGCTATGGTTAGCATGGGGAGGGCTAGTGTTAGGGTTAGCATGGGGAGGGCTAATGTTAGGGTTAGCATGGGGAGGGCTAATGTTAGGGTTAGCATGGGGAGGGCTAGTGTTATGGTTAGCATGGGGAGGGCTAGTGTTAGGGTTAGCATGGGGAGGGCTAGTGTTAGGGTTAGCATGGGGAGGGCTAGTGTTATGGTTAGCATGGGGAGGGCTAGTGTTATGGTTAGCATGGGGAGGGCTAGTGTTAGGGTTAGCATGGGGAGGGCTAGTGTTAGGGTTAGCATGGGGAGGGCTAGTGTTATGGTTAGCATGGGGAGGGCTAGTGTTATGGTTAGCATGGGGAGGGCTAGTGTTATGGTTAGCATGGGGAGGGCTAGTGTTAGGGTTAGCATGGGGAGGGCTAGTGTTAGGGTTAGCATGGGGAGGGCTAGTGTTAGGGTTAGCATGGGGAGGGCTAGTGTTATGGTTAGCATGGGGAGGGCTAGTGTTAGGGCTAGCATGGGGAGGGCTAGTGTTATGGTTAGCATGGGGAGGGCTAGTGTTAGGGTTAGCATGGGGAGGGCTAGTGCTAGGGTTAGCATGGGGAGGGTTAGTGCTAGGGTTAGCATGGGGAGGGCTAGTGCTAGGGTTAGCATGGAGAGGGCTAGTGTTAGGGTTAGCATGGGGAGGGCTAGTGCTAGGGTTAGCATGGGGAGGGCTAGTGTTAGGGTTAGCATGGGGAGGGCTAGTGTTAGGGTTAGCATGGGGAGGGCTAGTGCTAGGGTTAGCATGGGGAGGGCTAGTGTTAGGGTTAGCATGGGGAGGGCTAGTGCTAGGGTTAGCATGGGGAGGGCTAGTGCTAGGGTTAACATGGGGAGGGCTAATGTTAGGGTTAGCATGGGGAGGGCTAGTGTTAGCATGGGGAGGGCTAGTGCTAGGGTTAGCATGGGGAGGGCTAGTGCTAGGGTTAGCATGGGGAGGGCTAGTGTTAGGGTTAGCATGGGGAGGGCTAGTGTTAGGGTTAGCATGGGGAGGGCTAGTGTTAGGGTTAGCATGGGGAGGGCTAGTGTTAGGGTTAGCATGGGGAGGGCTAGTGCTAGGGTTAGCATGGGGAGGGCTAGTGTTAGGGTTAGCATGGGAAGGGCTAGTGCTAGGGTTAGCATGGGGAGGGCTAGTGCTAGGGTTAGCATGGGGAGGGCTAGTGCTAGGGTTAGCATGGGGAGGACTAGTGCTAGGGTTAGCATGGGGAGGGCTAGTGCTAGGGTCAGCATGGGGAGGGCTAGTGTTAGGGTTAGCATGGGGAGGGCTAGTGCTAGGGTTAGCATGGGGAGGGCTAGTGCTAGGGTTAGCATGGGGAAGGCTAGTGCTAGGGTAAGCATGGGGAGGGCTAGTGCTAGCATGGGGAGGGCCAGTGCTAGGGTTAGCATGGGGAGGGCTAGTGATAGCATGGGGAGGACTAGTGCTAGGGTTAGCATAGGGAGGGCAAGTGCTAAGGTTAACATGGGGAGGGCTAGTGTTAGGGTTAGCTTGGGGATGACTAGTGTTAGTATGGGGAGGGCTAGTGTTAGCATGGGGAGGACTAGTGCTAGGGCTAGCATAGGGAGGGCTAGTGCTAGGGTTACCATGGGGAGGGTTAGTGTTAGGGTTAGCTTGGGGATGGCTAGTGTTAGCATGGGGAGGGCTAGTGCCAGTGTTAGCATGAGGAGGGCTAGTGTTATGGTTTGCATGGGGAAGGCTAGTGCTAGGGTTAGAATGGGGAGGGCTAGTGTTAGGGTTAGCTTTGGCTGGGCTAGTGCTACGTGCAGCATCATTAAGGCCAGTGCCAGGTGCACTGTGGAAATAAGTGCTAGGTGCTGTGTGGGGAAGCCAGTGCTAGCTGCAGCAAGGGGAAGGCAAGAAGGAGGAGAAAGCGCACAGCTATACACAAGCTGGCAGCATTCAGCAAATGAAGTAACAGAGGACCAAACTCTTGGTCACGCCAAGGGTGCACTGAAGCCTCCTCATTTGCATACGAATTAAAAGCTATTTTCTCAGGCACTGTACCAGTAACAGGTACAGTGCTAGTATGGTTGTTTAAAGTCCCCCGTAACACTGTGTAGCCCCTTTAAAATGCATTTTGGGGGTGACTGACTCCCTTTAAGAATACAAAAAAACATAATTCTGCCAATGTATATATACTAACTAAACTAGATGTAATACAGTGATATGACTATTGCAGTGTTGTAAACCTAGTTTTATTGTAGCCATGTTCCAGTTTTACTTGCCTTAATGTAAGGACTACAGTATGATCAACATGGTCACTTTCAGATACTCCGCTTATTATGGTTGCTATGAGTTAGTTGCTGTGCAACAGTAAAAGTATACAAAGCTTGGAAAACAATTAGAGTTTATTAAGCCTATGCAGACCTTTCCACGGACAAGTAGAAGTCGTATCTCGTGAAACTCTATCACTTTAATAAAAATCAAAAAACACAAACCTTTTGAGCTCATGTGCTCGACGGAGAAAGCTGGAAAATGAATATGTATGAGCATCTGCTACAAGGAAAGTAGCAAAATAAGTAGACTCCAACCATGCCAGCCAGTTCCATAAATATATTTAAAGCATGTCAAAACTTTCATATCGGAAAGATTTATCTTCTTAATGTGCTCAAGTATGTTGCTAAAACGATTTCTACTTGAAAACTCATTTAAACCCAACTCAAATTACAAAAAAAAAGAACTTTAATGAATCAAAAATATTCTAGATGCGCTACATGATGAAATACAATATGTAAACCTTTGAGGGAAGGTACGGCTATGAAAGATGGGAATGCTGACAGAGTGTAAAGAAGAGGCACAGTGTGGTGGCACCGGAGGCACTATGTCACTATAATGAATGGCTGACAACCATTAGATCTCCGCATTTCAGGACACCGGTAATGGCCTACATGCAGTGGTTTTCACACTCAATAGTCATGCAGATTTTGGGTGAAAGAGCTGTACCGTAGCAATCATTATGAATAACACACCGATCTGCAGTCAAACCGCAAGATTTGCCACCCATCCCCCCAAGAGCTCGGTCACACAAGCGTATAACACCGCTGGGCGCTTTGCAAGGTTTTCTCGGACAGCACTCGAAAAAATGTTATACTATGGGGCAGTGCAGATCTGTGATTTTTTTCTTATGCCGATTTTGGCATGAAGAAACTATTGCAGCATACTTCGGGTGCATCCTATGATGGGATCACACGCATCCTTACCAGTCTATGCACTCTGCACTCTGATATCATCCAAGTGCTGTCCGATTTTCATGGACACAGCAATAGACAAGATGGAGAATTTATGTTCTCCATACCTGTGAGTCAATTCTCTCAAGCAAATCGGATCACAGTAAGGTGACACTTGGCTCTGATCAGAGTTTGAGCCAAATGTCATTAGCATAATCGAGCCGATACTCTTGCATGAGAGAATCAATGCTCGTGTGACCCCGGCCTAGGAGTGTCACGGGAGACCTAGTCAGGAAACAGCTAATAACCTGGGCCCCTGCGATTTCCCTCAGACTAGGGAAACCCTGACTGACCCACTCCCAGAGTTTACACTGATGGTGTGCATGTCTGAGCCTCCACCCTCGCCCTATATTCTGTTTCAACCCTAGGGTGAAACCACAACCCACCACCCAGTGAAGAGTCCACACTCCAATACCCACAGTTAGCACAGACAAGGATAACGGAAAAATAAGCACCACGCCGCAGTCACTCAGGAATACACTATAAATGCAAAGGGCAAAATAAATACAAATATAGGAAGGAGCAAATAAGACAAAGGGAAATACACCACCAGCAACGATACACCAACTACTAGCTCACCACTCCAGACCGAGATAACATGCACAAGACAGAAGCTATAATCGGCGACGCCCAATGTTCAGGAGAACTATTTAAAGGCAGTGGGCATGGCCCAGCTTCCAATCCGAGCACCAGGTAATTTAACCCTGGACCAGCTAGATAAAATCTAGCCGACGCCAATGAGCGCATAGTGGTCAAAAGCGGAATTACCGCTGTCTGTCGAACGACCTGGTCTGAACAGCGTCCGACATGACAGTACCCCGCCTTCTACGAGGGACCCCAGGGCCCTCACGGCTTATAGGACCCGGCTTGTCCGGATGGCGGTAGCGAAAAAACCTGACCAGCCGATCCGCATGAATGTCCGAGGCTGGTACCCAGGACCTCTGCTCAGGCCCATAACCACGCTAGTGTACCAAGCACTGTAAAGTGCGGTGCACTACACGAGAGTCAACCACCTTGGAGACTTCAAATTCCAAATTACCATCCACCAAGACTGGAGGTGGCATAGGCGCCGCGTCCACGGAACCCACCACCTTCTTTAAAAGAGACCTGTGGAACACGTTGTGTATCTTATACACTGTAGGAAGCTCCAACCGGTACACTACTGGGTTAATGACGGCGGTGACCCTAAATGGACCAATAAACCGTGGACCCAATTTAAGGGATGGTATCTTGAGTCTTATGTTTTTTGTGGATAACCACACCCAGTCATCCACACTTAGGTTCGGACCTGGCACACGCCTACTGTCAGCCACACGTTTGTACCTAGCACCCACACTCAACAGGCGCTGTTTAACTCTCCTCCAGACTGATGACAATTGTGCTCCTAAGTGGTCTTCCTCCGGAACGCCGGAAGAGCCCCTCTGACTCAAAGTACAAAATTGAGGATGTAGCCTGTAAACACAAAAAAACGGAGACTCCCCAGAAGACTCCTGGCAGTGATTATTGATGGCAAACTCAGCCAAAGGAAGGAACGTCGACCACTCCTCCTGGTTATCTGAAACAAAGCAGCGTAAGTACTGTTCCAAATTTTGATTCATACGCTTGGTCTGACCATTTGACTGAGGATGAAACGCCGAAGAATGAGACAACTTGATCCCCAGCCGTGAACAAAATGCTTTCCAAAATTTTGCCACAAACTGAGACCCCCCTATCAGAAACGATGTCAGATGGAACCCCATGAAGTCTGACCACTTCCTGCACAAATACCTGAGCCAGAGTCTTAGCGTTAGGCAACGAAGGCAAAGACACAAAGTGCGACATTTTTGAGAACCGATCAACAATCACCAAGATGACCGTGTTCCCAGCTGAGGAGGGCAAGTCAGTGATAAAATCCATGGAGATTTCCGTCCATGCCTTACTAGGTACCTCGAGAGGAAGTAGTGTGCCAACAGGACGGGAGCGGGGCGTCTTAGTCCTAGCGCACGTGGTGCAAGCTGACACGTATGAGACCACATCCTGTCAGATCTTGGGCCACCAAAACCGACGTGACACCAACTCCAAGGTACCCCTAACCCCTGGATGGCCAGCCAGGACAGCATCATGATGCTCTGCCAAGACCTTTGAGCGGAGATGAAGCGGTACAAACGTTTTGTTGACGGGAAGCTCAGATGGTACCTCCTCATGGGCCTCGGCAATCTCAGCCTCAACCTCGGTAGTGAGAGCTGAAACCACAACACCCTTTTGGAGGATAGGTACCGGATCTTCCCGAGGCTCTCCCCCCGGGAAACACCTGGACAAAGCATCCGCTTTAGTGTTTTTAGAACCAGGTCTGTAAGTGACCACAAAGTTGAACCGCGTGAAAAACAATGCCCAGCGAGCCTGCCTGGGAGACAGACGCTTGGCAGACTCCAAATAAAGCAAATTCTTATGGTCGGTAATAACAGTAACCTGATGAACCGACCCCTCCAAGAAGTGTCGCCATTCCTCAAAGGCCAATTTGATTGCCAACAACTCTCTGTTGCCGATATCGTAGTTACATTCGGCGGGCGACAGTTTCTTGGAAAAATAGGCGCACGGACGCAAACTGCTCTAGGAGGAGCCTTGAGACAACACCGCCCCCACACCAACCTCAGATGCATCAACTTCTACAACAAAAGGTTTCGATACATCTGGTTGCACCAGAATGGGGGCCGAAACAAACCTGTTTTTAAGAGATTCAAATGCGCACACAGCAGCCTCAGACCAAACGGAGAAATTGGTACCCTTTTTAGTCATGTCAGTTAGCGGTTTAGCAATGACTGAAAAATCCTTGATAAACTTCCTATAGTAGTTAGAAAACCCAAGGAACCGCTGAAGTGCTTTCAGGTTATCAGGCCGTACCCAATGCAACACCGCTTGCACCTTGGCAGCGTCCATTTTAAAACCAGAAGCAGACACAATATAGCCCAAGAAAGGCAACTCCTGTACCGAAAATACACATTTCTCCAATTTTGCATACAGCTTATTCTCTCTGAGGAGCTGTAACACCTGCCTGACATGATCTAAATGAGTATCACGGTCGCAAGAATATATGAGGATGTCATCTAGGTACACAATAACGAATTTCCCCAAAACATGCGAGAACACATCATTAATGAAATGTTGAAACACTGCAGGTGCCTTTGTCAACCCAAATGGCATCACCAAATTTTCAAAATGACCCTCAGGGGTATTAAAAGCAGTCTTCCACTCATCACCTTGACGGACTCTTATGAGGTTGTAGGCCCCCCTGAGGTCAAGCTTGGTAAACCACTTAGCAGCTGCCACCTGGTTGAACAAATCCGGTATCCATGGCATGGGGTATGGATCACGAACCGTAATCTGGTTCAACTCCCTGAAATCCAGACACGGCCGTAGTCCACCATCTTTCTTCTTAACGAAGAAGAACCCTGCTGCCACTGGTGAGGATGAAGGCCTGATGTGCCCTTTGCTCAAACTTTCATTAATGTAATCCTTTAGCGCTTGTCTCTCCGGACCGGAGATGTTAAACATCCGTGCTTTAGGCAACTTGGCCCCTGGTTTAAACCTGATAGAGCAGTCATAGGAGCGATGTGGTGGCAACTCTGAACAACCTTTCTCAGAGAACACATCCACAAAATCCAAAAGTGACTCAGGAACGCTTGGAGTCACAGCAGAAACACATGTGGCCAAGCAATTCTCCTGACAGAAATCACTCCACTGAATTATGTCCTGAGTTTTCCAGTCAATAACCGGGTTGTGTGTAGACAACCATGGGAAACCCAGAACCAATTGTGCCGGAAGACTCTTGAGCACCTTACATGTAACCTGCTCGAAATGAAGAACCCCAATGTGGAGTTTAACCTCAGCCACAAACTCAGTAATCTCCCCCTGTGGGAGAGGAGCAGAATTGATGGTGACCAGTGCCACGCAGATAGGATGAGGCAGTTTTTCGATCCTAAAACCAGCAGTGCGCGCAAACTCCTCATCAATGAGATTTGTGGCAGAACCACTATCCACAAAAACAGTGATTGGCAGCTCTCTGCCAGTGACAATAACTTTGGCAGGGAGCATGAATTGAGAAACCATCATGGAGGATAAGCTCAGATTGGACTCCTCCACACCCTCTGAGCTTAAAAGTTTTTCCGCCGTTGCGTCTTTCATTGACAGCAGAGGACAGATATTAATAAAATGACCCGTTTTACCGCAGAAAAAACAGACTCCCTGCTTCCTGAGTACAGGGGCTCGATTCTTAACATGTGATACCCCTGCGATTTGCATAGGTTCCGTGGGCTCACCTGCAGCAACCTCACGTGAACCTAAACCTTCACCCACAGGCGGCGTCTTATGATCCCCCTGACGCAAACGGCGATCAATGCGGACAACAAGACTCATAGCGGAATCTAGTGAAGCAGGAGTCTCGTACATCAGGAGGGCTTTTTTAACCCTATTAGAAACTCCATGAATAAAGTGACTCCGCAGCGCAAACTCATTCCACTGTGTGTCGACCACCCAGCGGCAAAATTCAGAACAGTAATCCTCTGCAACACGCTCCCCCTGGCGAATAGTGCGTATCTTAGATTCTGCTAGAGCCATTTTGTCAGGCTCATCGTAAATGTTTCCAAGAGAGGAAAAAAAACTCTCCACAGAGTCAAATGCAGCAGATTCAGATGGCAAAGAAAACGCCCATGCTTGGGGATCCCTGCTTAATAATGACAACACCAAGCCCACACGCTGAGCCTCATTACCGGAGGAGATCGGGCGCATACAGAAATACAGTTTGCAAGCTTCATGAAAAGAAACAAATTTACTGCGTTCCCCAGCAAATTTTTCAGGCAAAGTAAACTTAGGCTCAGCAACTTTACCTGTAACTCCGGCTTGCACATTAGACACTGCTAGTCCCTGTTGCTGCACTGCCCCCCTCAACTCAGTGACCTGTAGGGACAGCGCCTCCAACTGGCGGGTTAAGGAAATCATGGGATCCATGAAAATAATGTTGGCCGATTATAATGTCACGGGAGACCTAGGCAGGAAAGAGCTAATAACCCGGGCCCCTGCGATTTCCCTCAGACTAGGGAAACCCTGACTGACCCTCTCCCAGAGTTTACACTGATGGTGTGCATGTCTGAGCCTCCACCCTCGCCCTATTTCCTGTTTCAACCCTAGGCTGAAACCACAACCCACCACCCAGTGAAGAGTCCACACTCCAATACCCACAGTTAGCACAGACAAGGATAACGGAAAAATAAGCACCACGCCACAGTCACTCAGGAATACATTATAAATGCAAAGGGCAAAATAAATACAAATATAGGAAGGAGCAAATAAGACAAAGGGAAATACACCACCAGCAACGATACTCCAACTACTAGCTCATTACTCCTGACCGAGATAACATGCACAAGACAGAAGCTATAATCGGCGACGCCCAATGTTCAGGAGAACTATTTAAAGGCAGTGGGCATGGCCCAGCTTCCAATCCGAGCACCAGGTAATTTAACCCTGGACCAGCTAGATAAAATCTAGCCGACGCCAATGAGCGCATAGTGGTCAAAAGCGGAATTACCGCTGTCTGTCGAACGACCTGGTCTGAACAGCGTCTGACATGACAAGGAGTATGTGTGCATAAAGTCTTTTTTTAGGAGGATTCTGCCTGGATCCCATCTGAAAGAGCACTATGGAATTCCAAAAAGAATGAACCATGCACTTCAATGTTAAAACAACTTTCTTTTGATATGTTTAATCTTTTTGAGCTTCTGTTAACCATTTTAGGCTCCAAAAGCCATTAAATGGCTAAAAGAAGGGACCTGACCATTCTTCCGGTCGGCTTCATTTGGAAGCTGCTCAGTAGCTTATATGCACAATTTAAAAAAAGTCACCAGTTGTAACGCCACCGAGGAAATAGCCACGAGGATGCCAAAGGTGACGATTCATAAAAAAACACCTACGCCGTTTTCCTGAATTGTCTTCTGCTTCAAAATTCTGCAGATATGCTGTTGTATTTACCTTAAGATATGTCCACAGTGAAACTCACGTGAAAAAACACTAACTAAATACTCAAAAGAAGGAACACATTCATTTCCATGTAAAACCAACTTGTTAATTGTATGCTCAGTCTTTTGAGCATCTTTTTACCACTTCAGGTTTCCAAAGACGCCAAGCGATTAGCAGAAGTGACCTCATAAATTCCTCAGGTGTTTTCCACTCCGAAGACACTCTATACTTTATAAATCAAATCAATACATCTTTTTTTAATTTTTGCCAGCGTTTTGGCTTGAAAATCCACACTTTATGCTAATCTACAATAGCAGCGGACAAATGGAGAGTAGTGCAACTGCATTATTTCCCTCCACTTAGGTAACTGTAACTGGATACCAAGGAGACAACCCAGGCCTGCAGAAGACTTGTAAACAGAAATCAATAGATTTTTAATTAAAGAGATTGTCCACTATGGAATGAGACCTATGAAAAAAAGAACACTGTACCTACAGTCAAATATGATGGAGGTTTAAAGATGTTTTGGGGTTGTTTTTGCTGCCTCACTTCCTCTGGCACTGGGTGCCTTGACTGTGTGCAAGGCATCACGAAATCTGAAGATTGCCAAATAATTTGGGGTCTCAATGTAGTGCCCAGAGTCATAAAACTGGGTTTGCATCCTAGATCATGGGTCTTCCAGCAGAACAATGACCCAAAACATACTTCAAGAAGCACCCAGAAATGGATGGAAACAAAGTGCTGGAGAGTTCTGATGTGGCCAGCAATGAGTCAGTATCTAAATTTCATTCAACACCTGTGGAGATCTTAAAATTGCTGTTGGGAGAAGGCAGCCTTCAAATATGAGAGACCTGAAGCAGTTTGCAAAAGAAGAGTGGTCCAAAATTCCAGATAAGAGATGTATGAAGCTTGTTAATTGTTGTAGGAAGCGATTGATTGCAGCTAATTATTCCAAAGTGTGTCCAACCAAATATTAAGTTAAGGGAGCCAACAATTTTTTCCAGGCCATTTTTGGGGTTTTGTACGAATTTTGTCCAAATGTGCCTTTTTTTCTCAGTTTTTTTGTGTTGTTCCAATAAACAAAACATATGTAATTGCAACAATTTTCTGGGAGAAATACTTAATTTTCTGCCACAATTTCAAGGGTGCCAAAACTTTTGGGCATGACTGTATGTGCTATCCTGTTTTTTTGTATTCCACTTTGTTGGTGGAGATTAGCAATTCCAGATATGTTTGCCTGATTCATCAATTGTGACTTTTTAAAAAGTCCCAAAAATTTGCACAACTCCACTCCAGTGTCACAGCTGGTGTATTTTTGAGCATGCTAGTATTATTGAACAATTTTTTAAAAAGTGACTTTTGGAGGCAAAGTGTCACAAAATCAATTCCAGACAAAAAAAAAAATCATTTTTTACTTTTGCACCGAATTCATGAATTTGTTTGCACTATTTTGAAAAATTTGGCGGCAAAGACGGCAATTAATACTACAAGATAAAAAAGGAAAGTGACTTAAAAATGCAAATGATGAATCATGCCCTAATTTCTTAAGCCCTATGAGAAGTAGATGAATAAATCAAGATTGTGCCTCACATTATTATTTTCTATATCTAGTTACGATCATATGCTGAGAAGAAGCTGCAGGTCTATGCCAGTCTTGGTACCAAAGAGATAATTTAGGTTTCCATGAGCCTGCTGAACTATCTGTGGAACTAAAGTGATTATTACAAGCTGCTGACTCTCCCCTGATGTCAGAGGAAGGCATAGGGACAATTTACGTAAATGTGCACCTTTGTGCACATAACAGAGACATATCAGGAGAGTTTTGAGCACCAGATTTATCATTGCAATGAAGGGTCTGAGGGTTCATTCATATCGCTGAGGGGCCACAAACTATAATGGTCTGTTATCATCTGTCACATTAAAGTCAATGAGAGGCCCATCTTCTAGCAATCAGATGGGATCTTAATTCCCTAAACTCCATTAAAATGTTCTACTGTTCTGCCAAGTCTTTTCCTCTTCCCAAATGAGAAGAGAAAAGTATCTGGGTCAGGATAAGAGAGGGGAGACACCAATGGGGATGGATGATGGCGGGGATCAGGACAGCAAACACTTTCTTCCCCAACTACTTAGAATTGAGAGTCCTCAGTGGTTGATACCTTTTAATTGCTAACTGAAAAGATGGTAACAAATTGCAAGCTTTTCAGACTACTCAGGTCTCTTCATCAGGCAAATGATGCCAGGTCTCTTCATCAGGCAAAGACTAAAAGAAATTCCAACTGTTCCCCAACTACATAACTTAAAATCATATTTTCTCAAAAACGTTGCAGCACTTTAGTATAGAAACAAAATTAAAGATGTTTTTTGAGCTTTGAAATAGATGACCGCGATACTGCCGATCAGCTACTACTGAGGTGAATAGGAACTAGTTTTCCATGCTCAACAATGGCCACTATTCAGTGTTTACATCTAGCCGCATCTCAAGCTGCTAACAACTCATCTGTGGAGGTGCCGGCCCTACTAATCTGATAATGAGGATTTATCCTAAGACTGAAAAACTTATTTAAAAGGTGTTGTCCACTACTTGGACAACTCCTTCTCATTCCTCATGTTTGGCCCCATTAAAATTAAAACACCAATACTCACCTCCAATGCCGGCGCTGTTCCAACGGTGTCGGCACTCGTGTTTCCGGAGCTCATGTGAGGCTGTTAGGTCACGTCCAATCATATCTGGCGTCACTGTCCCCGACTTCGGACAAATCAAACATCAAGAGAACAAGAGGAAGTCAGAGAGAAGCCACAGTTCTCACCTCCTGCTGATGTTCAATACATTCGAAGGTGGGGATAGTGACGCCAGAGCTGATTGGGTGCAAGGCTCACATGACATATCCTCACGTGACCCCCTGAAACGGGAGTGCCGACACCGATAGAACGCTGCCGGCACCGGAGGTTTCGTGTTTTTATTTTAATGGGGTCAAACATGAGGAATGAGAAAGGGTTGTCCAAGTACACATCTCTACTGTATTTTCTATTTTCAGGTATTAGGCAGAGTTACTCTTAAAGGCAAAAGACTATAAAACTGAATTTTCCAAGTTTTGTACTCCGAAATAAAAACAATATAACTATTATATATGAAAAATAACATTTATTTAAGCATAATGAGCCTAATATCTTACATACTAAAGTTTGCCATTTTGGAATGCCATGCTAACAAATTATAACTAAGGACACGCATTACCCAGGACAATATTCTATGCATAAAATGTATATATATATATATATATATATATATATATATATATATATATATATATATATATAGTAAAACACCAACTAAAGTGTGCTTTACAAGTTAAAAGCGACACATAAAATAAGGTTGGGTTTATAAAAATGGCTCCATACTGTCTGAAAATGTGAGTATTTTTTATCTTTGAAAGAGAAATGACAATTGTTTTAGCCCCTTACACTACAGTATTACAAAGTGAATCCGCATATTATGAGAGGTAATTAGTAGTGATGAGAGAGTGTACTCGTTGCTCGGGTTTTCCCTCTTCCCTCGGGTTTTGTCTCTGAGTATTTGTTAGTGCTCAGAGATTACGTTTTGCCGCAGCTGCATGATTCGCGGCTGCTAGACAGGCTGAATAAATGTGAGGAATGCCTGTTTATTAGGGAATTCCCACATGTACTCAGGCTGTCCAGCAGCCGTAAATCATGCAGCTGAGGCGACAATGAAAATTAATCTCCGAGCACTAACAAATACTCGGAGATCACCCGGGAAAACCCGAGCAATGAGTATACTCACTCATCACTACCAATTAGCTTCTAAAATGTATCCTCGAAGTGTCAATCCTGGACAGGAATTAAGTAATATGCCAAGGAGGAAGCTTATTGGAAAAACATCTTGATTTATTTAGTGTTGCATATAAGCATTGTGCGCAGAAATACAAGCTCAAACTCACATTGACATGCTAACAATTAGGTTATTAATGGTTGTCCTGAGTAATGCTCTGTCACACTGAAAGCACTCGGGCTCACAAGTCACCAAAATCCACTCCTGGCAGCTCCGTTTGCATTGCCAAACAGTGACATCTGAGATTTGCTCAATGGGAGAAAAGTCCAAGACACTGCAGCCCATGGTAGCACGTAACAGGTTTAGGCCATACAGGCTGCTCACAGTAACATGAGCAACATGCGGCGTAGATACTTCATGTTGAAAAACAGCTTCTAGGACACTTTGGAGAAAAGGCCTTACCACTGGTTTCATCACCAAATCAATGCAATACCAGGATGGTAGTGCACATGAAATAAGGACTAGAGTGGTTAGGCTAACATACATTATACCACTTCACACCAAAACATAACCTTGACATTCCTATGTGAGAGCCTCTTTATGGTGTTGCTTATGTGGTCTCCAGACCAATCTCAAGTTATCATTGCAACCAAGACAAAAGCAGGACTCATTGCTATAGAGGAAAGACTTCCATTCCAGCCTCTGGTCTCAACGTGGGGACCACCTGAGCAATGCCCTGAAGAGGCCTTCATGAGGTAATGTTAATCTGATCCTACTCTTGGGTTTATGGTGCTGGGTAGCATAATATGCAGGAGTTGGACATCTCTTGTCTTCATTTGAGGTACACTATACAGCTCAACGTTACTCAGATTTGTTAGTGGGAGCAGTGGTATGGCCATTTCTCCAGTGTTCCATTTTTCAACATGACAACGCCAGTCCGCTTGTTGCTCATACTTCTGTGTGCAGCCTGTGTGGCCTAAGTGTGCTACCATGGCCTGCAGCGTCTTCAGAGTTGTCTCCCAATTGTCATGGTTGGCAACTGCAAAGGCAGCTGCTAGCAGCAAATCTTGATGATTTTCGTGCCCAAGTGCATTCAGTGTTGAACATTCTTCAAACAACCATTAATAACCTCACTGATAGCAGCCAAGATGTGTAAGTAAGTGTATTCCTGTGTATGGCACTTATACGAGATACTTGATTAACCGAGATTGTTTGACAATGTTGTTTCCTGTTTTTCATCATTTGCATATCATTGACATGTCTGTTGATTCAGAAATTTCCATAATTTGTGCCCCAATATCAATGTTGAAAAAGTGAACTTTCAGGAATTGGCATTTCATGGAAGCCTCCCTGATAACAAGAAGCCTCCCATAATTGTCTACTGTCAGAAATATTGGAAAGCAACATTTTCCAATTTCTGAAGAACCATGATGAAAAGATAATGGTATCCATCAGAACCATGTCTGTTGTGTATTTGGTTTTTGGGCTCCCCCGGTGGTCACTGGTGGTACTGGACTTGTGTGCTTCACTTTCTCTGTTCACCTGTTTCCATCAGGATATGGGAGTATCCTATTTTAGCCTTGCTGCTCAGTTATTCTAGTGCCGGCCATCAATGTAACCAGAGCCTTTCTGTTGCATGTTCCTGCTTCTAGACTACTATCAGCTAAGTTGGACTCTTAGCCCTAAGTTTGTTTGCATTTTTGTTCCAGTTCACAGTTATGTTATGTTTCTGTAGCTGGAAGCTCTTGTGGGCCGAAATTACCACTCCGGTGTCATGAGTTGACACATGAGTCTTAAAGTAATTTCTGGATGGTATTTTAATAGGGTTTTCAGCTGACCGTGAAGTTCCCTATTGTATCTTCTTACTATCTAGTAAGCGGACCTCGCTTTGCTGAACCTACCTTCATACTGCGTATGTCTTTTCCTCTGAACTCACCGTCAATATATGTGGGGGGCTTCTGTCTCCTTTTTGGGGGAATTTCCCTAGAGGTAAGCCAGGTCTGTTTTTTCCTCTATTAGGGTTAGTTAGTTCTCCGGCTGGCGCTGGGCGTCTAGGGATAAAACGTAGGTACGTCACCCGGCCACTGTTAGTTGTGTGGTAGGTTTAGCTCACGGTCAGCTCGAGATTCCATCACCCAAGAGCAGTCTGTTATTTAAGTTCTCTGACGTTCCCTTGCCATTGGGAACCATGACACATGTCCACTATTGCACTTTGTTTTCCTGTATATGAGCAACAAATCTTATGTTATGACTGATGTGTCAGGCATATTTCTTCTGCCATACTGCTGAAATGTTGCTTGAAAAGCAAGCATTACATTTCACGCCTGTGTAAGCACACACGGCTGCAACTGTTCCAGCATTGCAAACTTCTGGACTGCTGTTACATAAGCCGTTAGCACTGTCAACGTTTGATCTTGGACAGACAGCAATTTAGAGCACAAAGCAACCGGACACAGTTATTTAAGACTTTGCCAGCATGGCAGTAGTTTCGGGATTATCATTGTCAGGCTTAAATTACAGGAAAGCAGAATCAGTCACTTAAGGGGAAACACTCCAAATCAATATCTCCTAACTATTATTTTTCTCTAGGTTTATATTGCTGTAAGCAGCTGTGCACGTTAGGAGACTAGATCTCTGGGCAGAGACAGCTCCTGCTTTCTTCATGCAGTCTATGTTGAGCTTCTTCTATCACTCATTTGCCGCCTGCAGTACGGCCCATATTATGAATTCTCTCTCCCACCTGCAACATTGACTGAATATTGTTGTCAGCTGTATGAATGACACCAAGATGAAAAGAATTTTGAATATAGGCAGAGTTCACAAACATTTTACATGTAGGTAAAGCCAAAACAGACCACAATACATAGAAAATGAATAAGATATTCCTGCCTGAAGCACTTAATATCTATCTCCTGGATAGTCCATCTGCTGGGACCACCACTGTGTTCCAAAATACAGGTTCCTTTTCCCAAGAGTTGCAAAACTATGGCTAAGAAGATTTAACTCCAGCGATGATCAAGCATGTGGCATCATTCCAATCAAAGTCTATGGAACCCGATTTACCTCAAAGTAGAGTAAACTCAAACTTTACCCACAACTTGAAAATTCAGGTTCGCCACACTTTCCCTTTCCCTTGTACACCATATTCATATATAACGCTCAGATTTATACTGCTGTTTCCAGGGCCTTTACATTGGGAAGCTGGCACTATGCCTGATAAAAAAAAAATGTATGGTGGCACTGGTGAATTTTGATTCATTATAAAGTAATCCACAAAGCAGTAGAAGAACCAGACAAACAAGACAAAAAAGGGTAATCAAGGATGAGTTCAAGAACATGAGTAAAGTCCAAAGGCAGTTCCAATTACCTTTCAATGCACAATATTACACAAAAGGAGCTAGGGAAGCATCATATCTTAAACATCATGTGAGGTATGGACACTTCTTTAAACTGACAACCAGGACAGCTGTCATCATTTGGTGGCAGCTACATAGTAAACCCTACATGGTGATCTTTGATGCCAAGCGCAGGAGAGGCTGGGAAAGGGGCAATGAGCTGTAAAATCATACAACAGGACAGGAGACCTGTCCCATAGCTGTCTGCAGAAACCTGTGGAGTGGAGAGAGCAACCAGGGAGTGGCGGTGATTTGTACAGTCATATATTGTGAAGACCACACGGGTGGACATCTTTGTAGATGGATCTGAGTGGCGGGGATAATTGTGAGAGATTCCATTTAAGTGCACTCATATATGAGTTTTTAGTTTTGATCGTTTAATAAACTTTGAGACCCACAGAAGTTTTTCATATGGTATGGATGCAATGTGTGAAGATATGCATTAAGACTTGTCAATTGAAAAAAAATACTCAAAGCGGTTGCTTCTTTATGAGAGCCACTTATTCAAATGCATTTGGCCCAGTGACCAACCGATTGCTGTAAGTCAGTTTCTGAAACCCTGACGAACCAGGTGATATCTTCGGGACTGACCATTTTCCCTGGGACACCAGATCTGCTAGATTCAAAGAGTTTTATTTGTTAGTAGCTCTTTGCTCTAGTTAATAGAGTCCCAAGCTGGGAGACCACCATTTTATATAATATCAGAATTTATTATGATTACTAATATAGCGCCATCATATTCCACAACACTTTACAGTCATGATCATGCCTGGGGCTCACAATCTAAATTCTCTATCAGTAGATGTTTGGTGTGTGAGAGGAAACTGGAGAACCTGAAGGAAACCCAGGAAAACATGGGGAGAACATAGAAACTCCTTGCAGATGTGGTGCTTGGCGGGATATGAATCAGGATACTTTTATTTCATGGAGACAGCCCTTTTTCTGCTCACAATTAACAGACAGTATTAGTTGGTTAAAGGATTTCTTATCTATATATATTTGTACACAACATGTTGCACTAATTTAGAGATGTTCGACTGCCAGAAACTACCAGTGTTGCTTGCCCAGGCGTAATGCTATCGTTCTCAGGAGATGACCAATTATTTCACATCATATTGTTAGAAGATCATGGGCAAAGTGATGAGATTCTCTGACATTTAATGGTGTAGTCGACAATAATCATTTCATTGCTTCAAGTGGTATAAACTTAAACTTTAAACCTTTACACTAAAGTGAATTCAATGTGTAATGCAGGTTGAATAGACACATGGAAATTCAATGCTGCGTTGCAATACAAAAAGCAATAATATAATAGTTATCCTTTTTTCTATCTTTTTCCTTTTTTTGCTACTGATAAAACATATATACGTCTATGTACATAATAGAATATGTCACTGAAAGCTCTATTTTGTATAGGAAAAGAAACCACCACAAGTACAGTACACGGAGTCCCCTAGCTGAATGCAGAATATACAATTTTTGTCTGAGAAAATGTCAGTTTGGTCTCTTATAAAACAATGAAAACACATTTTCTTCTCATGCTTCTAATTCTGTAAATTCGATTTGCAAGGGAAAAAAAATCATAAAGCTAGATAAAAAACACACCTTAGTACCGTATATTGCCCCATAATGTAAGATGTAAGATGTAAGAAATTGCCGACATTTTTTTAGCCCCCCTCAATTAGCAGTCATCTCCGGGATTAATTTGTGCCTTGGGGATGCGCGGTCTCATTTCTTTTTTGCCTTCTTGGATCCTTCTGTGCAGACACAGCAGAAATGAAGTGAAGGGAAAGACTTTGCCAAGAGGATATATACATAAAGAATACACCGATCTATGCCCCAGATCTCTTTAGAATTGTCAGATTTTGTTTCCCGCCGTCTTACAAAGGGAAGGGTTGGACCCTGCTGTGTCTCGAGGCATTAGAACTGGAAGATAGCTCACTGATCACCACAGTCAGCACTGCTGTCAGTAACGTTCCAGCTATGAAACTGCATCAAATATATTAAAAAAATGCAGAAATGACAAAACCAAAGCATAATTGCTTTACTGGAAACACTCTCCAAACAATACTAACTGCACTCATAAAAGAAGGTCCTTCAGCAGAGAAAACTGGTACATCCAAGGGTGCCAGACTATCAGAAACACGGACGCTGTACAGACTGGCAAAACCAGCGTTGGGCAACGTATTATCAGGTCCAGAATGGCTAGCGGGTAACATGAAGTCTCTATAGGTTAGGTTAGGAATGCTAACACTAAGGGTATGACCACACATACATTTTTTTCCCGCGGATATTTCTGCACCAATTTTTTTAAGCATTTTTATGTTCATTTTCGCTGTGTTTTTTTACATTCATTTGAATGGGTGGAAAATATACTGCAAAAAAAAGTGAATTCCAGGTGAAAAAATGGAAGAAAAACAAAAAAACGCACCACATGAATGAGATTTTAGTGATACCATGTTTTTTCTGCAATTGTAAAATGCAGCGTTTTTTCCACATAAAAAAAACGCAGCAAAAATGGTACATGTGAACATAGACTACAGGATACAATTCTTCTATTAGGGAGAGCAGGAGTTTATGGTGTTCTACTTTCCATCAATGATACAATAAGTTCCTAGCCTTTCCCAAGCGGTGACTGAAGGCTGCCAGAATGTAAAGAGTTTGTCTGGTTTTAAACCATGGTCCAAAGGCATGATCTTTATGAAAATAACGATGATCATTACATAAGCCCCTGCAGCTACAATGCCGCCTGTTGGCTTCTCCCCACCAGTCTCCGTTGGTATGGCTGCAGGGGTGGCATCACATCTGCAGTACGTGACCTCTCTTGGCAATCACTGGGCTCGGAGATGGCCCTAGGTAAAGGGTGAAAGACTGCCGATCCCAGTGATTGGCAGCAGTGGTCATGAGCTATTGACAGATTCAATAATGTCCACAAAGAAGAAGTTTAAAACCAGACAATCCCTTTAAAATCAGTGACAATGGAAAAGTGTCTGGTTTTAAAAAAATAACATGAAGATATCAAGTCTATACAAATGTTTAACTTTTTACCTAAACATGAAGTCAAAGGCACTTGTACAAGTACAAATTTCCCACTTTAGATTCTGCAGGAGATTTGCGGCATATTTCATCCCATACATTGCAAAGGGTGATAATATACAAGGTAAATTCATGTGCTGTGGATTTAAAGTCCATACAGTAAGCCCTTTTCTGCTGCAGCTTTGTCCTGCAGGATATAGATGAGATTTTACTAAATCGTAACTACTTACAAATGTTTTGCACGTAAATCAAGATGCAAAATCCGCAGTATATCCGCCCCATGTGAGCATACCCTTAAAAATCACCTTAGATGATGCAATTTGTTAATTCCTCAGTAGTCAACCATAAGGATAGCCCACCTTTGTCTAATTAGAACCTTTGCTATGATCCACACAGATTAAAAGATTCAAAGGGAATAATTCCACAACGCACAGATGTGATTTTACTTATTTTCAGGGACAGCACTTCTGATTAGGCTTAAAAAAGAAAAAAAAAAGACAGAAGGCTGGGAAAAAAGGTAAAGAAAACAGCATCTCTGGAGAAGCTAGCACTACAAAGCACTGTGCTAAAATAACGGCAAAATACTGGATTATTGTAAAAATCCGGTCAAGATATATATTTCTAATTGTAAAATCTGTGCTAATCTGCAAAGGTTCTAATGAGGCTGAAATAAGCACCATAGTGAATGACACTATTGATCAAAGATCAATAATAACAAGTAGGAAATAACAATGATGACCTATTTGCTGTAAAATTACGTTTGTCTCGTTTTACCTAAATTGTCAGCGATGTGAAATAGTAATGGAGGATAAATGGGACGAGTGAGGGACGGATCAGTTGGGAGCCACATTGATCACCAGAATGACATGGTAGCAGTCACTTGGGCTTTGTCTTGCGCACATGCCACTACTACCCTGCTCAGCAACTGATGGAAAATGGCGCTTGACGGGTTACGGAATTCAGCGGTGGCAACATGTGCAAGCCGTGGTGACATTTCCATGATCAGCTCTTAAGTGAATGCTAATTCTGTTACAGCTTCTTAGGAATGCATTTAGCAGTTATTTGTTGTGTCTGGTACAGACTAAATATGTGTAGAATAACATTTATATGTACATAAATAAATATGGAGGCGACATAAAAAAAATAGAAGTCGAATACATTGCAAATATTATAAGGAAGCTCGAAAACATCTCAAAACTATTGCAAGACACAAAGCATAATATAAAAAAATGAAATCATAACTCATTTCACACGGCCATGTGTACACTACATTACACCGCTGGAGAGGCGGATCAATACCTCGCCAGGCTCCCTCATAAACATTCACGCCAAACCCAGATGAGCGTCTGTTTCAAAGTGGAGAAGGAAAATAGGCTGCCATCAGATACACAGGACAGGAAATAATTAATTCATGGGTGGGGGTCCGGCTTGGATCTACACCGATTGCCAGGATGGGGCGCTCTTATTCCCGTTAGAGTGGAGTGGCAGTGCGCATGCTGGACGTCCACTCTAGTCATTCCTTGCGCTCGTTTTTTTCCGGCAGCTCCATAGGCAGTTGGAGCGCCCCCGCACCGCCGCAGGGCCGAGGGGTACCCGGAGCCGGGCCTCTGAGTCTCTGCTCTGGGGGTTGTCACGGTGGCTAGACCCGGTCCGTGGCCCTGTCCGTCAGTGGGGGACGTCCGGTGTAATAGGTGGTAATAATGGTAGCGATGTAGCGGTGCGGTTGTGGGGTGTAAGTCGCGGTAAATAACGAGGACACCAGGTTGCAGTCTCTTTACCTCTTTACTGGAGATCTCTGAGTCCTCAGTCCAGAACACGGTTCACCAGGCTACGCAAGTCCGGCCGGTCCAATGGCACCTCCAGAGTTCTCCTCTCAGGTGGAAATCTGTGCCTTCCTTCTAGCGCTATGTGTTGTAGTCCTTCCCTGCTGTGCTCACGGAAAGTGACCCCACAACGGTTGTGTCTGTTTCTTAAGTTCCCTCACAACTCGATTTGATGTTCCTCTGTAATCCACCCCTTCCCTGTATTCAGGTTGGAATGGCACCCGTTTGTCAGGTAGGCCTGGAGTTCTTCCGGGACCCTAGAGACGCCCCTCTCCCGCAATTGCCCCCCAAGACTTCATAGGTGATATGTGGTAGACAGCCCGCCTGAGACCGACTGTCCTGCCGCTGTTTGGAGTATGGCTTGAAGCTGTATTCTAATCCACTCCCTCGGCGTTCCGGCCACCGGTATTGCGCCTCAGCAAGGTGCTGCCTCTTTCAGCACAACCCCTGCTGGTATTCTCCTTCTGCTTGATCTCGTTTCTCACTCAGCACAATCTGTCTCGCTTCTAGTCCTTTCCTTGAGTCCCGCCGCTTCCAGGAGCCTGCGCGGACCCGTTACGTTCTTCCAATGCCAAGCCTCTGCCAGGATCCCACCCCTGGCAGAGACCCTACAGTCTCTCCCTTCACAACACCCCCTGCCACAGGGTGTTGCTCCATTCAATCCCGTCAGCGTTCTCTCTAACTTTCTGCCTGACCCCCAGTTTACCCACTATGGTGGGGAGTGGCCTAATGAATAGCACCCTTAGCTCCCCCCGGAGGCCCAGCTGTGAAACATATTGGTGTCTGTGATACCTGATTGGAGGAACTCTTTCGGTGCCATCGAACGTACCATGGCTCCCCTTAGCGGCAGAGCCACAGTACTGCAACAACCAGAACTCTGGGGCGCTGCACGTTCAGTCGGGCATACGCACTGCTGCCATTCTAGTAAGGATAAAAGTGCCTCATCAAG
Source organism: Ranitomeya variabilis (assembly GCF_051348905.1). Classification (NCBI taxonomy): domain Eukaryota; kingdom Metazoa; phylum Chordata; class Amphibia; order Anura; family Dendrobatidae; genus Ranitomeya; species Ranitomeya variabilis. The sequence goes on from NC_135232.1 coordinate 398,845,728, forward strand.
GGATAAAAATTCCATGTTCTACCAATGGGTTCAGATCCCAACTGTTGCACCACCAGTACGGAAGTTATCACCTATCCCGTGGGTAGGCAATAACTTGTTTTCGCCAAAAAATCTCTTCATTTCTAGGGGGGGGTCACAAAAAATTGGAAATATGAAATTTGAATCTCTTCAGTCTTGTTGTCCATCATAATCTTATTGATCCAGCAGAAATCTCCGAGCTTGGATAACTTTATTGTGATAAGTCTGTAACAGAGGGAAAATATGGTCCTTCGGATGCGCCATCATTATTAAATCTTTTGGGATCCGATTATTGGCAAACTCTCCAATCAGCAGCTGTTCCCGTGAGCGCCAGCCACAGCCTCTTCAAACTACTGATTGGAGAGGGGTCCTGCGAATCTCTTTGCTCAATTCAACGTTATAACGATAAAGACATAGCTAAAAAAGCTGCTTCAGTACACCGCTGCTATAAAGAATTATGAATATGTAATAACAATATAAATTAGCATCAGCCAGGTAGCAATATCTACTAGCTCAAAGACTCTTTCAAGTGTCTACACAAGTGCTGATAGCATCAACTCTGTGTCGCCTGCCAGTATTCAGCCTCCTTATCCCTTAAATGCTTCATATACGAGAGGATAGTACAAAGATTACACCTTATAACTGATGACAGTGGGGATACGGGAGCTATAATGGTTAATATAATGGTCAACACATGATTGGATGGCTTTTCTTTATAGTCATAATGCACATCCTGCAAATGTGTGAGTGTCCCTCACTTATATATTATCCTCTTGTGCCAACGCAACATTCTAAAACACACTGTCAGCATAACTGCAGACAGGAGCTGCCCTCGCTGTCAGATTCTGCAAGCCAATACCAGCTTCAGAACGTTAATTATCCATGGTGGAATGCCAAATAAAAAGGCAACTAAACGTCAAATCGAGATTTTGTCATGAAATCAAGAACACGATAGAAAAGAACTGCAACAGATGCATTGTGTTTCATCATTGATGTGTCGTGTTTACTACAGTCAGAGACCATGGGGATGAGGATGAGAAAAGCACGGCTCGTAGGGGAATCGAACAATAGATGAGGGTTCATAGCTCCACCACACCAACACTCGGAATAGAACATGCCAATGCTAAACAAATTAAATAAACAGGTCTGCTCGTGAACCAAGGAAATAATGATTCTCCTCCCTTTTAGAAGCAAAACACAAGCTGCTGAACTGCAGGTCATGAGGATCCTCACATTCTCTCATTAACGGATTGCTGCAAATAATTAAGACACTTAAGGAATAGATCGGCGCTCAGGAGATTCATTATTTTGAGATGAGAGTCAGGGAAAACTCAAAATGAATCTGCTGCACTCCCTAACAAATATAAATTGTAGAATAGATGATTTTCCACCTTTTTGGCAGTAAAACTAAAAAAGTTAACAAAATATTGTAAAGCAAAATAAATGTTAAAATCTGAGTTCATGATAGAGTCAAACGCCACCTCACAATTCATTCTACATTTTGTCACAGCAGATGCAATGGAAAGTGCCTACAGGGAGACCACACTGAGAGGTCCACTCACATTTGCATTGAAAAGTGGCCTTAAGAGGTTAGTCCTCTCAAAGACAAAAGGCCAGCATGTATAATAAATGGTGGAACTAAAAACCTGGTCTGGATAAGATGATGGGTTTCTACAAGGGGTGTCTTTTTGGAGAGATTTCACACTGTATTTAAATTGACTGACACAATCACTGGTCATGAATCATTGGTTGCTGAGGTGCAAAGCCAAGATATGGTCTGCTCACATTGTATTTGCAGTCTCCTTTTAGCATAGCGTCACATCCCCCTGGGAGACCTGGAGTTAGAGGATCACATTGGCTAATGAAGCATTGGTCTTCTTTAGAGATGGTGTCCTTTTTTAAATGGATTTGGTATACATTTGTGCTGAGAGGGCTAAGGACTCTTTCCATGCTAGTTGAGACCATACAGCCTAGTTATTCTCAGCTGCAACTGCTCATTATTTACTCCCTCTATATATACTGGGTCTGGACGGTAAGTCCCGGCCAGTGAAAGATTTGTCTTCCTGTGCTAAGTGCTAAAGTTAAGAGGTTGGAGAGGAGTTGTTGTAGTAGTGATCTGTAGTTTGCTGTAGTATGTGTGTGTTTATCTCCTGGTCCCAATTGCCATTTAGTTTGTTCTTCCCTGTTCATATCCTCCTCCCTATGGTTTGTGCTTTTGTATGATAGAGGTTTTCTGTTATCACTGTTTTGTCTTTGTGTCTCGTTATCTTACAATTCTGTCCCATGCCTCATGGGGTGGGGGAGATGACAGATTAGGGTTTAAAGGTACCTTCACATTAAGCGATGCTGCAGCGATAGCGACAACGATGCCGATCGCTGCAGCGTCGCTGTTTGATCGCTGGAGAGCTGTCACACAGACCGCTCTCCAGCGACCAACGATGCCGAGGTCCCCGGGTAACCAGGGTAAACATCGGGTTACTAAGCGCAGGGCCGCGCTTAGTAACCCGATGTTTACCCTGGTTACCAGCGTAAAATGTTAAAAAAACAAACAGTACATACTCACATTCGCGTCCCCCGGCGTCCGCTTCCTGCACTAACTGAGCGCCGGCCCTAACAGCAGAGCGGTGACGTCACCGCTGTGCTGTGCTTTCACTTTCACTTTACGGCGCTCAGTCAGTGTGGGAAGCGGACGCCGGGGGACGCGAAGGTGAGTATGTACTGTTTGTTTTTTTACATTTTACACTGTTAACCAGGGTAAACATCGGGTTACTAAGCGCGGCCCTGCGCTTAGTAACCCGATGTTTACCCTGGTTACCAGTGTAAAACATCGCTGGTATCGTTGCTTTTGGTGTCAAACACGACGATACACGCCGGTCTGATGACCAAATAAAGTTCTGAACTTTGTTCAACGACCAGCGATATCACAGCAGGATCCTGATCGCTGCTGCGTGTCAAACTAAACGATATCGCTAGCCAGGACGCTGCAACGTCACGGATCGCTAGCGATATCGTTTAGTGTGAAGGTACCTTAACAGGAACATAGTAACGTCAGAGATCCGGGCCTCTCTACCTTCAAGAGTACCCCCAGGACAGGGATAGTTAGTGTCCCAGCTCCAGGGACAATTTGAGGCCCCTCTCCCTTACTGAAGACTGTCACAGCGTGACACATAGGGCCCATGCCAAATTTGTGTCCCTTTTGTCATTATTCAGGTTAGTATACAGCACCAATAAAAGTCTGGACACACCTATTCATGCAATGGTTTTCCTTGATCTTATCGGAATGTGGACATTGTAAAATTCAGACTAAGGGTACTGTCACACAGTGGCACTTTTGTCGCTACGACGGTACGATCCGTGACGTTCCAGCGATATCCATACGATATCGCTGTGTCTGACACGCAGCAGCGATCAGGGACCCTGCTGAGAATCGTACGTCGTAGCAGATCGTTTGGAACTTTCTTTCGTCGCTGGCTCTCCCGCTGTCATCGCTGGATCGTTGTGTGTGACAGCGATCCAGCGATGCGTTCGCTTGTAACCAGGGTAAACATCGGGTTACTAAGCGCAGGGCCGCGCTTAGTAACCCGATGTTTACCGTGGTTACCAGCGTAAAAGTAAAAAAAAAAAAAAACGTACATACTCACATTCCGGTGTCCTTCAGGTCCCTTGCCGTCTGCTTCCCGCTCTGACTGACTGCCGGCCGGAGCAGAGCACAACGGTGACGTCACCGCTGTGATCTGCTTTCACTTTACGGCGGCACTCAGTCAGAGCGGGAAGCAGACGGCAAGGGACCTGAAGGACACCGGAATGTGAGTATGTACGGTTTGTTTTTTTTTACTTTTACGCTGGTAACCAGGGTAAACATCGGGTTACTAAGCGCGGCCCTGCGCTTAGTAACCCGATGTTTACCCTGGTTACCCGGGACCTCGGCATCGTTGGTCGCTGGAGAGCGGTCTGTGTGACAGCTCTCCAGCGACCACACAACGACTTTCCAACGATCACGGCCAGGTCGTATCGCTGGTCGTGATCGTTGGAAAGTTGCACTGTGTGACAGTACCCTAAAGGCAGCAAAACCACAAACGAAGAAATGGAAATTAGGTGTAAAGAAACATTTGACACAAGCCAGAAAGTGTGTTACATCATAGATTCCTCAAAGTACCCCCCTTTAACTCTGATGGCAGCTTTATCGCCCACCTTGCATTCTCCCGAGCAGGTTCATCAGGTAATCACCTGGAATGGCTTTAATGAGTTCCCAGAGGTGCTGTGCGAGATGCTGAACACTTAATGGCTGCTCTGTAGTTCAGCTCATCCCAAGGCGTCTCAACTGGATTGAGGTCAGGTGATTTCAGAGGCCAAGTAATCTGATGCAGCACTCCAACACTCCCTCTCCTGGGTCACATAGCCTGGAGGTAGATTTTGGGTAAAAGTTCCGTTTACCCAATAATGTTGGTCCCGCTAAGTGCAAACCAGATGGAATGGCACATCGTTGTTGAATGCTATGGTAGCTATGCTGACAAAGTGTGACTTACATTTTAAATAATCCCCAACACCATCACTAGCAAACACCCCCCACACCATCACACATCCCCCTTTATGTTTCATGATAGGCAGCACACATGCGGAAATCATTTGCTCTCCATTTTCTGACTCTCACAAAGACATGGTGGTTGGTACCAAAAATCTCTCATTTTGACTCATCAGACAGTACAGATTTCCAAAGATCTAATGTCCAGTCATTGTGTTACTTGGCCCAGATAATTCTCTTCTTGCTTACTTGAATCAGTACAGACTTCTTTGCAGCAATTTGACCTTATAGGTCTGCTTTTGATGGTCTGCTTCTCGCATTTTCTTTTGGAAAGTTGATGTTGAGATGTGTCTGAAGGCCGGTGATTCCAAAGATGAACTCTTGATGAGCCATAACTGACTGTTCATTGAAAACCATTGCAGGTGACTACCTGATGAAGCTGCTTGAGGGCATGCCAATGGTGTGTAAAGCTGTCTGCGTAAAAGGGAGGTACTTTTAAGAAACTAAGGTTTAACACATATTCTGATTTGTTACACATGTTTCTTTACTCCTTGTTTCCATATGTGTTCCTTTATGGTTTTGCTGCCGTCAGCTTGAAACTACAGTGTGCACACTCAATTAAGAACAAGGAGATCCATTGCACAAACAGTTGTCTCCAAACTTTGGACCAGTACTCTATGCCATTATTTCTTTTCTACAACTGTAAAGAACAGTGGACTTCAGAACATTATTTTATGTAAAGGCATCATCCAATGTACAGTACATATTGTTTTTTTGCAACATGGGAGCCTATGGTATAGGTTGTAAAATCTTCCTGACATATTCTGAAAACCCAGTGCAGATAGACTCGACATTGTACTTGAAAGGGTCTTACTCAGATGTCCAGTTAGCACATACTGTGAAATCCATAGATAACTTGCTTATTATGGTCTAAGTTGCTGTTAAGGTGTAAATGGACACATATTTTTTTAAATGAAGCCACGGATCAAACTCGCCAATGCAAGTCAATAGGTCCGTGGAAAAAAAGAAAGCATTGATGCCATCTGTGTAGTCTCCGGTTTTTGTACTGTTTAATACATACAAAAAGGCTTGCATTTTTTTTATATGAGGAAAACAGATGCTGTACTGAAGGTAAAATTTGAAATGTAGATCTAAAATAGATGAAAATTAGATCCAGCACACTAATGAAAAAAGAAATCAACAAAAAAAGTCTACTTTACAACAATATATACATATTCGCTTTATAGCTCTTAGATGAATAGCAGTCAGCTAGTTACACCATTGATTCCGAAACTTCTGAACACAGGGATCTTGTCCAACTGGCAACTATCCTTTAGCCTGAAACAAATCTTGAAACTGAAATAGTTGGCAAATTAGAGCTTATCAAGGAACTTGGGCCAGTTCCCATCACAACTTCTCCCCAAAAAACATTTATTCAGGTTTCTAGTCTATGTATAAATCTCTTATTTTAGCAGATCCCATTATACATAATTTCATACGAGACATTTTTAACCAGAATGCGTCTAGTTGTCATGTGCACACCGCCATGGGACTAACAACTATCATGTGTCCTGAGGGTAAAGGCCACAAGCTGCAAACAATGAGAGACCATACTGTAACAATCAAGACACAGAGCAGTGGTCCAGTGTCCTGGTAGAGAATGCACTTGTATAGAAAGATGGGACTATATTATTCCAATCAAGGCAAAAGCCACAAAATCAAATGCACAAGGTGCATATAATGCATAAACCCATAATTATTACATTTACAGAATTAAATGGACCCAACAAATGTATTCTATGCAGGAAGAGAAGCCAAGAAAAGGTTTAGAAAACAAAATGAAACCAGCAATTCCATTAACAAGAGGAGACCTTTTTTTTACGGTAGATATTTCAAAAGCAACCACTGGGAGTCGCGAGGTCGAACTGTCTCCAGTCAGATGATTATGTTGGTATTAAGCCTCAAAATAAGACCTCAGGCAACAACGTTTATCTCAAAGTGAACAGAAAGGAAAGAGTGTGTCTTCAGCTCCTTCATGTCTCTTTTCAGCACAACAAAAGCAGAATTTTCCAAGCTACTTTCTAGTATTATTCATCTTGAAGATAGATTTTTGTAAAATTTTATTTTCTCAAAAGACAAAAAAAACCAGGAAAGTTATAGCTCAATAGCCATATTTCCAACCGAGACAGAATAATTCAGCATATGAAATATAGAAGAAATATAGGTAGATAGATAAATAGATAATGTTGGGATAGATGATTATGGGAAAAAAAGAGGATTTGTCGGGGAGAGTTTTGTTCAATTAAAGGACCTTTTCTGTTTGTGTGTCTTTCTTACTTTTAACTACGGGTTAGTAATGGGGGTGTCTTATAGACCCCTCTCCATTACTAACCTCTGAGCTTGATGTCAGTGGACATAAAACAGCTGACATCAACCCCAAAACTATTACCCCACTTGCCAACAGACCGGAACAAATGGGAAGAGCCGATGCTAAGTGCCAGAATTGGCGCATCTATTGGATGTGCCATTTCTGGGGAGGCTAAGGACTGATGTTATTAGTCTGGAAGGGGGACAATGTCCACAGCCCCTTCCCAGCCTAATAATATCAGCTCGCAGCTTGTTCTTAAATATAAGGGGGACCGAATTTCATTTTTGGGGTGGTTATCCCTCATTTTTATAACCAGTAAAAGCTACACAGACAGCTGTGAGCTGATATTAACAGCCTGGGAGACTTCATCGATATTGGCAACTTCCCAGAATAATAACACCAGCCCCCAGCTGTCTGCTTTAACTCAGCTGGTTAGTAAAAATAAGGGGAACCCCACACCATTTCGGCTGGTTAATACTCTCTTCAGCATACGCCTGCTGTTAATGCTATCAGCAAGACAAGGTGTAATCTGATGAGAGTAGTAGTCATTAGCTGATGCCTGACCAATGGTAACCTTTTCACCACCGGTCACAGCTGCTGGCTCACACGCTGTCTTTTTGACAGCATAAGAACCGCAGCGCTGTAGCTGGTGATAATGTCAGTAAGGTTACAGCCAATTAGAGCCAGTGTTTTCTGCGCTGTCACACAGATGACAGCTTGGGAACCACTGGATGTTCGGGCCCCCCATTTAATTGAATGGGGTCCGAGTTCGGGATCGAGTTCACATACCGTTCTGGCACCCGAACCGAAATTTTCTTTTTTATTACAAAATTTGGCAGAACCTGACGGACCCGAACATACATGGGTGTGTCCATCCCTAATAGATAGACAGTTAATAGAGAGATATTGATAGAGGGATGGATAGAGGGATAGATAAATACTCAGATAGATAAAAACAAAGTAGAAGAAGCACTAAGAAGTAGTGACTGGCTGCAAAGCCTCCCAGGCACAGACCAAACCTTCAATATACCGTAATCCAAAAAATTAGAGGCAGCAAATCATTCCAAGTGAAAAAAATAGCGCTATTTAATGATCCATCATGGTGACATTTTGGTTTAAAAATTAGAACCTTTCTCAAGGCTAGCACTATCTTTTCACTTGGAATGGTGTGCTGCCTCCAATTTTTGGGATTAGATAGATAGTCAACTTTTGCTATAAAGCAAACTACATCAGTTAGGTTACATAACATTGTATGAAAACTTATTTCCCCACAATATGGGCCGCAACTTTGCTAAGCTAGTATGGTGTTTGTATAGCCCAGTAGCGTTTCTCTATGGACATTGTAGTGCAGCGGGGTTGGTTCAGTGTGACAGTGACTATAGGAGAAGTTCACAGCAAACAAGTTTTAATGTTCACACTCACACAGTGTACAGCATATGGTATCCTCTGGATCGCAGCTAAGAAACAAAACTGTCAGTGGGAGTCCAGTGGCCGTGGGCGACGGCACCACCGTATCACGCTGGGGGGTGCCAGGAGTTCACTCTGCTGGCTCTGTGTTAACTCACACAGGCTGAGCTTCTGCAGAGCCGACTGCTCCGCAAGTTGCAAACTCCAAACTGACACACCCAAACCCTTGCTGCAGGGTTTTTTTTTAAACTGGAATCTGTGGCCGTGGGCCACTTGCAAGACTCAGCCTGGAGGAAACGGACTGCCCTGTTACCTTTCTGCCATCCGTTTAAAAAATAAAAGCCCATAACGGGTTTTCCTGAACATTGCCTTGGCCAAATAGCTCGACCAGGTCCACACATACTTTTATTTTGCTTTGTGACTCACAGGCGTCCTTTGACCACAAGGCACTCCAGTGGGTCTAATAGGACTCTGTCCGCGTCCTGGGGAATATATGTCAACCCTCGCATATGAACCCCCTGCCTGCCTCACAACCCGCAAATAAAAAGTAACTTAAAGCAACAAAAAGCTACTTTTTTTTATATCCAAATACCTATTACCAGTGTTAGATTTAATCATGTTGACTGTCAGGTTTCACATAAAAACTAGGCCATCAGAAATATACCAATGGTACACAGTTGTCATCTGTAACACTATATCATTGCCCTGATTCTTCAAATGACCCGCTTTGGGCTATGTTCACACCATATTTAGGATATTCATCTGGCATACACACCATCTCCATACATTTAGAGCAGATGTAATAAAAAAATGTAGTAGAATGAACATATGCTAAAGCAAAGCTCTTTTTGCATACATACATCAGTCCAATCCAAGGACATCCTGCAAATAAACTCTATGGAAATGTCAACAAAAAATTGATTCTTACATATAAAAGGTGATAAATACCGTAGCTGTTAAAACCTGTAAATCACTTTTATCTAACAGAAGCTGTGTTATGGTCCTGTACAGTATACACAATGTAGCAGAAAATAAACTGGCGGTGCCTCACCTGAACAATAAGGCACAAGCACTACTGCAATGTACAGCAGAAAGACGCTGCTAGACGAGCAAATCAACACATGCCATTAGATTGCACCATCAGTGGTGTAAGCTGCTTGATGGCCGAGGAAAAACTATAAGTAAAATATATTTTAACCTAATATCACAGTAGCTTAAAGCAAGGCAGGTCCCCGGAGTCCCCAATGCTCGAGTGGCAGCCGTATCCTGCCGGCCCTTTAACCTCCAAGTGCATGGCACGCATCGTTCATTATAGAACGCTGCCTGCCCTGCACATGAATGATGGGTGGGCGGGGTTAGCAGCGGGGTGGGCAGGGTTAGCACCCAATGCTCTCCTGTCCTCCTGTCCCGGCAGAAGAGGAGCTGCTGCTGAGTTCAGAGCGATCTCTGCGCCTCCCCAGGGATATCAGTGCCGGCAGCTCTGTGCTTTTCTACTGGTGATATGTGCCCCAATGTGATCTATGTGCCCCCCTCAGCTATTCAGCTGTGTGCCACCCTATGATCTCTGTGCCCCTCTGCTATGTGCCCCATGTGATCTTTTTGCCCCCTGTGATCTGTGCCCTCCCAACTATATGCCACCCTGTGATCTTTGTGCCTCCCAGCTATGTGCCCCATGTGATCTGTGCCTCCCTGTGATCTCTGTGGACCCAACTATATGCCCCCTGTGATCTTTGTGCCCCATAGCTATATGTCCCCTTGTGATCCCTGTTCCCCCCAGCTATGTGCCCCCTGTGATTTCTGTGATCCCCAGTTATGTGCCCCCGTGATCTCTGCCCCCTCAGCTATATGACCCCCTGTGATTTCTGTGTCCCCAGCTATATGCCCCCTGTGATCTCTGTGCCCCCAGCTATGTGCACCCCTGTGATATCTGTGGCTCCCAGCTTTGTGCCCCCTGTGATCTATGTGCCCCGTTATCCCTGTGCCCCCTGCTATGTACCCCCTGTGATATTTCTGCTCCCATGTGATCTCTGTCCCCTCCAGCTATGTGCCCCTCGGTGATCTATGAGCCTCCCACCCCGGTAATCTATATGCGTCCCCGGCGATACCTGTTCCCCCCAGTGCTGTATATCCCCCTACCCCTAGTGCTGTATATCCCCCCATGGCTGTATGTGCCCCCAAGTGATGTGTATATTCCTCAGTGCTGCATTTACCTCAAAAGTGCTGTATATCCCCCAGAGTACTGTATATCCCACCACCTGTGATATACACTGCTCAAAATAATAAAGGGAACACAAAAATCCCACATTCTAGATATCACTGAATGAAATATTCCAGTTGTAAATCTTTATTCATTACATAGTGGAATGTGTTGAGAACAATAAAACCTAAAAATGATCAATGTAAATCACAACTAATATCCCACAGAGGTCTGGAGTTGGAATGATGCTCAAAATCAAAGTGGAAAATGAAGTTACAGGCTGATCCAACTTCTGTGGAAATGCCTCAAGACAAGAAAATGATGGTCAGTAGTGTGTGTGGCCTCCAGGTGCCAATATGACCTCCCTACAACGCCTGTGCATGTTCCTGATGAAGCTGCAGATGGTCTCCTGAGGGTTCTCTTCCCAGACCTGGACTAAAGCATCCGCCAACTCCTGGACAGTTTGTGGTGCAACGTGACATTGGTGGGAGACATGATATCCCAGATGTGTTCAATTGGATTCACGTCTGGGGAACGGGCGGGCCAGTCCATAGCTTCAATGCCTTCATCTTGCAGCAACTGCTGACACACTCCAGCCACATGAGGCCTAGCATTGTCCTGCATTAGGAGGAACCCAGGGCCAACCGCACCAGCATATGGTCTCACAAGGGGTCTGAGGATCTCATCTTGATACCTAATGGCAGTCAGGCTACGTCTGGCGAGCACATGGAGGGCTGTGCGGCCCTCCAAAGAAATGTCACCCCACATCATTACTGACCCACTGCCAAACCGGTCATGCTGAAGGATGTTACAGCCAGCAGATCGCTGTCCACGGCATCTCCAGACTCTGTCACGTCTGTCACGTGTTCAGTGTGAACCTGCTTTCATCTGTGAAGAGCACAGGGCGCTAGTGGCGAATTTGCCAATCCTGGTGTTCTGTGGCAAATGCCAAGCATCCTGCACGGTGTTGGGCTGTGAGCACAACTCCCATCTGTGGATGTCGGGCACTCAGACCATCCTAATGGAGTTGGATTCTAACCATTTGTGCAGACACATGCACATTTGTGGCCTGCTGGAGGTCATTTTGCAGGGCTTTGGCAGTGCTCCTCCTGTTCCTCCTTGCACAAAGGCTGAGGTAGCGGTCCTGTTGCTGGGTTGCTGCCCTCCTACGGCCCCCTCCACATCTCCTGGTGTACTGGCCTGTCTCCTGGTAGCACCTCCAGCCTCTGCGCTGGCAGACACAGCAAACCTTCTTGACACAGCTCGCATTGATGTGCCATCCTGGATGAGCTGCACTACTTGAGCCACTTGTGTGGGTTGTAGAGTCCGTCTCATGCTACTACGAGTGTGAAAGCACAACCAACATTCAAAAGTGACCAAAACGTCAGTCAGAAAGCATTGGTACTGAGATGTGGTCTGTGGTCCCCACCTGCAGAACCACTTCTTTATTGAGTGTGTCTTGATAATTGCCAATAATTTCCATCTGTTGTATATTCCATTTGCACAACAGCATGTGAAATTGATTGTCAAACCGTGTTGCTTCCTAAGTGGACAGTTTGATTTCACAGAAGTTTGATTTACTTGGAGTTATATTCTGTTGTTTGTGTTCCCTTTATTTTATTGAGGAGTGTACATAGCCCCCAAGTGATGTATGTGACCCCACCAGTGATGTATATTCCCCCCCGGGACATATATACCCCCAGTGCTGTCTGTGTATAGCCCCTCAATGATGTCTATTCCCCCCAGCCTCCCCGGTGATGTCCCAGCATCTCCTGTGATGTCTATGCCCCCCCTGAGCCCCTCCTGTAATTTATATGACCCCAGAGTCTCCTGTGATGTATATGTAGCAGTCTCAATGTTTCCTAGGTTATGTATGTACAGCCGTCTCAGCTTCTCCTATGTGATGTACTGTATATACAGCAGTCCCAGCATCTCCTGTGTGATGTATATACCGCATTCCCAGCATCTCCTGTGTGATGTATATACAGCAGTCCCTGTGTCTCCTGTGTGATGCATATACAGCTGTCCCTGTGTCTCCTGTGTGATGTATATACAGCAGTCCCAGCGTCTCCTATGTGGTGTATATACAGCTGTCTCAGTGTCTCCTATGTGATGTACATACATTAGTCCCAGCGTCTCCTATGTGATGTATATGATTTACAAAACTTATTATGACAAAAATTTGACCTGGCTGACACAAACCTGGAAAAGCAGCTGTCAGAAGCAGCATGATCAGTATTACCTAACATCACGGCTGCACCAAAGATAAGCAGCTCCAGCTGTCACATTAAGGGTGAGTTACCGTAATTGTTTGACTAAATATACCGGGGTAATTTTCAAGGTGATCATTTTTATGTGGCCCCCAAATGATGATAGAAATTTCCAAATGGCCCCTGGCTGGAAAAGCGTTCCCCACCCCTGGCCCAAAGGGTCAATCCCAACATTAAAAGTTATCATGTACCATAAGGATAGCTGATATATTTCTGATCGGCGAAGGTTTGATCACTGTGACACCTACTGATACCAAGGATCTAAAATGCCCAATTGAAACAAAGCGGTGATCACACATGCACCACAACTCATGTGGTCACAAAGGTGAGTTCAGTTCTCGATAACAATGGGGTCTCAATGGTTGGATCCCCTGTCGATTAATACCTTTTTTGAAGGAAGACACAAGACAAGATCCAACAGGGCTCTAGCTCTGATAAAATGCATTTTCTTTAGTGTGAATCAGTAAAACTACTTGTAAACCATGCAAGAGTTAAATGTTGCAGACATGTTTCAGAGATATGTTCTTTATCATTGCACATCTTTTGGAGTGGGTTGTCCAGTCACCACTTACTGAAGACCTATCCTTGAAAATTAGCTCTTCTGCAGGATCCAGCAGCAGCCACTACACACTGAATGGAGATACACAGTACAGCTGTGTTCAATGACGGACACCGACAGATCTTATAGCAAATGATCAGTTGGGGTGCTGACTGTCAGACCTCCATTGATCTGATATTAATGACCTATCCTGAGTATGTCATAAATATGTGTTGAAGGGACAATCCCTTTAATGACTCGTCATATTACTCTTAATTCTTTTCATGGTTGATGCTGCATTCTACACAATATTGCCACCTTAGGCTACTTTCACACTAGTGTCGTACGACGCACGTCGCAATGCGTAGTTTTGGAGATAAAACACATCCTGCAAAATTGCTTGCAGGATGCGTTTTTTCTCCATAGACTAACATTAGCGACGCATTGCCACACGTCGCAACCGTCGTGCGACGGTTGCGTCGTGTTGCGTCGGACCGTCGGCACAAAAAAAGTTGCATGCAACTTTTTTGGTGCGTCGTGTCCGCCATTTCCGACCGCGCATGCGCGGCCGGAACTCCACCCCCTCCTCCCCGGAACTCAGAATGGGGCAGCGGATGCGTTGAAACACTGCATCCGCTGCCCCCGTTGTGCGGCGCTTTCATAGTATGCGTCGGTACGTCGCCACGTCGCATTGCGACGTGCGTCGTACGACGCTAGTGTGAAAGTAGCCTTAGGCTGTGTGCCCACATTGCATTTTTTATGCGTTTCTGCCGCATTTTTTGCCGCAACAGAAACGCATAAAAACCGCATTCCCATGCAATCCTATGGGATCCTGTAGTTGCTGTGCCCATGCTGCGGATTTTCCCGCTGCGGAATTGCATAACGGTAAAATCCGCAGCATGTTCATTATTTCTGCGGAATCGCGGTGATTCCGTCGCCATAAGATTGCATTGAAAAGCTCACTTTATGCATGTGGCTATGCCCACCATGCGTAAAGTGAGCGCTTCATGTGCAGATGGTACCCAGTCTGGAGCAAAGGAGTCTCTCCTCCAGGCCCTTGTGAACCATATTTCTGTAATAAAAAAAAAGATCTAAAATAAAAAATATGGATATACTTACCTTCTGATGGCCCTCGGAGTCCTCTCGTCTCTAAGCGGTGCACGCAGTGGCTTCTGTTCCCAGGGATGCATTGCGCAAAGGACCTGGGATGACGTTGCGGTCACACGAATGTGACGTCACAAAGGTCCTTCGCGCAAAGCATCCCTGGGAACGGAACATACCGGGAGCGCCGCTGAGGAGATCGGGGGCACACGGAAGGTGAGAATAACCATATTTTTTTTTTTTTTATTGTTTTTAACATTCTATCTTTTACTATTGATGCTGCATAGGCAGCATCCATAGTAAAAAGTTGGTCACACTTGTCAAACACTATGCTTGTGTGACCAACCTGTCAATCACTTTTCCAAGCGATGCTTCAAATCGCTTGTAAAGCGCAAGCATTCTGCAAGCTAAAAACACTTGCAAAACGATTGTTTTTTTTCGGGAAAACGCATGTAATTTACATGCGTTTTACCCGCAGCAGGGAGTTGCGGAAATGCGGACATTTCCGCATCATTTCTACAATGGGGCACATAGCCTAAGTGCACTGAACGTAACAGGACAATAAGGTTTACATGAATGCTAAAGACACCTGTGTGCATTACGCCTAAAGTTTATAAAAAACCTTCTAATTCCATTTAGACATAAATGTACCTGAAGAATTTCAGAAATATTCATGATAATGTAGTCAAAAGATTAGATAATACTCTGTACCTTATCCTAAGGTTCATTTACACTGCACAATGATCATGAACATGTTACTGAGCACACCCCCAGGAATTACAGGGTCTGCACCAAATCTCAGCCTGGGAAGCAGGTCACAGAGAAGAGTGACCCGTCAATCACTGACATGAGACCGGTGCTGGGAGGAAAAAGAGGAAGGGGTCGGAGGGTCGTAAGTGCAGACCAAGCCTCTGCACTGGAGAGGCCATTTACATAAATATTCACCGATGAATTATGGCACAACAGAGACACTGACTTATAACATATACAGTCGGTATGGAAGTAATTATCATTGCTGGTACTTACTGTGAACACGTTACTTTAGGGTCTAAAAACTTTCTCACACGTTTCCTCAGTATAGGTCACTGATATCAGGTCGTTGGGGCGAGCACGGCGTCCCCTTCAATGTTTTACAGGCATAGCTCCATACAGTTTGTAGTGGCCGTGCCTGGTATTACAGCTCATTGCTGCTCGGTTCCATTTACATGAATCGGATTGATCTGCAATAGCAGACACAACCAATATAAAATGTGCATAGTCTGGCAAAACATAAACCGACCACATCACTTGCTAGAAGTCTGTGATGTTTTCAATCAGCTGATTATTTGTTGAACCACCACATATATGATATTCGTAAAATCTACCCTAATCTATAATAATGGCCCAGGAAACCAGTTTAAGACAAGATTTAATATATGCCTTGAGTAGGTTACCTGTTCCAATCTTTTGCTCAATTTGCTCAAGCAGTCCTTAAAGGGGTATACTAACTTACGGTATATTGTAGATTTGGCTCTCATTGGGACACCATGAATGGACATCTGCTATTAAGATTCTTACCGCTTCGGCTTTTAGAGAACGGCACTGTCTACTTATCAGCTAGAAACAAAAACACGGCACTTAATGTACTAATACAGCTAAGCTGCAGTAACTGTGCACGAATTACCGCTAATCGCCATGTTGCATCGCTGCGCGCAACCTGGAGCTACGGCACATACAGCACTGCAATTAGTGGTAATTTGCGTGCTGTGACTGTGGCTTGGTTGCAAAAGTGTAATAACACTTGAGAAACTGCACCAAGAACAGTAAACTAATCACATCTGAGGACTGACAAAGCTTATTCACAGAAAAAATCCTGAGAATCTACACTCCTTAATATTGAAATTGCAACAATAAGAAAAAGTTATGGAACTATAGAAATCACAGGAACCATAGACGTGTTAATGATATGCAAATGATGACAAACTGGAAACAAAATGTTTAAAACATCTTGATTTATTCAGTATCCAGTATGAGTACCACATGTAGAAATCCATGCATCTACTCCCATTGGCATGCTATCAATGAGGTTACATGTACTTACACACCTTGGTGCTATTTATGAGGTTACTAATGGTTGTCTGAGGCATGTTCTGCCACACTGAATTTACTTGGGCACACAAATCATCAAGATCCTCTCCTGGCAGCTCGTTTTGCAGTTGCCGACCAATGACTGCACAGATGTGCACTATGGGAGACAAGTATGGAGGTGGAGCTAGGCGGTGAATAGAGTCAAGGAGATCATAGACAAAGAAAAGTGGAGCTGGGCGGTGAATAGAGTCAAGGAGATCATAGGCAAAGAAAGGTGGAGGTAGTTGGTGATTAGAGTCAAGGAGATCAT
This sequence comes from Ranitomeya variabilis, assembly GCF_051348905.1. Lineage (NCBI taxonomy): Eukaryota > Metazoa > Chordata > Amphibia > Anura > Dendrobatidae > Ranitomeya > Ranitomeya variabilis. Next base: position 398,862,526 of record NC_135232.1, read on the forward strand.
AGACAAAGGAAGGTGGAGCTAGGTGGTGGTCAGAGTCAAGAAGATCATAGATAAAGAAAGGTGGAGCTAGGCTGTGATCAGAGTCAAGGAGATCATCAACAAAGGAAGGTGGAGATAAGCGGTGAATAGAGTCAAGGAGATCATAGATAAAGAAAGGTGGAGCTAGGCGGTGATCAGAGTCGAGGAGATCATAGACAAAGGAAGGTGGAGATAAGCGGTGAATAGAGTCAAGGAGATCATAGATAAAGAAAGGTGGAGCTAGGTGGTGATCAGAGTCAAGGAGATCATAGCCAAAGAAAGGTGGAGCTAGGCGGTGATTAGAGTCAAGGATATCATAGACAAAGAAAGGTGGAGCTAGGCGGTGATTAGGGTCAAGGAGATCATAAACAAAGATAGGTGGAGCTCGGTGGTGAATAGAATCAAGGAGATCATAAACAAAGAAAGGTGGAGCTAGGCAGTGATCAGAGTCAAGGAGATCATCAATAAAGGAAAGTGGAGATAAGCGGTGAATAGAGTCAAGGAGATCATAGATAAAGAAAGGTGGAGCTAGGTGGTAATCAGAGTCAAGGAGATCATAGCCAAAGAAAGGTGGAGCTAGGCGGTGATTAGAGTCAAGGATATCATAGACAAAGAAAGGTGGAGCTAGGCGGTGATTAGGGTCAAGGAGATCATAAACAAAGATAGGTGGAGCTAGGTGGTGAATAGAATCAAGGAGATCATAAACAAAGAAAGGTGGAGCTAGGCAGTGATCAGAGTCAAAGAGATCATCAATAAAGGAAAGTGGAGATAAGCGGTGAATAGAGTCAAGGAGATCATAGATAAAGAAAGGTGGAGCTAGGTGGTAATCAGAGTCAAGGAGATCATCGACAAACAAAGGTGGAGCTAGGCGGTGATCAGAGTCAAGGAGATCATAGACAAAGGAAGGTGGAGCTAAGCGGTGATCAGAGTCAAGGAGATCATAGGCAAAGAAAGGTGGAGCTAGGTGGTGAATAGAGTCAAGAAGATCATAAAGAAAGGTTGAGCTAGGCGGTGATCAGAGTCAAGGAGATCATAGACAAAGAAAGGTGGAGATAGGTGGTGATTAGAGTCAAGGATATCATAGACAAAGAAAGGTGAAGATAGGTGGTGAATAGAATCAAGGAGATCATAGACAAAGAAAGGTGGAGCTAGGCTGTGATCAGAGTCAAGGAGACAGAGGTTTGTTGTGTGCACTGATCACTCCTAGAGCACCCATCAGGAAGCAATAGATTGCATAAGTAAAGGTGTGGATGACATTACCTAATAGAGAGCAATAAACAGTTGATGGGAGGGGGAATCGTTCTCACATATAACCATTAAATCAAATCTTTTTACACATATACAGAGAGCAACTTTGGCTCTCCATGCTTCACAAAAAATAAAAAACAGATTTACATAAACAACAAAAATTGCCATAATCTGTTTTTACAGCAAGTAAATGTCATGTAACTGTAAATGTAAAATGTATAACAATATGGCATAACAATAGAACAGAATATTCTACCATTTAATTGACTAGAACCTATTAAATGTAATTGGTATGTCCTTACAAGACCCCTGAACCATGTTCCCATGTCTTGGCAGGTGTTACCGTATCTCTATTGCTTCAACACTTAACTGCTGTATTATGCCTGAGAAAGTCACTTAAGTCACACACACTTTCTCTTGCTTGTAAAAAATGACAAGCATTTTTGGTGGCGTCTTTCATTTTGGTACATTTGTATCGTGTCTTTTCTGCAGAAAAATGTAAGGAACTAACACCTCAACTCCCTTGATACTTCTTACTACATTGTTTGGACACACGCAGAAAGACAGTACTATTATATATGAGTTATGCTCAATTCATACTTGTTCTCTATTGGCTTTGAATCCTAAACCTTTTGGGGAATCTGACATCACCTTTTATCAAATTCAAAATTTTATTGGTTTTAATATAGGAACATCACAAACAAATAATTCTCCATTATCAGGAGATAAGAAAATGCAGTATCATAAGACAGGTCATTTGACAAAACTCAGAATTAAAATATATAAGTGAAGTCGATATAAAAAGCATGTTCATTTGACACTATGTTTATAAGTATAAATGCAAATTGAAAGATAGAAAAGAGAAGGAAAAAAAGGGGGGAGGGGTTAGTTAGGGGAGACCAAGACAACTTCTCAGAGATCAATTATCAACCTACGTCATACTATCTGAAAAGAAAGACCAATCAAACCAAAGACATCACCTTATAACAATGCAAGACAAGACAAGATAGGGTGCATTTAGACTGGCCGAGAATCTTACACATGTTTGTTTGTCCTGTGTAAACATGCAAGACGCTCATTCATCGGGTAACATGGTATTCTATGGAGAATCGTATTATTGATCATTCTGTTCCCATCAGTACTCGGAAAACAAGCACTGATCCAATTGTATATGGTCAAGCAACGCTCTTTAGCGGGTCCATCTGAATGTACCCACCCAGGCAAAATATAGCACTAAAAAGGACAGAAATAGGAACAGTGTTGTATGTCATCTTACAGTAGCTAATGAGAAATAAAGTGGACTGGCACCAACTAAATAAAGGGATGATGCACCATACACCAAGTAAAACAAGAACAAAGAATATATAAAAGACTGGTGTATAAACGACACTAGTCAACCAAAAATGTAATAGACGATCCAAAGAAACAATGAAAACTACTTTATTACATACAGTACATAGTAACATAGTTATTAAGGTTGAAGGAAGACTTTATGTCCATCTAGTTCAACCCATAGCCTAATCTAACTTGCCCTAACATATTGATCCAGAGGAAGGCAAAAAAAAACCATGTGGCAAAGAGTAAGCTCCACACTGGGGAAAAAAATTCCTTACCGACTCCACATACGGCAATCAGACTAGTTCCCTGGATCAACGCCTTATCAAGGAATCTAGTGTATATATCCTGTAACATTATACTTTTCCAGAAAGGTATCCAGTCCTCTCTTAAATTTAAGTAATGAATCACTCATTACTAGTGTTGAGCGATACCGTCCGATACTTGAAAGTATCGGTATCGGAAAGTATCGGCCGATACCGTCACAGTATCGGAATCCAATCCGATACCGATACCCGATACCAATACAAGTCAATGGGACTCATGTATCGGACGGTATCCCTGATGGTTCCCAGGGTCTGAAGGAGAGGAAACTCTCCTTCAGGCCCTGGGAACCATATAAATGTGTAAAAGAAAGAATTAAAATAAAAAATATCGCTATACTCACCTGTCCGACGCAGCCGGGACTTCAGCGAGGGAACCGGCAGCGTTGTTTGTTTAAAAATCGCGCTATTACTTGGTTACGTGAATTCCCGGCTTGTGATTGGTCAGGTCGGCCATGTTGCCGGGACGCGGACCAATCACAGCAAGCCGTGACGAAATTACGTCACGGCTTGCTGTGATTGGTCCGCGTCCCGGCAATATGGCCGCCCTGACCAATCACAAGCCGGGACGTCACGGGAGGCTGGACACGCGCTCATTTTAAAATGGGCGCGTGTCCAGCCTCCCGTGACGTCACGGCTTGTGATTGGTTGCGCCGCGATCAACCAATCACAAGCCGGGAGGCTGGACGCGCTCATTTTGAAATGGGCGCGTGTCCAGCCTCCCGTGACGTCACGGCTTGTGATTGGTTGCGCCGCGATCAACCAATCACAAGCCGGGAGGCTGGACGCGCTCATTTTGAAATGGGCGCGTGTCCAGCCTCCCGGCTTGTGATTGGTTGACCGCGACGCAACCAATCACAAGCCGTGACGTCACGGGAGGCTGGACACGCGCCCTTTTTAAAATGAGCGCGTTTCCAGCCTCCCGTGACGTCACGGCTTGTGATTGGTTAATGGCGGCCATGTTGCCGGGACGCGGACCAATCACAGCAAGCCGTGACGTATTTTCGTCACGGCTTGCTGTGATTGGTCCGCGGCCCGGCAACATGGCCGCCCTGACCAATCACAAGCCGGGACTTCGCGTAACCATGTAAAAGCGGGAATTTTAAACAAACAACGCTGCCGGTTCCTGCGCTGAGGTCCCGGCTGCGTCGGACAGGTGAGTATAGCGATATTTTTTATTTTAATTCTCTATTTTACACATTTTAACATTAATGTTGTTCCGATACCCGATACCCGATACCACAAGAGTATCGGAATCCCGGTATCGGAATTCCGATACAGCAAGTATCGGCCGATACCCGATACTTGCAGCATCGGAATGCTCAACACTACTCATTACAACATCATACGGCAGAGAGTTCCATAGTCTCACTGCTCTTACAGTAAAGAATCCGCGTCTGTTATTATGCTTAAACCTTCTTTCCTCCAGACGTAGAGGATGCCCCCTTGTCCCTGTCTCAGGTCTATGATTAAAAAGATCAGCAGAAAGGTCTTTGTACTGTCCCCTCATATATTTATACATTAACATAAGATCACCCCTTAGTCTTCGTTTTTCCAAACTAAATAGCCCCAAGTGTAATAACCTATCTTGGTATTGCAGACCCCCCAGTCCTCTAATAACCTTGGTCGCTCTTCTCTGCACCCGCTCTAGTTCAGCTATGTCTTTCTTATACACCGGAGACCAGAACTGTGCACAGTATTCTAAGTGTGGTCGCACTAGTGACTTGTATAGAGGTCAAATTATGTTCTCCTCATGAGCATCTATTCCTCTTTTAATGCATCCCATTATTTTATTTGCCTTTGTAGCAGCTGCCTGACACTGGCCACTAAATGTGAGTTTGTCATCCACCCATACTCCCAGGTCTTTTTCATTGATGGTTTTGCCCAGCGTTTTAGAATTAAGCACATAGTTATACATCTTATTACTTCTACCCAAGTGCATGACCTGACATTTATCCCCATTAAAGCTCATTTGCCATTTATCAGCCCAAGCTTCTATTTTACATAAATCATCCTGTAATATAAAATTGTCTTCCCCTGTATTGATTACCCTGCAGAGTTTAGTGTCATCTGCAAATATTGAAATTCTGCTCTGTATGCCCCCCTACAAGATCTAATATATAATTGCCTAGAATACTACTTCCTGCAATTTGTGCCAACTTCCGTGGCTTTGTCCGGAGCTATTGTCCGGAGATAATGTCCGGAGCTAATGTCCGGAGCTAATGTCCGGAGCTAATGTCCGGAGATAAGTGACGTCACCAGTGTCCTACACCCAGGCAGAGCACAGGGGCCCCAGGCAGCATATGGGGCCCCAGGCAGAGCACAGTGGCCCCAGGCAGAGCACAGGGGCCCCAGGCAGCATATGGGGCCCCAGGCAGAGCACAGTGGTCCCAGGCAGTGCACAGGGGCCCCAGGCACCCTATGGGGCCCCAGGCAGAGCACAGTGGCCCCAGGCAGAGCACAGGGGCCCCAGGCAGCATATGGGGCCCCAGGCAGAGCACAGGGGCCCCAGGCAGCATATGGGGCCCCAGGCAGAGCACAGTGGCCCCAGGCAGAGCACAGGGGCCCCAGGCAGAACATGGGGCCCCAGGCAGAGCACAGGGGCCCCAAGCAGAGCACAGGGGCCCCAGGCAGCATATGGGGCCCCAGGCAGAGCACAGTGGCCCCAGGCAGAGCACAGGGGCCCCAGGCAGCATATGGGGGCCCAGGCAGAGCACAGGGGCCCCAGGCAGCATATGGGGCCCCAGGCAGAGCACAGTGGCCCCAGGCAGAGCACAGGGGCCCCAGGCAGAACATGGGGCCCCAGGCAGAGCACAGGGGCCCCAGGCAGAACACAGGGGCGCCAGGCAGCATATGGGGCCCCAGGCAGAGCACAGGGGCCCCAGGCAGCATATGGGGCCCCAGGCAGAGCACAGTGGCCCCAGGCAGCATATGGGGCCCCAGGCAGAGCACAGTGGCCCCAGGCAGAGCACAGGGGCCCCAGGCAGCATATGGGGCCCCAGGCAGAGCACAGTGGTCCCAGGCAGAGCACAGGGGCCCCAGGCAGAACATGCGGCCCCAGGCAGAGCACAGTGGCCCCAGGCAGAGCACAGGGGCCCCAGGCAGAACATGAGGCCCCAGGCAGAGCACAGGGGCCCCAGGCAGAGCACAGGGGCCCCAGGCAGCATATGGGGCCCCAGGCAGAGCACAGGGGCCCCAGGCAGCATATGGGGCCCCAGGCAGAGCACAGGGGCCCCAGGCAGCATATGGGGCCCCAGGCAGAGCACAGTGGCCCCAGGCAGAGCACACACCAAATCGGAGGCCGAGGGGCCCCGCCAACCAAATCGGAGGCCGAGGGGCCCCGCCAACCAAATCAGAGGCCGAGGAGCCCCGCCCACCAAATCGAAGGCCGAGCGGCCCCGCCCACCAAAGCGGAGGCTGAGGGGCCCGGCCCCGCCCACCAAAGCGGAGGCCGAGGGGCCCCGACCACCACATCGGAGGCCGAGGGGCCCCGCCCACCAAATCGGAGGCCGAGGGTCCCCGCCCACCAAATCGGAGGCCGAGGGTGCCCGCCCACCAAATCGGAGGCCGAGGGTCCCCGCCCACCAAATTGGAGGCCGAGGGTCCCCGCCCACCAAATCGGAGGCCGAGGGGCCCCGCCTACCAAATCGGAGGCCGAGGGTCCCCGCCCACCAAATCGGAGGCCGAGGGTCCCCGCCCACCAAATCGGAGGCCGAGGGTCCCCGCCCACCAAATCGGAGGCCGGGGGTCCCCGCCCTCCAAATCGGAGGCCGAGGGGCCCCGCCCACCACATCGGAGGCCAAGGGGCCCCGCCCACATCGGAGGCCGAGGGTCCCCGCCCACCAAATCGGAGGCCGAGGGTCCCCACCCACCAAATCGGAGGCCGAGGGTCCACACCATCCAAATCGGAGGCCGAGGGGCCCCACCCATCAAATCGGAGGCCGACGGGCCCCACCCACCAAAGCGGAGGCCGAGGGTCCCCGCCCACCAAATCGGAGGCCGAGGGTCCCCACCCACCAAATTGGAGGCCGAGGGGCCCCACCAACCAAATCAGAGGCCGAGGGGCTTCGCCAACCAAATCGGAGGCCGAGGAGCCCCGCCCACCAAATCGAAGGCCGAGCGGCCCCGCCCACCAAAGCGGAGGCCGAGGGGCCTGGCCCCGCCCACCAAAGTGGAGGCCGAGGGGCCCCGCCCACCACATCGGAGGCCGAGGGGACCCGCCCACCAAATCGGAGGCCGAGGGGCCCCGCCCACCAAATCGGAGGCCAAGGGTCCCCGCCCACCACATCGGAGGCCGAGGGGCCCCGCCCACCAAAGCGGAGGCCGAGGGGCCCCGCCCACCAAAGCGGAGGCCGAGGGGCCCCGCCCACCACATCGGAGGCCGAGGGGCCCCGCCCACCAAATCGGAGACCGAGGGGCCCCGCCCACCAAATCGGAGGCCGAGGGTCCCCGCCCACCAAATCGGAGGCCGAGGGTCCCCGCCCACCAAATCGGAGGCCGAGGGTCCCCGCCCACCAAATTGGAGGCCGAGGGTCCCCGCCCACCAAATCGGAGGCCGAGGGGCCCCGCCTACCAAATCGGAGGCCGAGGGTCCCCGCCCACCAAATCGGAGGCCGAAGGTCCCCGCCCACCAAATCGGAGGCCGAGGGGCCCCGCCCACCAAATCGGAGGCCGGGGGTCCCCGCCCTCCAAATCAAAGGCCGAGGGGCCCCGCCCACCACATCGGAGGCCAAGGGGCCCCGCCCACCACATCGGAGGCCGAGGGTCCCCGCCCACCAAATCGGAGGCCGAGGGTCCCCGCCCACCAAATTGGAGGCCGAGGGGCCCCACCAACCAAATCGGAGGCCGAGGGGCTTCGCCAACCAAATCGGAGGCCGAGGAGCCCCGCCCACCGAATCGAAGGCCGAGCGGCCCCGCCCACCAAAGCTGAGGCCGAGGGGCCTGGCCCCGCCCACCAAAGCGGAGGCCGAGGGGCCCCGCCCACCACATCGGAGGCCGAGGGGCCCCGCCCACCAAATCGAAGGCCGAGGGGCCCCGCCCACCAAATCGGAGGCCGAGGGGCCCCGCCCACCAAAGCGGAGGCCGAGGGGCCCCACCCACCAAAGCAGAGGCCGAGGGGCCCCGCCCACCACATCGGAGACCGAGGGGCCCCGACCACCAAATCGGAGGCCGAGGGGCCCCGCCCACCACATCGGAGGCCGAGGGGCCCCGCCCACCAAAGCGGAGGCCGAGGGGCCCCGCCCACCACATCGGAGGCCGAGGGGCCCCACCCACCAAATCGGAGGCCGAGGGGCCCCGCCCACCAAATCGGAGGCCGAGGGTCCCCGCCCACCAAATCGGAGGCCGAGGGTCCCCGCCCACCAAATCGGAGGCCGAGGGTCCCCGCCCACCAAATTGGAGGCCGAGGGGCCCCGCCCACCAAATCGGAGGCCGAGGGGCCCCGCCCACCAAATCGGAGGCCGAGGGGCCCCGCCAACCAAATCGGAGGCCGAGGGGCCCCACCCACCAAATCGGAGGCCGAGGGTCCCCGCCCACCAAATCGGAGGCCGAGAGTCCCCGCCCACCAAATCGGAGGATAAGGGGCCCCGCCAACCAAATCGGAGGCCGAGGGGCCCCGCCAACCAAATCGGAGGCCGAGGAGCCCCGCCCAACAAATCGAAGGCCGAGCGGCCCCGCCCACCAAAGCGGAGGCCGAGGGGCCCGGCCACACCCACCAAAGCGGAGGCCGAGGGGCTCCGACCACCACATCGGAGGCCGAGGGGCCCGCCCACCAAATCGGAGGCCGAGGGGCCCCGCCCACCAAATCGGAGGCCGAGGGGCCCCGCCCACCAAATCAGAGGCCGAGGGTCCCCGCCCACCAAATCGGAGGCCGAGGGTCCCCGCCCACCAAATTGGAGGCCGAGGGTCCCCGCCCACCAAATCGGAGGCCGAGGGGCCCCGCCTACCAAATCGGAGGCCGAGGGTCCACGCCCACCAAATCGGAGGCCGAGGGTCCCCGCCCACCAAATCGGAGGCCGAGGGTCCCCGCCCACCAAATCGGAGGCCGGGGGTCCCCGCCCACCAAATCGGAGGCCGAGGGGCCCCGCCCACCACATTGGAGGCCGATGGGCCCCGCCCACCAAATCGGGGGCCGAGGGTCCCCGCCCACCAAATCGGAGGCCGAGGGTCCCCGCCCACCAAATCGGAGGCCGAGGGTCCCCGCCCACCAAATCGGAGGCCGAGGGTCCACACCAACCAAATCGGAGGCCGAGGGGCCCCGCCCACCAAATCGAAGGCCGAGGGGCCCCGCCCACCAAAGCGGAGGCCGAGGGTCCCCGCACACCAAATCGGAGGCAGAGGGACCCCGCCCACCAAATCGGAGGCCGAGGGGCCCCGCCCACCAAAGCGGAGGCCGAGGGTCCCCGACCACCAAATCGGAGGCCGAGGGTCCCTGCCCACCAAATCGGAGGCCGAGGGTCCCCGCCCACCAAATCGGAGGCCGAGGGTCCCCGCCCACCAAATCGGAGGCCGAGAGTCCCCGCCCACCAAATCGGAGGCCGAGGGGCCCCGCCAACCAAATCGGAGGCCGAGGGGCCCCGCCAACCAAATCGGAGGCCGAGGAGCCCCGCCCACCAAATCGAAGGCCGAGCGGCCCCGCCCACCAAAGCGGAGGCTGAGGGGCCCGGCCCCGCCCACCAAAGCGGAGGCCGAGGGGCCCCGCCCACCACATCGGAGGCCGAGGGGCCCCGCCCACCACATCGGAGGCCGAGGGTCCCCACCCACCAAATCGGAGGCCGAGGGTCCCCGCCCCCCAAATCGGAGGCCGAGGGTCCCCGCCCACCAAATTGGAGGCCGAGGGTCCCTGCCCACCAAATCGGAGGCCGAGGGTCCCCGCCCACCAAATTGGAGGCCGAGGGTCCCCGCCCACCAAATCGGAGGCCGAGAGTCCCCGCCCACCAAATCGGAGGTCGAGGGGCCCAGCCAACCAAATCGGAGGCCTAGGGGCCCCGCCAACCAAATCGGAGGCCGAGGAGCCCCGCCCACCAAATCGAAGGCCGAGCGGCCCCGCCCACCAAAGCGGAGGCCGAGGGGCCTGGCCCCGCCCACCAAAGCGGAGGCCGAGGGGCCCCGCCCACCACATCGGAGGCCGAGGGGCCCCGCCCACCAAATCGGAGGCCGAGGGTCCCCACCCACCAAATCGGAGGCCGAGGGTCCCCGCCCACCAAATCGGAGGCCGAGGGTCCCCGCCCACCAAATTGGAGGCCGAGTGTCCCCGCCCACCAAATCGGAGGCTGAGGGTCCCCGCCCACCAAATCGGAGGCCGAGGGGCCCCACCAACCAAATCGGAGGCTGAGGGGACCCGCCCACCAAATCGGAGGCCGAGGGTCCCTGCCCACCAAATCGTAGGCCGAGGGGCCCCGCCAACCAAATCGGAGGCCGAGGGGCCCAGCCCACCAAATCGGAGGCCGAGGGGCCCCGCCCACCAAATCGGAGGCCGAGGGTCCCCGCCCACCAAATCGGAGGATAAGGGGCCCCGCCTACCAAATCGGAGGCCGAGGGGCCCCACCAACCAAATCGGAGGCCGAGGAGCCCCGCCCACCAAATCAAAGGCCGAGCGGCCCCGCCCACCAAAGCGGAGGCAGAGGGACCCCGCCCACCAAATCGGAGGCCGTGGGGCCCCGCCAACCAAATCGGAGGCCGAGGGTCCCCGCCCACCAAATTATTCTTACATTTGAATAAATAAAGTATATATGGATTCTAGACTCCCGATTCTTTAGAATCGGGCTGCCATCTAGTCATTAATAAATATGTTAAAAAGAAAAGGGCCCAATACTGACCCCTGTGGTACCCCACTGCTAACCGCGACCCAGTCCGAGTGTGCTCCATTAATAACCACCCTTTGTTTCCTATCCCTGAGCCAGCTCTTAACCCACTTACAGATATTTTCCCCTATCCCCATTATTCTCATTTAATGTATCAACCTTTTGTGTGGCACCGTGTCAAAAGCTTTTGAAAAGTCCATATACACTACGTCCACTGCGTGTCCTTGGTCCAGTCCGGAACTTACCTCTTCATAGAAACTGATCAGATTAGTCTGACATGAACGGTCCCTAGTAAACCCGTGCTGATACAGGGTCATGAGGTTATTCCTCTTCAGATACTCCAGTATAGCATCCCTTAGAATGCCCTCCAGGATTTTACCCACAGTAGAGGTTAAGCTTACTGGCCTATAATTTCCGAGTTCAGTTTTTGTCCCCTTTTTGAATATTGGCACCACATTTGCTATACGCCAGTCCTGTGGTACAGACCCTGTTATTATGGACTCTTTAAAGATTAAAAATAATGGTCTATCAATGACTGTACTTAGTTCCTGCAGTACTCGGGGGTGTATCCCATCCGGGCCCGGAGATTTGTCAATTTTAGTTATTTTTAGACGCCGCTGTACTTCCTGCTGGGCTAAGCAGGTGACATTTAATGGGGAATATTTGTTATCACTGATCATATTGGCTGCCATGGGATTTTCTTGTGTAAATACGGTTGAAAAAAAAAGTCATTTAGCATATTGGCTTTTTCCTCATCCTCATCCACCATTTCACCCAGACTATTTTTAAGAGTAAAAACTTAAAAACTATTAAAAAGCAAATAATAGCCACATTATCACCTAGACACCCACATAGAAATATATGTGGAGATGCAATCCACCTTCCTATAAATCAATGGCCAGCATAGTACATACATACATGAGTAATATAAAATCCAGGCAAAAAATAGTGTAAAGAAATACATAGATAAATAACGGATGGTCATAGTTTACCAATAGATCAAATAGATGCAATAAACCCACGTATAAAAATAGGTTCAAATAGCAGATATCACATACCAAAATAGGCATGTAATAAATAAGCCATATTGTTACGTGTGATTTTATATGATCATTGGGGGTCTGCGATATGCAAATGACAGGCCATCAATGCATGGCATTCGGAAAATCACAACAGGCTAAAAGAGGTCCACATCAAAAAGCATGGGGGCACTTTTTGCTTCTGCCTGTTGTAAATAGAACATATCATCAGTTTCCTCAAAAAGGCAGACACTGCCAAAAAGAGGTCAGAGTACAAAGTGACTCCATTTCATTAAACTCAAGGACCCCCAAAACCCATTTTTTTCAGGGCTTAAGACGGAGCCACTGACGTGTGACAAAAATGAAGTATGAACATAGGCTCATTCTGAAACACTTTGCCATTTCAGTTAAAGGGGTGTTCCCATCTCCAAGATCCTATCCCAATATGTTATGTAGTAGGTGTAGTAATAATAATATTAACAGATACCTCCAATTACATGTAGTATCGTTTTTTTTATTCGCTATGTGTCTTTCTTATGTGCAGGCTTTGCAGGAAGATTCCGTATAATGAAGCAGATGGAGACTGTGAACGCTGTCTGGCCTATGATCCAGCAGTGTCCGTCTTTTTAGGTGTGCATAAAAGCACGGTCAACCACAGTTTTGTGCACTTATGAAAAAAAGGACATCGCTGAACAGAGGCCAGATTGAGTTCAGAGTAACTATGCTGCCTCATTATAGTGAATGGATCCCTTGGGGGTTTAATCTGAATGACGGCATTCAGAGATTCAGATGTAAACCCCGATATAAGTGCTCAGCGCAGAGAACAGGATAAATGTGATCCAAAATGTTATGTAAAATGTTCCCAATAAAAGCTTCAACTCAATCAACAAAAAAGCAAGTTCTTACTCCAGTCTGTCATTTGTCAACGGGAATATGGGGGCTTCCCCATTACTGGCAGCACAAAGGCTGCTGAAAAGTGATACGGATCCTTCTCCCCAAAAGAAATCCAGTAAATTCTGTGCTCACAAATCCAAATAACCCCTTCCCTTTCGGTTTTGTTACGTAAACTACAGGCATTGTTGGGTTGGCGCTGTTAAATTGATTAAATGATACCTGCTGTGAATAAATTCGTCTTGTGGTTCTTGTGTAATCAGTTTTTGGCTATGTGCACACGTAGGAAGGGTCCTCTGCGGGTTCTCCCGCAGTGGATTTGATAAATCTGCAGGGCAAAACCACTGCGGTTATCCCTCCAGATTTATCGCGGTTTGTCTTGCTGTTTCCGCTGCGGGTTTACTCCTGCACTTGTTTATTACTATTGATGCTGCATATGCAGCATCAATAGTAATGTTAAAAATTAAAAAATGGTTATACTCACCCTCCGACGTCCTGATCTCCTCGGCGCTGCACGCGGCGGTCCGGTTCCAAAGATGCTACACGAGAAGGACCTTCATGACGTAACGGTCATGTGACCGCGACATCATCGTAGGCCCTGCTCGCATAGCAACCCTGCGACCGGACGGCCGCATGCAGCGCTGAGGTGAGTATATCATTATTTTTTATTTTAATTCTTTTTTTTTTTTACACAAATATGGTTCCCAGGGCCTGGAGGAGAGTCTCCTCTCCTCCACCCCAGGTACCATCCGCACATGATCCGCTTACTTCTCGCATGGTGGGCATAGCCCCATGTGGGAAGTAAGCGGATCAATGCATTCCTATATGTGCAGAATCGCAGCAATTCCGCACAAAGAAGTTCCAGCGCGGTTATTTCCGCAGCATGTGCACAGCGTTTTCGGTTTCCCATAGGTTTACATTGAACTGTAAACTCATGGGAAACTGCTGCGGACCCGCAGCTGCAGAAACGCTGCTGATCCGCAGCAAATTCCGCAATGTGTGCACATACCCTTAGAAGTTTTCAGATAATGAGATTCTCGTGCTTCGGGGCAGGACTGTAGGCAGAGTCTCATCTTCCTGCTGTCAGTCAGAGAAACCAAGAAAAGACCTGCCCACAGGCCTCTCCAAAGCACAAACATGTTCCTCATCATAGAGGCAGATAGTTTGTGTTTTGGGGTGGTCTGCGGGCAGGTCTTTCCTTCTAACACTGATTACACAAGAACCACAAGACGGATTTCTTCACAGCAAGTATCATTTTAATCAGTTTAACAACGTCAACCTGACAATACCTGTAATTTACTTATTTACTTAAATCCTGCTGACATGTTCGCTTTAAGAATATAAAAATTGAAAGTTTGAAAATTGCGATATTGTCACAAATAAATGCAAACAAATTTGATCTAAATTTACCTCTAACATAAAGTATAATGTGTCACAAAAAAAATCTCAGAATCAGTGGGATCAGTTGAAGCTTTCTAGAGCTATTACCACATAAAGTAACAATGATCAGAATTGAAAAATTAGCCCTGGTGAGGAAGGCAAAAACAGGCTTCAGGGCAAAGTTGATAAAGAAGAAGCTGGTCACTGTTTTAAGATGGACCTTTGGTCATATAAATAATAACTGTTTAAAAACAGATTTTAAGATTGCTAATGATAATCCTTCCATATACAGCATACAAAAAATAATAAATCGTACCAAGGCAATACAAACACCAAGTTGTTTTTTTTGCCCCTTTCTTGATCAATAATAAAAAAAAAATGTATAGGAGAAATTGCTATGTCTGTGACCAGCTTAAAGTTAATATCTATCAATCAAGCTATGGCTCAAACTCACTCATAATGAAATAAATGAAATTCATGGAAAACAAACAGTATTTTTTTTCTGTCTGAATTCAGCCTGCAGATGTTGTGACGGGATAGGGTTTTTATAAATGTCACCAACCGAGTTACAACTACATATGTTGTGCTGTTTACTCTGTACGGGGAAGGACCTACACCTGGTGTTAATAGTTAATGATTAATTTATTCTGAAATCTCGGCTGTTTGTAAAGCTCACTCAGCATGTAAACTGGATGAGGCACAAGATGACAAAAACAATATCATGTTGTTCCCAGGGTAATGAAAAATTGCAATTACCGGTAATTGGAAGGATTTTTTATCGCATGCATCCTTATAATTGTTTTAAAAAAATTAATATCTGAATGAATAAGTTGCTGCTTTGATAATTACTTGAAATCATATGCCTATAATTGGTAAATGGACAGAGTTCAGATAAAAGTAAAAAATAACAGTAACAAGCTTTAGGGTGTGTTCACATGTAGTATTTTTGCCGCGTTTTTATGCAGCTCATTTGGGTGCGTAAAGTAGCCAGTGTAGTGAAATGCATAAAATACGCAGCGTTTTACATCATCAGCATAATCAAAGAAATGTCTGAAATGTCATGCACAAGCAGGAGTTTTTCAAGACGTATTTTGAGACCTTTTGCATTCTTGCCAAGACTCAATATGCTAATTCTTTCAGTGTTTTAACAGCAATTTTCAAAGGAATGGGTGAAAAAAGGTGCAAAAATGTATGTAAAAAGGCAACCAAAAATCACGTACTATACGCCACCTCTGTTCCACCACCCTGGCTTCTGTTGCAGAAAAAAGCGTGGTAAACGTCACTTGTGAACACACCCTATGGGTTTACGCGGGCCACAATGCACACACTAGCTGCCAGTCTCCCGACCCGAGCATGACAGCTTCATATATGCCGGGTATGGATCATGAAGGGTGAGATGCTACTGTTTTTTTAATCCTCTCAAGGTTTTATATATAGCACTTTTCTTGCATCAAAAACCTGAACAAAACCTGACTGTGCAGCCCCATCCGCTGGAAAACAAAAACACACAAAACAATCAATAAAAAGAAAAAATAAATTCAACTGTAATAGAAATTAGAATTCTATAATAGAACATGAATTAGAATGTATGAAGCCAGATACATTTTCCCTGGCACTACAAGCCTTCATTTCATCAACTGAGCTTTACTGAAACACCGAGCTGGCTGTTTACAATTCAGAAATTCAGTTTTCTAAAGCAAAAATATACTTATCAAATGGATCCTGGACATGAATGAAATGAGCCTTTTCCATTACTAGTTTTAAAAAAAGGTTGTTAAGAATGGAAAATAAAAAATGTCTAATTGTTTCACTTGTAAAAACAGTGCCACTAATGTCCATGTGTTCGGAAGTGGAGCACACTAATCAGTTTCACCTACTGGACAAATAGATGTTTCATAAGGTAGAGAGACCTGATCATCTAATGTTAGAATAACTCTCTAACGGCTTATTCCAACTTGCGATGAAATCGGACGAATGTAATCCGGTTAAAAATCGGTTTGCATTGGGACCAATGCTATTCTGCCTGCATTTTATTCTCCAGCTCTGATCGGATCACAATCGGACTGGAAAAAACTCGCAGCATGCTGCGATTGTCATCTGAAATTGGATCACATCCCGCAATAGAAGTCAATGGGTGCAAAAAAAAAATATCACACAGCACTCGGACCATGCGAATGCTGTCCGATTTTTACACACTAATCTCCTTTGAAAAGTCGGCAATTCATGTGCCGAGTACAGTTTAATCACAGCGTGATAGGTTTGAATAGAATAGATATATATATACAGTATTTATATTACATAGATAGAAGAAAAGCTGGCAATTCATCAGCCACGTACTGTAAGATCACAGCAGGAGCCTATAGGATAGAATAGATGGATTACATACAGTAAATACACATAGAATAGATAGTTATACAGATGTCAGGGATGTATACAATTAGTACAGTGTGTGTGCAGCTTACTGTGAGTGTATTTACCGTATATACTCAAGTATAAGCTGAGATTTTCAGCCCATTTTTTTAGGCTAAAAGTGCTCCTCTCAGCTTATACTCGAGTCATTGTCCCAGGGGGTCGGCGGGGGGAGGGGGAGCGGCAGGAGTGGATGCTGTCATATCATACTCACCTGCTCCCAGCGCGGTCTCTGCACTTCCCTGCTTCTCCAATGGTCTCCGGCACCCGCAGTTCCTGTACTCAGCGGTCACATAGTACCGCTCATTAAAGTAATGAATATGGACGCGACTCCACTCCCATAGGTGTGGAGTGCATATTCATTACATTAATGAGCAGTACCATGTGACTGCTGAACACAGGAACAAGCACCCGGCGCACGCCGGAGACCATCAGAGAAGCAGGGACATACAGAGATACCGAGCCAGGAGGGGGTGTGTATGATGGGGGAGGGTGAGCTATGCGATATTCACCTGTCCCCGTTCCACCGCCAGGCTGTCTTCTGCGTCCTCTGGCTGTGACATTCAGGTCAGAGGGCGCGATGACGTGGTTAGTGCATGCCCTCTGCCTGAACAGTGAATGCAGAGACCCAGAAGACACAGTGGCGCGCGGCGGTGGAACGGGGACAGGTGAACATCGCAAGTGCCAGGGGCCTGAGCCAGCGGCGACTGCGTCTCCTGGCCCCTATAGCGCGCCGGTCTCCCCGCCTGCTCAGAACACCGGCACCTGGCCGCCAGCAACATGAGGTGAGTATGTCATTTTTTTTTTTTTTTTTTAATCGCGCAGCAGCAGCATACGGGGCATATTATTCTACGGAGCATCTTATGGGGCCATAAACCTTTGCGCAGCATTATGTGGGGCATAATATTCTATGGAGCATCTTATGAGGCCACCAACCTTTGTGCAGCATTATGTGGGGCATAATATTCTATGGAGCATATTATGGGGCCATCAACCTTTGTGCAGCATTATATAGGGCATAATATTCTTTGGAGCATCTTATGAGGCCATCAACCTTTGTACAGCATTATATGGAGCATAATATTCTATGGAGCATCTTATGGGGCCATCAACCTTTGTGCAGCACTATATGGGGCATAATATTCTATGGAGCATCTTATGGGGCCATCAACCTTTGTGCAGCATTATATGGGGCATAATATTCTATGGAGCATCTTATGAGGCCACCAACCTTTGTGCAGCATTATGTGGGGCATAGTATTCTATGGAGCATCTTATGGGGCCATCAACCTTTGTGCAGCATTATATGGGGCATAATATTCTATGGAGCATCTTATGAGGCCATCAACCTTTGTACAGCATTATATGGGGCATAATATTCTATGGAGCATCTTATGGGGCCATCAACCTTTGTGCAGCATTATATGGGGCATAATATTCTATGGAGCATCTTATGGGGCCATCATTAACCTTTTATGCAGCATTATATGGGGCATATTTTAATATGGAGCATCTTATGGGGCCCATCATGAACTTTATGGAGCATTATTTGGGGCTCCTGATTCAATATGGATATTCAAAAACACTTAACCTACTGATGTCTCAATTAATTTTACTTTTATTGGTATATATTTTTATTTTTGAAATTTACCAGTTGCTGCTGCATTTCCCACCCTAGGCTTAAACTTGAGTCAATGTTTTCCCAGTTTTTTGTGGCAAAATTAGGGGTCTCGGCTTATACTCGGGTTGGCTTATACTCGAGTATATACAGTAATTAGTAAAAGATTATTTTTCTGAAAAAAATGGCGTGGGCTCCCGGGTAATTTTCTTAACCAGCAGAGGGAAAGCCGACGGCTGGGGGCAGATGTTTATAGCCTGGGAAGGGGGTAATACCCATAGGGCTTCCCAGGATATTAATATCAGCTCACAGCCATACTGTATACTTAGTCTTTACTGGCTATTAAAATGGGGGACCCCCAAAAAAATGATGTGGGGTCCCCTTATAATTACTAACCAACAAAGGATATGCAGACAGCTGCGGGCTGATATTAATAGCTATGGATACTGGCCCCCCAGGCTAAAAACATCAGTACTCAGCTGCCCAGAAAAGGTGCATCTCTAAAGTCCCCGTCTCACTAAGCGATTTACCAACGATCACGACCAGCGATACGACCTGGCCGTGATCGTTGGTAAGTCGCTGTGTGGTCGCTGGGGAGCTGTCACACAGACCGCTCTCTCCAGCGACCAACGATCAGGGGAACGACTTCGGCATCGTTGAAACTGTCTTCAACGATGCCGAAGTCCCCCTGCAGCACCCGGGTAACCAGGGTAAACATCGGGTTACTAAGCGCAGGGCCGCGCTTAGTAACCCGATGTTTACCCTGGTTACCAAAAAAAACAAACAGTACATACTCGCCTTTCGGTGTCCAGGTCCCTTGCCGTCTGCTTCCTGCTCTCACTGAGATCCGGCCGTACAGTGAGAAGTGAGAGCAGCAGTGACGTCACCGCTGTGCTCTCACTGTACGGCGGCTCAGTCAGAGCAGGAAGCAGACGGCAAGGGACCTGGACACCGAAAGGCGAGTATGTACTGTTTGTTTTTTTTGGTAACCAGGGTAAACATCGGGTTACTAAGCGCGGCCCTGCGCTTAGTAACCCGATGTTTACCCTGGTTACCAGTGAAGACATCGCTGGATCGGTGTCACACACACCGATTCAGCGATGTCAGCGGGGCCTCAACGACCAAAAAAAGGTCCAGGCCATTCCGACACGACCAGCGATCTCGCAGCAGGGGCCTGATCGCTGGTACGTGTCACACATAGCGAGATCGCTATGGAGGTCGCTGTTGCGTCACAAAACTTGTGACTCAGCAGCGATCTCGCTAGCGATCTCGCTATGTGAGACGGGGCCTTAAGATGCGCCAATTTTGGCACTTAGCCTCGCTCTTCCCACTTGCCCTGTAGTGATAGTTGGGGGGGTTGATGTCACCTTTGTATTGTCAGGTGACATCAAAACCTGAGATTAGTAATGGAGAGGCATCAATAAGATACCCCCATTACATACTTATAGCATGCACAAGAACATATTTGCTTATATAGGAAGTAGAATAGTTGATAAACTCTTCCTTTTCGGGACTTCTTTCTGCATCTTGATATTTTATGATACATTTACATAGATTTAGCCTTTTTTTAAATGACAAGGTTATGGGAAAAATAAGTACACCTTCTTTGAATCCTATAATCTTATGTATAAGGACTTAAAAAAACAACAACTAGTCCTTAGAAACTCTTAAAATTAAGTAAATACAACATGACAAATTACACTTTGTCATTACCGTATTTATCTTCTCAGAAACTAGCCAAAATGCAAAAGCAGCGTGAAAAATGAAGTACACACAATAAATCAACAATATGTTGTAGAACCACCTTTAGCAGCAATAACTTGAAGTAATCAATTTCTGTATGATTTTATCAGTCTCTCACAATGTTCTGGAAGAATTTTTAGCCCATTCTTCTTTTCTGGGAAATCATTTTTGTACAGCTCTCTTAAGGTCCCGCCACAGCATCCCATATGGTTTGAGGTCTGGGCTTTGACTGGGTAATTGTAACATTATTTTCTTTTTTACCCATTCTGAGGAAGATCATTGTCCTGTTGCATGATCCAGGTTCAGACAAGCTCTAGTTTTTGGATAGTTGGCCTCACATTCGACTCTAGAATACTTTGGCATACAAAAGAGTTCATGGTCAACTCAATAACTGCAAGATGCCAATGTCCTCTGACTGCAAAACAAGCCCAAGTCATCATCCTCCACCACCTTGATCGATAGTTGGTAAGTTGGTGTTTATGCTCATTTGCAGTATTTGTTTTTATTTCAAACATGATACAGAGCATTATGGAAAAACATCTCCGTCTTGGTTTCATTCGTCCAAAGGATATTGTACCAGAAGTATTTTGGTTTGTTCAAATGCAATTATGTAAACTTTAACTATGCTTCAATGTTATTTTTCAAAAGAAGAGGCTTTCTCCTGGCTATCCTTCCATAAAAGCCATACTTGATTGGTAATTTTCTAATTGTACTGTCATGAATTTAATATTTAACAGGTTCTTTAGAATCTGAGCTGTAGCTCTTAGGACTTTTGCAATTTCTCTGAGGATTGTGTGCTCTGACCTTGGGGTGAATTTGTTGAGGCATTTGCCCATGGGAAGATTGTAAACCGTCTTGAATGTTTTCTTCTTCGGGAATAATATTTCTCATTGTTATGGGCTCACCTGGGCAGAGTGGATTCTCTAAGGTTCGGGTATGCTGCAGAGACTGAAAACAATGATGCAGTAGAGCTGAACTTGATGGTTGACAGTAGGATATGTAGGAAGGCAAGAGGAACAGGAAACACCAGATGAAGCAGAGCCAGGTGTGCGGGTATACACAGAAACATTATATATAGACATCCGGGACTTGCAGCAGGTAAATGGTTAATAGAGAAGACATATGCAATTAGGATCATGCAGTGAACAGATGGTTAATATCAACCACTTATGCAATCAGGAAGTTGCAGCAGGCAATTGCTTAATGGCAGAGACATATGCAAACAGGTAGTTGCAGTAGACAAATAGTTAACTGCAGGATAGCAGTGATGAATAAGCAAACAAATTACATGCTTCCAGGGATGTGATTATGCACAGGAATAGTAGAGGTGAATAATAGTAACCTAACTTGCATAGACATTGACATGAACAACACTAGAATTTAGTTAGGAAAAGTCCAGTCATAAGATACCTGTAGCAACAGAGCTCAGAGTGCAATAGCACCAGGATTCACAGGACTGAGCCAGGAAAAAGCTGAAGATTGTTGAACAGCAGGCAGCAGTTTGCTGGATAATGATTAGACAACCTGAGTGAATTGAATTATGAGGGAAACTCCTGTAATAAACATGGTAGCTGCAAGCTATATTTCCTGAATGCTCAGATAGCACATGGCTGCAGCCAGCCTTAAAAGGTCTTGGGTGATGACATCAGAGGTGTATTATGACTTACCACAGCAACTCGGCATGGCTAAGCACAAAAGCACCTGAGCTGGTGAGTAACATTCACTGTAGAATGATTGCCACCACATGTTTGGCTATATCTTTAAAAACCTTTCTAGATTGATGGGTAGCACCAATTGCTTCTGTAAGATCATTAGCAGATGTCTTTCCTGTTAACACATATCTGAATGATCCAGTCCAGCAAACTGCCAAAAACTTCTGCTCTTACAGATGAGGTCTTAATTGATGATGAACAATTAATCAACGTCATTTTCACACACTGCTTCCGAACTTTGGCTTAGTTTTGGTAAATAAATAACGACATGATGCAGTATGTTGTGTGTTATTTTTCAATTTTAGGATTTTCTAACTATTTTATGTTTATTTTATTATGTCCTGATAGGTAAAACCATAGAACATAGAATTCATAGAGTGTGTACTGTGGAGTTATTCCCACTTAGAAATTAGCATATTTACATTTTTTTTCTTTTTCTTTCACAAACAGCAATAAACATTGTGTAAGAAATATGTTGCTTTATTAGCATCTCCTGTAGGTCCACGATATTCTTACGGTATTAGGATATGTAAAAATAGTAGGGGTTTGGACCCAGCATATTTTCGCCAATTCCAAAACGCTGCGTTCTACATTACAAGCACAGTGGATGGGATTTATACAAATCCCATGCCACGGTGCTTCTTTTTAACGCTGCGTAAACTCACCCGTGGTGCGGGTTTCTGAACCTAATCTTCTGCATGTAGCCTTATAATCTTTTGACTTAGCTTTGATTAACTTTTCACACAAAGTTTTGCCATTTTATTCTAAGCTCACTTGCCATAAATGTTAAACTTCCCTCAAAAAGGTCATTTCATATGGACAGCTCTTAGGTTAATCTCTTAACAAAACTTTGAACTTCCTTATCTGGAGCCAACTTGGATGGGTGTTTTTAATCCTTACCATCCATTTTGGCAGGTGAAAATTCTCAAAAGTTGCTTACCTTTTCAGTAAAATGTCTTGATAACTAGAGCTATTCAATATTCCTTCTATCTTAAGGTGAGAAAAAGCGATGCCAACGTAAAATGCTGACATCTAAATGCTCTACAGTGTGAATTGTGTCTTTAATGTATGGAGCTGCGTAGTTTTTGTGCCAAATGGATTTCTAGAAATAAAAAAAAGTGATATTGTTTGGTGTCATTAAACAGTATACTGTTTTGTAATACACTTTCTTTATCAGTTCTGCACTATCTTCAGAATCTCTGCTGGCAGTGAGTATTGTTCACTTGTATTGGTCAAGCTG
The DNA here is from genome assembly GCF_051348905.1 of Ranitomeya variabilis. Lineage (NCBI taxonomy): Eukaryota > Metazoa > Chordata > Amphibia > Anura > Dendrobatidae > Ranitomeya > Ranitomeya variabilis. The sequence continues at coordinate 398,885,264 of NC_135232.1, forward strand.
AGGCATGCCTCTGACAAAGGTAATGTGCCACACACTTGTGTGTTCATCACGTGAGCAGACCAATTTGTATTCCCGGAAGTAAATAATACATTGCATACCCTGGAATTAAATAACTACAATCAGATATGTTAAAAACTTTGAGGAATTCATACAGAAATGTTATTGAAAAATTATATACATTTTAATTAAATATGTTGGAACTAGAATGCCCCTCAAAACAACCTTCCACCCCGACATTAACTTTAGGCTGTGTGACACCTGGTGCCTTTCCTGGCTTTCTACAGTGTGGGCGGTACCAGTGACGGATGATGAGGCTTCGTCTGTCCCTCGGAAGAGAAGAAGCAGGGAAGGCATTGATCAGACTTTCCACAACACTCCCTATGCCACTGGAAGAAAAAAATGGCGCCCTAAGGCCTGGGCCACACTGCGACTTTTTGTAGCAATATTGATTGATTTTAACTATTCAGCTACAGCTGCAGTCCAAAGCAATATATTGAGAGTATATAGTGGATTTCAGCTGCCACTTAAGGCTACGTTCCCATGATGAGTATTTGGTCATTTTTTGATGTTGCAGATTTTGTGCAGCATTTCTAAACCTATTAGGTACATTAGGAGGATTAGATTTGGTTTTATTGCATTTTTGCATGTTTTTTTACATGTGTTTTTATCAGTGACAGAGTTTGAGCGGAGTGTCATCAGTATAATCGGCCCGATTCTCTTTCATGAAAGAATAGACGGTCATGTGACCCCGGCCTTACGCCACATTCACACGTTCAGTATTTGGTCAGTTTTTCACCTCAGTATTTGGAAGCCAAAACCAGGAGTGGGTGATAAATACAGAAGTGGTGCATATGTTTCTATTATACTTTTCCTCTAATTGTTCCACTCCAGGTTTTGACTTGCAAATACTGAGGTAAAATACTGACCAAATACTGAAAGCGGCCTAATAGTTAAAATCAATCAGTAGTGTTACAAAAAGTCACAGTGTAGGCCAAGCCTTAGGCTATGTGCACACGCAGGTCGGGTCCTCTGCGGGTTCTCCCGCAGCGGATTTGATAAATCTGCAGGGCAAAACCGCTGCGGTTATCCCTGCAGATTTATCGCAGTTTGTTTTGCGGTTTCCGCTGCGGGTTTACTCCTATACTATTGATGCTGCGCATATGCAGCAATATGCAGCATCAATAGTAATGTTAAAAATAATTTAAAAAAATGGTTTATACTCACCCTCTGACGTCCTGATCTCCTCGGCGCTGCACGCGGCGGTCCAGTTCCAAAGATGCAGTGTGAGAAGGACCTTCGTGACGTCACGGTCATGTGACCGTGACGTCACGGTCATGTGACCGCGACGTCACGGTCATGTGTCCGCGACGTCACCGCAGGTCCTGCTCGCACAGCAACCCTGCGTCCGGACGGCCGCGTGCAGCGCTGACAGGTGAGTATATCATTATTTTTTATTTTATTTCTTTTTTTTTTACACAAATATGGTTCCCAGGGCCTGGAGGAGAGTCTCCTCTCCTCCACCCCGGGTACCATCTGCACATGATCTGCTTACTTCCCGCATCGTGGGCACAGCCCCATGCGGGAAGTTAGCGGTTCAATGCATTCCTATGGGTGCAGAATCGCTGCGATTCTGCACAAAGAAGTGACATGCTGCGGAATGTAAACCGCTGCGTTTCTGCGCGGTTTTTCCCGCAGCATGTGCACAGCGGATTGCGGTTTCCATAGGGTTTACATGTAACTGTAAACGCAATGGAAACTGCTGCGGACCCGCAGCATCAAAATCGCCGCGGTAAAACCCACAAAGTGTGAACATGGCCTTAATGTCATGGGTGGAGACTTGCTTCAAGGATAACTAGAGTATGTCAAGGGATCCATCAAAGATCATAGTAAAAATGTTTAATTGTATTCTGAAACTAAAGTATAGAAGGGTTAAATAATCAGTAAAACTCAAGGCAAAATGCACACACAACATCCGTGGCAATACGTGGAAAATGATAATAGAATGTAAAATACCCACGCCTCCGTGTGTACATACATGGATAGTTCTAAGAGGACAAATCGGAAAATACAATCAGAAACAAAGAAGAACACCCAAAATACATCCAGTGATTAAAAATAAAACCAAAATTTATTTAAACATCAATACAAAAATAATAGTAGGGTGGGGACAATACCAGAACTTGATGGGCACACCTAAGGGACAAACAAGCTGCAGGATATTTAATAAAAATATTAAATATTAGCTAAAATGAATTAAATAGGAAACGGCAGTGGAAATGTGCTAAAATTGGTTAAATGGCAATAATGCCAGATATACTGCCACTCAAAAGAGAGGTACAATAAAGGTGCATGACAAAAGTGACATGTGCAAGGTATACAGTACGAAAAATAATACGGGTCCGGGCGCATCCTAGGGACTCTGCAGCGTGCTTTAAAGGTATCTATTTGGAGATTTTGTTTGGGCAGCATATATTTACATGTGTATTATCACAGGTCATTGGATTGTCCAGCGATTGTGCCGGTTTCCCTCCTTTTCTCTGCTCCATTAGGCATATACACCTTAGTATTATTTTTCGTACTGTATACCTTGCACATGTCACTTTTGTCATGCACCTATAAAGTATAGAAGGGTCTGAAGAATTAAAGTCTCCATTGACTGCAGAACACTTTGTTTTTTCTTTTTTTCATTAGCGCTGCACAAGTACTGATTTCAGGGAGGTAATGATGCATTATTATTAACATGATGTATGCTCATCTTTACCACCAAAGTAACCACATATTTTAAAGAGTATGATATGTATTAGTAAAACGTAAAGTTAACAAGATTTTCATTATTTTTGCCCTATATTGTAAGTAACTCGTTTATTTTAATATAGTTGTCTAGGCTTGATTTTATAGAGACAATATAGGCACTTCAACAGCACCACACTTGTCCATGGTGCAATATACAGGGTCATATGTGTCCTCTTGTTAACGACAGGTGATAAGAGAAAGTCAGGGCTAATGTGAATTAAAACGTGAAGATAAGGCACACAGCATTTTCTGTTAAATGTGTCCTCAGTGCCTGGGAAAATAATTAGCTGCGTACAGAGATCTTGATAATGACAAAAGCATAGCATGCCACCTGCCTTGGACAACCCCTTTGTGAGCCTCTAGAAGTCCCAACACAATGTATTAGAAATGAAAGTGACACCTGTTTAAAGCCACCATCTGTCCTTCCTTAGATTTTTACCAGGGTTTCCATTCACCTGATAAAAGGACCCACAATCTCCCATACCCTAACTCCACAAATTAAAAATATACAAAGATGTGGTTTAGAAAACAAAAAAGTCCAAAACAGACATTAATAGGACTAGCTACTTCTCTGATCAATCTGCCTGTATGTAGGAAATCTCCCAATACACCCTCAGTCACCTAGGAGGGAAATCTAAAATATTGCCGTAACCGAGCTTTGGGGCAATTAACAGAAGTCAGCATTTCAATTAAAACATGGCTCCCACCACTTTCGCTATCATATTTGATATTGGACAACAAGATGTTTATTTCTGCCCTTTTTGTTTTGAAATTAAAATATAGTCGAAATTAAAAATATAAAAATATGGATAAAAATAGATAGAATGATAGATATTGTTGTCATTTCTGATCACATTGACCTTAACATAAAAAAAAAATAAAAAAGTATCAAAAATCTCATGCTGGCCCATTGACTAATAGCCCATTTATTTCAGCCGATAATCAGTGAACAAATAATCACTCCCAATAATCTGCTGGTGTAAACACATCAGCAGTCCCCCGAAATACTAGAAAAACATTTGTTTGTTGGGCAAATTGATTTTTATGCATGCATAAAAATCATTACGATCGATGTACGGTATATGGTCACAGAACGATCGTAGTAGGAATAGTCCTGTTTCCATCACTACTCACTGGTCTGTGCAAAAAAGGCTGGTAAATGACAGCTGAGTGATTTTAAAGGAGTCGATCGGCACTTGTTACTGGCCTGAAATCGGCCAGTGTTATTGGGCTGTAAGGCCACGTTCACACTGTCAGTATTTCAAATCAGTATTTATAAGCCAAAACCAGGAGAGGAAGACTTAGAGGAAAAGTATAAAAGAAACATATGCACCACTTCTGCATTTATCACCCACTCCTGGTTTTGGCTTACACATACTGACCAAATCCTGAACATGGCCTAAGATGGGGTAATGCATATCTCACGTTTTAGGAAACCATAAGCACATAAATATATGTCTGTCTTTTTTGAGACTATTAGCCATGGTGCTTCCATTTCAGACCTTGGCACAGTATCTGCAAATAACCCTCAAATCCCATAGAAACTATATATTTGGGAATGGCACTAATAGCAAGTCCCCAATATACAAATTGGATCCTCCGGATCGTAGCCGGGAAAACAAAGACAGTCCGTGACCGGTTGCCATGGGCGAATGCACCTCCGTGTACGCTGAGGGTGCCAGGCCTTTTGGCTCCGCTTGGCCCTATGTTGCCTCACACAGGTTGAGCTCTGCAGAGCTCAAAACTGACACACCCAACCCTCTCTTGCAGGGTTTTTTACAAAAGAACCTGTGGCCGTCGGCCACATGGAAAACCCGGTACCAGGGAGGAAACGGACTGCCCCACTACCATCCTGTAATCCATTTAAAAAATAAAAGCCCAGAGCAGGTTTTCTGCTTTGGACAAATAGCTTGCCCAAGATCAACACTTACTTCTATGCTGCATTGCAATCACAGCTATGCCTGTGACTGCAATGCACTCCCACGACCTTCATATACGTCTCTGCACATCCTGGGGGACACAGCGACCCTCGCATATAACCCTGGTCACTGCATCACACTAGCTATACGCCCAGGTAGCGAGCATTTTTATTGGTACATTTATACAGTGTCTTCAATATAATGGCGCTGGAGGTTGCGGTATGCGCACGTGCTGACTCTGGTACCATTTTATTGAAGTAATGTACTACAACGTCAACATACAATGTTGTAGTTCATTACTTCAATAAAATAGTGCCAGTCAGCACGTGCTCATACCGCAACCTCCAGCGCCATTATATTGAATTGATATATATATTATATACTACAACATCAACATAGCAGTACACACGTGGCGGCCATAAGCATAATGGCTATGGACGGAGCGAGTGAACTGCTATGTTGACGTAGTAGAATTCTTAAAAACAAATGGAGCCGGAGTCAGCGCGCGTGCATACCACGCAAATTCACATACAACGTCAATATAGCAGTGTAAATGCGCTGGCCATAGGGATAATGGCAACAGCCGAAGCGTGCGCACTGCTATGTTGACGTTGTAGTACAATTCTTCAATAAAATGGAGTCAATGCATGCGCATCCCGCGATATACGGCACCATTTTATTGAAGACACTGTGTCTGCAAATTCACACACCCAATGTCTTCAATAAAATGGCGCTAACTCCGGCGCAACACTGTGCATGTGACGTCCATCCTGGCTTTGGACAGAAGAATCCACATTATATATAAGATTATTATAATTGTATCCCTTGTACAGACAGGAGCAATCCATCTAAGGCCTGTCCCACATGTCCAGATAATTCCGGTACCGGAAAAATCGGCACCGGAGTTATCCGTGTCCGTGTGCTCACGTGGCACATCAGTGTGGCACACGTGCGGCAGCCGTGTGCCGCCCGTGTGCCGACTGGGTACCACACGGACCTTGCAGGAGACAGCGCTAGAGATAAGCGCTGTCCCCTGCATCTGGTGCTGAAGCTGGAATTCATTCCTTCTTCCCAGCAGCGTTCGCTGGAGAGAAGGAATGAAAAATCATAGTTTTTTTGTTTTTTTTGCGGTTGAAATAAAGTTCCCGGTAACCAACCCCCTCCCACCCCCTGTGCGCCCGCCCGCTGGAAATAAAATACTCACCCAGCTCCCTCGATGCTTCCTCTCAGCGCCGCAGCTTCTTCCTGTATGAGCGGTCACGTGGTACCGCTCATTATAGTGATGAATATGCGGCTCCACCCCTATGGTTACCGGGAACTTTATTTCAACCGCAAAAAAAAAAAAAAACAATGATTTTTCATTCCTTCTCTCCAGCGAACGCTGCTGGAGAGAAGAAATGAATGGTGGCTTCAGCACCACGCTGGGGGGACAGCGCTTACTGTAGCGCTGTCTCCTGCACAGCACACGGACAACATCCGTGTGCGGTATGTGTTTTACACGGACCCATTGACTTTAATGGGTCCGTGTGATCCGTGCGCTCCCACGAACACTGACATGTCTCCGTGTTTTGCACACGGACACACGGTCCGCAAAAAAATCAATGACATCTGCAGAGAGACATTGATTTTAATGTGTCTACGTGTGTCAGTGTCTCCGGTACGTGAGAAAACTGACACCACACGTACCGGTGCCACTGACGTGTGAAACCGGCCTAAAGATCACCTCTTTATTTAAGTAGAAGGCAATTTTAACTCCTTGATGACATGTGAGCTAATTATCATAATGCTCACCATCATAAATATAGTCATTTGAATATCAGATATGTTACTCCAGCAATATGGGAGCGTAAGGTTACAAAAACTAAATCTACACTGATAATGGAACATTTTACAAAACCTGTTCACTGTAATCAATGCAACCTCTATAGCACAGGTACCCACAATGTATGACCCACAAATCTGTTACTCTAATTACCGGTACTGTCTGGGGTCACACAATCGATTTTCTCTCAACCGAGAAAGTAGGTCTGATTATGCTAATCATACTCTAATTAGTGTGATCCAATTTTCTTGGATATGGAGAATTGAAACAAATAATTAGAAATCTCCATCTTCTCCATTCAGTGTGTCCGTAAAAATCGTCCGATTGTGGACCTATGGTTTCCACGCACCCGCAGACATGAAAGGGCGTGTGCCATGCAATTGTTGGAAGGCATATTGTGCATGCAGCGAGAAAAAAAAAATAGGACATGTGCACAGCCCCATAGAATAACATGGGGATGAAGGCTATCCAGCAAAACCACGGATAGCACTCATCCGATTATTATTACAGTCAGGTGGAAGAGGAGTTGTATTAGCTCAGTCTGGATTGCAGAGCAGCTGAACTGACGTGACGGACCTGACATGTAATACCACATTCATCCTGTGGACAGGAGTGGCAAGTTTTTGTAATTCTGGAGAGCCCCTTTAAATATATGAGACATTTACTGTGAAATATATCTGGGATCACACTTATTCCTTCAGTGGAGAAAGTACATACAGATATATATATTATATACTACAACATCAACATAGCAGTACACACGTGGCGGCCATAAGCATAATGGCTATGGACGGAGCGAGTGAACTGCTATGTTGACGTAGTAGAATTCTTAAAGGCCATAGGGATAATGGCAACAGCCGAAGCGTGCGCACTGCTATGTTGACGTTGTAGTACAATTCTTCAATAAAATGGAGTCAATGCATGCGCATCCCGTGATAATACGGCACCATTTTATTGAATACACTGTGTCTGCAAATTCGCACACCCAATGTCTTCAATAAAATGGCGCTAACTCCGGCGCAACACTGTGCATGTGACGTCCATCCTGGCTTTGGACAGAAGAATCCACATTATATATAAGATTATTATAATTGTATCCCTTGTACAGACAGGAGCAATCCATCTAAGGCCTGTCCCACATGTCCAGATAATTCCGGTACCGGAAAAATCGGTACCGGAGTTATCCGTGTCCGTGTGCTCACGTGGCACATCAGTGTGGCACACGTGCGGCAGCCGTGTGCCGCCCGTGTGCCGACTGGGTACCACACGGACCGTGCAGGAGACAGCGCTAGAGATAAGCGCTGTCCCCTGCATCTGGTGCTGAAGCCGGAATTCATTCCTTCTTCCCAGCAGCGTTCGCTGGAGAGAAGGAATGAAAAATCATAGTTTTTTTGTTTTTTTTGCGGTTGAAATAAAGTTCCCGGTAACCAACCCCCTCCCACCCCCTGTGCGCCCGCCCGCTGGAAATAAAATACTCACCCAGCTCCCTCGATGCTTCCTCTCAGCGCCGCAGCTTCTTCCTGTATGAGCGGTCACGTGGTACCGCTCATTATAGTGATGAATACGAATATGAATATGGGAGGTGGAGCCGCATATTCATCACTGTAATGAGCGGCACCACGTGACTAATTACCGGTACTGTCTGGGGTCACACAACCGATTTTCTCTCAACCGAGAAAGTAGGTCTGATTATGCTAATCATACTCTAATTAGTGTGATCCAATTTTCTTGGATATGGAGAATTGAAACAAATAATTAGAAATCTCCATCTTCTCCATTCAGTGTGTCCGTAAAAATCGTCCGATTGTGGACCTATGGTTTCCACGCACCCGCAGACATGAAAGGGCGTGTGCCATGCAATTGTTGGAAGGCATATTGTGCATGCAGCGAGAAAAAAAAAATCGGACATGTGCACAGCCCCATAGAATAACATGGGGATGAAGGCTATCCAGCAAAACCACGGATAGCACTCATCCGATTATTATTACAGTCAGGTGGAAGAGGAGTTGTATTAGCTCAGTCTGGATTGCAGAGCAGCTGAACTGACGTGACGGACCTGACATGTAATACCACATTCATCCTGTGGACAGGAGTGGCAAGTTTTTGTAATTCTGGAGAGCCCCTTTAAATATATGAGACATTTACTGTGAAATATATCTGGGATCACACTTATTCCTTTAGTGGAGAAAGTACATACAGATGAAATCATAGTTTAACTCATTCTCATTAATATTTGCACAAACTGTGAGAACAGATGGTTTTCCCTAGGAGAGACTGGGCAGCTACTTTCCGATACATATAAAGAGGAATCTGTGGGGTTTGTAGCGGGCTCTGTAGTAAATCTAGGATTATTATTAAAGCTGTCTCCTTTAGTTTCATGGCACACAAATTACAGGGGACTTTTCTGGCAACACATACCGACTGCATACATCTGCTATTTATTATCGGTTATTGGTGAAACATAGGACATATATAGCATGTGCTCGGTTTCCCTTTAGGAAAAGAGCGTGTGTTCAGCAGACACTATTGTGCGTGCTCATATTTGTATATATTTGTGGTACACGCTCTCCTTCACAATGGCTTGAAGGGGTTTTCCAGTTTCGACAACTCTTTTTCTTTACAAGTGACCCCAGAACACAAGCTAATCCCTCTTAACATCAGGGGAAATGGCCAGCCGGTCAGCTGCAGGTGGGCTGACTTATATTAATTAGAACGGGCGGTCTATATAGCTACCCCACATCGCTCTGATTGACTCACTCAGGGCCACTTTAGTAAAATACATAAATCTGGAACATGAATGAATTTTGTACTTACATCTAGTCTAAAATATGATATTTGTAAAGACGTATCACTATAAAATTGAAAAAATAAGATATCCTGGTGTAAACTGAGTCAAGAAGAAATCTTGGGGTCTGATCAGAGACTAGGCCCTGCCAACCTCATGACTTTGCATGAGGCCTAGTTACTAGAGAGAAAATAGGGATAAAAAAAACCTTTGTTCCATCCTAAAATATCACATTGTGAAACACAATTGAGGTAGACAAGTGAAGCAACGTTTTGGCCCAAAAGGGCCTTTTTTCAAGACAGAAGTACAATTAAAATGACAGTAACTTTTATTGTACTTCTGTCTTGAAAAAGGCCCTTTTGGGACGAAATGTTTCTTCACTTGTCCACCTTAATTGTATTTCACCATGTGATTTTTCAGGATGGTATAATGGAATAATACTGCCTCGGAATAATGGTGCCTCGGAATCTTGGATTTTCTATGGCTTTGGACTTTGTGGGGGGGTCTAACCAAGTCAACTCGGAGCTGCCAGTGGTGCAGGAGTATCACTCTTGGACTGAGTAGGCTTCATATGCCGTCATGATGTGTGTTGTGCAGCAATGTCATGACAGACATTGTGGGGGCTAGTAATCGCAACAAGTGCCCAAAATGCTAGCAATCAAGTGATGTCTGATGAAGTTGGCACTTTCCTGGTTTGGCTGCCACGGCTTACGAATGTGGACGCCAGGGCCGGGTAGTGCGCATCCTTTTGCTCATCTCTAACCACATGGTACTATATGTTTTTGCAGTGACCCTCTGCATACCAAAGTGATGTGTGTTCTGTTTTCATAAACAGTTAAATAAATGAAAAGAAGGGAAGAGTACATCCTTTTGGCCTCTCTCTGGTGAATGGGAACCTATGGAAATGTTAAGGTATCCAACAGAAGCATTTCCCATTGTATATGTTGGCTACGTGCTCAGATTCAAAGTGTTTTTGCATGATTACTATTAAAAGTCTTTGAAAAGTCGGAAATATTTTTTGCAAAACTCAGAATTGAGCAAACATTTTGTATCTGAGGCACATGGAGGCTCTTAATGAATTAGGCACATCTTACTCCTCGTTAAGACTAGGCCACGAAACGCCAGTCTTAATGAATCATGCCCACAGTGTCTGAACTCCCAAAGCACAATACTTTCTAAGGTAAAACTCCAGCAGGATATTGAAATAAAAGAATTTACACGATGGCATAACTTTTGGATAATAACCTACCAGAAGAAACTTAAAGATATACATTAAAGGCCGGTTTCACACATCAGTTTATTTCCAGTACCGGAAAAACCGGTACCGGAGATATCCGTGTCTGTGTGTCCGTGTGTGTATTACGTGCGGTACATATGTGGCAACCGTGTGCCACCCGTGTGCCGCATCAGTACCACACGGACGGCCGCTGGGGAAGAAGCGCTACAGTAAGCGATGTTCCACGGCGGCAGGTGTTGAAGCCGGCTCTCATCATTCTCTCCTGCCCTGCCGGCGATCGTCGCGAGCAGAGGAGAATGATGAGAGTTATCTTAAAGTCCGAACGATGACACCAGGTGGGGGCTTTTGGGTCTCTTACCCCCATCATCCGTCACCTGCTGGGCGCTAATAAGTGACAGCAGGAGGAGCGGATGATCAGGGTATTCCACAGCCGCCACCTGCGATATAACAAAATAAATTAATGAAATACCCGGCGTGGGTTCCCCCCTATTTTCTTGAACCAACCAGGCAAAACTCACAGCTGCGGGCTGCAACCCTCAGCTGTCAGCTTCTGCTCTGAAATGTTGGTTATCAAGAAAAGAGGGGTCCCCATGCTGTTTTTTTAATTATTTAAGTAAATAATTAAAAAAAACGGCGTGGGGTCCCCCACCATTTTTGACAACCAGCTTTGCTAAATTCACAGCTGGGTTTGCTATTCTCAGGCTGGTAAGGGGCCACTGATATAGGCCCCCCAGCCTAAAAACAGCAGCCCACAGCTGCCCAGAAAAGGCGCATCTAATATATGTGCCTTTTCAGGGCAGCTGCAGGCTGCGTATCATCTATACACGCAAAAGAATGCGAAAATGCATAGAAATGCATGTTTACGCAGTGCTTTTTATCGGCATCAGCTTACGCATGACGGCATAAAAAATGCTGCGTGTGCATGCGTTTGTATGTGTTTTTTGCCTGTGTTTGCATTTTAAGTGTGCATGTGTTCGATATTTCCAGGAGGGCATGTCTCAATCAGTTCCTGGACATGCGCAGTCCGAAGTACGCAAGCGCATCGAACGCATGCGTACACAAGGACATGCGTATGCATGCGTTCCCATAGACAGAAAAATATTTAGGATTGAGAGTCCTCAGTGGTTGATACCTTTTAATGGCTAACGGAAAAGATGGTAACAAATTGCAAGCTTTCCAGACTACTCAGGTCTCTTCATCAGGCAAAGACTAATGAAAATTCTGAAGAATCACATATTTATACACAACATAGCACAGAGAGAAAGAAGGCAATAAATAAGACAAGTGACGTGAAGCAGAATTATCATTATGTGAGAGGGATAGACATAGATATTGGAACAGTTCATAGATAAGGAAGACTTAATGTTTTATAGTCATCTGAATGGGTCTGGTTCTATGTTGTGATGACCCCAGAAGGTCTGAAGAGCAAATTCCTTAAATGATGTAAAAAGACATAAATCCATGCGACACATTAATTCCTGCACTGAGACTGTCAAAGGTCCTCATGAGTATATACTCACAGATTCTTCTCTCTCTCTGAGATTTGATATTACCTTTTAAAACAAGTAATTTCATGTCCAATACTAATATGGTACAAAGATATATATATATATTTCCCATAGACAGTAATGCATTTTTTTAACACACTCATCCACATGCACATATTTGAAGGATTTTTTGACGCACACCATGAATCGACGCATGCGTACGCATCCGCAAGCATACGCATGTCCCTGTGTATGCCAAGTTAAAGATAGGTACACATGACGCATGTGGATCTATCCGGATCAAAGGCTGCGCACACAAACGCAAATGTAAAACCTTACTTAATTGCCCAATTCTGGCAATCATACGAGAAAATGTCTGGTCACAAATTAAACATTCTCCAAAAATAACTGTTATGGCACAGAGGTCTTCAGAAAAAAAGAAGACCCTATATCATACTGTCAAAAACATCAGAGTGGTCATCTATATCTAGCATGGCTTATGGCTTTGGCTGTGGGGGCACACACTCGTCCATTGCAGCCTTATAGCAAAAGGCACATGACAGTAGAAGTAATGTGATGTATGATTGACTTGCTTTCCTGGCAAGTGAAATATTTTGTGACATTTTTTCCATGATGCCATATATGAATTTCTGTCTTTGATGTGCATAGCAACCAATAACTGTATAGTTTCCATTTCTTCCACTGCTCCCCCCCAAAAAAGCAGTGCTGCGATTGGGTAACAATCGTTGAAAAAACTGTCATGTGATAAATAAAATCACAGCGAAAAAAATGAAAAATCATCTTAAGTAAATGTATCTAATGTTGGATTCAGATTAATGTAGGAAAAAAATCTCTCATTTGTCATCCTTTTTTTGTTGTATATGTCCTTTTTTTCACATCCAAATGTCATCCGTGTGCTTGGTTTTGGCATCCATTTTTTATATCCACAGTTAAAAAAATTAATAATAACATACCGTAATAATGATTCATGCTAGCCTCAATGAAGGGGCGTTCTGGAGTAGGATGAGCTGAATTCATGCTTATTAATGAATTTGATGCATCTTTTCAGAGATGTGTGCCTCCCCAGGAAAGCTCCTAACAATTGTGGTGCTAAAAACGCTAGCACTATTGATGAATTGGTGCCACCAGCGTACTTTCTGTGATCTGAGAGAATCGGGTCAATTATGCAAATCAGACACTGATCACAGTGTGATCCGATTCTCATGGATGAAGAGAAGATGTCTCCATCTTCTCTATTCTGTCAGGTCATGGAAATTGGATTGTACTCAGATGTCATCCGAGTGCAGTCTGGTATTTTCCACGGACTCATTGACTTGTATGGTCAAGTGTGATCAGAATATTGGATCAGACTCGGGCACGCTGCAAATTTTTTTGGAAAGTGCAAGACCCCATAGCATAACATTGGTCCGAGTGTGATCTGATGTTTTGATCGCGCTTGGATGGAGGCCTAATGGACAGACATTACCACACCCCGTCCCAGCTCCTTTCCAGCTATGCCAATTGTCGGGGAGATGTCAAAAACGGAATAAGTCGCACAACTGTGCATTGTACACAGATATTACGACTTTTCAAAACCATTTTTTTTATAGTAAGTGTTACGTAACCCCCCAGCACCCAGAATATGTTGTGCGGTTATATGTATGTTTAATAGGTTCCATGTGAGAGGCATGTCCCTAATGCATCAGCCCACAAGCTGCGCCCCTGGTCAGAGGGGACAAGATATCCCCCTTCGGACCTCCCCCACCTATGTAATTCTCACAGTAAATATCGGCAGGCTCCGGCCACCTGCAGCTATTGTAATGTATGTCTGGCCTGCCGCTTTTCAATAGGCCTGCCCTCTGTATCTGTGTGATATATATTCTGTGTCCTGTGAGTAAAGTGTTGTCATACTGGAAATACGTGGAGAAGCAGTGATCTTTTATATGCGCCCATGTAATCAAGGAATTCCAGCCAGCGTCCTTCATTCAGACTCCAGCCAAAGCAGAGTGGACCTCCTGAAACACGGGGTGGTACTAAAGAGGTACTCCAGCACGGAAGACCCCGTTGCAGTAAGCACCATGAATTGGGGTCATAGCGCCTTCTTTGTAATCTTTGCTGCTTAAAAAACCCCAATGTAATACAGTTGTGTCCTTATGTGATTCAGGGTTGATTTTGCACTGACTTCTATAGACAAGTCTCATCCATAAGCCAATAATATGTGTGCTGTCTGTACACAGATGTATATGCGTGGCTGGACCTAACCTAAGGATACCTGCGATAATCACATCGAAATAAAGTAAAAAAAGCCATAAATCCAAACAGGAAAGGCCGACACTTACCACTTTCGTGGTTTACTAGACCATTCCCCCCTTTAAGTAAATGGACTCAAGCTACTATTTCATCAGCCTAAAATTAACAGTAACCATTTTAAGCAGTAACCTAAATATACCTAAGTAACGGCTGACATCACGACGTGGCCGCTTGTGACTGCTCTAATTAACAACTATTGCACCATAGATGCTGCTCTGTGCAATGGGAATGCTGCAATCTCCCAAATGACAGCTACTGACACCAGACGGCTTACATAACACATGCACACCACAGCACAAAACACCAAGACACAGAACCAAAGGGAAGAGACATGGAAAAAAAATGATGGAAAAAGTGCATCACTTAGGAAAACAGCTGTCTGGTTTGTTTTTCTTTCCCAGGACCTAAAAAGTAGCATACTGCATCTGTGGGTGCCATCCCAATTGTCTCTATCACAATCTGTTTTATTATTGAAGATAACAAGTGATAGCTTGAACAGCTGATGTACTAACCCAGATCAGTGTTCGTCCCTGTTATTATTTCCTCTGATATTATTATTATCTGAGCCGTTCTTCACTTATAGTCTACGTGCTGTAAGTGGAAAAAACAGTCATCACTCGGACCAATGGTAATTATATAGGCTGTTCAATTGACTTATTTTTCCTCAGGCCAAATATCTGTGTGTTAAAAAAAAAAATCGCAGTATGCAATTTTTTTTCAGTGCTGGAGTGGCGCTTTGAATGTAAGCCCTCGGCCCACGTTCTTATACTCCCCTTCCGGCAGCTTCACTTTTTACCAAAGCCACGCCGGTTCCGTGGTGCCTTCTTGTCCCAGAAACTTGGAACTGGCCAGAAGTCAGAAGCTACGTCACAAGAGCTCAGTGCAAGTCTATGAGGGCCAGAACGGGGCTCTCATAGAGATGTATTGAAAAGTGACATCTGCGCCGCTCTATGAAACACTGGAGCTGCCGGCGGAAAAGGATGAAAGTGGGTGAGTATGACACAGGGGGCAGGGGAATGACATTTAAAGCACCACTCCGGCTGCTGGAGTGGTGCTTTAACATAGAAACTTTTTTTGTTGTAAATTAAATTCACTGCTAAAGTATAAAAATGAAAGTCATATGGCTGACAACACAGATGAAAAGTTCTTGATGAAATTCGGACAATTTTGAGGCCACGTGCACACGTTGCGGAAAGTGGTGCGGATTTTTCCGGACTGATTTTGGTAAATCCGCAGGTAAACTACACTGCAGAATTACCGCAAATTTACCGCTATTTTTTTGCGGATTTTGTGCAGATTCCACCTGCGGTTTTACACCTGCGGATTCCTATTATGGAGCAGGCGTAAACTGCTGCAGAATCTGCACAAAGAAATAACATGCTGCGGAATAAACAACGCGCGTTTTTTTCTGCAGCATGTGCACTGCGGATTTTGTTTTCCATAGGTTTACATGGTACTGTAAACCGCATGGAAAACTGCTGCGAATCCGCAACAAAATCTGCAACCTGTGTACATACCCTCAGACATTTGTGTGGACTTAGCGTTATTAGGAAAAAGTGAGCAAGATTGCTCAGGGCAGATCAGTGTTTTCCCCCAACTGAATGAACCACAGAAGACAATTAGTATTTACTATCAACTATGACTTTTTCAAGTAGAAGATGTTTCGGGAAATGTTCCTTTTATGGGGGAAATTTTTGGAGAAACTTTTCTTGAAGCAATTTCAAAGAGTTTTGGGAGAGTTTTTTTCCCCTGAATCATTTTTAAGCCTTTTCATTTCACAGGGTCTGGATTTGTTAGTTTTCCACATACATTTCTCTTTCCACCAGGTGTTTTCAAAACCTTTTAAGAAAAAAAAGGTAAAAAAATATGTCATATGGACGACAGAGCGAAATTTCCCATAGAAGTGATTAGGAACAGTTTCCCATGATGAGTTTTTGATATTGCAGTATTTCTGCACCTATTTTGTAAATTAGCTTTTTTCATTGCATACATTGCGTTTTTGTCTGGTTTTTTAACGCTGCGGATTTTGCCTCTTTTCGAAATGCCATGATTTATATAAAGCTGAATTATTTTTGATACTTACTGGTATTTGGATTTGGGAAGAGAGTGGCCAAGTGCCGGAATAGGCGCATCTTCCAGATGTGCCTTTTCTGGGGTGGCTGGGGGCAGATGTTTTTAGCCACGGGGGGGCCAATAACCATGGACCCTCTCCTGGCTATTAATATCTGCCCTCAGTCACTGGCTTTACCTCTCTGGCAGAGAAAATTGCGCGGGAGCCCACGCCAGTTTTTTCCGGGATTTAACCCTTTATTTTAACAGCTAGAGCCCCCAAATCTTGAACACAGACACTTGGAACATTAGTAGTGAAGAATATGTAAAAAAAAAGGGATATGAAATGGTTTACTGTATGTAAACCATGTCTCATATCCTGTCGGGTTTGATAAGGAGATAGCAGAAGCCGGCAATTGAATTACCGGCCTTTCTGCTATCTAGCTCTGTATGAAATAAAAATATATATATACTAGATGGTGGCCCGATTCTAACGCATCGGGTATTCTAGAATATGTATGTATGTATATATCAGCCACACAGTATATAGCACAGGCCACGTACTATATAGGAGCCATGTAGTATATAGCAGACAAATACTACGTGGCCTGTGCTATATACTATGTGGCTCCTATATACTACGTGGCCTGTGCTATATACTATGTGGCTGCTATATACATACATACATATTGTAGAATACCCGATGCGTTAATACAGCCCAAACAGTATATAGCAGCCACGCAGTATATAGCACAGGCGACGTAGTATATAACACAGGCCACGCAGTATATAACACAGGGCACGTAGTATATAACACAGCCTACGCAGTATATAACACAGCCCAAACAGTATATAACACAGCCCACGCAGTATATAACATTGCCCACATAGTAGGTAGCACAGCCCACGCAGTATAACGCAGCCCACGCAGTATATAGCAGCCCACGCAGTATATAGCAGCCCACGCAGTATACAGCAGCCATGTAGTATCTAACATTGCCCACATAGTATATAGTACTGCCGACGCAGTATCTAGCAGCCACACAATATATAACAGCCCACGTAGTATTTCGCTGTTTGGGCACCATATCCCTGTTAAAAAAATGATTAAAATAAAAGATAGTTATATACTCACCCGCAGAGATCCAGCGAAGTCCTGGCAATGCGCGCGCGGCTGCCGCCATCTTCCGTTCCCAGGATGCATTGCGAAATTACCCAGAAGACTTAGCGGTCTCGCGAGACCGCTAAGTCTTCTGGGTAATTTCGCAATGCATCTCTGGGAACGGAAGATGGCGGCGGGCGCAAGCGCATCGTCCGACGACGGAGGGTGAGAATAGCCGTTTTTTTGTTTTTTTATTATTTTTAACATTACATCTTTTTACTATTGATGCCGCATAGGGAGCATCAATAGTAAAAAATTGGGGACACACAGGGTTAATAGCAGCGGTAACGGAGTGCATTACCCGCGCCATAACGCGGTCCGTTACCGCTGGTATTAACCCCGTGTTTGCGGTGACTGGAGGGGAGTATGCGGGCGCCGGGCAGTGACTGCAGGAGAGTAGGGAGGGACTAATCAGACTGTGCCCATCGCTGATTGGTCGCAGCAGCCATGACAGGCAGCTGGGGAGACCAATCAGTGACGTGGGATTTCCGTGACGGAAGTTGCAGACTTATACTATACTGTATATACGTTTTCACGAATATGTGAGCCCATGGATCCATTCTATGTCCATTTTGCAAGCCGGCAAGAAAATCTCACCATACGGATGCCATACAGATGTTTACATGCGAGAAAATCACATCCTCATACTGCACACGGATGACATACGGATCACTGTTCAGGGAACATTTCTGCGATTGCCGTCTGTGTAAAACGGACCGATTTTTTATACTTGTGTGTGACGTCGGCCTAACTATAATATTAGTACTAGACAAAAAACTGATAATATTTCTAATAGTAATAATGAGATTATGACTAAGAATCCCTCTGAAACCTAAGATACTATTAGCTTTTTCATTTCAGACTATCGGATAGGGTGATGGATCATTGTGTAGCATCAGGACCGTCATGGCTAAGAAGACAATGCTGTGCAATGCCACCATCCTCTTTTTCATGGAGCATCGCACATGATTAACCTTCTTTGGCTCTACAAACATTTGGCTTTGTGAAATGAAACTTGTTCAGATTCTGCGCTTTGATAACAGAGAAAAAGTGGCGTGGATGTTTTTTCATAATAAAACTACTAAATGATACCTACGATACAAATATACAGCAGCGATTATTAGCCATAGTTCTTGTGATTTAGAGACGACAGTAATAGCATAGCATTTGTGCCTATTCGTTAGAATAAAATTTGCAGCATGCGAGAATTGGATGAGACTCAATCAAGTCTATGGGTGTGAGAAAAAAAATCGAATCTCATACAGACCATCAGAGTGTTATCTAATTTTTATGGCTAGATTTCTTCTAGAAACCTAGGAAATTGATTGTAATCATGTACTTGTTTTAATGCAGTGTATGAAAACGGATTGCACACGGACAGAAAAAACGGACACACAGACGGCACATGACGGATGAAAATTAGAAAAAAGTCATCCAGAAGGCTCAGACGAATATTCATCAACTCTTCTGCGGCCACTTTTAGGGGCAGCATTATGGCTGCAACATCTGGACCCCAACGGGTCCCAAATCCATGAAATAACCTGACTGACTCTGGCCAAGAGCTTCACGCATGGGACAATAAAGGACATGGTTCATAACTGCACTTTGTACCAGATAAGCAAACTGAACTGATACAATGATATGTTAGGCAGCACACTGAATCCTGACATGGGTCACAGGGTAATATTGCCACATTATTCCAGCTCTATGCCCCTCATAAGTAGCAGAGCCTTATTATAGTGTGTTCTCAGTCTGTTCATCAAATCCGGCCTGTTAGCCACAGAGGTACTCCTATGTCCCCAGGTTCCCAGAAACACGCAGTAAGCCAAAACAGTATCCTTTCCCCATACGGTTGTGCTCAAAAGTTTACATACCCCGGCAGAATTTTAGCTTTCTTGGCCTTTTTTCAGAGAATATGAATGATAACACCAAAACTTTTTCTCCACTTATGGTTAGTGGTTGGGTGAAGCCATTTATTGTCAAACTACTGTGTTTTCTCTTTTTACATCATAATGACAACCCAAACCATCCAAATGACCCTGATCAAAAGTCCACATACCCTGGTGATTTTGGCCTGATAACATGCACAGAAGTTGATACAAATGGGTGTGAATGGCTACTAAAGGTAACATCCTCACCTGTGACCTGTTTGCTTATAATCAGTGTGTGTGCATAAAAGCTGAGTGAGCTTCTGGGATCCAGACAGACTCTTGCATCTTTCATCCAGCCACTGACGTTTCTGGATTGTGAGTCATGGGGAATAGTGATGAGCGAGTATACATGTGGGGGTTGCCTGGTTGCTAGGGAATCCCCACATATAATCAAGCTGGCTAACAGATGTAAATCATTCAGCTGCAGCGATGAAAACTAAATCTCCGAGCACTTACAAATACTTGGAGGACACCCGAGCATGCTCGGGAAATCTCAAGTACCAAGTATACTCGCTCATCACTAATGGGGAAAGCAAAAGAATTGCAAATGGGGCTAAGGGAAAAGGTAGTTGAACTGTATAAACCAGGAAAGAAATACAAATAGATATCCAAGGAATTGATAATACCAGTCAGCAGTGTTCAAACTGTGATTAACAAATGGAAAATCAGGGGCTCTGCAAAAACAAAACTACGGTCAGGTAGACCAACAAAAATTTCCACAACTGACTGGAAAATTGTTCAGGATGCAAAGAAAAACCCACAAACAACATCAACTGAAATACTGGACTCTCTAAAAACTATCGGTGTTGCTGTTTCAAGATGCACAAGAAGGAGGCACTGGAAGAAAAATGGGCTGCATGGTCGAATCACCAGAAGAAAGCCATTACTGCGCTAATTGCCACAAAGTATCTCACCTACAAGACGCCAAACAGCACAGAGACAAGCCTCAAAACTTCTGGAACAAGGTAATTTGGAGTGATGAGACCAAAATTGAGCTTTTTGGCCACAACTATAAACGTTACATTTGGAGAGAGGTCAACAAGGCCTATGATGAAAGGAACACCATTCCTACTGTAAAGTACAGAGCTGGATCGCAGATGTTTTAGGGATGTGTGAGCTACAAAGGCACAGGAAACTTGGTCAAAGTTGAAGGAAAGATGAATGCAGCACGTTATCAGCAAACACTGGAGGAAAATTTGCATTTATCAGCCCAGAAGCTGCATATGGAACGTACTTGGACGTTCCAACATGACAACGATCCAAAATACAAGGCCAAGTCGACCTGTCATTGGCTACAGCAGAGAAAAGTGAAGGTTCTGGAGTGGCCATCTCAGTCTCCTGACCTCAATACCATTGAGCCACTCTAGATAGATCTCAAGCGCGCAGTTCATGGAATTTACGGAAACTGGAGGCTTTTTGCCAAGAAGAGCGGGCAGCTTTACCATCTGAGAAAATGAAGAACCTCATCCACAACTACCACAAAAGACTACAAAGCTGTCATTGATGTTAGAGGGGACAATACACGGTATTAAGAAACTGGGTATGTCAACTTTTGATCAGGGTCATTTGGATGTTTTGGGTTGTCATTATGATTTAAAAAGAGAAAACACAGTAGTTTGACAATAAAAGGCTTCACCCAACCGCTAACCATGAGTGGAGAAAAGGTTTTGGTGTTATCATTCATATTCTTTGAAAAAAGGACAGGAAAGCAAAAATTCTGCCGGGTATGTAAACTTTTGAGCACAACTGTGTGTCAGGATGATATACCTTTTCTTAACTGCACAGAAGTATGGTTTTATAGCTTTTCTATGCAATGGGGCGCAGTAAAAAATAAACAGGGCGTTAAAGGCCATTGTATACCACTGTATGTCATACATAGGTGAATTCTCCTGGGGTATAACTCTGAAGTGCTTGAAAAACAAAATGTGAACAGCTCCAATTCAGGCTGTACAGATATACGTGTCATGTGACCGTCTCATGAAAAACACATACATAAGACATAATGTAGTTCTATCGACTATCAATACAGAAAGGCTTTAGGCCCAGTGTGAAGCAGTGGCCAAACTGCTTCCATAGTGATGGGGTATATCCAATAAATGGTAATATATACCGTATCTAAAAACAACTGTAGCCTGCAACACCTATTTGCATCTGATCCAAGGTCTCCTGCTACTAGATCCCTGCAGCATGTCGCAACAAAAGGAAACATCTGCCTCAGTCTAATATATATATATATATATATATATATATATATATATATATATATATATATATATATCTCAGAGTGGTGCCATCATATCTCTCCACATCTCCCTCTTGCTGCCCAGAAGTCAGACGCAGCCTTTGTGTGTGTTCCAGGAATTACGCTGGGGCTGCAGAGGATAAAGTAGGTTTTCATGAAGAGTAATCTGCGTGTGAAAGTGCTCGAGAAAGAGGGGAAAAAAAACCTGGAAAACAAATAAGCAAGTCATCTGGAGATAGGAGTTGCACTGCTTTTTTTTAATGAAGTCGGTCTATGATCTCCATATTGAAGGCGATATAAAGAATAGGTATAGAATGACGCATATTAATAATACACGTTATAATATGTGCACGGAACGTCATGATAATTGGAATATATCTACATATTTGCTATGATGCTAAACATACATGGGGTGCCCAGTACAAGAGTGTTGCCCACTTTGGCTCAGGCAACTTTCTAGAAAAGTCAGTGATGATGCCCGTCTATGATGGCAATTTTGACAGTTTTTCATAGGAGTGATCGCTCCAACATGTACATATAACGTCTAGCACATGACATCACAAGATGAACGTCGCCATCTGGTTCTAGCCTTGGCACAAAGGTCAATTTCCTTGCAGAAGACAAAACAAGCATATAGACTGAGCCTAATGCCACATCCCGCCATGATACATAATACAGAGAAGCGAAGAATGAAGTCATCAGAGCAGGGATCAATACGGCGAGCAGAACCTTCTCCACACAAGCTCTGCCAACATGGGGAGCGCGGCACAAGACACCCAGACGGTTCAAGTTCCCATGCTTCATGCATTCTTTATCATCAACCTGGCTTCAGTTTCCGCTGTCAGTGAAGGGACCACCAAATCCACCAGTGGGAGCTGCTGGTAGGCCCCTGCCAAGTGCGGAGACCCCCATCCAGGGTCTTCTACCTAGAGCAGCATTCGCTGGTCACATGGAGCTGACAAAGCCTTCCTTATCAAGTCATTGTCTGAGGGGTTAACCCAATGTGCACCTGTAACACTCACTGGGGACCCCTTCCCCCTCCGCAGCCAGGAAATAATGTCCTAGGGGTGCAAATCCTGAATGGGGTCTTCAAGCACAAAGGAAGACGAGGTTAACTCCTTCACCACTTGGGTGGCAGTGATGTGACCCAGCAAGGGTTACAACAAAGCCATGAAGCCATCCCACCGGCGGTGACAGCAGCATCCTCCTCATCCTCAGGGTGGTTAACCCCAGAAATGCCCGGCGCAGCTCCCCCTCCTCTCCTCCCCCTCCGATGCCAGACATTACACACAGCCAGAGACAAAAAGAGGAGCCTCCATGGCAGCACACATGCACCTGCCTCCGAGCCGCCGCCACCATCGCGGCTGCACCACACACACACGAGAAGAAGAAGAAGAAGAAGAGCATAGTCACCTTGGCTGTGGAGTATAATGTTGTTGTTGGTGCTGGTTGTTGTGGGTGATGGGGAGGATGGTGATGATGAGGTTGGAGAGGTGGTGGTGATGATGGTGGTGGTGGTGGTGGTGATGGTGGTGGAGGAGGAGGATGAGGAGGAGAGGAGTAGTTGTTGTTGATGGGTAACAGTCGCCAGGACTACGGTGGCTATGGCGCTGGATTCACAAGGCAACAGTTGCTATAACTCACAAAAGAGGGAGGCAACCTAACCTGAGAGGAGGAAGAGGCGGGGCCTCCTGACATACACACAGGCAGGGGCGGGGCCTGCTGACACACACAGAGGGGCTGACAGCCCGGTGGGGCGGGGCCTCCTGACACACCCACAGGCTGACAGCCCGGCGGGGCGGGGCCTTGGAGGAGGCCTCGGAGGGAGCGGTGTGCAGCCTCATTGCGCCTTCTCCTCTGTGCGCTCGTTATTGTCGGTGGCTGCAGTGATGGTGGGAGGACGAGGATGCGGCGTCTGCCGGCGCCCTATTGTTCCGGGAGCGGGTGATGGCGGGCGGCTGCGGAGGATGGACACACGGCACGTCATAGCAGGGATATAGCGGGGCTGTCACCTACCTGTACTCGGGTCCCAGGACTGCTCCTCAGCTAGCACTGCCTGCCCGGCTAGTACCGGACGGCTGGAGAAGCAGGACGCTAATCAGTAGGACGCTAATCAGTAGGACTACTCCTCAGCTAGCACTTATAGATGGCCGGAGGTAACAGGTCACACAACTCCTCAACAAGTCATTCCAGAGTAGGGGGAGGCAGCCATGGAGCCCTCCTCACACCCCTTCAGTATATGGCTATAGCTTCCATGACACTTCTGGAGGATAGTGTCTCTTCCTATTGTGTTGTTCCTCTCCTAGTCATCCTGGAAATGTATAGGAAACATTGATAACTGGCGTGACTCTGGCATTGGCCATCATCCCATGCGTCACCTGTCCCTCACTGTCCCCACTCCAGCCCCCACCCTTACCAAAACCACCAAAAATCCATGACACGTTATTGTTGGATAATTTAGCCACAGCAGCCTTTATTTTAACAAGACCAGTAATAAAACGTCAAAGTGTTAATAAATAAGACTGGTAAGGGTCCTTGAAGCGACCAGAATCTGGTGAATACAAAAAACAAACCCATAAACCATAATTTCTCCCAGCAGTCAGCCCACTGGCCGGGAGCACCATAACCCAAAGGATGCCTTCCAAATATCAAAACTTTCAGGGACCTGCCATTCCATTCATTGCCACGAGCCCCCCAAAAATCACCTGACCAAAGCCAGTCTTATGCCAATTTGAGGGAATCCATATCCTAATGAATCCATCAGACCAAGTTAGAGCCAACTTCAAGCCCCCCCAACCTGCAATTGCCGCACAATAGCATGGCCCTTCCAATATCCATCGGAGAACCGGAAATCCTCGCCCCCTTTCCCCAAATAAAAGAGGCGTACTGCAGTGCCCCCATGCCTCTTATGTGAGTCTCATTGACCTTCACCACCGAACGAGCAGCTCGCCAGAGCCCGGAAAAAGGCATCCAAAGGCAAAGCAAATCGTGTTTAACATTACCTCCCACATGTAAAACTAACCTGCAGCCCTATACAAACAAGCACTACAATATACCTCCTGCAGAACCCCGCTCCAACCCATACCCCGGAAACCAAGCCGCCCGATCACCACCACGCCGATAGAAAAGCCGAGCTGTCTACCCTCTTTTCTTACGCCCGCCCCAAGCGCCCCCAGTATGCGTATGAATGGCCCAGAATCCATATCAAAACAGGATCCAGCCCTCTAATGAAGCACAAGCTCACAGTCTAATATTAAGAACGACAGTAAATAACCCCCAAATCCCCCCCCCCTTCATTTTAAGGAAGTAAATCTTCAACTAAGCCCTGAGGTCTAATGTAAGCCCGATAGCGCTGGGACTCCCAAGGACCAATGCGCTGAACTATCTCCAGGCAGGTCTGTCGCAGCACCAATGCAAAAAGAATGGCGTAAAGCGAGAGGAATCCAAACCCAGGGCCCTCAACATCTACGAAATATTGTGGTACATTGATACCTTTATAAAAGGAACCATCCTCATGGTACAACAAAGGACCATCTCAACGAGACAACGTAAAGGACACATAGCGGATTTCTGGAGCCGCACCCAAAATTACCCTCCAACCTGTCCCTTTTTTTATTTCAGAATCCAAAATTCTACCCCCCAAGGTGTAGCGAAAACACCAGCAGCTAAAAGTCCTCCAACCCGATTCCTGCGAAGAGCAACAGTCTCCACAACTCTCAAAGCACCCAAAAAAACAGAGCGAAAGGGCCAACAAAAAAAGACACACCTCGAACTGTGAACTACAGATACCAACTCCCCTCCTAAATGCTCTAACAAGCCAAAAGAATCTAGTCACCTACTATCCTTGCAACTGTTAACCCTATGAAAACTCTTCTATGCTTGTTTTACCAAGAAATTCTTAGTCAAATCTCTCTAACTGCACATCTTAAAACCAAAAGCTAAACCCGCGATTAAGTGGCTAACTTTTGCCGATGACCGCTCTGCCACTACTCTCCTTACTGAACCACAAAAATAACACTCCTACTTGATCATTCTCCAATAACCTCTGACTGAAAGAGCCCAACCAACACTCCCATAGCTGCCAGACTGACTGGTATGCCGCCCATTTCTGCCACTGGCACAAGATGACCTAATCAGGGGTTCAGCGGCTCTGAGACCATGCTCCAAAGTTCCGAGGGGCAGTCCATACCCCTGTCCTCTGCGTACGGGGCCAATTGCCGAAAGCACTCTCACTGAAAACGAGAGAGTGAATCAACAATCGAATTCTGCACCCCTGGCACCTGAGATGCGATAATATATGCATTAATGGACCGACATTCTAATACCAACTGCTGGAGGTGAAGATGCTGTGATACTGTGACACCCCAGGAGTTTGGTTGTCACAGTGGTATTGCCTTCCTCACGGGGAAGGTGATGCCATGCTTGGAAGTGACGAGCATCCCTTTAATAGGTAATGAGTACATACAATACTGTTCTGACTCCAGGCCAGAAGGGGGAGCTCGAGACCCAGATCCAGGGGAACTTCCCTACAGATATTCTGGCTGGAGGAGGAGTCTGTAGTCTGTCAGTGAGGAGTGGAAAGCTGGGGACGTGCAGACACTAGGTTCTGCAGCTCCTAGAAAGAGAAGAGAGAGAGACAGAACAGTCTGTAGGAGATTGTGAGGGGAGAAGGAGCAAAGGAGAAGTGAAGAGCTGGAGGGGAGCTGCGACTGAGCTCCCTCGACGCTGAAGCGCAGAATACCGAAGGCCGGAATTCCGAGGTTGTGGGGGCAACTTGTATGCCCCACAGCAGAAACCGACGGACAGGAGATTTCAATTCACCTGTCCACCATTACATCCGAAGGCACAGCAGCATATAGAGCCTGGAGTCGCCGCAAATAGAGACACCTGTAAAAAGGCTCAAGTTGCCTGCCATGCGGATTATTGTCCTGCTATTAGGATAGAGAGATAGAGAGGACCTTGTAAGAAGCCTTAGGCAGCACGGGACTACAACACAGCGCAGTAAGGAAGGCTTCCAAGCCCACCTGGCTAGGGGGATTCTGAATCGCTTCCAGGCTGGCCGGAGCTCACCATCACCTGTGATCCGTACCCTGGACTGTGGCTGCATACTACCAGTAAAAGGTAAAGAGACTGCAACCTTGTGTCCTCTCATTTCCTGCACTTACCATCTACCATCTTTACCTACTACATCGGAAGCCGTGGGGCCTAAGTTTCACCTGTGGGAAGCCATACCATCCCTGCTGCAATAACATCATCCCCAGTGGACCTTTTTGAGCAGTGTCGGTCATCCCTGACCGAATACCACAGGTGGAGTCACGAACATTCTTTATTCACAACAACCCCTTTAAAGATCTTCCCTTTAACTTGGACTCCCAGGGCGACAGACCGAGTCACTGCCTCCATGACTACCCCTTTAATGACCACCGGACCTGGCCTGAGTACCCCACGGTCCTAGCAGGCGCTCTAATACTATTAATCGCCACACCATCCTCCATACTATCACAATTGAAACAAACTCCTGTTCTAGAGGCCCTTTTTCCACAGTCACTGCCACCAGTATGGGGAAAATCTCAAACAAGGCAATATTTTTTACCAGACCGACCCTAACCTATTCTTCAGACCACCTGCCTGCTCACGACTGCCTTTTAAAATAGGCCCCAAAACCAGAGCTTCCAGCTGCATCCGTGTACAATTCAAGTTCAAAGTTTATCAGCAAAGATTGACCATTATAATGTACTAAAAACTCCCAAATTGCCAAATCCACTTTGTGCTGATATGCAGATTTGAGGTTCGCAAGGACATATGGGAATGTAAATCAAGGGGGGGTCCTAAAACCTTCAAAACCTGTTGCCAACAACCCCGCCTTTTCTCAATCTGGAAGCCTACTTAGATAAGGGAACATCGCGGTTAGTTTCACCGGCGTCACTCCCATGGGTATTACTGGTAACTGTCGTTGCCTTGTTTGTCCTGAAACATCTAGTGGCACCATGTGAGGGGCTGCTGCAGTGTGAGCAGAGATGCTTAAATTTGCAGTTGGCTCCAAATTTACACTGTCTTTCTTTAAATTGCCAGCACATAACTGTCCTTTGGGGACTCGGTAGCCGAGATTGACTTCCAGTCCACTGATTAGCTACCTGACTGTCCGACAAAACCGGCCCCGCCTTGAATGGAATACCCATACTTGGTAGGAGCCATCACCCGTTACCAATGGCCTATATCCTTTTGATCTCATCTTATAGCTGGACGAATAGCTTTCTTCTGAAGGAACTGTTCTTCATACCTCAACCAAGTTGCCCCCCATAAATCCTATAAGCCTCATCAACAGAGTCCATTTAGCAGAATGGGGAGAGCAGTTCTCAGGTGCTTTTTTCCCTATGACGCTGTCCAGAATTGCAAAAGCCCAAAGTAGTAGCATAGCTACTGAGGGGCAGAGAAGGGGCCCAACATCACACGAAGGGGCCCATCGGAAGCCACTGACATTGATGAGGCAGAACACAGCACAGGAGGAGAACAATAAAATGCTTGCTCCTGTCTGACGGAGACTCTGCATTCTGGATAGCACAGTGGCCAGCTGCAGTGTCACTCCTGCAGTATAGGGGTCTGTCTGACCTGATGATGGAGCTTGATCGGTTTGGCTCAGGCATGCTGGATCCTAGTTCCCACCTTGCATTTCACTTGAACACATCCTGGTCCTGGCTCACTGCCTGCAAACTTCATCAGTAAGTGGGGATGGAACTTATTGTCATGGGCACTGTGGGGTGAATGCGAGTATTGTGGGGGCTGAGGTGGGGGAAGGGGGACAGGGCACTAGGAGAGTGAATGTGAGTGGATGGGGGTATTTTGGGGGATGAAGGGGGACAGGGCACTAAGGGGTAAATGTGAGACCATGGGTGTATTGTGGGGGAGGGGGGCAAGGTACTGGGAGGTGAATGTGAGTGGGTGGGGGTATGGGGGGGCTTAAATGAAGGAGGGGGGTATTCTGGGGGCTGAGGTGGGGAGGGGTGACTGGGTACTGAGGGGTGAATGTGAGAGGATGGGGTATTGTGGGGGCTGAGGTGGGTGAGGGGGGAGTGGGCACTGGGGGGGCTGATTATTACACTGTTTTGTTACGAGATTATATGCACTCTATTACGTAATAGTTGATGCCTGGGGAGCTGGAGATGAGGAGGTTGGGGGCTTTTTAGACTTACCAGCTGTGTCTTTTACTAGTGTTAATATAACAAGCCCCCATATAGTAACCATGAGCTGCATCACATGTAAAGCACCACTTCAGCATTTTTTTTAAATTTCACTGCTGGAGTGGCACTCAAAATCCAAGTCCCCTTTCCGATACTCGCCTTCCGGCATTTTCATGTGTTTTCGCCAAAGCTCCATCTCCTGCAGTTTGTGACCTGTCCGCTGCTGCAGTGTTTCATGGAGCAGCATGGAGGTCACTAATCAATGTAAGAGCCAAATCATGAAAGGGAGCACCTGCTACATGATCCCCCAATATCACTGGTGTTATCAGACAGTCATTCGACCACACATTTGCTATGTGCATGTGCCGACAAGAAAGGGTTGGCTTCTCTCAATAGAAGAGACTTGAGGGAAGCCGAAAGAGTCTTCACATGACCGCGTGCTTGACTCTTTGATACTGGGGCCATTCTTACTGTATATGTGGGGACTAGGAAGACATTGCTAAGGGGTTAAATGTTAAGTGGGCACTTAATAAGCATTATTGTTTATAGAGCACCAGTAGCGTAGCTACCGGGTGGTAGAGGCTGCTGAGACGGCTGTCAGTGAGTTCCAGGGCACGATTACAGGTGCAATACAAAGAGCGGTTACTTAAACTGTGTTAGCGCCGCCCCTATGACTGGAAAAGCGAGGCTACCAGGAATAATAAAGTTAATTTCCTCCTAGTAGAGGGGCTCTCAGTGCGGGTGCTGCACAGTGTTAGAATGCTATTATCTATTATACTGTGTTTTGGAGGAGCAGTGGGGACATCATTCTATGTATAGGGGAACTCGGTATGTACGGGAGCAGTGGGCCCATCATACTGTGTTTAGGAAAATAATGTGCATTGGAGAGCTGTTGGCCCATTATACTGTATGTAGAGGTGCTTTGGGGGACATTATATTTTCTATAGTGGAGCTCTGTCAGCATTATACTATGTATAGGGGAGCTGTGAGCTCATACTGTGTATTGAGAAGCAGTGAACACATGATATGGTGTATAGGTGAGCAGTGGGGTTACATCGTATCGTGTATAGGGGAGCTGTGAGCTCATCATACTGTATAAAGGAGCTGTCTGCTCATCATACAGTGTATAGGGGAGCATTGGGGACATCATACGGTGTATAGGGGAGCTGTGGGATCATCACGGTGTATACGGTGTATAGGGGAGCTGTGGGATCATACGGTGTATAGGGGAGCTGTGGGATCATCACGGTGTATAGGGGAGCTGAGGGATCATCATACTGTGGAGAGGGGAGCTGTGGGATAATGACGGGGTATAGGGGAGCTGAGGGATCATCATACTGTGTATAGGGGAGCTGTGGGATCATCACGGTGTATAGGGGAGCTGTGGGATCATCATACTGTGTATAGGGGAGCTGTGGGATCATCACGGTGTATAGGGGAGCTGTGGGATCATCATACTGTGGAGAGGGGAGCTGTGGGCTCATCATACTCTGTATAGGGGAGCTTTGCAGACATCAGATGGTCTATAGGGCAGTTGTGGGATCATCATACTGTGTATAGGGAAGCTGTGGGCCCACCATACTGTGTATAGTGAAGCTGTACATGGGGGCTACTTAGGAGACATTATTAATTGCTAAGTGGGCACGTAAGCATTATTGTTATAAGGGCACTCAGAGTATTGTGACCATCAAAGTTGCATATGGGGTATTATTGCTTTATAGGGACAAAATGTGCAGGGCACTAGCATAGGGCATTAATATTTACTAGGGGGCAATTTTGCTAGCTAGAGAGCACAAAGGAGTCTTTATTACTATGTAAGGAGCACAGTGGTGGCAGTATTATGTGGGGCAGTAACAGGAGCCGTTATTGTACTACACAGCAGGTGCAGTAATAGGGACACATAGCAGCAGCGGCTCAGTATTGGGGTATCAGCAAGATGAGGAGTTTGTGCAGGTTGAGAATAGATATGGACGGTGCTGGAAATGTGAGAAGTCAGATGAATCTGTGCTGTAATTTCTGAAGATGAGTTCTGGCTGGAAAACTTGTTTTGTCAGTCTGGGCCAGATGGAAAAGGCAGCAAAATGAAAGATTTCATAAGAAAGAACATCAGCTGTAAGTCACTATCTGTAACTGTACTGTAATCTTATATAGTCGCCATGTGCTGGTAATATCGGTGCTCGCTTTTGTGTATACAGTGGGTACGGAAAGTATTCAGACCGTTTAAATTTTTCACTCTTTGTTTCATTGCAGCCATTTGGTAAATTCAAAAAAGTTCATTTTTTTCATTAATGTACACTCTGCACCCCATCTTGACTGAAAATAACAGAAATGTGGACATTTTTGCAAATTTATTAACAACTTTACCCCCAAGGGTGGTTTGCAGGTTATTGACCGGGCCAATTTTTACATTTCTGACCACTGTCCCTTTGTGAGGTTATAACTCTGGAACGCTTCAACGGATCCGGGTGATTCTGACATTGTTTTCTCATGACATATTGTACTTCATGTTAGCGGTAAAATTTATTTGACATGACTCGCATTTATTTGTGATAAAAACCAAATTTGGCTTAAAATTTTTGAAAATTTCGCAATTATCCAACTTTTAATTTTCATGCCCTTAAATCACAGAGATATGTCACATAAAATACTTAATAAGTAACATTTCCCACATGTCTACTTTACATCAGCACAATTCTGGAACCAAATTTTTTGTTAGGGAGTTATAAGGGTTAAAAGTTGACCAGCGATTTCTCATTTTTACAACGCCATTTTTTTTAGGGACCACATCACATTTCAAGCCACTTTGAGGGGTCTATATGATAGAAAATACCCAAAAGTGACACCATTCTAAAAACTGCAGCCATCAAGGTGCTGAAAACCACAATCAAGAAGTTTATTAACCCTCCAGGTGCTTCACAGGAATTTTTGCAATGTTTAAAAAAAAAAAAAAAAGAACATTTAACTTTTTCACAAAAAATTTATTTCAGATCCAATTTGTTTTATTTTACCAAGGGTAACAGGAGAAATTGGACCCCAAAAGTTGCTGTACAAGTTGCCCTGAGGACCACTGTTCGGGCGCATTGCATAGCTCGGAAGGGAAGGAGCGCCATTTGACTTTTCAATGCAAAATTGGCTGGAATTGAGATCGGACGCCATGACGGGTTTGGAGAGCCCCTGATGTGCATAAACAGTGGAAACCCCCCACAAGTGACACCATTTTGGAAAGTAGACCCCCTATGGAACTTATCTAGAAGTGTGGTGAGCACTTTGAATCCCTAAGTGCTTCACAGAAGTTTATAATGTAGAGCCGTAAAAATTGAAAATCATATTTTTTTCACAAAAAGATCTTTTTGCCCCCAATTTTTTATTTTCCCAAGTTGTTGTGCAATTTGTCCTTAGTACGCCGATACCCCATATGTTGGGGTAAACCATTGGCGCATGGCAGAGCTTGGAAGGGAAGGAGCACGGTTTTACTTTTTCAACGCAGAATTGGCTGGAATTGAGATTGGATGCCATGTTGCGTTTGGAGAGCCCCTGATGTGCCTAAACAGTGGAAACCCCCCCATTCTAAGGCTAAGTGCACACTTTGCAGAACTTCTGCCTCTGGTATATCGCATGCGAAATTAACATGCGTATTCCCGCTAAACACTAGCGTTTTGCAAGCGTAATTAGCATCACTTGGAAAACTGATTGACAGGTTGGTCACACTTGTCAAACATAGTGTTTGACAAGTGTGACCAACTTTTTACTATTGATGCTGCCAATGCAGCATCAATAGTAAAAAGATCTGATGTTAAAAATGATTAAAATGGTTATTTGTTGTGAATTCCGTTCTCGGGCTCCCTCCTGTGGTCATGAGTGGTATTGTGTGAGTTCTGTTCTTGGGCTCCCTCTGGTGGCCTTTAGTGCTTACTGCGGGTCTGTAGCTGGAATCCAGCTGCCTCGTTTTCTGCTAGTCTGGCCTCTATTTAACTCCACCTGGACCTTCACTTTTTGCCTGCTGTCGTTGTATTCAGTACTGGTTCTGATCTCTCTGGACTTTCCTTGTGACCTGTCTCCTCCTGAGAAGCTAAGTCTTGTTAATTCATGTTTGCTCATTATTTCCTTGAAAATGTTTCTCTGTATATGATGAGTTCTGTCCAGCTTGCTTATATGTAATATTCTCGCTTGCTGGAAGTTCTGGGGTGCAGAGTTGCGCCCCTCACATCGTGAGTCGGTGTGGGGGTTCTTGTAATCTCTGCGTGGATTATTTTTGATAGCATTTTATACTGACCGCACAGATCCCTTGCTGTCTTCTGTCTATTTAGTGTTAGTGGGCTTCATTTGCTAAAAAACCTGTTTTCATTTCTACGTTTGTGTTTTCCCCTTAACTCACCGTTATTATTTGTGGGGGGCTGTCTAAAACTTTGGGGTGATTTCTCTGAGGCAAGTGAGGCTTGCTTTCTCTCTAGGGGTAGCTAGTTTCTCAGGCTGTGACGAGGTGTCTAGGATTTTAGGTAACGCTCCACGGCTGCCTATAGTGTGTATTGATAGAATCAGGGTTGCGGTCAGTATAGCTCCCACATCCCCAGAGCTTGTCCTAAGGATTTCTGTTACTTAGCAGGTCAGTTTGTGATCCTTGCCACCAGGATCATAACAGTACAGCAGGCCATAAAAGAGTTAATGCATCGCAAAAGAGGGATAAGAGAGATCCTGAGTTCATTTTTTTTTTTCCTCTGCAGTGTGGCTAGCCTCTCTCCTCCCCTTAATCTCTGGGTGGTTCAGAATTCAGCTGCAGACATGGACATTCAGAGTCTGTCATCTAGTCTGGATCATCTCACTGCAAGGGTACAAGGTATCCAGGATTATGTAGTTCACAGTCCTATGTCAGAGCCTAAAATACCAATTCCTGAGTTATTCTCTGGGGATAGATCTAGGTTTTTGAATTTCAAAAATAATTGTAAATTATTCCTTTCTCTGAGACCTCGCTCCTCTGGTGACCCTGTTCAGCAAGTTAAAATTATTATTTCTTTGTTACGTGGTGACCCTCAAGATTGGGCATTCTCTCTGCCGCCAGGAGATCCTGCATTACTAAATGTGGATGCGTTTTTTCTGGCGCTTGGATTGCTTTATGAGGAACCTAATCTGATAGACCAGGCAGAAAAGGTTTTGCTGGCTCTCAGGGTCTGGATGAAGCAGAGGTTTACTGTCAGAAGTTTAGGAAATGGTCTGTGCTCACTCAGTGGAATGAGTGTACCCTGGCAGCAATTTTCAGAAAAGGTCTTTCTGAAGCCGTTAAGGATGTTATGGTGGGGTTCCCCACGCCTGCGGGTCTGAATGAGTCTATGTCGTTGGCCATTCAGATTGATCGGCGTTTGCGGGAGCGCAAACCTGTGCACCATCTGGCGGTATTTTCTGAGCAGAAGCCTGAGTCTATGCAATGTGACAGGATTCTGACCAGAATTGAACGGCAGAATCACAGACGTCAGAATGGGTTGTGCTTTTACTGTGGTGATTCTACTCATGTTATCTCTGATTGTTCTAAGCGCACAAATAGGTTCACTAAATCTGACTATGGTCAGGAGGATAATTCCTGGGTTGTCGCCTCTGATGTCCATGCGGCTAATTTGGTTCGTGCCTTTCATCTGGCTCATCCGGATCGGCCTGGGGGCTCTGGTGAGGGTTCGGTGACCCCTCCTCAATGGGGGGGTACTGTTGTGAATTCCGTTCTCGGGCTCCCTCCTGTGGTCATGAGTGGTATTGTGTGAGTTCTGTTCTTGGGCTCCCTCTGGTGGCCTTTAGTGCTTACTGCGGGTCTGTAGCTGGAATCCAGCTGCCTCGTTTTCTGCTAGTCTGGCCTCTATTTAACTCCACCTGGACCTTCACTTTTTGCCTGCTGTCGTTGTATTCAGTACTGGTTCTGATCTCTCTGGACTTTCCTTGTGACCTGTCTCCTCCTGAGAAGCTAAGTCTTGCTAGTTCATGTTTGCTCATTATTTCCTTGAAAATGTTTCTCTGTATATGATGAGTTCTGTCCAGCTTGCTTATATGTAATATTCTTGCTTGCTGGAAGTTCTGGGGTGCAGAGTTGCGCCCCTCACATCGTGAGTCGGTGTGGGGGTTCTTGTAATCTCTGCATGGATTATTTTTGATAGCATTTTATACTGACCGCACAGATCCCTTGCTGTCTTCTGTCTATTTAGTGTTAGCGGGCCTCATTTGCTAAAAAAACTGTTTTCATTTCTATGTTTGTGTTTTCCCCTTAACTCACCGTTATTATTTGTGGGGGGCTGTCTAAAACTTTGGGGTGATTTCTCTGAGGCAAGTGAGGCTTGCTTTCTCTCTAGGGGTAGCTAGTTTCTCAGGCTGTGACGAGGCGTCTAGGATTTTAGGTAACGCTCCATGGCTGCCTATAGTGTGTATTGATAGAATCAGGGTTGCGGTCAGTATAGCTCCCACATCCCCAGAGCTTGTCCTAAGGATTTCTGTTACTTAGCAGGTCAGTTTGTGATCCTTGCCACCAGGATCATAACAGTTATTCTCACCTTCCGATGGCCCCCGATCTCAGCGGTGAATGCGGCGGCTTCTGTTCCCATTGATGCTTTGCATGAAGGACCTGGGATGACATCACGGTCACGTGACCGCGACATCATCCCAGGTCCTTCGCACAAAGCATCCATGGGAACGGAAGCGGCCGCCTGCACCGCTGAGAGGCGGGAGGACTCCGGGGGCCATCAGAAGATGAGTATATCCCTATTTTATATTTTAATTCTTTTTTTTAACAATTATATGGTGCCCAGTCCATGGAGGAGAGTCTCCTCTGCTCCACCCTGGGTACCATCCGTACATAAGCCGCTTACTTCCCGCATGGTGGGCATAGCCCCATGTGGGAAGTAAGCGGATCATTGCATTCCTATTTGTGCGGAATCCCCATGATTCTGCAAATAAATGAACATGCCGCATTTTTTTCCGGAATGCGTTTCCGCTCCGGAAAAAAACGCAGCATGTGCATACAAAATGCGGATTGCATTCTATTAATAGGATGCTTAAGGTGAGCTTTTGTTTCGCGGTTTTATCGCATTTTTATAGCAAAAAAAAACACAAAAAATCCGGAATGTGTGCACACAGCCTAACTCCAACCCTAACCCCAACACACCCCTAACCCTGATCCCAACCCTAGCCACACCCCTAACCCCAACACACCCCTAACCCTAATCCATAACCTTAACCACACCCCTAACCCTGACACACCCCTTCTTAATTTTCCTTTTTTTGTGTGTGAACACCTTTTTCACCTTCACTTAGTGGGTATTCAGGTTGTTGTTTTATTTAAAACTTAATAAAAGTTACATTTTAGAAAGGGTTTTGGAGTAAGCTGTTGTTTCGTACCCTTCAGTGTATCAAATTCATGTAAGACTGACACACCCCTAACCCTAATCCCAACCATAAACGTAATCCAAACCCTAACCCTAACTTTAGCCCCAACCCAAACCTTAACTTTAGCCCTAACCCTATCCCTAATGGAAAAATGGAAATAAATACATTTTTTTATTTTATTATTTTTCCCTAACTAAAAGGGTGATAAAGAGGGGTTTGATTTACTTTTTATAGCGGGTTCTTATGTTTGGCAGCTGTCATACACTAAAAGACACTTTTATTGCAAAAAATAGTCATGTGAGGTCGTGTTTTTGCTAGACGAGTTGACGTTTTTATTGGTACCATTTTCTTGCACATGACATTTTTTTATCGCAATGCATGAATTTCTTTTGGGGGGGTGCGTTTATACCATTTCACGTGTGGTAAAATTGATATACCAGTTTATTCTTTGGGTCAATACAATGACAGCGACACCTCATTTATATAATTTTTTTATGTTTTGGCGCTTTTATACAATAAAAAATATTTTATATAAAAAATAATTATTTTTGCATCACTTTATTCTGAGAGCTATAACTTTTCTATTTTGCCGGTGATAGAGCTATATCACGGCTTGGTTTTTGCAGGACTAGATGATGTTTTCAGCGGTACCACTTTCATTTATATCCGTCTGTTTGATCGCATGTTATTCCACTTTTTATTCGGCAGTATGATGATACAGCATTGTTTTTTTTGCCTTGTTTTTTTTTTTTAATGGTGTTCACTAAAGGGGTTAACTAGTGGGACAGTTTTATAGGTGGGTTGTTACGGACATGACGATTCTAAATATGTGTACTTTTATTGTTTAGATTTTTTTAAATTCAAATATTTATTTATTGATAGAATAAATATTGATTTTTTTAATTATTTTTTAAAAAGATTTTTACAATTATTACATTTTTTTTAAATTCATTCTAACTTTTACACTGTGTCCCACTATGGGACAGTCAATTTGGGCCAGCTGATCTCTTACATAGTATTCAGATCTGCATGCCATATAAGCTGTCAGCGCTGCACTCTGTGCACACTAACCTCAGAGATGTCCTGACATGCACTGCATATGACAGGAAGTCTCTCAGTTCTGGTAACACGGATGTCGTCATGATGTTATCGGGTTACCATGGGAGCGATCGGTACCCCGCTCATGCCGCTGGGTCTCTGATCCAAGGGCAGAGGAGCTTCAGCCCCTCTGCCGGCTCCAGAAAGCTGCGATCATGTTTGATCGCAGTGTTCCGGGGGTTAAAGTGCCGGGAGCGGTCTGTGACCCCTCCTGGCACTTAGTGCCGGGTGTCAGCTGTGAGAATCAGCTGATACCCGGCTGCGATCAGTCACGGTCCCCCGGGGAGTGCAGCTGATCGCATTGGTCGTACTATTCCATCTATGAGAATTAAGTCCCAGGTCACATGGACGGAAAAGTACGTCTGATGGCAGAAAGGGGTTAAAAAAGAAAAACTGGAATGTTACAATTTCATTAGTATTAAGACCCTTTGTTTAGTATTGAGTAGAAGCACCCTTTTAAGCTTAAGGTTCTTTTGTCTAAAATGAATTTCTCTAATTGTAAAACAGAAAAAATGTTAGCATATTCATCCTTCCAAATATTTTCTCTTCTTTTTTTAAGATGAGCACCAAGGGGACTTTCAAAGCAAACATAAGCCTCCCTGTGCACCCTATCAACCAGATGAATCCTATCTTTCTTCTCCTTTTCAGTCTGCACAGATACCAACATTGGGGACTATGCCACGTGACTAAGTGTGCAGGAGTTGACCTAACCCCCTCCAAACGGGCTAATAAATCCCTGACATTTTCCAGAACCTCTCTAACCCCATCGCCGACCATGTCAGACTGACGCTCAACCGCCAGTCCTAAGCCCTTCAAGCCCACCCCTTGGCTACACGCTACTCCCGGAGACATACAGATAGGGGGAAATGGCCATGACAGAGTAATACTCACCAGGCTGCAAAAGAGCTGTGATCCCACCAGCCGTGAGTCTTGAATCCAAACACCCGTCTGCGCCATCCATCACCCCAATTTTTCCTGATTAACGATCAGCTAACTGAGAGGTGAAGAATGGAGGCAGAGGGGTCGCCATTGCCTGGGCCCTAGAAGGCTGCACCACTCCAGAGGGAACCGGCAGGAAGGATGAGGAGGATGGACCAGCAGGCCACAGCTCAGCTGGTGACCCCACTAAGAATAACCCACTGTTCATTTCACGTGCAGACTGGGGCATTGCAACCTGGGACATTACCAGTACACAGGCAGAGATGCTTACCTGTCCAAGGCCTCCAAACAATTGCACTAACCAAGGTGCAGCGGACCCAAGTTAAGATGGCAAATACACAGGTGCAATAATACCGATAAGGCAGCCACCCTACAATCAGGAATTGGCCGCTTGGTGCACCTGTGCAAACAAATAGTCTGTATGTGGCGTGTTCACACAGAAATGCAAAGTATATGGCTCAAAGCCTATTAATGACGCTATATAGCGGGCTAACCATAATGCATCCTGTGTGAACAGAGGCAACAGTATACAGAGCCATCTAGGGCCCAGTCGCACCCTGGAAAAATATACAGTGCACCAAAAAAAAAACAATGTATGCAAGGTATTGGTCGATATTATGGCCACAATATTTAAGCTGGCAACCAACGTCAAGGGTCCTTAGTCCTAATCTAAAAAAACACCGTAAGAGGATAAACCTCCACTATTCTAGACAAAAAAAACCAGTACACAGGCAGAGATGCTGACCTGTCCAAGGCCTCCAAACAATTGCACTTACCAAGGTGCAGCGGACCCAAGTTAAGATGGCAAATACACAGGTGCAATAATACCGATAAGGCAGCCAGCCTACAATCAGGAATTGGCCAGACTATTTGCACAGGTGCACCAAGCGGCCAATTCCTGATTGTAGGTTGGCTGCCTTATCGGTATTATTGCACCTGTGTATCTGCCATCTTAACTTGGGTCCGCTGCACCTTGGTTAGTGCAATTGCTTGGAGGCCTTGGACAGGTAAGCATCTCTGCCTGTGTACTGGGTTTTTTTGTCTAGAAAAGTGGAGGTTTTTCCTCTTAGGCTACTTTCACACTAGCGTCGGGCTCGGCCCATCGCAGTGCGTCGGGCCGAGGTCACCGACGCTAGCGTTGTCTCCGCCGCACAACGGGGGCAGCGGATGCATTTTTCCAGCGCATCCGCTGCCCCATTGTGAGGTGCGGGGAGGTGGGGGCGGAGTTCCGGCCGCACATGCGCGGTCGGAAAAAGCAGACCGTCGGGAGCAAAAAACGTTACATGTAACGTTTTTTGCTCCCGGCGGACCGCCACAACACGGCGCAACCGTCTCACGGCAATGTGTGTGTGGCAATCCGTCGCAATGTGTCGCTAATGGTAGTCAATGGAGAAAAAACGCATCCTGCAAGCACTTTTGCAGGATGCGTTTTTTCTGCAAAACGACGCATTGTGACGGATTGCAGTTAACGCTAGTGTGAAAGTAGCCTTATAGTGTTTTATTATATTAGGACTGGCAATATGTAAGGACCCTTGACGTGGGTTGCCAGCTTAAATATTGTGGCCATAATATCGACCAATACCTTGCATACATTGTTATGTTTTTGGTGCACTGTATATTTTTCCAGGGTGCGGCTGGGCCCTAGATGGCTCTGTATACTGTGGCCTCTGTTCACACAGGATGCATTATGGTTAGCCCGCTATATGGCGTCATTAATAGGCTTTGAGCCATATACTTTGCATTTCTGTGTGAACACGCCACATACAGACTATTTGGTTGCACAGGTGCACTAAGCGGCCAATTCCAGATTGTAGACTGGCTGCCTTAGGCTGGGTCCACATTACGTTTACAGCAGCCCGTTCAATACATACGGTAATGGGCTGCTGTAAACGTAAGTGCCGGTATGGCAGCACGCTAGCACAGATAGAGCATCTGCTAGCTCTAGCTGCGCTAGCAGTGATGGACCCGGAAACGCTGCAGCCCGCGTCTCAGGGTCCGTCACTCAATGACGGCACATCCCTAGCGCACGCCCATTGTGGGCGGGCGCTAGTGATGCGTCCGACATTGGAGTCAATGGCGGCGTTAAACAGACTACGGTACACCGCGTTATGCCGCTGTGTAACGTAGTCCGTCTAACGGACACCAGCAACGCAGTGTAAACCCAGCCTTATCAGTATTATTGCACCTGTGCATCTGCCATCTTAACTTGGGTCCGCTGCACCTTGGTTAGTGCAATTGTTTGGAGGCCTTGGACAGGTAAGCATCTCTGCCTGTGTACTGGTTTTTTTGTCTGGAATAGTGGAGGTTTTTCCTCTTATGGTGTTTTTTTAGATTAGGACTGGCAATATGTAAGGACCCTTGACGCGGGTTGCCAGCTTAAATATTGTGGCCATAATATCGACCAATACCTTGCATACATTGTTATGTTTTTGGTGCACTGTATATTTTTCCAGGGTGTGGCTGGGCCCTAGATGGCTCTGTATACTGTGGCCTCTGTTCACACAGGATGCATTATGGTTAGCCCGCTATATGTCGTCATTAATAGGCTTTGAGCCATATACTTTGCATTTCTGTGTGAACACGCCACATACAGACTATTTGTTTGCACAGGTGCACCAAGCGGCCAATTCCTGATTGTAAGCTGGCTGCCATATCGGTATTATTGCACCTGTGTATCTGCCATCTTAACTTGGGTCCGCTGCACCTTGGTTAGTGCAATTGTTTGGAGGCCTTGGACAGGTAAGCATCTCTGCCTGTGTACTGTTTTTTTTGTCTAGAATAGTGGAGGTTTTTCCTCTTATGGTGTTTTTTCAACCTGGGACATTCCAGCCTGGGACATCAGGCCATCGTCGCCTGACACTAGCATCGCCATGATGGCCCGCCGTGACATCATCTGGATAAGAAGTACTGCGTGAGGAGGCCGTGCCCCCATCTCGAGCAAGGGCCTACTAACCGCCGCAGGACTCAGCCGGGCACGTGGATTCCTCCCAGGTCGGGGCCTTCTCACTCTTTTGCTGCACTGCACCTGGCCTGAAGGGTCCTTGGAGGGACTCATGCACAGATACTTCATCCAGAAAGCCATGTCAGGTGGCAGCGTGGTCGCAGGCCACGACCCGCGGGGACGCTGCTCGGGCAGTGATAATGTTGCTGCCTGTCCCTACTACCCCACCAATGATGCCGGAAACTTGCACCTCCAACCAGCCTGGGAGATGAGCACTGGCTGCAGACTTCAAGCGCTCCAGCAGCTGCTCTGCGGACGCCATTCTGAGATGAGCAAAGGAGGTTACGGGCTAACTGTTAATGACCCTGAGAGCGGGATAAGGCACAACCCCACCCTCTTTTGGCCCATATTCCTGGCCCCCCCTCATCTAATAATGACCCCATCTCCCTCCAAACCATCGTCATGCAGGCCTCTACCCACGTCAGGGGCTGGGGCTCCGGCCTTTCTTTTCCCATTGTCAGTAAGGTAAGACCCTATACAGGATGACACTGTCTGCACTAAAGGGGTTTTCCACTGCTATGAAATTCATGACCAATTAATTTTGATAGGGGCTGAGCTGATTTACAGTACCCGGCAGCTGCCACTACACAGGGAGGAAAGCTCTGGTGTTCCACTCTGTAACCCTCTGCTGTAGATAATAGCAGATTTGTGGGAATTCTGGGTGTCAGACCCCCACCAATCTTACATATCTTACATTGGTGACCTATGCCATAAGGATATACAGTTGAAACTAGAAGTTTACATACACTATATAAAAAGATACATATGCATGTTTTTCTCAATATCTGACATGAAATCAGAATAAACCTTTCCCATTTTAGGTCAATTAGGATTACCATAATTATTAAGATTTGTCAAATGCCAGAATAATGAGAGAATGTTTTAAGGCATTTTTATTACTTACTGCAAAGTCAAAAGTTTACATACATGTCATTAGTAGGGTTGAGCGACTTTTACTTTTTTGGGGTCAAGTCGGGTTTTGCGAAACCCGACTTTGTCAAAAGTCGAGTCGAGTGAAGTCGGCCAATTATCGCGAAAAGTCGGGGATCGACCGAAACATGAAACCCAATGCAAGTCAATGGGGAAGCATAGTCGGCAGTGAGTGGAGGCCAGGAAAACACCTACAGTGCCCATTTTAATGGCAAAAACATCCATTCTTGTTACTGAAGCTTGTCAATATTAATTTACTTTATAATAATAGTTAGGCATTGGAAATTGGGGGTCATTTGGCTAAAGTTGTGGGGGGTAGGGCTGGTTAAAGTTTTTAGTGGGCCCAGGAAACGTGGACTACGTCACGGCGGTGGAGCAGGGAGAGGTAAGTATTTAAACGTTGCAAGTGCTGTGATCCTGAGCAAGCAGGGGGGGCCCACTCATTCGCATTGGCACTGGCACAGGGCCCCTCACAGTACCGCGGTGTATTTGCACGGCGGGGGCGCCACCCACCGGCAGCGACACTTTTGCGTACTATGAGGGGCCCTGTGCCAGTGACGTCGCCAATGAGTATGCCCCCCCACCTGATGAAGGAACCTGCACTTTCACCTGCACCTTCCTCTTTGTCCCCGTGTAAGGTGGTATAGTAAGTGGGAAGAGGAACCTGACTTTCAGCAGGGTCAGATTCTGGCTGTGTAGAGTGCAAGGGGAATGTAGTGGTCTGGGTCAATGTACCAGCGGACTCATCTAGCAGTGGCTGGGCAATGGGCAGGATGAGGAGGAAACAGATATAGGCCCAAATAATAAAGTGGTCTAAATGCAGTTCAAAATTGGTAACAGGACTAACCAGGCGGCATTGCTTTGTTCAGTGGAGGACAACTGTAATGAGAGGCTGACACAGTGAGTAGGGCCAAATAAGTAACTAGGCTAAATGCAGTTCTAAATTGGTAACAGTAGGAAACAGGCGGCACTGCTTTGTTCAGTGGAGGAGAACACCAAGCAGCTGCAGACACCGTTACTAGGCCCCAACCAAACTAGTAGGCCAACTGCAGTGTTACATTAACAACTACCTAATGAGAGCCTGAAGGTTGAAGCTCAAGAAAAACATGCAGGAGGAAACCCAGGAGCGGCAGACACCGTTAGAAGGCCCCAACCAAACTAGTAGGCCTGATGCAGTGTTATCTAAACAACTACTTAATGAGAGCCTGAAGGTTGAAACTCATACATGGAAACCTGGAGGAGAACACCAAGGAGCGGCAGACACCGTTACTAGGCCCCAACCAAAGTAGTAGGGCAACTGCAGTGTTACATTAAAAACTACTTAATGAGAGCTTGAAGGTTGAAGCTCAGACAAGGAAACCTGGAGGAGAACACCAAGGAGGAGGAGAACACCAAGGAGCGGCAGACACCGTTACTAGGCCCCAGCCAAAGTAGTAGGGCAACTGCAGTGTTACATTAAAAACTACTTAATGGGAGCCTGAAGGTTGAAGCTCAGACAAGGAAACCTGGAAGAGAACACCAAGGAGGAGGAGAACACCAAGGAGCGGCAGACACCGTTACTAGGCCCCAACCAAAGTAGTAGGGCAACTGCAGTGTTACATTAAAAACTACTTAATGAGAGCCTGAAGGTTGAAGCTCAGACAAGGAAACCTGGAGGAGAACACCAAGGAGGAGGAAAACACCAAGGAGCGGCAGACACCATTACTAGGCCCCAGCCAAAGTAGTAGGACAACTGCTGTCTTATATAAACAACTACTTAATGAGAGCCTGAAGGTTGAAGCTCAGACAAGGAAACCTGGAGGAGAACACCAAGGAGCGGCAGACACCGTTACTAGGCCCCAACCAATGTAGTAGGGCAACTGCAGTGTTACATTAAAAACTACTTAATGAGAGCCTGAAGGTTGAAGCGCAGGCAAGGAAACCTGGAGGAGAACACCAAGGAGGAGGAGAACACCAAGGAGCGGCAGACACCGTTACTAGGCCCCAACCAAAGTAGTAGGGCAACTGCTGTCTTATATAAACAACTACTTAATGAGAGCCTGAAGGTTGAAGCTCAGACAAGGAAACCTGGAGGAGAACACCAAGGAGCGGCAGACACCAT
This sequence comes from Ranitomeya variabilis, assembly GCF_051348905.1. NCBI lineage: Eukaryota > Metazoa > Chordata > Amphibia > Anura > Dendrobatidae > Ranitomeya > Ranitomeya variabilis. The sequence goes on from NC_135232.1 coordinate 398,929,604, forward strand.
TACTAGGCCCCAACCAAAGTAGTAGGGTAACAGCAGTGTTACATTAAAAACTACTTAATGAGAGCCTGAAGGTTGAAGCTCAGACAAGGAAACCTGGAGGAGAACACCAAGGAGCGGCAGACACCGTTACTAGGCCCCAACCAAAGTAGTAGGGCAACTGCAGTGTTATATTAAAAACTACTTAATGAGAGCCTGAAGGTTGAAGCTCAGACAAGGAAACCTGGAGGAGAACACCAAGGAGCGGCAGACACCGTTACTAGGCCCCAACCAAAGTAGTAGGGCAACTGCAGTGTTACATTAAAAACTACTTAATGAGAGCCTGAAGGTTGAAGCTCAGACAAGGAAACCTGGAGGAGAACACCAAGGAGCGGCAGACACCGTTACTAGGCCCCAACCAAAGTAGTAGGGCAACTGCAGTGTTACATTAAAAACTACTTAATGAGAGCCTGAAGGTTGAAGCTCAGCTTTTTCAGTGGAGGACCGCGTGATTGAGTGGCGCAGACAGACAAAGGTAGTATGTGGTAACTCAAAAAGTTGGCTCTATGCAGTTTTAAATTGGTTACAGGGGTACACAGGCAGCATTGGTGTGGTCAGCGGAGGACAATTGGAAGGAGGGACCACAGACAGACTTCCTAGGCCTAAAATAATAAAATAGGCTCTATGCAGCTTCCATTATGTTGCAGGGGTACACAGGCAGCATTGGTGTGGTCAGCGGAGGACAATTGGAGGGAGGGACCGCAGACAGACTTCCTAGGCCTAAAATAATAAAATAGGCTCTATGCAGCTTAAATTTGGCTACAGGGGTACACAGGCAGCATTGGTGTGGTCAGCGGAGGACAATTGGAAGGAGGGACCGCAGACAGACTTCCTAGGCCTAAAATAATAAAATAGGCTCTATGCAGCTTCCATTATGTGGCAGGGGTACACAGGCAGCATTGGTGTGGTCAGCGGAGGACAATTGGAGGGAGGGACCGCATACAGACTTCCTAGGCCTAAAATAATAAAATAGGCTCTATGCAGCTTAAATTTGGCTACAGGGGTACACAGGCAGCATTGGTGTGGTCAGTGGAGGATAATTGGAAGGAGGGACCGCAGACAGACTTCCTAGGCCTAAAATAATAAAATAGGCTCTATGCAGCTTCCATTATGTGGCAGGGGTACACAGGCAGCATTGGTGTGGTCAGCGGAGGACAATTGGAAGGAGGGACCGCAGACAGACTTCCTAGGACTAAAATAATAAAATAGGCTCTCTGCAGCTTCCATTATGTGGCAGGGGTACACAGGCAGCATTGGTTTGGTCAGCGGAGGACAATTGGAAGGAGGGACCGCAGAAAGACTTCCTAGGCCTAAAATAATAAAATAGGCTCTATGAAGCTTAAATTTGGCTACAGGGGTACACAGGCAGCATTGGTGTGGTCAGCGGAGGACAATTGGAAGGAGGGACCGCAGACAGACTTCCTAGGCCTAAAATAATAAAATAGGCTTTATGCAGCTTCCATTATGTGGCAAGGGTACACAGGCAGCATTGGTGTGGTCAGCGGAGGACAATTGGAAGGAGCGACCGCAGACAGACTTCCTAGGCCTAAAATAATAAAATAGGCTCTATGCAGCTTAAATTTGGCTACAGGGGTACACAGGCAGCAATGGTGTGGTCAGCGGAGGACAATTGGAAGGAGGGACCGCAGACAGACTTCCTAGGCCTAAAATAATAAAATAGGCTCTATGCAGCTTCCATTATGTGGCAGGGGTACACAGGCAGCAATGGTGTGGTCAGCGGAGGACAATTGGAAGGAGGGACCGCAGACAGACTTCCTAGGCCTAAAATAATAAAATAGGCTCTATGCAGCTTCCATTATGTGGCAGGGGTACACAGGCAGCATTGGTGTGGTCAGCGGAGGACAATTGGAAGGAGGGACCGCAGACAGACTTCCTAGGCCTAAAATAATAAAATAGGCTCTATGCAGCTTCCATTATGTGGCAGGGGTACGCAGGCAGCATTGGTGTGGTCAGCGGAGGACAATTGGAAGGAGTGTCTGACACAGTAAGTACTCCCAAAAACTAAATTGATGTTAATGTATCCCAAAAAATAACAAAACCAAAAAAAAAAAAAAGTGTGGCATACTTAGGTACAGGGGTGTGCTCCTATGCTGACTTTCAGACACTGTAATTTTGCGCAAAGTATTCACTGGTGTAAATGTAGGACAGGGCCCCTGACTATTTTAACTAGCATCATACATGTCAACAAATTGTTATTGTCTGTGCCAGCCATTGAAGGATTTCAGCGCATAGACTAAACAGTGGTGGAGCAGCGACAGATAATTTTGCAAGTGGTAGAGCACTGTTTGACCTGGGGGGGGGACACTCTCTCCTGGCCGGCGGTACAAGCCCAGGGCCCCTCATGTTACAACTGTGTGTCTGACGTTGGGTGCGCACCACCACCGCCAGAGACACTTCATTGTACTATGAGGGACCCAGTGCCAGTGCCGTAGACCAAAAGTGGGCACACCCACCTCTTCAGACAAAACGGCACTCTGACGGGTGCTTGCGCCAAGTGGCGAGACCACGGCCCCGTGGGGGGAGTTTGGCCATTTTGGGAAGTGTAAACATGTCGTATGCAGGACAAACAGCAGCTGCAAATTAAGAGATTGGAACAGTCAGTAACACCAGTCCCAAAGCAAGACCTTATTACAGGAAAGCTAGGTGTCAGCCGGGAAAGGTGGGGCAAAATAATTTGAAATCCATGAGTGGTTCATTTTAATGAAGGTTAGATCATCAACATTTTGGGTAGCCAGACGAGTCCTTTTTTCGGTCAGTATTGAACCAGCAGCACTGAATGCTCTTTCTGATAGCACACTAGCTGCTGGGCAAGCAAGCTCCTGCAATGCATATTCGGCCAATTCAGGCCAGGTGTCTATTTTGGATGCCCAGTAATCAAAGGGGAATGACGGTTGAGGGAGAACATCGGTAATGGAGGAAAAATAGTTAGTAACCATACTGGACAAATGTTGTCTCCTGTCACTTTGAATAGATGCTGCAGTACCTGTCCTGTCTGCGGTCATTGCGAAATCACTCCACAACCTGGTCAGAAAACCCCTCTGTCCTACACCACTTCTGATTTGTGCACCTCTAACACCTCTGCCCTGTTGCCCCCTGCAGCTCGTGTGAGAACCATCACCGGCGCTGTGTGCTGGGAATGCCTGAATCAAACGGTCTACAAGAGTAGCTTGTTTGGTTGCCAATATTTGTTCGAGGTTCTCATGTGGCATGATATTTTGCAATTTGCCTTTATGGCGAGGATCAAGGAGGAAGGCCAACCAGTAATCGTCATCGGTCATCATTTTTATAATGCGTGGGTCCCTTTTTAGGATACGCAAGGCATAATCCGCCATGTGGGCCAATGTTCCAGTTGTCAAGTCAGTGTGGAGCGCCCCCACTGCCGCAGGGCCGAGGGGTACCCGGTACCGGGCCTCGGAGTCTCTGCTTCTGGGGTTGTCACGGCGGCTAGGCCCCGGTCCGTGACCCTGCCATGGGGCGCACAGTGAATGATCGGTGTGGATGTCGGTGCAGTTGTGGGGTGCAGGTCGCGGTAAATAACGAGGACACCAGGTTGCAGTCTCTTTACCTCTTTACTGGAGATCTCTGAGTCCTCAGTCCAGAATACGGTTCACCAGGCTGCGCAAGTCCGGCCGGTCCAATGGCACTTCCAGAGTTCTCTTCACAGGTGGAAATCGGTGCCTTCCTTCTTAGCGCTATGTGTTGTAGTCCTCCCCTGCTGTGCTTACGGAAAGTACCCCACAACTGTTGTGTCTGTTTCTTAAGTTCCCTCACAACTCGATTAAATGATGTTCTTCTAATCGTCCGTCCCTCCCTGATGTTACGGTTAGAACGGCACCCGTTTGTCGGGTAGGCCTGGAGTTCTTCCGGGACCCTAGAGACGCCCCTCTCCCGCAATTGCCTCCCAAGACTTCATAGGTGATATGTGTTAGACAGCCCGCCTTAAACTGACTGTCCTGCCGCTGTTTGGAGTATTGCTTGAAGCTGAATGTTATTCTACTCCCTCGGCGTTCCGGCCACCGGTAGTGCGCCTCAGTAGGGTGTTGCTTCGGTCTTACAGCACGACCCCTACTGGAATTCTCCTATTGCTTGATCTCGTTTCTCACTCAGCACAATCTATCTCGCTTCTAGTCCTTTCTTAGGGCACCGCCGCTATTCTGAGCAGGCACGGTCCCGTTACATTCTTTCCAATGCCAAGCCTCTGCCAGGATCCCACCCCTGGCAGAGACCCTACTGTCTCTTCCTCCACAACACCCTCTGCCACAAGGTGTTGCTTCGTTCAATCCAGTCAGCTTTCTGATCTAACTTCCTGCCTGACCCCCGGTTTACCCACTATGGTGGGGAGTGGCCTAATGAATAGCACCCTTAGCTCCCCCCGGAGGCCCTGCGGTGAAATGTATTGGTGTCTGTGATACCTGATCAGATGAACTCCTTCAGTGCCATCGAACGCACCATGGCTCCCCATAGTGGCGGAGCCACAGTACTGCAACGACCAGGACTCTGGGGCGCTGCACTCCCCCCTGGTTAAACACAGTACTCCGGGACTGGGAAGAAAACAACAATACAAGTTAGCAAAAGACATACAATTTTGTTGAGTGCAAAACAATAAGTATACTTGAACAGGCTTCCCTTTATGGGAGGTGAGGACACTTTAACGTTACAAACATAATTAAATATCATAGCAACATGCTATAATTAGCTTTTCTTACCCAACCGGGTATTCTACTAAGTGCAAACATTATTGACCAATAATTTAACTTTGCCTTTAAGGATATACACTCTTAATCCGCTAAAGACCTTCCTATAATCACATTATAAGGTATTTTAACTTTTACATTCTCCTACTTTGAATCTGCAGGACCGCCTGTCCCTATGGCACCAGACCTACTGCCTCTCCTTTCTTTTACAGGACCGCCCCGTTCAGCCAGGGCCTACTGCCTTTCTCTACTATACATGGTATAGACATAACATTCCTTTCAATTAGAGAACATGGAGCCGGCTCTACTTGGCTCCTATTAGGACTCACTCACTAACCCCTACGGGTCCACTTTCTGTCCTTAGTAACACATTTCTAACTTTCTATGGGGACTCAGGGTTTACCTTCTATCCTCACCTTCATTATTACTTTCTTACTTTCACTTAAGCAGAACTCTAAATCTACCCCTACGGGCTTTCTGCATCTTTCCTTTTAAAGAACATTATCTAGGTTTCACATCTTAAACAAATTGAACACACATAACTTTCCTATATGCAAAGCAGTTACATTTCTTCCAGAGCATCATCATCAGCATTTCTTCACATTTAACTAGTTAAAACACATACAACTTTTCTCATTCCAACATTACCATGGCATTACTGTTCTTAAAACAGTATCTCTCGTAAGTACGCTGTTGGACATCCCCTTTAAAAGAGGATCAAGTCTTTCTGAGGTAGCTCGTCTTCTCAGCCTACCAGTCTTTGTTCAGCAAAGGTTCCAGAACGGTATCTTCGCAAAGAGTCTTTAAATAAAACCAGTAGGAAGCGCCTTTAATAAGGTGCAAACTATTTACAAGAAAGTTTGGATCATGCACTGTTCATGATTTCTCAGTTTGTAAAACTTGTAGAAAAACAAACAATAAGGATCCCGGGTCAACTAAGGGATCCATAAAAAGTTAACCCTGGACGGGTTTAGCAGCAAACAGTAAACAAACAGTTAAAAGGAGAACTATTTACATTTTCAAAAGAAACAGTAAAACCTTACTGTGGTGAAGCGGAAGGTGGTCTCCTATCCGGCCTCACCAGGCCAACAGATCGCACTGGTGAGCCAGGACGCCGTTCCGGTCCCAGCAGTGATAAAATCCCTCGCCGGGAGGCCCTTCTTACTGGCAGGCGCACACGTTCCTCCGGGGCACGGCGGGGTCGGGTTTCTTGTGGTTCCGCGGGGCCGGGCTCCGCTGCTTTTCCCTTGGGATCACCTTCTTCCGGTGCTTCAGCAGCAGCCTGAAGGGCGATGCACCGCTGAACACGTCGCGCCACCCAGCCAGCTTCTCCCGTAGCCCTCCTCCATTGGGTGTACGTCACCGCATCACCTGGCTCCAGGTCGCGGGGAAATCTTCCGCTGCAGGGCTCCACTTCTTCCCGTTCCACATGGATTTGCAGCGGCTCCCCAATCTCCTGGATGACCCCGCGTCCATGTTGAGGGTTGAAAGAGACCACCACACCCCAATGAGACAAGGGGGGCTCCGCAACGGCGGTTAAATCGATCTGGGCTGCCGGTTGTGGTCGGTTCCGCCATGCAGCCATCAAGCGCCGCAGGTGCTCAGCCTCTGGCAGGATCTTCATGCCCGGTGCCTGCAGCGTACCTTCAGCCGCGGCCGGGTGGGAAGGAGCAGGGGACACCGGAGATAGGTGGACTTCCGTGGGCCGACCCAGCCAAGCAAGCACGCGGGCATCGACCTCCATGCGGCGCGCTATCTGGCGGGCCTCGGCTGCGGCTAAACACTCGTCCGATGGTGGCAAGGGGGGTCGGCCCATTGGTAGCTCCGTGAGGGTCAGTCCCCACAACGCTGGTGCATCTGAGGCTGTGTCAGACGGTGCAGCCTCAGGCTGAATCGGATCAGTCCCCCGCGGGATTCTTGGTGTCGCCATCTTTGCTCCTTCTGCGGTGTCTTCTTCCCGCGGTCTCTTTCGTGGGCGGCCCCGTCCCCATGGTCTCCACCCTCCGACCAGGATCAGGAGGCGGACCTCGGCTGTTGACGGGCACGTCCTCAGGACACAGAAATACTTAGACTGGGCGGCCATTGCTGTTCGCGCTCTCCAGCTTGCCTACGCCCCCTTCACGCCCCTCTTCTCTTCCTGCGCTCTCCTCAGCGCTACAATGGCGGCGGAGTTTGGCGGCAAATGGCACAACACACAGTCCTCTCAATAAAGTACAGTCCAAGCACAACAAATCACAGTCTCTAGGCACACATGACCTGGTTCTTCAGGCTTAAGTAGATCCTGTTCGTGACGCCAAGTTTTGGAGCGCCCCCACTGCCGCAGGGCCGAGGGGTACCCGGTACCGGGCCTCGGAGTCTCTGCTTCTGGGGTTGTCACGGCGGCTAGGCCCCGGTCCGTGACCCTGCCGTGGGGCGCACAGTGAATGATCGGTGTGGATGTCGGTGCAGTTGTGGGGTGCAGGTCGCGGTAAATAACGAGGACACCAGGTTGCAGTCTCTTTACCTCTTTACTGGAGATCTCTGAGTCCTCAGTCCAGAATACGGTTCACCAGGCTGCGCAAGTCCGGCCGGTCCAATGGCACTTCCAGAGTTCTCTTCACAGGTGGAAATCGGTGCCTTCCTTCTTAGCGCTATGTGTTGTAGTCCTCCCCTGCTGTGCTTACGGAAAGTACCCCACAACTGTTGTGTCTGTTTCTTAAGTTCCCTCACAACTCGATTAAATGATGTTCTTCTAATCGTCCGTCCCTCCCTGATGTTACGGTTAGAACGGCACCCGTTTGTCGGGTAGGCCTGGAGTTCTTCCGGGACCCTAGAGACGCCCCTCTCCCGCAATTGCCTCCCAAGACTTCATAGGTGATATGTGTTAGACAGCCCGCCTTAAACTGACTGTCCTGCCGCTGTTTGGAGTATTGCTTGAAGCTGAATGTTATTCTACTCCCTCGGCGTTCCGGCCACCGGTAGTGCGCCTCAGTAGGGTGTTGCTTCGGTCTTACAGCACGACCCCTACTGGAATTCTCCTATTGCTTGATCTCGTTTCTCACTCAGCACAATCTATCTCGCTTCTAGTCCTTTCTTAGGGCACCGCCGCTATTCTGAGCAGGCACGGTCCCGTTACGTTCTTTCCAATGCCAAGCCTCTGCCAGGATACCACCCCTGGCAGAGACCCTACTGTCTCTTCCTCCACAACACCCTCTGCCACAAGGTGTTGCTTCGTTCAATCCAGTCAGCTTTCTGATCTAACTTCCTGCCTGACCCCCGGTTTACCCACTATGGTGGGGAGTGGCCTAATGAATAGCACCCTTAGCTCCCCCCGGAGGCCCTGCGGTGAAATGTATTGGTGTCTGTGATACCTGATCAGATGAACTCCTTCAGTGCCATCGAACGCACCATGGCTCCCCATAGTGGCGGAGCCACAGTACTGCAACGACCAGGACTCTGGGGCGCTGCAAGTGCATATGCTGGGTTGAGGAGCAGTTTCTGGCAAATCAACGTCACTTGTCTCCCTCAAAAAACCTGAACCCGGCCTTGCACCGCCAGCAGTTTCTATTGCCCCCTGAGAAGCTTCCTCATCCAAAAAATACTCATCCCCATCATCCTCCTCGTCCTCCTCCTCTTTGCCCGCCACCTCGTCCTGTAGACTTCCCTGAGCAGACAATGGCTGACTGTCATCAAGGCTTCCCTTGTCCTCGGCTGCAGACGCCTGCTCCTTTATGTGCATCAAACTTTGCATCAGCAGACGCATTAGGGGGATGCTCATGCTTATTACGGCGTTGTCTGCACTAACCAGCCGTGTGCATTCCTCAAAACACTGAAGGACTTGACACAGGTCTTGGAGCTTCGACCACTGCACAGCTGACAACTCCATGTCTGCCATCCAACTGCCTGCCTGTGTATGTGTATCCTCCCACAAATACATAACAGCACGCCTCTGTTCGCCCAGTCTATGAAGCATGTGCAGTGTGGAGTTCCACCTTGTTGCAATCACGTTCCTCCATCATGTTCTCATACACTTTACGCAGTTAATAGCCTCTGTGTCTGTACTGTTACATACTTAGGCAGTTAACTGGTTCATGCAGCTTTACATGAACACCCGAGCCTTACACTATGGCTGGTCCAAATAACTAAAGCAATTGTTACCATCCACCTCTTGTGTCTCCCCTTTTCCTCATAGATTGTAAGCTTGCGAGCAGCAGGGCCCTCATTCCTCCTGGTATCTGTTTTGAACTGTGATTTCTGTTATGCTGTAATGTCTGTTGTCTGTATAAGTCCCCTCTATAAGTTGTAAAGCGCTGCGGAATATGTTGGCGCTATATAAATAAAATTATTATTATTATTATTATTATTATTAAGGTTCAAAGACCACTGATGGTTCTGCATACGGCTGGAGTGTACGGGCGAACGGCGGATGTGAGAGCAAAGTCTGCGCACATTCAGCAGCAGGTCGGGTAACCCCGGATAACTTTTCAGGAAGCACTGCACCACCAGGTTTAAGGTGTGAGCCAGGCAAGGAATGTGTTTCAGTTGTGAAAGGGCTATGGCAGCCATAAAATTCCTTCCGTTATCACTCACTACCTTGCCTGCCTCAAGATGTACAGTGCCCAGCCATGACTGAGTTTCTTGCTGCAAGAACTCGGACAGAACTTCTGCGGTGTGTCTGTTGTCGCCCAAACACTTCATTGCCAATACAGCCTGCTGACGCTTGCAACTAGCTGTTCCATAATTGGACACCTCGTGTGCAACAGTGGCAGCTGCGGATGGAGTGGTCGTGCGACTGCGGTCTGTGGAGAGCTCTCGCTTCTGCTGGAGGACGAGGAGGAGGAGGGGTGACGAACGCCTACAGCCAACTGTTTCCTAGACCGTGGGCTAGGCAGAACTGTCCCAAGATTACTGTTCCTTGTGGACCCTGCATCCACCACATTAACCCAGTGTGCCGTGATGGAGACGTAACGCCCCTGGCCATGCCTACTGGTCCATGCATCTGTTGTCAGGTGCACCTTTCTACTCACAGATTGCCTGAGCGCATGGACAATGCGTTCTTTTACATGCTGGTGGAGGGCTGGGATGGCTTTTCTGGAAAAAAAGTGTCGACTGGGTAGCTCGTAGCGTGGTGCAGCGTAGTCCATCAGGGCTTTGAAAGCTTTGCTTTCAACTAAGCGGTAGGGCATCATCTCTAACGAGATTAGTCTAGCAATGTGGGCGTTCAAACCCTGTGTACGTGGATGCGAGGATGAGTACTTCCTTTTCCTAACGAGAGTCTCATGTAGGGTGAGCTGGACTGGAGAGCTGCATAGGGTGGAACTAGCGGGGGTGCCGGTGGACATGGGTGACTGAGAGAGGGTTGGTGATGATATTCTTGCTGTTGCCCTACATACAGTTTTTCCTACCACGAACCTAGTGATTCCCTGACTGCTTTGGCCTTGCGACGAAACCGCCACATTACCTGCAGGTGGTGTGGTAAACGGTGGGCTTACAGTGAGGGAAGGGATGTCGCGTTGCTGACTAGCTTCATTGTGAGAGGGTGCTACAACGTTAAGGGATGTTTGGTAGTTTGTCCAGGCTTGCAAGTGCATGGTGGTTAAATGTCTACGCATGCAACTTGTATTTAGATTTTTAACATTCTGACCTCTGCTGAAGGTCCTTGAGCATTTCTTACAGATGACTTTGCACTGATCATTGGGATCTTGGTTAAAAAAATTCCAGACTGCACTCTTCCTACTATCGGATACCTTTTCAGGCATTGCACACTGAGCTACTTTAACCGGACGGCCACGCTGTCCTACAACTGGTTCTGGTTTTGCCACACGTTTTTGGCCAGATACGGGCCTGCCAGATGGAACCTGTTGCGATGTTGATGCCTGCTGCGGCTCCTCCTCCGCTTCAGAGCTACTGCCGCCTGCACCTTGTTCCCCCAATGGCTGCCAATCGGGGTCAACAACTGGGTCATCTATGACCTCCTCTTCTATGTCCTGTGCACCTTCCTCTGGGTCACCGTGTAAGCCGGTCCTATAGCGTTGGTGACGGGGCTCCATAGTCTCATCGGGGTCAGATTCTGGATCAGTACACTGCGAGGGCAATGTTCTGATCTGAGTCAAAGGAACAGCATAATAATCTGGCTGTGGCTGTGCATCTGTGCACTCCATGTCCGATTCATCTTGTAATGGGCATGGCCTGTTAACAATTTCCCTTTCTAACCCAGGCACGGTATGTGTAAAGAGCTCCATGGAGTAACCTGTTGTGTCGCCTGACGCATCCTTCACTGTTGTTCTGGGTGAAGGACACAAGGAAGCGACTTGTTCCTGACCGGGAGCATCCACTGACGACGCACTGCTCTGACATTTGGCACTTTCCGAGGAGGGGGCGAAAGAGCTAGAGGCAGAGTCAGCAATGAAAGCCAATACTTGTTCCTCCTGGTCCGGCTTCAAAAGCGGTTTTCCTACTCCCAGAAAAGGGAGCCTTCGAGGCCTTGTGTAGCCAGACGATGACGCTGGCTCAACAACTCGAGACTTAGGGGCTATATTGCTTTTCCCACGACCACCTGATGCTCCACGACCACCACCACTAACATCATTACCAGCTGGCAATGAACGCCCACGGCCACGACCTCTTCCACCAGACTTCCTCATTCTTGGAAAAATGTAATCAAACTAACAACCGTTATGTGGTCCTGTAAAACCAGGTAGAAGGTGTACGTGAACTTGTTGTGAATTTAAATCTCCCTTTTTTATGTGTGGGAGAATGCAGGAAAAAATCAGGCCCACTGTATTACACTACACTGTTTGAATGGCAGAAAGAGACTGGCAGATATGGCACTAACAGGACTGACGCAGATGCACACACTGGCTATAGAAATGTCCCTCTTTATGTGTGGGAGAATGCAGGGAAAAATCAGGCCCACTGTATTACACTACACAGTTTGATTGGCAGATATGACACCAACAGGACTGACGCAGATGCACACACTGGCAATAGAAATGTCCCTCTTTTTTTTATATGGGAGACAAGGGATTTAATCAGGCCCACTATATCACGGTATAGTTCCTGTGGCACAAAATGACTGACAGATACCACAGACAGCACTCGCACAGATGCACAGGTTTGGCAAGATTATTCTCCCTTTATTTTAATTTTTTTTTGGGATATGGGAGACAGGTGATTTAATCAGGCCAACTGTTATACTGTAGGTTTCTGTGGCAGAAAAAGAAAGACAGATGCCACACACAGGACTGGCACTGATGCAGATTTGCCAATCTTAATCTCCCACTTGTTTTATTTTTTATGGGAGAATTGTGAAGAAATCAGGCCCACTGTTATACAGTAGGTTTTCTGTGGCAAAAAAACAAAGACAGATGCCACACACAGGACTGGCACTGATGCAGATTTGCCAATCTTAATCTCCCACTTTTTTTTTGTTCTGTGAGAATTGTGAAGAAATCAGGCCCACTGTTATACAGTAGGTTTTCTGTGGCAGAAAAACAAAGACAGATGCCACACACAGAACTGGCACTGATGCAGATTTGCCAATCTTAATCTCCCACTTTTTTTTTTGTTCTGTGAGAATTGTGAAGAAATCAGGCCCACTGTTATACAGTAGGTTTTCAGTGGCAGAAAAACAAAGACAGATGCCACACCCAGGACTGGCACTGATGCAGATTTGCCAATCTTAATCTCCCACTTTTTGTTTTCCTGGGAGAATTGTGAAGAAATCAGGCCCACTGTTATACAGTAGGTTTTCTGTGGCAGAAAAACAAAGACAGATGCCACACACAGGACTGGCACTGATGCAGATTTGCCAATCTTAATCTCCCACTTTTTTTTTTTTCTGGGAAAATTGAGAAGAAATCAGGCCCACTGTTATACAGTAGGGTTTTTGTGGCAGAAAAACAAAGACAGATGCCACACACAGGACTGGCACTGATGCAGATTTGCCAATCTTAATCTCCCACTTGTTTTATTTTTTCTGGGAGAATTGGGAAGAAATCAGGCCCACTGTTATACAGTAGGTTTTCTGTGGCAGAAAAACAAAGACAGATGCCACACACAGGACTGGCACTGATGCAGATTTGCCAATCTTAATCTCTCACTTGTTTTATTTTTTATGGGAGAATTGTGAAGAAATCAGGCCCACTGTTATACAGTAGGTTTTCTGTGGCAGAAAAACAAAGACAGATGCCACACACAGGACTGGAACTGATGCAGATTTGCCAATCTTAATCTCCCACTTTTTTTTTGTTCTGTGAGAATTGTGAAGAAATCAGGCCCACTGTTATACAGTAGGTTTTCTGTGGCAGAAAAACAAAGACAGATGCCACACCCAGGACTGGCACTGATGCAGATTTGCCAATCTTAATCTCCCACTTGTTTTATTTTTCTGGGAGAATTGGGAAGAAATCAGGCCCACTGTTATACAGTAGGTTTTCTGTGACAGAAAAACAAAGACGGATGCCACACACAGGACTGGCACTGATGCAGATTTGCCAATCTTAATCTCCAACTTGTTTTATTTTTTTCTGTGAGAATTGTGAAGAAATCAGGCCCACTGTTATACAGTAGGTTTTCTGTGGCAGAAAAAGAAAGACAGATGCCACAGACAGGACTGGCACTGATGCAGATTTGCCAATTTTAATCTGCCCCTTTTTTTTTTTTTCAGGGAGACTAGTGAATAAATCTGGGCCACTGTATTAGAGTATATTTTCTGTGGCAGAAAGTGGCTTGAAGAGATATAACAAAAAAAAAAAAAGGGGACTGTACTACAATTACTGTCTCCCTACAGTAATCTCAGAAAAGTATGGCAGGCAGCAATAAAAAGGACTGCTGCACACAAAAGTCAAAAGTGTGGACAAACAAACAAGATAGCTGTGCAGAAAGGAAGGAGCAACAGGATTTGTGCTTTGAAAAAAGCAGTTGGTTTGTACAGCGGCATACACACACAGCAACGCAGCTATCAGGGAGCCTTATAACCTACAGAGCTGTTGCACAGAAATCTAGCCTCCACTGTCCCTGCAAAGAAAAGGTGGTGTTGGACAGTGGAAATCGCTACAGCACAAGCGGTTTTGGGGTTAATTTACCCTGCCTAACGCTATCCCTGCTTCTGACGAAGCGGCAGCATCCTCTCCCTACGCTCAGATCAGCAGCAGTAAGATGGCGGTCGGCGGGAACACCCCTTTATAGCCCCTGTGATGCCGCAGAAAGCAAGCCAATCACTGCCATGCCCTTCTCTAACATGGTGGGGACCAGGACCTATGTCATCACGCTGCCCACACTCTGCGTGCACCTTCATTGGCTGAGAAATGGCACTTTAAGCGTCATAGGAAACGCGACTTTGGCGCGAAGATCGTGTACCGCATGGCCGATCCCACGCTGGGATCGGATCGGGTTTCATGAAACCCGACTTTGCCAAAAGTCGGCGACTTTTGAAAATGACCGATCCGTTTCGCTCTACCCTAGTCATTAGTATTTGGTACCATTGCCCTTAAACTGAATGACTTGAGTCAAACGTTTGAGATATCCTTCCACAAGCTTCTCACAATGTTTGGTCGGAATTTGGGCCCATTCTTCCTCACACAACTGCTGTAACTGATCCAGGTTTGTAGGTCGCCTTGCTCGCACCTGCCTTTTCAGCTTTGCTCATAAATTTTCAATAGGATTGAGATTAGGGCTTTGTGATAGCCACTCCAAAACATTGACTTTGTTATCCTTAAGCCACTTGGTTGCCATTTTGGCAGTATGCTTTGGGTCATTGTCCATTTGGAACACCCATTTCCGCCCAAACTTTAACTTCCTGGCTGATGTCTTGAGATGTTGCATCAGTATTTCCATATAATCTTCTTTTCTCATGATGCCATCTATTTTGTGAAGTGCCAGTCCCTCCTACAGCAAAACAACCCCAAAACATGATGCTTCCACCCCCGTGTTTCACAGTTGGGATTTTGTTCTTAGGCTTCCAAGCTTCTCCCTTTTTCCTCCAAACATAACGATGGTCATTATGCGCTCAAAATGTTCAATTTTAGTTTCATCAGACCACATGACATGTCTCAAAAAATTAAGGTCTTTGTTCCTGTGTGCGCATTTTCAAACATTAATCTGGCTTTTTTATGTTTCTTATGGAGTAATGGCTTCTTTCTGGCAGAGTGGTCTTTCAGCCCATGTTGATACAGTACTCGTTTCACTGTGGATTTTGACACAATCTTACCAGCTTCCACCATCATCTTCATAAGGTCTTTTACTTTTGGACATGTCGGACCAAAGCACGTTCATCTCTGGGACACTGAGTGGTATGATGGCTGGACATTCCCATCTTGTTTGTACTTGTGTGTAATTGTTTGTACAGATGAACGAGGCATCTTCAGGTATCTTGAAATTGTACCCAAGGATGAGCCAGAGTTGTGCAGGTCCACACTTCTCTTCCTGATATCTTGGCTCATTTCTTGAGACTTTCCCATGATGCTACACAAAGAAGCAGTGTATTTCAGGTGTGCATTAAAATACATCCACAAGTGTGTCTCTAATTAACTCAGATGTTGCCAAAAAAATAGAAGCTTGTTATCACATAACATCATCATATGGGCAGCCCAGAGTTGTTTAAAGGCATAGTAATCTTAGTGTATGTAAGCTTTTGACTTTGCAGTAAGTAATAAAAGTGCCTTAAAACATTCTCTCTCTCATTATTCTGGCATTTGGCAAATATTAATAATTATGGTAATCTTAATTGACCTAAAACTGGAAATGTTTATTCTGATTTCATCTCAGATATTGCGAAAAACATGCTTAAGGCCATGTTCACACTTTGCAGTTTTTACTGCGGATCCGCGGCGATTTTGATGCTGCGGGTCCGCAGCAGTTTCCATAGCGTTTACATTAACATGTAAACCCTATGGAAACCCCAAACCGCTGTGCACATGCTGCGGGAAAAACCGCGCAGAAACGCAGCGGTTTAAAACCCGCAGCATGTCACTTCTTTGTGCAGAATCGCTGCGATTCTGCACCCATAGGAATGCATTGAACCGCTTACTTCCCGCATGGGGCTGTGCCCACGTTGCGGGAAGTAACCGGTTAATGTGCGGGTGGTACCCGGGGTGGAGGAGAGGAGACTCTCCTCCAGGCCCTGGAAACCATAAATAGTGTAAAAAAAAGAATTAAAATAAAAAATGATGTTATACTCACCTCTCAGCGCTGCCCGCGGCCGGCTGGTCTTCGGTTTGCTGTGCGAGCAGGACCTGTGGTGACGTCGCGGTCACATGACCGTGATGACGCCGCGGTCACATGACCGTGACGTCACGAAGGTCCTTCTCGGCACAGTATCTTTGGAACCGGAGCGCCGGGTGCAGCGCCCAGGAGGTCCGGACATCAGAGTGTGAGTATAACCAATTATTATTATTTTTATCATTACTATTGATGCTGCATATTGCTGCATATGCAGCATCAATAGTACAGGAGTAATCCCGCAGCGGAAACCGCGGAACAAACCGCGATAAATCTGCAGGGATAACCGCAGCGGTTTTGCCCTGCAGATTTTATCAATTCCGCTGTGGGATAAACCTGCAGAGCACACCGCAAAGTGTGAACATGGCCTAAGTATGATTTTTATAGTGTATGTAAACTTCTAGTTTCAACTGTAGTTGGTCTTTAATCCATGGTAGTGGAAATCCCTTTTAATGCTGTTAGTGCCATGCTGGCTAGGGTCATACCTTTTTGACAATGGGAATGCCAAGTGTGAGTTTATATATTTCCAAGAGGAATGACAGATGAACAACACAATGGTGAATTCTAAGAAAACATGTTTTAGAATTGTGTCATAAAACACATATGTATATGCTAAAGGAATGTCAGGAGGGTTCTGTATCTCTATATTCAGTTTGGAATGATTTTTTGTAATGATGTGGAATTCTGTGTACCCACATCCCATACACAAAGAGACTGGACTGGTAACCCCCAGTTCTCAGCTGGTTTGTTCATTTCCCAGGGAGATGATGGAATCATGTTAAAAGGAACCTGTCATCATATTCATGCTGTGTGAACCATGGGCAGCCTGAATCAGAGTCTGGCTGCACAGTCACACTTGTGTATGTGTCATTCTGTAATGCTGCATCTTTTCAGAGAAAACAGACAAGCCAGTTGTCATTTAGTGACATGGGACTGTGGGCACCCATCTGATCCTTGGAACTAGGGGCACCCTAGGCTATCTGTCATGATTCTGTTGTCAGGTGTCTCAGGACCAGGGTCTCCTTCCCTGTCCCTAATGCTAGGGGCGCCCTAGCTCACCCGATTCCCCCAGATTACTTCTTATGGTGAAGACGCCCAGGCCACGTACCTTGCTTTAGCTACTGAATCCGCCCTCAGTCTTTACCCTTCCTGCACCCAGGGAAGAGGGAAGTAGTAGTATACCATCATACACCATCCAGACTAACAAGGTAATACGAACAGGGATAAAGGAAAGTACCAATTATACAAAATACAACAGAAGTAAGCACCGGCAAGTGGAGGATGGGGTAAAACCAAAGTAGAAAAAAGGGAATTAGTACACAACCAAAACCTAGCAACAGTATCACATAAATCCACCAAACGCTTTTACTTAATTTACTTTTTGATGATATTCTAATTTTGTGAGAAGCACCTGTACATAGGCCCAGATTTATCAAAGCAATTTCTCCAGAATTTTGGCTTAAAAGCTTTGAAAAGTCATAAAATGTTGTGACTTTTGGAGTTTTCACTCCAGTTTCTCCAAGCTCTGCCAAAATGGATGGAGCTTGGGTGGGAGAGGGGCGTAGCACCACAGCTCATCTATTTTGATTTCTTTGCCTGTGTGGATTGGATGGGTTGTTACTGACATGTTGTGAGAATTTTATCTAAATAGCATTTTTAGAAGTATATTTACGGTACTTAGAAAATTGGAAACGTGTTCAATACTTATCTCAACTGCTGTATGTTGTCTGCTTCTGTCACCATGTGCCGTTGTGTTCATTTTTCGTGCGATACTAGTGATGGAGGTGATGTTGGAACCAGAAGCTCAGTGTAGGCTCTGTCCAGCCACAAAGACTAGGATGGCTGGGACTTATAGTGTGTTCCAGACTGGTAGTAGTATGGGTGTGTATGCTGCCCAGGTAGTACTCAGATCCTTCCTTTGGCCAAAGGGACAGCATAACACCCTACTAAAAATCCGTACTTACTGCTGGGAGTTGCCAGTTATAGATCATTCTAGTGAGATTATTTGGCACCAGTCATTTTGTTTGATTACTCCTTTGAACCAAGCGTAATACAATATAACGGATAAAAGGTGGTGCTCTGCAGCATGCTTAAACACAATTCATGTAATAAGTATAGGAAAAGTGGCACTCACCAGTCCATTAAAAAATCAAGTCTTTTATTCCAAAATCTGGGACGTAATTCTTTATTTGCAAAACTTGAGGAATATGTTTCCCTGGTTCAAGAATTAAATTTCCTGGAGAATTTCTTGTCTGATCAAAGTTTGTGAATGGATCTCAAAAGTCCAAGCTATTAACCCTTCCCGACATGCGCCATACTAGTACTGCTCTGCGGGAGGTGCGTTCCCGCAAATAGCAGTACTAGTACGGCACACGCTGAGTGCCGCAGCGATCGGTTGCTGGTGTCATCTGTATGTGACAGCTGACACCCCACAGCAATGCCCACGATCGGTGCCATCACCGATCGTGGGCATTTAACCCCTCTGATGCTGCTGTAAGTAGTGACATTGGCATAGAGAGGCATCGCGTAGGGAGGGGGCTACCTGCGCGCTTCCATCAGAACATCGCGATGGCCGCAGGGTCCTTCCAGGTCCTGCAGGGAGGTGGCTTGTGAGCGCCTGCTAAGAGCAGGCGCCGGCATGCCTCCTTCCCTGCCTGACAGATCCTGATTTGACATTCTGCTGTGCAGAGTATCAGATCAGCAATTTGACATTATATACTGATGTCCCATCCTGGGACAATGTGAAAAAGCAAAAAAAATCTATTAGAATGTGTAAAAATATATTTTTTTAAATTCCTAAATAAAGAAAAAAATATATATTTTTCCAATAAATACATTTATTTATGTAAACAAAGAAAAAAACTATAAAAGTACACATATTTGGTATTGCCGCGTCCGTAACGACCCGTTTTATAAAATGATCCCACTAGTTAACCCCTTCAGAGAACACTGTGAAAAAAAACGAGGCAAAAAACAATGCTTTATCATCATACCGCTGAACAAAAAGTGCAATAAAACGCGATCAGATGGATGTAAATAAAAATGGTACCGATGAAAATGCTATCTTGTCCCTCAAAAATCAACCTGCCATACAGCTCCATCAGCAGAAAAATAAAAAAGTTATAGCTCTCAGAACAAAGCGATGCAAAAATAATTAATTTTTCTATAAGATAGTTTTTATTGTGTAAAAGCACCAAAACATAAAAAAACTAAATAACTGTGGTATCGCTGTAATCGTACTGACACGAGAAATAAAGCTGCTTTATCAATTTTACCACACGCAGAACGTTATAAAAAAAACAAAAACAAAAAGCAATTCCTGAATTGCTGTTTTTTGTTCACTCTGTCTCCCAAATATCGGAATAGACAGCGATAAAAAAAGTCATATGCCCAAAAATGGTACTAATAGAAACATCAGCTCGTCCTGCAAAAAACAAGCCATAGCATGACTTTGTCAGCCGAAATGTGAAAAAATTATAGCTCTCAAACTATGGTGATGCAAAAACTAGTTTTCGCAATAAAAATTGTATGTTAGTGTGTGACAGCTGTCAAACATAAAAACCTGATATAAATCTGGTATCGCTGTAATCGCACCGACCCAAAGAATAAAGTCGCCTTATCACTTATACCGCACAAGGAACGACATAAAATATAAATAACAATTCTTCACATGCTGTTGATTTTTTCATTCTGCCTCCCAAAGATCGCCGTAAGGCTCGGCACACTTTTATCCTGTGCTCTGCGCTGAGCGCTTACATCGGGGTTTCCGTGTAAATCTCTGAAATACATGATTCAGACGGAAGATTCACTATAATGAGTCACTGTGGATGTCATCTGACCTGTGATCCGGCGGTGTCCATCTTTTTAGGATTGCATAAAAGTGCCATCGGCCACAGTTTTGTGCACTTCTAAAAAGGACACCGCTGAACAGAGGCCAGACGGAGTCCAGAGTAAATCTGCTGCCTCATTATAGTGAATGGATCCATCGAGGGTTTCATCTGTCATGTCACTCAGAGATTTAGATGGAAACCCCAAAGTAAGTGCTCAGCGTTCAAATTTCAGTTTTTTTAACAAATAAACGCAAGTCATATCAAAGAAATTTTACCACTATCATAAAGTAAAATATGTCACGAGAAAACAGTCTCAGAATCACCTGGATCCCATTAAGGAATGGGTGCAGTCCACATTTTTGCAGGCCTTGCAGCGTTTGTTTGGCATTGCAAACTATTATGAAAAGTTTGTCAACGTTTTTTCCAAACTTGCTAAACCACTGACAGTTTTGGTTATCTGGATGCGATAGGCAATTCATGCCTTGACCACTTCTCATCAAACTCTGTTTTGGTCCAGCCTTAGGGAGTCCATTTGCAGTGGAAGTTGATAACTTTGTGGATGGGGTTGGTTCAGTGTTATGACAAAGTACACCGACTCTTATTTAACTCTGTTCATGCGCCTACTTTCCATAAAATGTTTCATCTGCTGAAAGAAATTATGTTAACCGTAATCATGAATTGTTGCCAAATAAGAGGGCTTTCGAGGCATAACGTAATTTCCTCAAAGGTGCCAAACATAAAATGAATGTTATCACAGACCGCAAAAATCATTCAAAATACTCGATCCTAGGCAAACTACAGTAGATGGGCTTTGTTTTTCTCTAGATTTGATTTTGCTGTAACATTCAGTAAAAGCTGATGATCAATATTGAGTTGATTGTTGTTTTCTTTTGCTTACCAGGAGAGACCAATTGTCAGACAGAACATATAAAAGGGGTTGTCCGGTCATCTGATAAAAGTCTGCAGTCACTCTATACGACTGCAAACTCCCAAATCTGTACTGCATGTACACTGCACCACACACTGCCAGGATTCTCCAGTGTTGCCAATGAAAGCAGGCGGTCACTTGACATCAAGTATGAAATTTGAATACATGAATTTATTTGTCAACTAGACATGCTTGACATTGATCCATACAAACTAATTGAGTTAAGCTGAGCACGTCAAGTCAGAATGTGGCCAGAAGTATGCAAATTGCACACTGATGGTCATGTGACTATCTTCTCCCACCGGCAACACCGGAGAATCCTGATAGCACGCAGTACGCATGTTGTAAGGATTTAGAAGTCTGCAGTAACATAAACTGCAGATTGACTGCAGAATTTCATCGCAAGCTTGGACAACCCATTTAATCAGAGGCTGGCTCTGGCTCTGTCCAGTCATAAAGACTTGTGTTGCTAGGACCTGTAATGCCATCCAGTCTGGCATTAAGGATCTGTGTTCTGCCCAGCTGGAGTAATCAGCTCCCTCAGTGCGGCATCATCAAACCCTACTAAAACTCCAAGCTTACTTGCTGGGAGTTAGCAGTCATAGCTCATTCTTGCTTTTGTTTATGCCTGCTGTTTTGTTCCTGCTTTGACCCGTCAACCGCCGATATGCCTTTTAACGGCGGCAGTTAAGGGTACTTATTCCTCAGCGCCGCTTTTTAACGGAGCTGAGAAATAAGGTTATAGCACCCCCCCAGGGTTGGAAATTCTCGGGGTCTCGGATATCAGGAGTAGCTGAGACCCTGGAGAACATGATTCAGGATGGTTTTTACCTTCCCCAGTGTTGCGATCACCGTTATTCATGGAATAAAAAGAAAAAAAGTCAGATTTCCTATTTATATCTCTCTACTCTGATATGATCTAGCACATGAGAGGAGATAGAAATGGGGTCCCCCGAGCCCCCCAGGTACCTCCGGCACCTCCTGCATCCCCGGTGATGTCCGCTGACCCTCGGCATCTCCTTGCTGGAAAAAAATGACAGGTGCATGCACAGTGCGCCCGCCGAGATCTGCTGGCCGACATCTGGCAACAATAGGATATTTCTCCTATTGGTTCATTTTGATCACTGTTATAGACCCTGTCACAGTGATCAAAATAAAAAAATAGTAAATCAAACCTCCCTTTATCACCCCCCAAGTTAGGTAAAAATAATAAAATAAAAAAATGTATTTATTTCCATTTTTCCATTAGGATTAGGGTTGGGGCTAGGGTTTGGGTTTGGGTTAGAGCTAGGGTTAGGGTTGGGGCCAGGGTTAGGGTTGGGGCTAGGGTTGGAGTTAGAGCTAGGTTTAGGGTTGGGGTTAGGGTTGGAGTTAGAGCTAGGGTTAGGGTAATATCTAGGCTTAGGGTTGAGGCTAGGGTTAGGGTTGAGGCTAGGGTTGTGTTCGGGTTAGGGTTGTTGTGTTGGGGTTAGGGTTGTTGTGTTGGGGTTAGGGTTGTGTTGGGGTTAGGGTTGTGTTTAGGGTTCTGGTTAGAGTTGGGATTAGGGTTAGGGGTGTGTTGGGGTTAGGGCTGTGTTAGGATTGGAGTTAGAATTGGGGAGTTTCCACTATTTAAGTACATCAGTGGGTCTCCAAATGCTACATGCCGCCCGCCATTGATTCCAGCCAATTTTCTATTCAAAAAGTCAAACGGTGCTCCCTCCCTTTTGAGCCCTGCCATGCGCCCAAACAGTGGCTTTCCCCCACATACGGGGTATCGTTGTACTCAGGAGAAATTGCACAACAAATTTTGTGGTCCATTTTCTCCTGATACCCTTGTGAAAGTAAAAAAGTTTTGATCCAAAGTAAATTTTTTGTGAAAAAAAAGTAAAATGTTCATTTTTTCCTTCCACATTGCTCTAGTTCTCCTGAAGCCCCTGAAGGGTTAATAAACTTCTTGAATGTGATTTTGTTCACTTTGAGGGGTGCAGTTTTTAGAATGGTGTCACTTTTGCGTATTTTCTAAAATGTTATTTATTAACTATTTTGTGCGATATGACTCTCTGATTTAAGGGAACAAAAATTAAAAGTTTGAAAATTGCAAAATTTTCAACATTTTTGCCAAATTTCTGTTTTTTTTTTATTTCAGAAAAAAACACAAATCATATCGAAGAAATTTTACCACTAATATGAAGTACAATATGTTGCGAAAAAACATTCTCAGAATCACCGGGATCCGTTGAAGCGTTCCAGAGCTATAACCTCAAAGTGACAGTGGTCAGAATTGTAAAAAAATTTCTTGGTCATTAAGTACAAAATTGGCTCTGTCACTAAGGAGTTAACTGTTTTATTCTCATTCTGAACTTGGTCCATTTATTCATAATTTTTCTGACTCACAACTTTGTCCCTTTTCTACCATTCCTTTCAGCCTGCTCCACCAGCCAGTGACTATTCCAAGGACTCAACCCAGGCCACCAGTATAAGTCCACATATCTGTACAGGTTTTAAAGGATGAGGGCCGTATGCTGCACAGATGACGTCTGCCAGCCCAGCTAATCATAGGTAAAACCTGGGATCTGGGAGGTTAAGGAAATTCGCGCAGCTCCTGCCCCCTACCAGAGATTACTGATCTGGACCATGCACTGATGTCATGCAAACCGATCTGCTCATTTATAGACGAGTTTTCTATGGAACCAGTAGTGGAATCCATTTTTTTTTTACTATGCTTTTGCAGATATTACAATTGCAACTCCCTGGTGTACTAATAATGGTAGATTTTACCCGGAATGTGTAACAGCCATATGGTCACCTAGTGTACCTGTGTTATTATTCATTCGTATATGAAG
Organism: Ranitomeya variabilis; assembly: GCF_051348905.1. Taxonomy (NCBI): domain Eukaryota; kingdom Metazoa; phylum Chordata; class Amphibia; order Anura; family Dendrobatidae; genus Ranitomeya; species Ranitomeya variabilis. Next base: position 398,953,137 of record NC_135232.1, read on the forward strand.
TTAATTTTAGCATTCTGCTAGTTTGCTGTTACACTATAGAGGTTTGCTTAAGGTAAGCTTCACACTACCTTATAATATGGCCATAGAGTTATATGGGTGCGTGTGAAACATAACGCTGCACTTGGATATCACCCGAGTGCAGTACGATTCCTACCAATGCTGGCAGCAAATGAGATGGGGAAATTACTTTCTCCGTCTCCTCCGCAGCTGTGCTCTGATTCTCTCATGCGGGAGGATCTGAGCACAGAGCACTGACACTCGGGATCACTCTCACAGCAAAGCCGGAGCTGATGGTCATTAGCAAATCGCATTCAATGCTCTTGTATCGGATGCTATACGCTAGTCTGACTCCAGCCGTAAGGCTATTCTCACGTCACATCTGTAGAACACGGAGACAAATTTAGCAGAATTGAATAACGTGGAGATACACTTTTCAATACTGCCAGGAAATAGTATTCTGATGGTAACCTGTCAGATATATAGTGAAAAACACATTAAGGCTGCCGTCACACTAGCAGTATTTGGTCAGCATTTTACCTCAGTATTTGTAAGCCAAAACCAGGAGTGGAACAATTAGAGGAAAAGTATAATAGAAACATATGCTCCACTTCTGTATTTATCACCCACTCCTGGTTTTGACTTACAAATACTGATGTAAAATACTGACCAAATACTGCTAGTGTGACGGCAGCCTAATTTATTGTTAGTTTGTCTCCTATATATAATGTTATATTGCATGCAGGATTCCTAATGGACTTCTCTACTTCAGACCTGGCTTTTGCCACCGGTTATAACTCCAGCAACTGACGGAAATACTCCAACAGGAGACAAAACTTTGTGTCCTGCTTTCCAGGCATCCATACACAGGTCTGCAAAAATTTTTTTCCAAGAGCTGTTTTGGTTATTCCACGTAATCTTTATGTTTTTAAGTGCGCTGAATCCGAAAATGACCTCCGTTTTGTCATAGGACATCACTTTTTCTGACAATTTAAGTAACTATGTTAAATAAGACAATACCTCAAAATAAATGAAAATAGACTCATAAAATTAATTTTTTATTACAAATGTATCATGAAAATCATTTTTTAACTGCAATGAGCTCACTAACACACACTAAAATCGATTCTCCTTCCCTGTGAGGCTTCTCTTGGTACATTTACACTTGTGAGTAGCATCTGGAATGTCTCTCTGAAGCGTCCAACAGTAGTCTGCCATCATTGTAATGCTCCATCTTCCCTGGTATCTTCTTTCCATCTCTTTACTGTCCTGGTGGAATCGTTCACCTTGCTCTTCACTCACAGCTCCCAAATTTTCAGGAAAGTTGTCAAGATGGGAATGGAGGAAATGCACTTTCAAACTCATCAGGCAACTTATCTTGATCTGCAAGCTTTAGTCCAAAATAAACAAAGTATACTTTTTTCACAAAGTTTTGTAATATTCAGCTGTTGCTTCAACACTGTATATTCACCACAAATGTAACAGAAACTGTCAGGCGAATTAATACACTTCCGCTGAGCCATAATGCTAATTTTGGGAAACACGGTTGAATACGATGAGCTAACACAAACTGAGATGAAAAAGTGTGAACAGTAGTGTTGAGCATTCCGATACCGCAAGTATCGGGTATCGGCCGATATTTGCGGTATCGGAATTCTGATACCGAGTTCTGATATTTTCAGTATATCGGATACCGGAATCGGAAGTTCCCGTAATTCAGAGCCACAATTCAGCCAATGAGGAATGTTTAGAAGTGTGGGCACATCCTGTTCTGCATGGTAGGCATGTAACTACTGGAATGGCTGTGATTGGCTGCTGAAATGATGTCATGATGCACTATAAAAGTCGCCTCCACCATTTTGGGCTCACTCTGCTGTGAATTCAGTTAGGGACAGGACGCTGTGTTCTGACTGAGGGCCAGTTTAGAGATAGCGATTTGCTTCATTGTGCTTTACCCAGGCCAATTTAGCAATCGCTGTGTGAGAACCTTGCTTTTGCCTTGCAGCGCTGTTCACAGCTGTCTGCAAGGTGTCTGTGTGTGTGAGTGCAGCTCACTCTGTAGTTTGTCCGCAGTCTCAGCCGGTTGTAGTCAGCTCAGGGTGCGTCACTGCCTCATACTGTTCAATCCATTGTCCGTTTTTTGCAATTAGTGCAGCCTGCTGCACATTTTTTCAAATTTATCCTATTAGTGGCTTTCCATCCGTATCCTGCTAGATTGTGGAAAAACACTATATAGGATTACATAGAGGAGCTTTTTTTGGCTATGCAGCGCCGTTTATGGCTGTCTGCACGGTCTGTGAGTGCAGCTCACTCTGTAGTCTGTTCTGCTGCCACAGCTGGTTGTAGTCAGCTCAGGGTGCGTCACTGCCTCATACCGTTCTATTGTCCGTTTTTGCAATTAGTGCAGCCTGCTGCACATTTTTTCAAATTTATCCTATTAGTGGCTTTCCATCCGTATCCTGCTAGATTGTGGAAAAACACTATATAGGATTACATAGAGGAGCTTTTTTTGGCCTTGCAGCGCTGTTTACGGCTGTCTGCATGGTCTGTGTGTGCAGCTCGCTCTGTAGTCTGTTCTGCCGCCACAGCCGGTTGTAGTCAGCTCAGGGTGCATCACTGCCTCATACTGTTCAATCCATTGTCTGTTTTTTGCAATTAGTGCAGCCTGCTGCACATTTTTTCAAATTTATCCTATTAGTGGCTTTCCATCCGTATCCTGCTAGATTGTGGAAAAACACTATATAGGATTACATAGAGGAGCTTTTTTTGGCCTTGCAGCGCCGTTTATGGCTGTCTGCACGGTCTGTGTGTGAGTGCAGCTCGCTCTGTAGTCTGTTCTGCGGAAAAAACAAAAAGTTTATAAAGTTCACCAAACACTCCACTTTAGAGTTGTGTAGGCCACATTAGCTCATATTAAAGTCTAGTCCACACTTGATAAAATTAGTGTTCCTTATACCTGTTAGCAGCTGTTCAGGAATTAGCACATTAAACCCTTAGTACTTTTCTGCCTATCTTTATCAGTCTACCAAGATGAAGAAGGCAGGGAGTAAGGCACGTGGGGGGTGGGCGTGGAGCAGGGAGAGGATTCTGTGCCTGCTGCGGGCATCGGTGAATCATCATCCCCCAGTTTTAGCAGGGAACAGTCCTGCGGGACAAACAAACTGAAGCCGTTGTCGGATGGATGGCAGAAAACGCATTGACTTCAATTAGTGCCACATTCTCTCAGGCACAGAGCACTGAAGAGCACCCATCTGTCTCTTCACCACCTGCCTAATTGCCCAGGCAGTCAGAGAGCCCAGGACAGGAGCCATCTCTACTTCTGTTCTCTGAATCTCTTGGCTTGGAAAGAGGGGGCCAGCCAAGCAGCATTGGAGAAATGGAAGAAGAGGCAGTATGCAGTGATGCCCAACAGCTTTGTCTCTCTGACTCTGAAGAGACGGGAGGGCCAGTGCCTCCGGTCAGCACACTTCAGTACGCATCTGATGATGAGACTCAGGTGCCACTTTCAGGTGTGTACTGTGCTGCCGAGACTACCCCGGAGAAGCAGTTGGTGGAAGAGGGGAGTGTAGATGATGAGGTCCTTGACCCATCATGGCGTGCGGTACAGGAAGGTGGTGGGAGCAGCTCTGAGGAAGAGATTCCCGCGAATGGGCCAAAGAGGGAGAGGGAGGGGGAAGACTGCGGTTCCTGTAGGCTCCACTTCGGCACCCGTTAGGAGCATGCCTCTTCCAAAAGCCAAAATGGGCGCTCCCAAGACTTGCAGTGCCTGGTCCTTTTTTGACACAGTTGCAGATGACATTTGCTTAGTCAAATGCAAGGTGTGTCATCAGAAAGTCAAAAGAGGGAAAAGTGTCAGCAACCTCAATATTACAAATATGTGGAAACGTGCGGACCAAGCTTGCGGTGGAGTTACAAAAACACACTGAAGACCTAGGCCAACCAGTAGCGGCACCTACTACCTCTTCAGCTCGTGTTGTTGCCTCTTCCTCCAGCTCACACACAGCTGGTTCGGCTTCCTCACAGGATTGCCATGGAAGAACCTCTGGCACTCCACAGACCCAGTGTAATTCCACCCACAGCACCACGTTCCCAGTCATCCTCACACTCCCATTGGAGGTTTTCCTCCAATGGTGTTTTTTTAGATTAGGACTGCCAAGATACAAGGACCCTTGACGTGGGTTGGCAGCTTCAATATTGTGGCCATAATATCAACCAATACCTTGCATACATTGTTATGTTTTTGGTGCACTGTACATTTTTCCAGGGTGCGCCTGGGCCCTAGATGGCTCTGTACACTGTGGCCTCTGTTCACACAGGATGCATCATGGTTAGCCCGCTATATTTATGGCGTCATTAATAGGCTTTTCACCATATACTTTGCAGTCCTGTGTGAACATGCCACATACAGACTATTTTTTTGCATGGGTGCTCCAAGCAGCCAATTCCTGATTGTAGGTTGGCTGCATCGGTATTATTTGCACCTGTGTTGTTTGCTATCTTTACTTGGGCCTGGTGCACCCTGGGTAGTGCAATTGTTGGAGGCCTTGAACAGGTAAGCATGCCTGTGTTCTGGTGTTTTTTTTGAGTTTAGTGGAGGTTTTCCTCCAATGGTGTTTTTTTAGATTAGGACTGCCAAGATACAAGGACCCTTGACGTGGGTTGGCAGCTTCAATATTGTGGCCATAATATCAACCAATACCTTGCATACATTGTTATGTTTTTGGTGCACTGTACATTTTTCCAGGGTGCGCCTGGGCCCTAGATGGCTCTGTACACTGTGGCCTCTGTTCACACAGGATGCATCATGGTTAGCCCGCTATATTTATGGCGTCATTAATAGGCTTTTCACCATATACTTTGCAGTCCTGTGTGAACATGCCACATACAGACTATTTTTTTGCATGGGTGCTCCAAGCAGCCAATTCCTGATTGTAGGTTGGCTGCATCGGTATTATTTGCACCTGTGTTGTTTGCTATCTTTACTTGGGCCTGGTGCACCCTGGGTAGTGCAATTGTTGGAGGCCTTGAACAGGTAAGCATGCCTGTGTTCTGGTGTTTTTTTTATCCTCACACTCCCAGCCCAGTCTACAGCCATCGGTAGCACAGGCATGGGAGAAAAGGCGGCAATTCTCAGCAAACCACCCCCGAGCACAGGCTCTGAATCCTGGCATTGCAAAACTACTGTCCCTTGAAATGCTGTCATTCAGGCTGGTGGAGACTGACAGCTTCCGTAACTTGATGGCATTGGCAGTCCCACAATACAATGTGCCCAGCCGCTTTTATTTCAGCAGGCAAGCCGTCCCTGCCCTGCACAAGTATGTGGAGGGACACAAAAGACGCGCTACTGAACGCCGTCAGTAGCAAGGTCCACCTCACCACCGATGCGTGGACCAGTCACCATGGATAGGGGCGATACCTTTCCCTCACTGCCCATTGGGTTAATGTTGTTGAGCCGGGTACAGATCGTGCGAGTGGCGAAGGACGTGTTCTGCCAACTCCAAGGATTGCAGGAATCCAGTGTGTACGCATTGACTCCTCCTCATACTCAAGTTCCTCAGAATCAGCGCTGCAGGAGCCGTCACAGTCCACCTCCACATGGACCCGTGAACGTTTACCTGTTATGACCGATATGAGCACAGCCGTGGCCAAACGTCAACAGGCCGTATTGAAATTAATTTATTTGGGGAATCGAAGCCACACAGCACAGGAGCTCTGGAATGCCATCAAGCAGGAGAGCGACGTGTGGTTTGTGCCAGCGAATCTCCAGCCAGGCATGGTAGCGTGTGACAATGGCTGAAATCTGGTGGCAGCTCTGGGCCTAGGCAACTCACTCCCATCCCATGTCTGGCACATGTGCTCAACTTGGTCGTGCAGAGTTTTTTGAGGGACTATCCGGATCTTGATGCACTCCTGCACAAGGTCCGCCTAGAGTGTGCTTACTTTTGGCGTTCCAGCATGGCAAGATCGCGCATTGCAGCTCTGCAGTGCCGATTCCGCCTTCCGGAACATCGCATCATATGTGACCTACCCACCAGGTGGAATTCCACGTTACATATGTTGGAGCGGTTGTGTGAGCAGCAGCAAGCAGTAATGGAGTACCAGCTGCATCAGGAGCAAAGAAGTCGCACTGCGCGCCGTTCAGACTTCACAACCACTGAGTGGGTCACTATGAAGGACGTCTGCCAGGTTTTGCGTTCCTTCGATGATTCCACGCGGATGGCGAGTGCAGATGATGCACTAGTCAGCATGACTGTCCCCCTTATCTGCCTGCTTCAACAAACACTGCAAGCGTTAAGGGATGATGTTGTGGAAGAGGTGGAGGATGAGGAGTCACCAATTCCATCAGCTTCTGGACAGTCAGCGCTACGTGGTTCCTCACAAAGGCCTAGGCAGGGGATACTTTGTGATGAGGATGAGGAGGAGTCAATGGAGGAGGAAGACATCGGTCCAGAGGAGGGAGTTACACAATTCTCCAGTAGTCAGTGAGTAGAGAGAGGGTGGGGTGATGCAGGGGAGGCAGAGATCACGCCTCAAGCAGGGGACAGCATTTCTTGGCCAGTTGGCAGTCTGCAGCACATGGTTGATTACATGCTGCAGTGCCTGAGAAACGACCGCCACATCGCCCACATTCTCAACACGGCTGATTATTGGGTGTACACCCTCCTAGATCCTCGCTACCGGGACAACTTACAAAGCCTCATAACACCGTTGAACTGGGAGCGTAAAATGCGGGAGTACCAAGACACACTGGTGAATTCCATCATCTTTTCCAGTCCAACTGAGAGCAGTGCTGCTAGTGCTTTACAAAGCAGCTCAGTGCGTCAAGGCAGTGGAGGAAGCTCTGCACAAAGAGGGAGCAGAAGCAGTGCCTCAACACAAGGCAAGACCAGTATGTGTCCTGCAAACGCCACGCTGACACTACAACAGATATTAAAGAGAACCTGTCCCCTCCCCCAGGCATTTGTATCTGAAAGATCCACCTTGTGCAGCAGTAATGATGTGCAAGGAAAAGGTGGCTCTTTTAGTTATGCTCCTTGCACACGCTGAACTTAAAACTTATAAAATGTGTCCCCTCATACCGTGAAACTGTCCCGGAGGTGGGACTTTCCTTCGTAATGAGACGCAACACAGCGTCATTCCTACCCCCTTGGCGCCGTGTGCTGCCTCCTCAGCGTTGTTTGAATCTGTTCCGGAGCCTGCACTGTTATGTTCAACCTTGGGCATGCGCAGTTAGCGCTGTCCGTCTTCTGACATCATTTGGTGTCAGGCTGACTGTTCCTGTGCGGCCGCGCTGCCCAAGAACCCGCCTCGCAGTGTCTTCTGATTTAATCCCACTGCGTGCCTGGGATTCATGGCCTTGCGCAGTGCATACCTTTGCCTCTCACTCATCTCCTGCCGCCTTCTTCATACTGTGCGGCATCAGCTGATCCCTAATCACATGCCATGGCCGTGACGCCGCACAGTCTGAAGAAGGCGGAAGGAGATGAGTGAAAGGCGAAAGGCGAAGATATGCACTGCGCATGCCCATGAATCCCAGGCCCGCAGTGTGATTAAATCAGAAGACACTGCGAGGCGGGTTCTCGGGCAGCGCGGCTGCACAGGCACAGTCTGCCTGACACCAAATTATGTCAGAAGACGGACAGCGCTAACTGTGCATGGCCAAGTGTTGTGAATTTGGATTCTGGGCTCCCCCGGTGGCTACTGGTGGAATTGAACTGGTGTCTTCATCTTCTCTGTTCACCTGTTCCCATCAAGATGTGGGAGTCGCTATATAACCTTGCTGCTCTGTTAGTTGCTTGCCGGTCAACAATGTTATCAGAAGCCTCTCTGTGCTTGTTCCTGCTCCTAGACAACTACTAGATAAGTTGGACTCTTGTCCATGTTTGTTTTTGCATTTTTTTCCAGTTCACAGCTGTAGTTTCGTTACTGTGTCTGGAAAGCTCTTGTGAACGGGAATTGCCACTCTGGTGTTATGAGTTAATGCCAGAGTTTTAAAGTAATTTCTGGATGGTGTTTTTGATAGGGTTTTCAGCTGACCATGAAAGTGTCCTTTCTGTCTTCTGCTATGTAGTAAGTGGACCTCAAATTTGCTAAACCTATTTTCATACTACGTTTGTTATTTCATCTCAACTCACCGCCAATACATGTGGGGGGCCTCTGTCTCCTTTCGGGGTATTTCTCTAGAGGTGAGCTAGGACTAATATTTTCCTCTGCTAGCTTTATTTAGTCCTCCGGCTGGGCTGGGCATCTAGAATCAACGTAGGCATGCTACCCGGCCACTGCTAGTTGTGCGTTAGGTTTAGTTCATGGTCAGCTCAGTTCCCATCTTCCAAGAGCTAGTTCCTATATATGCTTATGCTATGTTCTCTTGCCATTGAGATCATGACAGTTTGACCGGCCCGCAAAGTGTTAATTGTTTGGGCTGAAGCAGGAGAAAAAGAAGTGTTGAAGGGAAATTTTTTTTTTTTCCCCTCAGAGTTTTGCTGCCTAGCCCTTAATTGCTGTCTAGCTGCTTCTTACCTCCTCTTAACCCTTGAATGGCTCTGTGTCCACTTGTTTGTAATGGATCTTCAGAGTGTAACTGCAGGTTTGAATAATCTCGCCACGAAGGTACAAAATTTGCAAGATTTTGTTTGTCATGCACCTGTATCTGAGCCGAGAATTCCTTTGCCGGAATTTTTCTCGGGGAATAGATCCGGGTTTCAGAATTTTCGAAATAATTGCAAATTATTTTTGTCTCTGAAATCTCGCTCTGCCGGAGACCCTGCACAGCAGGTCAGGATTGTGATTTCCTTGCTCCGGGGCGACCCTCAAGACTGGGCTTTTTCATTGACACCAGGGGATCCTGCGTTGCTCAATGTGGATGCGTTTTTTCTGGCCTTGGGGTTGCTTTATGACGAACCTCATTTGGAGCTTCAGGCAGAAAAAACTTTGATGTCCCTATCTCAGGGGCAAGATGAAGCGGAAATTTACTGCCAAAGATTCCGTAAATGGTCTGTGCTTACTCAGTGGAATGAGTGCGCCCTGGCGGCGACTTTCAGAGAGGGTCTCTCTGATGCCATTAAGGATGTTATGGTGGGGTTCCCTGTGCCTGCGGGTCTGAATGAGTCCATGACAATGGCTATTCAGATCGATAGGCGTTTGCGGGAGCGCAAACCAGTGCACCATCTGGCGGTGTCCACTGAGAAGTCGCCAGAGAGTATGCAGTGTGATAGAATTCTGTCCCGAAGCGAGCGGCAGAATTTTAGACGGAAAAATGGGTTGTGTTTCTATTGTGGTGATTCTACTCATGTTATATCAGCATGCTCTAAGCGCACTAAAAAGCTTGGTAAATCTGTTTCCATTTGCACCTTACCGTCTAAATTTATTCTATCTGTGACCCTGATTTGCTCTTTGTCATCTATTACCACGGACGCCTATGTCGACTCTGGCGCCGCTTTGAGTCTTATGGATTGGTCCTTTGCCAAACGCTGTGGGTATGATTTAGAGCCTTTGGAGACTCCTATTCCTCTGAAGGGGATTGACTCCACCCCATTGGCTAATAATAAACCACAATGCTGGACACAAGTAACTATGCGTATTAATCCGGATCACCAGGAGATTATTCGCTTTCTGGTGCTGTATAATCTACATGATGATTTGGTGCTAGGATTGCCTTGGCTGCAATCTCACAACCCAGTCCTCGACTGGAGAGCTATGTCTGTGTTGAGCTGGGGATGTAAGGGGGCTCATGGGGATGTACCTGTGGTTTCCATTTCATCATCCATTCCCTCTGAAATTCCTGAGTTCCTGTCTGACTATCGTGACGTCTTTGAAGAATCCAAGCTTGGTTCGTTACCTCCGCACCGAGAGTGCGATTGTGCCATAGATTTAATTCCGGGTAGTAAATACCCAAAGGGTCGTTTATTTAATCTGTCTGTGCCTGAACATGCTGCTATGCGAGAATATATAAAGGAGTCCTTGGAAAAGGGACATATTCGTCCATCGTCATCTCCCTTAGGAGCCGGTTTTTTCTTTGTGTCAAAAAAAGACGGCTCTTTGAGACCATGTATTGATTATCGGCTTTTGAATAAAATCACTGTTAAATATCAATACCCATTGCCGTTGCTGACTGATTTGTTTGCTCGCATAAAGGGGGCCAAGTGGTTCTCTAAGATTGACCTTCGTGGGGCGTATAATTTGGTGCGAATCAGGCAGGGGGATGAGTGGAAAACCGCATTTAATACGCCCGAGGGCCACTTTGAGTATTTAGTGATGCCTTTTGGTCTTTCTAATGCTCCGTCAGTTTTCCAGTCCTTTATGCATGATATTTTTCGCGATTATTTGGATAAATTTATGATTGTGTATCTGGATGATATTCTGATTTTTTCGGATGACTGGGACTCTCATGTCCAGCAAGTCAGGAGGGTTTTTCAGGTTTTGCGGTCTAATTCTTTGTGTGTGAAGGGTTCTAAGTGTGTTTTTGGGGTACAGAGGATTTCCTTTTTGGGATATATTTTTTCCCCCTCTTCCATTGAAATGGATCCTGTCAAGGTTCAAGCTATTTGTGATTGGACGCAGCCCTCTTCTCTTAAGAGTCTTCAGAAATTTTTGGGCTTTGCTAACTTTTATCGTCGATTTATTGCTGGTTTTTCGGATATTGCTAAGCCATTGACCGATTTGACTAAGAAGGGTGCTGATGTTGCTGATTGGTCCCCTGATGCTGTGGAGGCCTTTCGGGAGCTTAAGCGCCGTTTTTCCTCTGCCCCTGTGTTGCGTCAGCCTGATGTTGCTCTACCTTTTCAGGTTGAGGTCGACGCTTCTGAGATCGGAGCTGGGGCAGTGTTGTCGCAGAAAAGTTCTGACTGCTCCGTGATGAGGCCTTGTGCCTTCTTTTCCCGTAAATTTTCGCCCGCTGAGCGGAATTATGATGTTGGGAATCGGGAGCTTTTGGCCATGAAGTGGGCTTTTGAGGAGTGGCGCCATTGGCTTGAGGGGGCCAGACATCAGGTGGTGGTATTGACTGACCACAAAAATTTGATTTATCTTGAGACCGCCAGGCGCCTGAATCCTAGACAGGCGCGCTGGTCATTATTTTTTTTTTTATTAATTTTGTGGTGTCATACCTACCGGGTTCTAAGAATGTTAAGGCGGATGCCCTTTCTAGGAGTTTTGAGCCTGACTCGCCTGGTAACTCTGAGCCCACAGGTATCCTTAAGGATGGAGTGGTATTGTCAGCCGTTTCTCCAGACCTGCGGCGGGCCTTGCAGGAGTTTCAGGCGGAGAGACCTGATCGTTGCCCACCTGATAAACTGTTTGTTCCTGATGATTGGACCAGTAGAGTCATCTCTGAGGTTCATTCTTCTGCGTTGGCAGGTCATCCTGGCATTTTTGGTACCAGGGATTTGGTGGCAAGGTCCTTCTGGTGGCCTTCCCTGTCACGAGATGTGCGAGGCTTTGTGCAGTCTTGTGACGTTTGTGCTCGGGCCAAGCCTTGTTGTTCTCGGGCTAGTGGATTATTGTTGCCCTTGCCTATTCCTAAGAGGCCTTGGACGCACATCTCGATGGATTTTATTTCAGATCTGCCTGTTTCTCAGAAGATGTCTGTCATCTGGGTGGTGTGTGACCGTTTTTCTAAGATGGTCCATTTGGTTCCTCTGCCCAAGTTACCTTCTTCTTCCGAGTTGGTTCCTCTGTTTTTTCAAAATGTTGTTCGTTTGCATGGTATTCCTGAGAATATTGTTTCTGACAGAGGGACCCAATTCGTGTCTAGATTTTGGCGGGCATTCTGTGCTAGGATGGGCATAGATTTATCTTTTTCGTCCGCTTGCCATCCTCAGACGAATGGCCAGACCGAGCGGATTAATCAGACCCTGGAGACATATCTGAGGTGTTTTGTGTCTGCTGACCAGGATGATTGGGTTGCTTTTTTGCCATTGGCGGAGTTCGCTCTCAATAATCGGGCCAGCTCTGCCACTTTGGTGTCCCCGTTTTTCTGTAATTCGGGGTTTCATCCTCGATTTTCCTCTGGTCAGGTGGAATCTTCGTATTGTCCTGGAGTGGATGCTGTGGTGGAGAGATTGCATCAGATCTGGGGGCAGGTGGTGGACAATTTGAGGTTGTCCCAGGAGAAGACTCAGCTTTTTGCCAACCGCCACCGTCGTGTTGGTCCTCGGCTTTCTGTTGGGGATTTGGTGTGGTTGTCTTCTCGTTTTGTCCCTATGAGGGTCTCTTCTCCTAAGTTTAAGCCTCGGTTTATCGGCCCGTATAAGATATTGGAGATTCTTAACCCTGTTTCCTTCCGTTTGGACCTCCCTGCATCCTTTTCTATTCATAACGTTTTTCATCGGTCATTATTGCGCAGGTATGAGGTACCGGTTGTGCCTTCCGTTGAGCCTCCTGCTCCGGTGTTGGTTGAGGGTGAGTTGGAGTACGTTGTGGAGAAAATCTTGGACTCTCGTGTTTCCAGACGGAGACTCCAGTATCTGGTCAAGTGGAAGGGATACGGCCAGGAGGATAATTCTTGGGTGAATGCATCTGATGTTCATGCCTCCGATCTGGTTCGTGCCTTTCATAGGGCCCATCCTGATCGCCCTGGTGGTTCTGGTGAGGGTTCGGTGCCCCCTCCTTGAGGGGGGGGTACTGTTGTGAATTTGGATTCTGGGCTCCCCCGGTGGCTACTGGTGGAATTGAACTGGTGTCTTCATCTTCTCTGTTCACCTGTTCCCATCAAGATGTGGGAGTCGCTATATAACCTTGCTGCTCTGTTAGTTGCTTGCCGGTCAACAATGTTATCAGAAGCCTCTCTGTGCTTGTTCCTGCTCCTAGACAACTACTAGATAAGTTGGACTCTTGTCCATGTTTGTTTTTGCATTTTGTTCCAGTTCACAGCTGTAGTTTCGTTACTGTGTCTGGAAAGCTCTTGTGAACGGGAATTGCCACTCTGGTGTTATGAGTTAATGCCAGAGTTTTAAAGTAATTTCTGGATGGTGTTTTTGATAGGGTTTTCAGCTGACCATGAAAGTGTCCTTTCTGTCTTCTGCTATGTAGTAAGTGGACCTCAAATTTGCTAAACCTATTTTCATACTACGTTTGTTATTTCATCTCAACTCACCGCCAATACATGTGGGGGGCCTCTGTCTCCTTTCGGGGTATTTCTCTAGAGGTGAGCTAGGACTAATATTTTCCTCTGCTAGCTTTATTTAGTCCTCCGGCTGGGCTGGGCATCTAGAATCAACGTAGGCATGCTACCCGGCCACTGCTAGTTGTGCGTTAGGTTTAGTTCATGGTCAGCTCAGTTCCCATCTTCCAAGAGCTAGTTCCTATATATGCTTATGCTATGTTCTCTTGCCATTGAGATCATGACAGCCAAGGTTGAACATAACAGCGCAGGCTCCGGGACAGATTCAAACAATGCTGAGGAGGCAGCGCACGGCGCCAAGGGGGTATGAATGACGGCTGAGTTGCGTCTCATTACGAAGGAAAGTCCCACCTCCGGGACAATTTCACGGTATCAGGGACACATTTTATAAGTGTTTAGTTCAGCGTTTGCAAGGAGCATAATTAAAAGAGCCACCTTTTCCTTGTGCAGCCTTAGTGCTGCACAAGGTGGCTCTTTCAGTTACTAACGCCTGCGGGGGTTTAAAGGTTCCCTTTCTACTTGCTCCAATTAGGCCTCGGCCTACACTCTGCTCCTCCTGCATTCCCTGGGTTCCAACTCCGCCAGTTGCTTCCCAGAAGTGCTGTTTGCACAGAGAAAAACACTTGCTCCTGTGTTAGTGGGGTTCAGTAACGTCAGCTGCTCCCCTGCTGTGTATCCGGCAATGTGTCCTGCGACCGCCATGCTGACACTCCATCAGATATTAAACTGCCTTGAGTGCAGGCCTCGGCCTACACTCTGCTCCTCCTGCATTCCCTGGGTTCCAACAACGCCAGTTGCTTCCCGGAAGTGCTGTTTGCACAGAGAAAAACACTTGCTCCTGTGTTAGTGGGGTTCAGTAACGTCAGCTGCTCCCCTGCTGTGTATCCGGCAATGTGTCCTGCGAACACCAGGCTGACACTCCATCAGATATTAAACTGCCTTGAGTGCAGGCCTCGGCCTACACTCTGCTCCTCCTGCTGTCCCTGGGCTCCAATACCGCCAGATGCTGCCCAGAAGTGCTGTCTGCACAGAGAAAAACACAAGCTCCAGTGTTAGTGGGGTTCAGTAACGCCAGCTGCTCCCCTGCTGTGTGTGCGGCAATCACTCAAGTCTGCTCCTCTTGTTGTCGCTGGGCTCCAATACCGCCAGTTGCAGCTCGGAAGTGCTGTCTGCACAGAGAAAAACACAAGCTCCAGTGTTAGTGGCGTTCAGTAACGCCAGCTGCTCCCCTGCTGTGTGTGCGGCAATCACTCAAGTCTGCTCCTCCTGCTGTCCCTGGGCTCCAATACCGCCAGTTGCTGCCCGGAAGTGCTGTCTGCACAGAGAAAAACACAAGCTCCAGTGTTAGTGGGGTTCAGTAACGCCAGCTGCTCCCCTGCTGTGTGTGCGGCAGTCACTCAAGTCTGCTCCACCTGCTGTCCCTGGGCTCCAATACTGCCAGTTGCTGCCCAGAAGTGCTGTCTGCACAGAGTAAAACACAAGCTCCAGTGTTAGTGGGGTTCAGTAACGCCAGCTGCTCCTTAGCTGTGTGTGCGGCAATTGCTCCTGCTCCCTCCAAACTCACACAACTTCAGAAATTAAACTTGCTCCAATTAGGCTTCGGCCTACACTCTTTTTTCTGTAATCCCTGGGCTCCAACACCGCCAGTTGCTGCCCGTAAGTGCCGTTTGCACAGTCAACACTTACTGCCTTATTATTGGGATTCAGTAACGTCAGCTGATCCCCAGCTGTGTATCCGGCAATGTGTCCTGCGACCTCCACGCTGACACAACAACAGAAATTAAAGGGAACCTGTCCCCCCCAGGCGTTTGTAAGTAGAAGAGCCACCTTGTGCAGCACTAATGCTGCATTTGGACAAGGTGGATCTTTTAGTTATTCACCTTGCACACGCAGAACTAAACACTTATAAAATGTGTCCCCTGATACCGTTAAACCATCCCGGAGGTGTGACTTTCCTTCGTAATGACACAAAGCAACCCCCTTGGCGCCGGGCGCCGCCTCCTCAGCGTTGTTTGAATCTGTCCCAGAGCCTGCGCTGTTATGTTATCCCTTGGCCATGCGCAGTTAGCGCTGCCTGTCTTCTGGCATCATGTGTTGTCAGGCTGGCTGTGCCTATGCGGCCGCCCTGCCTGAGATCACGCCCGCATTGTCTTATTTATTCTCACTGCGGGGCTGTGATTCATGGGCATGCGCAGTGCATATCTTCGCCTGTCACTCATCTCCTTCCGCCTTCTTCAGACTGTGCGGCTTCACGGCCGTGGCATGTGATTAGGGATCAGCTGACACCGCACAGTCTGAAGCAGGCATAAGGACATGAGTGAGAAGCGAAGATATTTACTGCGCAAGGCTATGAATCCCAGCCCCACAGTGTGTATAATTCAGAAGACACTGCGGGGCTGGGATTCAAGGGCAGCGCGACCGCACAGGCTGACATCAAATGATGTCAGAAGATGGGCAGCGCTAACAGCGCATGGCCAAGGGATAACATAACAGCTCAGACTCCTGTACACAAAAAAGCAACGCTCAGGAGGCTGCGCCCAGCGCCAAGGTTGTATTTTTGACAGCTGTGCTGCGTCTCATTAAGAAGGAAAGTCCCACCTCCGTGACGGTTTCAATGTATGAGGGGCAAAATTTTATAAGTGTTTCATTCAGCGTGTGCAAAGAGCATAATTAAAAGAGCCACCTTTTCCTTGTGCAGCATTACTGCTGCACAAGGTGGCTCTTCTAGTTACTAACGCCTGGGGGGGTTTAACCCCTTCACCCCCAAGGGTGGTTTGCACGTTATGGACCGGGCCAATTTTTTCAATTCTGACCACTGTCCCTTTATGAGGTTATAACTCTGGAACGCTTCAACGGATCCCGGTGATTCTGACACTGTTTTCTCGTGACATATTGTACTTCATGATAGTGGTAAAATTTCTTTGATATTACCTGCGTTCATTTGTGAAAAAAACAGAAATTTGGTGATTTTGAATTTTTATGCAATTAAATCACAATGATATGTCACACAAAATACTTAATAAGTAACATTTCCCACATGTCTACTTTACATCAGCACAATTTTGGAACCAAAATTTTTTTTTGTTAGGGAGTTATAAGGGTTAAAATTTGACCAGCAATTTCTCATTTTCACAACACCATTTTTTTTTAGGGACCACATCTCATTTGAAGTCATTTTGAGGGGTCTATATGATAGAAAATACCCAAGTGTGACACCATTCTAAAAACTGCACCCCTCAAGGTGCTCAAAACCACATTCAAGAAGTTTATTAACCCTTAAGGTGTTTCACAGGAATTTTTGGAATGTTTAAATAAAAATGAGCATTTAACTTTTTTTTCACACAAAATTTAATTCAGCTCCAATTTGTTTTATTTTACCAAGGGTAACAGGAGAAAATGGACCCCAAAAGATGTTGTACAATTTGTCCTGAGTATGCCGATACCCCATATGTGGGGGTAAACCACTGTTTGGGCGCATGACAGAGCTCGGAAGCGAAGGAGCGCCATTTGACTTTTCAATGCAAAATTGACTGGAATTGAGATGGGACGCCATGTTGCGTTTGGAGAGCCCCTGATATGCCTAAACATTGAAACCCCCCACAAGTGACACCATTTTGGAAAGTAGACCCCCTAAGGAGCTTATCTAGAGGTGTGGTGAGCACTTTGACTCACCAAGTGCTTCACAGAAGTTTATAATGCAGAACCGTAAAAATAAAAAATCATATTTTTTCACAAAAATTATCTTTTCGCCCCCAATTTTTTATTTTCCCAAGGGTAAGAGAAGAAATTGGACCCCAAAAGTTGTTGTACAATTTGTCCTGAGTATGCTGATACCCCATATGTGGGGGTAAACCACTGTTTAGGCGCATGGGAGAGCTCGGAAGGGAAGGAGCGCCATTTGACTTTTCAATGCAAAATTGACAGGATTTGAGGTGGGACACCATGTGGCGTTTGGAGAGCCACTAATGTGCCTAAACATTGAAACCCCCCACAAGTGACACCATTTTGGAAAGTAGACCCCCTAAGGAACTTATCTAGAGGTGTGGTGAGCACTTTGACCCACCAAGTGCTTCACAGAAGTTTATAATGCAACGCCGTAAAAATAAAGCAAACATTTTTTTCCCACAAAAATTATTTTTTAGCCCCCAGTTTTGTATTTTCCCGAGGGTAACAGGAGAAATTGGACCCCAAAAGTTGTTGTCCAATTTGTCCTGAGTACGCTGATACCCCATATGTGGGGGGGAACCACTGTTTGGGCGCATGGGAGGGCTCGGAAGGGATGGAGCGCCATTTTGAATGCAGACTTAGATGGAATGGTCTGCAGGCGTTACATTGCGTTTGCAGAGCCCTAATGTACTTAAACAGTAAAAAAAAACCACAAGTGACACCATTTTGGAAAGTAGACCCCCTAAGAAACTTATCTAGATGTGTTGCGAGAGTTTTGAACCCTCAAGTGTTTCACTACAGTTTATAACGCATAGCCGTGAAAATAAAATAAAAAAATTTTCCCAAAAAAATTATTTTTTAGCCCCCAGTTTTGTATTTTCCCAAGGGTAACAGGAGAAATTGGACCCCAAAAGTTGTTGTCCAATTTGTCTTGAGTACGCTGATATCCCATATGTGGAGGGGAACCACCGTTTGGGCGCATGGGAGGGCTCGGAAGGGAAGGAGCGCTGTTATGACCTGGTGGGTACGGAGCGGTGCTGAGATGACCTGGTGGGCAAAACCAATCATGGACTCACTACGGAGCAGCACTGAAATGACCTGGTGGGTAAAACAAAAATAGGACTAGCTCTGAGGAGGTGGTAACTTTACTGACCGCAATCCCTACTCCTAACACCAACACTAGAAATAGCCGTGGAGCGTACCTAACTGTGCCTAGACGCCTCTGCACAGCCTAAGAACTAGCTACCCCTAAAGATGGAAACGGAAAGCTATCTCGCCTCAGAGAAACCCCCAAAGGAAGATAGCCCCCCACAAATATTGACGGTGAGTGGAGAGGGAAATGTCAAACTCAGAAATGAAACTAGATTTTTTTAGCAAAGGAGGCCACTACTATCTAAATAGACAGAGATAGGATAGGTTGCTGTGCGGTCAGTATAAAAACTAAAAGTCCACGCAGAGTTTACAAAAATAACCCCCACACCGACTCACGGTGTGGAGGGGGCAAATCTGCGACCCCAGAGCTTCCAACTAGCCGGAATATTTCACAATGACAAGCTGGACAAAGAGACATAAATTGAACTAAACAGAAGGTCATAAGCAGGGAAAACCCAAAAAGTAGCAGACTTATCTTCAGCTGAAAATGGACTGGCCAACAGAGAACTTCCAGGAAAGAACTGAATCCACAGGAAATACATTGACAGCTGGCATCTACTAAAGCCAAAAGCCAAGTTAAATAACAAGGCCAGGAAACCGATTAGTGAACGCAGCTGCTAAGTTCCACTTGAAACCACCAGAGGGAGCCCAAGAGCAGAACTCCCAAAAATACCATTCGCAACCACAGGATGGAGCCCAAGAACGGAATTCACAACAGTACCCCCCCTTGAGGAGGGGTCACCGAACCCTCACCAGAGCCCCCAGGCCGATTGGGACGAGCCAAATGAAAAGCACGCACCAAATCGGCAGCATGGACATCGGAGGCAAAAACCCAAGAGTTATCCTCCTGGCCATAACCCTTCCACTTGACCAAATACTGAAGTTTCCGCCTTGAAAGACGAGAATCCAAAATCTTCTCCACCACATATTCCAGCTCCCCCTCAACCAACACCGGAGCAGGAGGGTCAACGGAGGGAACCATGGGCACCACATATCTCCGCAACAAAGATCTATGGAACACATTATGAATGGAAAACGAAGTTGGAAGGGCCAAACGAAAAGACACCGGATTGATAATTTCCGAAATCCTATAAGGACCAATAAAACGACGTTTGAACTTAGGGGAAGAGACCTTCATAGGAACATGACGAGAAGACAACCAGACCAAATCCCCAACCCGAAGCCGGGGACTGTTGTGAATCAGCTTTTTGGGCTCCCCTGGTGGTTGCTGGTGGTACTGGTGACTTGTGTGTGCTTTGCTGTCTCAGTTCACCTGCTCCCATCAGTGTTTGGGAGTTTCCTATTTAGCCTTGCTCTCCAGTCATTTCCTTGCCGGTCATCATTGTAACCAGAGCCTTCGGTTGCATGTTCCTGCTACTAGTCTGCTGATCAGCTAAGTGGACTTTGTCCTTTTGTTTTGTATCTTTTGTCCAGTTTGCAGTTTTTGTTATTCTCTGTAGCTGGAAGCTCTTGCGGGCTGAAATTGCCACTCCTGTGTCATGAGTTGACACAGGAGTCTTAAAGTAATTTCAGGATGGTTTTTGAAAGGGTTTTCAGTTGACCGTGAAGTCCTCTTTTGTATCCTTCTGCTATCTAGTAAGTGGACCTCTCTTTGCTAAATCTACTTTCATACTGTGTATGTCTTTTCCTCTTAACTCACCGTTATTACATGTGGGGGGCTGCTATCATCTTTTGGGGTATTTCCCTAGAGGTAAGCCAGGTCTGTTCCTTCCTCTACCAGGCGTAGTTAGTCCTCCGGCTGGCGCGTGACATCCAGGAAGTCGTAGGTATGCTCCCTGGCTACTATTAGTTGTGTGGTAGATTTAGCTCACGGTCAGCTCGAGATTCCATCACCCAGAGCTCGTCCGTTATTTTTGTGTTCTGATGTTTCCCTGCCATTGGGAATCATGACAGGGGACCAACGCACCGACGGCGGTTAGCAAAACGTTGAGCCTTTTCCTGAGACAATGTTAAATTGTCCACCACATGAGTCCAAATCCGCTGCAACCTGTCCACCACAGAATCCACCCCAGGACAGTCCGAAGACTCAACCTGCCCTGAAGAAAAACGAGGATGAAAACCGAAATTGCAAAAAAAGGCGAAACCAAAGTAGCCGAACTAGCCCAATTATTAAGGGCAAACTCGGCAAACGGCAAGAAGGTAACCCAATCATCCTGATCAGCAGACACAAAGCATCTCAAGTAGGTTTCCAAGGTCTGATTGGTTCGCTCCGTCTGTCCATTTGTCTGAGGGTGAAATGCCGAAGAAAAAGACAAATTAAAGCCCATTCTACCACAAAAGGACCGCCAAAACCTAGAAACAAACTGGGTACCTCTGTCAGACACAATATTCTCCGGAATACCATGCAAACGAACCACATGCTGGAAAAACAAAGGAACCAAATCAGAGGAGGAAGGCAACTTAGGCAAAGGTACCAAATGGACCATTTTAGAAAACCGGTCACAAACCACCCAGATGACAGACATCTTCTGAGACACAGGAAGATCGGAAATAAAATCCATGGAAATATGCATCCAAGGCCTCTCAGGGATAGGCAAGGGCAAAAGCAACCCACTAGCACGAGAACAGCAGGGCTTAGCCCGAGCACAAATTCCACAGGACTGCACGAAGGAACGCACATCCCGTGACAAAGAAGGCCACCAAAAGGACCTGGCAACCAAATCTCTGGTTCCAAAGATCCCAGGATGACCAGCCAACACCGAACAATGGATCTCAGAAATCACCTTATTAGTCTATCTATCAGGAACAAACAATTTCCCCACAGGACAACGGTCGGGTCTATCAGCCTGAAACTCCTGAAGCACCCGCCGCAAATCAGGGGAGATAGCAGAAAGAATCACCCCCTCTTTGAGAATACCAGCCGGCTCATGGACTCCAGGAGAATCAGGCAAAAAACTCCTAGACAAGGCATCAGCTTTCACATTCTTAGATCCCGGAAGATGCGAGACCACAAAATCAAAACGGGAGAAAAACAAAGACCACCGAGCCTATCTAGGATTCAAGCGCTTGGCCGACTCAAGGTAAATCAGATTCTTATGGTCGGTCAAGACCACAACACAATGCTTGGCTCCCTCAAGCCAATGTCGCCACTCCTCGAATGCCCACTTCATAGCCAACAACTCCCAATTGCCGACATCATAATTACACTCAGCAGGCGAAAACTTTCTGGAGAAGAAAGCACACGGCTTCAACACAGAGCCATCAGAGCTTCTCTGAGACAGAACAGCTCCTGCCCCAATCTCAGAAGCGTCAACCTCAACCTGAAAAGGGAGAGAAACATCTGGCTGACGCAACACAGGGGCAGAAGTAAAACGACGCTTAAGCTCCTGAAAGGCCTACACAGCCGCAGAGGACAAATTCACCACATCTGCACCTTTCTTGGTCAAATCAGTCAGAGGTTTAACCACAGTAGAAAAATTAGCAATGAAGCGACGATAAAAATTAGCAAAGCCCAAAAGTTTCTGAAGGCTCTTCACAGATGTGGGCTGAGTCCAATCATAAATAGCCTGGACCTTAACAGGGTCCATTTCAATAGCCGAGGGAGAAAAAATGAACCCCAGAAAAGAAACCTTCTGAACTCCAAAAAGGCACTTAGACCCCTTCACAAACAGTGTATTAGCACGAAGAATCTGAAATACCATCCTGACCTGCTTCACATGAGTCTCCCAATCATCGGAAAAAAACAAAATATCATCCAAATATACAATCATAAATTTATCCAAATACTCCCGGAAAATATCATGCATAAAGGACTGAAACACAGATGGAGCATTAGAGAGCCCGAAAGGCATCACAAGATATTCAAAATGGCCTTCGGGCGTATTAAATGCTGTTTTCCATTCATCACCCTGTTTGATGCGAACCAGATTATATGCCCCTCGAAGGTCAATCTTGGTAAACCAGCTAGCCCCTTTGATCTGAGCAAACAAATCAGAAAGCAAAGGCAAAGGGTACTGGAATTTGACCGTGATCTTATTGAGAAGGCGATAATCTATACAGGGCCTCAAGGAGCCATCCTTCTTGGCAACAAAAAAGAACCCTGCTCCCAACAGTGACGAAGACGGGCGAATATGCCCCTTCTCCAAGGACTCTTTTACATAAGTCCGCATAGCGGTATGCTCTGGCACAGACAGATTGAAAAGTCAACCCTTAGGGAACTTACAGCCAGGAATCAAATTAATAGCGCAATCACAGTCCCTATGAGGAGGCAGAGGACTGGATTTAGGCTCCTCAAATATATCCTGGAAATCTGACAAAAACTCAGGAACCTCAGAAGAAGGGGACGAGGAAATTGACATCAGAGGAATGTCACTATGTATCCCCTGACAACCCCAACTAGTCACGGACATGGATTTCCAATCCAGCACTGGATTATGTACCTGTAACCATGGAAACCCCAGCACAACCACATCATGCAAATTATGCAACACCAAAAAGCGAATATTTTCCTGATGTGCTGGAGCCATGTTCATGGCTAACTGTGTCCAGTACTGAGGTTTATTCTTGGCCAATGGCGTAGCATCAATCCCCCTCAAGGGAATAGGACTCTGCAACGGCTCCAAGGAAAAACCACAGCGCTTGGCAAATTCCAGGTCCATTAAGTTCAGGGCAGCGCCAGAATCCACAAATGCCATTACAGAAAAGGATGACAATGAGCAAATCAGGGTAACAGACAAGAGAAATTTAGGCTGTAAAGTACTGATGGTAACCGACCTAGCAACCCTCTTAGTTTGCTTCGGGCAGTCAGAGATAGCATGAGTAGCGTCACCACAGTAAAAACACAGCCCATTCTGACGTCTGAACTCCTGCCGTTCTGCTCTCGTCAAAACTCTATCGCATTGCATAGGCTCAGAACTCTGCCCAGAGGACACCGCCATATGGTGCACCTCCTTACGTTCACGTAAGCGCCGATCAATCGATCAATCTGAATGGCCAGATACATTGATTCGTTCAAACCAGCAGGCGTGGGAAACCCCACCTTAACATCTTTAAGAGCTTCAGAAAGACCCTTTCTGAAAATAGCTGCCAGGGCATCCTCATTCCATTTTGTAAGCACAGACCACTTTCTAAATTTCTGACAATATATCTCTACTGCTTCCTGACCCTGACACAGAGTCAGCAAAATTTTTTCTGCCTGATCCACAGAATTGGGTTCGTCATTAAGCAGTCCAAGTGCTTGAAAAAACGAATCTATATTGAGCAATACAGGATTCCCTGGCTCAAGGGAGAATGCCCAGTCCTGCGGGTCGCCACGCAACAGAGAAATAACAATCTTCACCTGCTGAATGGGGTCACCAGAGGCACGGGGTCTCAGAGCAAAAAATAATCTGCAATTATTTTTAAAATTCAAAAACCTAGATCTATCCCCAGAAAACAAATCAGGAATAGGAATTCTAGGCTCAGAAACAGGAGTTTGAACAACATATTCTTGGATACTCTGTACCCTTGCAGTGAGATAATCAACACGCGCAGACAAACCATGAACCTCCATATCAGCACCAAACTCCTGCACCATCCAAAAATCAAGGGGGAAAAAAAAAAAGGACAAAACAAGCAACACAAAAAAAAAAAAAAAAAATTACTCAGAACTTTCTCTTCCCTCTTTTGAGATGCATTTAACACATTGTGGGCCAGCTGTACTGTTATGACCTGGTGGGTACGGAGCGGTGCTGAGATGACCTGGTGGGCAAAACCAATCATGGACTCACTACGGAGCAGCACTGAAATGACCTGGTGGGTAAAACAAAAATAGGACTAGCTCTGAGGAGGTGGTAACTTTACTGACCGCCATCCCTACTCCTAACACCAACACTAGAAGTAGCCGTGGAGCGTACCTAACTGTGCCTAGATGCCTCTGCACAGCCTAAGAACTAGCTACCCCTAAAGATGGAAACGGAAAGCTATCTCGCCTCAGAGAAACCCCCAAAGGAAGATAGCCCCCCACAAATATTGACGGTGAGTGGAGAGGGAAATGACAAACTCAGAAATGAAACTAGATTTTTTTAGCAAAGGAGGCCACTACTATCTAAATAGACAGAGATAGGATAGGTTGCTGTGCGGTCAGTATAAAAACTAAAAGTCCACGCAGAGTTTACAAAAATAACCCCCACACCGACTCACGGTGTGGAGGGGGCAAATCTGCGACCCCAGAGCTTCCAACTAGCCGGAATATTTCATAATGACAAGCTGGACAAAGAGACATAAATTGAACTAAACAGAAGGTCATAAGCAGGGAAAACCCAAAAAGTAGCAGACTTATCTTCAGCTGAAAATGGACTGGCCAACAGAGAACTTCCAGGAAAGAACTGAATCCACAGGAAATACATTGACAGCTGGCATCCACTAAAGCCAAAAGCCCAGTTAAATAACAAGGCCAGGAAACCGATTAGTGAACGTGTAGCGCCCCCACTGCCGCAGGGCCGAGGGGTACCCGGTACCGGGCCTCTGAGTCTCTGCTCTGGGGTTGTCACGGTGGCTAGGCCCGATCCGTGACCCTGCCGAGGGGTGCACAGTGAAGGTTGTGACGGGTGTAGATGGTGGTGGTGAGGCTGTAGTGGTGCGGTGCAGTAAATAACAAGGACACCAGGTTGCAGTCTCTTTACCTCTTTACTGAAGATCTCTGGGTCCTCAGTCCAGAACACGGTTCACCAGGCTACGCAAGTCCGGCCGGTCCAATGGCACCTCCAGAGTTCTCTTCACAGGTGGAAATCGGTGCCTTCCTTCTAGCGCTATGTGTTGCGGTCCTTCCCTGCTGTGCTTACGGAAAGTCCCCACAACTTTTGTGTCTGTTTCTTAAGTTCCCTCACAACTCGATTAGATGATGTTCTGCTAATCCTCCGTCCCCCCCCGTTGTTCTGGTTGGGACGGCACCCGTTTGACGGGTAGGCTCGGAGCTCTTCCGGGACCCTAGAGTCGCCCCTCTCCACAAGTTGCCCCCCAAGACTGCATAGGTGATTTAAGTTAGACAGCCCACCTTAAACTGACTGTCCTGCCGCTGTTTGGAGTATTGCTTGAAGCTGAATGTTATGATACTCCCTCGGCGTTCCGGCCACCGGTAGTGCGCCTCAGTAGGATGTTGCTTCGGTCTTACAGCACGACTCCTACTGGTATTTCTCCTTTTGCGTGATCTCGTTTCTCACTCAGCACAATCTATCTCGCTTCTAGTCCTTCCTTGGGCACCGCCGCTACCCGGAGCAGGCACGGTCCCGTTACGTTCGTTCAAGTTGCCAAGCCTCTGTCAGGATCCCACCCCTGACAGAGACCCTACTGTATCTTCCCCTACAACACCCTCTGCCACAAGGTGTTGCCTGGTTCCAACCCAGTCAGCTTTCTCTTCTAACTTCCTGCCTGACCCCCAGTTTACCCACTATGGTGGGGAGTGGCCTAGTGAATAGAACCCTTAGCTCCTCCCGGAGGCCCGACTGTGAAATGTATTGGTGTCTGTGATACCTGATCAGATGAACTCCTTCAGTGCCATCAGACGCACCATAGCTCCCCATAGTGGCGGAGCCACAGTACTGCAACGACCAGGACTCTGGGGCGTTGCACTCCCCCCTGGTTAAACACAGTACTCCGGGACTGGGAAGAAAACAACAATACAAGTTAGCAAAAAGACATACAGTTTTGTTGAGTGCAATAACAATAAGTATACTTGAACAGGCTTCCCTTTATGGGAGGTAAGGACACTTGAACGTTACAAACATGGTTAAATATCATAGCAACATGCTATAAATAACTTTTCTTACCCAACCGGGTATTCTACTAAGTTCAAAATTGTTGAACAATAATTTAACATTGCCTTTGAGGACATACACTCTAAATCCACTAAAGACCTTCCTATAATCACATTATAAGGTAATTTAACTTTTTCATTCTCCTTCTTTAAATCTGCAGGACCGCCTGTCCTAACGGCACCAGACCTACTGCCTCTCCTTTCTATGCAGGACCGCCCCGTTCAGCCCGGGCCTACTGCCTTTTCCACTACTATACACAGTATAGAGCATAACATTACTTTCAGTTTAAGAGCACTGAGCCATCTCTACATGACTCCTATGAGGACTCAGGGTTTACCTTCTATCCTAATTATCTATCAACGTTATCAACCATTTTCTTTATATAACATCAAGCCTTCTCATTATCCTTCTCACTAACATGCATGCTGGACACCACGTCTATCCCTACGGGCCCACTGCATCCTTGCGCCATCTTTCACTTTTTCTTTTCAGAGAACATCATCAGCATTTCTTCACAATTAACTAGTTGAATACATATAACTTACTCATGTAAACATTATCATCACTTTCTTTCGTCAAAACATTACTGCTACCTGTCTTAAAGCAATATCATCGTTTAAGTGCGACAAATGAACATCCCCTTTAAGAGAGGACCAAGTCTCTATGAGGTAGCGCGTCTTCTCAAGCTACCAGTCCATACTCAGCAAAGGTTCCAGTGTGGTATCTTCACAAAGAGTCCTTTTTTAAGTAAAACCAGTAGGGAGCACCTTTAATAAGGTGCAAACTATGTACAAAAAGTTCGCATCATGCACTGTTCATGATTTCAGCAGTTCTTTTCAACTAAAAACTTGTGCAAAAACTTTGGAAAAACAAACAAAAAACAAAACAATAGGGATCCCAGGTCAACAGAAGGATCCCCTTAAGAGTTAACCCTGGACGGGTCTTAGCAGCAAAACAGGAAACGAACAAACAGTCAAAGAACTATTTACATATTTAAAGCAGTCATGCTTACTCGTTCTTCGGGGAAGAAGGTGGTCTCCTCCCGGGCCTCACCAGACCAACGGGTCGTCCTGCTGGTTCAAGGATCGGGTCCCGCCCCAACAACGACAGGATCCCTCGCCGGGATGTTCTTTTCACCGAGGATCCTGCACGCCCCCAAGGTACATGGTAGGTCCAGGTTCCCCGCTGCTCCGCAGGGTCAGGTTCCATTGCCTTTTCGGCGGGAGGCTCATCTGCAGACGTTGCAGCGGTGGCCTGAAGCGCGACGCACCGCTGGACACCCCGCGCCATCCAGCCAGCTTCGCCTGTTGCTCTCCTCCACCTGGTGTAGGTCACAGCATCACCTGGCTCCAGGTCGCGAGGAAATCTTCCTTCGCAGGGCTCCACCTCCTCCCGGTCCACGTGGACTTGTAGCGGCTCCCCGATCTCCTGTATAACCCCGCGTCCATGTCGGGGGTTGAAGGAGACCACTACACCCCAGTGGGACGAGGGGACCTCTGTAACGGTGGTCAGATCCACCTGGGTTGCCGGTTGTGGTCGGTCACGCCATGCAGCCACCAAGCGCCGCAGGTGTTCGGCCTCTGGCATGATCTTCAGGCCCTGCGTCTGCAGCGCACTTTCAGCCGTGGCCGGGTTGGGAGGAGCAGGGGACACTGGAGACAAGTGGACCTCCGTGGGCTGGCCCAGCCGAACGAGCACGCGGGCATCAGCCTCCAAGCGGCGTGCTATCCGGCGGGCCTCGGCTGCAGCTACACACTCCTCAGACGGTAGCAAGGGGGGTCAGCCCATCGGTGGCCCCGTGAGGGTCAATCCCCGCAACGTTGGCGCGTCTGGGGCTATGTCGAGTGGCGCAGCCTCAGGCTGGATCGGGTCAGTCCCACGCGGTGTTCTCGGTGTCGCCATCTTTTCTCCTTCTCCAATGTCCTCTTCCCGCGGTCTCTTTCGTGGGCGGCTCCGTCTCCATGGTCTCCACCCTCCAAACAAGATCAGGAGGCGGACCTCGGCTGTTGACGGACACGTCCTCAGGACACAGAAATATTTAGACTGGGCGGCCATTGTTGTTCGCGCTCTTCAGCTTGTCTACGCCCACTCCACGCCCCTTTTCTTCTCCCGCACTCTCCTCAGCGCTATAATGGCGGCGGATTTTGGCGGTAAATGGCACAGCACAGTCTTTGTAATAAAGTACAGTTCCAAGGCACACATGACCTGATTCCTCAGGCTTAAGTAGATCCTGTTCGTGACGCCAAGTTGTAGCGCCCCCACTGCCGCAGGGCCGAGGGGTACCCGGTACCGGGCCTCTGAGTCTCTGCTCTGGGGTTGTCACGGTGGCTAGGCCCGATCCGTGACCCTGCCGAGGGGCGCACAGTGAAGGTTGTGACGGGTGTAGATGGTGGTGGTGAGGCTGTAGTGGTGCGGTGCAGTAAATAACAAGGACACCAGGTTGCAGTCTCTTTACCTCTTTACTGAAGATCTCTGGGTCCTCAGTCCAGAACACGGTTCACCAGGCTACGCAAGTCCGGCCGGTCCAATGGCACCTCCAGAGTTCTCTTCACAGGTGGAAATCGGTGCCTTCCTTCTAGCGCTATGTGTTGCGGTCCTTCCCTGCTGTGCTTACGGAAAGTCCCCACAACTGTTGTGTCTGTTTCTTAAGTTCCCTCACAACTCGATTAGATGATGTTCTGCTAATCCTCCGTCCCCCCCCTGTTGTTCTGGTTGGGACGGCACCCGTTTGACGGGTAGGCTCGGAGCTCTTCCGGGACCCTAGAGTCGCCCCTCTCCACAAGTTGCCCCCCAAGACTGCATAGGTGATTTAAGTTAGACAGCCCGCTATAAACTGACTGTCCTGCCGCTGTTTGGAGTATTGCTTGAAGCTGAATGTTATGATACTCCCTCGGCGTTCCGGCCACCGGTAGTGCGCCTCAGTAGGATGTTGCTTCGGTCTTACAGCACGACTCCTACTGGTATTTCTCCTTTTGCGTGATCTCGTTTCTCACTCAGCACAATCTATCTCGCTTCTAGTCCTTCCTTGGGCACCGCCGCTACCCGGAGCAGGCACGGTCCCGTTACGTTCGTTCAAGTTGCCAAGCCTCTGTCAGGATCCCACCCCTGACAGAGACCCTACTGTATCTTCCCCTACAACACCCTCTGCCACAAGGTGTTGCTTGGTTCCAACCCAGTCAGCTTTCTCTTCTAACTTCCTGCCTGACCCCCAGTTTACCCACTATGGTGGGGAGTGGCCTAGTGAATAGAACCCTTAGCTCCCCCCGGAGGCCCGACTGTGAAATGTATTGGTGTCTGTGATACCTGATCAGATGAACTCCTTCAGTGCCATCAGATGCACCATAGCTCCCCATAGTGGCGGAGCCACAGTACTGCAATGACCAGGACTCTGGGGCGCTGCAAACGCAGCTGCTAAGTTCCACTTGAAACCACCAGAGGGAGCCCAAGAGCAGAACTCCCATTCTCCACAGGATGGAGCCCAAGAACGGAATTCACAACAGAGCGCCATTTGGAATGCAGACTTAGATGGAATGGTCTGCAGGCGTCACATTGCGTTTGCAGAGGCCCTAATGTACCTAAACGGTAGAAACCCCCCACAAGTGACACCATTTTGGAAAGTAGACCCCCTAAGGAACTCATCTAGATGTGTTGTGAGAGCTTTGAACTCCCAATTGTTTCACTACAGTTTATAACGCAGAGCCATGCAAATAAAAAATATTTTTTTTTCCACAAAAATTATTTTTTAGCCCCCAGTTTTGTATTTTCCCAAGGGTAACAGGAGAAATTGGACCCCAAAAGTTGTTCTCCAATGTGTTCCGAGTACGCTGATACCTCATATGTTGGGGTAAACCCCTGTTTGTGCGCACGGGAGAGCTCAGAAGGGAAGGAGCACTGTTTTACTTTTTCAACGCAGAATTGGCTGAAATTGAGATCGGACGCCATATCGCGTTTGGAGAGCCCCTGATGTGCCTAAACAGTGGAAACCCCCCAATTATTACTGAAACCCTAATCCAAACACACCCCTAACCCTAATCCCAACGGTAACCCTAACCACACCTCTAACCCAGACACACCCCTAACCCTAATCCCAATTCTATTCCCAACCGTAGATGTAATCCAAACCCTAACACTAACTTTAGCCCCAACCCTATCCCTAACTTTAGCCCCAACCCTGACTGTAGCCTTAACCCTAACCCTAGCCCTAACCCTAGCCCCAACCCTAGCCCCAACCCTAACCCTAGCCCCAACCTAACCCTAGCCCCAACCCTAGCTCCAACCCCAACCCTAACCCTAGCTCTAACCCTAATGGTAAAATGGAAATAAATACATTTTTTAAATTTTTTTATTTTTCCCTAACTAAGGGGGTGATGAAGGGGGGTTTGATTTACTTTTATAGCTGTTTTTTTAGCGGATTTTTATGATTGGCAGCTGTCACACACTGAAAGAAGCTTTTTATTGCAAAAAATATTTTTTGCGTTACCACATTTTGAGAGCTATAATTTTTCCATATTTGAGTCCACAGAGTCATGTGAGGTCTTGTTTTTTGCGGAACGAGTTGTCGTTTTTATTGGTAACATGCTCGGGCACGGGAGATTTTTTGATCGCTTTTTATTCCGATTTTTGTGAGGCAGAATGACCAAAAACCAGCTATTCATGAATTTCTTTTGGGGGAGGCGTTTATACCGTTCCGCGTTTGGTAAAATTTATAAAGCAGTTTTATTCTTCGGGTCAGTACGATTACAGCGATACCTCATTTCTATCATTTTTTTTATGTTTTAGCGCTTTTATACGATAAAAACTTTTATAGAAAAAATAATTATTTTGGCATCGCTTTATTCTGAGGACTATAACTTTTTTATTTTTTCGCTGATGATGCTATATGGCGGCTCGTTTTTTGCAGGACAAGATCACGTGTTATTCTACTTTTTGTTTGGCGGTAAGAGAATAAAGCGTTGTTTTTTGCCTCGTTTTTTTTTTTTTTTTTTACGGTGTTCACTGAAGGGGTTAACTAGTGATATAGTTTTATAGGTGGGGTCGTTACGGACGCGGCAATACTAAATATGTGTACTTTTATTGTTTGATTTTTTTATTTAGATAAAGGAATGTATTTATGGGAATAATATATATATTTTTTTTCTTTATTTAGGAATTATTTTTTCTTTTTTCTTTTACACATGTGGGAATTTTTTTTTTTTACTTTTTTACTTTGTCCCAGGGGGGGACATTACAGATCGGTGATCTGACAGTGTGCACAGCACTCTGTCAGATCACCGATCTCACTTACAGCCATGCAGGCTTACAAGCACCTGCACGGCACCCGGAAGTAATCCCTGCAGGACCCGGATGCAGCCCCG
Source organism: Ranitomeya variabilis (assembly GCF_051348905.1). Taxonomy (NCBI): domain Eukaryota; kingdom Metazoa; phylum Chordata; class Amphibia; order Anura; family Dendrobatidae; genus Ranitomeya; species Ranitomeya variabilis. Next base: position 398,984,180 of record NC_135232.1, read on the forward strand.
TGGCCATTTTGGATCCGGGGCCTGCAGGGATAGGAGGTAGGAGACCCTCGCAGCAACGAGATCACATCGCGTTGCTCTGGGGGTCTCAGGGAAGCCCGCAGGGAGCCCCCTCCCTGCGCGATGCTTCCCTGTACCGCCGCACACCGCGATCATGTTTGATCGTGGTGTGCCGGGGGTTAATGTGCCGGGGGCGGTCCGTGACCGCTCCTGGCACATAGTTCCGGATGTCAGCTGCGATAGGCAGCTGACACCCGGCCGCGATCGGCCGCTCTCCCCCCGTGAGCGCGGCCGATCGTGCTGGATGTACTATTCCGTCCTTGGGAATTAGGGCCCACACCACATGGACGGAATAGTACGTCCAATGGCAGAAAGGGATTAAAGGTTCCCTTTCAATTTGCTCCAATTCGGCCTCAGCCTACGCTCTGCTCCTCCTGCTGTCCCTGGGCTCCAACACCGCCAGTTGCTGCCCGGAAGTGCTGTTTGCACAGTCAACAGTTGCTCCTCTGTTATTGGGTTTCAGTAACGTTAGCTGATCCCCAGCTATGTATCCGGCAATGTGTCCTACGGCCGCCACACTGACACAACAACAGATATTAAACTGCCTCGAGTGCAGGCTTCCGCCTACACTCTGCTCCTCCTGCTGACCCTGGGCTCCAACACCGCTAGTTGCTGCTCGGAAGTGCTGTTTGCACAGTCAACAGTTGCTCCTCTGTTATTGGGTTTCAGTAACGTCAGCTGATCCCCAGCTGTGTATCCGGGAATGTGTCCTGCGACCGCCACGCTGACACAACAACAGATATTAAACTGCCTCGAGTGCAGGCTTCGGCCTACACTCTGCTCCTCCTTCTGACCCTGGGCTCCAACACCACTAGTTGCTGCTCGGAAGTGCTGTTTGCACAGTCAACAGTTGCTCCTCTGTTATTGGGTTTCAGTAACGTCAGCTGATCCCCAGCTGTGTATCCGGCAATGTGTCCTGCGACCGCCACGCTGACACAACAGCAGATATTAAACTGCCTCGAGTGCAGGCTTCGGCCTACACTCTGCTCCTCCTGCTGACCCTGGGCTCCAACACCGCCAGTTACTGCTCAGAAGTGCTGTTTGCACAGTCAACAGTTGTTCCTCTGTTATTGGGTTTCAGTAACGTCAGCTGATCCCCAGCTGTGTATCTGGCAATGTGTCCTGCGACCGCCACGCTGACACAACAACAGATATTAAACTGCCTCGAGTGCAGGCGTCGGCCTACACTCTGCTCCTCCTGCTGACCCTGGGCTCCAACACCGCCAGTTGCTGCTCAGAAGTGCTGTTTGTACAGTCAACAGTTGCTCCTCTGTTATTGGGTTTCAGTAACGTCAGCTGATCCCCAGCTGTGTATCCGGCAATGTGTCCTGCGACTGCCACGCTGACACAACAACAGATATTAAACTGCCTCGAGTGCAGGCTTCGGCCTACACTCTGCTCCTCCTGCTGACCCTGGGCTCCAGCACCGCCAGTTGCTGCTCGGAAGTGCTGCTTGCACAGTCAACAGTTGATCCTCTGTTATTGGGTTTCAGTAACATCAGCTGATCCCCAGCTGTGTATCCGGCAATGTGTCCTGCGACCGCCACGCTGACACAACAACAGATATTAAACTGCCTCGAGTGCAGGCTTCGGCCTACACTCTGCTCCTCCTGCTGACCCTGGGCTCCAACACCACCAGTTGCTGCTTGGAAGTGCTGTCTGCACAGAAAAAAACACTCGCTCTTGTTTTAGTGGGGTTCAGTAACGCCAGCTGCGCCCCTGCTGTGTTGCGGCAATAACTCTACCCTGCTCCTCCTGCTGTTCCTGGGCTCTAACACCGCTAGTTGCTGCTCAAAAGTGTTTTTGGCACAGGTACTCCCTTCTGCCCAGCCCGGTTACAGCATGCCAGCTGTTTCCGGGTAGTGTCAAGGTCACTTGGCCTCCAATACGTTGTACTGTCGGGTTGAGGTCGGGTTAGCCGACTGCATGGTGCCTGCAGTTTAGGTGCTTCCTATGAGGGCTGCCGGAACTTGCAATCAAGGCTGGTTTCGTAGTGCCAATAGGACAAGCTCCCCCTGTAGGACTGTGGATTTTTGGTAACCACGGCCGGCTCGCGGCCTACAAACTTTTGTTTTTCCTGTGGACCTTCTGCCTATCTGAGTTCCAGCACCATTAGCTGGTTCTTAGGAAGACAATCTTGAATAGGTCCCCCTGGTTCCAGTACCATCAGCTGGTTCCGGGCAGAACCTTTGGCTTAGGTGTCTCCTTCTGGGTATCCAAGTTCCACCAACGTCAGGTGGTCCTTGGTAGTGCTTTCTGGCACGGGTACCTCCTGCTTAGTAACCAGGTTCCAGTACCGTCAGCTGGTCCTCGGTTGTTCCATTGGCTCTTTTACCTTCTGCTACACATCCGGGTTCCTGTACCGTCAGCTGGTTCTCGGCAGTGTCTTTTGCTCTTGTACTGTACCTTCTGCTCCCCATCCTGGTTCCAGTACCGTCAGCTGGTTCTAGGCAGAGCCTTTGGCTTAGGTGCCTCCTTCTGGGTATCCGAGTTCCACCAACATCAGGTGGTCCTTGGTAGTGCTTTCTGGCATGGGTACCTCCTGCTTAGTAACCGGGTTCCAGTACCGTCAGCTGGTCCTCAGTAGTTCCATTGGCTCTTGGACCTTCGGGTAGCCATCTGGGTTCCAGTACCATCAGCTGGTTCTCGGCATTTCCTCAGCCTTCTTGTACCTTCTGCTACATTTCCAAGTTCAAGACCCTAAAGACGACGACCTTGAAGACCACCCCTAAGATGACGATGACCCCAGAGAAGACGACCCTGGAGACGACGACCCTGAAGACCACCCCGAAGACGACGACCCCAGAGATCACGACCCTGGAGACGACGACCCTGGAGACGACGACCCTGAAGACCGAGAAGCAGAAGAACAAGAAGTTGCAGAACAAAGAGCAGAAGAACATTAAGCACAAGACTAAACATCAGAGCAAAAGATATTATCTAAATTATAAGCAGAAGAAGACTAAGCAGTGTATGGGGGTGAGTCCGTTCCTCCTCGTGGTGCCCCTGGAAAAAGCCTGCTGCTGCAGGCCTACCTGAACGTGGACAAATCCTGTTGTAACTCTTTTGTGACAGGCAGAACGGAAGGTGTAATCTTCAAACTTTTATATAGTCCATGAGCCGGGCCAGATATCGGTACCACCCGGAGTGACTAATTTTCTTTGGTATTTTTAGGTAGATGCATGTCTGTAGTTTATTTTTTGATATGATAGCCCTTACATATACGTAGCTTATTAACCCCTTCAGCCCCAGGCCTATTTGTACCCAAGTGCCTAAGCCAATCTGACCTGTGCCACTTCATGGGCTAATAACTTTGGAACGCTTTCACCTATCCAAGCCATTCTGAGATTGTTTTCTCGTGACATATTGTACTTCACGTCAGTGCTAAATGGGAGTCAATATATTTTACCTTTCTATATAAAAAAATGCTAAATATTCGGAAATTTTGGAAAAATCGGCAATTTTTTAACTTTGAAATTCTCTGCTTTTTACAAAAATACTGATACCCCCCATAATAGTTATTAATTTACACTCCCCACATGTTTACTTCATATTGGCATCATTTTGAAAATGAAACCTTATTGTTTTACGACGTAATAGGGCTTATAGTTTTATGCGCAATTTTTCACATTTACAGCAAAACCCACTTTTCAAAGGACCAAGTCACTTCTGAAGTCACTTTAAGGGGCTTACATAACAGAAACCACCCATAAATTACCCCATTTTGCAAACTACACCCCTCAAGCTGTTCAAAACTCATTTTTAAAAACTGTTAACCCTTTAGGTGTTCCACAGGAATTTTAGCATGAGCCAAGAACCAAATATGACGATATCGGTACCACCCGGAGTGACTAGATGTAGTATTTGTAACAAAATTTAATCCAAGTTATGTAAATACACACTGAACATGTCATGTGCATATATATATATATATATATATATATATATATATATATATATATATATATATATGTTACTCCATAATATCTTCAACATCGGACTCTGAATCTGACTGTTGTTCTACTGGCTCGTCTTCAGTACCCTTGTTCTGGCATGTCTGTAATCTGCACATGTCTGTGCACTTCAGGCCATTGCTGAGGCAAGTACACTGAGGAAGTTCACATGACCGCACACACTTGCAGGACAGTAGCTGTATAATAGCTTCTGGTGCTGGTGCCCCTTGCATCCACTTGACAACAAGCTTTCCGTCGTTATCTATCATCCAACCGCAGTCTGTTGGGTTTGCAACCCATGGCTGGCTCTGCAGACTTCTCCTCCAGATCGCAGCCTGGTAGTTTGCACGCAGTGCATGCATGAAAAGGCAGTCCTGGCAAGGAGGGAGTTGACTTGACTCTACCACTCCACGTCTGGCACAGAACAGCTGATAACGGAGCCTGTTTACCTCAGTTGTTTGGGTAGTTGGCAGGTACATGTGGCAGGTGATTTCCTGTAACTTCTCAAAAAGTTCGGTAGACACTTCCCATGAACGACCAACTTCCTGAAAGGCATCCTGGTATGTCTTGTTCATCTTCAACTGCTTGAGTGTCGTCATCTTCCCACGGCCAGCGAATGCACTGACGGTGTCACAGCCTGTAAATGCATGCATACCAATCAATGAATCACATACGCTGCCTCCCAATGTTCGGCTCAGAGTGGTGATATCCAGGAATCTTGTCCGGTTCTGTGTACCGCATTTCTGGAACAGGTGGGATGGGATTTTGTGGCACATGCCCAGACACAGGACCATGACATCAGTATCCTCCGAAGTGATGATGACCGACTTGTAACCAGATTCTGCTGCATGAAGAGCATGGAGAAGGAGGCGTGTGTCTGCTTCTTCTTGATTTGACTTAAGGTCAGCAGCCTCTTCCCACTGTTCTTTGGTGATCTTAAAGCAGAGCTGCTCACATGTGACATACAGCTCCTTCTCCTCAAGCTTCTCCCTGTGGTGTTTCGCCTTCCATTCTTCTACCAGAAACTTTATGAGACTTGCCTTGTTGGAGGAACTACTTAGAAGCTTTTTCCACTGCTGGATGTTGTGCCCATGTTGAATGTTCTTGAAATGGATCCCTGTGCCTTCATATCTGTTGACTCTTTCTGTATCTTTGATGGATGTCTCCTTGTAGACGTCAAAGACAATATCAATGCGCTTGCTCTTAGCACCCTCATGGATAGCGCGACTCATTGCTGTGCCTGCTAGCTGGCCAAATGTTGCATTGTTTCCCTTCAGTTTCTGAACCAGGCTCATCCCATCAATGATGGTTGCAGAGGGCTCGGGGATCACTTCTGCAGGACGAGCATTCCTCTCCAACTCCCTTGCGAGGGCAGCCTTGTTGGTCTTGCGGATAGACCCATCACCATTGGCAAGTGCCCATGGCAATGGACCCAGGGGATGAGTCAAGACATCACTCATTTGTAGCTTTCTGTTCTCAGCTACAAGTATCATCTGGCCAAATAGGTTTCTGTCAGCCTTCAAAATTACCTCCTTGCCAAGACCTTGTCTGCGTGTCTTCATTTGGATGTTAGAGAACGTTTTAAGTTTGTTCTTCGTCATCTTGTCATGAAACAATGTAGTTGGCTTATCGGTACCCAAACGCTCATCCTTGAATGTTTGATATGCATCCTCTCCTATACTGTATGCCCCTTGAAGGTCTTTGGCTACATCTGGTGGTGCTACAGTCGCTGTTGACAAACTGATAAGTTCACCATTATGCTCTTTGTTGAAGGGGTTCACCCAACCTGTCTCCAGCAGTTGAACGAAAGATTGGACATCGGCTTCATCTCTTCTAATCCTAGACACCTGTAGGTCTGAATGGCTGAAGTCAGTATATTGTTGGCCTACCAGGGCCCTCAGCTGCCTCAAGTACATACTGCGGTACTCTGATGTCAGGTAGAACCTGGAAACAGCTCCAACTTTGAGGCTGAAGCCTTTTGTGCCCCCTGGTGTCTGGGTGTCTTTGTTGATTGTCTCTTCAATGGTCTGGTCCACAGGAATTCGTCCAAAAGGATTCTTGCTACCGATCTGGACCGAAAAGCCACCTTGCATGAAGTATTCATGGACCTCTGGGTGTTCTATGGGCAGCCGAGACATTGTGGCATAGTAATAGGTTAGGTATCGGGCATAGTTGACCTTGTCATAGGCAAAACACCATGGTATCATCTGATGGTGATGTCACGGCCATGTGATCAGTCACAAGCCTGGGAGGTGTCAGCCTCTACAGAGGGAGATAGGAGCTCTGCAGAGAAGACCGGAGAGTCCTGTTCAGCACAGAACGTGTATGTGTCAGTGTGTGTGCGTGTGTTGGGGCACCTCAGGGTGTCTTCAAATGTGACATAGCCCCCTAGATTTCTTCCAGTAAAATTTGCACTCCAAAAGTCATTTGGCGCTCCTTCCCTTCCGAGGCCTGCCGTTCCCCAATACTGCAGTGTACGACAACATATCGGGTGTTGTTGTGTTCGGGAGAGATTGGTGAACAAATAGTGGGGTGCATTTTTTGCTGGTACACCTCTTAAAAATAAAAAAATGAGCCTAAAATGACACCTTCATGTAAAAAATGCACTTTTTCCATTTTCTCAACCAAGTGTTTCCAACTACTGTGAAACACTGGTTGGGTCAAAGTGGTCACTATACCCCCTAAAAGATTCCTTGGGGGTGTAGTTTCCAAAATAGGGTCACTTTTTGGGGTTTCCACTGTGGGGGTACCTCAGGCAGCCTTCAAATGTGACATGGCCCCCTAGATTTCTTCCAGTGAATCCGCCACCCAAAAACCACATAGCGCTCCTTCCGTGTTGAGCTGTGCTGTGTGCCCATACTTTAGTTTACGAGTACATGTGGGGTGTTTCTATAAACTGCAGAATTAGGGTAACCAAGTTTGGGTTTGCCGTTAACCCTTGCTAGGTTGCAGGTAAAATTGGATTACAATGTAATATCTGGAAAAAAAATGAAATTTTGAAATTTCGCCTTCATTCTGCTAAAATTCCTGTGGAACACCTAAAGGGTTAACAGTTTTTAAAAATGAGTTTTGAACAGCTTGAGGGGTGTAGTTTGCAAAATGGGGTAATTTATGGGTGGTTTCTGTTATGTAAGCCCCTTAAAGTGACTTCAGAAGTGACTTGGTCCTTTGAAAAGTGGGTTTTGCTGTAAATGTGAAAAATTGCGCATAAAACTATAAGCCCTATTACGTCGTAAAACAATAAGGTTTCATTTTCAAAATGATGCCAATATGAAGTAAACATGTGGGGAGTGTAAATTAATAACTATTATGGGGGGTATCAGTATTTTTGTAAAAAGCAGAGAATTTCAAAGTTAAAAAATTGCCGATTTTTCCAAAATTTCCGAATATTTAGCATTTTTTTATATAGAAAGGTAAAATATATTGACTCCCATTTAGCACTGACGTGAAGTACAATATGTCACGAGAAAACAATCTCAGAATGGCTTGGATAGGTGAAAGCGTTCCAAAGTTATTAGCCCATGAAGTGGCACAGGTCAGATTGGCTTAGGCACTTGGGTACAAATAGGCCTAGGGCTGAAGGGGTTAATAAGCTACGTATATGTAAGGGCTATCATATCAAAAAATAAACTACAGACATGCATCTACCTAAAAATACCAAAGAGAATTAGTCACTCCGCTTGGTACCGATATCGTCAAATTTGGTTCTTGGCTCATGGACTAATAGATAACAACTACAGGAATGCCTGTCACAAATAAGAATATGATGAAGACGTAGAATATGAAGAAGAATAATAGTTGAATAAAAAGATTATGAAGAATGTAACAAAAAAGAATAATAGGTAGAAGATGAAGAAGAAGATGAATAAGGTGAAGAAGAAGTTGATGTAAAAGATGCTGCTGAGGATGATGAAGAAGAAAGTGTCGGAGAAGTAAACAAGAAGGTGAAGAGCATGGAAATAGTGAAACATCAATATCTGACAAAATATAAAAAATCTTAACATAGTCAATATCTTTGTAACTCCAAACGTCTTAAACAAAAAAAACTTTTGCGTTGTTATCTCGGTCTGGAGTGGTGAGCTAGTAGTTGAAGTATTATTGCTGGTTGTGTATTTCCCTTTGTCTTATTTATTCCTTACTATATTTGTATTTATTTTGCCCTGCGCATTTATAGTGTATTCCTGAGTGACTGCGGCATGGTGTATATTTTCCCTTATCCTTGTCTGTTCTAACTGTGGGTATTGGTGTATGATCTTTTCACTGGGTGGAGGCGGTGGTTTCAGCCTAGGGTTGAAACTGGAGACAGGGCGAGGGTCGAGGTCTAGACATGCACACCATCAGTGTAAACTCTAGGTAGAGGGTCAGTCAGGATTTCCCTAGTCTGAGGGAAATTGCAGGGGCCTGGGTTATTAGCTCTTGCCCACCTAGTCTCCCCGTGACATTATAATCGGCCTTTAAAACAAAAAAAACAAAAAAAAAAAGGGGTTTCCTTTTTTTTGTTTTGTCATGGGTCCCATGACTTCCATAACCCACCAGTTGGAGGCGCTGTCCCTACAGGTCACTGAGTTGAGGGGGGCAGTGCAGCAACAAGGACTAGCAGTATCTAATGTGCAAGCTGGAGCGACAGGTAGAGTTGCTGAGCCTAAGTTTCCTTTGCCTGAAAAATCTGCTGGGGAACGCAGTAAATTTGTTTCTTTTCGTGAAGCTTGCAAACTATATTTCCGTATGCGCCCAATCTCCTCAGGTAATGAGGCTCAGCGTGTGGGCCTGGTGTTGTCATTGTTAAGCGGGGATCCCCAAGCATGGGCGTTTTCTTTGCCATCTGATTCTGCTGCATTTGACTCTGTGGAGAGTTTTTTTTCCTTTCTTGGAAATATTTACGATGAGCCAGACACAATGGCTCTAGCAGAATCTAAGATACGCACTATTCGCCAGGGGGAGCGAGTTGCAGAGGATTACTGTTCTGAATTTCGTCGCTGGGCGATCGATACACAGTGGAATGATCCAGCGCTGCAGAGTCAGCTTATTCATGGGGTGTCTGGAAGGGTTAAAAAAGCCCTTCTGATGTACGAGACTCCTACTTCTCTAGATTCCGCTATGAGTCTGGTTGTCCGCATTGATCGCCGTTTGCGTCAGGGGGAGCATGAGACACTGCCTATGGGAGAGGGTTTAGGTTCACGTGTGGTTGCTGCAGGTGAGCCCACGGAGCCTATGCAAATCGCAGGGGTGTCACATGTGAAGCGTCGAACCCCTGAGCTCAGGAATCAGGGTGCCTGTTTTTACTGCGGTAAGACCGGTCATTTTATTAACATCTGTCCTCTACTGTCTAAGAAAAACGCAACGGCGGAAAGCTTCTAAGCTCAGAGGGTGTGGAGGAGACCAATCTGAGCTTATGTATATCCTCCATGGTGGTTTCTCAATGCATGCTCCCTGCTAAGGTTATAATTAGTGTTGAGCGATACCTTCCGATACTTGAAAGTATCGGTATCGGATAGTATCGGCCGATACCCGAAAAATATCGGATATCGCCGATACCCGATACCAATACAAGTCAATGGGACACAAGTATCGGAAGCTATCCTGGATGGTTCCCAGGGTCTGAAGGAGAGGAAACTCTCCTTCAGGCCCTGGGATCCATATTCATGTAAGAAATAAAGAATTAAAATAAAAAATATGGATATACTCACCCGTCCGGCGGACCCTGGACCTTACCGATTGTAACCGGCAGCCTCCGTTCCTAAGAATGAGGAGTTTAGGACCCTCGATGGCGTCGCGGCTTGTGATTGGTCGCGCGCCGCTCATGTGACCGCTCACGCGACCAATCACAAGCCGCGACATCATCGCAGATCCTAAACTTAGGAGTTTTGTGGATGTGTTCTCTGAGAAGAGTTGTTCAGAGTTGCCGCCACATCGCCCCTATGACTGTACTATCAGATTTAAACCAGGGGCCAAATTGCTTAAAGCAAGGATGTTTAACATCTCCGGTCCGGAGAGACAAGCATTAAAGGACTACATTGCTGAAAGTTTGAGCAAAGGGCACATCAGGCCTTCATCCTCGCCTGTGGCAGCAGGGTTCTTCTTCGTGAAGAAGAAAGATGTCGAATTACGCCCGTGTTTGGATTTCAGGGAATTGAACCAGATTACGGTTCGTGATCCATACCCTATGCCACTAATACCAGATTTGTTCAACCAGGTGGCAGGTGCTAAGTGGTTTACCAAGCTTGACCTCAGGGGGGCGTACAACCTCATAAGAGTCCATCAAGGTGATGAGTGGAAGACGGCTTTTAATACCCCTGAGGGTCATTTTAAAAATTTAGTGATGCCATTTGGGTTGACTAACGCACCTGCAGTGTTCCAACATTTCATTAATGATGTGTTTTCGCATGTTTTGGAGAAATTCGTTATCGTGTACCTAGTAGTGTTGAGCATTCCGATACCGCAAGTATCGGGTATCGGCCGATACTTGCGGGTATCGGAATTCCGATACCGAGATCCGATACTTTTGTGGTATCGGGAATCGGTATCGGGATTAATATCAATGTGTAAAATAAAGAATTAAAATAAAAAATAGGGATATACTCACCTCTCCGGCGGCTCCTGGACTTTACCGCCGTAACCGGGAGCAGTTGTACCTAAGAATGCGCGCTTGAAGGGCCTTAGATGAGGTCACTGCGCTCGGATTGGTCCGTAGCGGTCATGTGACCGCTACGCGACCAATCACAAAGCAGTGACGTCACCTAAGGTCTTTCAAGCGCTTGAAATACCTTAGAAGACGTCACTGCTTTGTGATTGGTCGCGTAGCGGTCACGCGACCGCTACGTGACCAATCAGAAGCTGCGGACGTCTTCTAAGGTATTTCAAGCACTTGAAAGACCTTAGTTGATGTCACTGCTTTATGATTGATCGCGTAGCGGTCACGCGACCGCTACGGACCAATCAGTGACCTCATCTAAGGCCCTTCAAGCGCGCATTCTTAGGTACAACGGCTCCCGGTTACGGCGGTAAAGTCCAGGCTGCGTCGGAGGGTGAGTATATCCCTATTTTTTATTTTAATTCTTTCTTTTACACATTGATATGGATCCCAGGGCCTGAAGGAGAGTTTCCTCTCCTTCAGACCCTGGGAACCATACAGGATACTGTCCGATACTTGGTGTCCCATTGACTTGCATTGGTATCGGGTATCGGTATCGGATTAGATCTGATACTTTGCCGGTATCGGCCGATACTTTCCGATACCGATACTTTCAAGTATCGGACGGTATCGCTCAACACTAGTACCTAGATGACATTCTCATATATTCTTGCGACCGTGATACTCATTTAGATCATGTCAGGCAGGTGTTACAGCTTCTCAGAGAGAATAAGCTATATTCTAAACTTGAGAAATGTGTATTTTCTGTTCAAGAGTTGCCTTTCTTGGGTTATATTGTGTCTGCTTCTGGTTTTAAAATGGACACCGCTAAGGTGCAAGCGGTGCTGCATTGGGAACGGCCTGATAACCTGAAAGCACTTCAGCGGTTCCTTGGGTTTTCTAACTACTATAGGAAATTTATCAAGGATTTTTCCATCATTGCTAAACCGCTAACTGACATGACTAAAAAGGGTACCAATTTCTCTGTTTGGCCTGAGGCTGCTGTGCGCGCATTTGATTTTCTTAAGAACAGTTTTGTTTCAGCCCCCATTCTTGTGCAGCCAGACGTATCAAAACCTTTTGTTGTGGAAGTCGATGCGTCTGAGGTTGGTGTGGGGGCGGTACTATCACAAGGCTCATCTTTGAGTGATTTGCGTCCATGCGCCTATTTCTCCAAGAAACTGTCGTCCGCCGAACGTAACTACGATATCGGCAACAGGGAGTTGTTGGCGATCAAGTTGGCCTTTGAGGAATGGCGACACTTCTTGGAGGGGTCGGTACATCAGGTTACTGTTATTACCGATCATAAGAATCTGCTGTATTTGGAGTCAGCCAAGCGTCTGTCCCCCAGGCAGGCTCGCTGGGCATTGTTTTTCACGCGGTTCAACTTTGTTGTCACTTACAGACCGGGTCTAAAAACACTAAGGCGGATGCTCTGTCCAGGTGTTTTCCGGGGGGAGAACCTCGGGAGGATCCAGTACCTATCCTCCAAAAGGGTGTTGTGGTTTTGGCTCTCACTACCGAGGTTGAGGCTGAGATTGCCGAGGCTCTGGAGGAGGTACCATCTGAGCTTCCCATGAACAAATCTTTTGTATCGCTTCATCTCCGCTTAAAGGTTTTGGCAGAGCATCATGATGCTGTCCTGGCTGGCCACCCAGGGGTTACAGGTACCTTGGAGTTGGTGTCACGTCGGTTTTGGTGGCCCAAGATCCGACAGGACGTGGTCTCATACGTGTCAGCTTGTACCACGTGTGCTAGGGCTAAGACGCCCAGCTCCCTTCCTGTTGGCACACTACTTCCTCTTGAGGTACCTAGTAAGCCATGGACGGAAATCTCCATGGATTTCATCACTGATTTGCCCTCCTCAGCTGGGAACACGGTCATCTTGGTGATTGTTGATCGGTTTTCAAAAATGTCGCACTTTGTGTCTTTGCCTTCGTTGCCTAATGGTAAGACTCTGGCTCAGGTATTTGTGCAGGAGGTGGTCAGACTTCATAGGGTTCCGTCTCACATCATGTCTAATAGGGGTACTCAGTTTGTGGCAAAATTTTGGAAAGCATTTTGCTCACGGCTGGGCATCAAGTTGTCTCATTCTTCGGCGTTTCATCCTCAGTCAAATGGTCAGACTGAGCATATGAACCAAAATTTGGAACAGTACTTACGCTGCTTTGTCTCTGATAACCAGGAGGAGTGGTCTACCTTTCTTCCTTTGGCTGAGTTTGCCATCAATAATCACTGCCAGGAGTCGTCTGGGGAGTCTCAGTTTTTTTGTGTTTACGGGCTACATCCTCAATTTTGTACTTTGAGTCAGAGGGGCTTTTCTGGCGTTCCGGAGGAGGACCAGTTAGGAGCACAATTGTCATCAGTCTGGAGGAGAGTTAAACAGCGCCTGTTGAGTGTGGGTGCTAGGTACAAACGTGTGGCTGACAGTAGGCGTGTGCCAGGTCCGGACCTGAGTGTGGATGACTGGGTGTGGTTATCCACAAAAAACATAAGACTCAAAATACCATCCCTTAAATTGGGTCCACGGTTTATTGGTCCATGTAGGGTCACCGCCGTCATTAACCCAGTAGCGTACCGATTGGAGCTTCCTATGGTGTATAAGATACACAACGTGTTCCACAGGTCTCTTTTAAAGAAGGTGGTGGGTTCTGTGGACGCGGGGCCTATGCCACCTCCAGTCTTGGTGGATGGTAATTTGGAATTTGAAGTCTCCAAGGTGGTTGACTCTCGTGTAGTGCGTTGCACTTTACAGTACTTGGTACACTGGCGTGGTTATGGGCCTGAATAGAGGTCCTGGGTACCAGCCTCGGACATTCATGCGGATCGGCTGGTCAGGTTTTTTCACCGTCACCAGCCGGACAAGCCGGGTCCTATAAGCTGTGAGGGCCCTGGGGTCCCTCGTAGAAGGCGGGGTACTGTCATGTCGGATGCTGTTCAGACCAGGTCATTCGACAGACATCGGTAATTCCGCTTTTGACCACTATGTGCTCATTGGCGTCGGCTAGATTTTATCTAGCTGGTCCGGGGTTAATTTACCTGATGCTCGGATTGGAAGCTGGGCCATGACCATTGCCTTTAAATAGTTTTCCTGAACATTGGGCATCGCCGATTATAGCTTCTGTCTTTTGCGTTGTTATCTCGGTTTGGAGTGGTGAGCTAGTAGTTGGAGTATTGTTGCTGGTGGTGAATTTCCCTTTGTCTTATTTAATCCTTCCTGTTGTGAATTCCGTTCTGGAGCTCCCTCCTGTGGCTGCTAATGGTATTTTTGTGAGTTCTGCCCTTGGGCTCCCTCTGGTGGTTTCGAGTGGAACTGCTGCTCCTTTGGGTAGCTGTGGCAGCTGCCTTCACTAATCGCCTTGCCTGGGTTGTTATTTAAACCTGCTCTGGGCTTTAGTTCATGCCAGCTGTCAATGTCCTTGGCTTGGATTTGGTTCTCTCCTTGGATTTCTCATATGGCCTGTCCTTGTCAGCAAAAGATAAGTTTTTGCTAGTCCTTGTTTGTCCATTTGTTTGGACTCTATTGCTCTGCAAATATGTCTCTTTTTGTCCAGCTTGTCACTATGTCATATTCAGGCTAGCTGGAAGCTCTGGGAAAGCAGATTTGCCCCTCCACACCGTGAGTCGGTGTGGAGTTCAGTTTTGTAAACTCTGCGTGTATTTTGTAGTTTTTAATACTGACCGCACAGTATCCTTTTCTCTCTGTCTATCAAGTTTAGTATTGGCCTCCTTTGCTGAAATCTGATTTCATTTCTGTGTACGTCATTTCCCTCTTCACTCACAGCCAATATTTGTGGGGGGCTATCTTTCCTTTTGGGGTTTTCTCTGAGGCATGATAGCTTTCTATTTCCTTCTTTAGGGGTAGTTAGTTCTTAGGCTGTGAAGAGGTGTCTAGGGAGAGTTAGGAACATCCCACGGCTATTACTAGTGTTGTTGTTAGGATTAGGGACTGCGGTCAGTAGAGATACCACCTTCTCAGAGCTCGTCCCATGTTGCGTTTTAGCCACCAGGTCATATCAGTGTGGCCTCTTAACCACCAGGTCATAACAGTACAGCTGGCCCACAATGTGTTAAATGCATCTCAAAAGAGGGAAAAAAAAGTTCTGAGCCATTTTTTTTCCTTTGCAGCTTGTTTTGTCTTTTTATTCCCCTTAATCTCTGGGTGGTTCAGGATTTTGGTGCTGATATGGAGGTTCAGGGTCTGTCCTTGCTCGTGGATCAACTCGCTGCAAGGGTACAGAGTATCCAAGATTATGTTGTCCAGACTCCGGTATTAGAGCCTAGAATTCCTATTCCTGATTTGTTTTCTGGGGATAGATCTAAATTTTTGAATTTTAAAAATAATTGCAGATTGTTTTTTGTTCTGAGACCCCGTTCCTCTGGTGACCCCATTCAGCAGGTGAAGATTGTTATTTCTTTGCTGCGTGGCGACCCGCAGAACTGGGCATTCTCCCTTGAGCCAGGAAATCCTGCATTGCTTAATATTGACGCATTTTTTCAAGCACTCGGATTGCTGTATGACGAGCCTAATTCCATGGATCAGGCAGAAAAAACTTTGCTGGCTCTGTGTCAGGGTCAGGAAGCAGCAGAAGTATACTGCCAGAAATTTAGAAAGTGGTCTGTGCTCACAAAATGGAATGAGTATGCCCTGGCAGCGATTTTTAGAAAGGGTCTTTCTGAAGCCCTTAAAGATGTTATGGTGGGGTTTCCTACGCCTGCTGGTCTGAATGAGTCAATGTCTTTGGCCATTCAGATTGATCGGCGCTTGCGCGAGCGCAAGGTTGTGCACCATATGGCAGTGTCCTCTGAGCAGAGTCCTGAGCCTATGCAATGTGATAGGATTTTGACTAGAGCAGAAAGGCAGAAATTCAGACGTCAGAATGGCCTGTGTTTTTACTGTGGTGATTCTGCTCATGCTATTTCTGATTGCCCTAAGCATACTAAGAGGGTCCCTAGGTCTGTTACTATTAGTACTGTACAACCTAAATTTCTCTTGTCTGTTACCCTGATTTGCTCATTGTCGTCCTTTTCTGTTATGGCATTTGTGGACTCTGGCGCTGCCCTGAACTTAATGGACTTAGAATTTGCCAAGCGCTGTGGTTTTTCCTTGGAGCCTTTGCAGAGTCCTATTCCCTTAAGGAGGATTGATGCTACGCCATTGGCCAAGAATAAACCTCAGTACTGGACACAGTTAACCATGTACATGGCTCCAGCACATCAGGAAAATATTCGCTTTTTGGTGTTGCGATTGTGCCATTAATTTGATTCCTGGCTGTAAGTTCCCTAAGGGCCGACTTTTCAACCTGTCTGTGCCAGAGCATGCCACTATGCGGAGTTATGTAAAGGAGTCCTTGGAGAAGGGGCATATTCGCCCGTCTTCGTCACCATTGTGAGCGGGATTTTTTTTGTTGCCAAGAAGGATGGCTCCTTGAGACTCTGTATAGATTATCGCCTTCTCAATAAGATCACTGTCAAGTTCCAGTACCCTTTACCTTTACTTTCTGATTTGTTTGCTCGGATTAAGGGTGCCAGTTGGTTTACTAAAATCGACCTTCGAGGGGCGTATAATCTCGTGCGTATTAAACAAGGTGATGAATGGAAAACAGCATTTAATACGCCCGAAGGCCATTTTGAATATCTTGTGATGCCATTCGGGCTTTCTAATGCTCCATCGGTATTTCAGTCCTTTATGCATGATATCTTCCGGAATTATCTGGATAAATTCATGATTGTGTATTTGGATGATATTTTGGTTTTCTCCGATGATTGGGAGTCTCATGTGAGGCAGGTTAGGATGGTATTTCAGGTCCTTCGTGCTAATGCGTTGTTTGTGAAGGGGTCTAAGTGCCTCTTTGGAGTTCAGATGGTTTCTTTTTTGGGTTTCATTTTTTCTCCCTAGGCTATTGAAATGGACCCTGTTAAAGTCCAGGCCATTCATGATTGGACTCAACCTACATCTGTAAAGAGCCTTCAGAAATTTTTGGGCTTTGCCAATTTTTATCGCTGCTTTATTGCTAATTTTTCTTGTGTGGTGAAGCCTCTGACTGATTTGACGAGGAAGGGTGCTGATGTGATGAATTGGTCCTCTGCGGCTGTTGAGGCCTTTCAGGAGCTTAAACGTCGTTTTACTTCTGCCCCTGTGTTGCGTCAGCCAGATGTTTCTCTCCCTTTTCAGGTTGAGGTTGATGCTTCTGAGATTGGGGCAGGGGCCGTTTTGTCTCAGAGAAATTCTGATGGCTCTTTGATGAAACCGTGTGCTTTCTTCTCCAGAAAGTTTTCGCCTGCTGAGCGTAATTATGATGTCGGCAATCGGGAGTTGTTGGCTATGAAGTGGGCATTTGAGGAGTGGCGACATAGGCTTGAGGGAGCCAAGCATCGCGTGGTGGTCTTGACTGATCATAAGAATCTGATTTACCTCGAGTCTGCTAAGCGGTTGAATCCTAGACAGGCTCGGTGGTCTCTGTTTTTCTCACGTTTTGATTTTGTGGTCTCGTATATTCCGGGATCTAAGAATGTGAAGGCTGATGCCCTTTCTAGGAGTTTTTTGCCTGATTCTCCGGGAGTTCTTGAGCCGGCTGGGATCCTCAAGGAGGGGGTGATTCTTTCTGCCATCTCCCCTGATTTGCGGTGGGTACTTCAGGAGTTTCAGGCTGATAAACCTGACCGCGGTCCTGTGGGGAAACTGTTTGTTCCTGATAGATGGACTAGCAGGGTAATTTCTGAGGTTCATTGTTCGGTGTTGGCTGGTCACCCTGGGATTTTCGGTACCAGAGATTTGGTGGCTAGGTACTTTTGGTGGCCTTCCTTGTCGCGGGATGTGCGTTCGTTTGTGCAGTCCTGTGGGACCTGTGCTCGGGCTAAGCCTTGCTGTTCCCGTGCCAGTGGGTTGCTTTTGCCTTTTCCTATTCCTGAGAGGCCCTGGACGCATATTTCCATGGATTTTATTTCTGATCTTCCTGTTTCTCAGAAGATGTTTGTCATCTGGGTGGTTTGTGACCGGTTTTCTAAGATGGTCCATTTGGTACCGTTGCCTAAGTTGCCTTCCTCCTCTGATTTAGTTCCATTATTTTTTCAGCATGTGGTTCGTTTGCATGGTATTCCGGAGAATATTGTGTCTGACAGAGGTTCCCAGTTCGTTTCAAGGTTTTGGCGGTCCTTTTGTGCTAGAATGGGCATTGATTTGTCTTTTTCTTCAGCATTCCATCCTCAGACAAATGGCCAAACGGAGCGAACCAATCAGACCTTGGAAACCTATTTGAGATGCTTCGTGTCTGCTGATCAGGATGATTGGGTGACCTTTTTGCCGTTGGCCGAGTTTGCCCTTAATAATCGGGCTAGTTCGGCTACTTTGGTTTCGCCTTTCTTTTGTAATTTTGGTTTTCATCCTCGTTTTTCTTCAGGGCAGCTTGAGCCTTCTGACTGTCCTGGTGTGGATTCTGTGGTGTACAGGTTGCAGCAAATTTGGACTCATGTGGTGGACAATTTGACGTTGTCTCAGGAAAAGGCTCAACGTTTTGCTAACCGTCGTCGGTGTGTTGGTCCCCGGCTTCGTGTTGGGGATTTGGTCTGGTTGTCTTCTCGTCATGTTCCTATGAAGGTTTCTTCCCCTAAGTTCAAGCCTCGCTTTATTGGGCCTTATAAGATTTCTGAAATTATTAATCCGGTGTCTTTTCGTTTGGCCCTTCCAGCTTCCTTTTCCATTCATAATGTGTTCCATAGATCCTTGTTGCGGAGATATGTGGTACCTATGGTTCCCTCCGTTGATCCTCCTGCTCCGGTGTTGGTTGAGGGGGAATTGGAATATGTGGTGGAGAAGATTTTGGATTCTCGTTTTTCGAGGCCGAAGCTTCAGTATCTGGTCAAGTGGAAGGGTTATGGCCAGGAGGATAATTCTTGGGTTGTGGCCTCTGATGTTCATGCTGCCGATTTGGTTCGTGCTTTCCATTTGGCTCGTCCTGATCGGCCTGGGAGCTCTGGTGAGGGTTCGGTGACCCCTCCTCAAGGGGGGGGTACTGTTGTGAATTCCATTCTGGAGCTCCCTCCTGTGGTTGCTAATGGTATTTTTGTGAGTTCTGCCCTTGGGCTCCCTCTGGTGGTTTCGAGTGGAACTGCTGATCCTTTGGGTAGCTGTGGCAGCTGCCTTCACTAATCGCCTTGCCTGGGTTGTTATTTAAACCTGCTCTGGGCTTTAGTTCATGCCAGCTGTCAATGTGCTTGGCTTGGATTTGGTTCTCTCCTTGGATTTCTCATATGGCCTGTCCTTGTCAGCAAAAGATAAGTTTTTGCTAGTCCTTGTTTGTCCATTTGTTTGGACTCTATTGCTCTGCAAATATGTCTCTTTTTGTCCAGCTTGTCACTATGTCATATTCAGGCTAGCTGGAAGCTCTGGGAAAGCAGATTTGCCCCTCCACACCGTGAGTCGGTGTGAAGTTCATTTTTGTAAACTCTGCGTGGATTTTGTAGTTTTTAATACTGACCGCACAGTATCCTTTTCTCTCTGTCTATCAAGTTTAGTATTGGCCTCCTTTGCTGAAATCTGATTTCATTTCTGTGTACGTCATTTCCCTCTTCACTCACAGCCAATATTTGTGGGGGCTATCTTTCCTTTTGGGGTTTTCTCTGAGGAAAGATAGCTTTCTATTTCCTTCTTTAGGGGTAGTTAGTTCTTAGGCTGTGAAGGTGTCTAGGGAGAGTTAGGAACATCCCACGGCTATTACTAGTGTTGTTGTTAGGATTAGGGACTGCGGTCAGTAGAGATACCACCTTCTCAGAGCTCGTCCCATGTTGCGTTTTAGCCACCAGGTCATATCAGTGTGGCCTCTTAACCACCAGGTCATAACACCTTCCTATATTTGTATTTATTTTGCCCTGCGCATTTATAGTGTATTCCTGAGTGACTGCGGCATGGTGTATATTTTCCATTATCCTTGCGTGTTCTAACTGTGGGTATTGGTGTATGATCTTTTCACTGGGTGGAGGGCAGTGGTTTCAGCCTAGGGTTGAAACAGGAGACAGGGCGAGGGTCGAGGCCTAGACATGCACACCATCAGTGTAAACTCTAGGTAGAGGGTCAGTCAGGATTTCCCTAGTCTGAGGGAAATTGCAGGGGCCCGGGTTATTAGCTCTTGCCCACCTAGTCTCCCCGTGACAGTTTCGTTCAGCGTGTGCAAGGAGCACAATTAAAAGAGCCACCTTTTCCTTGTGCAGCATTACTGCTGCACAAGGTGGCTCTTCTAGTTACTAATGCCTGGGGGGGTTTAAAGGTTCCCTTTCAATTTGCTCCAATTCGGCCTCAGCCTAAGCTCTGCTCCTCCTGCTGTCCCTGGGCTCCAACACCGCCAGTTGCTGCCCGGAAGTGCTGTTTGCACAGTCAACAGTTGCTCCTCTGTTATTGGGTTTCAGTAACGTCAGCTGATCCCCAGCTGTGTATCCGGCAATGTGTCCGGCGACCGCCACGCTGACACAACAACAGATATTAAACTGCCTCGAGTGCAGGCTTCGGCCTACACTCTGCTCCTCCTGCTGACCCTGGGCTCCAACACCGCTAGTTGCTGCTCGGAAGTGCTGTTTGCACAGTCAACAGTTGCTCCTCTGTTATTGGGTTTCAGTAACGTCAGCTGATTCCCAGCTGTGGATCTGGCAATGTGTCCTGCGACCGCCATGCTGACACAACAACAGATATTAAACTGCCTCGAGTGCAGGCTTCGGCCTACACTCTGCTCCTCCTGCTGACCCTGGGCTCCAACACCGCTAATTGCTGCTCAGAAGTGCTGTCTGCACAGAAAAATACACTCGCTCCTGTGTTAGTGGGGTTCAGTAATGCCAGCTGCGCCCCTGCTGTGTTGCGGCAATAACTCTACCCTGCTCCTCCTGCTGTCCCTGAGCTCCAACACCACTAGTTGCTGCTCAAAAGTGTCTTTGGCACAGGTACTCCCTCCTGCCCAGCCCGGTTACAGCATGCCAGCTGTTTCCGGGTAGTGTCAAGGTCACTTGACCTCCAATACGTTGTCCTGTTGGGTTGAGGTCGGGTTAGCTGACTCCACGGTGCCTGCAGTTTAGGTGCTTCCTATGTGGGCTGCGGGAACTGGCAATCAAGGCTGGTTCCGTAGTGCCAATAGGACAAGCTCCCCCTGTAGGACTGTGGATTTTCGGTAACCACGGCTGGCTCGCGGCCTAGAAACTTTTGTTTTTCCTGTGGACCTTCTGCCTATCTGAGTTCCAGCACCATTAGCTGGTTCTTAGGAAGACAATCTTAAATAGGTCCCCCTGGTTCCAGTACCGTCAGCTGGTTCTGGGCAGAGCCTTTGGCTTAGGTGCCTCCTTCTGGGTATCCGAGTTCCACCAACGTCAGGTCGTCCTTGGTAGTGCTTTCTGGCACGGGTACCTCTTGCTTAGTAACCGGGTTCCAGTAACGTCAGCTGGTCCTCGGTAGTTCCATTGGCTCTTGTACCTTCGGCTACCCATCCGGGTTCCAGTTCCGTCAGCTGGTTCTCGGCAGTGTCTTTTGCTGTTGTACCTTCTGCTCCCCATCCTGGTTCCAGTACCGTCAGCTGGTTCCGGGCAGAGCCTTTGGCTTAGGTGCCTTCTTCTGGGTATCCGAGTTCCACCAACGTCAGGTGGTCCTTGGTAGTGCTTTCAGGCACGGGTAACTCCTGCTTAGTAACTGGGTTCCAGTACCATCAGCTGGTCCTCAGTAGTTCCATTGGCTCTTGGACCTTCAGGTAGCCATCCGGGTTCCAGTACGGTCAGCTGGTTCTCGGCATTTCCTCAGCCTCATTGTACCTTCTGCTACATTTCCAAGTTCAAGACCCTAAAGACGACGACCCTGAAGACCACCCCTAAGATGACGACGACCCCAGAGAAGATGACCCTGGAGACGACGACCCTGAAGACCACCCCGAAGATGACGATGACCCCGGAGACGACGACCCTGGAGACGACGACCCTGGAGACGACGACCCTGAAGACCGAGAAGCAGAAGAACAAGAAGTTGCAGAACAAAGAGCAGAAGAACATTAAGCATAAGACTAAACATCAGAGCAAAAGATATTATCTAAATTATAAGCAGAAGAAGACTAAGCAGTGTATGGGGGTGAGTCCGTTCCTCCTCGTGGTGCCCCTGGAAAAAGCCTGCTCCTGCAGGCCTAACTGAACGTGGACAAATCCTGTTGTAACTCTGTTGTGACAGGCAGAACGTAAGGTGTAATCTTCAAACTTTTATAGATAACAACTACAGGAATGCCTGTCACAAATAAGAATATGATGAAGAAGTAGAATATGAAGAAGAATAATAGTTGAATAAAAAGAATATGAAGAATGTAACAAAAAAAAATAATAGGTAGAAGATGAAGAAGAAGATGAATAGGGTGAAGAAGAAGTTGATGTAAAAGATGCTGCTGCTGAGGATGATGAAGAAGAAAGTGTCAGAGAAGTAAAAAAGAAGGTGAAGAGCATGGAATTAGTGAAACATCAATATCTGACAAAATATAAAAAATCTTAACATAGTCAATATCTTTGTAACTCCGAACGTCTTAAAAAAAACAACTTAATTCCAGCTATTCCATTTGATTAGGCTAACCCTCTATGCCTTTAATGTCTCCTCCACCTCCCCCAATACATCCTACATTATTCTTAGTTGTTTTCCTTCATGTAGAATGAACCTACAAGGAAAGAAAGGGTTTATTATTTTAATTCCGATATTTTGGTCCCATTGACTTGCATTGGTATCGGGTATCGGCGATATCCGATATTTTTTGAATATCGACCGATCCAATCCGATACCGATACTTTTGGATATCGGAAAGTATAGCTAAATACACTAGTGAACAGGCGAGAACCAAGATAAAACAATTGAATCAAGCCTGGGCATGTCAGAGCCTGCTCGTTCAGCTTGCAACATGTTGATGCTGGTTTCATTAGCTCACTCTGAAAGTTCTTTTCTTTGAAAGTTATATTTTTTTGGCATTGTATATCTTCAATGCATTGATGTGAATTATTTAATAGTAATTTTGACTTTCAAAACCCTAAGATAAAAAAATACCAAAAATTGAGAAAAATATACTAAATTTGAAGAGCATTTTGCATTTTGTGGCAAATCCTGACATTCAGGATTTTTTTCAATATTTTTTTCGTTTTCAGCACACCAAAATACATGGAAATTAGATGAAAATAACCAAACAGCTTTTTAGTCGCAGACCTGTGAATCAAGCTCTAAGTCTCTGTAAGAGCTGCATGCTCCGCTCCGGAGTGCCGACGCCAGAGCTGGGTTTTCACCTGCGAGACTCGGCCGTATCTCGCATATGTGTGATCCCGGCCTAACCGAGCCATGCACCATTTAAAATACTGGTGTGCCAAAAGGACTGATGGGCTATGACCCTTGTACAACTTCTACCTATAAGCCTCAATAGCTACACCCCTACATGGACCATAGATGGTTTCTATATGGATTTTTTAGTTATCACTGTAATATGACACAAAATTGTGAAAAAAAAAAGGTAAAAAGTATTGGAATAGTTTTCATTTATTGTGCATTTTCAGGTTTGGGGTTGCTTAAACAAGAATCTGTCAGCAATTTTTTATTACCCCAACTGAGAGCAATATGATGTAGGGGTAGATACCCTGATTCTAGCGACATATTATTGGCTGTTGCAGTTTTGATAAAATCAGTGTTTTACCAGCTGCAGATTCACAAGTTCTCTCAATGCTGAGTTCTATATAATCTCGCCCCCACACCACTAATTGGCAGCTTTCTCTGTACACTGTTCATAAGGAAAAAGCTGCCAATCTTTGGTGGAATTAAGAATATGGAAGACTCATGACAGCAGGTTTACTAGTCCTTCAGTGATAAAAGCACTGTTTTATCAGCAGGAGATTATTGAAACTAAACAAGCAGCCCTATAAACGATAAGTCGCTGGAATCAGGGCCTGTTTCTATTTCATGTTGCTCTCTACGTAAATTACATAACGAGAATACAAATAGCATAACCCAGTTAAACTGTCTTTTATTTCATATATAGAAAAAATAGTAAAACACATCAAATCTTATCTTCAATAGTAATTATACAGTAAATGGGTTCTTACATATAAAGAAAGCCATAGAAGCATAAATTAACACTTGTTTCACCTACAGAAGATGTGTTTCCAAAAACTGCAATGCCGCTATGAAGAAGCACCTGTAAATGAAGCACCCTTAAATTGTCATACGAGGGGCGATCCAAAAGTAATGATAATCGGTTATTTCTATTGCACACAGAAATTAAAACAAAATGTTTTCTTCTCTCTTAGGTACCCATTAGTCCAGGAAAAAAAAAATCACTTAGATAGACCACGATTCCCGGGAGCTACATTCATTTGAATATGAAGTGCCAAGGAGTGAACATCAAAATGGAAAAAAACGAGCTCAGAGCTGTCATCAAATACCTCTGCTTGAAAAAAATGACTACCAAAGACATACACAGCGACTTGGTGGAAACATTGGGGGACTCTTCTCCTCCATATTCCACAGTTGCACGCTGGGCCAAGGAATTTAAGCTGGGAAGAACATCGACGGAAGATGAACATCGTGAAGGACGCCCATCCACGTCCCTCAATGAAGAAAACGTGAAAAATGTTGAAGAAGTTGTATTGGCAGATCGAAGAGTGACTATCAGGCATGTAGCTGAGGTCACAGGGATCTCATATGGCAGTATTCAAAGAATCCTTGCAAAAGAATTGCATATGAGAAAGGTCTCTGCTCGTTGGGTGCCAAAAATGTTAACCGACGAGCAAAAGAAGAAACGAGTTGACATTTCAATAGCAAATCTCGAAAAGTTCCGAACAGACAAGGAAAATTTTTTGTCACGTTTTTTGACCATGGACGAGACCTGGATCCACCACTTTGATTCCGAAACTAAACAACAATCGATGACATGGAAATGAGCCGACGAACCGACGCCGAAGAAATTCAAAGTGTCAAGCTCAGCAGGGAAGGTTATGGCGTCCGTTTTTTGGGACGCTGAAGGAATTATTATGGTGGACTATTTGGAGAAGGGAGCCACTATTACGGGCTCCTACTACGCAGAACAAATAAGAAGATTGCGGGAGGCTATCATGGAGAAAGGGCGCTGCAAACTGCGGGCTGGAGTGCTGTTTCACCAAGATAACGCGCCGGCTCACAAAGCTGCAGTTGCCATGGCTACCATTCAAGAAGCGGGCTTTGAACTGGTGGAACACCCCCCCTATTCGCCAGATCTAGCCCCCAGTGACTTCTTTCTCTTTCCTCGGCTCAAGGAACACCTCCGGGGCAAGAAATTTGACGACAATAGCGACGTGATAACCGCTGTTGGGGATTTTTTTGAGGGTCAAGATCAAGAATTTTTTTCGAAGGGAATTCTAAGTTTAGAAAAGAGATGAACTAAATGTATAGACTTGTTAGGAGACTATGTAGAAAAATAAAAAATTTTTTTGACTATATTCATTGTGTTTAGTATTGATTATCATTACTTTTGGATCGCCCCTCGTACTTACCTCCAAGCTATACTTTAGTGTTAGAGGAATAACAAGTCAAGTAGTAACTCCCCTGTGAAAATGAGAAAATTGGTCAGTGCACTTAACTAGCATTAGACTTCCAGAGGCCCAGAAGGCTCTTTATGAAACACAGGAGATAATTAGGAAAAAAAGGCCTGTCACTGGTGATCAGCTGTATAGTTACTATTAATGAGAACTACATGCTCATTATATAGAACTGACACCTGGGAGTAAATTTCCTACTATATCTACACAGAATTAGATGACAGATTCTAAAAAGTTCATATGCTTTTGACATAAGATATACAACACCTAAAAGAAGCAAAATGAGCAAACATCCTGCTGTAACTAAATTAGTAAAAAGCAAAAGTGCATTTAAATAACACAGGGTTCTTAGTAATACTGTCTTTGATCAATAATTGCATAAAAGCCATCCCACCATCGAAAAGGTGCCCCTGATCAGAATGGGACCTACCCTGTCTAAAACTGAAAAAACCTTACTATGTGTCAGAGTTGACCTCAGTGTGTGAATAAGGGCAGACAAAAGGACCGGGTCTCAACCTGTGAACACCAGTCTGGGGAAGCCTTTAAATGTAATTTCCAGCTCAGGAGAGGGAGGCCACACCCAGGCTTGCACAGAATGCAAAAATACAAAGAAAAAACACAAAAATTGAGCTTGGATTAAGTTGGTATACATGCAGCACATAAACGCATGTTCACATTGGCCATAAAGAATACAAAACCTACCAGAAACAAAATGAGTAAAAAAACTACTCTACGATTTTTTTTTCTCTAAAACAAGTTCGGTCATCACTAACACTGTGACACCGACTGCGCTACCTCGCTACCTCGCTACCTCTAAAACTATGCTGTACGATTTTATTTTTTGTCCTCTAAAACAAGATCAGTCATCACCAAACACCGTGACGCTAACTACACTAACAAGCTACCTCGCTATCTATAAAACTACCCTGTACTATTTTTTTTTCTCTAAAACAAGATTTGTCGTCACTAAGGCTGCCATCATACTAGCAGTATTTGGTCAGTATTTTACATCAGTATTTGTAAGCCAAAACCAGGAGTGGGTGATAAAGAAGAAGTGGTGCATATGTTTCTATTATACTTTTCCTCTAATTGTTCCACTCCTGGTTTTGGCTTACAAATACTGATGTAAAATACTGACCAAATACTGCTAGTGTGACGCCGGCCTAACACTGTGATGCCGGCTACGCTACCTCGCTTCCTCTAAAACTGCGCTGTACTAACTCCTGTTATTATTTTTTTCTAAAAATAAATTCGATGTTGCTTACACTGCGAAATCCGCTACACTAACTAACTAAAAAAAGAAAAAGTCCAGTGACACACAGGGCGATGTGCAGGGATGGTTTGCTGTCAGGGACAGCAGCGATCTTAACCCGGTCACCGCACAGGTGCATGAAGCGCGGTGACTGCAAATGGCGGCTCTGTACATATACTGCTCTTTGCGGAAACGCACCTCCCACAGAGCAGTATATGTACGGCGCATGTCGGGAAGGGGACATGGGATTGGAGAGCAATGCATATTCATTCCCTTAAGTAGCGTGCTCATTTGAGAGCCCAGCAGCTGCAGGAAGCAGGCACATTTATTTAAAATAAATGAATATTCACTGCTCTCCACTCCCATGAGCATGGAGAGCACTGAATATTCATTTCTCTTTAGCAGCGGGCACAGGTGTTAGCCGCAGTAGCCGGCTCCTGCCTTCTGTGACCTGCTGCTCCACCGCTGCCGCTCCCCCTTTATCTTACAGCCCGAAAAATACTGTAAGTGGGATCCTCACTCAAGTATAAGCTGAGAGGGGCTTTTTCAGCATAAAACTGTTCTGAAAAACTCGGTTTATACACAAGTATATGCGGTAGTTTTATGTTGGAGAAATTTAAGCCACCATTTAGCCTAGATTGAGTAAGCATATGAAAAGGGATTCAATAATGCTCACCCTCCTAAATAAAGAATCAATACAAATAATTGATTTATTTTATTTCTTTTGGCTTTAGGTATATGGGTAAGGATTGGAATTGGTAAAACAATTTGAGAAATTCTACCTAAGTAAATTTGCTCTATCTAAATAAGAAAGACTATAATGGTGCCATATCTTTAGTGACTAAATGTAGGGATTAATATTAGCTGACTATGCCTGTAGAGAGATCTAGTTATTGTGACTGCTAAGCAGGTAAGAGAGTTTGTTTTCCAAGTTATTGGAATATTTGTTGACCAAAGTGGTTTACTGGGACCTTAGAGGAGGAGAACCTCAGACTTGTTCATGTTTAAAGTGTATCCAGTTAAGGCTCCCACCCTCTTAAGATCATCTAGCAGATTCATTAGGGAATGTTTAGGGTTTCAAATCATTAGCATGATGTCATCTGCAAAAGCAGCACTCTTAGGGCTTGTTTCCACTTGCGAGAAACACGTCCGTGTCTCGCATGTGGAAACCAAGCTGTGGCGCCGGCACTCGAGAGCGGAGCGTGCGGCCGCATAGGAACACATGGAGCTGCACGCTCCGCTCCAAAGTGCCGGCGCCAGAGCTTGGTTTCCACATGAGAGACACGGACGTGTTTCTCGCAAGTGGAAACAAGCCCTTAAACTCTGCCTCATCAATTTTAAGACCTTGATTACTTGAGGTGCGTTGAAGATGTTAGAGTAATGGGTCAAGGGCCATGGGCGTACCCAGGATCCAAACTAGGGGGGAGCTTTTTACTCACCTCGCTCGCTGGGTTCCCATGTTGATCGCTCCTCATCCCGGCACCGTAGGACCTTAAACAGCACCATGTTACCGGGCGATGTCACCGGTCACATGGTGCTTCCGGGTCCTAGAGCCTGCGCTCGCTGCGGCCTAGGCGGGGGATCAGAATCCACCGGTACTCACCGGGGAGCGCTGTGAGGTAAGTATGAAGCGCAGGAAGAATAATAATAATATTTTTTTTATTTTGCTTATATGGAGAGGTGAACCTAGCCACAATGCTGCCTGAGGTGAAATTCAAAATGGCGCTCCCCCCCAGAAACACATATACTTCCCCCCATAGGGCTCCCATCTCATATACAGTCCCCACATACATTACATGAGTGATAACTATTGTACATTGTACAATAGGTCATAGATGAGACAGTATAGTCCTCAATACAGTATTCTGGGCACCACATAGTGCTTCATACAGAATAATGAGCCCCATATATTGCTCCATCAAGTATAATGACCCCCATATATTGCTCCACACAGTATTTTTGGTACCATATAGTGCTCCATACCGTAAAATGAGCCCCATATATTACTCCATACAGAATAATGAGCCCCATATATTGCTCCTGTGAGACAGTGACCCCTGTTACAGCTAGGGGGCGCTGTTTGTGCTCTCCAGAATGCGCACATAGGCGTAGTGAGGCCATGAGGGCGTATGGCAGTCACAGGTGTGGCTGTGATTAGAATGGTGAAGCAGTGACTGATCAAAAGCCCTGTAGTAGAGGGGGAGGTGTGTCAGTGTTGGTTTGGAAGCAGACAGAGCAGTTATTTGCAGAGCTCTTTCTGTGTGGAGCAACACAGAGGCAAGAGGACCCAAGGGGACTGACACCCTGCATCCCGGGCTGTTCTGTGTTTGCCAGGCTGCAATCCGGAGGATAGCGTGAGGTGCAACACGTGAGTAAAGAGACTTGATATCAGCGGGCGGTCGCCCCAGGGAAACTAGGCAGAGGGAAGTCCAGCCTGTGTAGGGACTGCAAATTAAAGCCGGTTACTGTATATTTCTGATGGACTGTGTGAAGAAGCCGTGTACTGTGTATTTTTCTTTGGCCTGGATGAAGAAGCCATTTACTATGTATTGCTAATAGACTGTGTGAAGTAACACAATAAAGGAACGTTTTGTTTCAACTTGCTTGGGTCACTGCCGTTTCTCCGCGTATGGTCGTACCGCTGCATCATACTCCATACAGAATAATAAGCCACGTATATTGCTCTATACAGTATTATGGGCACCACATAGTGCTCCATATAGAATAACATGCCCTATGTATTGCTCCATACAGAGTAATGATTCCCATATATTGCTCCATGCAGTATAGTGTGCCCCATATAATACTCCATACAGTATAATGAGCCCCATACCTGTATATACATCATCACCAGGCCTATCCCACTGAGCCCAGCACTTGTATATACATCATCACCAGCCCAAGCCACTGAACCCAGCACCACCTATATATATCATCACCAGCCCCAGCCCACTGAGCCCAGAAACACCTGTATATACATCAGCCTGGCCACAACCAGCCCCCAGCCCCTGTATATACATCAGCCAAAGCTGACAACACCTGAATATACATCCGACCAGCCAGCCCCTGTATATACATCAGCCCAGCCACAGCCAGCCCCCAGCCCCTGTATATACATCAGCCCAGCCAGCCCCCAGCCTCTGTATATACATCAGCCACAGCCAGCCCCCAGCCCCTGTGTATACATCAGCCCAGCCACAGCCAGCCCCTGTGAACATCAGCCCAGCCACAACCAGCCCCCAGCCCCTGTGTATATATCAGCCCAAGCCCCCTGCACCTGTATATACAGTACAGACCAAAAGTTTGGACACACCTTCTCATTTAAAGATTTTTCTGTATTTTCATGACTATGAAAATTGTAAATTCACACTGAAGGCATCTACGAACTATGAATTAACACATGTGGAATTATATACTTAAAAAAGTGTGAAACAACTAAAAATATGTCTTATATTCTAGGTTCTTCAAAGTAGCCACCTTTTGCTTTGATGACTGCTTTGCACACTCTTGGCATTCTCTTAATGAGCTTCAAGAGGTAGTCACCGGGAATGGTTTTCACTTCACAGTTGTGCACTGTCAGGTTTAATAAGTGGGATTTCTTGCCTTAGAAATTGGGTTGGGTGTTGTGAATTTGGATTCTGGGCTCCCCCGGTGGCTACTGGTGGAATTGAACTGGTGTCTTCATCTTCTCTGTTCACCTGTTCCCATCAAGATGTGGGAGTCGCTATATAACCTTGCTGCTCTGTTAGTTGCTTGCCGGTCAACAATGTTATCAGAAGCTTCTCTGTGCTTGTTCCTGCTCCTAGACAACTACTAGATAAGTTGGACTCTTGTCCATGTTTGTTTTTGCATTTTGTTCCAGTTCACAGCTGTAGTTTCGTTACTGTGTCTGGAAAGCTCTTGTGAACGGGAATTGCCACTCTGGTGTTATGAGTTAATGCCAGAGTTTAAAAGTAATTTCTGGATGGTGTTTTTGATAGGGTTTTCAGCTGACCATGAAAGTGTCCTTTCTGTCTTCTGCTATGTAGTAAGTGGACCTCAAATTTGCTAAACCTATTTTCATACTACGTTTGTTATTTCATCTCAACTCACCGCCAATACATGTGGGGGGCCTCTGTCTCCTTTCGGGGTATTTCTCTAGAGGTGAGCTAGGACTAATATTTTCCTCTGCTAGCTTTATTTAGTCCTCCGGCTGGGCTGGGCATCTAGAATCAACGTAGGCATGCTACCCGGCCACTGCTAGTTGTGCGTTAGGTTTAGTTCATGGTCAGCTCAGTTCCCATCTTCCAAGAGCTAGTTACTATATATGCTTATGCTATGTTCTCTTGCCATTGAGATCATGACAGTTTGACCGGCCCGCAAAGTGTTAATTGTTTGGGCTGAAGCAGGAGAAAAAGAAGTGTTGAAGGGAAATTTTTTTTTTTTTTCCCCTCAGAGTTTTGCTGCCTAGCCCTTAATTGCTGTCTAGCTGCTTCTTACCTCCTCTTAACCCTTGAATGGCTCTGTGTCCACCTGTTTGTAATGGATCTTCAGAGTGTAATTGCAGGTTTGAATAATCTCGCCACGAAGGTACAAAATTTGCAAGATTTTGTTTGTCATGCACCTGTATCTGAGCCGAGAATTCCTTTGCCGGAATATTTCTCGGGGAATAGATCCGGGTTTCAGAATTTTCGAAATAATTGCAAATTATTTTTGTCTCTGAAATCTCGCTCTGCCGGAGACCCTGCACAGCAGGTCAGGATTGTGATTTCCTTGCTCCGGGGCGACCCTCAAGACTGGGCTTTTTCATTGACACCAGGGGATCCTGCGTTGCTCAATGTGGATGCGTTTTTTCTGGCCTTGGGGTTGCTTTATGACGAACCTCATTTGGAGCTTCAGGCAGAAAAAACTTTGATGTCCCTATCTCAGGGGCAAGATGAAGCGGAAATTTACTGCCAAAGATTCCGTAAATGGTCTGTGCTTACTCAGTGGAATGAGTGCGCCCTGGCGGCGACTTTCAGAGAGGGTCTCTCTGATGCCATTAAGGATGTTATGGTGGGGTTCCCTGTGCCTGCGGGTCTGAATGAGTCCATGACAATGGCTATTCAGATCGATAGGCGTTTGCGGGAGCGCAAACCAGTGCACCATCTGGCGGTGTCCACTGAGAAGTCGCCAGAGAGTATGCAGTGTGATAGAATTCTGTCCCGAAGCGAGCGGCAGAATTTTAGACGGAAAAATGGGTTGTGTTTCTATTGTGGTGATTCTACTCATGTTATATCAGCATGCTCTAAGCGCACTAAAAAGCTTGGTAAATCTGTTTCCATTTGCACCTTACCGTCTAAATTTATTCTATCTGTGACCCTGATTTGCTCTTTGTCATCTATTACCACGGACGCCTATGTCGACTCTGGCGCCGCTTTGAGTCTTATGGATTGGTCCTTTGCCAAACGCTGTGGGTATGATTTAGAGCCTTTGGAGACTCCTATTCCTCTGAAGGGGATTGACTCCACCCCATTGGCTAATAATAAACCACAATGCTGGACACAAGTAACTATGCGTATTAATCCGGATCACCAGGAGATTATTCGCTTTCTGGTGCTGTATAATCTACATGATGATTTGGTGCTAGGATTGCCTTGGCTGCAATCTCACAACCCAGTCCTCGACTGGAGAGCTATGTCTGTGTTGAGCTGGGGATGTAAGGGGGCTCATGGGGATGTACCTGTGGTTTCCATTTCATCATCCATTCCCTCTGAAATTCCTGAGTTCCTGTCTGACTATCGTGACGTCTTTGAAGAATCCAAGCTTGGTTCGTTACCTCCGCACCGAGAGTGCGATTGTGCCATAGATTTAATCCCGGGTAGTAAATACCCAAAGGGTCGTTTATTTAATCTGTCTGTGCCTGAACATGCTGCTATGCGAGAATATATAAAGGAGTCCTTGGAAAAGGGACATATTCGTCCATCGTCATCTCCCTTAGGAGCCGGTTTTTTCTTTGTGTCAAAAAAAGACGGCTCTTTGAGACCCTGTATTGATTATCGGCTTTTGAATAAAATCACTGTTAAATATCAATACCCATTGCCGTTGCTGACTGATTTGTTTGCTCGCATAAAGGGGGCCAAGTGGTTCTCTAAGATTGACCTTCGTGGGGCGTATAATTTGGTGCGAATCAGGCAGGGGGATGAGTGGAAAACCGCATTTAATACGCCCGAGGGCCACTTTGAGTATTTAGTGATGCCTTTTGGTCTTTCTAATGCTCCGTCAGTTTTCCAGTCCTTTATGCATGATATTTTTCGCGATTATTTGGATAAATTTATGATTGTGTATCTGGATGATATTCTGATTTTTTCGGATGACTGGGACTCTCATGTCCAGCAAGTCAGGAGGGTTTTTCAGGTTTTGCGGTCTAATTCTTTGTGTGTGAAGGGTTCTAAGTGTGTTTTTGGAGTACAGAGGATTTCCTTTTTGGGATATATTTTTTCCCCCTCTTCCATTGAAATGGATCCTGTCAAGGTTCAAGCTATTTGTGATTGGACGCAGCCCTCTTCTCTTAAGAGTCTTCAGAAATTTTTGGGCTTTGCTAACTTTTATCGTCGATTTATTGCTGGTTTTTCGGATATTGCTAAGCCATTGACCGATTTGACTAAGAAGGGTGCTGATGTTGCTGATTGGTCCTCTGATGCTGTGGAGGCCTTTCGGGAGCTTAAGCGCCGTTTTTCCTCTGCCCCTGTGTTGCGTCAGCCTGATGTTGCTCTACCTTTTCAGGTTGAGGTCGACGCTTCTGAGATCGGAGCTGGGGCAGTGTTGTCGCAGAAAAGTTCTGACTGCTCCGTGATGAGGCCTTGTGCCTTCTTTTCCCGTAAATTTTCGCCCGCTGAGCGGAATTATGATGTTGGGAATCGGGAGCTTTTGGCCATGAAGTGGGCTTTTGAGGAGTGGCGCCATTGGCTTGAGGGGGCCAGACATCAGGTGGTGGTATTGACTGACCACAAAAATTTGATTTATCTTGAGACCGCCAGGCGCCTGAATCCTAGACAGGCGCGCTGGTCATTATTTTTCTCTCGGTTTAATTTTGTGGTGTCATACCTACCGGGTTCTAAGAATGTTAAGGCGGATGCCCTTTCTAGGAGTTTTGAGCCTGACTCGCCTGGTAACTCTGAGCCCACAGGTATCCTTAAGGATGGAGTGGTATTGTCAGCCATTTCTCCAGACCTGCGGCGGGCCTTGCAGGAGTTTCAGGCGGAGAGACCTGATCGTTGCCCACCTGATAAACTGTTTGTTCCTGATGATTGGACCAGTAGAGTCATCTCTGAGGTTCATTCTTCTGCGTTGGCAGGTCATCCTGGCATTTTTGGTACCAGGGATTTGGTGGCAAGGTCCTTCTGGTGGCCTTCCCTGTCACGAGATGTGCGAGGCTTTGTGCAGTCTTGTGACGTTTGTGCTCGGGCCAAGCCTTGTTGTTCTCGGGCTAGTGGATTATTGTTGCCCTTGCCTATTCCTAAGAGGCCTTGGACGCACATCTCGATGGATTTTATTTCAGATCTGCCTGTTTCTCAGAAGATGTCTGTCATCTGGGTGGTGTGTGACCGTTTTTCTAAGATGGTCCATTTGGTTCCTCTGCCCAAGTTACCTTCTTCTTCCGAGTTGGTTCCTCTGTTTTTTCAAAATGTTGTTCGTTTGCATGGTATTCCTGAGAATATCGTTTCTGACAGAGGGACCCAATTCGTGTCTAGATTTTGGCGGGCATTCTGTGCTAGGATGGGCATAGATTTGTCTTTTTCGTCCGCTTTCCATCCTCAGACGAATGGCCAGACCGAGCGGATTAATCAGACCCTGGAGACATATCTGAGGTGTTTTGTGTCTGCTGACCAGGATGATTGGGTTGCTTTTTTGCCATTGGCGGAGTTCGCTCTCAATAATCGGGCCAGCTCTGCCACTTTGGTGTCCCCGTTTTTCTGTAATTCGGGGTTTCATCCTCGATTTTCCTCTGGTCAGGTGGAATCTTCGGATTGTCCTGGAGTGGATGCTGTGGTGGAGAGATTGCATCAGATCTGGGGGCAGGTGGTGGACAATTTGAGGTTGTCCCAGGAGAAGACTCAGCTTTTTGCCAACCGCCACCGTCGTGTTGGTCCTCGGCTTTCTGTTGGGGATTTGGTGTGGTTGTCTTCTCGTTTTGTCCCTATGAGGGTCTCTTCTCCTAAGTTTAAGCCTCGGTTTATCGGCCCGTATAAGATATTGGAGATTCTTAACCCTGTTTCCTTCCGTTTGGACCTCCCTGCATCCTTTTCTATTCATAACGTTTTTCATCGGTCATTATTGCGCAGGTATGAGGTACCGGTTGTGCCTTCCGTTGAGCCTCCTGCTCCGGTGTTGGTTGAGGGTGAGTTGGAGTACGTTGTGGAGAAAATCTTGGACTCTCGTGTTTCCAGACGGAGACTCCAGTATCTGGTCAAGTGGAAGGGATACGGCCAGGAGGATAATTCTTGGGTGAATGCATCTGATGTTCATGCCTCCGATCTGGTTCGTGCCTTTCATAGGGCCCATCCTGATCGCCCTGGTGGTTCTGGTGAGGGTTCGGTGCCCCCTCCTTGAGGGGGGGGTACTGTTGTGAATTTGGATTCTGGGCTCCCCCGGTGGCTACTGGTGGAATTGAACTGGTGTCTTCATCTTCTCTGTTCACCTGTTCCCATCAAGATGTGGGAGTCGCTATATAACCTTGCTGCTCTGTTAGTTGCTTGCCGGTCAACAATGTTATCAGAAGCTTCTCTGTGCTTGTTCCTGCTCCTAGACAACTACTAGATAAGTTGGACTCTTGTCCATGTTTGTTTTTGCATTTTGTTCCAGTTCACAGCTGTAGTTTCGTTACTGTGTCTGGAAAGCTCTTGTGAACGGGAATTGCCACTCTGGTGTTATGAGTTAATGCCAGAGTTTAAAAGTAATTTCTGGATGGTGTTTTTGATAGGGTTTTCAGCTGACCATGAAAGTGTCCTTTCTGTCTTCTGCTATGTAGTAAGTGGACCTCAAATTTGCTAAACCTATTTTCATACTACGTTTGTTATTTCATCTCAACTCACCGCCAATACATGTGGGGGGCCTCTGTCTCCTTTCGGGGTATTTCTCTAGAGGTGAGCTAGGACTAATATTTTCCTCTGCTAGCTTTATTTAGTCCTCCGGCTGGGCTGGGCATCTAGAATCAACGTAGGCATGCTACCCGGCCACTGCTAGTTGTGCGTTAGGTTTAGTTCATGGTCAGCTCAGTTCCCATCTTCCAAGAGCTAGTTACTATATATGCTTATGCTATGTTCTCTTGCCATTGAGATCATGACAGTTGGGACTATCAGTTGGTTTTGTGCAGAAGTCTGATGGATACACAGCTGATAGTCCTGCTGAATAGACTGTTAGAATTTGTATTATGGTAAGAAAGAAGCAGCTAAGTAAAGAAAAACGAGTGGCCATCATTACTTTAAGAAATGAAGGTCAGTCAGTCCGAAAAATTGGGAAAACTTTGAAAGTGTCCCCAAGTGCAGTTGCATAAACCATCAAGCGCTACAAAGAAACTGGCTCACATGAGGACCGCCCCAGGAAAGGAAGACCATGAGTCACCTCTGCTTCTGAGGATAAGTTTATCCAAGTCAATCAAGCCTCGGAAATCATCCAAATTTGAAATCTTTGGTTCCAACCACCGTGTCTTTGTGCGACGCAGAAAAGGTGAACGGATGGACTCTACATGCCTGGTTCCCACCGTGAAGCATGGAGGAGGAGGAGGTGTGATGGTGTGGGGGTGCTTTGCTGGTGACACTGTGGGGGATTTATTCAAAACTGAAGGCATACTGAACCAGCATGGCTACCACAGCATCTTGCAGCGGCATGCTATTCCATCCGGTTTAGTTGGACCATCATTTATTTTTCAACAGGACAATGACCCCAAACACACCTCCAGGCTGTGTAAGGGCTATTTGACCAAGAAGGAGAGTGATGGAGTTCTACGCCAGATGACCTGGGCTCCACAGTCACCAGACCTGAACCCAATTGAGATGGTTTGGGGTGAGCTGGACCGCAGAGTGAAGGCAAAAGGGCCAACAAGTGCTAAGCATCTCTGGGAACTCCTTTAAGATTGTTGGAAGACCATTTCCGGTGACTACCTCTTGAAGCTCATCAAGAGAATGCCAAGAGTGTGCAAAGCAGTCATCAAAGCAAAAGGTGGCTACTTTGAAGAACCTAGAATATAAGACATATTTTCAGTTGTTTCACACTTTTTTGTTAAGTATATAATTCCACATGTGTTAATTCATAGTTTTGATGCATTCAGTGTGAATTTACAATTTTCATAATCATGAAAATACAGAAAAATCTTTAAATGAGAAGGTGTGTCCAAACTTTTGGTCTGTACTGCACATCAGACCAGCCAGCCCCCAGCCCCTGTATATACATCAGACCAGCCACAGGCAGCATGCAGCCCCTGTGTATACATCAGCCCAAGCCCCCATCCCCTGTATATATATCAGCCCAGCCAGCCCCCAGCCCCTGTATATACATCAGCCCAGCCACAGCCAGCCCCCAGCACCTTTATATACATCAGACCAGCCAGCCCCCAGCCCTTTATGTACATCAGCCCAGCTCCAGCCCCTGTATATACATCAGCCCCCAGCCCCTGTATATACATCAGCCCAGCTCCAGCCCCTTTATATACATCAGGCCAGCCATCCTACAGCCCCTGCATATACATACATCAGCCCAGCCAAAGCCAGCCCCCAGCACATGACCTGTATATACATCAGCCCCAGCCCCTGTATATACATCAGTCCAGCCCCAGGCCCCAGCTCAGTACCTGTAGCGATTGCCTCAGGAGCACGCAGCTACTATGAGCTCCTCTGGATGCCTGAGACCTGATCCTGATACGTTCAGCGGCGCGCTGCAGCCAGGGGAGGGAGATGGAGAGAGCAGAGCGCTCTCTCTCCTCCCATAAAGAACGTCCTGATGTTCAACGTCAAGCGTTCTTATCCCCTCTGTGCAGGGCACTCGGGCCACTGACTCACTGATGCGCGCACCTGTAAAGCTGCCGTGCCTGAAGATTTAAAGGGAACCTATCACCCCGTTTTTTTCGGTATGAGATAAAAATACTGTTAAATAGGGCCTGAGCTGTGCATTACAATAGTGTAGTTTGTGGACCCCGATTCCCCACCTATGCTGCCGAAATACGTTACCAAAGTAGTCATTTTCGCCTGTCAATCAGGCTGGTCAGGTCGGATGGGCGTGGCTTCTTCCCCCAGATATTGCGTAGTTTTCCGTTGGTGGCGTAGTGGTGTGCGCATGTCCAACGTCCCCAATCCTGCACGGGGGGGTGAAAATAGCAGCGATGTCCGTTATTCCATTGGTGGTCGGTGGGCGCGGCCATCTTCCTTTGGCCGCGCGTGCGCAGAAGCGGCGCTCTGCTGGCCGCGGCTTCAGGAAAATGGCCGCCGCGATCTCCATCTGCGCACGCGCGGCATCCCGCGGCCATAACACGCGATCAAAAAGACGGATATAAATAACCATGGTACCGCTGAAAACGTCATCTTGTCCCGCAAAAAAAAAGCCGCCATACAGCATCATCAGCAGAAAAATAAAAAAGTTATAGCTCTCAGAATAAAGCGATGCAAAAACAATTATTTTTTATATAAAATAGTTTTTATTGTGTAAAAGCGCCAAAACATAAAAAAATTATATAAATGAGTTATCGCTGTAATCGTACTGACCCGAAGAATAAAACTGCTTTATCCTTTTTACCAAACGCGGAACGGTATAAACGCACCCCCTAAAAGAATTTCAGGAATTGCTGGTTTTTGTTCATTCCGCCTCCCAAAAATCGGAATAAAAAGCGATCAAAAAATGTCATGTACCCAAAAATGGTACCAGCAAAAACGTCAACTCGTCCTGCAAAAAACAAGATCTCACATGACTCTGTGGACCAAAATATGGAAAAATTATAGCTCTCAAAATGTGGTGATGCAAAAACTATTGTTTGCAATAAAAAGCGTCTTTTAGTGTGTGACGGCTGCCAACCATAAAAATCCGCCCAAAAAACGCTATATAAGTAAATCAAATCCCCCTTCATCACCCCCTTAGTTAGGAAAAATAATGAAATTTAAAAAAATATATTTATTTCCATTTTCCCGTTAGGCTACTTTCACACTAGCGTCGGTACGGGGCAGTCGCGCTGCGTCGGCCCGACATACCGACGCATACTGTGCAAGCGCTGCACAACGGGGGCAGCGGATGCTGTTTTTCCACGCATCCGCTGCCCCATTGTGAGGTGCGGGGAGGTGGGGGCGGAGTTCCAGCCGCGCATGCGCGGTCGGAAATGGTGGACCGTCAGCACAAAAAAAGTTACATGTAATGTTTTTTGCTGCCGGCGGTCCGCCACAACACGACGCAACCGTCGCACGACGCTTGCGACGTGTGTCAATACGTCGCTAATGTTAGTCTATGGGGAAAAAACGCATCCTGCAGATGACTTTGCAGGATGCGTTTTTTCGCCAAAACGACGCATTGCGACGTATGCAAAAAAACGCTAGTGTGAAAGTAGCGCTAGGGTTAGGACTAGGGTTAGGGTTGGGGTTAGGGTTTCAGTTAGAATTGGGGAGTTTTCACTGTTTAGGCACATCAGGGGCTCTCCAAACGCGACATGGCGTCCGATCTCAACGCGTTTGTTTGCGTTAAAAACGCATGCGTTTTTATAGAAAAAAAACAGAACACACACTGAAAAGTCACCCACCACCATCAAGGTGATAAAGGGATCCAAACCCTAACCCTACCCCTAAACTGATCCCTAACCGTTTAATGAACATTTTCTGACAGTCATAGTGCCACGTATTTCAGTGCCAAGTATTTCAGTGCCAAGTATTTCAGTGCCACGTATTTCAGTGCCACGTATTTCAGTGCCACGATATTTCAGTGCCACGTATTTAAGTGCCACGGTATTTCAGTGAAATACGTGGCACTGAAATATCGTGGCATTTACGTGAAATACGTGGCACTTAAATACGTGGCACTTAAATACGTGGCACTTAAATACGTGACACTTAAATACGTGGCACTTAAATACGTGGCACTTAAATACGTGGCACTTAAATATCGTGGCATGTACATGAAATACGTGGCACTTATATACGTGGCACTTATATACGTGGCACTTATATACGTGGCACTTATATACGTGGCCACTGAAATATCGTGGCACTTATATACATATATACGTATATACGTATATAAACGTATTTCAGTGCCACGTATTTCAGTGCCACGTATTTCAGGTTAGGGGTAGGGGTAGGGTTAGGGGTAGGGTTAGGGTTTTTTG
Source organism: Ranitomeya variabilis (assembly GCF_051348905.1). Taxonomy (NCBI): domain Eukaryota; kingdom Metazoa; phylum Chordata; class Amphibia; order Anura; family Dendrobatidae; genus Ranitomeya; species Ranitomeya variabilis. Next base: position 399,023,938 of record NC_135232.1, read on the forward strand.
TTTTTTTCTTGTTTTCTTGTGTTTTTCTATAAAAACGCATGCGTCTAAAAAAACGCATGCGTTTTACCGCGATTACATGCATTTTTTCACACATGCGTTTTTTAAAAAAAACGCAAGTGTGAAACCAGCCTTACCCTTGGGAAAATAAAAACATGGGGGCTAAAATATAATTTTCGTGGAAAAAAATATATTTTTTATTTTCGCGGCTCTGCGTTATAAACTGTAGTGAAGCACTTGGGGGTTCAAAGTTCTCACAACACATCTAGATAAGTTCCGTGGGGGGTCTAGTTTCCAATATGGGGTCACTTGTGGGGGGTTTCTACTGTTTAGGTACATCAGGGGCTCTGCAAATGCAACATGACACCTGCAGACCAATCCATCTAAGTCTGCATTTCAAACGGCGCTCCTTCCCTTCCGAGCTCTGCCGTGCGCCCAAACAGTGATTTATCCCCATATATGAAGTATCAGCGTACTCAGGACAAATTGGACAACAACTTTTGTTGTCCAATTTCTCCTGTTACCCTTGGGAAAATAAAAATGTGGGGGCTAAAATATAATTTTCGTGAAAAAAAAAAATTTTTTTATTTTCATGGCTCTGCGTGATAAACTGTAGTGAAACACTTGTTGGTTCAAAGTTCTCACAACACATCTAGATAAGTTCCGTGGGGGGTCTAGTTTCCAATATGGGGTCACTTGTGGGGGGTTTCTACTGTTTAGGTACATCAGGGGCTCTGCAAATGCAACATGACACCTGCAGACCAATCCATCTAAGTCTGCATTTCAAACGGCGCTCCTTCCCTTCCGAGCTCTGCCGTGCGCCCAAACAGTGGTTTATCCCCATATATGAAGTATCAGCGTACTCAGGACAAATTGGACAACAACTTTTGTTGTCCAATTTCTCCTGTTACCCTTGGGAAAATAAAAATGTGGGGGCTAAAATATAATTTTCGTGGAAAAAAAAATATTTTTTATTTTCATGGCTCTGCGTGATAAACTGTAGTGAAACACTTGTTGGTTCAAAGTTCTCACAACACATCTAGATAAGTTCCGTGGGGGGTCTAGTTTCCAATATGGGGTCACTTGTGGGGGGTTTCTACTGTTTAGGTACATCAGGGGCTCTGCAAATGCAACATGACACCTGCAGACCAATCCATCTAAGTCTGCATTTCAAACGGCGCTCCTTCCCTTCCGAGCTCTGCCGTGCGCCCAAACAGTGGTTCCCCCCAATGTATGGGGTATCAGCGTACTCAGGACAAATTGGACAATAACTTTTGTGGTCCAATTTCTCCTGTTACCCTTGGGGGAAAAAAAATTGCGGGCTAAAACATCATTTTGTGGAAAGAAAAAATGATTTTTTGATTTTCACAGCGCTACATTCTAAACTTTAGTGAAACAACTGGGGGTTAAAAGTGCTCACCACACATCTAAATAAGTTCCTTAGGGGGTCTTCTTTCCAAAATGGTGTCACTTGTGGGGGTTTCCACTGTTTAGGCACGTCAGGGGCTCTCCAAACACGACATGGGTTCCGATCTCAATTCCAGCCAATTTTGCATTGAAAAGTCAAATGGCGCTCCTTCCCTTCCGAGCTCTGCCATGTGCCCAAACAGTGGTTTATCCCCATATATGAAGTATCAGCGTACTCAGGACAAATTGCACAACAACTTTTGGGGTCCAATTTATCCTGCTACCCTTGGGAAAATAAAAAATGTGGGGCAAAAATATCATTTTTTGTGAAAATTAATATTAATTTTTTTTACGGCTCCACATTATAAACTTCTGTGAAGCACTTGGAAGTTCAAAGTGCTCACCACACATCTAGATTAGTTCCTTAGAGGGTCTGCTTTCCAAAATGGTGTCACTTGTGGGGGTTTCCACTGTTTAGGCACGTCAGGGGCTCTCCAAACACGACATGGGTTCCGATCTCAATTCCAGCCAATTTTGCATTGAAAAGTCAAATGGCGCTCCTTCCCTTCCGAGCTCTGCCATGCGCCCAAACAGTGGTTTATCCCCATATATGAAGTATCAGCGTACTCAGGACAAATTGCACAACAACTTTTGGGGTCCAATTTAACCTGCTACCCTTGGGAAAATAAAAAATTGGGGGCAAAAAGATCATTTTTTGTGAAAATTAATATTAATTTTTTTTACGGCTCCACATTATAAACTTCTGTGAAGCACTTGGAGGTTCAAAGTGCTCACCACACATCTAGATTAGTTCCTTAGAGGGTCTACTTTCCAAAATGGTGTCACTTGTGGGGGTTTCCACTGTTTAGGCACGTCAGGGGCTCTCCAAACACGACATGGGTTCTGATCTCAATTCCAGCCAATTTTGCATTGAAAAGTCAAATGGCGCTCCTTCCCTTCCGAGCTCTGCCATGCACCCAAACAGTGGTTTATCCCCATATATGAAGTATCAGCGTACTCAGGACAAATTGCACAACAACTTTTGGGGTCCAATTTATCCTGCTACCCTTGGGAAAATAAAAAATTTGGGGCAAAAAGATCATTTTTTGTGAAAATTAATATTAATTTTTTTTACGGCTCCACATTATAAACTTCTGTGAAGCACTTGGAGGTTCAAAGTGCTCACCACACATCTAGATTAGTTCCTTAGAGGGTCTACTTTCCAAAATGGTGTCACTTGTGGGGGTTTCCACTGTTTAGGCACGTCAGGGGCTCTCCAAACACGACATGGGTTCCGATCTCAATTCCAGCCAATTTTGCATTGAAAAGTCAAATGGCGCTCCTTCCCTTCCGAGCTCTGCCATGTGCCCAATCAATGGTTTACCCCAACATGTGGGGTATCGGCGTACTCAGGACAAATTGTACAACAACTTTTTTGGTCCAATTTCTCCTGTTACCCTTGGTAAAATAAAACAAATTGGATCTGAAGTAAAAATTTTGTGAAAAAAAAGTTAAATGTTCAATTTTTTTTAAACATTCCAAAAATTCCTGTGAAGCACCTGAAGGGTTAATAAACTTTTTGAATGTGGTTTAGAGTACCTTGAGGGGTGTAGTTTTTAGAATGGTGTCACTTTTGGACATTTTCTGTCATATAGACCCCTCAAAGTCACTTCAAGTGTGAGGTGGTCCGTAAAAAAAATGGTTTTGCAAATTTTGTTGCAAAAATGAGAAATCGCTGGTCAACTTTTAACCCTTATAACTCCCTAACAAAAAAAAATTATGTTTCCAAAATTGTGCTGATGTAAAGCAGACATGTGGGAAATGTTGTTTATTAACTATATTATGTGATATAACTCTCTAATTTAAGGGCATAAAACCGAAAAATTTGAAAATTGCTAAATTTTCATAATTTTCGACAAATTTCTGTTTTTTTCACAAATAAATGCAAGTCATATCGAAGAAGTTTTACCACTATCATAAAGTACAATATGTCACGAGAAAACAATCTCAGAATCACCAGGATCCGTTGAAGCGTTTCAGAGTTATGACCTCATAAAGTGACAGTGGTCAGAATTGTAAAAATTGGCCGTGTCACTTAGGTGAAAACAGGCTTTGGGGTGAAGGGGTTAAAGGTCCGGCGGCAGGAAAAACAGGTGGCCAGGCCTCATCATGATAGGTGCGTGGCACGCTCCTGCTTTTAGGGGGGGCAGCTGCCTTTTAAACAAAAGAGGATATAGGGGGCAACCCTTGTTGGTTCCTATACACATATCAAAGTATGTAGTAATAAGGCCATTCACTGTTATCTGGGTCACTGCCTCTTGCTGAGTATATGTGAGGAGATTAAAGAGAAAGTAGCAACAAAACAACACTGTGAAAGTGTAGCATGCAGGAATGGCCAGGACACAGTGTCAAAGGCCTTCTATGCATCAAGATGTACAACTTTGAAGGCTCATGTGATTGATCCTGAGCATATACCGTGGCTGCTATGATCTATTGTATATTTTTAGCAGTGTGCCTACGTCTAGTGAAGCTTTTTGAGCTGGATTCAAGAGATATGGTAGTTAGCTTTGAAACCAAGTCGCATGGATTTTTGCCAGAAGTTCATAATCTTGATTTAAAGGGAACCTGTCACCGCCCCCAAGCGTTTGTAACTAGTGTTGAGCATTCCGATGCTGCAAGTATCGGGTATCGGCCGATACTTGCTGTATCGGAATTCCGATACTCTTGTGGTATCGGGTATCGGGTATCGGAACAACATTAATGTTAAAATGTGTAAAATAGAGAAATAAAATAAAAAATATCGCTATACTCACCTGTCCGACGCAGCCGGGACCTCAGCGCAGGAACCGGCAGCGTTGTTTGTTTAAAATTCCCGCTTTTACATGGTTACGCGAAGTTCCGGCTTGTGATTGGTCAGGGCGGCCATGTTGCCGGGCCGCGGACCAATCACAGCAAGCCGTGACGAAAATACGTCACGGCTTGCTGTGATTGGTCCGCGTCCCGGCAACATGGCCGCCATTAACCAATCACAAGCCGTGACGTCACGGGAGGCTGGAAACGCGCTCATTTTAAAAAGGGCGCGTGTCCAGCCTCCCGTGACGTCACGGCTTGTGATTGGTTGCGTCGCGGTCAACCAATCACAAGCCGGGAGGCTGGACACGCGCCCATTTCAAAATGAGCGCGTCCAGCCTCCCGGCTTGTGATTGGTTGATCGCGGCGCAACCAATCACAAGCCGTGACGTCACGGGAGGCTGGACACGCGCCCATTTCAAAATGAGCGCGTCCAGCCTCCCGGCTTGTGATTGGTTGATCGCGGCGCAACCAATCACAAGCCGTGACGTCACGGGAGGCTGGACACGCGCCCATTTTAAAATGAGCGCGTGTCCAGCCTCCCGTGACGTCCCGGCTTGTGATTGGTCAGGGCGGCCATATTGCCGGGACGCGGACCAATCACAGCAAGCCGTGACGTAATTTCGTCACGGCTTGCTGTGATTGGTCCGCGTCCCGGCAACATGGCCGACCTGACCAATCACAAGCCGGGAATTCACGTAACCAAGTAATAGCGCGATTTTTAAACAAACAACGCTGCCGGTTCCCTCGCTGAAGTCCCGGCTGCGTCGGACAGGTGAGTATAGCAATATTTTTTATTTTAATTCTTTCTTTTACACATTTATATGGTTCCCAGGGCCTGAAGGAGAGTTTCCTCTCCTTCAGACCCTGGGAACCATCAGGGATACCGTCCGATACTTGAGTCCCATTGACTTGTATTGGTATCGGGTATCGGTATCGGATTGGATCCGATACTTTGCCGGTATCGGCCGATACTTTCCGATACCGATACTTTCAAGTATCGGACGGTATCGCTCAACACTATTTGTAACTAAAAGAGCCATCTTGTGCAGCACTAATGCAGCATTTTCAGCATTAGTGCTGCACAATATGGCTCTTTTAGTTACAAATGCCTGGGGGGGTGACAGGTTCCCTTTAAGAGAGTAATAGGGCAGTAAGTCAACAACAACTGAAGTCAGCTGCAGTAAAGGCCTGGCAAAGCATCAGAAAGGAGGAAATTCAGTGTTTGGTGATGTCTATGGTTTCCAGACTTCAGGCAGTCATTGTCTGCAAAGAATTATCTACAAAGTATTAAAAGTGAACATTTTATTTATGGTAAAGTTAATTTGTCCGATTACTTTTGATCCCCTGAGATGAGAAGGCGTTATAGAAAAATGGTTGCAATTCCTAAACATTTCACAGGATATTTATTCAGCACCTTTAATTAAATCTGAAAGGCAACACTTCAATTACATCTCAGTTGTTTCATTTAAATAAAAAATAGTGGTATGCAGAGACCAAATCATGAAGATCCGGTCACTGTCCAAATATTTCTGGACATAACTGATCAAGTGATTACAGGTTCAAGTCCTGAGGTGGACTAATAATAAAGTGAAAAATAGTAAATAAACATTTGTAAAAGCATTATAAAAATAGTGTAAATCACTTCCCTTTTCTGAGTTGAAAGATAATACTGTATTTAAAAAATACATAGATTCACTGCATCCATAAAAGTCCCAGGTATGAAAATTTTTTTAAAAATTGAAAGCTCAGAATTACCATTTTTTGGAAAAATTATTTGTATATGGTATCAATAAAAACTACTGTTTGTTGCATTAAACACAAACTCTCACACAGGTTACTCGATGGAAAAATAAAAAAGTTATGGATCTCAAAAACTGGTAACACAAAGTAATTATTTTTTTACAAAGTTCAGAATTTTTTTTAACCTCTAAAATGTAAGAAAAAAAAGTTTGGTATTGCCATAAATGTACTGTCTTGAAAAATCCTGTTGCTAGGTCATTTTTACCGTACAATGGAAGCCATAAAAATGAATTAAAAAAACAAGGATGGGTTTTTTCCCCCTGTTTTTCAGTATGTTATATGTTAAAGTGAATGTCATTCAAAACTACAGCTTGTCCTGTGAATAAACAAGTGACATTGTGGGTATGTAAACAGCAAAAATGGTTCTTGGAAGAAGAGGAGGGAGGAACAAAAGTGCAAACATGAAAAATAGTCTGGTCTCGAAGGGGTTAATAGTTTTACTGGTAATCCAGTGTCAGTATGCAGATACAGTGCTATAAATATGACATAACTCTAGAAAGTAGCTAGTATGTTTTTCTTCATCTATCAGTAATAATTCTAATTTGGTGAAAATTGTTATGATTATTTATTATTATAGCGCCATTTATTCCATGGTGCTTTACATGTGAGGAGGGGTATACATAATAAAAACAGGTACAATAATATTAAACAATACAAGTCACAACTGTTACAGGAGGAGAGAGGACCCTGCCCGCGATTGATATCTTCTCTGCACAACATTAAGTAAGCCTTTCATTACCGACTTCATAAACAAGGATTTTCAGGTTGCATAAGGATTAGCATTGCTTAGTAAATTAATGTCTGTGTATTCCAGCTAATGAAGATGCAGAGTCGAGGATTTGCTTGTTTTCCATTGTCTACCTATTACCTGTATTGTCATTTCTAAATATTCCTGGTAATAATTTTAAAATATATGATGTACAAAAAAAAATCTTTTGTGTTTTGTTAAAAGAAATAAAATGTTATAATTTCGAGTACACTGTGTACTATGCTATGTTGAAGAATATTTTTCCTGGAATTGTGCATCTATTAGTGATGAAGGACAGACAATACTTAAGAATATTAGCATCTCATTCAGACCTCTCCAAGTTGCTCTTGTCTCCTAGACATTATTCACTGCCTGCTTATGGTCATGTAAATCTAGGAACCTTGATAACTTCATTTGTTAACTATAATAACCATTTCTATTTTAACCCCTTAGTGACCGAGCCAAATTTTTAAAATCAGACCAGTGCCCCTTTATGTGGTAATAACTTTTGCATGCTTCAACATAGCTTATTGATTTTGAGAATATTTTTTCATGACACATTGTACTTTATGATAATGGTACATTTTGGTTCATATGTTTTGTATTCATTTATAAAAATATCAGAAATTTTACGAAAATTTCAAAAAATGTGCAGTTTTCAAACTTTGAATGATACGAAAACATTAATAAATAACTTTTTTCACATGTCTGCTTTACATCAGCACCATTTGTAAAATGTTCTTTTCTTTTGTTACCATTTTATAAGGTTTAACAATGTAGCAGTAATTTTCCAAGGCAATTTACAAAATGTATTTTATTTTAGGGACCTGTTCATATATTAGGAACCCCCCAAAAGTGATACCATTTTAAAAACTGCACCCCTCAACATAATTAAAATTGTTTCCAGGTAGTTTATTAACCCTTCAGGTGCTTTCCAGGAATTAATGCAAAGTGGCATAACAGGTAGTGAACTGCCATGGCAAACATCACCACACGATCAAGATCTCAGGGTGCCCATGGGGTTAAAGAGGGCGCCCCCACCCTCTGTAAACCATCTAGATGCTTTAGCCATTATTGACAGCAGCATTTAAGGGGTTAAACGGCTAGTGTCGGTACCAACACTGATCGTGGCTGATGCAGCAAGTTGTTAACAATAGAGTAGAGCTTAAAGCTATAGTGTACAGCTGATAGTTGCTGGATTGTCACCCATCGGGAATGTTAGTCTGTTATATTGCAGGTCAGTAAAAATATGTATTGGTGATCACTAAATGTATGTTTCCATGTGCCGAATTACATCAGGATTTGCAGCTTCCAATCCGCAATGTCGAGATGTTACAGCATAGTGTTAGCGGAGCGCACCGAGTATAGGAAGGAAACAACAAGGTGCGTTCGCAGCCCGGTGTCCACGTGCAGAGATATCTGCTGCAAAGTAATTGGCGGCACTATATGGCAGTATAAGCGAACTCTGTTAACTTCACAGAATCGCAAAAATATGAAAAAGCTGTGCCCAGTTAACCTCACAGAGGATCACAGCTACCTAACTGAGCAAAGCAAAGAGTGGTCATGCAGTCAGCATAGCACATAAACAACTCCTCACCGGAGGTGCCGGTATTCTAGGGGCTTATTTCAGCCGGGCCCTGAATCCAAGCATACAAAACTACTCACCGGAGGTGCCGGTATTCTAGGGGCTTATTTCAGCCGGGCCCTGAATCCAAGCATACAAAACTCCTCACCGGAGGTGCCGGTATTCTAGGGGCTTATTTCAGCCAACCCTGACCACATGCAAACATGACCAACAAGTAGCAAAGCTCATAACATAGGTTGATACTAGCGCATGGCCGTGCGGCCATGCGAACCTTTTATAGCTGCAGCAGACAAGGACCTTCCTAGTGGTCCAATGGGAGCTGCTACAGGGTCTGAGCGTGTGACCCCCAACCTCCAATGAGATGTCCTCCCGTGGGCATGCTCAGTGTGTGCAAAGCAGGACTTAGTCCCAGAAAAGCCTGCTCGCTGCTGACCAGTGCAGGCTACAACAGCAGAACCTGGAATGGCAGCAGTAACCCTTAACACAGAATCAGACTGAGTGAGATGCTGGGACCGACGCCTCTGCTGAGAAGGCTCCACTGCAGCTGATGTAGAATGGGAGACCGCAGCAGATATGGTTAGAGATTCCCCCTGTGCAGCGGCGGAAACTCAACTCCTAACACATAGTGGAGGGGATTTTATGAAATCCCATCTCCCCTATGTGCGCTCGGCCGCATCCAGCGTGTCTTTGTGGCGTGTCTTTATAGACCACAGCATGTCTATTTATCTTGCGGAGACGCTCCGTCTCCTCAAAATAAATAACCCGGTGCCATTCCGGCATGTGGAAGCATACCCTAAGGGGTTAAATGTTACTAGTAAATGTATAGGCCCCAATTCATCATTGCCTATGTGCATGTTTTTTGTTTAGTTGTGTGTATTTTGAGGCTTATTTTATTGTTTGCACCCAATTTATTACTCTACTTGTGTCTTTTTTTAAGTCTCTTTTATATGTGCTCACCTGTTTTTTTTGTTTTCTGCTTTCTGGGGAAAGTTAAGTGATTCCAGATGTTTGCATTGCAAAATTACGCCAGTATTTTAGTGCAATTTTTGCTTCATTTAGTGAAATTATGCAACTTTTGATGCCAAAAAGTCGCAAAATCAGTTTATTGCAGGTGTTTAATACAGGTCACCTGAAGACATGGATAAACTCTTTTTTACAGATGCCTCTGTTCTCAAAAAATACAACACTGTGATCATGGGAGATTTTAACTATCCAGATATTTGTTGGGAAACAGGCAGAATTAATGGGTTTAGAAAATTCTTATCTTCTATTGCTGACAACTTCCTGAGAACAGGAGAAGTTGCAGAAGATTGGAGTTGGGTAAATATTGTCCCTATCTTCAAAAAAGGAAAAAAAGATGGGGCCAGGAAATTACAGGCCAGTGAGCCTTACTTCTGTTCCAGGAAAGATCTTTGAACAAATTTTTAAGCAGCATGTATGTAAGTACTTGTATAAGAATACAGTAATTAACCAGAGCCAGCATGGGTTTGTAGCAAACAAGTGATACCAGACTAATTTAATTTCCTTTTATGATGGAATCACTGACTGGGTGGATCAGGGAAATGTGGTAGATTTAGTATATGTCAACTTCAGCAAAGCATTTGATAAAGTATCTCACACTATCCTAAGTATGGTATTGACAAGGCTACAGTTAGGTAGATTCATAACTGGCTCAGTGAGCATACTCAAAGAGTGGTAATAAATGGTTGCACATCCAATTGGAAGAATGTTTCAAGTGGGGTACCACAAGGCTATGACCTGGCCCTATTGTTGTTAAACATTTTTATAAATGATCTAGAAAAGGGAACTGAAGGTAAAGTAATCAAATTTGCAGACAAGAGAAAGCTAGGAGGGAGAAGACAGAAAGGATTCAGAAGGACCTAAATAAGCTTGAACAATGGGCAGTGACTGATGGAATGGTATTTAACAGGAAGAAATGCAAGATTCTACATCTGGGCGAGAAAAACAAAAATTACATATGTAGAGAATAGGAGGAATATAACTAAGCAATAGCATGTGTGAAAAAGACTTGGGTATACTAATATATCACAGACTGCACATGAGTCAACATTGTGATACAGCAGCAAAAAAGGCAAATACAGTTCTAGGATGTATTAAGAGAAGCATAGTGTATAGATCACATTAAATAATTATCCCCTCTACTCGTACTTGGTCAGGCCTTATCTGGAATACTATGTCCAATTCTGAGCACCACATTTTAAAAAGGACAATGAAAAACTGGAGCAAGTTCAGAGAAGAGCTACCAGGATGGTGAGCGAACTGCAAAGTATGCCCAAGAGGAATAATTAAAGGATCTGGGAATGTTTAGCTTTCAAAAATAAAGCTAAGAGAAGACTCAATAGCTGTCTATAAATATCTGAAGGGATGTCACAATGTACAGGGACCATCCTTATTTTCATTTGTACATGGAAATACAAGAAGCAATGGAATGAAACTGATAAGGAGAAGACACAGATTAGATGTTAGAAAAAACTTTTTGACAGTGAGGGTGATCAATGAGTGGAACAGGCTGCCACAAGAGGTGGTGAGTCCTCCTGCAATGGAAGTCTTCAATTAGAGGCTGGACAGACATCTATCTGAAATGGTTTAGTGACTCCTGCGCTGCATTAAATATGGGGCTGGATACGATGAACCTTGAGGTCCCTTCCAACTCTAAAATTCTATGATTCTATGAAGTCAGAAAAAAAGACAATTTTTGATTTTGCATTCATGAACACTGTGCTTTATTTTAAAGAATTTCATGACAAAAACAGCAACTGATACCCGAAGACAAAAAATGAAAGTGATGAACCTGGGCTATAGGCTCTGATTCATCATTAGTGCTTTTTAACTCACTTTTCTTTTTTAACTTGTGGTATTCTTGACATTATTTTCAAAATTCTTTAAAATGGCGCACACAAAGTAAAAGAGGTCTTTATTTTTGTCTTCAAACATTTTTTGCACAGTTTTAGTGCAAAAGTCATACTTTTCTGAAAATGGTACAAATGTACCAAAATATCTGGTGTATATAAAATCACTCCTGGGGTAACTAGAGTGACAAATTTTGCAACTTTTCAAAATGTTGCAAATAATGAATCTGGCGAAAACTTCTGGAAATCTAAATTCCGCTCACAAACATGAATAAAAATAAGTAAGGCAAATATATTAGATTATTAAAATCATCAAATGGAGAGATGAATATGTGCAAAACAAAAAAAAAGGTTCAAAATGCTAAAAAATCAACAAAAAAAGTCACAATTGGATGAATGTATCAGGCCCATTGTGGGTGAATAAATAAATGAAAAGAGCAATATTGGGGGAGGGGGCTCTAGCAACTAAAATGATAGGTTTAATTTTGTAAAATCTATTTAATTAATATAGTAGCATACACAGTTCATGTGGCATACTTTGCTCCAGTGTGTTAAGATGCGCATACATCATATATTAAAATAGCTGTCCTATGAATGAGCTCATGTTAAACTTTATAGGGTAGGTTCACACTTGCATTAGGGTTACCATTTTTCTATCACGTTATCTGGACAGAAAAACGGAATTCATTCAGGAAACAGAACCATCAAATGACACTCACAAATGACTCCCAATGGACAAAGTATACTAAAGTCCATTGGATGTCTCTTATGGTGTCCATTATTTTACCAGAATAGAAACACAACATGCTGGTCTCTTTCTTCCAAAGCATCAAAACCTAATGAAGGCTCCACCGCAGGTAGGAACAAAATTTTATACATATAAACCTATATATATATATCAACCTATACTTCAGCCATTTTTATATTGTTTTTTTCAGTTCTGCATATGTTTGGCCTCCAGTAATGTCTATTGTAATGGCTACAACTGTGCACAATGTCTGAACTGAGATGAGCAAATTGATTTGATGTTAATCAAACTTGTGTCAATTTTTTAGCAATTTGCTGAACCTGACTAATTCAAACAATTTGTGATACGTTTCTCGCGAATTATTGAAAACTGTACAAATTTCAGAAGATTGCATCAGTCAGTGAACTATCATATGACCACAGGCATATCTATGAAGATCTTGGCACTCAAGTGATGTAGAAAAAAGATGATTTATTTGCAATCCGCAGTGAACATATATGACATGCCCTGTTTAGGCCTTCTTCAGATAAACGGATTGCCATAGGAGAATATAGGACTCATCAAAACTCCCTACATGAAAAATTGGGAAGAGGAACTAAATATTTCACTACTCCCTGAGCAATGGGAAAATGCCATCTACTATACCTATTCATCTAATATATGTATGACATTACAGGAATCTTATTTCAAGATTCTCAGTAGGTGGTACTATACACCAGCCCGTCTGTCACACATGGACCCCAATGGCTCACCTAGGTGTTGGAGAAATTGCGGGGGATATGGAATTCTAATACACATGTTCTGGAAGTGTCCAATTATAAAACCTCTGTGGAAACGAGCCTCAAAACTAATCTGTAAAATTCTAAGAAGCAAAGTAACAATCACTCCACAAATGGCTCTCCTATTGTTAGAAATGGAAAACACTAACCCAGCAACAAGACCCATCCTAATCCATATCCTCCTAGTTATAAAACAAACTATTGTTTTCATTGGAAGAACCCAACCTTACCAGCTTTCTCTGAAATTATAGAAAAAATTAATCTGCACAGAACTTATGAAGAAAGATTTGCAATTGCTAAAAACTACTATGATAAATATGCCAAGAAGTGGGTCGAAATATACCCCAAATTACGGGAATAGAGTGTGTTACTGATCCAAAAGAATCACAAACCTGTAATAGAAATTAAGATAAATCTATGTTTGTATACTGTTATATTCTATGGGATTTACTATACTAATGAACCTGTTTAGGACTGAAAGTCCTCTATGTTCTGTTCCCCAGTTCCCTTATACCCCCTTTTCAATCATCCCTTGACCCCTTTCCGTCCCCCTTTTTCTTTTCCTACCTCCCTAGTGTCCCACACCAAAAGTTAATAAAAATATTTGAAAGAGAATATATGACTCAATGCTGACACTATGCAGGATACAGTGCGTCTGGAAAGTGTGAATACCACTAAAGGTATGGCACCTATAGAAGTGAGCAAGTTAACAATCCTCCCGGGAGTAATACGGCAGTCTGAGGCTACTTTCACACTTGCGTTTGGAGCTGCTGCGGAGGGCTGTGGACTTCCTCCGTGAAGCCCCGCCCTCCGCTGCTAGCTCCGCCATTTCTGCATGCAGCCGGCATGCGGCCTGTGTACCTTTATTTAACATTAGGTACGCAGGTCGTGCCGCAGTATGCGGATGCTGCCGCATGCGTCGTTTTGATGATGCGGAAAAAAAAAAAATTGCTACGAGCTGCGTCCTACGCTGGTCTCCGCATCGTCAAAACGACGCATGCGGAAGCATCCGCATACTGCGGCACGACCTGCGAACATAATGTTAAATATAGGTACACAGGCCGCATGCCGGCCACATGCAGAAATAGGCGGAGCTAGCGGCGGAGGGCGGGGCTTCACGGAGGAAGTCCACAGCCCTCTGCAGCGGCTCCAAACGCAAGTGTGACAGTAGCCTGAGTGCACCCTTAAACTGATTGTGCTATGTAGTTTGAAAAAGGGCTTAGAGCAAACACGAAAGGCGTAAAAATAAAAAATTATAATTCTATGGTAAACACGCTACCCAGACCGTTGCCTCAATTAAGGGAAGGGCAACACTCCATAACATAGACTACGATATTGATCACATGGCATGCAAGCAGCACATTGATCAAAGTTAGCGAGAAACATAAAATTCAAATCTTTATTTATACCAAATTAAAGTCAAATTAAAGTCATATGCAACGTATAAAAATGTAAGAGAGACAAAAAGGTGCCTCAAACCAGAACAACTGAGGTGCACAGTATTGGTTGTCAGAAATCTGACAGTTTCTAGAATTATTTGTTTAGACAGGCCCAGAAGGCAGTATACAGTACATCTAGAGTTAATTAAGTAAATTGCAGCATCGTATCAAGCAATCTGCACACCAAAGCAGTCATCACCCAGTATCCCTATAATCAAATAGTGTGAGAGTGAAAGATTACAACCCTCCAAAAGTATAACAGGTATTCTATAGTGTTTAGCTTGATATGTGGAGATGAGATACCATGAATGCAGACTGGCTGCTAAACACAAAAAAAACCAGGATAGATATAGTTGCACAGGTATGTGCTGTTGCAAGACTGATTTTATTAATGTGCTACAAGCTTCCACACGCTGTAATATAGGAGCATAATTACAGAGACAAGTGTCAAAGTGCAACAGGTAATCTTGTGACCATACATATTACCTGTGGAAATCCCAGGTGACATGTGAATACTGGCTGCTCGCTGCCTCTCCCAAACCCCGAAGCGTGTTTTGCTGATGCTTCTGCCTGGGGTTGTGTCTGGAAGGGGAGCATAATCCCTATTTAAAAAACTCCTAAACTATCAAAAAGGTTGGGGAGGTCTACCAGGAGCCCGCCTCTGGGAGTCTAATGAGTACCCACTTGGTTACATATGTCAGCCGCAGACCGTCAATTCACGGCATTGCTATTCTCAAAACCAAACCAAATGGTATCTCCATAATGTAATCCATCCAGCGTGATGACTGTGAAGGGGTGACAATATTTGTATATCTACCACCTAGTAATCACGAGCAGTGAGCAGTGCTGCATTATCACATGTTCCTATGATGATATGGATATTGGAATACTAAGACACACCTCTCGTTAGGTGATTGGTGTCCGTAGTCCAAGTCCACCTCTTAAGGCAAGACTGGCAATGATACTCCCTCTCGAATGCATATAAACATTTGAGGGCATAAGCATAAACTCCACGTAAGTTTGTACCCACCCACGTCTCTATAATAATGAATATGCAGTGATCTCATGGCTAATCTGATGCATGTGTTGCCAGTGACGACATGGACGTTGGTCTCCAACTCAGGGATCTGGCCAAAATGCGGGGATCGTCCCCCCTGCAGAAAGGGGGCGATGGTCCACACAAAAGCTGTTGCCATGAGTAACTGAGCCACATGTTCAGCGCAGGCTGCGCATGCGTACTGCCATGCGAGGAGAAGAATTCAAATCACCTTGTGAAGCATGAATGTGTATGTGTCCAGGTCAAAATGTGCCACAATGAATATAAGTTGGAGTAGAGGAACGTTAAGTGCCAAGATAATTAATTACATACCAGGAATGTGAGTGAAAATTAGAGTTATTATCTAACTTTAACCCCTTCACCCCCGGAGCTTTTTCTGTTTTTTCGTTTTCGTTTTTCGCTCCCTTCCTTCCCAGAGCCATAACTTTGGCTTTTTTGCTAGGTTCACCAAATGCTAAAACTGACCTGCCATTATGATTCTCCAGGTCATTACGAGTTCTTAGACACCTAACATGTCTAGGTTATTTTTTATCTAAGTGGTGAAAAAAAATTCCAAAGTTTGCTAAAAAAAAAAAAAAAAAATTGCGTGATTTTCCGATACCCGTAGCGTCTCCAATTTTCATGATCTGGGGTCGAGTGAGGGCTTATTTTTTGCGTGCCAAGCTGGCGTTTTTAATGATACCATTTTGGTGTAGATATGTTCTTTTGATCGCCCGTTATTGCATTTTAATGCAATGTCGTGGCGACCAAAAAAACGTAATTTTGGCGTTTTGATTTTTTTTCTTGCTACGCCATTTAGCGGTCAGTATAATCCTTTGTTTTTCTTCATACGGGCGATTCTGAACGCGGCGATACCAAATATGTGTAGGTTTGATTTTTTTTTAATAGTTTTATTTTGATTGGGGCGAAAGGGGGGTGATTTGAACTTTTATATATTTTTTATTTTTTTTATATTTTTAACCACTTTTTTTTTAAATTTTGGCATGCTTCAATGGCCTCCATAGGAGGCTAGAAGCATGCACAACTCGATCGGCTCTGCTACATAGAGGTGACATACCGACCACTGGGTGGCGCTCAAAGCAATCGGCCATCAACAACCATAGAGGTCTCAAGGAGACTTCTGGTTGTTATGGCGATGCACTGCTGACCCCCGATCATGTGACGGGGTCAGCACTGCGAGCACCTCCGGCCGCGCGGCCGGGAGCGCTAGTTAAATGCCGCTGTCAGCGCTTGATGGTGGCATTTAACTAGTTAATGGGCGCGGGCGGATCGCGAATCCGCTCGCGCTCATTGCGCGCACATGTCAGCTGTACAAAACAGCTGACATGTCGCAGCTTTAAGGTGGGCTCGCCGCCGGAGCCCACCTTAAAGCAGGGGATCTGCCAGCTGACGTACTATTCCATCAGCTGGCAGAAAGGGGTTAAAGTCGATGATAAGTGTATAAGAACAAAGTGAGCCTTTGAAGGTAAGACTGTGGTACAAAAAGCTAGTGAAGTGTAGAAACAGTATGGCAAATGAGAGATGAGTTATAATAAAATCTATGGTCTAACATATCACTAGGAATATGGAAAGGTTAGGTGAGTAAATGGGGGATAAAAAACGTGGTGTGAGGTGAATAAGACAAATGGGGAGTGGAAATACACAGGTGTATACTGTAGTGTCATAAATGTACAAGGAAACGATTATGCAGCGTATGCTGTAGTGATTAGTATACAGGTAGAACAAATGGTGACATAATGAAGAAATGTGGAAAGAGAAGAATAGATGAATCAGAGAACAGTATAGAGCACAATGCAGATAAACTATAATTCCTAACAGGTAAGTAATAGTGGAAATAAGTGCACAGCTTCTTATAGAGAGAAAGAATTATGAATAAATGGAAAGCTGGTAACCACACATAATGGGAATAAAAGACGAGAAATCTAATAATATCTTAAATGTGAGATGTGTATTCTAGTAACATTGCAAAGAGCCACTAAATCAGGCAACAAGGCAATGGAATAATGTCTATGGGAGGAAAGTGCGGTGTAACAATGGACAGGAAAACACACACTGAGAATAAGAATTAATATCTACACAGTAAGATGGCAAGGTGTAAGCAATGAAAGTTTAAAAAAGGGACCTTTTATTGCACGACCCATTTAAATTGAAATAAAGATGCAAAATATATAACATGCCAGTGGAGATAACTCACACAGAAAGTCTTATGCTAAAATCTTATGCCAGGTAATAGCGCTTGAGGCAAAAGTTGTCAAGATGCTGAAAAGTTTTTTAGTAGTGATCATCCCTTGTGTGGAATGCCGAGGTATTTATACTGATTCCAAAATTAAATTTTGTTGTAATATGGCATTCAATTAAAGATACCAGATCCCTTTTGGTTGTAGCAACCGACCACTATGATGGATCCACAAAAGAACATGGATGTGTTTTGAAACATCGACTGGTAAGGCCATGTAAAAAGGGTCCAGAGCAGTAAGAGAGTTCCTCATGGGTCTTTCCTTTTGCTTGGTCAAGTTAATTCTTCCATCTTTCCTCTTTGCTGTTGTTGAATTGGTTCCAATCAACCCAAAGTACAAAATCTTGTGATGGCATAATCTTAGATGGATGGTACCAGATACCTTTCAATTTCAAAGACACAGCCATGGTAGATCCCAAAGAGAAGATGAGATGGATTGCAGAGAAACAGCAAGTGAAGACATGTGGACTCCACGGTTCCTTATAGACGGTGTGATGATGAATCCTAGAGGAAACCAACAAGAATTAAAAACATAAATAGATAAAAGAAAATGAAACCCACCCTCCACACACTAAAATGATCCCTGTATAGAAATATCCTCGAACTAAATTAAAGGAATGCTCTTTGAAGCCAAAATTTTCATTCAAACCCTGAGAGGTTAGAGTGCCCAGCAGCTCTCAATTTGAGTGGGAGTCTTCCCCAAATCCCCACCCACATGTTCACATGAGCCTGATACAGATCTTACCACACGGGCATGTGGCGTGGTAAATAACACCTTTGGATGCACAGGTGATGAATTTTTTAATTTCAAATGTGTTTGACATATCGAAATTAGTGACGTTCTTGGCCTTCACACAGTTGTAACAAGCCTTACATAGGCCACATGGAAAAAAGCCTATAAATTTAGTATCAGATGCTGTTAATTTGGTGGTGGGGTTATAGCAGCTGTGAACGAGTAAGTCACAAAGATTCCTTGATCTCCTGGCTACAGTTGATGGAGTAAGTGATATTATTCTTTTCAAGACAGGGTCAGTATGTAGAATTGGCCAATGTATTTTTATGATTTCACAAAGTTAGTGCCATTTGTTGTGGTACCCAGTGATTAGTTGTACTTGACTATTCCCTTCCCCATCTCTCTTAATTTTATTATTGTATGATAATTAATTTCTGGGTGTATTCATGGCTCCCGAGTACCCATGGTGTATCATTTTTTTGCTGTACCCTCTATCTTGAAACCTATATGTCAATTCCTTTGATTGTTTTTCAAAATCATCATTGTTGGAGCATATTCGCTTAACTCTCAAAAATTGGCCAATAGGAATTCCCCGTATGGTTGCTTTGGGATTGGGGGAGTGCGCATAGAAGAACGAGTTAATGGCTGTTGATTTCTGAAATATATTGGTAGAGAAGTTACCATTGGGCAGTTATGTATCTGCAAGTCCAAGAAATTGACCATTTTACATTATTTAAAGGTGAGACTGATATTGAGACAGTTTTGTTTAGATTTGTAATGAGCCTCTGTAGATCTTCAATGTTTCCCTCCCATATGAAACACATGTCATCAATATATCTCATCCATCCTTGGATTAGATGACATTGCGGGACAGGGATACAGAGAAAAATTTCTCTTTCCCAGGCTCCTAAAAATAAATTGTCGTATGAAGGAGCGCAACAGGGTCTCATGGCCATTCCTTGAGCACTTGTTGGCTGCTTTGCCTTAACACTGTGGTCCATCTCATCCCAAACCAGCTGAAATGGGTTGATGTTGGGGGACTGTGGAGACCATATATTGTGATGCAAAAGTCCGTCTCCTTGGTCACATAGCTTGTACATTGTCTGCAATGGTGTTTTGGGTCATTCTCCTGCAATACAAAGTACAAATCAGATGGGAGGTCATATGATTGCAGAATGCTGTGGTAGCCTTGTTGGGTAAGTTTGCCTTGAACTTGGAATAAATAATCAACACTGTAACCAGCAAAACACCACTCCACCATCGCATCTGGCACTCCATGCTTCATGGTGAACACCACACATGTAGAGATCATGTTTTTCTGTGTTTTGCAAAGACATGTTGGTTAGTACAAAAAAAATTCAAATTTTCATTCATAAGATCACAATAGAGATTTCCACTGAGTTTGGTATTGCCATAATCGGACTGATGATGAGAATTATATTGCCAGGTAATTTTTATTTTACAATGTGCACCATAAAAACAATTCCTCAAAAATGTTAGAATTGCATTAGATTTGCAATTTCACCTCATTTGGAATTTCTTTTCCCATTTTCCAGTACACTGTGTGGTAAAATAAATGGTGTCATTCAAAAACACAATTAACCCAACAACAAAAACAAGCCCTCATGTGTCATGGGTGAGTCAGATGCTACAGACAGTCTGTAGAAGGTCTCTGCGTTTGACGCCTTCTTAATCCTTCTGACTTTTTGACTCAGTGGCAACCTCCCTCCAGCTTTAATTGACACACCTGGATCTGGGTGTTTATAGACTCCCAGTCTGCTTCAGGGAGTCACCGGTGATATTCACCTGGCCTCCACAGTCACCAGATCTGAACCCAATCGAGATGGTTTGGGGTGAGCTGGACCGCAGAGTGAAGGCAAAAGGGCCAACAAGTGCTAAGCATCTCTGGGAACTCCTTCAAGATTGTTGGAAGACCATTCCCGGTGACTACCTCTTGAAGCTCATCAAGAGAATGCCAAGAGTGTGCAAAGCAGTCATCAAAGCAAAAGGTGGCTACTTTGAAGAACCTAGAATATAAGACATTTTCAGTTGTTTTACACTTTTCTGTTAAGTATATCATTCCACATGTGTTAATTCATAGTTTTGATGTCTTCAGTGTGAATGTACAATTTTCATAGTTATGAAAATACAGAAAAATCTTTAAATGGGAAGGTGTGCCCAAACTTTTGGTCTGTACTGTATAGGGCTTAGGTTCCTGCCTGGCGATTGGTGTGGAACCAATATAGGGACGGTAGAGGAGGCAGGGTGCTATTAGATCTGCCTAGGCATCTCCACTATGCCTAGCATTTGGGCTTTCCTCCCCTCTTCCCCTGATGTTGCACTTAGTCTTCCCACACTGTGTGTGACATTATCACTGGCTGAGTCCAGGTTGTGTCACCTTCAGCATGGGTATCGGTCAGTGGAGACGTATAGCTCTGAAATCTGCAGATGGGCAACTGATACAAAATGGAATGACCCAGCTCTCAGAAGCCAATTTCTTCAGGGCCTTACTGAATGGTTGAAATATGCTTTGGCAGTGTATGAAACCCCTGAGTCCTTGGAGGCTGCTATGTCGTTGGCTATACGTGTTTATAGATGCTTTCGAGATAGGTGGGTGAGACCACCTTCTAGAGAGCCTCTTTTTTTGGGTATTGCCCCTTTGCCAGGGGAGCAGTCTAGCAGTGAACCAGTTCTGGGGAAGGTGGAGGAACCCATGCAGTTAGGGGGTGCCTCTGGATAACCATTTCCCCAGAGATTCGCAAAAAGAAGGGAGTGTATTTTTTTGTGGAAAAAGGAACATTTTATTTGGGCCTGTCTTTTGATGCCTAAGCAAAAGGAGGCTTGTTTAACCCTTGATAGTCTGGAGTTGAATAAGCAAGGGGTGCATTTATCGTCAACAGTTCACAGGTTTGTCGTGACAGCAGAGGTGGTGCTGGGAAGTAAAACCGAGGAGATTTCTGTGTTTATTGACAGTGGAGCTGGAGTCAGCACGATTGATGCTGAGTTTGCCAGAACTCATGGGCTGGCTTGCTGTACTTTAGTTAAGCCCATTCCCATCTTCGCCATTGACTCAGCACCACTTGCACAGAAATATCTGACTCAGATTGTACATAATGTAAGACTGAGAGTGGGGTCGATTCATTGTGAGATTGTTATGTCCTGAATAATCTTCCCACCCCAATTGTATTGGGTCTTCCCTGGTTGGTGAAACAAAATCCGTTGGTAGATTGGTAAGCCAGGGAGATCGATGAGTGAGAAGATTACTGCCATGAGAACTGTTTAAATACAACCCCTGGCAAAAATTATGTAATCACAGGCCTTGGAGGATGTTCATTCAGTTGTTTAATTTTGTAGAAAAAAAGCAGATCACACATGGCACAAAACTAAAGTCATTTCAAATGGAAGCATTCTGGCTTTAAGAAACATTAAAATAAATCAAGAACAAAAAATTTGGTAGTCAGTAATGGTTACTTTTTTTTAGCCAAGCATAGGGTAAAAATTATGGAGTCACTCAATTCTGAGGGAAAAAATTATGGATTCATGAAAAACAAACAAGCAAAAAAACACTCCAACACATCACTAATATTTTGTTGCATCACCTCTGGCTTTTATAACAGCTTGCGGTCTCTGAGGCATGGACTTAATGAGTGTCAAACAGTACTCTTCACCAATCTGGCTCCAACCTTCTCTGATTGCTGTTGCCAGATCAGCTTTTCAGATTGGAGCCTTGTCATGGACCATATTCTTCAACTTCCACCAAAGATTTTCAATTGGATTGAGATCCGGACTATTTGCGGGCCATGACATTGACCTTATGTGTCTTTTTTCAAGGAATGTTTTCACAGTTTTTGCTCTATGGCAAGATGCATTATCATCTTGAAAAATGATTTAATCATCCCCAAACATCCTTTCAATTGATGGGATAAGAAAAGTGTCCAAAATATCAACATAAACTTGTGTATTTGTTGAAGATCTAATGACAGCCATCTCCCCAGTGCCTTTACCTAACACGCAGCCCCATATCATCAATGACTGTGGAAATTTGCATGCTCTCTTCAGGCATTCATCTTTATAAATCTTATTGGAACGGCACCAAACAAAAGTTCAAGCATTATCACCTTGCCCAATGCAGATTCACGATTCATCACTGAATATGACTTTCATCCAGTCATCCACAGTCCACGATTGCTTTTCCTTAGCCCACTGTAACCTTGTTTTTTTCTGTTTAGGTGTTAATGATGGCTTTCGTTTAGCTTTTCTGCATGTAAATCCCATCTTCTTTAGACACTTTCTTACAGTTCGGTCACAGACATTGACTTCAGTTTCCACCCATTTGTTCCTTATCTGTTTTGTTGTGCATTTCCTGTTTTGGAGACATATTGCTTTAAGTTTCCGGTCTTGACGCTTTGATGTCTTCCTTGGTCTACCAGTAGTGTTGAGCATTCCGATACCGCAAGTATCGGGTATCGGCCGATACTTGCGGTATCGGAATTCCGATACCGAGATCCGATACTTTTGTGGTATCGGGAATCGGAATCGGAAGTTTCCAGTGTATGGTTCCCAGGGTCTGAAGGAGAGGAAACTCTCCTTCAGGCCCTGAGATGCATATGAATGTGTTAAATAAAGAATTAAAATAAAAAATATTGATATACTCACCTGTCCGGAGGCCCCTGGACATCACCGCTGGTAACCGGCAGCCTTCTTTGTTTAAAATGAGCGCGTTCAGCACCTTCCATGACGTCACGGCTTCTGATTGGTCGCGTGGCGGTCACATGAGCGGCACGCGACCAATCAGAAGCCGTGACGTCATGGAAGGTGCTGTACGCGCTCATTTTAAGCAAAGAAGGCTGCCAGTTCACAGCGGTAAGGTCCAGGCTGCGTCGGAGAGGTGAGTATATCAATATTTTTTATTTTAATTCTTTATTTTACACATTAATATGGATCCCAGGGCCTGAAGGAGAGTTTCCTCTCCTTCAGACCCTGGGAACCATCAGGGATACCTTCCGATATTGAGTCCCATTGACTTGTATTGGTATCGGGTATCTGTATCGGATCAGATCCGATACTTTGCCGGTATCGGCCGATACTTTCCGATACCGATACTTTCAAGTATTGGACGGTATCGCTCAACACTATCTACCAGTATGTTTGCCTTTAACAACCTTCTCATGTTGTTTGTATTTGGTCCAGATTTTAGAGACAGCTGACTGTGAACAACCAACATCTTTTTCAACATTGCTTGATGATTTACCTTCTTTTAAAAGTTTGATAATCCTCTCCTTTGTTTCAACTGACATCTCTCGTGTTGGAGCCATGATTCATGTCAGTCCACTTGGTGCAACAGCTCTTCAAGGTGTGATCACTCCTTTTTCGATGCAGACTAATGAGCATATCTAATTTAATGCAGGTGTTAGTTTTGTGAATGAAAACTTACAGGGTGATTCCATATTTTTTTCTCTCATAATTGAGTGACTCAATAATTTGTCCCCTATGCTTGGTTAAAAAAATTAACCATTACTACCACATTTTTTGTTCTTGATTTCTTTTAGTGTTTCTTCAAGCCAGAAAGTTGCCATTTGAAATGACTTTAGTTTTGTGCCATGTCTGTGATCTGCTTTTTTTCTACAAAATTAAACAGCTGAATGAACATCCTCCAAGGTTGGTGATTGCATAATTTTTGCCAGGGGTTGTATTTCTCTTTCTACAGTCTCTACAGTAACCGTACCTTCATTTTTGTCGAGTTTTGAGGACGTTTTTTCTGAGAGAAAGTGTCAGGATTTGCCTCCTCACCATACATATGACTGTCCTATTAACCTGACCCCCAGAGCTAAACCTCCTAAGTCCAGACTGTACAATCTTTATGTCCCTAGGGGACAAGCCATGAAGGTTTTCATTGAGGAAAGTCTGGAAAAGGGACATATCCGACCCACATCTTCGCCCGTGGTGGCAAGGTTCTTGTTGTGAAGAAAAAATATGTCTGTCTACGTCCCTGTTTAAGTTTCCAGGAATTAAATCAGATTACCATCTGGGATCCAAACCTTCTTCCTCTGATTTCGGATCTGTTCAGCCAGTTTGTGGGAGCTAAGGTGTTCTCCAAGTTGGATTTAAAGGGGGCCAACAACCTGGTTAGAATCAGAGAAGGGGATGAATGGTAAACAGCATTCAGTATCCCTGAGGGTCATTTTGAGAGTCTGGTCATGCCTTTTGGTTTGACCAATGCACCTGCGGATTTCCAATATATCATTAAAAGGAACCTGTCAGCAGGATTGTGCACAATAACCTACACACAGTGTCAGGTTGGTGCCGTTATACTGATTCAAAACCTTAGTTGATTAAATCTGTCTTGTGGTTGTTGATTAATCTTTATTTTTAGGTTTGAGTTGATGATATGATCGTGCTTCAGAGCGGGCTTGTGGGGGGCTTCATGTGGTGCTCTGATTAGCTATTTCTTGTAGCGCAGATGCCATCAGGGGGTGTTGGTGAGAGAAGAGAGGAAGCACCTGCCACACAGCAGCACAGAGCAGGCTGCACCGCACCACCAGGTGGCGATAGAGAGGGCTCCAAGTGAGCCAAGTCAGTAATGGTCAGTAAGTGTAATGTTTAAAGGGGAAAACAGAACTCGTGGTCACATACAAGCCTAGGGTCAGAACCAGACTAGAGCAGAGATACCAGAGACATGAGGCAGAGAACGAAATCAGAGTTAAGCCAGTAGGTCAGCGCCGGTTCAGCATGTGGTAACAAAGACGGGAGACAGGAGATAAAGTCAGAGTCACATACAAGCCTAGGGTCAGAACCAGACTAGAGCAGAGGTACCAGAGACATGAGGCAGAGAACGAAATCAGAGTTAAGCCAGTAGGTCAGCGCCGGTTCAGCATGTGGTAACAAAGACGGGAGACAGGAGATAAAGTCAGAGTTCAAGCCGAGCTATACATGGAGGGGAATAAACACCAGAGTAACACCAAGTCAGGTACAGGGGACAGGCCAGAGGCAAAAGGAATACTGGGATATCACAGATCAGCAGCTCAAGCCAAAGCCCAAAACTATCACTGACACGAGCTGCCAGCAAGAGCACCAAGAAATAGCCACCCCTAAACCAAAGAGAGGCAGAAATAGTTAACCTCACCATGACCAGGCCAGAGGAGGAGAAGCAGAAAGCAAACTCCAATCCGGATCATGACAGTACCTTCCTCTCAAGGGGGGACCACCGGACCCCCAGATTTCCCAGGACAACGCGTGTGATAGACCTGGACCAATCGATCCACATGGACCGACCACGCCAGAATCCAGGACCGGTCCTCAGGGCCATAACCCCTCCAATGAATAAGGTACTGGAGGGAATGACAGACCATGCGGGAATTCACAATCCATTCCACCTCAAATTAATTCTGGCTTTCCACTAACACCGGTGGTGGAGGAGAAGGAGATTCCACTGAGGAAGAACCCAATGGTTTCAAAAGAGCTTTATGGAACACGTTGGAAATCCGGAAAGACAGAGGAAGACGTAAATGGAAGGAAACCGGGTTGATCACCTCCATAATCTCGTAAGGGCCAATGAATTTAGGCCCCAACTTAGCTGAAGGAATCTTGAGCTTTATATTCCAGGTAGACAACCATACCTTATCCCCAACCTGGAATACAGGCCCTACAGATCATTTTTTGTCAGCAAAGAATTTATATTTACCCTGAGCCCTACCAATATTCCTCTGAACCTCCTGCCACACCTCCCCCAAGAATTAAACCGTAAAATCAGCTCTGGGACATCCCAAATCCAGTAGGGAAAATTCCTCAAAATTAGGGTGAAAGCCATACTTACAGAAAAAAGAGGAGGTACCTGTGGACTGATTAATGCAATTATTAAAAGCAAACTCAGACACAGGCAAAGAGGAAAACCAATCATCCTGCTATGGCCAGACATCGCAAAATTGGTTTCAGAGACTGATTGGTCCTCTCTGTCTGACCATTAGTCTCAGGATGGTAAGCAGAAGAAAAAGTCAAACAGATACCAAACCTTTTACAAAAAGCCCTCCAGAACTTGGACACAAACTGCACCCCTCTGTCCGAAACTACATTCAAAGGCTCACCATGCAGCCACACCACATGTTCCACAAACAATTTAGCAAGTGTCTCAGCATTAGACAAACCTGACAAAAGCACAAAATGCGCCTGCTTACTAAATCTGTCCACCACCACCCAAATGACAGTTTTACCATTAGAAGGAGGAAGATCAGTGATAAAATCCATAGACAGATGGGTCCATGGCAGAGGCGTAGCTAGGGTTTTGGTTCGGGGAAGCGAAGCTTCTGAGTGGGCCCCTAACCAGGTAACCTTGATTACAGCTGGGTGATGCGCCCTAATAGTGGAGGAGAACCTCAGCAGATGACTGAGCTATTACTGAAGATAATCTCTATACAAAGACCAACATGGATATTACTGCCATATGGTCAGTGGTAGATACCAGCCCTACAGGACATATAAGAGATCACAGCACAGTTACAGATGACTTACCGCTGATGTCCTTTCTGATGGAATCGTTCACTTTTCCCATGTGGCCCAGACCGACATGACAACTTCTCCAGCCATGACTCGGCTGCAGAGAATACAACAAAGACACATTTCACTTCTCATATTCCAGCCCCATCACCATTTATTCCCAACCTGCACAAACTCCTCATCCTGCTGATACCCCAATACTGAGCCGCTGCTGCTGTATGTGTCCCTATTACTGCACCTGATACCCCAATACTGAGCCGCAGCTGCCGTATGTGTCCCTATTACTGCTCCTGCTGTGTGATTCTGTGTGCCCTCTAAATTCTAAAGCACCCCTCTATAATATAGCAATGCTGGGCACAAATGCCCTAGAAAACAGATCCCATATTTTGTCCCCTAGAAAGTAATATTGCCATGTGTGCTCCTTTGATAGTCACAGTAACCTGAGTTCCCCTATAACAATAACTGCCCACTTTACATTTAATAATGTCCCGAGTCTGCCCCCTGTACAGCTCCCCTATACACGGTATGATGCTCTCTTATGCACAGTATAATGTCCCCTCACTGTATAGTACCACCCACACAGTATACTGACTCTTAGTAGCTTCCAAACTATTTGATGGCTCCAACACTGTAATCCCCACACTGTATGCCCCTCTAGATAGCCCCTTTATAGTATAATGCACCAGATAGTCCTCAATATAGTATAATGCACCATAGTCCTCAATATAGTATAAGGCACTCCCCATAGGCCTACTCTATATTGTATAATGCACTCCCCATAGGCAGACTCTGTAGTATAAGCAACACACCATAGGCAGACCCTTAAGTATAAGGTAGCACTCTGCAGGCAGACCCTGTAGTATAAAGCAGCATCCCTATAGGCAGACCCTGTAGTATAGGACAGCACCCCTTTAGGCATACCCTGTAGTACAAGGTAGCACCCCTATAGGCAGACCCTGTACTATAAGGCAGAACCCCCATAGGCAGACCCTGTACTATAAGGCAGCACCCCCATAGGCAGACCCTGTACTATAAGGCAGCACCCCATAGGCAGACCCTGTACTATAAGGCAGCACCCCCACAGGCAGACCCTGTAGTATAAGACAGCACCCGCCATAGGCAGACCCTGTAGTATTAGGCAGACCCCCCATAGGCAGACCCTGTAGTATTAGGCAGACCCCCCATAGGCAGACCCTGTAGTATTTGGCAGACCCCCCATAGGCAGACCCTGTAGTATAAGCCAGACCCCCATAGGCAGACCCTGTAGTATTCAGCAGACCCCCCCATAGGCAGACCCTATAGTATAAGGCAGACCCTGTAGTATTAGGCAGACCCCCCGTAGGCAGACCCTGTAGTATTAGGCAGACCTCCCCCCACAGGCAGACCCTGTAGCATTAAGCAGACCCCCCATAGGCAGACCCTGTAGAATTAGGCAGACCCCCCCATAGGCAGACCCTGTAGTATTAGGCAGACCCTGTAGATTTAGGCAGCCCCCCCTCATAGGCAGACCCTGTGGTATAAGGCAGACCCCCCGCAGGCAGACCCTGTAGTATTAGGCAGGCCCCCCATAGGCAGACCAGGTAGTATTAGGCAGACCCCCATAGGCAGACCCTGTAGATTTAGGCAGACCCCCCATAGGCAGACCCTGTAGTATAAGGCAGACCCCCCACAGGCAGACCCTGTAGTATTAGGCAGACCCCCATAGGTAGACCAGGTAGTATTAGGCAGACCCCTAATCCGATCCGATACAGTTACCATAGCGTAGCTCCGGGTGGGCCACCTCTGAGCACTGGGCCCAGGGTGCCCACACCCTCTGCCCCCCCCGGTAGCTACGCTACTGGTCCATGGTCTATCAGGAATTGGCAATGGCACCAATTTCCCATCCAGCCGATTATGCAAGTTCTTAGCGCGGGCACATGTAAAACAGGAGGACACAAACCTAACCACATCCGAGGCCAATGAGGACCACCAAAACAACCTAGCGGTCACTCTATGGGTGGCCGTGATCCCAGGGTGCCCACTCAAAACAGAATCATGGAACTCCCAGAGAACCCTGAGTCGATGTTGAACGGGCACAGGCATAGACAGAGGAGCAAGAGAATGGGCCTCACGAATCTCTTGCTCCAACACTGAGAAAACCCCAGCCACCACCACACCGTGCTGAAGAATGGAGGAGGGAGGTTCAGGAGACATTGGGTCCAGACTACGAGACCAGGCATCAGCCTTAATGTTTTTAGAACCTGGCCGAAAGTGGATCGAGAACTGAAACCGAAAGAAAAAAAGTGACCATCTCGCCTGTCTCGGAATCAGTCTTTTGGCCGACTCAATATAAGCCAGATTCTTATGGTCTGTAATTACAGTGATTCTATGGACAGTCCCTCCAAAAAATGCCTTCATTCTTCAAAAGCCAGGTTAATGGCCAACAATTCTCAGTTCCCCACATCATAATTCCTTTCTGCAGGAGAGAATTTCCTAGAGAAGAAAGCACAGGGTCTTAAGTTGGTTAGAGTGGCAAGCCTCTGGGACAACACTGCCCCCACCCCCACCTCAGAGGTGTCCACCTCTACAATAACAGTTCAGACGGATCTGGTTGAATCAAAACAGGGCCGGACATGAAACATGTCTTTAGCGCCAAAAAGGCCACTACAGCAGAAGCAGGCCAATTCTTAACATCAGACCCATTCTGATTTAAATCTGTGAGTTTGACAATTTGCGAAATCCCCCTTATAAATTTTCGATAATAACTTGCAAATCCCAAGAAACGCTGAAGACCCTTGAGATCTTTAAATTGCCTGAACCTTTCCAGGGTCCATATGTAACCCCTCAGCAGACAAGAAAAACCCCAGAAAGGACAATTCCTGAACAACAAATAAACGTTTCTCAGGTTTAGCAAAAAGACAGTTCTCTGGGAGCCTCTGGAGAACCGCATGAAGATGACCTATTTGATCCTGCTTATCCGCTGAGTATACCACAATACTATCGAGATAGACTACCAAAAAGCGCCAAATGAAGTCAGAGAAGACATGGTTGATAAAATTCTGGAAAACTGCTGGTGCATTAATCAGACTGAAAGGCATAACCAAATTCTCAAACAGTCCCTCTGAGGTGAGAAAAGCAGTTTTCCACTCATCCCCTTCATGTATACGGATAAGATTGTATGCCCCTTGGAGGTCTAATTTTGAAAACCACTTGGCCCCAGACAGTTGGTTGTACAAATCAGGGATAAGTGGGAGAGGATAAGTGTTCCTCACAGTAATCTTATTTAGCTCTCAGAAATCGAGGCATGGGCGCAGACCACCATATTTTTTTGACAAAAAAGAACCCAGCCGCCACAGGGGACACAGACAGGCGAATGTGCCCTTTACGTAGACTCTTGGAGATGTATCCTTTCATGGCAGATGTCTCAGGCCAGATTGATTGTATAAACGGGCTTTGGGGAATTGAGCATCAGAAACCAGGTCTATAGTACAATCAAATAGGCGGTGTGGTGGTAAAGCCTCAGCCTCTTTTCTGAGAACACATCCTTAAAGTCCTTCAGGTACTCCAGAATACCCTCCAGACTGACGGATGATACAGATATAGAAATATGGCAATATTTAGAAAAATTAGGTCCCCACTTTGTAAT
Source organism: Ranitomeya variabilis (assembly GCF_051348905.1). Lineage (NCBI taxonomy): Eukaryota > Metazoa > Chordata > Amphibia > Anura > Dendrobatidae > Ranitomeya > Ranitomeya variabilis. Next base: position 399,054,305 of record NC_135232.1, read on the forward strand.
ATGCTGGGCCCCAGTCAATAACCGGGTTATGTAGTTGCAACCAGGGAAAACCTAACACCAGTCCGGCCGGAAGATTATCCCCGGCAGAGCATGACATATGCTCCTGGTGTAAGGCTCCCACCTTGAGGGTAAACTCCGTGATGAAATTAACCCCATTCTTAGTGAGAGGTGAAGAGTCGATAGCCACAATTTTAATGGAAGTCTCCAACCTAACTGTCCCTAATTTACAAGTGGCCACCAATTTAGTCAATCAGGTTTATGGGGGACCCGCAGTCCACAAAAACCAAAGTAGCAGTTACACAGTCCATAACAGCAAGTTCCACTTTCAGCAATATCTTTGAAAATGAAGAAAAAATGAAGAAAAAGGTACATGCGAGTCTGGGTGACCTCCACGACAATCACCCAGGCTCAGTCGCTTGTTAGTCAGTGAGCAGGAGGGGCAGTCCATTTTCCAATGTCCGGGATCTCCACAGTAAAAACAGAGTTTACCAACTTGTCGATGTCTCCTCTCCTTTTCTTTGAGAGTGATGGCTCCCACTTCCATGGGCTCAACTGGTGACAAAGACTCCAGCTTACCAGGAAGGAAAGGAGCCTCCTGTTGCATGGCTCCTCTCCCCCGTAACCTCTGATACATGCGGACAGCCAGAGTCATGGCCTCTTCCAGGGAGCTGGGGGGAGGATGGAGAGCCAAAGCGTCCTTTAAATGTTCAGACAGTCCCCTCTGGAACTGACACCTGAGAGCCCAGTCGTTCTAGAACATCTCTGAAGACCGCCACTGATACTCCGTACAGTACCTGAGAGCTTACCCTGAAAGAGCCCCATAATAGTGCCCTCTGCCAGTTTAACACAGTCCGGTTCATCATATATCAGTCCCAGAGCTTCAAAGATCCTTTTCACAGACATTCTTTCAGGGTTGGTCAGAGGTAAGGAAAAAGCCCACGACTGCGGACCCTCCCTAAGTAAAGATACAACTATCCCCATCTGCTGACTCCCATCCCCTGAAGATCGGGGTCTAAGGGAAAATAATAGTTTGCCACTCTCCTTGAACGTGTGGAATTTTTCCTTCTCACTAGAGAAGGTGTCATGTAGATTAACAGAGGGTTCAGGAAAGTGCAGAAAACATCAGTCATCTCACCTGATTTACTGACAGAGGAAGAGGAAGCACACTGGACTATCTTAACTGCCTCCACAAGCTCCCTCTGCACCTGCTTCTGGAAGGTTGCCAAGATCCTGTACTCTCCAAGTAATGCCTGCATCATCTGTGTCAGATTAGTTACTTGATCTGCCATGGTATGCAGCGGATCCATGACCAGAGAGAAAAAAAGAGTGCAATCACTCATTTAAATGTTTGGGTCAGTGATAATGTAACGCAGACTCCACCAGGGGGTGTTGGTGAGAGAAGAGAGGTCGCACCTGCCACACAGCAGCACAGTGTAGGCTGCACCGCACCACCAGGTGGCGATAGGGGTCCAAATGAGCCAAGTCAGTAAGCGTAATGTTTAACCCCTTCATGACCCAGCCTATTTTGGCCTTAATGACCTTGCCGTTTTTTGCAATTCTGACCAGTGTCCCTTTATGAGGTAATAACTCAGGAACGCTTCAACGGATCCTAGCGATTCTGAGATTGTTTTTTCGTGACATATTGGGCTTCATGATAGTGGTAAATTTAGGTCGATAATTTCTGAGTTTATTTGTGAAAAAAACGGAAATTTGGCGAAAATTTTGAAAATTTCGCAATTTTCACATTTTGAATTTTTATTCTGTTAAACCAGAGAGTTATGTGACACAAGATAGTTAATAAATAACGTTTCCCACATGTCTACTTTACATCAGCACAATTTTGGAAACAAATGTTTTTTTTGCTAGGAAGTTATAAGGGTTAAAATTTGACCAGTGATTTCTCATTTTTACAACAAAATTTACAAAACCATTTTTTTTAGGGACCACCTCACATTTGAAGTCATTTTGAGGGTTCTATATGGCTGAAAATACCCAAAAGTGACACCATTCTAAAAACTGCACCCCTCAAGGTGCTCAAAACCACATTCAAGAAGTTTATTAACCCTTCAGGTGTTTCACAGCAGCAGAAGCAACATGGAAGGAAAAAATGAACATTTAACTTTTTAGTCACAAAAATGATCTTTTAGCAACAATTTTTTTTATTTTCCCAAGGGTAAAAGGAGAAACTGGACCACGGATGTTGTTGACCAATTTGTCCTGAGTACGCTGATACCTCATATGTGGGGGTAAACTACTGTTTGGGCGCACGGCAGGGCTCGGAAGGGAAGGAGCGCCATATGACTTTTTCAATGAAAAATTGGCTCCAATCTTTAGCGGACACCATGTCGCGTTTGGAGAGCCCCCGTGTGCCTAAACATTGGAGCTCCCCCACAAGTGACCCCATTTTGGAAACTAGACCCCCCAAGGAACTTATCTAGAAGCATAGTGAGCACTTTAAACCCCCAGGTGCTTCACAAATTGATCCGTAAAAATGAAAAAGTACTTTTTTTTCACAAAAAAATTATTTTAGCCTCAATTTTTTCATTTTCACATGGGCAACAGGATAAAATGGATCCTAAATTTTGTTGGGCAATTTCTCCTGAGTACACCAATACCTCACATGTGGGGGTAAACCACTGTTTGGGCACATGGTAAGGCTCGGAAGGGAAGGAGCGCCATTTGACTTTTTGAATGAAAAATTATCTCCATCGTTAGCGGACACCATGTCGTGTTTGGAAAGCCCCTGTGTGCCTAAACATTGGAGCTCCTCCACAAGTGACCCCATTTTGGAAACTAGACCCCCCAAGGAACTCATCTAGAGGCATAGTGAGCACTTTAAACCCCCAGGTGCTTCACAAATTGATCCGCAAAAATGAAAAAGTACTTTTTTTTCACACAAAATTTCTTTTAGCCTCAATTTTTTCATTTTCACATGGGCAACAGGATAAAATGGATCCTAAAATTTGTTGGGCAATTTCTCCTGAGTATGCCGATACCTCATATGTGGGGGTAAACCACTGTTTGGGTGCACGGCAAGGCTCGGAAGGGGAGGCGTGCCATTTGACTTTTTGAATGGAAAATTAGCTCCAATCGTTAGCGGACACCATGTCGCATTTGGAGATCCCCTGTGTGCCTAAACATTGGAGCTCCCCTACAAGTGACCCCATTTTGGAAACTAGACCCCCCAAGAAACTTATCTAGATGCATAGTGAGCACTTATAACCCCCAGGTGCTTCACAGAAGTTTATAACGCAGAGCCGTGAAAATAAAAAAATAATTTTTCTTTCCTCAAAAATGATTTTTAGCCCAGAATTTTTTATTTTCCCAAGGGTAATAGGAAAAATTGGACCCCAAATGTTGTTGTCCAGTTTGTCCTGAGTACGATGATACCCCATATGTGGGGGTAAACCACTGTTTGGGCGCACGGCAGGGCTCGGAAGGGAAGGCACGCCATTTGGCTTTTTGAATGGAAAATTAGCTCCAATCATTAGCGGACACCATGTCGCGTTTGGAGAGCCCCTGTGTGCCTAAACATTGGAGCTCCCGCACAAGTGACCCCATTTTGGAAACTAGACCTCCCAAGGAACTAATCTAGATGTGTGGTGAGCACTTTGAACCCCCAAGTGCTTCACAGAAGTTTATAACGCAGAGCCATGAAAATAAAAAATAATTTTTCTTTTCTCAAAAATGATTTTTTAGCCCACAATTTTTTATTTTCCCAAGGGTAACAGGAGAAATTGGACCCCAAAAGTTGTTGTCCAGTTTCTCCTGAGTACGCTGATACCCCATATGTGGGGGTAAACCACTGTTTTGGCACACGTCGGGGTTCGGAAGGGAAGTAGTGACGTTTTGAAATGCAGACTTTGATGGAATGCTCTGCGGGCGTCAGGTTGCGTTTGCAGAGCCCCTGATGTGCCTAAACAGTAGAAACTCCCCACAATTGACTCCATTTTGGAAACTAGACCCCCAAGTTCCCCAAGGGAACTTATCTAGATGTGTAGTGAGCACTTTGAACCCCCAAGTGCTTCACAGAAGTTTATAACGCAGAGCCGTGAAAATAAAAAATGTGTTTCCTTTCCTCAAAAATATTTTTTTAGCCCAGAATTTTTTTATTTTTGCAAGAGTAACAGGAGAAATTGGACCCCAAAAGTTGTTGTCCAGTTTCTCCTGAGTATGCTGATACCCCATATGTGGGGGTAAACCACTGTTTTGGCACACGTCGGGGTTCGGAAGGTAAGTAGTGACATTTTGAAATGCAGACTTTGATGGAATGCTCTGCGGGCATCAGGTTGCGTTTGCAGAGCCCCTGATGTGCCTAAACAGTAGGAACTCCCCACAAGTGACTCCATTTTGGAAACTAGACCCCCAAGGGAACTTATCTAGATGTGTGGTGAGCACTTTGAACCCCCAAGTGCTTCACAGAAGTTTATAACGCAGAGCCGTGAAAATAATAAATGTGTTTCCTTTCCTCAAAAATATTTTTTTAGCCCAGAATTTTTTATTTTTGCAAGAGTAACAGGAGAAATTGGACCCCAACAGTTGTTGCCCAGTTTGTCCTGAGTACGCTGGTACCCCAAATGTGGGGGTAAACCACTGTTTGGGCGCACGTCGGGGCTTGGAAGGGCGGGAGCACCATTTGACTTTTTGAACGCAAGATTGGCTGGAATCAATGGTGGCGCCATGTTGCGTTTGGAGACCCCTGATGTGCCTAAACAGTGGAAACCCCTCAATTCTAACTTCAACACTAACCCCAACACACCCCTAATCCTAATCCCAACTGTAGCCATAACCCTAATCACAACCCTAACCCCAACAAACCCCTAACCACAACCCTAACCGCAACACACCCGTAACCCTAATTCCAACCCTAATCCTAACCCTAATCCCAACCGGAACCCTAATCCCAACCCTAACCACAACTGTAACCCCAACACACCCCTAACCCTATCCGTAACCCTAACCACAAGCCTAATCTTAACCCTATTTCAAACCCTAGCCCTAATTCCAACCCTAACTCTAATTCCAACCCTAACCCTAAGGCTATGTGCCCACGTTGCGGATTCGTGTGAGATTTTTCCGCACGATTTTTGAAAAATCTGCAGGTAAAAGGCACTGCGTTTTACCTGCGGATTTACAGCAGATTTCCAGTGTTTTTTGTGCGGATTTCACCTGCGGATTCCTATTGAGGAACAGGTGTAAAACGCTGCCGAATCCGCACAAAGAATTGACATGCTGCGGAAAATACAACGCAGCGTTTCTGCACGGAATTTTCCGCACCATGGGCACAGCGGATTTGGTTTTCCTTAGGTGTACATGGTACTGTAAACCTGATGGAAAACTGCTTCGAATTCGCAGCGGCCAATCCGCTGCGGATCCGCAGCCAATCCGCTGCGGATACGCGGCCAATCCGCTGCCAATCCGCTGCGGATCCGCGGCCGATCCGCTGCGGATCCGCTGCCGATCCGCTGCGGATCCGCGGCCGATCCGCTGCGGATCCGCGGCCGATCCGCTGCCGATCCGCTGCGGATCCGCGGCCGATCCGCTGCGGATCTGCTGCCGATCCGCTGCGGATCCGCGGCCGATCCGCTGCGGATCCGCGGCCGATCCGCTGCCGATCCGCTGCCGATCCGCGGCCGATCAGCTGCCGATCCGCTGCCGATCCGCTGCGGATCCGCGGCCGATCCGCTCTGTGTGCACATGCCATAACCCTACCCCTAACCCTACCCGTAACCCTAACCCTACCCCTAACCCTACCCCTAGTTCTAACCCTAGTTCTAACCCTAACCCTAGTGGAAAAAGAAAAAAAAATATTTTCTTTATTTTATTATTGTCCCTACCTATGGGGGTGATAAAGGGGGGGGTTTATTTATTATTTTTTTATTTTGATCGCTGTGATAGAACCTACCACAGCGATCAAAATGTACTTTGCCGGCCGGCAGATGCGGCGGGCGCACTGCGCATGCGCCCGCCATTTTGGAAGATGGCGGCGCCCAGCGAGGAGGCGTACGGACACCGGGAGGATCGGTAAGTATGAAGGGGTGGTGGGGGGGGTGGATTGGAGCACAGGGGGGGTGATTGGAGCACAGGGGGGGTGATCGGAGCACAGGGGGGAGCGGACAGCAGGACGGGGGAGCCGGCAGGCGGACGGAGGGGACCGGAGGACTAACGGAGGACTGGGGGGGAGATCGGTGGGTGTGGGGGGGGGGTGACTTCAGGTTTTCCAGCCATGGCCGATGATATTGCAGCATCGGCCATGGCTGGATTGTAATATTTCACCAGTTTTTTAGGTGAAATATTACAAATCGCTCTGATTGGCAGTTTCACTTTCAACAGCCAATCAGAGCGATCGTAGCCACGGGGGGGTGAAGCCACCCCCCCTGGGCTGAAGCACCACTCCCCCTCTCCCTGCAGATCGGGTAAAATAGGAGTTAACACTTTCACCCGATCTGCAGGGACGCGATCATTCCATGACGCCACATAGGCGTCATGGGTCGGATTGGCACGGGTTTTCATGACGCCTACGTGGCGTCATGGGTCGGGAAGGGGTTAAAGGGGAAAACAGAACTTGTGGTCAAATACAAGCCGAGGGTCAGAACCAGACTAGAGCAGAGGTACCAGAGACGTGAGACAGAGAGCAAAATCAGAGTTAAGCCAGTAAGTCAGTGCCCATCGAGCGTGTGGTAACAAAGACAGGAGACAGGAGATGAAGTCAGAGTTAAAGCCGAGCCATACACGGAGGGAATTACACACCAGAGTAAGGTACAGGGGACAGGACAGACACAGATACGGGAAGTCAGAGGCAAAAGGAACACTGGGGTATCACGGATCAGCAGCTCAAGCCAAAGCCCAAAACTAGAGCAGAGGTACCAGAGACGTGAGGCAGAGAACGAAATCAGAGTTAAGCCAGTAGGTCAGCGCCGGTTCAGCATGTGGTAACAAAGACGGGAGACAGGAGATAAAGTCAGAGTTCAAGCCGAGCTATACAAGCTATCAAGCCGAGCTGTTTGCCAAGGAAGAATGAGCAAGAATTCCAGTCTCTTGATGTACAAAACTGATAGAGACATACCCCAAGCGACTTGCATCTGTAATCGCAGGAAAAGGTGGCGCAACAAAGTATTAAGTTAAAGCAGCCGAATAATTTTGCACGCCCCACGTTTCAGTTTTTGATTTTCCACAAAAATGTAAAATAAGCAATAAATTTTGTTCAACTTCACAATTGTGTTCCACTTGTTGTTGATTCCTCACCAAGGATTTACATTTGGTATCTTTATGTTTGAAGCTTGATATGTGGGAAAAAGTTGAAAAGTTCCAGGTAGCCAATTAATTTCGCAAGGCACTGTAATATTCATTATGTTAACTAGGGAGCAGGTCACTGAGGGATCAGTGTCCTGTCAGCAGTCTTCAGTATGAACACCTAATCAGAGCACCACATGAAGACCCCACCCACAGGCCGCCCCGAAGCACAAACAAATCATTAACTCAAAACTGAAAATAAGGATTAAACAACAATGACAAGACATATTTCATCAACTAAGGTATCATTTTAATCAGTATAACGACGCCGACCTGACACTGTGTGTAGGTTACTGTGTACGATCCTGCTGACAGGTTCCCTTTAAATATCGGTACCACATCAGCCATCCTCCAATCCTGAGGAACCACCCCTGTTACAAGAAAGTCTAAGAATGTGAGATACAACAGTCTGTCAATTACTGAGCTCATTTACCTCAGTATCCATGGATGAATGCCATCTGGGCCGGGGATTTGTCAATGTTTAACTTGCTCAGACACAACCATACTTCTTTTTGTGTTAAACTAGTTATATCAGGTGGCAAACCTTGACTTTTGCCTTATTGAAATATCACTGGAACAAACAGGTCATAACAAGTGATCATGGATGAAAGCTGCCTGTTTAATATCTCAACCTTTTCTTTGTCCTTTATAATTATCTTGTTATTATCTTCTTTTAAGGGGCCGATACCATCAGTTTTTTCTTTTTGGCATTGATGTATTTATAAAATATTTTGGGATTCATTTTAATGTTGCTGGCTATTTCATTCTCTGCAGATTACTTTGCTAGCTTGATTTCTTTTTTACATTCCTTATTTAGATCTTTATACTCCTGAAATTCTATTTCTGTTTTCTCAATCTTCAGGATTTTGAATGCCATTTGTTTTTGTTTTATTAAACTTTGCAATGTCTTATTTATCCATAATGGTTTCTTTTTACTCCTTGACATTTTATTACCAGAAGGTACTTGTATAAGTTGTCTACAGGATTCTAGTAGTATTTCCTTAAACATGCCCCGTTAATGTTCGGTATCCCCAGTTACCATGACATGGTCCCAGTCTACTCGATTAAGTTCTTTCCTTAATTTGTTGAAATCAGTTTTCCTAAAGTTACAGGTTTTTGCATTTCTCCTTTTGAGTGTTTGATTAAAAATTAAGTTGAAACTCACCATATTATGGTAACTGATTCCCAAATGCTACCTAACCTGTAGATCTGACATTTTATCTGGTCTATTTGACAGGACCAGGTCCAGCAGATTACATCCCCTGGTTGGTTCATATACCAGCTGACAGAGGTTATTGTCCTGAACTGTGGATAAGAACTTGCAGCTTTTAGCACCACCAGAAGATTTTATGTCTTATTGAATGTCTGGATAGTTTAAATCCCCCATAATAAGGACCCTATTATTATGTGCTGCCTTTTTAATTTGTTGCATCATTTCATCCTCTCTCTACCTATTGAGCTACAGTACAGACCAAAGTTTGGACACACCTTCTCATTTAAAGTTTTTTCTGTATTTTCATGACTATGAAAATTATACATTCACACTGAAGGCATCAAAACTATGAATGAACACGTGGAATTATATACTTAACAAAAAAGTGTGAAACAAATGAAATTATGTCTTATATTCTAGGTTCTTCAAAGTAGCCACCTTTTGCTTTAATGACTGCTTTGCACACTCTTGGCATTCTCTTGATGAGCTTCAAGAGGTAGTCACCGAGAATAATTTTCACTTCACAGGTGTGTCCTGTCAGGTTTAATAAGTGGGATTTCTTGCCTTGTAAATGGGGTTGGGACCATCAGTTGTGTTGTGCAGAAGTCTGGTGGATACACAGCTGATAGTCCTACTTTATAGACTGCTAGAATTTGTATTATGGCAAGAAAAAAACAGCTAAGTAAAGAAAAATGAGTGGCCATCATTACTTTAAGAAATGAAGGTCAGTCAGTGCGAAAAATTGGGAAACTTCGAAAGTGTCCCCAAGTGCAGTGGCAAAAACCATCAAGCGCTACAAAGAAACTGGCTCACATGAGGACCACCCCAGGAAAGGAAGACCAAGAGTCACCTTTGCTTCTGAGGATAAGTTTATCTGGGTCACCAGCCTCAGAAATCGCAGGTTCCCAGCAGCTCAGATTAGAGACCAGGTCAATGCCACACAGAGTTCTAGCAGCAGACACATCTCTACAACAACTGTTGAGAGGAGACTTTGTGCAGCAGGCCTTCATGGTAAAATAGCTGCTAGGAAACAACTAAGGACAGGCAACAAGCAGAAGAGACTTGTTTGGGCTAAAGAACACAAGGAATGGACATTAGACCAGTGGAAATCTGTGCTTTGGTCTGATGAGTCAAAATTTGAGAACTTTGGTCCCAACCACCGTGTCTTTGTGCGACGCAGAAAAGGTGAACGGATGGACTCTACATGCCTGGTTCCCACCGTTAAGCAAGGAGGAGGAGGTGTGATGGTGTGGGGGTGCTTTGCTGGTGACACTGTTGGGGATTTATTCAAAATTGAAGGCATACTGAACGAGCATGGCTACCACAGCATCTTGCAGCGGCATGCTATTCCATCCTGTTTGCATTTATTTGGACCATCATTTATTTTTCAACATGACAATGGCCCCAAACACACCTCAAGGCTGTGTAAGGGCTATTTGACCAAGAAGGAGAGTGATGGGGTGCTACGCCAGATGACCTGGCCTCCACAGTCACCAGACCTGAACCCAATCGAGATGGTTTGGGGTGAGCTGGACCGCAGAGTGAAGGCAAAAGGGCCAACAAGTGCTAAGCATCTCTGGGAACTCCTTCAAGATTGTTGGAAGACCATTCCCGGTGACTACCTCTTGAAGCTCATCAAGAGAATGCCAAGAGTGTGCAAAGCAGTCATCAAAGCAAAAGGTGGCTACTTTGAAGAACCTAGAATATAAGACATATTTTCAGTTGTTTCACACTTTTTTGTTAAGTATATAATTCCACATGTGTTAATTCATAGTTTTGATGCCTTCAGTGTGAATGTACAATTTTCATAGTCATGAAAATACAGAAAAATCTTTAAATGAGAAGGTGTGTCCAAACTTTTGGTCTGTACTGTATATTAGGAGGCTTTTAGCAAACTACAATTGGCAGCTTTGCATTATTGCCATTCCCATGTACATTTACCCATACTGACTCTACATTGTCACAGCTCCCCCCTATGTCATCATTGAGCTCAGGTTTTAAGTTGGATTTTATAGTTGTTCTGAAAAGCGACTCACCCATGCATGCTGCAGCTGAAACTCCTCTGGGCAATTTTTCAGGAAGATCAGAACCACCAAATTCAGCACATGCACTACGAAAGAGATGTGCTTCAAACTGGCTAAGCCCAGAGCTGCTACAAGATTTTGCTATTGCTTGAGGTTCAGTGACACCAACCATTCATCGGTTTGTTGTTTGATCTCTGTCCACAGCTCCTACACAGTGTGGGACTTCTCCCTCAAACAAGTGAGTTTCAAAACAACCTTCTGTCATCTCCCCTTGGCTATGCTGAAGTTGGTCTTACAGGTGTTACTCTGACTGGACGAGGAGGTTGTGAAGGAAGCGGAGTAGGATGCAACATGGACATAGAAATGTCTAGCAATCCTCAATGGTGGTAGTACATGTGCCAGAACACGTTCTTTCTCAGGCCCAACCATCACTACATATACCCTGTGGGGAGTGAGGGAGATATAACATCCCTGTCCGTGCTTACTGGTCCATGTATTGGTGGTTATATTGTGATCGTGGTTATATTGTGATCTTGCCACTGATGGAGTTGCGTAGTGGACATCCAATTTTGTGTCCACAACATGTCTGTACAGAGCAGGGATTGTTCGCTTGGAAAAGTAGTGGTGGCTGGGAACCACCTACTGTGGGACAGCCACCACCATCAGTTTTTTTTAAACTGTCCGTCTCCACCAGCCGGATTAGCAGAATTTCAAAGGTTAGGAATGTTGAAATGCTGTCATTCAAGACCAGCACTCGTCGGTGGGTAGGTGTAATTTTGCTGGTGGTGGTGCTGTCTCATCTTCTCATTGTGGGAAATCAGGTGGCCCTGTAGATTGGGAGTGGGAAGAAGAGGTCGAGACCGCAGCAGAAGAGGAAGCAAAAGGAGCCTCAGATCTTCCCTGGTTGTACTCCACTGCAGTTCTTTTTTTAATGTAGATACCTTGTTGGTTTAGAACATTTATGCCTTGCTTCAGGCACTGACTGCACAGCATGCAAACCATGTGCCTTTTGTTGTCAGCACATTGCCTGAAGAAATGCCATGCCAGGGAGTTTCTTTGAATTTTCTATAATGTGCTCAGTTCATAGCAGATGACGTACTGGCTAGGGGCTGGCTGCTGTGCTTTTGTACCATGCTGCAGTCTTTTGCTGTGCAGCTGGGTCAGCTTGGCCACCTTCTCTTCCTCCAAACTGCGCACGTCACACAGATAGCTTTCACTCCATGTGGGGTCCAGGACCGCATCCTCTTCCAGCCACTCCTCACCAATGCTCTCTAAGCTGGTCTGCACACTGCAGAAAGATGTAGCAGTTGGCACCTGTGTTTCTTCATGATCAGAGATATGGTCCGCTGACTGTATGCACTAACCCTCCCACGTACCCATCCTCCAACTGAACAAGTGGTTGGGTATCAGTGCAGTCAATGTCTTACACTTGTGGGGAAGGGCCAGGTGGATTGCCCACAGAACCCCTGCCAGCAGAGTCATTAAAAAGCATAAGTGACTGCTGCATATCTTGGGGCTCAGGCTGCTTGGCTGATTTGCAAGGGGGTGAGGTGGAAGCCAGATGACCTTGGTCTGCAAGTGTCAACTGTGCGTTTTCAGCAGGGGAATGGGTGGAAGATTATGCAGAGAAACCGGAGGCATTCTCAGTCATCCAATCTAACACCGCCTCAACATGTTCGGGCATCACCATTTGGCCAGCTGTACTTGGGCCTACGTAATAACGTAGAATGTCCTGTCGCCTGCATGCACCAGAGGAAGGTGTTTCATTTGGGCACATAGCAGGCACAGAATGATTATGCCCTCTCCCTGTAGCAAATCCACCACGGCCACATTCACGTCCCCTATTTGATGCTCTCCTCATTTTTCCTACCTTAAAAAGTGCACAGTAGAGAAGAGAAAGTGCCTAGCAGATAATTACCCTGTTACAGTACTCTCAACCAGGCTGTTATGGCACTCTACAACAGGCTGTTATGACACTGTGCACCAGGCTGTTAGCACAGGCTGTACCAGACTGTTATGGCACTGTCACCAGGCTGTTATGGCACTCTACAACAGGCTGTTATGACACTGTGCACCAGGCTGTTAGCACAGGCTGTACCAGACTGTTATGGCACTGTCACCAGGCTGTTAAGTCACTGTGCACCAGGCTGTTATGACACATTGCACCAGACTGTTATGGCAGTCTACACCAGGCTGTTATGGCACTGTGCACCAGCCTGTTTGGGCACGCTCCACCAGCCTGTTAGAGCATGCTTCACCATGCTGTTATAACAATGTGCACCAGGATGCTATGACACTGTACACCAGGCTGGTAGAGTACACTGTACAATGCTGTTAGAGAATGCTACACCAGGCTGATATGACTTCACCAAATTGTCAGGGCACGCTGTACCAGGCAGCTATGGCAAACTGCACCAGGCTGTAATAACATTGTGCACCAGGCTGTTATGGCAAGCTATACCAGGCTCAGATTAAAATGGCGGTGCAACCCGTGATCCAGCTTTTATACAGTCTGGGTCACGTGTTGCTCTGCCTATCACAGCCATGCCAATATTTGGCATGGCTGCTATGTCTCCGGAAGTGCCCAAAGCCTAAAAGTTTGTTGATTGGCTACACTTCAGTCTCTCAACAAACTTTATTTGGGACCAAACCCGAACAATAAAACGGACTTTTATTTAAAAGTCCTTGTTCGGCACAAGACACCAGGTGTCTGGTACGAACTACGAACTTTACAATTTGGGTTCATTCATCCCTATTAAGGACTCCTTTTTTTCCTGCTATGTGTAGATTGATTTGCTCTGCTGGATCCCACCTAAAGCTTCTTTAACAGGGACCTTGCTCAGAAGGGCCTCCTGATATTGCATTGTGAGCAGGGCCCTAGCGATAATCAATCTCATAGAGAAAAGAATGAAATTCATTAGATTGCAGGGCAGTATTTGTGCAAGGTATCTACCACACGGGCCTTGCTCCAAATGTTTAACATTGTTTAGTGATGTCTGATGGCCTGGGAGATGGCTATGGTAGCAGCTCATCTTTCATCTCTTTTTGGTAGGATCCATCTCCTCAGTATCAGCCATATTGCCTTGATGGCATCCCAAAAATCTTTATTGCTGTTTTTAGTTGTCTGAAATATGTCATTGCACTCAAGTATAACAATAGTATAAACGTTTTTGCTTATAAAATGTTCTTACCTACAATAATAAAATAAAAGGACATTTAAATGTAAAAAAGATCATGAGTGAATTTAATGATACTAAGTATTTAAAATGGAAATTTGGATCAAAACAAGCTCTGTCAGCAGAGAAATAAAAAAAGTTATAGCTCTCAGAATAAAGTGATGCAAAAATAATTATTTTGTTTTATAAAATAGATTTTATTGTGTAAAAGTGGCAAAAAATTATATATATGTGGTATCATTGTAATCGTACTTAGGCCGGCGTCACACTAGCAAGTTTTACGGACGTGAGAGGTGCTGAAAATACGGATTGCATACGGTACAATGATTCTCTATGGCCCAGCTCCTATCAGCCGTATTTTACTGATCCGTATTATACGGTCTTGTACGGCCGTAGAAAATCGCAGCATGCTGCGTTTGTCACCATATTGCGCAAACAAAAATCGCCAATGAAAGTCTATGGGGCGAGAAAAATACGGATTACACACGGACCAGCAGTGTGACTTGCGAGAAATACGCAGCGGTGTTCTATAGAAAAGCCGGTAATTAAATTGCCGGCTTTTTCTTTCTCCTTCACAAACCTGACAGCATATGAGACATGGTTTACATACAGTAAACATCTCATATACCCTTTTTTTTTGCATATTCCACACTACTAATGTTAGTAGTGTGTATGTGCAAAATTTGGGCGCTCTAGCTTGTAAAATAAAGGGTTAAATCGCGGAAAAAATTGACGTAGGCTCCCGCTCAATTTTCTCCGCCAGAGTGGTAAAGCCAGTGACTGAGGGCAGATATTAATAGCCTAGAGAGGGTCCATGGTTATTGGCCCCCCTGGCTAAAAACATCTGCCCCCAGCCACCCCAGAAAAGGTACATCTGGAAGATACACCTATTCTGGCACTTAGCCTCTCTCTCCCCACTCCCATGTAGCGGTAGGATATGGGGTAATGAAGGGTTAATGTCACTTTGCTATTATAAGGTGACATTAAGCCAGGTTAATAATGGAGAGGCGTCAATTATGACACCTATCCATTATTAATCCAATAGTATGAAATGGTTAATAAAACACACACTCATTATTTAAAAGTATTTTAATGAAATAAAGACACAGGGTATTGTAATATTTTATTATACTGGTAATCCACCTGAGGACCCTCGTCCTGTAAAAAAGGTAAAATAAAAAATCAACAATATCCCATACCTTCCGTCGTTCAGTCAGTCCCACGATGTAAATCCATCTGAAAGGGTTAAATCATTTTACAGCCAGGAGCTGCCCTCGGTCACTGGCTTTACCACTCTGGCAGGGAAAATTGCGCGGGAGCCCACGCCAATTTTTTCCGTGATTTAACCCTTTATTTTACAAGCTACAGCGCCCACATTTTGCACATACACACTACTAACATTAGTAGTGTAGAATATGCAAAAAATTATATGAGATGGTTTTCTGTATGTAAACCATGTCTCATATCCTGTCGGATTTGTGAAGGAGAGAGGAAAAGCTGGCAATTGAATTAGCGGCTTCTCTGATATCTCGCACTGAATTAAATATAAATACAGTATATGTATATATACACTCACTGGCCACTTTATTAGGTACACCATGCTAGTAACGGGTTGGACCCCTTTTGCCTTCAGAACTGCCTCAATTCTTCGTGGCATAGATTCAACAAGGTGCTGGAAGCATTCCTCAGAGATTTTGGTCCATATTGACATGATGGCATCACACAGTTGCCGCAGATTTGTCCCTGATGCGAATCTCCCGTTCCACCACATCCCAAAGATTTCATGTTGTTTACGCCAAATTCTGACCCTACCATCCGAATGTCGCAGCAGAAATCGAGACTCATCAGACCAAGCAACGTTTTTCCAATCTTCTACTGTCCAATTTCGATGAGCTTGTGCAAATTGTAGCCTCAGTTTCCTGTTCTTAGCTGAAAGGAGTGGTACCCGGTGTGGTCTTCTGCTGCTGTAGCCCATCTGGCTCAAATGTCAACGCACTGTGCGTTCAGAGATGCTCTTAGGCCTACCTTGGTTGTAACGGGTGGCGATTTGAGTCACTGTTGCCTTTCTATCAGCTCGAACCAGTCTGCCCATTCTCCTCTGACCTCTGGCATCAACAAGGCCTTTCCGCCCACAGAACTGCCGCTCACTGGATTTTTTTTCTTTTTCGGACCATTCTCTGTAAACCCTAGAGATGGTTGTGCGTGAAAATCCCAGTAGATCAGCAGTTTCTGAAATACTCAGACCAGCCCTTCTGGCACCAACAACCATGCCACGTTCAAAGGCACTCAAATCACCTTTCTTCCCCATACTGATGCTCGGTTTGAACTGCAGGAGATTGTCTTGACCATGTCTACATGCCTAAATGCACTGAGTTGCCGCCATGTGATTGGCTGATTAGAAATTAAGTGTTAACAAGAAGTTGGACAGGTGTACCTAATAAAGTGGCCAGTGAGTGTATATATATATATATATACACTCACCGGCCACTTTATTAGGTACACCATGCTAGTAACGGGTTGGACCCCCTTTTGCCTTCAGAACTGCCTCAATTCTTCGTGGCATAGATTCAACAAGGTGCTGGGAGCATTCCTCAGAGATTTTGGTCCATATTGACATGATGGCATCACACAGTTGCCGCAGATTTGTCGGCTGCACATCCCAAAGATGCTCCATACAAGGCAGGATGGATCCATGCTTTCATGTTGTTTACGCCAAATTCTGACCCTACCATCCGAATGTCGCAGCAGAAATCGAGACTCATCAGACCAAGCAACGTTTTTCCAATCTTCTACTGTCCAATTTCGATGAGCTTGTACAAATTGTAGCCTCAGTTTCCTGTTCTTAGCTGAAAGGAGTGGTACCCGGTGTGGTCTTCTGCTGCTGTAGCCCATCTGCCTCAAAGTTCGACGCACTGTGCGTTCAGAGATGCTCTTAGGCCTACCTTGGTTGTAACGGGTGGCGATTTGAGTCACTGTTGCCTTTCTATCAGCTCGAACCAGTCTGCCCATTCTCCTCTGACCTCTGGCATCAACAAGGCATTTCCGCCCACAGAACTGCCGCTCACTGGATTTTTTTTCTTTTTCGGACCATTCTCTGTAAACCCTAGAGATGGTTGTGCGTGAAAATCCCAGTAGATCAGCAGTTTCTGAAATACTCAGACCAGCCCTTCTGGCACCAACAACCATGCCACGTTCAAAGGCACTCAAATCACCTTTCTTCCCCATACTGATGCTCGGTTTGAACTGCAGGAGATTGTCTTGACCATGTCTACATGCCTAAATGCACTGAGTTGCCGCCATGTGATTGGCTGATTAGAAATTAAGTGTTAACAAGAAGTTGGACAGGTGTACCTAATAAAGTGGCCGGTGAGTGTATATACTGTATATATGTTTTAACAAACATTTGAGCACATAAATCCATTAGATGTCGGTTTTGCAAGCCTGCGAGAAAATATCGCAGTACGGATTACATACTGAGGATGCCATGCGCAAAATACTCTGCCACACCCTGCCTACGGATGACACACGGATCACTATTTTGGGAACATTTATGCGTATTACGGCTGTAAAAAACGGACTGCATTTTCATACGCTGAGTGTGACACCGGCCTTACCCGAATAATAAATCTTTCATCACTTTTACCACAAGGTGAACAGCACAGAAAAGCAAAATCCTGAATTTCAGTATTTTGTTCATTTTGCCTGTGTAATTTTTCATTGTTATACATAACTTAATTTATGGAAATCTACGGTTGAATTTCTTTTCCCCTGGGGATTGGATGGGTTGTTACCAACATCTGGTGAGCATTTCATGTTAATAGCACCATTAGAAATATATTTACTTAGAAAATGGGTGATGAGTTCAATTTCACCAGCTGTACTAGTATACATAAGTGAAAAAGCCTGTTGTCCAGGACTTAAGATAGGTCATCAATATCTGATCGGAGGAACAACACCAGGCACCCCCACTATTCAGCTATTTATAGATCTTGAACAAACCCATTAATACAGTTTTGAAATTAGTTACATTTGTTACACATGGAGAAAATTAAATGCCCCTTAGAATTTAAAATTAAATTCCCTCTGATTCACCTACCAACTGGGAGAAAGGAGATGCAATCCAAATGCATTCACAACATGATGCATATCAGTTGGGGTCTCGAAGGTTTGTGACCTTACTATTAGACATTTATGACATATTGCCTATAGTTACTATTGCTAGTAACAATTTCAAATAAATGGTCTTAGCTCTTTACTTTCTTGTTGACACGCAATATGTATGATATAACACAAAACCTTTCCTTTCCTTCTAATATTCTAAACTTCTTTTAAATGTTGCTTTATAAATTACATTTTTAAATTATTCAATATTTGTGATATGCAAAATGACTAATGATGTTCAGGGTTATATAATCTTTGAGATTTTGATGTTGCATTCTCTTTAATCACCTTCTTCACATCCCATTTTTTATTTTTCTGGGCCTTAGTCTGATATTATTTTAATAAGTATCTAATTTTGCACATTAATAGGCTTGATAAATACGTGCTCCAATGTTTTTTTTTAACATATCTTAATTTGGTCATTTACAAGATAACAATTAATATCAGCAGGGGTTTAAAACTATGATAACAGCAATTTCTACTTTAAACAGTTATTGTAATATCAATATAGAGCAAAGAGTAATATTCAACAATGTTATCATCTTTTATGTAATGAAGGTCGTGGGGTATTCACAAGATTAAAAAAAAAAACTTAATAGCAATGAGAGCTTCAATACATTATTTTTAAAGACATTGCTGTGCATTTGGTGCAGCTAATTAAAATTAAATGTTTCATGTCTTCAAAGTTTTTAATTATAAGGAGCTTTAGTGAATAAAGATATTTTATTTCAACAAATCTTTATTTCACTTCCAAAAGTGATACTGGGCTATGGATGCCAGACTGGTGTGCAAAGTGTGCAACTAAGGCTAAGTTCACACTAGCGCTCGGGGGCTTTTTGCGGAGGGCTGCGTACATCCTCTGTTAAGCCCCACCTACTCCCACATACTTCTGCATGGACCTGCGTATCTATCTTTAACATTGGGAATGCAGGACATGTGGATGTTGCGTCTTGTGCGGACGGCGGGCATGTCAAAACAACGCATCCACATACATCCGCATGTCCTACGTACCATAATGTCATTTTGCGTTGTTGCATGGGCCTCTATATAATGCCCTGTAGCTATGATACTTAGCGGATTGTCATACCTTGTATAGTGTGATGACTACCGAGGCCTCCACAGGTCAGCGGTTCCTAGTGGAGCACAGGTTGCTTTCCATTTTCAGAGTTACTGAGTAAGGCTAGGGTCACACTCAATGTACAAAAAATCAGTCCAATTCTCACTGCCGAGAGTCGCATGAGTGTAATGCAAGTGTCATGCGAGTACAATCCGATCTTACATACCTAGCATTCGATTTACATCCGAATGCAGTGCGATTGCCCTCAATTACAATGCAATTTAAATATGTGCATTTACATACAGCAGTTCTCTGTCATTTACACATCGTTTTCAAAGGAAATAGTCTTCAAAAGACACACACATATTATATATATGTGTGTGTGTGTGTGTATATATATATATATATATATATATATATATATATATATATATACCGACAATTCATCTGCCGCGTACAGTAAAATCACAGCATGACAGGTTAGAAAAGAATAGATAGACTGGTATGTACACATAGAATTCATAGATATATAGATGTCAATGACACACACACACACATAAATATATGTATATATTACTTAGATAGAAGAAAAGCCATCAATTCAGCTGCCGCATACTGTAAAATCACAGCAGGACAGACAGCATAGAACAGATGGATTATACACAGTAAATACACATAGAATGGATAGATATACAGATGTCAGTGACATATACAATTAGTACAGTGTGTGCAGCTTATTGTACATGTAGTTAGCAAAGAATTATTTTTCTGAAAAAAATGGCGTGAGCTCCCGTGTAATTTTCTTAACCAGCAGGGGGCCAATGTTTATAGCCTTAAAAGGGGGTAATACCCATGGAGCTTCCCAGGCTATTAATGTCAGCTCACAACTGTATACTTAGCCATTACTGGCTATTAAAATGAAGAACCCTAAAACAAAATGACATAGGGTCCCCCTATAATTACTAACCAGCAAAGGCTATGCAGACAGCTGCGGGCTGATATTAATAGCCTAGGAATGATACTGCTCCCCCCAGGCTGAAAACATCAGCTCTTAGCCACCCCAGAAAAGGCATATCTCTAAAATGTGCCAATTCTGGCACTTAGCCTCGCTCTTCCCACTTGCCCTGTAGCTGTGGCAAGTGAGGTGATAGTTTGGGGGGTTGATGTCACCTTTGTATTATCAGGTGACATCTGTTAGGTGTTAAGTTCCCGCCGTTGCACAGGGGGAATCTCGAAACATGTCTGTTGCGGACTCCCATTCTTCTCCAGCCGCAGTGGTTCCTGTTCAGCGGAGACGTCAGTCCCAGTGTCTGGCTCAGCCTGATACTGTGCTAATGGTTACTGCTGCCTTTCCAGGCTCTGCCCTTGTAGCCAGCACTGGTCAGCAGTGAACAGGCTTTTCTGGGACTAAGTCCTGCTTTTCACGCACTGAGCATGCCCACGGGAGGACTTTTCATTGGAGGTCGGGGGTCACACTCTTAGGCCCTGTTGCAGCTCCTATTGGTCCACCAGGAAGGTCCTGTAGAGCTGCAACTATAAAAGGTTCGCATGGCCGCACGGCCATGCACTAGTATCAAATGTGTTTGGCTTATGCCAGTGGATACTATACCACTCTATACATATGTGGTGTGAGGCTGTAGCTTTGGGACTGTACACTCAGGCAGGCAGCTAGCGTCAGTGGGGGCAATTAGCCTTGGCTTAGCATCTGGTTCCTTCATGTGTGCGGTTAGCACAGAAGAGTTCCAGAGCAATCACAACCCTTAGTTAGGGTAATAGTTTTGTGTACAGCGCAACTCTGTGAGTCAACAGAGATCGCTTCCAGTTCACATGGGTGAACACGTGTGAGCTGAGAGGTTATCCACCATTACTTTGCAGCAGATATCTCTGCACGGTGGACCCCGGGCTGTGAAAACACCTTGTAGCAACCTATCTATACTCGTTGCGTTCTGCTAGCCCGAACAGTATACTAGCACCAGGGTCTGGCTAAGTAATGGCGGGCAAACAGCAATTGCAGGGGTACATCCAGCAGATGGAGGGCAGGTTGACGGCTGTCAAGCATGCAACCTCAGCTGTGGATGTTACCGCAATAGCTGTTCAGGCTGCTAGCGTGGCTGCAGCAACTTTAACCACTGCCACCCCTGTTCCAACCTTATCCCACCTCCCCCTGCCAGAGAAATACTCTGGTGACAGTAAATCATGTAGGGGATTCGTGAGCCAGTGCGGTATACACCTTGAGCCAGTCACATGAGGCCATGGAGGAGTCACAAGCGGGATCTAAGTCCCGGACCGCTTGTGCACTTAAGGTCTGTCATGTTTGCCGACAGTCAGGACACCTTGTCTCCAGGTGTTCTCAGCAGTCGGGAAAACGTCAGCGTCTAGTGGTAGTTGGAGGAGGTACACTAGACACGGCGACGTTTTCCTCCAAATTGTCCTGCAAGGGGACAATTACCATAGGCCCATTCACTCTTATGGTAGATCTTTGCGTGGACTCCGGGGCGGAGGGCAATTTTATGTCGTCTGCTTTTTTAGATATGCGGGGTGCTTACAATCTGATTTGCATCCGTGAGGGGGATGAATGGAAGACGGCTTTTAACACCAGGGATCAGCACTATGAATATCTGGTGATGCCTTTCAGGCTCTGTAAGGCCCCAGCCATTTTCCAAGTAAACTTTGTGAACGACATCTTCCGGGATATGCTCACCACCTCAGTCGTTGTCTATCTGGATGATATTCTCATCTACTCTCCAGATATTGACTCCCACCGGAGAGATGTTTGCAAAGTCTTCGACCTCTTACAGGCAAACTACCTCTATGCCAAGTTGGAGAAGTTTGTGTTTGAGCAGGAGTCCTTGCCTTTCCTTGGTTATATCATTTCTGGTCAGGGATTGGCTATGGATCCTGCCAAGCTACAGGCTGTGATGGACTGGCAGGGAGCCCATTCTCTTAAAGCGGTGCAGCGCTTTATGGGGCTCATTAATTACTATCGCCAGTTTATTCCCCACTCCTCAACTTTGGTAGCTCCCTTGGTTGCCCTCACCAAGAAGGGAGCAAATCCCAAATTGTGGTCAGAGGAGGTCTCCAAGGCATTTCTCGCTATTAAGTCACACTTCGCTAGTGCTCCCATCCTACATCACCCCAATGTAGATAAGCCGTTTATAATGGAGGTGGATGCCTCATCCGTTGGTGCTGGAGCAGTCCTCCACCAAAAGGATGCTCAAGGTCGGAAGCATCCTTGTTTCTTCTTTTCCAAGACCTTCTCACCAGCAGAGAGAAACTATTCCATCGGGGACAGGGAGTTGCTAGCCATTAAGTTGGCTTTCTCAAAGTGGAGACACCTCCTGGAGGGGGCTCGCTTTCCCTTCCAAGTTTTTACAGACCACAAAAATTTGGTGTACTTACAGACAGCTCAGTGGCTAGATTCTCACCAGGCCAGATGATCCCTGTTCTTCTCTCAGTTCCATTTCACCCTCCATTTTCTCTCCGGGGAGAAGAACATTTGTGCCGATGCTTTCTCCCGCTCCGTAGTGTCATCAGAGGAGGAGGAACCTCGACATATTGTCCCTTCTGAGAGCCGGAGAACCGTGGCTCCGGTTTCGCTAGAGTCTGTGCCCCCGGGCAAAACTTTTGTACCTATTAATTTGTGACCGGAGGTTCTCTCTTGGGCTCATTCGTCCAAAGTGGGTGTGGGCATGTTTCCCTCTTAAAGCCCGTCTATATGTCCCGCTTTTCTGAGTCATCTGCCAGGACATCGGGTTCATGCACAGATGAGTATGAGGTGAACTCTATCTTGGGGTGCAAGGTGGTATGTGGCAAGAAGTACTATCTGGTGGACTGGAAGGGTCACGGCCCAGAGGACAGAACCTGGGAACCTGTGGAGCACATTCGGGCTCCGCTGCTCATTGCAGCCTTTGAACATAGCGAGGCTCAAGTGTCGAGTTCCTACCGTTGCACAGGGGGAATCTCGAACCATGTCTGCTGCGTTCTCCCATTCTCCAGCTGCAGTGGAACCTGCTCAGCGGGGATGTTAGTCCCAGCGTCTGGCTCAGCCTGATACTGTGCTAATGGTTACTGCTGCCTTTCCAGGCTCTGCCCTTGTAGCCAGCACTGGTCAGCGGCGAGCAGGCTTTTCTGGGGCTACGTCCTGCTTTTCACGCACTGAGTATGCCCACAGGAGGACCTCTCATTGGAGGTCGGGGGACACACGCTCAGGCCCTGTTGCAGCTCCTATTGGTCCACCAGGAAGGTCCTGAAGAGCTGTAACTATAAAAAGTTTGCATGGCCGCACGGCCATGCGCTAGTATCAAATGTGTTTGGCTTATGCCAGTAGATACTATACCACTCTATACATATGTGGTGTGAAGCTGTAGCTTTGGGACTGTACACTCAGGCAGGCAGCTAGCATCAGTGGGGGCAATTAGCCTTGGCTTAGCATCTGGTTCCTTCATGTGTGCGATTAGCACAGAAGAGTTCCACAGCAAGCACAACCCTTAGTTAGGGTAATAGTTTTGTGTACAGCGTGACTCTGTGAGTCAACAGAGATCGCTTCCAGTTCACATGGGGTGCAGCTTAACCCACGTGTGAGCTCAGAGGTTATCCGCCATTACTTTGCAGCAGATATCTTTGCACGGTGGACCCCGGGCTGCGAACGCACCTTGTAGCTACCTATCTATACTCGGTGCATTCTGCTAGCCCTAACAACATCAAGTCCCAAAGTTAGTAATGGAGAGGCATCAATAAGATGCCCCCATTACTAACCCCATAGTCACATCATATAAAAACCCACACACCCAGAAAAAAGTACTTTATTTGAAAGAATGACCCAGACTCCTTTAATAAATCTTAATCAAATCATACTTACAACCTCACCCATTCTACCGATGCCATTGTCTGCAAAAGAATTAAAAAAACAACAATATTCCTCACCTTTCTGCAGAGAAGATGATAATCCATTTGTCCAACGACGGGTCTAGCTCTGCTACATCTAGACGGCAGGCTGCATGGTTGCATGATGCGGCCATGCAAATCACTCACTTATCCAGCTCATGCAAATATTGAATGGAGGAGATGAAAATAGAATACAATCTTGTCCTTTATTAGTGCATCATAAAAACAAGCTGACGCGTTTCAGGCAGTACTGCCCTTAGTCATAGCGTAATAAAAAACACATTACAACACAATACATAAAGGCACATAACAAAAGGCTGCATCCAATCACAATAGATGTCAATTAATCATATATCAAACACCTGAGTACCCATTGGACAAAGACACACACCCTGCCCAACCTGAGTGTTATACAAATGTTATAGCTAGTGTTGAGCATTCCGATACCTCAAGTATCGGGTATCGGCCGATATTTGCGGTATCGGAATTCCGATACCGAGATCCGATACTTTTGTTGTATCGGGAATCGGTATCGGGATCGATATAATGTGTAAAATAAAGAATTAAAATAAAAAATATTGATATACTCACCTCTCCGACGCAGCCTGCACCTTACCGAGGGAACCGGCAGCCTTCTTTGCTTAAAATGCGCGCGTTTACTGCCTTCCGTGACGTCACGGCTTCTGATTGGTCGCGTGCCACCCATGTGACTGCAACGCGACCAATCACAAGCCGTGATGTAATTTTCAGGTCCTGAATGCCTAATTCTAGGCATTCAGGACCTGAAAATTACGTCACGGCTTGTGATTGGTCGCGTGCCGCCCATGTGACCGCGACGTGACCAATCACAACAAGCCGTGACGTAATTTTTGGTCGCGTCGCGGTCACATGGGCGGCACACGACCAATCAGAAGCCGTGACGTCACGGAAGGCAGTAAACCCGCGCATTTTAAGCAAAGAAGGCTGCCGGTTCCCTCGGTAAGGTGCAGGCTGCGTCGGAGAGGTGAGTATATCAATATTTTTTATTTTAATTCTTTATTTTACACATTAATATGGATCCCAGGGCCTGAAGGAGAGTTTCCTCTCCTTCAGACCCTGGGAACCATCAGGGATACCGTCCGATACTTGAGTCCCATTGACTTGTATTGGTATCGGGTATCCGTATCGGATTAGATCCGATACTTTGCCGGTATCGGCCGATACTTTCCGATACTGATACTTTCAAGTATCGGACGGTATCGCTCAACACTAGTTATAGCCACTAAGTCTATGTACAATATTGCAAATACAAATTGTAAGAATTCAAAAATAGACATGCCAAAAAAGAAAGAAGTTTCAGCTCACCCTCAGCAAGTCCAATCCAATGTGGTTGAATTGAATCCGAGCACTGAGAAAGCGTTACTGCCAGAACGCTAGTAACTGTAGTCAAAATAGAGAAAGGGCTCCAGCTCCGGACTAAAATGTGAAAAAACTTTTATTTAAATGTGGCGCCCCTAGGGGTATTTGCCACAAAAATAGTTATTGACACCAAATACAAATATTAAAATAGCAAGACTGCACTACCATCTCCGGCCAGAAGGGGGAGCTCCAGAGACTCCCCTTGATCTATTCTGGTCTGAGAAAAGGACTGGCAGTTGGGTTGAGGAGTTGAAAGTGAGAGGTCGTATAACTGAACTCCTAACAGCCCTATGACGGATTATAGGCCCGTGATACCCATAGTAGGAAAAGAGGAATAGAGAAAAAAGACATTGTGAGAAACGGGTAGCAATAACCTCTACCCAGAATAGGCGCAGAGACGGATACCGGATCCGTGGCTATATTCATTATATATAATACAGCAACCGGAAGGAAGTGAGGTGATATCAGCTTCACCAGGGTAAGACGCAGCAACAGACACAGAGTTCAGCGGTACTCCCACAAGATGTGAGGATGGTCCTCGAGGCTTACCACAATGGTGCTGGTCACTTTGGTTGGAAAAAGCTGGAAGTACTTCTGAGAGAAAGATTTTATTGGGTCGGGATGAGAACCGGGTAGCAATAACCTCTACCCAGAATAGTCATCACAGCTGAGAGGACCTGCTGCTGATCAAGTAAGTGTCTGTTCCTTCATGATATCCCTTACATTGTGCATCGCCTGAGGCCACAGCCCCGGGTCAAGCCACTAGTGACATCCCCCTCAAGAGACGGACCTCATTTATCTGGTGCTGGGTACCTCGGTCTCCCGGGCGTCACAACTGGCGTCACGAACAGGATAGGGCCAGCCCGTACACCGGGTATTGTGTGCCGTAATTGGAGTCTGAAACTGAAAATTTGGATGAAAAATCTTGGAGATTGACTTTGTTAAAGAAAATCCCGTTCCCCATTGAAAACTATTGAAAGTGACTTTTCTCCAATGGTTATAATGGGGTAAAAGTGGCCGCCATCCCCTGATGTAATCATCTCATAACCGTTAGGCACAAAACTGTTAATCGAGCTACGTCATTACCCAAGCCCCAGTCTAACTGAAAAACTTCAAAATCCATCATCACAGGGCGTGTGGCAGTTAGAGGCAGCAGGGGGCATGACATTGTCATCCTGCTGCACAGAGGAACGAATCTACATTATCTAGACGGAAGCTGGGACCGGAGGGGTCTGGATGAACTAAGGGGGTACAGTATGTCGCAGCACAGAGACGCCGCAGCACCCGGCGACGCTAATGCAGCTGAAAGACAGAGTGTCGATAGAGAGCCTGGCAGCGCAGCAGTGCAAGGAGTGGTGCCCATCATGCCGGTGTTGATGCCATATACCCCGGGTGGCCCGTGGCTTCCAATGTATGAAGGTGAACCTAATACCCTTAACGGTTTCAGGGAAAAGATGCTGGCTCATTTTGATATGTTCCCCGTGGGTGAAGCTCAGCGTGTTAGTCTCCTGATGATGCAGTTAAGTGGCCATGCTAAGCGAGAAGTCACGGCATGGGCAACTGATCTAAAAGGTACTGTTGAACGCATATTTGCTGGATTAAAAGCTACATTTGAAACCACTGCCAGCAGCAAAGCTAAAGTACGATTCTTTAATTGCAAACAAAAAGCTAATGAGGGCGTGAGAGATTTTGCCTTAAACCTGCAGGAAGCCCTTAAATCACTTATACTGGCTGAACCCATTTTTAACACAGGAGCCGATAAACTGCTAAAAGATCAATTTATTGAGGGACTCTACACCCCTTCTCACCGGGGGCATGTGAGCATGCTTGTTTTTAAGAACCCTGAATTGACATTTGCCCAATTAAAGGAGAGCGCTATACGTCTCCAGCTGGCAGAGGCACCTCAGGATCAGGATCTCACACAACCCATGGCAGATGCACTTCAGCAACGGGGAATGCCAGTGACATCAGCTACGTCCGGTGCCAGTGCTAAGTCCCTGGGGCCCATTACTAATGAGGCTCTTCAGCAAAAGCTTGACTCTTTAACTGATGTTGTTGCTTCAATGGCTAAAACCATGCAGGAGATGAGAGAACTCAAGATGGAGTTGGCAAACCGTAGAGAGGATGTTCCATGGATGAGGTCCCGGAGATACCCGACATGGAGAGGACGACCCCGTGACTGCTACCAACCGGATGGACAGCCCATTTGCCGCCGTTGCCAGCAGCCAGGCCACTTTGCACGAAATTGTGATTTAAACGGGAATCCCCTGGGAATGCGGGCCGCTTCGCAGGAATGAATTTTCAAGGCCCAACACCCTGGCACGACAGGTACATCGGAGGATGACCCATCATCCCTATCGTGCTGGACGGAATTCCCCTCAACGCTTTGCTGGATACAGGTTCCCAGATTTCATCTATACCATATATCCTTTAAAAGAGGTACTGGGCTGAGGTAGATATTGATAAAGGACCCTCTGATGTTGAACTAGATATATGGGCCAGTAATGGTAAGTTGGTACCGAAACTAGGATTCAGGGAGATAACCATAAAGATTGGTAAAGCAGAATTGAAGAAACAGGGTATAATTGTCGTTGATGTTGACCGACAGAACTGTGAACCAACTGTATTGATAGGAATGAATGTGTTAGAGAACTGCTTTTCCGAAGTTATTTCTGTCTTACAACAAATTGCTGAAACTGCACGATCCTGCCAGCAGAGAGTTCTCCGGAGGGAAATAAAAGTATTAATGTTAAGGCAACAGATAGAAGTTGCAGGTGGAGAAATCAGCAGTGTGAGGGTGAGTGATCCAACGTCTATTGTAATCCCACCAAAAACAGAAATGCTGGTATGGTGTAGAGCGGCCATTGGTACTAAAGGACGAGACTATCAAGCCTTAATAGAACCAGCGTACACTGACAGCAGGCCCACTATACTCACGGCACGAGGGGTGGTCGTGGTACACTGGGGACGGGTTCCGGTAAGACTTTTGAACTGTGGAGAGGAAGAGGTCACTTTGCCCAGGTACGCTACAGTGGCAAAGTTATATACTGTTGACAACAATGCCATCACAACCGTTGAGCCCTTATAATTGACCTGTCAGGTGGAAAATAATGGCTCAGATGGAAAATTGGAGGATTGGTGCCAACAGCTAGACGTAGGTGTAGATTCAACACCTACCCATCAAAGACAAGGGGTGTATAGATTAGTGACGGAATATGAACAGGTCTTCAGTAAACACCCATTGGACTTCAGACAGATAGAAGGGGTGGAACATACAATCCCCACCGGTGACCATCCCCCGATAAAAGAAAGATATAGACCCATACCGCCCGCTCACTATCAATGCGCGAAGGACATGCTGAGAGAGATGAAACAGGCCGGGGTAATAAGAGATAGTTGTAGCCCTTGGGCGGCCCCTCTGGTGATTGTCAAAAAAAAGGACGGAACCATGAGAATGTGCGTAGACTACCGGCGGATTAATAACATCACCCATAAAGACGCCTATCCCTTGCCTAGGATAGAAGAGTCCTTGACTGCTTTGAAATCTGCTAATTATTTTTCCACCTTAGACTTAACAAGCGGGTATTGGCAAGTCCCTGTGGCTGAGAGAGATAAAGAAAAAACGGCATTCACCACACCAATGGGTCTAAGCGAATTTAATCGCATGCCGTTCGGACTCTGCAACGCATCCGGTACTTTCCAGCGACTGATGGAATGTTGCCTCGGACACAAGAACTTCGAGACTGTCCTCCTGTACCTAGATGATGTGATCGTCTACTCAAAGACTTACGAACAGCACTTAACAGACCTGGCAGAGGTGTTCGAAGCCTTATCCAAGTATGGTATGAAAATCAAATCATCCAAATGTCACCTTCTCAAGCCAAAGGTACAATACTTAGGGCACATCGTGAGTTCGGAGGGAGTAGCACCGGATCCCGAGAAAATAACTGCCATAAGGGATTGGCCAAGACCTACCAACGCAAAAGAAGTGAGGCAATTCTTGGGATTAGTGGGTTACTATCATAGATTTATAAAAGAATTTACCAAATTGGCAGCGCCCTTGCAAGATGCTTTGATAGGGCAGACGAAGAAACCTTCAAACAGAAACCCTCCTTTTCAGTGGAACGACGAAAGAGAAGACTCCTTTGAACAACTAAAGAAGGCACTAACCAGAGAAGAAGTTCTGGCGTACCCGGATTACCATCAACCTTTCATCCTCTACACCGATGCCAGTAATGTGGGATTGGGAGCAGTGCTGTCACAAAAGCAAGAAGGTCGGGAGAAAGTCATCGCCTTTGCAAGTAGAAAACTCCGGCCTACTGAAAGAAATTCTGAAAATTATAGCTCCTTCAAATTGGAGCTACTGGCAGTAGTTTGGGCTGTGACTGAACGTTTCAAACACTATTTGACCGATGCAGAATTTATTGTCTATACTGACAACAATCCATTGACCCACCTAGACATGGCTAAATTAGGTGCGTTAGAACAGCGATGGATAGCCCGGTTATCTAATTACAACTTCGTGATCAAGTATCGAGCAGGTCGCAAGAATGGAAATGCCGATGCCCTATCCCGGATGCCACACTTGAGAGATGTAGAAGAAGAAACGGGGGAGCTTGAAGAAATTGAACTACCAGCCTTTCATCAGCCCAAGGTAAAACATCGTCAGTCACATACCTATCAGAAACAACAAGAAGTGAATTTTAATCCGTTAGCACACCATAGATGGGCTGACACCCAAGATAGCAATCCGGCTGTGAAGCTAGTGAAGGAACTATTGACTGAGCAAAGTGCATATCCCGATGAGGATGCCCCAGAAGAGACGCATCAACTCTGGAAAGAGAGAGGCAAAATGTTCCTGTATCAAGGGAAACTCTGTAGAAGATACACCAATCCGAAAACACATGAATTGGTTTGGCAGATTATCTTGCCTAAACAAGATGTGAGGATGGTCCTCGAGGCTTACCACAATGGTGCTGGTCACTTTGGTTGGAAAGAGCTGGAAGTACGTCTGAGAGAAAGATTTTATTGGGTCGGGATGAGAACCGGGTAGCAATAACCTCTACCCAGAATAGTCATCACAGCTGAGAGGACCTGCTGCTGATCAAGTAAGTGTCTGTTCCTTCATGATATCCCTTACATTGTGCATCGCCTGAGGCCACAGCACCGGGTCAAGCCACTAGTGACATCCCCCTCAAGAGACAGACCTCATTGATCTGGTGCTGGGTACCTCGGTCTCCCGGGCGTCACAACAACATATTATTTAAAAGCTGCTAGAAAATGACCGACATGGTTAGTGGAAGAGAAAAACCAACACCCACTGAACGCGTTTTGAACAACTGGCGTGTTCTTAATCTTCAGTATGTGCTGAAGCCATTTTTCTATTTTGACTAAAGAATGCAAAAATACCCTTTGCCAATATATGTAAATACGTGTAAATACATTAAATACCCCCACATATATAAATAAACCACATATCTTTATTATATTTATACATGAGAACATCACTTAATAAAAATACATCAGATCTGTTTTATAATTCATTCCTTTGGGGAAACAAGTATCTCAATTTAAGATCCAAGCTGCCTCTCTGGCTCACAGAGTAGATACTGTATCCCCTACTCTGACTGCCCTCTTTACTTGTTCAATCGCACTTACTCTCATAGAAGTCATGTCACCGGCATGAACCTCCTTGAAGTGTCCGGACACTCCTGACAAAGAGGGTTTATCATTGGTATTACCTGTAGCAGCTCCTGATGCACGTTCTTTAATTCTCTGCTTTAATTTACG
Source organism: Ranitomeya variabilis (assembly GCF_051348905.1). Lineage (NCBI taxonomy): Eukaryota > Metazoa > Chordata > Amphibia > Anura > Dendrobatidae > Ranitomeya > Ranitomeya variabilis. Next base: position 399,085,301 of record NC_135232.1, read on the forward strand.
TGTGGTCGATCCCACATATTGCACATTACATGCCTGACAAGAAACCAACTATATTACAGATCTGGAATTACAATTAGCAAAAAATGTGATAGCATAATCATGCTGTGCATCTTTTGCTCCAAATTTGGTGTTTTTTTTGCATATATTGACACAATTCACATCTACTCATGCCACATTTGTAGTTATCCGTGCTTTCTAGCCAAGAATAAGCTCTTTTTCCTGAATTATTTGGTCCCACATATAAACTGGGTGACAACATGTTGGCTAAAGTCTTGGATCTTTTGGCTACAAATCACACTCCATTATCTAAAATGGTGTTAGTTTTTTTAATCTTGCCTCAAAACTCAAAGATGCAGCTTTATTATATTGACTATTTGTGGATATTTAATAATGGAAAATGGTGTAGAAAAAACTACTTGTGATTGAGAATCCTGTATACTGCGGCCATACAGCCTGTCATCCAGCAGAGACACTGAGCAACATCTGCTACCACTGCCAGGTGTCTCCCTGTGAACTCCTATTACCTGTCTGATTGCACTATGAGTGTGAGAATGTTTTCCTGTTCGTGGTGCCGTCAGACAGGTCCTAGGAGTTCACAGCCAACTCACTTCATTTTTCTGATGTCAGCACCACCCTCGTGCTGACGTCACCAAGGTGAAGTGAGTTCATTGGCTGTGAACTCCAATATACTCCTGTATATTGCCATCCCATATTACACAGTGCCCATTCTTATGCACAGCTTCGTCCTTTACATATCGGATTACATAGAGCCCTGTTTTTATTACATACCGTCCTCTCTTGTTAGATATATAATGTAATGACGGCTTATGGAGCATGGGAAAGCTTTTTTTCTAATGGAGGAGCTGATGGATTGGTCTTCTGGTCACTAGCTGCTCCTTCAGCAGTCATTTTATATCTTTCAAAAGAGGACTATGTGATAAAGAGAGGGCACTGTAGCTAAGAAAAATAACAAGATATGCTCTCTAAGACACAGTGCTGTACATAACAGGAGAGGAAGATATATGATAAGGGGTGGCACCCTATATAACTAAAGAGAATGGTACATAATAAGGGACGGTGTTATACAAAATAAAAGAGGAAACTATGTATCTAAGTATGACACTATACATAAATAATGAGTGCACTATATACTAAGAGCCTGTTCTATACATAAGTGAGTACATTATATGCTAAGTGACTGTGCTATACATAATAAGGCTACATTCATGTATCCATGTGCAGTGTCGGTGTGCTGCATGCTTTTACTGATGCATTGAGCATGTCCTATTCTGATCCTCAAAACACCACAGCCCATGTAGTATATAACACAGGCCACGCAGTATATAACACAGCCCACGCAGTATATAACACAGGCCACGTAGTGTGGAGAAATGGGATCAGTGGGTGCTCTCGTCCGCTGGCCCGGCTGTCTTTAGCAAGACTGCATGGACCACGGCTCATACCATTGAACGCCCGCTCTATCTCCCAGTGGGCAATACACTACACAGACAACACAGGGTTAAGGTAAAACAGTGTGGCAATACTTTTTTGAACCACAACACACAATAGCAAACAGAACAATCCCATCAATTACCCCAAGATGGTGCACATTACAGGGCCTCACCCTTCCGCTGACTCGACCGAGAAAATGGTAGATATAATATAAGAGAGCCCAGGCTCGCTACTCCATCTGTGGATGCACGCACAGAGAAGGGGTAACGACAAGCATGGGGAGATGACCAAGAACTGTCCATAGAGTCCATACAAGGTCCAAAGCCAGTTGACATGATGTCAGAGCTCCCAGGGTCGCTACTCCATCTGTGGATGCACGCACAGAGAAGGGGTAATGACAAGCATAGGGAGATGACCAAGAACTGTCCATAGAGTCCATACAAGGTCCAAAGCCAGTTGACACGAGAGTCACCACCTGGCTTATCTGACCATCTCCATGGAACCAGGCGACCAGCGGGTCCCAACCCTGGCTTTCTCCAAACATATCCATGGTTCAGAGATGGTCACTGGATCAGATCTGTGTCCTTCCAACCAGAGCCGAAAACCCCTAGGTTGTTTCCTATAGAATCATAGATCAGTGTCCCTCGTGATGATGCCATGATGAATTGACTGCAGTCCTTTCCCTTGTCTGTTGGGTGGTTTTCAGAATGTCTGGCTGACAGCTCTGTGTTACTTCAGTCTCCCAGGATGTGATCTCTGAGTCTTTTTATACCCAAGGCATGTAAGCTATTTTTAGAATTACCCAGGGTCTTTCAGTTCAACATCAAGATAAGGTAAACAATGGTGATGGGATCAAGGTAGCACTATTAGCATATCAGCACACATCAATAAACAAAGCTTAACACACTCTATGTACAGTCACTATTACAGACTTACACAGTATGTTAGATAGTATATCAGTTGGCAAGTCTGTCTTCTTGACCCATCAGACATAAACACTTAAATTCACAAGCCAATATACAGATAAAAAGCCAGTTCTTTTGGTTTGCAAAAACATGGTTGTCTGGGAAATTAAGATACAATCTGATTTCTTCACACGTAGTATATAGCAGCCAGGCAGTATATAACACAGCTCACGTAATATATAGCACAGCCCACGTAGTATATAACACAGCCCACGCAGTATATAACACAGGCCACACAGTATATAACACAGGCCACGTAGTATATAACACAATCCACGCAGTATATAACACAGCCCACGTAGTATATAGCAGCCAGGCAGTATATAACACAGCCCACGTAATATATAGCATAGCCCACGCAGTATATAACACAGCCCACGTAGTATATAGCAGTGTGGGCACCATATTCCTGTTAAAAAAATGTAAATAAATAGTTATATACTCACCCTCCGGCGTCCACCGAAGCTGTCCCAATGCGTGCGATGCTGCCACCAGATTCCGTTCCCAGTGATGCATTGCGAAATTACCCAGATGACTTAGCAGTCTCGCGAGACCGCTAAGTCATCTGGGTAATTTCGCAATGCATCACTGGAAACGGAAGTTGGCGGCAGCATCGCGCGCATCGGTGGACTTCGGAAGGTGAGAATAGCACAATTTTTTATTTTTTAAAATTATTTTTAACATTATATCTTTTTACTATTGATGCTGCATAGGCAGCATCAATAGTAAAAAGTTGGTCCGAGATGGGGCGACACACTGGTACTGACTGGAGGGGAGTAGGGAGGGGGCACTGACTTGAGGAGAGTTGGGAGGGTCAATTCGTGTTCGGACTAAGCCTTTCGCTGATTGGTGACGTGGGATTTCCGTTACAGAGAAACAGACAGAAAGACAGACAGACAAACAGACAGAAGTACCCCTTAGACGATTATATTGTAATAAATATAGGGGATAACTCAGGAGACTCTTTGCGTGGAACAAGACAAATACAGGACACAGTTTTATAAGTGGTAAAGTCTATATTATCACACGGTGATTCAAACAGGTGCAGAGAGAAACTCAAGTCCACAACACTTGGTGTAAATATTAAACGCAGCTTAACAGTCTATAGGAAACTTCAGAGGTAAATGCAATCAAGCAGCAAGTCTATGAAGCACAGTTATTCTTGAGGATACCTGACGCGAATAAGTCCTTGTCTTAGTCCAAACACAGAAAGATATGCTTATAAGGCAGTTCAAATAATATCTTAGCTCAACCAGGGAGGCCTGGTTAATAGTCTCAGGTTTTTGCAGAGCAGCAACAGCTTACATGTCCAGCAAATGCAGATGGAAGTAAACACGAGCAGCAGATGAAGGAGGATTACTGGAAACTGGTGTATGCAGCAGGAACTCAGAGCAGAGTAGCAGGATCACCACACAGGTTCACAGGAGCAGGTACATAGCCAGGGAGTCACCAGAGTCAGGAGCTGGATGCAAGGCAGAATACTCTAGCACAGACTGAAGGCTGGGTGGAGTTATATAGCAGGAAGACACAGTGCACATGAGACCAAAGACACCATCTTGGAAAAGGGCAGCAATGCACAAAAGGTAATAAAAATGTTCAGAGTCCTGACATATATAAATAGATGTGTGAGTGGACCTATAAAATTCTACAAGTCCGGGTGACGTCCGATAAAAAAATCTGGAAGCACACGGACATTTCACACAAATGTGAGAATGTAGAATAAAGGATTTTACAGATAACATTATCACTCCAAGTCACACAGTGCAGATACAGAATAATATTTACATCCAAGTATTTGCTGTGTTGACGTCTCATCTGATTAGAGCCATTTTCTGCTGTTTCTTCTCCATCTGGTCAGACCTTCATGTTGACATCTCCCATCCACGACTCATCTTGTCATGATGATTGTTGCAGCCCTGAAAATAACAAAGTCAAATGCATTGTATACATACATGTGTCTCTCCCTGAATACAGATATATACCCCACCATTAAAAATCTAAAGTGATAAGCAGCACTGTGCCCTTCATTAACGGTATTCCCTGCCACCCAATAATATAAATTATTCAGTCTATGTGACTCTCCCCAATTAACGTTAAGGCTATGTGCACACGGAAAATGAGCAAAGGTTTAAAGCACATGAAAAGTGAATAAGATCCCTGAAGTCTCATGCACACATTGCTTATTTTTTCCTTGAAGATTTGAGCCAGATTAAAATCTGCATAATGTCAATTCTTGCAGCTTATTTCATAAATACTAATAAGTGGAGAAAATAAGCAACAAAAGCATGTAAAAAATGTGAAAAAAATAAATGTGTTTTACGCAGCATTCTTCCTGCCAAACCATTATGATATGCATATGTGCACATAGCCTTAGTCCCTGCCCTGTGTGCCCTCCATTCATTATAAGTCCTTGATAGCATAATAATGAATTTGGGGGTGGGAGAAGATGCCATCAGTGTTGTGAATTTGGATTCTGGGCTCCCCCGGTGGCCGCTTGTGGAATTGGACTTGTCATCCTCTTTCCTGTTTCACCTGGTTCCATCAGTAGTGGGTGTCGCTATTTAAGCTCATTTCTCTGGTGGTTTCTTGCCGGTCAACAATGTTATCTGATGCCTCTCAGTGCTTGTTCCTGCTTCTAGACAACTACTAGTTAAGTTGGACTTTTGTCCATGTTTTGTTTTGCCTATTTGTTCCAGTTCACAGCTGAAGTTTTGTTACTGTGTCTGGAAAGCTCTCGTTGATCAGGGATTGCTACTCTGGCGTTATGAGTTAATGCCAGAGTTTAAGGTAATCTCTGGATGGTGTTTTGTTAGTGTTTTTCTGCTGACCATGAAAGTATACTATCTGTCTTCTGCTATCTAGTAAGCGGACCTCAAATTTGCTAAGACTATTTTCCTGCTGCGTTTGTAGTTTCATCTGAACTCACCGTCATTATATGTGGGGGGCTACTGTCTTCTTTGGAATATTTCTCTAGAGGTGAGCCAGGTCTTATATTTCCCTCTGCTAGCTATTTAGGTCTTAGGCCAGAGCTGGGCATCTAGCGATAAATAGGAAATGCTACCTGGCTATTTCTAGTTGCGCGGCAGGCTTAGTTCATGGTCAGTATAGTTCCATCTTCCGAGAGCTTGTCCCTCTATAGGCTTGCTATGATCTCTGCCTGCAGAGATCATGACACTTTGACCGGCCCATAAAGTGTTAAAGACCCAGGTTGAGAAAGGAGAGTTATAAGAAGTCTGCTGGAATTTTTTTTTTTTTTTTTTTTTTTTTTTTTTTTCCTCCAGTCTGCCTTGCTGCAGTCTTTTTTCTCTCTCTCCTCCTAATCTCTGTATGCTCTGTGTGCACCTGACAATAATGGATCTCCAGAGTGTAACTGCGGGTTTGAATAATCTCATCACGAAAGTACAAAATTTACAAGATTTTGTGGTACATGCTCCGGTATCTGAGCCGAGAATTCCTTTGCCGGAGTTCTTCACAGGGAATAGAGCTAGCTTCCAGAATTTCCGAAATAATTGTAAGCTTTATTTGTCCCTGAAGTCTCGTTCAGCTGGAGACCCTGCTCAGCAGGTTAGGATTGTGATTTCCTTGCTCAGGGGTGACCCTCAAGATTGGGCCTTCTCATTGCCAGCAGGGGATCCTGCGTTACGCGATGTGGATGCGTTTTTTCTGGCCTTGGGCTTGCTTTATGAGGAACCTCATTTGGAACTTCAGGCAGAAAAAACTTTGATGGCACTATCTCAGGGGCAAGACGAAGCTGAAGTTTTCTGCCAAAAATTCCGTAAATGGTCTGTGCTTACTCAGTGGAATGAGTGCGCTTTGGCGGCAACTTTCAGAGAAGGTCTCTCTGATGCCGTTAAGGATGTTATGGTGGGGTTCCCTTTGCCTGCAGGTCTGAATGAGTCCATGACAATGGCTATTCAGATTGATAGGCGTCTGCGGGAGCGCAAACCGGTGCACCATCTGGCGGTGTCTATGGAAAAGACGCCAGAAAGTATGCAGTGTGATAGAATTCTGTCCAGGAGCGAGCGACAGAATTTTAGACGGAAGAATGGATTGTGTTTCTATATTGGAGATTCTTAATCCTGTTTCTTTCCGTTTGGACCTCCCTGCGTCCTTTTCCATTCATAACGTTTTTCATCGGTCGTTATTGCGCAGGTATGAGGTACCTGTTGTACCTTCAGTTGAGCCTCCTGCTCCGGTGTTGGTTGAGGGTGAGTTGGAGTACGTTGTTGAGAAAATTTTGGACTCTCGTGTTTCCAGACGGAAACTCCAGTATCTGGTCAACTGGAAGGGTTACGGCCAGGAGGATAATTCTTGGGTCAATGCATCTGATGTTCATGCTTCTGATCTTGTTCGTGCCTTCCATAGGGCTCATCCTGGTCGCCCTGGTGGATCTGGTGAGGGTTCGGTGCCCCCTCCTTGAGGGGGGGGTACTGTTGTGAATTTGGATTCTGGGCTCCCCCGGTGGCCGCTTGTGGAATTGGACTTGTCATCCTCTTTCCTGTTTCACCTGGTTCCATCAGTAGTGGGTGTCGCTATTTAAGCTCATTTCTCTGGTGGTTTCTTGCCGGTCAACAATGTTATCTGATGCCTCTCAGTGCTTGTTCCTGCTTCTAGACAACTACTAGTTAAGTTGGACTTTTGTCCATGTTTTGTTTTGCCTATTTGTTCCAGTTCACAGCTGAAGTTTTGTTACTGTGTCTGGAAAGCTCTCGTTGATCAGGGATTGCTACTCTGGCGTTATGAGTTAATGCCAGAGTTTAAGGTAATCTCTGGATGGTGTTTTGTTAGTGTTTTTCTGCTGACCATGAAAGTATACTATCTGTCTTCTGCTATCTAGTAAGCGGACCTCAAATTTGCTAAGACTATTTTCCTGCTGCGTTTGTAGTTTCATCTGAACTCACCGTCATTATATGTGGGGGGCTACTGTCTTCTTTGGAATATTTCTCTAGAGGTGAGCCAGGTCTTATATTTCCCTCTGCTAGCTATTTAGGTCTTAGGCCAGAGCTGGGCATCTAGCGATAAATAGGAAATGCTACCTGGCTATTTCTAGTTGCGCGGCAGGCTTAGTTCATGGTCAGTATAGTTCCATCTTCCGAGAGCTTGTCCCTCTATAGGCTTGCTATGATCTCTGCCTGCAGAGATCATGACACATCAGGTACTGAGCATCCTCTGCCACCTCCCAATTCATTGCAAGTCCCTGACAGCATCTTCTCCCACCTTTTGGTTAATCATAAAGGGTCCTATGCATCTTACCGCCTCCTTTCCTAATCACCAATACATTTAAAGTCGCCGATAGCATCACAATGAATTGTGAGATGGAAGAGGACACTATCAAGAGCTTAGCACCCTCCTCCACCACCCAATTCATTTTACATTTATATCTAATGTCCCCCTCCCTCCTCCCATCTCAATCCTCCTCACCGCTCACTGTTACCCCACCCCATCAATGTCCTCTCCACCACCTCCATCATTGTCCTCTGCACCACATCCATCATTGCCCTCTCCACCACCCCAACTTATTACTGTCCCCCACCCCCCTTTACTGCCCTCTCCACCACCTCCATCATTGCCCTCTCCACCACCCCAATCATTGTTCTCCCCCACCACTTCCATCATTGCCCTTCCCACCACCTCTCACTTGTTATTCTCCCCCACCACTCCCATCATTGTCCTCTCCACCACCTCCATCATTGCCCTCTCCACCACTTCCATCATTGTTCTCCTCAATCACCTCCATCATTGCCCTCTCCAACACCCCAATCATTGTTCTCCCCCACTCCCATCATTGTCTTCTCCACCCCCTCCATCATTGCCCTCTCCCCACCACCCTCATCATTGCCCTCTCCACCACCCCCATCATTGCCCTCTTCACCTCAACCATCATTGCCCTCTCCCTTACCACCTACACCATTGCCCTCTCCACCACCTCCAACATTGCCGTCTCCCCATCAGCTCCATCATTGCCCTCTACCCCACCACCTCCATCATTGCCCTCTCCACCATCTCTATCATTGCCCTCTCCACCACCACCACCATTGCCTTCTCCACCATCTCATCATTACTCTCTCCCCCATCACCCCATCATTGCCATCTCCACCACCTCCATAATAGACCTCTCCACCACCTCCATCATTGCCCTCTCCACCACCACCTCCATCATTGCCCTCTCCACCTCCACCTCCATCATTGCCCTTTCTCCACTACCTCCATCATTGCCCTCTCCATGATCTCCATCATTGCCCTCTCCCCACCACCCCATCATTTCCTTCTCCCACACCATCCAAATAATTGTTCTCTCCACCACCTCCATCATTTCCCTCTCCACCAACTCATCATTAACCTCTCCCCCTCCACCTCCATAATTGCTCTTTCTACCACCACCTTCATAATTGCTCTCTCCCCCACCACTCCATCATTTTACGAATTTGAATTTTACAAGATCTGCTCATTTCTAGTCAATATTGATAATCCATCGCATGTACAAAGGACAAATTAATTAAAAGCAATTATACTTAAATGGAACATGTCAGCAAAATAAAAAAGCTAAAAGGTATAAACCCATTTCCATTGGCCGGCACCTAGGCATTTATTCCATTCTATACCATAAAAAAGCTAGAGGGGAATATACCTTTTGATCTTCATCTTTTAATAAAATGTTATTTTTAGGTAGCCAATTTTATGCTTACTAATTTATTTAATATAACTTTATAATGGTTCAAATTCTGTCTTCCTCTTATAGAGCTCGATACTCTTTGCTTAGTCATAAATAGAAATAGTTGCTGTAATCTCAATAAACTAAGGCTCATCTGATTGAACTACAAAAAGTGAAAGATACAGTGCCTTGTGAAAGTATTCGGCCCCCTGGAACTTTTCAACCTTTTTCCACACATCATGCTTCAAACATAAAGATACCAAATGTAAATTTTTGGTGAAGAATCAACAACAAGTGGAACACAATTGTGAAGTTTTTTGTGGAAATTCAAAAACTGAAAAGGGGGGCATGCAATATTATTTGGCCCCTTTAACTTAATACTTTTTTGTGCCACCTTTTGCTGCGATTACAGCTGCAAGTCGCTTGGGGTATGACTCAATCAGTTTTGTACATTGAGAGACTGAAATTCCTGCCCATTCTTCCTTTGCAAACAGCTCGAGCTCAGTGAGGTTTGATGGAGATCATTTGTGAACAGCAGTTTTCAGTTCTTTCCACAGATTCTCAGATTCCACAGACTGCCTGTTGTGTTCCTTGGTCTTCATGATGCTCTCTGTGCTTCAAACAGAGCCCTGAGACTATCACAGAACAGGTGCATTTATACGGAGACTTGATTACACACGTGGATTATATTTATCATCATTAGGCATTTAGGACAACATTGGATAATTCAAAGATCCACAATGAACTTCTGGAGTGAGTTTGCTGCACTGAAAGTAAAGGGGCCAAATAATATTGCACACCCCACTTTTCAGTTTTTGAATTTCCACAAAAATGTAAAATAACCAATGAATTTTGTTCAACGTCACAATTGTGTTCCACTTGTTGATTCTTCACCCAAAATTTGCATCTGGTATCTTTATGTTTGAAGCATGATATGTGGGAAAAGGTTAAAAAGTTCCAGGGAGCCGAATACTTCCATACCATACCCCTGCTTCACGCTGCATTAAGACCCACCACGCAAGCTGAGGTCATCCCTCCAAACAATCATTACCCATCGAGGATTTCTATACCCCTGCCTCATACTTCACTAAGTTACTACACACTAGGGGAACTTTCCTCCTGCCTAACTTCTGCCACCTTTATACATTTAATCAGCAATCAAGTAACCCCATGAATAAGACCCAGGAGGGTCAAAACCTCAGGTTTCTATCTGCACGTAATTTCTTTTGGTGGCAACCTTGCTTGTTAACATAATAAACTTTTGTAATATTTTTTGCATCACATCAACTTTGAGTGTGCGTTAATTTTCTGATATATGACTGTTTGGACCGCATGGTCTGTTTTACCGACACCTCCCCATCCCTGACCTGAGTGCACACCGTTATCCCTCTATACATTAGCCCTTAACCAAGGCACTCCTCCCTTGCTGACATCACTTGGTGAGCTGTGTTTGAGGACGTACACCCCTTTTAAAAAGTTATTAGAACTCCTATCTTTTCTTATCTTTGTCTGTAGATGTCCCGGGGTAATGGCAGGGGCATGACCATTCCTTTGAGACCAAATATGATACAGTGGGTACAGAAAGTATTCAAACCCTTTTAAATTTGTCACTCTTTGTTTCATTGCAGCCATTTGGTAAATTCAAAAAAGTTCATTTTTTTCACATTAATGTATACTCTGCACCCCATCTTGACTGAAAAACCCCCAGAAATGTAGTAATTTTTGCAAATTTATTAAAAAGAAAAACTGAAATATCACATGGTTATAAGTATTCAGACCCTATGCTCAGACACTCATGTTTAAGTCACATGCTGTCCATGTCCTTGTGAACCTCCTTGAGTTGGTTCTACTCCTTCATTGGAGGCCACCTGTATTTAATTAAACTGATAGGACTTGATTTGGAAATACACACCTGTCTGTATAAGACCTCATAGCTCACAGTGCATGACCAAATGAGAATCATGAGGTCAAAGGAACTTTCAAGGAGCTCAGAGACAGAATTGTGGCAAGGCACAGATCTGGCCAAGGTTACAACAAAATTTCTGCAGTACTCAAGGTTCCTAAGAGCACAGTGGCCTCCATAATCCTTAAATGGAAGAAGATTGGGACCACCAAAAGTCTTCCTAAACCTGGCCATCCAGCCAAGCTGAGCAATCATGGGAGAAGAGCCTTGGTGAGAGGTAAAGAAGAACCCCAAGATCACTGTGGCTCATCTCCAGAAATGGGAGAAAGTTCCACACAGTCAACTATCACTGCAGCCCTCCACCAGTTGGGCCTTTATTGGCCCAACGGAAGCCTCTCCTCAGTGCAAGACATATGAAAGCCTGCATAGAGTTTGCTAAAACACACATGGAGGACTCCAAGACTATGAGACATAAGATTCTCTGGTCTGATGAGATGAAGATAGACATTTTTGGTGATAATTCTAAGTGGTATGTGTGGAGAAAACCATGCACTGCTCATCACCTGTCCAATACTATACAAACGTTGAAACATGGTGTTGGCAGCATCATGCTATGGGGGTGTTTTTCAGCTGCAGGGACAGGACGACTGGTTGTAATTGAAGAAAACATGAATGTGGACAAGTACAGAGATATCCTGGATGAAAACCTCTTCCAGAGTGCTCTGGACCTCAGACTTGACCAAAGGCTCACCTTCCAACAAGACAATGACCCTAAGCACACAGCTAAAATAACAAAGCAGTGGCTTCAGAACAACTCTGTGACCATTCTTGACTCCCCCAGCCAGAGCCCTGACCTACACCCAATTGAGCATCTCTGGAGAGACCTGAAAATGGCTTTCCACCAACATTCACCATCCAATCTAACGGAACTGGAGAGGATCTGCACGGAAGAATGGTAGAGGATCCACAAATCCAGGTGTGAAAAACTTGTTGCATCATTCCCAAGAAGACTCATGGCTGTACTAACTCAAAAGGGTTCTTCTACTCTCTATACTGAGCAATATATGACCATGTGATATTTCAGTTTTTTCTTTTTTAATAAATTTGCAAAAATTTCTACATTTCTGTTTTTTTCACTCAAGATGGGGTGCAGAGTGTACATTAACCCCTTAGTGACAGAGCCAATTTGGTACTTAATGACCGAGCCAATTTTTACAATTCTGACCACTGTCACTTTATGAGGTTATAACTCTGGAACACTTTAACAGATCCCGCTGATTGAGAGAATGTTTTTTCGTGACATATTGTACTTCATGTTAGTGGTAACATTTATTCGATATTACTTGCGATTATTTATGAAAAAAACGGAAATATGGCAAAACTTTTTACATTTTGTAATTTTCAAACTTTGTAGTTTTATGCCCTTAAATCAGAGAGATATGTCATAAAAATAGTTAATAAATAACATTTCCCACATGTCTACTTTACATCAGCACAATTTTGGAAACAAATTTTTTTTTAGTTAGGGAGTTGTTAAGGTTAAAAGTTGACCAGCAATTTCTCATTTTTACAACACCATTTTTTTTAAGGACCACATCACATTTGAAGTCATTTTGAGGGGTCTATATGATAGTATGACACCATTCTAAAACCTGCACCCCTCAAGGTGCTCAAAACCACATTCAAGAAGTTTATTAACCCTTTACGTGCTTCACAAAAACTGAAACAATGTGGAAGGAAAAAATGAACATTTAACTTTTTTTTGCAAACATTTTACTTCAGAACCATTTTTTTTTTATTTTCACAAGTGTAAAAACAGAAATTAACCATAAATTTTGTTGTGCAATTTCTCCTGAATACGCCGATACCCCATATGTGGGGGTAAACCACTGTTTGGGCGCACCGCAGAGCTTGGAAGAGAAGGAGCGCTGTTTGACTTTTTCAATGCAGAATTGGCTGGAATTGAGATATGATGCCATGTCACGTTTAGAGAGCCCCTGATGTGCCTAAACAGTGTAAACACTCCACAAATGACACCATTTTGGACACTAGACCCCTTAAGGAACTTATCTAGATGTGTGGTGAGCACTTTGAACCCCCAAGTGCTTCACAGAAGTTTATAGCGTAGAGCCGTGAAAATAAAAAATCGCATTTGTTTACACAAAAATGATCTTTTCGCCCACAAATTCTTATTTTCACAAGGGTAACAGGAGAAATTTGACCACAAAAGTTTTTGTGCAATTTCTCCTGAGTATGTCGAAACCCCATATGTGGCGGTAAACCACTGTTTGGGTGCACCGCAGAGCTTGGAAAAGAAGGAGTGCCGTTTTACTTTTTCAATGTAGAATTGGCTGGAATTGAGATCGGAAGCCATGTCGCGTTTGGAGAGCCCCTGCAGTGCCTAAACAGTGGAAACGCCCCACAAGTGACACCATTTTGGAAACTAGACCCCTTAAGGAACTTATCTAGATGTGTGGTGAGCACGTTAAATCCCCAGGTGCTTCACGACAGTTTATAACGTAGAGCCGTGAAAATAAAAAAATCACATTTTTTCTACAAAAATGATCTTTTTGCCCCCACCCCCAAATTTTTACTTTCACAAGCGTAACAGGAAAAATTAGACCACAAAAGTTGTTGTGCAATTTATCCTGAGTACGTTGATACCCCATATGTCGGGGTTAAATCACTGTTTGGGCGCACCGCAGAGCTTGGAAGAGAAGGAAGTGCCGTTTTACTTTTTCTATGTAGAATTGGCTGGAATTGAGATCGATAGCCATGTCACATTTAGAGAGCCCGTGATGTGCCTAAACAGTAGAAACCCCTCACAAGTGACCCCATTTTGGAAACTAGACCCCTTAAGGAACTTATCTAGATGTGTGGTGAGCACTTTAAACCCCCAAGTGCTTCACAGAAGTTTATAATGCAGAGTCGTGAAAATAAAAAAAAAAATTTTCCACAAAAAAGATTTTTCGCCCCCAAGTTTTTATTTTCACAAGGGTAACAAGAGAAATTGGACCCCAGAAGTTGTTGTCCAATTTGTTCTGAGTATGCTGGTACCCCATGTGTGGGGGGGACCACTGTTTGGGCGCACGGCAGAGCTCGGAAGGGAAGAAGCGCCGTTTTATAATGCAGACTTTGATAGAATGGTCTGCGGGCGTTATGTTGCATTTGCAAAGCCTCTGATGTACCTAAACAGTGACCCCATTTTGGAAACTAAACCCCCCAAGGAACTTATCTAGATGTGTGGTCAGAACTTTGAATGCCCAAGTGCTTCACAGAAATTTATAATGCAGAGTCGTGAAAATAAAAAAAAAAAATTTTTCCACAAAAAAGATTTTTTAGCCCCCAAGTTTTTATTTTCACAAGGGTAAGAGGAGAAATTGGACCCCAAAAGTTGTTGTCCAATTTATCCCGAGTACGTTGATGCCCCCATATGTGGGGGTAAACCACTGTTTGGGCGCATGGCAGAGCTCAGAAGGGAGGGAGCACCATTTGACTTTTTGAGCGCAAAATAGTTTTTTTGTGTTTGGAGACTCCCTGATGTACCTAAACAGTGGAAACCCCCCAATTCTAACTCCAAACCTAACCCCAGCACACCCGTAACCCTAATCTCAACCCGATCCATAATCCTAATCACAACCCTAATGATAATCACAACCCTAACCCCAAAACAACCCTAATCTCAACCCTAACCATAACCCTAATCAAAACCCTAAATCCAACACACCCCTAATCCTAATCTCAACCCTAACCTCAAACCTAACCCTAATCCCAATACACCCCTAACCCTAATCCCAACCCTAACCTTAACCCTAATCCCAAACCTAACCCTAATCCCAAATGTAACCCTAATGCCAACCCTAACCCTAATACCAATCCTAACCCTAGCCCTAACCCTAACTTTAGCCCAAGCCCTAACCCTAACCCCAGCCCTAACCCTAGCCCTAACCCTAAATTTAGCCCCAACCCTAACCCTAACCCTAGCCCTACCTTTAGCCCCATCCCTAACCCTAGCCTAGCCCTAACCCCACAATTTTCACAACGTGCGTCGGTAAGTCGGGCCGACGCATTGCGAAGGCCCCGTACCGACGCAAGTGTGAAAGAAGCCTAACCCTAGCCCTAAATTTAGCCCCAACCCTAACCCTAACCCTAAATTTAGCCCCAACCCTAACCCTAAATTTAGCCCCAACCCTAACCCTAACCCTAAATTTAGCCCCAACTCCTCTAGCTGCCTGCCAGCAGATCATGGCGGGCGCACTGCGCATGCGCCCGCCATTTTCTTACTGGACGAAGAAGCCGGCGGGCAGGAGGGGACGCAGGAGGACCCATGGACACCGGTAAGTATAACAGGGTCCCCAAATCCCCCTATTTCTCTGTCCTCTGATGTGCGATCACATCAGAGGACAGAGAATCACACATCGCCTTTTTTTTGCGGCGATCGCAAAATAGGGGTCGGTAGGGTGCCGGCCGGAGGGCGGCAAAAAAAAGTGCTTTAGTAAGTCAGTAAAAAGTAGGCAGGAGAATTTAAAACAAGAAAATGATAAGGGTGCCCATACTTATGCACCTGTCAAATTTTGTTTGAATGCAGATTGCATATTTTCTGTTAGTACAGTAAACCTCATTTCAAGGCAGAAACATTACTGTGTCCATCAGTTATTAGATATATGAAACTGAAATAGTTGTTGCAAAAAAACTATTTTTATAAAACATTAAGCTTAAGATTAATAGGGGTGCCCAAACTTTTTCATATAACTGTAGAAGAAAAGCCGGCAATTCAGCAGCCGCGTACTGTAAAATCACTGCAGGAGCCGACAGAAGAGATGGATTACATACAGTAAATACAAATAGAATAGGTAAATATATTTATGTCAGTGACATATGCAATTAGTACAGTGTGTGCAGGTTACTGTGCATTTTGCCTTGTGATTCACAGGCGTTCTGCTGTAAACACAAGGCGCTCCAACGGGTTTAATAAGACTCCGTCCGCATCCTGGGGGACACATATCGACATTGCATATGAACCCCTCACTGCCTCACAAGGCACATTGAAAGGCGCTTCTCTTTGAACATTCTGAATAATTATTTATACTCTGTCATTAACTTCTTATTTTTATTGTTACACCTACTGAATATAGGAATAGGATCTTGGAGATGTAAATTAACATGTGCACATAGCCTAACTGTCAAAAGAGGAAAATTTTCAGCAGAATGTCTGTTTGTGCCTCTAACTCCTCCATCCTCCTCACCTCTCCATAGGAGATCACAGTTGCTATTGCTAAGATTCTATCTCTAATATGTGAAACACCAAGGTTACTTACTGGTAGCCATTTTTTCCGGAACCCATGACGGCACACCTGAGAGAGGGGATCCGCCCAGTCAGGACAGGAAACCCTACTGAAAATAAAAGGGCGGTACCTCTCTGTCGCTTCAGTTGGTTTTCAGAGCATGAGAGGCCCCCCTGGTTAGTACACATGGCAATCCAACACCACATTATATTAAGTAAACACACCCAAAACCATAGTGCACACCGAAAGGGTGATAAAGGGGGGAATATACGGGTGCCGTCATGGGTTCCGGAAAAACTGGCTACCAGTAAGTAACCTTGGTGTTTTCCCTTCCCCCATGACGGCACACCTGAGAGACTTTTGTAGAATGAAACCTTAGGGAGGGACCACCGCTTGTAGCACCCTTCTACCAAAGGTTAGGTCAGCAGAGGAAGAAAGATCTAGCCGGTAGTGCTTGAAAAAAGTTGAAGGTGAGGACCAGGCAGCGGCCTTGCAAATTTGATCAATTGATACTTCAGCATTTTCTGCCCAGGAGGTAGCCACGGCTCTGGTGGAGTGAGCCTTGATACCTTCAGGAACCGGAGTGCCACCCGCAGAGTAGGATAAACTAATGGCCTCCCTAATCCATCTAGCAATAGTACTTTTGGCTACCCCACACCCTCTTTTGCTACCCTGAAAGGCTATGAATAGGGTTTGGTCTTTCCTCCACTGACTAGTCATAGATATGTATTGTAACATAGATCTTCTCACATCTAACATGTGGAACTTTTGTTCCCCTGGATTTTTAGGATTACTACAGAATGATGGTAAAGTAATCTCTTGACTCCTATGGAACTTTTGAACCACCTTGGGGAGATAAGCCGGGTCTGGTCTTAGAACAATCCTGTCATCAAAAACCTGAGTATAAGGAGGGCATATTGACAGGGCCTGTAAATCACTTACCCTACGTGCTGATGTTAAGGCTACTAGTAAAACTGTTTTAAGGGTAAGTAACTTAGGTGATAACTCCTGCAAGGGCTCAAAAGGCTGTTTAGTTAGGGCTTCTAAGACTAAATTTAGATCCCAAGGAGGGATTTTTGGGATAACGACCGGCCGAGATCTACTACAAGATTTTATGAATCATGAAACCCATCTATTTGAGGCAAGATTACAGTTATATAGGGCCCCCAAGGCTGAAACCTGAACTTTAAGGGTGCTGGTTGCTAACCCAAGATGTAATCCTGCTTGCAGAAATTCTAGGATAGGACCTACTGGAGCCACCTCCCCCAATGGTTCACCCAGGAAGTTAAGAAATTTTTTCCATGTCCTACCATAGATCCTAGAGGTTATGGGTTTTCTGCTTTTCAACAGGGTGGAGATTAACCCTGGTGAGAATCCTTGGCGACTTAGTAACGCCCTCTCAAATTCTAGGCTGCGAGATGGAAGCCCTTCACCTGAGAGTGGGTCACTGGGCCCTGGGTTACCAGGTCCGGGACCTCTGGCACAATCCATGAGTCTGTTACCGACATCTGCCTTAGAAGGGAGAACCATGGTCTCCTTGGCCAAAATGGAGCTATGAAGATGATTTTTGCCTGATCCTCTCTGATCTTCCGGATCACAGCTGGAATCATTACTATCGGGGGGAATGCGTAGGCCAGAGAGAACTTCCAGGGTATCAGTAGGGCATCTACTGCGAAGGGATGTTCTCTTGGATTCAAAGAGCAGAACTTTCTGACTTTTCTGTTGTGAGAGTTGGCAAACAAGTCTATTTCTGGTGTGCCCCAGGCTTGGACTATTTGTTGAAATATCTGGGGGTTTAGGGACCATTCCCCCTGCCTTAAGCCTCTGCGACTCAGGAAGTCCACTTGAGTGTTCTCTATGCCTTTAATGTGCAGTGCAGAGATGACAGGTGTTATTCTGCTAGTTGAAAGAGTAGATTTGATGCTTCCATGAGGCCTTTGGACCTCGTCCCCCCCTGATGATTGACATACGCCACCACTGCTCGATTGTCCATCAGGATTCGAGTATGGCGACCTCGGAGTAAAGGAAGAAAATGTCTTAGGGCTTTCTCCACTGCCCATAGCTCTTTTTCGTTTGACCCATAGTTTTTTTCCCGTATGGACCAGGTTCCTTGTACAGAGTGAGACCTCAGGTGAGCCCCCCAACCTGTACCGCTTGCGTCGGTCGTGATGATGTCTTTGACCGGATTTTGCCACCGGACCCCCATTGTCAGGTGGTCTTTCACCGTCCACCAAACTAGGGAATCCCTTACGCCCAGGGAGAGACATAGATTTCCTTCTAAATGCCCTCTTAACAGTCTTCAAGCTGAGAGAACTTCCCACTGTAGCTGTCTTAGGTGGAATTGTGCCCATCCTACCACCGGAATACATGATGTTAACGAGCCTAGTAGGGACATCGCCTTTCTCAGAGTCATTGTTGGCTGACATATTGCTGTACTGGTCAGGTTTATTATCTTGTCTACTTTGTTTTCTGGAAGGAGGCAGAGCTGACGTTCGGAGTCCAGTATTAACCCCAGGAAGGACTGTAATTTCACTGGGAGCAGTCTTGACTTGGGGATATTTATTAACCAACCCAGCTCCATTAGAGTTGATGTTACCACTGATACTTGATGAGTGCAGTGGGACTCTGACCTCCCTATTACAAGGAAATCGTCCAGATATGGGACAATGACTACATCCCGGGACCGGTGGTATGACATTACTTCCACCATTACTTTGGTGAAAACCCTGGGGGCTGTAGAAAGGCCGAACGGAAGGGCTGTGTATTGATAATGCTTTACCTGATTCTGAATATAGAGAGCTACTCTCAAGTATTTCTGATATTCCTGATGTATTGGTATATGGTAATATGCATCTTTCAAGTCTATTACTGCCATGAAGCAGTGTTGGAAGAGAAGTTTTATGGTC
Organism: Ranitomeya variabilis; assembly: GCF_051348905.1. Taxonomy (NCBI): domain Eukaryota; kingdom Metazoa; phylum Chordata; class Amphibia; order Anura; family Dendrobatidae; genus Ranitomeya; species Ranitomeya variabilis. The sequence goes on from NC_135232.1 coordinate 399,104,464, forward strand.
GTGTTTATAGACTCCATCTTGAAAGAGTAGTTCTCTATAGATTGGTTGAGCTTCCTTAGATTTATAATAGTTCTCCAAGAACCATCCGGTTTTTGGATTAAGAAGAGGGGGGAGTAAAGCCCGTCTCCTTCCTCCTGAACCGGGACCTCCTGAAGAACCTTTTTGTGGATAAGTCCCAAGACCTCGGTTTCTAGGGCAGATTGTTCCTGCTGGGACTTTCTTCGGGGATTTATTATAAAGTTTCGTCTGGGTGGACAAATTAATTTTATTTTTAGGCCGTCTTTGATAATATTTATGACCCAGGTACTGGGGGAGATATTTACCCAGGCCGGAAAGAAGAGGGAGAGTCTTCCTCCCACTTCTGGCGTAATGTCATTGGGGGGATTTTTTTGCCGATGTAGAGGGCCCTTTAAACATATAGCCCGATCCTCTCTTATCCTTAAAGTCCCAGTTTTTTCTCTCCCCTGGGGGGCGACCTCTATTATATCTTCTCCTCCGAAAAAAAGGTTTTTTGGAATTGTAGCGCCCCCAGTGCCGCAGGGCCGAGGGGTACCCGGTACCGGGCCTCTGAGTCTCTGCTCTGGGGTTGTCACGGTGGCTAGGCCCGGTCCGTGACCCTGCTGAGGGGCGTACAATAAAGGTGAAGGTATGGTGACGATGTTATGGTGGTGCGGTGCAGATCACAGTAAATAACGAGGACACCAGGTTGCAGTCTCTTTACCTCTTTACTGAAGGCTTCAGGATCCTCAGTCCGGAATACGGTTAACCGAGCTGCGCAAGTCCGGCCGGTCTGATGGCACCTCCAGAGTTCCCTTTGCAGGTGGAAATCTGTGCCTACCTTCTAGCGCTTGTGTGTTGTGGTCCTCCCCTGCTGTGCTTACGGGATAGTCCCCACAACTGTTGTGTCTGTTTCTCGTGTTCCCTCACAACTCGATTCTGATGTTCTTCTTCGTCCCCCAGATGATATGGCTAGGACGCACCCGTATGACGGGTAGGCTCGGAGCTCTTCCTGGACCCTAGTGTCGCCCTTCTCCTGTTGTTGCCCCCTGTGTCTTCGTAGGTGATTTGTGTGAGACAGCCCGCCTATAGCTGACTGTCCTGCCGTAGGTTTGAAGTACTGCTTGGAGCCTAGTACTTCCTCGGCGTTCCGGCCACCGGCTACGCGCCTCAGTAGGATGTTGCCTCGTCTTACGGCACGACTCCTACTGGTATTTCTCCTTGTTGCCTTGATCTCGTTTCTCACTCAGCACAATAGACCTCGCTTCTTGTCCTTTCTTAGGGCACCGCCGCTATCTCGTGCAGGCGCGGTCCCGTAACGTTCTCTCTGTTCGCTAGGCCTATGTCAGGATCCCACCCCTGACAGGGACCCCCCTGAGTCTCTCCCTGCAACACCCTCTGCCACAGGGTGTTGCCTGTTCGATTCCCAGTCAGCTTCTCTCTAACTTCCTATCCAACCCCCAGTTTTACCAGATTGTGAGGAGTGGCCTAATACATAGTACCCTTAACTCCCCCTGGAGGCCAGACTGTGAAGTGTATTGGTGTCTGTGATACCTGGTCAGGTGAACCCCTTCAGTGCCATCAGACGTACCATAGCCCCCCTTAGCGGCGGAGCATCAGTACTGCAACGACCAGGACTCTGGGGCACTGCACTCCCCCCCGGTTAAATCCAGTACTCCTGGACTGGGAAGAAAACAACAATACATGTCAGCAAAAAGACATACAATTTTGAAATGCAATAACAATAAGTAAGTTTGAACAGAGCTTCCCTTTATGGGAGGTGAGGACACTTGAACGTTACAAACATGGTTAAATATTTTAAATAACATACTATAAATAACTTTTTTTTTCTTACTCAACCGGGTATTCTACTAAGTGCAAATTTTTGAACAATAATTTAACGTTGCCTTTAAGGACGTACACGCTAAATCCACTAAAGACCTTCTTATAAAACATTATAAGGCTAATCAACTTTTTCTTCATTTTCCACCTTTACATCTGCAGGACCGCCTATCTATCTGCCCCAGGCCTACTGCCTCTCGTTCTGTTACAGGACCGCCCCTTTCCGCCCGGGCCTACTGCCTTTCTGCTACTATACACAGTATAGAATTTATCTTCCACCTCTCAGTTCAGGATCACCGAGCCATCTCTGTATGGCTCCTAGGAGGACTCACCGATTAACCCCATCTGGGTTCACTTCCTGTCCTCATTCTTCTAGCAACATCATTAAACATTTCTTACTATCAACTGTCTGACTACATATAACTTTACATGTAAGCATTATCACTATTTCTCTTAAGGCATCATTATACTTTAAGTGCTATGGGTGAACGTTCCCTTTAAGAGGGGACCAAGTCTCTATGAGGTAGTGCAACTTCTCAAGCTGCAAGTCTGTGTGCAGCAAGGACTCCAGTACTGCTTCCGGGAACAGTTTCTTCGCAAAGAGTCCTTTCTTTTATAAAACCAGTAGAGGGCACCTTTAAGAAGGTGCAAACTATTTACAATAAGTTTGTAATCATGCAGTGTTCATGATCCAGCAGTTCTTTTCAACAATGATAAAACGAGAAACAAAACAAAAGCAGAGGAAGGGATCCCGGGTAAACGAAGGGATCCCTTTAAGAATAACCCTAGTCGGGTATTAGCAGCAAAAAGCAGGGAAACAAGCAGTTAACTATTTACATATCCATGGCATCGAGGTTTACTCTCGCTCTGGCGGCCGTAGCTCCGCATAGACCTCGCTCGGCAAGGTGATCGGCGAGATCGGGGCCTTTAAGAAGTGCTCCATACCCGTGGCCCGATCCCAGGGTGTAAGGCGCCGGAGTCTATAGGTCCCAGGGAGAGGGGGTACCACGACGGGGCCTACCAGCAAGTCCTCTGCCGGCGAGGCAGGGTCGTTCTTCATACCTGCTTCAGATGCGGTCCCTCCGGTGCCGATCTGCTCTGTCTCCGCTGGGGTCTGGAACGCGAGTTGCAGGGCCTCGCGCTGCGGCGTTGTCATCCCCGTTTGCAGCACCTCGCTTTCTGGCAGGGCCTTGCTTTCTGGCTTCGAAGCGCTGGAACTTCTTTCTTGCTCCGGACCAGATGAGGCTGCCAACAGACTTCTGATGAGGCTCCCGATGAAGGTCTTCTTCCACCCGGCCTCAGTGCTCAGCTGCGTCTGCCGTAGTTGGTCGCCGAGCTCATCCACTCCGGCCTGCAGGAAGTCAACATCAGCGGTGGAGGCCTGGTTGCGGTGCCCCTCCGGGTAGCTGGGGGAGTCCTCTGCTCCTACCCCACGCTCCGACTCTGGGTGGCTCGCCATGGCGTCCTCCATGTCGCTGACTCCTTCTTCCTGGTCCTTTTCCCGCTCTCTCCTTCGTGGGCGGTTTGGCTTTCTTTGTCTCTGCCCACCATTGAGGATCAGGAGGTGGATCTCGGCTGCTGACGGACACGTCCTCAGGATGCAAAAATGTTTAGACTGGGCGGCCATTGTCTTTCGTGCTCTTCAGCTGGTCCACACCTACTCCACACCCTTCTTCTTCTCCTGCGCTCTCCTTAGCGCTGTAATGGCGGCGGTTTTTGGCGGGAACTTCTGGCGGCAAGTGGCAATACAGTCTTTGCAATAAGTCACACTCCAAGTATAATAAATCACAGTTCCAAGGCACACATGACCTGATTCTTCAGGCTTAAGTACATCCTGTTCGTGACGCCAAGTTGTAGTGCCCCCACTGCCGCAGGGCCGAGGGGTACCCGGTACCGGGCCTCTGAGTCTCTGCTCTGGGGTTGTCACGGTGGCTAGGCCCGGTCCGTGACCCTGCTGAGGGGCGTACAATAAAGGTGAAGGTATGGTGACGATGTTATGGTGGTGCGGTGCAGATCACAGAAAATAACGAGGACACCAGGTTGCAGTCTCTTTACCTCTTTACTGAAGGCTTCAGGATCCTCAGTCCGGAATACAGTTAACCGGGCTGTGCAAGTCCGGCCGGTCCGATGGCACCTCCAGAGTTCCCTTTGCAGGTGGAAATCTGTGCCTACCTTCTAGCGCTTGTGTGTTGTGGTCCTCCCCTGCTGTGCTTATGGGATAGTCCCCACAACTGTTGTGTCTGTTTCTGAAGTTCCCTCACAACTCGATTATGATGTTCTTCTTCGTCCCCCAGATGATATGGCTAGGACGCACCCGTATGACGGGTAGGCTCGGAGCTCTTCCTGGACCCTAGTGTCGCCCTTCTCCTGTTGTTGCCCCCTGTGTCTTCATAGGTGATTTGTGTGAGACAGCCCGCCTATAGCTGACTGTCCTGCCGTAGGTTTGAAGTACTGCTTGGAGCCTAGTACTTCCTCGGCGTTCCGGCCACCAGCTACGCGCCTCAGTAGGATGTTGCCTCGTCTTACGTCACGACTCCTACTGGTATTTCTCCTTGTTGCCTTGATCTCGTTTCTCACTCAGCACAATAGACCTCGCTTCTTGTCCTTTCTTAGGGCACCGCCGCTATCTCGTGCAGGCGCGGTCCCGTAACGTTCTCTCTGTTCGCTAGGCCTATGTCAGGATCCCACCCCTGACAGGGACCCCCCTGAGTCTCTCCCCGCAACACCCTCTGCCACAGGGTGTTGCCTGTTCGATTCCCAGTCAGCTTCTCTCTAACTTCCTATCCAACCCCCAGTTTTACCAGATTGTGAGGAGTGGCCTAATACATAGTACCCTTAGCTCCCCCTGGAGGCCAGACTGTTAAGTGTATTGGTGTCTGTGATACCTGGTCAGGTGAACCCCTTCAGTGCCATCAGACGTACCATAGCCCCCCTTAGCGGCGGAGCATCAGTACTGCAACGACCAGGACTCTGGGGCGCTGCAGAATCTTTAGGGATATTGGGAAAAACTTTCTTTTTATCTCCTGCATGTTCCAGGATCTCTTCAAGTTTTTTCCCAAAGAGAAGTTGGCCGTCACTTGGAATGGAGCACAGCTTGTGTTTAGATGGCAAATCCCCCGGACAACATTTGAGCCAAAGGGCTCTTCTTGCTGCATTAGACAAGCCCGCTGCTCTGGCCGTTAGTCTTGCGGAATCCGCAGAAGAGTCTGCTAAAAAGGCTGCTGCTCCTTGCACTAAAGATATATTTGCAAGGATGTCGGTTCTGGGTACTTTGTCCTTTAGCTGATCCTCTATCTGCTGTAGCCAGACCAATAGAGCACGGGCCGTACATGTTCCAGCAATTGCTGGCTTCAGGCCCCCCGCTGAGGCTTCCCAGATATGTCTCAGAAAACCATCTGCTTTTTTATCAAGCGGGTCTTTAAGAACACCCGAGTCTTCTAATGGAAGTGACGATCTTTTTAAACATTTGGCTACTGCTCAATTTTTGGGATCTTTTCCCAGGGTTCAGAGTCTTTATCCTCAAAGGGATATCTCCTTTCGGATGAAGAGGGCAAAGAGCCCATTTTTTCAGGTTTTTTCCACTCTTTCTCAATTAATGTTTTTATTTTCGCATTAACTGGAAACGTGCGTTTCCTCCTTTCTTCTAAGCCACCAAACATGACATCTTCTAGTGACCTAGGTGTCTTCTCCTCTTTAAGACCCATTGCAGATCTAACTGCTTTGACTAATTTATCTACGTCCTCAGTTGGAAAACATGGACGACCTCCTGAATCATTGTCCGAGGAGGAATCTGAAGATTGGACAGAGGTAGAGGGAGACCGGGATGTTTTATGACTCTGTAGACGCCTTACGGCTTCTACTTCTCGGTTCGTTAAGGGTCAATTTCAAGGAGTCTTTTATTTCAGCCTGTATTATGGCTTTAAGGCTAGTGGCGAAATTGGGGGTCTCTTCTTGTATAGTTTTACTAATGCAGTTAGCACAGAGATCCTTCTGCCACTGAACTGCAAGTGGGTCTTTACAAAGGGCACACTCTCGGTTCTTTGTTTTACCGCTAGCCTTCCTGGACCCCTAGTGATCAAAACAGAAAAAATGGACCCTGTTACCATAAGGGTTACATTCATGTAGATCACTCACCACCAACGACAATCAAGGGTACTGATATTGGAGGCTGGACAGATGCACGTGAAGCTTCCCTCCTGGACGCCGACGAATCTTGCCGGACAGAACGACCGCTGTTCCTACGACTTGAGCGGCTGCTCCTGGTATGCTGGTGGCTCAGCAAGGCATCTGGTGAGAGCTCCTGCTGCTGCTGCTGCTGTGAAGGCGGCTGCTGCTGCTGCTCCTGTTGTCCCACTTCCATGGTGAAGTTTTGGACATGAGCGCATCTTCTGTGGTCCAGCACCCTTTTATGGGGGGACCACTGCACTCCCCGCCTCCTCCGGTGCCCAATAGTGGCCCCTCCCCCTCTCTGCCATGCCGCCGGAGTCCCCTTCCACCGGCCGGCGTTTTTTGGATCCGGCACCCGCCCCTGACATCACACGGGCACGCCCATTCCCAGCGTGCCTTGCGCGTGACGTCAGACGAGCGACTCGGAAGCGGCCGCCACACCTGAATGCCGGCAGAGAGGGGAGGGCGGTGTGGCAGCCATGGAAGGAACCCGGTCCTCCAACCATGCTGCGCAAACGCCCGCTCGGACGCAGCGACCCGGAGGACCTGCGGACGGCGCATCCAGGACCCGAACTTCGACGCACAGGCGCTGCCTGTTCTTCCACGCCGGGACGGGACCTGGGTAAGTGGAATCACCGCCGTGTTCAGCACAAGGGTCCCTGTCAGGACAGGAAACCCAACTGAAGCGACAGAGAGGTACCGCCCTTTTATTTTCAGTAGGATTTCCTGTCCTGACTGGGCGGATCCCCTCTCTCAGGTGTGCCGTCATGGGGGAAGGGAAAAATGTGTCCTCACAGAATACAGATTTTATCACTTAACATGCGCACATACCCTAACAGTATGCGGTAAGCTACCTATAGTAGCAACTGAAGGTAGGTCTCTACTGCTCACTACAAGCTGCAACTATCACTACGTCTGAATTGGAGGAGACTGAATAGCTTGGACTTGGAGCTATTTTGTTCTGGTCTTATAAAATGGTCATTTCGATATCGGGATTATACAGCCATTATGACATGCATTTCTATTGGGTCTAAGATATTCATTTAGTGGTGTATGCAGTTTGTATTGTTAGATCTGGTGGCAGATCAAATTTAACGTAGGGCAATGTAGCAAAACCGGGCTAAATCTAAAAGAAAAGCTTGACACATCATTTACTGCACCTTCATAGGTTTTATGTACATGTTCATTCTATGTTTTTATGGCTATTCAGTAAGCATTGTATTTATGCGTCTTTTAGTATTAACATATTTTAATGATTTTTATTATCTCTGGTAATCAGAGAAGGAATATTCATAGTGGCTGTGCCATGGCCTGCAGAAACAATGCCTTTCTTAAATGTCCTTTATTACAAAAGAGAAAAGGAGCATATTATTCCAAACCATTAATAATGCAAGATGTGATTCAGTCTAAATCATATTGATTATTTCTTCATCACAAACCCCATGTCTTATAGCACTTAAACTCGTGGTTTGGTTTTATGTGCGGGTTGCCACATCCTGCTATGAATTAGATTGTATAATCTTGTGGAAACGTGAAGATGAAGATGAATAGCTAAAGGTCATACACCATATTGATTTTTATAGAAAATTAAAAGCAATTGTGTGTTCCGTTCACATCTTTTGTACAAGGATGCATACATTCTGCTAACACTTATTTTTTTGCCTATTGTCTGTAATGGCTTTCTGTCTACCACTCTAATGTACAGTTGACGAGTATCTAACTAGAAAATGATGGACAGTAAGTTAACATGTAGCAAATCGCATTTTCTAAACTACTCATCACTTGCTATAATACTCGTGGCAATAGCTATAGGTTCAAACTGTCCTGGATGCAGAGGGACAGTACCAGTTTTGGCTAGAGTTTCACGGAACTTCGCAGCGAGGTTGTTTCAAAAATCTTGGAGAACTAAGCACAGATCTTCTGTGCATATCGGCATATGCACATACTTCTGTCTCTTCCAGTAATCTCATAAAATACACCAAAAACAGGCAGAGATGCTTACCTGTCTAAATAGGCCTCAATACAAATGCACAAGCAGGGTGCAGTGGACCCAAACAAAATAGCAAATGCACACGTGCAATACCTAATGAAACTGCCAGCCTTCAATCAGGGTTTGGCCGTGTGGTACACCAATGCACTGAGATACATACTCTGTATGTGGCGTGTTCACACAAGGAATGCAAAGCATCTGGCTCCAGCCTATTAATGGCGCCCTATGGCGGGCTGCCCAGTGCTAAAATGCATCCTGTGTGAACAGAGGCCACAGTGTACAGAACCATTTGGGCCCAACTGCACCCTGCAAAAAATATACGTGCAAAACAAAACATATAAATATATGTAAGGTATTAGTTGATATTCTGGCCATAATATGGAAGCCGGCAACCTGCGCCAAGGGTCCTTACGTTTTGCCAGTCCTACTCTAACATGAAAAACACCAAAAATGGAAAAATTCAAGGAAATACACCAAAAACAGGCAGAGATGCTTACCTGTCTAAATAGGCCTCAATACATACAGAGTATGTATCTCAGTGCATTGGTGTACCACACGGCCAAACCCTGATTGAAGTCTGGCTGTTTCATTAGGTATTGCACCTGTGCATTTGCTATTTTGTTTGGGTCCACTGCACCCTGCTTGTGCATTTGTATTGAGGCCTATTTAGACAGGTAAGCATCTCTGCCTGTTTTTGGTGTATTTCCTTGAATTTTTCCTTTTTTGGTGTTTTTCATGTTAGAGTAGGACTGGCAAAACGTAAGGACCCTTGGCGCGGGTTGCCGGCTTCCATATTATGGCCAGAATATCAACTAATACCTTACATATATTTATATGTTTTGTTTTGCACGTATATTTTTTGCAGGGTGCAGTTGGGCCCAAATGGTTCTGTACACTGTGGGCTCTGTTCACACAGGATGCATTTTAGCACTGGGCAGCTCGCCATAGGGTGTCATTAATAGGCTGAGAACCAGATGCTTGCATTCCTTGTGTGAACACGCCACATACAGTTTTTATCTTCGTGCATTGGTGTACCACACGGCCAATCCCTGATTGAAGGCTGGCTGTTTCATTAGGTATTGCACCTGTGCATTTGCTATTTTGTTTGGGTCCACTGCACCCTGCTTGTGCATTTGTATTGAGGCCTATTTAGACAGGTAAGCATCTCTGCCTGTATTTGGTGTATTTCTCTTCCAGTAATCTCATACATGCTTGACATTGAGATCAGTGCTTTGTGTGGGCCACATCATCACCTCCAGGACTCATTTTTCCTCTTTACATCAGATATAGTTCTTTATGACATTGGCTGTATGTCTGGAATTGTTGTCCTGCTGCAGAATAAATTTGGAGCCAATCAGATACCTCCTTACCTCCCTAATGGCTTTGTAACATGTATACATATCTGTCTGTATTTCTAAGCATTGAGAACACCAAGAAATGGGTCAAAGACATAGAAGTAAGCCAAAAAAAATCTTAGTGCAGAAAATGAAAGAAGCCTCATGCTTACTTTCCTTGGAAATCAGAAGATTTCCAGCAGTGTGATCAGCTCAGAACTGGCAGAAACTGGTGGGATACAGTTACTCTTCCTTCCTAAACTGTGTACAAGTGTACCTAAAAGAACACAACACAACAAATTATGATTTGATTTAGTTTTGTATTTTGTTTATTTCTTTACTTTGCTAATTGAAAAAAATATAAACTATTGCAATTTTTTAAGTGTTGTTATTATAGGCATTTGTTACACACCTACCTAAAATCTTTAATTTGCACTGTAGTGTGTGTGTGTGTATATATATATATATATATATATATATATATATATATATATATATATATATATATATATATATGCAGCGCCCCAGAGTCCTGGTTGTTGCAGTAATGTCATTCTTTCACCAGGGGGAGTGATATTACGTCTGAAGGCAATAAAGGAGATCTCTTTACCAGGTATCAGAAACCATACACCACACTTCACACTCCTGCCCACCAGGGGGAGCTACGCTCCTATCTACTAGGGCACTCCTCACAATTAGGTAAAACTGGTGGGCTGGATAGGAAGTTAGGCAGAAGCTGACTGGGCTTCACCCAGGCAGCACCCTGTCTGGCAGCCAGAGGGGAAGGAGGAACATCAAAGAGCTGCAGACAGAGGGGTCCCTGACAGGGGTGGGATCCTGTCAGAGGCCTAGACAGAAGGCCACGGAGCTGCCCCTGCCCCACGTGCGGCAGCATCCTAAGGAAGGACACGAAAGAGAATTGTATTGTAGAGGGTGAGAAATGAAGTCATAGCACAAGGAGAGGAATCCAGAAGGAGTTCTGCCCTGCAAAAGGCTGCCTTCTTTCTGAGGCGCAGGATCCGGTAGCCGGACTACTGAGGGAGTTATCATCTCCAAGCCTTGCTCCAGAGACTGGCAGGACAGTTAATTCCACGTTAGCTGCCCGAACTTATACCCAGGAGGCATGGTGGCAACTTGTGGGGGCCGGGGCATGATAGAGTCCCTGTAAAAAGCCTCAGGCCATCAGTCATATGGGTTAGTCCTATCCATTCCATCTGTGGGACAGAGAGAAAGAGAAATAACATCTAAAACACTAACATCAGTTGTATGGACCTTACCGAGAAGCTCAGCAGGGAGGTACTACAACACCCAGGCGCTCGAAGAAGGCTACTGATTTCCACCTGGATAAGGGGACTCTGGATTTGCCTTCAGACCGGCCGGACTCTGCCTACCCTGTGGTCTGTACTCTGGACTGTGGATGCTGAAGCCTTCAGTAAAGGTAAAGAGACTGCAACCTTGTGTCCTCGTTCTTCACTGTGCCTCACACCATTCACCAATGCCATATTCACTCTGGGAAGCCCTGGGGATACACTTCACCTGTGGGAAGGTATACCATCTAGCTGCCATTACTTCACCCCAGCGGACCCCTAAGCAGCATCGGTCACCCTGACCGAATACCACAGGTGGCGTCACGAACATTATCCTTTAAAGACCTGCCCCCCATTTACAACGGACGTTCCCTAGGGCCACGGACCGAGTCAGCCACCGTGACATCCACACAGAATACCGAAGGACCTGGTACCGAGTACCCCACAGTCCTACGCGGTGGCGATCCATATATATATATATATATATATATATATATATATATATATATATATATATATATATATATATATATATGCAACAGCTATGGCAAAAAAAAAATTGAGAGACCACCACATCAAAACCCTGTCATGGGCAGCCCAGTCTCCAGACCTGAACTCCATTGAAAACCTCTGGAATGTAATCAAGAGGATGATGGATAGTCACAAGCCATCAAACAAAGAAGAACTGCTTAAATTTTTGCACCAGAAGCGGTGTGAAATCATGGTTATTCCACAAAATATTGATTTCTGGACTCTTCCTGAGTTAAAACATTCGTATTGCTGTTTCTAAATGATTATGAACTTGTTTTCTTTGCATTATCTGAGGTCTAAAAGCACAGGTTTTTTTATTTTGACCATTTCTCCTTTTCAGGAGAAAATTTATTGCCTTGAAATTTTGAGAAATGTTGTCAGAAGTTTATAGACTAAAAGAACAATTTACATTTTACTCAAAAATATACCTATAAAGAGAAAAATCAGAGAAACTTAAAACTTTGCAGTGGTCTCTTAATTTTTGCCAGAGCTGTATGTATATATATATATATATATATATATATATATATATATATATATAGTACAGACCAAACGTTTGGACACACCTTCCCATTTAAAGATTTTTCTGTATTTTCATGACTATGAAAATTGTACATTCACACTGAAGGCATCAAAACTATGAATTAACACATGTGGAATTATATACCGTATATACTCGAGTATAAGCCGAGATTTTCAGCCCAAATTTTTGGGCTGAAAGTGCCCCTCTCGGCTTATACTCGAGTCATGGTCTGTGGCAGGGTCGGCGGGTGAGGGGGAGAGGGCGCTGAGGCATACTTACCTAGTCCCGGCGATCCTGACGCTCCCCTTGCCCGTCACACTGTCTTCGGGGGCCGCAGCTCTTCCCCTGTACAGCGGTCACATGGGACCGCTCATTAAACTTATGAATATGGACTCCACTCCCATAGGGGTGGAGCCGCATAGTCATTTCTCTAATCAGAGGTGCCGGTGACCGCTGATAGAGGAAGAGGCTGCGGCACCCGGAGACCAGCTGTCCGGGGGAAGGAGCGGGACGCCGGGAGCAGGACGCCGGGAGCAGGTAAGTATCGCATATTTACCTGTCCACGTTCCACACGCCGGGCGCCGCTCCATCTTCCCGGCGTCTCTCCGCACTGACTGTGCAGGTCAGAGGGCGCGATGACGCATATAGTGTGCGCGCCGCCCTCTGCCTGATCAGTCAGTGCGGAGAGACGCCGGGACCGGACGCTGAGGAGCTGCAAGCAAGAAAGGTGAGTATGTGTTTTTTTTTTTATTGCAGCAGCAGCACCAGCGTTATATATGGCACAGATTTATGTGGAGCATCTATGGGGCCAAACTGAACGCTGCAGAGCATATAGGGCACAGCTATATAAGGAGCATCTATGGGGCCAAACTGAACGGTGCAGAGCATATAGCGCACAGCTTTATAATGAGCATCTATGGGGCCAAACTGAACGGTGCAGAGCATATATGGCACAGCTTTATATGGAGCATCTATAGGGCCATAATGAACGGTGCAGAGCATTCTATATGGTACAGCTATATATGGATAATATATGGGGCAATAATCAATGGTATGGAGCATTATATATGGCACAGCTTTATATGGAGCATCTATGGGGCAATAATGAATGGTATGGAGCATCTATTTTTATTTTTGAAATTCACCGGTAGCTGCTGCATTTTCCACCCTAGGCTTATACTCGAGTCAATAAGTTTTCCCAGTTTTTTGTGGCAAAATTAGGGGGGTCGGCTTATACTCGGGTCGGCTTATACTCGAGTATATAGGGTACTTAACAAAAAAGTGTGAAACAACTGAATTTATGTCTTATATTCTAGGTTCTTCAAAGTAGCCACCTTTTGCTTTGATGACTGCTTTGCACACTTTTGGCATTCTCTTGATGAGCTTCAAGAGGTAGTCGCCGGAAATGGTTTTCACCATTTAAATGAGAAGGTGTGTCCAAACTTTTGGTCTGTACTGTACACCTGTACATAGCACACACTTTTACACATACATACATACATGTACATGGCACACATATATGAACATGGCACACACACGTAGATGGCACACACAAGAACATGGCACACACACAGACGAACATGGCACAAGCACGTACATGGCACAAACACGCGATCATGGCACACATGTACATGGCACACACTTATACACACACATGTACATGGCACACACTTATACACACACATGTACATGGCACACACTTATACACACACATGTACATGGCACACACTTATACACACACATGTACATGGCACACACTTACACACACACATGTACATGGCACACACATACTGCACAACAAATGCTCATTTGATACATGTGATTCATATAAATACATACACATAGCTCACAGGCAGTACACACTACACACTACCCACACCTCAGATACACACACTGCTTTATGCTGGAGGGAATGAGATGCTCCACACTATGAGTTGCAGCTTCTCCTTCTCCCAGCAATCACCTCCCTGCCCTCTCCTCTGCTGTGACTGCCAACAGGAGCAGGAGTTGCTGACAGCAGGCCAGGAATTGGAACCAGTTTCACCAGGAGCAGCACACACAGTCGGTGCTGCACTACTTATCTCACAGGTCAGGTTGGTAGGTGCCTGGTCTCTAGCTCTCCCATTGACTCAGAAGCTCCGTGCAGGAGGACAGGCACACTGGCCAATCAGTGCATGGCCTGTGGTGACATCACAGTCACCTGGCAGGTCACATGATCGTGATGTCACTACAGGTCCTCAACAAGTCTCTACATTAGAAGCTTCACTGATTATCAGTTGAGCTTCTGCTGTAGTCGCTGGGGGGCCCCAAGGGACCAAGGGAGTGGGGGCCCTAGGCAGCTGCCTAGTCTGCCTTGCCCTAACACCAGCCCTGACTACTGTGTATATACAGTTGAAACCAAAAGTTTATATACACTATATAAAAAGACACATATGCATGTTTTTCTCAATATCTGACATGAAATCAGAGAAAACCTTTCCCATTTTAGGTCAATTACGATTACCATAATTATTAATATTTGCCAAATGCCAGAATAACGAGAGAGAGAATGTTTTAAGGCATTTTTATTACTTACTGAAAAATCAAAAGTTTACATACACTAAGATTACTATGCCTTTAACCCCTTTCTGACCTCGGACGGGATAGTACGTCCGAGGTCAGAAGCCCTGCTTTGATGCGGGCTCCGGCGGTGAGCCCGCATCAAAGGCGGGACATGTCAGCTGTATATCAATATATAGGAAAGTATATATAAAAATAGTATAGAATCGACCACCGGGGTGCGCTGTGCAAAACTGCAGTGGAACCCACTGCATAAGATGAGTTAGAACCAATGCAATACAGTACTGATCAAAATCCAAAAAAGCTATATAAGCATGGGAATATTAGAATATATAACTTTATTAATAGGAGCGGCAATGATTACAAAATATATATATATATATATATATATATATATATATAAAAACATACACATTTTATGCAACAACAGGATTATAAAATAGTGTATGATTCCCAGCAAAATCTCCGCCACAATATCAGGATTTTCAAATTTATGCTGTACGTAAAAAGACTGCACTATAGAATAAAAAAAGGGGGAAGGTGTTATATGTATAAAAAAATTGGTGCAAAAAATATGTAAAAACAAATAACTTTAGTGCACAATTATAGCCGTATCACACAATAAAGTGACCAAGTGCATAATATCAGAAGATAACTGATTTTGATGTATGCCACTCAAAATATAAGGTGCAAAAGTGCAAAAACCTATCAAGGGGTTAATGGATAATGTGTCAGCGCATGCTGAAAACAAGTGACTCAATGAAAAATAGTGCAGCAAGTGCAGTCAGTTGTAGTGCAGGCACAGGATTTGGCCCCCCCAGGTATATATGCAACGTAGTCTTGCTGCACTATTTTTCATTGAGTCACTTGTTTTCAGCATGCGCTGACACATTACCCACAAAAAATAAGCCCTCACATGGCCAAATTGACGGAAAAATAAAAAAGTTATGGCTCTGGAAAGGAGGGGAGTGAAAAACGAACATGGAAAAACGGAAAATCCCAAGGTCATGAAGGGGTTAAACAATTTTGGACTGCCCATGTGATTATATCATGTGTTTGGAAGCTTCTCACGAAGGAGACAGGTTCTGTGTCCCAGAGATGAATGTGCTTTGGACCTACATGCACATATCAACCCGAGGACAAAAAAAAAGACCTTGTGAAGCTGGTAAGATTGTGTCAATATCCACAGTGAAACAAGTGCTGTATGAACATGGGCTGAAAGGCTACTCTACCAGGAAGAAGCCATTACTCCAAAAGAAACATGGTTACAGGTACATAATATGACCATGGTTTGGGTCACATGTTCAGAGTGTTTTCACCTGAATGGTCAAAGTGTGAGGTCCTGGATGGCCAGTGTGTTGAAATGTCCTGGAGTGGACTGGAATCCTGGAAGCACATGGTGAGGACATGGACTGAAGGCCTGTGTGTTGGAAGTTCCTGGGACTGGTCTTTCTGAATAGCACATGGAGAGGCAGTATGTGCAGAGTCTGTGACGGCACTGCATTGGGGAAGTTACCATTCCTTCTGCGGGTCTGGACAATCTGAAGTGCCCTGGTCACAAGGCAACAACTAGAGGAGGTCTGTCAACAGCTGGTGAATGAGAGGGTGAAGATGTCAAGTATGGAAGCCGCCAACTCCACACATTTGGATCAGGCATGTCACCTGGAGTCTGAGCTCTTGGTAGTCAAAGCTCAGGTTGGCAAGAAGGAAGCGCACTACCAGAACTCTGGGGAAAACATGGCTATGGAGTCTAGGAAAAAGAACAGTGATACTTTAAAGATGCTCAAAGGGGCTATAAAAGAGCATGTCGAACAAGAAAAGGCCCTGAGACAAGCGGCTAAGGACAGGGTGGATGAGCTGGAGAAGGAAGTCTCTGAGATCAGTGGTCTCTTGTCAACATGGCAAAGTGTAAATAAGGCCTTAAGGGAAGATGTGGAAGTCCTCAGAGAAGCATTAAGAGAGCTTCTGCAAGAGGAGAAGATGGCAGTGCTAGAGTGGTAACAACGTGAAGCTGCCAATGCCCATTCTGGCCTGGAGTCTGGAAGAGTTGGCGCTAAAAGCAGAACAAGACAGTCACCTGGTCGTGGCAGATGTCTTGTTGGAAATGTCTGAGGTAAAAAGGGTACTGTCCATCCATGAAAAGAGTGACGCTTCGCTCTTCAAGTGCGTGTTAAAGGTACCTGAAGTTATGTAAGATACATGTACCGGCGAGGGTGTGCTTGAGGCCTTTAAAAAAGCAGTAGAAGCTTGTTGTGTGCATTGGGCACTGGAGACTCAGCAGTTGGTCATACTGTCGACTAGGGAAGTCACAGTGAAGCGGGTGGCTATCCTGAGGGATATGCATCTACATTGCCTCCACATGAAACAGATGATCCTGGTGAGGAATAAGGAAGCCGCTCGACGTTTGGAGTGTGCCACGAGGGCTCAAAATCAGCTGGGCATTATGGAAAACATCTTTCAAGTGCCTAGAGGTCTGGTGAGGAAGGTCATCGGAAGACTTGGGAAAGTGATGCAGGAAATTGTGAATAGATTCGGTGTGAAGAGAGTGAGGATTCCGGCTGGCGACGAGGCCCAGGTCATGGGTGAAGTTGGGATGGTTCCATTCCTTGTTGTCGGATCCATGGAGAGCCTTGGGATATATTTGGATGCTCCTGGAATATCGCGTGGCATATGTAAAAGAGATAGAGCAGCTAAGACTTGAGAAGGAGCAGATCAATAGAGAGCTGCAGGAAATGGGAAACAGGTGGCCACCTCCAACTCGCGGTATAAAGAGGTGAAGAGGTTTGCTAAAGACTGGAGGTCTTTAAGCTGAAGCTAACAGAGGACATAGAGACAAAAGGAGGTACTGCTCTCTGGGCAATAAAGACCATAAGAAAAATGGCCAGCAGAGAGATAACAGAAGGGGTCCTTATGGAAGAGGTAGAAGTAATGACGCCTCAGTTAGTTCAGGGCTGAGTTACCAAGGCGGGAGACCTGGTAGCGGGCATGAAAACAAAGAGTCAGACTCAAATCAGTCACTAGGCTTCACTGGACGATGGACTCATGACAGCAACAACATTGGGAGGTGGCCATGGAAAGAAAGGTCACGTGAAGAGGCACACTTGGAAAGTTGGTTGACTAAAAAAGGGTCTGGTGACACAGACAGATGATGACTCAAGGGCTGAAGCCCAAGGCTGACATACTGACCGCTGGGGGCGGGGTAGGCCTAACAAGGGTATAGTGATGAATGAAGCTCAAAACTGACTGAGACGGTTTTCTCAACTGGTAGGGCAAGGTGACATGAGTGGCCGGTCTTGGGGCCCCTGGTTTATGTCAAGGGTTCAACCCCGCAAGTTTGAGGAGATGGTATGTGATACATGACTGGCATCATTGTGAATGGCCGGTATGTGTCGCAGAGACAGAGGTTGTCCTCTGCGCTATAAGCCCAAAATGTTGTTGTTCTAGGATTTGTAGCTCCACAAGTGTTTGTTTTGTTATAAGGGGGCTTACAGGGTGAGTTGGAGAGGCCATGGACTGAAGGCCTGTGTTAAATATAAAATACAATCTGTATAGAGTCTTGTGCTTGGTTGTGAGGAAACACAGAAGACACAGGCTTGTTTAAGTAGTTCTTGTATTACTTCACACAAGTAAGGGTTAACACAGTTGCAGGCAGGAGACAAGACAGGCAGGAATAAACCTTAAGTCCATCTAGTCACAGAAATAGGTTAAAGGCTCTCTCTCTACTTCCCTTGCCAATGTTGATGGTAAGCTGAGGGCTTCCTGAGTCCACACATGTCTAAGGATCCAAAGTAGAAGGTGGTTAGGATAGCAAGTTCAAGACTTCTAGAAGCAAGATGACAGGTAAACTGCAGACTTGATTCTGAAGTACTGATTAAACAGCTGATGCTGTTTAAAAGGGCAAGTGGCAGAGAACAGGACGGAAACATAGAAACTGAGATCTCCATGCTGGTTAAGGGTAAGCAGGACAAAAGCAAAATGGCCTACAGGAAAGCTAGGTTCTATTGAAAATAACAGCAGATATGACAAATTGTCTAATAACCTTACAGCCTATGTGTTGGAAGTTCCTGGGACTGGTTATCCTGAATAGCACATGGAGAGGCCGTATGTGCAGAGTTTGTGACGGCACTGCATTGGGGAAGCTACCATTCCTTCTGTGGGTCTGGACTATCTGAAGTGCCCTGGTCACAAGGACAGTGATCCCAGTTAGGCAGCTTCGATGGGAACCAGGACTGACAGAAGTCAGTGTGTGGAGCAGGAGCTCCTGTAAGGTAACTCTAGATAAAGGGGGTTACGGGCAGAGAAGTATCTGCAATTGGAACAGACTGTCGGTGGTTATTATGTTCCGTTGATGTATATAATGAACTGTTTGTGATGCGGTTTATGAGTCTAAATAAATCGGAATAGACTGTTTTTGTGAGAAACCGTGCCTGAGTGCTTTAATCTTGTTGCCAAGTGAGTGTTCCCCAACACACTCAGGGAGCGCTATCTTACATATGGTGGAGAATGCGGGCAATACTCCAGGAGGCACGTGTGGAGGTGATTCCTGTAACTCGCCGGGGTTACGAAGAGTTGTTGTAGATCGGTGGGTCCACGAAGTCTGCGGTACGGAGCCGTGCAGAGCCTTGCGGAGAGGAGCTGCAGTTGCAGCAAGAGGTTCTGCAGCTGCAGAGGTTGCAGTTGCAACAAGAGGTTCTGCAGCAGCAGGAGCTGCAGTTGCAGCAGCTTGAGATCAGCACCCAGAGGTGCCGGCAGTTTGTAACTGCAACAGGAGCTGTGGTAGTGCCAGCAGGAGCTGGTGAGGTGTTGTGAGAGGACATTGGTCCAGATAGTACCGACCTAAAGAGACTTTTTTGTACTGTGCGAGCTGGTGCCTGAGAGTACCATGGGGAGTCCACGGGTTATACCCCAGAGTGAGGTGGTGTCGCTAAAGGGGTTGGTGTCCCAAAATGGGGGCGATAAACCAAACAGGGATGGTGGCCCAAAAAGGGGCAGAGTCTGAAAAGGGGGTGGTGACCCAAAAGAAGATAATGGCCCAAAAGGGGGTGGAGTCCCGGGAAGTGGTAGTTACCAAAAAGAGGGCGGAGCATCCCAAAGTGAAAGGAGTGGTGCAGACAGACTATTGCCAGTTCAGAGTGTTTTGACCTGAATGGTCAGGGTGTGTGGTCCTGGATGGCCTGTGTGTTGGAATATCCTGGAGTGGCCTGGAATCCCATAAGTACATGGTGAGGCCATGGGCTGAAGGCATGTGTGTTGGAAGTTCCTTGGACTGGTCTTTCTGAATAGCACATGGAGAGGCCGTATGTGCAGAGTCTGTGACGGCACTGCATTGGGGAAGCTACCATTCCTTCTTCAGGTGTGGACTATCTTAAGTGCCCTGGTCACAAGTACGGTGATCCCAGTTAGGCAGCTTCCCTGAAAACCAGGACTGACAGGAGTCAGTGTGTGGAGCAGGAGCTCCTGTAAGGTAACTCCAGATAAAGCGGGTTATGGGTAGAGAAGTATCTGCCATTGGAACAGACTGTCAGTGGTTATTATGTTCTGTTGATGTATATAATGAACTGTTTGTGATGCGATTTATGAGTAAATAAACCGGAATAGACTGTTTTTGTGAGAAACCTTGCCAGAGTGCTTTAATCTCATTGCCAAGCGAGTGTCCCCACTCCCCAACACACTCATATATATATATATATATATTAGATGGTGGCCCGATTCTAACGCATCGGGTATTCTAGAATATGCATGTTCACGTAGTATATTGCACAGCGACGTAGTATATTGCCCAGCCACGTAGTATATTGCCCAGCCACGTAGTATATTGCCCAGCCATGTAGTATATTGCCCAGCCACGTAGTATATTGCCCAGCCATGTAGTATATTGCCCAGCTACGTAGTATATTGCACAGCCCACGTAGTATATTGCCCAGCCACGTAGTATATTGCCCAGCCACGTAGTATATTGCCCAGCCGCGTAGTATATTGCCCAGCCATGTAGTATATTGCCCAGTCACGAAGTATATTGCCCAGCCACGTAGTATATTGCGCAGCCCACGTAGTATATTGCACAGCCCACGTAGTATATTGCCCAGTCACGTAGTATATTGCCCAGCCACGTAGTATATTGCCCAGCCACGTAGTATATTGCCCAGCCATGTAGTATATTGCCCAGTCACGAAGTATATTGCCCAGCCACGTAGTATATTGCGCAGCCCACGTAGTATATTGCCCAGCCACGTAGTATATTGTCCAGCCACGTAGTATATTGCACAGCCCACGTAGTATATTGCCCAGTCACGTAGTATATTGCCCAGCCACGTAGTATATTGCCCAGCCACGTAGTATATTGCCCAGCCATGTAGTATATTGCCCAGCCATGTAGTATATTGCCCAGTCACGAAGTATATTGCCCAGCCACGTAGTATATTGCGCAGCCCACGTAGTATATTGCCCAGCCACGTAGTATATTGCCCAGCCACGTAGTATATTGCACAGCGACGTAGTATATTGCCCAGTGATGTAGTATATTGCCCAGTGATGTAGTATATTGCCCAGTCACGTAGTATATTGCCCAGTCACGTAGTATATTGATGAGTCACGTAGTATATTGCCCAGTCACGTAGTATATTGCACAGCGACGGAGTATATAGCACAGAGCCACTTAGTATACAGAATTAAAATAAAAAAATAAACATATACTCACCCTCCGTAGGCCCGTTGAAGTCCTGGCGCTGTGCGCGGTGCAGGCATCAGCTTCCGGTCCCAGGGTGTGATGACGTCGCGGTCACATGGCCGTGACATCATGGCAGGTCCTTCTCGCGCAGGACCTGTGATGACATCATGGTCACATGACCGTGACGACTGCAGGCGGCAGCTTCCGGTCCCAGGATGGTATGCCAGAAGGACCTTCCATGACGTCACGGTCATGAGACCGTGACGTGATCACAGGCCCTGCGAGAAGGACCTTCCATGACGTCACGGTCATGTGACCGCGGCGTGATCACAGGCCCTGCGATAAGGACCTTCCATGACGTCACGGTCATGTGACAGCGACGTCATGGAAGGTCCTTCTCGCAGGGCCTGTGATCATGTCGCGGTCACATGACCGTGACGTCATGGAAGGTCCATCTGGCATACCATCCTGGGACCGGAAGCTGACGCTTGCATGGAGCGGTCATCGTAGCGACGCTAGGAGCGCGAAAGGCGACGGATGGTGAGTATAGCAGGTTATTTTTTTTTATTTTTAACATGACATATTTTTACTATTGATTCTGCATAGGCAGCGTCAATAGTAAATTGTTGGGGACACACAGGGTTAATAGCAGCGGTAATGGAGTGCGTTACACCGCGGCCCGTTACCGCTGCCATTAACCCTGTGTGAGCGGTGATTGGAGGGGAAGGGGATCATGGAGCGGGCGCCGGGCAGTGATTGCTGGGGAGTAGGGGAGGGACTAATCGGACTGTGGCCGTCGCTGATTGGTTGCGGCAGCCATGACAGGCAGCTGCCGAGACCAATCAGCGGCTTGGATACCATGACAGACAGAGGCCTTGACCAATGAATATCCGGGACAGACAGACGGAAGTACCCCTTAGACAATTATATATATATATATATATATATATATATATATATATATATATATACAGTTAAAACAAGAAATTTACATACACTATTTAGAAAGACGGACGTGCATGTTTTTCTGAATGTCTGTCATGAAATCAGAATAAATCTTTACCGCTTTAGGTAAATTAGGATTACCATAATTATTAATATTTGCCAAATGCCAAAATAATGTAGGAAACAGATGGACAGGTCTGGTCACATGTTTGTTCACTAGCAGCCATTTTGTGAACAGACCTGTGAAATCTGTGAGGAAAGCTGCACTGACAAGATCAGGAGGAAACATGTAAGATTAGTTAGTCCTACTATATATTTGTTAAAATAAAGTAGAAAACCCCTTTAACACACTGTTCCAGGAGAATAAATCATTACAATATGTAACTACATTTTATGTGGAAATGATTTTTTCACGCTGTCGTATTACACTGGCATGCATTTTCATAGCTCTAAGGTTGACTGTATTTTAAAGAACTGAAAATTTATTATGGCTGATTGCAAATTGAGTGCATTTGATATGTAATGATATTATAGCTCTTCCAGTGTAATTGTTATTACCAGTCTATGAAGAACTTGTGATGTAATGATGTGTAAAAATTGAGCCATTAAATGCATGAATACATTCGGCAGATTACTTGCTAGCAAATTGTACTTTATTATATTCAAATTCTGAGATGCAAGTCGATTACTTTTATGGGAACTGACACTATTGACCTATAAAATAGTGTTATCATGAACCTCACAGTCCTTACCACAGAGCTCCATATCAGCCAGTGTGATGATTGGAAATGCGTAGGGTAATATTAAAGGCAGTGTGTGCTTCATTAAAATGATTTTCTGCTTCCTGTGACCACATTTCTTTCTATTCAATTGAAATGATCTTGAATGTTTTCCTGTAACTTGGTTGAAACTACAAGTTACTTGTAAATTAACCCATTAGTGATGGAACCATTTTTGACCTTAACCCCTCTATGCTGAATGATGGACCTGCTATTCTATCATGGATTAAAATTGTCACTGTGTGTAAACACACAGTGACAGTTCCATGTTGACAACTGTCACTGACAGCTGAGCGTCACAGGAAAAGGTGCTGGTCTAACTGGGGCCAAGAAAGTAGTTGTGTGAATTGGCCGCCTTTTCTACACCAGGGCAAGTTACAGAAAATTGAGTGTTGTGGTGGGTGTGCATGTATGACATTACTTCAGAATCTGATACTCCCACTGTCCATTCTGATAAACGGTGCAGTATCATTCCCTTTAATCCTTTCAATCAAGAAGCCAAATCAACTTTTACAAACAATGTTCTTTTTATGCACAGACAAACTGGAGCAACAGGTTATTCATTCTCCATCGCCTTCCATACAATACACTGGATCCGGATTTGTAAACATTTTCCTTGCAGGGAAGGTCTCACTTGCTGGTGATGTCCTGTCGCCTCTGTAACTAGTCCCTCTTCATGCTGAGCCTCGCATATTCCACCACTGGTCCATCTGTGGTCTCCCATTCAATTCCTCCTCTTCAACACTAACTCTCAATCCTATATCCCTAAATACTGCCTCAGTGGTCCCCCCTATGAATCCGCCTCCCTCCAGGGGCCGTCCTTGCAGTTAACCCTGCATGAACTTGACATAGACCATGGACATGAGGTTAAATGTTTTTTATAATAACTGAGAATATGACAAGGAATTCTTTTAACATTAACTTTAATGATGTCATTGTGGGAAGGGCACAAAGGCTTGTCCACACCCTTAAACAGGGACCCATGTAATTGGTCCCCCACACTCATTGCTGTGATCGGTCAGTCAATCTGACTGACCAACCATAACATGATTGTGCAGGAGGTGCTGAAATATCAGAACCGGGCACACGATCACCACAGGAGCCTGGACAGCTAACAGCCGAGCTCATGCAGTAACAGCCAGGAATGGTGCCAGCAAACACAATTTGGCGTCCACCATCTATTGCAGAGAATTTTGCGATGCGAAAGTCAAATTGCGCTCCTTCCTTTCTGAGCCCTGCCGTGCAACCAAACAGTAATTTCCCCCCACATATGGGACATCGGTGTTCTCAGGAGAAATTGCACAACAAATTGTATGGACTATTTGCTCTTGCTATCCTTGTGAAAATGAAAAATTTGGGGCTGAAGCAACATTTTTGCTGGAAAAATGTAGTTTTTCATTTTCGCAGCTCAACATTATGAAATTATATGAAGCACTTGGAGGTTCAAGGTACTGCTACACCTCTAGATAAGTTCTTTGAGGGGTGTAGTTTCCAAAAATGAGGTCACTTGTAAGAGGTTTCCACTGGTTAGGCACATCAGGAGCATGGTGTCCTCTCTTGATTCCGGCCTCGCCATGCACCAAAACAGTATTTTCCCCCCACATATTGGGTATCAGAATGCTCAATAGAAATTGTAGACCATAAATAAAAAGACTATTTTATACTGTTTCCCTTGTTAAAATGAAAAAAATTGTATTCCTTTAATTCCTGTGAACAGCCTGAAGGGTTAATTAACTTCTTGAATGCGGTTTTGAGCTCTTTGATGGATGCAGTTTTTAGCATGGTGTCACTTTTGGATATTTTCTGTCAAATAGGCCCATCAAAGTCGCTTCAAATGGCATGAGGTCCCTAAAAAAACAGTTTTATAAATTTTATTAGAAAAATTAGAAATTGCTGATACATTTTTAATCCTAACTTCCTAACAAATACATACGTTTAAAAAATGATGTAGACGTAAAGTAGACATATGGGAAATGTTATTTCTTAATTATTTTGCATGGTATATACAGTGCCTACAAGTAGTATTCAACCCCCTGCAGATTTAGCAGGTTTACACATTTGGAATTAACTTGGCATTTGGACTGTAGATCAGCCTGGAAGTGTGAAATGCACTGCAGCAAAAAAGAATGTTATTTCTTTGTTTATTTTTTTTTTAAATTGTGAAAAGTCTTTTCAGAGGGTCATTTATTATTCAACCCCTCAACCCACCTGAATTCTGTTTGGTTCCCCTAAAGTATTAAGAAGTAGTTCAGGCACAAAGAACAATGAGCTTCACATGTTTGGATTAATTATCTCTTTTTCTAGCCTTTTCTGACTATTTAAGACCCTCCCCAAACTTGTGAACAGCACTCATACATGGTCAACATGGGAAAGACAAAGGAGCATTCCAAGGCCATCAGAGACAAGATCGTGGAGGGTCACAAGGCTGGCAAGGGGTACAAAACCCTTTCCAAGGAGTTGGGCCTACTTGTCTCCACTTTTGGGAGCATCATCCGGAAGTGGAAGGCTTATGGAACTACTGTTAGCCTTCCATGGCCTGGACAGCCTTTGAAAGTTTCCTCCCGTGCTGAGGCCAGGCTTGTCCGAAGAGTCAAGGCTAACCCAAGGACAACAAGAAAGGAGCTCCGGGAAGATCTCATGGCAGTGGGGACATTGGTTTCAGTCAATACCATAAGTAACGTACTCCACCGCAATGGTCTCCGTTCCAGACGAGCCCATAAGGTACCTTTACTTTCAAAACGTCATGTCAAGGCTCGTCTACAGTTTGCTCATGATCACTTGGAAGACTCTGAGACTGACTGGTTCAAGGTTCTCTGGTCTGATGAGACCAAGATCGAGATCTTTGGTGCCAACCACACACGTGACGTTTGGAGACTGGATGGCACTGCATACGACCCCAAGAATACCATCCCTACAGTCAAGCATGGTGGCGGCAGCATCATGCTGTGGGGCTGTTTCTCAGCCAAGGGGCCTGGCCATCTGGTCCGCATCCATGGGAAGATAGATAGCACGGCCTACCTGGAGATTTTGGCCAAGAACCTCAGCTCCTCCATCAAGGATCTTAAGATGGGTCGTCATTTCATCTTCCAACAAGACAACGACCCAAAGCACACAGCCAAGAAAACCAAGGCCTGGTTCAAGAGGCAAAAAATCAAGGTGTTGCAGTGGCCTAGTCAGTCTCCTGACCTTAACCCAATTGAAAACTTGTGGAAGGAGCTCAAGATTAAAGTCCACATAAGACACCGAAAGAACCTAGATAACTTGGAGAAGATCTGCATGGAGGAGTGGGCCAAGATAACTCCAGAGACCTGTGCCGGCCTGATCAGGTCTTATAAAAGACGATTATTAGCTGTAATTGCAAACAAAGGTTATTCCACAAAATATTAAACCTAGGGGTTGAATAATAATTGACCCACACTTTTATGTTTAAAATTTATAAAAATTTAACTGAGCAACAAAACTTTTTGGTTTGTAAGATTTATGCATCTGTTAATAAATCCTGCTCTTGTTTGAATTTTGAAGGCTCTAACTTATTTGCATCTTATTAAACCTGCTAAATCTGCAGGGGGTTGAATACTACTTGTAGGCATTGTAACTATCTGATTTAAGGGCAAAAAAATATAAAATGTGAAAAGTGCAACAAGTTGTTTGTTAAATGTTCGATAGTTAATTTACCACTAACATGAAGTACATGTCACTATAAACAATCTCATAATCACTAGGATATGGTTTTGTAAATTTTGTTTGAAAAATGAGAAATTGCTCATCAACTTTTAACCCTTCTAACTTCCTAACAAAACTCTCTGGTTTAAGGGCATAAGAATTAAAAGTTTGAAAATAGCAAACTTTTCGTCAATTTTCCTATATTTTCACAAATAAATGCACATAATATCAAATACATTTACCACTATTATAAAGTATATGTCACATAAAAACAGAATCAAAATCTCAGAATCAGTGGGATCCATTGAAGCATTCCAAATTGATTATTACCACATAAAGTGAGACTGGTCAGATTTAGAATATGAGGCTTCATCATTAACATACAAAGTGACTTGGTGTTAAGCCCCCGTCACACTAAGTGAGGTCGCTAGCGAGATCGCTGCTGAGTCACAAGTTTTGTGACGCAACAGCGACCTCAGTAGCGATCTCGCTATGTTTGACACGTAGCAGCGACCAGGCCCCTGCTGTGAGATCGCTGGTCGTCGGAATGGCCTGGACCTTTTTTTGATCGTTGAGGTCCCGCTGGGTAGCACACATCGCTGTGTTTGACACCTTACCAACGACCTCGTCACACAGGACGTCCCTCTGAATCGTCATAATTAGGGTTGAGCGACTTTCATTTTTTTAAGATCGAGTAGGGTTTTGGGAAACCCGATTTTGTCCAGAGTCGAGTCGAGTGCAGTCGGCCGATTATCGCTAAAAGTCGGGGATCGACCGAAACACGAAACCCAATGCAAGTCAATGGGGAAGCATAGTCGGCAGTGAGTGGAGGCCAGGAAAACACCTACAGTGCCCATTTTAATGCCAAAAACATCCATTCTTGTTTCTGAAGCTTGCCAATCTTAATTAACTGTATAATAATAGTTGGGCATAGGGAATTGGGGGAAAGTTGTGGGGGGAGTAGGGCTGGCTCAAGTTTTTCGTGGGCCCAGGAAATGCGGACTACGTCACGGCGGTGTTGCAGGGAAAGGTAAGTATTTAAAAGTTGCAAGTGCTGTGATCCTGAGCAAGCAGGGGGGGGGCCCACTCGTTCGCATTGCCACTGGCACAGGGCCCCTCAAAGTACGGCGGTGTGTTTGCATGGCGGGGGCGCCTCCCACCAGCAGCGACACTTTTGCGTACTCTGAGGGGCCCTGTGCCAGTGACGTCGCCAACGAGTATGCCCCCCCACCTGATGAAGGAACCTGCACTTTCATCTGCACCTTCCTCTTTGTCCCTGTGTAAGGTGGTATAACATGCGGGAAGGGGAACCTTACTTTCAGCAGGGACAGATTCTGGCTGTGTAGAGTACAAGGGGAATGTAGTGGTCTAGGTCAATGTACCAGCAGACTCATTTAGCAGTGGCTGGGCAATGGGCAGGATGAGGAGGAAACAGATATAGGGCCAAAGAATAAAGTAGGCTACATGCAGTTCAAAATTGGTAACAGGACTAAACAGGCGGCATTGCTTTGTTCAGTGGAGTAGCAAACCCAAGAGCAGCAGACACTGTTTCAAGGGCCTAACCACACTAGTAGGCCAAATGCAGTTTAATATCTGATAGTATAGGGCGAAAGCCAGAATGTGGAAGCTCAGCTTTGTTCAGTTGAGGACAACACCAGGGAGGGGCAGACACCTTTAGTAGGCCGGAAAAGCCTATTGCATTTTTTAAAATGGTAATTTGGAGCAGAAGGTTGAAGCTCAGCTTTATTTAGTTGAGGGCAACACCAGGCAGGGGCACACAGACAGACACCTTTAGTAGGCCGGAAAAGCCTATTGCATTTTTCAAAATGGTAATTTGGAGCAGAAGGTTGAAGCTCAGCTTTATTTAGTTGAGGGCAACACCAGGGAGGGGCAGAAGCCGTTAGTAGGCCCTAACCACCATTTTTTTTTTAAAACCACTTAATGAGAGCCGGAAGGTTGAAGCTCAGCTTTATTTAGTTGAGGACAACACCAGGGAGGGGCAGAAGCCGTTAGTAGGCCCTAACCACCATTTTTTTTTTTTAAAACCACTTAATGAGAGCCGGAAGGTTGAAGCTCAGCTTTATTTAGTTGAGGACAACACCAGGGAGGGGCAGAAGCCGTTAGTAGGCCCTAACCACCATTTTTTTTTTTAAAACCACATAATGAGAGCCGGAAGGTTGAAGCTCAGCTTTATTTAGTTGAGGACAACACCAGGGAGGGGCAGAAGCCGTTAGTAGGCCCTAACCACCATTTTTTTTTTTAAAACCACATAATGAGAGCCGGAAGGTTGAAGCTCAGCTTTATTTAGTTGAGGACAACACCAGGGAGGGGCACACAGACAGACACCTTTTGTAGGCCTGAAAAGCCTATTGCATTTTTCAAAATGGTAATTTGGAGCAGAAGGTTGAAGCTCAGCTTTATTTAGTTGAGGGCAACACCAGGGAGGGGCAGAAGCCGTTAGTAGGCCCTAACCACCATTTTTTTTTTTAAAACCACATAATGAGAGCCGGAAGGTTGAAGCTCAGCTTTATTTAGTTGAGGACAACACCAGGGAGGGGCAGAAGCCGTTAGTAGGCCCTAACCACAATTTTTTTTTTTAAAACCACATAATGAGAGCCGGAAGGTTGAAGCTCAGCTTTATTTAGTTGAGGACAACACCAGGGAGGGGCACACAGACAGACACCTTTTGTAGGCCTGAAAAGCCTATTGCATTTTTCAAAATGGTAATTTGGAGCAGAAGGTTGAAGCTCAGCTTTATTTAGTTGAGGGCAACACCAGGGAGGGGCAGAAGCCGTTAGTAGGCCCTAACCACCATTTTTTTTTTTTAAAACCACTTAATGAGAGCCGGAAGGTTGAAGCTCAGCTTTATTTAGTTGAGGACAACACCAGGGAGGGGCAGAAGCCGTTAGTAGGCCCTAACCACCATTTTTTTTTTTTAAAACCACATAATGAGAGCCGGAAGGTTGAAGCTCAGCTTTATTTAGTTGAGGACAACACCAGGGAGGGGCAGAAGCCGTTAGTAGGCCCTAACCACCATTTTTTTTTTTAAAACCACATAATGAGAGCCGGAAGGTTGAAGCTCAGCTTTATTTAGTTGAGGACAACACCAGGGAGGGGCACACAGACAGACACCTTTTGTAGGCCTGAAAAGCCTATTGCATTTTTCAAAATGGTAATTTGGAGCAGAAGGTTGAAGCTCAGCTTTATTTAGTTGAGGGCAACACCAGGGAGGGGCAGAAGCCGTTAGTAGGCCCTAACCACCATTTTTTTTTTTAAAACCACATAATGAGAGCCGGAAGGTTGAAGCTCAGCTTTATTTAGTTGAGGACAACACCAGGGAGGGGCACACAGACAGACACCTTTAGTAGGCCTGAAAAGCCTATTGCATTTTTCAAAATGGTAATTTGGAGCAGAAGGTTGAAGCTCAGCTTTATTTAGTTGAGGGCAACACCAGGGAGGGGCAGAAGCCGTTAGTAGGCCCTAACCACCATTTTTTTTTTTAAAACCACATAATGAGAGCCGGAAGGTTGAAGCTCAGCTTTATTTAGTTGAGGACAACACCAGGGAGGGGCACACAGACAGACACCTTTAGTAGGCCTGAAAAGCCTATTGCATTTTTCAAAATGGTAATTTGGAGCAGAAGGTTGAAGCTCAGCTTTATTTAGTTGAGGGCAACACCAGGGAGGGGCAGAAGCCGTTAGTAGGCCCTAACCACCATTTTTTTTTTTAAAACCACATAATGAGAGCCGGAAGGTTGAAGCTCAGCTTTATTTAGTTGAGGACAACACCAGGGAGGGGCAGAAGCCGTTAGTAGGCCCTAACCACCATTTTTTTTTTTAAAACCACATAATGAGAGCCGGAAGGTTGAAGCTCAGCTTTATTTAGTTGAGGACAACACCAGGGAGGGGCACACAGACAGACACCTTTTGTAGGCCTGAAAAGCCTATTGCATTTTTCAAAATGGTAATTTGGAGCAGAAGGTTGAAGCTCAGCTTTATTTAGTTGAGGGCAACACCAGGGAGGGGCAGAAGCCGTTAGTAGGCCCTAACCACCATTTTTTTTTTTAAAACCACATAATGAGAGCCGGAAGGTTGAAGCTCAGCTTTATTTAGTTGAGGACAACACCAGGGAGGGGCAGAAGCCGTTAGTAGGCCCTAACCACCATTTTTTTTTTTAAAACCACATAATGAGAGCCGGAAGGTTGAAGCTCAGCTTTATTTAGTTGAGGACAACACCAGGGAGGGGCACACAGACAGACACCTTTAGTAGGCCTGAAAAGCCTATTGCATTTTTCAAAATGGTAATTTGGAGCAGAAGGTTGAAGCTCAGCTTTATTTAGTTGAGGGCAACACCAGGGAGGGGCAGAAGCCGTTAGTAGGCCCTAACCACCATTTTTTTTTTTAAAACCACATAATGAGAGCCGGAAGGTTGAAGCTCAGCTTTATTTAGTTGAGGACAACACCAGGGAGGGGCACACAGACAGACACCTTTAGTAGGCCTGAAAAGCCTATTGCATTTTTCAAAATGGTAATTTGGAGCAGAAGGTTGAAGCTCAGCTTTATTTAGTTGAGGGCAACACCAGGGAGGGGCAGAAGCCGTTAGTAGGCCCTAACCACCATTTTTTTTTTTAAAACCACATAATGAGAGCCGGAAGGTTGAAGCTCAGCTTTATTTAGTTGAGGACAACACCAGGGAGGGGCAGAAGCCGTTAGTAGGCCCTAACCACCATTTTTTTTTTTAAAACCACATAATGAGAGCCGGAAGGTTGAAGCTCAGCTTTATTTAGTTGAGGACAACACCAGGGAGGGGCACACAGACAGACACCTTTAGTAGGCCTGAAAAGCCTATTGCATTTTTCAAAATGGTAATTTGGAGCAGAAGGTTGAAGCTCAGCTTTATTTAGTTGAGGGCAACACCAGGGAGGGGCAGAAGCCGTTAGTAGGCCCTAACCACCATTTTTTTTTTTAAAACCACATAATGAGAGCCGGAAGGTTGAAGCTCAGCTTTATTTAGTTGAGGACAACACCAGGGAGGGGCACACAGACAGACACCTTTAGTAGGCCTGAAAAGCCTATTGCATTTTTCAAAATGGTAATTTGGAGCAGAAGGTTGAAGCTCAGCTTTATTTAGTTGAGGGCAACACCAGGGAGGGGCAGAAGCCGTTAGTAGGCCCTAACCACCATTTTTTTTTTAAAACCACATAATGAGAGCCGGAAGGTTGAAGCTCAGCTTTATTTAGTTGAGGACAACACCAGGGAGGGGCAGAAGCCGTTAGTAGGCCCTAACCACCATTTTTTTTTTTAAAACCACATAATGAGAGCCGGAAGGTTGAAGCTCAGCTTTATTTAGTTGAGGACAACACCAGGGAGGGGCACACAGACAGACACCTTTAGTAGGCCTGAAAAGCCTATTGCATTTTTCAAAATGGTAATTTGGAGCAGAAGGTTGAAGCTCAGCTTTATTTAGTTGAGGGCAACACCAGGGAGGGGCAGAAGCCGTTAGTAGGCCCTAACCACCATTTTTTTTTTTAAAACCACATAATGAGAGCCGGAAGGTTGAAGCTCAGCTTTATTTAGTTGAGGACAACACCAGGGAGGGGCACACAGACAGACACCTTTAGTAGGCCTGAAAAGCCTATTGCATTTTTCAAAATGGTAATTTGGAGCAGAAGGTTGAAGCTCAGCTTTATTTAGTTGAGGGCAACACCAGGGAGGGGCAGAAGCCGTTAGTAGGCCCTAACCACCATTTTTTTTTTTAAAACCACATAATGAGAGCCGGAAGGTTGAAGCTCAGCTTTATTTAGTTGAGGACAACACCAGGGAGGGGCAGAAGCCGTTAGTAGGCCCTAACCACCATTTTTTTTTTTAAAACCACATAATGAGAGCCGGAAGGTTGAAGCTCAGCTTTATTTAGTTGAGGACAACACCAGGGAGGGGCACACAGACAGACACCTTTAGTAGGCCTGAAAAGCCTATTGCATTTTTCAAAATGGTAATTTGGAGCAGAAGGTTGAAGCTCAGCTTTATTTAGTTGAGGGCAACACCAGGGAGGGGCAGAAGCCGTTAGTAGGCCCTAACCAAAGTTGAAGGCCAAATGCAGTTTAATTTCTGATACTATAGGCCGAAAGCCAGAAGGTGGAAGTTCCGATTTAGACAGTGGAGGACAATTTGAATTAGGGACTGCAGACAGACTTAGTAGGCTGTCCCCTGTGGACCATGCATCCACCACATTAACCCATTGCGCCGTAATGGACACGTAATCTTCCGTGGCCATGCCTACAGGTCCATGCGTCTGTTGTCAGGTGCACCTTTGTACTCACAGATTGCCAGAGTGCATGGACAATGCGGTCTTCTACATGCTGGTGGAGGGTTGGGATGGCTTTTCTCGCAAAAGAAGTGTCGACTGGTTAGCTTGTAGCGTGGTACAGCGTAGTCCATCATGGCCTTATTAATAGTAAATAAAATATATAACTAGGCTCTATGAACTTTTAAATAGGTTCCAGGGGTACACGGGCAGCATTGGTGTGGTCAGTGGAGGAGTATTGCAAGTAGGGGCTGCAGACAGGCTATCAAAGGCCTAAAATAACAAACAGTAGGCAGTCATGGCAGTTTTACATCGGTTACATGGATACACAGGCAGGCACTCCAGGCAGCATTGTGGTCAGTGGAGGAGTATTGCAAGTAGGGGCCGCAGACAGGCTATCAAAGGCCTAAAATAACAAACAATAGGCTCATGGCAGTTTTACAGCGGTTACATGGATACACGGGCAGGCAGCTTGGTGGTCAGTGGAGGAGTATTTAAAGTAGGGACCGCAGACAGGCTATCAAAGGCCTAAAATAACAAACAATAGGCTCATGGCAGTTTTACAGCGGTTACATGGATACACGGGCAGGCAGCTTGGTGGTCAGTGGAGGAGTATTTAAAGTAGGGACCGCAGACAGGCTTCAAAGGCCTAACATAAGAAAATGGGCTGGCTGTAGGCACTTTATAATTGGTTCCAGGGGTACACGGGCAGCAGTGGTCTGGTCAGTGGAGGAGTATTTAAAGTAGGGACCGCAGACAGGCTTCAAAGGCCTAACATAAGAAAATGGGCTGGCTGTAGGCACTTTATAATTGGTTCCAGGGGTACACGGGCAGCAGTGGTCTGGTCAGTGGAGGAGTATTTAAAGTAGGGACCGCAGACAGGCTATCAAAGGCCTAACATAACAAACAATAGGCTCATGGCAGTTTCACAGCGGTTACATGGATACACGGGCAGGCAGCTTGGTGGTCAGTGGAGGAGTATTTAAAGTAGGGACCGCAGACAGGCTATCAAAGGCCTAAAATAACAAACAATAGGCTCATGGCAGTTTTACAGCGGTTACATGGATACACGGGCAGGCAGCTTGGTGGTCAGTGGAGGAGTATTGCAAGTAGGGGCCGCAGACAGGCTATCAAAGGCCTAAAATAACAAACAATAGGCTCATGGCAGTTTTACAGCGGTTACATGGATACACGGGCAGGCAGCTTGGTGGTCAGTGGAGGAGTATTTAAAGTAGGGACCGCAGACAGGCTATCAAAGGCCTAAAATAACAAACAATAGGCTCATGGCAGTTTTACAGCGGTTACATGGATACACGGGCAGGCAGCTTGGTGGTCAGTGGAGGAGTATTTAAAGTAGGGACCGCAGACAGGCTTCAAAGGCCTAACATAAGAAAATGGGCTGGCTGTAGGCACTTTATAATTGGTTCCAGGGGTACACGGGCAGCAGTGGTCTGGTCAGTGGAGGAGTATTTAAAGTAGGGACCGCAGACAGGCTATCAAAGGCCTAACATAACAAACAATAGGCTCATGGCAGTTTCACAGCGGTTACATGGATACACGGGCAGGCAGCTTGGTGGTGGTGAGTGGAGGAGTATTTAAAGTAGGGACCGCAGACAGGCTTCAAAGGCCTAACATAAGAAAATGGGCTGGCTGTAGGCACTTTATAATTGGTTCCAGGGGTACACGGGCAGCAGTGGTCTGGTCAGTGGAGGAGTATTTAAAGTAGGGACCGCAGACAGGCTTCAAAGGCCTAACATAAGAAAATGGGCTGGCTGTAGGCACTTTATAATTGGTTCCAGGGGTACACGGGCAGCAGTGGTCTGGTCAGTGGAGGAGTATTTAAAGTAGGGACCGCAGACAGGCTATCAAAGGCCTAACATAACAAACAATAGGCTCATGGCAGTTTCACAGCGGTTACATGGATACACGGGCAGGCAGCTTGGTGGTCAGTGGAGGAGTATTTAAAGTAGGGACCGCAGACAGGCTATCAAAGGCCTAAAATAACAAACAATAGGCTCATGGCAGTTTTACAGCGGTTACATGGATACACGGGCAGGCAGCTTGGTGGTCAGTGGAGGAGTATTGCAAGTAGGGGCCGCAGACAGGCTATCAAAGGCCTAAAATAACAAACAATAGGCTCATGGCAGTTTTACAGCGGTTACATGGATACACGGGCAGGCAGCTTGGTGGTCAGTGGAGGAGTATTTAAAGTAGGGACCGCAGACAGGCTATCAAAGGCCTAAAATAACAAACAATAGGCTCATGGCAGTTTTACAGCGGTTACATGGATACACGGGCAGGCAGCTTGGTGGTCAGTGGAGGAGTATTTAAAGTAGGGACCGCAGACAGGCTTCAAAGGCCTAACATAAGAAAATGGGCTGGCTGTAGGCACTTTATAATTGGTTCCAGGGGTACACGGGCAGCAGTGGTCTGGTCAGTGGAGGAGTATTTAAAGTAGGGACCGCAGACAGGCTATCAAAGGCCTAACATAACAAACAATAGGCTCATGGCAGTTTCACAGCGGTTACATGGATACACGGGCAGGCAGCTTGGTGGTGGTGAGTGGAGGAGTATTTAAAGTAGGGACCGCAGACAGGCTTCAAAGGCCTAACATAAGAAAATGGGCTGGCTGTAGGCACTTTATAATTGGTTCCAGGGGTACACGGGCAGCAGTGGTCTGGTCAGTGGAGGAGTATTTAAAGTAGGGACCGCAGACAGGCTTCAAAGGCCTAACATAAGAAAATGGGCTGGCTGTAGGCACTTTATAATTGGTTCCAGGGGTACACGGGCAGCAGTGGTCTGGTCAGTGGAGGAGTATTTAAAGTAGGGACCGCAGACAGGCTATCAAAGGCCTAACATAACAAACAATAGGCTCATGGCAGTTTCACAGCGGTTACATGGATACACGGGCAGGCAGCTTGGTGG
The DNA here is from genome assembly GCF_051348905.1 of Ranitomeya variabilis. Classification (NCBI taxonomy): domain Eukaryota; kingdom Metazoa; phylum Chordata; class Amphibia; order Anura; family Dendrobatidae; genus Ranitomeya; species Ranitomeya variabilis. The sequence continues at coordinate 399,139,996 of NC_135232.1, forward strand.
TCAGTGGAGGAGTATTTAAAGTAGGGACCGCAGACAGGCTATCAAAGGCCTAAAATAACAAACAATAGGCTCATGGCAGTTTTACAGCGGTTACATGGATACACGGGCAGGCAGCTTGGTGGTCAGTGGAGGAGTATTGCAAGTAGGGGCCGCAGACAGGCTATCAAAGGCCTAAAATAACAAACAATAGGCTCATGGCAGTTTTACAGCGGTTACATGGATACACAGGCAGCTTGGTGGTGAGTGGAGGAGTAGTGCAAGGAGTGTCTGTCCCAGTACTCCCAAAATATAAATAGATGTTAATGTCTCGCAAAACAACCAAAACAAAAAAAAAAGGTGGCATACTTAGGTACAGGGGTGGGCTCATCTACTGAGTTTCTGACATAGTAATTTGGCAGTAACTATTTAATGGTGCCAATATAGGACACAGACACAGACTACTTTAAGTTGCATCATAGATGTCTACAAATTTGTATTGTCAGTGCCAGACATTGAATGATGTCAGCGAATAGACTAAAGATTGGTGGAGCTGTGCGACATAATTTTGCACGTGGTAGAGCACATTTTGAGCTGGGGTAGGGGGGAACTCTCTTGAGGCCGGCGGGACCGCCCCAGGGCCCCTCATGTTACAACGGTGTGTCTGACGTTGGGTGCGCACCACCACCGCCAGAGACACTACATTGTACTATGAGGGACCCAGTAGCAATGCCGTCAACCAAAAGCGAGCACACCCACCTCTTCAGACAAACAGCAGTCTCACGGGTGCTTGCGCCAAGTCGCGATACCACGGCCCCGTGTGGGGAGTTTTGCCATTTAGGGAGGTGTAAACATGTCGTATGCTGTACAATCAGCTGCAGCAAATTAGACATTAGAAAAGTAATTCACAGGCAAGAGCTTTTCATAGGAAAGCTAGGTGTCGGCCGGGCAAGGTGGGGCAAAAGATTTCGAAATCCAGTTGTGGTTCATTTTAATGAATGTTAGATCGTCAACATTTTGGGTAGCCAGACGAGTCCTTTTTTCGGTTAATATTGAACCTGCAGCACTGAATACTCTTTCTGATAGGACACTTGCTGCCGGGCAAGCAAGCTCCTGCAATGCATATTCTGCCAATTCTGGCCAGGTGTCTAATTTGGAGGCCCAGTAATCAAATGGGAATGACGGTTGAGGGAGAACATCGATAAGGGATGAAAAATAGTTAGTAACCATACTGGACAAATGTTGTCTCCTGTCACTTTCAATTGATGCAGCAGTACCTGTCCTGTCTGCGGTCATAGCAAAATCACTCCACAACCTGGTCAGAAAACCCCTCTGTCCAACGCCACTTCTGATGTGTGCACCCCTAACACTCCTAGTCTGCTGCCCCCTGGAGCTCGTGTGAGAACGATCACGTGCGCTGTGTGCTGGGAATGCCTGAAGCAAACGGTCAACAAGAGTTGATTGTTTGGTTGCTAATATTAGTTCCAAGTTCTCATGTGGCATAATATTTTGCAATTTGCCTTTATAGCGTGGATCAAGGAGGCAGGCCAACCAGTAATCGTCATCGTTCATCATTTTCGTAATGCGTGTGTCCCTTTTTAGGATACGTAAGGCATAATCCGCCATGTGGGCCAAAGTTCCAGTTGTCAAATCTCCGGTTGTGATTGGTTGAGGGGCAGTTGCAGGCAAATCTACGTCACTTGTGTCCCTCAAAAAACCAGAACCCGGCCGTGACACGCAACCAAATTCCTGTGCCCCCGGGAAAGGTTCGGCATTAAAAATATACTCATCCCCATCATCCTCCTCGTCCTCCACCTCCTCTTCGCCCGCTACCTCGTCCTGTACACTGCCCTGACCAGACAATGGCTGACTGTCATCAAGGCTTTCCTCTTCCTCTGGTGCAGACGCCTGCTCCTTTATGTGCGTCAAACTTTGCATCAGCAGACGCATTAGGGGGATGCTCATGCTTATTACGGCGTTGTCTGCACTAACCAGCCGTGTGCATTCCTCAAAGCACTGAAGGACTTGACACATGTCTTGTATCTTAGACCACTGCACACCTGACAACTCCATGTCTGCCATCCTACTGCCTGCCCGTGTATCCTCCCACAAATAAATAACAGCACGCCTCTGTTCGCACAGTCTCTGAAGCATGTGCAGTGTTGAGTTCCACCTTGTTGCAACGTCTATGATTAGGCGATGCTGGGGAAGGTTCAAAGACCGCTGATAGGTCTGCATACGGCTGGCGTGTACAGGCGAACGTCGGATATGTGAGCAAAGTGCACGCACTTTGAGGAGCAGGTCGGAGAACCCAGGATAAGTTTTCAATAAGCACTGCACCACCAGGTTTAAGGTGTGAGCCAGGCAAGGAATGTGTTTCAGTTGGGAAAGGGAGATGGCAGCCATGAAATTCCTTCCGTTATCACTCACTACCTTGCCTGCCTCAAGATCTACTGTGCCCAGCCACGACTGCGTTTCTTGTTGCAAGAACTCGGACAGAACTTCCGCGGTGTGTCTATTGTCGCCCAAGCACTTCATAGCCAATACAGCCTGCTGACGCTTGGCAGTAGCTGGCCCATAATGGGACAACTGGTGTGCAACAGTGTCATCTGCCGATGGAGTGGTTGGCAGACTGCGTTCTGTGGAAGAGCTGTAGCTTCTGCAGGAGGACGAGGAGGAGGAGGAGGAGGGGGTGCGAACGCCTACAGCCAACTGTTTCCTAGACCGTGGGCTAGGCACAACTGTCCCTAAATTGATGTCGCCTGTGGACCCTGCATCCACCACATTCACCCAGTGTGCCGTGATGGACACATAACGTCCCTGGCCATGCCTACTGGTCCATGCATCTGTAGTCAGGTGCACCTTTGTACTCACAGATTGCCTGAGTGCATGGACGATGCGCTGTTTAACATGCTGGTGCAGGGCTGGGATGGCTTTTCTGGAAAAAAAGTGTCGACTGGGTAGCTCGTATCGTGGTTCAGCGTACTCCATCAGGGCTTTGAAAGCTTCGCTTTCAACTAACCGGTAGGGCATCATCTCTAACGAGATTAGTCTAGCTATGTGGGCGTTAAAACCCTGTGTACGCGGATGCGAGGATAAGTACTTCCTTTTTCTAACCAGAGTCTCATGTAGGGTGAGCTGGACTGGAGAGCTGGAGATCGTGGAACTTTCGGGTGTGCCGGTGTACATGGCAGACTGAGAGACGGTTGGAGACGGTATTGTTTCCGCCGGTGCCCTAGATGCAATATTTCCTCCTACAAAACTGGTGATTCCCTGACCCTGACTGCTTTTGGCTGGCAAAGAAACCTGCACAGATACTGCCGGTGGTGCGGAAAATGGTGGCCTTACAGTGACGGAAGGGATGTTGCGTTGCTGACTAGCTTCATTGGCCGAGGGTGCTACAACCTTGAGGGACGTTTGGTAGTTAGTCCAGGCTTGAAAATGCATGGTGGTTAAGTGTCTATGCATGCAACTAGTATTTAGACTTTTCAGATTCTGACCTCTGCTTAAGCTAGTTGAACATTTTTGACAGATGACTTTGCGCTGATCAGTTGGATGTTGTTTAAAAAAATGCCAGACTGCACTCTTCCTAGACTCGGATCCCTTTTCAGGGATTGCAGACTGAGCTTTAACCGGATGGCAACGCTGTGCTCCAACAGGTTTTGGCTTTGACACGCGTTTTGGTCCAGATACGGGCCCGGCAGATGGAACCTGTTGCGATGTTGATGCCTGCTGCGGCCCCTCCTCCACCTCCGCTTCTGAACTACTGCCGCCTGCACCCTGTTCCCCCAATGGCTGCCAATCGGGGTCAATAACTGGGTCATCTATTACCTCCTCTTCGAGCTCGTGTGCAACTTCGTCTGTGTCACTGTGTCGGTCGGTGGTATAGCGTTCGTGGCGGGGCAACATAGTCTCATCAGGGTCTGATTGTGGATCTGTACCCTGAGAGGGCAATGTGGTGGTCTGAGTCAAAGGAGCAGCATAGTACTCTGGCTGTGGCTGTGCATCAGTGCACTCCATGTCAGAATATACTTGTAATGGGCATGGCCTGTTAAATGTTTCACTTTCTAAGCCAGGGACGGTATGTGTAAAGAGCTCCATGGAGTGACCCGTTGTGTCGCCTGCTGCATCCTTCTCTCTTGTTGTAGTTTTTGCTGAGGAGGACAAGGAAGCGACTTGTCCCTGACCGTGAACATCCACAAGCGACGCGCTGCTTTTACATTTACCAGTTTCGGAAGAGGAGGCAAAAGAGCTAGAGGCTGAGTCTGCAATGTAAGCCAAAACTTGCTGTTGCTGCTCCGCCTTTAAAAGCGGTTTTCCTACTCCCAGAAAAGAGAGCGTTCGAGGCCTTGTGTAGCCTGACGACGAAACTGGCTCCACAGCTCCAGACTTAGGTGGAATATTTTTATCCCCACGACCACCTGATGCTCCACTACCACTACCATCATTACCAGCTGACAATGAACGCCCACGACGACCTCTTGCACCATCCTTCCTCATTGTTTTAAAATCTTAACCAAAGTAACTTTATTTGTTGCTGTCAAACAACTTACACGGTGAGCTATAACTTCAGTATGATTTCAATATCCCTTAACAGGTTGGTGAGACCACAAGGAAAATCAGGCACAATGTTACACACTCTGTTTTCTGTGGCACAAAATCACAGAGATGACACACACGCAGGACTGTCACTCAAGCACTAATGTCAATATTAATCTCCCACCTAATTTATTTATTTTTTTTTCTCAGGGAGACTTTAGAAACCAAATAATATTAAAAAAAAAAAAAAAAAAAGGCTTTCTATGGCCCACAATTAGAGAGAGAGAGGTGGCACAACCAGGAGTCAAGACTGGCGCACAAGCTGAAAGGGCAATATTACTCTCCCACTGTTTTTTATGTTTTTTTTGTTTTTTTCAGGGAGACTTTAGAAACCAAATAATATTAAAAAAACCAAAAAAAAAAAAGGCTTTCTATGGCCCACTGAATGAGAGGGAGAGAGGTGGCACACCCAGGAGTCAAGACTGGCACACAAGCTGAAAGGGCAATATTACTCTCCCACTGTTTTTTTAGGTTTTTTTTTTTTTTTCAGGGAGACTTTAGAAACCAAATAATATTAAAAAAAAAAAAAAAAAAAAAAAAATAGGCTTGCTATAGCCCACTGAATGAGAGATAGCACACACAGCAGTGGCACACAAGCCCTGACTGAGGCCAATATTTTTCTCCCACTGATTGATGTAGTGTTTTTGTGTTGAGGTAGAATTTAGAACACAAATCACGGAAAAAATAAATAGGCTTTCTATGGCCCACTGAATGAAAGGGAGAGAGGTGGCACACCCAGGAGTCAAGACTGGCACACAAGCTGAAAGGGCAATATTACTCTCCCACTGTTTTTTTATGTATTTTTTGTTTTTTCAGGGAGACTTTAGAAACCCAATAATATTTAAAAAAAAAAATAAATAGGCTTTCTATGGCCCACTGAATGAGAGGGAGAGAGGTGGCACACCCAGGAGTCAAGACTGGCACACAAGCTGAAAGGGCAATATTATTCTCCCACTGTTTTTTTAGGTTTTTTTTTTTTTTTTCAGGGAGAATTAGAAACCAAATAATATTAAAAAAAATAAATAAATAGGCTTTCTATGGCCCACTGAATGAGAGGGAGAGAGGTGGCACACCCAGGAGTCAAGACTGGCACACAAGCTGAAAGGGCAATATTACTCTCCCACTGTTTTTTTAGGTTTTTTTTTTTTTTTCAGGGAGACTTTAGAAACCAAATAATATTAAAAAAAAAAAAAAAAAAAAAAAAAATAGGCTTGCTATAGCCCACTGAATGAGAGATAGCACACACAGCAGTGGCACACAAGCCCTGACTGAGGCCAATATTTTTCTCCCACTGATTGATGTAGTGTTTTTGTGTTGAGGTAGAATTTAGAACACAAATCACGGAAAAAATAAATAGGCTTTCTATGGCCCACTGAATGAAAGGGAGAGAGGTGGCACACCCAGGAGTCAAGACTGGCACACAAGCTGAAAGGGCAATATTACTCTCCCACTGTTTTTTTATGTATTTTTTGTTTTTTCAGGGAGACTTTAGAAACCCAATAATATTTAAAAAAAAAAATAAATAGGCTTTCTATGGCCCACTGAATGAGAGGGAGAGAGGTGGCACACCCAGGAGTCAAGACTGGCACACAAGCTGAAAGGGCAATATTATTCTCCCACTGTTTTTTTAGGTTTTTTTTTTTTTTTTCAGGGAGAATTAGAAACCAAATAATATTTAAAAAAAAAAATAAATAGGCTTTCTATGGCCCACTGAATGAGAGGGAGAGAGGTGGCACACCCAGGAGTCAAGACTGGCACACAAGCTGAAAGGGCAATATTACTCTCCCACTGTTTTTTTATGTATTTTTTGTTTTTTAAGGGAGACTTTAGAAACCCAATAATATTTAAAAAAATAAATAAATAGGCTTTCTATGGCCCACTGAATGAGAGGGAGAGAGGTGGCACACCCAGGAGTCAAGACTGGCACACAAGCTGAAAGGGCAATATTACTCTCCCACTGTTTTTTTAGGTTTTTTTTTTTTTTTCAGGGAGACTTTAGAAACCAAATAATATTAAAAAAAAAAAAAAAAAAAAAAAATAGGCTTGCTATAGCCCACTGAATGAGAGATAGCACACACAGCAGTGGCACACAAGCCCTGACTGAGGCCAATATTTTTCTCCCACTGATTGATGTAGTGTTTTTGTGTTGAGGTAGAATTTAGAACACAAATCACGGAAAAAATAAATAGGCTTTCTATGGCCCACTGAATGAAAGGGAGAGAGGTGGCACACCCAGGAGTCAAGACTGGCACACAAGCTGAAAGGGCAATATTACTCTCCCACTGTTTTTTTATGTATTTTTTGTTTTTTCAGGGAGACTTTAGAAACCCAATAATATTTAAAAAAAAAAATAAATAGGCTTTCTATGGCCCACTCAGTGAGAGATGGCACACACAGGGATGGCACTGTAGCAGAAATGCCAATCTTAATCTCCCACAAAAAAAAAAAAAAAAAAAAAAAAAAACTGTCCTACAATTACTATCTCCCTGCAGTAATGTAAGCCAGGTATGGCAGGCAGCAATAGGAGTGGACTGATGCACAAATTAAATAAAAAGTGTGGACAAACAAAAAAGATAGCTGTGCAGAAAGGAAGGAACAAGAGGATATGTGCTTTGAAAAAAGCAGTTGGTTTCCACAGTGGCGTACACACAGCAATACAGCTATCACGGAGCCTTCTAGGGCAGCCCAATGAGCTACAGCGCTGAGGGGAAAAAAAAAAAAAAATAGCTTCCACAGTCCCTGCACACCGAAGGTGGTGTTGGACAGTGGAAATCGCTGCAGCACAAGCGGTTTGGTGGTTAGTGGACCCTGCCTAACGCTCTCCCTGCTTCTGACGAAGCGGCAGCAACCTGTCCCTAAGCTCAGATCAGCAGCAGTAAGATGGCGGTCGGCGGGAACGCCCCTTTATAGCCCCTGTGACGCCGCAGACAGCAAGCCAATCACTGCAATGCCCTTCTCTAAGATGGTGGGGACCAGGATCTATGTCATCACGCTGCCCACACTCTGCGTTCACCTTCATTGGCTGAGAAATGGCGCTTTTCGCGTCATTGAAACGCGACTTTGGCGCGAAAGTCGCGTACCGCATGGCCGACAAGCACAGGGGTCGGATCGGGTTTCATGAGACGCCGACTTAGCCAAAAGTCGGCGACTTTTGAAAATGATCGACCCGTTTCGCTCAACCCTAGTCATAATAGCTGCCATGTGACATCGTTGTACAGGTCGCTACAGGTCACCGCATCGCTGCTGCGTCGTTGGGAAGATCTCACTGTTTGACATCTCACCAGCGACCACATAGCGACGCAGCAATGATCCCTGACAGGTCGTATCGTTGTCGGGATCGCTTTAGCGTCGCTAAGTGTGACGGGGCCTTTAGGACTGGCGGAATGCACCGAGTAAATATTGAGATGTTATCAGGTGTGTTCGCAGTCCGGGGTCCACCGTGCAGGAGAGAACCTGCTGGTAGCAAATGGCAGCGCTATATGGCGGTGGAAGCGAACTCTGTTAAATCACAGGGCCGCGGTACTGCACAAAGAACGGAAGCAAGGAGTCACCGAGCTCAGTCCCATGACTCAGGATTTGAGTCCGTCTAGACTACTTGCGCTCAACACCGCTACTGGGTGTAAGAGATTAACTGAAAAAATATTTTGAGCACAAGAGTGTGAGCTGTGCCGTACTGGTGGATGCCACCAACCACCCAGGCTTGGGCTAAGAAAGCGCTCTAATGGTGCGTGGGACCGTACTGGCAGTCACAGCAGTAGACGCTGTTGTGTGTAATAGTGCTGACAGTTCAGCCGGGCGCTAGATAGCAGCGATACACCATACACGAACAGTCATACAATAGGGATGGGATATTTAAGAACAACTTGCACTCATCAACACACACGTATGCAAGTGTACACTAGCACATGGCCATGCAGTCATGCAAACCTTTTATAGCTGCAGCATGTACAGGACCTTCCCAAAAGGACCAATGGGAGGCTGCCACAGAAGTTGAGCACCTTCAGGACCTTCCTGGAGGACCAATGGGACCTGCTGCAGTATCTGAGCATGTGACCCTCGATCTCCAACGGGAGATCTTGCCCTGGGCATGCTCAGAAGACGAAAAGCAGGACTTAGTCCCAAAAGCGTCTGCTCGCCGCTGCCCAGCACTGGCTTCAATGGCAGAAGCTGGAAAAGCAGCAGTAACCCTTTGCACAGAGTGAGACTGAGCAAGACGCTGGGACCGACATCTCCGCTGAGCAGGCACCACTGCGGCAGAAGAAGAATGGGAGACCGTAGCAGAGATGGCCTGAGATTCCCCCTGTGCAGAGGCGGGAACTCCACCGCTAGCACTTGGTCCTTAAGGGGTTAATGACAAGCTCCATTTTTTAATTCTGACCTGTGTCACTTTGTGGTAATAGGAAATGTGGTTACTAGAGATGAGCAAATACATTCATCACTATTCATTACTTGCACAAATAGTACAGTATAAGGGCTTTTCGTTATTTGGTGAGTAATTAGCTATTTGCCTCTGTATATTCAAGTGACCCGTCCAGCATGTTTGGTGCTTTATTTGCAGCCAATGAACATGCTGGGCTGGCTTGGCAATCACAATAATGCCGTTGCCATCACTATTTACTTGTAATTTCCCTGAGTTTGCTGTTGGCGTGTGCCATAAAGGTGATATCAATTTTATTTTACAGTACTAGTGGTTAAATAAATAGCGTATATTTATCTAGCAGTTGTGTGAATGACGCAAAGCCTGCTAAGATAAGCAAACATCACTACAAGTAATTTTCCTGAGTCTGCTGTTGCTGTGTGTCATGATGGTGATATTTTTTAAAAAGTACTGTGCTATTGGTTAAAAAAATAGCGTATATTAACCTAGCAGTTGTGCAACTTGCACAAAACCTGCTGAGATACGCAAACGTCACTACCAGTAATTTTCCTGAGTCTGCTGTTGGCGTATGTCATGAAGGTGATATTTTTTGAAAAGTACTGTGCTATTGGTTAAATAAATAGCGCATATTCATCTAGCAGTTGTGCGACTGGCGCAAAGACTGCTGAGATACGCAAATGTCACTACCAGTAATTTCACTGAGTCTGCTGTCGGTGTGTGTCATAAAGGCAATATTTTTTAAAAACTTACTGTTCCATTGGTTAAATAAATAGCGTATATTTATCTAGCAGTTGTACGACTGGCACAAAGCCTGCTGAATTATGCAAATGTCACCATTTAACAGTAATTTTACGGCATCTGCTGTTGGCGTTTGTCATAAAGAAGATATTTAAAAAAAATTACTGTTCTATTGGTTAAATAAATAGCGAATATTTATCTAGCAGTTGTGCGACTGGCACAAAGCCTGCTGAGATAGGCAAACGCCATTGTTTATCAGTAATTTTCCTGAGTCTGCTCTTGGCATGTGTCATAAAGGCAATATTTAAAATAAAATTACTGTACTATTGGTAAATAGCTTATTTTTATCTGCTGAGTCTGCTGTTGGCACGTGTCATAAACAAGATATAAAAAAATTATTACTCTGCTCTTGGCTAAATAAACATTTGTAGTGGATTGTACTCACTCAGCTGCTGGAGGTAGGCACAGGAAGCGGTATTGCTGCAATGTCCAGCCAAGTTTATTTAAAGTTCATAAACCGCTCCAGATGGCAAAACAAAAATGCAGCCTTTTCTGGTACAAAGTGAAAACATAAAGTAAAAAGTTCATACAACACACACACAGCGGGTCCACCTGCTCAGGATAGTGTTGGGTTCTTTAGGCCTTAGCACAGACCAAAACAATGGAGATCCACACATCTCCAGCTCCAGACACTGAATGAGACACTCAGCGTAGAAGGGAAGTGCCCCAAAATGTACAGTATATCTATACATAGAGATGTGTTTAGTGATATAATTCTCCCACATGTGTTCCCAGAAGCCCCCTCCTCCAGCTTGCTGTAAAACAAAGCTGCCATGTGCTGGTAAAACAGGTTTAATTTAGGACTAAGGGGATGTACAGTATCCTAGTGGACAATATACTGTGACATCTTCCCCACACACCTGGGGCTGGACATACCTCTTGTAGCTGGTCACATAAAAGGGACAAGAGCATGTGGCTCTTTCTCTTTTGCTTTGCCTGCTTACTGGAATGATGATGGACCCACATGGCTGAGTATAATCTGTGACCTCTTAGGCCTTAGGGATAGTAAGCTATAGATTGGGAGGGCTGATATGGCATGTGTGATTTGACCTATGGACAGTAAGGATGAAACCATTCCAGAGTCTGATCAGTAAGATGACATTGGGATAGGCCAACACCTGAAGACCGGTAACGACATGACCACAGAGAAAAGACATAGCAAAAAGTCTTTGATAACAAAAAACTTTGATTAAGATCCAAGAAAGAAGAAGGTGTACTCTGTGGATAGAGATAAGGGTTACGGTGAACGTCAGGGAAGAGCTGATGGCAGTGTGAAGGTACCTAAGTGCAGAATTATGCTTCATTCCATTCTGAATTGTCACAAGTTATAATTGGGGTTGATTAGGCAAATAAATCCCAGCACAACACTTCCCTCAAATGTCATTGTCGTTTTCTTGACAACAGGGGGATTGCAGAAGGGAAGTGCCCCAAAATGTATATCTTTACATAGAGATGTGTTTAGTGATATAAATCTCCACATGTGTTCCCAGAAGCCCCCTCCTCCAGCTTGCTGTAAAACAAAGCTGCCATGTGCTGGAAAAATAGGTTTCAAATAGGACTGAGGGGATGTATCTTAGTGGACAATATACTGTGACATCATCCCCACACACCTAGGGCTGGACATACCTCTTTTAGCTGGTCACATAAATGGGACAAGAGCATGTGACTCTTTCTCTTTTGCTTTGCCTGCTTCCTGGAATGATGATGAACTCACATGGCTGAGTATAATCTGTAACCTCTTAGGCCTTAGGGATAGTAAGCTATAGATTGGGAGGGCTGATATGGCATGTGTGATTTGGGTAATCCGGGCAGTTAATTATGGGTTTTTATTGTGTGATATTGTGGTGATATTGTTGTGATATTACTGGATATTGTGGGTTATTACTGTGTGATATTGTTGGGATATTACTGTATACTGTAGTGATATTACTGTATTAGAGTTGTAGTATCTGCATGTTGTGTATATATATATATATATTAGCCAGCTTGGGTATAAATATATATGTATGTAATAAAGTGCAGACTTGTGTGTGTAATAAATACCCTTTATTGATACACGGTTTTGTCTCAGTTAATATACAGTATAAGGAAAAGATAATGTTGAGGTATATTAAGTGGATATTAATTATTAATAGTCAAGTTCGGCGATAATAGTCAATATCGGACCTCAATAGAGGTGTAGGGAGAGATCCTCCTTTGATAACTATAAGGTTAATATTTTTTAGGGGAAAACCCGTCCTTTTACCCTCCGCATCCATTTTATCTGCAAAACCATGCCCCTGGGGTTGGGATATGTGAGCAGTCATTCCCACGCCTCTCTTATGACAGCTCCTAAAACCCAGCCCTGGAATTGCCCAAATAACTCTCTCAGCACTATACAGTGGGTACGGAAAGTATTCAGACTCCTTTAAATTTTTCACTCTTTGTTTCATTGCAGCCATTTGGTAAATTCAAAAATGTTCATTTTTTTCTCCTTAATGTATACTCTGCACCCCATCTTGACTGAAAAAAGCAGAAATATAGACATTTTTGCATATTTATTAAAATAAAAAACTGAAATATCACATGGTCATAACTATTCAGACCCTTTGCTCAGACACTCATATTTAAGTCACAAGCTGTCCATTTCCTTGTGATCCTCATTGAAACAGTTCTACTCCTTCATTGGACTCCAGCTTTTTAATTAAACTGATAGGACTTGATTTGGAAAGGCACATACCTGTCTATATAAGACCTCTCAGCCCACAGTGCTTGTCAGACCAAATGAGAATCATGAGGTCAAAGGAACTGGCCAAGGAGCTCAGAGACAGAATTGTGGCAAGGCACAGATGTGGCCAAGGTGAAAAAAGATTTTCTGCAGTACTCAAGGTTCCTAAGAGCAAAGTGGCCTCCATAATCCTTAAATGGAAGAAGTTCGGGACCACCAGAAGTCTTCCTAGGCCTGGCTGCCTAGCCAAACTGAGCAATCGTGGGAGAAGAGCCTTGGTGAGAGAAGTAAAGAAGAACCCTAAGATCACTGTGGCTGAGCTCCAGAGATGTTGTAGGGAGATGGCAGAAAGTTCCACAAAGTCCACTATCAATGCAGCCCTCTAGCAGCCTTTATGGCAGAATGGCCCTATGGAAGCCTCAGTGCAAGACATATGTACGTAAGCCTGCATAGAGTTTGTTAAAAAACGCATGAAAGAGTCCCAGGCTATGAGAAATAAGATTCTTTGGTCTGATGAGACAAAGACAGACCTTTTTGGTGATAATTCTAAGCAGTATGTGTGGAAAAAACCTGGCACTGCTCATCACCTGCCCAATACAATCCAAACAGTGAAACATGGTGGTGGCAGTATCATGCTATGGGGGTGTTTTTCAGCTGCAGGGACAGGGCGACTGGTTGCCATTGAAGGAAACATGAATGCGGCTAAGTATAGAGATATCCTGGATGAAAACCTCTTCCAGAATGCTCTGGACCTTAGACTTGGCCAAAGTTTCACCTTCCAACAAGAGAATAACCCTAAGCACACAGTTTAAATAACAAAGGCTTCAGAACAACTCTGTGACCATTCTTGGCTGGCTGTTGTGAATTTGGATTCTGGGCTCCCCCGGTGGCTACTGGTGGAATTGAACTGGTGTCTTCATCTTCTCTGTTCACCTGTTCCCATCAAGATGTGGGAGTCGCTATATAACCTTGCTGCTCTGTTAGTTGCTTGCCGGTCAACAATGTTATCAGAAGCCTCTCTGTGCTTGTTCCTGCTCCTAGACAACTACTAGATAAGTTGGACTCTTGTCCATGTTTGTTTTTGCATTTTTGTTCCAGTTCACAGCTGTAGTTTCGTTACTGTGTCTGGAAAGCTCTTGTGAACAGGAATTGCCACTCTGGTGTTATGAGTTAATGCCAGAGTTTTAAAGTAATTTCTGGATGGTGTTTTGATAGGGTTTTCAGCTGGCCATGAAAGTGTCCTTTCTGTCTTCTGCTATGTAGTAAGTGGACCTCAAATTTGCTAAACCTATTTTCATACTACGTTTGTTATTTCATCTTGATTCACCGCCAATACATGTGGGGGGCCTCTGTCTCCTTTTGGGGTATTTCTCTAGAGGTGAGCTAGGACTAATATTTTCCTCTGCTAGCTTTATTTAGTCCTCCGGCTGGTGCTGGGCATCTAGAATCAACGTAGGCATGCTACCCGGCCACTGCTAGTTGTGCGTTAGGTTTAGTTCATGGTCAGCTCAGTTTCCATCTTCCAAGAGCTAGTTCCTATATATGCTGATGCTATGATCTCTTGCCATTGAGATCATGACAGTTTGACCGGCCCATAAAGGGTTAAGATCCTTGGCTGAGAAAGGAGAGAAATAAGTAGTCTGCTGAAATTTTTTTTTTTTTTTTTTTTTTCTCTCCTCTTTGAATGGCTCTGTATCCACCTGTTTGTAATGGATCTTCAGAGTGTAACTGCAGGTTTGAATAATCTCGCCACGAAGGTGCAAAGTTTGCAAGATTTTGTTTGTCATGCACCTGTATCTGAGCCGAGAATTCCTTTGCCGGAATTTTTCTCGGGGAATAGATCTGGGTTTCAGAATTTTCGAAATAATTGCAAATTATTTTTGTCCCTGAAATCTCGCTCTGCCGGAGATCCTGCACAGCAGGTCAGGATTGTGATTTCCTTGCTCCGGGGCGACCCTCAAGACTGGGCTTTTTCATTGACACCAGGGGATCCTGCGTTGCTCAATGTGGATGCGTTTTTTCTGGCCTTGGGGTTGCTTTATGACGAACCTCATTTGGAGCTTCAGGCAGAAAAAACTTTGATGTCCCTATCTCAGGGGCAAGATGAAGCAGAAATTTACTGCCAAAGATTCCGTAAATGGTCTGTGCTTACTCAGTGGAATGAGTGCGCCCTGGCGGCGACTTTCAGAGAGGGTCTCTCTGATGCCATTAAGGATGTTATGGTGGGGTTCCCTGTGCCTGCGGGTCTGAATGAGTCCATGACAATGGCTATTCAGATCGATAGGCGTTTGCGGGAGCGCAAACCAGTGCACCATCTGGCGGTGTCCACTGAGAAATCGCCAGAGAGTATGCAGTGTGATAGAATTCTGTCCCGAAGCGAGCGGCAGAATTTTAGACGGAAAAATGGGTTGTGTTTCTATTGTGGTGATTCTACTCATGTTATATCAGCATGCTCTAAGCGCACTAAAAAGCTTGGTAAATCTGTTTCCATTTGCACCTTACCGTCTAAGTTTATTCTATCTGTGACCCTGATTTGCTCTTTGTCATCTATTACCACGGACGCCTATGTCGACTCTGGCGCCGCTTTGAGTCTTATGGATTGGTCCTTTGCCAAACGCTGTGGGTATGATTTAGAGCCTTTGGAGACTCCTATTCCTCTGAAGGGGATTGACTCCACCCCATTGGCTAATAATAAACCACAATACTGGACACAAGTAACTATGCGTATTAATCCGGATCACCAGGAGATTATTCGCTTTCTGGTGCTGTATAATCTACATGATGATTTGGTGCTAGGATTGCCTTGGCTGCAATCTCACAACCCAGTCCTCGACTGGAAAGCTATGTCTGTGTTGAGCTGGGGATGTAAGGGGGCTCATGGGGATGTACCTGTGGTTTCCATTTCATCATCTATTCCCTCTGAAATTCCTGAGTTCCTGTCTGACTATCGTGACGTCTTTGAAGAATCCAAGCTTGGTTCGTTACCTCCGCACCGAGAGTGCGATTGTGCCATAGATTTAATCCCGGGTAGTAAATACCCAAAGGGTCGTTTATTTAATCTGTCTGTGCCTGAACATGCTGCTATGCGTGAATATATAAAGGAGTCCTTGGAAAAGGGACATATTCGTCCATCGTCATCTCCCTTAGGAGCCGGTTTTTTCTTTGTGTTAAAAAAAAGACGGCTCTTTGAGACCATGTATTGATTATCGGCTTTTGAATAAAATCACTGTTAAATATCAATACCCATTGCCGTTGCTGACTGATTTGTTTGCTCGCATAAAGGGGGCCAAGTGGTTCTCTAAGATTGACCTTCGTGGGGCGTATAATTTGGTGCGAATCAGGCAGGGGGATGAGTGGAAAACCGCATTTAATACGCCCGAGGGCCACTTTGAGTATTTAGTGATGCCTTTTGGTCTTTCAAATGCTCCGTCAGTTTTCCAGTCCTTTATGCATGATATTTTTCGCGATTATTTGGATAAATTTATGATTGTGTATCTGGATGATATTCTGATTTTTTCGGATGACTGGGACTCTCATGTCCAGCAAGTCAGGAGGGTTTTTCAGGTTTTGCGGTCTAATTCTTTGTGTGTGAAGGGTTCTAAGTGTGTTTTTGGGGTACAGAGGATTTCCTTTTTGGGATATATTTTTTCCCCCTCTTCCATTGAAATGGATCCTGTCAAGGTTCAAGCTATTTGTGATTGGACGCAGCCCTCTTCTCTTAAGAGTCTTCAGAAATTTTTGGGCTTTGCTAACTTTTATCGTCGATTTATTGCTGGTTTTTCGGATATTGCTAAGCCATTGACCGATTTGACTAAGAAGGGTGCTGATGTTGCTGATTGGTCCCCTGATGCTGTGGAGGCCTTTCGGGAGCTTAAGCGCCGTTTTTCCTCTGCCCCTGTGTTGCGTCAGCCTGATGTTGCTCTACCTTTTCAGGTTGAGGTCGACGCTTCTGAGATCGGAGCTGGGGCAGTGTTGTCGCAGAAAAGTTCTGACTGCTCCGTGATGAGGCCTTGTGCCTTCTTTTCCCGTAAATTTTCGCCCGCTGAGCGGAATTATGATGTTGGGAATCGGGAGCTTTTGGCCATGAAGTGGGCTTTTGAGGAGTGGCGCCATTGGCTTGAGGGGGCCAGACATCAGGTGGTGGTATTGACTGACCACAAAAATTTGATTTATCTTGAGACCGCCAGGCGCCTGAATCCTAGACAGGCGCGCTGGTCATTATTTTTCTCTCGGTTTAATTTTGTGGTGTCATACCTACCGGGTTCTAAGAATGTTAAGGCGGATGCCCTTTCTAGGAGTTTTGAGCCTGACTCGCCTGGTAACTCTGAGCCCACAGGTATCCTTAAGGATGGAGTGGTATTGTCAGCCGTTTCTCCAGACCTGCGGCGGGCCTTGCAGGAGTTTCAGGCGGATAGACCTGATCGTTGCCCACCTGATAAACTGTTTGTTCCTGATGATTGGACCAGTAGAGTCATCTCTGAGGTTCATTCTTCTGCGTTGGCAGGTCATCCTGGCATTTTTGGTACCAGGGATTTGGTGGCAAGGTCCTTCTGGTGGCCTTCCCTGTCACGAGATGTGCGAGGCTTTGTGCAGTCTTGTGACGTTTATGCTCGGGCCAAGCCTTGTTGTTCTCGGGCTAGTGGATTGTTGTTGCCCTTGCCTATTCCTAAGAGGCCTTGGACGCACATCTCGATGGATTTTATTTCAGATCTGCCTGTTTCTCAGAAGATGTCTGTCATCTGGGTGGTGTGTGACCGTTTCTCTAAGATGGTCCATTTGGTTCCTCTGCCCAAGTTGCCTTCTTCTTCCGAGTTGGTTCCTCTGTTTTTTCAAAATGTTGTTCGTTTGCATGGTATTCCTGAGAATATCGTTTCTGACAGAGGGACCCAATTCGTGTCTAGATTTTGGCGGGCATTCTGTGCTAGGATGGGCATAGATTTGTCTTTTTCGTCCGCTTTCCATCCTCAGACGAATGGCCAGACCGAGCGGATTAATCAGACCCTGGAGACATATCTGAGGTGTTTTGTGTCTGCTGACCAGGATGATTGGGTTGCTTTTTTGCCATTGGCGGAGTTCGCTCTCAATAATCGGGCCAGCTCTGCCACTTTGGTGTCCCCGTTTTTCTGTAATTCGGGGTTTCATCCTCGATTTTCCTCTGGTCAGGTGGAATCTTCGGATTGTCCTGGAGTGGATGCTGTGGTGGAGAGATTGCATCAGATCTGGGGGCAGGTGGTGGACAATTTGAGGTTGTCCCAGGAGAAGACTCAGCTTTTTGCTAACCGCCGTCGTCGTGTTGGTCCTCGTCTTCGTGTTGGGGACTTGGTGTGGTTGTCTTCTCGTTTTGTCCCTATGAGGGTCTCTTCTCCTAAGTTTAAGCCTCGGTTCATCGGCCCGTATAAGATATTGGAGATTCTTAACCCTGTTTCCTTCCGTTTGGACCTCCCTGCATCCTTTTCTATTCATAACGTTTTTCATCGGTCATTATTGCGCAGGTATGAGGTACCGGTTGTGCCTTCCGTTGAGCCTCCTGCTCCGGTGTTGGTTGAGGGTGAGTTGGAGTACGTTGTGGAGAAAATCTTAGACTCTCGTGTTTCCAGACGGAGACTCCAGTATCTGGTCAAGTGGAAGGGATACGGCCAGGAGGATAATTCTTGGGTGAATGCATCTGATGTTCATGCCTCTGATCTGGTTCGTGCCTTTCATAGGGCCCATCCTGATCGCCCTGGTGGTTCTGGTGAGGGTTCGGTGCCCCCTCCTTGAGGGGGGGGTACTGTTGTGAATTTGGATTCTGGGCTCCCCCGGTGGCTACTGGTGGAATTGAACTGGTGTCTTCATCTTCTCTGTTCACCTGTTCCCATCAAGATGTGGGAGTCGCTATATAACCTTGCTGCTCTGTTAGTTGCTTGCCGGTCAACAATGTTATCAGAAGCCTCTCTGTGCTTGTTCCTGCTCCTAGACAACTACTAGATAAGTTGGACTCTTGTCCATGTTTGTTTTTGCATTTTTGTTCCAGTTCACAGCTGTAGTTTCGTTACTGTGTCTGGAAAGCTCTTGTGAACAGGAATTGCCACTCTGGTGTTATGAGTTAATGCCAGAGTTTTAAAGTAATTTCTGGATGGTGTTTTGATAGGGTTTTCAGCTGGCCATGAAAGTGTCCTTTCTGTCTTCTGCTATGTAGTAAGTGGACCTCAAATTTGCTAAACCTATTTTCATACTACGTTTGTTATTTCATCTTGATTCACCGCCAATACATGTGGGGGGCCTCTGTCTCCTTTTGGGGTATTTCTCTAGAGGTGAGCTAGGACTAATATTTTCCTCTGCTAGCTTTATTTAGTCCTCCGGCTGGTGCTGGGCATCTAGAATCAACGTAGGCATGCTACCCGGCCACTGCTAGTTGTGCGTTAGGTTTAGTTCATGGTCAGCTCAGTTTCCATCTTCCAAGAGCTAGTTCCTATATATGCTGATGCTATGATCTCTTGCCATTGAGATCATGACAGCTGGCCCAGCCAGAGCTCTGACCTAAACCCTGAAAATGGCTGTCCACCAACCTTCACCATCCAACCTGACGGAACTGGAAAGGATGTGCAAGGAGGAATGGCAGAGGATCCCCAAATCCAGGTGTGAAAAACTTGTTGCATCATTGCCAAGAAGACTCATAGCTATAGTAGCTCAAAATGGATATTCTACTCAATGCTGAGCAAAGGGTCTGAATACTTATGACCATGTGATATTTCAGTTTTTCTTTTTTAATAAATTTGCAAAAATGTCTAAGTTTCTGTTTTTTTAGTCAAGATGTGGTACAGAGTGTACATTAATGATAAAAAATGAACTTTTTGAACTTTTTTGAATTTACCAAATGGCTGCAATGAAACAAAGTGAAAAATGTAAACGGTTCTGAATAGTTTCTGTACCCACTGTATGTGCTGGAGCATGCTTCCAAGCTCACATCACCACAGCTAACAGCTGTGATGACTAGTGTTGAGCGATACCGTCTGATACTTGAAAGTATCGGTATCGGAAAGTATCGGCCGATACCGGCAAAGTATCGGATCTGATCCGATACCGATTCCCGATACCAATACAAGTCAATGGGACTCAAGTATCGGAAGGTATCCCTGATGGTTCCCAGGATCTGAAGGAGAGGAAACTCTCCTTCAGGCCCTGGGATCCATATTAATGTGTAAAATAAAGAATTAAAATAAAAAATATTGATATACTCACCTCTCCGACGCAGCCTGGACCTTACCGCTGTGAACCGGCAGCCTTCTTTGCTTAAAATGAGCGCGTTCAGCACCTTCCATGACGTCACGGCTTCTGATTGGTCGCGTGCCGCTCATGTGACCGCCACGCGACCAATCAGAAGCCGTGACGTCATCCCTCAGGTCCTAAATTCCTAGAAGGGAATTTAGGACCTGAGGGATGACGTCGTGGCTTGTGATTGGTCGCGTGGCGGTCACCTGAGCGGCACGCGACCAATCAGAAGCCGTGACGTCATGGAAGGTGCTGAACGCGCTCATTTTAAGCAAAGAAGGCTGCCGGTTCACAGCGGTGATCTCCAGGGGCCTCCGGACAGGTGAGTATATCAATATTTTTTATTTTAATTCTTTATTTTACACATTCATATGGATCCCAGGGCCTGAAGGAGAGTTTCCTCTCCTTCAGACCCTGGGAACCATACACTGGAAACTTCCGATTCCGATTCCCGATACCACAAAAGTATCGGATCTCGGTATCGGAATTCCGATACCACAAGTATCGGCCGATACCCGATACTTGCGGTATCGGAATGCTCAACACTAGTGATGACACATATCTCCCCTCAAGGATTCATCCGGCAGCCATCTTACATACCCTCTTCCTCCCCCCAAAGCTGGGCGGCTTGGCACTCTCTGCCAACATACAGTGGATCCTCGCAGAGCGTCAGCTTTGCCGTGCAGTTTCCCTGGCCTATGCTCCACATGTAAATTAAAATCCTGAAGTGCTAGGAACCACCTGGTTACTCAGGCATCGTTCCTCTTCTTCTCCCTCATCCACTTCAGTGGGGCATGGTCTGACAACAGTCTGAACCTACTGCCTAAGAAATAGTACTTTACTTGATGGCTAAATATTCCTTCTCCACTATGGAATATTTTTTCTCACAGGATGACAACTTCTGGCTAATATACATTATGGGGTTCTCTTCCCTGTTCCCTTGTCATGTCCGTGATGTGGCATCTTCTCATTGGTAATCGGATTTTAGCTGCTCTGGTGATGTGGTGGCTCCGGATTGGCCCACGGGCGATGTCATGGCCGGCTGGACGTGAGTGTTTGGGGTTTAAAAGCCTTTCAGCAGTGCACATGGGCACGCTAGTATCATTTATGTTTGGTGTGTCGGTGCATACTCTACCACTCTGTCTGCATGTTTGTGTGTGTCTGTCTATGCCAGAGTCTGTACACTTTGGCAGGCAGCTTGCACACTTATGCGGTTTCATACCTATGGCTCAGGCCCTGAGTCTTTAGTCTGCTACATGCTTCAGTTACAGGTTCAGTAATGTTCAGCACTGGGGTAACTAGCTGCTTGGCTTCGCATCTGTTTCATTCATGTGTGCGGTTAGCACAATTCAGTTACAGAGCAAGCTCAACCCTTACGCTGTACTTCTCTGTGAAGGCAACAGGGTATTGTACCTTGTGTCATATGAGTTCTTTCTCTTGGCTTAGCATCTGCTTCATTCATGTGTGCGGTTAGCACAGTTTAGTTGCAGAGCAAGCTTTCTTCATGTGCTATCATTCCTGTGATGTTTAACAGGGTACATAGGGAATACTGTAGGAGAGAAGAGCGCGAATAAGGTCTTATCTGGAGGATATAATGGGATGTACAATCAGATTGCACTCACCTGAGGTATCTTTTCGTTACCGATGTCCTCTGGTGGACTTGACCAAGGGTCCCACTAGATCCATGGCTATGTGATCAAATGGCACCTCAATATTGGGCAACGGCACTAAGTGGGCCACTGGGGAGGTCAGCTGGCAAGTGGGACAGGACTTACAGAAATTCACAATATACCGGTCACAACTGGGCCAGTAGAACATCTGGAGGATGCATTCCTGTTTTTTTCTACGCCCAGGTGACCACCTAACACATGTATATGGGCCATGTCTAACACTGCGTCTGTACGGCCTTGGCACCCGTAACTGTTCAACTACCTTCCCTCGCAGCTTGGTGACCCGATATATCAACTCCCTGTTCATGGCAAAATATGGGTGTCGGGTGTCAACTCCCTGGTGGTGAGCAACACCATTAAGTATGTTACATTATCAAATGCCTCTTTTAGAGTTAAATCCCTGAGTTGGGCAGTTCCACAGTTTCCCCAGTGCCACATCCTCATCACCGACCAGCACACAAAATGGAAACCTGTCATCTGCAGCCTGCAGCGTGGTTTCTTTAGGAGCAACATGGCTGTTGTCCGGACACCCAGACGTTCTCCCTTTGCCACACAAGTCCCAAAAGAATGCAAAGTCCTGCCCTATTATAAAAGGGTGCAATAGGTCCTTCTCCTTGCTGACCTCATGGGACTCGGTGCCACAGTTTGTGTGTAAGACCACATGGGCCCAAGGGTAGTCCTTAGCATCACCATGGATACAACAGATGCCCACCCTCTTTTCACGAATCAGCCGGTGGGGAATTGTGGCCCTCACTAGGGTTACCAAACTGCCTGAGACCAGTAGACCAGTAATTTGCACCCCGTTAACTGTCAAAGGGCATGCCTGCGGTCCCTTACCTGGTTGAGGGACAGCACTGCAGGTGGGATATGCAAAATATGAGCAGCACCATCCTGATGCAGTCCATTGTCTCAGTGATCATGGAGCAATGGGCGGCTATGTGAACAGGGGTATGACACCTCCAACAAATTATACTGTAGGATGGGCCATTGACTCAGATACCTCCTGGGCATCCCACCCCCTTTTTGGTGTCCACCCCATTTGGGAACCTGAATATGGGGATGCCATGACACCTTGCTTCCCCAAGTAACTCTCGACCGCCTGATACCTTTCCTCCAGACTCAGTAGGTCATCGGCATTACGGGGATCTCCCTGGGCAACCCAGGATTGCAGCAACCTTGGTATGGAGTGGAAGAGGAAGCAGGTTGCAACCATTTTTGGACCAGATGTAGGAGGTCAAACATTTGGGACCGGGGAGGTTTGTCACTGCGATAAGCCCACTGGTGCACCCGTTGTGCCCTGACAGTCAGAGTTACTCCTAAGTGTGCCAAGTTCTCCACCTTTAACTTGGTGTACTCTTTTGCATCCTGCAGCACCAAGTCATAATATGCCTTCTGGGGTTCACCTGTTAAATATGGCACCAGAACCTTCGCCCACTGCTCCGAAGGCAATTTCTCCCACTCTGCCACCCTTTCAAACAATGCTAGGAATGCCTCAATATCATCACCCAGGGTCATCTTTCTCAATGCTATTCTTATACCGTATACCTCACGTGAGACTCATCACCTGGATATGGGGTTGGGGCGTTTGTCCTGCCACAGATCGCCTCAACTAGGAGTACCATCTGCCACTGGTGCTGCTACTGCATCTGCTGCTGATGTTGCCACTGCTGCTGCACTGCTGCTGCTGCTGCTGATGATGATGATGTTGCTGCTGCCATATCTGTTGCTGCTGGAGATTAGCCTGCACAAGTTGCTAAATCAATTCCTCAATGTTGTCAGATTTCGCTCCTGCAGGCTTTTTTCACCCAGGACATGCAATATCTATGCGGCAGTCATACTGCCCTGTGGGATTCATGCCTGTGCTTTAAGCACCAATTGTAAAATATTGAGCAGCCGCCTCTCCATCGCCAGAGCTGCTGCACCTCTGACCTTCTGTCTCTTCCCCACTATCCCATAGAATGTAAGTCCGCAAGGACAGGGTCCTCTCCCCTTTGTACCAGTCTGTCACTGTAAACTTGTTTACTATAAATGATATTTATAACCCTTTATGTAACCCCTTTCTCATGTACAGCACCATGGAATTTATGGTGCTATATAAATAAATAATAATAATAATAATAATAATTGTACTCGCTCATCTGCTTGAGGTAGGCACAGGAAGCGTTGTTGCTACAATGTCCAGTTCATAAACCGCTCCAGATGGCAAAACAAAAATGCAGCTTTTTCCGCTACAAAGTGAAAACGTACAAACAACACACACAGTGGGTCCGCCCGCTCAGGATAGTGTCTGGTTCTTTAGAATTTAGCACAGACCATCACAATGGAGATCCACACATCTCCAGCTCCAGACACTGAATGAGATACTCGGCCTCCATTTTATCTGCCAAACCACTCCCCTGGGGTTGAGATGTTTAAGCAGTCATTCTCACCCATCTCTTATGACTAATCATAAAGCCCAAACCTGGAATAGCCCAAATAAATCTCTCAGCACTATATGTGCTGGAGCATGCTTCCGAGCTCACATCACTGCAGCTAATAGCCATGATGACACATATCTCCCCTCAATGACTAATCCGGCAGTCATTTTACACTCTGTATATTTATCTAGCAGTTGTGCGACTGGCGCAAAGCCTGCTCAGATAAGCAAACATCACTATTTACCAGTAATCTTCCTGGGTCTGCTGATGGCGTGTCATAATGGTGATAATTTAAAAAATAACTGTACGATTGTTTAAATAAATAGCTCATTTTTATCTATCAGTTGTTTGACTGGTGCAAAGCCTGCTGAGATACGAAAACTTCACTATTTACCAGTAATTTTCTGCTCTTGGCATGGGTCATAAAGGTGATATTTAAAAAAAATTACTCTGCTATTGGTTAAATAAATAGTGTATATTTATCTAGCAGTTGTGCCACTGGTACAAAGCCTGCTGAGATACGCAAACATCACTATTTACCAGTAATTTTATTGAGTTTGCCTTTAGCGTGTGTCATAAAGGTGATAGTTGAAAAAAAATTACTCTGCTATTGGCTAAATAAATAGCAAAACCTGCTGAGATATGCAAACGTCACTATTTACCAGTAATTTTCCTGAGTCTACTGTTGGCATGTGTCATAAAGGAGATATAAAAAATAATTACTCTGCTATTGGTTAAGTAAACAGTGTATTTATCTAGCAGTTGTGTGACTGACTCAAAACCTGCTTAGATAAGCAAATGTCACTATTTACCAGTAATTTTCCTGAGTCTGCTGTTGACGTGTGTGTCCTAAAGTTGATAGGCAAAAAAAATTACCCACACATTGCTAGATAAAAGTAATTTGTACATAACACCTCTGTGACGGTACTTGTGAAAAATAAAGCCAGGAATTTTTTTAAAAAATGCATTCAATATGGGAAAGGTTGATGTTAAGGAATAGGGATGTGGATGTGGTGGTGCCTGCCAAGGACATGTGATAGATCAGAAGGTGACTTTATCTCATTCTAGCTTCACACCACTGTCGAATCCAGAGGTTGTGGGTTGTGAGGAGGTTGTGGGTTAGATGGCAAAGGATCAAGTATGTCGACAAGCAGCACCAATAAGTCTTGCATATAGTCCAGCCTCAGTAGCCAAGAGGCTGGGCCTCACAATCCTCAACCTTGTCCTCCTTCCTCCTCCCAACAAGAGTCCTAGGAGACAAATGACCCCAACGCTTCCACTCTGAGGAACTGTTTAAGTTACCTTGTAATTATTCTCGAATCTCACAAGTTAAAGAGGGTCATGAGGAGGTCGAGTGCAATAATGCAAACATTTAAGCACCCACAGCCAGAAGAAAGCCACTTTGGGGAAGATCAATTCATGTCTGAAGAGGTGGAGGATAATCATGACGCACGGTTGCCATCAGGTTAGCCTAACATTGCAACTCGGAAGGAGGCTCAGATTGATGAATTGGAAGATGACGTGGTCAATGATGAGACCACTGATCCAACCTGACATGGTGGCAAGCATAGCGAGCTCAGCAGTGCAGAAAGGGATGGATCCATAGCACGAAAACAGGCAAGAAGAGGTAGTGGTTTGATTAGAGGGAGAACTCCGTCAACTGTTCCACAGAGCCCCCCCCACTTGGCTAAATAACAGGTCAAGGGTGCGTTGTTCCCCCTGCATGGCAGTTTTTTCTGATAGTCCTTCAGACAAAACAACTGTAATTTGCATCATCTGCCATACCAAGCTGAAAAGGGGCAAGAACACTGCCAACCTGTGCACCATCAACATGCAGAAGCACATGGCAGCCAAGCACTCCAGTAGGTGGGTGGAACGCCTCGGTACAAAATTTGTGTCTGAGGGTGAAACCACCGCCCCTTCCCCTGCCTACAACCTGCGTTTGCACAGACACAACAGTCAACAACCACATTCAGTTTGTTGTCCCAGCACAGCATTCAGTTTCCCTGCCCCAGATGCTTCACAGGAAGCAGAAATATCCACCTACTCACAGGCCAAAATACTAAAATCCCACATTGCCCGATTGCTAGCCCTGGAAGTGTTGCCATTTTGGCTTGTGGGAACTGAGTCTTTCCATGACTTCGTGGTGGTGGCAGCCCCACGGTACTCGATTTCCATCCGACACTATTTTTCCTGGTGTGCTGTCAATGCATTCCATAAGCACGTGTTACACAATATCAGCCATGCTCTGTCCAACGCAGTCACAGGGAAGGTCTACTGTACTTTACCACAGACAAGTGCAAGTTCTTGTGGACAGGGACGCTACATTTCCCTTATGGCATGGTGGCTGGGACATCACACATCTTACCCATACCAAGAATAGCGGTCCCAATGTCCATCATGGATTCAGTCTCCTCGTATTACAGTTCCTGTCTCTCCTCCTCACTGAAAGTACCCTCCCCATCAGTCCCCAGCTGGGAGGTCTGCAGCACTGCATTGGCAACGCGGCAGCACATTCTGCTGAGGTTCATCTGTTTAGGTAATAATGCTCACAACTAGTGTATAGCGATACCTTCCGATATCGGAAAGTATCGGTATCGGAAAGTATCGGCCGATACCGGCAAAATATCGGATCTCGCCGATACCGATACCCGATACCAATGCAAGTCATTGGGACGAAAATATTGGAATTAAAATAAACCCTTTCTTTCCTTGTATGCTCATTCTACATGAAGGAAAACAACTAAGAATAATGTAGGATGTATTGGGGGAGGTGACGGAGACATTAAAGGCATAGAGGTTTAGCCCAATCAAATAGAATAGCAGGAATTTTAATTTTTTTTTAAGATGTTCGGAGTTACAAAGATATTGACTATGCTAAGATTTTTTTTATTTTGTCAGATATTGCTGTTTCACTACTTCCACGCCCTTCACCCTCTTTTTTACTTCTCTGTTGTGAATTTGCTTTTTGCTCCCTCTAGTGGTTACTAGTTTTTTGACTCTAGTTTTTCTGTCATTCCTTTTATCCGCACCTGGGTCGTTAGTTAGGGGTGTTGCTATTTAAGCTCCCTGGACCTTCAGTTCAATGCCTGGCAACGTAGTTATCAGAGCTAGTCTGCTGTGCTCTTGTCTACTGATCCTGGTTCCAGTTATATCAGCTAAGTCTGCCTTTTGCTTTTTGCTATTTGTTTTGGTTTTGTATTTTTGTCCAGCTTGTTCCAAATCTATATCCTGACCTTTGCTGGAAGCTCTAGGGGACTGGTGTTCTCCCCCCGGACCGTTAGACGGTTCGGGGGTTCTTGAATTTCCAGTGTGGATTTTGATAGGGTTTTTGTTGACCATATAAGTTACCTTTCTTTATTCTGCTATCAGTAAGCGGGCCTCTCTGTGCTAAACCTGGTTCATTTCTGTGTTTGTCATTTCCTCTTACCTCACCGTCATTATTTGTGGGGGGCTTCTATCCAGCTTTGGGGTCCCCTTCTCTGGAGGCAAGAAAGGTCTTTGTTTTCCTCTACTAGGGGTAGCTAGATTCTCCGGCTGGCGCGTGTCATCTAGAATCAACGTAGGAATGATCCCCGGCTACTTCTAGTGTTGGCGTTAGGAGTAGATATATGGTCAACCCAGTTACCACTGCCCTATGAGCTGGATTTTTGTATTCTGCAGACTTCCACGTTCCTCTGAGACCCTCGCCATTGGGGTCATAACAGTTTGCCAGGCCAGTATTAAATGTTTAATGCATTGCAGAAGAGGGATTATAAGAAAGAAGATTCTGAGTTTTTTTTTTTTTTCTTCTTCTTCCCCTTTACCTCAGAGTGGCTATGCTTGCTGCAGACATGAATGTCCAGACCTTGATTACAAGTGTGGACCAGCTGGCTACTCGTGTGCAGGGCATACAAGACTATGTTATCAGAAATCCTAGGTCAGAACCTAAAATACCGATTCCTGAACTGTTTTCCGGAGACAGGTTTAAGTTTAGGAATTTCGTGAATAATTGTAAATTGTTTTTGTCCCTGAGACCCTGTTCATCTGGAGATTCTGCTCAGCAAGTAAAAATTGTGATTTCGTTCTTACGGGGCGACCCTCAGGATTGGGCTTTTTCGCTGGCGCCAGGAGATCCGGCATTGGCTGATCTTGATGCGTTTTTTCTGGCGCTCGGTTTACTTTATGAGGAACCCAATCTTGAGATTCAGGCAGAAAAGGCCTTGCTGGCTATGTCTCAGGGGCAGGACGAGGCTGAAGTGTATTGCCAAAAATTTCGGAAATGGTCCGTGCTGACACATTGGAACGAGTGTGCACTGGCCGCTAATTTTAGAAATGGCCTTTCTGAAGCCATTAAGAATGTTATGGTGGGTTTTCCCATTCCCACAGGTCTGAATGACACTATGGCACTGGCTATTCAAATTGACCGGCGGTTGCGGGAGCGCAAAACCGCAAATTCCCTCATGGTGTTGTCTGAACAGACACCTAATTCGGTGCAATGTGATAGAAAAACCGCAAATTCCCTCATGGTGTTGTCTGAACAGACACCTGATTTAATGCAATGTGATAGAATCCTGACTAGAAATGAGCGGAAAATTCATAGACGCCGGAATGGCTTGTGCTACTACTGTGGTGATTCTACACATGTTATCTCAGCATGCTCTAAACGTATAGCTAAGGTTGTTAGTCCTGTCACCGTTGGTAATTTGCAACCTAAATTTATTCTGTCTGTAACTTTGATTTGCTCACTGTCATCTTATCCTGTCATGGCGTTTGTAGATTCAGGTGCTGCCCTGAGTCTCATGGATCTCTCATTTGCTAAGCGCTGTGGTTTTACTCTTGAACCATTAGAAAATCCTATTCCTCTTAGGGGTATTGATGCTACACCATTGGCAGCAAATAAACCGCAGTATTGGACACAGGTTACCATGTGCATGACTCCTGAACACCGCGAGGTGATACGTTTCCTGGTTTTACATAAAATGCATGATTTGGTTGTTTTAGGGCTGCCATGGTTACAGACCCATAATCCAGTCCTGGACTGGAAGGCTATGTCAGTCTCAAGTTGGGGCTGTCGTGGTATTCATGAGGATTCTCTGCCTGTGTCTATTGCTTCTTCTACGCCTTCGGAAGTTCCGGAGTATTTGTCTGATTATCAGGATGTCTTCAGTGAGTCTGAGTCCAGTGCACTGCCTCCTCATAGGGACTGTGACTGTGCTATAGATTTGATCCCAGGCAGTAAATTTCCTAAGGGAAGACTGTTTAATCTGTCGGTACCTGAACATACCGCTATGCGTTCATATATCAAGGAGTCTCTGGAGAAAGGACATATTCGTCCGTCTTCTTCCCCTCTTGGTGCGGGATTCTTTTTTGTGGCAAAAAAGGACGGATCTTTGAGACCTTGTATTGATTATCGGCTTTTAAATAAGATCACTGTCAAATTTCAGTATCCTTTACCGCTGTTGTCTGACTTGTTTGCCCGGATTAAGGGTGCCAAGTGGTTCACCAAGATAGACCTTCGTGGTGCGTACAACCTTGTGCGCATTAAGCAAGGTGATGAATGGAAAACCGCATTCAATACGCCCGAAGGTCATTTTGAGTACTTGGTGATGCCTTTTGGTCTCTCCAATGCGCCTTCAGTTTTTCAGTCCTTTATGCATGACATTTTCCGGAAGTATCTGGATAAATTTTTGATTGTTTATCTGGATGATATTTTGGTTTTTTCTGATAATTGGGATTCGCATGTGGAGCAGGTCAGGTTGGTCTTTAAAATTTTGCGTGAAAATTCTTTGTTTGTCAAGGGCTCAAAGTGTCTCTTTGGTGTACAGAAGGTTCCCTTTTTGGGGTTCATTTTTTCCCCTTCTGCTGTGGAGATGGACCCAGTCAAGGTCCGAGCTATTCTTGATTGGACTCAGCCCTCGTCAGTTAAGAGTCTTCAGAAGTTCTTGGGCTTCGCTAACTTCTACCGTCGTTTTATCGCTAATTTTTCTAGCATTGTGAAACCTTTGACGGATATGACCAAGAAGGGCTCCGATGTAGCTAACTGGGCTCCTGCTGCCGTGGAGGCTTTCCAGGAGTTGAAACGCCGGTTTACTTCGGCGCCTGTTTTGTGCCAGCCTGACGTCTCACTTCCCTTTCAGGTTGAGGTGGATGCTTCGGAGATTGGGGCAGGGGCCGTTTTGTCGCAGAGAGGCCCTGGTTGCTCTGTTATGAAACCTTGTGCCTTTTTCTCTAGGAAGTTTTCGCCTGCCGAGCGAAATTATGATGTGGGCAATCGGGAGTTGTTGGCCATGAAATGGGCATTTGAGGAGTGGCGTCATTGGCTCGAGGGTGCTAAGCATCGTGTGGTGGTCTTGACTGATCACAAAAATCTGATGTATCTCGAGTCTGCTAAACGCCTTAATCCGAGACAGGCCCGCTGGTCATTGTTTTTCTCCCGCTTTGATTTTGTTGTCTCGTATTTACCAGGTTCAAAGAATGTGAAGGCCGATGCTCTTTCTAGGAGCTTTGTGCCTGATGCTCCTGGAGTCGCTGATCCTGTTGGTATTCTTAAAGATGGAGTTATCTTGTCAGCTATTTCTCCGGATCTGCGACGTGTGTTGCAGAGATTTCAGGCTGATAGGCCTGAGTCTTGTCCACCTGACAGACTGTTTGTCCCGGATAAGTGGACCAGCAGAGTCATTTCCGAGGTTCATTCCTCGGTGTTGGCAGGTCACCCGGGAATTTTTGGCACCAGAGATCTGGTGGCCAGGTCCTTTTGGTGGCCTTCCTTGTCAAGGGATGTGCGGTCATTTGTGCAGTCCTGTGGGACTTGTGCTCGAGCTAAGCCTTGCTGTTCTCGTGCCAGCGGTTTGCTCTTGCCCTTGCCTGTCCCGAAGAGGCCTTGGACACATATCTCCATGGATTTCATTTCTGATCTTCCGCTATCTCAGGGCATGTCCGTTATCTGGGTGATATGTGATCGCTTCTCCAAGATGGTCCATTTGGTTCCTTTGCCTAAGCTGCCTTCCTCTTCCGATCTGGTTCCTGTGTTTTTCCAGAACGTGGTTCGTTTGCACGGCATCCCTGAGAATATTGTGTCAGACAGAGGATCCCAGTTCGTTTCCAGGTTCTGGCGATCCTTTTGTAGTAGGATGGGCATTGATTTGTCGTTTTCGTCTGCTTTCCATCCTCAGACTAATGGACAGACGGAGCGAACCAATCAGACTTTGGAGGCTTATTTGAGGTGTTTTGTCTCTGCTGATCAGGACGATTGGGTGACATTCTTGCCGTTGGCTGAGTTTGCCCTTAATAATCGGGCTAGTTCCGCCACCTTGGTTTCGCCTTTTTTCTGCAACTCTGGTTTCCATCCTCGCTTTTCTTCGGGTCATGTGGAGCCTTCTGACTGTCCTGGGGTGGATTCTGTGGTGGATAGGTTGCAGCAGATCTGGAATCATGTGGTGGACAACTTGAAGTTGTCACAGGAGAAGGCTCAGCGCTTTGCCAACCGCCGCCACGGTGTGGGTCCCCGACTACGCGTTGGGGATTTGGTATGGCTTTCTTCCCGCTTTGTTCCTATGAAGGTCTCCTCTCCCAAATTTAAACCTCGTTTTATTGGGCCTTACAAGATATTGGAAATCCTTAATCCTGTATCTTTTCGTCTGGATCTTCCTGTGTCGTTTGCTATTCACAATGTATTTCATAGGTCCTTGTTGCGGCGGTACATTGTGCCTGTAGTTCCTTCTGCTGAGCCTCCTGCTCCTGTGTTGGTTGAGGGCGAGTTGGAATACGTGGTGGAGAAGATCTTGGAATCTCGCCTCTCCAGGCGGAGGCTTCAGTACCTGGTCAAGTGGAAGGGCTATGGTCAGGAGGATAATTCCTGGGTGGTCGCCTCTGATGTTCATGCGGCCGATTTAGTTCGTGCCTTTCATGCCGCTCATCCTGATCGCCCTGGTGGTCGTGGTGAGGGTTCGGTGACCCCTCACTAAGGGGGGGGTACTGTTGTGAATTTGCTTTTTGCTCCCTCTAGTGGTTACTAGTTTTTTGACTCTAGTTTTTCTGTCATTCCTTTTATCCGCACCTGGGTCGTTAGTTAGGGGTGTTGCTATTTAAGCTCCCTGGACCTTCAGTTCAATGCCTGGCAACGTAGTTATCAGAGCTAGTCTGCTGTGCTCTTGTCTACTGATCCTGGTTCCAGTTATATCAGCTAAGTCTGCCTTTTGCTTTTTGCTATTTGTTTTGGTTTTGTATTTTTGTCCAGCTTGTTCCAAATCTATATCCTGACCTTTGCTGGAAGCTCTAGGGGACTGGTGTTCTCCCCCCGGACCGTTAGACGGTTCGGGGGTTCTTGAATTTCCAGTGTGGATTTTGATAGGGTTTTTGTTGACCATATAAGTTACCTTTCTTTATTCTGCTATCAGTAAGCGGGCCTCTCTGTGCTAAACCTGGTTCATTTCTGTGTTTGTCATTTCCTCTTACCTCACCGTCATTATTTGTGGGGGGCTTCTATCCAGCTTTGGGGTCCCCTTCTCTGGAGGCAAGAAAGGTCTTTGTTTTCCTCTACTAGGGGTAGCTAGATTCTCCAGCTGGCGCGTGTCATCTAGAATCAACGTAGGAATGATCCCCGGCTACTTCTAGTGTTGGCGTTAGGAGTAGATATATGGTCAACCCAGTTACCACTGCCCTATGAGCTGGATTTTTGTATTCTGCAGACTTCCACGTTCCTCTGAGACCCTCGCCATTGGGGTCATAACACTTCTCCCACACTTTCTTCTTCATCATCATCAGCATCTTTGACATCAAGTTCTTCTTCACCTTATTCATCTTCTTCTTCATCTTCTACCTATAATTTTTTTTTGCTACATTGTTCATATTCTTTTTATTTAACTATTATTCTTCTTCATATTCAAGTTCTTCATCATATTCTTATTTGTGACAGGCATTCCCGTAGTTGTTATCTATAAAAGTTTGAAGATTACACCTTCCGTTCTGCCTGTCACAAAAGAGTTACATTTGTCCGCGTTCAGTTTGGCCTGCAGCATCAGGCTTTATCCAGGGGCACCACAAGGAGGAACGGACTCACCCCCATACACTGCTTAGTCTTCTTCTGCTTATAATTTAGATAATATCTTTTGCTCTGATATTTAGTGTTATGCTTAATGTTCTTCTGTTCTTTGTTCTGCAGCCTCTTGTTCTTCTGCTTCTCGGTCTCCCATGTCGTCGTCGTCTCCAGGGTCGTCGTCATCTCAGTGGTTGTCCTCTCTGGTGTCGTCGTCATCTTAGGGGTGGTCTTCCGGGTCATCGTCTTTAGGGTCTTGAACTTGGAAATGTAGCAGAAGGTACAAGAAGGCTGAGAAAATGCCGAGAAACAGCTGATGGAACTGGAACTCGGATGGCTACCCGAAGGTCCAAGAGCCAATGGAACTACCGAAGACCAGCTGACGTTACTGGAACCCGGTTACTAAGCAGGAGGTACCCGTGCCTGAAAGCACTACCAAGGACCACCTGACATTGGTGGAACTCGGATACCCAGAGGGAGGCACCTAAGCCAAAGGCTCTGCCCGGAACCAGCTGACGGTACTGGAACCAGGATGGGGAGCAGAAGGTACAAGAGCAAAAGACACTGCCGAGAACCAGCTGACGGTACTGGAACCCGGATGGGTAGCCGAAGGTCCAAGAGCCAATGGAACTACCGAGGACCAGCTGACGTTACTGGAACCCGGTTACTAAGCAGGAGGTACCCGTGCCTGAAAGCACTACCAAGGACCACCTGACGTTGGTGGAACTCGGATAGGAAAGGCTCTGCCCGGAACCAGCTGACGGTACTGGAACCAGGATGGGGAGCAGAAGGTACAAGAGCAAAAGACACTGCCGAGAACCAGCTGACGGTAGGTAGGTACTGAAACCAGGATGGGGACCTATTCAAGCTTTTCTTCCTAGAGCCCCAACTAGTGGTGTTGGAGCAAAGGGTCAGCAGGGGGAGCAGAGTGTAGGCCGAAGCCTGCACTGGAGGCATTTGGAGGTCTGTTGTGTCTGTGTGGCGTTTGCAGGACACGATGCCGGCTACACAGCAGGGGAACAGCTGGCGTTGCTGAACCCCACTGACACATTGGCGGGTGTTTTTCTCTGTGCAGCCAGCACTTCCAGGCGCCAACTGGCGGTGTTAGAGCCCAGGGTCAGCAGGAGGAGCAGAGGGAGCAGAGTGTAGGCCGAAGCCTGCACTCGCAGCAGTTTTAGGTCTGTTGTGTCTGCGTGGCGTTTGCAGGACACGTTGCCGGCTACACAGCAGGTGAACAGCTGGCATTGCTGAACCCCACTGACACATTGGCGGGTGTTTTTCTCTGTGCAGCCAGCACTTCCGGGCACCAACTGGAGGTGTTAGAGCCCAGGG
Organism: Ranitomeya variabilis; assembly: GCF_051348905.1. Classification (NCBI taxonomy): domain Eukaryota; kingdom Metazoa; phylum Chordata; class Amphibia; order Anura; family Dendrobatidae; genus Ranitomeya; species Ranitomeya variabilis. The sequence continues at coordinate 399,174,140 of NC_135232.1, forward strand.
TCTGCAGGAGGAGCAGAGTGTAGGCCGAAGCCTAATTGAACCAATTTTAAAGGTAACCTTTAACCCCCCCTCAGGTGTTACAAATTAGAAGAGCCACACCTTGTGCAGCTGTAATGCTGCACAAGTGAAAGGTTGCTCTTTAAGTTTTGAAACTTGCAGACGCTGAACGAAACACGTATAAAATTTAGCCCCTTATACAGTCAAACTGTCTTGGAGGCATGACTTTCCTTCTTAATGAGACGCAGCACAGCTGTCAAAAATCCCACCTTGGTGCTGGGCGCAGTCTCCTGAGCGTCGTTATTAGCTGTACAGGAGTCTGCGCTGTTGTGTTATCCCTTGGCCATGCGCTGTTAGTGCTGCCCGTCTTCTGACATCATTTCATGTCGGCTGGTGCGGTTCGCGATGCCCATGAATCACAGCAGTGTCTTTTCATTAATTCACACTGCGGGTCTGGGATTCATGGCCTTGCGCAGTCAATATGTTCACCTCTCACTCGTGTCCTTACACCTGCTACAGACTGTGCAGCGTCAGCTGATCCCTTATCGCATGCCATGGCCATGAAGCCGTACAGTCTGAAGAAGGCGGATGGAGATGAGTGACAGGCGAAGATATGCACTGCTCATGCCCGTCAATCACACCCTCGCAGTCAAAATAAATAAGACACCGAGGGGCGTTGTGTCGGGCAGGGCGGCCGCAGAGGCGCAGCCAGCCAACCAATGATGTCAGAAGACGGGCAGCGCTACCAAGGGGGTTGCAGCGTGTCATTACAAAGGAAAGTCACACCTCAGGGACGGTTTAATGGTATCAGGGGACACATTTTAAACGTGTTGCGTTCGGCGTGTGCAAGGAGAATAACTTAATGAGCCACCTTGTACAAATGCAGCATTACTGCTGTACAAGGTGGCTGTTATACATGCCAATGCCTGGGGGGGGGACAGGTTCCCTTCAATTTCAGTTCTTGTGTCTGCGTGGCGTTTGCAGGACACGATGCCGGCTACACAGCAGGGGAACAGCTGGCGTTACTGAACCCCACTGACACATTGGCTGGTGTTTTTCTCTGTGGAGCCAGCACTTCCGGGCACCAACTGACGGTGTTAGAGCCCAGGGACAGCAGGAGGAGAGGGAGCAGAGTGTAGGCCGAAGCTTGCACTGGTGGCAGCTTTGTGTCTGCGTGGCGTTTGCAGGACACATTGCCGGCTACACAGCAGGGGCACAGCTGGCGTTGCTGAACCCCACTGACACATTGGCGGGTGTTTTTCTCTGTGGAGCCAGCACTTCCGGGCACCAACTGACGATGTTAGAGCCCAGGGACAGCAGGAGGAGAGGGAGCAGAGTGTAGGCCGAAGCCTGCACTGGCGGCAGTTTTATGTCTGTTGTGTCTGCGTGGTGTTTGCAGGACACGATGCCGGCTACACAGCAGGGGAACAGCTGGCGTTGCTGAACCCCACTGACACATTGGCGGGTGTTTTTCTCTGTGCAGCCAGCACTTCCGGGCACCAACTGGCGGTGTTAGAGCCCAGGGTCAGTAGGAGGAGCAGAGGGAGCAGAGTGTTGGCCGAAGCCTGCACTGGCGTCAGTTTTAGGTCTGTTGTGTCTGCGTGGCGTTTGCAGGACACGTTGCTGGCTACACAGCAGGGGCACAGCTGGCGTTGCTGAACCCCACTGACACATTGACGAGTGTTTTTCTCTGTGCAGCCAGCACTTCCGGGCACCAACTGGCGGTGTTAGAGCCCAGGCTCTGCAGGAGGAGCAGAGTGTAGGCCGAAGCCTAATTGAACCAATTTTAAAGGTAACTTTTAACCCCCCCCTCAGGTGTTACAAACTAGAAGAGCCACACCTTGTGCAGCTGTAATGCTGCACAAGTGAAAGGTTGCTCTTTAAGTTTTAAAACTTGTAGACGCTGAACGAAACACGTATAAAATTTAGCCCCTTATACAGTCAAACTGTCTTGGAGGCGTGACTTTCCTTCTTAATGAGACGCAGCACAGCTGTCAAAAATCCCACCTTGGTGCTGGGCGCAGCCTCCTGAGTGTCGTTATTTGCTGTACAGGAGTCTGCGCTGTCGTGCTATCCCTTGGCTATGCGCTGTTAGCGCTGCCCGTCTTCTGACATCATTTCATGTCGGCTGGTGCGGTTCGCGATGCCCATGAATCCCAGCCCCGCAGTGTCTTTTCAGTAATTCACACTGCGGGGCTGGGATTCATGGCCTTGCGCAGTCAATATGTTCGCCTCTCACACTCGTGTCCTTACACCTGCTACAGACTGTGCGGCGTCAGCTGATCCCTTATCGCATGCCATGGCCATGAAGCCATACAGTCTGAAGAAGGCGGAAGGGGATGAGTGACAGGCGAAGATATGCACCGCTCATTCCCATAAATCACACCCTCGCAGTCTAAATAAATAAGACACCGAGGGGCGTTGTGTCGGGCAGGGTGGCCGCAGAGGCGCAGCCTGCCAACCAATGATGTCAGAAGACGGGCAGCGCTACCAAGGGGGTTGCAGCGTGTCATTACAAAGGAAAGTCACACCTCAGGGATGGTTTAATGGTATCAGGGGACACATTTTAAACGTGTTGCGTTCGGCGTGTGCAAGGAGAATAACTTAATGAGCCACCTTGTACAAATGCAGCATTACTGCTGTACAAGGTGGCTGTTATACATGCCAATGCCTGGGGGGGGACAGGTTCCCTTCATCTTCAGTTCTTGTGTCTGCGTGGCGTTTGCAGGACACGATGCCGGCTACACAGCAGGGGAACAGATGGCGTTGCTGAACCCCACTGACACATTGGCGGGTGTTTTTCTCTGTGCAGCTAGCACTTTCGGGCACCAACTGGTGGTGTTAGAGCCCAGGGACAGCAGGAGGAGAGGGAGCAGAGTGTAGGCCGAAGCCTGCACTGGCGGCAGCTTTGTGTCTGCGTGGCGTTTGCAGGACACGTTGCCGGCTACACAGCAGGGGAACAGCTGGCGTTGCTGAACCCCACTGACACATTGGCGGGTGTTTTTCTCTGTGCAGCTAGCACTTCCGGGCGCCAACTGTCGGTGTTAGAGCCCAGGGTCAGCAGGAGGAGAGGGAGCAGAGTGTAGGCTGAAGCCTGCACTGGCGGCAGCTTTGTGTCTGCATGGCGTTTGCAGGACACGTTGCCAGCTACACAGCAGGGGAACAGCTGGCATTGCTGAACCCGCTGACACATTGGCGGGTGTTTTTCTCTGTGCAGCTAGCACTTCTGGGTGCCAACTGGCGGTGTTAGAGCCCGGGGTCAGCAGGAGGAGCAGAGTGTAGGCCGAAGCCTGCACTGGAGCAAGTTGAAAGGGAACCTTTAACCCCCACCCCAGGCGTTTGTTGCTGAAAGAGCCATCTTGTACAGCACTAATGATGCAAAAGGAAAAGGTGACTCTTTTAATTATGCTCCTTTCAAAGGCTGAACTAGACACGTATGAAATGTGTCCCCTCACACCGTTAAACCGTCCCGGAGGTGGGACTTTCCTTTGTAATGTGACGCAGCACAGCCGTCATTCCTACTCTCTTGGCGCCGTGCGCCGCCTCCTCAGCGTTGTTTGATTCTGTCCCGGAGCCTGCGCTGTTATGTTATCCCTTGGCCAGGCACACTTAGCGCTGCCCGTCTTCTGACATCATTTGGTGTCAGGCTGGCTGCGCCTGTGCGGCCGCGCTGGCCGAGATCCCGCCTAGCAGTGTCGTCTAATGTAATCCCACCACGGGCCTGGGATCCATGGCCATGCGCAGTGCATATCCTCGCCTCTCACTCCCCTCCCTCCGGCTTCTTCAGACTGTGCGGTGTCACGGCCGTGGCATGCTATTAGGGATCAGCTGACGGCGCACAGTCTGAAGAAGGCGGAGGGAGATGAGTGACAGCCTGAGGTGAAGATATGCACTGCGCATGCCCATGGATCCCAGGCCCACAGTGTGATTAAATCAGAAGACACTGCGAGGCGGGATCTCGGCCAGCACAGCCGCACAGGCGCAGCCAGCCTGACACCAAATGATGTCAGAAGACGGGCAGCGCTAAGTGTGCCTGGCCAAGGGATAACATAACAGCGCAGGCTCCGGGACAGAATCAAACAACGCTGAGGAGGCGGCGCACGGCGCCAAGGGGTTAGGAATGACGGCTGTGCTGCATCACATTACAAAGGAAAGTCCCACCTGCGGGACGGTTAAACGGTGTGAGGAGACACATTTCATAAGTGTGTAGTTCAGCCTTTGAAAGGAGGATAATTAAAAGAGCCACCTTTTCCTTCTGCAGCATTACTGCTGCACAAGGTGGCTCTTTCAGTAACAAACGCCTGGGGGGGTGGGGGTGGGCAGGTTCCCTTAAGTTTTAGTTGTGACAGCGTGGCGGTCGCATGACACGTTGCCGGATACACAGCAGGGGAGCAGCAGGCGTTACTGAACCCCACTAACACATTGGCGAGGTGTTTGGCTCTGTGCAAACAGCACTTCCGGGCAGCAACCAGCAGTGTTGGAGCCCAGGGGCAGCAGGAGGAGCAGATAGGAGGTATTGCAGCACACACAGCAGGGGAGCAGCTGACGTTACTGAACCCCAATAACAGAGGAGAGACTGTTGACTGTGAGGACAGCACTTCCAGGCACCAACTAGCGGTGTTGGAGCCCAGGGACAGCAGGAAGTGCAGATAGGAGGTATTGCAGCACACACAGCAGGGGAGCAGCTGACGTTACTGAACCCCAATAACAGAGGAGCGACTGTTGACTGTGTGGACAGCACTTCCAGGCATCAACTAGCGGTGTTGGAGCCCAGGGACAGCAGGAGGAGCAGATAGGAGGTATTGCAGCACACACAGCAGGGGAGCAGCTGACGTTACTGAACCCCAATAACAGAGGAGCGACTGTTGACTGTGCGGACAGCACTTCCAGGCACCAACTAGCGGTGTTGGAGCCCAGGGACAGCAGGAGGAGCAGATAGGAGGTATTGCAGCACACACAGCAGGGGAGCAGCTGACGTTACTGAACCCCAATAACAGAGGAGCGACTGTTGACTGTGCGGACAGCACTTCCAGGCACCAACTAGCAGTGTTGGAGCCCAGGGACAGCAGGAGGAGCAGATAGGAGGTATTGCAGCACACACAGCAGGGGAGCAGGTGACGTTACTGAACCCCAATAACAGAGGAGCGACTGTTGACTGTGCGGACAGCACTTCCAGGCACCAACTAGCGGTGTTGGAGCCCAGGGACAGCAGGAGGAGCAGAGGAACACCGTCTAGGCCGAAGCCTGATTGGAGCAAGTCGAAAGGGAACCTTTAACACCCCCAAAAAGGCGTTTGTAGCTGCAAGAGCCAGCTTTTGCATCACAAAGGATGCCAAAGGAAAAGGTCGCTCTTTTCATTATGCTCCTTGCAAACACAGAACTAAACACTTACATATACAGTAAAATGTGTCCCCTGATACCGCGAGACCGTCCCGGAGGTGGGACTTTCCTTTGTAATGTGACGCAGCACAGCCGTCATTCCTACCCCCTTGGTGCCATGCGCCGCCTCCTCAGCGTTGTTTGATTCTGTCCCGGAGCCAGTGCTGTTATGTTATCCCTTGGCCAGGCGCACTTAGCGCTGCCCGTCTTCTGACATCATTTGGTGTCAGGCTGGCTGCACCTGTGCGGCCGCGCTGGCCGAGATCCCGCCTCGCAGTGTCGTCTAATGTAATCCCACCGCGGGCCTGGGATCCGTGGCCATGCGCAGTGCATATCCTCGCCTCTCACTCCCCTCCCTCCGGCTTCTTCAGACTGTGCGGTGTCACGGCCGTGGCATGCTATTAGGGATCAGCTGACGGCGCACAGTCTGAAGAAGGCGGAGGGAGATGAGTGACAGCCTGAGGTGAAGATATGCACTGCGCATGCCCATGGATCTCAGGCCCACAGTGTGATTAAATCAGAAGACACTGCGAGGCGGGATCTCGGCCAGCGCAGCCGCACAGGCGCAGCCAGCCTGACACCAAATGATGTCAGAAGACGGGCAGCGCTAAGTGTGCCTGGCCAAGGGATAACATAACAGCGCTGGCTCCGGGACAGAATTAAACAACGCGGAGCAGGCGGCGCACGGCGCTAAGGGGGTAGGAATGATGGCTGTGCTGCGTCACATTACAAAGGAAAGTCCCACCTCCGGGATGGTTTTACGGTATCAGTGGACACACTTTAAAAGTGTTAAGTTCTGCGTGTGCAAGGAGCTAAACAAAATAGTTACCTTTTCCTTGTGCAGCATTACTGCTGCACAAGGTGGCTATTTCAGTAACAAATGCCTGGGGGGGACAGGTTCCCTTACATTTCAGTTGTTGTGTCAGCGTGGCGGTCGCAGGACACATTGCCGGCTACACAGCTGGGGATCAGCTGACGTTACTGACACCCAATAACACCGGGTCGTATGTTTTGACTGTGCAGACGGCACTTCTGAGCCTCAACTGGCGGTGTTGGAGCCCAGGAATTACAGTTCAGGTGGTAGAAAGATGAACACAACAGGAGACCTGGATACTGTAGACAGTCACCCAATTATTTAATCAGGAAGAGGATTGGCAAATTCCTGCGAGATCCAGGCCTGGTTCATTTTCAGGAAAGTAAGCTGGTCAACGTTATCGGAGGATAGTCGCATGCGACGGTCTGTTAGTACACCACCTGCAGCACTAAAGACGCGTTCCGATAATACACTAGCCGCAGGGCAAGCCAGCACCTCCAATGCATACTGGCTTAGCTCTGGCCATGTATCCAGCTTAGAGAACCAAAACTTGAAAGGGGAAGAGCCGTCTGGGAGTACAGCAAGAGGGCACGACATGTAGTCTGTCACCATCTGACGGAACCGTTGCCTCCTGCTGACTGGAGCCGTCTGTGGTGGTGTAGACATTTGTGGCAGGCAGCCCAAAACTGTGCCACAGTTGGGCCATACTGGTCTTGCCTTGGGCAGAGGCACTGCTTCTGCTCCCTCTTTGTGCAGAGCCTCCTCCACTGCCTGAACGCACTGAGCTGCTTTGTAAAGCACTAGCAGCACTTCTCTCAGTTGGACTGGAGAAGATGATGGAATTCACCAGTGTGTCTTGGTACTCCTGCATTTTACGCTCCCGGTTCAATGGTGTGATGAGGCTTTGTACGTTGTCCCGGTAGCGAGGATCGAGGAGGGTGAACACCCAATAATCAGACATGTTGAGAATGTGGGCGATGCGGCGGTCGTTTCTCAGGCACTGCAACATGTAATCAACCATGTGCTGCAGACTGCCAACTGGCCAAGAAATGCTGTCCCCTGCTTAAGGCGTGATCTCTGCCCGCTCGTCATCACCCCACCCTCGCTGTACACACTGACTACTGGACAATTGTGTAACTCCCTCCTCTGGACCGATGTCTTCCTCCTCCATTGACTCCTCCTCATCTTCCTCACAAAGTGTCCCCTGCCAACGCGTTTGTGAGGAACCACATGGCGCTGACTGTCCAGAAGATGATGGAAATGGTGAATCCTCATCCTCCATCTCTTCCACAACATCATCACTTAGCGCTTGCAGTGATTTTTCAAGCAGGCAGATAAGGGGGACAGTCATGCTGACTAGTGCATCATCTGCACTCGCCATCCGCGTGGAATAATCGAAGGGACGCAAAACCTGGCAGACGTCCTTCATAGTGGCCCACTCTGTGGTTGTGAAGTCTGAACGGCGCGGAGTGCGACTTCTTTGCGCCTGATGCAGCTGGTACTCCATTACTGCTTGCTGCTGCTCACACAACCGCTCCAACATATGTAACGTGGAATTCCACCTGGTAGGTAGGTCACATATGATGCGATGTTCTGGAAGGCGGAATCGGCGCTGCAGAGCCGCAATGCGCGATTTTGCCGTGCTGGAACACCGCAAGTGAGCACACTCTAGGCGGACCTTGTGCAGCAGTGCATCAAGATCCGGATAGTCCCTCAAAAAACTCTGCACAACCAAGTTGAGCACATGTGCCAGACATGGGATTTTGAGTGAGGTTGCCGAGGCCCAGAGCTGCCACCAGATTTTGGCCATTATCACACACTACCATGCCTGGCTGGAGATTCGCTGCCACAAACCACACATCGCTCTCCTGCTTGATGGCATTCCAGAGCTCCTGCGCTGTGTGGCTTCGATTCCCCAAAGAAATTAATTTCAAGAAGGCCTGTTGACGTTTGGACACGGCTGTGCTCATGTCAGTCGTAACAGGTAAACGTTCACAGGTCCATGTGGAGGTGGACTGTGACGGCTCCTGCAGTGATGATTCTGAGGAACTTGTGTAAGAGGAGGAGTCAATGCGTACAGACTGGATTCCTGCAATCATTGGAGTGGGCAGGACACGTCCTACGCCACTCGCACGATCTGTACCCGGCTCAACAACATTAACCCAATGGGCAGTGAGGGAAAGGTATCGCCCCTGTCCATGGTGACTGGTCCACGCATCGGTGGTGAGGTGGACCTTGCTACTGACGGTGTTCAGTAGCGCGTGTTTTATGTGTCCCTCCACATGCTTGTGCAGGGCAGGGACGGCTTGCCTGCTGAAATAAAAGTGGCTGGGCACATTGTACTGTGGGACTGCCAATGACATCAAGTTACGGAAGCTGTCAGTCTCCACCAGCCTGAATGACAGCATTTCCAGTGACAGAAGTTTGGCAATGCCTGCAGTCAGAGCCTGTGCTCGTGGGTGGTTTGACGAGAAAGGCCGCCTTTTCTCCCATGCCTGTACTACCGATGGCTGTAGACTGGGCTGGGAGTGTGAGGATGACTGGGAACGTGGTGCTGCGGGTGGAATTACAGTAGGTCTCTGGACACCAGTGCCAGAGGTTCTTCCATGGCGATCCTGGGAGGAAGCCGAACCAGCTGTGTGTGAGCTGGAGGAAGAGGCAACACGAGCTGAAGAGGTGGTAGCTGCCGCTGTTGGTTGGCCTAGGTCTTCAGTGTGTTTTTGTAACTCCGCCGCGTGCCTGGTCTGCACATGTTTCCACATGTTGGAAGTATTGAGGTTGCTGACATTTTTCCTTCTTTTGATTTTATGATGACACACCTTGCATTTGACAAAGCAAATGTCATCTGCAACTGTGTCAAAAAAGGACCAGGCACTGCAAGTCTTGGGAGCGCCCTTTTTGGCTTTTGGAAGAGAAATGCTCCTAACGGGTGCCAAAGTGGAGGCTACAGGATCCGCAGTCTTCCCCCTCCCTCTCCCTCTTTGGCCCGTTCGGGGAATCTCTTCCTCAGAGCTGCTCCCACCACCTTCCTGTCCCTCACGCCACGATGGGTCAAGGACCTCATCATCTACACTACCCTCTGCCACCAACTGCTCCTCCTGGGTAGTCTCAGCAGCACAGCATGCACCAGAAAGTGGCACCTGAGTGTCATCAGCGGATGCGTTCTGCGGTGTGGTGACCGGAGGCACTGGCCCACCCGCCTCTTCAGACTCAGAGAGAAAAAGCTGTTGGGCATCACTGCACACTGCCTCTTCTTCCATTTCTCCAATGCTGCTTGGCTGGCCCCCTGTTTCCAAGCCAAGAGATTCAGAGAACAGAAGTAGAGACGGCTCCTGTCCTGGGCTCTCTGTCTGCCTGGGCAATTTGGCAGGTGGTGAAGAGACAGATGGGTGCTCTCCAGTGCTCTGTGTCTGAGAGGATGTGGCACTAATTGAAGTCGATGCGTTAGCTGCCATCCATCCGACAACGGCTTCAATTTGGTCTTCACGCAGCAGCGGTGTACGGCGCTCTCCGACAAAGCTGCGCATGAAGGACTGTTCCCTGCTGAAACTGGGTGATGATGAGTCACCGGTGCCCGCAGCAGGCACAGAATCCCCACGTCCTCTCCCTGCTCCGCGCCCACGCCCACGTGCCTTACTCCCTGCCTTCTTCATCTTGGTTGACTGATAAAGATAAGCAGAAAAGTACTAACGGCTTAGTGTGCTTATTCCTGAACAGCTCCTAACAGGTATAAGAAACACTAATTTTCTAAAGTGTGGACTAGACTTTAATATGAGCTAATGTGGCCTACACAACTGTAAAGTGGTGTGTTTGGTGAACTTGATTATTTATTTATTTTTTGGGGGCTGAACTGACAACAGGGCAAGCTGCACTCACACGGAGACCGTGCAGACAGCCGTAAACGGCGCTGCAAGGCCCCAAAAACCTCCTTTACGTTATCCTATGTAGTGTTTTTCCACAATTTAGCTGGATACGGGTGGAAAGCCACTAATAGGAATTATTTGAAAAAATGTGCAGCGGGCTGCACTATTTGAAAAAAAGGACAATGGAATGGATAGAACTGTATGAGTCAGTGAACCACCCTGAGCTGGATACAACCGGCTGTGGCTGCACACAGACTACAGGGCGAGCTGCACTCACACGGAGACCGTGCAGACAGCCGTAAACGGCTCTGCAAGGCCCCAAAAACCTCCTCTACATTATCCTATGTAGTGTTTTTCCACAATTTAGCTGGATACGGGTGGAAAGCCACTAATAGGAATTATTTGAAAAAATGTGCAGCAGCCTGCACTATTTGCAAAAAAGGACAATGGAATGGATAGAACTGTATGAGTCAGTGAACCACCCTGAGCTGGATACAACCGGCTATGGCTGCACACAGACTACAGAGTGGGCTGCACTCACACACACACACACACACACACACAGAGACCTTGCAGATCGCTGTGAAAACAGCGCTGCAAGGCAAAAGCAAGGTGAACACACAGCGGTTGCTAAATTAGCCTGGGAAAAGCACAAAGAAGCAAATCGCTATCTCAACTGGCCCTCAGTCAGAACACTGTGTCCTATGCCTAACTGAATTCACAGCAGAGTGAGCCCAAAATGGCGCCAGCGACTTTTAAACTGCAGCATGACATCATTTCAGCAGCCAATCACAGCCTTGCCAGTAGTTTCATGCCCACCATGCTGAACAGGATGTGCCCACACTTGTAATCATTCCTCATTGGCTGAATTCGTGCTGTTTGAATAGAGAACTTCCGATTCCGGTATCCGATATGCGGCAAGTATCGGATCTCGGTATCGGAGTTCCGATACCGCAAATATCGGCCGATACCCGATACTTGCGGTATCGGAATGCTCAACACTACTCACAACACAGCCAAGCTGTTCAAGGTGACAAAAGAACAGACCGATCAGTGGTTCTCCCCACTAAACTTCCAACCAGGTCCGGTTGTGTGCGATAATGGGTGTAACTTGCTGTAACAGCTCGTCAAGCTGGTAAACATGTTCCGTGCATGGCCCACGTGCTGAACTTGGTTGTACAGCATTTTTTTAAAACGTAACCTGACTTGCCGGACCTACTTGCCAAGGTATGCAGTGTCAGCGCACATTTCAAAAAGTCATCTCAGGCTTTCAACGGACTAGTTTTGTTGCAGCAGTGCTTTAATTTGCCTCATGACCAACTGATTTGTGACCTGCCCACACACTATAATTTGACCTTTAATAATAGTAATAAATAATAATTTTATTTCTACAGCATCAACATATTCCGCAGCCCTTTACATTTTAGAGGGGACTTGCACAGACAATAAAAGACATTACAGAATAACAATAATCACATAAACAACAGATACCAAGAGGAATGAGGACCCTGCTCGCAAGCTTACAATCTATGAGGAAACAGGGGAGACACCAGAGGTGAATGGTAACAATTGCTTTCATTGTTCTGATCAGCCATAATTTAAGAAATTGGGTGTTCATGTAATGCTGCATGAACCAGTTACCAACCAGTATGTGTAAAAGTACAGACACAGAGGGCTATGAAATGCATAAAGAGTGTGAGAACAAGATACAAGGATCCTTGTTATGAAGAAAATTTGTAATGGGCAACACAAGGATAGTTAGATAAATATGTTGAGGCGGTAGGCGGTTTATCTGTTGGCAAGGCTTAGTGAGCAGCAGGGAGCAGTTTCTGAATTCCAGCTTCCCAATGCCCGTCAGAGTAACACTCAGCTCCCACATGCAACAATTGGATGGGTGTGGATCAATCACATTTCTGAAGTTCTTCAAAACTTTGAGTACTGCACCAAGATGATGAGTGTTGGTGACGCTATTGTCAGCATAACCATCTCACTCCTCTGTCTATTAAAACATTCACTGCAGGATCTCAAAGAGGAAGCTTTGAATGTTGAGCAGGTGGCTATGGAGCAAAATTTTACAGTGGCTGATACAACACAGCCCAGACTCACACAATATTCTTAAGCCACATTGGGTGATGATGAGGAACAGGAGGAAGAGGAGGAGGCGGAACAGGAGTTTTTTATTGGTCTGCGCTACAGAGGGACTCCCAATCCCAGCTTCATGCCTGTCCAGCATGGATGGCCTGAAGAGGAGAAGGACGAGGGGGAAGAGGCTATGCGTTGTGAGGAGGAGAGGATGGTTAGTGTTCTTTCTGTTGAGGACACTGAACTTTTCACTCTTTGTGGTCTGCAATATATGGCAGATTTCATGTCCAGATGCCTTTCCCAAGATCCTTCCATGAAACACATTTTGTCTAACATGAAATACTGGCTGTGTTCCTTTCTTGACCTATGGTACAAGGAGAAATTTGCTTCTCTCATGTTGGAGGCAGACGTGCCATTTTCAGTGCATGTATGCCAGAGGGCCATTGTGGAAGACTTGCTACGGCAGACGCCGAAATGCGCTTCGGGGCTTGGCACATCCCAGGGACACCTATCCCGTCTATCTTATTCTGCAGCAGGTAATACCAGGTGGCTTTCTTCTGACCTTTACTTTGATTTGTATTTTTTGGTTCTTGGGGCATTTTTGTCTACTTGCCCGCTGGGTACTTTATAGCTCACTGGTCACTATGACTATTATATTATATATTGGCTAGATTCAGCGCCAATAGTTTGCACCGATATTTATTATCAGCATCTTTATTTGGTCTCCTTTTTAGCCACCAATCGATTAAGTTTGCACATGCACTTTATTATTATTTTTTATTTGGTAAATCTGTTTGCTATATATTCTATGGCCTATTGACACAGGCATGCACGTATATGTTGTCCTCACACTGGGGTTATATATTTATATATTTATTCATTTTTAGTGCTGCCATTTATATGTCCCTGGTGTTGTGCCTTTTATGGTATTTTTTCCCACTGTTACACTATATTATATATATTTTAATAAATATTGTAATTTATACTACATTTTGGACTTTGTTTCATTTTTTTCTTTGTTTTTTCTATATGTTTTCCGATTGTCCAAAATTGAACAAGGGCTGGATTTCCAGGGACTTTGTAAACAGTACGGATGACAGAAACGTAATGTTAAAGCAGCCCAAATGTTTTGTTTGGGAAGTTTACTTAACATCCATCCCTTATCATCCAATCTCATTGTGTTCATGAAAACTCCTCCTCCTCCTCCTGCTTCTGCAAAAAGTACTTAGTGTTCATGTATGTATAACCCACGTGGCTAATATTTTGTACTTTGTGAAAACTTGGCACATTGTGCAATGGTGATTTTGCACTCCTTATCGATTCCCTTGCTAACACACTCCAAATGCGGAGTAATGAAGATTATTGCCCTTGTTAATTTGTCACATAAAATTATCTGTACCTGGATTGCGCCAGTCGCACAACTGTAAGATAAAGATACACTATTTTTTAAAACAATAGAAAATTATTATTTTTTTCAATCGGCTTGCTGACACACTCCAAATGCGGAATAATGAATGAAGATTATTGCCCCTGCTAAATTGTCACATAAGATTATCTGTATCCAGATTGCACCAGTCGCACAACTGCTAAATAAAAAAATGCTATTTTTTAAACCAATAGAAAATTATGAATTTTTTTGTTCAATCGGCTTGCTGACGCACTCCAAATGCGAAGAAATGAAGATTATTGCCCCTGCTAAATTGTCAAATATGATTATCTCTACCCAGATTGCGCCAGTCGCACAACTGCTAGGCAAATATTAGGAGAGCTGCAGCATGTACTGTACTTGCGATGGTAACACCCAGATGCCTGCCTTTCACTCTCCCTTCTATTAAATCTCTCTAGTCCCTACTTAAAATCATCACCTAACAAACAAGTAAACTCTTGACAATCTACAGCTCTTAAAAGAGCTATTTGGAATAAATAACTCTCACTATAACCTACCATCACTCTCCCTACACTACTTTCACTCTCCCTATGCTGAAACTACACTCTCCCTATGCTGTTTCCAGATGCAATGTGTGCAAGATGGTGCAGGCAGCCTTTAAATAGTCCCAATGACGCTGAAGGCCAGCCAATCACAGTAGTGCCACATCAAGATGCCGCCGGCATCACTGTGATTGGCAAGCCAGCCCAGCATGTTCATTGGCTCCAAATAAAGCTCCAAACATGCTGGGCGGGTCACTCGAATATACCAAGGTGAATACCTAATTACTCAACAAGTAATGAATAGCCCTAATACCGTACTATTTGTGTGAGTAACCGAATTCCCTAGCAACCAGGCAACCCCCACATGTAAATCATGCAGCTGCCCCAACAAAAACTAAATGTCCGAGCAGTTACAAATACTCGGAGACCACCCAAGCATGCTCGGGAAAACCAGAGCAACGAGTACACTCGCTCATCACTAATGCTCGCCACTACTCGGTACTCGCCCGAATATCAATATGCTCAGTGTACTCGGTGAGCACCGAGTATTTCCGGGATTATTCGGTGGGAGCTCAGGTCTCCTCCTTTTAAATTTGGTGCTTTTTAGAGCGCCAATCAGCATGCAGGGATTGTCTGCCATGCACTTTAATACCGAAGCCATCTTTGTTGTGATATTACAGTGATTGGCTGGCCGCACAGCGTCATCAGGTCAATAAGAGACCCGGCGCCGACCTGCTCGCCACATTCTGCTCCGGACTCAGCTAGTGTAGGGAGAGCTGCTGCTGAGATAGGGTCAGATTCTTACATTTACTAGTTAGTATCTGTCTACTATCACGGAATCCACAAATCCTGTGTGAGATAGTGCTCACTAACGGGTAGGGGAATACTCACTTAGCAACGGGATTCAAGGTACACAGGAACACTTTTTTAACATAACATTCTATGCAGTTTATTATAGGGTCATAAACCGTACCATGAACAGTCCATTACACACTGTATCAAGACATGACATTAGGTTTCACATCATTAGTTTGTGGCAACTAAACATGCTGGTCCTCCTCTGACCAGTTGCCGTGAGTCACCGTGCAGTTCATAGAACATAATAAGCACCAACAGTCTGTGGAGGTACCTTATGGGAGCTCCAGCTCCACCTGCCGACTCCTTGTCAGTCCTCTCTCCCTGGGAAAGCTGCCTTACGGGATCACCAACTTGCCTGGCAGGCACACCTCAGTCAGTACAGACCCACCGAAGGACAGTAGCTTCCCCAGCACAGTAGCCATCTCTGGCTCTGCTGGTCCTTTCCTCACCTCGTTCTCTTCAGGGATCCGGTCCACACTCACAGGGCCTCTCAACACAGAGGTCACTCAGGACCATGGCCTCACCAGGTGCTCTTCAGGGATCAGGTCTCCACTCTGGACCTCCCAACACCCAGGCCACAAATGACCACGGTCTCATCAGGTGCTCTTCAGGGATCTTGCCCCACTTTGGACCTCCCAACACCCAGGTCACTCAGGTCCATGGCCTCACCAGGTGCTCTTCAGGGATCCGGTCCCCACTCTGGACCTCCCAACACCCAGGCCTTTCCTCTCACAGGACCTTCCAGCCCAGAACCATTCAGGTCCATACACAGGAACCATGTGACCCACACCCTGGCCACATTATCAAGCTGTAACCACTCCCGTAGATTGATGGTGTGTGGGTGTGTGGCTAGTTTGACCCACCCAGCTCCCAAACTAGCCCTGCCAGCCTCCCTCTAAAGCAAAACAATTACTTGTGGGACTATAGGTCCCAGAACAATCTTACTTCAGGCTTACAGCACAGAGTATCTTCATCTGCGACACATATACCGGCCATTCACAATAATGCAGGACTTTTTCTCATCACCACAGTTATACCTGCGACTGCCATGCATTCCTATGGCCTCAATATGCCTCCATGCGTATTCTGGGAAGACCATGCAGAGCCCCCTACCTGTAACAGGGGTCACTGCATCACACCTGATAAACCAATAGTCCTTTTTAGGGCTGGACGGGGGTACATAGATTGCAGCGCTAGGTAGGCAGAGGAGTCTATGTGCACATATCCACTTCAGTGCAAGGCCTGCAGGCACATTATGTGAGTATATAGATCTCCATTCCTGTCTGCCACTGCATATATTATATATAAGTAGCTGCAGGTATCCGTGGCAATTTTTTTTTTTGCAGCTTATACCTGTTCATTTTATTGGACAGCAATCCATGGCCCCCTTTTTTCTACATTTATTTGCTTGGTCACGCTGCAGACTACAGCCAGGTCATTGCAATACAAGAGCTTGAAAATCTGCCAATTTTATTTTAGTTTTTTTTTGTCCTAGGCATCAAATATGAGTGCGCAGAAAAATCTGGCCTTTTTTTGGCACTATATTATTTTGTTGGAGTGTCTTACAACATTTTAGGACACCATTTTGCTGCCCCAAAAATCTGTAGCTGGCCCAAAAATATTTAGCTACAGTTGCTATATTTATCACTGTGATTTGTACGCTACCCGCATCGCATATCATTGCGCTAAATATCTTACAATTTTAGTAGTCCAAATTTTTTTTATGTGTTATAGCCTACTTATTGACACAATGTTGGTGGGCCCAAAAAAATCAAGGCCAAATTTTGATCAGTCTGTTATCTCCGTCTGACGCCTGGTGTATCTGTGGTGTAAAAATCCTCACTTTGCAGGCATACGTTGCATTGTTTTGCCTGCTAGCCTTGGTCTACACATTATTTAGTGGTTATTTTATTTTATTTTTTTAAACAAGGCCACACATTTAAACGGTCTGTTATCTCCGTCAAACACCTGGTGTATCTGTGGTGTCAAAATCCTCACTTTGCAGGCATATGTTGCATTGATTCTCTGCTATGCTTGGTGTCAGGACTCTGAACATTTTTTATTACCTTTTGTGCATTACTGCCCTTTTCCAAGATGGCATCTTTGGTCTCATGTGCACTGTGTCTTCCTGCTATAAAACTCCACCCCAGCCTTCAGTCTGTGCTAGAGTATTCTGCCTTGCATCCAGCTCCTGACCTCTAGTGACTCCCTGGCTATATACCTGCTCCTGTGAACCTGTGGGGTTATCCTGCTACTCTGCTCTGAGTTCCTGCTGCATACACCAGTTCCAGTAATCCTCCTTCATCTGCTGCTCGTGTTTGCTTCCATTTGCATTTGCTGGACATGTAAGCTGTTTCTGCTCTGCAAGAACCTGAGACATTTACCCAGACCCCCCTGGTTGAGCTAAGATATTATTTGAACTGCCTTATAAGCATATCTATCTGTGTTTTGGACTAAGCAAGGACTTATTCGTGTCAAGTATCCTCAAGAATAATTGTGCTTCATAGACTTTCTGCATGATTGCATTTTCCTCTGAAGTTTCCTATAGACTGCTGAGCTGCATTTGATATTTGCACCAAGTGTTGTGGACTTGAGTTTCTCTCTGCACCTGTTTGAATCACCGTGTGATAATATAGACTTTACCACTTATAAAACTGTGTCCTGTAGTTGTCTTGTTCCACGCAAAGACTCTCCTGAGTTATCCCCTATAATTATTACAGGATACTCTAGCCTAAAAAAAAAAAAAAAAAAGAGACTGCTGGAACAATGACTGCAGAAAGCAGACTAGAGCAGGTGTTTTCCATAATTAGATCACTGCAGTAAGATGTGGAAGGTCTGCAAAAGAAGTTTGGAAGCTTTGAACTCAATCAACAAGTGTTTGGACAGACTTTGCAGGACTTAAGCACCCGCATGGCAGCCCAGGAAAACAAACTTGCTGGCATAGAGTCCCAGTATGGACGAGCTTTTCAGGACATAAGCACGCAAATAGCTGCACAAGCGACTTTTCGCTCTGGGCAACCGCCACCAGCTGGCCCACCTAAGTTGCCCCCATTCAGATTTAATGGTGATCGCGACAAATTTCGTGGCTTTGTGAATCAATGTATGCTATATTTGATGTGCATGCTGACCGTTTTCCTAATGATAGATCCAAAGTACTGTGTGTAATAATGCTGCTGACCGCACGAGCGCTCGCCTGGGTGAATCCGATGATTGAGTCTCGTGACCCACGGTTAAATAACTTGGATGATTTCTTTGCCGCTATGGCATTAATGTTTGATGATCCTAATCGCCGTGCAACCGCTGAATCTGCTCTATTGTCTCTACGCCAGGCAAAACGTTCTGTTATTGAGTATGCTACTGAATTCAGGAGATTAGCGGTAGATACCAATTGGGACAGTTATGCTCAATTGCCTATTTTTAAAAGGGGTCTGTCTAGCATTGTAAAAGATGAACTAGCTCTCTCTGAGTCACCACAAGAGCTAGAGACATTTATACAGCATTGTGTGCGCATTGACATTCGCCTTACTGAGTGTAGGCAGTAGAAGTTTGCTGCATATAACCGTATTTCTAACTTTTCCCTTCCTTCCAAAGAGCCTGCAGGTAAAACTTCTCGGGAGGTGGAGGATGTGCCCATGCAAATTGATTCCGTTCAGAGGCGTGAGATCAATGAGCGCCGGGAGCATCGCCTTCGTGAAAGTCTATGTTTCTACTGCGGCCAGTCTGACCACTTCTTGATCAATTGTCCTAAGAGTCCTAGATGGCCTAACAAGGTGCTAGCAGCAGTAGGGGAGTATAACAACTGTGATGATGAATCTGACATCTCTGAATGTAGCCTGCCTTTAAACGCTGTATTCTATTCACTTTCTATGACTTCACCCCCCAAGGAGCTGAAGGAAATGAACTCTCACTGTTCTCTCCCTATTAAGATCCTGTGTTCAGGACAGTGGATTTCCAGTTCAGCTATGATTGACTCTGGTGCAGGTGGCAACTTCATGGATATCGCATTTGCCAAGGAACATGGTATTGAAATTCAGCAAAGAGCCTCTCCAATTACCATGGAAACAGTGGATGGGTCACCTTTAATCTCTGGGCCTGTGGATCAGGAGACCGTACCCCTTGAAATTTTGTTGGAGCCTAATCATCAGGAGCAACTTTCTTTCTTGCTAATTTCTTCTCCTCATTTTCCTGTGATTTTAGGCATTCCTTGGTTGCGTTCTGAGAACCCAATTATCAACTGGGAGACCAAGGAGATTATCTTTCCAGCAAGGAGCAACTCAGCGTTAACAGAAGCTGTCCCTGAGTCCACGACTACAGAACCACATGTACAGGTATTTTCTTTACCTCCAGCATATAAAGAGTTCTCTGACATCTGTGACAAGAAGAATGCAGATCAGCTTCCTCCACACAGGCATTATGACTGTCCCATTGAGTTGCTTCCTGGGGCAGCTATTCCTTTTGGTAACGTATACCCTTTGGTGGCACCTGAGCTTCAAGCCTTAAAGGAGTATATTGATGAAAATCTGGCCAAAGGCTCATACGTCCTTCTTCCTCACCAGCAGGGGCACCTATCTTTTTGTAAAGAAGAAGCATGGGACCCTGAGACCCTGTGTTGACTATCGGGAACTCAATAAGGTAGCCGTACGAAACCGTTACCCTTTGCCTCTGATTCCCAAATTACTGGAAAGAATCCGCCATGCTAAGGTGTTCTCTAAACTGGATCTTCGTGGGGCTTATAATTTGGTGCATATTCATCCAGGGGATGAGTGGAAGACAGCATTCAGATGCCGGTATGGATACTTTGAATCTCTTGTGATGCCCTTCGGGCTTTGTAATGCCCCTGCAACGTTTCAACACCTTGCTAATGACATTTTCAGAGATTTGTTGGACCAGTTTGTAGTGATCTATTTGGACGATATACTAATCTTTTCTGACTCTCTACAGGAACATGAAGAACATGTCAAAACTGTTTTAAGACGTCTGAAAGAGAGCCATCTGTATATTAAGCCGGAGAAATGCGAGTTCCATCATTCTGAGATACAGTTCTTAGGTTATATCATCTCTCCCCATGGGCTGAACATGGAATCTGGTAAGATTCAGGCTATCCTTGACTGGCCGGTACCCAAGAACGTTAAGGAGGTCCAACGTTTTATTGGTTTTGCAAATTTCTACAGACGCTTCATTCGAAATTTTTCTGATATTGTCCGTCCCATTACTTCCTTGACAAAGAAGGAAAAGCCCTTTAAGTGGTCATTAGTGTTGAGCGATACCGTCCGATACTTGAAAGTATCGGTATCGGAAAGTATCGGCCGATACCGGCAAAGTATCGGATCCAATCCGATACCGATACCCGATACCAATACAAGTCAATGGGACTCAAGTATCGGACGGTATTCCTGATGGTTCCCAGGGTCTGAAGGAGAGGAAACTCTCCTTCAGGCCCTGGGATCCATATAAATGTGTAAAAGAAAGAATTAAAATAAAAAATATCGCTATACTCACCTCTCCGACGCAGCCTGGACCTCAGCGAGGGAACCGGCAGCGTTGTTTGTTTAAAATTCGCGCTTTTACTTGGTTACGTGAAGTCCCGGCTTGTGATTGGTCAGGGCGGCCATGTTGCCGGGACGCGGACCAATCACAGCAAGCCGTGACGAAATTACGTCACGGCTTGCTGTGATTGGTCCGCGTCCCGGCAACATGGCCGCCATTAACCAATCACAAGCCGGGACGTCACGGGAGGCTGGACACGCGCCCATTTTAAAAAGCGCGCGTGTCCAGCCTCCAGTGACGTCCCGGCTTATGATTGGTCACGGCGCCATGTTGCCGGGACGCGGACCAATCACAGCAAGCCGTGACGAAATTACGAAATTTTAAAATTTTAAAATGGGCGCGTGTCCAGCCTCCCGGCTTGTGATTGGTTGACCGCGGCGCAACCAATCACAAGCCGGGACGTCACGGGAGGCTGGACACGCGCCCATTTTAAAAAGCGCGCGTGTCCAGCCTCCCGTGACGTCACGGCTTGTGATTGGTTAATGGCGGCCATGTTGCCGGGACGCGGACCAATCACAACGCCGGAACGTAATTTTAAAATCCTGAAGGACCTGAAATTACGTCACGGCTTGCTGTGATTGGTTGCGTCCCGGTCACATGGGCGGCACGCAACCAATCACAAGCCGGGACTCACGTAAAGGAAAGAAAAGCGCGAATTTTA
Source organism: Ranitomeya variabilis (assembly GCF_051348905.1). Taxonomy (NCBI): domain Eukaryota; kingdom Metazoa; phylum Chordata; class Amphibia; order Anura; family Dendrobatidae; genus Ranitomeya; species Ranitomeya variabilis. The sequence goes on from NC_135232.1 coordinate 399,195,270, forward strand.
AACAAAGAACGCTGCCGCTTCCCTCGGTAAGGTGCAGGCTGCGTCGGACAGGTGAGTATAGCAATATTTTTTATTTTAATTCTCTCTTTTACACATTTTTACATTAATGTTGTTTCGATACCGATACCCGATATCACAAAAATATCGGATCTCGGTATCGGAATTCCGATACAGCAAGTATCGGCCGATACCCGATACTTGCAGTATCGGAATGCTCAACACTAGTGGTCATCACAGGCTCAAGAAGCTTTTGATCGGCTTAAGATCTGTGTCACATCAGCACTGCTGTTGATACACCCAGATCCAACACTTTCTTTCATTGTGGAGGTGGACGCTTCTGATAACGCTTTGGGGGCTATTCTGTCCCAAAGAACTGGAGAGAAGGGTCTGCTACACCCTTGTGCTTTCTTTTCCCATAGACTAACCTCAGCAGAGAAGAATTACGACGTGGGAGACAATGAATTACTGGCTATTATTGCGGCTTTCAAAGAATGGAGGCATCATCTGCAAGGAGCTGCACAACAGATCATAGTGCTAACTGACCATCGCAATTTAGAGTTCCTTAGATCCGCTAGATGTCTTTCTCCTTGTCAGGCTCGTTGGAACTTATTTTTAAATCAATTTAACTTTGTTATCTCGTACCATCCAGGTTCTCGTAATGGGAAGGCTGATGCTTTATCCCGAATACATGCTGCGGATTCCGTACCTGGAGCCCCGTCCAAGACCATTCTATCTGATGCCAATTTCATCGGAGTTATCCATGATCAGGGCTTGTGGAAGGAGTGCAGGGAGGCCTATGACGGTGATGTATTTCTGGCCAACCCACCTGTGGATATTAATCTTGTCTTTAAGGGTGGCATGTGGTTCAGAGATCGAAGTCGTCCGCCTGCAGATCCTCAAGTTGGTACATGACTCCAAGTTGGCTGGTCACAGGGGGGTACAGAAGACACAAGAGTTCCTGAGACGATTCTTCTGGTGGCCAACTTGCCTGAAGGATACCAAGGACTATGTTCTCTCTTGCGAGGTATGTGCTCGGTACAAGACTCCTCATGTGGCACCTACGGGTCTTCTACAACCCTTACCTGTTCCGTCCCGCCCTTGGGGGTCTATATCAATGGACTTTATTGTGGAGCTGCCTACATCGGGGGGCATGAATACAATCATGGTGGTAGTTGATCGCCTGACTAAAGCTGCTCATTTTGTTCCGTGCACCGGCCTCCCCTCAGCTAAAGATACAGTGAACTTGGTTATACAGAATGTCTTTCGGTTGCATGGGGTTCTGGATGAGATCATCTCTGACCGTGGAGTGCAGTTCACTTCAAGATTCTGGAAGGGGTTTTGCTCTGCACTCAATATTAATGTCTGTTTCTCTTCTGCTTACCATCCCCAGACAAATGGTCAGACTGAGTGTACCAACCAGATGCTGGAACAATATCTAAGATACTATGTCAGCCATCTCCAGGATGATTGGTTGGAGTTGCTGCCGTTAGCCGAATTTTCATATAACAATTCTCAGAGCGCCTCCACTAAGTTTACACCTTTCTTAGCCAATCTGGGTTATCATCCGTGTATCTTACCTAGGTCTCCAATTAATTCTCCGGTTCCAGCAGTGGAGGAAAGGCTGACTGTGATGAGGCAAAATCTGGAGGTTCTGAAGGAATCCCTGACCACAGCTCAAGAACTGCTTATAAGAGATCGGCTGATAGATTCCGTAAACCTGCACCCATGTTCAAGGTAGGAGATTCCATGTGGTTAAGAATCTGAAGTTAAACATTCCTTCACAAAAACTTGGACAGAAATTCATTGGCCCTTTCAAGATCAATGGTATTGTGAGCCCTGTGGCTGCCGGCTGAAGCTGCCTAGGACTATGAAGGTACACCCAGTTTTTCATGTATCTTTACTAAAGCCTGTATCTCCTAATACCTTCCAGGAACGTGTTGTGCCACCTCCGCAGCCTGTGGTGATTGATGGGAAAGAACAATTTGTGGTGGAGGAAATTGTTGATTCCAGGATTCGCAGGAATCGGCTCCAATATCTGATAAGATGGCAGGGATATCCCCCTGAGGAAGACTCTTGGGAACCTGTGGAAAACATCAATGCCCAACAGGAGATTTCTCTTTTTCTTCAGAGATTCCCTGAGAAACCAGGTCCAGGATCGTCCTGAGGCTGCTTCTAAGGAGGGAGTAATGTCAGGACTCTGAACATTTTTTATTACCTTTTGTGCATTACTGCCCTTTTCCAAGATGGCGTCTTTGGTCTCATGTGCACTGTGTCTTCCTGCTATAAAACTCCACCCCAGCCTTCAGTGTGTGCTAGAGTATTCTGCCTTGCATCCAGCTCCTGACCTCTGGTGACTCCCTGGATATATACCTGCTCCTGTGAACCTGTGGGGTTATCCTGCTACTCTGCTGAGTTCCTGCTGCATACACCAGTTCCAGTAATCCTCCTTCATCTGCTGCTCGTGTTTGCTTCCATCTGCATTTGCTGGACATGTAAGCTGTTTCTGATCTGCAAGAACCTGAGACTATTACGCAGACCCCTCTGGTTGAGCTAAGATATTATTTGAACTGCCTTATAAGCATATCTATCTGTGTTTTGGACTAAGCAAGGACTTATTCGTGTCAAGTATCCTCAAGAATAATTGTGCTTCATAGACTTTCTGCATGATTGCCTTTTCCTCTGAAGTTTCCTATAGACTGCTGAGCTGCATTTGATATTTGCACCAAGTGTTGTGGACTTGAGTTTCTCTCTGCACCTGTTTGAATCACCGTGTGATAATATAGACTTTACCACTTATAAAACTGTGTCCTGTAGTTGTCTAGTTCCAAGCAAAGAGTCTCCTGAGTTATCCCCTAAATTTTTAAAAATGGTTTACTCATTAGTTAGTGGTTACATTTAAAAAAAAAGAAAAAACAAAGCCGCACATATATAACCGGTATGTTATCTCCGTCAGACGCTTGGTCACGCTGCAGACTACAGCCAGGTCATTGCAATACAAGAGCTTGAAAATCTGCCAATTTTATTTTAGTTTTTTTTTGTCCTAGGCATCAAATATGAGTGCGCAGAAAAATCTGGCCTTTTTTTGGCACTATATTATTTTGTTGGAGTGTCTTACAACATTTTAGGACACCATTTTGCTGCCTCAAAAATCTGTAGCTGGCCCAAAAATATTTAGCTACAGTTGCTATATTTATCACTGTGATTTGTACGCTACCCGCATCGCATATCATTGCGCTAAATATCTTACAATTTTAGTAGTCCAAATTTTTTTTATGTGTTATAGCCTACTTATTGACACAATGTTGGTGGGCCCAAAAAAATCAAGGCCAAATTTTGATCAGTCTGTTATCTCCGTCTGACGCCTGGTGTATCTGTGGTGTCAAAATCCTCGCTTTGCAGGCATATGTTGCATTGTTTTGTCTGCTAGCCTTGGTCTACTTATTATTTTGTAGATAACCCCTTAACCTGCAAGGGTGGTTTGCACGTTAATGACAGGCCAATTTTTACAATTCTGACCACTGTCCCTTTATGAGGTTATAACTCTGGAACGCTTCAACGGATCCTGATGATCCTGACAATGTTTTCTCGTGACATATTGTACTTCATGACAGTGGTAAAATTTCTTTGATATTACCTGTGTTTATTTGTGAAAAAAAACGGAAATTTGGCGAAAATTTTGTACATTTCGCAATTTTCCAACTTTGAATTTTTATGCCCTTAAATCACATAGATATGTCACACAAAACACTTAATAAGTAACATTTCCCACATGTCTACTTTACATCAGTACAATTTTGGAACCAAAATTATTTTTGTTAGGGAGTTATAAGGGTTAAAAGTTGACCAGCAATTTCTCATTTTTACAATACCATTTTTTTTTTAGTGACCACATCACATTTGAAGTCACTTTGAGGGGTCTATATGATAGAAAATACCCAAGTGTGACACCATTCTAAAAACTGCACTTCTCAAGGTGCTCAAAACCACATTCAAGAAGTTTATTAACCCTTCAGATGTTTCACAGGAATTTTTGGAATGTGAATGAAATTATATTGCTTTTATGTCCAGAGCCGAGAGTAAGTGGATTTTTATATTGGATACTCCCATTCCAAAAGGACTGAATAGTGAGCTTGAACTTTTTGGTTTCATATAGGATTAGCAGATTGGACCTTTCCCGTATATAAGGGATAATCTAGGCTTTGAGGACCATCCCTGATGAAGGAAAGCGCTTCTTTCCGAAACGCGTTGGATTTTTGGTCCTCTCTGCTATCCGTACCTCTACACCGCTAGAACTTCAAATTATCCCGCGGCTCAACGTGACGTCACGGCAGGTCCTGCTCTATTGCCGCGCACCGCGAGGAGGCAGTAACTGTAACTAACAGCCGAGATTCTTCAAGCAACACAGGACGCCGGACATCTATAAAAGCGGTGACAACAAGGAAGGAGCACCACTCTTTCACTCAAGATCAGCGCTCCGTGTAAGGTAACCAGTGGCGCATATGCATCGGATTTCCGACCCGGTCTAATCCGTGTGCAGTACGCCGCATTACCTCTTTTAGCGAAGCTGTGCCACCGGCCGGGGCTGCTTCCCCTTTTTTGTATTTATTATATTCTTTTTTTCGCATGCATTCTTTGACAAAGACAGTGTGAGCTCTCCATTGAGTTTTCCCATAATGTGGGACCTTTAGGCTGTAACTACCTGTTCCATCCGTATTGTGATTTATTGATCACTTTTTAATACGTATCATCAGTGTTTCTCTGCATGGTTACACGATGTTATGCTGTAGGCATCGCCATTACAGACTTGTTAATCAAGATGTACTAACTTTGAAAACTGTGGGCTCATTGTGATATATTGTATTGACTATCTATTTGCATAAACTCTTCCATATCGGTTTGCAACTACGGTGGGACATCTATATATCCTCGGGGAACACTCATTTTAATTAGGCTATTTTCGTGGGCATAGTGCAATTTTTTCCATCCGTGGATCCTCTGTTTATATACTCTCTCAGTTTCTTTATTAAATACATCCTTACTTCCCTTGATCTCATTGTGCGCAAATTTATTTTTGCATTATATCTTTTTCCTGACAAAATAGTGGCTGTTGTCCAAATTTGCAGCAATACGAGATTTTTTATACTCAGCGCCGCTGCAATTTTTAATACATTTTTTTAAATGTTATTATTTTTCCCTAACTAAGGGGGTGATGAAGGGGGTTTAATTTACTTTTATAGCGGGTTTCTTAGCGGATTTTTATGATTGGCAGCCTTCACACACTAAAAGACGCTTTTATTGCAAAAAATAGTTTTTGCGTCTCCACATTTTGAGAGCTATAATTTTTAGATATTTTGGTCCACAGAGTCATGTGAGGTCTTGTTTTTTGCGGGACGAGTTGACGTTTTTATTGGTACCATTTTTGGGCACGTTACATTTTTTTTGTCACTTTTTATTATGATTTTTGTGAGGCAGAATGACCAAAAACCAGATATTCATGAATTTCGTTTGGGGGGGCATTTATACCATTCCACATTTGGTAAAAATTGATAAAGCAGTTTTATTCTTTGGGTCAGTATGATTACAGCGATACCTATAATAATACCGATACCGATTATTTTTGCAACGCTTTATTCTGAGGACTATAACTTCTTTATTTTTTCACTGATGATGCTGTATGGTAGCTCGTTTTTTGCGGGACAAGATGACGTTTTCAGCGGTACCATGGTTATTTATATCCGTCTTTTGATTGCGTGTTATTCCACTTTTTGTTCGGCGGTATGATAATAAAGTGTTGTTTTTTTTTTTTTTTTCTGTACGGTGTTCGCTGAAGGGGTTAACTAGTGGGACAGTCTTATAGGTATTGTCGTTATGGACGCGGTGATACTAAATATGTGTACTTTTATTGTTTTTTTATTTAGATAAAGAAATGTATTTATTGGAACAATATTTTGTTTTCTTTATTTAGGATTTTTATTTTTTTTTTTACACATGTAAATTTTTTTATTTTATTTTTTACTTTGTCCCAGGGGGGACATCATACTATAGTGTCAGATCACTGATCTGACGCTTTGCAAAGCAGTGTGTCAAATCAGCAATCTGACAGGCACTGCAGGGAGGCTCCCCGGCGCCTGCTCTGCGCAGGCGCTTGAAAGCCACCTCCCTGCAGGACAAGGAAGGAGCCCCGCAGCCATTTTGGTTCTGGGGTCTGCAGGGAGGAGGAGGTAGGAGACCCAAGGAGCAACAAAATCACATCGTGTTGCTCCATGGGTCTCAGAGAAGCACGATGGGAGCCCCCTCCCTGCGCTATGCTTCCCTATGCTGCCAGAACGCTGTGATCATGTTTGATCGAAGTGTTCCTGGGGTTAATGTGCCGGGAGAGGTCCGTGACCACTCCTGGCATATAGTGCCGGATGCCAGCTGTAATAATCAGCTCACACCCGGCGGCAATCTGCCGTGCTTCCCCCGTGAGCGCGGCTGATCACCTATGACGTACTATCCCGTCACTGGGAATTAAGTCTACAGGATAGTACGTCATATGGGATAAAGGGGTTAAAAAATATTTTAAAAAACAACAACAACATATTTAAACTGTCTGTTATCTCCATCAGATGCCTGGTGTATCTGTGGTCTCCAAATACTTGCTTTTCAGGCATACTGATCACATATCAGTTTTCTCCAAATTAATCCATTTCTATAGAACTTTTGAAATATTTCAGTAGTCCATTTAAAATGAGCAAGGCAAGGGATGGGGAAGTGGACAAGATGCTTATGGTGCATGCAGAGGTCAACACTGTGGCCAAGCTGAAAGTGGACCACAACAAAGACCCACATCTTCTCGCTCGACCTTCCAGTCCCAGTTTCTAGGGGACCGCAGCACACCACTATTGAAGCCAGAGCAGTGTGAAACTGTTGCTGGATGGATAGCGGATAATGCTTCCAGCCACTTAGCCACCACCACCACGTCTTCCACACAGTCAAGTCTGAGTAGCCGTGAGTGTGGACCGCATATTACTCACCCTGATCCTCCTTCCGCCCACCATGCTGAGTGCCCTGAGACAACTGATCCGACACTTGGACATGCCGAAGAGCTGTTCAGTTTTCTCTTTAAAAATTCCAGACTCTCGACCGGTCAACTTGAAGTGCGGCAAGATGAGATCGCATGTAGAGATGCCCAAAGATTTGAGCAGCCATGGTCACACAAACTCAATGGTGGGAAAGTGTCACAAGAGGTAAAAGATGATGAGACACAATTACCAGAAAGTCAGGAGGAGGAGCAGGGTGCGGATGTGGAAGGTAGTGGATGACATAGTAACTGACCCAACCTGGCAGGAGGACATGCAGAGCGAGGATAGAAGCACACATGGGGAAGGAGACATATCACCCCAACAGGCAGGAAGAAGCAGTGTGGTGGCCGCAGACAGAAGGCGTGCATCCGTTCCCCGTAACACCAACATGACAAAAGTTGCCATTCCAACTGTTAGATCTTCCCGAGACTGGTTATTTTTTAAAGACTCTGCCGATAACCCCAAACAGGCCATTTGCATCACCTGCCATGCCCGCATCAGCAGGGGTAGCAAAACTACCAGCCTGACCACCACCAGCATGATCAGGCAAATGGCAGCAAAGCACCCGAGTTTGTGGGCCGAACCCCAGATTCCAGGAACAGTGTCTGCAGGTGACACTACTGCTTCTTCCAATGTTTTGTGTAGATGCAAATCTCCAGTTCACCGTGCATGTGAAGATGCCTCATGCCCTGCAATTGTTGATGCCCACAGTCAACCAGCACCATCATCAAGCCCGTCCACGTCCTTGTCCCAGCCCAGCCTTCAGTTGTCTATACCTCAGTCATTGGAACGCAAGCGTAAATACCCAGCCAATGCCCCACAGGCCACAGTACTAAATTCTAACATTTCTCGTCTGCTTGCACTTGAAATGTTGCCTTTTAGACTCGTTGAGACGGAAGCTTTCCATAACCTGATGTCGGCGGCCATCCCAAGGTACTCAAGTCCCCAGTCGCCACTATTTCTCTCAGTGTGCCATACCGGCATTACACCAGCACGTGTCCCACAACATTACCTGTGCCCTCAACAATGTTGTTACTGGGAAAGTCCACCTAACCACGGACACGTGGACAAGTGCTTGTGGGCAGGGATGGTACATCTCACTGATGGCACACTAGGTTAACATAAAAAGCCGGGACCCAGTCGGACCTTGGGATGGAACACATCCTCCCCACGCCGAGGATTGCGGGCCCTACTGTTGTGATTCGGTTATTGGGCTCCCCCGGTGGTCACTTGTGGTACTGGTGTCTTGTGAGCTTTGCTTTTTCAGTTCACCTGTTTCTATCAGGATGTGGGAGTTCCTATTTAGCCTTGCTCCTCAGTCATTCTAGTGCCGGCCATCAATGTAACCAGAGTGTTTCTGTTGCATGTTCCTGCTCCCAGTCTGCTGATCAGCTAAGTTGGACTATTCTGTCCTTAGTCTATTTTTGTATGTTTTGTCCAGTTTGCAGTTATGTGATTCTCTGCAGCTGGAAGCTCTTGTGGGCTGAAATTGCCACTCCGGTGTCATGAGTTGGCACATGAGTTTAAGGTAATTTCAGGATGGTATTTGATAGGGTTTTGTAGCTGACCGCGAAGTCCACTATTGTATCTTTCTGCTATCTAGTTAGTGGGCCTCGCTGTGCTAAATCTGCTTTCATACTACGTGTGTCTTTTCATCTGAACTCACCGTTATTATATGTGGGGGGCTACTATCTCCTGTGGGGACTTTCTCTGGAGGCAAGCCAGGACTGTGTTTCTTCTATCAGGGGTAGTTAGTTCTCCGGCTGGTGCGAGACATCTAGCGAAAACGTAGGTACGTTCCCTGGCTACTATTAGTTGTGTGTATAGGTTTAGCATCGCGGTCAGCTCTAGTTTCCATCACCCGAGAGCTTGTCCGTTTTTCTATGCTCCTGATGTTCCCCTGCCATTGGGAACCATAACAGTATGGCCGGCCCACATGTTTAATCTATGGGCTGAAGCAGGAGAAAAAGGGAACTGTGTGGAATTTTGTTTTTTTTTCTCTCCTCTGAAGTTGCATTCCAGCTCTAATTGCAGTCTCCTGCTTTCCTCTCCTCTTAACCCCTGAATGGCTCAGACTTTATCTGTTGAAATATGGATCTCCAGAGTCTGGCTACAAATTTGAATAATCTTGCTGCTAAAGTTCAGAATATACAAGATTTTGTTATACATGCTCCTCGGTCTGAACCTAAAATTCCTATACCAGAGTTTTTTTCTGGAGATCGATCTTGTTTTCTGAATTTTAAATACAATTGTAAATTGTTCCTTTCTCTGAGACCTCACTCTGCTGGAGATCCTGCCCAGCAGGTTAAGATTGTTATTTCATTACTGCGGGGTGACCCTCAAAATTGGGCATTTTCATTGGTGCCAGGGGATCCTGCGTTGCTCAATGTGGATGCGTTTTTTCTGGCCTTAGGGTTGCTTTATGAGGAACCTAATTTAGAGATACAGGCTGAAAAAGCCTTGATAGCCCTCTCTCAGGGGCAAGATGAAGCCGAAATATATTGCCAAAAATTTCGAAAGTGGTCTGTGCTTACTCAGTGGAATGAGTGCGCTCTGGCGGCAAGTTTCAGAGAAGGTCTCTCTGATGCCGTAAAAGACGTCATGGTGGGGTTTCCTGTGCCTACGGGTCTGAATGAGTCCATGACAATGGCTATTCAGATTGATCGGCGTTTACGGGAACGCAAACCTGTGCACCATTTGGCGGTGTCTTCTGAGAAGGCACCAGAGAGTATGCAATGTGATAGTTTTCTGTCCAGAAGCGAACGACAGAATTATAGACGCAAAAATGGGTTGTGCTTCTATTGTGGGGATTCAACTCATGTTATATCAGCATGCTCTAAACGAACAAAGAAAGTTGATAAATCCTCTGCTATTGGCACTTTGCAGTCCAAGTTTATTTTATCTGTGACTTTAATTTGTTCGTTATCTTCTATTGTCGCGGATGCTTATGTGGATTCCGGCGCCTCTTTGAGTCTTATGGATTGGTCCTTTGCCAGGTGCTGTGGGTTTGATCTAGAGCCTCTGGAAGTCCCTATACCTTTAAAGGGTATTGATTCTACACCATTGGCTAGTAATAAACCACAATACTGGACACAAGTGACTATGCGTATGACTCCAGACCATCAGGAGGTGATTCGCTTCCTTGTGTTGTTTAATCTACATGATGTATTAGTGCTGGGATTGCCATGGTTGCAAACTCATAACCCAGTCCTTAACTGGAAAACAATGTCTGTACTAAGCTGGGGATGTCAGGGAAATCATGGGGACGCACCTTTGGTTTCCATTGCTTCATCTATTTCCTCTGAGATCCCGGCTTTTTTGTCTGATTATCGTGATGTTTTTGAGGAGTCTACTCTTAATTCTCTTCCCCCTCACAGAGATTGCGATTGCGCCATAGATTTGATTCCTGGCAGTAAATTTCCTAAGGGTCGTCTATTCAATCTGTCTGTACCTGAACATGCTGCTATGCGAGAGTATATTAAGGAGTCCTTGGAAAAGGGACATATTCGTCCTTCTTCGTCTCCTTTAGGAGCAGGGTTCTTTTTCGTAGCCAAAAGAGATGGTTCTTTGAGACCTTGTATTGATTATAGACTCTTAAATAAGATCACAGTCAAATATCAGTATCCTTTGCCATTGCTGACAGATTTATTTGCTCGCATTAAGGGAGCCAAGTGGTTCTCTAAGATTGATCTTCGCGGTGCGTATAATTTGGTGCGAATTAAGCAGGGGGATGAGTGGAAAACCGCATTTAATACGCCCGAGGGCCATTTTGAGTATTTGGTAATGCCTTTTGGTCTGTCAAATGCCCCTTCGGTCTTTCAGTCCTTTATGCACAATATTTTCCGTGAATATCTGGATAAATTTATGATTGTGTATTTGGATCATATTTAGATTTTTTCGGATGACTGGGAGTCTCATGTTCAACAGGTTAGGAAGGTTTTTCAGGTTTTACGTACCAATTCTCTGTTTGTAAAGGGTTCAAAGTGTGTTTTTGGGGTTCAGAAGATTTCTTTTCTGGGGTACATTTTTTCCCCTTCTTCTATTGAGATGGATCCTGTTAAGGTTCGGGCTATTTGTGACTGGACGCAACCGACTTCTCTTAAGAGCCTTCAGAAATTTTTGGGCTTTGCTAATTTTTATCGTCGATTCATAACTGGTTTTTCTAGCGTTGTCAAGCCTTTGACTGATTTGACTAAAAAAGGTGCTGATGTTACCGATTGGTCTCCTGCTGCTGTGGAGGCCTTTTGGGAGCTTAAGCGCCGCTTTTCTTCTGCCCCTGTGTTGCGCCAGCCTGATGTTTCACTTCCTTTTCAGGTGGAAGTTGATGCTTCCGAGATCGGAGCGGGGGCGGTTTTGTCACAGAAAAGTTCAGATTGTTCAGTGATGTGACCTTGTGCGTTCTTTTCTCGAAAATTTTCGCCCGCCGAGCGAAACTATGATGTTGGTAATCGGGAGCTTTTGGCGATGAAGTGGGCATTCGAGGAGTGGCGTCATTGGCTTGAGGGTGCTAGACATCAGGTGGTGGTATTGACTGATCACAAGAATTTGATTTATCTTGAGTCGGCCAGACGTCTGAATCCTAGACAGGCGCGCTGGTCGTTGTTTTTCTCCCGGTTTAATTTTGTGGTCTCATATTTGCCAGGTTCTAAAAATGTGAAGGCGGATGCCCTTTCTAGGAGTTTTGAACCTGATTCCCCTGGTGATTCTAAACCTACAGGTATCCTTAAGGATGGGGTGATATTGTCTGCTGTCTCCCCAGACCTGCGACGTGCTTTACAAGAGTTTCAGGCGGATCGGCCTGATCGTTGTCCACCTGGTAGATTGTTTGTGCCGGATGAGTGGACCAGTAGAGTCATCTCGGAGGTTCATTCTTCTGCGTTGGCAGGTCATCCGGGAATTTTTGGTACCAGAGATTTGGTGGCTAGGTCCTTCTGGTGGCCTTCCCTGTCTCGGGACGTGCGTACTTTTGTGCAGTCTTGTGATGTTTGTGCTCGGGCCAAGCCTTGTTGTTCTCGGGCTAGTGGTTTGTTGTTGTCCTTGCCTGTTCCGAAGAGGCCTTGGACACACATCTCTATGGATTTTATTTCTGATCTCCCTGTTTCTCAGAAAATGTCTGTCATCTGGGTGGTGTGTGACCGTTTTTCTAAGATGGTTCATTTGGTGCCCTTGCCCAACTTGCCTTCCTCATCTGAGTTGGTGCCCCTGTTTTTTCAGAATGTGGTTCGGTTGCATGATATCCCGGAGAATATAGTTTCCGACAGGGGATCCCAGTTTGTGTCCAGATTTTGGCGGGCGTTTTGTGCCAGGATGGGCATTGATTTGTCTTTTTCGTCTGCATTTCATCCCCAGACGAATGGCCAGACGGAGCGCACTAATCAGACCTTGGAGACTTATTTGAGGTGTTTTGTGTCTGCTGATCAGGATGACTGAGTCACCTTTTTGCCGTTGGCAGAATTTGCCCTTAATAATCGGGCCAGTTCTGCCACTTTGGTTTCCCCTTTCTTTTGCAATTCGGGGTTCCATCCTCGTTTTTCATCTGGTCAGGTGGAATCTTCGGATTGTCCTGGAGTGGATACTATGGTGGATAGGTTGCATCGTATTTGGGGTCAGGTGGTGGACAATTTAAAGTTGTCCCAGGAGAGGACTCAACGTTTTGCTAATCGCCATCGTCGTGTTGGTCCTCGTCTTCGTGTTGGGGACTTGGTGTGGTTGTCTTCCCGTTTTGTCCCTATGAGGGTCTCTTCTCCTAAGTTTAAGCCTCGGTTCATCGGTCCTTATAAGATTTTGGAAATTCTTAACCCTGTGTCTTTTCGTTTGGACCTCCCAGCATCCTTTGCTATCCATAATGTTTTCCATCGGTCATTATTGCGAAGGTATGAGGTACCAGTTGTGCCTTCTGTTGAGCCTCCTGCTCCTGTGCTGGTTGAGGGTGAATTGGAGTATGTGGTGGAGAAAATCTTGGACTCCCGTGTTTCCAGACGGAGACTTCAATATCTGGTTAAGTGGAAGGGCTACGGTCAAGAGGATAATTCTTGGGTTACAGCTTCTGATGTTCATGCCTCTGATTTGGTCCGTGCCTTTCATAGGGCTCATCCAGATCGCCCTGGTGGTTCTTGTGAGGGTTCGGTGCCCCCTCCTTAAGGGGGGGGTACTGTTGTGATTCGGTTATTGGGCTCCCCCGGTGGTCACTTGTGGTACTGGTGTCTTGTGAGCTTTGCTTTTTCAGTTCACCTGTTTCTATCAGGATGTGGGAGTTCCTATTTAGCCTTGCTCCTCAGTCATTATAGTTCCGGCCATCAATGTAACCAGAGTCTTTCTGTTGCATGTTCCTGCTCCCAGTCTGCTGATCAGCTAAGTTGGACTATTCTGTCCTTAGTCTATTTTTGTATGTTTTGTCCAGTTTGCAGTTATGTGATTCTCTGCAGCTGGAAGCTCTTGTGGGCTGAAATTGCCACTCCGGTGTCATGAGTTGGCACATGAGTTTAAGGTAATTTCAGGATGGTATTTGATAGGGTTTTGTAGCTGACCGCGAAGTCCACTATTGTATCTTTCTGCTATCTAGTTAGTGGGCCTCGCTGTGCTAAATCTGCTTTCATACTACGTGTGTCTTTTCATCTGAACTCACCGTTATTATATGTGGGGGGCTACTATCTCCTGTGGGGACTTTCTCTGGAGGCAAGCCAGGACTGTGTTTCTTCTACCAGGGGTAGTTAGTTCTCCGGCTGGTGCGAGACGTCTAGCGAAAACGTAGGTACGTTCCCTGGCTACTATTAGTTGTGTGTATAGGTTTAGCATCGCGGTCAGCTCTAGTTTCCATCACCCGAGAGCTTGTCCGTTTTTCTATGCTCCTGATGTTCCCCTGCCATTGGGAACCATAACACCCTACGTCAAACAGGGTTGCCCCCCACAGTCTACAGCTCCTGTACCTCCTCCTCATCAGCCTCCATCTCTGAAATGAACACATCAGACAGAAGCTGGAAGCACTGCAGCACTGCTTCAGCCAAGCAGCAACAGGCTGTGCTGAAGCTAATCTACTTAGGTGACAAACCGCACAATTCTGAAGAGTTGAGGACAGCGTTGAAAGAGCAGTCAGATTTTTGGATGACACTGCTGAACCTCCAGCCAGGCATGGTCGTGTAGGACAATGGCAGGAACCTTGTGTCGGCTCTGAGGCAAGGTGAGTTCACACACGTACCTTACCTGGCCCATGTGCTTAACCTTGTTGTTCAATGTTTTTTCAAAAGCTACCCGGAGCTGCCGGATCTGCTAGTGAAAATCTGCCATCGCTCTGCCCATTTTAGAAAGTCAGCTACAGCTTCAGCCACCCTTGCAGTGCTTCAGCAGCGCTTGCATCTTCCGGCTCACCGACTGGTGTGTGATGTCCCGACACGTTGGAACTCTACACTGCATATGTTGGAAAGGATTTGTGAGCAGATGAGGGCAGTTGTTGACTACCAGCATCAACAAGGCCATTGTTATACAGTTCAGACTCTACACATAAGATCTCAGGAGTGGACATGGATGTCAGACATATGTACAATTCTACAAAACTTTGAGGACTGCACCAAGATGGTGAGCAGCGATGACGCCAAAATTAAAGTCACATCTCGCCTCTCTGCATTCTGAAAACCTCTTTGCTCACAATTAAAGAGGATGCATTGCAGGCGGAGCACGAGGACATGGAGCAAGGAACCATACAGGGTGTTACACTCAACCCAGCCTCATGTATTCCCAACGTGGATTGGTAGACAATGAGGAAGAGGAGGAAGAAGAGCAGGAGCTACTTTCATGCGCTATAGACGGTACTACAAGCACAGCTGTCATACCATCTGTTCAGCGTGGATGGCCTGAGGACAGGGAGGAGGAGAATGAGGAAAAGGAGGACAGCATGGTCAGTCATCCTGTTGGTGAGGATATGGATGTCTTGCCTGTTAGCAGCCTGGCAAGTATGGCTGACTTTATGTTGCGTTGCATTTCTCGTGACCCTTGCATTATTAAAATTTTTGGTTACTCTCATTACTGGTTGGTGACACTTCTAGACCCATGCTACAAGGAGAACTTTCAATCTCTTCTTCCAGAGGCAGACAGGTGTACTAAAATGTTGCAGTACCAGAGGGCCCTTTTAGCAGAATTACTTAAAAAATTCCCATCTGAGAATGCTGCCAGCAGACGTCACATTTTGTTGTACAGCCAAGGAGTCCAAGCTAGAGAGAAAGAAGTACAGTCCAGCACAGGCAGGGGAACAATGGCAAAGTTCTTCAGTTTTCTCAGACCCCCCCATCGTGCCGGCACAGGGGCAAGAGGTGCTGTCAAAAGAAGTGCAATGTTTGGGAAGATGCTGACTGAGTACCTTGCTGATCGTACAAACATCCTCCGGGATTCCTCTGTGCCTTTTAATTATTCGGTATCCAAGCTGGACATGTGGCATGAACTGGCTCTCTACGTTTTGGAGGTCCTGGCCTGCCCTGCTGCTAGCGTTTTGTCAGATTTTTAGTGCTGCTGGTGGAATTATAACTGATAAGCGCATCCGCCTGTCAACTGAAAATGCTGACAAGCTGACTCTTATAAAAATGAACAAGGGCTGGATTGGGCAAGACTTCTGTACACCACTGAGTGAAAACAGCGAAACATAACCTCAAATACATTGTCTTTTTTGTGGAGGTGTATTCTCATGCAAGTCTTCACAACCACACATGGTATACGCTTCCTTATCCTCATCCTCATCATCCACAACCATATGAACACCAGGGTGAATGTATTCCGTGATGCAAAAGTCACTCATAAAAGGGTGTTTTTATGATGCCCGTTAATAATTTTAAACCCCCCAATATTTTACTCCCCCATGGGGAAATGTATGTCAGCCCATGCACTTAGTATATGGGCATTACAAGTGAAGAAGACCCTCACCTTAAGATTTGGCCTTATTTTTTAATAAGGCCTTCCTCCACATCTCATCATTCTCCGCCACTAGAACACCATGGTGAATGTGTTGTATGCTGCTACAGCCATTCAATTTTTGGGCAAAGGTGTATATGATCCCCATAAATAATGTTTTTAAAATTTACCCCCCATGGAGAAATGTTTGTCAGCCCATGCACTTAGTATATGGGCATTACAAGTGAAGACCCTCTCCTTAACATTGGGCCTAGTTTTTAATAAGGCTTTCCTCCACATCTAATCATTCTCCGCCACTAGAACACCAAGGTGAACGTGTTGTATGCTGCTACTGCCATTCAATATTTGGGCAAGGGTGTCTATGATCCCCATAAATAATTTTTAAAAAATGTACCCCCCATGGGGAAATATTTGTCAGCCAATGCACTTAGTGTATGGGCATTACAAGTCTAGGAGACACGCTCCTTTACATTGGGCCCAGTTTTTAATGAGGCCTTCCTCCACATCTCATCATCCACCGCTAGTGATCACTGATGAGCGAACGTGCTCGCCACTACTCGTTACTTGCCCGAGTATAACTGTGCTCGGTGTACTCGGCGAGCACCGAGCATTTCCGGAATTATTAAGCAGGAGCTCGTGTCCCCGCCCTTTACAGTGCCAATGAACATGCAGGGATTGTCTGCCATGCACTTGACTGCCATGCAATACCGCAGCCATCTGTGTTGTGGTATTACAGTGATTGGCTGGCTGCACGGTGGCATCAGGTCTATAAGAGACCTGACTTCGCACTGCTCTTCACATTCTGCTCCGGACTAGTGAAGGGAGAGCTACCATTGAGATAGGTTCAGATTTGTTCTTTTATTAATTAGTGTGGGTCTACTAGTGTTCAATCCACAAATCCCGATAAACTAACAGAACTTTTTAGGGCTAATTCGGCGGTACATAGATTGCAGCGCTAGGAAGGTAGGGGAGTCTATGTGCACATATCCACATCACTGCAAGACATGCAGGCACTGTATGTGAGTCCATAGATCTCCCTGCATACATCAAAACGCTCCATTACTGTCTGCTACTGCGTATTTTATATATACCTAGCTGCAGGTATCCGTGGCCAGGATTTTTTTTTTTTGGGGGGGGGCACCTTATGCCTGCTAATTTTAGTACAAAGAAATCCAGAGCCACATTTTTTTCAACATTTGTTTGCTTGGTCACACTGAAGACTACAGCCAGGTAATTTTAATACAAGAGTGTTAAAATCTAACAATTTAAAACTGTTGTTTTTTTCCCAGGCATCAGATGTGAGTGCACATAAAATTCTGGCCTTTTTTTGTACTATAGTTTTTTTTTGGAGTGTCTTACAACATTTTTGGATACAATAAATTGGCCGGCACTCTGTCCAAATGCGAGGTGCTGGTGGAATGGGCCCTTGAGACCCTGATGGTATCCATCCACAAACAGCTGTTTCGGGGTTTTTGCCCCTCATCAGTGTGGAGTAGGAAACTGGCTATTAGGAGCAGTGCCTGGTGAAAGGCTATGAAGGAACAGATGATTGACCTCGGGGAGACCAAAACATCCAACACTGCGGAGACACCATCACGTGTTTCTCAACGCAGTGATCCAGAACCCCGAAACAGCTGTTTGTGGATGGATACCATGCTTGGCATAGGTGGTCTTCCTTTATTGGATATTCTCCTTTATTGGATGCTGCCCTTCCCGTGGTTGTTCCTTCCCGGAGAAAGGCCTGGCTATTCATTGCTTGCGTTGAGAAACACATGATGGTGTCTCCGCAGCTTACTTTACATGCGTTTGCATATTTCCCATAAGGGATGGGGGCAGTGTTCTGGATCACTGCGTTGAGAAACACGTGATGGTGTCTCCGCAGTGTTGGATGTTTTGGTCTCCCCGAGGTCAATCATCTGTTCCTTCATAGCCTTTCACCAAGCACTGCTCCTAATAGCCAGTTTCCTACTCCACACTGATGAGGGGCAAAAACCCCAAAACAGCTGTTTGTGGATGGATACCATGCTTGGCATAGGTGGTCTTCCTTTATTGGATATTCTCCTTTATTGGATGCTGCCCTTCCCGTGGTTGTTCCTTCCCGGAGAAAGGCCTGGCTATTCATTGCTTGCGTTGAGAAACACGTGATGGTGTCTCCGCAGCTTACTTTACATGTGCAGCGCCCCAGAGTCCTGGTTGTTGCAGTACTGTGGATCCGCCACTATGGGGAGCCATGGTGCGTTCGATGGCACTGAAGGAGTTCCTCTGAGCAGGTATCACAGACACCAATATGTTTCACAGCTGGGCCTCCGGGGGGAGCTAAGGGTTCTATTCATTAGGCCACTCCCCACCATAGTGGGTAAACTGGGGGTCAGGCAGGAAGTTAGAGGAGAAAGCTGACTGGATTGAACGAAGCAACACCTTGTGGCAGAGGGTGTTGTGGAGGAAGAGACAGTAGGGCCTCTGTCAGGGGTGGGATCCTGACAGAGGCTTGGCATTGGAAAGAACGTAACGGGACCGTGCCTGCTCAGCATAGCGGCGGTGCCCTAAGAAAGGACTAGAAGCGAGATAGATTGTGCTGAGTGAGAAACGAGATCAAGCGAAAGGAGAATACCAGTAGGGGTCATGCTGTAAGACCGGAGCAACATCCTACTGAGGCGCACTACCGGTGGCCGGAACGCCGAGGGAGTGGAATAGCATACAGCTTCAAGCCATACTCCAAACAGCGGCAGGGCAGTCAGTTTAAGGCGGGCTGTCTAACACATATCACCTATGAAGTCTTGGGGGGCAATTGCGGGAGAGGGGCGTCTCTAGGGTCCCGGAAGAACTCCAGGCCTACCTGACAAACGGGTGCCGTTCCAACCTGAATAACAGGGCGGGATGGAATACGAGAAGAACATCAAGTAATCGAGTTGTGAGGGAACTTAAGAAACAGACACAACCGTTGTGGGGTACTTTCCGTGAGCACAGCAGGGAAGGACTACAACACACAGCGCTAGAAGGAGGGCACTGATTTCCACCTGTGAGGAGAACTCTGGAGGTGCCATTGGACCGGTCGGACTTGCGCAGCCTGGTGAACCGTATTCTGGACTGAGGACTCAGAGATCTCCAGTAAAGAGGTAAAGAGACTGCAACCTGGTGTCCTCGTTATTCGCCGCGACCTGCACCGCTACACCACCATTAACCCCACTTATTGCATCGGACGTCCCCCACTGACAGACAGGGCCACGGACCGGGCCTAGCCACCGTGACAACCCCAGGACTGAGACTCAGAGGCCCGGCTCCGGGTACCCCTCGGCCCTGCGGCGGTGTGGGGGCGCTCCACAACTTGGCGTCACGAACAGGATCTACTTAAGCCTGAAGAATCAGGTCATGTGTGCCTTGGAACTGTGATTTGTTGTGCTTGAACTGTACTTTATTGCAAAGACTGTGTGCTACCATTGACCAAGAGAAGTTCCCGCCAAAAGCCGCCGCCATTGCTACTTCGGAGAAGAAGGAGGGCATGCTATGGGAGGAGACTACCAGAATGGCGCGAGAAATGGATACCGCCCCCTGCGCTTCTGGCTGCAAGGAGATGACCTGCCCCAAAGCAGAGGACAACCTCCTGATTTGCAACGGCGGGAAGCGGGTGATGGAGAAGCCCGACCTCGGAGAAATGGCGGAGTCAGATGCATGCACTGCCACCGACTATCAGACCGCGATGATGAACGGCAAGTACCGGAACGGGGAAGGAGCAGTCCCGGCTTACCCTCGTTCACCAGAGGTGGACCTGTGTCCTCTACAGCCGGCGGATCCGAAGCCTTTGGAACAGATAGCGGAGCCGAGTCACCCAATCCCGACCTCGGAGTCAGCGGAGGAGGAACCACAGCGAGCGGAACAGCGTTCGGGGACCCCATTGGAGGAGCCGCGGTCCGGGCTGCGGCCGACTCCAGCACCCTTGTTAATGGACCAGATCGGCATCGATGGAACCACATCAGGCGCAGGTACGGAAAGCGCCCCTGCGCCCCCCCACGAACCCGCTTCCACGATCGGCCCCCATCTCAGTGAGGGTCGACGCTTCTCGGCGGGGTTAATGGTATTACCCCTCGATGCCCTGGGAAGGATGGTGCCACCGCTGCCGACTAGAATGGGGGAACCCGTGGATGTGAGCCCAGATGGGGTAGTTCTTCGGTGGGACAACCCCTGGGTTGGGACAGATGGATCCTGGGAGAACGGATTCACTCTTGCGGTGCTTACGTGGGAACAATATAGACAGTGCTTGATCCTACATTGGGAAGGACGGAAAGAGGTCGAGTTGATGGGTCCATTGAAAGTACAACAATCCCCTCCGGCATGGGATGACCGAGACGCGGTCAGGCGGGGAACTGTGTTGGCCTACCATGTAAAAAGGGGATGGGGCCTCATACATGAGCCGGGATTGGATAC
The DNA here is from genome assembly GCF_051348905.1 of Ranitomeya variabilis. NCBI lineage: Eukaryota > Metazoa > Chordata > Amphibia > Anura > Dendrobatidae > Ranitomeya > Ranitomeya variabilis. Next base: position 399,215,651 of record NC_135232.1, read on the forward strand.
TGATGTTTTTGTTGCGCACTGTAACGTAAGGACCCCCTGCTGTGGCCGAGGCGGAGAACCGTTGCAAAAGGGGGATCAGGTGACCTACAACCGTCACCAGAACCCGCTCGGGTGGTATGCACGGAACGTTCGGCGGTGTATGTCTGGAGCCGCGACACTCACTACCCCAGACCTGGTCCCAGGAGCACCCGACCTTGTCACCATCGCAACGGTGCGCCTGGTAGCAGCCACCGAGTTGGCCAGCCGAGTTCACCTTCACGTTCGGGCCACGGGCACCGGCGCCACAGCAGCCGGAGGCCCGGACCCCCGGTCACCTGAGCAAGAGTAAACCTCGGAAACCTGAAAATGTAAATAGTTTTGTCCGTTAACTGTTTGTATACTGTTTGCTGCTAAACCCGTTCAGGGTTAACTCTTTATGGATCCCTTAGTTGACCCGGGATCCCTATTGTTTGTTTTTCCTACCAGTTTTTGCATAAGTTTTACAAACTGAGAAATCATGAACAGTGCATGATCCAAACTTTCGTGTAAATAGTTTGCACCTTCTTAAAGGCGCTTTCTACTGGTTTTACTTAAAGACTCTTTGCGAAGATACCGTTCTGGAACCTTTGCTGAGCAAAGACTGGTAGGCTGAGAAGACGAGCTACCTCAGAAAGACTTGATCCCCTCTTAAGGGGGATATGTGACCTAAACTTGAAAGTGATACTGTTTTAGAACCGTAATATGATGATGCTCTGGAAGAAATGTAACTGTTATGCATAAAGAAAAGTTATGTGTGTTTAATCTGTTTGAAATGTGAAACCTAGATAATGTTCTTTAAAAGGAAAGATGCAGAGAGCCCGTAGGGGAAGAATTAGAGTCCTGCATAGTTGAAAGAAAGGAAGTAATAACGAAGGTGAGGATAGAAGGTAAACCCTGAGTCCCCATAGAAAGTTAGTTCGTTACTAAGGACAGAGAGTGAACCCGTAGGGGTTAGGGAGCGAGTCCTTATAGGAGCCAAGTAGAGCCGGCTCAGTGTTCTCAAATTGAAAGTAAAGTTATGTTCTATACTATGTATAGTAGTTGAAAAGGCAGTAGGCCCTGGCTGAACGGGGCGGTCCTGTAACAGAAAGGAGAGGCAGTAGGTCTGGCGCCGATAGGACAGGCGGTCCTGCAGATTCCAAAGAAGGCGAATGAAAAGTTAGAATACCTTATAATGTGATTATAGGAAGGTCTTTAGTGGATTTAGAGTGTGAATCCTTAAAGGCAATGTTAAATTATTGTTCACAAAATTTGCACTTAGTAGAATACCCGGTTGGGTAATGAGAGTTAATTGGAGCCTGTTGCTATGATATTTAATTATGTTTGTAACGTTAAAAGTGTCCTCACCTCCCATAAAGGGAAGCCTGTTCAAGTATACTTATTGTTTTGCACTCAACAAAATTGTATGCCTTTTTGCTAACCTGTATTGTTGTTTTCTTCCCAGTCCCGGAGTACTGTGTTTAACCATGGGGGAGTGCAGCGCCCCAGAGTCCTGGTCGTTGCAGTACTGTGGATCCGCCACTATGGGGAGCCATGGTGCGTTCGATGGCACTGAAGGAGTTCCTCTGAGCAGGTATCACAGACACCAATATGTTTCACAGCTGGGCCTCCGGGGGGAGCTAAGGGTTCTATTCATTAGGCCACTCCCCACCATAGTGGGTAAACTGGGGGTCAGGCAGGAAGTTAGAGGAGAAAGCTGACTGGATTGAACGAAGCAACACCTTGTGGCAGAGGGTGTTGTGGAGGAAGAGACAGTAGGGCCTCTGTCAGGGGTGGGATCCTGACAGAGGCTTGGCATTGGAAAGAACGTAACGGGACCGTGCCTGCTCAGCATAGCGGCGGTGCCCTAAGAAAGGACTAGAAGCGAGATAGATTGTGCTGAGTGAGAAACGAGATCAAGCGAAAGGAGAATACCAGTAGGGGTCATGCTGTAAGACCGGAGCAACATCCTACTGAGGCGCACTACCGGTGGCCGGAACGCCGAGGGAGTGGAATAGCATACAGCTTCAAGCCATACTCCAAACAGCGGCAGGGCAGTCAGTTTAAGGCGGGCTGTCTAACACATATCACCTATGAAGTCTTGGGGGGCAATTGCGGGAGAGGGGCGTCTCTAGGGTCCCGGAAGAACTCCAGGCCTACCTGACAAACGGGTGCCGTTCCAACCTGAATAACAGGGCGGGATGGAATACGAGAAGAACATCAAGTAATCGAGTTGTGAGGGAACTTAAGAAACAGACACAACCGTTGTGGGGTACTTTCCGTGAGCACAGCAGGGAAGGACTACAACACACAGCGCTAGAAGGAGGGCACTGATTTCCACCTGTGAGGAGAACTCTGGAGGTGCCATTGGACCGGTCGGACTTGCGCAGCCTGGTGAACCGTATTCTGGACTGAGGACTCAGAGATCTCCAGTAAAGAGGTAAAGAGACTGCAACCTGGTGTCCTCGTTATTCGCCGCGACCTGCACCACCATTAACCCCACTTATTGCATCGGACGTCCCCCACTGACAGACAGGGCCACGGACCGGGCCTAGCCACCGTGACAACCCCAGGACTGAGACTCAGAGGCCCGGCTCCGGGTACCCCTCGGCCCTGCGGCGGTGTGGGGGCGCTCCACATGCGTTTGCATATTTCCCATAAGGGATGGGGGCAGTGTTCTGGATCACTGCGTTGAGAAACACGTGATGGTGTCTCCGCAGTGTTGGATGTTTTGGTCTCCCCGAGGTCAATCATCTGTTCCTTCATAGCCTTTCACCAGGCACTGCTCCTAATAGCCAGTTTCCTACTCCACACTGATGAGGGGCAAAAACCCAGAAACAGCTGTTTGTGGATGGATACCATGCTTGGCATAGGTGGTCTTCCTTTATTGGATGCTGCCCTTCCCGTGGTTGTTCCTTCCCGGAGAAAGGCCTGGCTATTCATTGCTTGCGTTGAGAAACACGTGATGGTGTCTCCGCAGCTTACTTTACATGCGTTTGCATATTTCCCATAAGGGATGGGGGCAGTGTTCTGGATCACTGCGTTGAGAAACACGTGATGGTGTCTCCGCAGTGTTGGATGTTTTGGTCTCCCCCGAGGTCAATCATCTGTTCCTTCATAGCCTTTCACCAGGCACTGCTCCTAATAGCCAGTTTCCTACTCCACACTGATGAGGGGCAAAAACCCAGAAACAGCTGTTTGTGGATGGATACCATGCTTGGCATAGGTGGTCTTCCTTTATTGGATATTCTCCTTTATTGGATGCTGCCCTTCCCGTGGTTGTTCCTTCCCGGAGAAAGGCCTGGCTATTCATTGCTTGCGTTGAGAAACATGTGATGGTGTCTCCGCAGCTTACTTTACATGCGTTTGCATATTTCCCATAAGGGATGGGGGCAGTGTTCTGGATCACTGCGTTGAGAAACACGTGATGGTGTCTCTGCAGTGTTGGATGTTTTGGTCTCCCCGAGGTCAATCATCTGTTCCTTCATAGCCTTTCACCAGGCACTGCTCCTAATAGCCAGTTTCCTACTCCACACTGATGAGGGGCAAAAACCCCGAAACAGCTGTTTGTGGATGGATACCATGCTTGGCATAGGTGGTCTTCCTTTATTGGATATTCTCCTTTATTGGATGCTGCCCTTCCCGTGGTTGTTCCTTCCCGGAGAAAGGCCTGGCTATTCATTGCTTGCGTTGAGAAACACGTGATGGTGTCTCCGCAGCTTACTTTACATGCGTTTGCATATTTCCCATAAGGGATGGGGGCAGTGTTCTGGATCACTGCGTTGAGAAACACGTGATGGTGTCTCTGCAGTGTTGGATGTTTTGTTCTCCCCGAGGTCAATCATCTGTTCCTTCATATTATCTCAGTCAGACGCATGGTCTATCTGTGGTCTCTAAATCCTTGCTTTTCAGGCATACATTCCAGATTTTGGTCTGCTACCCTTGGTGTACAGGGAATTTTTTGTTTTTAAAAATTTAAAAAAATACAGGCCACATATTGAAACAACAAAACCTATACAGAAAAGAAATACCACTATTATGACAATAAAAACTATATGAATACTGAAAACAATAATATATACCCAAAAAAGTATTCAAAAAATGAATAAAATGTTAAATAATGATTACACATAAAAACATTAATTAAAATATTATAAATAAACACATCACAATGCACAAGAATTTTATTAAAAATAATTAAAACCACATGATGTACAATGAAACAAATTTAATATGTAGAAAGATATATAAAATTATATATATAAAGGAATATATATATAAGAAAAGATGTGTTCAGCAGGGGACAGGGAGCAGCAGACCGTGTGGCAGAAGGCATTCAATGTACTATATTTGACAAAATACCACCGACGTCAAAGGAATATCTATGTGTACTATTATAATAGCATAAAGTGTGTTCATGCAAACAATAAATAATTTATAATGCAATAGTGAATTAATACTCCATATGTGATCAGAAGTTTAATGATATCAATCAATAGTGATAAAAAATGCACCAAAATTCATACCAAGTGATAAATGCAACAGTGCACAAAGAAGGAGTAAGTAATAAATAACAAAAAATGGGGTGCAATAGATAACCTAAATAAGTGAAGCCAAATAATAGCAAAATATGCCTTGAATGTGATCAAGTGATCAGAGAGCCAATGGTACTGAAGTAATATAAATGAAAAAAAGTCACATAATGCCACAGTGCTCACCAGTCTGGAGCTCACCCGTCCCCTGCACACACCACTCCAACGCACATTTCGCTACCGCTTCGTCAGGGAGTGATCAACACACACTTTATGCTATTATAATAGTACACATAGATATTCCTTTGACGCCGGTGGTATTTTGTCAAATATAGTACATTGTATGCCTTCTGCCACACGGTCTGCTGCTCCCTGTCCCCTACTGGGCACATCTTTATATATATATATATATATATATATATATATATATATATATATATATATATATATACACTCACCGGCCACTTTATTAGGTACACCTGTCCAACTTCTTGTTAACACTTAATTTCTAATCAGCCAATCACATGGCGGCAACTCAGTGCATTTAGGCATGTAGACATGGTCAAGACAATCTCCTGCAGTTCAAACCGAGCATCAGTATGGGGAAGAAAGGTGATTTGAGTGCCTTTGAACGTGGCATGGTTGTTGGTGCCAGAAGGGCTGGTCTGAGTATTTCAGAAACTGCTGATCTACTGGGATTTTCACGCACAACCATCTCTAGGGTTTACAGAGAATGGTCCGAAAAAGAAAAAAAATCCAGTGAGCGGCAGTTCTGTGGGCGGAAATGGCTTGTTGATGCCAGAGGTCAGAGGAGAATGGGCAGACTGGTTCGAGCTGATAGAAAGGCAACAGTGACTCAAATCGCCACCCGTTACAACCAAGGTAGGCCTAAGAGCATCTCTGAACGCACAGTGCGTCGAACTTTGAGGCAGATGGGCTACAGCAGCAGAAGACCACACCGGGTACCACTCCTTTCAGCTAAGAACAGGAAACTGAGGCTACAATTTGTACAAGCTCATCGAAATTGGACAGTAGAAGATTGGAAAAACGTTGCTTGGTCTGATGAGTCTCGATTTCTGCTGCGACATTCGGATGGTAGGGTCAGAATTTGGCGTAAACAACATGAAAGCATGGATCCATCCTGCCTTGTATGGAGCATCTTTGGGATGTGCAGCCGACAAATCTGCGGCAACTGTGTGATGCCATCATGTCAATATGGACCAAAATCTCTGAGGAATGCTTCCAGCACCTTGTTGAATCTATGCCACGAAGAATTGAGGCAGTTCTGAAGGCAAAAGGGGGTCCAACCCGTTACTAGCATGGTGTACCTAATAAAGTGGCCGGTGAGTGTATATATATATATATATATATATATATATATATATATATATATATATATATATATATATATACACAGTGCCTGCCTACAAGTAGTATTCAACCCCCTGCAGATTTAGCAGGTTTACACATTTGGAATTAACTTGGCATTGTAACATTTGGACTGTAGATCAGCCTGGAAGTGTGAAATGCACTGCAGCAAAAAAGAATGTTATTTCTTTGTTTATTTTTTTTTTAAATTGGGAAAAGTTTTTTCAGAGGGTCATTTATTATTCAACCCCTCAACCCACCAGAATTCTGTTTGGCTCCCCTAAAGTATTAAGAAGTAGTTCAGGCACAAAGAACAATGAGCTTCACATGTTTGGATTAATTATCTCTTTTTCCAGCCTTTTCTGACTATTTAAGACCCTCCCCAAACTTGTGAACAGCACTCAAACATGGTCAACATGGGAAACACAAAGGAGCATTCCAAGGCCATCAGAGACAAGATCGTGGAGGGTCACAAGGCTGGCAAAGGGTACAAAACCCTTTCCAAGGAGTTGGGCCTACCTGTCTCCACTGTTGGGAGCATCATCCGGAAGTGGAAGGCTTATGGAACTACTGTTAGCCTTCCACGGCCTGGACAGCCTTTGAAAGTTTTCTCCCGTGCCGAGGCCAGGCTTGTCCGAAGAGTCAAGGCTAACCCAAGGACAACAAGGAAGGAGCTCCGGGAAGATCTCATGGCAGTGGGGACATTGGTTTCAGTCAATACCATAAGTAACGTACTCCACCGCAATGGTCTCCGTTCCAGACGAGCCCGTAAGGTACCTTTACTTTCAAAGCGTCATGTCAAGGCTCGTCTACAGTTTGCTCATGATCACTTGGAGGACTCTGAGACTGACTGGTTCAAGGTTCTCTGGTCTGATGAGACCAAGATCGAGATCTTTGGTGCCAACCACACACATGACGTTTGGAGACTGGATGGCACTGCATACGACCCCAAGAATACCATCCCTACAGTCAAGCATGGTGGTGGCAGCATCATGCTGTGGGGCTGTTTCTCAGCCAAGGGGCCTGGCCATCTGGTCCGCATCCATGGGAAGATGGATAGCACGGCCTACCTGGAGATTTTGGCCAAGAACCTCCGCTCCTCCATCAAGGATCTTAAGATGGGTCATCATTTCATCTTCCAACAAGACAACGACCCAAAGCACACAGCCAAGAAAACCAAGGCCTGGTTCAAGAGGCAAAAAATCAAGGTGTTGCAGTGGCCTAGTCAGTCTCCTGACCTTAACCCAATTGAAAACTTGTGGAAGGAGCTCAAGATTAAAGTCCACATGAGACACCCAAAGAACCTAGATAACTTGGAGAAGATCTGCATGGAGGAGTGGGCCAAGATAACTCCAGAGACCTGTGCCGGCCTGATCAGGTCTTATAAAAGACGATTATTAGCTGTAATTGCAAACAAAGGTTATTCCACAAAATATTAAACCTAGGGGTTGAATAATAATTGACCCACACTTTTATGTTTAAAATTTATAAAAATTTAACTGAGCAACAAAACTTTTTGGTTTGTAAGATTTATGCATCTGTTAATAAATCCTGCTCTTGTTTGAAGTTTGAAGGCTCTAACTTATTTGCATCTTATTAAACCTGCTAAATCTGCAGGGGGTTGAATACTACTTGTAGGCACTGTATATATATATATATATATATATATATATATATATATATATATATATATATATTTATATATCTTTCTACATATTAAATTAGTTTCATTGTACATCATGTGGTTTTAATTATTTTTAATAAAATTCTTGTGCATTGTGATGTGTTTATGATTTATTTATAATATTTTAATTAATGTTTTTGTGTGTAATCATGATTTGATACAATAAAATTTATTTTACATTTTATTCATTTTTTTGAATACTTTTTTGGGTACACATATTGAAACAGTCTGTTATCTTAGTCAGACACATGGTCTATCTATGGTCTCCAAATCCTTGCTTGTCAAGCATACATTCCAGTTTTTGGTCTGCTACCCTTGGTGTATACAGAATTTTTTGTTTTTAAAAATTTTAAATAATGCAGGCCACATATTGAAACAGTCTGTTATCTCAGTCAGACGCCTGGTCTATCTGTGGTCTCCAAATCTTTGCTTTTCAAGCATACATTCCAGTTTTTGGTCTGCTACCCTTGGTATATACAGTATTTTGCAGTTTAAAAATTTTAAAAAAATACAGGCCACTTATTGAAACAGTCTGTTATCTCAGTCAGACACCAGGTCTATCTGTGGCCTCCAAATCTTTGCTTTTCAGGCTTGCATTCCAGTTTGTGTTCTGCTACCCTTGGTGTATACAGAATTTTGTGGTTTAAAGTTTTTTACAAAATACAGGCCACATATTGCAAGTCTGTTATCTCAGTCAGACGCCTGGTCTATCTGTGATCTTCAAATCCTTGCTTTTCAGACATACATTCCAGTTTTTGGTCTTCTACCCGTGGTGTATACAGTATTTTGTGTTTTTTTACATTTTAAAAAATACAGGCCACATATTGAAACAGACTGTTATCTCAATCAGACGCCTGGTCTATCTGCGATCTCCAAATCCTTGCTTTTCAGGCATACATTCCAGTTTTTGGTCTGGTAACCTTGGTGTATACAGTATTTTGTAGTTTTAAAAAATTAAAAAAATGCAGGCCACATACTGAAACAGTCTGTTATCTCCGTCCGACGCCCATTCTATGTGTGGTCTAAAATAGTTGTTTTTCATGCATACATTCCAGTTTTTGGTCTGTCGAATACCCTAGGTATATATACTATTTTGGTAAAAAAACAAAAAGCAAAAACATATATTACAGTGTGGTAGTTCCGTGACAAGCCTCATCTATCTGTGGGCTACAAAGTATGCTTTTGAGGCTTCCATTCACCGCTTTTGGCGGTGTGTTACCCTATCTCTAAACACTAGCAGTAAAAAAATAAATATACAGGCCACATATTGAAGAGTCTGGTATCTCAGTCAAACGCCAGATGTATCTGTGGCCTACAAATTGTGACATTTCAGGGCTACATTCCACTGTATTTACTGTCTTTGACCTGATTTCTATACACTATTTTTGGGGCCAAAATAAAAACACAGGTCACATATTTTACAGTGTGGTATCTCTGTGACATGCCTCATGTATCTTTGGTCTACTGTTGTGAATTCCGTTCTGGAGCTCCCTCCTGTGGTTGCTAATGGTATTTTTGTGAGTTCTGCCCTTGGGCTCCCTCTGGTGGTTTCGAGTGGAACTGCTGCTCCTTTAGGTAGCTGTAGCAGCTGCCTTCACTGATCGCCTTGCCTGGGTTTGTTATTTAAACCTGCTCTGGGCTTTAGTTCATGCCAGCTGTCAATGTTCTTGGTTGGATTTGGTTCTCTCCTTGGATTTCTCACATGGCCTGTCCTTGTCAGCAAAAGATAAGTTTTGCCAAGTTCTTGTTTGTCCATTTGTTTTGGACTTTATTGCTCTGCAAATATGTCTCTTTTTGTCCAGCTTGTCACTATGTCATATTCAGGCTAGCTGGAAGCTCTGGCGTTGCAGATTTGCCCCTCCACACCGTGAGTCGGTGTGGAGTTCATTTTTGTAAACTCTGCGTGCATTTTGTAGTTTTTATACTGACCGCACAGTATCCTTTTCTCTCTGTCTATCAAGTTTAGTATTGGCCTCCTTTGCTGAAATCTGATTTAATTTCTGTGTACGTCATTTCCCTCTCCACTCACAGTCAATATTTGTGGGGGGCTGTCTTTCCTTTTGGGGTTTTCTCTGAGGCAAGATAGCTTTCTATTTCCTACTTTAGGGGTAGTTAGTTCTTAGGCTGTGAAGAGGTGTCTAGGGAGAGTCAGGAACATCCCACGGCTATTACTAGTGTTGTTGTTAGGATTAGGGACTGCGGTCAGTAGAGATACCACCTCCTCAGAGCTCGTCCCATGTTGCATTTTAGCCACCAGGTCATATCAGTGTGGCCTCTTAACCACCAGGTCATAACAGTACAGCTGGCCAACAATGTGTTAAATGCATCTCAAAAGAGGGAAAAGAAAGTTCTGAGTCATTTTTTTTCCTTTGTAGCTTGTTTTGTCTTTTTTTCCCCTTAATCTCTGGGTGGTTCAGGATTTTGGTGCTGATATGGAGGTTCAGGGTCTGTCCTTGCGTGTGGATCAACTCGCTGCAAGGGTACAGAGTATCCAAGATTATGTTGTCCAGACTCTGGTATTAGAGCCTAGAATTCCTATTCCTGATTTGTTTTCTGGGGATAGATCAAAATTTTTGAACTTTAAAAATAATTGCAGATTGTTTTTTGCTCTGAGACCCCGTTCCTCTGGTGACCCCATTCAGCAGGTGAAGATTGTTATTTCTTTGCTGCGTGGTGACCCGCAGGACTGGGCATTCTCCCTTGAGCCAGGAAATCCTGCATTGCTCAATATTGACGCATTTTTTCAAGCGCTCGGATTGCTGTATGACGAGCCTAATTCTGTGGATCAAGCAGAAAAAACTTTGCTGGCTCTGTGTCAGGGTCAGGAAGCAGCAGAAGTATACTGCCAGAAATTTAGAAGGTGGCCTGTGCTCACAAAATGGAATGAGTATGCCCTGGCAGCGATTTTCAGAAAGGGTCTTTCTGAAGCCCTTAAAGATGTTATGGTGGGGTTTCCCACGCCTGCTGGTCTGAATGAGTCAATGTCTTTGGCCATTCAGATTGATCGGCGTCTGCGCGAGCGTAAGGTGGTGCACCATATGGCAGTGTCCTCTGAGCAGAGTCCTGAGCCTATGCAATGTGATAGGATTTTGACTAGAGCAGAAAGGCAGAAATTCAGACATCAGAATGGCCTGTGTTTTTACTGTGGTGATTCTGCTCATGCTATTTCTGATTGCCCTAAGCGTACTAAGAGGGTCCCTGGGTCTGTTACCATTAGTACTGTACAGCCTAAATTTCTCTTGTCTGTTACCCTGATTTGCTCATTGTCGTCCTTTTCTGTTATGGCATTTGTGGATTCTGGCGCTGCCCTGAACTTAATGGACTTAGAATTTGCCAAGCGCTGTGGTTTTTCCTTGGAGCCTTTGCAGAGCCCTATTCCCTTAAGGGGGATTGATGCTACGCCATTGGCCAAGAATAAACCTCAGTACTGGACACAGTTAACCATGTACATGGCTCCAGCACATCAGGAAAATATTCGCTTTTTGGTGTTGCATAATTTGCATGATGTTGTTGTGCTGGGTTTTCCATGGTTACAGTTACAGGTACATAATCCAGTGCTGGATTGGAGATCTATGTCTGTAACTGGTTGGGGTTGTCAGGGGATACATAGTGATATTCCTTTGATGTCAATTTCCTCGTCCCCTTCTTCTGAAGTTCCTGAGTTTTTGTTGGATTTCCAGGATATATTTGATGAGCCCAAGTCAAGTTCCCTGCCTCCTCATAGGGACTGCGATTGTGCCATTAATTTGATTCCTGGCTGTAAGTTCCCTAAGGGCCGACTTTTCAATCTGTCTGTGCCAGAGCATGCCGCTATGCGGAGTTATGTAAAAGAGTCCTTGGAGAAGGGGCATATTCGCCCGTCTTCGTCACCGTTGGGAGCGGGCTTTTTTTTTGTTGCCAAGAAGGATGGCTCCTTGAGACCCTGTATAGATTATCGCCTTCTCAATAAGATCACGGTCAAATTCCAGTATCCTTTACCTTTACTTTCTGATTTGTTTGTTCGGATTAAGGGTGCCAGTTGGTTTACTAAAATCGACCTTCGAGGGGCATATAATCTCGTGCGTATTAAACAAGGTGATGAATGGAAAACAGCATTTAATACGCCCGAAGGCCATTTTGAATATCTTGTGATGCCATTCGGGCTCTCTAATGCTCCATCGGTATTTCAGTCCTTTATGCATGATATCTTCCGGACTTATCTGGATAAATTCATGATTGTGTATTTGGATGATATTTTGTTTTTTTCCGATGATTGGGAGTCTCATGTGAAGCAGGTTAGGATGGTATTTCAGGTCCTTCGTGCTAATGCGTTGTTTGTAAAGGGGTCTAAGTGCCTCTTTGGAGTTCAGAAGGTTTCTTTTTTGGGTTTCATTTTTTCTCCCTCGGCTTTTGAAATGGACCCTGTTAAAGTTCAGGCCATTCATGATTGGACTCAACCCACATCTGTAAAGAGCCTTCAGAAATTTTTGGGCTTTGCTAATTTTTATCGCCGCTTTATTGCTAATTTTTCTAGTGTGGTGAAGCCTCTGACCGATTTGAACAAGAAAGGCGCTGATGTGATGAATTGGTCCTCTGCGGCTGTTGAGGCCTTTCAGGAGCTTAAACGTCGTTTTACTTCTGCCCCTGTGTTGCGTCAGCCAGAGGTTTCTCTCCCTTTTCAAATTGAGGTTGATGCTTCTGAGATTGGGGCAGGGGCCGTTTTGTCTCAGAGAAATTCTGATGGCTCTTTGATGAAACCATGTGCTTTCTTCTCCAGAAAGTTTTCGCCTGCTGAGCGTAATTATGATGTCGGCAATCGGGAGTTGTTGGCTATGAAGGGGGCATTTGAGGAGTGGCGACATTGGCTTGAGGGAGCCAAGCATCGCGTGGTGGTCTTGACTGATCATAAGAATCTGATTTACCTCGAGTCTGCTAAGCGGTTGAATCCTAGACAATCTCGGTGGTCTCTGTTTTTCTCCCGTTTTGATTTTGTGGTCTCATATATTCCGGGATCTAAGAATGTGAAGGCTGATGCCCTTTCTAGGAGTTTTTTGCCTGATTCTCCAGGAGTTCTTGAGCCGGCTGGGATCCTCAAGGAGGGGGTGATTCTTTCTGCCATCTCCCCTGATTTGCGGCGGGTACTTCAGAAGTTTCAGGCTGATAAACCTGACCACTGTCCAGTGGGGAAATTGTTTGTTCCTGATAGATGGACTAGCAGGGTAATTTCTGAGGTTCATTGTTCAGTGTTGGCTGGTCACCCTGGGATTTTCGGTACCAGAGATTTGGTGGCCAGGTCCTTTTGGTGGCCTTCCTTGTCGCAGGATGTGCGTTCGTTTGTGCAGTCCTGTGGGACCTGTGCTCGGGCTAAGCCTTGCTGTTCCCGTGCCAGTGGGTTGCTTTTGCCTTTGCCTATTCCTGAGAGGCCCTGGACGCATATTTCCATGGATTTTATTTCTGATCTTCCTGTTTCTCAGAAGATGTCTGTCATCTGGGTGGTTTGTGACCGGTTTTCTAAGATGGTCCATTTGGTACCGTTGCCTAAGTTGCAGTGGCGTAACTACAAAGTTATGGGCCCCGGTGCGAACTTCCAAATGGGGCCCCCCACCCCACCCCGGGTCCCCCCGCCCCCCCCACCTTCCCCTAGATACGCCTTGGACTGTCGCAGGAATCTCCTGCACTGCAACATGGTGTTGGGTGCCAGCACAGCCCGCACAGTGGTATATCCAGCACAGTGGTATATACAGCACAGCCCGCACAGTGGTATATCCAGCAGAGCCCTCACAGTGGTATATCAAGCACAGCCCGCACAGTGGTATATCCAACACACCCCGCACAGTGGTATATCCAGCACAGCCCGCACAGTGGTATATCCAGCACAGCCCGCACAGTGGTATATCCAGCACAGCCCGCACAGTGGTATATCCAGCACAGCCCGCACAGTGGTATATCCAGCACAGCCCGCAGTGGTATATCCAGCACAGCCCACACAGTGGTATATCCAGCACAGCCTGCACAGTGGTATATCCAGCTCAGCCCGCACAGTGGTATATCCAGCACAGCCCGCACAGTGGTATATCCAGCACAGGGATATATACAGCAGAGCCCGCACAGGGATATATACAGCAGAGCCCGCACAGGGGTATATAGAGCACAGCCCGCACAGGGGTATATAGAGCACAGCCCGCACAGGGATATATACAGCACAGCCCGCACAGGGATATATACAGCACAGCCCGCACAGGGATATATACAGCACAGCCCGCACAGGGATATATACAGCAGAGCCCGCACAGGGGTATATAGAGCACAGCCCGCACAGGGGTATATAGAGCACAGCCCGCACAGGGGTATATAGAGCACAGCCCGCACAGGGGTATATAGAGCACAGCCCGCACAGGGATATATACAGCAGAGCCCGCACAGGGATATATACAGCAGAGCCCGCACAGGGATATATACAGCAGAGCCCGCACAGGGATATATACAGCAGAGCCCGCACAGGGATATATACAGCAGAGCCCGCACAGGGATATATACAGCAGAGCCCGCACAGGGATATATACAGCAGAGCCCGCACAGGGATATATACAGCAGAGCCCGCACAGGGATATATACAGCAGAGCCCACACAGGGATATATACAGCAGAGCCCGCACAGGGGTATATAGAGCACAGCCCGCACAGGGGTATATAGAGCACAGCCCGCACAGGGATATATACAGCAGAGCCCGCACAGGGATATATACAGCACAGCCCGCACAGGGATATATACAGCAAAGCCCGCACAGGGATATATACAGCAGAGCCCGCACAGGGGTATATAGAGCACAGCCCGCACAGGGATATATACAGCAGAGCCCGCACAGGGGTATATAGAGCACAGCCCGCACAGGGGTATATAGAGCACAGCCCGCACAGGGGTATATAGAGCACAGCCCGCACAGGGATATATACAGCAGAGCCCGCACATGGATATATACAGCAGAGCCCGCACAGGGATATATACAGCAGAGCCCGCACAGGGATATATACAGCAGAGCCCGCACAGGGATATATACAGCAGAGCCCGCACAGGGATATATACAGCAGAGCCCGCACAGGGATATATACAGCAGAGCCCGCACAGGGATATATACAGCACAGCCCGCACAGGGATATATACAGCACAGCCCGCACAGGGATATATACAGCAGAGCCCGCACAGGGGTATATAGAGCACAGCCCGCACAGGGGTATATAGAGCACAGCCCGCACAGGGGTATATAGAGCACAGCCCGCACAGGGGTATATAGAGCACAGCCCGCACAGGGATATATACAGCAGAGCCCGCACAGGGATATATACAGCAGAGCCCGCACAGGGATATATACAGCAGAGCCCGCACAGGGATATATACAGCAGAGCCCGCACAGGGATATATACAGCAGAGCCCGCACAGGGATATATACAGCAGAGCCCGCACAGGGATATATACAGCAGAGCCCGCACAGGGATATATACAGCAGAGCCCGCACAGGGATATATACAGCAGAGCCCACACAGGGATATATACAGCAGAGCCCGCACAGGGGTATATAGAGCACAGCCCGCACAGGGGTATATAGAGCACAGCCCGCACAGGGATATATACAGCAGAGCCCGCACAGGGATATATACAGCACAGCCCGCACAGGGATATATACAGCAAAGCCCGCACAGGGATATATACAGCAGAGCCCGCACAGGGGTATATAGAGCACAGCCCGCACAGGGATATATACAGCAGAGCCCGCACAGGGGTATATAGAGCACAGCCCGCACAGGGGTATATAGAGCACAGCCCGCACAGGGGTATATAGAGCACAGCCCGCACAGGGATATATACAGCAGAGCCCGCACATGGATATATACAGCAGAGCCCGCACAGGGATATATACAGCAGAGCCCGCACAGGGATATATACAGCAGAGCCCGCACAGGGATATATACAGCAGAGCCCGCACAGGGATATATACAGCAGAGCCCGCACAGGGATATATACAGCAGAGCCCGCACAGGGATATATAGAGCACAGCCCGCACAGGGATATATACAGCAGAGCCCGCACAGGGATATATACAGCAGAGCCCGCACAGGGGTATATAGAGCACAGCCCGCACAGGGATATATACAGCACAGCCCGCACAGGGATATACACAGCAGAGCCCGCACAGGGATATACACAGCAGAGCCCGCACAGGGGTATATACAGCAGAGCCCGCACAGGGGTATATAGAGCACAACCCGCACAGGGGTATATACAGCAGAGCCCGCACAGGGATATATAGAGCACAGCCCGCACAGGGGTATATACAGCACAGCCCGCACAGGGGTATATACAGCACAGCCCGCACAGGGATATATACAGCAGAGCCCGCACAGGGATATATACAGCAGAGCCCGCACAGGGATATATACAGCAGAGCCCGCACAGGGATATATACAGCAGAGCCCGCACAGGGGTATATACAGCAGAGCCCGCACAGGGGTATATACAGCAGAGCCCGCACAGGGGTATATAGAGCACAGCCCGCACAGGGGTATATACAGCACAGCCCGCACAGGGGTATATACAGCACAGCCCGCACAGGGATATATACAGCAGAGCCCGCACAGGGATATATACAGCAGAGCCCGCACAGGGATATATACAGCAGAGCCCGCACAGGGATATATACAGCAGAGCCCGCACATCTCATCTCCCCCCCGATAATGGCCCCACAGTCCAGTTAAAAAGAAAAAAAAAAAAAAACTCTCCTCACCTTTCCTTTTGCCCGCACTGCTCCCGGCGGCTGCAGTCTGCCCAGGACACTGCAGGTGCGCGATGATATGACGTCATCGCGCACCCGCAGTGTACTGTCAGAGGCAGAGCGGGGACTGATGGGAGAGGGGGCGTCAGCAGACGCTCTCTCCTCCACATTGCATTGAACTATACCGGTGTCATAGACGCCGGTATAGTTAAATGCGGCGGCGGCGGCACTCGGGGGGGGCGGGGGGAACAGTGCAGCGGCCCACTACTGGCACCGGCTCTTCTGGCATTTGCCAGAAGTGCCCGATGGCCAGTCCGGCCCTGCGGTGACTGACCTGCCAACCCGGGGCCCCTGACCTGCGGGGCCCGGTCGCAATGGCGACCGCTGCGACCGCGGTTGTTACGCCCCTGCTAAGTTGCCTTCCTCCTCTGATTTGGTTCCATTATTTTTTCAGCATGTGGTTCGTTTGCATGGTATTCCGGAGAATATTGTGTCTGACAGAGGTTCCCAGTTCGTTTCTAGGTTTTGGCGGTCCTTTTGTGCTAGAATGGGCATTGATTTGTCTTTTTCTTCAGCATTCCATCCTCAGACAAATGGCCAAACTGAGCGAACCAATCAGACCTTGGAAACATATTTGAGATGCTTCGTGTCTGCTGATCAGGATGATTGGGTGACCTTTTTGCCATTTGCCGAGTTTGCCCTTAATAATTGGGCTAGTTCGGCTACCTTGGTTTTGCCTTTCTTTTGTAACTTTGGTTTTCATCCTCGTTTTTCTTCGGGGCAGCTTGAGCCTTCTGACTGTCCTGGTGTGGATTCTGTGGTGGACAGGTTGCAGCAAATTTGGACTCATGTGGTGGACAATTTGACATTGTCTCAGGAAAAGGCTCAAAGTTTTGCTAACCGTCGTCGGTGTGTTGGTCCCCGGCTTCGTGTTGGGGATTTGGTCTGGTTGTCTTCTCGTCATGTTCCTATGAAGGTCTCTTCCCCTAAGTTCAAACCTCGCTTTATTGGGCCTTATAAGATTTCTGAAATTATCAATCCGGTGTCTTTTCGTTTGGCCCTTCCAGCTTCTTTTTCCATTCATAATGTGTTCCATAGATCCTTGTTGCGGAGATATGTGGTACCTATGGTTCCCTCCGTTGATCCTCCTGCTCCGGTGTTGGTTGAGGGAGAATTGGAATATGTGGTGGAGAAGATTTTGGATTCTCGTTTTTCGAGGCGGAAGCTTCAATATCTGGTCAAGTGGAAGGGTTATGGCCAGGAGGATAATTCTTGGGTTGTTGCCTCCGATGTTCATGCTGACGATTTGGTTCGTGCTTTCCATTTGGCTCGTCCTGATCGGCCTGGGAGCTCTGGTGAGGGTTCGGTGACCCCTCCTCAAGGGGGGGGTACTGTTGTGAATTCTGTTCTGGAGCTCCCTCCTGTGGTTGCTAATGGTATTTTTGTGAGTTCTGCCCTTGGGCTCCCTCTGGTGGTTTCGAGTGGAACTGCTGCTCCTTTAGGTAGCTGTAGCAGCTGCCTTCACTGATCGCCTTGCCTGGGTTTGTTATTTAAACCTGCTCTGGGCTTTAGTTCATGCCAGCTGTCAATGTTCTTGGTTGGATTTGGTTCTCTCCTTGGATTTCTCACATGGCCTGTCCTTGTCAGCAAAAGATAAGTTTTTGCTAGTTCTTGTTTGTCCATTTGTTTTGAACTCTATTGCTCTGCAAATATGTCTCTTTTTGTCCAGCTTGTCACTATGTCATATTCAGGCTAGCTGGAAGCTCTGGCGTTGCAGATTTGCCCCTCCACACCGTGAGTCGGTGTGGAGTTCATTTTTGTAAACTCTGCATGGATTTTGTAGCTTTTATACTGACCGCACAGTATCCTTTTCTCTCTGTCTATCAAGTTTAGTATTGGCCTCCTTTGCTGAAATCTGATTTCATTTCTGTGTACGTCATTTCCCTCTCCACTCACAGTCAATATTTGTGGGGGGCTGTCTTTCCTTTTGGGGTTTTCTCTGAGGCAAGATAGCTTTCTATTTCCTACTTTAGGGGTAGTTAGTTCTTAGGCTGTGAAGAGGTGTCTAGGGAGAGTCAGGAACATCCCACGGCTATTACTAGTGTTGTTGTTAGGATTAGGGACTGCGGTCAGTAGAGATACCACCTCCTCAGAGCTCGTCCCATGTTGCGTTTTAGCCACCAGGTCATATCAGTGTGGCCTCTTAACCACCAGGTCATAACAGTCTACAAAGTGTGCTCTTCAGGCTTCCATTCACCTTTTTTTGCTGTGTTACCCTAGCTCTAAACAGTAAACACTATTTTGGAGTCAGTTTTTTTTTTTAAAAAGGCCACATATATTACAGAGTGGTATTTCCATGACACATCTCATCTATCTGTGGCCTACAAAGTGTGCTTTTGATGCTTTCATAAGCCTTTTTTGGATGTGTGTTACCCTAGCTCTAAACACTATCAGTAAAAAATAAATATACAGGCCACATATTTAAAGGTACCTTCACACTAAATGACTTAGCAACGATAACGATAGCGATCCGTGATGTTGCAGCGTCCTGGATAGCGATATCGTTGTGTTTGACACGCAGCAGCGATCTGGATCCTGCTGTGATATCGCTGGTCGTTGCTGAAAGTCCAGAACTTTATTTGGTCATCAAATCGGCGTGTATCGTCGTGTTTGACAGCAAAAGCAACGATGCCTGCAATGTTTTACAATGGTAACCAGGGTAAATATCGGGTTACTAAGCGTAGGGCCGTGCTTAGTAACCCGATATTTACCCTGGTTACCATTGTAAATGTAAAAAAAAAACAGTACATACTCACCTTCTGATGTCCGTCAGGTCCCTGGCCGTCTGCTTCCCGCACTGACTGTGAGCACCGGCCGGCCATAAAGCACAGCACAGCAGTGACATCACCGCTGTGCTCTGCTTTTACTTTACGGCTGGCCGGCGCTCACAGTCAGTGCGGGAAGCAGACGGCCAGGGACCTGACGGACATCAGAAGGTGAGTATGTACTGTTTTTTTTTTTACATTTACAATGGTAACCAGGGTAAACATCGGGTTACTAAGCGCGGCCCTGCGCTTAGTAACCCGATGTTTACCCTGGTTACCCGGGGACTTCGGCATCGTTGGTCGCTGGAGAGCTGTCTGTGTGACAGCTCTCCAGTGACCATACAGCGACGCTGCAGCGATCGGCATCGTTGTCGATATCCCTGCAGCGTCGCTTAATGTGACGGTACCTTAAAGGTACCTTCACACTAAACGACTTTGCAACGATAACGATAGCGATCCGTGACGTTGCAGTGTCCTGGATAGCGATATCGTTGTGTTTGACACGCAGCAGCGATCTGGATCCTGCTGTGATATCGCTGGTCGTTGCTGAAAGTCCAGAACTTTATTTGGTCATCAGATCGGAGTGTATCGTCGTGTTTGACAGCAAAAGCAACGATGCCTGCAATGTTTTACAATGGTAACCAGGGTAAATATCGGGTTACTAAGCGCAGGGCCGCGCTTAGTAACCCGATATTTACCCTGGTTACCATTGTAAAACATTGCAGGCATCTTTGCTTTTGCTGTCAAACACGACGATACACGCCGATCTGATGACCAAATAAAGTTCTGGACTTTCAGCAACGACCAGTGATATCACAGCAGGATCCAGATCGCTGCTGCGTGTCAAGCACAACGATGTCAAATGGAGAGCGTGGTGGTCGTAGATGTAACTTCAACTATATGGGTGTTTCCACTAGACAATCCATCCAACATTTTATTGAATCAAAATTTTGTTTTTCTCGCAACTCTGTTCAGCTGTACGCAAACTATGTCAAATTCCTAACTAGACCACATTGGTTCTTGTCACAGTGTCATGTTGACTACAGTCCACAGATGTTATGTAGATCCCTAATCTCACCTCTACTTTACCAGCATGATGAATTAAAAGGAAAAGCATGTGGTATTGATAGAGCATTTTTTTTGTTAACAAAGACAAAAAATAAGTTCAATGAGGTGGTTTGCTGCACACGCAATGGAGAAATACTCAATATGACAATTACTTTCACATTTCAGTTAACACACACTTCACCAACTTTCTTTAACTTTTACAACATTATATTCCGAAGCCTTGAAGAAGATGAATATATTGTGAAGCAAATGGGTCTGAATAATTATCACCCAAATAATGTTACAGAAGTCAGAACAAACACAACCTATCTGTGGTGAAATGATTTAATTACCACCAAAATTTTGATTGGCTTGCATGCACAACAGCAGAAGCAGCAGTGGTATCACCCACAGACACTGTTCATGGAGCTTGGTGTTCGGCCAACAAAGTCGGGTGCTTTGCTGCCATGTTTACTGGTGGTGCTTAGGCTGGTAGTTTTGCTATTTGCTACCCCTACGCCTTTTTGTGGTTATTGGAAGAGTCTTTAAAAAACAACCAGACTGTTACGGGGACATTCAGTGTCTTCATCTCACATACCACCTCCTCACCTCAAACCCTGTCTTTTGGTGTTCCCCAGGGCTCAGTTCTAGGACCCCTACTCATCTCCATCTACACCTTTGGCCTGGGACAGCTCATGTAATGGCACGGGTTGCAATATCATTAGTATGCCGATGACACAAAGATCTACCTATCTGTACCTGACAACACCTCCTTGCTGACCAAAATCACACGTTCCCACTATTTCATCCTTGTCTGCTTGCTTTTAAAAAGTGGACATGGACAAAATGTAATACATCATCTTTCCACCATCTCACGCTAAATATACATGAGAGCTGTGGATGAATCATTCGGTACCACTTTAGTAAGAGGGAAATTTTGCCAAAGAGCCAATGATTTTCCAGACATTCACAGCCTTTTAGATACATTTTTTGCAATTTGGATCTTCATCTACTTGGTGTGGATGTGGCAAATTTCAAAGTCGTCATCAATACCACCATAGCCCATATCTTATAAAGAGGAAATCTGGTGTTTCCCAGGGTTGTGGTTATCTACGTTTAGTGGCATTCCTTTTAGAACAAATAATTTTCGACTGTGACATTGGGTATTATTGGTAATATGTATGGGTGAAGATGAAGAAGCTTGGGCCACGGTTGTGTTTATAGTTACGGATGGTGCACTTCTCTTTAACTTAGTATTTCACAAACATCAATCAGTTTGTTTGGTTTTACTCCAACACTGATCTGCTTTCTCTAATTCAGCATGTCACAAACATGTTGCACTTTTCCCTTTAGACAGACACGTGCTTCTTTGGCACCATATTTTTGATGGGCATTTTTTAGGCCGAGTCTGATGCGTGCATCTATTACAACAATCTTCTAATGGGCATGAAACACATTCTGGTAATTGGTGGTGGGGTGGCTAAATGACTAATCATTGTAGACTTTATCCTGGATCTCATATGTCCCATAGCCCCGCTGTTATTAATCATGTACGTTCCCATTCCTGTCAGCAGCATGGCCTTTTTCCTGATCACTTCATCCAATGATTCGTCTGCCATATTTTTAGTAAAGACCTGCACCTTCCCAGCAGCAACTGTGTAGGAAACCACTTTACAGTTTTGCAAGGTGTTTATGATGCCTGTAAAAAAAATGTTTTTTTAAATGTAACCCCCATGGGGAAATGTTTGTCTCCTTTTGTCTCGCATTTCAAGTCACCTTTAAATTATGACTTTTTTTAATGAGGCCTTCCTCCACGTCTCATCATCCACCACCACTAGAACACCAGGTATGCTGCTACAGCCAGTCAAATTTTTGACAAGGGTGTCTATGATCCCCATAAAAAATTGTTTAAAAAATGTACCCCCCCATGAGGAAATGTTTGTCAGCCCATACACTTAGTGTATTGGCATTATGAGTTTAGGAGACCTGCTACTTTGAAATGGGACTTTTTTTTACGAGGCCCTCCTCCATGTTTCTTCCAAGGGGGGATTGGGGTCAAGGCGGCCCTTGCATTCAATGCATAAGGAAACTGTATGGAAGGACCAACTGGAGACTGTGAAGGGGGTTTTCCTGTGGCCATCCAGTACCTGGGTTCAAAGGCTTATTGGGGTGCGTATGACTTGATAGCAGGGCAGGCCTTGCGTTCAATGCAACATTTTTTTCAGAAAGCTCTCCTGTACCTCTCGTGAAAGAGGTATTGGGGTGCGTTGTAATTCTTGGCAGCCCAGCCACTCACTGCATAGGCAATAACAGCATAGGAGGCCCACTGTTTAATAATGGCCCTTTAAGAATATTAATGCCGCCTGATACCCCTCTAAAAATAGGCTTTGTGACTTTAAGAGTCCCTCCTTCATAAATGAAATGAGATGCGTCTCCTTATGTGTCACACACCACATGGCCAGCTAGGGTTGTTAAATGTTACAATGACATTTCCCAGTGAATTCATTTGTATTGGTTGAAAGCAATGTTAATGTTGAAAAACGCATAAAAACTGAACATTTTCCTCTGGGGTAAATTATTTTGCCTTATATATAAGTCATTAGCCTGGAAAGGATGTACCGTAACATATTTCCCAGCAAAATCCATTTTGGTTACGTTTTTGTATGGTGCACCTGTAAAAATGGCGTGAAACTCTGACAACATTGCTTACAGCTGTGATCTAGGAGTCAGAAACGCTTCCAGGGGCAATCCCCATGATGCTCCTCTGTCATCTGAATAATATAACAAGCCCAAGATGAAAGACAGCAAATCACTGTTCTTCCACATACTCAATACCACAGTGGGTGAGTTTACTGGGAAGACATACTTGGTACAATGAGGACACTCCTAGAGCAAATATTTAAAGACAAAAAATGGAGTTCATGTCCAAAAGAAGAATACTTCAATAATTTATTAATCAGTTTACAAAAAAATACCCAACACATATGACAATACATTTCAAAAGATACAAAACATGATCCTTACAAAGGCACGAGAGGGTAATAGCACAGATCATAAAAACCGGTGCAGCACTCAGGCTGATGCCAGATATACAAAAAATACATGCATAATGCAGAGTCAAATGCCGGTATTAGACCAGGGGGTAGATGAGGCAGGCGGGGTCGCGAAACGCGCGTTGGGGCAGCGGTGCGGTCCAGTCCTGGTGCCTTTGCTTTGGTAAGAACTCCCGGGGGGGAGGGGTAATCCCTGACATTATACCGTATGATTTGAGCCAGTGTACAGGGCTCATGAGACTTTCACATACTGCCTCATCTACCCCCTGGTCTAATACCGGCATTTGACTCTGCATTATGCATGTATTTTTTGTATATCTGGCATCAGCCTGAGTGCTGCACCGGTTTTTATGATCTGTGCTATTACCCTCTCGTGCCTTTGTAAGGATCATGTTTTGTATCTTTTGAAATGTATTGTCATATGTGTTGGGTATTTTTTTGTAAACTGATTAATAAATTATTGAAGTATTCTTCTTTTGGACATGAACTCCATTTTTTGTCTTTAAATATTTCCTCTGTCATCTGAGCAGTGTTTCCATCATTTCCTGATGTTTTTAGACCTTAAAAGGACCCCCCAGGGGGGGGATTGCAGTAAAAATACTCGGGTTTCCCATAGACTTACATTGGACTCATTGCTCGGGTCGAGTACCTGAGTATTCCAATTTGCTCGACCCGAGCAACGAGCACCCGAGCATTTTAGTGCTCGCTCATCACTACTTTTCACAAATAAATGGAAGTGATATCAAACAATCAAACTATTATAAAGTATATGTCATGAAAAACAGTCTCAAAATCAGTGGGATGTATTGAAGCGTTCCAGAGTTATTACCACATAAAGTTTCACTTGTCAGATTTCAAAACTTTGGCCTGGTCATTAAGGTTAAAATTGGCTCAGTCACTAAGGGGTAAAAACCTTCTGAGAACCAGATGTATTCTTTATGTCCTGATTAGTGATGAGCGAGTGTGCTCAGATATCGTGGTATCCCAGCACGCAAGAGTATCATGTTATCTGAGCATGCTCGGGTGTTATCCGAGTATCTTGGGCGTGCTCGAGTAATATGTTCAAGTCCCTGTGGATGCATGTTTCATGGCTGTTAGATAGCCACAATACATGTGGAGATTGCCTGTTTGGTAGGCAATATACCAGGATGGGGGACCATATACCAGGGTGGGGCAATATACCAGGATGGGGTGCATATACCAGGATGGGGGTCTATACACCAGGATGGGAATCATAGAATGTTAGAGTTGCTCAATGCAGGATTAACTAAACCATCTCAGACAGATGCCTGTACAGTCTCTGTTTGAAGATTTCAATTGAAGAACTCACCACCTCTCGTGGCAGCCTGTTCCACTCATTGATCACCCCCACTGTCAAAATGTTGTTTCTAATATCTAATCTGTATCTTCACCCTTTCAGTTTAATTCCATTGTTTCTCGTGTTTCCATGTGCAAATGAGAATAAGGATGATCCCTCTACACTCTGACATCTCTTCAGATATTTGTAGACAGATATTAAGTCTCCTTTTAGCCTTCATTTTTGCAAGTTAAACATTCACAGATCCTTTAACTATTCCTTGTAGGACATACTTTGCTGTCCACTCACCATCCTGGCAGCTCTTCTCTGAACTTGCTCCAGTTTTAAAACGTCTTTTTTAAAATGTGGTGCCCAGAACTGGACACAGTATTTCAGATAAGGCTTTATACCAGAATGGGGGCCATATACCAGGATGGGAGCCATATGCCAGGATGGGGGGTCATATATCAGGATGAGGGGCCATATACCAGGATGGGCATTATAATGGAGGGACATATACCTGGATGGTGCCATATACCAGGATGGGGTCATATACCAGAATGTGGGCCATATAGCAGGATGGGGGCCATATACCAGGATAGGGATCATGATTGAGGGACATATACCAGAATGGGGCCATATACTAGGATGGGGCATATACAAAGATAGGGGACATATAACAAAATGGAGTAGATATACCAGGATGGGGCTGTGATGACACAGCATTTAATCTTAATTATTCAGACATCTATTTTTAGTAGGCTAGGAGGCGTACACTGTTATCTTTATGTTGCCTTTTGAGTTTATGTGTTTTTCTTTGGCTGATCAAGAAGCACAGACTATTGTTTGTACAAGCCTGGATGTTGACTTTTGAGTTAATGTTTGTTGTAAAATGCTGTATTGTTATCTTGGATGACAGGGATACAGGGTAATTGATCAATAGATGTTTGCTAATATGTTGATTACCTATTATATCAGTCAAGCTAGTTTGTTGACCTGCAAAACAGAGACGGACAAATTAGGCAGACAGATTAAATACCCAAAAAATGAGAGTAAAACTCATCCCACCTTCCCCCTGACCTGTAGATGATAACCTGAACCACAGAAGTGGGTATAAAAAGAGATTTTCTCTCCTGAAGGGATCAGAGACTCTTTACAAAACCATAGACAGAAACACTTTTCAGAACAGCAGCAGCCAGGACATGGCTCCATCACGAGTGACACAGATTTGACATTCAACAGAATGCCAGCTTAGGAGACCACGGCCCCATTGCTCCATTGACCATCACTGAACCCATGGATACATTTGGGATCCACCGGTCACCTGAACCTCATGGATATGTTTAGGAAAACCAGAATTGGGACCTTTTGGTCTTCTGGCTCCATGGAGACATTCAGAGAAGCCAGGTTGTCACCATCTAATCATCTGGCCACGTGCCTCAATGGACCATCAGCTTCTTAAGCTTGTTGTTACCTCCTCTCAGTGGGTGTCACAGGTGGGGGTAGTCGGTCCTGGAATTATTATGCCCACAATGAAAGGCAAGCAGGCATTCAGTGGGTTGACCCCTGGTCCACACGGTCTCGGGCAAGCGGACTAAAGCCATTAAGAAGAGAGCGGATAGGCACATACTGTCCCGTACAACAGTTGAAGCGCAATGTAAGCGCGAAACGATCATCGTCTGTATTTGCTCCATCGTTTTATCTGCCTGCTGTTGGTATGATGATGCCACAATAAAGGATTCGAGACGGTATGTGCCTATCGGCTCACTTCTTAATGGATATACAGATTCTTTTTCTTTGGAAGTGGCAAACATAATCCCTGGTGTGTGTACAGCTTCATTAACCCGAGGTCATATACCAGGATGTGGGACAGATAAAAGAATGAGGAAACATATACCAGGATGGGGAGACATATACCAGGATGGGGGCCATATATCAGGATGGGGCACATATACCAGAATGGGGAACAAATACCAAGATGAGGAACATATATTTTGAAGCACAATATAATGTAGGGCACTATATGGGTCCATTATACTGTGGAGCACTATATGGGGTCATTATACAGAGGGCTCGGCGACTCCAATGACTGGCGTAGTTACTGACATCACCGCTCATCAAGGTCGCGCTGGGTCTCGTGGAGTGCAGTGGGACCCGGAGTGGCTGCTGCTACAGCCTATGTAGCTTTGTTCTCTGAACAAGGCTCCATAACCTTTGGACGTCCGATTCAGGGATCATTGTGAGAACGCAATGGACTATGTCGAACCTGGGGAGAACTTTTTGTTTTCTAATAAATTGGAAACTGAGGGACAGTATCTTGTCTTTATTTCCCTCGTTTTAGTTTTTTTTCAGGTTTCCATATGTGGACTATGTTGGATTCCCTGAACTGCGTTGGACATGCATGTTTTTTTGTCAAAAATAAATTGGTGAACCATGAAAAGTGTTGGGGTGTGTTTTTTCAAATACAATGTATTTTTCTGTCTGTGTTTTTTTCATTAGTGGGTTAGTAATGGGGGTGCTGATAGACACCTCTCCATTACTAACACCAGGGCTTGATGCCAGATGTGAGTTTTCACAATTCACAGCTGTCATCAATCCCAACTACCATTACCCTGATTGCCACTGCACCAGGGCAATCGGGAAGAGCCAGTCAAAACACCAGAATTGGTGCATCTAATATGATGTTCCAATTCTGGGGCAGCTGCAGACTGGTATTTTTAGATTGTGCAGGGCCAAATAAACAGGGACTTTCCCAGTCTGATAATATGAACCCCAGCTGTTTGCTTTACCTCGGCTGGCTACAAAAAAATAGAGGGACCTCAAGTCAGTTTTTTTCATTTATTTATTAGGGTAAACACCTTTTAGTGCCACATAAAAGGCACTAAATGGTGCAAGTTTATTATATATAGGGGACTAGTGAAATTATATATCTACAGGATGTTTATTGTGATGCCGCGATCACTAGCGGGTTGGGGTATACTAGCTTGGCAGCGATATAACACACAGCAAGACCATATTTTCTTTAACAAAAGTCCGTGCCTGGTTTATTATACCTCCATAAGCCACGGTAGGGCATTTTAACATCACAAGACCAACATATAGTCCATTTCAGCTGCATTTACGTTCATACAGTTCATTATATGCATCAACGGAACATAACAACCACCGTCTTGCCTGTCTGGAACAGCTTAGTCAGTTCCAATAGCAGATACTACTCTGCCTTTATAACCCCCTTGCTGGAGTTACCTCCCTGGAGCTCCTGATCCACACACTGACCTCCTGGCAGTTATCTTTCCTGGGGAAGCTGTCTTACTGGGGTCACCGTCTTTGTGACCAGGGCACTCATGACAGTCCAGACCTGAAGAAGCTTCCCCAATGCAGTGCCATCACAGACTCTGCTCCATCAGGACTGTGACCATACTCAGTAGAGTCCAAATTCAGGCTCGCTCTGGAGCCAAAGACACACACAGTCTGTATTACCTGCTTGACAGTGTTGCAGGTTTTATTGACTGGCATCACATAGGTCCTGACCTCCGAATAAGCTGCCTTACGTGGATCACCGACTTGCCTGGCAGGCACACATCAGCTAGTTCCAGACCCACCGAAGAATGGTAGCTTCCCCCAACCCAGATAGCTGTCACGGTCTCTGCAGGCACATGTCTCCACCATGTGCTTCCCAGGAATCTGGTCCACACACAGGACCTTCCAAGCAGAGAGAGACCATGTGACCACACCATGGTCAAATTATATACTTGTAACCGCTCCCAGAGGTGGGAGGTGTATGTGGTTAGTCAGACCCTCCAAGCTCTCCGACTAACCCTGTAAGCCTCCCTTTAAAGCTACACAAATACTTGTGGGACTACAGGTCCCAGAGTAAAATTATCATCTTACAGCACAGAGAATCTCCTCTGCAACACATACCGTCCATTTACAATAATGCCGGACGTTGTCTCACCATCTAGTCCATGAGCCAAGAACCAAATTTGACGATATCGGTACCAAGCGGAGTGACTAATTCTCTTTGGTATTTTTAGGTAGATGCATGTCTGTAGTTTATTTTTTGATATGATAGCCCTTACATATACGTAGCTTATTAACCCCTTCAGCCCTAGGCCTATTTGTACCCAAGTGCCTAAGCCAATCTGACCTGTGCCACTTCATGGGCTAATAACTTTGGAACGCTTTCACCTATCCAAGCCATTCTGAGATTGTTTTCTCGTGACATATTGTACTTCACGTCAGTGCTAAATGGGAGTCAATATATTTTACCTTTCTATATAAAAAAATGCTAAATATTCGGAAATTTTGGAAAAATCGGCAATTTTTTAACTTTGAAATTCTCTGCTTTTTACAAAAATACTGATACCCCCCATAATAGTTATTAATTTACACTCCCCACATGTTTACTTCATATTGGCATCATTTTGAAAATGAAACCTTATTGTTTTACGACGTAATAGGGCTTATAGTTTTATGCGCAATTTTTCACATTTACAGCAAAACCCACTTTTCAAAGGACCAAGTCACTTCTGAAGTCACTTTAAGGGGCTTACATAACAGAAACCACCCATAAATTACCCCATTTTGCAAACTACACCCCTCAAGCTGTTCAAAACTCATTTTTAAAAACTGTTAACCCTTTAGGTGTTCCACAGGAATTTTAGCATGAGCCAAGAACCAAATATGACGATATCGGTACCACCCGGAGTGACTAGATGTAGTATTTGTAACAAAATTTAATCCAAGTTATGTAAATACACACTGAACATGTCATGTGCATATATATATATATATATATATATATATATATATACATTTATATATATATATATATATATATATATATATATATATATATATATATATGTTACTCCATAATATCTTCAACATCGGACTCTGAATCTGACTGTTGTTCTACTGGCTCGTCTTCAGTACCCTTGTTCTGGCATGTCTGTAATCTGCACATGTCTGTGCACTTCAGGCCATTGCTGAGGCAAGTACACTGAGGAAGTTCACATGACCGCACACACTTGCAGGACAGTAGCTGTATAATAGCTTCTGGTGCTGGTGCCCCTTGCATCCACTTGACAACAAGCTTTCCGTCGTTATCTATCATCCAACCGCAGTCTGTTGGGTTTGCAACCCATGGCTGGCTCTGCAGACTTCTCCTCCAGATCGCAGCCTGGTAGTTTGCACGCAGTGCATGCATGAAAAGGCAGTCCTGGCAAGGAGGGAGTTGACTTGACTCTACCACTCCACGTCTGGCACAGAACAGCTGATAACGGAGCCTGTTTACCTCAGTTGTTTGGGTAGTTGGCAGGTACATGTGGCAGGTGATTTCCTGTAACTTCTCAAAAAGTTCGGTAGACACTTCCCATGAACGACCAACTTCCTGAAAGGCATCCTGGTATGTCTTGTTCATCTTCAACTGCTTGAGTGTCGTCATCTTCCCACGGCCAGCGAATGCACTGACGGTGTCACAGCCTGTAAATGCATGCATACCAATCAATGAATCACATACGCTGCCTCCCAATGTTCGGCTCAGAGTGGTGATATCCAGGAATCTTGTCCGGTTCTGTGTACCGCATTTCTGGAACAGGTGGGATGGGATTTTGTGGCACATGCCCAGACACAGGACCATGACATCAGTATCCTCCGAAGTGATGATGACCGACTTGTAACCAGATTCTGCTGCATGAAGAGCATGGAGAAGGAGGCGTGTGTCTGCTTCTTCTTGATTTGACTTAAGGTCAGCAGCCTCTTCCCACTGTTCTTTGGTGATCTTAAAGCAGAGCTGCTCACATGTGACATACAGCTCCTTCTCCTCAAGCTTCTCCCTGTGGTGTTTCGCCTTCCATTCTTCTACCAGAAACTTTATGAGACTTGCCTTGTTGGAGGAACTACTTAGAAGCTTTTTCCACTGCTGGATGTTGTGCCCATGTTGAATGTTCTTGAAATGGATCCCTGTGCCTTCATATCTGTTGACTCTTTCTGTATCTTTGATGGATGTCTCCTTGTAGACGTCAAAGACAATATCAATGCGCTTGCTCTTAGCACCCTCATGGATAGCGCGACTCATTGCTGTGCCTGCTAGCTGGCCAAATGTTGCATTGTTTCCCTTCAGTTTCTGAACCAGGCTCATCCCATCAATGATGGTTGCAGAGGGCTCGGGGATCACTTCTGCAGGACGAGCATTCCTCTCCAACTCCCTTGCGAGGGCAGCCTTGTTGGTCTTGCGGATAGACCCATCACCATTGGCAAGTGCCCATGGCAATGGACCCAGGGGATGAGTCAAGACATCACTCATTTGTAGCTTTCTGTTCTCAGCTACAAGTATCATCTGGCCAAATAGGTTTCTGTCAGCCTTCAAAATTACCTCCTTGCCAAGACCTTGTCTGCGTGTCTTCATTTGGATGTTAGAGAACGTTTTAAGTTTGTTCTTCGTCATCTTGTCATGAAACAATGTAGTTGGCTTATCGGTACCCAAACGCTCATCCTTGAATGTTTGATATGCATCCTCTCCTATACTGTATGCCCCTTGAAGGTCTTTGGCTACATCTGGTGGTGCTACAGTCGCTGTTGACAAACTGATAAGTTCACCATTATGCTCTTTGTTGAAGGGGTTCACCCAACCTGTCTCCAGCAGTTGAACGAAAGATTGGACATCGGCTTCATCTCTTCTAATCCTAGACACCTGTAGGTCTGAATGGCTGAAGTCAGTATATTGTTGGCCTACCAGGGCCCTCAGCTGCCTCAAGTACATACTGCGGTACTCTGATGTCAGGTAGAACCTGGAAACAGCTCCAACTTTGAGGCTGAAGCCTTTTGTGCCCCCTGGTGTCTGGGTGTCTTTGTTGATTGTCTCTTCAATGGTCTGGTCCACAGGAATTCGTCCAAAAGGATTCTTGCTACCGATCTGGACCGAAAAGCCACCTTGCATGAAGTATTCATGGACCTCTGGGTGTTCTATGGGCAGCCGAGACATTGTGGCATAGTAATAGGTTAGGTATCGGGCATAGTTGACCTTGTCATAGGCAAAACACCATGGTATCATCTGTCGGATTGCTCCTAGGTGAAGCATCCAGTTGCCTTCTCTTGAAGCTCGAACCAGGGCCAGCATGGTCTCGACCATGTCCAAGTATGACATCCAGAATGCTGAGAGTTGTTCATTTCTGAGGGTCTCAAGATAAACTTGAAAGAGCTTCAGGGTAAGTGTGCAAGATTCATTATCCAAGAGCTTTTCGAAGGATCCCTGCGACACACTGATGCGAAAGTTTGTGATGTTCTTCAGTGTTTCATCCAGATGGTGAAGGTCCCTTGCATGGTTTTCTTCTAGCCATGGAAGGAAGTTTTTCCATGCAAGCCTCATAAGTGCTTCATAGACCAGCTTGTGTAGTCTCACTGCTCTGTTGTACCTCCGGCCGTCCATCACTCCAGACACTGATCCTTCAGCGATTACACCGGATTCAACACACAGATCTCTGCAGTGTACGACAACATATCGGGTGTTGTTGTGTTCGGGAGAGATTGGTGAACAAATAGTGGGGTGCATTTTTTGCTGGTACACCTCTTAAAAATAAAAAAATGAGCCTAAAATGACACCTTCATGTAAAAAATGCACTTTTTCCATTTTCTCAACCAAGTGTTTCCAACTACTGTGAAACACTGGTTGGGTCAAAGTGGTCACTATACCCCCTAAAAGATTCCTTGGGGGTGTAGTTTCCAAAATAGGGTCACTTTTTGGGGTTTCCACTGTGGGGGTACCTCAGGCAGCCTTCAAATGTGACATGGCCCCCTAGATTTCTTCCAGTGAATCCGCCACCCAAAAACCACATAGCGCTCCTTCCGTGTTGAGCTGTGCTGTGTGCCCATACTTTAGTTTACGAGTACATGTGGGGTGTTTCTATAAACTGCAGAATTAGGGTAACCAAGTTTGGGTTTGCCGTTAACCCTTGCTAGGTTGCAGGTAAAATTGGATTACAATGTAATATCTGGAAAAAAAATGAAATTTTGAAATTTCGCCTTCATTCTGCTAAAATTCCTGTGGAACACCTAAAGGGTTAACAGTTTTTAAAAATGAGTTTTGAACAGCTTGAGGGGTGTAGTTTGCAAAATGGGGTAATTTATGGGTGGTTTCTGTTATGTAAGCCCCTTAAAGTGACTTCAGAAGTGACTTGGTCCTTTGAAAAGTGGGTTTTGCTGTAAATGTGAAAAATTGCGCATAAAACTATAAGCCCTATTACGTCGTAAAACAATAAGGTTTCATTTTCAAAATGATGCCAATATGAAGTAAACATGTGGGGAGTGTAAATTAATAACTATTATGGGGGGTATCAGTATTTTTGTAAAAAGCAGAGAATTTCAAAGTTAAAAAATTGCCGATTTTTCCAAAATTTCCGAATATTTAGCATTTTTTTATATAGAAAGGTAAAATATATTGACTCCCATTTAGCACTGACGTGAAGTACAATATGTCACGAGAAAACAATCTCAGAATGGCTTGGATAGGTGAAAGCGTTCCAAAGTTATTAGCCCATGAAGTGGCACAGGTCAGATTGGCTTAGGCACTTGGGTACAAATAGGCCTAGGGCTGAAGGGGTTAATAAGCTACGTATATGTAAGGGCTATCATATCAAAAAATAAACTACAGACATGCATCTACCTAAAAATACCAAAGAAAATTAGTCACTCCGGGTGGTACCGATATCTGGCCCGGCTCATGGACTAATCATAGTTATGCCTACACCTGCCATGCATTCCCTTGGTCTCCTTATGCCTCCGTGTGTATTCTGAGGAGAACATGCAGTGCCCCCTAGCTGTAACAGGGGTCACTGAATCACATTATTCTATTACACTACTGCTCCCATAGAAGTGGACATAGTCGAATTACACATTTCAGTTCTCTTTCAGTCTGTTTGCACCATGTGCTTTTACTGGTGGGGCCTGCCTTTCTTTGAGCTGGACATTATATTGATGTGGTTCCTCATGGCTGCGCGTCTACTAACTGGGTCCAGTCCTTCTCAGCCCTTATACACATGCATGTCACTTGACAAACGGTAAGGTTTTTAATATTAGAGTTAGGACCGTCTCAATTAGGATCACCGTGAAGTGGTTAGATGGCTTTTGCATTTTTTTAATAAAAAAACATGTTAATAAGTGCCGTATATTATTTTCATGCACTATGCTGTTTATTTATTTACTGTAGGGTATTTAATCATTGTGTTTCAGTCTTTGCTTTTTTTCTGTTCAGTGGCCAGTGTGAACGTGCGCATACATGCTGCATGCACTCCAGTCTGTATCCCAGTTCATATCTGTAATTTTTTTTCAGTCTGTTTGTACTATGTGCATATAAAGGAGTGGCCTGCCTTTCTTTGAGCTGGACATTACATTGGTGTGGTTCCCCATGGCTCTGTGTCTACTAGCCTTTGTGCTCCATGCAGCATCAAAAGGTGCATAGGTCAGACCAGTGGCACTTGACACTGTTCTGAATAGTCAGTCTTCAGGAGTGCTGCATACTGAAAGAGCTGGAAAGGTTTTTCTCTGTTTTGCGTATTAACAGCTGCAGATACATGTTCTGTTAGGATCATTGTTTAAGATCTCATCTTGCTGTCTTCTCAGATGTATTGCAGCCAGGGTCATGCTTTATTCAGCCTCTAGAGTGGAGTAATGACCCACAACACATTGCTTTGTAATGGTGCCAACTGTGCATGCCACAGTGCTCAGAGAGCGGAGCTGCCATAATGAATCAGGTCCTTAGTGTGAGTGTTTAAATAGCCAGGAGCATCTTCAGCATCACTGTCAGTAATGAGCAGCTTTTACCGTGAGCTGCACAATATCTGTATAACAAACATGTTCATGCACAGACACTATGAGGTTTGTTCTGCACTGCCACAAACAAATGCAGCCGCATGAAAAAACGAAAAAGATACTAGATACAGGTTGTATTCAATTATTTCTATTGAGAAGTTCAGGAAGGGAAAGACAGAAACAAGGATGGTTTAGCTCTGTCTAGAGGTGTGTGGTGGATAGCTACGAATGTCTCCCGGGGTTATGGAAGCAGCTAAATAGTTTTTGTATTATTTTTCCTTTGCTTGCTCTATATACTTGTGTTTCCTCCCACTTTGGAAAAACATAGCAATGGTTCAATTAGTCTGATGTGAAATATACTTTGTTGTGTGCCTTATATGCATGATTATTTCCAAGCATGCCTACCATCTTGTCTGGTATGTCTATAAAAATGGACACATCTCCCAAATACCTGGAAGAGCAGGCAAATCTTGGCACTTGGTACTACCTCTTAAAGTATACTCAGCTCTCTGTTCTACTGACATCCTTTTCACTTCCTGGCACCTTAACAACTATATTCTGACACTTGCCCCATGTTAGGACATTTCCGCAGCAGATGCCTGTAGGTATGAGGAGAAGTATTTGTGTGATGGACCTGGGTAAGTATAATGACCTTGAAATCTCATTTTGGGAGAACCTTTAAGGTTCTTCTGATTGAGGGTCTGCATTATGCACGGATTGTGTTTATGTGTCTGGTCTGAGGTTCTCTTTTATTTAGGAACTCTACAGACTGTATTTATTGTTAGGGTTTGGAATTTATTAGTATAGGGTCTGTGTTCTATCATCTATATTTTTTTTGTGGGTTCTGCCTAAACATTTGGAGCTATAATGAAGGGCAGCATTTTCAATCAAACAATCAAATGTTGTAGCTTATGGGGCCCATCATGTGCCACTTTTTATAAACTTCCTGATGTTCATTATGAAAAAATGGTAGGTTTACTTCCAAGTAAGGGTAAGGCTAGGTTCACATTGCGTTAACAGCAGCCCGTTCAACAACATGCGTTAAACGGGCTGCGTTAACGCAAGTGCCGACATGTCATATCGCTAGGGCAGATAGAGTTAGCAGATGCTCTATCTCCTCTAGCGGTGACAGACCCGGAAACGCTGCAGTCTTTGTCCCAGGGTCCGTCACTCAATGACGGCACACTGCTAGAGCACGCCCATTTTGGGTGTGCGCTAGCGATGCGCCCGAAAATAGAGCTAAATGGCAGCGTTAACGGACTGCGTTATGCCGGGGTGTAACGCTGTCCGTCTAACGGACTTTTCAAACGTAATGTGAACCCAGCCTAAGGCCACATATAGCACTTTTACCTGCAGAAAACGCTGGACTGAAAACTGTAAACCGCACTGACTTGCAATTTTTCTGCCTACAGCATGAGAGCATATAGATTCTTAAAATGTGTTAGTTCAGATTATTACCACTCTAGCTGAACCAGTATTGAGGCCACCATAATGTGATCCTATTTTTTGGTGAAAAGAAGCTCATATGTTTTATTATTTGCAATAGAGATATTTTAGGCTCTGCACATACACATACAGTATGCACTTCAACAATTAGAATAGTGAAGCATGCTGCTTTATTCTATGTAATAAGTAAAACAGAAACCACAGAGTCCAATTATTCAAAGAGGTGTGACACAGTCACTGGCAAGGTGCTGGAGGCGAGATATGTTTCACTGAGGCTCATGGTTCAGTGATCTAAATACCAAGTAGTTTTTCCTTCATCACACTTTGTGTTGAAAGGAGTTAACAGTCAATGTAAATAAAGGGCTGGGTTTTTTGTGGACAACTATAGAGTGGATGAGAGGTTGTCGATCTTATCTCCACCCCAAGGTGTGGTCTGGGGATTAAATAGCTAGCCTCCTGAGGCAGTCGTTGTTCAGTGTCTAGAGAGGAACACTCCAGAGAAGTGTTTTATGCTAAAACCTGAACCATAGACCTTGCTAGCCCAGAGCAGGCTGATTCCCGCAAGCAGAAGGACTGTGTTTTGTTGTATTTTGGTTTGCTGTTTTGCCCAGAGGGCCGTATTTACTTTTTCCAGCTTGGTTTATGCTGCACCTAATAAATCAAAGACTTTCTTAAAGAGACAGTAGTCCCTTTGCTACCTCCGTGTCCAGCCGAGTGAACCGATCTACCACAGAGGGAAAAAAGAATCTACTGGATCATGACAGATCTATCAAATGGATTATGAAGGATCGTCATTTGATTCATAATTTCTGAAGTTATGATGCCAGTGTGAACAGAATATTATAATGTCCTATCTCACCACCAAACAACTAAAGTTTATCCTTCTAATCTTCATCCAATGATATGTGAAGGCTGAGAAAGTATAGACAACAGCGTCTAAGCCAACTGTACTTACTATTATCAGGCTCTTTCTCTGCTATAAATCAGATGTCAGGCTAAACCACTTAAATAGTTCAGATCAAACCCCCAAAATAATTAAAGCACTTAATAGGCCTTATCATTTTCTTTTCCAAAGATTTATTAAGTTTTCCAATAAACATGGTAGTTAAAGGGTGGGGGGAAAGATATGATGGGGGGGAAAGGAAGGGAGTGTAGGATAGCAACATACGGTACAATACACACAAACAAGTAAAACATCATGACATAAGCTGATGGCTATAGGTATCGTGGTAGGTTTTAAAGGGAACCTGTCACCACGTTTTTGGAAGATGGGATAAAAATAGCGTTAAATAGGGGCAGAGGTGGGCGTTACATTAGTGTGTTTGTTATGCGTTTATTACCCACCTAAGTTGCCGAAATACCTTTGCAAAGTCTCCGTTTTCGCCTGTCAATCAGGCTGGTCTGGTCAAAAGGGCGTGTTGTCTTCCCCCAGATTTTGCGTAGTTTTCCGTTGGTGGCGTAGTGGTGTGCGCATGCCCAAGGTCCCGAATCCTCTGCCAGGGGATTTAAAAGAGCGCGATGTTCGTTATTTCATTGGTGATCGGTGGGCGCGGCCATCTTCCTTTGGCCGCGCGTGCGCAGAAGTGGCGCTCTGCTGGCCGCGGTTTCAGGAAAATGGCCGCCGCGATATCCATCTGCGCACGTGCGGCATCCCGCGGCCATTTTCCTGAAGCCGCGGCCAGCAGAGCGCCGCTTCTGCGCACGCGCAGCCAAAGGAAGATGGCCGCGCCCACCGATCACCAATGAAATAACGAACAGCGCGCTCTTTTAAATCCCCTGGCAGAGGATTCGGGACCTTGGGCATGCGCACACCACTACGCCACCAACGGAAAACTACGCAAAATCTGGGGGAAGACAACACGCCCTTTTGACCAGACCAGCCTGATTGACAGGCGAAAACGGAGACTTTGCAAAGGTATTTCGGCAACTTAGGTGGGTAATAAACGCATAACAAACACACTAATGTA
The DNA here is from genome assembly GCF_051348905.1 of Ranitomeya variabilis. Classification (NCBI taxonomy): domain Eukaryota; kingdom Metazoa; phylum Chordata; class Amphibia; order Anura; family Dendrobatidae; genus Ranitomeya; species Ranitomeya variabilis. Next base: position 399,253,420 of record NC_135232.1, read on the forward strand.
ACGCCCACCTCTGCCCCTATTTAACGCTATTTTTATCCCATCTTCCAAAAACGTGGTGACAGGTTCCCTTTAAACAAATTGAACTTGCTGGTCGGTAGCTAATTACAATGGTAAGAGCATCCCACCTTGGGGAAGAGAATGACGGGTTAGGTTGCTTAATCTGTAAGAGGAAGTGTCCGCAGAACAATGGCATTAACATTAAGTAACTATATAATTAAATGCTAGCCCGTCCCCTTGGAACACCCTAAGCATTACAAGGGCATATGGGCAAAAATATCTGGCTCATTATCAAAGCTAACTGTTAGGAAGAAATACATTTGTAATTTGTAAGAGGAGTAATAAAGACAAATGCTAGTAAGTGTAGGACAGGACTACAAGTCAAGTAGGACCATTGGAGGCTTTAGAAGGTCTCAGTCCATGTTGCTGCAGGAAGGATAATCCTTCCTCAGGGGTTGCAATATGTACAATCCCGGACAAGAGTTTTACCAAAAGAGTAGATGAAGGAGACCATGAATAGGCAAAGTGAGACCTCCCGGGTAACTGATGAAAAATCTCGTCGCTTTTTCAAAGTGTCCTTAGATAAATCTCTAAAGAATGTTAGGTGTCCATATGGGGTGAGCAGGAAGTCTTTTTCGGAGGAGAGGTCGAATAGTTTACCCTTAACTCAGGCCGGGAAAAAGGAGAAAATAATGTCTCTTGGCACGTCCAGTGAGAGGGACAAGGGTCTTTTAATTCGGTAGACTCTTTCTATGATATTAGGTTCGTTGATATCAGGAATGAGTTGAGAGATCATTTTGTGGATATAGTTTTTCAAGTGGGGGGGTTTGACAGATTCTGAAACTCCCCTGATTTTCATGTTGCTTCTACGCCTATGGTCTTCGAGACTTGCCAAGTTACACTTAAGTGAATCTATGTCTTTTTGCAGACTTTCTAGCAAAGCAGTGGATATAGGAGGAGTTGATGGTAGATCCAAATGGGGAAGATCGAAATCTCCAGGGGGAAAATCTTCCATACTGCTGTCTGAAGAATTTATAGAGAGTGCATATGAGTCGTGCGTTGACGAAGAGTAGTCGCAGAGGGAAGACCTTGAGGAGGATAAGGACGAGGAGGAATCAAGGCTTTCTGTAACGGATGTCAGTGCGTCTTTTATGTAAGACTCTGATGCTGTATCTGTACAAGATGTTCCAGTGCTTGATGGATTGAAAGAGAGGAACGAGCATTTTTTTTGTATTAGGAAGCAGTCATCCAGTTTTTTGTTTATAACGTCACAAAAACCCTTCAACATATTGTCTATAGCTAACTCAGTGGGGGGTCTCTCCACAGCAATCACCCCTTTTGCATTGGGGAGAGGGTATGTTACTTCTGTGGTGGAGTTCCTCCCCCCTGATTGATACAGCTGCTAGGTCTCTGTAGCGGTGCAGCTTGTAAGCAGCGATTTATCTGTGACGCGCCATCTGGTATAGTCAGCGTTGCTCCAGGACCTATGCCCCAATGCTTCTCCATCATCTGAGGTCTGAGCTGAGGTATGAATGTAGGGGCATCAAACCTTAAGGCATGGCTGGCTGCGAGTTGTGGACGGAGTTGTGGGCAGGTGTTATGACCCCAATGGCGAGGGTCTCAGAGGAACGTGGAAGTCTGCAGAATACAAAAATCCAGCTCATAGGGCAGTGGTAACTGGGTTGACCATATATCTACTCCTAACGCCAACACTAGAAGTAGCCGGGGATCATTCCTACGTTGATTCTAGATGACACGCGCCAGCCGGAGAATCTAGCTACCCCTAGTAGAGGAAAACAAAGACCTTTCTTGCCTCCAGAGAAGGGGACCCCAAAGCTGGATAGAAGCCCCCCACAAATAATGACGGTGAGGTAAGAGGAAATGACAAACACAGAAATGAACCAGGTTTAGCACAGAGAGGCCCGCTTACTGATAGCAGAATAAAGAAAGGTAACTTATATGGTCAACAAAAACCCTATCAAAATCCACACTGGAAATTCAAGAACCCCCGAACCGTCTAACGGTCCGGGGGGAGAACACCAGCTCCCTAGAGCTTCCAGCAAAGGTCAGGATATAGATTTGGAACAAGCTGGACAAAAATACAAAACCAAAACAAATAGCAAAAAGCAAAAGGCAGACTTAGCTGATATAACTGGAACCAGGATCAGTAGACAAGAGCACAGCAGACTAGCTCTGATAACTACGTTGCCAGGCATTGAACTGAAGGTCCAGGGAGCTTATATAGCAACACCCCTAACTAACGACCCAGGTGCGGATAAAAGGAATGACAGAAAAACCAGAGTCAAAAAACTAGTAACCACTAGAGGGAGCAAAAAGCAAATTCACAACAGTACCCCCCCCTTAGTGAGGGGTCACCGAACCCTCACCACGACCACCAGGGCGATCAGGATGAGCGGCATGAAAGGCACGAACCAAATCGGCCGCATGAACATCAGAGGCGACCACCCAGGAATTATCCTCCTGACCATAGCCCTTCCACTTGACCAGGTACTGAAGCCTCCGCCTGGAGAGGCGAGAATCCAAGATCTTCTCCACCACGTACTCCAACTCGCCCTCCACCAACACCGGAGCAGGAGGCTCAGCAGAAGGAACTACAGGCACAATGTACCGCCGCAACAAGGACCTATGAAATACATTGTGAATAGCAAACGACACAGGAAGATCCAGACGAAAAGATACATGATTAAGGATTTCCAATATCTTGTAAGGCCCAATAAAACGAGGTTTAAATTTGGGAGAGGAGACCTTCATAGGAACAAAGCGGGAAGAAAGCCACACCAAATCCCCAACGCGTAGTCGGGGACCCACACCGCGGCGGCGGTTGGCAAAGCGCTGAGCCTTCTCCTGTGACAACTTCAAGTTGTCCACCACATGATTCCAGATCTGCTGCAACCTATCCACCACAGAATCCACCCCAGGACAGTCAGAAGGCTCCACATGACCCGAAGAAAAGCGAGGATGGAAACCAGAGTTGCAGAAAAAAGGCGAAACCAAGGTGGCGGAACTAGCCCGATTATTAAGGGCAAACTCAGCCAACGGCAAGAATGTCACCCAATCGTCCTGATCAGCAGAGACAAAACACCTCAAATAAGCCTCCAAAGTCTGATTGGTTCGCTCCGTCTGTCCATTAGTCTGAGGATGGAAAGCAGACGAAAACGACAAATCAATGCCCATCCTACTACAAAAGGATCGCCAGAACCTGGAAACGAACTGGGATCCTCTGTCTGACACAATATTCTCAGGGATGCCGTGCAAACGAACCACGTTCTGGAAAAACACAGGAACCAGATCGGAAGATGAAGGCAGCTTAGGCAAAGGAACCAAATGGACCATCTTGGAGAAACGATCACATATCACCCAGATAACGGACATGCCCTGAGATAGCGGAAGATCAGAAATGAAATCCATGGAGATATGTGTCCAAGGTCTCTTCGGGACAGGCAAAGGCAAGAGCAAACCGCTGGCACGAGAACAGCAAGGCTTAGCTCGAGCACAAGTCCCACAGGACTGCACAAATGACCGCACATCCCTTGACAAGGAAGGCCACCAAAAGGACCTGGCCACCAGATCTCTGGTGCCAAAAATTCCCGGGTGACCTGCCAACACCGAGGAATGAACCTCGGAAATGACTCTGCTGGTCCACTTATCCGGGACAAACAGTCTGTCAGGTGGACAAGACTCAGGCCTATCAGCCTGAAATCTCTGCAACACACGTCGCAGATCCGGAGAAATAGCTGACAAGATAACTCCATCTTTAAGAATACCAACAGGATCAGCGACTCCAGGAGCATCAGGCACAAAGCTCCTAGAAAGAGCATCGGCCTTCACATTCTTTGAACCTGGTAAATACGAGACAACAAAATCAAAGCGGGAGAAAAACAATGACCAGCGGGCCTGTCTCGGATTAAGGCGTTTAGCAGACTCGAGATACATCAGATTTTTGTGATCAGTCAAGACCACCACACGATGCTTAGCACCCTCGAGCCAATGACGCCACTCCTCAAATGCCCATTTCATGGCCAACAACTCCCGATTGCCCACATCATAATTTCGCTCGGCAGGCGAAAACTTCCTAGAGAAAAAGGCACAAGGTTTCATAACAGAGCAACCAGGGCCTCTCTGCGACAAAACGGCCCCTGCCCCAATCTCCGAAGCATCCACCTCAACCTGAAAGGGAAGTGAGACGTCAGGCTGGCACAAAACAGGCGCCGAAGTAAACCGGCGTTTCAACTCCTGGAAAGCCTCCACGGCAGCAGGAGCCCAGTTAGCTACATCGGAGCCCTTCTTGGTCATATCCGTCAAAGGTTTCACAATGCTAGAAAAATTAGCGATAAAACGACGGTAGAAGTTAGCGAAGCCCAAGAACTTCTGAAGACTCTTAACTGACGAGGGCTGAGTCCAATCAAGAATAGCTCGGACCTTGACTGGGTCCATCTCCACAGCAGAAGGGGAAAAAATGAACCCCAAAAAGGGAACCTTCTGTACACCAAAGAGACACTTTGAGCCCTTGACAAACAAAGAATTTTCACGCAAAATTTTAAAGACCAACCTGACCTGCTCCACATGCGAATCCCAATTATCAGAAAAAACCAAAATATCATCCAGATAAACAATCAAAAATTTATCCAGATACTTCCGGAAAATGTCATGCATAAAGGACTGAAAAACTGAAGGCGCATTGGAGAGCCCAAAAGGCATCACCAAGTACTCAAAATGACCTTCGGGCGTATTGAATGCGGTTTTCCATTCATCACCTTGCTTAATGCGCACAAGGTTGTACGCACCACGAAGGTCTATCTTGGTGAACCACTTGGCACCCTTAATCCGGGCAAACAAGTCAGACAACAGCGGTAAAGGATACTGAAATTTGACAGTGATCTTATTTAAAAGCCGATAATCAATACAAGGTCTCAAAGATCCGTCCTTTTTTGCCACAAAAAAGAATCCCGCACCAAGAGGGGAAGAAGACGGACGAATATGTCCTTTCTCCAGAGACTCCTTGATATATGAACGCATTGCGGTATGTTCAGGTACCGACAGATTAAACAGTCTTCCCTTAGGAAATTTACTGCCTGGGATCAAATCTATAGCACAGTCACAGTCCCTATGAGGAGGCAGTGCACTGGACTCAGACTCACTGAAGACATCCTGATAATCAGACAAATACTCCGGAACTTCCGAAGGCGTAGAAGAAGCAATAGACACAGGCAGGGAATCCCCATGAATACCACGACAGCCCCAACTTGAGACTGACATAGCCTTCCAGTCCAGGACTGGATTATGGGTCTGTAACCATGGCAGCCCTAAAACAACCAAATCATGCATTTTATGTAAAACCAGGAAACGTATCACCTCGCGGTGTTCAGGAATCATGCACATGGTAACCTGTGTCCAATACTGCGGTTTATTTGCTGCCAATGGTGTAGCATCAATACCCCTAAGAGGAATAGGATTTTCTAATGGTTCAAGAGTAAAACCGCAGCGCTTAGCAAATGAGAGATCCATGAGACTCAGGGCAGCACCTGAATCTACAAACGCCATGACAGGATAAGATGACAGTGAGCAAATCAAAGTTACAGACAGAATAAATTTAGGTTGCAAATTACCAACGGTGACAGGACTAACAACCTTAGCTATACGTTTAGAGCATGCTGAGATAACATGTGTAGAATCACCACAGTAGTAGCACAAGCCATTCCGGCGTCTATGAATTTTCCGCTCATTTCTAGTCAGGATTCTATCACATTGCATTAAATCAGGTGTCTGTTCAGACAACACCATGAGGGAATTTGCGGTTTTTCTATCACATTGCACCGAATTAGGTGTCTGTTCAGACAACACCATGAGGGAATTTGCGGTTTTGCGCTCCCGCAACCGCCGGTCAATTTGAATAGCCAGTGCCATAGTATCATTCAGACCTGTGGGAATGGGAAAACCCACCATAACATTCTTAATGGCTTCAGAAAGGCCATTTCTAAAATTAGCGGCCAGTGCACACTCGTTCCAATGTGTCAGCACGGACCATTTCCGAAATTTTTGGCAATACACTTCAGCCTCGTCCTGCCCCTGAGACATAGCCAGCAAGGCCTTTTCTGCCTGAATCTCAAGATTGGGTTCCTCATAAAGTAAACCGAGCGCCAGAAAAAACGCATCAAGATCAGCCAATGCCGGATCTCCTGGCGCCAGCGAAAAAGCCCAATCCTGAGGGTCGCCCCGTAAGAACGAAATAACAATTTTTACTTGCTGAGCAGAATCTCCAGATGAACAGGGTCTCAGGGACAAAAACAATTTACAATTATTCACGAAATTCCTAAACTTAAACCTGTCTCCGGAAAACAGTTCAGGAATCGGTATTTTAGGTTCTGACCTAGGATTTCTGATAACATAGTCTTGTATGCCCTGCACACGAGTAGCCAGCTGGTCCACACTTGTAATCAAGGTCTGGACATTCATGTCTGCAGCAAGCATAGCCACTCTGAGGTAAAGGGGAAGAAGAAAAAAAAAAACTCAGAATCTTCTTTCTTATAATCCCTCTTCTGCAATGCATTAAACATTTAATACTGGCCTGGCAAACTGTTATGACCCCAATGGCGAGGGTCTCAGAGGAACGTGGAAGTCTGCAGAATACAAAAATCCAGCTCATAGGGCAGTGGTAACTGGGTTGACCATATATCTACTCCTAACGCCAACACTAGAAGTAGCCGGGGATCATTCCTACGTTGATTCTAGATGACACGCGCCAGCCGGAGAATCTAGCTACCCCTAGTAGAGGAAAACAAAGACCTTTCTTGCCTCCAGAGAAGGGGACCCCAAAGCTGGATAGAACCCCCCCACAAATAATGACGGTGAGGTAAGAGGAAATGACAAACACAGAAATGAACCAGGTTTAGCACAGAGAGGCCCGCTTACTGATAGCAGAATAAAGAAAGGTAACTTATATGGTCAACAAAAACCCTACCAAAATCCACACTGGAAATTCAAGAACCCCCGAACCGTCTAACGGTCCGGGGGGAGAACACCAGCTCCCTAGAGCTTCCAGCAAAGGTCAGGATATAGATTTGGAACAAGCTGGACAAAAATACAAAACCAAAACAAATAGCAAAAAGCAAAAGGCAGACTTAGCTGATATAACTGGAACCAGGATCAGTAGACAAGAGCACAGCAGACTAGCTCTGATAACTACGTTGCCAGGCATTGAACTGAAGGTCCAGGGAGCTTATATAGCAACACCCCTAACTAACGACCCAGGTGCGGATAAAAGGAATGACAGAAAAACCAGAGTCAAAAAACTAGTAACCACTAGAGGGAGCAAAAAGCAAATTCACAACAGGCAGGGTTTCGTCCTCTCTCCTGCTCCCCGGTCCCGCCAGCATATGCTGGGCCGCGGCTTTGAGTCTGATCCCAGAGGTTGCGCCGCCCCGAGAGGATGGAGCAGAGGGTCTCGGGGACCCTATAGCGGAAGCCGCTTGTGGTAAGAGCTTACCCGGGGCCCCTCTTGCAGCCGGGTCGGTGTACATTTCTTTGGGAGCGGGGCTGCCACGCGCTATGGGTGGAGTTGTGGGTGGGGTTTCAGCTTTTCTCCTGCTTCCCTGCCTTGCCGGCTCAGGCGAGGTCGTGGCTTTGGGCCTACTTATGGAGGTAGCTCCAGTTTATATAAAAATAATGGAGGGTCTCGTGGATTTCAGTGCTGGAGCCGCTTTGGATGAGAGCTTGTCTGGGGGCCTTCTTGTAGCTGGATCTGGGCTGGGGTCTGAGAACTTTGTTGAGTGCAGTCCTTTGTCCTCTTGCATGTGCAGGCCTGTAATAAGGCCGCAGCTGGAGCTTACATGTCTTGGTGCTGTTTTTACTGTCTTTAAGGCTGGTTTTTCCATCTTGTGTCCTGTTCTTGATTGCTTTGAACAAGGTTTGGAGGTATTTCTTCCCAAAAAGTATGCAATATGCAGCTAATAATGAGGGATTCTTTAGGAGCTCCTGTATCCCAGGTCTACTCCTGATCCCCAGCAAGCCCAGGCCTTATCATTTTCAACCTCTGTCTAGGCTAGTGAAAAAAATTCCAACGGACTTCAGATAAAAAATGAAGTATTGCCAGAGCGAGAGACTATGCTTTCCTCACTGTCAAAAATAGCAATAGAAATTCCAAAGTAACCCAATAACACTATTGTGAGCAGAGACTTATTCTTGCATCAACCTTTACAAAGTTGCATTGCTGTAATGAAAATCTGTCTGATTTCACAACCAAAATATTTTATACAAGTATTAGGGTTGAACAATTAATATTATGTTCAATTCTCTAGTTGCCTACTCCTGGCCTAATGGATATTGATCATGTGCACTAAAGAAATACACCAGACACAGTCAGCTGTAACTCTCCTTGATCAATGTGTGGCTCAGCTCCAAGAAGGGGAGTTTATTAGTCAAACACAATGTTATATATCTCCTGTAAGGGGGCTCGGTTAGCTCTAAAATGGGAGTGATCGGATGTATTCCATTGGTTAGTGGGTTGGGCATGAGCAAGTCCATGGGCGGATCCATGAGGTCATCAAGGTGGGCGTCACTGTGGATACCAGACCGCACGGCATGCAGATACAGGAAATGGTGGCCATCTTCAGTGTCTTCATTGTTCATCTTGGATACCAGAGCACATGGCTCTGGTAGAGGAGATGGCAGCCATCTTAAGTGTCTTACTTTGTCTGAGGAAAACTTATGTAAGGTTAAACAATACATGTTATAGGTTGCTTCCCTCAATTACCTTATGTGTTGAGGTTAATTAAGTATTTGATCTTATGGCTCTCCTCAACAGTCCCCCCTAAATACTTTATTAACCTTTTCTTTTATCTTGATCCCACCATGGTTCCCTAACCCACCGATGTTAAGTGTTATTATGACATCAGAAGCTTCATGACAATATGGATGCTATAGACACCAGAGAATGTGTGACCAATTATGGGTATACTGAGGAGGTATATCGAAGCGCGTTACCCATGTCCTCGGGACTTCCCTACCTGTTGGATCTATTACTCTCCAATCTCCCATCTCCATGGTTACTTACAGTAAAATACACATGTGACTAACCCTGATGTACACATCCTAGATCTGACCGTCTTGCCCGGGAGGGGAAATTGGAGTTTTCACCAGTTTGAGACAAGTTTTCCCTTGTGGAAAACCTCCCTTTGTAGCTGGACTTTGACAAGCAGGTCAGATCCTACTCTGTCCCTAACTGTCTAACAAATTTATAAGTCAGGAGCACTTGGTAGGGACCCTCAAATCTCGACTCCAGGAATGTCTTTCTGATGAACGTCTTTACCAGCATGTAGTCACCAGGTTAGAAAGTATGGGTACCGTCACTGGAATCTGGACCTGGAATGGATGATAAAACTTGTACATGTGTTATTGACAGTTCTTTAGTAACAACAATTACATATTTTACAAGAGTATCACTTCCTAAGGCTAGCTGTTGTGGAAAATATTGACCCAACCTCGGAGGCCCCCCAAAAAGAATCTCGTATGGTGTGAGTTTAGTGGGACCCCTTGGAGTGTTTCTGACTGAGTATAAGGCAATGGGCAAAATGTCTGTCCAAGGAAGTCTGACCTCCTGACTGGCTTTCAGTATTTTATTTTTGAAGGTGCCATTCAGTCTTCCTACTTTCCCACTGCTCTGGGGTTGATATGGAGTATGTAAACCCAAATAACCAATGTTCATAGTTCCTTAGACAGTGCTGCAATGAATGCGGGTACTTGGTCACTCTCAATTACCTCTGGGACCCCATATCTGCAGACTACTTCAGTCATCAGTCTCTTAACAGTCACTCTGGCAGTCATGTTTGTTACTGGATAGGCTTCAGGCCATCCTGAAAACATGTCAGTCACTACCAGTACATACTCGTACTTCCCTACTTTTGGCATTCGAATGTGGTCAATCTGAATTCTCTGAAAGGGATAAAGTGGTTTAGCCAAATGTTTCTGAGTAACTTTCTGAGGTGGTGCTGGATTGCATGCTGCACACAAAAGGCAGGACTTGAAATAATTTTGGGTGACAGTAGAGATCCCAAGTGCCATATAAATCTTCCAAATCAGGTCATTCATCCGATTCTTGCCTCTGTGGGTGATACCGTGTGCCCATTTTGTCACTGAGGGGCACAGATTACGGGGTAGACAGACCTTTTTGTTCATCCTCCAGACTCCATCTTCATCCTTTTTAGCTCCTCCTTCTTGCCATGACTTCTTTTCATCATCTGATGTCTTGTCTTGATGTAGATGGATGATTCTCATAAGAGAGCCTTTAATCCCTTCTTCAGTGTCTTGTGACACGTACACCGCTGCTTTTTCTTTCCCGAATGGATGCACAGCATAGGTTTTTGCTGTTTTGTCAGCAAAGAAATTCCCCCTTGCTTCTGGAGAATCCAATCTCCCGTGAGCTTTGATCTTGATTACTGCAACCTCCAAAGGTAGATCTAGAGCGGCCACAAGTTCTTGTATGATAGCAGCATGTTTTACAGGAGTTCCACTGGACGTTAGGTATCCTCTGGCTGCCCAGATACTGCCGAAGTCATGAGCCACTCCAAAAGCGTATCTTGAATCCGTATAGATGTTGACCACCTTCTCCGTCGCTTCCTGAGAAGCCAACGTCAAAGCTTTAAGTTCCGCTTCTTGTGCAGACATGTGCGGTGGTAGCGATCCAGCTGAGATGACCTGGTCATGTGTAACCACAGCATACCCCGTATGGAATCTTCCAGTTTCATCTGCAAATCTGGAACCATCAGTGAAGAACGTCAGGTCAGCATGTGGGAGTGGGTCTTCAGACACGTTTTTCTTGGAGGCTGCTTCTTCCTGCATTTGTTCGAGACAGTCATGATCCTCTGAGTGTGTAGAGGCATCTTCTCCGAGAGCATCAGTATCATCATCCACATCCCCCCTGGAAAGAGGAAGCAGCGTGGACGGGTTGAGGATGGTGCAGCGGACAAGAGTAACATTATCCGGAATCAAGAGGGAACATTGGAGTCTCATATGACGCTGTAGCGACAGGTGTTTAGGTTGAGTCTGGCCTAGAATAGCTTTTATGTCGTGTGGAGCCATTAAGAGAACCGGATGTCCTAAGATGATATCAGAAGTTTTGTCCAGAAGCATATGTGCAGCATGAACAGCTCTGAGGCAAGTCGGGGAAGCTTGAGACACAGAGTCCAGGCGGGCAGAGTAGTAGCCGATTGGTCTTGTTCTTCCCCCATGTTTTTGTGCTAGGACTCCGGAAGCATGTCCTGCTACTTCACTGACAAACAAGTAAAAAGGTAGTTGATAATTTGGGATTCCAAGAGCTGGTGCAGACTGTATGGCCTGTTTAAGAGCATAGAAGGCTTCAACAGATTTGGGACATAGTGGAAATGCTGAAGTCTTAAGGTCATCGTACAACGGTTGCATCAGCTTGGAGGCGTCTGGAATCCATTGGCGACAATATGTGATAAGTCCCAAAAAAGCTTGTAACTGCTTAGGTCCTTTTGGTAGAGGAACGGTCTTAATAGCAAGCTTCCTTTCATCCGTTAGGTGTTTCAATTTCGGAGAGAGACAGTGGCCTAAAAACACGACTTTAGGCTGACACCACTGGACTTTGTTGAGGGACACCTTACAGTTTTGTTGTGCAAGATGAAGAAGAAGACTGAGACTTGACTCTTCAGCGGTCGCCTGATTAGGACAGCATAGTAGGAGATCATCCACATATTGAAGGAGGACAACTTGATGGTTAATCTCTCTCCATGGCTGTAGACAAGTGGCAAGGGCCTGAGAGAAATGACTTGGTGAGTTCTGTGCTCCTTGTGGTAAGACCGTCCAGGTATATTGTGATCCTCTGTAAGTGAAAGCAAACAGGTACCAATCTTCTGAATGCAGTGGTATGCTGAAGAAAGCATTGGCCAGGTCTATGACAGTGAAACGTTCTGCATCTGATGGTATTTCCGACAGCAATGTATGTGGATTGGGCACAATTGGACTTTCTAGTACAGTTGCTGCGTTAACAGCCCGGAGATCTTGAACCATACGATACTTTGGAGCTTCTCCTTTTAATGTCCTCTTCTTTACTGGAAACAAAGGTGTGTTACAGGGAGAGTTACATTTGACTAGTGCCCCGTTCTCCAAGAGAGTCTTGATTTGAGTGGCCAAAGACTCTTCTTGGACAGATTTGAGTGGATATTGGGGCACCCTTGGAAGCTGAGCTCCAGGTTTAAGAATGACCCGCACCGGGGGCACAGCAAGACGTCCAATATCTTCAGGGCCAGTAGACCATAGAGTAGATGGAACTTGTGACATCACTTCTGGCGGAACACTCGAGACTGTTTTAGCAGCTTCATCCATCATCATAAGCAGAGGTGCAGCTTGAAGTTGACACTCTTCGCTCGGATCGAGCGGGTCAGTGATGGTGATGGTGAGACCATCTGATGAATAAGCTATAGTTGCTCTCAGCTTTTGGAGAAGGTCTGCTCCCAGAAGGTTGGTAGGACAAGTGGGGGACACTACTAGACGCATAAACATATCTTCGTATGGTCCAACCTGTATCTTACGGGTGAGCTTGTTAGAAGTAGGCTTGCCATCCACTCCCACGCATGTCACGGCTTCATAGGATATCAGATCGGGAAAAGGCAGGTCCTGTAATCTGATAACACTTCTGGCTGCACCTGTATCCACAAGAAACGGTAAGGGTTTGCCTTGAACGTTGATAGTTACTTTGGCTATAGGACCAGACATGGAAGCCAAAGTAGTGGACACGGGCTTGCCCTTGTCCTATCGGGTGCTTAGATCCATCAGAGCTGCGGTGTGATTGACATCGGGATGCATCTGAGCTTGTAGTGGTCGTTCGTAGTATTGGTCATTGTAACGAGGATAGTTGAATCTGCGATTATCCTCGTTGTAATTCCTGAATCTGCGTCTTGGAAAAGGGACCCTACAATCTCGTTTTTGGTGACCTGGGTTGCCACAATTGAAGCAGACGTTTTTGCTACGAGGTGATAGAAGTTGCTGGTTTTGATATTGCACATCAGTCCATAGAATATGGGTCTTTTTGTTTGAGGGTATCGATTTCTCAGGGAGTGTTTTTTCGAATCCCTTAGCTATTGTTAAAACATCCTTAGGATCCAATGTAGCATATTCAGATCTGATTGCTTGAAATTGCTTCCTCAGGGCTTCTCGTAGGCCTTCAACAAAAGAGGAGATGAGCAGTGTCCGTTGAACTTTTATTTGGTTACTGAAGCCGAGGTCATTAAACATTTGGGCTAAACGAGCATGATATCTCTCCACTGATTCCCCTGGTTCCTGCGTGACATCCTTGAAAGATGTTGACTGATCCGCCAACTTATCCGAGGCCCATGTCTTAAGTTGTTGGCAAAACAAAATACCAGAGTCCCATGTGGTGTCACTGGCAAGTGAGGCATCATTGAATGCGGCCTCCATAACAGGCCAATATGCATCGCCCGCTTTAAGATTTGCCAGGGAAATGAGATCTTGCCAAGTGGCTGAGTAATTCCTTTGTATTTGAAGCATGCTCCTGTAGAAAGGCATCGGCTGTTTTTCTGGATCTGGAAGCTGGTTCAACAGAGTAGCAGCTTGCTGGGGTGTAAACTTGACATAGAGGGTGGGCTCTTCAGACATGAGCATCGGCACTGTTGGTGGTGGCACCTGAGGCGGGAGTAGAGATGGCACCGCGAGTACAGATGTAATCCCTTGTTTATGAGGAGCAGGAGGAGGTAACAGTCCTGGAATGAGGGGCTCTATTTGGGCAGCTCCAGTATCATGGTGTGGGCTCCAGGTGACGCAGGCAGTCTTAAAAGCTTTAACAGTCCTGTCCTCATTAATGCGAGTTATTGCTGCATGAAGTTGTTGAGCACTAACGTCTGGATGAATAGGGTCATAAGTAGGGGTCACAGTATGTATGATCATTCTACATGGAAGATTGCCAGCTTTAGTCACCGCTATGTCCCCAACAGCTATCTGACCATGTGACTCAACAATGATTTGACTGTCAGCTTGAATAGTCGCCCCTCCTGCTTCCACTATAGCTCTAGCTACACCTCCATTGTGCTCTAACCGAGAATTGGCAGCATTAACAATAGCGTCTGTCTCCATTGTTGTTATGTCACCCTTTCCCACCACTAACAAGGGTCCCTCAGGAAGTTCTTTTTCAAAAATAGGTTGCCAACATTCCCTCCCCTTTGTGCTTCCTGTGCTATTGGTATCCCCCTCCCACATTGAGCCCCCCCTTGATACAGTCGCCACCGTCCCATACAGGTGTGCGCTTGGCTGTGAGACAGCCTGTGAGGTACTGGGCATAGGGTTATGTAGGCTGCGTGAGAGTGCTGTTGTGGAAGCATTGGGAGGAGAGGCCGCTGCTTGGAGCATCTCATGTGGGTGTGCGGCTAAATTGGCAGTGGAAGTGACAGTAGAAAGGGTAGGTGCTGGGGACGATCCAGGTGGGAGGACTGCTGGATTCCCAACAGGAGTGATAGGGGAAAGGGTCGGTGCCCCATTGGAAACACTGAGATAGGAAACATGGGTAAAGCCTTTTTATTTCCTGAAGGAATATAGTATTGGCCATCAGTGGTCATTACTGGGTAACAAGGATTTAGCGAAGTGGTGTGTAGCCTTAGTCTGAGATGTTCACCACCAGAACCAGCACATTCGCCATCCACAACATGGCCGCCGTCAGAATTATATTTACCACCAACAAGATGGCCGCCATCAGAATTATATTTACCACCAACAAGATGGCCGCCATCAGAATTATATTTACCACCAACAAAATGGCTGCCGTCAGAATTGTATTTACCACCAAGATGGCCGCCATCAGAATTATATTTACCACCAACAAGATGGCCGCCGTCAGAATTATATTTACCACCAACAAAATGGCTGCCGTCAGAATTGTATTTACCACCAACAAGAAGGCCGCCATTACAGTTAGCACATGGCTCTGGGCCACCATTTTGGCTGCTATCACATTTAACACATTCGCCATTAACAAAATGGCCACCATTACATTTACCACATGGCTCTGGGCCACCATTTTGGCTGCTTTTACATTTAACACATTCGCCATTAACAAAATGGCCACCATTACATTTACCACATGGCTCTGGGCCACCATTTTGACTGCTTTTACATTTAACACATTCGCCATTAACAAAATGGCCACCATTACATTTACCACATGGCTCTGGGCCACCATTATACGGTGGTGGCCGCTCACAGGATATATTTTTGTAATACACATAGGTCAAAACTCTATTCTTTCTATTCCTTTTCTCTTCTACCCAATTTCCAATTTTTTTTATTTATTTATTTATTTTTTTTATACAGACTTTCAGAGACTCTTTCTCCTGCCCTAGCAATAGACAACAATCCATTATCTTCTAGGATACCTTTTCTTTCTTTCTTTTTTTTTTTTTTCTAAGACAATCTTCCACTCCAGGGGCTGTAACCATCCCCCCTTCTGGCATTCCACACAATTTCCACTAATGTGCATGAGTCTAACTTGCCATCTGAATTTGGCTTAGTGCCCATACGGCATAACTGCATTAATTTCTCCATCTTTCTATAGATATACAGTATATATATATCTATCTATCAAGATAACAAACACCAAACAGACAATAAGACGGGGGAGATGACTCAAACCTGAGATTCTAAAGGGAACTGAGTCTGCAGTACTCAGTTCCTATTGCTTCTTGTCACGTGGTCCCTGTCTGACTTCCGTGCTCCGTACTTTACAAACCAATTATTCCCTACTTTGTCAAATTGCTCCCTAACTTACCGGTCCCCGTGCAGAGTCAATTACTCGATGTCACGGGGCAAAAAAAAAGAAAAACTATAAATTTAATTGGCTCAAACTGAGCCAATTGCTCCAAGTTTCAATGAGCCGCTACACAATTTATTATGCCCGAACTGAGCCAATTGCTCCAAGATTTACCGGGCCCCCCTAGGCCGAGTCACTTACTCCAGGTCCTAGTCTCTCTTGTACAGAACTGAAAATCTTATCACAGGCGACAACCGTATACCACAGACAAAAATTATTTTTATTATCTACACTTGCTCGCTTATCCTTCCCTAAAAAAACAAACCTGTTTTTCCCGTCCTACCACATGCTTTTCTTTCTATAAACACTTGCTCATTCCTTCCTAGAAACCTGTCCTGTTCCAAACACAATGCTTCTCCTAACTACCAGTATAAAAACCCGTTTATCATAAGACGCACCCATCAGCACCCCTGTCAATTCAATGCAGGCCGGTGTTAACAGGAGATCATGATTTATGCTACATATAGCAGGGCTGAAGCCCTGCTATGTGTAGCAAAGGCTATCAAATGATAGCAGTTTCAAGTCTCCTAAAGAGACTATTAAAGTAAGTAAGAAGTAAAAAAAAGTTTTAAAGAAATATAAAAGAATTATAAAACATAAGTTAAAATGACTACCCTTTAAAAATGAAGCAATAAAAAAATAAAAAATATACATATTTGGTATCGCCACTGTCACGATTCCTCTGCTTAGAGTTTTTGGCACTCAGTGATGGACAGCTCTGTCATCCTATCCTGTACTGGGGCATGCTGCTCTGTCAAAGCTTTGATCAACAGCTCAATTGACCTATCTCACTGGGAGGTGCAGAGACTTCCACAGGTGCTCCCTGTTCTTGGTAATTTTAAGTAGTTAGCTGGTCCACTCCTGACCCATAAATTGTAGGCTTTCTTGCCCAGGAGAGGTGACAAAATAGGACAGAGACCCAATTACGAAGGACGCCTTGATGTGGCAATTGAGCTCACATACATTGGCCAATTTATGCGCAAAGTATCTTCCTTTTTTCATAGCAATTTTTGCAGATAAATATTTAATGTGTACATTATATAGCGCTTTTTTTCCTATTTTCTATGGCAGTAATGCATTTTCAATGTTCTAGAGAAATCATTATTGGTAAAAAAAGGTGAAACCTTTATCGTTTTTCAACTTGTTCTTGGTAATTGCCATGCTATTTAGGTGAGCTATCTGGCCCAGATGCAGATAGTCAAAATCTTGTTCTAAGTTTGTGCTCTCTGGTGTGTGTTCACCTCTGATCCCTGTGCTGTATGTTCTGACCTTCTGCTGCTGACCTTTGGATCGTGTTCTGACTACCTGTTTGTTACTGCCCCTTTGCATCTGATATTCTGCTCTTGACCTTTGGCCCGTGTTCTGACTACCCATTTGTTATTGCCCCTTTGCATCTGATATTCTGCTCCTGACCTTTGGCCCATGTTCTGACTACCCAATTGTTATTGCCCCTTTGCATCTGATATTCTGCTCCTGACCTTTGGCTCGTGTTCTGACTACCTGTTTGTTGTTGTCCCTTTGCTTATCCGCTATTTCTCTGGTATTTTGACCCTGGCATGTGACCTGACATACGACTTTGTATTTTCCCTTGGTTTACTACGTGCTCTTTTGGTATTGACCCCAGAACATCTGACTTCACTGACTTTTGGCCTGTCCATGAGATGTGATTAACATCACAGCCACATTCAGAAATGTCTGATCTACTAAAATATAAAGTAAATTAATCCGATCGGTAAACAGCGTAATGATAAAAAAATAAACTCTAGAATTACGGTTTTTTTTGTTCGCTGCAACATTGCAATAGAATACAATAACAGGCAATCCAAACATAGTATCTACCCCACAATGGTGTCAATAAAAATTGCAGCTTGGTGTGCAATAAATAAGCCCATGTTATGGTTCTCGGAAAATGGCAACTTTTTTAAACAAACTTTGAATTTTTCTTTTCACCACTTAAATAAAAAATAACTTATACATGTTTGGTATCTGCAAACTTGTAATGACTTGGAGAATCATAATGGCAGGTCAGTTTTAGCATTTGGTGAAGACGGTAACAAAAAAATCTGACAAACAATTATGGAATTGCACTTTTAGCAATTTCATCACACTTGGTAAAATCAACAGTACCATTTCAACTCGTCCTGCCAAAAAACAAGCACTCATATGGCTATATTGATGGAAAAATAAAAAAGTTATGGCTCTGGGAAGGGGAGCAAAAAATGAAAATGTAAATACGGAAAATCTCAAGATGGTGAAGGGGGTTTAAAGTGATTTTTAGCAACCCCATGATTTTAAAAATATTCTCTCCCAACGTTTTTCTTTCCCTCTTTTCATCTCCTTCCCGTTTTCCTGCCCAATAAAGTTTGTTAGTTTACCTTCCTTCCTGACATTTCCTCTACCCCTTTTTTTCCTTTACCTAGATAATTCCCTTGTTTTATTATCCATGTTTAAATGTTTGATTTTATAATCTTGAAAAACTCAATAAAAATAATTTGATGAAAAACATCCCCAACATAATTGTAAAATCAACTTTTTAAACCCTTCCAGGTATACGCTGTACTAGTACTGCTCTGCGGGAGCTGCGTTCCCGCAAACAGCAGTACTAGTGCGACACACTGATTGCACGGCCTCATGCTGAGCACCGCTGAGATCGAGTGCAGGTGTCAGCTGTATGTGACAGCTGACACCCCGCAGCAATGCCCACGATTGGTGCTAGCAACGATCGCGGGCATTTAACCCCTTTGATGCTGGTCAGTAGTGAGAGCGACATAGAGGGGCATCATGCAGGGAGGGGGCTTCCTGCGCGCTTCCATCAGGACAGCGCAATGCTATTGCATTGTCCTGATGGTCTCCATGGTGAACCCTGGTCCCAAAATGGCCGCCAGGTTCTTCCGGGACCTGCAGGGAAGGTGGCTTGTGAGTACCTGCTGAGAGCAGGCGCTGGCCAGCCTCCTTCCCTGCCTGTCAGATCCTGATCTGATACACTGCAGTGCAGAATGTCAGATCGGCGATCTTATGTAATACAGTAATGTCCCATCCTGGGACAATGTAAAAATGTAAATAAAAAAAAAATTGCAAAATGTAAAAATATATTTTTTAAAATCCCTAAATAAAGAAAGAAATATATAAACATTTGGTATTGCCACGTCCATAACGACCCAATCTATAAAACTGTCCCACTAGTTACCCCTTTAGTGAACACAATAAAAAAATAAATAAAAAACGAGGCAAAAAACAATGCTTTATCATCATAATGCCGAACAAAAAGTGCAATAAAGCGCGATCAAAAATATGGATGTAAATAAAAATGGTACCACTGAAAACATCATCTTGACACGCAAAAAACAAGCTGCCATACAGCTCCATCAGCGGAAAAATGAAAAAGTTATAGCTCTCAGAATAAAGCGATGCAAAAACAATTATTTTTTCTATAAAACAGTTTTTCTTGTGTAAAAGCACCAAAACATAAAAAAAATATATAAATGAGGTATCGCTGTAATCATACTGGCCCGAAGAATAAAGTGGTCTTACCAATTTTACTACACACGGAATGGAATACAAAAAAAGAAATTCCTTAATTGCTGTTTTTTGTTCATTCCATCTCCCAAAAATCAGAATGGAAAGCAATCAAAAATTGACATGTGCCTGAAAATGGTACCAATAAAAAAATCAGGTTGCCCCATCAAAAATGGAACCCTCACATGACTGTCAGATGAAATATGGAAAAATTATAGCTCTCAAAATGTGGTGATGCAAAAACTAGTTTTCGCAATAAAATGCGTCTTTGTGTGTGCGACAGCTATCAAACATAAAAACCCAATATAAATCTTCACCTACTGTTCATTTTTTCATTCTGCCTCCCAAAGATCACAGTAAGGCTCAGGGCACACTTATTCTGCGCTCTGTGCCGAGTACTTACACTGGGATTTCTGTGTAAATCTCTGAAATACATGATTCAGACAGATCCCCCAGCAGAAAATTCCCTATAATGAGGCAGATGGAGCACTGCACTGTGGATGCCATAGGACCTGTGATCGGGTGGTGTCCATCTTTTTAGGATTGCATAAAAGTGCCGTCGGCCACAGTTTTGTGCACTTCTGAAAAAAAGGACACCGCAGAACAGAGGCCAGATGGAGTCCAGAGTAACTCTGCTGCCTCTTCATAGTGAATGGATCCATCTGGATCAGAGATTTAGATGGAAACCCCAATGTAAGTGCTCAGCGTAGAGTGCTGGATAACTGTGATCATTAACGCTATGTAAAATGTTTCCACTAAAAGCTTCAACTCAATCCACAAAAAAGCAAGTCCCCACTCATATCTGTCATCTGTTAACGGAAATATAGGAAGTTTCCATGTTACTGGTAGCACAAAAGCTCTGGAAAAGCTATATGGTTCCTCGCTCCCCCAAAGAAATTCAGCAATTTCCCTGCTCCCAAATCCAACCCACTGTGTTCCTAAACCACATTTAGCCCCCACAGGTTTGACATTTCTGTAGTGATGACAGCCCGCCTAATTTACAGGTGGGTGCCTCCAGAAGCATGAGCTGATCATAACATACTGATGACTGCAACGTACTGGTCACTATAACATACTGGTCACTACAATGGCAGTTTGCAATTTTCACTCAGCAACATTAACCCCTTCATGACCCAGCCTATTTTGGCCTTAATGACCTTGCCGTTTTTTGAAATTCTGACCAGTGTCCCTTTATGAGGTAATAACTCAGGAACGCTTCAACGGATCCTAGCGATTCTGAGATTGTTTTTTCGTGACATATTGGGCTTCATGTTAGTGGTAAATTTAGGTCGATAATTTTTTAGTTTATTTGTGAAAAAAACGGAAATTTGGCGAAAATTTTGAAAATTTCACAATTTTCACATTTTGAATTTTTATTCTGTTAAACCAGAGAGTTATGTGACACAAAATAGTTAATAAATAACATTTCCCACATGTCTACTTTACATCAGCACAATTTTGGAAACAAATGTTTTTTTTGCTAGGAAGTTATAAGGGTTAAAATTTGACCAGTGATTTCTCATTTTTACAACAAAATTTACAAAACCATTTTTTTTAGGGACCACCTCACATTTGAAGTCAGTTTGAGGGTTGTATATGGCTGAAAATACCCAAAAGTGACACCATTCTAAAAACTGCACCCCTCAAGGTTCTCAAAACCACATTCAAGAAGTTTATTAACCCTTCAGGTGTTTCACAGCAGCAGAAGCAACATGGAGGGGAAAAATTAACATTTAACTTTTTAGTCACAAAAATGATCTTTTAGCGAATTTTTTTTTATTTTCCCAAGGGTAAAAGGAGAAACTGGACCACGAACGTTGTTGTCCAATTTGTCCTGAGTACGCTGATACCTCATATGTGGGGGTAAACCACTGTTTGGGCGCACGGCAGGGCTCGGAAGGGAAGGAGCGCCATTTGACTTTTTCAATGAAAAATTGGCTCCAATCTTTAGCGGACACCATGTCGCGTTTGGAGAGCCCCCGTGTGCCTAAACATTGGAGCTCCCCCACAAGTGACCCCATTTTGGAAACTAGACCCCCCAAGGAACTTATATAGAAGCATAGTGAGCACTTTAAAACCTCAGGTGCTTCACAAATTGATCCGTAAAAATGAAAAAGTACTTTTTTTCACACAAAATTTCTTTTAGCCTCAATTTTTTCATTTTCACATGGGCAACAGGATAAAATGGATCCTAAAATTTGTTGGACAATTTCTCCTGAGTACACCGATACCTTACATGTGGGGGTAAACCACTTTTTGGGCACATGATAAGGCACGGAAGGGACGGAGCGCCATTTGACTTTTTGAATGAAAAATTATCTCCATCGCTAGCGGACACCATGTCACGTTTGGAGAGCCCCTGTGTGCCTAAACATTGGAGCTCCCCCACAAGTGAGCCCATTTTGGAAACTAGACCCCCCAAGGAACTTATCTAGAAGCATAGTGAGCACTTATAACCCCCAGGTGCTTCACAGAAGTTTATAACGCAGAGCCGTGAAAATAAAAAATAATTTTTCTTTCCTCAAAAATGATTTTTAGCCCAGAATTTTTTATTTTCCCAAGGGTAATAGGAGAAATTGGACCCCAAATGTTGTTGTCCAGTTTGTCCTGAGTACGATGATACCCCATATGTGGGGGTAAACCACTGTTTGGGCGCACGGCAGGGCTCGGAAGGGAAGGCACGCCATTTGGCTTTTTGAATGGAAAATTAGCTCCAATCATTAGCGGACACCATGTCGCGTTTGGAGAGCCCCTGTGTGCCTAAACATTGGAGCTCCCACACAAGTGACCCCATTTTGGAAACTAGACCTCCCAAGGAACTAATCTAGATGTGTGGTGAGCACTTTGAACCCCCAAGTGCTTCACAGAAGTTTATAACGCAGAGCCATGAAAATAAAAAATAATTTTTCTTTTTTCAAAAATGATTTTTTAGCCCACAATTTACTATTTTCCCAAGGGTAACAGGAGAAACTGGACCCCAAAAGTTGTTGTCCAGTTTCTCCTGAGTACGCTGATACCCCATATGTGGGGGTAAACCACTGTTTTGGCACACATCGGGGTTAGGAAGGGAAGTAGTGATGTTTTGAAATGCAGACTTTGATGGAATGCTCTGCGGGTGTCAGGTTGCGTTTGCAGAGCCCCTGATGTGCCTAAACAGTAGGAACTCCCCACAAGTGACTCCATTTTGGAAACTAGACCCCCAAGGGAACTTATCTAGATGTGTGGTGAGCACTTTGAACCCCCAAGTGCTTCACAGAAGTTTATAACGCAGAGCCGTGAAAATAATAAATGTGTTTCCTTTCCTCAAAAATATTTTTTTAGCCCAGAATTTTTTATTTTTGCAAGGGTAACAGGAGAAATTTGACCCCAAAGTTGTTGTCCAGTTTCTCCTGAGTACGCTGATACCCCATATGTGGGGGTAAACCACTGTTTGGGCACATGCCGGGGCTCGGAAGGGAAGTAGTGACGTTTTGGAATGCAGACTTTGATGGAATGGTCTGCGGGCATCATGTTACGTTTGCAGAGCCCCTGATATGCCTAAACAGTAGAAACCCCCCATAAGTGACTCCATTTTGGAAACTAGACCCCCCAAGGAACTTATCTAGATGTGTGGTGAGCACGTTCAACCCCCAAGTGCTTCACAGAAGTTTACAACGCAGAGCCGTGAAAATAAAAAATCATTTTTCTTTCCTCAAAAAAGATGTTTTAGCAAGCAATTTTTTATTTTCACAAGGGTAACAGGAGAAATTGGGCCTCAATATTTGTTGCCCAGTTTGTTGTGAGTGTGCTGGTACCCCATATGTGGGGGTAAACCACTGTTTGGGCACACGTCAGGGCTCGGAAGGGAAGTAGTGACATTTGAAATGCAGACTTTGATGGAATGGTCTGCGGGCATCACGTTGCATTTGCAGAGCCCCTGATGTGCCTAAACAGTAGAAACACCCCACAAGTGACCCCATTTTGGAAACTATACCCCCGAAGGAACTTATCTAGATGTGTGGTGAGCACGTTCAACCCCCAAGTGCTTCACAGAAGTTTACAACGCAGAGCCGTGAAAATAAAAAATCATTTTTCTTTCCTCAAAAAAGATGTTTTAGCAAGCATTTTTTATTTTCACAAGGGTAACAGGAGAAATTGGGCCCCAATATTTGTTGCCCAGTTTGTTGTGAGTGTGCTGGTACCCCATATGTGGGGGTAAACCACTGTTTGGGCACACGTCAGGGCTCGGAAGGGAAGTAGTGACATTTGAAATGCAGACTTTGATGGAATGGTCTGCGGGCATCACGTTGCATTTGCAGAGTCCCTGATGTGCCTAAACAGTAGAAACACCCCACAAGTGACCCCATTTTGGAAACTAGACCCCCGAAGGAACTTATCTAGATGTGTGGTAACCACTTTCAACCCCCAAGTGCTTCACAGAAGTTTATAACGCAGAGCCGTGAAAATAAAAAATAATTGTTCTTTCCTCAAAAATTATGTTTTAGCAAGTAATTTTTTATTTTTGCAAGGGTAACAGGAGAAATTGGACCCCAATAGTTGTTGCCCAGTTTGTCCTGAGTACGCTGGTATCCCAAATGTGGGGGTAAACCACTGTTTGGGCGCACGTCGGGGCTTGGAAGGGAGGGAGCACCATTTGACTTTTTGAACGCAAGATTGGCTGGAATCAATGGTGGCACCATGTTGCGTTTGGAGACCCCTGATGTGCCTAAACAGTGGAAACCCCTCAATTCTAACTTCAACACTAACCCCAACACACCCCTAATCCTAATCCCAACTGTAGCCATAACCCTAATCACAACCCTAACCCCAACACACCCCTAACCACAACCCTAACCGCAACACACCCGTAACCCTAATTCCAACCCTAATCCCAACCCTAACCTTAATCCCAACCCTAACCACAACTGTAACCCCAACGCACCCCTAACCCTATCCTTAACCCTAACCACAAGCCTAATCTTAACCCTATTTCCAACCCTAGCCCTAATTCCAACCCTAACTCTAATTCCAACCCTAACCCTAAGGCTATGTGCCCACGTTGCGGATTCGTGTGAGATTTTTCCGCACGATTTTTGAAAAATCTGCCGGTAAAAGGCACTGCGTTTTACCTGCAGATTTACAGCAGATTTCCAGTGTTTTTTTGTGTGGATTTCACCTACGGATTCCTATTGAGGAACAGGTGTAAAACGCTTTCACAAAGAATTGACATGCTGCGGAAAATACAACGCAGCGTTTCTGCACGGAATTTTCCGCACCATGGGCACAGCGGATTTGGTTTTCCATAGGTGTACATGGTACTGTAAACCTGATGGAAAACTGCTACGAATTCGCAGCGGCCAATCCGCTGCGGATCCACGGCCAATCCGCTGCGGATCCGCGGCCAATCCGCTGCGGATCCGCGGCCAATCCGCTGCGGATCCGCTGCGGATCTGCAGCCAAATCCGCACTGTGTGCACATGCCATAACCCTAACCCTACCCCTAACCCTAACCCTACCCGTAACCCTAACCCTACCCCTAACCCTACCCCTAGTTCTAACCCTAACCCTAGTTCTAACCCTAACTGTTGTGAAATTGGATTTTGGGCTCCCCCGGTGGCCACTGGTGGAATTGAACTGGTGTGCATCATCCCCTCTGTTCACCTGTTTCCATCAGGATGTGGGAGTCGCTATTTAACCTTGCTCCTCTGTCACTTCCATGCCGGTCAACATTGTAATCAGAAGCCTTTCTGTGCATGTTCCTGCTGCTAGACAACTCCCAGCTAAGTTGGACTTTAGTCCTCGTTTGTTTTTGCATTTTGTTCCAGTTCACAGCTGTAGTTTCGTTTCTGTGTCTGGAAAGCTCTTGTGATCTGAAATTGCCACTCTGATGTTATGAGTTAATACTAGAGTCTTAAAGTAATTTCAGGATGGTATTTTGATAGGGTTTTCAGCTGACCATGAAAGTGCCCTTTCTGTCTTCCTGCTATCTAGTAAGCGGACCTCAATTTTGCTAAACCTATTTTCATACTACGTTTGTCATTTCATCTAAAATCACCGCCAATATATGTGGGGGCCTCTGTCTGCCTATCGGGGAAATTTCTCTAGAGGTGAGCCAGGACTATATTTTCCTCTGCCAGGATTAGTTAGTCCTCCGGCCGGCGCTGGGCGTCTAGGGATAAAAACGTAGGCAACGCTACCCGGCTACTGTTAGTTGTGCGGCAGGTTTAGTTCATGGTCAGTTTAGTTTCCATCCTTCCAAGAGCTAGTACTCATGTTTGCTGGGCTATGTTCTCTTGCCATTGAGAACCATAACAGTTTGACCGGCCAAAAAGGGTTAAATTAATTGACAGAGAAAGGAGAGATAAGAGAAGTCTGCTGAAGATTTTTTTTTTTTTTTCCCTTCCCTTCAGTTCTGAGTGTGCTTGTAATTGAATCTCTTGCAAGTCTGCCTATATTGCAGCCTTTCTCTCTCTCTCTCTCCTTCTAATCCTGGAATGGCTCTGTGTTCACCTGTTTAAAATGGATATTCAGAGTTTAGCTGCAGGTTTGAATAATCTCACCACGAAAGTTCAAAATTTACAAGATTTTGTTGTTCATGTTCCTATATCTGAACCTAGAATTCCTTTGCCTGAATTTTTCTCGGGGAATAGATCTTGCTTTCAAAATTTCAAAAATAATTGCAAGTTGTTTTTGTCCCTGAAATCTCGCTCTGCTGGAGATCCTGCTCAGCAGGTCAGGATTGTGATTTCCTTGCTCCGGGGCGACCCTCAGGATTGGGCTTTTGCATTGGCTCCAGGGGATCCTGCGTTGCTCAATGTGGATGCGTTTTTTCTGGCCTTGGGGTTGCTTTATGAGGAACCTCAGTTAGAGCTTCAGGCGGAAAAGGCCTTGATGTCCCTATCTCAGGGGCAAGACGAAGCTGAAATATACTGCCAGAAATTCCGTAAATGGGCTGTGCTTACTCAGTGGAATGAGTGCGCCCTGGCGGCGAATTTCAGAGAGGGTCTCTCTGATGCCATTAAGGATGTTATGGTGGGGTTCCCTGTGCCTGCGGGTCTGAATGAGTCCATGACAATGGCTATCCAGATCGATAGGCGTCTGCGGGAGCGCAAACCTGTGCACCATTTGGCGGTGTCTACTGAGAAGACGCCAGAGAATATGCAATGTGATAGAATTCTGTCCAGAAGTGAACGGCAGAATTTAAGACGAAAAAATGGGTTGTGCTTCTATTGCGGTGATTCAACTCATGTTATATCAGCATGCTCTAAGCGTACTAAGAAGCTTGATAAGTCTGTTTCAATTGGCACTTTACAGTCTAAGTTTATTCTATCTGTGACCCTGATTTGTTCTTTATCATCTATTACCGCAGATGCCTATGTCGACTCTGGCGCCGCTTTGAGTCTTATGGATTGGTCCTTTGCCAAACGCTGTGGGTATGATTTGGAGCCTCTTGAAACTCCTATACCCCTGAAGGGGATTGACTCCACCCCATTGGCTAGTAATAAACCACAATACTGGACACAAGTAACTATGCGGATTAATCCGGATCATCAGGAGATTATTCGCTTTCTTGTGCTGTATAACCTACATGATGTGTTGGTGCTTGGATTGCCATGGCTGCAATCTCATAACCCAGTCCTTGACTGGAAAGCTATGTCTGTGTTAAGCTGGGGATGTAAGGGGACGCATGGGGACGTACCTGTGGTTTCCATTTCATCATCTATTCCCTCTGAGATTCCTGAATTCTTGACTGAATATCGTGACGTTTTTGAAGAACCTAAGCTTGGTTCATTACCTCCGCACCGGGAGTGCGATTGTGCCATAGATTTGATTCCGGGTAGTAAATACCCTAAGGGTCGTTTATTTAATCTGTCTGTGCCTGAACATGCTGCTATGTGAGAATATATAAAGGAGTCCTTGGAAAAGGGACATATTCGTCCTTCGTCATCTCCCTTAGGAGCCGGTTTTTTCTTTGTGGCTAAGAAAGATGGCTCTTTGAGACCGTGTATTGATTATCGGCTTTTGAATAAAATCACGGTTAAATATCAATATCCGTTGCCACTGCTGACTGATTTGTTTGCTCGCATAAAGGGGGCCAAGTGGTTCTCTAAGATAGATCTCCGTGGGGCGTATAATTTGGTGCGAATTAAGCAGGGGGATGAGTGGAAGACCGCATTTAATACGCCCGAGGGCCACTTTGAGTATTTGGTGATGCCTTTTGGTCTTTCAAATGCCCCTTCAGTCTTTCAGTCCTTTATGCATGACATTTTCCGTGATTATTTGGATAAATTTATGATTGTGTATCTGGATGATATTTTGATTTTTTCGGATGACTGGGACTCTCATGTCCAGCAGGTCAGGAGGGTTTTTCAGGTTTTGCGGTCTAATTCCTTGTGTGTGAAGGGTTCTAAGTGCGTTTTTGGGGTTCAAAAGATTTCCTTTTTGGGATATATTTTTTCCCCCTCTTCCATCGAGATGGATCCTGTCAAGGTTCAGGCTATTTGTGATTGGACGCAACCCTCTTCTCTTAAGAGTCTTCAGAAATTTTTGGGCTTTGCTAACTTTTATCGTCGATTTATTGCTGGTTTTTCTGATGTTGTTAAACCATTGACTGATTTGACTAAGAAGGGTACTGATGTTGCTGATTGGTCCCCTGCTGCTGTGGAGGCCTTTCGGGAGCTTAAGCGCCGCTTTTCTTCCGCCCCTGTGTTGCGTCAGCCTGATGTTGCTCTTCCTTTTCAGGTTGAGGTCGAAGCTTCTGAAATCGGAGCTGGGGCAGTTTTGTCACAGAGAAGTTCCGATTGTTCCGTGATGAGACCTTGTGCCTTTTTCTCGCGTAAATTTTCGCCCGCCGAGCGGAATTATGATGTTGGGAATCGGGAGCTTTTGGCCATGAAGTGGGCTTTTGAGGAATGGCGTCATTGGCTTGAGGGGGCTAGACATCAGGTGGTGGTATTGACTGACCACAAAAATCTAATTTATCTTGAGTCCGCCAGACGCCTGAATCCTAGACAGGCGCGCTGGTCGTTGTTTTTCTCTCGGTTTAATTTTGTGGTGTCCTACCTGCCGGGTTCTAAGAATGTTAAGGCGGATGCCCTTTCTAGGAGTTTTGAGCCTGACTCCCCTGGTAACTCTGAACCTACAGGTATCCTTAAGGATGGAGTGATATTGTCTGCCGTTTCTCCAGACCTGCGGCGGGCCTTGCAGGAGTTTCAGGCGGATAGACCTGATCGTTGCCCACCTGGTAGACTGTTTGTTCCTGATGATTGGACCAGTAAAGTCATTTCTGAGGTTCATTCTTCTGCGTTGACAGGTCATCCTGGAATCTTTGGTACCAGGGATTTGGTGGCAAGGTCCTTCTGGTGGCCTTCCCTGTCTCGAGATGTGCGAGGCTTTGTGCAATCTTGTGACGTTTGTGCTCGGGCCAAGCCTTGTTGTTCTCGGGCTAGTGGATTGTTGTTGCCCTTGCCTATCCCGAAGAGGCCCTGGACGCACATCTCGATGGATTTTATTTCGGATCTTCCTGTTTCTCAGAAGATGTCTGTCATCTGGGTGGTGTGTGACCGTTTCTCTAAGATGGTCCATTTGGTTCCCCTGCCTAAGTTGCCTTCTTCTTCCGAGTTGGTTCCTCTGTTTTTTCAAAATGTGGTCCGTTTGCATGGTATTCCGGAGAATATCGTTTCTGACAGAGGAACCCAATTCGTGTCTAGATTTTGGCGAGCATTCTGTGCTAGGATGGGCATAGATTTGTCTTTCTCGTCTGCTTTCCATCCTCAGACAAATGGCCAGACCGAGCGGACGAATCAGACCTTGGAGACATATTTGAGGTGTTTTGTGTCTGCAGATCAGGATGATTGGGTTGCTTTTTTGCCTTTAGCGGAGTTTGCCCTCAATAATCGGGCCAGCTCTGCCACCTTGGTGTCTCCTTTTTTCTGTAATTCGGGGTTTCATCCTCGATTTTCTTCTGGTCAGGTGGAATCTTCGGATTGTCCTGGAGTGGATGCTGTGGTGGAGAGGTTGCATCAGATTTGGGGGCAGGTAGTGGACAATTTGAAGTTGTCCCAGGAGAAGACTCAGCTTTTTGCCAACCGCCGGCGTCGGGTTGGTCCTCGGCTTTGTGTTGGGGACTTGGTGTGGTTGTCTTCTCGTTTTGTCCCTATGAGGGTTTCTTCTCCTAAGTTTAAGCCTCGGTTCATCGGCCCGTACAAGATATTGGAGATTCTTAACCCTGTGTCCTTCCGTTTGGACCTCCCTGCATCTTTTTCTATTCATAATGTTTTTCATCGGTC
Organism: Ranitomeya variabilis; assembly: GCF_051348905.1. Classification (NCBI taxonomy): domain Eukaryota; kingdom Metazoa; phylum Chordata; class Amphibia; order Anura; family Dendrobatidae; genus Ranitomeya; species Ranitomeya variabilis. The sequence continues at coordinate 399,283,051 of NC_135232.1, forward strand.
ATTGTTGCGCAGGTATGAGGTACCGGTTGTGCCTTCCGTTGAGCCTCCTGCTCCGGTGTTGGTTGAGGGCGAGTTGGAGTACGTTGTGGAAAAAATCTTGGACTCCCGTGTTTCCAGACGGAAACTCCAGTATCTGGTCAAATGGAAGGGATACGGTCAGGAGGATAATTCTTGGGTGACTGCCTCTGATGTTCATGCCTCCGATCTGGTCCGTGCCTTTCATAGGGCTCATCCTGATCGCCCTGGTGGTTCTGGTGAGGGTTCGGTGCCCCCTCCTTGAGGGGGGGGTACTGTTGTGAAATTGGATTTTGGGCTCCCCCGGTGGCCACTGGTGGAATTGAACTGGTGTGCATCATCCCCTCTGTTCACCTGTTTCCATCAGGATGTGGGAGTCGCTATTTAACCTTGCTCCTCTGTCACTTCCATGCCGGTCAACATTGTAATCAGAAGCCTTTCTGTGCATGTTCCTGCTGCTAGACAACTCCCAGCTAAGTTGGACTTTAGTCCTCGTTTGTTTTTGCATTTTGTTCCAGTTCACAGCTGTAGTTTCGTTTCTGTGTCTGGAAAGCTCTTGTGATCTGAAATTGCCACTCTGATGTTATGAGTTAATACTAGAGTCTTAAAGTAATTTCAGGATGGTATTTTGATAGGGTTTTCAGCTGACCATGAAAGTGCCCTTTCTGTCTTCCTGCTATCTAGTAAGCGGACCTCAATTTTGCTAAACCTATTTTCATACTACGTTTGTCATTTCATCTAAAATCACCGCCAATATATGTGGGGGCCTCTGTCTGCCTATCGGGGAAATTTCTCTAGAGGTGAGCCAGGACTATATTTTCCTCTGCCAGGATTAGTTAGTCCTCCGGCCGGCGCTGGGCGTCTAGGGATAAAAACGTAGGCAACGCTACCCGGCTACTGTTAGTTGTGCGGCAGGTTTAGTTCATGGTCAGTTTAGTTTCCATCCTTCCAAGAGCTAGTACTCATGTTTGCTGGGCTATGTTCTCTTGCCATTGAGAACCATAACACCTAACCCTAGTGGAAAAAGAAAAAATATATATTTTCTTTATTTTATTATTGTCCCTACCTATGGGGGTGATAAAGGGGGGGTTAATTTATTATTTTTTTATTTTGATCGCTGTGATAGAACCTATCACAGCGATCAAAATGTACTTTTAACGAATCTGCCGACTGGCAGATTCGGCGGGCGCACTGAGCATGCGCCCGCCATTTTGGAAGATGGCGGCGCCCAGCGAGGAGGCGGACGGACACCGGGAGCCTCGGTGAGTATAGGGGGGGGAGATCGGGGCCCGGGGGGGGGCGTCGGTGCACAGGGGGGTGGCATAGCAGCACGGGGGGAGCGGGCAGGAGCATGGGGCAGCGGAGCACAGGACCGAGGGGAGCGGAGCACAGATCGGTCGCTTGGGGGGGCGATCGGTGGGGTGGGGGGGGGTCACATTAGTGTTTCCAGCCATGGCTGATGATATTGCAGCATCGGCCATGGCTGGATTGTAATATTTCACCAGTTTTTCAGGTGAAATATTACAAATCGCTCTGATTGGCAGTTTCACTTTCAACAGCCAATCAGAGCGATCGTAGCCACGGGGGGGTGAAGCCACCCCCCCTGGGCTGAAGCACCACTCCCCCTGTCTCTGCAGATCGGGTGAAATCGGCGTTAACCCCTTCACCCGATCTGCAGGGACGCGATCATTCCATGACGCCACATAGGCGTCATGGGTCGGATTGGCACGGGTTTTCATGACGCCTACGTGGCGTCATGGGTCGGGAAGGGGTTAATTGCTGCCTGTTTCTGGAAAACACCCATGGAGTCAAAATCATCACTGCATCTGTAGATAAATTCCCAAAGGGGTAAAAATTCCAAAATGTGGTCACTTGGGGGGGGGGGGAATTCTGCTTTCCAGCACTTAGGGGCTCTTTATATGGAATCCGCAAACTAGTCTAGGAAAATCTGTGCTTCAGGAGGCAAATAACCCTTCGTCCCTCCTGATTCACTCAGTATGGCACTATAGTACTGTACAGCCACATATGGGGTATTTCTACATTCAGCAGAAATTGTGGGACAAATTCTGATGCCATTTTTACCCATTTCCCAGTGTAAAAATGTAAAACTTGGGGCTAACACACAATCTTGGTGGTAAAAATGTAAATTATTTTTTAAGCCTTGCCCAATGGTATAAAAGTCTGTGACACACCTGTGGTGTCAATATAATCACTGCACCCCTAGATGAATTCATTGAGAGGTTTAATTGGTAAAATGGGGTTCTGCTGTTCTGGCACCTCAGGGGCTCTGCTGCCAATATAACATGGCACCCTCAAACAAGTGCAGCAAAATCTGCACTGTAACATGGCGCTACTTCCCTTCTGAGGTTTGTACTGTGCCTTAAAAGTAGTTTTCGACAACATATGGGATATCGTTGAACTCAACAGAAATTGCACAGCAAACTTTGGGGTCCATTTTCTACTTTTGCCCTTGTGTAAATATAAAATTTGTAGCTAAAAAAGATTTTTGTGGGAAAAATGTGATTTTTTTATTTTTATTTTCATGGCTTAATGTTATAAACTTGAGTGAAGCACCTGTGGCTTCAAGGTGCTCAATACACATCTAGATAAGGTCCCAAAAGGGTCTAGTTTCCAAAATGGTGTCATTTGTGGGGGATTTCCATCAGGGGCTCTTCAAACATGACATGGCGTCCGCTAATTATTCCATCAAATTTCGCATTCAAAAGTCAAATGGTACTCCTTCCCTTCCAAGCCTTGCCATGCATCCAAAGAGTAGTATTCCCCCACATATGGGCTATCAGCTTACTCAGGAGAAATTGCACAAAAAAAATGTATGGAGCAATTTCTCCTGTTACCCTTATGAAAATGCAAAATATGGAGCTTAAAAAATATTTGGGAAAAAATGTGATTTTTTTTTTTTTTTCACACTTCTACATTATAAACTTCTGAGAAGCGCCTGTGGGTTCAAGGTGCTCAATACACATCTAGACAAGTTCCCTAAGGGACAGGAGAGAAATGGGGTGCACCTCCATTAAATAATCTGCAAGCCAATCTATGTAGCAGGGTGCCTCACTGTGCCTGAAAATACAGCGTAAACCAAGCAGGAAAACACCAGACACAATTGGGAATGCACACCTGGTTCACTACTCAGAACAAGATAACAACAATAAAAAGATATATAGCTTTATTTGAACATAACACACAAATCCACAAACAATAAAAACACATATACATTATGGCAGTCAGACCGCACCCTTCAATGTTCAATGTGACAACCAGGGCCGGACTGGGACTAAAATTCAGCCCTGGCATTTGAAGGTACACAGGCCCACTTGTCACATGGTGAATATGTAATATCTTTGTGCACCTTTATGTTACAAAAAGTGAGGTGCGTGTAACACGACTATATAACATAGAGCTGTGCCCAGTATTACAGCTCAGTCCTTTTTATTGCTCTTAGGTGCAGGATCGGGGAAAGCTGCTATTTTACACACAGAGCTGGGTCTCATAGATAATGAAGATGATGCTGCGCTCTACGTAGTGCTGCTGCGGCAACTTCATATAGCTGATGGACAGTGATGCAAAGAGTCATATACCCACTGAGCTAATATTTATATATTTATTTTACTCACTGATAAAGCACCATTAATTCCACAGCACTTTACAGATGTTATCTTTACTGCCCCCATTGGGGCTCACAATCTACATTCCCTATGAGTCTTTGGAGAGTGGGAGAAAGCCAGAGAACCCAGAAGAAACCCATGCAAACATGGGGAGAGCATACAAACTCCTTGCAGATGTTGTCATTGGTGGGATTTGAATTCAGGACCCCAGCACTGCAAATCAACAGTGCTAACCACTGAGCCACCAAAAATCTCTACAAAGGTCAAGATTTGTATTACCGCCATATCATCGTGGCCACATAGTGGAAGATATCAGCTCTGCAGAACATATAAGAGATCACAGTACAGTTATAGATAATGACTTACCGCTGACGTTCTTTCTGATGGAATCATTCACTTTTCCCATCTTACATAGACAGGTGTGTGCCTTTTCAAATCAAGTCCTATCAGTTTAATTAAACGCAGCTGGACTCCAATGAAGGAGTAGAACCATCTCAAGGAGGATCACAAGGAAGTGGACAGCATGTGACTTAAATATGAGTGTCTGAGAAAAGGGTCTGAATACTTATGACCATGTGATATTTCAGTTTTTCTTTTTTAATAAATTTGCAAACATTTCTATATTTCTGTTTTTTTCAGTCAAGATGGGGTGCAGAGTGTACAATAATGTGAAAAAAATAACTTTTTTGAATTTACCAAATGGCTGCTATGAAACAAAGAGTGAAAAATTTGGAGGGGTCTAAATACTTTCTGTACCCACTGTATATGTACTGCACAGTTAAATCCAGATACTTTCAGATGACAATCTCGATGATCATAACGAGATCTTTCTCTTTTCTTCTCCATTCAGTCCAGACCACTATGGCCACTTCTACTCACATCTTGTCTCTGTAGAATGTAATATATAGATATTTTTGTTTCATTACTTTTCCAGAACCTAGTCCACTTTTTGTCACGTCTACACAAACTCCATACTGCTATAACCATCCATAATTCTCTATATTGTAATACCGCCTTCCTGGTGCTCCACACAATAATTTTAACCCACCTTTTGTGCCCAAACAGTAGTATTGCCCCTCTCTGCTCCTCCTCTGTTCCTCCATGTAGTAATAGCAGGGCCGTGGGGAACTCGGTACCGGGTCCTAATGGCAGTCAGGCTACCTCTGGTGAGCACATGGCACATGAGGGCTGTGCGGCCCTCCAAAGAAATGCAACCCCACACTATTACTGACCCACTGCCAAACCGGTCATGCTGAAGGATGTTGCATTCAGCAGATCGCTCTTCATGGCGTCTCCAGACTCTGTCATGTCTGTCACATGTGTTCAGTGTGAACCTGTTTTCATCTGTGAAGAGCACAGGGCACCAGTGGCAAATTTGCCAATCCTGGTGTTCTGTGGCAAATGCCAAGCGTCCTGCACGTGTTGGGCTGTGAGCACAACCCCCATCTGTGGACTTCGGGCACTCAGACCATCCTCATGGAGTCGATTTCTAACCGTTTGTGCAGACACATGCACATTTGTGGACTGCTGGAGGTCATTTTGCAGGGCTCTGGCAGTGCTCCTCCTGTTCCTCCTTGCACAAAGGCTAAGGTAGAGGTCCTGCTGCAGGGTTATTGCCCTCCTATGGCCCCTCCACGTCTCCTGGTGTACTGGCCTGTCTCCTGGTAGTGCCTCCACCCTCTTGACACTACGCTGACAGACACAGCAAACCTTCTTGCCATAGCTGGCATTGATGTGCCATCCTGGATGAGCTGCACTGCCTGAGCCACTTGTGTGGGTTGTAGAGTCCGTCTCATGCTACCGTGAGTGTGAAAGCACAACCAACATTCAAACCAAAATATCAGCCAGAAAGCATTGGTACTGAGATGTGGTCTGTGGTCACCACCTGCAGAACCACTCCTTTATTGAATGTGGGTTGATAATTGCCAATAATTTCCATCTGTTGTCCATTCCATTTGCACAACAGCATGTGAAATTGATTGTCAAACAGTGTTGCCTCCTAAGTGGACAGTTTCGCAGAAGTTTGATTTACTTGGAATTATATTCTGTTGTTTAAGTGTTCCCTTTATTTTTTTGAACAGTGTATATACATATATATGTGTGTGTCGCTGACATCTGTTTAAAGTATATATGTGTTCTATGTGTATAAATCTATTCTATCTATTCTATTCTAACCTGTCATTCTGTGATTTTACTGTAGGTGGCACATGAATTGCTGGCTTTTATTCTATCTTTTACAGAGGCGTAGCTAGGGTTTTGGTTCAGGAGGGGCGAAACTTCTGAGTGGGCCCTTAACCAGGTAACCTTGATTACAACTCGGTGATGCGCCTTAATAGTGGAGGAGAACCTCAGCAGATGACCACGCTATTACTGCAGATAATCTCTATATGACGACCAACATGGATATTACCGCCATACGGTCAGTCAGAGATGCCAGCCCTACAAAACATATAAGAGATCACAGCACAGTTACAGATAATGTCTTACTGCTGACGTTCTTTATGGTGGAGTCACTTTTCCCGTCTTTTCCATCTGGCCCAGACCGACATGACGACTTCTTCCAGCCAGGACTTGGCTGCAGAGAATACAACAAAGACACGTTTCACTTCTCATATTCCAGCCCCATCACCATCTATTCGCAACCTGCACAAACTCCTCATCCTGCTGATACCCCAATACTAAGCCGCTGCTGCCATATGTGTCCCTATTACTGCACCTGAAACCCCAATACTGGGCCGCTGCTGCCGTATGTGTCCCTATTACTGCACCTGATACCCCAATACTGAGCCGCTGCTGCCATATGTGTCCCTATCACTGCCCCTGATACCCCAATACTGGGCCGCTGCTGCCGTATGTGTTCCTATTACTGCACCTGATACCCCAATACTGTGCCACTGCTGCCGTATGTGTCCCTATTACTGCCCCTGATACCCCGATACTGAGCCGCTGCTGCCGTATGTGTCCCTATTACTGCACCTGATACCCCGATACTGAGCCGCTGCTGCCGTATGTGTCCCTATTACTGCACCTGATACCCCGATACTGAGCCGCTGCTGCCGTATGTGTCCCTATTACTGCACCTGATACCCCAATACTGAGCCGCTGCTGCCGTATGTGTCCCTATTACTGCACCTGATACCCCAATGCTGAGACGCTGCTGCCGTATGTGTCCCTATTACTGCCCCTGCTGTGCGGTTCTCTGTGCCTTCTAAATTCTAAAGCAACCCTCTATAATATAGTAATGCCAGGTGCAAGTGCCCTGTAATAATTATAGGGGATAACTCAGGAGACTCTTTGTGTGGAACAAGACAACTACAGGACACAGTTTTATAAGTGGTAAAGTCTATATTATCACACGGTGATTCAAAAAGGTGCAGAGAGAAACTCAAGTCCACAACACTTGGAGTAAATATTAAATGCAGCTTAGCAGTCAGAGGAAAGTGGAATCACGCAGAAAGTCTATGAAGCATAATTATTCTTGAGGATGCTTGACACGAATAAGTCCCTGCTTAGTCCAAAACACAGATAGATATGCTTATAAGGCAGTTCAAATAATATCTTAGCTTCAACCAGGGAGGCCTGGGTAATAGTCTCAGGTTCTTGCAGAGCAGCAACAGCTTACATGTCCAGCAAATTGAGATGGAAGTAATCACAAGCAGCAGATGAAGGAGGATTACTGGAACTGGTGTATGCAGCAGGAACTCAGAGCAGAGTAGCAGGATAACCCCACAGGTTCACAGGAGCAGGTATATAGCCAGGGAGTCACCAGAGGTCAGGAGCTGGATGCAAGGCAGAATACTCTAGCACAGACTGAAGGCTGGGGTGGAGTTTTATAGCAGGAAGACACAGTGCACATGAGACCAAAGACGCCATCTTGGAAAAGGGCAGTAATGCACAAAAGGTAATAAAAAATGTTCAGAGTCCTGACATGCCCTAGAAAAAAGTGCCCACGTTTTGCCCCCAAGAAAGTAATATTGCCCTGTGTGCCCCTTTGATAGTCACAGTAACCTGAGTTCCCCTATAACAATAAGTGCCCGCTTTACATTTAATAATGTCCCAAGTCTGCCCCTGTACAACTCCCCTATACACAGTATGATACTCTCTTATACACAGTATACTGACCCCTTAGTAGCCTCCAAACTGTTTGATGGCTCCAACACTGTAATCCCCACACTGTATGATGCCCCTCTAGATAGCCTCCATATAGTATAATGCACCAGATCGCCCTCAATATAGTATAATGTACCAGATAGTCCTCAATATAGTATAATGCACTCCCCATAGGCCTACTCTATATTGTATAATGCACCCCCCATAGGCAGACTATATAGAACAAGGCAGCACCCATAGGCAGACTCTGTAGTATAAGGCAACACCCCATAGGCAGACCCTGTAGTATAAGGTAGCACCCCACAGGCAGACCCTGTAGTATAAAGCAGCACCCCCATAGGCAGACCCTATACTATAAGGCAGCACCCCCATAGGCAGACCCTGTACTATAAGGCAGCACCCTCATAGACAGATCCTGTACTACAAGGCAGCATGCCAATAGGCAGACTCTGTAGTATAAGACAGTACCCCCATAGGCAGATCCTGTAGTATAAGGCAGCACCCCCCATAGGCAGACCGGTCATTCCATGTCAAGTGAGCCAATGATTTTTAACTCTATATTTTTAATTCTTTTGAGATTTTGTTATTTGGTAATAGTGTGTCAGAGAATGCAAAATGTGAAGAAAAAAAAATCTAGAAATGTTTTTTTTTTTAAATTGATTTTCAAAGTTCGGAAAAAGTGCCAATTTCGGTGTTGCCTGCCTTCACATTTCTCCTCATAACTCAGGCTAGAAAAAAGATAGAGAAACAAAATAAATACTATTCTACTCAGAACTGTACAGGCTTTCACCAGATATGTCACAAGAGTTTCTTTGATAATATTTTACCCATGCAAACGCAAACGTAAAATTTTAAAATGCATTTCTGAAAAAAGCATTTAATTTCAAAATTTTAAAAACTGTATATGTGCCTGCTATGCTCCTAGCCACATCTGTACCAAAATACAAGTTGGGATCATGAAGGGATCATATTTTAAAAAATAAAACTATTACGGTCTCAATTCGAAAATCTCCAATTCAGATCTGTTCAGACTGTGGTCTAACAGTGTGGGGTCCATATTTACCAAATAATCCATGATTGTTAGATATTACTGTATTATTTTATCATGTTACAGATTAGAAGCAGGAGAGGACAGAGGAGAAAGCTTTGTTAGGGCCCAACCTGAGAATGACCAGGGGTAGACCGTGAATGCAGAGCAGATGACAGGCCGGCAGCTCGAGCCTCCAGAGGCCACATTCAGACCAAATCTTATCACCCAGGCAACTCCTCAAATGGAGGGAGAAAAATATTCTTAACATCCAGTTCATGTATTGTACAAACCGGGACTACGAAGAGGAGGAGAGTTTGTGAAAACCTCAGTTACAGGAAGCAGAACCCATCACAGGGACTGGGCAATACCACACTGTCATCCCAGGTAGGGAATCAGAAATAAAAACAAAGATTTCTTCATTCAGCAAAGACAGTGAAGTCTATGAAGTGGTAGAAGGTGGCACCAGGTCGGCAATGGATGACACAACTGGTTATGTGACCTGTGAATATTATCGGCACTGGTGATGGCTACTGTACTCTCCAAAGATTGTGAAAATGAAGAAGTAGAAGTGACCTTTTTGCACCTTCTGGTCTAGCGCCATCCTTTGTGTGTCCAAGAAAACCAGACATTGTAACAGTTGCAAAAATTAGATATAACTCAGATGGAGCCGAACACCATGACAGGCCGTACATACTCTGACACAAAAGGAAATGGCCATTGCTAGTAAGCGCTTATGGACAAGATCACTTTTCACCCACTAGAAGGGACACATTGATGATAAAAGGCCAGTGTAAAAACCTACCATTAATTGTTTGATTAGTTCATATTTTATAGAACAAGGATTTAACTACTGTACTATTCTTAAACACTTCATAAATGACATGTTTAGTGATACAGCAGAAAAAAAAATTGTTACAAATATAAATAGATGGTAAAAATATTGGTTCTTTTAATCTTGTTTTTAACATATAATTAGGATGAGACTATATTTAGAAAATCTCACTTGAGGATATGATCACATTTTTTCTTTTGGTTTGTTCAATGCATTCAGGTTGAAAATGCTGACCAAGTTGTGTTATGATGATTAAGATGCATTTATTCTGGCCCTTCGGTATTTGTTTTTTGTGTTTCTTCATTGTTGCATATAAATGTTGAATTCAATAAGTTGTAATTTGAAAAGAAAAAAGGAAGAAACTCACACAAAATATAAAATCAGATGATTCAAGGCTTAAAAAAAAGCAAATTTGATAGGTCCCAAGTTGTATCCCTGTACAAATATAATCAAGAACACAAGTAACACACATGCATGTTTTCACAATTTTAAAACATACGCTTTTTTCACAATTGCGCATCAAAATTTTGAATTTGATTTCTCTAAAACAAAATATAAAGAAACATAGTCTTGTGACATAGCAAATGAAAGCCGGTACCGTTCTGAGAAAAATGATGCCTCTCCCACCTCTTTATCTTAATTCTAGCCCGAGATATGATAAAAAATGTAAAGCCATACCAGGCCAAAATCCATGCTTTTCTAAAACTTTAGAAATCTGTAAAAAATTAACTGATGAAGAAAAAAATTCAAAACTTTTAATTTGTAATTAACTAAAGTTGTACTTCACAAAAACAAAAAATAAAAAAAATCTAAAGACGTCAGGTAAAAAATATTCATATTTGGATCACTTGATATGGAATGACCCAGCTACCCTGTAGTATAAGAAAGACCCCCATAGCAGACCCTGTAGTATTAGGCAGACCCCCCATAGGCAGACCCTGTAGTATTAGTAGACCCCCATAGCCAGACCCTGTAGTATAAGGCAGACCCCCCATAGGCAGACCCTGTAGAATAAGGCAGACAACCCCACAGGCAGACCCTGTAGTATTAGGCAGACCCCCCATAGGCAGACCCTGTAGTATTGGGCAGACCCTGTAGTATTAGGCAGACCCCCCATAGGCAGACCCTGTAGTATAAGGCAGACCATCCCACAGCAGAGCCTATAGTATTAGGCAGACCCCCCATAGGCAGACCCTGTAGTATTAGGCAGACCCCCCATAGGCAGACCCTGTAGAATAAGGCAGACAACCCCACAGGCAGACCCTGTAGTATTAGGCAGACCCCCCATAGGCAGACCCTGTAAAATAAGGCAGACAGCCCCACAGCAGACCTTATAGTATTAGGCAGACCCCCAATAGGCAGACCCTGTAGTATAAGGCAGACCTCCCCTATAGTCAGACCCTTTAGTATTAGGCAGACCCTGTAGTATAAGGCAGGCCACCCCACAGCAGACCTTATAGTATTAGGCAGACCCCCCATAGGCAGACCCTGTAGTATTAGGCAGACCTCCCATAGGCAGACCCTGTAGTATAAGGCAGACCCCCCATAGGCAGACCCTGTAGAATAAGGCAGACAACCCCACAGGCAGACCCTGTAGTATTAGGCAGACCCCCCATAGGCAGACCCTGTAGAATAAGGCAGACAGCCCCACAGGCAGACCCTGTTGTATTAGGCAGACCCCCCCCATAGGCAGACCCTGTAGTATAAGGCAGACCACCCCACAGCAGACCCTATAGTATTAGGCAGACCCCTGATAGGCAGACCCTGTAGTATAAGGCATACCTCCCCTATAGGCATACCCTTTAGTATTAGGCAGACCCTGTAGTATAAGGCAGACTCCCCCATAAGCAGACCCTGTAGTATTAGGGAGACCCCTTAGGCAGACACTGTAGCATTAGGCAGACCCACCATAGGCAGACCCTGTAGTACTAGGCAAACCCCCCATAGGCAGACCCTGTAGCATTAGGCAGATCCCCCCATAGGCAGACCCTATAGTATTAGGCAGACCCCCATAGGCAGACCCTGTAGTATAAGGCAGACCTCCCCCATAGGCAGACTCTGTAGTATTAGGCAGACCCTGTAGTATTAGGAAGACCCCCCATAGGCAGACCCTGTAGTATTAGGCAGACCCCCATAGGCAGACCCTGTAGTGTTAGGCAGACCCACCATAGGCAGACCCTGTAGTATAAGGCAGACCTCCCCTAAAGGCAGACCCTTTAGTATTAGGCAGACCCTGTAGTATAAGGCAGACTCCCCCATAAGCAGACCCTGTAGTATTAGGGAGACCCCTTAGGCAGACACTGTAGCATTAGGCAGACCCACCATAGGCAGACCCTGTAGTACTAGGCAAACCCCCCATAGGCAGACCCTGTAGCATTAGGCAGATCCCCCCATAGGCAGACCCTGTAGTATTAGGCAGACCCTGTAGTATTAGGAAGACCCCCCATAGGCAGACCCTGTAGTATTAGGCAGACCCCCATAGGCAGACCCTGTAGCATTAGGCAGATCCCCCCCATAGGCAGACCCTATAGTATTAGGCAGACCCCCATAGGCAGACCCTGTAGTATAAGGCAGACCTCCCCCATAGGCAGACCCTGTAGTATTAGGCAGACCCTGTAGTATTAGGAAGACCCCCCATAGGCAGACCCTGTAGTATTAGGCAGACCCCCATAGGCAGACCCTGTAGTGTTAGCCAGACCCACCATAGGCAGGCCCTGTAGTATTAGGCAGATCCCCTCCATAGGCAGACCCTGTAGTATTAGGCAGATCCCCTCCATAGGCAGACCCTGTAGTATTAGGCAGATCCCCCCATAGGCAGACCCTGTAGTATTAGGCAGATCCCCTCCATAGGCAGACCCTGTAGTATTAGGCAGACTCCCATAGGCAGATTCTGCAGTATAAGGCAGACCACCCCACAGGCAGACACTGTAGTATTAGGCAGACTCCCATAGGCAAACCCTGTAGTATTAGGCAGACCCCCCCAGAGGCAGACCCTGTAGTGTAAGGCAGACCCCCTATAGGAAGACCCTGTAGTATTAGGCAGACCCCCCATAGGCAGACCCTCTATTATTAGGCAGCACCCCTTAAAAAAATAAATACTCACCTCTCTTCTTCCTGGCTCCTGCGCTGCTCTGAGCTCCCGCTCGTCTCCTGACAGCGGGTGACGGGCAGTGACTCATAGCACCCACTGTCAGCATCGCCTACGTCAGACGCTGACAGGGGGATGATGGGGAAAGGAGCGCAGCGCTCCTTCCCTCATCACTGCGGTCAGCTGTATCGGCTAATTGCCGGTACAGCTGACCCTGCGATGACAGGCGGGGGGCCCCACTGTTGGCACGGGGCCCCCCCGCCTGTTACAGTAGCGTAGCTCCGGGTGGGCCCCCTCTGAGCACCGGGCCCGGGGCGCCCGCACCCTCTGCCCCCCGGTAGCTACGCTACTGATCTTTTACCAAATGTTACCAACTTTTCCCGATTTTAAGAAAAATGCTTGTGTTATCGATCACAAATCTAAATGAACCATATTTGTGCCGAATTTATGTTTGGTGATCGTTTTCTGAACATATTCACTCATCTCTAATTCATGGCACATTTATTTGCCACAAATGACATTTTTTAAAAATATTTATCAGAGATGGTGAATGTGAATTTCAAATAATTCGTTCATCTCCAAGAATAGCTGTCTGTTTATGTGACAAGGAAAAAGATAACAGACAAGTATCGGTGAAAAAATGTACACAAACATGCACAACACACACTAAGTATAGAAATCCTTTAAATCTGACATTCTCCAGATAAGTTTTACATAGGTGTGATATTTATCGAGTTTATTTCTTCCTGCTCCTGATTATTAAGAATAAATTTAATTCTGAAAAAAAATTCTTAGAATTGAATACATTTGGCATTTTTTGTTGTATTTTATTTTGCATAAATTCTGCATTTTTCTTATAGTTTGAAAGGTAAAATAAAGCTTTTATACCTGTAAATAATGTTGGTGCTCACTCCCTCCTACTCTCATGCAGTGCTTATTTTATTCACAAGGGGTCATCAAAGGTCTGATTTTCTTTCTTGATGCGTATGGTAAAGCTGCAGAGCCTCTATTATATGATATGGAAGCAAAAGCTGAGGTCCTTTCATCTTAATATTACATAACCACATATGACACAAATATAGCGCTGTCAATACTGTATTTAGACATTTTATGCACAAAAAACTTCACTCTGTAATAGCTGTCATCTGGCCATATATCATTTGCTTTTTAATATGATTCAGGTACTCCTCACAATAGATGCCATCTTTTTCCACTTTAGGATCAATAATTATATGTATTAAAAATAAAATGAAGCAGATAGAAGGTAACCTAATATCTTATCAAAGTTCAGCTGCTTTCTGTAGATGATAAGAAAGTTAGCAATTCAGTAAGACTGATGTCTATAAACTTATATCATATGGATGTCATAAATTGAAGGTTGCAATATTCAGACTTTCCTATCAAATTCTCTATACAAAATAAAAATGCATCCATGCAGTGAAATAATGTGACTTTGTAGGGTACTATACAGTAGCATTAGATTTTCAGTCTTTTATTATATTTCTATGTATTACAAAAAAAAATGCTCTTGCACTTAAATACTTGTTGAACATCCCCCCTGGAAAATCCACATAATATGTCTAAGGTCACAGTCACATGTTCAGTATTTGGTCAGTATTTTACATCAGTATTTATAAAAATCAATAGTCCATCAAAAGTATAACATCAACCTCATATAAATTATAATAAACAAAATCCCATTTCATATAAAGGGGATAAAGAGGCATAGGCAAAGTTTGTTAAAAATTATATTTATTTAAAAAATTCATAAAAACGTATATAAAATAAAATAAACAACGGGATTATCTCAATTTAGCTAGGTGACAATCCACAGCAGCCCAAGACATTAAATAAAAGCAGCCATTGTCCACAAATACTGATTTAAAATAGTATGGTATGCACTAATAGGTTAATGATAACAGCAATCACAAAACTACTATAAAGTGCCAAGTGCTTATATACAGCTCTGGCAAAAATTAAGAGAACACCACATCAAACCCCTGTCATGGGCAGCCCAATCTCCAGACCTGAACCCCAATGAAAACCTCTGGAATGTAATCAAGAGGATGATGATGGTCACAAAGCCATCAAAGAAGAAAATTGGTGCAAAGCATGCCAAGGCGCATGAAAGCTGTGATTAAAAATCATTGTTATTCCACAAAATATTGATTTCTGAACTCTTCCTGAGTTAAAACATTAGTATTGTTGTTTCTAAATGATTATGAACTTGTTTTCTTTGCATTATTTGAGGTCTGAAAGCACTGGGTTTTTTTTAATTTTGACCATTCTTCTTTTTCAGAAAAAAATACAAAATGTATTGCTTGGAAATATGGAGACGTTGTCAGAAGTTTATAGAATAAATGAATACTTTACATTTTAATCATAAATATACCTATAAAGAGAAAAATCAGACAAACTGAACATTTTGCAGTGGTCTCTTAATTTTTTGCCAGAGCTGTATACTGTGAAATGCTATCACAATCAAATTATAATCTTATCACAGTCCAAATGCGAACATTAGATCATAAAGTGCATAAATAGATGTATTGTAAGGCTACCAAAAAGGTTAGAAATTTACAATTTAACTTACATAAGGATGAGTCCCAGCTCGGCTACACCCCGCCGTTTCACCTGACTGGCTTCCTCAAATGGGGGTATGTAACAATGGGATTATGTCAAATTAGCCAGGTGACAACCCACAGTGGCCCAGGATATTAGATAAAAGCAGCCATTGTCCACAAATACTGATTTAAAATAGTATGGTATGCACTAATAGGCTAATGATAACAGCAATCACAAAACTACTATAAAGTGCCAAGTGCTTATACATACTGTGAAATGCTATCACAAACCAAATTACAATCTTATCACAGTCCAAATGTGAACATTAGAATATAAAGTGCATAAATATAGGCATTTTAAGGCTACCATAAAGGTCAGGCGCCAGTCAGGCGAAACAGCGTTGTCGGGGTGTAGCCGAGGTGCACCTGGGGCTCATAGTTATGTAAGTTAAATTCGCAATTTATGACTTTTTTGGTAGCCTTAAAATACATCCATTTATGCACTTTATGTTTTAATGTTCACATTTGGACTGTGATAAGTTTTAATTTGATTTGTGATAGCATTTCACAGTATATATATAAACACTTGGCACTTTATAGTAGTTTTGTGATTGCTGCTATCATTAACCTATTAGTGCATACCATACTATTTTAATGTCCAAATCATTTGTGGACAATGACTGCCTTTATTTAATGTCCTGGGCCACTGTGGTTTGTCACCTGGCTAATTTGAGATAATCACGTTGTTTATTTTATTTTATGCAAGGTTTTCAGAATTTTTGGAATAAAATATAATTTTTTGCATAATTTGCCTATTATGCCTCGTTATCCCCTTTATATGTAAATGGGATTTTGTTTATTATCAGTATTTATAAGCTAAAACCAGGAGAGGAACAATCAGAGGAAAAGTATAATAGAAAGATTTCACCACTTCTGGTTTTATCACCCACTCCTATTTGGCTAAGAAACTCACCAAATAGTCAGTGTGCACGTAGTCTAATGACGGTTGAAAAACGATTACAACCCCAGGCAAAAATTATGGAATCACCGGCCTTGGAGGATGTTCATTCAGTTGTTTAAATTTAGTAGAAAAAAGCAGATCACAGACATGGCAAAAAACTAAAGTAATTTCAAATGGCAACTTTCTGGCTTTAAAAGGAACCTGTCACCCCCAAAATCAAAGATGAGCTAAGCCCACCAGCATCAGGGGCTTATCTACAGCATTCTGTAATGCTGTAGATAAGCCCCCGATGTATCCTGAAAGATGAGAAAAAGAGGTTAGATTATACTCACCTGGGCGGGCGGGCGGTCCGGTCCGATGGGCATCCCGGTCCGGTCTGGGGCCTCCCATCTTCATAGAATGATGTCCTCTTCTTGTCTTCATGTGCAGGCGTACTTTGCCTGCCCGGTTGAGGGCAGAGCAAGTATTGCAGTGCGCAGGCACCGAGGCTCTCTGACCTTTCCCGGCGCCTGTGCACTGCAGTACTTTGCTCTGCCCTCAACAGGGCAGAAAAAGTACACCTGCGCCAGAGCCACAGCATGAAGACAGAAGAAGACATCATCGTGAGAAGATGGGGGGCCCCGGATCGGACCGCAACACCCATCGGACCGGACCCCAGCGGGACCACCCCTGGGTGAGTATAATCTAACCTCTTTTTCTCATCTTTCAGGAAACATTGGGGGCTTATCTACAGCATTACAAAATGCTCTAGATAAGCCCCTGATGCCGGTGGGCTTAGCTCACCTTCGATTTTGGGGGTGACAGGTTCCCTTTAAGAAACACTAAAAGAAATCAAGAACAAAAACTGTGGTAGTCAGTAATGGTTACTTTTTTAACCAAGCATAGGGGAAAAATTATGGAGTCACTCAATTCTGAGGAAAAAATAATGGAATCACCCTGTAAATTTTCATACACAAAAATAACACCTGCATCAAATTAGATCTGCTCTTTAGTCTGCATCTAAAAATTAGTGATCACACCTTGGAGAGCTGTTGCACCAAGTGGACTGACATGAATCATGGCTCCAACACGAGAGATGTCAATTGAAACAAAAGAGAGGATTATCAAACTCTTAAAAGTGGGTAAATCATCAAGCAATGTTGCAAAAGATGTTGGTTGTTCACAGTCAGCTGTGTCTAAAATCTGGACCAAATACAAATTACGTGGGAAGCTTGTTAAAGGCAAACATACTGGTAGACCAAGGAAGACGTAAAAGCGTCAAGACCGAAAACTTAAAGCAATATTTCTCCAAAACAGGAAATGCACAACAAAAGAAAAGAGGAACGAATGGACGGAAGCTGGAGTCAATGTCTGTGACCAAACTGTAAGAAACCGCCTAAAGGAAATGGGATTTACATACAGAAAAGCTAAACAAAAGCCATCATTAACACCTAAACAGAAAAAAACAAGGTTACAATGGGCTAAGGAAAAGCAATCATGTACTGTGGATGACTGGATGAAAGTCATATTCAGTGATGAATCATGACTCTGCATTGGGCAAGGTGATGATGCTGGAACTTTTGTTTGGTTCCGTTCCAATGAGAATTAATGCCTGAAGAGAACATGCAAATTTCCACAGTCATTGATGATATAGGGCTACATGTCAGGTAAAGGCACTGGGGAGATGGCTGTCATTACTTCTTCAATAAATGCACAAGTTTATGTTGATATTTTGGACACTTTTCTTAGCCCATCAATTGAAAGGATGTTTGAGGATGATGAAATCATTTTTCACGATGATAATGCATCCTGCCATAGAGCAAAAACTGTGAAAACATTCCTTGAAAAAAGATACATAAGGTCAATGTCATGGCCTGCAAATAGTCCGGATCTCAATCCAATTGAGAATCTTTGGTGGAAGTTGAAGAAAATGGTCCATGACAAGTCTCCAACCTGCAAAGCTGATCTGGCAACATCAATCAGAGAAAGTTGGAGCCAGATTGATGAAGAGTACTGTGTGACACTCATTAAGTCCATGCCTCCGAGACTGCAAGCTGTTATAAAAGCCAGAGGTGGTGCAACAAAATACTAGTGATGTTTTGGAGTGTTTTTTTTTGTTTGTTTGTTTTTCATTTTCCTCAGAATTGAGTGACTCCATAATTTTTCCCCTATGCATGGTTAAAAAAAAAAAGTAACCATTACTTACCACATTTTTTGTTCCTGATTTCTTTTAGTGTTTCTTAAAGCCAGAAAGTTGCCATTTGAAATGACTTTAGTTTTGTGCCATGTCTGTGATCTGCTTTTTTTCTACAAAATTAAACAACTGAATGAACATCCTCCAAGGCCGGTGATTCCATAATTTTTGCCAGGGGTTGTAGTAGCTCAGTGAGGTCAGATAATAAGAATAAGTTCATTAAAACAGCTACTACTCACCAGCACATATTAGGATTATGATCTTAAAAGGAATTACAATGGGTTGTTGATTAAAGGGAACCTGTCACCCCAAAAATCGAAGATGAGCTAAGCCCACCGGCATCAGGGGCTTATCTACAGCATTCTGTAATGTTGTAGATAAGCCCCCGATGTATCCTGAAATATGAGAAAAAGAGGTTAGATTATACTCACCCAGGGGCTGTCCCGCTGCGGTCCGGTCCGATGGGCGTCGCGGTCCGGGGCCTCCCATCTTCTTACGATGATGTCCTCTTCTTGTATTCACACTGCGGCTCCGGCTCCGGAGTACTCTGTCTGCCGGGAAAGGTCAGAGAGGCCCGGCGCCTGCGCACTGCAGTACTTTGCTCTGCCCTCAACAGGGCAGACAAAGTACGCCTGTGCCAGAGCCGCAGCATGAAGACAAGAAGATAGGAGGCCCCGGAGCGGACCGCGACGCCCATCGGATCAGACCGCCCCCCAGGTGAGTATAATCTAACCTCTTTTTCTCATCTTTCAGGATACTTCGGGGGATTATCTACAGCATTACAGAATGCTGTAGATAAGCCCCTGATGCTGGTGGGCTTAGCTCATCTTCGATTTTGGGGGTGACAGGTTCCCTTTAATCTTTTCACCACCTTGCAATTTTCTGCTTTAGTTCCCCCTGCTTTCAAAAGCTTAACGTTTAAATTTTTCAATCAAATGGCCATATGAGGGCTTGCTTTTTGCGACATGAGTTGTGATTTGGAATGACACCATTGATTTTCTTATATAGTGCAGTGGAAAATGGGAACAAACTTCCAAGAGCGGTGAAATTGCAAAAAAAAGTGCAATTCCACAATTGTTTTTTGAGTTTTTTATTTACCATTCACTATGGTAAAGACTGACCTGCCATTCTGATTCTCCATGTCAGTACAAGTACGCAAACATGTAAAGGTTCTTTTCTGTTTAAATGGTGAAAAAAAATTCTGAAATTTGTAAGAAAAAACCCCATAGTATCTCCATTTTTCAGGATACGGGGCTGGGTGAGGACACATTTTTTGCGTCCTGACCTGATGTTTTTACTAATACCATTTTGGTGTAGATACAATGTTTTGATTGCATGTTATTGCATTTTATTGCAATGTTGCAGCTGCCAAAAAACAATTCTTCCCTTTCTATTTTTTTTCTCGTTACACCGTTAATCGATCTGAATAATTTATTTTATATTTTGATCAGAGATTTCTGAACACTGGGGTAACTTTCATGATGTCACCGCTAGCACCGTGAGACTTCTCACGGAACTAGCGGTGATCTCATTGAGATCACCGCAGTTCATCGGCCAGCTTACAGTGAACTGAGCGTGGGAACAGCTGGCAGTGACATGCGGTAACCTCTATGATGTTACCACTTGTCACTGAAGCTGCACCCTAAGCTTAGCTCAGTGTTTCTGGGATGTCAGATTGAATGGTCACATCATGCCACCATTCATCAAAACATCCAGATGTAGCAGAAATGGAATACAGCGTGGGAGAAATGGATTATCTTTTCGCTGGACAGGTGAGGAACATGTTTTTTATTATTTTCATTTTTACAGTAATACAGTAGCATGTCAAAGTTTGGGCACCCCTGATCAAAATTACTGTTATTATGAACAGTTAAGTAAGTTGAAGATGAAATGATCTCTAAAGGGCCTAAAGTTAAAGAGGACACATCTACTTTGTATTTTAAGACATAAACATTTATATATACAGTACATATTTTAATATTTGACATTTTAAAAATTACAAAAAAGGAAAATGGGCCGATTCAAAAGTTTGGACACCTTGCACATTTAGTGCTTAGTATCACCCCCTTTTGAAAGTATCACACCTTGTAAACGCTTTTTGTAGCTAGAGAAGAGTCTTTCAATTCTTGTTTGAAGGATTTTCATCCATTCTTCTTTGGAAAATTCTTCCAGTTCTGTGAGATTCCTGGGCCGTCTTACATACACTGTTATTTTGAGGTCTAGACACAGATTTTCAATGAAGTTCAGATCAGGGGACTGTGAGGGCCATTGTAAAACCTTCAACTTGCACCTTTTGTGGTCGTCTATTGTGGATTGTGACGTGTGTTTAGGATCATTATCCATTTGTAGAAGCCATCCTCTATTCACCTTCAGCTTTTTTACAGATGGTGTTATGTTTGCATCATGCATTCATTGAATCCTTTCTTCTCTCTACCTGTGAAATGTTCTCTGTGCCATTGGCTGCAACACAATCCCAAAGCATGATTGATCCACCCCCATGCTTAATGGTTGGCGACATGGTCTTTTCCTGAAATTCTGTGCCCTTTTTTCTCCACACATGCCTTTGATCATTGTGGCCAAAGAGTTATATTTTAACCTCATCGGTCCACAGGACTTGTTTCCTAAATGCATCAGGCTTGTTTAGATGTTCTTTTGCATACTTCTGCCTCTGAACTTTATGGTGAGGACACATGAGAGGTTTTCTTGTGATGACTCTTCCATGAAGGTTATATTTCTACCATTGTCTTTAAACAGTATAACAATTCACCACGATTCCAGAGTCGCCTAAATCTTTCTGAAGATCTTTTGCAGTCAAGTGGGGGTTCTGATTTGCCTCTCTAGCAATCCTATGAGCAGCTCTCACTGAAATTGTGCTTGGTCTTACAGACCTTATCTTGACCTTCACTGTTCTTGCTAACTGCAATTTCTTAATTATATTTCGAACTGAGGGAAGGGCAACTTGAAAATGCTTTGCTATCTTCTTATACCCTTCTCCTGCTTTGTCGGCCTCCACCATTTTCATTTTCAGAGTGCTAGGAAGCTGCTTACAAGAATCCATGGGTGCTATTTTTTGGCACCAGATTAGAGGAGGCTGGGTTTTTATAAAGCTGGGAAATTTGCATCATCTAGCCTTTCTTAACGATGATAGCGAACAAGAGATAATCCTAGCAGGTGAGTTAAGGTCTGAAACCTTGGTCAAAGTTATCTGAGCACACAAATCTCCAAAGGCGCCCAAATTTTTGCATTAGCCCGTTTTCTTTTTTGTAATTTTTAAATTGTAAAAAATGACAATATATGTATAAATTGTCTAAAATACAAAGGAAATGTGTCATCTTTAACTTTAGTTTTTTTTTAGAGATCATTTCATCTTTAACTTGCTTAACTGTTCACAATAACAGTAATTTTGACCAGGGGTGCCCAAACTTTTACATGCCACTGTAAATGGGAAAAAGAGGGTCGGAGAGTATTTATTTTAAATAAAGGACTTTATTCTAGCTGTGTGTTTATTTCAAAACTTACTATGGGGCTAGTAATGGGGTGCCTTATAGATGCCTTTCCATTACTAACCCCTGGGTTTGATGTCAGCTGACAATACAAAGCTGACATCAACCCCAAGCCTATTACCCCACTTGCCACCGCACCAGGGCAAGTGGGAAGAGTGAGGCGAAGTGCCAGATTTGGTGTATCTTATGGATGTTACATAAGGCTGAGGGATAATGTTGGTAGCCTGGAGGTGGGAGCAATATTCCCAACCTGTTACCAGGCTATTAATATCAACACACAGCTGTCTGTTTAGGCTTTGCTGGTTAGAATTTATAGGGGGACCCTATGCCATTTTTTTCTGGGGTCCTATGTAAACTAACCAGTAGAGGATAAGCAAACAGCTGTGAGCTGTTATTAATAGCATAGGAACCTTTTGGGTCATTGTCCCCTTTCCCAGATTAGTAACATCAGTCCCAACTGTGCAACCAATGGGTCCATGTTGTAAGTCAACATCCCTGTATAAGGTTTAAGAGTCAAGGCCAAGGTATTTCTGGGATGTGCTAAATAGAGTGGCTTATGCAAAGTCTATCCATGAATGCCCTATTAACAGCTGCCAAGCTCCTATGAACAGTTCACCTTTACACTTTAATTTCACCATATGCATTTCGTAGTAAATGATAAAATAATGTAATAGTTAGACGTTATGAAGGCTAAATGACATTTTCATCTTGCCTAAGGACTGAGTGTGACTGGAGTCCATGTTTACGTTGCTTTGCGCTAGAGATCCTGCTTGCTAACTTGCCAAAAAGATAGTGGACACTTTAAGAGCCACATGACATTAGTGATGGTGATCATTGTCAGTGGTTACTGAAGAACAGAAGAGGCATGGTGCTGAAGGGAATCCATGTCACAGTTTAAGGTTTTTGCTGTAGTTTGCATGTTTACTCATTGGGTCATCAGTATTCCTCTGCATATCTACAGCATGCAATGACTGAAAAGATTGCGGCACTGGCCCTTCACTGAGCAGTTATGTAGCTAATGCACTAGCTACTTAGGAGGGATTGAGGAGCCAAATTTAAGAGCTGCACCATCTTAGGCTCATTTCACACTTGCGTTTGGTTGGTCTGCATATGGCTGCATACATCCTCCCTTAAGCTCCGCCTACACTCCACCTACTTCCGCATGCGTCCTGTGTACCTATCTTTAACATTGGGTACGCAGGGACATGCGTTGAATGCGGATGCGTCTGCATGCGGTGTTTTGACGTGCCCTCCGAACGCACGGAATCGCAACTTTTTGCACAGGATACATGTGGAAGTAGGCGGAGCTTAAGGGAGGATGTACGCAGCCATACGTAGACCAGTCAAATACAAGTGTGAAACCAGCATTAGGCAGTAGGCATATACCAATGAGATTTCCATATCCTCCTGCCTGGTAATGCACCTGCAGTCCCAATCATATGGCAGGCCAGAGAAATATGCATCTAGAGGGGCAAATAAGGTGGCATTTGGGGCTAATGGTACAAGAATGCCAGAAAAACTGCAATGAATGAGAAAATCAGCAGTGTAGAGCCAAGACATGCAGAAGGAGACAGTTGAGTGGGAAAAATTTACCACTGGAAACCATTGTGAATTCTGAAAGTGCCCTACCCATCAGCAGGGTTAGCTGCCACCTGGCTAGAGTGTTGACCCCTGGATACAAAATTGTAATAGAGTACAACTGGATACACCAGAGGCCTTGATGTGGCAGTGCTGATCCCGTAAAAATGTGCAATAGACTAAAATTGGCTCTTTGGTACAAGTAGTGCCACAGCGCTGAGTAAAAAAGTAAACTTTGGATTCGAGATTTTAACTCTGTGTCTACCTGCTGTTATTTCAACACCATCCTTACACACCTAAAGAATTTTTGGATAGTGTTTCCATAGTGCTGATTTAACCTTCTGATGATGAATGCACTTTGGTTGAGGTGCCTGGAGAAGTGGAGGAAGTGAACTGTTAACTACTCTGCTGCATTTCAGTTCATTTAGACATTTACTTCAAAAACATACTAAGTATTATGTATTTTAATAACGAAAGTTTTGGACACGTGTGGATCTTGGCTGGTGGGACTATTATCAAATACAACTAGAACTGCACTTTAAAGAGAAGCAGATTCCTGCATTCTAGAGTCCAGATTTATTAAATTAGTATTTTTCAACAACATTTTGGTGCTAATGAATGTAATACCTTAGGGTACTATGCAGGTGTCAAAACACATTAATATTGGAAGAATCTACAGTATAAGATACAACAATAATAAAAAAAGAATCATTTTAAGATGACACTAATCTCTATAAGAATGCAAATTGTATACACAATATTTAGCCTTAAAGATTGTTCAAGTGCATTCTTAACCACCACAATGCGAGGTGAACATTTTCAATCAGAGTTCCTGGGGACATATATGAGCACATCATACTCTTATAGATAAGAACTTGACTTACCTTGTTTTAAAAAATAATAGTCTATGTTCTCAATTAACCCCAAAGACTCATAAATATCAAAGCTTAATATTTTTGGAAGTTGGAGTGTTTTTTTTTTTAGATTTGGCTATCTTAGGAGGATATCTGTTTGTGCAGGTAACTATTACTGTGCAGCATTATTAGCAACTTAATAAAAACCAAATATGTTCCCATCTCACTTGTTTATTTTCACCAGGTAAACCAATATCACTGCAAAAAATTTAGAAATAAACATTTCTGACATGCAAAAACAAAACTCCAAAAAATTAGTGACCAATAGGGTTGAGCGAAACGGGTCGGAATTTTCAGAAGTCGCCGACTTTTGGCAAAGTCGGGTTTCATGAAACCCGACCCGACCCCTGTGTGGGGTCGGCCATGAAGTCGGCGATCTTCTGAATCTGGAATCGGAATTCCGATACCGATTCCCGATATGTTTAAGATATCGGGAATTGGTATCGGAATTCAGATTTAAGTGTAAAATAAAGAATTAAAATAAAAAATATCGCTATACTTACACTCTGACGGGCCCTGGTACTAAGCGGGAACCTTCCTTCCTTAGAATCAGCCTTCCATGACCTTGCGGTGACGTCACGGTGACGTCGCGGCTTGTGATTGGTCCGCGGCCACCCATGTGACCGCTCGCGCGACCAATCACAAGCCGCGACGTCACCGTGACGTCACCGAAGGTCCTTGAAGGGCTGATTCTTAGGAAGGAAAGCTGCCGGAAAGAAGCAGGGCATGTCCGAGGGTGAGTATATACCTAATAGGAATATACTCACCCTCGGCTTCTTTCTGGCAGCCTTCCTTCCTAAGAATCAGCCCTTCCAGGACCTTCGGTGACGTCACTGAAGGTCCTGGAAGGGCTGATTCTTAGGAAGGAAGGCTGCCGGAAAGAAGCCGAGGGTGAGTATATTCCTATTAGGTATATACTCACCCTCGGACATGCCCTGCTTCTTTCTGGCAGCCTTCCTTCCTAAGAATCAGCCCTTCAAGGACCTTCGGTGACGTCACGGTGACGTCACGGCTTGTGATTGGTCCGCGGCCACCCATGTGACCGCTCGCGCGAGCGGTCACATGGGCGGCCTCAGACCAATCACAAGCCGCGACGTCACCGTGACGTCACTGCAAGGTCATGGAAGGGTGATTCTAAGGAAGGAAGGTTCCCGGTTAGTACCAGGGCCCGTCAGAGGGTAAGTATAGCGATATTTTTTATTTTAATTCTTTATTTTACACTTAAATATGGATCCCAGGGCCTGAAGGAGAGTTTCCGCTCCTTCAGACCCTGGGAACCATTGGAAACCCAATGCACTGCATTGGGTTTCGAGTTTCGGCCGACCCCGACTTTTTTATAGGATTGGCCGATTTCACTCGACCCGACTTTTGAAAAAGTCGGGTTTCGTGAAACCCGACCCGATCCTATAAAAGTAAAGGTCGCTCAACCCTAGTGACCAATATAGCCACCTTTCTTTATGATGACACTCAACAGCCTTCCATTCATAGATCCATATATTCTGTCAGTTGCTTGATCTGTTTATGATCAACATTGCGTGCAGCAGCCACCACAGCCTCCCAGTCACTGTTCCGAGAGGTGTACTGTTTTCCCTCCCTGTAGATCTCACATTTTATGAGGGACCACAGGTTCTCTATGGGGTTCAGATCAGGTGAACAAGGGGGCTATGTCATTATTTTTGTGCCTTGAGACCTTTACTGGCCAGCCATGCTGTGGAGTAGTTGGAGGCATGTGATGGAGCATTGTCTTGCATGAAAATCATGTTTTTCTTGAATGATACCGACTTCTTCCTGTACCACTGCTTGAAGAAGTTGTCTTCCAGAAACTGGCAGTAGGTCTGGGAGTTGAGCTTCATTCCATCCTCAACCCGAAAAGGTCCCACAAGTTCATCGTTGATGATACCAGCCCATACCAGTACCCCACCTCCACCTTGCTGGCATCTGAGTCGGAGTGGAGCTCTCTGCCCTTTACTGATCCAGCCTCTGGCCCTTCTATCTGGCCCATCAACAGTCACTCTCATTTCATCAGTCCATAAAACCTTTGAAAAGTCAGTCTTAAGATATTTCTTGGCCCAGTCTTGAAGTTTTATCTTATGTTTCCTGTTCAAAGGTGGTAGTTTTTCAGCCTTCCTTACCTTGGTCATGTCCCTGAGTATCGCACACCTTGTGCTTTTTGTTACTCCAGTAATGTTGCAGCTCTAAAATATGGCAAAACTGGTGGCAAATGGCATCTTTGCAGTTTCATGCTTGATTTTCCTCAAATCATGGACAGTTATTTTGCACCTTTTTTGCCCAACATGCTTCTTGCGACCCTGTTGGCTATTTGCCATGAAACGCTTGATTGTTCTGTAATCATGCTTTAAAAGTTTGGCATTTTCAAGACTGCTGCATCAAATGATCCCACAGATGTTCAATGATATTCAGGTCTGGGGACTGGGATGGCCATTCCAGAACAGTGTAAATGTTCCTCTGCATGAATGCCTTAGTAGATTTGGAGCGGTGTTTTGGATCATTGTCTTGCTGAAAGATCCATCCCCTGCGTAACTTCAACTTTGTCACTGATTCATGAACATTATTGTCAAGAATCTGCTGATACTGAGAGGAATCCATGCGTCCCTCAACTTTAACAAGATTCCTGGTGCCGGCATTGGCCACACAGCCCCAAAACATGATGGAACCTCCACCAAATTTTACCGTGGGTAGCAAGTGTTTTTCTTGGAATGCTGTGTTTTTTTGCCGCCATGCATAACGCCTTTTTGTATGACCAAACAACTCAATCTTGGTTTCATCAGTCCACAGGACCTTCTTCCAAAAAGAAATTGGCTTCTCCAAATGTGCTTTTGCATACCTCAGCCGACTCTGTTTGTGGTGTGCTTGCAGAAACGGCTTCTTTTGCATCACTCTCCCATACAGCTTCTCCTTGTGCAAAGTGCATTGTATAGTTGACCGATGCACAGTGACACCATCTGCAGCAAGTTGATGCTGCAGCTCTCTGGAGGTGGTCTGAGGATTGTCCTTGACTGATCTCACCATTCTTCTTCTCTGCCTTTCTGATGTTTTTCTTGGCCTGCCACTTCTGGCCTTAACAAGAACTGTACCTGTGTTCTTCCATTTCCTACTATGTTCCTCACAGTGGAAATTGACAGGTTAAATCTCTGAGACAGCTTTTTGTATCCTTCCCCTGAACAACTATGTTGAATAATCTTTGTTTTCAGATCATTTGACAGTTGTTTTGAGGAGCCCATGATGCCACTCTTCAGAGGAGATTCAAACAGGAGAACAACTTGCAAGTGGCCACTTTAAGTAGCTTTTCTCATGATTGCATACACCTGGCTATGAAGTTCAAAGCTCAATGAGGTTATAAAAACAAAAAAAAGTGGCTTAGTAAGTCAGTAAAAAGTAGGTAGGAGTATTTAAAACAAGAAAATGATAAGGGTGCCCATACTTATGCACCTGTCAAATTTTGTTTGAATGCAGACTGCACATTTTCTGTTAGTACAATAAACCTCATTTCAAGGCAGAAACATTACTGTGTCCAACAGTTATTAGATATATGAAACTGAAATAGCTGTTGCAAAAAAACTATTTTTATAAAACATTAAGCTTAAGATTAATGGGGGTGCCCAAACTTTTTCATATAACTGTATAGGCCTTAACTTCATCCCCGGAAGAGTTAGCATCCACGGTATACCTGCAGGTTTCATATAGTTATAACAAACCATGAGGAAAAAGAAACCCCTAAAATATAACTTTTATTAATACGTTAAAAATTATCCTTAAAAAAAAAAGGTGCTAGAGTAAATACAATGACTACCCAAATGTAGAATATTTCAATCAAAAAAGTCAAATGACCAGTAATATTAGGGAGGGGACTAATCTCACACTGTAAGGCTCTAAAGGAAGCCTTACCTACCAGCGGAGATTGGCACCATAGTTGTTGACGATATGTCGCCCGCGCTCAACGTTGGTAGCCCTCATCTGTTAAAGTGAGAATATTAACTAAACAACTCAAAATATATATATATATAAAAAAAATTCTAATATTTAAATAAAGATATCAGTGACCAACTTTTTGGACAGCAACAACCACAGCCTCCTATACACAGAGAGGTGTAGTGTTTTCCTTCACCATAAATCTACAGTTTAAGAATGGCCCACAAGTTAATAGGGTTTCGGTCAAAGGAGGAAAGGGGCAATGTCATTATTATTTCATTTTTGAGGTCTTTACTGATTAGCCAAGCAGTGAATGCATTAATGAATGTGATAGAGCAATATCCTGCATAAAAATTAGATTTCTTTTTTTTTTTAAGAGGCAAACTTTTCCCTGTACCACTGCTTGAAGTGTTTTCTAAAATCTGGCAGTAGGTTTGGGAGTTGACTTTAATTGCATCATCAGCAATAAAAAGTCCAGCTAGCTCATCTTTAACCCCTTAAGCCCCGGGGGTGGTTTGCACGTTAATGACCGGGCCAATTTTTACAATTCTGACCACTGTCCCTTTATGAGGTTATAACTCTGGAACGCTTCAACGGATGTTGGCGATTCTGACATTGTTTTCTCGTGATATATTGTACTTCATGATAGTGGTAAAATTCCTTTGATATTACCTGCGTTTATTTGTGAAAAAAATGGAAATTTGGGGAAAATTTTGAAAATTTCGCAATTTTCCAAATTTGAACTTTTATGCCCTTAAATCACAGAGATATGTCACCCAAAATACTTAATAAGTAACATTTCCCACAAGTCTGCTTTACATCAGAACAATTTTGGAAACAATTTTTTTTTTGTTAGGGAGTTATAAGGGTTAAAAGTTGACCAGCAATTTCTCATTTTTACAACAAAATTTACAAAACCATTTTTTTTAGGGACCACCTCACATTTGAAGTCACATTTAGGGGTCTATTTAGCAAAAAATACCCAAAAGTGACACCATTCTAAAAACTTCACCCCTCAAGCTGATCAAAACCACATTCAAGAAGTTTATTAACCCTTCTGGTGCTGCATGAGAGCTAAAGCAATGTTGAAGGAAAAAATGAAAATTTAACTTTTTAGTCATGACAACGATCTTTTAGCAACAATTTTTTATTTTCCCAAAGGTAACAGGAGAAATTGGACTGCAAAAGTTGTTGTCCAATTTGTCCTGAGTACACTGATACCCCATATGTGGGGGGGAACCACTGTTTGAGCGCATGGCAGGGCTCAGAAAGGAAGGAGCGCCATTTGACTTTTTCAAGCTAAAATTAGCTGGAATTGAGATCGGACGCCATGTTGCATTTGGTGAGCCCCTGATGTGGGGGGTTTCCACTGTTTAGGCACAAGTGACCCCATTTTGGAAACTAGACCCCCTAAGGAACTTATCTAGATGTGTGGTGAGCACTTTTATCCCCCAAGTGCTTCACAGAAGTTTATACCGCCCGTGCGTGAAAATAAAAAAACATTTTTTCCACAAACATGATCATTTAGTCCCCAATTCTTTATTTTCACATGGGTAACTGAAGAAATTGGACCACAAAAGTTGTAGTCCAATTTGTCCTGAGTACGCCAATACCCCATATGTGGGGAGGAACCACTGTTTGGGCGCATGGGAAGGCTCAGAAGGGAAGGAGCACCATTTGACTTTTTCAAGCTAAAATTAGCTGGAATTGAGATCGGACCCATGTCGCATTTGGTGAGCCCCTGATGTGCCTAAACAGTGGAAACCCCCCACAAGTGACCCCATTTTGGAAACTAGACCCCCTAAGGAACTTATCTAGATGTGTGCTAAGCACTTTTATCCCCCAAGTGCTTCACAGAAGTTTATACCGCCCGTGCGTGAAAATAAAAAAACATATTTTTTCCACAAACATGATCGTTTAGTCCCCAATTTTTTATTTTCACAAGGGTAACTGAAGAAATTGGACCACAAAAGTTGTAGTCCAATTTGTCCTGAGTACGCCAATACCCCATATGTGGGAGGGAACCACTGTTTGGGTGCATGGCAGGGCTCAGAAGGGAAGGAGTGCCATTTGACTTTTTCAAGCTAAAATTAGCTGGAATTGAGATCGGACGCCATGTCGCGTTTGGTGAGCCCCTGATGTGCTTAAACAGTGGAAACCCCCCACAAATGACCCCATTTTGGAAACTAGACCCCCTAAGGAACTTATCTAGATGTGTAGTGAGCACTTTTATCCCCCAAGTGCTTCACAGAAGTTTATACCGCCCGTGCGTGAAAATAAAAAATTCTATTTTTTGCCCACAAAAATGATCTTTTAGTCCCCAATTTTTTAATTTCCCAAGGGTAACAGGAGAAATTGGACCACAAAAATTGTTGTCCAATTTGTCCTGAGTAGGCTGGTACCCCATATGTGGGAGAAAACTACTGTTTGGGCACACGTCAGGGCTCGGAAGGGAAGTAGTGACGTTTCGGAATACAAGCTTTGATGGAATCATCTGCGGCTGTCATGTTCCGTTTGACGAGCCCCTGATGTGCCTAAACAGTGGAAACCCCCAAGTGACCTCAATTTGGAAACTAGACCCCCTAAGGAACTTGTCTAGATGTGTGGTGAGAACTTTGAACCCCCCAAGTGTTTCACTAAAGTTTATAACGCCGGGTGTGAAAACAAAAATCCTATTTTTTGCCCACAAAAAAGATTTTTAGTCCCCAATTTTTTAATTTCCCAAGGGTAACAGGAGAAATTGGGCCACAAAAGTTGTTGTCCAATTTGTCCTGAGTAGGCTGGTTCCCCATATGTGGGAGAAAACTACTGTTTGGGCACACGTCAGGGCTCGGAAGGGAAGTAGTGACGTTTTGGAATGCAGGCTTTGATGGAATCGTCTGCGGCCGTCATGTTCCGTTTGACGAGCCCCTGATGTGCCTAAACAGTGGAAACCCCCCACAAGTGACCCCAATTTGGAAACTAGACCCCCTAAGGAACTTGTCTAGATGTGTGGTGAGAACTTTGAACTCCCAAGTGTTTCTCTAAAGTTTATAACGCCCAGGCATGAAAATAAAAAATCCTATTTTTTGCCCACAAAAATGATCTTTTAGTCCCCAATTTTTTAATTTCCCAAGGGTAACAGGAGAAATTGGACCACAAAAGTTGTTGTCCAATTTGTCCTGAGTATGCTGGTACCCCACATGTGGGAAAAAACTGTTTGGGCACACGTTGGGGCTCGAAAGGGAAGTACTGAAGTTTTGGAATGCAGCCTTTGATGGAATCGTCTGCGGGCGTCATGTTCCATTTGCAGAGCCCCTGATGTGCCTAAACAGGAAAATAACCCACAAGTGACAACATTTTGGAAAGTAAGTCCCCAAAGAACTTACGTAAATGTGCCTCCTTTGGAATAAATCTGTTTCCTGTAAATTAGTAGTGCATGGAGGTGTGGTACATTTAAAGCAATCCTTCACACACAGGCCAGGTTTGTCGGGGCAGGTGTCGCATTGATAGATGGTGTCCTTGCGTATTCCTCTTTTGTAGCACACTCGGCGCCTTTTTTGCGGCTTACCTTTTCTTCCAGTTGGCGGGACCACCCCCGGAAAATGCTGACCTGGTACAATACGTGTACCTTCAGTTCCAGAAGTACTGGGGCCCGCTCCTTCCCTCATGCCAAACATCAGGGCCTTAACCACTACCTCCTGGAAATGAAGGTACGACGTATCGGTGTTGTGTGCACATCATGACAGCAGGAAAGCGTTGAGCATTGCCATTTGTACAATGTGCACGGACAGCTTTTTGTACCACACCCTGGCCTTTATCAAAGCACTGTACGGTTGGAGGAGTTGATCAGAGAGATCAACGCCCCCCATGTTTTTGTTGTACCCCAGTACACAGGTCGGTTTGCTGACCTCTGTAGAGGTACCCCTTACAGTGCTGAGGGCGCTGCCATCACCATGTATGGTGGTCAATAGAAGGACATCCCTTTTGTCCTTGTACTTGACCACCAGCAGGTGGTCGCTACATAGGGCTTTGCTCTCACCTTTTCTGAGAGTCTGCCCAAGTAGCATCTTTGGGAGGCCTCTCTGATTTTTGCGGACAGTACCGCAGGCTGAGGTACCTCGCGCAGAGAGAGATTTGTAGAGTGGGATGCTGGTGTAAAAGTTATCGGTATAGAGGTGATAACCTTTATCCAGCAGTGGGTTCACCAAATCCCACACAATTTTCCCACTCACTCCCAGGATAGAAGGACACTCAGGCGGTTCAATCCTGGTGTCCTTCCCTTCGTAAACTCTAAAGCTGTGGGTTTACCCTGAGGTACTCTCACACAGCTTGTAGAGTTTGATTCCATACCTGGCCCTTTTGCTGGGCAGGTATTGACGGAATTTTAGCCTCCCCTTAAAATGAATTAAGGACTCATCCACGCAGATGTCCCTTTGAGGCATGTACACTTCAGCAAACTTTTTGTTGAAGTGTTCGATGACCGGCTGAACTTTGAACAGACGGTCAAAGTTGGGGTCATACCGTGCATTATCGTTGTAATGCAGGAACTTATGGATGGCCTCAAAAGGCGTCCGAGTCATGACCATTCGGAATACTGGAGTGTTATATAAAATATCTTTACTCCAGTATTACTGAAGTTCAGGCTTCTTCAGGATCCCCATGTGGAGGACCAGGCCCCAAAACTGCATCATTTCAACTGTTAGAATATGATGAACCAGAGATTTGGTCCAAAAATTGCCGAGCGTACAAGTTAGTTTGCTCCACCATTAGGTTAACGAAAGCCTCAGAGAAAAAGACTTTGAAAAAGTCTAGTTCTGTGAGGCCGGTGGTGTCAAACTTGATTCCTGATTCAGCCACAAAATCAGGAATCAGTGGCTCGTAATTTTCGGGTGGCGAGGTCCATATGGGGTCCGCAGTGGGGTGCGCTGGTTCGTCTTCAGCAATGGTGGGTGCTTCATCTTCATCTTCATTAATGATGGGCCTTGCCTCATCTTCTGTCCTGCGGCGTCTGCCTGGCGGTTCCGCAGGGCCGGAGGAGGAAGATGAGGAGTGGGAAGAGGATGAGGAAGAATCAGAAAAATAAAGAAAAGTGGGATCCTCTCCCTCGCTATCAGTGTTGGAGGCAAGGAAAGAATATGCCTCCTCCGCTGAATAGCGCTGTTGGGACGAACGGGACGAGTGGGACATTTTTTTGTAAGTGTGGTGCTTGGGTGTACTTTATTGGTAACTATGTGTAAGTGTGGGGGGGATAGTGCTTGGTGCAAACTACTCTGAAAAGAAAAAGCTAAAGGAAAAAAGCAAATAGGGAAAAAAAATACCTTTGAAAGAAAAGTATAAAACAGCAGGCCCTAGGTCTGATAAGTGAACCGCGTCACTTATCAAATTTCGGCTGCTGCTGGGTGTGCGAACGGGGATGTGAAAAAAAAATGGCAGGCACGAGAGCTCTGATAAGTGAACCGCGTCACTTATCAAAGTTCGGCCGCTGCTGGGTGTGCGAACGGAGATGTGAAAAAAAAAAAAGAGAAGGAAGGCACGGGTTAGACACGGCGGCTGGGTGAGCGCACGGAGATGGGAAAAAAAAAGAAAGGCACGGGTTAGAAGCGGCGGCTGGGTGAGCGCACGGAGATGGGAAAAAAAAAAAAAAAAGGCACGGGTTAGACGCGGCGGCTGGGTGAGCACACGGAGATGGAAAAAAAAAAAGAAAAGGAAGACACGGGTTAGACGCGGCAGCTGGGTGAGCGCACGGAGATGGGAAAAAAAAAAGAAAATGGTAGGCACGAGAGCTTTGATAAGTGAACCGCGTCAATTATCAAAGTTCGGCGGCTGCTGGGTGTGCGCACAGGTGTTGTGAAAAAAAAAAGGAAAACAGCAGGCACAAGCTCTGATAAGTGAACTGCATCACTTATCAAAGTTTGGCGGCTGCGGGATGGGTGTACGAAATTGGGCGAAGGGGGCTGATGAAAAAAAGCGAGCACGAGTGTTGATCGGTGAACTGCGTCACCAATCAACGCTCGGAGGCTGCTAAACGTGCGCACGGAGGCGGCGCAAAGAGGGACGGAGGGGGTTAAAAAAGAGGGGGAAGGGGGGATGGGGGGATTGGGGGGGTGAAGAGAGATCAGGTAGGGGCTGTTAACACTTACGTTTGTAGTCTCTCTTCTTTCTCCGGTTTTCTTTCTTCGGTTTTCTTTCTTCTTTCTTTCGCTGTTTTCGAACGCAGGGGATTGTGGTGTTACAGGCTTCTGTAGCACCACAAGGCCCAGCAAGACAAAATCTGGCTGTGTGACCGCTCTGTAGGAGTCCTCAACTAGAGTGGGGACCACCGCAGAGCGGTCAGACAGGTCACCTGCAGGTGACAGACAGGTCACAGAGCGGTCACACCGCTGCTGTGAGCTGTCATTGGTGGGATCGAATGATAACATCGATCCCACCAATCCCTGCAGGCCCTGGTGACCATGGCAACTGCCTAGGATCCCTCCGATCCTAGGCAGGTCACAGCCAGGTCACCAGCAGGGCACACAGCGGTCACAACGTGACCGCCGCTGTGCCCTGTGATTGGCACGATCGTCGATAGCATCGATCGCGCCAATCACCTCCTGCAGGCCCTGCTGGGCCTGCACTAGTCTCTGGCCTGCGATCGGTGCGATTGAAGCACCGATCCAGGCCGCTGCAGCAGGGCACAGCAGGGCACAGTGCGGTAATACGATCGCGCCATTCTGGGGGTCTTTTGCCGGTGCCTGGCATTGCCAGGCACTGGCCCTAGGATCGAGTACATCGGTACTCGATCCTAGCCTGGGACCTCATTGTTTCAGCCGCTCCGATTGGCTGAAACAATGAGAAACGCTGTAATTGGCTGTTCAGAATTGAACAGCCAATCACAGCGATCGTGAGGCCTGGGGGGCGGAGCCAGGCCCTGGGATGCCGATGCCATCTTCCTGCAGGTAAGATGGCGCCGGAAATTTAATGCGATTACTGCGACTTAAGTCGCGATGTCGCATTAAACAGTATGACGTACTATCCCGTCACTGGGAATTAAGTCCCAGGTCACCTTGAGGGGATAGTACGTCATATGGGATTAAGGGGTTAAAGGGGATCTGTCAGCAGGTTTTTCCTACCTCAGAGAGCAGCATAATTTCGGAAAAGTGACCCTGAATCCAAAGATGTATCATTTAGTTTCCTGGGTGCAGCAATTCTGACACAATCAGAGTTCTTAGTTCTAGCATGCAGCAGAACTGAGAAAGCTAACCCTGACCACACAAGGCTCTTTAAATGCATTGTCTATTGACAATGAGCTGCTTATTACAAGTGGGGGCAGAGTTAGACCAGTGCTCATGAGGCCATCTAGTCACAGCAATAATAATTTCTGGGTGATAAAACTTTAATTGTAACTAAATAACAGAACACAGCTTGATATGTGACACATCGTTGAAATATGTGTTTTAACCCCTACCTCTGCTGTCTTCAGGTTACAAAGCAAAACTCTGCTGACAGATTCCCTTTAATAATACCAGGCCACTGCAGTAACCCACTTCCATCTTGCTGGTGTCTAAGTCGAAGTTGAGGTATGTACCCATTACTTATCCAGCTACAGGCCCATCCTTCTGGTCCTTCAAAAGGCACTCTCACCTTATCAGTCCATAAAACCTTTGAAAAATCTGTTTACAAATATTTCTTGGCCCAGTCTTGATGTTTCAACTTATGGGTTTTGTTTCGTGGTAATTGGGTTTTAGCCTTCCTTACTTTGGCCATAGCTCTGAGCGCTGAAAACATTGCACTTCTGGGCTCTCCTGGGAGGTTACAGTTCTGGAATATGGATTTACTAAGGGAGAACGGCACAAACATATTGCTATTATGGATGTGTCGTTCTCCCTTGCTAAAGTTATATTGAGTGTTGGTGATATACGATGTGACTGGCAGTTACAGATCTGGGACTGCTTCTGAAGGATTTAAAGAGATGTGGTAAATACAGATGAGAGAGCATTAAAATCATTGGATTAGAACTGAGCAATTCCTAATTTTCAGATGCTCATTTTGAGTATAATGGGAGTCAATTGGAAATCTGAGCATTTTTCCAGCAGATCCTAGAGGGAGGTCTGGGGGCAGAGAAAATGTTGAAATGGATGGAAAAAGTGCTGAATGGAAGGAGAACAGCATGGGGAAAACCCCTGGAAGCATGTCTGATTCCCAGATCGCTACTGAGAACAATGGTGTCACACTTTTACTCCACTTTAAGGACTGACAATAAACATTCAAAATCGACAAAAAATTTGATTTTACAGGGAAAAAATGTTAAGAAACAATTTTTTCCTGTATAATGACTTGTATATAGGGCGGAATTTAAAAGCATTTTAAAAAAAATAATGATTTAAGTAAATCAAAACTGAAATTCTTATTAAATTAATAAATTAATTTATGAAGGAAGCAAGAACTGTCAAAAATGTGATAGAAGAGGGACTTAAATACACCCTTTATTAGACCTAAAGTAGGGCTTCATACACATTTTGTTCAAATTGTAATTTAGTGGTTCTCCTAGACTTATAAAGGTTATGCACTAAGTGCAAAGCCTGCCAAAAGTTAGAAGCATTCAAGTATTGTGAACAAGGTATTGTTGTGGTACTCTTAAACTCATAAAAGTTCTGCAGAGTGCAGAGCCTGCCAAAAATTACAGGCAAGGTCATGCATACATGATTGAAGGCACCAACTGTAGTACCTCATTCAAATATTGTGATCAAAGTATAATTGTGGTACTCCTACACGCAAAGGCTCTGCACATGGTCCAAAGCCAGGAAAAAAATATAAGCAGGCTCATCCATAGACCCTTGCTGGTTCAAGGAAAGTTTCATAGGGCCTTGCTGGTTCAAGGAAAGTGGCTGTTTTTGGACCAAAGGCTCCTGCCACCTCTACTGTCGTGCCACCTTGGTCTGGCTCCAATATTCTTCCGGTCACTCCTTCGAGAAACTTGCATGATTTTGCCATCTTTGTTGCCCACTAAGCATGTTACACTGTATGGATGACTAATTGAATCCAGAAAAATTTTACAATGCTTTTTTGGAATGTTACATACCACCAAAATATACCACAGAGCATGTAATACTCTATCGGTGAGTAATTGAATCCATAAATGTTTTTTAATGCTTTTTGAAGTTTTATATATAACCAAAATGTATCACAAAGCAAATAATACCCTATGGATGAGTAACTAAATCCAGAAAAATTTAGCAACGCTTTTTTGGACTGATATATGTCACCAAAAAGTACCACTAAGCATGCAATAATCTATGGATGACTAATTGAATCTGGAAAATTTTTACAATGTACTTTATAGTGTTATATACCACAGAAATGTACCATAGATTACATAATATTGTATAGATGAGTAATTGAATCCAGAAAAAAAAATCAATGCTTTGTTGGAGTCTTATATAACACAGAAATGTACCTGAAAAAAGCATATAATATTGTATGGATGAGTTTTTACAAAAAAAGTTACAACGCTTTTTTGGAGTGTTATATACCTTCAAAATGTACTACAGAGAATGTGATATTCTATGGGTGAGTAATTGAATCCAGAAATGTTTTTCAACGCTTTTTTGAAGTGTTATATATCCCCAAAATGTATCATAAAGCAAATAATACTCTATGGATGAGTAATTAAATCCAGAAAAAATTTACAATGCTTTTTTGAAGTGTTATATACCACTGATATGTACCACAGAGCACGTAATCCTCTATGGATGAGAAACTTATTCCAGAAAATAATTTAACACTTTTTTTTGGAGTGTTATATACCACATAAATGTACCACAAGGCACGTAATACTCTCTGGTTGGAAATATACATTACCTAATATGCTTCATTCAATAAGTATTCAAGTTTAGACAGCTTGGAGTTGTAAAATATGCATAAAAATGATGATATCGTCACAATACTCATAAGTTTGAACACAGTGTATAGCGCAATTGCGTTGCAGGGAGCTGATGGGAGGTCATGGAAGCCAGAGGCCTGCTGAGGGCCCTATATGCTTCCATCTTTGTCTACCTCTGAAGCCCAGCCTGTGACTGGAATTCATAGGAGATCAATATTTTGTCTATGTACTGCAGTATATAATGTAAGCGATAAGGCGATCGTGTGTTCAAGTTCACTATTGCAACTAAAATATAAAGAAAAAAGTTTTTTTTAAATATAAAAAGTGCAACTACCTCTTATTATCCTCATTTTTATTATTAATAATAATAATAATAATAATATAGTATTGCTGTAACCACAGAATGCCAATAGGGGCTATAAAGGGATGTGCACCCCGACCGCCATCTTACTTCTGCCGATCTTAGCATAGGGAGAGATTGCTGCAGCTTCATCAGAAGAAGGGATATAGTTAGGGAGGGAAGATTAACCCCCAAACTGCTTGTGCTGTAGCGATTTCCACTGTCCAACACCACCTTTTTTTGCAGGGACAGTGGAGGCTATATTTTTGTGCATCAGCTCTGTAGCTTATTGGGCTGCCTTATAAGGCTCCCTGATGGCTGCATTGCTGTTTGCACGCTTCTGTGCAAACCAACTGCTTTTTAAAAGCAAAAATCCTGTTGCTCCTTTCAGCATAGTTATCTTGTTTATTTGTCCACACTTTTGTGTGCAGCAGTCCTTTTTATTGCTGCCATACTTGTTCTAAGATCATTGTAGGGAGATTGAAATTGTACTACAGTCCTTGTATTTTTCATATATATTCCAGCCACTTTCTGCCACTTACATTGTGTTGTTTTATACACTGAACCTGAGTTTGGTTCAGTCTCCCCCCCAAAAAAAGTGAGATTCAAATTCTCACAAAGTGGATATACTTCTGTCCTGTTAGTTTGTTGTATATCAGCCAGCCACTTTCTGCCACTTACATTGTGTTTTTTATACACTGGGCCTGAGTTTTGGTTCAGTCTCCCCCCAAAAAAAGTGAGATTCAAATTCTCACAAAGTGCATATACTTCTGTCCTGTTAGTTTATCGTATATCAGCCAGCCACTTTCTGCCACTTACATTGTGTTTTTTTATACACTGGGCCTGAGTTTTAATTCAGTCTCCCCCCAAAAAAGTGAGATTCAAACTCTCACAAAGTGGATATACTTCTGTCCTGTTAGTTTGTCGTATATCAGCCAGCCACTTTCTGCCACTTACATTGTGTTGTTTTATACACTGAACCTGAGTTTGGTTCAGTCTCCCCCCCAAAAAAAGTGAGATTCAAATTCTCACAAAGTGGATATACTTCTGTCCTGTTAGTTTGTCGTATATCAGCCAGCCACTTTCTGGCTCTTACATTGTGTTTTCTATACACTGGGCCTGAGTTTTGGTTCAGTCTCCCCCCAAAAAAAGTGAGATTCAAATTCTCACAAAGTGGATATACTTCTGTCCTGTTAGTTTGTCGTATATCAGCCAGCGACTTTCTGCCACTTACATTGTGTTGTTTTTTGCACAGGGCCTGAGTTTTGGTTCAGTCTCCCAAAAAAAAGGGAGATTTAAATTCTCAACAAGTTAATATACACCTTCTACCTTGTTTTACAGTACCATATAACGGTTGTTATTTTGGTTAGATTTTGCAAAAAATGAGGAAGTCTGGTGGAAGAGCCCGTGGGCGGTCATTGCCAACTGGTACTGATGGTGGTGGTGGTGCATCTGGTGGTAGTGGGAAAAGCACAATAGCACCTAAG
Organism: Ranitomeya variabilis; assembly: GCF_051348905.1. Lineage (NCBI taxonomy): Eukaryota > Metazoa > Chordata > Amphibia > Anura > Dendrobatidae > Ranitomeya > Ranitomeya variabilis. The sequence continues at coordinate 399,323,040 of NC_135232.1, forward strand.
GCTGGAGGTGTTGAGCCAGCGTCATCGTCTGGCTACACAAGGCCTCGAAGGCTCCCTTATCTGGGAGTAGGAAAACAGCTTTTACAGCCAGAGCAGCAGGAAAAAGTTTTGGCTTTCCTTGCTGACTCAGCCTCTAGCTCTTTCTCCTCCTCTTCAGAAAGTTCAAAATATAAAAGCAGCGAGTCGTCAGTGGATGCTCCCGGTCAGGAACAAGATGTTTCCTTGTGTCCTTCACCCAAACCAAGAGTGAAGGATGTGTCAGGCGACACTACAGGTTACTCGAAGGAGCTCTTTACACATACCGTGCCTGGGTTAGAAAGGGAAATTGTTAACTGCCCATTACAAGATGAATCGGACATGGAGTGCACTGATGCACAGCCACAGCTAGATTATTATGCTGTTCCATTGACTCAGATCACTACATTGCCCTTGCAGTGTACTGAGCCAGAATCTGACCCTGATGAGACTATGGTGCCCCGTCTGAACGCTATAGCACCTTACACGGTGACACAGAAGAAGGTGCACATGACATTGAAGAGGAGGTGATAGATGACCCAGTTGTTGACCCAGATTGGCAGCGATTGGGGGAAGAGGGTGCCGCTGCCAGTAGCTCACAAGCAGAGAAGGATGATCCGCAGCAGCCATCTACATCACAACAGCTGTCATCTGGCAGGCCCGTATCAGGCTAAAAACGTTTGTCAAAAACAAAAACAGTTTTAGGACAGCATGGCCATCCAGTGAAAGTAGCACAGCGTGCAATGCCTGAAAAGGTATTCCATACTAGGAAGAGTGTAGTGTGGCAATTTTTTACCCAAGATCCGAATGATCAGTGCAAAGTTATCTGTAAGAAATGCTCAAAGACCTTTAGCAGAGGGAAGAATCTTCAAAATTTAAATACAACGTGCATGCTTAGACATTTAACCAGCATGCACTTGCAAGCCTGGACTAACTACCAAATGTCCCGTACCGTTGGTGCACCTGCTCAGAATGAAGGTAGTCAGCAACGCTACATTGCTTCCCTCATTGTAAGCCCACCGGTTAGGACACCCCCAGCAGCAAATGTGGAGGTATCGTTGCAAGGCCAAAGCAGTCAGGGAATCACAAGGTTATTGGTAGGAAACACTGTATGTAGGCCAACATCAAGAATACCATCACCAACCCTCTCTCAATCCGCCATGTCCACCACCACCACCCCCGCTAGTTCCACCATATGCAGCTCTCCAGTCCAGCTCACCCTACAAGAGACTTTCATTAGGAAAAGAAAGTACTCATTCTCTCATCCACGTACACAGGGTTTGAACGCCCACATTGCTATACTAATCTCATTAGAGATGATGCCCTACCAGTTGGTTGAAAGCGAAGCTTTCAAAGACCTGATAGCCTACGAAGTACCACGCTATGACCTACCCAGTCGGCACTTCTTTGCGAGATAAGCAATCCCAGCCCTCCACCAGCATGTCAAAGACCGCATTGTCCATGCACTGAGGCAATCAGTCAGTGGAAAGGTGCACCTCACAACAGATGCATGGACCAGTAGGCATGGCCAGGGACATTACCTGTCCATGACGGCACACTGGGTTGATGTAGTGGATGCAGGATCCACAGGGGACAACCATAGTGGGACAGTTCTGCCTAGCCCACGGTCTAGGAAACAGTTGGCTGTAGTTGTTCGCCACCCCTCCTCCTCCTCCTCCTCCAGAAGCGAAAGCTCGTCCACAGAGCACACTCGCATGACCACTCCATCCGCAGCTGCCAGTGTTGCCCACGAGGTGTCCCATTATTGAACAGCTAGTGGTAAGCATCAGCAGGCTGTGTTACAAATGAAGTGTTTGGGTGACAACAGACACACCACGGAAGTACTGACCGAGTCCTTGCAGCAACAAACTCAGTCATGGCTGGGCAGTGTACATCTTGAGGCAGGCAAGGTAGTCAGTGATAGGGGAAGGAATTTTATGGCTGCCATAGCCCTTTCAGAACTGAAACACATACCATGCCTGGCTCACACCTTGAACCTGGTGGTGCAGTGCTTCCTGAAAAATTATCCGGAGTTACCAGCCCTGCTCCTGAAGGTGCGAAGACTTTGCTCGCACATCCGCCAGTCGCCCGTACACTCCTGCCGTATGCTGAACCATCAGCGATCGCTGAATCTTCCCCAGCACCGCCTAATAATCGACGTTGCAACAAGATGGAACTCCACACTGCACATGGTTCAGAGGCTGTGCGAATAGAGGCGTGCTGTACTTAATTTGTGGGAGGATACACATACACGGGCAGGCACTTGGATAGCAGACATGGAGTTGTCTGGTGTGCAGTGGTCGAAGCTACAAGACCTCTGTGAAGTCCTTCAGTGTTTTGAGGAATGCACACGGCTGGTAAGTGCAGACGACGCCATCATAAGCATGAGCATCCCACTAATGCGTCTGCTGATGCAAAGTTTGATGCACATTAAGGAGCAGGCATCTGCAGCCAAGGAGGAGGGAAGCCTTGATGACAGTTAGCCCGTTGTCTGCTCAGGGAACTCTCCTAGACAAGGTGGCAGACGAAGAGGAGGAGGAGGATGATGGGGATGAATATTTATGGGAGGAGGATGCTTCTCAGAGGACAATAGAAACTGGTGGCGTTGCAAAGTCAGGTACAGGGTTTTTGCGGGACACAAGTGATGTTGATTTGCAAGAAAGTGCTCCTCAACCCAGCACAAGCAGTGAATTGACACCTGAAACATTGGCCCACATGGCTGAGTATGCCTTGCGTATCTTAAAAAGGGACCCCCGCATTATCAAAATGATGACCGATGACGATTACTGGTTGGCCTGCCTCCTGGATCCACGATATAAAGGAAAATTACAAAATATCATGCCACATGAGAACCTTGAGCAAATATTGGCTACCAATCAAGCAACTCTTGTAGACCGTTTGGTTCAGGCATTCCCAGCACACAGCGGCGGTGATGGTTCTCACACGAGCCGTAGGGGGCAACATGGCAGAGGTGTTAGAGGTGCACAAATCCGAAGTGGCATTGGACAGAGGGGTTTTATGACCAGGTTGTGGAATGATTTCACAATGACCGCTGACACGACAGGTACTGCTGCATCGATTCAAAGTGACAGGAGACAGCATTTGTCCAGTATGGTTACGAACTACTTTTCCTCCCTTATCGATGTTCTCCCTCACAGGTCATTCCCCTTTGATTACTGGGCATCTAAAATAGACACCTGGCCTGAATTGGCAGAATATGCATTACAGGAGCTCGCTTGCCCTGCTGCTAATGTGCTATCAGAAATAGTCTTCAGTGCTGCTTGTTCAATATTGACCGAAAAAAGGACACGTCTGGCTACCCGAAATGTTGATGATCTAATCTTCATTAAAATGAACCAATCATGGATTTCAAATTATTTGGCCCCACCTTCCCCTGCTGACACGTAGCTTGCCTGAAAAATGTCTTGCTTTTGGCCTCCTCTTACTGACTTCTCCAATTCCTCCATTTGCAGCTGCTGAATGTCGCCATAGGCCATTTTTGTACCTCCCTAAATGGGCTGACTCCCCCCACAGGGCCATGGTAACCACCTGGTGCAAGCACCTGTGCGAGTGCCTTTTGCCTGGACAGGTGGGTGGGCCCACTCTTGGGTGACGGCACTGGCACAGGGTCCCTCATAGTACAATGAAGTGTCTCTGACAGTGGTGGTGCACAACCAACGTCAGACACACCATCGTAATATGAGGGGCCCTGTGCCAGTACCGCCGCCCACGAGAGAGTGTTTCCCCAGCTCGAACAGTGCTCTACCACTTGCAATACTTACCTCTCCCTGCTCCACTACTGTGTAGTCTGTGCTGTTAAATCCTTCAATGGCACTGCCAATACAAATTTGTTGAAATGATAGATGATAATTAACATATACAGGGGCCCTGGCCTCCATTTAGACCAGTTAATACTTTGCGACTACTACCACTGTCTGCTACTCAGCAGAGGAGCCCACCCCTGTACCTAGCTATGCCACCTGTTTATTTATGAACAATTTTTTGGCAGACATTTAGCCCACTTTATTATTTGGGCCTACTAACTGTGTCTGCCACTCATTACAGTTGTCCTCCACTGAACAAAGCAATGCCGCCTGTTTAGTCCTGTTACCAAATTTGAACTGCATTTAGGCTACTTTATTATTTGGGCCTACTAACTGTGTCTGCCACTCATTACAGTTTTCCTCCACTGAACAAAGCAATGCTGCCTGTTTAGTCCTGTTACCAATTTTGTACTGCATTTAGCCTACTTTATTATTTGGGCCTACTATCTGTGTCTGCCACTCATTACAGTTGTCCTCCACTGAACAAAGTAATGCCGCCTGTTTAGTCCTGTTACCAATTTTGAACTGCATTTAGCCTACTTTATTATTTGGGCCTACTAACTGTGTCTGCCAGTCATTACAGTTGTCCTCCACTGAACAAAGCAATGCCGCCTGTTTAGTCCTGTTACCAATTTTGAACTGCATTTAGCCTACTTTATTATTTGGGCCTACTAACTGTGTCTGCCACTCATTACAGTTTTCCTCCACTGAACAAAGCAATGCCGCCTATTTAGTCCTGATACCACATTTTAACTGCATTTAGCCCACTTTATTATTTTGGCCTATATCTGTGTTTCCTCCTCATCCTGCCCATTGCCCAGCCACTGCTAGATGAGTCTGCTGGTACATTGACCCAGACCACTACATTCCCCTTGCACTCTACATACCCAGAATCTGACCCTGCTGAAAGTCAGGTTCCCCTTCACGCATGCTATACCACCTTACACAGGACAAAGAGGAAGGTGCAGATGAAAGTGCAGGTTTCTTCATCAGGTGGGGGGCATACTCGTTGGTGATGTCACTGGCACAGGGCCCCTCATAGTATGCAAAAGTGTCTCTGCCGGTGGGAGGCGCCACCCGCCATCAAACACACCGCCGTACTATGAGGGGCCCTGTGCCAGTGCCAATGCCAATGAGTGGGCCCCCCCTGCTTGCTCAGGATCACAGCACTTGCAAAGTTGAAATACTTACCTCTCCCTGCTCCACCGCCGTGACGTATTCCGCGTTTCCTGGGCCCACAAAAATCTTGAGCCAGCCCTATCCCCCACAGCTTTAGCCAAATTACCCCCAGTTTTCAATGCCTAACTATTATTTTAAAGTAAATTAAGATTGACAAGCTTCAGTAATAAGAATTGATGTTTTTGGCATTAAAATGGGCACTGTAGGTGTTTTCCTGTCCTCCACTCACTGCCGACTTTGATTCCCCATTGACTTGCATTGGGTTTCGTGTTTCAGTTGGCCGACTTTTCGCAATAATCGGCCGTTTTCACCTGACCCGACTTTTGACAAAGTCAGGTTTTGCGAAACCCGACTCGATCTGAAAAAAGTAAAAGTCGCTCAACTCTAGTTGTATCTACCCAAACTCACTAATAAAAACAACAGCTTTCCACACAAATAAACAAGTCTCCTGTTCCATTCCATTGATAGAAAAATCCCCAAATTATAAGTTTCAAAAAATGGTGACACAAAACATTTTTTTTACAAAAGTAAATTTTTTTCAATTAAGTAAAAAAAAGTGTACATGTTATGTACTACTGTGAGTGTACTGACATGGAGAATCAAGACACAAGTTAATTTTTATTACACAATGAACACTATAAAAATAAAATGCAAAAAAGCAATGGCAGAATCACGTTGTTTTTGCAATCTTACCATACTCTGATTTTTTTCCCGTTTTCCAGGACACTGAATGGTAAAAAAAACTGTCTTTCAAAACTCCTACCAGTTTTGAAAAAAAACCTGCTATTATATGAGCTATATTGGCAGAAAAATAAACAGATTATGGCTCTTGAAAGGAGTGGAAAATATGGAAGTGCAAAAACTGAAAATCAACTGGTCATGAAGGGTTAATTTGCTTATCTTGGGGTTCGAAACAGAAGTCATAAGATTCGAATACTGAAAGAATTTAAGAAACAATTAATCATAAAGATCTAATTAAAATGACACTAATCCCTGAAAGAATTTGAATTTGTTAAAATACATGCGTCAGTAGTACTCAGTGCAACTTTCAGAAAAATTATTGAAATGTTTAGGCAATGCTTCCGGGGACATTTATGCAAAGTTCCCTATCCCTTTGAAAAGTAACACAAGTTTGTTTTAAAGTATTATTGATTACTATCTACTGTGGCACTGAGTCATTTGCTAAATTGTCCGTAGAGTTGATGATTGGAAATTCAAATTCACCCACTTTTCCAATTTTTCCCAAAAAATGTGAGTGACTGAGTTACTATGCAGCTGAAGTACCTCTCTATGTCACTGGAATCTTTGGATTTATTATTCATAGACTGAGACTACCACTACAATTTTTAATGTGTGTTTTACCACTGAAGTAATAATAACAACACAGTCATATTAGGCCTTTTTCTATCCCTATGAAGAGTGAGCTGTGCCCTCAGCTATGCTCTCTGAGCTCTATCTCCGTGTTGTAAAAGCTTAAAATGGCACTATTTGGCAGAACTTCACCTTTTATACTCCATGTGATGTGACAGCTGCAGAGCATTATGTGGAAGATCGCCTTGCTGCGTCATTTTGTCAGTAGCATGCTCTTTCAGTCTTCAGCAGTGTGTGAAATGGCACCAGTTTTTATTTTTAATGCCGAACTTCGCGAATCAAAACGCAGACTGTTGGAATTCATGGTGACTTGCGAATTTCAGGAAATTTGACTCAGTCTATTATCTGTGGATTGATCTAACCATTTCTACTTGCCTCTAACTACAAGATGAAATCTTTAGACATGACTGCCCTTTTTAATTTTTCTGCATATAAAGTATATCCCACGCAACCTCAGGTAACTCTACTTTCTTAATTATATATTATATATTAAATAAAGTTGGCTAACCTGATATTCCAATGATCCCTTGCATGTACCACAAAAATCTATAAAATCTAAATTGTACCGCCTTCACACATCCACATCTACCTACTTTCATCTTCCTACTTTACTTTGCTTTCCTGCCTAAGATCATCTAGCAAACTGCAACTCCCTCCTGCAAGAAATTTTAGGGTTTGGTCCACCTTTGTTTACACCAGCTTTTAGATCTCCAAAAAAGAACACGTGTTATGTTTCATTTGGTGGGATACATATGCAAAAAGTTTGGTCTAGATGAGCAGTTGTTATGCAGCATGGACTGATGACATTGATTTAGTTAGGTACACTGGTTCAAGCATAGGCGGTTGTAAAGTCTTCATGGTAACTGGAAGAGTGGTGGCTGTTGAAGCTGGATGGTAACTGAAGAAATGGAGACTGTAGATAATGTGGGCTCTGCATAGGAAGACCCCTGAAGCAGAATCAAGCTAAAGGCTCAGTAGATTAGTCTTGCAGAAAAAGCTGAGATTAGTGGATGTTTTCTACATTTATGGTGCCCACTGTGATGTATGGAGGGGGAGATGTGATGCTTTGGAGGTGCTTTTCTGGTGTGACTCTAATCAAAATTCAATGCATACTTACCCAGCATGGTTACCACAGCATTCTATAATGACATGACTTTCCATACACCCATTGGAAGTGATTGTGAGGTGCTGTTGAGTTGTTATTGCAACTGGGGGCTAACTTAAAGTCCCCATGATTGCTATCAAGGTTCTCCTGTGAAGATTTGCCTTTGGTTAGCATGCAGAGACTGTGAATTTAGTATGGTATTGAAGTACACAACATAAGGGATCAGATGAGTGCAGGTTCAAGTCCACTAAGTGAGCTAAAAAATGAACTGAAAAGTAAAGAGAAAAGTGATTAAAAAAATTAAAATCACACCATTTCCCCACTTTAAAAATAAAGAAATTAAGAAAAAACCTATTTGGTAAGAATCCAATCTATAAAAAAAAATTAAATGATTAAAAATTAAACGATTTTTAAACAGCATTAAGAAAAAAAATTGCAATGCCAGAATTCCTGCCTTACAGACGATTTTGACCCCATGGGTGTTTTCCAGAAACAAGCAGCAGTGGATGTTGCTGAGTGAAAATTGCAAAGTGACATTGCAGTACTCAGTACGTTGTAGTCACCAGTATGTTGTAGCTTCCAATGCGCTGTGGAGCACAGCTCATGCTTCTGGAGACATACTGTACATCGGTAAATTATGTGGGCTGTCAGTAGAGATGAGCGAATATTTCAATGTTCGGTTCAGATTATGATCACCGAATTTGCAATATTCGCTGATTAATTAGTTGAATATTCACCAAACATAACCAAACGTCTTTACAGTCAAATGCTGTCAAAACACATCAAATGAGGGACAGACACCAGGAAAGTGGCCTCAATTCACCCACAGTACAAATAACCGAACACCATTACAGTCAATGGGAGGCAAATACAAACGCATGAACAATACCTTATAACGGCCCCAAATGCTGCCCAAACACATCACATCCTCGAGGGACAGACACCAGGAAAGTGGCCTCAATTCACCAAAGTACAAATTGTAGCATGGCACTGCAGTAATCAGCCTGGCATGAGGCATCAGGGACTAGGACAGCATTTACAGCATTCAATTGAACGTCACAGTAAGACGAGGTGGATGAGGGATCAGTGAAGGCCTACTTTGCTGGGAGCCCTGATACCACATGCAATAACTCCACCTGCTTTCATGCTGAGCCACATTCAGGTGGCACAAATATTAGTTTCGTAGACTACCATTATCAGAAAAATTTAAGGATAGTAACAAGGGTAGTTGAGTCCAAGGCAGAGGAAGCCTGACGGTCTTGGAGGCCTACTGTTACAGGCAACACCCATGAAGGAGACCCAACCAGAAGTTTACACAGTTTCAAAAATTAGTGGCAGACACTACCAAAGTGGCATCAATTTCACCACAGTTGAAATAGTATAATAGGAACTGACAGGTCTTCCACTACACCCAATCCAGCAGATGTGCACCCAACCAGGAGTGTTCACATTTCCAAACATTACTGGTAGACACCACAGAAGTGGCATCAATTTCCCCACAGTATAGATAGTATAATAGGGACCAAGAGGTCTTCCACTACACCCAATCCAGCAGGTGGACACCCAACTAGAAGTGTTCAGATTTAAACAAATGAGGGCCTTACACCACAGGAGTGGCATAAATTTCACCACAGTAGAAATAGTATAATAGGGACCGACAGGTCTTCCACTACACCCAAATCAGCAGATGGACACCCAACCAGGAGTGTTCACATTTCCAAACATTACTGGCAGACACCACAAAAGTGGCATCAATTTCACCACAGTATAGATAGTATAATAGGGACCGAGAGGTCTTTCACTACACCCAATCCAGCAGATGGACACTCAACCAGAAGTGTTCACATTTCCAAAAATTATTGGAAGCCACAATGAACAAAAAACATCAATTCAGTAATTGTTTTTTTCTGCGTGCGGTAAAATTGATAAGTCAGTTTTATTATTCACGTCAGTACAATAGTACGGTTACAGCGATGCCAGGTTTAAATTTTTTAATGTTTTGGCGTGTTTAAACAATAAAAACTTTTATAGAAAAAATAATTATTTTTGCATCGCTTTTTTCTGAGAGATATAACTTCTTTGTTTTTTTTCTGATGGAGCTGTACGGTTGCTTGTTTTTTGCGGGACATGATGGCATTTTTATTTACATTCGTCTTTTTGATTGCGTTTTATTCGACTTTTTCCAAGTGGTATGATGCTAAAGCATAGTTTGCTACTTTTTTTTCTGTTTTTTTTTTTCGCTCACTGTAAAGCTTATCTAGCATGACACTTTTATAGATCGGATTTTTACGGACGTGGCGATACCAAACGTGTACTTTTTTGTTTATTTAATTTTTTTGCATAAAAATGTGTATTTCATAGTTGATTTTTATTATTTATTATTATTATTTTGTAATTTTTTTAAATATATATTTTTTCATTTTTACCTAGTTCCTTTGTGGGACTTTCACTTTTTTCACTTTGATTGCCGGTATAATACATTGCAATGCACTAGCATTGCAGTGCACTATACCTGCACTATACCTGTACTCAAAGCTTCTGACACCATGCTGTGAGCATGGTCTCAGAAGCTTTCTGTAGTTTGATGACCTGGTGGTCACAATGACATCGCGGGGCGCCGATCTGAGGGCAGAGGGAGCTCCCATCCCTCTGCCTCCCTCCTGAATGTTACGATCTCGCTCGATTTCAACATTTAGGGGGTTAACAGCTAAGGGCGGCAGTGACACTGCTCCTGGCTTTTAGTGCAGACACTCAGCCACTGGCAGAGCTGAGCTGCTGCACTGATCGGGTAGGAAGTGCTGATATTTCAGCATCTCCTGCGTGATCATGCTGTGATCGGTCAGTCACTGACCGATCACAGCGATCTGGGTGCGGTGAACGACAGCATGGGTCCCTGCACCTCTTCTCGTGCCTCTCAGCTGTCACAGACAGCTGTCAGCACTAAGTTAGCACTGCGTGTTTGCTTGTGACTGCATGTATGAAAATCACAAACTTGTAGTCAGGTATCTGCAGCTCCTGGCGCCAGTACCAGAGATTCCTCACAGTGCGCACTGTGAGGATTCACACGTCTACAGTCAGATACAGTGACTGCAGACTTGTACCTTAACCCCGTCACTCCGCAGCTGTTTTCACCTTCCTGACCAGGCCAATTTTTACAATTCTGACCACTATCAACTTATGAGGTCATAACTCTGGAACGCTTCAATGGATCCCAGTGATTCTGAGACTGTTTTCTCTTGATATATTGCACTTAATGATAGTGGTAAAATTTCTTTGATATCACTTGTGTTTATTTGTGAAAAAAAGGAAATTTGACAAAAAATTCACAATTTTCACACTTTCTTAATTTTTATGCGCTTAAATCAGAGAGTCATATCTTACAAATTAGTTAATAAGTAAAATTTCCCACATATCTACTTTACATCAGCACAATTATTGAAACATATTTTTTTTTGCTAGGAAGTTATAAGGGTTAAAGGGTGACCAAAGATTTCTCATTTTTACAACAAAATTTGCAAACCCATTTTTTTAGGGACCACCTCACATGTGAAATGACTTTGAGGGGCCTATATGACAGAAAATAACCAAAAGTGACACCATTCTAAAAACTGCACCCCTCAAGGTACTCAAAACCACATTCAAGAAGTTTATTAACCCTTCAGATGCTTCACAGAAATTTTGGAATGTGGAAGGAAAAAATAAACATTTATTTTTCTTTCACAAAAATTTTTCCTTTAGGCCTAATTTATTTTACGTTTGCAAGGATAATAGTAGAAAATGGACCACACATATGTTGTGCAATTTCTCTTGAGCATGTCAATGCCCCATATTTGGGGGAAATCTACTGTTTGGGCAAACGGCAGGGCTCGTAAGGGAAAGAGCGCCATTTTACTTTTTGAATGTAAAATTTGCTGGCATAATTAGCGGACGCCATGTCATGTTTGGAGAGCCCATAATATGCCTAAACAGTGGAAACCCCCATAAGAGACACCATTTTGTAAAATAGACACCTTAGGGGAACTTATCTGGAAGTGTATTGAGCACCTTAAACAACGGGGGCTTCACAGAAGTTTATAACGTAGAGCCGTGAAAATAAAAAAAACAACACATTTTTCCCAGATAAATCTCTTTCAGCTCCAAATTTTGCATTTTCATAATGGTAAAAGGAGAGATTGCTCCATACAATTTGTTGTGCAATTTCTCCTGAGTGTGAAAATACCCAATATGTGGAGGAAAACAACTGTTTGGCTGCACTGCAAGGATTGGAATTTAAAATTTACTGGAATAATTAGCGGATGCCATTTCGCGTTTGGAGAGCTGCTGATGTGTCTAAATAGTGGAAACCTCTCACATGGAACCTATCTGTATGTGTATTGAACACCTTGATCCCCCAGGTGCTTCACAAAAGTTTAGAACGTTAAGCCGTGAAAATAAAAAAATCAAATTTTTCCCGTAAAAATTTTTCTTTGCTACAAATTTTACATTTTCACAAGGGTAACAGGAGAAAATGGACCCCAAAAATTGTTTTGCAACTTCTCCTGAGTTCACCGATAACTCATATGTGGCCGGGAACTACTTTTGAGGCAAAACTCAGAAGGGAAGCAGCGCCATACTACAGTGCAGATTTTGTTGCAATGGTTTGAGGGTGCCATGTCACATTGGCAGAGCCCCTAAGGTGCCAGAACAGCAGAAACCCCCCATAAGTTACCCCATTTTACAAACTAAACCTCTCAATAAATTCATCTAGGGGTGCAGTGATTATATTGACACCAGAGGAGTGTCACAAACTTTTATACCATTGGGCAATTAAGAAAAAATCATTTACATTTTTACCACCAAATTTATGTTAGCCCCAAATTTTACATTTTCAGGCCGGCGTCACACTCGGCGTAAGACAATACGGTCCGTATTTTACGGCCGTAATACGGCCGTAATACGGAGAAATGTTCCCAAAATAGTGATCCGTAGGCAGGGTGTGTCAGCGTATTTTGAGCATGGCATCCTCCGTATGTAATCCGTATGGCATCCGTACTGCGATATTTTCTCGCAGGCTTGCAAAACCGACATCTAATGGATTTATGTGCTCAAATGTTCGGGAAAACATATATACAGTATATATATATATATATATATATATATATATATATATGTCATTGAGACACATATATATATATATAGTCTGTATTTATATTTACTACAGCGCGATATCTGTGAAAAGTCGGTAATTCAATTGCCGGCTTTTCATTTCTCCTTCCCAAACCCGACAGGATATGAGACATGGTTTACATACAGTAAACCATCTCATATCCCCATTTTTTTGCATATTCCACACTACTAATGTTAGTAGTGTGTGTATGCAAAATTTGGGCGCAGTAGCTGCTAAAATAAAGGGTTTAATGGCGGAAAAAATTGGCGTGGGCTCCCGCGCAATTTTCTCCGCCAGAGCGGTAAAGCCAGTGACTGAGGGCAGATATTAATAGGCAGGAGAGGGTTCATGGTTATTGGCCCCCCTGGCTACAAACATCTGCCCCCAGCCAGCCCAGAAACGGCACATCTGGAAGATGCGCCTATTCTGGCACTTGGCCACTCTCTTCCCATTCCCATGTAGCGGTGGGATATGGGGTAATGAAGGGTTAATGCCACCTTGCTATTGTAAGGTGACATTAAGCCAGATTAATAATGGAGAGGCGTCAATTATGACACCTATCCATTATTAATCCAATTGTTTGAAAGGGTTAAAAAACACACACACACACACATGATTTAAAAGTATTTTATTGAAATAAACACAGCGGTTGTTTTAATATTTTATTGCTCTCTCAATCCATTTGCAGACCCTCGATTGGCAAAACAATAAACACACAATATACATACCTTCTGCTGACCCGTCACGTCCCACGAGGTAATCCATCTGAAGGGGTTAAAATAATTTACAAGCAGGAGCCCTGCAAATGCAGCTGTGCTCGTGCTTGTAATTCCCCGGCGAATGAAGGAAATGTAGGTCATTGACCTACATTTCCTTCAGTCGCGGTGATGCGCCCCCTGGTGGATGTCCTCATATAACCTGGAGCGTGGGAAAAAGTTCCCAGGCTGCAGTTCATGAGAACATCCAACAGGGGCGCATCACCGCGACTGAAGGAAATGTAGGTCAATGACCTACATTTCCTTCCTGTTGGATGTTCTCATGAACTGCAGCCTGGGAACTTTTTCCCACGCTCCAGGTTATATGAGGACATCCACCAGGGGGCGCATCACCGCGACTGAAGGAAATGTAGGTCAATGACCTACATTTCCTTCATTCGCCGGGGAATTACAAGCACGAGCACAGCTGCATTTGCAGGGCTCCTGCTTGTAAATTATTTTAACCCCTTCAGATGGATTACCTCGTGGGACGTGACGGGTCAGCAGAAGGTATGTATATTGTGTGTTTATTGTTTTGCCAAGCGAGGGTCTGCAAATGGATTGAGAGAGCAATAAAATATTAAAACAACCGCTGTGTTTATTTCATTAAAATACTTTTAAATCATGTGTGTGTGTGTGTTTTTTAACCCTTTCAAACAATTGGATTAATAATGGATAGGTGTCATAATTGACGCCTCTCTATCATTAATCTGGCTTAATGTCACCTTACAATAGCAAGGTGGCATTAACCCTTCATTACCCCATATCCCACCGCTACACGGGAATGGGAAGAGAGTGGCCAAGTGCCAGAATAGGCGCATCTTCCAGATGTGCCGTTTCTGGGGTGGCTGGGGGCAGATGTTTGTAGCCATGGGGGGGGCCAATAACCATGGACCCTCTCCTGGCTATTAATATCTGCCCTCAGTCACTGGCTTTACCGCTCTGGCGGAGAAAATTGCGCGGGAGCCCACGCCAATTTTTTCTGCCATTTAACCCTTTATTTTAGCAGCTACAGCGCTGAAATTTTACACATACACACTACTAACATTAGTAGTGTGGAATATGCAAAAAAAGGGGATATGAGATGGTTTACTGTATGTAAACCATGTCTCATATCCTGTCGGGTTTAGGCAGGAGAAATGAAAAGCCGGCAATTGAATTACCGACTTTTCACTAACACCGATGCGTATTTCTCGCAAGTCACACTGCTGGTCCGTGTGGAATCCGTATTTTTCTCGCCCCCATAGACTTTCATTGGCGATTTTTTTTGCGGAATACGCTGACAAACGCAGCATGCTGCGATTTTGTACGGCCGTAGAACGCCGTATATTACGGATCCGTAATATATGGCTGATAGGACGAGACCCATTGAGAAGCATTGTGCCGTATGTTATGCGAGTTTTACGGACGTAGTTTCTGCGCTCTTACGTCCGTAAAACTCACATGTGTGACGGCGGCCTCATACTGGGAAAATGGTAAAAATGGCACCAAAATTTGTCCCACAATTTCTGATGAATGTAGAATTACCCCATATGTGGCTGTACAGTTCTTGGCCATACGGAGAGAATCAGGAGGGACAGAGTGCTATTTGCCTCATGAAGTGCAGATTTTCCTAGAACAATTTGCAGACTTCATATACAGAGCCCCTAAGTGCTAGAAAAGCAGAATTCCTGTTCAAGTGACCCCATTTTGGAAATTATAATCCTTTGGGAATTTTTCTACAGATGTAGTGACTATTTTTACTCTATGGATGTTTTCCAGAAACAAGCAGCAGTGGATGTTGCTGAGTGAAAATTGCAAACTGCCGTTGTTGTGACCAGTACATTATGCCCAACTCATACTTCTGGAGATACAGACCTGTAAATTAGGTGGGCTCTCATCACTACAGAAATGCCAAACATCTGGGCGCTAAATGTGGTTTAGTCACACTGGGGCTCAGAAGGGAGGGGGGCATTTGGATATGGGAGTGGAGAATTTGCTGAATTTCTTTAGGGGTGAAGAGCCATTTTGCTTTTCCAGAGCCATTGTGCTACCAGTAATATGGAAACCCCTATATTTCCGTTAACAGATGACGGACCTAAGTGGGGACTTACTTTTTTGTGGATTGAGTTGAAGCTTTTATTGGGAACATTTTACATAACATTTATGATCACATTTATCCAGCGCTCTACGCTGAGCACTTACATCAGGGTTTACATCTAAATCTCTGAGTGACGTGACAGATGAAACCCCCAATGGATCCATTCACTATAATGCAGCAACAGAGTCACTCTGGACTCTGTCTGGCCTCTGTTCAGCGTTCTCCTTTTAAGAAGTGCACAAAACTGTGGCCAATGGCACTTTTATGCAATCCTCAAAAGAGGGACACCGCCGGATCACAAGTCCTATGATGTCCACAGTGCCTCCATCTGCCTCATTATAGGGAATTTTCAGCTAGAGGTTCCATCTGAATCATGTATTTCAGAGATTTATATGGAAACTCTGGTGAAAGCGCTCAGTGCAGAGCAAAGGATAAATATGCGCTGAGCCTTACTGCGATCTTTGGGAAGCAGAATGAAAAAATCAACTGCATGTGAACAATTGTTTTTATTAATTTTTTACACCGTTTCGCGTGTGGTATAAGTTATTAGGCAACTTTACTCTTCGGGTCGGTGCGATAACAGCGATACCAGATTTATATTGCATTTTAATTTTTGGCTTCTGTCACACACTAAAAAACGCTTTATATTGCAAAAACTAGTTTTCTCCAGGATGTCCCTCATGACAGCACGTCAGTAGTAGTCCTATTTATCCTCTTGGGACAGGAAACACACAAGAGGTTAAAAGCCCCCCCTTCCGCCTCACCCCCAGTGTTTTTTCCTGTCCCTAGCAGGACAGGGGGTGCAAGAGGATCGCAGGAGCGCGATACTTTCCGGGGCTCAGCAGGATCGGAGGGGATTGGATCTCTTCCCTTCCTGCTATCAAGAGGCTCTGATGCTGATACCTCACTGGGAGAGGGTCCTTCAGCTTGTCGGTGGAGCAGCGGAGCTCCTGACGATGCAGCTTCCCTCTCCAGAGGGCTCTCAGCTTCACGTCACCACCGGCCACTGATTTCTGGTCGCAAGAATGAGTGGAATGCGTTTCCGGCCGGATGCCTTTCGAGGATGCACACTTCCGGTTTAGAGGGGCACTTCCGATCGGGACGGTGCATCATGCGTTTCAACCAATAACGCATGAAAGAGCTATGGGGGTAATCTGAAGGCCACCTGGACAAGGTAAGACCCTTTAATAAGGTACTCACAGAATGGGTGATGTGCACAGTCTGAACCATGGAGGTTAATGTGCCCCGCTCAGAATCACCAGCCGAGCAATCCCTGGCTAGTGTAAGTAACCCCATAGCGCCTGCTTTACCACATGTTAGTGGTCACTCAATAAGAATAGAAAATGTTCCGTCTTTTGTATTAAGATAAAGGGACTCCCTTAAGATCCGACTGCTTTTCCCAGAAAAGAATGAGGAGATGTCTGACATGCAACACTAAGTTAGCAGATTCATACACAAAGCAGTTATGTGCACAGTGTGCTGCAAAATTCCTGAAAGAAGAACATGCGCCCTTCTTAACGTATATGCGGGCCATAATTAGGGAAGAGGTCCAGAGCACCATTGCCAGTCTCATGCAACTGCAGCTGGATCCAAGCACCTCCCGTCACAATAGAGCTAGCAAGGAGATAGAAGAATCCTGGGAGGAAGCGTACCCATACTCATATTACTCAGAGTAAGATGCTGAAGACGTTGAAGAGACTTTTTTCCAGAGGCTGTCAGAAGAGAATAAAAATGTTTTTTCTCTAATCCAAAAATACGGACGACCTATTGAAGGCGATTAGAGCAACTATGAAAATTGAAGAAACGGAGGTCCCTCGCACAATTCAGGATGAGATGTTTGGGGGATTCAGAACGCAATGGAATAGAATGTTCCCGGTCAACCAGCACATTAGAGCTATGATCCTGGAAGAATGGGAAGATACAGAAAAATGCCTGGTCATCCCTCGGGACTTAAAGGCCCGTCTCCCCTTTGACCCTTTGGAGATCAAGGATTGGGAGGAGTGGGAGGATTTCCCCAAAGTAGACATTCCTATTGCCAGAGTGGCAAAAAAGACCTTTAAGGTAAAGATGGTGACGGAGTTTATGACAGATGCTTCAGTGGAGTCTGTAAGGTTTGTAGCTAGGAGTAATGTGCTCTCTAACTCGTCACGGCTGGCCATCTGGCTTAACACATTATTAGGAGACAATCAGTTTAAAAGGAAGCTCTGCTCCATCCCTTTCTCAAGTACACATGTCTTCGGTCCAGTTCTACACAACATTTTAGAGAGGGCTGCTGATGACAAGAAGGGGTTCCCAGAGGAAAAAGCCAAGAGATTCCATCCCTTTCGTATGCCCCGTCAGTCCCCTAGGCAGGACTATAAGGGGAAGGGTAAATCAGGCACGTGGAGTTACCCCAAGGGACGTAAGGGTAGATCCACCAAGTTCTTCTCCAGCTCACATAGAAGGACTTGACACGGGGGTGTGGCTTAGGCACCATCAAGAGAGGAAGCTTCTTCCAGGAGCTCCTGATCTCCAGCCTGGAAATCAACATCCATCAGCCACACTGCTGCTGTAAATCATCTTGTCTTACCATCTAAGCCTCCATGAGAGTGTGCTGCATCTGGTGGATCACAAGAAAATATCTTTTACAGACTGTGAAGGGATCTCTGCAGCCTGAGCCTTGAGGCCTAGTGAGTGTAACAGGCCTGTGCTTCCCCTGTGGAGGAGGGCCTGTGATTTGCTCTCTGCACCTCTCGCTTCCCAAACATCTAACAGCAGAAACACCAGCACTTTTATCATCTTCCAGAGGTTTCCTTAATCCTTCTCTGCTCACAGCCAGATCTATTGGGAGATTCCCCCTGAGCAGAGAGATGATTGCAGCCTGCACACACTTGCAATAGCCCTGTTCTCACAGTGGGGGGGCCAGGACAGACCCTCCTTTGCTGAGCAAACAGGACTCCAGTGTGAGAGATAAGGGGGGCTGACAATATCCCTTCTAGTCATCAGAAGCTGATCTTCTACCACTGTCACTCTCCTCCATAAGAAGAAGATAAACTACTTCTTTGGAATCCCACCCCTTTTCCAGCAGCAGCACCCAGGAGAACAATAAGACATATATCAGAGACAGTGTGCTTCCTGTATGTTTTTTCCTCTGCTTCTACAACATCATCACTGAGTTGTACCCTCAAGTACACTGTCCTGGGCTGGTCCCACACCTAACCTTGTCATGCTGGACCTAGAATGAGGTGACGAGCTTCGGCACCACCAGACATAACGCGGCTCATACCGGCTTTCACTGACTCTCCTGACCTCTGAGGCGCTTACCGCTAGCACCGCAGCACAACTGGGCACATGATGACCCGAGGCAGATCTAATAAGAAGGCCTCTCCTCCTCGCCTGCCAGACTTCTTTCCGCGGTCTCAAACCGCACATGCCGCAGGGAAAATGGCAGCGGTTTCTCCCTCCAGATCATCACACTCCTCCCGCGGCTCCCGGGATTCAGAAAGAGGTGAGACTTCAGCGGGAGCACAATATAGCAGCTCTGCACCTATGACCAGGGGGGATATGAAAGAATTCCTCACATCTATACGCGCCTCATTAAAAGAGGATATGCAGGACATGTTGAAGGAGATAAGAGGAGACATTAACTCCTTAGGGGCCCGCACGGATCATTTGGAAAACAAAATGTCCGAATATGTCTCTGTAATTAACGCTCTGGTGGATGAAAACCAAGCTATAAAAGGCAAGTTAGCAGGGGCGTTTGATAAATTGCATGACTTAGAGGGACAGATCCAGGAGGAACAATATTCGAGTGAGAGGAATCCCTGAGAATGTTGCAGATAAAGATTTAGCTGCTTTCCTCCAGAATTTTATGCAGGCTGTCCTGCCCTCACTTTCCTCGAGAGATCTACTGGCGGACAGGGTACTTAGAACACCCAAGCCCAAGCATCTAGATCCATCTCTTCCTGGAGACATCCTTGCACGGATTCATTTGTACACTACTAAAGAGACATTCCTGCGGCGGATAAGGAGCCCCCCCTGACCTACCCCCTGAATTCCGGGATCTCCAGGTCTTCCCGGATTTGTCAGCTGCTACCCTGGCCAAAAGGAGAGAATACGCCCATGTCTGTAAAGCATTGAGGGACATCAACATACGTTACCGATGGGGGTTTAATCCTGTGCATTTGATTATCACTTATGAAGGACGCACGGTCGCCTGCTCCTCGCCTAAACAGGCAGAGGAGAGGCTTACGGCCTGGAAAATACCCTTTGCTCCCAGACCTTCGGATACAGGAAGGAAAATAGCCTCAGACTGGTCTACGGATTGACAGTGCCACACGGACAGCGTCTGGATTGCTGAGCCCTCCTACTGCACCCCTCAGTGTGCCTTTGGATTGTGAACCTCTCACTTCCACCCCTTCACGCAGGTTCTGTTCTGCGGACTGTCTGGACTGTTCCGGACGTTCCTACGAGGATTCCTCGTATATTGACCTATGTTTTGTTTTTTGTTTTTTTTCCTTTGTTTTTACTTCTTTTTGTTTTTTGGTTCTTTTTACTCTGTCTGGCATACATTTAGAGTCTCCTTCCTATGCGACTACATACTTGCCCTTCCCCTTTCTTTCCTCCAGGTTTTTTCTCTCCAAATCCCCGGGCATTCTCTGTCTACATTGATTTTTAATTGTTATTATGAAACTGGCAGTTATTTGTATATAAGTTTTGGTACACTGCCAGTGGGGTCACTGGGTAATACCAGCAGTATAGACTTTTGTATAATGGTACCATGAGTTTACAAATTCTTTCTTTGAATGTCAGGGGTTTAAACTCCCCTGAGAAGAGATCTATGATGTGGAGGGAGGTGAAGCGGTCGAGGGCAGATATTATCTGCTTGCAGGAGACCCATTTGTTGGCGGAGGATAATTTTAGGCTCCGTCATCCCCTCTTTCCACACATTCTATTAGCTAATGGCCCAACCAAAAAGGCTGGTGTGTGCATCATGGTGAAAAATACAATTGCTTTTAAATTGATAGCGCAAAATAATGACCCCACGGGTAGGTGCTTAACTATCACGTGCCTATTGAATGGTGAGCTACACACGTTGACAAATCTTTATGCTCCCAATGAGGGACAACATAAATTCCTGAGAACAACCCTTCATGAAGTCTCTGCGAATGTGAAGGGCAGCAATATAATATGTGGTGACTTTAATCTCCCCATGCATGTGGACCTTGATTGCTCTTCTGGTAGCAGACGACCTAGAGGGGACTTGACTCTACTCACAGGCGAATTCCACCTGCATGATTATTGGAGATATTCACATGCATCTGAGAGGGATTATACCTTTTACTCTTCCAGGCATTCCACATACTCCCGTATTGATTATTTTCTAACAGATAGTGCAACCTTGTCCAGATGTAGATCCGCAACTATAGGTTTAATAACGTGGTCTGATCACGCTCCCATCACTCTAACTCTTACTTTAGCACACCAAGCTAACCCAGCCATTAGGTGGCGATTAAATGACGCATTGCTGCTGAATGGGGAGGTGTTAGATAGAATCTCTTCGGAGTTGGAACATTACTTTAAGATAAATGATAATGGAGAGGTTTCTGATGAGTCCTTATGGTTGGCGCATAAAGTAGTGATTAGAGGTGTGCTTCTCCAACAAGCTTCCTACCTGAAAAGGAAGAGGGAGAGTGGCAGAGAGGTATTACTTTCCCATCTGCAATATTTAGACAATATCAACAAGTCTGCTCCCACGCCTTCTATCTCCGAGGAGATCTATCAGATTAGGTTTAAATTGAGAGAAAATCTCCTGGCCAGATATGCACATAACATGAAGAAATTCAAGACTAATCTATATGATGCAGGTGATAGGGCAGGTGCACTCCTGGCGCGCAGGGCACGTAAGAGGGAAGCTAAATTAAGAGGGGACCATATCTCAAATAAAAATGGGAAGGCCCTCAGGAATCCTCAGGACATAGTCCAAGCTTTTGCAGAATATTATACCGGATTGTATAACTTAAAAGATGACCCTTCTACTCCCCAACCGGATCACCAATCTATTTATAAATATCTAGACTCTATAAAATTACCCCGTATTACATCTGAGCAGCTAAACTATCTTAATTCTCCCTTCACAGATGTAGAAATTAACTCGACGATTAAACAAACTAAATCTCATAAGGCCCCAGGCCCAGACGGGCTAACGAATGACTATTATAAATCCTTTTATCTGTTGCTGACTCCATATTTGCAGAGATTATTCTCGGTGTGGAGAGACTCGGGTACTGTGGCGGCTCCTGGTTTGGAAGCTACCATATCTACCATACCCAAGCCTGGGAAACCCCTCACACACCCTGATGACTTTAGACCCATTGCTCTGCTCAATTCGGATGTCAAAATATTCACTAAAACTATAGCATCCAGACTAAAGCTTATTATCCCAACCATAATTTCACCGGACCAAGTGGGTTTTGTGGCCGGACGTGAGACGAAAGATGGGGTGCGGCGCATGCTGAATCTGATTAAAATAGCTGAGCTGTCTGGCCTACCCAGTGCATTACTGTCGCTTGATGCTGAGAAGGCTTTTGACAGGGTGCACTGGGGGTATCTTCGGGCAGTATTGGAAAGGTTTGGACTGTCGGGCCCAATATTCTCAGCAATCTGTGCTATGTACTCGACTCCTTGTGCCAGGGTCTTGACGTCCGGTTTTTTATCTGGTCCGTTTCAGATCACGAATGGCACTCGTCAAGGTTGCCCACTCTCTCCTATTATTTTCACACTGTGCATGGAGCTGCTTGCTGAACGCATAAGAACCTCTACTAATATCACCGGCATCAGGGTTGGACAGATGGAGCACAGAATTGGCTTGTATGCTGATGATGTTATTCTATCCTGTGTCAACTTGGAGACATCCTTGACAGCTATTACCTTGGAACTCGGGGAATTCAGTAATGTGTCATACTACAGGTTGAATCCCACGAAGTCCTTGTTGTTTCCGGTGGCGGTTCCATGCGCGGCCAAGTCGAAAATGGAGGCTGAGTTTCCATTTAAATGGATGACAGAGGGTATCCCGTACTTGGGAGTTATATTGACGGGCTCTGAACAGATTGTTGAGAAGAATTTCTCTAAATTGATCACACAGGTTAGGGCACAACTTGACCATTTTCACATAGTTATGACAACCTGGATTGCCAGGATTAATGTTTTCAAAATGATGATCCTGCCTAAAATACTGTATCTCCTTAGGTGTATCCCATTAAAAATCCCCAAACGTTTGATTTCGAAATTACAAACTATGACATACGATTATATTTGGTCACACAAAAAATCTAGAATCTCAAGGACCTTGATGTACTATCCGTATAAACGGGGAGGGCTGGGAATGCCGAACCTCATGCTGTACCATAGAGCGGCCATACTAACTGGACTTAGAGACTGGTGGCAGGCGGACAAAGACCATAGATGGCTCCAAATAGAAAACTACTATGCCAAAACTAGATCTACCCGCACGATTCTTGAGGCCGAATCTATTGCAATCACTGATTATTCCCCTACCTTACCAACCATGAAAATCGCACTCCATTATTGGAGGACACTGGTCCCTTCCTTGATTAAATTATCTCATGACTCCCTATCCTTAAAAGCCCTTGAGACACACATCCCATTTATTAATCTCCAGCCTTGGATTGATGCTGGAATCGTAACATTACGGCAGATATTTGATACCACTGGCCTTATCCCCTTTGACCGCTTGGCATCCAGCTTCCCGAATGTCCGGAGATATTTCTATCAATATTTGCAGATACGTCATCTACTTCATAATTCCCCAGACTCGCCTTTCTTCAACTCCCATTTAAATAACAGGGTTAATGGTTATTTCTTGTTGCCTGACTCTGGCCCGAAGGGAATTTCAATATTATATAAAGCCTTAAATGACCCAGCAGAAGATGTTAAACTGCCATATATGATCAAGTGGGAACAGGATCTGGACTTCCTATCTGACCCGATCGATTGGGAGGAGGGACTGGGTGAGATATTACGGGTATCTGCCTGCGTCAATCATCTCGAACAATTGAAAAAAGTACACCTTAGATGGTATCAATATCCGGTTCAGGTGGCTCACTATGACCCTGCCGGGTCGGATAAATGCTGGAGGGGGTGCGGTCACAGGGGAACTCTGGAACATACCTGGTGGTCGTGCCCAATTCTTCAACCCTGGTGGAGAGATATGGACCTTTTAATTGCACAGGTCTTGGGGATCCAGCTGACTCTGTCACCTAGGCAGGTCATTCTTCACATCGGCCTGGAGGACATTCCACACATACTTCGAGGTACACTATCACATATTCTAATAGCTGCCAGGTTATTAGTCGCCTCAAGATGGAAAGACACTAATTCTCCCAATATTAGAGAATTAATTAATAAACTTAATGTCCACTGCCAATATGAACTCGCCTTGGCTCACTCCATTACTGCCAAAACCAAAAGACAAAATATTTGGCACCCTTGGTTACATAGTGGTCATTCCTCTATTGACCCGCACCACCTTGTTTGACCGTTTACTTGAGTGGGAATAAGTAAGCATAAGGCTGGGTTCACATTGCGTTAATGTGTGCACGCTAACTGACAGCGTTGCACGGCGAAAATGTCGCAATTAACGCCGTGCAACGGGGCCGTTAGCGTGCCCATTGACAGCAATGTCAATTTCTCCTGCAGCGCATCACTAGCGCGTGCCTTTTTCGGCTCGCGCTAGTGATGTGCCGTTCTTCTGTGTCGCGCCTCAGACGCTGCTTGCAGCGTCCGCGGCGCGCCCGAGGTCCGTTCCCCGCTCTCGCAGATCGGGGATCTGCGAGAGTGGGGACGTTAACGCGACCCGTAACACGGCCCCTAAATAAACATTGCGTTAGCGCAATCCGCTAGCGCTAGCGCTAAACGGATTGCCCTAACGCAATGTGAACCTAGCCTAATTGACATGTATGTATTTGTGTTTGTAATATTCTTATTCTGCCACAGTTTGCCAGGACCCCTTGTCTATAACTGAACTGCTAGATAATGTCTTGTGAATAGGTATTATACCTTATACAGCTATTACTATTGCTATCAGCTTTATGCACAGTGCACATTGCACTTTACTACACATATCTTTTTATTTAATAGTGGTTCTTTGCCGTGTTTCATGCATACTTGTTAAATAAATAAAAAAGAAAGGACATAATATTACTATACTTTATATATATTGTTATTTGTGGTCCTTTTATATACATGAATTTTATATATATATTTATTTTTTTCTGTGCCTCCTCCGACTGTCTGTGTCATTGTTTGTTAGTGTCTTCACATCTAATAAAATATTATGTTTTTATCATTAAAAATAAATCTCTTTTGTGTTATTGATTATATTTTCAAGTAGTTTGTTTTGGTTATATATTCGTGTGTCTACTTGAAACAAAAAAAGAAAATTGGGTTTAAATTCTCTCCTTGGATTTTTTGGTAAAATGTCTTGTGAATGCCTATACTCCTTTCCTCCCCCCCTATTCCCCCTACCGTACCTACCCCTCACCCCCCCCCTTCTGATTGGTTTTGTTTTTCTCCTCACTTATTTCTGGTCATTTTTAGTTGACCTCTGTTACTGTTATTACTGTTTGACTGTACTGTATTGTTTTGGAAATCTTCAATAAACACTAATTGATAAAAAAAAGAAGGACTTGACACCAGGAGGGTAGGGGGGAGGCTGCAGTTTTTCCTGGGAGAATGGGGAACCATAACGGGCAACAAGTGGATCCTGCAGACCATAGAGGAAGGTTACAGGATAGACTTCTCCCATCTTCCCCCCTAGAGGCACTGTGGGTCCAGCAGGAGGAAAAAAGGTGGTGGTGTTTCCTCCTGCTGGACCCACAGTGCCTCTAGGGACCCTGCTCCCTGTCCGTGCCGTACCGGACCCCCGCACCTTCCAGCTATCTCTGTGGAGCCTCTGCCTCCATTCGCTGGACAAGCGTCTTCCTCTCTCCCCTATCATTCTCTACATATTAAGTGAGGTTTGATAAAGACCCTAAGGGTTGAAACATTACCTCAGAACCCCATTGACCACTGTGGTGTTATTCAATAAATTCTTCACACTTTTGATGCAATCTGAATACATTTTCTGAGTGCGGCTGTTTGTCGGAATCTATGAGTCTACTGGATCTATTCCAGGTTCAGCCTGCACCAGCTCCACTCTTACAGAGTGCACACCTTTCCCTCCAAATCACTGCAGAGAGACGGAAGACAGAGTGGCACGCGGCGGTAGAACGGGGACAGGTGAATATCGCAAGTGCCGTTGTCCCCGCATGCTCAAGACAAGAGGTGAGTAGGTCATTTTTTTTATCGCAGCAGCTGCATATGGGGAAAATGTTTCCATGGAGCATCTTATGGGGCCATAATCAACCTTTATGCAGCGTTATATGGGGCACATTTTCTATGGAGCATCTTATGGGGCCATAATGAACCTGTATACAGCATTATATGGGGCATAATAATCTATGGAGCATCTTATGGGGCCATAATCAACCTTTATGCAGCATTATATGGGACAAATGTTTCTATGGAGCATCTTATCGGGTCATAATCGACCTTTATGCTGGATTGTATGGGGCACATTTTCTATGGACCATCTTATGGGGCCATATTCAACCTTTACACAGCATTGTATGGGGCATAATATTCTATGGAGCATCTTATCAGGCCATAATCAACCTTTATGCAGCATTATATGGGGCAAATGTTTCTATGGAGCATCTCATTGGGCCATAATTAACCTTTGTGCAGCATTATATGGGGCATATTTTTGTGTGAAGCATCTTATGGGGCCCATCATAAACTATATGGAGCATTATATGGGGCATATATTATTATGGAGCATCTTATGGGGCCCATCATGAACTTTATGGAGCACTATATGGGGCGTATTTTGTATGGAGCATCTTATGGGGCCCATCATAAACTTTATGGAGCATTATATGGGGTGTATTTTGTATGGAGCATCTTATGGGGACCATCATGAACTGTATGGAGCATTATATGGGGCTCCTGATTCAATATGGATATTCGAAAACACTTAACCTACTGATGTCTCAATTAATTTTACTTTTATTGTTATCTATTTTTATTTTTGAAATTTACCAGTAGCTGCTGCATTTCCCCCCTAGGATTATACTCGAGTCACTAAGTTTTGCCAGTTTTATGTAGCAAAATTAGGGGTCTCGGCTTATACTCGGGTCGGCTTATACTCTAGTATATACAGTATTTCAGAAGCTGTGCCTCAATTAAGGTCTTACAAGATAATAATACATTATTGTTATGATTAATTTTAGCCCCAGTTACAGGAGAAAATCAGCATCCTAGCTACAAAGAAGAGCTTATTGACATGATCGCTCGGTCTGGGGTAGGAAGAGCTGTTAGCACTGTGTATACAGCAACAATAAAGCATAGATGGTAATAAAACATCTCTGCCTTCTGTATGGAAATTTTGCTGTCTCTGACGCCTGAATTCCTGCAGCTGCACAATCTCATGCAAACATCTTACAATGCATTGACATTTTAAGACAACTGTGCAGAGTAAAGTGTGGACTGGCGGGATATTTAAAGTTTATGGACGATCTGTAACTGTTTAATATAATAAATCCACAGTCCAGAGAAAATGCAGACGCACTGCCGTTATATGTTGGACCCTTATGCCTCAAAGTGATCACCGTATGTGCCTATTTAGTCAAATGAAAAAGAGACGCTGAACTTTGCTGTACCTGGGTGCTGCTTGTGAAAAAAAACAATATGTAATGTCCAAGTTGAAGAAAAATGAAAGCGCACTCACCGGTATTCAGCAGACAGTGATTTTATTCATGTGCAATTTTGCAGTGCAAGGAGGGTAGATAACGCATGGTGGATGACAGCTGTTTCGTGCTATCAAGCACTTCAACAGATCCTATAGCTAGCGGAAGGAAGTCGGGCTCTCAAATAACAAGATTCAAGGCACCACCTTCCTCCAGCTGTATGCTAGTGGATAAATTAGCCACTACAGGTCCTTCTCAAAAAATTAGCATATAGTGTTAAATTTCATTATTTACCATAATGTAATGATTACAATTAAACTTTCATATATTATAGATTCATTATCCACCAACTGAAATTTGTCAGGTCTTTTATTGTTTTAATACTGATGATTTTGGCATACAACTCCTGATAACCCAAAAAACCTGTCTCAATAAATTAGCATATCAAGAAAAGGTTCTCTAAACGACCTATTACCCTAATCTTCTGAATCAACTAATTAACTCTAAACACATGCAAAAGATACCTGAGGCTTTTAAAAACTCCCTGCCTGGTTCATTACTCAAAACCCCCATCATGGGTAAGACTAGCGACCTGACAGATGTCAAGAAGGCCATCATTGACACCCTCAAGCAAGAGGGTAAGACCCAGAAAGAAATTTCTCAACAAATAGGCTGTTCCCAGAGTGCTGTATCAAGGCACCTCAATGGTAAGTCTGTTGGAAGGAAACAATGTGGCAGAAAACGCTGTACAACGAGAAGAGGTGACCGGACCCTGAGGAAGATTGTGGAGAAGGACCGATTCCAGACCTTGGGGAACCTGAGGAAGCAGTGGACTGAGTCTGGTGTGGAAACATCCAGAGCCACCGTGCACAGGCGTGTGCAGGAAATGGGCTACAGGTGCCGCATTCCCCAGGTAAAGCAGCAACTGGACTGTTGCTAAGTGGTCCCAAGTACTTTTTTCTGATGAAAGCAAATTTTGCATGTCATTCGGAAATCAAGGTGCCAGAGTCTGGAGGAAGACTGGGGAGAAGGAAATGCCAAAATGCCTGAAGTCCAGTGTAAAGTACCCACAGTCAGTGATGGTGTGGGGTGCCATGTCAGCTGCTGGTGTTGGTCCACTGTGTTTCATCAAGGGCAGGGTCAATGCAGCTAGCTATCAGGAGATTTTGGAGCACTTCATGCTTCCATCGGCTGAAATGCTTTATGGAGATGAAGATTTCATTTTTCAGCACGACCTGGCACCTGCTCACAGTGCCAAAACCACTGGTAAATGGTTTACTGACCATGGTATTACTGTGCTCAATTGGCCTGCCAACTCTCCTGACCTGAACCCCATAGAGAATCTGTGGGATATTGTGAAGAGAAAGTTGAGAGACGCAAGACCCAACACTCTGGATGAGCTTAAGGCCGCTATTGAAGCATCCTGGGCCTCCATAACATCTCAGCAGTGTCACAGGCTGATTGCCTCCATGCCACGCCGCATTGAAGCAGTCATTTCTGCCAAAGGATTCCCGACCAAGTATTGAGTGCATAACTGAACATTATTATTTGGTGGTTTTTTTGTTTGTTATTAAAAAACACTTTTATTTGATTGGACGGGTGAAATATGCTAATTTATTGAGACAGGTTTTTTGGGTTATCAGGAGTTGTATGCCAAAATCATCAGTATTAAAACAATAAAAGACCTGACAAATTTCAGTTGGTGGATAATGAATCTATAATATATGAAAGTTTAATTGTAATCATTACATTATGGTAAATAATGAAATTTAACACTATATGCTAATTTTTTGAGAAGGACCTGTATACGATAGAAAGTGAGACAGTGAAATATTTTAAAATCAATATAAAAACAACAAGATAAATGTTATTACAAGAGGAGTAAATCCCAAACATATTTACATCGGACTTTTTTACAAGAAAACGGACATGTCTATTTTATCATTAAATCCAATTGGACCATATGCGTTTGTACGCAGAATCCATTTAGCTTCATCACGTAACAACAAACGATTTAAATTACCTCCTTCTTGTGGCAGGGAAGTTTTTTCTATCCCTGCAAACCGAAGTATTTGGGCATCACCTTCATGTCGTTCTTTTACATGTTTTATTAGGCGGGGAACCCCTTTTCCCGTACGTATGGAGTTTAGATGTTCTCTAAATCGTATAAACATCGGACGAATTGTTTTTCCAATATAAAAGAACCCACAAGGGCAATATAAGATATAAACTACGTGAGTTGTTCTACATGAAATGAAATCTCGTATTATGTGCGTTATTGGGCCAATTTTTAGCGAAGTACCTGTTAAATGATAACTGCAGTAATTACAGTGCCCGCACCGAAAATTGCCTTTGGGGGCTGTGGTTTGCAGCCAATTATTATGAGAAGTCACTCGATTGTGAACTATAAGATCACCTATATTTTTACTGCGGCGACAGGCGAACAGAGGGCCTTTTTCCGTCATTACCTTTAATGTAGGATCTTGGCTGAGAATCTGCCAATTTTTGCGGATTGCTGTTCTCACTTGTGCATCCATTGGGCCATATTTAAAACAAAATACAAATTTTTTATCATTCGTTGGTTCTTATTTTACGCTATTAATTTGATTCCCGTTGGCTTGTTCTAATGCTGAGTTAAGAATGGAATGTGGGTAACCTCTATCCCTGAACCTTGTATAAAGTTCTTCAGATTGTTTCTGAAAACCTATAACGCTGTTATTAATTCTTTTTACCCGCAAGAATTGGCTGTAAGGTAAGACTTTTTTTACATATGAAGGATGGGCACTCTCATAGTGCAGCAGAGAATTACAGGAAGAGTGTTTGCGATGTACTTCTGTGTGAAGATTTCCCCTGACTACTTATTACTCAAGTAGTCAGGGGAAATCTTCACACAGAAGTGCATCGCAAACCCTCTTCCTGTAATTCTCTGCTGCACTATGAGAGTGCCCATCCTTCATATGTAAAAAAAGACTTACCTTACAGCCAATTCTTGCGGGTAAAAAGAATTAATAACAGCGTTATAGGTTTTCAGAAACAATCTGAAGAACTTTATAAAAGGTTCAGGGATAGAGGTTACCCACATTCCATTCTTAACTCAGCATTAGAACAAGCGAACGGGAATCAAATTAATAGCGTAAAAAAAGAACCAACGAATGATAAAAAATTTGTATTTTGTTTTAAATATGGCCCAATGGATGCACAAGTGAGAACAGCAATCCGCAAAAATTGGCAGATTCTCAGCCAAGATCCTACATTAAAGGTAATGACGGAAAAAGGCCCTCTGTTCGCCTGTCGCCGCAGTAAAAATATAGGTGATCTTATAGTTCACAATCGAGTGACTTCTCATAATAATTGGCTGCAAACCACAGCCCCCAAAGGCAATTTTCGGTGCGGGCACTGTAATTACTGCAGTTATCATTTAACAGGTACTTCGCTAAAAATTGGCCCAATAACGCACATAATACGAGATTTCATTTCATGTAGAACAACTCACGTAGTTTATATCTTATATTGCCCTTGTGGGTTCTTTTATATTGGAAAAACAATTCGTCCGATGTTTATACGATTTAGAGAACATCTAAACTCCATACGTACGGGAAAAGGGGTTCCCCGCCTAATAAAACATGTAAAAGAACGACATGAAGGTGATGCCCAAATACTTCGGTTTGCAGGGATAGAAAAAACTTCCCTGCCACAAGAAGGAGGTAATTTAAATCGTTTGTTGTTACGTGATGAAGCTAAATGGATTCTGCGTACAAACGCATATGGTCCAATTGGATTTAATGATAAAATAGACATGTCCGTTTTCTTGTAAAAAAGTCCGATGTAAATATGTTTGGGATTTACTCCTCTTGTAATAACATTTATCTTGTTGTTTTTATATTGATTTTAAAATATTTCACTGTCTCACTTTCTATCGTATAGTGGCTAATTTATCCACTAGCATACAGCTGGAGGAAGGTGGTGCCTTGAATCTTGTTATTTGAGAGCCCGACTTCCTTCCGCTAGCTATAGGATCTGTTGAAGTGCTTGATAGCACGAAACAGCTGTCATCCACCATGCGTTATCTACCCTCCCTGCACTGCAACATTGCACATGAATAAAATCACTGTCTGCTGAATACCGGTGAGTGCGCTTTCATTTTTCTTCAACTTGGACATGTTTAATATAATAACCTATAAAATATAGTTCTTCAAAACCAGTGAAATGAAATTCCTTTAATAACGAAAGGATTCAACAAGGAGAACAATGGACGTGTTCCCCCATCAGTGACAAATTTCTGATAGGTGTCATTTAATGACTCTACTGAGATGGGAAACAATAGCTATTGACCTTGTGGCCAATTAATAATGTGATTGGTAACGAGAAATGATCTTCTTACAATTTACTGATAACTTTGGCTAGATGTTTGTGTAATAGGACCCAGCATTATTTTCAGAATGGCAGAGTGCATGCCTACCACCGGACAATCTAAAGAAGAATTAACCCTTTAGCAATTTCATCTTGTTCTCTCTGCCCTTCACACCTTTTATGTAAAATCTAGTTCTCCAGTGATTCTAATGAAATGACTAGAGATGAGCGAATCAGTTCTGGTCCCTCCTTATTCGGCAAGCTATTGCACTTACTGAATAAGCTGCGGAGGGAGCCCGAATACTTGGATCGCTCCTGCTGATCAGCTGTCCGATGCCGCAGCTGCATCTGTTGCGGCTGTTTTACTGTCACAACACATGCACGGAGAACCCAACAAACAGGTTGTCCATGCATGTGTTGTGAAAGTGAAACAGCTGCTATAGCTTGCCGAATACGGAGGGACCGGAACAGTTTTGTTCATCTTTAGAAATTACCACTTTTGTTGGGTTTAGGAGAGCTGGAAGAAGTCTGGATTTTGTGGCTCTCATAAATTTCACCTTTATTCTTTTCATGTAAAAGCGGTCTTGAGCTTGATGCCCAAAGTAAAAACAGAGTGAAGAGAAAATCATTATTACACCAAAAAACAGAGCTACTTATTCTAATACTAAAATTGTATTTCATAATATTGTTTAACATAAAAATGTAAAGCAGATGTTATACAAGAGAAGATTATGTGACCGTAATGTTCCAAGTGAATTATCTCTTTCCGGGAACACAAAAATCCACATGTATAAGTTGTGTTCATGGATAAAAAGTATATGCTGTTGACAACTTAACCACAACATTATATCTTCCAGATTAAAGATTGAACAATCAGATTGCACTGCGTAAGCTCTCGTAAAATTGGAAGAATGCTATCTATCTTCTTGACAGATTGCATTCGTCCCCATGTTTTTCTATGGAGCTGTGAACATGTTGGATTCAATTATTGGATCGCACTCGGCTATTCATGTCTATGAGACTGTGGAAAAAAATCGGACGGCACTCGGATGATATCTAAATGTAGTCTGATTTTCACGGACTGACAGAATGAAGATGATGAAGAAATATATAGATTTTTATTGTCCACATCCAATAAAATTGGATCACACGCTAATTAAAATCTGATCAGAGTATGATTAGCATAATCAGCCTGATTATCTCGGATGAGAGAATATATGCTTGTGTGACCCCTGCCATAGAGGTATTGGGTGTGGTGGAAGTGCTGTTTACAATGGGTACAATAGGTAAGCAGTAGGGTTGAGCGACCTTTACTTTTATAGGATCGGGTCGGGTTTCACGAAACCCGACTTTTTCAAAAGTCGGGTCGAGTGAAATCGGCCGATCCTATAAAAAAGTCGGGGTCGGGGTCGGCCGAAACTCGAAACCCAATGCAGTGCATTGGGTTTCCAATGGTTCCCAGGGTCTGAAGGAGCGGAAACTCTCCTTCAGGCCCTGGGATCCATATTTAAGTGTAAAATAAAGAATTAAAATAAAAAATATCGCTATACAAACCATCTGACGGGCCCTGGTACTAACCGGGAACCTTCCTTCCTTAGAATCAGCCTTCCAGGACCTCGCGGTGACGTCACGGTGACGTCGCGGCTTGTGATTGGTCGCGCGGCCGCCCATGTGACCGCTCGCGCGACCAATCACAAGCCGCGACGTCACCGTGACGTCACCGAGGGTCCTGGAAGGGCTGATTCTTAGGAAGGAAGGCTGCCGGAACGAAGCCGAGGGTGAGTATATTCCTATTAGGTATATACTCACCCTCGGACATGCCCTGCTTCGTTCCGGAGCCTTCCTTCCTAAGAATCAGCCCTTCCAGGACCTTCGGTGACGTCACGGTGACGTCGCGGCTTGTGATTGGTCGCGAGCGGTCACATGGGCGGCCGCGCAACCAATCACAAGCCGCGACGTCACCGTGACGTCACCGCGAGGTCCTGGAAGGCTGATTCTAAGGAAGGAAGGTTCCCGGTTAGTACCAGGGCCCGTCAGATGGTAAGTATAGCGATATTTTTTATTTTAATTCTTTATTTTACACTTAAATCTGAATTCCGATACCAATTCCCGATATCTTAAACATATTGGGAATCGGTATCGGAATTCCGATTCCAGATTCAGAAGATCGCCGACTTCATGGCCGACCCCACACAGGGGTCGGGTCGGGTTTCATGAAACCCGACTTTGCCAAAAGTCGGCGACTTCTGAAAATTGCCGACCCGTTTCGCTCAACCCTAGTAAGCAGTATGCCCTTTAGTCCTTTATGTTTATGATATGCATATTTTTTATGGCAATCTAACGGCTAAAAGCAAACTAAATAGTATGATACCTGTAACTTTGAATAAAAGTATCAACCATGTTACCTGACATTATTTGTCAACCTCTTGTAGGTGAAGCTCAAGGTGGAAAATTTCCCATAATTGTCCAGCAGACTTATCAGCAAAATAGAGACTGTCATAATCTTATATTTGGATTCTGGCCATGGCACAAGCTGCCATACTATTCCCGCTGTATAGTGGTGCTCTAAGCAAGTGGGTACACATTTATTATCTTTCAAATGTCAGGCAGTCTGTAAAAGGGTGTTTCCTCTTTCTGGAAACTTCTGACCTCAAGTACAGCAAGGTGTTAAAAAAACAGTTTCATAGTTTTTAAGGTTGAAGGTAAACTTAAGTCAATCGAGTTCATCCTGTAGCCTAACATGTTGATGCAGGGGAAGTCAAAAACCCCATGAGGCAGACATTATTAGCAACATATTATGGGGAAAATTCCTCCCTGACTCCACATCCAGCAATCAGACTAGTCAGATGTCTGCATTGTTGTTCCTTATCCCACCTGTATCCACCTGATGAACTTGGACTGTGTTTCAAAGAACATGAATTGTGTGTGGAGGTGGCTCCTGAGGGTGGAAGCCTGTAGGCAGTGGAGGCCTGTGGCCCGCATGTTAGTGTGATGGCAGCCCATAACCTACAGCCCACTAGAACAGGGACACTTATTGTCTGCAACTACCGCTCTGCAGCACTCTACAGACACAAGAAAACCAATATGAACCTTACGTAAAAATGAGAACGTTCTGGTTGCTATGACTATGAATAAATGAACAGCAATAAATCCATAGGTCCCAAATACAGATGTCACTTCAGCCCTGGCTAATCAAAAGCTGGGCAGGGGATGCTTGAAGGTTAGATATTCTAGGGCCTCCCTACCAGCCGCCAGATACCACTGAATCAATCTTCTCATCTCTTGTCCCAATCATCCCAGACAGAGCGGGACAGTCCTGGATTTGGGTCTACGCCCTGGAGTTTCAGGTGTCTGCTGAATGTCCCTCACTGCTACCGCCCCTCTGACATTCTGACATCTCATGCCTGGTTAGAAGGAAATGGTAAACCGGTGTGGCTAGAGGTGTGGTAAAAATGTGCTGTGCCGCCCATAGCACACTGTATGGTTTATCCCTCTTTCTGTTCTGCAAAAGTTGAGAGGTCTGAGCATGTGAGTAGTTTACATGAAACCAAACTTTTGTTAAATTGTATATTTCTTTGTGAAAGGTTTAATAATATACAGTAAGACATATTGTGTTTTTTCTTTTTATCTCTGCATAACAATAGTGTCAATAATCTTCATTCTTAAGGAATTTTAATAAAATCAATTGAGAAATATGAAATGTGTGTTTTCAAACTTGAATTTTTGCACTTTTCTGAGAAAATGTTCTATTGCTTTGTTCTGTGTAACCCAACCAGTTTAACTGAGTATTTTGTGCTCCAGGGCTGCAACTTAAAGACAGTTCAGTAGAAAGGAACAGGAGGTCAGAGGTTAAGCTTTTACATTTGTTACGATTATCCAGGAGTCAAGTGGAATGGCTTACAGTGCTATTATAATAGTATGCATGTTTAAATCTGCAATAAAAGCTCTGAATTGTGGATATTCAGTACGTGATAGTATTCATTGCTCATGGCTGTTCTGTCAATACTACAAACAAATACTTGAATTGTAGACAACTAAAGCACTTGAGGTGTGAAGATTTACATTCCTCTTGCTACATACTACATACACTATACACATAAATTAATTTCTCTCAATCCTTTACATATTTGTTGAGTTTAACCCCTTTCCGACTTTTGACATACAGGTACATCACACACCGGGTGCGGGTGTATGGAGTGGGCTGTGGAGCTGAACCAGCACCATACCTGGCAGATGCTAGCTATGCAGCTCAGATGACATCGGCCTGTAACATCAGCAATTTGAGCCAAGCTTTGATGGATGCTATTATCCACCTAAATGTTACCATTAATTTCTGGCAGTGGCATTTAAGGCGTGAAGTTATGGGAGCAAGCCTTTACGGGTGCCCTTCACCCCTCCAACAAGATAATGGGGTGCCTATGGGATACCATGGCAGTCGAGGACCCGTTGAAAGCTCCATGGCTGCCATGCCAGTACTCTTGTAAGTCCCAACCATAGGACAGGCTTCTCTGTAGGCCACATATACAGTTTTATTACACTATATAGCTGATCAGAACATTGGTACTAATGAAGAAAAAACAAAATGTAAAATTTTTTTAAATAAACTATTTATGTAAAAAAACACACTTAAAATTTATAGAAAATAAACATATTGGTTATGGCCTAGAGATGAGCAAATTGACCCATGGTGGATCAAGTTCAAATTGAGGGTCCTGAAATTCACAGCTTCACTTGAATTTGATCATTTTGAGATTTGAGTGGTTCACAGCAAAAAAAACTTGCCCAGTACCATTTCCCACATTGCATCAGTGATCTGGCTAACATCATTTTGCATTGTGGCCTCCCCCTGATGCCCTGCAGCTATAACATCTTACAATTTATCATACCTTGTATAGATGTGGTCAGTACCTGAGTCATCACAGATCAGTCAGTGGTTTCCAGTGGAGCACAGTTTACAGAGCAGTGTTGTATTCCATCTCCAGAGCCATTAGGTAAGTCTCTCTTCTGTATTGTGTAAGCTGTTATAGTCAGCAGCATTCTGCCTCTCTCTCCCTACCACTCTCTCCTCTATAGAGTGTAAATTCTTATATTCAGCGGAGTCCTGTTTCTCTCTCTCCTGTAAAGTGTAAGCTCTTAGGGTTATCTTTCTCTCTCGCCTGTAGAGTGTAAGTGGTTATAGTCAACAGGGCTCTCTTTCTTGCCTGAAAAGTGTAAGCTCCTATAGTCAATGGTGTAATTTCTCTTTCTCATCTGTTAATTGTAAGTGTGGCACCTCAGGAGTTCGGGTACCACAGTGGTGCTACCTTCCTCTCGTGGAGGGTAGTGTCATGCCTGGAGACAATTGGAATCCATTTGGCAGGTAATCTTACACACAACACATTCTAACTCCAGGCCAGAAGGGGGCGCTCAAAATCCTGTTTTAGGGGATCTTCCATGATATCCATCCTGGTCTGGAGGAGGAGTTAGACAGTCTGTGAGGGACAAAAGACAGGAAAGGAGCTCAGAGGAGTGATTAGCGGCTTAAGGAGGCTGTGATTGGGCCTCCTGTGAGCCAGAGTACAGAAACCTGGCACCGGGAGCCCGAGATTGTGGATAACTGCAAGGTCCACAGTAGAACCGGAAGGCATAGGATTGTATGTTAATTGCCCATACCATACCTGAGATACAGCAGCACATAGAGCCTGGAGTCACCGTGTCAGAGACCCCAGGAGAACAGCTCAAGTTGCCTACCTTGCAGGTATTGTCCCAGGACAGGAAAAAGGGGTACCTTGCCAGCAAGCTACAGGTAGCAAGGGACCAGAAAACCAGCGCATAGTGGAAGGCTCCCAACCTGACCTGCCAAGGGGATTTCTACTTGTTTTCAGGCTGCTTGGACTCCTTCTGCACCTGTTGCCAGTACCCCAGACTGAGGCCTGCTACCATCAGTAAACCAGGTAAAGACTGCAAACCTGTGTCCTCTGTTATTTACCGGCAACCCACCATCCTTTCCATACACCTTGGAAGCCCTGGGGACCCCGCTTCACCTGTGGGAAGCGTCACCATCTTGCTGCAACAACATCACCCCAGAAGACCCCTTTAAGCAGCGTCGGTCCCCTCTGACTGAGAACCAAAGGTGACATCACGAATAAACTTTATTCCAAAATACCCTTTAAAGACTTTCCCCCTTAACTTGAGTGCCCAGGGCATGGACCGGGTCACTGCCACATGACCACCCCTTTAATTGTGACCGGACCCGGTGCTGAGTACCCCAGGCCCTGGCGGGCGACTCAAGCTCTTATAGTCAGCGGGTTTCTCGCTCTTGCTTCTCCCATGTATATTTCGATGAATTACAAGCTTTCCATTGTTAAGATTTGAGGACTTACAGGTGCATCTCACAAAATTACAATATCATCAAAAAGTTAATTTATTTCAGTTCTTCAATACCAAAAGTGAAACTCATATATTCCATAGAGTCGTTACAAAGAGAGTGATGTATTTCAAGTGTTTATTTCTGTTAATGTTGATGACTATGGCTTACAGCCAATGAAAACCCCAAAGTCATTATCTCAGTAAAGTAGAATACTTTATAACACCAGCTTGAAAATTGATTTTCAAATCCGAAATAATAGCCTACTGAAATATATGTTCAGTAAACGCACTCAATACTTGGTTGGGGCTCCTTTTGCATCAATTACTGCATCAATGCAGCGTGGCATGGAGGTGATCAGCCTGGGGCACTGCTGAGGTGTTATGGAAGCCCAGGTTGCTTTGATAGCAGCCTTCAGCTCATCTGCATTGTGGGGTCTGGTGTCTCTCATCTTCCTCTTGACAATATCCCATAGATTCTCTATGGGGTTAAGATCAAACAAGTTTGCTAGCCAATCAAACACAGTAATACTGTTGTTTTTAAACCAGGAATTGGTACCTTTGGCAGTGTGGACAGGTGTCAAGTCCTGCTGGAGAATGAAATCTCCATCTCCAAAAATCTTTTCGGCAGAGGAAAGCATGAAGTGCTCTAAAATTTCCTGTTAGGTGGCTGCGCTGACTTCGGTCTTGATAA
Source organism: Ranitomeya variabilis (assembly GCF_051348905.1). Lineage (NCBI taxonomy): Eukaryota > Metazoa > Chordata > Amphibia > Anura > Dendrobatidae > Ranitomeya > Ranitomeya variabilis. The sequence goes on from NC_135232.1 coordinate 399,361,690, forward strand.
AACACAGTGGACCTACACCAGCAGATTACATCGCTCCCGAAACCATCATTGATCACCTGACCTTAACCCCATAGAGAATCTATGGGGTATTGTAAAGAGGAAGATGAGAGACAACAGACCGCACAAGGCAGAGCAGCTGAATGCTGCTATCAAAGTAACCTGGACTTCCATAACACCTCAGCAGTGCCACAGGCTGATCACCTCCATGACATGCCTCATTGATGCAGTAGTTGATGCCAAAGGAGCCCCTACCGAAGTTTTGAGTGCATTTAATGAATATACATTTCAGTAGGCCAACATTTCGGATTTTAAAATCATTTTTTTCAAGCTGGTGTTATAAAGTATTCTAATTTACTGAGACAATGACTTTTAGGTTATCATTGGCTGTAAGCCATAATCATCAACATTAACAGAAATATACACTTGAAATACATCACTAATAAAAGTATGATCTATGAAAACATAAAATTAATTGACTCATAAAGTAAACGCCATAAAGCAATGCAAATTAAAATTCCATAATTGTTGTTTTTCAATCATCGTACCGCCAACCAAAAATTTTATTACCTCAAAATAGTATCAATGTCTGCTCACCATGCAAAAAAACAAGTTCTCAATTTTGGTAGTGCGATTATTTTGTAATGCTCCAATGTGCTATGATCCACTCATCTCACTGGCACTGCCATGCTATACTCTGCCACCCTCTTCCTCCTGCTTTCATTGCTCAGCATTCTGCTTACTACCATGGTCCTTTTCACGTGTGTGCATTGGCTCTCTGCTTCTTAAAGTTTAACTAAAATACCTAGTGCCCACAAACTTCTTTTCTTCATGGCTACGTTGCCGCCATGAGCTTTTGGTGAGTTTTTGACACTGCATATTCCTGCTGCATTAAAAACAAAGCATCTTACATTTCCAGCAAAGTGGATGTGATTTATAGAAATCTCATGCCCACTGTATTTTTATTTTTCTCAGCGTGAACTGACCTGCGCTGCCTGTTTGAAAAACGCATCATGTCAGTTTCACTTGTGTGTATGCTGTGTTTCCTGTGCAGATTTTCCCCATAGACTTGCATTACAAAAGGAAAATCAGCAGGGAAAATAGGCAAATTCATTTTTAGTTTGGTTCCGTGGCAGAAACACATATAAAACACATGTAATCTGGACTAAGTATATCAATAAAGTATTGTCAAAGCCAAATCCCAGGAAGTATCAAAAACAAAGCAGCTTTATTTAAAGCATGACACACGAAAAAGAGACAAAAAACGCAGTTTCAAAAACGCGATACAAACGCATGTTAAAAAAGCACACTCAAAAATGAAATGAAAAACGCTAGTAACCTAATTTATATAATGGGAGCAGAAATAGTGCAGAATTCTGCAGCGTCAAAAACTCAGCAAAAGATCATCATGGAAACGTAGTCTAAAGACTCTCCCTCCAACCTTCTAGTGTGCGAGCAATGGATCATTTTGGCTTTATTACTGTGCTAAGGTTTTCCATTCCCTGATTCTGGCCAGGCTACTTCCTGACTCTGTATTTTTATTTCCCTCCTGTCTAGAGAGGCCGTACAGCGGCCCTAAGGCTCGAAGGGGAGGCCAACATGACGGGGTTAATGTGGGAAGTAGTGAGCAAGCTGGGGTTTCTTGCTTTTGAGTTGGGGCAGTGAGGAAGGGGTTAATATTAAGAGTGGGAAGAGGAATGCTTAACTTTGAATTCGTGAAAGAGGTGGGGTTGTTTTTGGCAAGAAGGGGGAGGGACAGTATAAGAAGGCACACTCTCCTCACAGCGACAACCATTTTACTTACCCACCTGAAGAGTTAAGGAAGCTGTGGGATACTTACCTGATGGATGTTGAGGAATTGCTTCAGCGCTTGAGAGATGCAGCAGGCTCACAAAGGTACCGACTGGCTTCAAGCATCTGTGTCCAGCCTGCTTCAGGGGACAACGGCTGGAGCTTCTCAGGTACCTCCAAGTGGGCGCCGGCCACAGAGAACCAGGCCTCCGACACGCGTGAGCCCCGACGTTAATCCCCGGGTCCGGCGCTGAATTAGGAGCCTATCTGGGGACCCTCCGGTAAGCGACACAGGCTACGGGCCTTCCAGCATGAGTCGCAATGCCGGGAGGAATCCACAGCAGTGGCGGGACCTACAATGAGAGGAAAAGCCAGCTTCCCCTTTAAACTTCTTGGACACAGAGAGGGAGAGCAGGAGCAGGAGCGGCAGGCATCAGCATGGCTGCTGGGCCTGCTCTACGGGGGAGAACCCAGGAGACAGAGACCCTATACAATGTCCCCTCAGTGCCGGGATGATCGCGGGCGGCAGCAGGCCGGCCTTGTCATCAGCGCGTTGCCCGAGGTAGCGCTCAGTGCCTCATGCAGGAGCCGAGCATGGCAGTCACAGAGCATCGGGCGGGTGCTGTCAGGGGTTTGTGGACAACAGGCGACGGCTTCTGCCTCTAGCCCTGGAGGAATATCCCAGGTGACGAGCCATGATGCTTCTTACAGGCAGCAGGCGGCTGGCCTTACTCCCGGGACACCACCCACATTAGCTCCTGGGGTCGCGGCACAGTCAGTCGCTTCCACGTCTGACAGTGGCAGGCGGTCCGGGGAGCATGATATCACAAGAGCCCCGGATTCTGCAGCGGACCGGTCAGGGGCAGGAGTAGGACATCTTCAACAGGATTCCGGATCTTCGGCTGCTGGGTTCACAGCACCCAGGCAGCTAGGTGAGAGTAATTATCCTTTAATCTTTAACCCTTGCTTATCTTCTCCTGATATTAGGAATGTAGAGGTTTTTTCAGGGGGAGTTGGTGGGGGTATGGGTTTGATACTTAGGGGACTGGGTGAGTTAGCAGGATTGTGGGTGTCGGGGTCGCACAGGGGGACATTACCGTCAACGGCATGGTTAGGGAATTCCGGTGTAATTTCAGGGTCTGGAGATTTACCTGAAGTTTTTGTTGCGCGTGGCAACCCAGGTTTAAGTGTGAGCGCAACCGCCTCTTCAGTGATCAGCGACGGGGCTTCTAGAGCAATTACACCAACTGATGGTTTAGGGTCTACGGGTTTAGCCAGCCACGGTTTTGACAGGGGAGAAAGAAAAGGAGGACACAATACATCTGGATGATTCAGCTAGGGGTGAAGTGTATGTATGTTTTGAGGGTCTTCTGGGGACGCATTTAAAACAAGATGTGAGGGAGAAAATATGGAAGGGTGAATACATTGAGATATTTTCGTTATTGCCTCTTGAACGGTTTAATCTGGATAGAGCTAGGAGGGATGATTCAAAAAAGGAAGACGATGAGAAGAGGAGGTATCGTTTAATACCGAGGACCTTTGCAAATTGGTTGCAGGCTTTTTGCTATTTTAGCTAGCACTATCGGGGAGAAGGCTCCTGAAAACAGTTCAGGGTTGTTTTTTTTATCAGGATGCAATAGGCGAAGCGTATAGGGTTTATGGGGGGCAGGGATGGTTACGTTATGATGAACAATTTCGTCAACGTAAGCGATCCAACCTCATACTTGCTGGGATCATAAAGATATAGTGTTGTGGATGAAGGTAATGGTTCCGTCTAGGTTAAGTGCAAACGTTCAGCCATTTCATGGGGGCACCGGGAGTTCAGGGCAGTCGGGGGATTCGGTGGCAATTCAGAAAGGACTGTGATTTTCCTTCAATAATGGGTCCTGCAAATTTGGAAGCAAGTGCAAATTTACACATGAATGTTCAGCCTGCGGGGGTGCCCACGGTGCAGCAAAATGCTTTAAAGGAAATAGACAGAAAGGAATCGATTTAGCTGAAAAAAGGGGTGACTCCGGTGCGTTGGGACGCGATGGAGGGCTTTCTAAGTAGATATCCCGATGTAGCAGCGGCAGCTTTGTTGAGTAGTGGCTTTTAGGAAGGTTTTAGAATCCCGCTTGTTAATTTATCCAAAAAGAATTTAAAATCGGCATTACAATTCCCCGAAGTGGTCTCTGAAAAACTTAGCTAAAAATTGCATTGGGCAGGATGGAGGGGCCATTTGTGACGCCTCCTCTTGTTAATTTAAGGGTGTCGCCAGAAAGAACCCAATAAGTACAGATTGATCCATCATTTGTCTTTTCCTAGGGGCACCTCGGTAAACGATGGGATCGATCCCCAATTGTGTTCAGTGCTGTACACGTCTTTTGACGCAGCCATGGATTTGGTTCGTTTGTGCAGCAGAGGAGCTAAGCTTGCAAAAACGGACATCGAGGTGGCTTTCTGTTTACGGACGGTTCACCCTGAGAGCATGCACTTGTTGGGTTGTTTTTGCGATGGTGGTATTTACATTGATCATTGCCTTCCTATGGGCTGTTCGATTTCATGTGCTTATTTTGAGATGTTTAGCTCTTTTCTAGAATGGGTTGTCAAGGACGTGTCTGGTTTGAATTCGTGTGTGCATTACTTGGATGATTTTTTTGTTTGTTGGCCCTGCTCAGGCGGCTGATTGTCCAATATTGTTACACACAATGGTAAGCATGGCAAAACGTTTTGGGGTCCCATTAGCTGAAGAAAAGACAGCGGGTCCAATCTCTGTGTTGAGTTTTCTGGGAATTGAAATTGACACCATGGCGATGGCATGCAGACTACCTGCCGACAAGATTGTAGCTTTGAAGGAAGAGGTAGCTAAGGCGAGTGATTCAAAGAAAATAACCTTACGTAGTTTGCAATCATTGTTGGGTAAACTGAATTTTGCATGTAGGATTATGCTGCTGGGGCGAGCTTTTTGTCGGTGGCTATCATTGGCGACGGCAGGAATAAAATCCTCCATGCACTTTATCAGATTAAAGAAGGAATTACGGGAGGACCTGAAGGTGTGGTCGGTTTTTCTGGATGGGTATAACGGCAGATCTCTTTGGATACAGCCAACAGTATATGCTGAAGATTTGGGTCTATTGGTTGGCATAGTCGAGGAACGTGGTTTTGGTTTTTTTTTTTTTTAAAAACTGGATGGCGGCAGAATGGCCTCGGGAGTGGAAGGGGCAGGGTTTAATGACAAATCAGCTATTGCTACAGTTGTTTCCAAGGGTTGTTGCGCTGTTGTTATGGGGAGAAGAAGTAAAGAACAAAAAGATTTGTTTTCCTTGTGAACATGTGGGGGTGGTATCCGCTATAAATGCATTGTCAGCAGCATCACCAGCTGTTGTGAAAGTTTTAAAACTCTTAGTCTTCTTGGGACTTAAATTTAATTTATGGATTGTGTCCGAGGTCAGTACAGTTGTGCTTAACCCTATTGTTGACGTTCTTTCTTGTTTTCAGTGGCATCGCTTCCGGGAGTTGGCACCACAAACGCATGCATCAGGCCTGGAATGTCCAGTGGATTTATGGAACCTGCCTTGTGGGCTGTAAGGGGTTTATTTTCTAGGTCGCTGTCGGACAGATCGTGGGCTCAGTATGGTCAGGCTTGGCGTTTGTGGGAGTCGTGGAAGGTATCGCTGGAGGAGGAGTTGGATGATGAATGTATCTTATTGTTGTTAATCAGTCATTATTGGGAAACTTTCTTATGAAGTATTATTAACTATTGGACATCAGTTATCTGGGGTATGTTTTTCAGATTGGGAGGTGGATTTGTTTAAAGCGGAGCTCTTTGGAGCATTTCGGTTGGGAGAGTTGATCAGTCCTTCCAGGTGTAAAAAAGGAATTTTGCAAAGAGAGGACTGGATGTTTGTAGCGACAGGGTGGTTGTATTCATTCGCTCTTCCAAAACCAATGTGTTTGGAAAAGGGTGCAAAGTGGTGTTGTTTAGAGTGGATGGTTCACCATTATGTCCTGTGTTTTGTGTTAGGAATTACATGGATAGGGGCGGTGTTTTGAATGAACCACTGTTAGTTCATGAGGACGGCTCTTTCTTGTCGCATTTTCAGTTCATCACGGTATTTAGGCGTTGTTTAGAAGCGGGAGGTATCCCTGCGACAGACTATTGCAGACATTCCTTTAGAATTGGGGCAGCAATGGAGGCGGCCAGAATGGGTTTGGGTGAGGAGATTGTCAAGAGGATTGGGCGTTGGGAATCGGAGAGGTTTCGCTCGTACGTTCGTCCGGAGTTAGTGTAATGATATTAGTTGGCATTGTGTCGGGGTTTTTCTCTGATATCGGCTGTCAATTTTGTTTTGTTCCAGTGATCAATTGGATGCTGGTTTGGATAATGGGACACTTGTTTGTGTTCTGGGCAGCTTTGAGAGCAGCGGTTCGTCCAGACGGGCGGCAGTTGGGTTTTCCTAGAGAGTCAGTGACACTACGTTGGATCGGTACAAGGGGAATGGTTTGGAAACAATTGTTGCCTGAATTTAATCGTTTTGTTCAGCTGGATAGGGTGCCGGAGGTGGTCGTTTTTCACCTAGGTGGGAATGATTTGGGAAAACGCTCCTGTAGGGAGCTGATCAGGGACATTAAACTTGATATGTTGAGGTTGTGGTCGATGTTTCCAAAGGTCCTAGTAATTTGGTCAGACATCATCCCGTGTAAGGTGTGGCGTGGTGCCAGATCTATTGAAGGAATAAACAGAGCAAGAATCAAAGTGAACAGGGCGATATCTCAATTTATGACTTGGAATGGAGCATTAGTGGTGAGACATGTGGAATTGGAGTCGGGCAAAGGCGGTTTTTGGAGAGCTGATGGAGTTCACTTGAACGCGGTGGGTACAGATATGTGGTGTTTGGCCATTCACAATGGCATAGAAAGGGGCTTAAAGGTGTGGAGGGGCATAAATGGCTAAGGTGTCAGCCCATTTATGTTGGTGGTGGGGGGAGGTCCTCGAAGTCGGTCGAAGTGGAAAATGGTGGATTAATGGGGGGTGATCTTGAGAGGTCCTGGACTCCCCCTGGGTGAATTGAAGTAGGCGGGGTGTGGATATCCCATTGGAGTGGTATTCAAGGGACCCTTGGATGGGTCTTTTGGTTTGACCAGGTTGGTTGTTAGCTATCCCTGAGCTGGTGCATGGCGGCTGGGGGTAAGAATTAGCCTGGGTGGCCAAAAAGTGAGATTGGGATATGTGAAGTTTATAATTTCGGGCTTCGAGGACCACCCCTCTTTATTGGTCGTTTATTGTTAAAATTGTTATAATTTATGTTAATAAAAGGCTGCTGTGGCCATTTTAAAATCCAATTAAGGCTTCAAGTGTTTTATTGGGGTCGTTATATTATATAAGGTGGGTTGTGGTTGGGATTTTATTTTAATAAAGGTTAAGGAAGTTTATCACTTGGGCTCACATGAGTCACGTATTGTTATGACCTGGTGGTTACGGAGAAGCACTGATATGACCTGGTGGGTAAAATGAGTCATGGGGCAAGCTCTGAGGAGGTGGTAACTTTACTGACCGTAAACCCTACTCCTAACACCAACACTAGAAATAGCCGTGGGACGTTCCTAACTCTCCCTAGACGCCTCGTCACGGCCTAAGAACTAACTACCCCTTAAGATGGAAACAGAAAACTATCTTGCCTCAGAGAAATTCCCAAAGGGAAAGATAGCCCCCCACATGTATTGACTGTGAGTAGAGAGGGAAATGACATACACAGAAATGAAATCAGATTTTAGCAAAGGAGGCCAATTCTAATCTAGATAGACAGAAAATAGGAAAGGATACTGTGCGGTCAGTATTAAAAACTAAAAATCCACGCAGAGTTTACAAAAATGATCTCCACACCGACTCACGGTGTGGAGGGGCAAATCTGCTTCCCCAGAGCTTCCAGCTAGCCTGACTATTTCATAATGACAAGCTGGACAAAAGAAACATAACTTAACTGAGCAGTAAGGTCCAAAGCAAATGGAGAACCAAAGAACTAGCAAGAACTTATCTTATGATGAAATGGACAGGCCATGAGAGAAATCCAAGTAGAGATCTGAATCCAACCCAGAGAACATTGACAGCTGGCTTGGACTACAGACCAGAGCCAAGTTAAATAGCAAGGCCAGTGGAGCCGATTAGTGAAAGCAGCTGCTGCAGAAACTCAAGGAGCAGCAGTTCCACTCGAAACCACCAGAGGGAGCCCAAGGGCAGAACTCACAAAAGTACCATTCATAACCACAAGAGGGAGCCCAAGAACGGAATTCACAACAGTACCCCCCCCTTGAGGAGGGGTCACCGAACCCTCACCAGAGCCCCCAGGCCGATCAGGACGAGCCAAATGAAAAGCACGAACCAAATCAGCAGCATGGACATCGGAGGCAAAAACCCAAGAATTATCCTCCTGGCCATAACCCTTCCACTTAACCAGATACTGAAGCTTCCGCCTCGAAAGACGAGAATCCAAAATCTTCTCCACCACATACTCCAACTCCCCCTCAACCAACACCGGAGCAGGAGGGTCAACGGAGGGGACCATGGGCACCACATATCTCCGCAACAAAGATCTATGGAACACATTATGAATGGAAAAAGAAGCTGGAAGGGCCAAACGAAAAGACACAGGATTGATAATTTCAGAAATCTTATAAGGACCAATAAAGCGAGGCTTGAACTTAGGGGAAGAAACCTTCATAGGAACATGACGAGAAGACAACCAGACCAAATCCCCAACACGAAGCCGGGGACCAACGCACCGACGACGGTTAGCAAAACGCTGAGCCTTTTCCTGAGACAACGTTAAATTGTCCACCACAGGAGTCCAAATCCGCTGCAACCTGTCCACCACAGAATCCACACCAGGACAGTCCGAAGGCTCAACCTGCCCCGAAGAAAAACGAGGATGAAAACCAAAGTTACAAAAAAAAGGCGAAACCAAGGTAGCCGAACTAGCCCGATTATTAAGGGCAAACTCGGCCAATGGCAAGAAGGTCACCCAATCATCCTGATCAGCAGACACAAAGCATCTCAAATAGGTTTCCAAGGTCTGATTGGTTCGCTCCGTTTGGCCATTTGTCTGAGGATGAAATGCTGACGAAAAAGACAAATCAATGCCCATTCTAGCACAAAAGGACCGCCAAAACCTAGAAACGAACTGGAAACCTCTGTCAGACACAATATTCTCTGGAATGCCATGCAAACGAACCACATGCTGAAAGAACAATGGAACCAAATCAGAGGAGGAAGGCAACTTAGGCAAAGGTACCAAATGGACCATCTTAGAAAACCAATCACAAACCACCCAGATGACAGACATCTTCTGAGAAACAGGAAGATCAGAAATGGAAATATGCGTCCAAGGCCTCCCAGGGACCGGCAAAGGCAAAAGCAACCCACTAGCACGGGAACAGCAGGGCTTGGCCCGGGCACAGGTCCCACAGGACTGCACGAAAGAACGCACATCCCGCGACAAGGAAGGCCACCAAAAGGACCTGGCAACCAAATCTCTGGTACCAAAAATCCCAGGATGACCAGCCAATACAGAACAATGAATCTCAGAAATTACCTTATTAGTCCATCTATCAGGAACAAACAGTTTCCCCACTGGGCAGCGGTCAGGTTTATCAGCCTGAAACTCCTGAAGCACCCGCCGCAAATCAGGGGAGATGGCAGAAAGAATAACCCCCTCCTTGAGAATACCAGCTGGCTCAAGAACTCCCGGAGAATCAGGCAAAAAACTCCTAGAAAGGGCATCAGCCTTCACATTCTTAGATCCCGGAAGATATGAAACCACAAAATCAAAACGGGAGAAAAACAGAGACCATCGAGCTTGTCTAGGATTCAACCGCTTGGCAGACTCGAGGTAAATCAGATTCTTATGGTCGGTCAAGACCACAACGCGATGCTTAGCTCCCTCAAGCCAATGTCGCCACTCCTCAAATGCCCACTTCATAGCCAACAATTCCCAATTGCCGACATCATAATTACGCTCAGCAGGCGAAAACTTTCTGGGGAAAAAAGCACACGGTTTCATCAAAGAGCCATCAGAACTTCTCTGAGACAAAACGGCCCCTTCCCCAATCTCAGAAGCGTCAACCTCAACCTGAAAAGGGAGAGAAACATCTGGCTGACGCAGTACAGGGGCAGAAGTAAAGCGACGTTTAAGCTCCTGAAAGGCCTCCACAGCCGCAGAGGACCAATTCACCACATCAGCACCTTTCTTCGTTAAATCGGTCAGAGGTTTAACCACACTAGAAAAATTAGCAATGAAGCGGCGATAAAAATTAGCAAAGCCCAAAAATTTCTGAAGGCTCTTCACAGATGTGGGTTGAGTCCAATCATGAATGTCCTGGACCTTAACAGGGTCCATTTCAATAGCCAAGGGAGAAAAAATGAAACCCAAAAAAGAAACCTTCTGAACTCCAAAAAGGCACTTAGACCCCTTCACCAACAATGCATTAGCACGAAGGATCTGAAATACCATCCTGACCTGCTTCACATGAGACTCCCAATCATCGGAAAACACCAAAATATCATCCAAATATACAATCATGAACTTATCCAGATAATCCCGGAAAATATCATGCATAAAGGACTGAAACACAGATGGAGCATTAGAGACCCCGAAAGGCATCACAAGATATTCAAAATGGCCTTCGGGCATATTAAATGCTGTTTTCCATTCATCGCCCTGTTTAATACGAACAAGATTATACGCCCCTCGAAGGTCGATCTTGGTAAACCAGCTAGCCCCCTTAATCCGAGCAAACAAATCAGAAAGCAAAGGTAAAGCAAAGGTAAAGGGTACTGGAATTTGACTGTGATCTTATTGAGAAGGCGATAATCTATACAGGGCCTCAAGGAGCCATCCTTCTTGGCAACAAAAAAGAATCCCGCTCCCAACGGTGATGAAGACGGGCGAATATGCCCCTTCTCTAAGGACTCCTTTACATAACTCCGCATAGCGGCATGCTCTGGCACAGACAGATTGAAGAGTCGACCCTTAGGGAACTTACAACCAGGAATCAAGTTAATAGCACAATCACAGTCCCTATGAGGAGGTAGGGCACTGGACTTGGGCTCATCAAATATATCCTGGAAATCTGACAAAAACTCAGGAACTTCAGAAGAGGGGGAAGAGGAAATTGACATCAAAGGAATATCATAATGCATCCCTTGGCAACCCCAACTAGTCACAGACATAGATTTCCAATCCAGCACCGGATTATGTAGCTGTAACCATGGAAAACCCAGCACAACAACATCATGCAAATTATGCAACACCAAAAAACGAATATTTTCCTGATGTGCTGGAGCCATGTACATGGTCAACTGTGTCCAGTACTGAGGTTTATTCCTGGCCAATGGCGTAGCATCTATCCCCCTCAAGGGAATAGGACTCTGCAAAGGCTCCAAGGAAAAACCACAGCGCTTGGCAAATTCTAAGTCCATTAAGTTCAGGGCAGCGCCAGAATCCACAAATGCCATTACAGAAAAGGACGACAATGAGCAAATCAGGGTAACAGACAAGAGAAATTTAGGCTGTACAGTACTAATGGTAACAGACCTAGTGACCCTCTTAGTACGCTTCGGGCAATCAGAAATAGCATGAGTAGAGTCGCCACAGTAAAAACACAGCCCATTCTGACGTCTGAATTCCTGCCGTTCTGCTCTAGTCAAAATCCTATCACATTGCATAGGCTCAGGACTCAGCCCAGAGGACACCGCCATATGGTGCACAACCTTACGCTCGCGCAGGCGCCGATCAATCTGAATGGCCAGAGACATTGATTCATTCAAACCAGCAGGTATGGGGAACCCCACCATAACATCTTTAAGGGCTTCAGAAAGACCCTTTCTGAAAATAGCTGCTAGGGCATCCTCATTCCATTTTGTGAGCACAGACCACTTTCTAAATTTCTGGCAGTTTACTTCTGCTGCTTCCTGACCCTGACACAGAGCCAGCAAGATTTTTTCTGCCTGATCCACAGAATTAGGTTCGTCATACAGCAGTCCAAGTGCTTGAAAAAATGCGTCTACATTGAGCAATGCAGGATTCCCTGGCTCTAGGGAGAATGCCCAGTCCTGCGGGTCTCCACGCAGCAGAGAAATGACAGTCTTCACCTGCTGAATGGGGTCACCAGAGGAACGGGGTCTCAAAGCAAAAAACAATCTGCAGTTATTTTTAAAGTTCAGAAATTTAGATCTATCCCCAGAAAACAAATCAGGAATAGGAATTCTAGTCTCTAGAACCGGAGTCTGAACAACATAATCTTGGATACTCTGTACCCTTGCAGCGAGCTGATCAACACGCGAGAACAGACCCTGAACCTCCATATCAGCACCAAAATCCGGAACCACCCAAAGATTAAGGGGAAAAAAAAGACAAAACAAGCTGCAAAGGAAAAAAAAATGGCTCAGAACTTTCTTTTCCCTCTTTTGAGATGCATTTACCACATTGTGGGCCAGCTGTACTGTTATGACCTGGTGGTTACGGAGAAGCACTGATATGACCTGGTGGGTAAAATGAGTCATGGGACAAGCTCTGAGGAGGTGGTAACTTTACTGACCGCAAACCCTACTCCTAACACCAACACTAGAAATAGCCGTGGGACGTTCCTAACTCTCCCTAGACGCCTCGTCACGGCCTAAGAACTAACTACCCCTTAAGATGGAAACAGAAAACTATCTTGCCTCAGAGAAATTCCCAAAAGGAAAGATAGCCCCCCACATGTATTGACTGTGAGTAGAGAGGGAAATGACATACACAGAAATGAAATCAGATTTTAGCAAAGGAGGCCAATTCTAATCTAGATAGACAGAAAATAGGAAAGGATACTGTGCGGTCAGTATTAAAAACTAAAAATTCACGCAGAGTTTACAAAAATGATCTCCACACCGACTCACGGTGTGGAGGGGCAAATATGCTTCCCCAGAGCTTCCAACTAGCCTGAATATTTCATAATGACAAGCTGGACAAAAGAAACATAACTTAACTGAGCAGTAAGATCCAAAGCAAATGGACAACCAAAGAACTAGTGTCGGGGTCGTAATACGACAATTAAATCCTCATTCACCAGTCATTCCAAATTAATATGTGTGCAGGGCATCTGGTACCGGATAAGAATAAATCAGACAGGTAGCTGGTTCAAACTTAGTTAATGCCCCGTGCATCCACACATGTCTGCAGCGGTCACACCAACTGGCTTTATTCTAAAATACACAATACTATATTGAGTGTTAGGGGAAGGCGTGCATTAGGCGGGGTTTAAGCTAGCATCCAGTCTTTCTGATTTGTTCTGACGTCTTCTGGTGGATTCCTCCTTTTCTTCACATTCCTTAAGTTTCGTTTCTGAGGAAATGGCTTAACCCTTCGGTCACTAACCTGAAACGAAACTGAACTCTGGCGACCATCTTTAAATACAATTACATATGCATTAGCTAGCAGATAGGAAAAACTTATTGTTTTACAGTGTAAGATATATAAAAGTACAAAGGTATATAAGAAAATACATTTTCACCTTGACAATCCCCCCTAAACACTAAGTTTTTCCCTTAAAGAAGGATCCTTCGAGACTGTCCATGTGATGGGAAAAGGGGAGGTGGATTTCTTCATCCAGACACCTCAGAAACTCTCCCCTAGCGAGAGGCCTCCAGGCAGCTGAACCCTTCACTAACCTCACATGGAGTTCTCCCACTGTCCCTAAACTAAGTCTCTTAGCATCATCTGAGAATGGGGGGTTTTGTCTACTCTCTTGAGGGGGAATGTACTTCGGGATCTCCCCTGGATCAGTACCATTGTACTCTGGTGGGTCTTCTTCTTGATTGAGGACGGTGCCAGTCGGAGTTGCTTTGGCAATAACCTTTTTGTACAAAGAATAACACAACAGAAAATTATCGATCCAATTATAAGGAGAGCAATCAGTACTAAACAAACTTATTGAAGGAATCCCTTGATCCCACCTAACCAACTGGAGAAGAAAGATGTGTCTGCTCCAGCATACCTGACACGTCGTCTTATTGTCCTAATTTGTTCAACTTCTTTAGAAACCTTCAGGTCTTTTGGATCTACATTTCGCCATTCAGGTCTGGCTGTCTATATTTCGTCTTGTAAGTCTTTGGTCATACCGTCAATGAATGTATTTACCAATACTCTGACATCAAGTGGGTTTATGGGACTGTACCTCATGTCTTCCCATTTCAGCTGTAACCGTCCAAAGTATAGCTCTACACTCTCTCCTTTTGTCACATCTGCAAAAAGATCTTAATTTGTGTCCTAGCACGTCACCTGTTTTTGTGCTCACTAACTACCTAGGCCTGCCTAGGTGCACTTAATACGTCCATCATATTGTCATTATTTGTCTGTAAAATGAGAAAGGTTGGTTCTCAGGGTCAGCCAAATGTTTTTTGCGTAGCTAGCTAGTCAGAGGGCCTCCAGGGATAATACTCCTGTATCTGTCTTACCCTACCTGATGTGGTTGGTTCTCTGGTGGTGGGGGCAACATGACATGCTGGTCTACAGCTCCTTCCCAAAAGGATTACTGTCAGCCTACTCCTAAAAGTTAATGTCCCCACTATCCGCCAACCACAATCCTGTGTCAGCTTCTTATATCACTGCATGTGATCTTGTCTGGACAGGATTCAGTGTAATTCTCTTAGGTCGGGTTGCAGCACGGGTCATACAAGTGCTAGGGCCCAAATCCTCAACTATACCCTAAAAGGCATCACAGCTATAATTAACAAATCTTTGTTCACTGTAATATATGTAATTGATCCATTCAACATTTTTATTAATCTGCATCTGTGGGATTATAGAAGCAATGCCGGCATAAATCTGGTTCTGGGCTTCAAAACTGGTCAGGCACCCCCCTTGGCACCCCAATGGCATCAATATATACTAGTGGATCTTCTTCATAACTCATATGGAGCTGATCGAGACTTCTCCTCTTTCTGGTAGGTTCATCAGGTATCTTTGGATCCCAAGGTAAAATTTTGAACTGCATGGCTAGTTTAACAAGGGTGCATTGGCCTATCCAGGCATTAGGCAACCTAGGACGGAGCTTACCATCCCCACATAACCAATAAGTGTCGTACATATAATGTGTATGTTTGATTAGCAAGTCAGTATCTAAAGAACTGTTCTCCCTGCAGAAACCTGTCTCGAAGATCCCTACTGGTGTACCTGTAGTGTTATAGGAATTGTAGCAGGTGTAATTGTCAGCTAATACGGTTACTTCTCCTGGGACCTTTAGTCTAGGTTTCTCATGAATCAGTGGGACATAATCTGGGCAATCAGTGGGCTTCAAACCTTTCAACAAATTCATGACACAGGCAGTGGTGTTGTCATCAGGAAAAAGTAATGCATGTGTGTATAGGTGTGTATTCGCAGCAGCACAAGCAATACATCCTACAGAGATATTCTGGACTCTTACATTGTATCTCACCCATTCTAACCATAGGTTTTTCCTTGGGGCTGTTTGTGTTTCTATGGAGAAAACCTCTTGCCAACTGAGACCTGGAATGGGGATCACTTCATTAACTACATTTTGCAAACGCTCACCTGGGCCTGTTTTAGGTGTACTGGTAACAGGGGCTTTGGTTGGTCTGAAGCTAATATCCCGGAGCTGTATATGGCCTAAATTCCCATGGTATCCACTACTAAATACATAATTATAATGCCTTCCCAGTACAAATGTCTGCAGGTCAGCAGATTGGGGGCTTTCAAGATTTAGGAGAAGGGGGTAACAATTTTTACCCCATTTACAGCCCCTAAGTGGTTGCAGAAGGGCTGTTAGATGCATTCTCTCACGAAGACTTTTATATCCCCAATCGTCTCCCGTATTCCAGGCAGCATCTGTCTAATAATAACAGTTATTGTTGTCATTTCTGGTAACACACATATAAAACTGGATGATCTCCTCTACCACCCGTTCAGTCTCGGGACACTTGACTACATCACAGAAATCAAATCGCCAGATATTCACCGGGGCTGTCAGGTTTATCCAGAGAATAGTGGGACCTTAGTATTTTCATTTACATTAGGGGCCGAGAAGGTAGGGGCGAGGATGGCCCTCAGTTCCAGGATCAAAAACAACAGTCTCTTTTACAGTGTGAGGCGTGGATCCAGGTGCTCTTTCCTTCAAGTTTTACTGCAGTGGGGGTGACCAGGATCACCGTGTGAAGTCCTTCAAATCTCAGCTGGAGACAATCTCTGCGCACAAACTTTTTCACATACACCAGGTCTCCTGGCACAAAGGGATGGTGTCCAGGAACCTTGTCTGGGTCTGGAAGAGAACTGAAGACAGTTAAATGCACTTTGGCAAGGTGTCCATGTAAGGCCTGCACATAGCTAGTCAAGTCCTGGTACTTGAGCTGCAACTGTTGTGGAAAGAAACATTCAAGACTGGGGCTCCTGCCAAACAGAATCTCATACGGTGACTGTCCTGTCTTCCTGTTTGGGGTATATCCTACTGAAAACAAAGCTAGAGGAAGGCATTCTGTCCATGGTTTACCAGTCTCTGCCATTGCCTTCTGGATTTTAAGCTTAAGAGCTCCATTTAGTCTCCCCACTTTTCCACTACTCTGTGCATGGAGTATGCAATGCTTGACTTACCCCCAGTGCTGCCATTACCTCTGACATGATCTCTCCAGTAAAATGGGAACTCCGATCGCTTTCAATGACTTCAGGAACTCCATACCTGCATATGATCTCAGCCATCAGTTTCTTCACCGTTGTCTTAGCCGTAGCTTTGGCAACTGGGTAGGCTTCTGGCCAACCTGAAAATAAATCAATGCAGACCAACACATACTCATACGTCCCTACCCTGGGTAACTGAATTTAATCAATCTGCAGTCTCTGGAATTGGTTAAAGGGCCGGGGAGCGTGTTTGGATGGGGTTTTCACTGTCCTACTCTGATTATGTGTGACACATATCATGCAGCTCTGTACCTGCCTTTCTGCGCAGGTGGAAAACTCGGGGGCAATCCGTTGTTTCTGTAGGGTGTCACACATGGCCGTCTTCGAGTGGTGCACATTCCTGTGCAGAACCTGTGCCATCATTGGGTACAGTACCTGTGGTAGGCAGACCTTTTCACCCCTCCCCCATAGTCCAGTGACGGTATCAGAGCAAGCCCCTATCTTTTGCCACCTATTTTTCTCCTCCTTACTTGCCTGTTCTTGTAACCGGGCTAAGATGTCTTTCAACACAAGTGGAGATGGTGGGGTGTCTAGGTGATGTACTTGAGAGGCCACAGGAGTGCTTGCTGCTTTCTTCGCAGCCTGGTCTGCCAGTGCGTTACCCTTTTGTCCGTCCATCAGTGCCTTTGGTATGTGCCTTTACCTTTATGATGCCTGCTTGGGTGGGAAGCTGTAGTGCATTCATAAGTTGCTGGACTGCCTCAGCACGTTTAAAGGGGTGGCCATTTGCTGTCAGGAAAGCCCTGGCTCTCCAGATAGGCCCATAATCGTGTGTAATGCCAAAAGCATACCTGGAATCAGTGTAGATATTTACAGTCTTACCTTCTGCTAGTTTGCTCTGCTTCTTGTGCAGACATATGAGCTGGCATTGACTCTACCTTGATTATCTCATGTTCTGAGACCACAGCATATCTGGTACAGTAGCATCCTTGGTCATCTTGGTGACAGGATCCATCTACAAAAAGCTCAAAATCAGCATTAGAATAGGCACACTAGAAACCAGCTGTTTCCTGAGACATCAATTCTAGACAATCATGTGGTTTGGAAACCTAATCTTGTTCCTCTGGATCCATTCTAGAAAGAAAAAGAGTGTCCTTGCTCATGTCACCTTCATGTCACCTACTCCTCCCCCCTTTGGATCCAGGGGAACTAGGAGAAGAGTAACGGGGTTTAGGACAGTGCACCTTTTCAAAGTCACATTAGTAGGCATGAGAATAGCACACCGAAGTCGCAGCTGTCCAGCCATGGACATGTGGCTAGGTTGTACCTGATTAAGGATACTATATACATCGTGGGGTATGGACCATCAGTGGGTGATCCAAAACAATCTCTGAAGACTTGTGTAGCAACAGCTGGACAGACAACACGGCCCGAACACAGAAGGGGCTTCCTCTTGCCACCGTACCCAGGCGGCCACTATAATAAGCAACAGGTCTCTGTTTGTCTCCATGAAGCTGAATCAGCACACCTGTAGCATGTCCTGCAGGTGAGCTCTGTCTGCAATACTGTGCAGCAGTGCTCGGGTGTCTTGTAATCATATATAGGGCCTGCAGTGTGTAACACTATATCACAGGGCAGATTCCCTCTTTGGGTGGACATAGCGTCTCCTGGATACAAGGGGCCATAAGTGGCAAGGTAGGCCTGACACTCTTGGGCTATGACTGGCCCCCCTTTGGCATAACTGTCCACGTCAATTGTCATCCCTGTTAAATGAATGCAAACAGAACTGGCAATCTGGGTATAATGGAAAGCTGAAGAAGACATTGGCAAGATCGATAACCATGAACCAAGCGGCATCCTGAGATATCTGGGACAAAAGAGTATGTGGCTTAGGCACCACCGGAGTTTCTGGAACAGTAACTGCATTAAATGCCTGTAGATCTTGTACCAACCGGTACACAGGGGGTTGGCCGGGTGGGTTTTTTTTTTTTTTTTCTTAACGGGAAACACGGGTGTGTTACATGGGGAAACACAGGGTATCAGGGCACCATTATCGAATAACATTTGTATTTGCCCCTTGAGACACTGCTCCTGATCATATTTCAAAGAGTATTGATGGACTTTAGAAAAAGGGGCACCAGGTTTGAGAAACACTTTTACTGGTTCTACAGGCATTATTGGGGGAGAATCTGGGTCTATCAGGACCATCATAACTGTGGGAAGGGCAAGTAGGATACACATCTCTTTATATTCATCTGCATAGGAGTTATATAACGCAAGGACCATCTGACCATCATCTTGGAATTATATCCTGGAGCAGAACTGTAATAATAAAACTGCCCCCAGTAAATTTACCGAACCTATAGAAGAGATTACGAACTGAGCAGTAACTTCAGGGAAAGGTCCCACAGGGATAGGTTTTATAAGAGTATATTTATTGGGTCTGTCATCTACTCTAATTAAAACAAGCTCTTGATCTGAGAATTTGCATGGCGGGGCTGGGGAGATAATGAAATTCCCATACGGGGTTAAAGGCGTATTGGAATGTGAAGCTGGACTCACGTGTACGAAGGGAGGAGGCAGAAACTAGAGTCTGTTACATAGACAGTAAGAAGCGCTGCTGATTTAACCCTTCCTTTCCTGCTGGACTAAATTCTTTTGAAAACCTTTTACTATTTGCAATGCATCATCCGGAGTGGAAATCCCAATATCGGATCTACTACAAAAAGGTATGAATGGGCTTTTTATTACAATGGGAATCCCAGATCTTCAAACACTACCATAAGACGCCCATAGAACTTCTCGGCAATCCAGGATATATTGGTGCCTTTTACCAATCTTTCAATTACTTACAAGTTTTCATCTAAGACTAGGCAGGTCTATTTCACTTTCAATTTCATACAGTACTTATTGCTGTAAACATAAATCTCTCAGTGTGTATTGTACCAAGGACAGAGAAAACTTAGAATGCAATACATGGCCCCCCCCCTCCCCCGTAGCCCACAGCGCCGAGGGGAAAAATTGCAAGCAGGTCGCGCAGGGATTCACTCAGCCCCTCCCATCTAGTAACACGGAGATAAGAACTTCCACTGCATTCTTCAGCGCTGAAGGGAGAGCAAGAGCACAACTCTATACCCCCCTTTCTCCAGCACGTAGCGCAGATAAGGAGAAAGAAGAAGAAGAAGTGACAAAGAAATCTCGCAGCGGTCTGCTCAGCCCCTCCCCTACAGTACACAGCACTGATACAAAGCTCCGTATCTTCTACAGTCACAAATTACAGCAGTTTTCAGACCTAATTTCTACAAAACTTTCCTATAATCCTCCGTGGTCTGGGCAGAGCCCCAAAGACGGTCCGTACGCACACACAAGGCAGGTCTCCACCCAGGTTGGATTCTGCACAACACAAACAGGACACACCTACGCTTCTGGAGATCCCTTTCCGCCGCCATTACAGGGCGCTGGCTGAGACTGCATTTTCATCATCAGTGGCACGGCGGCCATTTTACAATCTGTAAGATCACAGTTCAAAGGCATTTTATAACCAAATACGGGCTCTACATTATCTGATCCTTCCTCTCAACCTATTTTCATCCTTTGTTCTTTAAGCCTCGCGCAACTCGCAGATAAGCTTCTTGACTGTCTCTTGCCCTCCCGTGACCATTGTCTTGACTTCCACGGCATCCTCATCTAACTTGTGGGGCACTGACTTCTTTTGCTGTAAGATACGCAGCTTGGCTCCCAGGATACTATGGTTTTCTGCAGTAAAACCACTGGCAGCGATCTTCAACACTGATATTCTAAAAACACGGAGCCTCTCGCTCAACGTATAAGAAAAAGAGCCTCGCGCTCAATATTTCCATCCCTAACCTGAACACAGTGATTAACAGACTATCCTGCCACGATATCCCAAACAGTCGGGAGGCGGTCTCCTAGTGAGACCCCTCCACAAAAATTCTGGTGGTCCCGTACGGAGCGTCTTAATTACCTGTTTCTGGTGGTCCCGTTCCGGGACGTCTTAATTACCTATTTCTGGTGGCTCCATACGGGGCGTCTTAATTACCTATTTGTACTCAAAATTCTGGTGGTCCCCCACTTGGGACGTCTTAATTACCGGTTAGTACAATATCACAGAGGCTGCGTCTCCTATCCCTTTCACTAAGCTGCCCCACAATCTACAACTGGCTCAATTTTTCAGTCCACTTCACTACTAGACAATAGTCACGGGTAGGGTGGTTGAATGGAGTACAATGACCGGTAAAGGAGGTGTGGTGTACAGAGGTCGCACAGGATGCGACGTCTCTCAGTTGCTGGTTCAGAGCGTGGCACAGGATCACGTTTGATCTCACCACTCGATCATTCACCTCCCGGACCCAAGGAGACTACAGACAAACCAATAACGGCTGAGACACTAGCAAGTGTGACATATACAGTGTACATGATCGCCACTTACCGTGTACGGAGGGTGATCAGTCCTCGAGGTCAGCCACTACGGGTATCATCCACAGACATCCAGGCATGGGTCCAGAGGGTCTCGGATCGCTGGCCACGCCCCCGTTGGTCGTGCCAAAATTGTCGGGGTCGTAATACGACAATTAAATCCTCATTCACCAGTCATTCCAAATTAATATGTGTGCAGGGCATCTGGTACCGGATAAGAATAAATCAGACAGGTAGCTGGTTCAAACTTAGTTAATGCCCCGTGCATCCACACATGTCTGCAGCGGTCACACCAACTGGCTTTATTCTAAAATACACAATACTATATTGAGTGTTAGGGGAAGGCGTGCATTAGGCGGGGTTTAAGCTAGCATCCAGTCTTTCTGATTTGTTCTGACGTCTTCTGGTGGATTCCTCCTTTTCTTCACATTCCTTAAGTTTCGTTTCTGAGGAAATGGCTTAACCCTTCGGTCACTAACCTGAAACGAAACTGAACTCTGGCGACCATCTTTAAATACAATTACATATGCATTAGCTAGCAGATAGGAAAAACTTATTGTTTTACAGTGTAAGATATATAAAAGTACAAAGGTATATAAGAAAATACATTTTCACCTTGACACTAGCAAGAACTTATCTTATGCTGAAATGGACAGGCCATCAGAGAAATCCAAGTAGAGATCTGAATCCAACCCAGAGAACATTGACAGCTGGCATGGACTACAGACCAGAGCCAAGTTAAATAGCAAGGCCAGTGGAGCCGATTAGTGAAAGCAGCTGCTGCAGAACCTCAAGGAGCAGCAGTTCCACTCGAAACCACCAGAGGGAGCCCAAAGGCAGAACTCACAAAAGTACCATTCATAACCACAGGAGGGAGCCCAAGAACGGAATTCACAACACGTATACGCCTTTTGTCAAGAGAGGCCATACAGCGGCCACGGTCCCTAAGAGGATGCCGACATGATGGGGTTAATGTGGGAAGTAGTGAGCTAACTGGGGTTTTTTGTTTTTGAGTTGGGGCAGTGAGGAAGGGGTTAATATTAAGAGCGGGAAGAAGAATGCTTAACTTTGAATTTGTGAAGGAGGTGGGGTTGTTTTTGGCAATAAGGGGGAGGGACAGTATAAGAAGGTGCACTCTACTCACAACGACAACCATTTTGAGTACCCACCTAAAGAGTTAAGGAAGCTCCTACCCACCCTCCCCTTTTTTATATGAGGAGTACTGTAAGTGTTGGAGGTGTGTTAAGGTCGTTTTTCAATGCTGGGGAATGTGAAAAGCTATTGTTCAGTGGTGGTATTGTTGTGGCGAGTATGTCAATTTGTCATGGCAGCTCGGCGGGGGGGAGATCCTCGAAGTTGGTGGAAGTGGAAAATGGCGGATTAATGGGGGTAATCTTGAGATTACTACTACCACGTAGTATATTGCCTAGCCACATAGTATATAGCACAGCCCACGTAGTAAATAGCACAGCCCACGTAGTATATTGCCCAGCCACGTAGTATATAGCACAGCCACGTAGTATATAACACAGCCCATGTAGTATATAGCACAGCCATGTAGTATATAACACAGCCCATGTAGTATATAGCACAGCCATGTAGTATATAGCACAGCCACGTAGTATATAGCACAGCCACATAGTATATAGCACATCCACATAGTATATAGCACAGCCACATAGTATATAGCACAGCCCACATAGTATATAGCACAGGCCATGTAGTAAATAGCACAGACACATAGTATGTTGTCCAGCAATGTAGTATATTGCCCAGCCACGTAGTATATTGCCCAGCGACGTAGTAAATAGCACAGACATGTAGTATAATGCCCAGCCACATAGTATATTGCCCAACGACGTAGTATATTGCCCAGCCACATAGTATATTGCCCAGCCACGTAATATATTGCCCAGCCACGTAGAATATTGCCCAGCCATATATATTGCCCAGCCACGTAGTATATTTCCCAGCCACGTAGTATATTGCCCAGCTACGTAGTATATTGCCCAGCCACGTAGTATATAGGCCCAGTGACGTAGTATATTGCCCAGCGACGTAGTATATTGCCCAGCAACATAGTATATTGCCCAGCCACGTAGTATATTACCCAGCAATGTAGTATATTGGTCAGCCACATAGTATATTGCCCAGCCACGTAGTATATAGCACAGATATGTAGTATATAACATAGCCCACACAGTATCTAACACAGCCCATGTAGTATATAGCAATGTGGATACTATATCTCTGTTAAAAAAAGAATTAAAATAAAAAATAGTTATATACTCACCCTCCGGCGGCCCCCGGATCCAGCCCAGGTGTTTAACGATGCTTCTCGTGACGCTCCGGTCCCAAGAGTGCATTGCGGCCTTGCGAGATGATGACGTAGCAGTCTCGTGAGACCGCTAAGTCATCATCTCGCGAGACCGCAATGCATGGACCGGTCACCGGAGCGTCGCGTTTACATTTAGGCAAACAAATTCAAAACTATTGGTCTCTAACTTGAGTTTTATATTTTTTATATTCCTAATAACACAAGACCAGATAGAAGCAGCTGCCATGTGTTGGTAAATGGTATTGGCACTTTTCAAGTCGTATTTTCTAGTGTTAAATATTTTATGTCATGGCTTATTAAGATGTCAGTGATTTTTCTCATACGCAAAAAATTGTCCTAGTTTAATCAGTGTTTTTGATCATAGTTTCATCGGAATTAGGTCTGTGTGCCAGTTTTTACCATAAAATGTGTTTAGAGTTTCATCACTTTTTCCTAAATGAAAAAAGCAAACAAACAAAACGTAATGAAGGTTTCAAAATATTCTCACATCAAACAGTCTGTGAAAAAAAGACAGCACATGGATGTCCAATTTTTTACGGACCCATAGATTTGCATTGGTGAGACTGAGCCGAGACTTGGCTCAAAGTCGGACATACCTCAGTTATTTTGTGCAGACAGCGAAAATACACGGATAACTGAAAAGCCTCATAGACTATAATGGGTATGAGTGCAAGTGCAAAACACAGACAGAACTCGTACGAGAAAAACTGATGTCGGCATGAGGCCCTAGACTGCACTTCTTGCCTGGAGTACAGCAATATTGTTAGTGATAGAGAATGTTCTGGTTTAATTCTCCAGCTGCTCAAATAAAAAGTGAATAAAGCCTTTTTTTCATCTTTTGCAGTGCTTTTAAAGGAAGGATTAACCGTGCTTTTGCAGATAATCTCTGGAACAGTTATTTACAAAAGTTTAACCAGCCAAATTTCACATTATTACACAATATCAACATGTCAGGTAAAACAAGAGCCATCATTCAGTTCCTTTCCCAGGGAATATAATGTTTTTGTAAACTGGAGAGCCGTCAGGAATTTCTGTGCCCTATAAAGTCAAGACATCTGGCCCCTCATCCAGAGGCATAGCTAGGATTTTGGTTCAGGGGGGCGAAGCTTCTGAGTGGGCCCGTAACCAGGTAACCTTGATTACAGCTGGGTTACGCACCCCAATAGTGGAGGAGAACCTCAGCACATGACTGCGCTATTACTGAAGATAATCTCTATATAAAGACCAACATGGATATTACCGCCATATGGTCAGTGGTAGATATCAGTCCTACAGAGCACATAAGAGATTATGAGTAACCCACCAGGGCAATGGGTATACTCGGCACCAGGTCCGGTTGCTTAAAGGGGATGTCACGGTGGCTGCGACCCAATCCGTGGCCCTGGGACTCACTGTAAAAGGGGAATGGTCTTTAAAGGGAATTGTGATAAAGTCTGTTGTGACGCCACCTCTGGAGTTCAGTCAATAGGGGGACCGACGCTGCTTTAAAGGGGTCCTCTGAGGGATGTTGTTGCAGCAATGATTGTAACGCTTCCCACAGGGGAAGCGGGGTCCCCAGGGCTCTGCGTTGCAGTCTTTACCTGGTTTACTGAAGATTAGTGTTGAGCGATACCTTCCGATATCGGAAAGTATCGGTATCGGAAAGTATCGGCCGATACCGTCAAAGTATCGGATCTAATCCGATACCGATACCCGATCCCAATGCAAGTCAATGGGACGAAATATATCGGAATTAAAATAAACCCTTTATAAACTTGTAGGTTCATTCTACATGAAGGAAAACAACTAAGAATAATGTAGGATGTATTGGGGGACGTGGCGGAGACATTAAAGGCACAGAGGTTTAGCCCAAACAAATAGAATAGCAGGTTTTTTGTTTTTTTTAATGACGTTCGGTGTTAGAAAGATTTTGACTATGCTATTTATTTATTTTTTTTTTTCAGATATTGATGTTTCACTACTTCCACGTCCTTCACCTTCTTTTTTACTTCTCCCACACTTTCTTCTTCATTATCCTCATCATCAGCTTCTTTGACATCAACTATCTTCACCTTATTCATCTTCTTCTTCTTCTACCTATTTTTTTTTTTTTTTTTACATTGTTCATATTCTTTTTATTTAACTATTATCTTTTTCATATTCAACTTCTTCATCATATTCTTATTTGTGACAGGCATTCCCGTAGCTGTTATCTATAAAAGTTTGAAGATTACACCTTCCGTTCTGCCTGTCACAAAAGAGTTACATTTGTCCGCGTTCAGTTTGGCCTGCAGCATCAGGCTTTATCCAGGGGCACCACGAGGAGGAACGGACTCACCCCCATACACTGCTTAGTCTTCTTCTGCTTATAATTTAGATAATATCTTTTGCTCTGATATTTAGTCTTATGCTTAATGTTCTTCTGCTCTTTGTTCTGCAGCCTCTTGTTCTTCTGCTTCTCGGTCTCCCATGTCGTCGTCGTCTCCAGGGTCGTCGTCTCCAGGGTCGTCGTCTCCGGGGTCGTCGTCATCGGGTGGTCTTCAGGGTCATCGTCTCCAGGGTCGTCGTCATCACGGTGGTTGTCGTCTCTGGTGTCGTCGTCATCTTAGGGGTGGTCTTCCGGGTCATCGTGTTTAGTCTCTTGAACTTGGAAATGTAGCAGAAGGTACAAGAAGGCTGAGAAAATGCCGAGAAACAGCTGATGGAACTGGAACTCGGATGGCTACCCGAAGGTCCAAGAGCCAATGGAACTACCGAGGACCAGCTGACGTTACTGGAACCCGGTTACTAAGCAGGAGGTACCCGTGCCTGAAAGCACTACCAAGGACCACCTGACGTTGGTGGAACTCGGATACCCAGAGGGAGGCACCTAAGCCAAAGGCTCTGCCCGGAACCAGCTGACGGTACTGGAACCAGGATGGGGAGCAGAAGGTACAAGAGCAAAAGACACTGCCGAGAACCAGCTGACGGTGCTGGAACCCGGATGGGTAGCCGAAGATCCAAGAGCCAATGGAACTACCGAGTACCAGCTGACGTTACTGGAACCCGGTTACTAAGCAGGAGGTACCCGTGCCTGAAAGCACTACCAAGGACCACCTGATGTTGGTGGAACTCAGATACCCAGAGGGAGGCACCTAAGCCAAAGGCTCTGCCCAGAACCAGCTGACGGTACTGGAACCAGGATGGGGAGCAGAAGGTACAAGAGCAAAAGACACTGCCGAGAACCAGCTGACGGTACTGGAACCCGGATGGGTAGCCGAAGGTCCAAGAGCCAATGGAACGACCGAGGACCAGCTGACGTTACTGGAACCCGGTTACTAAGCAGGAGGTACCCGTGCCTGAAAGCACTACCAAGGACCACCTGACGTTGGTGGAACTCGGATACCCAGAGGGAGGCACCTAAGCCAAAGGCTCTGCCCGGAACCAGCTGACGGTGCTGGAACCAGGATGGGGACCTATTCAAGCTTGTCTTCCTAGAGCCCCAACTAGCAGTGTTGGAGCAAAGGGTCAGCAGGAGGAGGAGATGGAGCAGAGTGTAGGCCGAAGCCTGCACTGGCGGCAGCTTTGGGTCTGTTGTGTCTGCGTGGCAGTTGCAGGACACGTTGCCGGCTGCACAGCAGGGGAACAGCTGGCGGTGCTGAACCCCACTGACACATTGGCTGGTGTTTTTCTCTGTGCAGCTAGCAGTACCGGGCCCCAACTGGCGGTGTTGGAGCCCGGGCTCTGCAGGGGGAGCAGAGTGTAGGCCGAAGCCTAATTGAACCAATTTCAAAGGTAACCTTTAACCCCCCCTCAGGTGTTACAAAGTAGAAGAGCCACAGCTTATGCAGCAGTAGTGCTGCACAAGTCAAAGGTTGCTCTTTTAATTTTTCTCCTTGCACACGCTGAATGAAACACGTATAACATTTAGCCCTTTATACAGTCAAACTGTGTTGGAGGCGCGAGTTCCCTTCGTAATGAGACGCAGCACAGATGTCAAGAATCCCACCTTGGTGCTGGGTGCAGCCTCCTGAGCGTTGTTATTTGCTGTACAGGAGTCTGCGCTGTCATGTTATCCCCTGGCCTAGCGCTGTTAGCGCTGCCCATCTTCTGACAACATTTAATGTCGGCCGGTGCGGTTCGCGATGACCATGAATCCCAGCCCCCCAGTGTCTTAACATTGTTAAAACACTGCGGGGCTGGGATTCATGGCCTGGCGCAGTACATATGTTCGCCTCTCGCTTGGGTTCTTACACCCGCTTCAGACTATGCGGCGTCAGCTGATCCCTTATCGCATGCCACGGCCATGAAGCCGCACAGTCTGAAGAAGGCGGAAGGAGATGAGGGACAGGCGAACTGATGCACTGCTCATGCCCATCAATCACACCCTCGCAGTCCCAATAAATAAGACACCGAGGGGCGTTGTGTGGGTCAGGGCGGCCGCAGAGGCGCAGGCAGCCAAACAATGATGCCAGAAGACGGGCAGTGCTACCAAAGGGGTTGCAGCGTGTCATTACAAAGGAAAGTCACACCTCCGGGACGGTTAAATGGTCACACAGAGGACACATTTTAGACGTGTTTTCAGTTCCACATGTGCGAGGAGAATACGTTTATGAGCCACCTTGCACACATGCAGCATTACCGCTTTACAAGGTGGCTGTAAAACGTACAAACGCCTGGGGGAGGGGGGACAGGTTCCCTTCAATTTCAGTTCTTGTGTCTGCGTGGCTTTTGCAGGACACGATGCCGGCTACACAGCAGGGGAACAGCTGGCGGTGCTGAACCCCACTGACACATTGGTTGGTGTTTTTCTCTGTGCAGCTAGCAGTACCGGGCCCCAACTGGCGGTGTTAGAGCCCAGGGTCAGCAGGAGGAGGAGATGGAGCAGAGTGTAGGCCGAAGCCTGCACTGGCGGCAGCTTTGGGTCTGTTGTGTCTGCGTGGCAGTTGCAGGACACATTGCCGGCTGCATAGCAGGGGAACAGCTGGCGGTGCTGAACCCCACTGACACATTGGCTGGTGTTTTTCTCTGTGCAGCTAGCAGTACCGGGCCCCAACTGGCGGTGTTGGAGCCCGGGCTCTGCAGGGGGAGCAGAGTGTAGGCCGAAGCCTAATTGAACCAATCTCAAAGGTAACCTTTAACCCCCCCTCAGGTGTTACAAAGTTGAAGAGCCACAGCTTATGCAGCAGTAGTGCTGCACAAGTCAAAGGTTGCTCTTTTAATTTTGCTCCTTGCACACGCTGAAAGGAACACGTATAACATTTGGGCCCTTACACAGTCAAACTGATTTTGAGGCGTGAGTTCCCTTCGTAAAGAGACGCAGTACAGCTGGCAAAAATGCCACCTTGGTGCTTTGCGCGGCCTCCTGAGCATCGTTATTTGTTGCACAGGAGTCTGCGCTTTTGTGTTATCCCTTGGCCTTGCGCTGTTAGCGCTGGCCATCCTCTGACATCATGTAATGTCGGCCGTTGCGGTTTGCGATGACCATGAATCTAAGCCCCGCAGTGTCTTAACATTGTTAAAACACTGCGGGGCTGGGATTCATGGCCTGGCGCAGTACATATGTTCGCCTCTCGCTTGGGTTCTTACACCCGCTTCAGACTATGCGGCGTCAGCTGATCCCTTATCGCATGCCACGGCCATGAAGCCGCACACTCTGAAGAAGGCGGAAGGAGACGAGTGACAGGCGAACATATGCACTGCTCAAGCCCATCAATCACACCCTCGCAGTCAAAATAAATAAGACACCGAGGGGCGTTGTGTGGGGCAAGGCGGCCGCAGAGGCGCAGGCAGCCAAACAATGATGCCAGAAGACGGGCAGCGCTACCAAGGAGCTTGTTGCGTGTCAATACAAAGGAAAATCACACCTGAGGGACGTTTTAATGGTCGCAGAGGACTCATTTTAGACGTGTTCAGTTCAACCTGGGCAAGGAGAATAAGTTTCTGAGCCACCTTGCACACATGCAGCATTACTGTCGTACAAGGTGGCTGTAAAACGTAGAAACGCCTGGGGGAGGGGGGACAGGTTTCCTTCAATTTCAGTTCTTGTGCCTGCGAGGCTTTTGCAGGACACGTTGCCGGCTACACAGCAGGGGAACAGCTGGCGGTGCTGAACCCCACTGACACATTGGCTGGTGTTTGGCTCTGTGCAGCCAGCACATCTGGGCCCCAACTGGCGGTGTTAGAGCCCAGGGTCAGCAGGAGGAGGAGAGGGATTACAGTGTAGGCCGAAGCCTGCACTGGAGCAAGTTGAAAGGGAAATTTTAACCCCCCCCCAAGCGTTTGTAGCTGAAAGAGCCATCGTGTACAGCACTAATGCTGGAAAAGGTAAACTTAGCTCTTTTAATTATGGTCCTTGCACATGCTGAACCTAACACTTATGAAAAGTGTCCCCTCCTACTGTGATACCGTCCGGTTGGTGGAACTGTCCTTTGTGATGTGACGCAGCACAGCCGTCATTCTTACCCCCTTGGCGCCGTGCGCCGCCTCCTCAGCGTTGTTTGAATCAGTCCCGGAGCCTGCGCTGTTAGGTTAGCCCTTGGCCATGCACACATTTTGCGCTGCCCGTCTTCTGACATCATTTGGTGTCAGGCTGGCTGCGCCTGTGCGGCCGCGCTGGCCGAGAGCCCGCCTCGCAGTGTCGTCTAATGTAATCCCACCGCGGGCCTGGGATCCGTGGCCATGCGCAGTGCATATCCTCACCTCTCACTCCCCTCCCTACGGCTTCTTCAGACTGTGCGGTGTCACGGCCGTGGCATGCTATTAGGGACCAGCTGACACCGCACAGTCTGAAAAAGCCGTAGGGAGATGAGTGAGAGTTGGAGGTTCAGATATGCACTGCGCATGTCCATGGATCCCAGGCCCCCAGTGGGATTAAATCAGAAGACAGTACGAGGCGGGCTCTCGGCCAGCGCGGCCGCACAGGCGCAGCCAGCCTGACACCAAATGATGTCAGAAGACGGGCAGCGCAAAATGTGTGCATGGCCAAGGGCTAACCTAACAGCGCAGGCTCCAGGACTGATTCAAACAACGCTGAGGAGGCGGCGCACGGCGCCAAGGGGGTAAGAATGACGGCTGTGCTGCGTCACATCACAAAGGACAGTTCCACCAACCGGACGGTATCACGGTAGGAGGGGACACTTTTCATAAGTGTTAGGTTCAGCATGTGCAAGGAGCACCACGAAAAGAGGCACTTTTTCCCTTTGCATCATTACTGCTGCACAAGGTGGCTCCTTCAGTAACAAACGCCTGGGGGGGGGGACAGGTTCCCTTAAATTTAACTTGTTGTGCCTGCGTGGCGGTTGCAGTACACGTTGCCGTATACACAGCAGGGGAACAGCTGGCGGTGCTGAACCCCAATAACACATTGGCGAGGTGTTTGACTTTGGTGGAGGAGGAGGAGGTGGAGGAGGTAGGAGGAGGTAGGAGGGATTGCCACACACACAGCAGGGGAACAGCTGACGTTACTGAACCCCAATAACAGAGGAGGGACTGTTGGGACTGTGCGGACAGCACTTCTGGACGGCAACTAGCGGTGTTGGAGCCCAGGGACAGGTGGAGGAGGAGGAGGTGGAGGAGGTAGGAGGAGGTAGGAGGGATTGCCACACACACAGCAGGGGAACAGCTGACGTTACTGAACCCAATAACAGAGGAGGGACTGTTGGGACTGTGCGGACAGCACTTCTGGACGGCAACTAGCGGTGTTGGAGCCCAGGGACAGGAGGGGGAGGTGGAGGTGGAGGAGATAGGAGGGATTGCCACACACACAGCAGGGGAACAGCTGACGTTACTGAACCCCAATAACAGAGGAGGGACTGTTGGGACTGTGCGGACAGCACTTCTGGACGGCAACTAGCGGTGTTGGAGCCCAGGGACAGGTGGAGGAGGAGGAGGAGGTGGAGGAGGTAGGAGGAGGTAGGAGGGATTGCCACACACACAGCAGGGGAACAGCTGACGTTACTGAACCCCAATAACAGAGGAGGGACTGTTGGGACTGTGCGGACAGCACTTCTGGACGGCAACTAGCGGTGTTGGAGCCCAGGGACAGGTGGAGGAGGAGGAGGTGGAGGAGGTAGGAGGAGGTAGGAGGGATTGCCACACACACAGCAGGGGAACAGCTGACGTTACTGAACCCCAATAACAGAGGAGGGACTGTTGGGACTGTGCGGACAGCACTTCTGGACGGCAACTAGCGGTGTTGGAGCCCAGGGACAGGTGGAGGAGGAGGAGGTGGAGGAGGTAGGAGGAGGTAGGAGGGATTGCCACACACACAGCAGGGGAACAGCTGACATTACTGAACCCCAATAACAGAGGAGGGACTGTTGGGACTGTGCGGACAGCACTTCTGGACGGCAACTAGCGGTGTTGGAGCCCAGGGACAGGAGGGGGAGGTGGAGGTGAAGGAGATAGGAGGGATTGCCACACACACAGCAGGGGAACAGCTGACGTTACTGAACCCCAATAACAGAGGAGGGACTGTTGGGACTGTGCGGACAGCACTTCTGGACGGCAACTAGCGGTGTTGGAGCCCAGGGACAGGTGGAGGAGAAGGAGGTGGAGGAGGTAGGAGGAGGTAGGAGGGATTGCCACACACACAGCAGGGGAACAGCTGACGTTACTGAACCCCAATAACAGAGGAGGGACTGTTGGGACTGTGCGGACAGCACTTCTGGACGGCAACTAGCGGTGTTGGAGCCCAGGGACAGGTGGAGGAGGAGGAGGTGGAGGAGGTAGGAGGAGGTAGGAGGGATTGCCACACACACAGCAGGGGAACAGCTGACATTACTGAACCCCAATAACAGAGGAGGGACTGTTGGGACTGTGCGGACAGCACTTCTGGACGGCAACTAGCGGTGTTGGAGCCCAGGGACAGGAGGGGGAGGTGGAGGTGAAGGAGATAGGAGGGATTGCCACACACACAGCAGGGGAACAGCTGACGTTACTGAACCCCAATAACAGAGGAGGGACTGTTGGGACTGTGCGGACAGCACTTCTGGATGGCAACTAGCGGTGTTGGAGCCCAGGGACAGGTGGAGGAGAAGGAGGTGGAGGAGGTAGGAGGAGGTAGGAGGGATTGCCACACACACAGCAGGGGAACAGCTGACGTTACTGAACCCCAATAACAGAGGAGGGACTGTTGGGACTGTGCGGACAGCACTTCTGGACGGCAACTAGCGGTGTTGGAGCCCAGGGACAAGTGGAGGAGGAGGAGGTGGAGGAGGTAGGAGGAGGTAGGAGGGATTGCCACACACACAGCAGGGGAACAGCTGACGTTACTGAACCCCAATAACAGAGGAGGGACTGTTGGGACTGTGCGGACAGCACTTCTGGACGGCAACTGTTATGACCCCAATGGCGAGGGTCTCAGAGAAACAAGTAAGTCTGCGACGTACAAAAATCCAGCTCATAGGGCAGTGGTAACTGGGTTGACCATATATCTACTCCTAACGCCAACACTAGCAGTAGCCGGGGAACATGCCTACGTTGGTCGCTAGATGTCTCGCGCCAGCCGGAGGACTAACTACCCCTAGAAGAGGAAAACAAAGACCTCTCTTGCCTCCAGAGAATAGACCCCAAAAGTAGGATAGTAGCCCCCCACAAATAATAACGGTGAGGTAAGAGGAAATGACAAACACAGAGATGAACTAGATTTTAGCAAAGAGAGGCCCACTTTACTAATAGCAGAATGTAGTAAGATAACTCATATGGTCAACAAAAACCCTATCAAAATCCACGCTGGAGATTCAAGAACCCCCGAACCGTCTAACGGCCCGGGGGGAGAACACCAGCCACCCTAGAGCTTCCAGCAAGGTCAGGAAACAAATAATATGCAAGCTGGACAAAAATGCAAACAAAAACAAATAGCAAAAAGCAAGAAAGCAGACTTAGCTTAATCAAGCAGGAACCAGGATCAGTAGGCAAGAGCACTACAGATTAGCTCTGATATCAACGTTGCCAGGCATTGAACTGAAGGTCCAGGGAGCTTATATAGCAACACCCCTGACCTAACGACCCAGGTGAGCATACAAGGGATGAATGACATACCCAGAGTCAAATCACTAGTAGCCACTAGAGGGAGCCAAAAGGTAAATTCACAACAGTACCCCCCCCTTAGTGAGGGGTCACCGAACCCTCACCAAGACCACCAGGGCGATCAGGATGAGCGGCGTGAAAGGCACGAACTAAATCGGCCGCATGCACATCAGAGGCGACCACCCAGGAATTATCCTCCTGACCATATCCCTTCCACTTGACCAGGTACTGAAGCCTCCGCCTGGAGAGACGAAAATCTAAGATCTTCTCCACCACGTACTCCAACTCGCCCTCAACCAACACCGGAGCAGGAGGCTCAGCAGAAGGAACCACAGGCACAACGTACCGCCGCAACAAGGACCTATGAAATACGTTGTGGATGGCAAACGACACCGGAAGATCCAAGCGAAAGGATACAGGATTAATGATTTCCAATATCTTGTAAGGACCAATGAAGCAAGGCTTAAATTTGGGAGAGGAGACCTTCATAGGAACAAATCGAGAAGACAGCCATACCAAATCCCCAACGCGAAGTCGGGGACCCACACCGCGGCGGCGGTTGGCAAAACGCTGAGCCTTCTCCTGTGACAACTTCAAGTTGTCCACCACATGCCCCCAGATCCGCTGCAACCTATCCACCACGGAATCCACCCCAGGACAGTCAGAAGGCTCCACATGTCCCGAGGAAAAACGAGGATGGAAACCAGAGTTGCAGAAAAATGGCGAAACCAAGGTGGCGGAACTAGCCCGATTATTAAGGGCAAATTCAGCCAACGGCAAGAAGGTCACCCAATCATCCTGATCAGAAGAGACAAAACACCTCAAATAAGCCTCCAGAGTCTGATTAGTTCGCTCCGTTTGTCCGTTAGTCTGGGGATGGAAAGCGGATGAAAACGACAACTCAATGCCCATCCTACCACAAAAGGATCGCCAGAACCTGGAAACAAACTGGGATCCTCTGTCCGACACAATATTCTCAGGAATGCCGTGCAAACGAACCACGTTCTGGAAGAACACAGGAACCAGATCAGAAGAAGAGGGCAGCTTAGGCAAAGGAACCAAATGGACCATCTTGGAGAAACGATCACATATCACCCAGATGACAGACATGCCCTGAGACACCGGAAGATCAGAAATGAAATCCATAGAGATGTGTGTCCAAGGTCTCTTCGGGACAGGTAAGGGCAAGAGCAACCCGCTGGCACGAGAGCAGCAAGGCTTAGCTCGAGCACAAGTACCACAGGACTGTACAAATAACCGCACATCCCTTGACAAGGAAGGCCACCAAAAGGACCTGGCCACCAGATCTCTGGTGCCAAAAATTCCCGGGTGCCCTGCCAACACCGAGGAATGAACCTCGGAAATGACTCTGCTGGTCCATCTAGCAGGCACAAACAATCTGTCAGGTGGACAAGAGTCAGGCCTACCAGCCTGAAATCTCTGCAACACACGTCGCAGATCTGGAGAAATAGCAGACACGATAACTCCTTCCTTAAGAATACCCACAGGTTCAGCGACTCCAGGAGCATCAGGCACAAAGCTCCTAGACAGAGCGTCGGCCTTCACATTCTTAGACCCTGGCAAATACGAGACCACAAAGTCAAAACGGGAGAAAAACAATGACCAGCGGGCCTGTCTAGGATTCAGGCGTTTAGCAGACTCGAGATACATCAGATTTTTGTGATCAGTCAAGACCACCACACGATGCTTAGCACCCTCGAGCCAATGACGCCACTCCTCAAATGCCCACTTCATGGCCAACAACTCCCGATTGCCCACATCATAATTTCGCTCTGCCGGCGAAAACTTCCTAGAGAAAAAGGCACAAGGTCTCATAGTAGAACAACCAGGGCCTCTCTGTGACAAAACGGCCCCTGCCCCAATCTCCGAAGCATCCACTTCAACCTGAAAGGGAAGTGAGACATCAGGCTGGCACAAAACAGGCGCTGAAGTAAACCGGCGCTTCAACTCCTGGAAAGCCTCCACGGCAGCAGGAGCCCAGTTAGCTACATCAGAGCCTTTCTTGGTCATATCCGTCAGCGGTTTAACAACACTAGAGAAATTTGCGATAAAACGACGGTAGAAGTTAGCAAAACCCAAGAACTTCTGAAGACTCTTAACCGACGAGGGCTGAGTCCAATCATGAATAGCTCGGACCTTGACTGGATCCATCTCCACAGCAGAAGGGGAAAAAATGAACCCCAAAAAGGGAACCTTCTGTACACCAAAGAGACACTTTGAGCCTTTTACAAACAAAGAATTTTCACGCAGAATCTCAAAAACCATCCTGACCTGCTCCACATGCGAGTCCCAATCATCAGAAAAAACCAGAATATCATCCCGATAAACAATCAAAAATCTATCCAGATACTTCCGGAAAATGTCATGCATGAAGGACTGAAAAACTGAAGGTGCATTAGAGAGACCGAATGGCATCACCAAGTACTCAAAATGACCTTCGGGCGTATTGAATGCGGTTTTCCATTCATCGCCCTGCCTAATGCGCACAAGGTTGTACGCACCACGAAGGTCTATCTTGGTGAACCACTTGGCACCTTTAATCCGGGCAAACAAATCTGACAACAGCGGCAAAGGATACTGAAATTTGACAGTGATCTTATTTAAAAGCCGATAGTCAATACAAGGCCTCAAAGATCCGTCCTTTTTGGCCACAAAAAAGAATCCCGCACCAAGAGGGGAAGAAGAAGGACGGATATGCCCCTTCTCAAGAGACTCCTTGATATATGAACGCATCGCGGTATGTTCAGGTACCGACAGATTAAACAGTCTCCCCTTAGGAAACTTACTGCCAGGAATCAAATCTATTGCACAGTCACATTCCCTATGAGGAGGCAGTGCACTGGACTTAGACTCGCTGAAGACATCCTGATAATCAGACAAATACGCCGGAACTTCTGAAGGCGTAGAAGAAGCAATAGACAAGGGCAGGGAATCTCCATGAATTCCATGGCAGCCCCAACTTGACACTGACATAGCCTTCCAGTTCAAGACTGGATTATGGGTCTGTAACCATGGCAACCCCAAAACAACCAAATCATGCATTTTATGCAGAACAAGAAAACGTATTACCTCCCGATGTTCAGGAGTCATGCACATGGTAACCTGTGTCCAAAACTGCGGTTTATTTTTTGCCAATGGCGTAGAATCAATACCCCTAAGAGGGATAGGATTTTCCAATGGCTCAAGAACAAATCCGCAGCGCTTGGCAAATGACAGATCCATAAGGCTCAGGGCAGCACCCGAGTCCACAAACGCCATGACAGGATACGATGACAGTGAGCAAATCAAAGTTACAGATAGAATAAATTTAGGTTGCAAATTACCAATGGCGACCGGACTAACAACCTTAGTAAGACGTTTAGAGCATGCTGAGATAACATGTGTAGAATCACCACAGTAGTAACACAAGCCATTCTGGCGTCTATGAATTTTCCGCTCATTTCTAGTCAGGATTCTATCACATTGCATTAAATCAGGTGTCTGTTCAGATATATAGATACATTTACTTGTGGTCAGTTTATTATTATTTGTTACCGGTTGTTGTTGTGTTCATTGCCATGGACTGGGAGGCTAGAGAGGCGGCATGGCGTTCTCAATCCTCTAGTTTATTTTCTAACTCCACACCAGTAATTAATGATTCAGACTTTTCCAAACTTTCTTCAGACTTGACAGCGGCCAATAAATCAGCAGTGCGCCTGTGGTGGAACATTAGAACCCTGGAAGAATATCTAAGGGTGGGGATAGTTCCACGTGGTTTACGTGTACAGATTTTTCCAGCCTGGGAACCATCTTCTACTTTCCAAACTATATGGGAAAAAGGACTATTACAATGTTCTGGCATCATAATCAATATGCTTCTCGAGCATGATAGACAGCTCCTTGTATCCACTAAACAAAATATAAGAGATTTGGAAAGTAGACTAAGTACTTTTGATGAGGCGCAATTGGTTATGCCTTTTAAATTGAAACTCAAAGATACAATAGACAAATTTGAGAAAGAGGTTATTGATCGCAAACACAAAAAATTTCAGAGAGATCGGACAGATTTTGATAATCAGAGGGCTTTTCGTTGGAGGCATACAGGCAATTCTCGCACAGTCCAAATTTTTCACCCTTCATCTGCAACCTCTGGGACTTTGACTGGCGCTACAAGCTCAAGTGATTTTTTGTCCTCGGGAGGCAGCGACCTCGACACAGGACCCGACGGGGCCGGAAACATCAGAAAGCTAAGAAAGCGCCAACCCAATCGGAGGGGTCCGACCTCACCTTATCACCGGCCGTACAAGACCAGATTGCGCTAGATACATCTTCAGGTGCACACCCTTCTGCTACTACGGCTGAGGTACAATGTTCAACATTACAAATTATTAATCTGTCTGATTATACTTTGTCACCGGCTGAATGCTCTGTACTACAGAGGGGTTTGTCATTTTCTCCAACTCAAACCTCGGACAAATTTGATCTTGTGAAAGATTTATATTTATTTTGCAGGAAACTTATCCTACAGGTCATCCATAAGCAACCAGATACCATCCAAACGTCATCTTCTCAAGATCAGCAAGTTTTCCAGGATCTCTTGGACCTATTGGATGAAAATATAACTACAACAGGTAGGAAAAAATTTCCACACAAAAATAAGTCTACCACCGCCCCTTCCTTCTCTTTGGTTCCAGCGGTGAAATTCTTTTTTGAATTAACAAAAAGGGATATTCTCCATCTTCCCTCCACAACTGGTAATGTACATAATCTTTCTGTACAGGAGAGAAAAGCTATCAAGTCTCTGAAAAACAATAACTCCTTTATTATCAGGGAAGCTGATAAAGGTGGGAATGTGGTGTTATGGCCCACCCATCTTTATCTAGAGGAAGCCCATAGACAGTTGAACAATAAACAATTCTATGTTAGGCTGCCCTCGGATCCGACTGAGCTTTTTTTGGGGAAACTGCATAAACTGATCAGTCAGGCAGCCTCTATGGGCATCATTACAGCTAGCGAGAGGAAATTTTTGTGGTGTGAGAATCCTGTTACTTCTACTTTTTACCTTTTGCCAAAGGTGCACAAGGATGTTCTTAAACCACCTGGTCGACCGATAGTGTCTAGCATCGGGAGTATGTGCGAACGGGCCTGCACATACGTTGATTTTTTTATTCAACCTATTGCCGCTGCATTACCATCTTTTATTAAAGACACATCAGACTTTATCCGGGCATGTCATAACATCACTTTGACTGGCCAAGAACTCCTTGTAACTTGTGATGTAGAGTCTTTATACTCAAATATCAATCATGCACAGGGCATCCAGGCATTGGAATTTTTTCTTGATCGTCTTGACGACAGTAACCGCTTACATGATTCATTCATTTTGGACCTGCTTAGATTCATCTTGCATCATAATTTTTTTCTTTTTGACAGAACATACTATAAGCAAGTGTCCGGCGTGGCAATGGGCGCACGTTGTGCACCGGCTTACGCAAACATCTTTCTTGGATGGTGGGAGGAGACCGTTGTCTTTTGTTCTTCAGGATTCAAAGACCACATCAAGCATTGGTATCATTTTCTCGACGATGTATTTTTTATCTGGGTAGGTTCTGAAGCAGCGTGTGCCCAATTTCTCAGTGAACTTAACAACAATTCATTGAACATTTTTCTCACGTACTCTTGTTCCTCCAATTCAGCTGTTTTCTTAGATCTTCAAATTGCGACTGATGGTGGCAGACTGGTGACAGAGCTTTACCGTAAACCTACGGCGATGAATAATCTTTTGCAATTCCAGAGTTTTCATCCCCTTCATACCCGGACAGGCATTCCGGTGGGACAATTCCTGCGGGCTCGCAGAAATTGCAGTACGGATACAAGCTTCAAGGAACAATCCAGGGATCTGACTAGGAGATTTCACCAGAGAGGATATCCTCGTAGGACGATTTCCAAGGCATTTCAACGCGCAAAAGTGTCTGATCAAGCGGCTCTTTTGGTCCCACACCCTCGCCCACAGGATCCTTTCATCAGATTTGTCACAGCATACAGCACAAATTGGAACGAGGTGAGACAGATTCTTGGTAAAAACTGGGATATCCTTACTTTGGATGCCCAAACATCATCTTGTGTTAGCCCTAGACCGTTGCTGACTGCCAGTAGGGCCCCGAATCTTCGGGACCTGCTTTCAAGGAGTCATTTTTCAAGGCCAGTCGTTAAATTAAATCGAGGTATTCGCCTCTACGGCTCTTTCCCCTGCGGGGACTGTGTCATTTGTCCATATGTGCCTCCGACTAAGGATCATTTTTTTAATCCTTTTGATAAGACTGACCATCCTCTTTATCAATATGTTAATTGCAGGTCAAGTTTTGTCATCTATGCAATTATCTGCCCTTGTCGGAAAGTATATGTTGGTCAAACCTCGCAGGAGTTGAGGAGACGGGCACAGAAGCACTTGTCAACAATTAATCTGGCTTCTACGGATTATAAAAAGGGTAAGATCTTGACCCCATTAGCACTTCATTATCTCAAGAACCATGGTGGCAGGCCTAATAATACTTCAATCTTTGGCCTGCAGAAAATTTTCTGCAATGAAAGAGGGGGTGACCGACGCAAACTTCTTTTACAACATGAAGCTCGTTGGATCTTCCGCCTCAAATCCATGGCACCTTCCGGTTTAAATGAAGAGCTGTTATATACAGGATTTCTGGGCTGATTCTTCTCTTACAACTTGGTCTTTTGGGGAAGTGTACCTGCCCGTGGACCCCTGGACTGCATCCCCCTATTATATGGCTGATTGATGATCTTCGAGACATCCTTTGATTATTGGTAGGGAGATGATTTTCTCCCAGAACGATTTGACTTACCTATTTCTGGACCCAGTTTTCATCTGGACGATGCAATACGTCTGAAACTCAAGCATTTATTGTCTCATGAACTGTGGTTCTTTTGATCTTTGTTTTTGTAATCATCTTGTATTCTACATGTGTATGTTATTTATTATTTTTTGGTATATTTAATGTGGTATGAGGTTTTTCTTTATTATCAAAACCTTTTTGTGCACATTATGTACATTCATGTAGGTATTTCAGTTTATTTTGTTTTTTAGTTTATATATTTTCATTACTGAAATGTTTTTTGCATTTTCCTTTTTTTTTTTTTTTTTTTTTTTTATTTTATTTTTTTTATTTATTTTTTTATTTTATTTTTTTTTATTTTTTTTTTTTTCTCATTTTACACATTTTTCATTTGATTTTTCTTGTGGCATTATTTCTTTATTCAATTATTTATCTATATATTTCTGTATTTGGTATAATTCATCATACAATAGTTATGTGTGCTTTTCAAAATCAATATGCAGTTTTGCTCCTTGGTTGTCATTCTAG
This sequence comes from Ranitomeya variabilis, assembly GCF_051348905.1. Lineage (NCBI taxonomy): Eukaryota > Metazoa > Chordata > Amphibia > Anura > Dendrobatidae > Ranitomeya > Ranitomeya variabilis. The sequence continues at coordinate 399,402,264 of NC_135232.1, forward strand.
CAGGGCGTATGTGGATTTTATCTGCCTCTAAATCTACCTGCCTCTAAAGCAACGCTACTTCTTGTATCTAATATTACCATCTGTCTGCCCTGTCCTATATATATTTTTTGTTGTGCGGCCGCACACTGCGCTTGCTTCTTCCATTCTGCCTGAGCATTTTCTTTGGCGGCTATTATTATTATTATTATTATTTATTTATTTATTTATTTATTTATTTATTTTTATTTTATTTTTATTTTTATTTTTATTTTTTTATTTTTTTATTTTTTTTTTTTTTTTTTTTTTTTGTTCCTGCAAGTGCATTCACCTGCCAGGATTTCTTTTGTGGTTGCACATGTGCCGCCCCTCTACACTCACTTCCGGTCCTGGATCATGGGTGCAACACACCGGTAAACTATTTCCTTTTCATGTGTACTATATATAAAGCGGACACTTACTCAAATGTGTTACTTTCCCTGACGAAGCTGCTCTCTAGCAGCGATACGCGTGGGATTTTTCCACCCCCTACATCTTGGCCCTGACATGCATGAGTGATGCTGGTATATATTTCTTGGCTGTCTTTATCCTGAGGCACCGTTTATTGCAGGTTGTTTCATGCTTTCCCTGTGGTCCACTTTACCATGCTGACCATGTTACCAGGCTTCAGGTCTTATTTATCTACCTGATTTTCTTTAATTATCCCTCCATTGTGGTTCCCAGGGGTGGTTTGCAGGCTTGCACGCCGCGAGCATTATTCTTTTGCGGCACTTGTTCACCCTTTCAGGGCCAGTGACATATTTCATTACTCTATAAGCCATATGCTTATCTTTTTGGCACTATTCAGGACACATATAGGGACGCCTATTATGTGGTATTTATAGGGCTTGCTTTGGCCATTGTTATACTTGTTGCAAAGTTCATGCTGATTTACCCCATATTATGTGATACTGATTTATTTATATTTAGTCCATTAGTATAAGACATACAGCGTGTGTTTGCACATTTTTTGCCAATTACATTTGATTGATGTTTGGGGGTGTTTTGTATTTATACTGCTTTTAATTGATTTTATGGTTGTAATGTGTTTTTTTGCTTGTAATAAAAATTGTTCTTTATATTTTCCATAAAATTGTAGCAGGTGTGCATGTTTCATTGCATGGGTTCTTTTTCTCTTTATTTGTGTCTGTTCAGACAACACCATGAGGGAATTAGCGGTTTTGCGCTCCCGCAACCGCCGGTCGATTTGAATAGCCAGGGCCATAGAATCATTCAGACCTGTGGGAATGGGAAAACCCACCATCACATTCTTAATGGCTTCAGAAAGGCCATTTCTAAAATTAGCAGCCAATGCACACTCGTTCCACTGGGTCAGCACGGACCATTTCCGAAATTTTTGGCAATACACTTCAGCCTCGTCCTGGCCCTGAGACATAGCCAGCAAGGCCTTTTCTGCCTGAATCTCAAGATTAGGTTCCTCATAAAGCAAACCGAGCGCCAGAAAAAATGCATCAATGTCAGCCAATGCCGGATCTCCTGGCGCCAGCGAGAAGGCCCAATCCTGAGGGTCGCCCCGTAAAAAAGAGATAACAATTTTTACTTGCTGAGCGGAGTCTCCAGATGAACAGGGTTTCAGGGACAAAAACAATTTACAATTATTCCTGAAATTTCTAAATTTAAATCGGTCTCCGGAAAACGGTTCAGGAATCGGTATCTTAGGTTCTGACATAGGACTTCTGATAACATAATCTTGTATGCCCTGCACACGAGCAGCAAGCTGGTCCACACTTGTAATCAAGGTCTGGACATTCATGTCTGCAGCAAACACAAGCCACTCAGAGGTAAAGGGGAAAAGAAAAAAAAATGAGAAAGAGAAAAAAAAAACTCAGAACTTTCTTTCTTTTAATCCCGCTTCTGCAATGCATTTAACATTTAATACTGGCCTGGCAAACTGTTATGACCCCAATGGCGAGGGTCTCAGAGAAACAAGTAAGTCTGCGACGTACAAAAATCCAGCTCATAGGGCAGTGGTAACTGGGTTGACCATATATCTACTCCTAACGCCAACACTAGCAGTAGCCGGGGAACATGCCTACGTTGGTCGCTAGATGTCTCGCGCCAGCCGGAGGACTAACTACCCCTAGAAGAGGAAAACAAAGACCTCTCTTGCCTCCAGAGAATAGACCCCAAAAGTAGGATAGTAGCCCCCCACAAATAATAACGGTGAGGTAAGAGGAAATGACAAACACAGAGATGAACTAGATTTTAGCAAAGAGAGGCCCACTTTACTAATAGCAGAATGTAGTAAGATAACTCATATGGTCAACAAAAACCCTATCAAAATCCACGCTGGAGATTCAAGAACCCCCGAACCGTCTAACGGCCCGGGGGGAGAACACCAGCCACCCTAGAGCTTCCAGCAAGGTCAGGAAACAAATAATATGCAAGCTGGACAAAAATGCAAACAAAAACAAATAGCAAAAAGCAAGAAAGCAGACTTAGCTTAATCAAGCAGGAACCAGGATCAGTAGGCAAGAGCACTACAGATTAGCTCTGATATCAACGTTGCCAGGCATTGAACTGAAGATCCAGGGAGCTTATATAGCAACACCCCTGACCTAACGACCCAGGTGAGCATACAAGGGATGAATGACATACCCAGAGTCAAATCACTAGTAGCCACTAGAGGGAGCCAAAAGGTAAATTCACAACAGGCAACTAGCGGTGTTGGAGCCCAGGGACAGGTGGAGGAGGAGGAGGTGGAGGAGGTAGGAGGAGGTAGGAGGGATTGCCACACACACAGCAGGGGAACAGCTGACGTTACTGAACCCCAATAACAGAGGAGGGACTGTTGGGACTGTGCGGACAGCACTTCTGGACGGCAACTAGCGGTGTTGGAGCCCAGGGACAGGAGGGGGAGGTGGAGGTGGAGGAGATAGGAGGGATTGCCACACACACAGCAGGGGAACAGCTGACGTTACTGAACCCCAATAACAGAGGAGGGACTGTTGGGACTGTGCGGACAGCACTTCTGGATGGCAACTAGCGGTGTTGGAGCCCAGGGACAGGTGGAGGAGGAGGAGGTGGAGGAGGTAGGAGGAGGTAGGAGGGATTGCCACACACACAGCAGGGGAACAGCTGACGTTATTGAACCCCAATAACAGAGGAGGGACTGTTGGGACTGTGCGGACAGCACTTCTGGACGGCAACTAGCGGTGTTGGAGCCCAGGGACAGGTGGAGGAGGAGGAGGTGGAGGAGGAGGTAGGAGGGATTGCCACACACACAGCAGGGGAACAGCTGACGTTACTGAACCCCAATAACAGAGGAGCGACTGTTGGGACTGTGCGGACAGCACTTCTGGACGGCAACTAGCGGTGTTGGAGCCCAGGGACAGGTGGAAAAGCAGAGGAACACAATGTAGGCCGAAGCCTGATTGGAGAAAGTCGAAAGGGAACCTTTAACCCCCCCCCCAAGGCGTTTGTAGCTGAAAGAGCCAGGTTGTGCAGCACAAAAGATGCTAAAGGAAAAGGTGGCTCTTTTCATGATGCTCCTTGCAAACACAGAACTAAACACTTATAAAATGTGTCCCCTGAAACCGTGAGACCGTCCCGGAGGTGGGACTTTCCTTCGTAATATGACGCAGCACAGCCGTCATTCTTACCCCCCCGGCGCCGTGCCCCGGATCCTCAGCGTTGTTTGATTCCGTCCCGGAGCCTGCGCTGTTATGTTATCCCTTGGCCAGGCACACTTAGCGCTGCCCATCTTCTGACATCATTTGGTGTCAGGCTGGCTGCGCCTGTGCGGACGCGCTGGCCGAGAGCCCGCCTCGCAGTGTCGTCTAATGTAATCCCACCGCGGGCCTGGGATCCATGGCCATGCGCAGTGCATATCCTCGCCTCTCACTCCCCTCCCTACGGCTTCTTAAGACTGTGTGGTGTCACGGCCGTGGCATGCTATTAGGGACCAGCTGACACCGCACAGTCTGAAGAAGCCGTAGGGAGATGAGTGAGAGGTGGAGGTTCAGATATGCACTGCGCATGTCCATGGATCTCAGGCCCCCAGTGGGATTAAATCAGAAGACACTGCGAGGAGGGCTCTCGGCCAGCGCGGCCGCACAGGCGCAGCCATCCTGACACCAAATGATGTCAGAAGACGGGCAGCGCTAAGTGTGCCTGGCCACGGGATAACATAACAGCGAAGGCTCCGGGACGGAATCAAACAACGCTGAGGAGCCGGGGCACGGCGCCAAGGGGGTAGGAATGACGGCTGTGCTGCGTCATATTATGAAGGAAAGTCCCACCTCCGGGACGGTTTTACGGTATCAGTGGACACATTTTATAAGTGTTAAGTTCTGCGTGTGCAAGGAGCTAAACAAAAATAGCTACCTTTTCCTTATGCAGCATTACTGCTGCACAAGGTGGCTCTTTCAGTAACAAACGCCTTGGGGGGGGACAGATTCCCTTACATTTCAGTTGTTGTGTCAGCGTGGCGGTCGCAGGACACATTGCCGGCTACACAGCTGGGGATCAGCTGACGTTACTGAAACCCAATAACACTGGGTCGTATGTTTTGACTGTGCAGACGGCACTTCTGAGCCTCAACTGGCAGTGTTGGAGCCCAGGAATTTAAGTTCAGGTGGTAGAAAGATGAACACAACAGGAGACCTGGATAACGTAGACAGTGACCTAATTATTTACTCAGGAAGAGGAGTGGCAAATTCCTGCGAGATCCAGGCCTTGTTCATTTTCAGGAAAGTAAGCCGGTCAACGTTATCGGAGGATAGTCGCATGCGACGGTCAGTTAGTACACCACCTGCAGCACTAAAGACACGTTCCGATAATACACTGGCCGCAGGGCAAGACAGCACCTCCAATGCATACTGGCTTAGATCTGGCCATGTATCCAGCTTTGAGACCCAAAACTTGAAAGGTGAAGAGCCGTCTGGGAGTACAGCAAGAGGGCAAGACATGTAGTCTGTCACCATCTGACGGAACCGTTGCCTCCTGCTGACTGGAGCCGTCTGTGATGGTGTAGACTTTTGTGGCGGGCACAGAAAACTGTGCCACAGTTGGGCCATACTGGTCTTGACTTGGGCAGAGGCACTGCTTCTGCTCCCTCTTTGTGCAGAGCCTCCACCACTGCCTGGACGCACTGAGCTGCTTTGGAATGCACTAGCAGCACTTCTCTCAGTTGGAATGGAGAAGATGATGGAATTCACCAGTGTGTCTTGGTACTCCCGCATTTTTCGCTCCCGGTTCAACGGTGTGATGAGGCTTTCTACGTTGTCCCGGTAGCGAGGATCGAGGAGGGTGAACACCCAATAATCAGACATGTTGAGAATGTGGGCGATGCGGCGGTCGTTTCTCAGGCACTGCAGCATGTAATCCACCATGTGCTGCAGACTGCCAACTGCCCAAGAAACGCTGTCCCCTGCTGGAGGCGTGATCTCTGCCCGCTCGTCATCACCCTACCCTCGCTGTACACACTGAGTACTGGACAATTGTGTAACTCCCTCCTCTGGACGGATGTCTTCCTCCTCCATTGACTCCTCCTCATCCTCCTCACAAACTGTCCCCTGCCTACGCGTTTGTGAGGAACCACGTGGCGCTGACTGTCCAGAAGATGATGGAAATGCTGAATCCTCATCCTCCACCTCTTCCACAACATCATCCCTTAGCGCTTGCAGTGATTTTTCAAGCAGGCAGATAAGGGGGACAGTCATGCTGACTAGTGCATCATCTGCACTCGCCATCCGCGTGGAATAATCAAAGGGACGCAAAACCTGGCAGACGTCATTCATAGTGGCCCACTCTGTGGTTGTGAAGTCTGTACGGCGCTGAGTGCGACTTCTTTGCGCCTGAAGCAGCTGGTACTCCATTACAGCTTGCTGCTGCTCACACAACCGCTCCAACATATGTAACGTGGAATTCCACCTGGTAGGTAGGTCACATATGATGCGATGTTCCGGCAGGCGGTGTCGGCGCTGCAGAGCCGCAATGCGCGCTTTTGCCGTGCTGGAACGCCGCAAGTGAGCACACTCTAGGCGGACCTTGTGCAGCAGTGCATCAAGATCCGGATAGTCCCTCAAAAAACTCTGCACGACCAAATTGAGCACATGTGCCAGACATGGGATGTGAGTGAGGTTGCCGAGGCCCAGAGCTGCCACCAGATTTCGGCCATTATCACACACTACCATGCCTGGCTGGAGATTCGCTGGCACAAACCACACATCGCTCTCCTGCTTGATGGCATTCCAGAGCTCCTGCGCTGTGTGGCTTCGATTCCCCAAATAAATTAATTTCAAGATGGCCTGTTGACGTTTGGCCACGGCTGTGCTCATGTCGGTCGTAACAGGTAAACGTTCATCACGGGTCCATGTGGAGGTGGACTGTGACGGCTCCTGCAGCGATGATTCTGAGGAACTGGTGTAAGAGGAGGAGTCAATGCGTACAGAATGGATTCCTGCAATCCTTGGAGTGGGCAGGACACGTCCTGCGCCACTCGCACGGTCTGTACCCGGCTCAACGACATTAACCCAATGGGCAGTGAGGGAAAGGTATCGCCCCTGTCCATGTTGACTGGTCCACGCATCGGTGGTGAGGTGGACCTTGCTACTGACGGCGTTCAGTAGCGCGTGTTTTATGTGTCCCTCCACATGCTTGTGCAGGGCAGGGACGGCTTGCCTGCTGAAGTAAAAGCGGCTGGGCACATTGTACTGTGGGACTGCCAATGACATCAAGTCACGGAAGCTGTCAGTCTCCACCAGCCTGAATGACAGCATTTCCAGGGACAGAAGTTTGGCAATGCCTGCAGTCAGAGCCTGTGCTCGTGGGTGGTTTGACGAGAAAGGCCGCCTTTTCTCCCATGCCTGTACTACCGATGGCTGTAGACTGGGCTGGGAGCGTGTGGATGACTGGGAAAGTGGTGCTGTGGGTGGAATTACAGCGGGTCTCTGGACAACAAGGCCAGAGGTTCTTCAACGGCGATCCTGGGAGGAAGCCGAACCAGCTGCGTGTGAGCTGGAGGAAGAGGCAACACGAGCTGAAGAGGTGGTAGCTGCCGCTGTTGGTTGGCCTAGCTCTTCAGTGTGTTTTTCTAACTCCGCCGGGTGCCTGGTGCGCACATGTTTCCACATGTTGGAGGTATTGAGGTTGCTGACATTTTTCCCTCTTTTGACTTTGTGATGACACACCTTGCATTTGACATAGCAAATGTCATCTGCAACTGTGTCAAAAAAGGACCAGGCACTGCAAGTCTTGGGAGCGCCCTTTTTGGCTTTTGGAAGAGACATGCTCCTAACGGGTGCCAAAGCGGAGGCTGCAGGATCTGCAGTCTTCCCCCTCCCTCTCCCTCTTTGGGCCGTACGGGGAATCTCTTCCTCAGAGCTGCTCCCACCACCTTCCTGTCCCTCACGCCAAGATGGGTCAAGGACCTCATCATCTACACTACCCTCTGCCCCCAACTGCTCCTCCTGGGTAGTCTCAGCAGCAGAGCACGCACCAGTAAGTGGCACCTGAGTGTCATCATCAGCTGATGCGGCCTGCGATGTGGTGAACGGAGCCACTGGCCCACCCGCCTCTTCAGAGGAAGAGAGAAAAAGCTGTTGGGCATCACTGCACCCTGCCTCTTCTTCCATTTCTCCAATGCTGCTTGGCTGGCCCCCTGTTTCCAAGCCAAGAGATTCAGAGAACAGAAGTAGAGACAGCTCCTGTCCTGGGCTCTCTGTCTGCCTGGGCAATTTGGCAGGTGGTGAAGAGACAGATGGCTGCTCTCCAGTGCTCTGTGTCTGAGAGGATGTGCCACTAATTAAAGTTGATGCATTAGCTGCCATCCATCCGACAACGGCTTCAATTTGTTCTTCACGCAGCAGCGGTGTACGGCGCTCTGCGACAAAGCTGCGCATGAATGACTGTTCCCTGGTGAAAGTGGGTGCTGATTAGTCACCGGTGCCCGCAGCAGGCACAGAATCCCCACGTCCCCTCCCTGCTCCGCGCCCACGCCCACGCCCACGTGCCTTACTCACTGCCTTCTTCATGTTGGTTGACTGATAAAGATAAGCAGAAAAGTACTAACGGATTTGTGTGCTTATTCCTGAACAACTCCTCCTAACAGGTATAAGAAACACTAATTTTCTAAAGTGTGGACTAGACTTTAATATGAGCTAATGTGGCCTACACAAATGTTAAGTGGTGTCACTGGTGTGTTTGGTGAACTTTATTATTTATTTATTTTTTGGGGGCTGAACTGACAACAGATAGAGCTGCAGTCACACGGAGACCGTGCAGACAGCCGTAAACGGCGCTGCAAGGCCCAAAAACCCTCCTCTACGTTATCCTATGTAGTGTTTTTCCACAAGTTAGCTGGAGACGGGTGGAAAGACACTAATAGGAATTTTTTGAAAAAATGTGCAGCAGCCTGCACTACTTAAAACAAAATGAAAATTGATTTGGCGGTATGATGCAGTGAAGAACCCTGAGCTGGAGACAACCAGGCTATGGCTGCTCACAGACTACAGGGCGAGCTGCAGTCACACGGAGACCGTGCAGACAGCCGTAAACGGCGCTGCAAGGCCCAAAAACCCTCCTCTACGTTATCCTATGTAGTGTTTTTCCACAAATTAGCTGGAGACGGGTGGAAAGACACTAATAGGAATTTTTTGAAAAAATGTGCAGCAGCCTGCACTACTTAAAACAAAATGAAAATTGATTTTGCGGTATGACGCAGTGAAGAACCCTGAGCTGGAGACAACCAGGCTATGGCTGCTCACAGACTACAGGGCGAGCTGCAGTCACACGGAGACCGTGCAGACAGCCGTAAATGGCGCTGCAAGGCCCAAAAACCCTCCTCTACGTTATCCTATGTAGTGTTTTTCCACAAATTAGCTGGAGACGGGTGGAAAGACACTAATAGGATTTTTTTTAAAAAATTAGCAGCAGACTACACTACTTGGAAAAAAAAAAAAAAAGAACAGTATGAGGCAATGAACCACCCTCCCTGAACTGAATACAACCAGCTATGGATGGCCTATGTGGCTGCACTCAGACTAGAGAGTGGGCTGCACTCACACACACACACACACACAGACCTTGCAGATCGCTGTGAAAACAGCGCTACAAGGCAAAAGCAAGGTGAATAGTAGGTGAACACAGCGGTTGCTAAATTAGCCTTTGGAAAGCACAAAGAAGCAAATCGCTATCTCTAAACTGGCCCTCAGTCAGCAAACAGCGTCCTGTCACTAACTGAATTCACAGCAGAGTGAGCGCAAAATGGCGCCAGCGACTTTTAAACTGCATCATGACATCATTTCAGCAGCCAATCACAGCCATGCCAGTAGTTTCATGCCCTCCATGCTGAACAGGATGTGCCCACACTTGGAATCATTCTCATTGGATGAATTTGTGCAGTTTGAATCTGTGAACTTCCGATTCCGGTATCCGATACGCGGCAAGTATCGGAATCCCGGTATCGGAATTCCGATACCGCAAGTATCGGCCGATACCCGATACTTGCGGTATCGGAATGCTCAACACTACTGAAGATGTAACAGGCCTCAGTCTAGGGTACCGGCAACAGGTACATTAGGAGTCCAGGCAGCCCAGAAACAAGTGAAATCCCCTTGGCAAGTCAGGTTGGGAGCCTTCCACTGTGCGCTTGCAATAGTCCCTTGCTGTCTGTAATGTTCTAACAAGGTCCTGGTTCCTTCCTCTGTCCTGGGACAGGTACCTGTATGGTAGGCAGCTTGAGCTGTTCCTTCTGTGGTCTCTGCATGGTGACTCCAGGCTCGTGGGTGCTGCTTTACCACAGGCTTAACTTGGGAAATATACGAGTAGTTCTGTGCCCTCCGGTTCTGCTAAGTGTCCTACAGTTCCACTCTAGCCTTGGGCTCTCGGTACCCGTTTTTTGCGCTTTGGCTCCTCGGAGGCCCACTCGCAGCCTCCTTGAGCCCTGAAATCTCTCCTCTGCTCCTTTTGTAAGGATTCCAGACTTCCCTTGTTCCTGTTCGCCCTGATCCAAGATGAGTCTTGGATCTCACCCTGTCATGGAACTTCCTGTCTGTCCTGATTATTTAAGTCCGAGTCATGTGGTGTTCTGTGCCTGAGTATTTTGTGCTGCTGGTTCCTGAGCTTCTGCCTGTGCTCTGGGGAACTCCCTGCTTCAGCTGCTAACTACTAGGTGGTCTGCCTCACCCCTTTCAGCTGCTTCTCACCTCTGGATCTGCTGCGACTGGCAGTACACCTGTGGAAGGATTTCCCTTGTTTGCTAAGCTTTTTCCAGTGTTGTGCCTCTTTGCACAACCACACCAGGTGAGCAAGATTTTAGTGTTGCTTTTCTCACCAAGAGTGTTTTGTACTCATTTACTACGCTTAGATAGCGTTCTCCCTCTTTTTCCCTTCATCCTCTTTCACCAGGACTTCGTGCTTAATGCACCACCTGCATATTATTGAACTTCCACAAACAAGTGCTGTGCGCACGTGGGATCATGTTTTGCTGGACTACCTCGTTAAGTACTGTGTGCATTTCTACTTCACTTCTGCTGGATTCCCAAGTTTAAGTACTGTGTGCATTACCACTAATAACCTACTGGACTTCCTTGTCAAGTGTCTTGTTTGCCCCCTTGTCATATCCTTGCTGGACTGGTTCATATTAGCGTCCCCCTATTCACTGTGCTGTGATTACCATATTGTGCTGAGCACCTCGTTACAATTGCAGGAATATCTGTGTTAGTTTTGTTAGCATTTCTGTTTTTTTTTAAATACATCTTTTACTGAAGCTTTGCTCTCAGACTGGTTTTATCCCATGCTATCAGATTCCTTAGTACCTATTTATTGTTACACCTTTCCTGTCTCCTCTCCAGACTCAACTGCACTTACTGGTCTCTTTGGACAACTGACTGACTCCTCCTCCAAACCAGGATCTTTATTCAGGGAAGCTGCCCTAAAACAGTGTTTTGAGCTCCCCCTCCTGGCCTGGATTCAGAAGGTGCTGTGTGTGTGATTTACCTGCCAAAGAGATCCCTTTTGTTTCCAGGCATAGCACTACCCTCCCCAAGAGGAAGGCAGCACTCCGGGGGTGCCACAATTACAGTAGAGTTACAGATGGTGACTTACAATTGATGTTCTTTCTGATGGAGTTGTTCACTTTTCCGGTCTTTTCCATCTGGCACAGACCGACCCAACTTCTTCCACCCAGGACGTGTCTGCACAGAATACAACAAAGACACATTTCACTTCTCTTATTTACAGCATGTTACCATCTAGTCCCAACCTGCACAAACTCCTCATCCTACTGGTACCCCAATGCTGCTGCTGTATGTGTCCCTATTACTCCATCTGCTGTGTGCCCTCTAAATTCTAAAGCAACCCTCTAGAATATGGTAATGTCGGGTGCAAGTGCCCTAAAAAACAGTGCCCATATTTTGCTCCCTAGAAAGTAATATTGCCCTGTGTGCCCCTTTGATAGTCACAGTAACCTGAGTTCCCCGTTAACAATAAGTGCCCACATAACATTGAATAATGTCCTGAGTCTTCCGCCTGTACAGCTCCCCTACACACAGCATGATGCTCTCGTATACATAACATGATGCCTCCTCACTGTAATGTACCCCCACACAGTATACTGACCCTTTAGTAGCCCCCAAACTGCTTTATGGCCCCCACACTGTGTGATGGCCCCTTCACTGTAATCCCCACACTGTATGATGGCCCGATAGATAGCCACCATATAGTATAATGTGCCAGATATCCTCAATACAGTATAATGCACTCCCCATAGGCCTGTATAGTATAATGCTCTCCCCATAGGTCTGTATAGTGTATTGCACTCCCAACAGGCCTGTATAGTATAATGCACCCCTGTTAGGCAGCCAGTATGATATAATGCACCCCCATAAGGCAGCCTGTACAATATAATGCATCCTCATTGGGCAGTCAGTACAGAATAATTCACCCCCATTGGACAGCCTGTATAGCATAATGCACCCCCATAGGCAGCCAGTACAGTATAATGTAGCTCCATTAGGCAGCCAGTACAAAATAATGCATCCCTATTAGGCAGCCAGAATAATATAATGCACCCCAATTAGGCAGTCTGTGTAGTATAATGCAACCCCATTAGGCAGCCAGTACAGCATAATGCACCCCATTAGGCAGCCAGTACTATGTACCCCCATTAGGCAGTCTGTACAGTATAATGCGCTCCCATCTGGCAGTTTGAATGATATAATGCACCCCCATTAGGCAGACAGTACAATAAAATGTACCCCCATAGGCAGCCAGTGCAGTATAATGCAGCCCCATTAGGCAGCCAGTACAATATAATGCACCCCCATTAAGCAGCTAGTACAACATAATGTATCCCTATTAGGCAGCCAGTACAATATAATGCACCCCAATTAGGCAGTCTGTGTAGTATAATGCAACCCCATTAGGCACTCTGTATAGTATAATGCAGCCCCATTAGGCAGCCAGTACAGCATAATGCACCCCATTAGGCAGCCAGTACTATGTACCCCCATTAGGCAGTCTTTATAGTATAATGCACCCCCATTAGGCAGCCAGTACAATATAATGCACTTTCATTAGGCAGCCATTACAATATAATGGACCCCCATTAGGCAGTCTGTCTAGTATAATGCATCCCTATTAGGCAGCCTGTATAGTATAATGCACCCCATTAGGCAGTCTGAATAGTATAATGCATCCCCATTAGGAAACCAGTACAATATAGTGCACCCCCATAGGCAGCCAGTACAGTGTAATGCAGCCCCATTAGGCAGCCAGTACAACATAATGCATCCCCATTAAGCAGCTAGAAAAACATAATGTATCCCCATTAGGCAGCCAGTGCAATATAATGCACCCCAATTAGGCAGTCTGTATAGTATAATGCACCCTCATTAGGCACTCTGTATAGTATAATGCAGCCCCATTAGGCAGCCAGTACAGTATAATGCACCCCATTAGGCAGCCAGTACAGAATAATGCACCCCCATTAGGCAGTTTTTATAGTATAATACACCCCCATTAGGCAGCCAGTACAATATAATGCACCCCCAATAGGCAGTCTGTACAGTATAATGCACCCCCATTAGGTAGTCTGTATAGTATAATGCACCCCATTCAGCAGTCTGTATAGTATAATGCACCCCATTAGGAAGCCAGTACAATATAGTGCACCCACATAGGCAGCCAGTACAGTGTAATGCAGCCCCATTAGGCAGCCAGTACAGTATAATGCACCCCCATTAGGCAGCCAGTACAGTATAATGCACCCCAACAGGCAGCCAGTACAGTATAATGCACTCCCATTAGGCAGTCTGTATAGTATAATGCACCCCCATTAGGCAGTCTGTATAGTATAATGCACCCCCATTAGACAGTCTGCATAGTATAATGCACCCCCATTAGGCAGTCTGTATAGTATAATGCACCCCCTTTTGGCAGTCTGCATAGTATAATGCACCCCATAGGCAGCCAGTACAGTATAATGCACCCCCATAGGCAGTTAGTACAGTATAATGCACCCACATTAGGCAGTCTGTATAGTATAATGCACCCCCATTAGGCAGCCAGTACAGTATAATGCACCAGATAAAAAAAAATCTAATACTCACCTTTCTTCCTCCCTGTTTCCACGGTGCTGTGAGCACCCACTCATCTCCAGACAGCAGGCACCTAGTGCTGACATCATCCGACCCTCTGTCAGTGTCGGCATCAGTGACGTCAGACGCTGACAGGGGGATGATGGTAGAGGGAGCGTAACGCACGGGGCCATGGGCCTCCACCCCCTCCCCCCCAGTAGCTACGCTACTGCCCTCATCTCTCTCCCATAATTGGGGAAGGGGGACAATAGAAAGTTGCAGTAATAGAAAGCAGTGTACCGTGTAAGCGAAACGCGCGCCGGGGGTCCTTTTCATCCCGGTCCCAGCCTGGTGTCCTGGTGAGCCCATTCCACTTCACGGTAAGCATGCCTTGCGGTGCCTATCGGTAGTGACTATTGTCACTGTATTGCACTTATGAAGCTATATGGCATCTTGCGGTTATGTTCACCACTAGTCTGCGGTTCAGTGCAGACTGACTGATCATTTGGGCCCCGTTCACCAGTGGGATATTCTGTCCTCATCCTTTATGCACTTTATATGTAGCTTCTATTTATGCTTTGTATATATGTTATTGATACCCGTATTTATACACTGTATATTTAATAAATTTTGATACCCAATATACTCCTTTATCCTCCTTATTTCTAGAAAGTTGCAGTAATAGGTAGCAGTGATGGAAGGAGACAGGAATAGAGAATGGGGCTGTGAGAATTCCTATGATGATTATTGCATTAAATTGGAATTCAGTAGTTAAAATCTCTGCACGACATCTGGGAGAAGTTCAGATGTGCGCCATTGGTTATAAGGGTTTGGACGTTGCGTTAGAGGTTAATGCAAGATCCAAGGAGCTGTGAACAGAACTGTGTGAGGGCTTATGTTTCATGAGTTGATGTGTTTTTTCTTCTGGTATCATTCTTCTGGTATATAAGACTTTTTGATCATGTTTTATGGTGTTCACTATACAGGTTTAAAAACAGGATAATTGTATATAGTGGGTCATTACATATGTATCAGTACTAATCATACATATTGCACTATTTTTTGCATAATAAAGTGTTTTAATAGGAAAAATGATGTTTATGGAATGTGTTTTCTTTACAATATTATTTCAAGAACATTTTCTGCATTGTATACACCACCCAATGGTTAGACACATACAGTGTTTACATATTAGACATATATAGTACATACCATTCGCATTTCAGACATACAGAGTTCACCATTTAGGCTTTGTTCACATATCCTGTTTCATTTGTCTGTTTTAGGAACCCATCAGTCAGTCCATGCTTCCGAAACCACGAGATGCATGATTCAGAGTCTGGTTGCACTAATGCAGCAATGTAAAATTTTCTCTGAAATGTTCTGATATTCAGAGAACACAATTGGCCCTGATTCATCAAAGCATTTACATCAGAAAACTGGCATAAACACTTTTAAAAATTAGCAACATTTTTGTGCTGAGTTGTGCAAAAGTTTTGCAACTTTTGGCATTTGCTTGCCAGCTTCAAACTTCTCTGCCAAAGCTAGGGAGGAGCTAGGTCAGGACATGGAATTGCTACACCCCCCCATCAAGTTCATCTTATGCCCAAAATTTTACTTCAGTAGGAGACTGGAGTAACATTTCTAGCAAGGTGCATGAAGGTATATGCCAGTGACAAAATTAACTGAATTCGTTTAGTGGCACGCTCCTCTTAATGAATTTTTTTGGCATCTTATTCCTTCAAGCATGCAAAAAAACAGCTTTAATGAACTGAGGCCACAATTTGAATATTTGGCCAGGTACCAAAGGGAGAGATGAGATGAGTCTCTGGCCAGATTCTCCCTGTTCCGGTCCATTTAACTGACATGTTTCTCCCTTGTGTGTACATAGGTGGAAACCTGTCAATTAACTAGCACAGATAGGGAGAAGTCGTCTGGAGACCATATCGGGCTCATCTCATCTCATCTCTACCTATAGTTTCCTGCCGGATTTGGAAACCGTTTTCTCTGAAATGCTGGTATGTGGTGTGGGCATCATGAATTGATTGACAGTTTCCCTTTAAAGTACTCTTTAGCCTGTTTGCCTCAGTTTACTGTAGATGTAATTCTGTTTTATGTTTCTTCTGTTTTCTTTAGTTTGAACAGTTGTTACCTTTTGAACACTTCAGTGATTTCTTTGCTGCATATTGTATGTAGTGCATGTATTTTCATCCTGGCACAGCATTCCTCCTGTTTGAAAATTGTGCCCTTTTCATCTTTTCATTAATTTAGCTGCAAGAACCTACAGGTGTTCAGGTCACCTCTGTGCACTGCTTCCCACCACACATCTGTTCTGAGGAGATGCAAAAGCCGCAAAATGCCAAGGCAATTGACATTGACAGTAATTGCAGGTCAGATTTTTTTTCACATATACATGGATTAATTTGTCTGCTTCTTCTTAGTTTCAAGCTTTGTTTTGCAATAATAAAAGATAAAAAAAACATATCTTGCCTGAGAATCTTTGGATGTCTTAGGAAATCTTTAAGAAACTTTACTCGTGTTTTCTTCCTTTGTTTCCTAATTCCAAGGAAACATTATTGGATGCAGTTTATTTGATTTTGGTATGATTTAAGTATATATTATTTGTGAGGATGAAATGAATATTCAGCTATTCACTTCAACTTCTCCTGAGTCCTGGCATGTCCTTCTTCATGATGCTCTTATGGAATGCCTGTTCACCATTCTGTCTCCAGATGGGCAATTTCTTTTGTAACCTTACCCTAAGATGAAATAAAGTAAGGTCAAACATATTTACTCAATATAATTCTGCATGTATGTAATTATATCTGCTCCACCTCCATATCAAATACTCGAAATACCAAAAGTCAACCGATAATCTCTTTTGTGGAATAGAGGTCTGCTGATAGTTACTTCTGTCAAGGAAGATTTGCACATCTCTTGTCCATAATCACAACTTAGAGAGCATCAATATTCTTTGACAAGTATGATAAAAATAAGTACAACTGCTTGCAAGAAAAAAAGTAGCGTTCAACATCAGTAGTAAATAGGTTCAATAAAGTGTACTAGAAAAAACATATTTTTAATTTGTCAAATCTCTGACATTTTGGGGGCAATTCTTTAAGATGCTTAAGCTAGAAATTTGGCATAACCACCTTAATAAGACACAATATAAAAATATTGCAACTTTTCACGTTTATACGCCAGTGCCGGACATCTATCCCAATATGGGTATGATGTGATTCAGGCTTGGGCTGAAAAGGCCCACCATGTATAAGCTTCTGTATCTCGGCTTGAAGCAGCATTTACCAAACCCAAACAACCACAGATATGAAGATGACCAAAGGAAGATCAAAAAAAGGGGCTCCCCAGCCAACTGATGGAATTTTTCCCACAAAATATTCACCGCACCTCCTCACCACAGAAAAGAGAACCATCTTCTCTTGCTCACTCAAAGGCCTTGCTCTCAAGTGGGTCCTCTGTTCAGTATAGTGGGGAACAAGACACAGATTCAGCCGATGCTTCAGTCAATAAGGTGATGATGCAAGAGATGCTTAGCTTGCTTTTGTTCTCATTGAAGTCGAACATTAAGGCAACAAACGGTTAATTAAGGCAGGAAATAGGATCTTAGGGGGATCGTACGGATCACATAGGGTCCAAGATGGTGGAGTGCGTGGCCTCTCGTAACAATCTAATATATCAGGGGAAGCAGGGGAGCAAATAGAATGCAAATAGGGTTTTCTCCGGTGGTGACAACTTTGAAACACATAGATATTAAAAAACGCATTTATTCAGCCTGTGTTTCCTTGTCCTTTCCGTCGAAGCTCACCACCAGCACAAAAAATCCACTCAGATTCCACGACAGATAACGATCTAATAGACACATACTACGCAGTTGAGGAAAACATGCAACAGCTAAAAAACAAACTATGAGACCTTGAAGATAGATCTGGCTGGAATAATGTCTGGAATAGGGGCATCCCAGAGACTGTAGCTGACTCAGACTTAGGTCCCTTTTATCATAATCTTTTGCAAACAATTATGCCTGAGATGGATAACCAAGATCTAATGGTGGATCGTATTCAGAGTACCTAAACTGAGGGGGCTACACCCAGCATTCCCACGAGATACCATTGCCAGATTTCACTTTTTCAAGATAAAAGAATCCTTCCTGAGTAACCAAAGGGTACCGTCTCACAGTGGCACTTTTGTCGCTACGACGGTACAATCCGTGATGTTCCAGCGATATCCATACGATATCGCTGTTTCTGACACGCAGCAGCGATCAGGGACCCTGCTGAGAATCGTACGTCGTAGCAGATCGTTTGGAACTGTCTTTCGTCGCTGGATCTCCCGCTGTCATCATTGGATCGGTGTGTGTGACACCGATCCAACGATGCGTTCGCTTGTAACCAGGGTAAACATCGGGTTACTAAGCGCAGGGCCGCGCTTAGTAACCCGATGTTTACCCTGGTTACCGTCATAAATGTAAAAAAAACAAACAGTACATACTCACATTCTGGTGTCCGTCAGGTCCCTTGCCGTCTGCTTCCCGCACTGACTGACTCACGGCCGTAAAGTGAAAGCAGAGCACAGCGGTGATGTCACCGCTGTGATCTGCTTTCACTTTACGGCCGGGAGTCAGTCAGCGCGGGAAGCAGACGGCAAGGGACCTGACGGACACTGGAATGTGGGTATGTACTGTTTGTTTTTTTTTACATTTACGACGGTAACCAGGGTAAACATCGGGTTACTAAGCGCGGCCCTGCGTTTAGTAACCCGATGTTTACCCTGGTTACCCGGGGACCTCGGCATCGTTGGTCGCTGGAGAGCTGTCTGTGTGACAGCTCTCCAGCGACCACACAACGACTTACCAACGATCACGGCCAGGTCGTATCGCTGGTCATGATCGTTGGTAAATCGTTTTGTGAGACGGTACCCTAAGGCGCAAACTGGAGATCCCTTATCCTTATCAAGAAATAGCTTATTGTTATTATTATTTATTTATATAGCACCATTGATTCCATGGCGCTGTACATGAGAAGGGGTTACATAGAAATTACAGATATCACTTACAGTAAACAAACTAACAATCACAGACTGATACAGAGGGGAGAGGACCCTGCCCTTACGGGATTACATTCTACAGGATGGTGGGGAAGGAGACAGTAGGTTGGGGGGGGTTGCAGCAGCTCTGGTGTTGGTGAGGCGGTAGCTCCAGTAGTGGTGAGGAGGCAGCGGGGTCAGTGCAGGCTGTAAGCTTTCCTGAAGAGGTGGGTTTTCAGGTTCCGTCTGAAGGATCCGAATGTGGTTGATAGTCGGACGTGTTGGGGCAAAGAATTCCAGAGGATGGGGGATATTCGGGAGAAGTCTTGGAGGCGGTTGGGTGAGGAGCGAATAAGTGTGGAGGAGAGAAGGAGGTCTTGGGAGGACCGGAGATTACGTGAGGGAAGATATCGGGAGATTAGTTCAGAGATATATGGAGGAGACAGGTTATGGATGGCTTTGTAGGTCAATATTAGTAATTAGAACTGGATACACTGAAGGAATGGCAGCCAGTGAAGAGATTTGCAGAGGGGAGAAGCGGAGGAGTAGCGAGGAGAGAGATGAATTAGTTGTGCAGCAGAGTTAATGATGGACTGGAGAGGTGCAAGGGTGTTAGCAGGGAGGCCATGGAAAAGGATGTTGCAGTAGTTGAGGTGGGAGGTGATGAGTGCATGCACATGGATCGCCCCCACGTTAAGGGCAATGGGGTACTTGGTACCGGGTCCTTCGGTTTGGGGGATGTCACGGTGGCTTGACCTGGTCCGTGGCCCTTTGAGGGGCATCCAATTAAAGGTAAAGTTTGTATAGTGTTCGTGACGCCACCTGTGGTACTCGGTCAGGGTGACCTATGCTGCTTAGGGGTCCACTGGGGTGATGGAATGGCAGCTAGATAGTATACCTTCCCACAGGTGAAGTATGTCCCCAAGGCTTCCCAGGTGTGTAGGTGGTGGTGATGGGCAACGTAAGGTGCAGTGAATAACGAGGATGCAAAGGGTGCAGTCTCTTTACCTTTACTGAAGGCTTCAGCATCCACAGTCCAGAGCACTGATTACAGGGCAGGCAGAGTCCGGCCGGTCCGAAGGCACATCCAGAGTTCCCTTATCTAGGTGGAAATCAGTAGCCTTCCTACTAGCGCCTGTGTGTTGTAGTACCTCCCTGCTGAGCACCACGGGATAGTCCTCACAACTCTTGTAACTGTTCTTGATGTTATTTCTTCCTCTCTGTCCCCAGATGGTATGGATAGGACAACCCGTATGACTGGGATAGCCTGGGGCTTTTTTGTAGGGACCCTAGAGAGGCCCCGACCCCACAATTTGCCACCGTGTCTTCTTAGGTATTAAGGTCGGGCAGCCAACATGGAATTGACTGTCCTGCCGGTCTCTGAAGTAAAGCGTAGAGTCTGTTACTCCCTCGGTGTTCCAGCCACTGGCTACGCGCCTCAGAAGGAGGCTGCCGATCTCGGGGCAGAACTCCTCCCGGTATTATCTCCTTGTGCTGTGACTTCGTTTCTCACTCTCCACAATACAATTCCTTTCTTGTCCTTTCTTAGGATGCTGCCGCTCATGGGGCAGGCGCAGCTCCGTGTCGTTCTGTTTCATGCTAGACCTCTGTCAGGATCCCACCCCTGACAGAGATCCTCTGTCTGCAGCTCAGATGTTCCTCCTTTCCACCTCCCTTCCTCCCACCCTGTCTACCTGACAGGAACTCTCTGGGTCAAGACCCAGGCAGCGTCTCTCTAACTTTCTATCCAACCCACCAGTTTTACCCTTCTGTGAGGAGTACCCCAATAGATAGGAGCAAGGCTCCCCCTGGTGGACTGGAGTGTGAAGTGTAGCGCGTGACTTGTGATACCTGGCAAGGTGAACTCCTTTAGTACCATCAGACGTAATATCATTCCCCCTGGTGGAAGAGCGACATTACTGCAACGACCAGGACTCTCGGGCGCTGCACTCAAGCATTTTAGTAGATTGAGGGTTGAGGAAAGGACAGAATCTGGAGATATTTTTGAGTTGGAGGCAACAGGAGATGGAAAGAACTGTTTATCGAGATCTATCTGCAGCCACTCTGATGAGGTGTCGTGAATTTGCCACACTCACTAAAGTGTTAAGGGATTCCAACATCCTTTTCAAGTGGGGGTTCCCAGTCAAGCTGGTGGTGAATAAAGATTGCAAGATGCAAGTCTGCAACTCTCAGGCCCAAGCAGTGGAGCTGCTGACAATTGGGACATGCTACTGCAGCACCCCAGGTTACCAGTTGCTGCAGTGATGTTGCTTTTCCTTTGGGGAAGGTGATGTCATGCTCAGAGGCAAAGGAGTTCTCTTTACCAGGTAAGGCAAACACTTGCAACACATTCTGAATCCAGGCCAGGAGGGGGAGCTCAATACCCGGATTCAGGGGAGCTTCCCTAGGCTTTATGTATCCTGACCTGGATGAGCTAATTAGTTGGTCCAGGGAGAGCAGATGTCTAGGAAACACGCAGTGCAGACAGAGAGGCCTGGCAGCCACATGGGAGCTGCAGCTTTTGGGAAGGAGTAACCTGTTGGGTTGCATGTGGAGCAGCCAGAAGGGAAGGAGCACAGAAGAGAGGCAGAGCTCAGAGGGGAACTGTGGCAGGGCACCCTCGGAGCTGAAGCGCAGAATCCGGGTACCGGGAGCCCGAGGCTTTCGTGGACTCTACGACACAGAGCAGAACTGGAGGGCATAACACTACAAGTCACCTGCCCGCATCACGCCTGAGACGCAGCAGCACTGGAGGAGCCCGGGGCATCTGAGAGTCCCTGTAAAAAGGCTCAAGCTGCTCGTTGTGCAGGTACCTGTCCCAGGACAGGGGGAAACTGGAGGACCTTGTAGGAAGCTTAAAGCAGCAGGGACCTCACTTAGAAAGGCGCAAGTAGGAAAGGCTCACGAACCTCTACTGGGAAAGGAGAACTCTAATTTGCCTCTGAGTCAGCCGGACCACCATCATCCGTGCCTGGTACCCTGGACTGTGGCCTGTCACTCACAAGTAAACAAGGTTAAGACTTTTCACTTGTATCCTCCATTTATTCACTGGCTACACCATCTACGCCACACACCGTAGGACCCCTGGGAACCCTGCTTCACCTGTGGGAAGTGTAACATATGTGCTGCTGCAACATCCCCCAGGGGACCCCTCTAATGCACCGTTGGTCCTACTACTGACCGAACTCCACAGGTGGCGTCACGACAAACTTTGAACATTTAACCCCCTTTAACGTTGATGCCCACGGCCATGAACCGGGTCGCAGCCACCGTGACATCCCCCTTTGCGACCGGACCCGGTACCGAGTACCCCACTGCCCTGTGGGTGCATCACTACTTTAGTCATTTAACTTGGACAAGATAATTCCTGACACCCAATAGAATATATCCCCAGACCTGTCTACTACTTGACTTCTTGTTTGGGTTGTCAATGCTCTATGTAGGAGCCTGAGGTTCACTCTCCATGGTCTAATTTTTCAGATATTTTTGGAGCGAATTGCTGGATCAATTCTAGCATGTTGACCAGCTTTTAGTTGTGCGAGTCCTTAGGAATTTGTCACCCTTGGTGCTATAGCACTAATTTGCTTATGTTCTCATGTTATAGACTGCAGAGACCCGTGTGTCGTAACCAGTGCCTTCCCCCGTCCCACCACTCCGTAATAAAAGATACCGACAAACCTGGATGTGTTGAACAGGTCGGTCACAGTTTATTATTTGCAAAGTAGAGAAGGGCAATTACATTACAACAGCTTCCGAGGGTCAGCCGGGGAGAAAGAGGGAGAACCTGGTCCCGTCACTGGAATTTAACCCCTGAGGGTGTGGCCAGACTCCCCTCCTCTCCCCGGTTGGTCCGCTGGGCGTCCCAATCATGACATCACCTGGGGAAGTAGTGGGAGGGGGGAATTGAGCACTGCAGTTTTCCCATCTAGCTATCCCTTAAGGGCTCTGCAGTCAGAGGCACGTTCCTTATACAGTACCGTGCCTACCATTCTATGTCTGTTTTTTGTCTCTCTAGTTTTTTCTTTTCCATTTTTGGTCATGTCTTTCGACATCAAGATCATATGGGATTTAAGAAGATCTATAGGTTATATATTGAGTGTTGTGATGCCTTAAAAGTAATATTGCATTATAGGTGTTGTTAAGCTATTGTCCGTGAAAGTTAGAGACTTGAAATCACCTTTCGAGAGGTCTATAACGTGGAAAGAGGTGATACAATCAAAATGTGATATTGCATGTGGAGTGCCCGTTAGGACCGTGGTGTACTCGATACCGGGTCGGTACAGTTCTTAAAGGGATGTGTCATGGCAGCAATGTCCGTGGCCCTGGGCGTCCAATAAAAAAGGTTGAAGTAAATGAGAATAAAGTTTCTAAAGTTTGTTCGTGACACCAACTGTGGTATTCGGCAATAAAGGTGTTAGCCTTTCAGATTCCACTGGGGCTGATGGTGATGCAGCAGAGTTGGTACAGCTCTCCACAGGTAGCGCTAGACTCCAGGGCAACTGTAGTGTTAAGGGTAATGATGGTGCTTGTGGTAGTTGTAGTAGCTGTGGTGCAGGGTGGATGGCGAAGTAAATAAATGTGATGACACAGCGTGGTTTCCAATGCTTTGCTCACAGTTCTTAGTTGCCCCAGCCGGGGTGCTGTCTCCTCCAGGTTTGTGATCCAGCCAGCTCTCAAGCAAACAAGGTGCACTTTCCAGAACCCTCTTTCTTATGTTCCTTACTCTAGCCGTCTTTCTGCACTGGGTCTTGCCCTACTGCCCTGTGCCTGCCACACAGGGTCCCAAGCCAGCGGCCACAGATTCCACTGGGCAGTGAGTGCTAGGTCCTCCCTGAATCCTATACAGCTGCCTTTTGAGTGAATGTGTGCAGAATGCAGATGTGACTGTGCCTCTTGCAAAAGCCACAACCTCCGGATAGCTAGCTGAGTTCTTAGTTTCTCCACTAATTTGAGGGCCGGTCCCTCACTGCGACCTGGTCCCTCCACCTGAAGATGGTCAGTGTGGATACGAGCCCCATGGGTGGACTTCCCACTACCCATGCCTCTAGGATCCCTTCCTTTGGTTCTTTCTTTAGTTTCTCTTACCTTCAGCTCCCTCACTTTCTGGGAACTCCTTTCTGTCTGTTTCAGTCTTTGTCTCACAGGAGCTGCAGACCGCCATATCTGCTCAGCTCCATTTCTCTCTTCAATCTCCGCCAAAGCTGATGTTCCTAACAAGCTCCTCCCCTACTCTACCTACCCCACGCACTCCTCCAACACCCTTTCCTATCCAGCCTGGCCCTGACTGAATGTCTAGTGTTGGATGCAGGTGTAGAGTTCTGTGTCGTGCCCCCTTTTTACCTGAGGGTGGAATCCCACACCTCTGGGTGAGGTGCAGTACTCTGTGGTGACTGGACCCTCAGGGGCGCCACACATGTATTCAAGAAACACACTCAAACAAGACAACCAAAGGCAAAACCATAAATCCTACAATACTGCAGGCCTCTAAAAAATCCAGGGTCGCAATATGTGTTTAACACATAATAGCCTTTAAGATTAGATACTCACTGTGTGACACTCAGGTTTTTAAAAGTGGTGTGTTCTATTAATAGTAACATATACACATTAGCAGCAATATACGCTTCAAATAAGGCACAATTCCAATTTTTAGTTAAATCACTGAAGAGAATCAAAAATATGTCGTAAAGTCCAATAATTCTTTGTGGGGACGTTAATTTACCAATATCTAAATCACTAGACTGTTTTTCTAAGGCTATATTCACATGTTGCGTTTTTTCAGCTTTTTTTCCATGCAAGTTTTCAGCTGCGTTCTACAGTACCAGCAAAGTTTATGAGATTTCAGAAATCTCAAGGGCACAGCTTGTTTTTTTGTCCTCAGTATTTTGTGCAAACCTTGGTTTTTTCAGAATTCAGCATGTCACTTCTTTCAGCATTTTTTTCAGCAGGTGAATGGTGCAAAAAAACACTGCAAAAATGTAGAATCATTAATGTACCCTGACAAAAGCTGAAAGAAAAAACACAGCAAAAAACGCAACATAAACTAAGCAATACATTCAATCTACATTTCACCCATGAATATCATGCATTGCAAATCCGTTTTTTAGATGTTTACTTGCTGGGGAAAAAAACAGTGGCACAGTCAGTGTTTCACCATATAGAAAACCCACAGACAGTAACTTTATACTGCATTCTGCTTCCTGTCTGTCATCCTCCGCACATTATCAGAAATATTCCCAAATGTGAACTGATATGTACAAGCCTCAATTGTACCAATAACCATGAATACAATAATTAGATCAATAATATCTGCCACAAACTAAAGAATAGAGGATGCAACAGAGCCATCCTTGACAAAGCGATTAGAGAAGTCTCATCCATTAACAGAGATAATCTATTAGATCCCACGTATGACATCTCACTTTGTAAGCCCCACATGGCCCTGCATAATAATACCACCAAGAATGTGATCACCTTTTCTACACAATTCAGTACTCAATATTACAATGTAATACGCACTATTGAGAAATATACCCCCATGTTATACAGGACAGTAAGTTACATAACATCATAGAAAACATGGATATGAGGCCAGAAAAGCACCAACTTTACATTCCATCTTGTCACCCCGTCTGTATATCCATAATCAAGATAATTCTTCAGACATCGGGCTGACAATGAAAGGTTTTTTAAATGCAGGAGCTCAAAGTGCTTATTATGCAAATATGTACGCAAATCCCAGACCTTCTCATCATTAGCTGCAGGTAAACCATACAACATAAAAACCTTTCTTAACTGCATAATTGCAACAGTAAAGGAGTAATTTATCTTATTGACTGCACTTTGTGTAAAACGCAGTATATGGGATGTACTATAAGTGAACTTAAAAAACACATCCAAAGACATCTATTGGATGCGGTCAGCACAACCGCCCTTAAATTGTCTGCGGTGTCTAAACACTTTTCACATGCACATGGTGGAGATTTGACCTCATAAATATTTAAAGCTATTGAACAAGTGAGTCGCCTGCCAGGGCCGTGGGGTACCCAGTACCGAGTTCAGTGTTCACAGGGGGATGTCAAGGTGGCGACCCGGTCCGTGGCCCTGGGCGCCCATGTAAAAGGGGAAGGTCTTTAAAGGGAATAAAGTTTATGTTCGTGACACCACCTATGGTATTCGGTCAGTATGTACCGATGCTGCTTTAAGGGGTCCTCTGAGGTGATGTTATGGCAGCTAGATGGTATAACTTCCCACAGGTGAAGTATATCCCCAGGGCTCCCGGTGTGTAGATGGAAGATGGTGAATGGCGCAGTAAAGAACGAGGACGCAGGTTTGCAGTCTCTTTATCTTGTTTACTGAAGACTTCAGGCGGCCACAGTCCAGGGTACCAGATCACAGGGCAGGCAGGGCCGGACTGGGACTAAAATTCAGCCCTGGCATTTGAAGTTACACAGGCCCACTTGTCACATGGTGACTGTATAATATCTTTGTACACTTGTAGGCTACAAGAAGTGAGGGGAGTGTAACACGACTATATAACATATAATTACAGCTGTATCCAGCATTACAGCTCAGCCCCCATAGAATGTAATACAGCACAGCCCCCATAGAATGTAATACAGCCAGCCCCCATAGACTATAATACAGCACAGCCCCATAGAATGTAATGCTGCACAGCCCCCATAGAATGTTATGCAGCACAGCCCCCATAGAATGTAATGCAGCACAGCCCCATAGAATGTAATACAGCCAGCCCCCATAGAATGTAATACAGCCAGCGCCCATAGAATGTAATACAGCCAGCCCCCATAGAATGTAATGCAGCACAGCCCCCATAGAATGTAATGCAGCACAGCCCCCATAGAATGTAATGCAGCCAGCCACCATAGAATGTAATGCAGCCAGCCACCATACAATATAATGCAGCACAGCCCCATAGAATGTAATGCAGCACAGCCCCCATACAATATAATGCAGCACAGCCCCCATACAATATAATGCAGCACAGCCCCATAGAATGTAATGCAGCACAGCCCCATAGAATGTAATGCAGCACAGCCCCATAGAATGTAATGCAGCACAGCCCCCATACAATATAATGCAGCAGAGGCCCATAGAATGGAATTCAGCACAGCCCCATAGAATATAATGCAGCACAGGCCCATAGAATATAATGCAGCACAGGCCCATAGAATGGAATGCAGCACAGCCCCATAGAATATAATGCAGCACAGCCCCATAGAATATAATGCAGCACAGCCCCATAGAATATAATGCAGCACAGCCCCATAGAATATAATGCAGCACAGCCCCATAGAATATAATGCAGCACAGGCCCATAGAATATAATGCAGCACAGGCCCATAGAATATAATGCAGCACAGCCCCATAGAATATAATGCAGCACAGGCCCATAGAATGGAATGCAGCACAGCCCCATATAATATAATGCAGCAGAGGCCCATAGAATATAATGCAGCACAGCCCCATAGAATATAATGCAGCACAGCCCCATAGAATATAATGCAGCACAGGCCCATAGAATATAATGCAGCACAGGCCCATAGAATATAATGCAGCACAGGCCCATAGAATGGAATGCAGCACAGACCCATAGAATATAATGCAGCACAGGCCCATAGAATATAATGCAGCACAGGCCCATAGAATATAATGCAGCACAGCCCCATAGAATATAATACAGCACAGGCCCATAGAATGGAATGCAGCACAGCCCCATAGAATGGAATGCAGCACAGCCCCATAGATCGGAATGCAGCACAGGCCCATAGAATGGAATGCAGCACAGGCCCATAGAATACAATGCAGCACAGGCCCATAGAATATAATGCAGCACAGGCCCATAGAATGGAATGCAGCACAGCCCCATAGAATATAATGCAGCACAGGCCCATAGAATGGAATGCAGCACAGCCCCATAGAATATAATGCAGCAGAGGCCCATAGAATGGAATGCAGCCAGCCCCATAGAATATAATGCAGCAGAGGCCCATAGAATGGAATGCAGCACAGCCCCCCCCCATAGCTCCACAATCCAGTCATCACTCATTGATAAAAAAAAACAAAAACACTCTATTCACCTTTCCTCCTGCCCCGCGCTGCTCTGGCTCTGGTCTCAGCAGTCGCAGTCTGCCCGCCCGGTCACACAGCAGGTGCTCGATGATATGACGTCATCGCGCACCCGCAGTGTCAGCGGCAGGCAGAGCGGGGAATGATGGGAGAGGTGTTATGACCCCAATGGCAGAGGGTCTCAGAAATAAATACCAAGTCTGCAAACACAAAAAACCAGCTCATAGGGCAGTGGTAACTGGGCTGACCGTATATCTAATCCTAGCACCACAAATAGCAGCAGCCGGGGAACGTGCCTACGTTGGTTCTAGACGTCTCGCGCCAGCCGGAGAACTAACTAACCCTAGAAGGGAAAAGATAGACCTTTCTTGCCTCCAGAGAAAAGACCCCAAAAGTTGGATACAAGCCCCCA
Organism: Ranitomeya variabilis; assembly: GCF_051348905.1. NCBI lineage: Eukaryota > Metazoa > Chordata > Amphibia > Anura > Dendrobatidae > Ranitomeya > Ranitomeya variabilis. The sequence goes on from NC_135232.1 coordinate 399,430,362, forward strand.
ACAAATAATAACGGTGAGGTAAGAAGAAAAGACAAACTGTCATGAATCCCCAATGGCTAGGGATAGCACAGGACAAGCAAAGTACAAAATAAATAACGGACGAGCTCTAGGGTGATGGAACCTGGGCTGACCGCTGCCCTACGCCTGACAAACGCAACTAGAGATAGCCAGGGAGCGTGCCTACGTTGGTTCTAGACGCCACGCACCAGCCTAAGAGCTAACTAGTACTGCAGAGAAAATAAAGACCTCACTTGCCTCCAGAGGAATGAACCCCAAAAGATATAGTTGCCCCCTCACATGTATTGACGGTGAAATGAGAGGAAGGCACACACATAGAGATGATATATATAGATTTAGCAAATTGAGGCCCGCTGTAAATTAGAAAGCAGAACGATACAAAAGGGGACTGAGCGGTCAGCAAAAAACCCTAATCAAAAAACCATCCTGAGATTACAAGAACCCATGTGCCAACTCATGGCACATGGGGAGAACCTCAGTCCACTAGAGCTACCAGCTAGCATAGAGACATAATAAGCAAGCTGGACAAAAAACCAAACAACTGAAAATCAGCACTTAGCTTATCCTGAAAGATCTGGGAGCAGGTAGGCAGGAACCAAACAGAGCACATCTGAATACATTGATAGCCGGCAAGGAAATGACAGAAAGGCCAGGTAAAATAGGAAACACCCAGCCTCTGATGGACAGGTGGAAACCAAAGGCCGCAACCCACCAAAGTCACCCAGTACCAGCAGTAACCACCAGAGGGAGCCCACAAACAGAATCCACAACAGTACCCCCCCCTTGAGGAGGGGTCACCGAACCCTCACGAGAACCCCCAGGGCGATCAGGGTGAGCTCTATGGAAGGCGCGAACCAAATCAGTCGCATGAACATCGGAGGCGATCACCCAGGAATTATCCTCCTGACCATAACCCTTCCACTTAACCAAATACTGGAGTTTGCGTCTGGAAACACGAGAATCCAAGATCTTCTCAACAACATACTCCAATTCTCCCTCCACCAGCACCGGAGCAGGAGGCTCAACCGAAGGAACAACGGGCACCTCATACCTCCGCAACAACGACCGATGGAACACATTATGAATAGCAAACGATGCTGGGAGATCCAAACGAAAAGATACAGGGTTAAGAATCTCCGAGATCCTATAAGGACCGATGAACCGAGGCTTGAACTTAGGAGAAGAGACCTTCATAGGGACAAAACGAGAAGACAACCACACCAAATCCCCAACAAGAAGTCGGGGACCCACGCGGCGACGGCGATTAGCAAACTGCTGAGTCTTCTCCTGAGATAACTTCAAATTGTCCACCACCTGATTCCAAATCTGATGTAGCCTGTCCACCACCATGTCCACTCCAGGACAATCCGAAGACTCCACCTGACCAGAGGAAAAACAAGGATGAAACCCCGAATTACAAAAAAAAGGAGAGACCAACGTGGCAGAACTAGCCCGATTATTAAGAGCAAATTCGGCCAGTGGCAAAAAAGCAACCCAGTCATCTTGGTCAGCAGAAACAAAACACCTCAAATAAGTTTCCAAGGTCTGATTAGTTCGCTCCGTCTGGCCATTCGTCTGAGGATGGAATGCAGACGAGAAAGACAAATCAATGCCCATCTTGGCACAAAACGTCCGCCAAAATCTAGACACAAACTGGGATCCCCTGTCAGAAACGATATTCTCCGGAATCCCATGCAAACGAACCACGTTCTGAAAAAATAAAGGGACCAACTCAGAGGAGGAAGGCAACTTAGGCAAGGGCACCAAATGAACCATCTTAGAAAAGCGGTCACACACAACCCAGATAACGGACATTTTCTGTGAAACCGGGAGATCAGAAATAAAATCCATGGAAATGTGCGTCCAAGGCCTCTTCGGGATGGGCAAGGATAACAACAACCCACTGGCCCGAGAACAGCAAGGCTTAGCTCGAGCACACACTTCACAAGACTGCACAAAGGTACGCACATCCCTAGACAAGGAAGGCCACCAAAAAGACCTGGCCACCAAGTCTCTAGTACCAAATATTCCAGGATGACCAGCCAACACAGAAGAATGGACCTCGGAGATGACTCTACTGGTCCAATCATCCGGAACAAACAGTCTTTCTGGTGGACAACGATCCGGTTTATCCACCTGAAACTCCTGCAATGCACGTCGCAAGTCTGGGGATACGGCGGACAATATTACCCCATCTCTAAGGATACCAGTAGGCCCAGAGTCTCCAGGAGAGTCAGGCACAAAACTCCTGGAAAGAGCATCTGCCTTCACATTCTTTGAACCTGGCAGGTATGAAACCACGAAATTGAAACGAGAAAAAAACAACGACCAACGAGCCTGTCTAGGATTCAAACGCCTGGCAGACTCAAGGTAAATGAGATTCTTGTGATCAGTCAAGACCACCACACGATGTTTAGCACCCTCAAGCCAATGACGCCACTCCTCAAATGCCCACTTCATGGCCAAAAGCTCCCGATTACCCACATCATAATTGCGCTCGGCGGGCGAGAATTTTCTAGAGAAGAATGCACATGGCTTCATCACCGAGCCATCAGAACTTCTCTGTGACAAAACCGCCCCCGCTCCAATCTCGGAAGCATCAACCTCAACCTGAAAAGGAAGTGAAACATCTGGTTGACACAACACAGGAGCAGAAGAAAACCGGCGCTTAAGTTCCTGAAAGGCCCCCACAGCCGCAGGAGACCAATTAGCAACATCAGCACCCTTTTTAGTTAAATCAGTCAAAGGTTTAACAATACTGGAAAAATTTGCAATGAACCGACGATAAAAATTAGCAAACCCCAAGAACTTCTGTAGGCTCTTAACAGATGTAGGTTGTGTCCAGTCACAAATTGCCTGAACCTTAACGGGATCCATCTCAATAGTAGAAGGAGAAAAAATGTACCCCAAAAAAGAAATCTTCTGGACTCCGAAGAGACACTTTGAGCCCTTCACAAACAGAGAATTGGCCCGCAGAACCTGAAACACCTTCCTGACCTGTAGAACATGAGACTCCCAGTCATCAGAAAACACCAAAATATCATCCAAATACACAATCATAAACTTATCCAGATATTCACGGAAAATATTGTGCATAAAGGACTGAAAGACTGACGGAGCATTGGAGAGTCCAAAAGGCATTACCAAATACTCAAAATGGCCCTCAGGCGTATTAAATGCGGTTTTCCACTCATCACCTTGTTTTATCCGCACCAGATTATACGCACCGCGAAGATCTATCTTAGTGAACCACCTAGCCCCCTTAATGCGAGCAAACAAGTCAGTCAATAATGGCAATGGATACTGATATTTGACTGTAATCTTATTCAGAAGGCGATAATCTATACAAGGCCTCAGGGAACCATCTTTTTTTGCCACGAAAAAAAAACCTGCTCCCAGAGGGGACGAAGATGGACGAATATGTCCCTTTTCCAAGGACTCCTTAATATAATTCCGCATAGCAGTATGCTCTGGCAGTGACAGATTAAATAAACGACCCTTAGGGAACTTACTGCCAGGAATCAATTCTATAGCACAGTCACAATCTCTATGAGGAGGGAGCGAATCGAGCTTTGGCTCCTCAAAAACATCCCTATAGTCAGACAAAAACTCAGGGATCTCAGAAGTAGTAGATGAAGCGATAGAAATCGGAGGTGCATCATCATGAACCCCCTGACATCCCCAGCTTAACACAGACATTGTTTTCCAGTCCAGGACAGGATTATGAGTTTGTAACCATGGCAGACCCAGCACTAGTACATCATGTAAATTATACAGTACAAGGAAGCGAATCACCTCCTGATGAACGGGAGTCATGCGCATGGTCACTTGTGTCCAATACTGCGGTTTATTCATAGCCAATGGTGTAGAGTCAATTCCCTTCAGAGGAATAGGGACTTCCAGAGGCTCCAGACTAAAACCGCAGCATTTAGCAAATGACCAATCCATAAGACTCAGGGCAGCGCCCGAATCCACGTAGGCATCAACGGAAATGGAAGACAGTGAAAAAATCAGAGTCACAGACAAAATGAACTTAGGCTGCAGAGTACCAATGGCAAAAGATTTATCAAGCTTTTTGGTGCGTTTAGAGCATGCTGATATAACATGAGCTGAATCACCACAATAAAAACACAATCCATTTTTCCGCCTATAATTTTGCCGTTCACTTCTGGACTGAATTCTATCACATTGCATAGTCTCAGGTGCCTGTTCAGAAGACACCGCCAACTGGTGCACGGGTTTGCGCTCCCGCAAACGCCGATCAATCTGAATGGCCATAGCCATAGACTCATTCAGACCTGTAGGCGTAGGGAACCCCACCATAATATCCTTAATGGCCTCAGAAAGACCATTTCTGAAGTTTGCAGCCAGGGCGCACTCATTCCACTGAGTAAGCACCGACCATTTCCGAAATTTTTGACAATATATTTCCGCTTCATCATGCCCCAGAGAGAGGGCTAATAAAGCCTTTTCAGCCTGAATCTCCAGGTTGGGTTCCTCATAGAGCAATCCCAATGCCAGAAAAAACGCATCCACACTGAGCAATGCAGGATCCCCTGGTGCCAATGCAAATGCCCAATTCTGAGGGTCGCCCCGCAGGAAAGATATTACAATCCTGACCTGTTGAGCAGGGTCTCCAGAGGAGCGAGATTTTAAAGAAAGAAACAATTTACAATTGTTCCTGAAATTCAGGAAGGTAGATCTATCTCCAGAGAAGAACTCTGGAATAGGAATTCTAGGTTCAGACATGGGAGTGTGAACAACAAAATCCTGTATGTTTTGAACTTTTGCCGCGAGATTACTCAGGCTGGAAGCCAAACTCTGGACATCCATGTTAAACAGCTAAGATCAGAGCCATTCAAGGGTTAAGAGGAGGTAAGAAGCAGCTAGACAGCAATTAAGGGCTAGGCAGCAAAACTCTGAAGGGAAAAAAAAAAAAAAATTTCCCTTAAACACTTCTTTTTCTCCTGCTTCAGCCCAAACAATTAACACTTTGTGGGCCGGCTATACTGTCATGAATCCCCAATGGCTAGGGATAGCACAGGACAAGCAAAGTACAAAATAAATAACGGACGAGCTCTAGGGTGATGGAACCTGGGCTGACTGCTGCCCTACGCCTGACAAACGCAACTAGAGATAGCCAGGGAGCGTGCCTACGTTGGTTCTAGACGCCACGCACCAGCCTAAGAGCTAACTAGTACTGCAGAGAAAATAAAGACCTCACTTGCCTCCAGAGGAATGAACCCCAAAAGATATAGTTGCCCCCTCACATGTATTGACGGTGAAATGAGAGGAAGGCACACACATAGAGATGATATATATAGATTTAGCAAATTGAGGCCCGCTGTAAACTAGAAAGCAGAACGATACAAAAGGGGACTGAGCGGTCAGCAAAAAACCCTAATCAAAAAACCATCCTGAGATTACAAGAACCCATGTGCCAACTCATGGCACATGGGGAGAACCTCAGTCCACTAGAGCTACCAGCTAGCATAGAGACATAATAAGCAAGCTGGACAAAAAACCAAACAACTGAAAATCAGCACTTAGCTTATCCTGAAAGATCTGGGAGCAGGTAGGCAGGAACCAAACAGAGCACATCTGAATACATTGATAGCCGGCAAGGAAATGACAGAAAGGCCAGGTAAAATAGGAAACACCCAGCCTCTGATGGACAGGTGGAAACCAAAGGCCGCAACCCACCAAAGTCACCCAGTACCAGCAGTAACCACCAGAGGGAGCCCACAAACAGAATCCACAACAACAAACGTAAGAATGAACTAGGTATTTAGCAAAGAGAGGCCCACTGACTAATAGCAGAATATAGTCAGATGACTTATACGGTCAGCAAAAACCCTATAAAAATTTCCACGCTGGATATTCAAGAACCCCTGAACCATCTAACGGCCCGGGGGGAGAATACCAGCCCCCTGGAGCTTCCAGCAAAATCAGGAATCACATTTAGTACAAGCTGGACAAAAAAAAAGAGCAATGCAAATAACCAAAAGACAAGGAAGCAAGACTTAGCTTAATTTTGCAAGAACCCGGACCAGCAGACAGGAGCAAACAGAAAGGACTGATTACAACGATGCCAGGCACCAGACTGAGAATTCAGGAAGTTCATATAGCAACACCCCTGGACTAACGACCCAGGTGGGTGCCAAACTGAGGAAAGACAATCCCAGAGTCATATCACTAGTGACCACAAGAGGGAGCCAAAAAAGTCTAATTCACAACAGTACCCCCCCTTTAAGGAGGGGTCACCGAACCCTCACCAAGACTACCAGGGCGATCAGGATTAGCAGCGTGAAAGGCACGAACTAAATCGGCCGCATGCACATCAGAGGCAACCACCCAGGAATTATCCTCCTGACCATAGCCCTTCCACTTGACCAGATACTGAAGCCTCCGCCTGGAGAGACGAGAATCCAAGATCTTCTCCACCACGTACTCCAACTCGCCCTCAACCAACACCGGAGCAGGAGGCTCAACAGAAGGAACCACAGGTACAACGTACCGCTGCAACAAAGACCTATGGAACACGTTGTGAATGGCAAACGACACCGGAAGATCCAAGCGAAAGGACACAGGATTAAGGATTTCCAATATCTTGTAAGGACCGATGAAGCGAGGCTTAAATTTAGGAGAGGAGACCTTCATAGGAACAAATCGAGAAGACAGCCATACCAAATCCCCAACACGAAGTCGGGGACCCACACCGCGGCGGCGGTTGGCAAAACGCTGAGCCTTCTCCTGTGACAACTTTAAGTTGTCCACCACATGATTCCAAATCTGCTGCAACCTATCCACCACAGAATCTACCCCAGGACAGTCAGAAGGCTCCACATGTCCCGAGGAAAAACGAGGATGGAAACCAGAGTTGCAGAAAAATGGCGAAACCAAAGTAGCGGAACTAGCCCGATTATTAAGGGCAAACTCAGCCAACGGCAAGAAGGTCACCCAATCATCCTGATCTGCAGAAACAAAACACCTCAAATAAGCCTCCAGAGTCTGATTAGTTCGTTCCGTTTGTCCATTAGTCTGAGGATGAAAGGCAGACGAAAACGACAAATCAATGCCCATCTTAGCACAAAAGGATCGCCAGAACCTGGAAACAAACTGGGATCCTCTGTCAGACACGATATTCTCAGGAATGCCGTGTAAACAAACCACATTCTGAAAGAACAAAGGAACCAGATCGGAAGAGGAAGGCAGCTTAGACAAAGATACCAAATGGACCATCTTGGAAAAGCGATCACATACCACCCAAATGACAGACATGCCCTGAGACACCGGAAGATCTGAAATGAAATCCATGGAAATGTGTGTCCAAGGCCTCTTCGGGACAGGCAAGGGCAAGAGCAACCCGCTGGCACGAGAACAGCAAGGCTTAGCTCGAGCACAAGTCCCACAGGACTGCACAAATGACCGCACATCCCGTGACAAGGAAGGCCACCAAAAGGACCTAGCCACCAAATCTCTGGTGCCAAAAATTCCCGGATGCCCTGCCAACACCGAGGAATGAACCTCGGAAATGACTCTGCTGGTCCACTTATCAGGAACAAACAGTCTGTCAGGTGGACAAGAGTCAGGTCTACCAGCCTGAAATCTCTGCAACACACGTCGCAAATCCGGAGAAATGGCTGACAAGATTACTCCCTCTTTAAGAATACCAACTGGTTCTGCGACTCCAGGAGAGTCAGGCACAAAGCTCCTTGAAAGAGCATCAGCCTTCACATTCTTTGAACCTGGTAAATACGAGACCACAAAGTCAAAACGGGAGAAAAACAATGACCAACGGGCCTGTCTAGGATTCAGGCGTTTAGCAGACTCGAGATACATCAGATTTTTGTGATCAGTCAAGACCACCACACGATGCTTAGCACCCTCGAGCCAATGACGCCACTCCTCAAATGCCCACTTCATGGCCAGCAACTCCCGATTGCCAACATCATAATTCCGCTCAGCAGGTGAAAACTTCCTAGAGAAAAAAGCACATGGTCTCATTACAGAGCAACCAGGGCCTCTCTGCGACAAAACGGCCCCTGCCCCAATCTCAGAAGCATCCACTTCAACCTGAAAGGGAAGTGAGACATCAGGCTGGCACAAAACAGGCGCTGAAGTAAACCGGCGCTTCACTCTTGGAAAGCCTCCACGGCTGCAGGAGCCCAGTTAGCAACATCAGAACCTTTCTTGGTCATATCCGTCAAAGGTTTAACAACGCTAGAAAAATTAGCGATAAAACGACGGTAGAAGTTAGCAAAACCCAAGAACTTCTGAAGACTCTTAACTGACGTGGGTTGAGTCCAATCATGAATAGCTCGGACCTTGACTGGGTCCATCTCCACCGCAGAAGGGGAAAAAATAAAACCCAAAAAGGGAACCTTCTGTACTCCAAAGAGACACTTTGAGCCCTTAACAAACAAAGCATTCTCACGCAAGACCTGAAACACCATCCTGACCTGCTCTACATGCAAGTCCCAATCATCAGAAAAAAACAGAATATCATCCAGATAAACAATCATAAATTTATCCAGATACTTCCGGAAAATATCATGCATAAAGGACTGAAACACTGAAGGAGCATTAGAGAGCCCAAAAGGCATCACCAAGTACTCAAAATGACCTTCGGGCGTATTAAATGCAGTTTTCCATTCATCTCCCTGCTTAATGCGCACAAGGTTGTACGCACCACGAAGATCTATCTTGGTGAACCACTTGGCACCTTTAATCCGGTCAAACAAGTCCGACAACAGAGGCAAAGGATACTGAAATTTAACAGTGATTTTATTCAGAAGCCGATAGTCAATACAAGGTCTCAAAGATCCGTCCTTCTTAGCCACAAAAAAGAATCCCGCACCAAGAGGGGAAGAGGATGGACGGATATGCCCCTTCTCCAGAGATTCCTTGATATACGAACGCATTGCGGTATGCTCAGGTACAGACAGATTAAATAGTCTTCCCTTAGGAAATTTACTACCTGGAATCAAATCTATAGCGCAGTCACAGTCCCTATGAGGAGGCAGAGCACTGGACCTGGACTCGCTGAATACATCCTGAAAATCAGACAAATACTCAGGAACTTCCGAAGGAGTAGAGGAAGCAATAGACACCGGCGGGGAATCACCATGAATTCCCTGACAGACCCAACTTGACACAGACATTGCCTTCCAATCCAAGACTGGATTATGGGTCTGTAACCATGGTTGACCCAAAATGACCAAATCATGCATTTTATGCAGAACAAGAAAACGAATCACGTCCCGATGTTCAGGAGTCATACACATGGTTACCTGTGTCCAAAACTGCGGTTTATTTTCCACCAATGGCGTAGCATCAATACCTCTAAGAGGGATAGGATTTACCAATGGCTCAAGAACAAAACCAGAGCGCCTGGCAAATGACAGATCCATAAGACTCAGGGCAGCACCTGAATCCACAAACGCCATAACAGGGTAGGAAGACAATGAGCAAATTAAAGTCACAGACAAAATAAATTTAGGTTGCAAATTACCAATGGCGACAGGGCTAACAACCCTTGTTAGGCGTTTAGAGCATGCTGATATAACATGTGTAGAATCACCACAGTAAAAACACAACCCATTCTGACGTCTATGATTTTTCCGTTCATTTCTAGTCTGAATTCTATCACATTGCATTAAATCAGGAGTCTGTTCAGACAACACCACCAGAGGATTAGCAGTTTTGCGCTCCCGCAAACGCCGATCAATTTGAATAGCCAGCGCCATGGAATCATTCAGACTTGTAGGAATGGAGAAACCCACCATCACATTCTTAATGGCTTCAGAAAGGCCATTTCTGAAATTTGCGGCCAGAGCACACTCATTCCACTAAGTAAGCACGGACCATTTCCGAAATTTTTGGCAATACACTTCAGCTTCATCCTGGCCCTGAGAAATAGCCAGCAAGGCTTTTTCTGCCTGAATTTCAAGATTGGGTTCCTCGTAAAGCAATCCGAGCGCCAGAAAAAACGCATCAATATTCGCCAATGCCGGATCTCCTGGCGCTAGCGAGAAAGCCCAATCCTGAGGGTCGCCCCGCAAGAAAGAGATAACAATTTTAACTTGCTGAGCTGAGTCTCCAGACGAACGGGGTCTCAGAGATAGAAACAATTTACAATTATTCCTGAAATTCCTAAACTTAAATCGGTCTCCAGAGAACAGTTCAGGAATAGGTATTTTAGGTTCAGACATTGGACTACTGGTAACAAAATCTTGTATGCTCTGCACACGAGCAGCAAGCTGATCCACACTTGTAATCAAAGTCTGGACATTCATGTCTGCAGCAAGCATAAGCCACTCAGAGGTAAAGGGGAGGAAGAAAGAGAGGGAAAAAAAACAAAAAAACTCAGAATTTACTTTCTTATTATCCCACTTCTGCAATGCATTAAACATTCAATGTTGGCCTGGCATACTGTTATGACCCCAATGGCAGAGGGTCTCAGAAATAAATACCAAGTCTGCAAACACAAAAAATCAGCTCATAGGGCAGTGGTAACTGGGCTGACCGTATATCTAATCCTAGCACCACAAATAGCAGCAGCCGGGGAACGTGCCTACGTTGGTTCTAGACGTCTCGCGCCAGCCGGAGAACTAACTAACCCTAGAAGGGAAAAGATAGACCTTTCTTGCCTCCAGAGAAAAGACCCCAAAAGTTGGATACAAGCCCCCAACAAATAATAACGGTGAGGTAAGAAGAAAAGACAAACGTAAGAATGAACTAGGTATTTAGCAAAGAGAGGCCCACTGACTAATAGCAGAATATAGTCAGATGACTTATACGGTCAGCAAAAACCCTATAAAAATTTCCACGCTGGATATTCAAGAACCCCCGAACCGTCTAACGGCCCGGGGGAAGAATACCAGCCCCCTAGAGCTTCCAGCAAAATCAGGAATCACATTTAGTACAAGCTGGACAAAAAAAAAGAGCAATGCAAATAACCAAAAGACAAGGAAGCAAGACTTAGCTTAATTTTGCAAGAACCCGGACCAGCAGACAGGAGCAAACAGAAAGGACTGATTACAACGATGCCAGGCACCAGACTGAGAATTCAGGAAGTTCATATAGCAACACCCCTGGACTAACGACCCAGGTGGGTGCCAAACTGAGGAAAGACAATCCCAGAGTCATATCACTAGTGACCACAAGAGGGAGCCAAAAAAGTCTAATTCACAACAGAGAGGAAGCGTCAGCAGACGCTCTCTCCTCCATCATTGCATTCAACTGTACCGGCGTCTATGACGCCGGTATAGTTGAATGCGGGGCCGGGAGTGCGCCGACAGCGGGGAGAGTGTGCCGACAGCGGCACACTCGAGCGGCCCACTACTGCCACCGGCCCTTCTGGCATTTGCCAGAACAGCCCGATGGCCAGTCTGGCCCTGCAGGCAGGGTCCGGCCGGCTTGGAAGCAAATCCAGAGTCCCCTTTACCAAGTGGAGTTAAAAGCCTTCCTCTAGCGCGGTGGTGTTGTAGTCCCTTACTGCCTATGACTTCAGATAAGGTCCTCACAGATGTTCTCTCTCTGTCCCCCATATAGGATAGGACTCGACCTGTATGACTGGTGACTTGAGCCTGTTTATAAGGACTCTAGCATGCCCCGGGCTCTAAAGGTGTCACCGTGCCTTCAGGTGTGTGTGGGAACAGATAACTTGCACTTCAGCTGTCCTGACGGTTTCTGCTGTAAGTCGTAGAGTCATTGCAACCTCGGTGGTCCGGCTACCAGTTATCTGCGCTTCAGAGGGAGGCAGTCTGATCTTAGCTGGTCTCCCCTGATGTTACTCTCCTGTGCTTCGCTCTCCTGCACACTCATTGAACAATGTTCGGCTTTCTGTATGTGTCTTCCTCCAGGGGCTGCAGTACTTCAAACTACAGGCCCCTTCAGACCTTCTGACACTCTATGTCGGTCTGCTCTCTTCTGTGTCTCTCACATTCTGAACTGAAACTGAAACTGAACTCTCTTTCCCTCCAGAGCAGAATGTCTTTCTAGGAGCATTCGCCTTAGACAGGTTTAGAGCTCCCTCTTCTGGCCTGGAGTGTGAACATGTTGTATGCATTGTGGTTACCTGATAAAATATCTTCTTCATCGATTCCAAACATAACATCACTCTCCCCATGAGGAATAGAGATGAGCGGTGTTCGAGTCGAACTGTTCGCCAATTTCAAATTCAAGCTTTTTTGGGCGGTGTTCGAGTGGTTCAACAAACCCAAACAATTTGCTTAAAATTCGGCTGTTCGAGTTTCTGTTCGATAACTGTTCATTCACCAAAAACCTAGCTTGATTTGTACATTAAAACTGTTTATCATTGTTAATGGACTGTTTCAGTGTATAGTGGGCGGGAGGGTGGTGGATAGATCTGTGCTGAAATAAAGCCGATCTCCTTTTTTTTTTCTTTCCCGCATTTACAGAGGGGCGGTGCAGTCTCTCAGCCTATCAGCAGTGCACACACACAGCAATGTGCATGTGATGCACACGAGCAAGGGCATGTGTCATTGGCTGTGTATGTCACATGTCTTTGCCCTATAAGAACCAGCCATTTGCCCCGTCGCCACCATTTCCTCACTGCTGCAGCTTAGTGTTAGACGGCACCGCTGCTGCTGTGGGCGCTATACAGACTAAGAGTGTTTTTTTGTAGCGAATTCTCAGAGAGAATAGGTTTAGGGAGTCAGGAGGAGTCGGGACTAGTTGTAATATCAGCCCTTTTCAGGGTAGGTTACAGCAGTTCATAGCACTGTTTGCAAGGCAGGTCTGAGCCAGTGCTGTGCAAGTGTTTGTCACAGCATTTGGTGTAATCTAGCTCAGCCAATCCTTTTGGGCTAGTAGCATTGTCTGATAGTCATCTGAGTAGCCCGCCTGTGAAGCTAGCTACACTGTTGTGATTCGGTTATTTGGCTCCCCCAGTGGTCGCTTGTGATGCTGGTGTCTTTGAGCTTTTCACCTGTTTCTATCAGGATATGGGAGTTTCCTATTTAGCCTTGTTCCTCAGTCATTCCAATGCCGGCCATCAATGTAACCAGAGTCTTTCTGTTGCATGTACCTGCTACCAGTCTGCTGACCAGCTAAGTTGGACATTTCTGTCCTTTGTCTATTTTTGTATCTTTTGTCCAGTTTGCACTTATGTGATTTTCTGCAGCTGGAAGCTCTTGTGGGCTGAAATTGCCACTCCGGTGCCATGAGTTGGCACATGAGTTTAAGGTAATTTCAGGATGGTATTTGATAGGGTTTTGTAGCTGACTGCGAAGTCCACTATTGTATCCTTCTGCTATCTAGTTAGTGGGCCTCGCTGTGCTAAATCTGCTTTCATACTACGTTTGTCTTTTCATCTTAACTCACCGTTATTATATGTGGGGGGCTACTATCTCCTGTGGGGGATTTTCCTCTGGAGGCAAGCCAGGACTGTGTTTCATCTACTAGGGGTAGTTAGCTCTCCGGCTGGTGCGAGACGTCTAGCGAAAACGTAGGTACGTTCCCTGGCTACTATTAGTTGTGTGTATAGGTTTAGCATCGTGGTCAGCTCTAGTTTCCATCACCCGAGAGCTTGTCCGTTTTTTCTATGCTTCTGATGTTCCCCTGCCATTGGGAACCATAACAGTATGGCCGGCCAACATGTTTAATCTATGGGCTGAAGCAGGAGAGAAAAGAAACTGTGTGAAATTTTTTTTTTTTTTTCCTCCCTCTGAAGTTGCACTCCAGCTCTAATTGCAGTCTCCTGCTTTCCTCTACTCTTAACCCCTGAATGGCTCAGATTTTATCTGTTGAAATATAGATCTCCAGAGTCTGGCTACAAATTTGAATAATCTTGCTGCTAAAGTTCAGAATATACAAGATTTTGTTATACATGCTCCTCGGTCTGAACCTAAAATTCCTATACCAGAGTTTTTCTCCGGAGATCGATCTTGTTTTCTGAATTTTAAATACAATTGTAAATTGTTTCTTTCTCTGAGATCTCACTCTGCTGGAGATCCTGCACAGCAGGTTAAAATTGTGATTTCATTATTGCGGGGTGACCCTCAAAATTGGGCATTTTCATTGGCACCAGGGGATCCTGCGTTGCTCAATGTGGATGCGTTTTTTCTGGCCTTAGGGTTACTTTATGAGGAACCTAATTTAGAGATTCAGGCTGAAAAGGCCTTGATAGCCCTCTCTCAGGGGCAAGATGAAGCCGAAATATATTGCCAGAAATTTCGAAAATGGTCTGTGCTTACTCAGTGGAATGAGTGCGCTCTGGCGGCAAATTTCAGAGAAGGGCTCTCTGATGCCGTAAAAGACGTCATGGTGGGGTTTCCTACGCCTACGGGTCTGAATGAGTCCATGACAATGGCTATTCAGATTGATCGGCGTTTACGGGAACGCAAACCTGTGCACCATTTGGCGGTGTCTTCTGAGAAAGCACCAGAGAGTATGCAATGTGACAGTTTTCTGTCCAGAAGCGAACGACAGAATTATAGACGCAAAAATGGGTTGTGCTTCTATTGTGGGAATTCAACTCATGTTATATCAGCATGCTCAAAACGAACAAACAAAGTTGCTAAATCCTCTGCTATTGGCACTTTGCAGTCCAAGTTTATTTTGTCTGTGACTTTAATTTGTTCGTTATCTTCTATTGTTGCGGATGCTTATGTGGATTCTGGTGCCGCTTTGAGTCTTATGGATTGGTCCTTTGCCAGGCGCTGTGGGTTTGATCTAGAGCCTCTGGAAGTCCCTATACCTTTAAAGGGTATTGATTCTACACCACTGGCTAGTAATAAACCACAATACTGGACACAAGTGACTATGCGTATGACTCCAGACCATCAGGAGGTGATTCGCTTCCTTGTGTTGTTTAATCTACATGATGTATTAGTGCTGGGATTGCCATGGTTGCAAACCCATAACCCAGTCCTTGACTGGAAAACAATGTCTGTACTAAGCTGGGGATGTCAGGGAAATCATGGGGGCGCACCTTTGGTTTCCATTGCTTCATCTATTCCCTCTGAGATCCCGGCTTTTTTGTCTGATTATTGTGATGTTTTTGAGGAGTCTACTCTTAATTCTCTTCCCCCTCACAGAGATTGTGATTGCGCCATAGATCGGATTCCTGGCAGTAAATTTCCTAAGGGTCGTTTATTCAATCTGTCTGTACCTGAACATGCTGCTATGCGAGAGTATATTAGGGAGTCCTTGGAAAAAGGACATATTCGTCCTTCTTCGTCTCCTTTAGGAGCAGGGTTCTTTTTTGTAGCCAAAAGAGATGGTTCTTTGAGACCTTGTATTGATTATAGACTCTTAAATAAGATCACAGTCAAATATCAGTATCCTTTGCCATTGCTGACAGATTTATTTGCTCGCATTAAGGGAGCTAAGTGGTTCTCTAAGATTGATCTTCGTGGTGCGTATAATTTGGTGCGAATTAAGCAGGGGGATGAGTGGAAAACCGCATTTAATACGCCCGAGGGCCATTTTGAGTATTTGGTAATGCCTTTTGGTTTGTCAAATGCCCCTTCGGTCTTTCAGTCCTTTATGCACAATATTTTCCGTGAATATCTGGATAAATTCATGGTTGTGTATCTGGATGACGTTTTGATTTTTTCGGATGACTGGGAGTCTCATGTTCAACAGGTTAGGAAGGTTTTTCAGGTTTTGCGGACCAATTCTCTGTTTGTAAAGGGTTCAAAGTGCGTATTTGGGGTTCAGAAGATTTCTTTTCTGGGGTACATTTTTTCCCCTTCTTCTATTGAGATGGATCCTGTTAAGGTTCGGGCAATTTGTGACTGGACGCAGCCGACTTCTCTTAAGAGCCTTCAGAAATTTTTGGGCTTTGCTAATTTTTATCGTCGATTCATAACTGGTTTTTCTAGCGTGGTCAAGCCTTTGACTGATTTGACTAAAAAAGGTGCTGATGTTGCCGATTGGTCTCCTGCTGCTCTGGAGGCCTTTCGAGAGCTTAAGCGCCACTTTTCTTCTGCCCCTGTGTTGCGCCAGCCTGATGTTTCACTTCCTTTTCAGGTGGAAGTTGATGCTTCCGAGATTGGAGCGGGGGCGGTTTTGTCACAGAAAAGTTCAGATGGTTCAGTGATGAGACCTTGTGCGTTCTTTTCTCGAAAATTTTCGCCCACCGAGCGAAACTATGATATTGGTAATCGGGAGCTTTTGGCGATGAAATGGGCATTCGAGGAGTGGCATCATTGGCTTGAGGGTGCTAGACATCAGGTGGTGGTCTTGACTGATCACAAGAATTTGATTTATCTTGAGTCGGCCAGACGTCTGAATCCTAGACAGGCGCGCTGGTCGTTGTTTTTCTCTCGGTTTAATTTTGTGGTCTCGTATCTGCCAGGTTCTAAAAATGTGAAGGCAGATGCCCTTTCTAGGAGTTTTGAACCTGATTTCCCTGGTGATTCTAAACCTACGGGTATCCTTAAGGATGGGGTGATATTGTCTGCTGTCTCCCCTGACCTGCGACGTGCTTTACAAGAGTTTCAGGCGGATCGGCCTGATCGTTGTCCGCCTGGTAGATTGTTTGTGCCGGATGAGTGGACCAGTAGAGTCATCTCGGAGGTTCATTCTTCTGCGTTGGCAGGTCATCCGGGAATTTTTGGTACCAGGGATTTGGTGGCTAGGTCCTTCTGGTGGCCTTCCCTGTCTCGAGATGTACGAGTTTTTGTGCAGTCTTGTGATGTTTGTGCTCGGGCCAAACCTTGTTGTTCTCGGGCTAGCGGATTGTTGTTATCTTTGCCTATTCCAAAGAGGCCTTGGACTCACATCTCTATGGATTTTATTTCTGATCTCCCTGTTTCTCAGAAAATGTCTGTCATCTGGGTGGTGTGTGACCGTTTTTCAAAGATGGTTCATTTGGTGCCCTTGCCTAAGTTGCCGTCCTCTTCCGAGTTGGTTCCTCTGTTTTTTCAAAATGTGGTTCGCTTGCATGGTATTCCGGAGAATATCGTTTCTGACAGGGGGACCCAGTTCGTGTCTAGATTTTGGTGGGCGTTCTGTGCTAGGATGGGCATTGATTTGTCTTTTTCGTCTGCGTTCCATCCTCAGACTAATGGCCAGACTGAGCGAACTAATCAGACCTTGGAGACTTATTTGAGGTGTTTTGTGTCTGCGGATCAGGATGACTGGGTTGCCTTTTTGCCGTTAGCGGAGTTTGCCCTCAATAATCGGGCTAGTTCTGCCACTTTGGTTTCTCCTTTTTTTTGCAATTCGGGGTTTCATCCTCGCTTTTCTTCTGGTCAGGTGGAGTCTTCGGATTGTCCTGGAGTGGATACTGTGGTGGATAGGTTGCATCGGATTTGGGGACAGGTGGTGGACAATTTGGAGTTGTCCCAGGAGAAGACTCGGCATTTTGCTAACCGCCGTCGTCGTGTTGGTCCTCGTCTTCGTGTTGGGGACTTGGTGTGGTTGTCTTCTCGTTTTGTCCCTATGAGGGTTTCTTCTCCTAAGTTTAAGCCTCGGTTCATCGGCCCGTATAAGATTTTGGAGATTCTTAACCCTGTGTCCTTTCAATTGGACCTCCCGGCATCTTTTTCTATCCATAATGTCTTCCATCGGTCATTATTGCGCAGGTATGAGGTACCGGTTGTGCCTTCCGTTGAGCCTCCCGCTCCGGTGTTGGTTGAGGGTGAATTGGAGTACGTTGTGGAGAAGATCTTGGACTCCCGTGTTTCCAGACGGAAACTTCAGTATCTGGTCAAGTGGAAGGGCTACGGTCAGGAGGATAATTCTTGGGTGACAGCCTCTGATGTTCATGCCTCTGATTTGGTCCGTGCCTTTCATAGGGCTCATCCTGATCGCCCTGGTGGTTCTTGTGAGGGTTCGGTGCCCCCTCCTTGAGGGGGGGGTACTGTTGTGAATTTGGTTTTTGGGCTCCCCCAGTGGTCGCTGGTGGTACTGGACTTGTGTGCTTCACTTTCTCTGTTCACCTGTTTCCATGAGGATGTGGGAGTATCCTATTTAGCCTTGCTGCTCAGTTATTCTAGTGCCGGCCATCAATGTAACCAGAGCCTTTCTGTTGCATGTTCCTGCTTCTAGACTACTATCAGCTAAGTTGGACTCTTAGTCCTAAGTTTGTTTGCATTTTTGTTCCAGTTCACAGTTATGTTATGTTTCTGTAGCTGGAAGCTCTTGTGGGCCGAAATTACCACTCCGGTGTCATGAGTTGACACATGAGTCTTAAAGTAATTTCTGGATGGTATTTTAATAGGGTTTTCAGCTGACCGTGAAGTTCCCTATTGTATCTTCTTACTATCTAGTAAGCGGACCTCGCTTTGCTGAACCTACCTTCATACTGCGTATGTCTTTTCCTCTGAACTCACCGTCAATATATGTGGGGGGCTTCTGTCTCCTTTTTGGGGGAATTTCCCTAGAGGTAAGCCAGGTCTGTTTTTTCCTCTATTAGGGTTAGTTAGTTCTCCGGCTGGCGCTGGGCGTCTAGGGATAAAACGTAGGTACGTCACCCGGCCACTGTTAGTTGTGTGGTAGGTTTAGCTCACGGTCAGCTCGAGATTCCATCACCCAAGAGCTAGTCTGTTATTTAAGTTCTCTGACGTTCCCTTGCCATTGGGAACCATGACAGGTGGCATTGCTTTGTTCAGCCGAGGACAACTGTAAGGAGTGTCTGACACAGTGAGTAGGCCCAAATAAGTAAGTAGGCTAAATGCAGTTCAAAATTTGAAACAGGACTAAACTGGCGGCATTGCTTTGTTCAGCTGAGGACAACTGTAAGTAGTGGCTGACACAGTGAGTAGGCCCAAATAAGTAAGTAGGCTAAAAGCAGTTCAAAATTGGTAACAGGACTAAACTGGCAGCATTGCTTTGTTCAGCGGAGGACAACTGTAATGAGAGGCTGACACAGTGAGTAGGCCCAAATAAGTAAGTAGGCTAAATGCCGTTCAAAATTGGTAACAGGACTAAACTGGCGGCATTGCTTTGTTCAGCGGAGGACAAATGTAAGGAGTGGCTGACACAGTGAGTAGGCCCAAAAAAGTAAGTAGGCTAAATGTCTGCCAAATTTTTTTCATAAATAAACAGGTGGCATAGCTAGGTACAGGGTTGGGCTCCTCTGCTGAGTAGCAGACAGTGGTAGTAGGCGCAAAGTTTTAACTGGTCTAAATGGAGGCCAGGGCCCCTGTATATTTTAACTATCATCTATCATTTCAACAAATGTGTATTGGCAGTGCCATTGAAGGATTTAACAGCACAGACTACACAGTGGTGGAGCAGGGACAGGTAAGTATTGCAAGTGGTAGAGCACTGTTCGAGCTGGTGGGGAACACTCTCTCGTGGGCGGCGGTACTGGCACAGGGCCCCTCATATTACGACGGTGTGTCTGACGTTGGTTGTGCACCACCACCGTCAGAGACACTTCATTGTACTATGAGGGACCCTGTGCCAGTGCTATTGCCCAAGAGTGGGCACACCCACCTGTTCAGGCAAACGGCACTCGCACGGGTGCTTGCGCCAGGTGGTGACCACGGCCCTGTGGGGGAAGTCAGCCCATTTAGGGAGGTATAAAAATGGCCTATGGTGGACATTCAGCAGCTGCAAATGGAGGAATTGGAGAAGTCAGTAAGAGGAGGCCAAAAGCAAGACATTTTTCAGGCAAGCTACGTATCAGCAGGGGAAGGTGGGGCCAAATAATTTGAAATCCATGATTGGTTCATTTTAATGAAGGTTAGATCATCAACATTTCGGGTAGCCAGACAAGTCTTTTTTTCGGTCAGTATTGAACCAGCAGCACTGAATACTCTTTCTGATAGCACACTAGCAGCAGGGCATGCAAGCTCCTGTAATGCATATTCTGCCAATTCAGGCCAGGTGTCTATTTTAGATGCCCAGTAATCAAAGGGGAATGACCTGTGATTGAGAACATCGATAAGGGTGGAAAAGAAGTTCGTAACCATACTGGAAAAATGCTGTCTCCTGTCACTTTGAATCGATGCAGCAGTACCTGTCGTGTCAGCGGTCATTGCAAAATCACTCCACAACCTGGTCATAAAACCCCTCTGTCCAACGCCACTTCGGATTTGTGCACCTCTAACACCTCTGCCATGTTGCCCACTACGGCTCGTTTGAGAACCATCACCGCCGCTGTGTGCTGGGAATGCCTGAACCAAACGGTCTACAAGAGTTGCTTGTTTGGTAGCCAATATTTGCTCAAGGTTCTCATGTGGCATGATATTTTGTAATTTTCCTTTATATCGTGGATCCAGGAGGCAGGCCAACCAGTAATCGTCATGGGTCATCATTTTGATAATGCCCCCCACATTTTAGGATACGCATTTTAGGATACGCAAGGCATACTCAGCCATGTGGGCCAATGTTCGAGGTGTCAATTCACTGCTTGTGCTGGGTTGAGGAGCACTTTCTTGCAAATCAACATCACTTGTGTCCCGCAAAAACCCTGTACCTGACCTTGCAATGCCACCAGTTTCTATTGCCCCCTGAGAAGCATCCTCCTCCCATAAATATTTATCCCCGTCATCCTCCTCCTCCTCTTCGTCCGCCACCTCGTCCAGGAGAGTTCTGGCTGTCATCAAGGCTTCCCTCCTCTTCGGCTGCAGACGCCTGCTCCTTAATGTGCGTCAAACTTTGCATCAGCAGACGCATTAGTGGGATGCTTATTCATATGATTGCATCGTCTGCGCTTACCAGCCATGTGCATTCCTCAAAACACTGAAGGACTTGACAGAGGTCTTGTAGCTTTGACCACTGCACACCAGACAACTCCATGTCTGCCATCCAAGTGCCTGCCCGTGTATCTGTATCCTTCCACAAATAAATTACAGCACGCCTCTGTTCGCACAACCTCTGAAGCATGTGCAGTGTGGAGATCCACCTTGTAACGTCGATTATTAGGCGGTGCTGGGGAAGATTCAGCGATAGCTGATGGTTCAGCATACGGCTGGAGCGTATGTGTGAGCAAAGTCTTCGCACCTTCAGGAGCAGGGCTGGTGTTGTGATCCGCTTTTTGGCTCCCCTGGTGGTGGCTGGTGGTACTGGAGACTTGTGTGTGCTTTTCTGCCTCAGCTCACCTGCTTCCATCAGTTTTGGGAGTTCCCTATTTAGCCTTGCTCTCCAGTCACTTCCTTGCCGGTCATCATTGTAACCTGAGTCATTCAGTTACATGTTCCTGCTACTAGTCTGCTGATCAGCTAAGTGGACTCTTGTCCTTATTGTTTTTGTTTTTCTTGTCCAGTTTACAGTTTTGTCATTTCCTGTTACTGGAAGCTCTTGTGGACTGAAATTGCCACTCCTGTGTCATGAGTTGACACAGGAGTCTTAAAGTAATTTCAGGATGGGTTTTTGAAAGGGTTTTTCAGCTGACCGTGAAGTCCTCTTTTGTATCCTTCCTCTATCTAGTAAGTGGACCTCGCTTTGCTAAATCTACCTTCATACTGTGTATGTCTTTTCCTCTGAACTCACCGTTAATATACGTGGGGGCTACTATCATCTTTGGGGAATTTCTCTAGAGGTAAGCCAGGTATGTTCCTTCCTCTTCCAGGCGTAGTTAGTTCTCCGGCTGGCGCGTGGCATCTAGGCAGCCGTAGGAATGCTTCCTGGCTACTGTTAGTTGTGTGGTAGATTTAGGTCACGGTCAGCTTGAGTTTCCATCACCCGAGAGCTAGTCTGTTATTTTTGTGTTTCTGATGTTCCCATGCCATTGGGGAATCATGACAGTATGACCGGCCGCTGTTAAAGTAATTGGCAGAAGAAAGGAGAGTAAAAGAAGTCTGTAGATTTTTTTTTTTTTTTTTTTTCCTCTCATGTTTGCTACTTAGTTGGCTCAGTTGTATTTCTGCTCTATTTACAGCCTTGCCTTTCTCTCCTTCTAATCCTTGAATGGCTCTGATCTCTCCGGTTTAAGGATGGACCCTCAGAGTTTGGCTGCAGGTTTAAATAATCTTGCTACGAAGGTTCAGAATTTACAAGATTATGTTATACGTACTCCTATTTCTGAACCTAAGATTCCTACACCAGAGGTATTTTCCGGAGATAGATCTCGGTTTCTGAATTTCAAATGTAATTGTAAATTATTCCTTTCTCTCAGACCTCACTCCTCTGGAGATCCTGTTTAGCAGGTTAAGATTGTGATTTCTTTGCTGCGAGGTGACCCTCAAAATTGGGCATTTTCATTGACACCAGGGGATCCTGCGTTGCTCAATGTGGATGCGTTTTTTCTGGCTTTAGGGTTGCTGTATGAGGAACCTAATTTGGAGATTCAAGCTGAAAAAGCTTTAATAGCCCTGTCTCAAGGGCAAGATGAAGCTGAGATATACTGCCAAAAATTTCGTAAATGGTCTGTGCTTACTCAGTGGAATGAGTGTGCCCTAGCGGCAAATTTCAGAGAGGGCCTTTCTGATGCCGTTAAGGATGTCATGGTGGGGTTTCCTACGCCCACAGGTCTGAATGAGTCCATGACAATGGCGATTCAGATTGATCGGCGTTTGCGGGAGCGCAAACCCGTGCACCATTTGGCGGTATCTTCTGAAGGGACGCCAGAGAAAATGCAATGTGACAGAATTCAGTCAAGAAGCGAGCGGCAGAATTATAGGCGCAAAAATGGCTTGTGCTTCTACTGTGGTGATTCCGCGCATGTTATATCAGCATGCTCTAAACGTACTAGGAAGGTTGACAAGTCTGTTTCTATTGGCACTTTACAGTCTAAATTTCTTCTGTCTGTAACTCTGATTTGTTCATTATCAGTTATTACCGTGGATGCCTATGTGGACTCTGGCGCCGCTCTGAGTCTCATGGATTGGTCCTTCGCCAGGCGCTGTGGGTTTGATTTGGAGCCTCTGGAAGTTCCTATACCTCTGAAGGGTATTGATTCTACACCTCTGGCTTGTAATAGACCACAGTTCTGGACGCAAGTGACTATGCGTATGACTCCAGACCATCAGGAGATGATTCGCTTCCTCGTGTTGTATAATTTACATGATGCTTTAGTGCTTGGATTACCATGGTTACAATCTCATAACCCAGTACTGGACTGGAAAACTATGTCTGTGTTAAGCTGGGGATGTCGGGGGGCTCATGGGGACATACCTTTGGTTCCTATCTCGTCATCTATTCCCTCTGAGATTCCTGCATTTTTGTCGGATTTTGGGGATATTTTTGAAGAGCCTAAAATTGGTTCTCTCCCTCCCCACAGAGAGTGTGATTGCGCCATAGATCTGATTCCAGGCAGTAAATTTCCAAAGGGTCGTTTGTTTAACCTGTCTGTACCTGAGCATGCTGCCATGCGAGAATATGTTAAGGAGTCCCTGGAAAAGGGACATATTCGTCCTTCTTCATCACCTTTAGGAGCTGGGTTTTTCTTTGTCTCTAAAAAGGATGGCTCACTGAGGCCTTGTATTGATTATCGACTCCTGAATAAAATTACTGTCAAATATCAGTATCCATTGCCGCTGCTTACTGATTTGTTTGCTCGCATAAGGGGGGCTAAGTGGTTCTCCAAGATTGATCTCCGTGGGGCGTATAATTTGGTGCGAATTAAGCAAGGGGATGAGTGGAAAACCGCATTTAATACGCCTGAGGGCCACTTTGAGTATTTAGTAATGCCTTTCGGCCTTTCTAATGCGCCTTCAGTTTTTCAGTCCTTTATGCATGATATTTTCCGTGAATATCTGGATAAATTTATGATTGTGTATTTGGACGATATTTTGATTTTTTCTGAGGACTGGGAGTCTCATGTTCAGCAGGTCAGGAGGGTTTTTCAGGTCTTGCGGGAGAATTCTCTGTGTGTAAAGGGTTCTAAGTGTGTTTTTGGGGTTCAAAAGATTTCCTTTTTGGGGTACATTTTTTCCCCTTCTTCTGTTGAGATGGACCCTGTCAAGGTTCGGGCTATTTGTGACTGGACGCAGCCTACTTCTCTAAAGGGTCTTCAGAAGTTCTTGGGCTTTGCTAATTTTTATCGTCGATTTATAACTGGTTTTTCTGGTGTTGCTAAGCCTCTTACGGATTTGACTAAGAAGGGTGCTGATGTTGCCAATTGGTCCTCTGCCGCTGTGGAGGCCTTTCGGGAACTTAAGCGCCGCTTTTCGTCTGCCCCTGTGTTGCGCCAGCCTGATGTCTCTCTCCCCTTTCAGGTTAAGGTCGATGCTTCCGAGATCGGAGCGGGGGCGGTTTTGTCGCAGAAAAGTTCCGATTGCTCAGTGATGAGACCTTGTGCGTTCTTTTCTCGAAAATTTTCTGCCGCCGAAAGAAATTATGATGTCGGTAATCGGGAGCTTTTGGCCATGAAGTGGGCATTTGAGGAGTGGCGTCATTGGCTTGAGGGTGCTAGACATCAGGTGGTGGTTTTGACTGATCACAAGAATCTGATTTATCTTGAGTCTGCCAGGCGCCTGAATCCTAGACAGGCGCGCTGGTCGTTGTTTTTCTCTCGGTTTAATTTTGTGGTCTCATATCTACCAGGTTCTAAGAATGTGAAGGCGGATGCCCTTTCTAGGAGTTTTGAGCCTGATTCCCCTGGTGATTCGGAACCTACAGGTATCCTTAAGGATGGGGTGATATTATCCGCTATTTCCCCAGATCTGCGACGTGCTTTGCAAGAGTTTCAGGCGGATAGACCTGATCGCTGTCCACCTGGTAGACTGTTTGTTCCTGATGATTGGACCAGTAGAGTCATCTCGGAGGTTCATTCTTCTATGCTGGCGGGTCATCCTGGAATTTTTGGTACCAGGGATTTGGTGGCTAGATCCTTCTGGTGGCCATCTCTGTCTCGTGATGTGCGTGTTTTTGTGCAGTCTTGTGATGTGTGTGCTCGGGCCAAGCCTTGTTGTTCTAGGGCTAGCGGGTTGTTGTTGCCCTTGCCTATTCCGAAGAGGCCTTGGACGCACATCTCGATGGACTTTATTTCTGATCTTCCTGTCTCTCAGAGGATGTCTGTTATCTGGGTGGTGTGTGACCGTTTTTCTAAGATGGTTCATTTGGTGCCATTGCCGAAGTTGCCTTCCTCGTCTGAGTTGGTTCCTTTGTTTTTTCAAAATGTGGTTCGCTTGCATGGTATTCCTGAAAATATCGTTTCTGATAGGGGTACCCAGTTCGTTTCTAGATTTTGGCGGGCATTCTGTGCCAGGTTGGGCATTGATTTGTCTTTTTCGTCTGCCTTCCATCCTCAGACTAATGGCCAGACGGAGCGAACTAATCAAACTTTGGAGACGTATTTGAGGTGTTTTGTGTCTGCGGATCAGGATGATTGGGTTGCCTTTTTGCCGTTGGCGGAGTTTGCTCTTAATAATCAGGCCAGTTCTGCCACTTTGGTTTCCCCTTTCTTTTGCAATTCGGGGTTTCATCCCCGTATTTCTTCTGGTCAGGTGGAGTCTTTGGATTGTCCTGGAGTAGATGCTGTGGTGGATCGGTTGTATCGGATTTGGGAACAAGTGGTGGACAATTTGAATTTGTCCCAGGAGAGGACTCAGCGGTTTGCTAACCGCCAGCGTCGGGTTGGTCCTCGCCTTCGTGTTGGGGACTTGGTGTGGTTGTCTTCCCGTTTTGTCCCAATGAGGGTTTCTTCTCCTAAATTTAAGCCTCGGTTCATCGGTCCCTATAGGATTTTGGAGATTATTAACCCTGTTTCCTTTCGTTTGGACCTTCCGGCATCTTTCGTTATCCATAATGTGTTCCATCGGTCGTTGTTGCGGAGACACGAGGTGCCGGTGGTTCCTTCTGCTGGGCCTCCTGCTCCTGTGCTGGTTGAGGGTGAATTGGAGTACGTTATAGAGAAGATCTTGGACTCCCGTATTTCCAGGCGGAGACTCCAGTACCTGGTTAAATGGAAGGGCTATGGTCAGGAAGATAATTCTTGGGTAACTGCCTCTGATGTTCATGCCTCGGATTTGGTTTGTGCCTTTCATAGGGCTCATCCAGGTCGCCCTGGCGGTTCTTGTGAGGGTTCGGTGCCCCCTCCTTAAGGGGGGGGTACTGTTGTGATCCGCTTTTTGGCTCCCCTGGTGGTGGCTGGTGGTACTGGAGACTTGTGTGTGCTTTTCTGCCTCAGCTCACCTGCTTCCATCAGTTTTGGGAGTTCCCTATTTAGCCTTGCTCTCCAGTCACTTCCTTGCCGGTCATCATTGTAACCTGAGTCATTCAGTTGCATGTTCCTGCTACTAGTCTGCTGATCAGCTAAGTGGACTCTTGTCCTTATTGTTTTTGTTTTTCTTGTCCAGTTTACAGTTTTGTCATTTCCTGTTACTGGAAGCTCTTGTGGACTGAAATTGCCACTCCTGTGTCATGAGTTGACACAGGAGTCTTAAAGTAATTTCAGGATGGGTTTTTGAAAGGGTTTTTCAGCTGACCGTGAAGTCCTCTTTTGTATCCTTCCTCTATCTAGTAAGTGGACCTCGCTTTGCTAAATCTACCTTCATACTGTGTATGTCTTTTCCTCTGAACTCACCGTTAATATACGTGGGGGCTACTATCATCTTTGGGGAATTTCTCTAGAGGTAAGCCAGGTCTGTTCCTTCCTCTTCCAGGCGTAGTTAGTTCTCCGGCTGGCGCGTGGCATCTAGGCAGCCGTAGGAATGCTTCCTGGCTACTGTTAGTTGTGTGGTAGATTTAGGTCACGGTCAGCTTGAGTTTCCATCACCCGAGAGCTAGTCTGTTATTTTTGTGTTTCTGATGTTCCCATGCCATTGGGGAATCATGACAGGCTGGTAACCCCGGATAATTTTTCAGGAAGCACTGCACCACCAGGTTCAAGGTGTGAGCCAGGCAAGGTATGTGTTTCAGTTCTGAAAGGGCTATGGCAGCCATAAAATTTCTTCCGTTATCACTGACTACCTTGCCTGCCTCAAGATGTACACTGCCCAGCCATGACTGAGTTTCTTGCTGCAAGTACTTGGCCAGTACTTCCACGGTGTGTCTGTTGTAGCCCAAACACTTCATTTGTAACACAGCCTGCTGACGCTTACCACTAGCTGTTCGATATTGGGACACCTCGTGTGCAACACTGGCAGCTGCGGATGGAGTGGTTTTGTGACTGCGCTCTGTGGACGAGCTTTCGCTTCTGGAGGAGGAGGAGGAGGAGGGGTGGCGAATGCCTACAGCCAATTTTTTTCCTAGACCGTGGGCTAGGCAGAACTGTCCCACTATGGCTGTCCCCTGTGGACCCTGCATCCACCACATTAACCCAGTGCGCTGTGATGGACATGTAACGTCCCTGGCCATGCATACTGGTCCATGCATCTGTTGTGAGGTGCACCTTTCCACTGACTGATTGCCTCAGTGCATGGACAATGCGGTCTTTGACATGCTGGTGGAGGGCTGGGATGGCTTTTGTTGCAAAGAAGTGCCAACTGGGTAGGTCATAGCGTGGTACTGCGTAGGCCATCAGGTCTTTGAGAGCATGTACCATAAAAGGGACAGTGTGGGGGTCATATTTTGTGCAGACAATATAGTGAGGGGCAATTTTTTATTCAGGAGCATTTTAATGACACTTGTATTTTTAAGGGTATCATGTGGAAATTTTCTGCAAAAGAGCGGAGAAGATGGAAGTCTGCAGAGACGAGCTGTGGATGAGAAAACGCATCATGGGATCAGGACAAGATGAAGAAACGAAGGAGAATGACTCCAGAGACGACGTCATCTATAAGGTACCTCGATGTAAATGTTATGTGTGATGCTAACTAACTCTCATGTTTTTATTTATGTTAGGAGCTTTAAAGGGGATGTCCAGGTTTGTAATAAGTCTGCAGTTATTCTTTGTGACTGCAGACTTCAGAATTCTCACAGCGTGCCCTGCACACTGTCAGGATTCTCTCGTGCTGGCGATTTAGATACATGCTGTCATGTGCTGACTAGACATGTGTGGCCTCACTCACTGAAAATGAACTGTGCAAGGCCGGGCAAGTCTAGTTGGAATGTGATCAGAAGTATACAAATCACATGCTTGTGCTGACATGACTGTCCACAGGCAAGGGAGAATCGTAAAAGTGTGCAATGCATTAGTTGTGAGAATTCAGAAGTCTGCAATGTCAGGATTCAGCTCTGCCGGATCCAGTAGTCGTCACACACTTCTGTAATAATTATAGGGGATAACTCAGGAGACTCTTTGCGTGGAACAAGACAACTACAGGACACAGTTTTATAAGTGGTAAAGTCTATATTATCACATGGTGATTCAAACAGGTGCAGAGAGAAACTCAAGTCCACAACACTTGGTGCAAATATCAAATGCAGCTCAGCAGTCTATAGGAAACTTCAGAGGAAAATGCAATCAAGCAGAAAGTCCATGAAGCACAGTTATTCTTGAGGATACTTGACACGAATAAATACTTGTCTTAGTCCAAACACAGATAGATAAGCTTATAAGGCAGTTCAAATCATATCTTAGCTCAACCAGCGAGGCCTGGTTAATAGTCTCAGGTTTTTGCAGAGCAGAAACAGCTTACATGTCCAGCAAATGCAGATGGAAGTAAACACGAGCAGCAGATGAAGGAGGATTATTGGAAACTGGTGTATGCAGCAGGATCTCAGAGCAGAGTAGCAGGATCACCACACAGGTTCACAGGAGCAGGTATATAGCCAGGGAGTAATCAGAGGTCAGGAGCTGGATGCAAGGCAGAATACTCTAGCACAGACTGAAGGCTGGGGTGGAGTTTTATAGCAGGAAGACACAGTGCACATGAGACCAAAGACGCCATCTTGGAAAAGGGCAATAATGCACAAAAGGTAAAAAATGTTCAGAGTCCTGACATTACTCCCTCTTTAGAAGCGGCCTCAGGACGATCCTGGACCTGGTTTCTCAGGGAATCTCTGATGAAAACAAAAAATCTTCTGTTGGTCATTGATGTTTTCCACAGGTTCCCAAGAGTTCCTCAGGGGGATATCCCTGCCATCTTATCAGATATTGGAGCCGATTCCTGCGAATCCTAGAATTAATAATTTCCTCCACCACAAATTGTTCTTGCCCATCAATCACCACAGGCTGCGGAGGTGGCACAACACGTCCCTGGAAGGTATTAGGAGATACAGGCTTTAGTAAAGATACAGGAAAAACTGGGTGTACCTTCATAGTCCTAGGCAGCTTCAGCAGGCAGGCCACAGAGCTCACAATACCGTTGATCTTGAAAGGGCCAATGAATTTCTGTCCAAGTTTTTTTGAAGGAACGTGAAGGAATCTCCTACCTTGAACATGGGTGCAGGTTTACGGAATCTATCAGCCGATCTCTTATAACGTTCTTGAGCTGTGGTCAGGGATTCCTTCAGAACCTCCAGATTTTGTCTCATCGCAGTCAGCCTTTCCTGCACTACCGGAACCGGAGAATTAATTGGAGACCTAGGTAAAATACACGGATGATTGGCAAAGAAAGATGTAAATTTAGTGGAGGCGCTCTGAGAATTATATGAAAATTCAGCTAACGGCAGCAACTCCAACCAATCATCCTGGAGATGGCTGACATACTGTAGCATCTTAGATATTGTTCCAGTGTCTGGTTGGTACGCTCAGTCTGACCATTTGTCTGGGGATGGTAAGCGGAAGAGAGACAGACATTAATATTGAGTGCAGAGCAAAACCCCTTCCAGAATCTTGAAGTGAACTGTACTCTACGGTCAGAGATGATCTCATCCGGAACCCCATGCAACCGAAAGACATTCTGTATAACCAACTTCACTGTATCTTTAGCTGAGGGAAGTCCGGTGCATGGAACAAAATGAGCAGCTTTAGTCAGGCGATCAACTACCACCATGATTGTATTCATGCCCCCCGATGTAGGCAGCTCCACAATAAAGTCCATTGATATAGACCCCCAAGGGCGGGACGGAACAGGTAATGGTTGTAGAAGACCCGTAGGTGCCACATGAGGAGTCTTGTAACGGGCACATACCTCGCAAGAGAGAACATAGTCCCTGGTATCCTTCAGGCAAGTTGGCCACCAGAAGAATCGGCTCAGGAACTCTTGTGTTTTCTGTTCCCCCTGTGAACAGCCAACTTGGAGTCATGTACCAACTTGAGGATCTGCAGACGGATGACCTCAGAGACGTAGATACGTCGATCTCTGAACCACATGCCACCTTTAAAGACAAGATTAATATCCACAGATGGGTTGGCCAGAAATACATCACCTTCATAGGCCTCCCTGCACTCCTTCCACAAGTCCTGATCGTGGATAACTCCGATGAAATTGGCATCAGAATGGTCTTGGATGGGGCTCCAGGTACGGAATCCGCAGTATTGATTCGGGATAAAGCATCAGCCTTCCCATTACAAGAACCTGGATGGTACGAGATAACAAAGTTAAATTGATTTAAAAATAAGTTCCAACAAGCCTGACGAGGAGAAAGACATCTAGCGGATCTAAGGAACTCTAAATTGCGATGGTCAGTTAGCACTATGATCTGTTGTGCAGCTCCTTGCAGATGATGCCTCCATTCTTTGAAAGCTGCAATAATAGCCAGCAATTCCTTGTCTCCCACATCGTAATTCTTCTCTGCTGAGGTTAGTCTATGGGAAAAGAAAGCACAAGGATGTAGCAGACCCTTCTCTCCAGTTCTTTAGGAGAGAATAGCCCCCAAAGCATTATCAGAAGCGTCCACCTCCACAATGAATGAAAGTGTTGGATCTGGGTGTATCAACAGCGGTGCTGATGTGAAACAGATCTTAAGCCGATCAAAAGCTTCTTGAGCCTGTGATGACCACTTAAAGGGCTTTTCCTTCTTTGTCAAGGAAGTAATGGGATGGACAATATCAGAAAAATTTCGAATGAAGCGTCTGTAGAAATTTGCAAAACCAATAAAACGTTGGACCTCCTTAACGTTCTTGGGTGCCGGCCAGTCAAGGATAGCCTGAATCTTACCAGATTCCATGTTCAGCCCCTGGGGAGAGATGATATAACCTAAGAACTGTATCTCAGAACGATGGAACTCGCATTTCTCTGGCTTGATATACAGATGGTTCTCTTTCAGACGTCTTAAAACAGCTTTGACATGTTCTTCATGTTCCTGTAGAGAGTCAGAAAAGATTAGAATATCGTCCAAATAGATCACCACAAACTGGTCCAACAAATCTCTGAAAATGTCATTAGCAAGGTGTTGAAATGTTGCAGGGGCATTACAAAGCTCGAAGGACATCACGAGATATTCAAAGTATCCATACCGGCATCGGAATGCTGTCTTCCACTCATCCCCTGGACGAATAAGCACCAAATTATAAGCCCCACAAAGATCCAGTTTAGAGAACACCTTAGCATGGCGGACTCTTTACAGTAATTCGGGAATCAGAGGCAAAGGGTAACGGTTTCGTACGGTTACCTTATTGAGTTCCCGATAGTCAACACAGGGTCTCAGGGTCCCATCCTTCTTTTTTACAAAAAATATAGGTGCCCCTGCTGGTGAGGAAGAAGGACATATGAAGCCTTTGGCCAGATTTTCATCAATATACTCCTTTAAGGCTTGAAGCTCAGGTGCCGCCAAAGGGTATACGTTACCAAAAGGAATAGCTGCCCCAGGAAGCAGCTCAATGGGACAGTCATAATGCCTGTGTGGAGAAAGCTGATCTGCATTCTTCTTGTCACAGATGTCAGAGAACTCTTTATATGCTGGAGGTAAAGAAAATACCTGTACATGTGGTTCCGTAGCCGTGGACTCAGGGACAGCTTCTGTTAATGCTGAGTTGCTCCTTGTTGGAAAGATAATCTCCTTGGTCTCCCAGTTGATAATTTTGTTCTGAGAACACAACCAAGGAATGCCTAAAATCACAGGAAAATGAGAAGAAATTAGCAAGAAAGAAAGTTACTCCTGATGATTAGGCTCCAACAAAATTTCAAGAGGTACGGTCTCCTGATCCACAGGCCCAGAGATTAAAGGTGACCCATCCACTGTTTCCATGGTAATTGGAGAGGCTCTTTGCTGAATTTCAATACCATGTTCCTTGGCAAATGCGATATCCATGAAATTGCCACCTGCACCTGAGTCAATCATAGCTGCACTGGAAATCCACTGTCCTAAACACAGGATCTTAATAGGGAGAGAACAGTGAGAGTTCTTCTCCTTCAGCTCCTTGGGGGGTGAAGTCATAGAAAGTGAATGGAATACAGCATTTAAAGGCAGGCTACATTCAGAGATGTCAGATTCATCATCACAGGTGTCATACTCCCCTACAGCTGCTAGCACCTTGTTAGGCCATCTAGGACACTTAGGACAATTGATCAAGAAGTGGTCAGACTGGCCGCAGTAGAAACATAGTATAAGAAAAACTCCGGCACACTACTCAAAGTTTATTTTAACATGCTCAAAATTTATTTAAACAATCGGGTTTCCCCACTTGGTTCCAGATATAGGGTTTCCAAAAAAAATTGTGTATACTTCTTCAATACATCTTATTTGGACATATATAGTTTCTTTCTCAACGTTTCGGCTAAAGAGCCTTTCTCAAGAGATTAAGTGTCCCTCTGTAATATACATAAACATAATTAGACATCATATAAGACAGTGTCCTATGTAAGAAAACAGGAAAAAAGGGGGGTGGCTACTGCCCACATGTCCGTATATTTTAATGAAGTATATATTCTATATCAAAAAATCCCATATCAAAAAATCATGGAGGCTTGTAACACCAAAAAATAAATAATAAGAATAAGAATATCTGAGAAAAAGGGGACGGCCTCAGGTAGAACATCATAATAAATTTAGAAATACCAAAAAAACCCACATGGGTATATAGTATTATGCCTAACTACATAGGAGCAAAGGACATCCTGGTAAGTATCTTTTGTATACATGAATAGTAAGCTAGTGACCACAATACTGATTATGAAAAGAAGAAAAAAAAGGGAAAAAAGAAAGTGAAAGAATAATAAAAGTAAAAAAGTGAAAGTGAAAGTAAAGAGAATCATACTTGCTGGTATGCGAAACCGGGCACGGAAACCCTCAGTAAAGGTAAATGTATACACATACACTGCATGTTAACGGCTGTTTTGAGGTGATAGAAACGTGCTGCAAGAGTGCGCATGAATAAAGAAATACCTTAGTTCAGAAGTCACTTCTAAGTGTGGTGTCCAGTACGGAGGACCAGGAAAATGTGACCGGATAAGAGGCACGTGTGCACGCTACCTGCGGTGAGCTATTTATCTAGTGAGGAACAGGTGCTTCCGGGTAGAAACGCATAAACCGGAAATAAAGTCGGCATGGGCGAGAAAAGCCGAAAAAAGCCGAAACAGTGCGCATGTGCAGTGGAGTCCAGGACCGAACTCTAAGTTCCGCTTGTATACTGCAAAACAAGAAAAGGAGAACGCTATAGAGACTTAATAAAAATGTTATAAAGACATAATGAGAACGTTATAGAGACAAAAAAAGAACATTACAGAGATATAATAAGAACGTTATAGGAACAAAATAGTAGTAGTAGAAACATAGACTTTCACGAAGGCGATGCTCCCCGCGCTCATTGATCTCGCGCCTCTGAACAGAATCAATTTGCATGGGCACCTCCTCCACCTCCCGAGAGGTTTTACCTGCAGGCTCTTTGGAAGGAAGGGAAAAGTTAGAAATACGGTTAAATGCAGCCAATTTCTCCTGCCTACGCTCAGTAAGGCGAATGTCTATGCGCACACAATGCTGTATAAATGTCTCTAGCTCTTGTGGTGACTCAGAGCGAGCTAGTTCATCTTTTGTAATACTAGACAGACCCCTTTTAAAAATAGGCATATGTGCATAACTGTCCCAATTGGTATCTACCGCTAATCTCCTGAATTCAGTGGCGTACTCAATAACAGAACGTTTAGCCTGGCGTAAAGACAACAAAGCAGATTCAGCGGTTGCACGGCGATTAGGGTCATCAAACATTAATGCCATAGCGGCCAAGAAATCATCCAAGTTATTTAACCGTGGGTCACGAGACTCAATCATCGGATTCGCCCAGGCGAGCGCTCGTGAGGTCAGTAGCATTATTACACTCAATACTTTGGATCTATCAGTAGGAAAACGGTCAGCATGCACATCAAAATATAGCATACATTGATTCACAAAGCCACGAAATTTGTCGCGATCACCAGTAAATCTGAATGGGGGCAACTTAGGTGGGCTAGCTGGTGGCAGTTGCCCAGAGGGTAAAGTCACTTGTGCTGCTATTTGCATGCTTATGTCCTGAAAAGCCCGTCCATACTGGGACTCTATGCCAGCGAGTTTGTTTTCCTGGGCTGCCATGCGGTTGCTTAAGTCCTGCAAAGTCTGTCCAAACACTTGTTGATTGTGTTCAAAGCTTCCAAACTTCTTTTGCAGACCTTCCACATCTTTCTGCAGTGATCTAATTATGGAAAACACCTGCTCTAGTCTGCTTTCTGCAGTCATTGTTCCAGCAGTCTCCTTTTTTTTTGGGCTAGAGTATCCTGTAATAATTATAGGGGATAACTCAGAAGACTCTTTGCGTGGAACAAGACAACTACAGGACACAGTTTTATAAGTGGTAAAGTCTATATTATCACACGGTGATTCAAACAGGTGCAGAGAGAAACTCAAGTCCACAACACTTGGTGCAAATATCAAATGCATCTCAGCAGTCTATAGGAAACTTCAGAGGAAAATGCAATCAAGCAGAAAGTCTATGAAGCACAGTTATTCTTGAGGATACTTGACACGAATAAATCCTTGTCTTAGTCCAAACACAGATAGATAAGCTTATAAGGCATTTCAAATCATATCTTAGCTCAACCAGGGAGGCCTGGTTAATAGTTTCAGGTTTTTGCAGAGCAGAAACAGCTTACATGTCCAGCAAATGCAGATGGAAGTAAACACGAGCAGCAGATGTAGGAGGATTATTGGAAACTGGTGTATGCAGCAGGAACTCAGAGCAGAGTAGCAGGATCACCACACAGGTTCACAGGAGCAGGTATATAACCAGGGAGTAATCAGAGGTCAGGAGTTGGATGCAAGGCAGAATACTCTAGCACAGACTGAAGGCTGGGGTGGAGTTTTATAGCAGGAAGACACAGTGCACATGAGACCAAAGACGCCATCTGTCATGAATCCCCAATGGCTAGGGATAGCACAGGACAAGCAAAGTACAAACAAATAACGGACGAGCTCTAGGGTGATGGAACCTGGGCTGACCGCTGCCCTACGCCTGACAAACGCAACTAGAGATAGCCAGGGAGCGTGCCTACGTTGGTTCTAGACGCCACGCACCAGTCTAAGAGCTAACTAGTACTGCAGAGAAAATAAAGACCTCACTTGCCTCCAGAGGAATGAGCCCCAAAAGATATAGTTGCCCCCTCACATGTATTGACGGTGAAATGAGAGGAAGGCACACACATAGAGATGATATATATAGATTTAGCAAATTGAGGCCCGCTGTAAACTAGAAAGCAGAACGATACAAAAGGGGACTGAGCGGTCAGCAAAAAACCCTAATCAAAAAACCATCCTGAGATTACAAGAACCCATGTGCCAACTCATGGCACATGGGGAGAACCTCAGTCCACTAGAGCTACCAGCTAGCATAGAGACATAATAAGCAAGCTGGACAAAAAACCAAACAACTGAAAATCAGCACTTAGCTTATCCTGAAAGATCTGGGAGCAGGTAGGCAGGAACCAAACAGAGCACATCTGAATACATTGATAGCCGGCAAGGAAATGACAGAAAGGCCAGGTAAAATAGGAAACACCCAGCCTCTGATGGACAGGTGGAAACCAAAGGCCGCAACCCACCAAAGTCACCCAGTACCAGCAGTAACCACCAGAGGGAGCCCACAAACAGAATCCACAACAGTACCCCCCCTTGAGGAGGGGTCACCGAACCCTCACGAGAACCCCCAGGGCGATCAGGGTGAGCTCTATGGAAGGCGCGAACCAAATCAGTCGCATGAACATCGGAGGCGATCACCCAGGAATTATCCTCCTGACCATAACCCTTCCACTTAACCAAATACTGGAGTTTGCGTCTGGAAACACGAGAATCCAAGATCTTCTCAACAACATACTCCAATTCTCCCTCCACCAGCACCGGAGCAGGAGGCTCAACCGAAGGAACAACGGGCACCTCATACCTCCGCAACAACGACCGATGGAACACATTATGAATAGCAAACGATGCTGGGAGATCCAAACGAAAAGATACAGGGTTAAGAATCTCCGAGATCCTATAAGGACCGATGAACCGAGGCTTGAACTTAGGAGAAGAGACCTTCATAGGGACAAAACGAGAAGACAACCACACCAAATCCCCAACAAGAAGTCGGGGACCCACGCGGCGACGGCGATTAGCAAACTGCTGAGTCTTCTCCTGAGATAACTTCAAATTGTCCACCACCTGATTCCAAATCTGATGTAGCCTGTCCACCACCATGTCCACTCCAGGACAATCCGAAGACTCCACCTGACCAGAGGAAAAACAAGGATGAAACCCCGAATTACAAAAAAAAGGAGAGACCAACGTGGCAGAACTAGCCCGATTATTAAGAGCAAATTCGGCCAGTGGCAAAAAAGCAACCCAGTCATCTTGGTCAGCAGAAACAAAACACCTCAAATAAGTTTCCAAGGTCTGATTAGTTCGCTCCGTCTGGCCATTCGTCTGAGGATGGAATGCAGACGAGAAAGACAAATCAATGCCCATCTTGGCACAAAACGTCCGCCAAAATCTAGACACAAACTGGGATCCCCTGTCAGAAACGATATTCTCCGGAATCCCATGCAAACGAACCACGTTCTGAAAAAATAAAGGGACCAACTCAGAGGAGGAAGGCAACTTAGGCAAGGGCACCAAATGAACCATCTTAGAAAAGCGGTCACACACAACCCAGATAACGGACATTTTCTGTGAAACCGGGAGATCAGAAATAAAATCCATGGAAATGTGTGTCCAAGGCCTCTTCGGGATGGGCAAGGATAACAACAACCCACTGGCCCGAGAACAGCAAGGCTTAGCTCGAGCACACACTTCACAAGACTGCACAAAGGTACGCACATCCCTAGACAAGGAAGGCCACCAAAAAGACCTGGCCACCAAGTCTCTAGTACCAAATATTCCAGGATGACCAGCCAACACAGAAGAATGGACCTCGGAGATGACTCTACTGGTCCAATCATCCGGAACAAACAGTCTTTCTGGTGGACAACGATCCGGTTTATCCACCTGAAACTCCTGCAATGCACGTCGCAAGTCTGGGGATACGGCGGACAATATTACCCCATCCCTAAGGATACCAGTAGGCCCAGAGTCTCCAGGAGAGTCAGGCACAAAACTCCTGGAAAGAGCATCTGCCTTCACATTCTTTGAACCTGGTAGGTATGAAACCACGAAATTGAAATGAGAAAAAAACAACGACCAACGAGCCTGTCTAGGATTCAAATGCCTGGCAGACTCAAGGTAAATGAGATTCTTGTGATCAGTCAAGACCACCACACGATGTTTAGCACCCTCAAGCCAATGACGCCACTCCTCAAATGCCCACTTCATGGCCAAAAGCTCCCGATTACCCACATCATAATTGCGCTCGGCGGGCGAGAATTTTCTAGAGAAGAATGCACATGGCTTCATCACCGAGCCATCAGAACTTCTCTGTGACAAAACCGCCCCCGCTCCAATCTCGGAAGCATCAACCTCAACCTGAAAAGGAAGTGAAACATCTGGTTGACACAACACAGGAGCAGAAGAAAACCGGCGCTTAAGTTCCTGAAAGGCCCCCACAGCCGCAGGAGACCAATTAGCAACATCAGCACCCTTTTTAGTTAAATCAGTCAAAGGTTTAACAATACTGGAAAAATTTGCAATGAACCGACGATAAAAATTAGCAAACCCCAAGAACTTCTGTAGGCTCTTAACAGATGTAGGTTGTGTCCAGTCACAAATTGCCTGAACCTTAACGGGATCCATCTCAATAGTAGAAGGAGAAAAAATGTACCCCAAAAAAGAAATCTTCTGGACTCCGAAGAGACACTTTGAGCCCTTCACAAACAGAGAATTGGCCCGCAGAACCTGAAACACCTTCCTGACCTGTAGAACATGAGACTCCCAGTCATCAGAAAACACCAAAATATCATCCAAATACACAATCATAAACTTATCCAGATATTCACGGAAAATATTTTGCATAAAGGACTGAAAGACTGACGGAGCATTGGAGAGTCCAAAAGGCATTACCAAATACTCAAAATGGCCCTCAGGCGTATTAAATGCGGTTTTCCACTCATCACCTTGTTTTATCCGCACCAGATTATACGCACTGCGAAGATCTATCTTAGTGAACCACCTAGCCCCCTTAATGCGAGCAAACAAGTCAGTCAATAATGGCAATGGATACTGATATTTGACTGTAATCTTATTCAGAAGGCGATAATCTATACAAGGCCTCAGGGAACCATCTTTTTTTGCCACGAAAAAAAAACCTGCTCCCAGAGGGGACGAAGATGGACGAATATGTCCCTTTTCCAAGGACTCCTTAATATAATTCCGCATAGCAGTATGCTCTGGCAGCGACAGATTAAATAAACGACCCTTAGGGAACTTACTGCCAGGAATCAATTCTATAGCACAGTCACAATCTCTATGAGGAGGGAGCGAATTGAGCTTAGGCTCCTCAAAAACATCCCTATAGTCAGACAAAAACTCAGGGATCTCAGAAGGAGTAGATGAAGCGATAGAAATCGGAGGTGCATCATCATGAACCCCCTGACATCCCCAGCTTAACACAGACATTGTTTTCCAGTCCAGGACAGGATTATGAGTTTGTAACCATGGCAGACCCAGCACTAGTACATCATGTAAATTATACAGTACAAGGAAGCGAATCACCTCCTGATGAACGGGAGTCATGCGCATGGTCACTTGTGTCCAATACTGCGGTTTATTCATAGCCAATGGTGTAGAGTCAATTCCCTTCAGAGGAATAGGGACTTCCAGAGGCTCCAGACTAAAACCGCAGCGTTTAGCAAATGACCAATCCATAAGACTCAGGGCAGCGCCCGAATCCACATAGGCATCAACGGAAATGGAAGACAGTGAAAAAATCAGAGTCACAGACAAAATGAACTTAGGCTGCAGAGTACCAATGGCAAAAGATTTATCAAGCTTTTTGGTGCGTTTAGAGCATGCTGATATAACATGAGCTGAATCACCACAATAAAAACACAATCCATTTTTCCGCCTATAATTTTGCCGTTCACTTCTGGACTGAATTCTATCACATTGCATAGTCTCAGGTGCCTGTTCAGAAGACACCGCCAACTGGTGCACGGGTTTGCGCTCCCGCAAACGCCGATCAATCTGAATGGCCATAGCCATAGACTCATTCAGACCTGTAGGCGTAGGGAACCCCACCATAATATCCTTAATGGCCTCAGAAAGACCATTTCTGAAGTTTGCAGCCAGGGCGCACTCATTCCACTGAGTAAGCACCGACCATTTCCGAAATTTTTGACAATATATTTCCGCTTCATCATGCCCCTGAGAGAGGGCTAATAAAGCCTTTTCAGCCTGAATCTCCAGGTTGGGTTCCTCATAGAGCAATCCCAATGCCAGAAAAAACGCATCCACACTGAGCAATGCAGGATCCCCTGGTGCCAATGCAAATGCCCAATTCTGAGGGTCGCCCCGCAGGAAAGATATTACAATCCTGACCTGTTGAGCAGGGTCTCCAGAGGAGCGAGATTTTAAAGAAAGAAACAATTTACAATTGTTCCTGAAATTCAGGAAGGTAGATCTATCTCCAGAGAAGAACTCTGGAATAGGAATTCTAGGTTCAGACATGGGAGTGTGAACAACAAAATCCTGTATGTTTTGAACTTTTGCCGCGAGATTACTCAGGCTGGAAGCCAAACTCTGGACATCCATGTTAAACAGCTAAGATCAGAGCCATTCAAGGGTTAAGAGGAGGTAAGAAGCAGCTAGACAGCAATTAAGGGCTAGGCAGCAAAACTCTGAAGGGAAAAAAAAAAAAATTTCCCTTAAACACTTCTTTTTCTCCTGCTTCAGCCCAAACAATTAACACTTTGTGGGCCGGCTATACTGTCATGAATCCCCAATGGCTAGGGATAGCACAGGACAAGCAAAGTACAAAATAAATAACGGACGAGCTCTAGGGTGATGGAACCTGGGCTGACCGCTGCCCTACGCCTGACAAACGCAACTAGAGATAGCCAGGGAGCGTGCCTACGTTGGTTCTAGACGCCACGCACCAGCCTAAGAGCTAACTAGTACTGCAGAGAAAATAAAGACCTCACTTGCCTCCAGAGGAATGAACCCCAAAAGATATAGTTGCCCCCTCACATGTATTGACGGTGAAATGAGAGGAAGGCACACACATAGAGATGATATATATAGATTTAGCAAATTGAGGCCCGCTGTAAACTAGAAAGCAGAACGATACAAAAGGGGACTGAGCGGTCAGCAAAAAACCCTAATCAAAAAACCATCCTGAGATTACAAGAACCCATGTGCCAACTCATGGCACATGGGGAGAACCTCAGTCCACTAGAGCTACCAGCTAGCATAGAGACATAATAAGCAAGCTGGACAAAAAACCAAACAACTGAAAATCAGCACTTAGCTTATCCTGAAAGATCTGGGAGCAGGTAGGCAGGAACCAAACAGAGCACATCTGAATACATTGATAGCCGGCAAGGAAATGACAGAAAGGCCAGGTAAAATAGGAAACACCCAGCCTCTGATGGACAGGTG
Source organism: Ranitomeya variabilis (assembly GCF_051348905.1). NCBI lineage: Eukaryota > Metazoa > Chordata > Amphibia > Anura > Dendrobatidae > Ranitomeya > Ranitomeya variabilis. Next base: position 399,470,991 of record NC_135232.1, read on the forward strand.
GAAACCAAAGGCCGCAACCCACCAAAGTCACCCAGTACCAGCAGTAACCACCAGAGGGAGCCCACAAACAGAATCCACAACAGCCATCTTGGAAAAGGGCAGTAATGCACAAAAGGTAAAAAATGTTCAGAGTCCTGACAACTTCACTCATATGCGACTTTCATACTTGTGGTCCTGTGACAATGAGCTTCTCTTCCTGCTTCTCTCAGTTTTTCACTGATAATTGAGAGCATTAGGGAGAGGAGCTCGCCAGTACATGACTAAGTGTGAAAATCGCATATGTCCTTGGTGCGGGGGGGCGCCAAAATTAATTCTTGCCCCGGGTGCCAGAAACCCTAGATACACCTCTGCTCATAGTGGTGACTGAACCTGTTCCGGCACGCCCCATGACTGAAACCAAATGCTGTCGGGAAGAATCAAGTAAATTTTCTCCCCTCAGCATTTGGCTATGTGCAGGAGCAGGGTAGGTTAGTAACATTATTAACCTGCAGATTAACCCCATATCTGCAGGTTAGAAGCATTTTTTTTCTTGTGACAGGATCCCTTTAAATATAGTTAGAAATTTATTTATTCTGGTATTTCTTTTATGTATTGTTTTTTTCAATTGTTGGAGAAAATAAAAATGGCCTATCAAGGTGGATTTGGTAATTAAATTACTGCAGAAAGCATGCTAGGTAATAAAAACTGCGCAAAACGTAAACTTGAACATAGCTTTTTTTTTTTTTTTAAATTGGAGATATAAGAGATCCTGTCACAAAATATTTCTTTAAATGCCCTTTTAAATCTAGAAAGTAAACTACTGCTGCCAATAATAAGCAGAGCAATGCTAAAAAGTTGTTTCTACAGTCAGATTTGTTTTTGAAAGTTGACACTAATTGGGCCTTTATAAGTGCTTCCCTTGAGCAATCCTGTCTTGTTAGTCTTACTTGTGAAATACATATTTGCTGTTTGTCTGAAATTGTTTTTTCCAAAAAATTATCAGAATATTTTATATAGCTCCATCCTTTTTAAACAAAACTGAAAGTCAGAAAGGGAACCTTCCTTGTAGAAAACACTTGGTAAAAGCCATGGTTCATTAGCCAGGCTATTATAGTGGGCGTGCTCAGTGTATTGCACTGTCAAGCTTCTCTGTAGCAGTTTGGTACAAAGCGATATTTTGGCACTTGTAAGGAGTGTTTGTTTCCTTTGGAAAAAACCTTTTGTCCCTTTCGATGAGTGGGTTATCGGAAAATTTTTGTGACAGAAAATACTAACGTTCTGCCATTTTAGCTGACAACTCGAAATGTAACCACTTAAGATCAGAAATGAAATGCAATACAAAATATCACTTTTCTAAAAACATTATTTAATCTAATAAAAATGGAGGATTGTTGTCCTAAAAACTTAATATGCACTGACATCTGAAAGCTATTAAGGAAGCAATTTGTGAGCGAGCAGACGTAAGACATTCATAACATAACAATTGGTGAATACAGATAGATTATGTAAGATAGAGAAAGAACAGATACACGGGCCATATCCATGTATGAAAGCATGATGACATACCGTACATTACAAATAATAGGTTGTATTACTTAAACAAATTGCTTAAGGCAAAGGAAAGATCTTGCCTTGCGTTAAGTAGTAATTTTACCCTTAACCTTTTTTGCATCCAAAAAGATTACAAAATATAATGAATTACTCTCAAGGTAGAATGTCCTAATCAATTGCAAAGGTGTGTAATTCCTGCAATAGTCTCATGGCACATTTGTACTTAACTGAAATAGGCATGGCTTTACAAAATAATATACCTTACCAAAATTTAAGGACAATTTTACTGACAGCCTGAACATTTGATTTTGCATTAATGTGGTTTGCCACTGCATATACTGTATCTTTCTCCATGTGAGTTCAGAGGCAGCAGTCATATGATAAACACACAAAGCCGCACAAGATGGATATAGAAAATAATATAATAAGTCACATTTCAGCACAAACTAAGGGAAGGTGGTTGGTCTCTTTTAAATATCACTGAGTGGAGGGGTGCAATGATAGTCCGCCTCCACGTGGTGCAGCCTGGTTAACACTAAAGGACTAACAATCTTGACGACCAAACAATCAAATTACATCTAGATCTCTTGGTCAATATATTTTACATAATTTCGACTCTGATTTGTGTTCCTTTGTCCCCTTTCAATCACTTTTTATTGTTTGTTATTCATTCTTATATGTTGTTAAAATATATGTTATATGTTCATACGATTAAATAAATAAAAATCACTGAGTGGAGATGGGAGAATCGAGTTTTAGGACTCCTGTCCATTGACCAAATCAGGAATCCTTAACCACTGGACAGGAGCCTTGTGACTTTCCTTACCTTCGGGCATTCCTGGCTCTTAATTTAATTAGCTATGTTGGCACAATGTCATCATCATGTCGTGTCGCACATCACTCCTGCCTGGGAATCAAATGAAGAGACCGGAATGCCAGAAGGTAAGGACATTTACAAGCCTCCTGTCCAGTAGACACAGATTACTGACCAAAGTCTTGTGAATCGATTCTCACATCTCTATTACTGAGTAGACCTTATTCATCTGATTTTGCAGTTCAAAATTACCTTCAGCTCTAAAAGAAAGTTAATTTTTGTACAGAAAATTGTCATATAGTGTAATATGTTTTTATAAATAATTTTATTAAGTTATTTTATGTTTGAACTGCACCAAAGAACATCCACGGTCCATGCTTTAGGCTGCGCCTAATTGAGAAATAGCAAATTGAATGTCATTCTCTTCCTCCTATGCAAAAAGTATTCAATTACGTGCCTTAATTTCCTATACCACGAGCTCTGTCTCCTAATATTTTTTTAGGTTGCAGCCCATAGCTGCTATCAAGTTCTCTTGCAGATTACAGCAAATTGCTGGGGGTTGCAACCATGATCAACAAATTCTAGATGGAGCATTCTAACTTAAAGTTAATGTGCAAATTAGACAACCTAGAAAGTATCTGTGAATAAACTCTGCTGCTATAATCATAGCAATGTTGAAGAAAATTGCTGTCACATTGTAAAAGCAGCTAAAATGACTTAATGTATTTCTGCATTATTTGAGCATGTTATACACCATGTACTTAAAAGCTGCATGCATATCCAGGTTTATAGAGCAGTGATAGACAGAGGAGAGATTATCTACAAGTACATACTGTACATCTAATCTGAAAATAAATTTTAGAGCGGTGTTCTTATTTCTTGTACCAAATTTGAATATTTTGTGCTTATATTTTCAGGACTGAATGCTTAGAGGGGTTTTCCAGTCTAAATTGATAAGTCACTGTGTGACTGAACACTTATGAATTTACCCAATGCACGCACTGTAAGCTGCAAGGATCCACCGGTTTTTGACCTGGGACGTATGCGTTATGCATACTTCCCGCTAGAACCCAACTGGTGGGTGTGACCTTGCGCTATACAGTTGTATTGATTGAGGCCACGTCCACTTGATGGCCGTGTTACTAGATGGGCCGCTATCTCACTTAATACAAGTCTATTGACAAAATCAAGCCCACCAGACAGGTTCTGGCAAAGGAGTATGTATAAAGAATACGTACCAGCCGGCAAATCCTTGCAGAGCACAGTGCGCATGCTGGGGGATTCATAAGTCTGCAGCCACACAGAGTGACTGCAGACTTAAAGATTTAGACCGGACAACCCCTTTAATTGTAATTAGAATGGCATGCACTTGGAGGGGTGATAAAATTAGAAATAGGTGCAATGTAATGTGACAGCTATCCTAAAAAGCATGGCATCATCATGAATATCACGATGACAGAAAACAAGTGCTCACATCACATTTATTTTATGCATCTTTTATAGAGATGGGGAGCACTAAAATGCTTGTGTGTTCATTGCTCGGGTCAAGCAAGTTGGAATGTTTGGGTGCTCAACCCGAGCAACGAGCCCAATGTAAGTCTATTGGAAACTCGAGCATTTTTCCGGCGGCCCCCCTAGCGGTCTGCAGAGAGACTAGATATTACAGAAATTGATGGGAACAGTGCTCAAATGACATGGGAACAGTATGGGGAGGACCTCTGGAAGCATTTTTGATTCTCAGGTCACTGCTGTGAACAATGTTGTCAGAGTCTTACGCCACTTTTACAGACTCACAAGAAACCATACAAAAAGAAACCAAAATGGATTTTCCTGGGAAATATGATAAGGAACATCCTTTCCAGGGTAATAATTTTTATATAAGGCAAAATAAATAACCCAAAACAAAAATACTCCTCCACCACTTGGGCTATGTTTGCACGTAGCGTTTTTGATGCGTTTTTCAACTTTTTACAACCTTATCTACCCATGTGGTGTGTGACACATCATCAGACACATCCTGTTTAATTTATGAAATAGGGGCTCTGAAAGTCACAAAGCCTATTCTTAGAGAGCCATCAGCCAGCTATGCTTTGTTGTTCCTGTTAAATATGCTTATTTCGCACATTTATTTAATCAGGACTCTTTACCAGATGCGATACTCTTAACGAAAAATGTCATGATATTTTCATTAAAAATGAAGTGGTTTATTGGATTGTCCACAAAAAAATACATTGCAGCAAAACATAAAATAGGTGAAGTAGTTACAAAGAGATTGTCCATTTGTTTATATCAAAGTTTGTTCCCCATCTTTCCTGAGATGGTAAAAGGCGTCTGTCCCTGTCATGGAGTATGATAGAAGTCTTCATAAGCACAGCTACCAGCTGTTCATTTCTTCTGTCTGGAGTCTGTAGACAGTGAAGTTGACAGCCCCCACGTGACCACCCCCACCCTCCTATAAGCCGTGGATTATACAGTATATGTCTCATAGAACACGTGTTCTCTCTATATGGTGTTAACTTATACTCTGAGCTAAATATACAGGAATAGCTTTTGCAATGTCAGCGACAAGCAATGTGCTCAATACAGAATTCAATAATTAATATTTAACAATTCCCCATTTTGACGGTGGCAGACATTGAATGGAACCTTCAAAGTAAATATATTAATAATAAGATCTTTTTTTCTTCTTTTCTTCTTCTTTGGCAAAATAATTTAATATTGATAATAATAATATTGTTATACGTACTCAATAACATAATGATATGTAAATTCATGTTATTGTAAACCGTAACCAATATTCATATAAAATATCTACTATATAATTGTCTAAGGGTCACTTCCGTCTTTCTGTCCTTCTGTCTTTCTTTCTGTCATGGATATTCATTGGTCGCGGCCTCTGTCTGTCATGGAATCCAAGTCGCTGATTGGTCTCGCCAGCTACCTGTCATGGCTACCGCGACCAATCAGCGACGGCCACAGTCCGATTAGTCCCTCCCTACTCCCCTGCAGTCAGTGCCCGGCGCCCGCTCCATACTCCCCTCCAGTCACTGCTCACACAAGGTTAATGCTGGCGGTAACGGACCTCGTAATGCTGCGGGTAACTCACTCCCTTACCGCCGCTATTAACCCTGTGTGACCAAGTTTTTACTATTGATGCTGCCTATGCAGCGTCAATAGTAAAAACATCTAATGTTTAAAAATAATAAAAAAAAAATTAAAAATCATTATATACTCACCTTTCCCGCTCCTCTTGACGCTCTGGTGACCGCTCCATGCAAGCGGCAGGTTCCGGTGGCAAGGATGGTCTGCGAGAAGGACCTGCCATGATGTCATGGTCATGTGACCGCGATGTCATCACAGGTCCTGCACGCCTTCGCGAGAAGGAGGTGACAGGACTACAAGGGGCCCTGGAAGGTGAGTATATTTTTATTTTTTATTTTTTAACCTGTGACATACGTGGCTGGGCAATATACTATGTAGCTGGGCAATATACTACGTGACTGGCCAATATACTATGTGGCTCTGTGCTGTATACTACGTCGCTGTGCAATATACTACGTGGCTCTGTGCTGTATACTATGTCACTGGGCAATATACTACGTAACTGGGCAATATACTACGTAACTGGGCAATATACTACGTGGCTCTGTGCTGTATACTACATCACAGGGCAATATACTACATCACTGGGCAATATACTACGTGGGCTGCGCAATATACTACATTGGCTTGGCAATATACTACGTGGGCTGTGCAATATACTAAATGGACATGCATATTCTAGAATCGGGCCACCATCTAGTATAATTATACTTTCCTATATCTAATTGAAGCATCTTGGGTCAGATCATAATCATGTGATGTCATCTGGTCTTCATCTTGATGTCTTCTTCTTGGTTCTTTTAAAACAATCTTTATTATAATTCTTTTGAAATAGATGATAGCATGTAGATATTGTAGAGACCATGTGTCATGTATCAATCAAAGTCCATAAATTCAAATGTTGATAAGAAAACAAAGTCCATAGATGAAATGTAGCTTTAATATCTGTGCAGTGTCACCTTTAAAGACCTGAACTTACGTTGGCTTGCCTTGGATATTTCTGGAATCTTTCCAAATCATCTGCACTGGTTTTGGAACAGGTGTGAGGTCTTTGGTCAGAACAGCAAGGGTTAAAATGACTCTTCCTTGCTAAAAATAGCACCATAATCAGTCCTTAATGTACAGGACACATGTCAGGGTTGCAGTGTCCTGACAATTACCTGATTGTACACCAGCTTTCATCGAAGCTTTATAGGTAATAGGAAACTACTGGAACATGATAAAAACGTAATAACACAGTTCATCTTATCATCATAGGATCATCATCCTCTCCAATTGTGGTTGTCAGTTTAGATACTGCAATCATGGTTGTCAGTGATGGATGCTGCAGTTGTGGTTGTCAGTGGTGACATGAATTGTAATTAACAGAGTCTATTATTACTCAGAAATCAAATAACATTGTTACCTTGTGGAACTTCTGGATAGCAGCTTTTTCTTCTTGCAACTTTTAAGAATTTAGAAATATGAAAAGTCTTTATTAACGTAACTCCAGTATCTTGATTGAAGTCTTCATTCCCTATTCTATACCAAATTTGGTAATTTTCCTGACCTATAATATCACAGCGTACCATAGCAATCAATAATATTCATATAATTATTATCAGAATAATAATATGGAATTCATATTTGGAAAAATAAAACAGTAATAAATGATAATACATTATTAACCATATTCTTCATGTGATAGAACATTTTTATGTCATAGGTAGTGTTGAGCGATACCTTCCGATACTCAAAGGTATCGGTATCGGATGGTATCGGCTGATATCGCCGATACCGATACCCGATACCAATGCAAGTCAATGGGACACAAGTATCGGAAGGTATCCTGGATGGTTCCCAGGGTCTGAAGGAGAGGAAACTCTGCTTCAGGCCCTGGGATCCATATTCATGTAAAAAAGAAAGAATTAAAATAAAAAATATGGATATACTCACCCCTCCGGCGGCGCCTAGACCTTACCGATGTAACCGGCAGCCTCCGTTCCTAAGAATGAGGAGTGTTGTGAACTCTATTTTTGGGCTCCCTCTAGTGGTCACAAGCGGCACTGTGTAGTGTTGTCTTTCTGCAGGTTGCAGCATCAGCTGGTTCGTTATCCTGGTTGGTTTCCTATTTAGCTCGCCTGGATACTCAGTTCCTTGCCTGCTATCAATGTATTCAGTGCTCTTCAGATTCCTTGTGTCTACCTTGCTCCCAGTCTCTCCAAGACAAGCTAAGTTTTGTTTGATCATTTTTTGATTATCAGCGTTCATTATGTTTTTAGTCCAGCTCGCTAAAATGTGATTTCCTCGCTTGCTGGTTGCTCTAGGGGACTGAGTTTCTCCCCCCACACCGTTAGTTGGTGTGGGGGTTCTTGAAATCTCAGAGTGGATATTTTGTAAGGGTTTTTTACTGACCGCATAGATTCCCTTTTCTATTTTCTGCTATCTAGTATTAGTGGGCCTCATTTGCTGAATCTGCTTTCACCCCTGTGTATGTGCCTTCCTCTTACTTCACCGTTATTATTTGTTGGGGGCTTCTATATCTTTGGGGATTATTTCTCTGGAGGCAAGAGAGGTCTTTCTTTCTCTCTAGGGGTAGTTAGTTCCTCAGGCTGGCTCGAGACGTCTAGGATTTTTAGGCACGTTCACCGGCTACTTCTAGTGTGTTTGGATAGGTTCAGATTTGCGGTCAGTACAGTTTGCCACCTCCCTAGAGCTTGTCCTATGTTTGTTACTTAGCTGGAGTAATTTGTGATCCTCAACCACTAAGGATCATAACAGTATAGCAGGCTAAAAAGTGTTTAATGTATCGCAGAAGTGGGATAAAAAGAAGACCTGAGTACATTTTTTTTTTCCTCCCGCTTTTCCTTTTCTGCAGTCTGTTTAGCTTCTTTCATCCCCTTGAACTCTGGGTGGTTTTGAGCTCAGCTGCAGACATGAATGTTCAGACTCTGACTTCTAGTGTGGATCATCTTACTGCATGGGTGCAAAGTATTCAGGATTTTGTTATTCATAGCCCTATGTCAGAACCAAAGATACCCATTCCTGAATTGTTTTCTGGAGATAGATCTAGGTTTCTAAATTTTGAGAATAATTGTAAGTTATTTCTATCTCTGAGACCTCGTTCCTCTGGTGATTCCGCTCAGCAAGTTAAAATTGTTATCTCCTTGTTGCGTGGCGACCCTCAAGATTGGGCCTTCTCTCTGGCGCCAGGAGATCCTGCATTGCTTAATGTAGATGCATTTTTTCTGGCTCTTGGACTGCTTTATGAGGAGCCTAATCTTGAGAATCAGGCAGAAAAAGCGTTGCTGGCTATCTCTCAAGGTCAGGATGAAGCAGAGGTGCATTGTCAAAAATTTCGGAAATGGTCGGTGCTTACTCAATGGAATGAGTGTGCCCTGGCTGCAAATTTCAGAGAAGGTCTTTCTGAGGCCGTTAAGAATGTTATGGTGGGGTTTCCCACCCCTACAAGTCTGAGTGATTCTATGGCTTTAGCCATTCAGGTTGATCGGCGTTTGCGGGAGCGCAAATCTGCTCATCCTTTGGCGGTATTTTCTGGACAGAGACCTGAGTCTATGCAATGTGACCGAACTCTGACCAGAATTGAGCGACAAAGTCATAGACGTCAAAATGGGTTGTGCTTTTACTGTGGTGATTCTACTCATGTTATCTCAGCATGCTCTAAACGCTTAAAAAAAATCGCTAAACCTGTCACCATTGATACTATACAGCCTAAATTTATTTTGTCTGTTACTTTGATTTGTTCTTTGTCGTCCTACCCGGTTATGGCTTTTGTGGATTCGGGTGCTGCCCTGAATCTGATGGATTTGTCGTTTGCCAGGCGCTGTGGTTTTGTCCTGGAGCCTTTGGAATTTCCTATTCCTCTGAGGGGAATTGATGCTACGCCATTGGCTGAGAATAAACCTCAGTATTGGACGCAAATGACCATGTGCATGACTCCCGTACATCAGGAGGTGATTCGCTTTCTTGTTCTGCATAATTTGCATGATGTTGTCGTTTTGGGTCTGCCATGGCTGCAAGCTCATAATCCAGTTTTAGATTGGAAAGCTATGTCTGTGTCAAGTTGGGGTTGTCAGGGAATTCATGGCGATACTCCGTTGGTGTCTATTGCTTCTTCCACTCCTTCTGAGGTCCCTGAGTTTTTGTCTGACTACCAGGATGTATTTGATGAGCCCAGGTCCAGTGCCCTGCCCCCTCATAGGGATTGTGACTGTGCTATAAATTTAATTCCTGGTAGTAAATTCCCTAAGGGACGACTTTTTAATTTGTCTATACCAGAGCATGCCGCGATGCGGAGTTATATAAAGGAGTCTTTGGAGAAGGGACATATTCGCCCATCCTCTTCCCCTCTTGGTGCAGGATTTTTTTTTGTGGCCAAGAAGGACGGTTCTTTGAGACCTTGTATAGATTATCGTCTTCTGAATGAAATTACAGTCAAATTTCAGTATCCTTTGCCACTATTGTCTGATTTGTTTGCTCGGATTAAGGGTGCCAGTTGGTTCACCAAGATAGATCTCCGTGGTGCGTATAACCTTGTGCGCATTAAGCAGGGAGATGAATGGAAAACAGCATTTAATACGCCCGAAGGCCATTTTGAGTACTTAGTGATGCCTTTTGGACTCTCTAATGCTCCTTCTGTGTTTCAGTCCTTCATGCATGACATCTTCCGAGAATATCTGGACAAATTTATGATTGTTTATCTGGATGACATTTTGGTCTTTTCTGATGATTGGGAGTCCCATGTGAAGCAGGTCAGGATGGTGTTTCAGGTCCTGCGTGCTAATGCTTTATTTGTGAAGGGCTCAAAATGCCTCTTCGGAGTACAGAAGGTTTCCTTTTTGGGCTTTATTTTTTCTCCTTCTACTATCGAGATGGATCCAGTCAAGGTCCAGGCTATTCATGACTGGACTCAGCCCAAGTCTGTTAAGAGTCTTCAGAAGTTCTTGGGTTTTGCTAATTTTTATCGTCGTTTCATCGCTAATTTTTCTAGCGTGGTTAAACGTTTGACGGATTTGACCAAGAAGGGTTCTGATGTGACTAATTGGTCTCCTGCGGCCGTGGAGGCCTTTCGGGAGCTGAAGCTCCGGTTTTCTTCAGCTCCAGTCTTATGTCAGCCAGATGTCTCTCTCCCCTTCCAGGTCGAGGTTGATGCTTCTGAGATTGGAGCAGGGGCTGTTTTGTTGCAGAGAAGCTCTGAGGGCTCTGTGATGAAGCCATGTGCTTTCTTTTCAAGAAAGTTTTCGCCTGCCGAGCGGAATTATGATGTTGGTAATCGGGAGTTGTTGGCTATGAAGTGTGTTGTGAATTTGCTTTTTGCTCCCTCTAGTGGTTACTAGTTTTTTTGACTCTGGTTTTTCTGTCATTCCTTTTATCCGCACCTGGGTCGTTAGTTAGGGGTGTTGCTATATAAGCTCCCTGGACCTTCAGTTCAATGCCTGGCAACGTAGTTATCAGAGCTAGTCTGCTGTGCTCTTGTCTACTGATCCTGGTTCCAGTTATATCAGCTAAGTCTGCCTTTTGCTTTTTGCTATTTGTTTTGGTTTTGTATTTTTGTCCAGCTTGTTGCAAATCTATATCCTGACCTTTGCTGGAAGCTCTAGGGGGCTGGTGTTCTCCCCCCGGACCGTTAGACGGTTCGGGGGTTCTTGAATTTCCAGTGTGGATTTTGATAGGGTTTTTGTTGACCATATGAGTTACCTTTCTTTATTCTGCTATTAGTAAGCGGGCCTCTCTGTGCTAAACCTGGTTCATTTCTGTGTTTGTCATTTCCTCTTACCTCACCGTCATTATTTGTGGGGGGCTTCTATCCAGCTTTGGGGTCCCCTTCTCTGGAGGCAAGAAAGGTCTTTGTTTTCCTCTACTAGGGGTAGCTAGATTCTCCGGCTGGCGCGTGTCATCTAGAATCAACGTAGGAATGATCCCCGGCTACTTCTAGTGTTGGCGTTAGGAGTAGATATATGGTCATCCCAGTTACCACTTCCCTATGAGCTGGATTTTTGTATTCTGCAGACTTCCACGTTTGTTGTGAATTTGGATTCTGGGCTCCCCCGGTGGCCGCTTGTGGAATTGGACTTGTCATCCTCTTTCCTGTTTCACCTGGTTCCATCAGTAGTGGGTGTCGCTATTTAAGCTCATTTCTCTGGTGGTTTCTTGCCGGTCAACAATGTTATCTGATGCCTCTCAGTGCTTGTTCCTGCTTCTAGACTACTACTAGATAAGTTGGACTTTTGTCCATGTTTTGTTTTGCCTATTTGTTCCAGTTCACAGCTGAAGTTTTGTTACTGTGTCTGGAAAGCTCTCGTTGATCAGGGATTGCTACTCTGGCGTTATGAGTTAATGCCAGAGTTTAAGGTAATCTCTGGATGGTGTTTTGTTAGTGTTTTTCTGCTGACCATGAAAGTATACTATCTGTCTTCTGCTATCTAGTAAGCGGACCTCAAATTTGCTAAGACTATTTTCCTGCTGCGTTTGTTGTTTCATCTGAACTCACCGTCATTATATGTGGGGGGCTACTGTCTTCTTTGGAATATTTCTCTAGAGGTGAGCCAGGTCTTATATTTCCCTCTGCTAGCTATTTAGGTCTTAGGCCAGAGCTGGGCATCTAGCGATAAATAGGAAATGCTACCTGGCTATTTCTAGTTGCGCGGCAGGCTTAGTTCATGGTCAGTATAGTTCCATCTTCCGAGAGCTTGTCCCTCTATAGGCTTGCTATGATCTCTGCCTGCAGAGATCACGACAGTTTGACCGGCCAATAAAGTGTTAAAGACCCAGGTTGAGAAAGGAGAGTTATAAGAAGTCTGCTGGAATTTTTTTTTTTTTTTTTTCCTCCAGTCTGCCTTGCTGCAGTCTTTTTTCTCTCTCTCCTCCTAATCTCTGTATGGCTCTGTGTGCACCTGACAATAATGGATCTCCAGAGTGTAACTGCGGGTTTGAATAATCTCATCACGAAAGTACAAAATTTACAAGATTTTGTGGTACATGCTCCGGTATCTGAGCCGAGAATTCCTTTGCCGGAGTTCTTCACAGGGAATAGAGCTAGCTTCCAGAATTTCCGAAATAATTGTAAGCTTTATTTGTCCCTGAAGTCTCGTTCAGCTGGAGACCCAGCTCAGCAGGTTAGGATTGTGATTTCCTTGCTCAGGGGTGACCCTCAAGATTGGGCCTTCTCATTGCCAGCAGGGGATCCTGCGTTACGCGATGTGGATGCGTTTTTTCTGGCCTTGGGCTTGCTTTATGAGGAACCTCATTTGGAACTTCAGGCAGAAAAAACTTTGATGGCACTATCTCAGGGGCAAGACGAAGCTGAAGTTTTCTGCCAAAAATTCCGTAAATGGTCTGTGCTTACTCAGTGGAATGAGTGCGCCTTGGCGGCAACTTTCAGAGAAGGTCTCTCTGATGCCGTTAAGGATGTTATGGTGGGGTTCCCTGTGCCTGCAGGTCTGAATGAGTCCATGACAATGGCTATTCAGATTGATAGGCGTCTGCGGGAGCGCAAACCGGTGCACCATCTGGCGGTGTCTATGGAAAAGACGCCAGAAAGTATGCAGTGTGATAGAATTCTGTCCAGGAGCGAGCGACAGAATTTTAGACGGAAGAATGGATTGTGTTTCTATTGTGGGGATTCTACTCATGTTATATCAGCATGCTCTAGGCGTACAAAGAAGCTTGATAAGTCTGTTTCCATTGGCACCATTCAGTCTAAGTTTATTTTGTCTGTAACCCTGATTTGCTCTTTGTCATCCATTGCCACGGACGCCTATGTTGACTCTGGCGCCGCTCTGAGTCTTATGGATTGGTCCTTTGCCAATCGTTGTGGTTTTGATTTAGAGCCTTTGGAGACTCTTATTCCTCTGAAGGGGATTGACTCCACCCCATTGGCTAATAATAAACCACAATACTGGACACAAGTAACCATGCGTATCAATCCGGATCACCAGGAGATTATTCGTTTCCTGGTGCTGTATAATTTACATGACGATTTGGTACTGGGATTGCCATGGTTGCAGTCTCACAACCCAGTCTTGGACTGGAGAGCAATGTCTGTGTTGAGCTGGGGATGTAAGGGTATTCATGGGGACTTACCTTTGGTTTCTATTTCGTCGTCCATTCCCTCTGAAGTCCCTGAGTTCCTCTCTGATTATCAAGATGTCTTTGACGAACCCAAGCTTGGGTCGTTACCTCCGCACCGTGAGTGCGATTGTGCCATAGATTTGATACCGGGTTGTAAATATCCCAAGGGTCGTTTGTTTAATCTGTCTGTGCCGGAACATGCTGCTATGCGGGAATATATAAAGGAGTCTTTGGAAAAGGGACATATTCGTCCATCTTCTTCTCCCTTGGGAGCTGGGTTTTTCTTTGTCTCAAAAAAAGACGGCTCTTTGAGACCATGTATTGATTATCGGCTTCTGAATAAGATCACTGTTAAGTATCAATACCCATTGCCATTGCTTACTGATTTGTTTGCTCGTATAGAGGGTGCTAAGTGGTTCTCTAAAATTGATCTTCGTGGGGCGTATAATTTGGTGCGGATCAGGCAGGGGGATGAGTGGAAGACCGCATTTAATACGCCCGAGGGCCACTTTGAGTATTTGGTCATGCCTTTTGGTCTTTCTAATGCCCCTTCAGTTTTCCAGTCTTTTATGCATGATATTTTCCGCGATTTTCTGGATAAATTTATGATAATATATCTGGATGATATTCTGATTTTTTCTGATGACTGGGACTCTCATGTCCAGCAGGTCAGGAGAGTTTTTCAGATTCTGCGGTCTAATTCTTTATGTGTGAAGGGGTCTAAGTGCGTTTTTGGGGTCCAGAAAATTTCCTTTTTGGGGTATATTTTTTCTCCCTCTTCCATTGAGATGGATCCCGTCAAGGTGCAAGCTATTTGTGACTGGACTCAGCCCTCCTCTCTTAAGGGTCTTCAGAGATTTTTGGGCTTTGCCAACTTTTACCGCCGATTTATTGCTGGTTTTTCGGATGTCGTTAAACCACTGACTGATTTGACCAGACAAGGCGCTGATGTTGCTAATTGGTCCCCTCATGCTGTAGAGGCCTTTCAGGAGCTTAAGCGCCGTTTTGCCTCTGCCCCTGTGTTGCGTCAGCCTGATGTGAATCTGCCTTTTCAGGTTGAGGTTGACGCTTCGGAGATCGGAGCTGGGGCAGTGTTGTCGCAGAAAGGTTCCGACTGCTCCGTCATTAGGCCTTGTGCCTTCTTTTCTCGCAAATTTTCGCCCGCAGAGCGGAATTATGATGTTGGGAATCGGGAGCTTTTGGCCATGAAGTGGGCGTTTGAGGAGTGGCGCCATTGGCTCGAGGGGGCTAGGCATCAGGTGGTGGTATTGACTGACCACAAAAATTTGATTTATCTTGAGACTGCCAGACGCCTGAATCCTAGACAGGCGCGCTGGTCTTTATTTTTTTCTCGCTTTAATTTTGTGGTGTCATACCTACCGGGTTCTAAGAATGTTAAGGCAGATGCCCTTTCTAGGAGTTTTGACCCGGACTCTCCTGGTAATTCTGAACCCACAGGTATCCTTAGGGAGGGAGTAATTTTGTCGGCCGTTTCTCCTGATCTGCGGCGGTCCTTGCAAGAGTTTCAGGAGGATAGACCGGATCGTTGTCCGCCTGATAGACTGTTTGTTCCGGATGATTGGACCAGCAGAGTCATCTCTGAGGTACATTCTTCTGCATTGGCAGGTCATCCCGGAATTTTTGGTACCAGGGATTTGGTGGCAAGATCCTTCTGGTGGCCTTCCCTGTCACGAGATGTGCGAGTCTTTGTGCAGTCATGTGACGTTTGTGCTCGGGCCAAGTCTTGTAGTTCTCGGGCTAGCGGACTGCTGTTGCCCTTGCCTATTCCTAAGAGGCCTTGGACACACATCTCGATGGATTTTATTTCAGATCTGCCTGTTTCCCAGAAGATGTCTGTCATCTGGGTGGTCTGTGACCGTTTCTCTAAAATGGTCCATTTGGTTCCTCTGCCCAAGTTGCCTTCTTCTTCTGAGTTGGTTCCTCTGTTTTTTCAGAATGTTGTCCGATTGCACGGTATTCCTGAGAATATTGTTTCTGACAGAGGTACCCAATTTGTGTCTAGATTTTGGCGGGCATTCTGTGCTAGGATGGGCATAGATTTGTCTTTTTCATCTGCTTTTCACCCTCAGACTAATGGCCAGACCGAGCGGACTAATCAGACCCTGGAGACATATCTGAGGTGTTTTGTCTCTGCTGACCAGGATGATTGGGTTGCTTTTTTGCCATTGGCAGAGTTCGCCCTCAATAATCGGGCCAGCTCTTCCACCTTGGTGTCCCCGTTTTTCTGTAATTCGGGGTTTCACCCTCGATTTTCCTCCGGTCAGGTGGAATCCTCGGATTGTCCTGGAGTGGATGCGGTGGTGGAGAGATTGCATCACATCTGGGGGCAGGTTATGGACAATTTGAAGTTGTCCCAGGAGAAGACTCAGCGTTTTGCCAACCGTCATCGTCGTGTTGGTTCTCGGCTTTGTGTTGGAGATTTGGTGTGGTTGTCTTCTCGTTTTGTCCCTATGAGGGTCTCTTCTCCTAAGTTTAAACCTCGGTTCATCGGCCCTTATAGAATATTGGAGATTCTTAATCCTGTTTCTTTCCGTTTGGACCTCCCTGCGTCCTTTTCCATTCATAACGTTTTTCATCGGTCGTTGTTGCGCAGGTATGAGGTACCTGTGGTACCTTCAGTTGAGCCTCCTGCTCCGGTGTTGGTTGAGGGTGAGTTGGAGTACGTTGTGGAGAAAATTTTGGACTCTCGTGTTTCCAGACGGAGACTCCAGTATCTGGTCAACTGGAAGGGTTACGGCCAGGAGGATAATTCTTGGGTCAATGCATCTGATGTTCATGCTTCTGATCTTGTTCGTGCCTTCCATAGGGCTCATCCTGGTCGCCCTGGTGGATCTGGTGAGGGTTCGGTGCCCCCTCCTTGAGGGGGGGGTACTGTTGTGAATTTGGATTCTGGGCTCCCCCGGTGGCCGCTTGTGGAATTGGACTTGTCATCCTCTTTCCTGTTTCACCTGGTTCCATCAGTAGTGGGTGTCGCTATTTAAGCTCATTTCTCTGGTGGTTTCTTGCCGGTCAACAATGTTATCTGATGCCTCTCAGTGCTTGTTCCTGCTTCTAGACTACTACTAGATAAGTTGGACTTTTGTCCATGTTTTGTTTTGCCTATTTGTTCCAGTTCACAGCTGAAGTTTTGTTACTGTGTCTGGAAAGCTCTCGTTGATCAGGGATTGCTACTCTGGCGTTATGAGTTAATGCCAGAGTTTAAGGTAATCTCTGGATGGTGTTTTGTTAGTGTTTTTCTGCTGACCATGAAAGTATACTATCTGTCTTCTGCTATCTAGTAAGCGGACCTCAAATTTGCTAAGACTATTTTCCTGCTGCGTTTGTTGTTTCATCTGAACTCACCGTCATTATATGTGGGGGGCTACTGTCTTCTTTGGAATATTTCTCTAGAGGTGAGCCAGGTCTTATATTTCCCTCTGCTAGCTATTTAGGTCTTAGGCCAGAGCTGGGCATCTAGCGATAAATAGGAAATGCTACCTGGCTATTTCTAGTTGCGCGGCAGGCTTAGTTCATGGTCAGTATAGTTCCATCTTCCGAGAGCTTGTCCCTCTATAGGCTTGCTATGATCTCTGCCTGCAGAGATCACGACACACGTTCCTCTGAGACCCTCGCCATTGGGGTCATAACAGTTTGCCAGGCCAGTATTAAATGTTTAATGCATTGCAGAAGAGGGATTATAAGAAAGAAGATTCTGAGATTTTTTTTTTTTTTTCTTCTTCCCCTTTACCTCAGAGTGGCTATGCTTGCTGCAGACATGAATGTCCAGACCTTGATTACAAGTGTGGACCAGCTGGCTACTCGTGTGCAGGGCATACAAGACTATGTTATCAGAAATCCTAGGTCAGAACCTAAAATACCGATTCCTGAACTGTTTTCCGGAGACAGGTTTAAGTTTAGGAATTTCGTGAATAATTGTAAATTGTTTTTGTCCCTGAGACCCTGTTCATCTGGAGATTCTGCTCAGCAAGTAAAAATTGTTATTTCGTTCTTACGGGGCGACCCTCAGGATTGGGCTTTTTCGCTGGCGCCAGGAGATCCGGCATTGGCTGATCTTGATGCGTTTTTTCTGGCGCTCGGTTTACTTTATGAGGAACCCAATCTTGAGATTCAGGCAGAAAAGGCCTTGCTGGCTATGTCTCAGGGGCAGGACGAGGCTGAAGTGTATTGCCAAAAATTTCGGAAATGGTCCGTGCTGACACATTGGAACGAGTGTGCACTGGCCGCTAATTTTAGAAATGGCCTTTCTGAAGCCATTAAGAATGTTATGGTGGGTTTTCCCATTCCCACAGGTCTGAATGATACTATGGCTTGTGCTACTACTGTGGTGATTCTACACATGTTATCTCAGCATGCTCTAAACGTATAGCTAAGGTTGTTAGTCCTGTCACCGTTGGTAATTTGCAACCTAAATTTATTCTGTCTGTAACTTTGATTTGCTCACTGTCATCTTATCCTGTCATGGCGTTTGTAGATTCAGGTGCTGCCCTGAGTCTCTGGAGAAAGGACATATTCGTCCGTCTTCTTCCCCTCTTGGTGCGGGATTCTTTTTTGTGGCAAAAAAGGACGGATCTTTGAGACCTTGTATTGATTATCGGCTTTTAAATAAGATCACTGTCAAATTTCAGTATCCTTTACCGCTGTTGTCTGACTTGTTTGCCCGGATTAAGGGTGCCAAGTGGTTCACCAAGATAGACCTTCGTGGTGCGTACAACCTTGTGCGCATTAAGCAAGGTGATGAATGGAAAACCGCATTCAATACGCCCGAAGGTCATTTTGAGTACTTGGTGATGCCTTTTGGGCTCTCCAATGCGCCTTCAGTTTTTCAGTCCTTTATGCATGACATTTTCCGGAAGTATCTGGATAAATTTTTGATTGTTTATCTGGATGATATTTTGGTTTTTTCTGATAATTGGGATTCGCATGTGGAGCAGGTCAGGTTGGTCTTTAAAATTTTGCGTGAAAATTCTTTGTTTGTCAAGGGCTCAAAGTGTCTCTTTGGTGTACAGAAGGTTCCCTTTTTGGGGTTCATTTTTTCCCCTTCTGCTGTGGAGATGGACCCAGTCAAGGTCCGAGCTATTCTTGATTGGACTCAGCCCTCGTCAGTTAAGAGTCTTCAGAAGTTCTTGGGCTTCGCTAACTTCTACCGTCGTTTTATTGCTAATTTTTCTAGCAGTGTGAAACCTTTGACGGATATGACCAAGAAGGGCTCCGATGTAGCTAACTGGGCTCCTGCTGCCGTGGAGGCTTTCCAGGAGTTGAAACGCCGGTTTACTTCGGCGCCTGTTTTGTGCCAGCCTGACGTCTCACTTCCCTTTCAGGTTGAGGTGGATGCTTCGGAGATTGGGGCAGGGGCCGTTTTGTCGCAGAGAGGCCCTGGTTGCTCTGTTATGAAACCTTGTGCCTTTTTCTCTAGGAAGTTTTCGCCTGCCGAGCGAAATTATGATGTGGGCAATCGGGAGTTGTTGGCCATGAAATGGGCATTTGAGGAGTGGCGTCATTGGCTCGAGGGTGCTAAGCATCGTGTGGTGGTCTTGACTGATCACAAAAATCTGATGTATCTCGAGTCTGCTAAACGCCTTAATCCGAGACAGGCCCGCTGGTCATTGTTTTTCTCCCGCTTTGATTTTGTTGTCTCGTATTTACCAGGTTCAAAGAATGTGAAGGCCGATGCTCTTTCTAGGAGCTTTGTGCCTGATGCTCCTGGAGTCGCTGATCCTGTTGGTATTCTTAAAGATGGAGTTATCTTGTCAGCTATTTCTCCGGATCTGCGACGTGTGTTGCAGAGATTTCAGGCTGATAGGCCTGAGTCTTGTCCACCTGACAGACTGTTTGTCCCGGATAAGTGGACCAGCAGAGTCATTTCCGAGGTTCATTCCTCGGTGTTGGCAGGTCACCCAGGAATTTTTGGCACCAGAGATCTGGTGGCCAGGTCCTTTTGGTGGCCTTCCTTGTCAAGGGATGTGCGGTCATTTGTGCAGTCCTGTGGGACTTGTGCTCGAGCTAAGCCTTGCTGTTCTCGTGCCAGCGGTTTGCTCTTGCCCTTGCCTGTCCCGAAGAGACCTTGGACACATATCTCCATGGATTTCATTTCTGATCTTCCGCTATCTCAGGGCATGTCCGTTATCTGGGTGATATGTGATCGCTTCTCCAAGATGGTCCATTTGGTTCCTTTGCCTAAGCTGCCTTCCTCTTCCGATCTGGTTCCTGTGTTTTTCCAGAACGTGGTTCGTTTGCACGGCATCCCTGAGAATATTGTGTCAGACAGAGGATCCCAGTTCGTTTCCAGGTTCTGGCGATCCTTTTGTAGTAGGATGGGCATTGATTTGTCGTTTTCGTCTGCTTTCCATCCTCAGACTAATGGACAGACGGAGCGAACCAATCAGACTTTGGAGGCTTATTTGAGGTGTTTTGTCTCTGCTGATCAGGACGATTGGGTGACATTCTTGCCGTTGGCTGAGTTTGCCCTTAATAATCGGGCTAGTTCCGCCACCTTGGTTTCGCCTTTTTTCTGCAACTCTGGTTTCCATCCTCGCTTTTCTTCGGGTCATGTGGAGCCTTCTGACTGTCCTGGGGTGGATTCTGTGGTGGATAGGTTGCAGCAGATCTGGAATCATGTGGTGGACAACTTGAAGTTGTCACAGGAGAAGGCTCAGCGCTTTGCCAACCGCCGCCGCGGTGTGGGTCCCCGACTACGCGTTGGGGATTTGGTATGGCTTTCTTCCCGCTTTGTTCCTATGAAGGTCTCCTCTCCCAAATTTAAACCTCGTTTTATTGGGCCTTACAAGATATTGAAAATCCTTAATCCTGTATCTTTTCGTCTGGATCTTCCTGTGTCGTTTGCTATTCACAATGTATTTCATAGGTCCTTGTTGCGGCGGTACATTGTGCCTGTAGTTCCTTCTGCTGAGCCTCCTGCTCCGGTGTTGGTTGAGGGCGAGTTGGAGTACGTGGTGGAGAAGATCTTGGATTCTCGCCTCTCCAGGCGGAGGCTTCAGTACCTGGTCAAGTGGAAGGGCTATGGTCAGGAGGATAATTCCTGGGTGGTCGCCTCTGATGTTCATGCGGCCGATTTAGTTCGTGCCTTTCATGCCGCTCATCCTGATCGCCCTGGTGGTCGTGGTGAGGGTTCGGTGACCCCTCACTAAGGGGGGGGGTACTGTTGTGAATTTGCTTTTTGCTCCCTCTAGTGGTTACTAGTTTTTTTGACTCTGGTTTTTCTGTCATTCCTTTTATCCGCACCTGGGTCGTTAGTTAGGGGTGTTGCTATATAAGCTCCCTGGACCTTCAGTTCAATGCCTGGCAACGTAGTTATCAGAGCTAGTCTGCTGTGCTCTTGTCTACTGATCCTGGTTCCAGTTATATCAGCTAAGTCTGCCTTTTGCTTTTTGCTATTTGTTTTGGTTTTGTATTTTTGTCCAGCTTGTTGCAAATCTATATCCTGACCTTTGCTGGAAGCTCTAGGGGGCTGGTGTTCTCCCCCCGGACCGTTAGACGGTTCGGGGGTTCTTGAATTTCCAGTGTGGATTTTGATAGGGTTTTTGTTGACCATATGAGTTACCTTTCTTTATTCTGCTATTAGTAAGCGGGCCTCTCTGTGCTAAACCTGGTTCATTTCTGTGTTTGTCATTTCCTCTTACCTCACCGTCATTATTTGTGGGGGGCTTCTATCCAGCTTTGGGGTCCCCTTCTCTGGAGGCAAGAAAGGTCTTTGTTTTCCTCTACTAGGGGTAGCTAGATTCTCCGGCTGGCGCGTGTCATCTAGAATCAACGTAGGAATGATCCCCGGCTACTTCTAGTGTTGGCGTTAGGAGTAGATATATGGTCAACCCAGTTACCACTGCCCTATGAGCTGGATTTTTGTATTCTGCAGACTTCCACGTTCCTCTGAGACCCTCGCCATTGGGGTCATAACAGAAGTGGGCATTTGAGGAGTGGCGACATTGGCTCGAAGGAGCTAAACATCGTGTGGTGGTCTTGACTGATCACAAAAATCTGATTTACCTTTAATTTGCCAAGTGCCTGAATCCTAGACAGGCTCGTTGGTCGTTGTTTTTCTCCCGTTTCAACTTCGTGGTCTCATACCTGCCTGGTTCGAAGAACGTGAAAGCTGATGCACTTTCTAAGAGTTTTGTGTCTGACTCTCCGGGAGTTTCTGAGCCGGCTGGTATTCTCAGAGAGGGAGTGATTTTGTCTGCCATTTCCCCAGATTTGCGATGAGTGCTGCAGAAATTTCAGGCGGATAGACCTGACCGTTGTCCACCAGAGAGACTGTTTGTCCCGGATAGATGGACCAGCAGAGTTATTTCCGAGGTTCATTCTTCAGTGTTGGCGGGTCATCCTGGGATTTTTGGTACCAGAGATTTGGTGGCTAGGTCCTTCTGGTGGCCTTCCTTGTCGCGGGATGTGCGTTCCTTTGTGCAGTCTTGTGGGATTTGTGCTCGGGCTAAGCCTTGCTGTTCTCGTGCCAGCGGTTTGCTTTTGCCTTTGCCTGTTCCGAAAAGGCCTTGGACGCACATTTCCATGGATTTTATTTCGGATCTTCCAGTATCTCAGAAAATGTCTGTCATCTGGGTGGTGTGTGATCATTTTTCCAAGATGGTCCATTTGGTGCCCTTGCCTAAGTTGCCTTCTTCCTCCGATTTGGTTCCTCTATTTTTTCAGAAAGTGGTTCTCTTGCACGGCATTCCTGAAAATATTGTGTCTGATAGAGGATCCCAGTTTGTGTCCAGGTTTTGGTGGACTTTTTGTGCTAAGATGGGCATTGATTTGTCTTTTTGTCAGCCTTCCATCCTCAGACTAATGGCCAAACCGAGCGAACTAATCAGACGTTGGAAACTTATTTGAGATGTTTTGTTTCTGCTGATCAGGATGATTGGGTGACTTTTTTGCCTTTGGCCGAGTTTGCCCTTAATAGTCGGGCTAGTTCTGCTACTTTGGTTTCGCCTTTTTTCTGCAATTCTGGTTTCCATCCTCGTTTTTCCTCGGGTTAGGTTGAGCCGTCTGACTGTCCTGGGGTGGATTCTGTGGTGGATAGGTTGCAGCAGATTTGGAACCATGTGGTGGACAATTTGAGGTTGTCACAGGAGAAGGCTCAGCGCTTTGCCAACCGCCGCCGCGGTGTGGGTCCCTGACTTCGTGTTGGGGATTTGGTGTGGCTGTCTTCTCGGTATGTTCCTATGAAGGTCTCCTCTCCTAAATTCAAGCCTCGCTTCATCGGTCCTTATAAGATCTTGGAAATCCTTAACCTGGTGTCTTTTCGTTTGGATCTCCCAGCATCGTTTGCCATTCATAATGTGTTCCATAGGTCTTTGTTGCGGAGGTATGTGGTACCTGTGGTTCCTTCTGTTGAGCCTCCTGCTCCGGTGCTGGTCGAGGGCGAATTGGAGTACGTGGTGGAGAAGATTTTGGATTCTCATATCTCTAGACGGAGGCTTCAGTATTTGGTTAAGTGGAAGGGCTATGGTCAGGAGGATAATTCCTGGGTTGTCGCCTCTGATGTTCATGCGGCCGATTTGGTTCGTGCCTTCCACGCGGCTCATCCTGATCGCCCTGGGGGTCTTGATGAGGGTTCGGTGACCCCTCCTCAAGGGGGGGGTACTGTTGTGAACTCTATTTTTGGGCTCCCTCTAGTGGTCACAAGCGGTAATGTGTAGTGTTGTCTTTCTGCAGGTTGCACCATCAGCTGGTTCGTTATCCTGGTTGGTTTCCTATTTAGCTCACCTGGATACTCAGTTCCTTGCCTGCTATCAATGTATTCAGTGCTCTTCAGATTCCTTGTGTCTACCTTGCTCCCAGTCTCTCCAAGACAAGCTTAGTTTTTGTTTGATCATTTTTTGATTATCAGTGTTCATTATGTTTTTAGTCCAGCTCGCTAAAATGTGATTTCCTCGCTTGCTGGTTGCTCTAGGGGACTGAGTTTCTCCCCCCACACCGTTAGTTGGTGTGGGGGTTCTTGAAATCTCAGAGTGGATATTTTGTAAGGGTTTTTTACTGACCGCATAGATTCCCTTTTCTATTTTCTGCTATCTAGTATTAGTGGGCCTCATTTGCTGAATCTGCTTTCACCCCTGTGTATGTGCCTTCCTCTTACTTCACCGTTATTATTTGTTGGGGGCTTCTATATCTTTGGGGATTATTTCTCTGGAGGCAAGAGAGGTCTTTCTTTCTCTCTAGGGGTAGTTAGTCCCTCAGGCTGGCTCGAGACGTCTAGGATTTTTAGGCACATTCACCGGCTACTTCTAGTGTGTTTGGATAGGTTCAGATTTGCGGTCAGTCCAGTTTGCCACCTCCCTAGAGCTTGTCCTATGTTTGTTACTTAGCTGGAGTAATTTGTGATCCTCAACCACTAAGGATCATAACAGAGGAGTTTAGGACCTTCGATGACGTCGCGGCTTGTGATTGGTCACGTGGCCGCTCATGTGACCGCTCACGCGACCAATCACAAGCCGCGACGTCATCGCAGGTCCTAAACTCCTCATTCTTAGGAACGGAGGCTGCCGGTTACATCGGTAAGGTCCAGGGGCCGCCGGAGGGGTGAGTATATCCATATTTTTTATTTTAATTCTTTATTTTTTACATGAATATGGATCCCAGGGCCTGAAGGAGAGTCTCCTCTCCTCCAGACCCTGGGAACCATACACTGGGAACTTCCGATTCCGATTTCCGATATCACAAAAATATCGGAACTCGGTATTGGAATTCCGAAACAGCAAACATCGGCCGATACCCGATACTTGCGGTATCGGAATGCTCAACACTAGTCAAAGGTGTAATTTCTTCTTGAACCCATAGATGTAAGTGTGTCTTTTATGTAACAAATGTTTCCATCTTTATTACAAAAAGTTTATTAATAAACTTTATTTATTAGACCAATAGTATGTAAGAATGTATAGCCATGAACCAAAATAAGATATATATATATATATATATATATATATGAATAAATGAATGAATGAGTGAAAGAATTGTTGTATTCAACTCAGAATTAAAAAATGTCTCTTATAATGAAACCATATGATCACTATATTTAATGAAGAAATATTCCTGTGCTAGACATTACTACATTGAATATTGGTGTTTTTTTCTTGAGATAAAAAAATAAAAATAAGAATAAAAATAAGGCCTTTATATCTTGATGATAAATGCAGAGGTTATGTCTCAGTAACTCATTCCCTTAGTATTTCCATATTGAAATTCTGCAATTTTGCATATAATACCCTTCATTAGAGTAAAAAAAATATTTTTATAATACTTAATGTTATTATACCCAATAGTACCTTATTAATATTTCTTCTTTATTAAAATGTGTGAAGAAGAGGTATTGATGAAATGTGATGATGTAAGGCTACGTTCACATTTGCGGTCAGCGCCGCAGCGTCGGGCGCCGCAGCGGCGCCGCATGCGTCATGCGCCCCTATATTTAACATGGGGGCGCATGGACATGCGTTGTGCTGCGTTTTGCGCCGCATGGCCGCAAGCGTTGGACGCAAGAAAAGCATCAAGTTGCATTTTTTTTGCGTCCAACTTTCGGCCAAAAACGACGCATGCGGCGCAAAACGCAGCGTTTTAGCGTGCGTTTTGCCGCGTTTTTGTTTGCGTTGTGCGCTGCAGCGCCGACGCTGCGGCGCACAACGCAAATGTGAACATAGCCTAATCAGGATCAAAATCACATTTCCCCCTTAATACCAAAAAATATTATTTTATGAAAAAATTAATTTGTAAAAACCAAACCTAAAAATAATTATTTTATAACTGTCATATCAGCTTTATGCCATATATTTGTCTGAAGATGTGAACCCATCTACGTAACCATTAAAAAAAACACCGAATACCATCAAATTATCATTTGGAAAAAATGTTCTAAATGTATATTTTCTTGATAAACCATATTGATGTGTGATTACACTTATCCACTATTAACTAAATAAAAAAATAATAATTACTAAAGAAATATAGAAATATATGTTGAGTAAATAATATTTAAATATATCTTAATATTCTAATAATTTATCTGATATGCATTATTTCCCATAGCAACAAGTTTTTTGCTTTTTTCCAGCATACCATGAATCATGAGGCCTCTTTCATACATATACATTCCACGCTAGTCGTAGGTTAAATTCAGTCTTAGCAGCTACTCATATGCTCATCTGTCATCTGTCACTCAGACTGTGACACACATTGTTAGGACTGGCGGAACGCACCAAATAATAATTAGAGAGGATATGAGGTGCGTTAGCAGTCTGGGGTCCACCGTGCAGAAAGGACACCTGCTGTTTGGTAATGGCGGACAAGATGGTGGTGTAATGTGAATACACACACGGGCTAGCTTCGCCCGGTATGAAGGAAGCGAATCCTGTTATGTCACAGGGCCACAATACCGCACAGAGAGCGCAAGTAAAGAGTCACAGAACTCTGTCCCAGGACATGGGGAAAGAGTTCTTCTAGACCCCTTACGCTCGACACCGCTACTGTGGTGTCAGGGATAGAACTGAACTAATAATTTATTGCACAAGAGTGCATACAATGCCGCTCTGGCGGGCACCACAAACCATCCTAACCAGGGCCAGGAAAGCGCACGGCGCCGCACTGGCGGTCGCTGCTGAGAGACGCTAAATTGTGTGCTGGATATGCAGAGTAGCACTGTCTGGCACTAGATAGCGACCACCATTCACGATCAGGCAACAACACTAGGTATGGGAATGATTCGGAGCTTTCATCCATCGACAGGCATACATCCACACACATTAGCATGCTTACACTAGCGCATGGCCACTCGGCCATGCAAACTATTTATAGCAGTAGCGCTCCGGGACCTTCCTGATGGTACAATAGGAGCTGCAACAGGACCTGAGCATGTGACCCCTGACCTCCAATGGGAGGTTATCCCATGGGCATGCTCAGTATGGGAAAAGCAGGACTTTGTCCCAGAAAGGCTTGCTCGCTGCTGATCAGTGTGTGCTACAAAGGCAGAGCCTGGAAAGGCAGCAGTAACCATTCACACAGTATCAGCTTCAGCCAGACACTGGGATCGACATCTCCGCTGAGCAGGTTCCACTGCGGCTGGAGGAGAATGGGAGACCGCAGTGGACATGGTTTGAGATTCCCCTATGCAGTGGCAGGAACTCAACACCTAACGCACATAGCTCACAGCACAAAGTCCTCATACAAAAAAAATCTGATAACAAATGTATTAATCCAAATTGTTTTATCCTAATTATCAATGCACATTGTAAATTTTAATATTTCTTTGAATAAGATATAATATATATATAGATATATATATAGATTTGAATAAAATATGAGAGGTGCAGAAAATACGGATTGCATACGGTACAATGATTCTCTATGGCCCAGCTCCTATCTGCCGTATTTTACTGATCCATATTATACGGTCTTGTACCGCCGTAGAAAATTTGCAGCATGCTGCGTTTGTCACCGTATTGAAAAAATCTCCAATGAAAGTCTATGGGGGCGAGAAAAATACGGATTATACACGGACCATGCGTGTGACTTGCGAGGAATACGCACCGGTGTTCTCTAGAAAAGCCGGCAATTCAGTGCGGTGTACAGTAAAATCACACTGACAGAATAGAGTAGAATAGAATAGGTAGAATAAATGTCTACACATAGAATAGGTATATATATATATATATATATAATATATATATCAGTGAGACACATATATATATATATATATATATATTTATATATTTATATTTCATGCAGCGCTAGATATCATAAAAGCCGGTAATTCAATTGCCGGCTTTTGCTATCTCCTTCCCAAACCCGACATGATATGAGACATGGTTTACATACAGTTTTTTGCATATTCCACACTACTAATGTTAGTCCTGTAGTTACCTTGAGTCACGGTGATGCTGAAAAATTCCCAGGCTCGAGTTCATATGAGGACATCCAGCAGAGGGCGCATCACCGTGACTCAAGGTAACTAACTACAGGACATTCCCTTGCACTCCATTCATTCCCCGTATTTTTACAACCATGAGCACAGCTGCTTTAGCAGAGCTCCTGGGTGTAAAATGATTTAACCCCTTCAGATGGATTTACATCGTGGGACGTGACCAGAATGATGGAAGGTATGGGATATTGTTGTTTTTTTATTTTTCCTTTTTTACAGAACGAGGGTCTTCAGGTGGATTAAGAGTCTAATAAAATATTAAAACACCCTGTGTCTTTATTTCATTAAAGTACTTTATAATAATGTGTGTGTGTTTTATTAACCATTTCGTACTATTGGATTAATAATGGATAGGTGTCATAATTGAAGCCTCTCCATTATTAATCTGGCTTAATGTCACCTTACAATAGCAAGGTGACATTAACACTTCATTACCCCATATCCCACCGCTACATGGGAGTGGGAAGAGAGTGGCCAAGTGCCATAATAGGCCCATCTTCCAGATGTGCCTTTTCTGGGGTGGCTGGGGGCAGATGTTTGTAGCCACGGGAGGGCCAATAACCATGGACCCTCTCTAGGCTATTAATATCTGCCCTCAGTCACTGGCTTTACCACTCTGGTGGAGAAAATTGCGCGGGAGCCCAAGCCAATTTTTTCCGTGATTTAACCCTTTAATTTAATAGCTAGAGCCCCCAAATTTTGCACATACACACTACTAACATTAGTAGTGTGGAATATGCAACAAAAAAAGGGATATGAGATGGTTTACTGTATGTAAACCATATCTCATATCATGTCGGGTTTGGGAATGAGATAGCAAAAGCCGACAATTGAATTATCGGCTTTTATGCTATCTAGCGCTGAATTAAATATAAATAAATATATATATATATATATATATATGTGTCTCAATGACATATATATATAGATACTGTATATATGTTTTAACCAACATTTGAGCACATAAATCCATTAGATGTCGGTTTTGCAAGCCTGCGAGAAAATATTGCAGTACGGATGCTATACGGATTACATACGGAGGATGCCATGCGCAAAATACGCTGCCACACTCTGCCTACGGATGACATATGGATCACTATTTTGGGAACATTTCTGCGTATTACGGCCATAAAAAACAGACCGTATTTTCATACGCTGAGTGTGACGCCGGCCTTAAACTGAAACAGGGGTATATAGTATCCTTATTATTAGCCCACAGTTCAGATGTCACCTGTTGTGACATGTCATGCTATGCAGTAAAGATATATTTATTACCATGCAAAGAAAAAAATTATGCATCTGCATTATGTTACAACAAAATTTAACAGTACACAAAACTAAATTGTAGATTGTTAATTATGTTTTTTAAGTGTTAAATATAAAAAATCATGCAATTATTATAACTTCCTGTGTAAATAAAGACATAAATCCATGTAAGAGGTTTTTTTGTTCAATTCCTGCTTTGAAATGAAAATTCTAAGGAAAAATAATAGATAAAGGTTAAATTTCATATTCATTCAAAAACAAAACAATTTAAATATCTTATACATATGTATATATTTAATATATGTATTTATTGTAATTCTAAGTATTATTACTGGTGTAAATTTTAATTATTTCACTATATATATAAAAATACATCATTAATATATGTATTCACTGTATACTGTATGAATATATATCTACAAAACTATAGAACTACAGAATTATACTGTATAAAATAATTACAAATTACTAAATATTACATTGTATAACACATTTACACAACATATAATATAATTACATTTTTAGCCAATTCCTAAACCAAATGTTATCTCTCTGTCGATAATGTCCTGAAAAGCTCTACTTAAAATTGTCATATTTAAATTTATGGATTCTTTGAAGAGCTCCAATAGTGGAGTCTTCAGTCTACCCCCCATGATGTTGCTCACCTGCTCCAGTCTGTCAATTTCTGCCATTTGTCATTTTACAGAGACATCTGAATCTTCAGGTTTTAACTCTTTCAGTGCAACTTTTTCAGTGGACAAACGTGTCATTTTCTTCGTACTTCATAGATTTGATTTTGGGGATAACTCAATTTTGGAGATTTTGATTTTGGCTTCTGATAAGATTTAATTCTGTCTGTTTTCAAAAACTTAGTATGATTTTTTTCCTTTCAAGATTCTCATGTTTTCTAGAAAAATCAAGGGATTGCGCAAATTCAAATAAATTCTGTGTCCATTAACTGATCAATATTTGTGCATTGATGCCAATTTATTTTCTTAACCTAAATCACATTTCGGAGGGTTTCAGCTTTCGAAAGAATAATTTATACAACCAATGGATGAATTTAATGTCCGGTTATAAGGTTTTATTTACATAGCATGGATAAGTGGCATAACTTCTGTCAGAGAGTGTACTTATAACACGTCTATGAAACGGCTATTACCCTTTACCGGTATACTATCTTTAACACTATCATCATACTTTTTCAATCAAACATATACTATATCAGAAAACTCTCAATTTTTCTAACCAGACTAAATCACTATCTTAAAGTGCAACACATATAACATTCTATACTGAGGTAGTACATTTAAAGGTGCAATCAATATTCAAGTCAATAACTCAATAACATTTAAACAGCAGCAACAAGTGGGGGACCCATTCGTAAACCCCCAACGTGGGTTTGGGCGGGCTAAAAGACGTATCCAGACCTTGTCTTCGGCCACGCCAAACGAGTTTTTCTTCAGGTCTCTGTAAAACAAATCAACTTTTTAGTGCAAACTTTAGCAAACAGTTTCTTTAAAGGTTCCACGTAAAACCAGTAGAAGGCACCTAAATAGGTGCCAACTATACACAATGAAAAGTTTGGGGACCATTCACCGTCCATGGCCTCAGTTTCTTTAAACAAATAAACTTTCTTTAAATGGAAACCTGGTCAGGTTAATCAAACTTTTTAAACTTTTAACTATTCACAGTCATTATTTTCCTGATTCAATTTTGCTTTTTCTATGGTAGCACCTGCACATTGCAGTCTCCTAGCCAGGAGTTCAAACGTATGCCAGGTACAATGTAAAGCTGATCAGTACCCATGATGGGAGTCTGGGTAGTCATTGATTACAGTTCTGCTGCAGTTGGTGTAGCCCTGGAACACATGGTGGTTAGTTCTCTGCTGGGGCAAGGTGCAGGGGTTACCTTGCAAGGTTATGGAGCTGGTGATTTAGGCGGGTTTACTGGCTGTGACTCTGGGTCACTTGCAGGTGACCTGGGTCCTTTTGGGGCACATTTGTGTACCACTCTTTTCACCCAGTGCCTTGTGTAGGTGACGCAGTCTCCTGGGTGGAGGTCCTTGTCCGGGTGTCAGACAGAAAAATGACAGAAATGACAGACAAATGTATGAACTCCTGGTAGGTATATATTAGTGAAGACATCAGAATGTATGAGCTCCTGATGGCATATATTAATGAGGACATCAGAATGTATGAGCTCCTGATGGTATATATTAGTCAGGACATCATAATGTATGGGCTTCTGGTGGTATATATTAGTGGGGACATCATAATGTATGGGCCCCTGGTAAAACAGGCAAAATTGAAGGAAAGTTGATATTTATATATTTTTCTCATACTGCAATACTTATGGCTAACAGTTTGCTAACATTTCACTGCAACAGTCTCTGTATTTCTACCTCCGCAGTATGGAATCCGGGTAGTGTGTCAGTAAATGCGCTGCTGATGAATGTAGTCGAATAATCAATATATTTTCAAAAGCTTTATTGATCAGGTTTCAAGTCAACACATTTTGAAGTCAAACACAGGACCTCTTCATCAGGACAAAACTAGGTTTTGTCCTGATGAGGAGGTCCTGAGTATGACTTGGATCTGTGTCTTGCAGCGGCTGATATGTGCTGAACATATTGCATAGGTGCAACTCATTCATTTTTCTGCATTTTGGTGTGTTATCAGTTAAAACCGTATTGTACTCTATCTGTTCTCCTAGTTTGCTCCATATCTTCTTCATACCGCCACAGTACAGAACACACAATACCATTTTTCGGTCACAGCTTCTCTCACACTCATCTCTTTAGTAGCAGTCTCATGAAGTAGCTTTTTAGAAACACATGGCTTTGCCCAAACTTGCGGCCAGCTCTCCATAATGACAGTGTCAGTGTCCTGCATGCAAAGTCATAAATCTGCTCTCTCTATTGTGGCACTCTCCCTCACACTACTCTGATGTAGTTGAGGCAGCTAATTCTTTGCTTCTTATGGGCAGGTGCTTTCATGCGCCTCTTTGTTATGGCAATCCTCATCTCCCTAATGTTGGCTTCCTTTAAGTGTGGTCATCTCCAATGCCTAACACAGATCTTACATGCTACAACTCAGTCTGGAGCTTGTTACATGCTCCCCTTTGGCCTATCCTTGAACTAGAATGGCATATCATCAGGACCACCATCAGGGCATTATTACCCTTACTGGTGTATGGTTCCTGTGAGCTGGAGCGGCCCGGTGTCAGAGTTTTCATATACAGAAGCAGTGTATGGATGGAGCAGTAGGAGCAGTGTCATTGTGACAGACAGCTGGGAGAGGCAGCAAGTGCTGAGCGACAGGAGGGTGGGAGTTTTCCCCATCCAATCCTTGCTGAGCCTGCACTCCTGCAGTATTATTCCCAACCAGTCATCACAGAGCAGCAGGAGCAGTGCAACCCCCGCTGGGTGAGTGCAGAACCTGTGCAAGTGAATGGTGTCCTGACAGATGGGGCAGGAACATGGGCCAGGATGGAGACAGAAGGGGCAGTATGGAGACAGATGGGGCAGGATCATGGGGCAG
The DNA here is from genome assembly GCF_051348905.1 of Ranitomeya variabilis. Lineage (NCBI taxonomy): Eukaryota > Metazoa > Chordata > Amphibia > Anura > Dendrobatidae > Ranitomeya > Ranitomeya variabilis. The sequence goes on from NC_135232.1 coordinate 399,503,257, forward strand.
GATGAAAACAAATGGGGCAGGATGGAGACACATGGTGCAGTTTCATGTGGCAGGATGGAGATATGGTGCATGATGCAGACATGTGGTGCAGGATCATGGGCAGGATGGATATGATGGAGACAGATGGGGTAGGGTTACAGCACAGATGAGGCAGGATCATGGCAAAGATAGGCCACGATCATGGGACAGATGGGGCAGGGTCATGGGACAGATGGGGCAGGATGGAGACAGATGGGGCCGAATGGAGACAGAAGGGGCAGGATGGGGAGATCATATGGGGCAGGATGGGACATCACATGGGAAGAATGGAGACTCATGAGAGCAGGATGGGAGAACATATGGATGGAGCCAGGAATGAGACACAAGGGGGGCAGGATGGGGGAGATTACCCTAGGGGCTAAATAAGGTATATTATTACTGAAGTCATGTATTTTATTTTCTGAGGATACAGTTTTCAATGGGGGGTCCTGTTACTGTGCAGAGTGACACTATGTCGCATTTTTTCTTCATCTGGTGTAGTGTAGAAGTTGCCAAAAAATTAAGTAATGTGCTCTTCAAGCGGTGCTCTAGATAACTGTGTTATTTCCTGCAGAGACAAGCCCTGGCTGGAACAAGTGATGGTGGTCTATGTTGGGTGAAGATGAAAAGCGAAGATGAAGGACTTCACCTAGAAATGTTACAGGTGAGTCAGTGTGTTACCTGTACACTGACAGTATACACTGTATACTTTATACAGAGGTCCTATGTACAATGTCATCAGTGATCACTGTATTACCTGTACACTGACACTGTATACAGAGCTCCTGTGTTTAATGTCATTTGTGATCACTATATTATCTGTACACTGACACTATATACAGAGCTCCTGTGTACAATGTCACCAAGATCTCTGTATTACCTGTACACTGACACTGTATACAGAGCTCCTGTGTATAATGTCACTGATCACTGTATTACCTGTACAAGGACACTGCATACTAAGTACAGATCTCCTGTGCATATTGGCACTTATGGTGATATAATTATTGTGTTTTTTTTTATTAATGATCAGTATTGTAGTATTCGGTCACTATGTGGTGGTAATATGTGGTCGTGCCATGGTGTGGCTGTATTTGTTCCTTGTATGTGGTATTATAGGTTACTTTGTGGTGGTAATATGTTGTCTGGTCATGGTGTGGTGGTATTTATTCCTTGTATGTGGTATTATTCGGTCATTGTGGTGGTAATATGTTGTCTGGTCATGGTGCGGTGGTATTTGTCGTTTGTATGTGGTGTTAATGTGGTATAATTGGTCATTTTAAACATTGAAAAATAAATAAAAATATACCAAAATTGTATTTGATATTTTAACAAATGATAAATAGGATAGAGTAGAGCTTGGCCAAAACAAAAGCTCTTGACTATGTATGTGATATGGTGATGGGAATTGATAATGTGTGATTGGTGAGGATGTGGTGCAGAAATGGAGCTTTTCCAAGAGAGGACAGGGGGACTGTTGATGGTTCGAGGGGTGGAGGAGCCTGGGCTGAGTCTCAAGGGGGCCCTGAAATTTTTGCCAGTATGGGGCCCCGAAATTCCTAGTGGCAGCCTTGCATACCATAACAGTGAGTGCTTACTCACCCAAATTATTCTTGATAGTGGCGATATTTCTCCCGTCCAACCTCCTCCTGTGTTTTTCTGTTTTATCTGTGCATTTTTGTTTGTTTGGAAAATATTGACATTTATGCTCTCTAAGACTAGAGCCTGCTGGATTGACCCATTACCATCTAATTTCAAGTCCATTGTAACTTGAAGGACATCATGAAAAAACATCACCATATACTGACATTATCTCTGACATTCCAGGAGTGCATCTTTCTTTTAACTTCAGTCATGACTTCATCACTCAGTTGTATCTTATTGCCTAACATTTATCAGTCACATATTTGTCATAATTCTGCATTCACACATGATGTCTGATTTTTTTATTATCTGACAGCACGCACACAGACCCATAGATTAGAATGGATGTATTCACACATTCATGAAAATCATGGATACAAGTGTGAGATTCTTGAGACTGATCAAGGTTTGAAGATCAGATTCATGTGAATGTGAATGTATCCTACCCCCATCGACTAAAATATTAGTGAGAAATGACATTGCATGTATCACACATCATTGCAGCATTGTTGAATAAAGATGAGCAAACCCAAACTGTAAAGTTTGGGGGTTCGTAACTAGAGATAAGCGGTGTTCGAGTCGAACTGTTCGCCAATTTCAAATTCGAGCTGTTTTGGGCGGTGTTCGAGCCGTTCGACGAACCCGAACAATTTGCTTAAAATTCAGCTGTTCGAGTTTCTGTTCGATAACTGTTAGTTCACCAAAAGCCTAGCTTAATTTGCAGATTAAAACTGTTATTGTTAATCATTGTTAATAGACTGTTTTAGTGTATAGTGGGCGGGGGATAGATCTGTGCTGAAATAACGCCGATCTCCATTTTTTTTCTTTCCCGCATTTACAGAGGGGTGGTGCAGTCTCTCAGCCTATCAGCAGTGCACACACACACACAGCAATGTGCATGTGATGCACACAAGCAAGGGCATGTGTCATTGGCTGTGTATGTCACATGTCTTTGCCCTATAAGAACCAGCCATTTTCTCCATCACCACCATTTCCTCACTGCTGCAGCTTAGTCTTAGACGGCACTGCTGCTGCTGTGGGCGCTATACAGAGTAAGAGTGTTTTTTTGGAGCAAATTGTTAGAGAGATAGGTTTAGGGAGTCGGGAGGAGTCGGTACTAGTTGTCATATCAGCCCTTTTCAGGGTAGGTTACAGCAGTTCATAGCACTGTTTGCCAGGCAGGTCTGAGCCAGTGCTGTGCAAGTGTTAGTCACAGCATTTGGTGTAATCTAGCTCAGCCAATCCTTTTGGGCTAGTAGCATTGTCTGATAGTCATCTGAGTATCCCGCCTGTGAAGCTAGCTACACCGCCTGTGTATCTCAATTTTTACTGCATCTAACCCAGTAAATCATTTTTGGGTTTTGGGCTTAGTAGCAGTGTCTGCACGTCAGCAGAGTAGCCCGCCTGTGAAGCTAGCTACACCGCCTGTGTATCTCAATTTTTACTGCATCTAACCCAGTAAATTGTTTTGGGGTTTTGGGCTTAGTAGCAGTGTCTGCACGTCAGCAGAGTAGCCCGCCTGTGAAACAAACTATACCGCCTGTGTATCTCAATTTTTACTACATCTAACCCAGTAAATCGTTTTGGGGTTTTGGGCTTAGTAGCAGTGTCTGCACGTCAGCAGAGTAGCCCGCCTGTGAAACAAACTATACCGCCTGTGTATCTCAATTTTTACTGCATCCAATCCAGTTAATAGTTTAGGGCCTAGGAGCAGTGTCTGCACGTCAGCAGAGTAGCCCGCCTGTAAAACAAACTATACCGCCTGTGTATCTCAATTTTTACTGCATCTAATCCAGTTAATAGTTTAGGGCCTAGGAGCAGTGTCTGCACGTCAGCAGAGTAGCCCGCCTGTGAAACTAACTATACCGCCTGTGTATCTCAATTTTTACTGCATCTAATCCAGTTAATAGTTTTGGGCCTAGGAGCAGTGTCTGCATGTCAGCAGAGTAGCCCGCCTGTGAAACAAACTATACCGCCTGTGTATCTCAATTTTTACTGCATCTAATCCAGTTAATAGTTTTGGGCCTAGGAGCAGTGTCTGCACGTCAGCAGAGTAGCCCGCCTGTGAAACAAACTATACCGCCTGTGTGTCTCAATTTTTACTACATCTAATCCAGTTAATAGTTTAGGGCCTAGAAGCAGTGTCTGCACTGTCTGACGAGCCCTGGTGCAATACGTTATGATGTATAGCCTTGGCCAACGAGCTCAAGAGGTGGGGCAAATCACACTGCAGGAGTGGTCTCAGATCAGGGACCTATGCACCCTTCTGCACAGTTTTGAAATTGCAGCGAAGATGTTTAGTGCTGACGATGCCATTATCAGCATGACCATTCTGGTGATTTACATGCTGGAGCACACCTTACACAGTGTTCGGAGTCAGGTGGTGGAACAAGAGGAGGAGGAGGAACAATAGGAGTCGTATGCGGAAGAGATCATATCCAGCACCAAGGTGGCTGGCATTGGAGGCTGGGGGAGAGGGATTACCGAGGGCGCATGGTAGCAGCCAAACTGTTGAGGAAGGTGCAGGAGGCGAGGAAAAAGTGGAGGACAAACTGGCGCTGGGCATGGAAGACTCATCAGATGAGGGAGACCTTGATCAAATTTCTGTTGTGCAAAGTTGGGGGGAGAGGGCAGACGAGGGAAGCATGATTCTCACCTCGCCACCACCAAGACAACAAGGACTTGGTCCTCCTGGATGCGCAAGACACATGAGTGCCTTCTTGCTGCACTACCTGCAACATGACCCTCGGATTGTCAGAATGCGAAGTAATGCCATCTACTGGGTTGCCACACTCTTAGATCCCCGGTACAAAAGCAAATTTGGTGAAATAATTCCTGCCATAGAAAGGGATTCATGCATGCAGGAGTATCAGCAGAGACTGTTACAGAATCTAACATCTGCTTTTCCACAAAACATTAGTGGTGCACTTACTCAATCTCTGAGTTCTAACTTGCCAACCGTGGGACAATCGAGTCATCACTCTAACAGTAACAGTAACATCGTATCTGGTGGTAACAGCAATTTTTCCAATCGTTTCAAGATTTTTTTAGACCATCCTTTGCAAGGCCACAGGAGACAAGAAGTCTGATGCACAGCCAACGCCTAGAGAGGATGGTACAAGAGTATCTCCAAGTTAACATCAATGCCATGACTGTGGAACTGGACCCTTGCTCATTTTGGGCTTCCAATCTTGAAAAATGGCCTGAGCTCGCCACTCACGCCTTGGAGATCTTGTCATGCCCCGCAGCCAGCGTTCTCTCTGAACGTGTGTTCAGCGCTTCTGGTGGTGTGCTGACAGATAAGCGCATGCGGCTGTCCAGTGACAATGTAGACAGACTAACGTTCATCAAGATGAACAAATCCTGGATCCGCAAGGACTTTTCTACCCCTGTGTCATCTTGGGGAGACTAAAAGCTTGATGATTTTTGAAAATCACCTCACCAACCGTTTTAAAAAACTCTGGAGAAATTGATGCCACTTAAGTGGTGTCTGTGGCCAAAATTTTTGAAAAAATGGAGACTCTTTTATTTAGTCCCCTTGCTGAGTTTTACATGACATTGCCATCGTCAATTCCAGGTGGGTGGGGTCGTCTGCAGAGTTGTTTACTCATACTATGGCCTGGGATTCAGAGGTCTGCTCTAAAGCTTCAGTGTCTGCTAGTCTGCAGAGTAGCCCAGCCACCCACCGCCTGTTTACCTAAGTACTATTTTGTAATGGCATCTAGCATCTGACCCAGGAAATCCTTTTGGGCCTAGTAGAATTTAGTGCTACTCAGCAACGTACCCCACCCATGAAGCAAGCTACACCGCCTGTTTACTTAACTACTATTTTGTAATGGCATCTAGCCCAGGAAATCCTTTTGGGCCTAGTAGAATTTGGTGCTACTCAGCAGCGTACTTCACCCATGAAGCAAGCTACACCGCCTGTTTACCAAAATACTATTTTGTAACGGCATTTAGCCCAGGAAATCCTTTTGGGCCTAGTAGAATTTAGTGCTACTCAGCAGCGTACCCCACCCATGAAGCAAGCTACACCACCTGTTTACCTAAGTACTATTTTGTAATGGCATCTAGCCTGGGAAATCCTTTTGGGCCTAGTAGAATTTAGTGCTACTCAGCAGCGTACCCCACCCATGAAGGAAGCTACACCACCTGTTTACCTAAGTACTATTTTGTAATGGCATCTAGCCTGGGAAATCCTTTTGGGCCTAGTAGAATTTGGTGCTACTCAGCAGCGTACCCCACCCATGAAGCAAGCTACACCGCCTGTTTACCTAAGTACTATTTTGTAGCGGCATCTAGCCCAGGAAATCCTTTTGGGCCTAGTAGAATTTGGTGCTACTCAGCAGCGTACCCCACCCATGAAGCAAGCTATACCGCCTGTTTACCTAAGTACTATTTTGTAACGGCATCTAGCCCAGGAAATCCTTTTGGGCCTTGTAGAATTTGGTGCTACTCAGCAGCATACTTCACCCATGAAGCAAGCTACACCGCCTGTTTACCTAACTACTATTTTGTAATGGCACCTAGCCCGGGAAATCCTTTTGGGCCTAGTAGAATTTAGTGCTACTCAGCAGCGTACCCCACCCATGAAGCAAGCTACACCGCCTGCTTACCTAAGTACTATTTTGTAACGGCATCTAGCCCAGGAAATCCTTTTGGGCCTAGTAGAATTTGGTGCTACTCAGCAGCGTACTTCACTCATGAAGCAAGCTACACCGCCTTCTTTCTTTCTCAATCTAACCCCTCGGCTCTGGGGTGTCCACTCTCCCTCCAGCTCTCTCCTTCTCACAGGTGGACTACCACGTGTTTTCACACTGTGGCGAATCTTTTGGGCCCAGGCATATGAAGTCGTCGAGGTAATGGATAATCTGTGCCGACTTACAAACGTCCATGACAACACATTCGAGGAAGCAACTAAATGCCTCAAATAGTGAGCAGGATATGGAGCACCCAATGGGCAAACAGCGATCTATGTAGTATGCTCCTTCACAGAAGCAGCCCAATGGGAGGACACTATTCGGAGGCACAGGTAGTAACCGGAACGCCCCCTCAATGTCTGCTTTGGCCATTAGGGTGCCCCTTACCAACTTCTTGACCCGCCTGATTGCCTCATCAAAGGAGATACAGTACATAGTACTGTACTTGGTTCTGCGTCGATGTTGTCGTTTACTGACCTGCCCCTTGGATATGACAAATGGTGGATTAGTCTGAATGTATTGGGTTCATTTTTTGGCACAACTCCCAACAGGGGTACCACTACATCTTCTAAGGAAAGTGTTCTGAATGGACCCGCCACCATTCTACCTAAAGATATTTCTTTTTTTACTTTTTTTGTCAAGACGTCTGGGTGTTGGTAGAGTGAGTTTAGATTTTTACTCCAGCCTTTCTTGATTTTAGAAGGGCATGACATGCTTATATCTGTGTCTCCTCCTCCTTTTACTCCTCCACCTCTTTTCTTTTCGCATGACTATATGTAGTTGTGACTTTTCCATGTGTTTGTTGTGTCTTCTTAGCAGTTTGTCAGCTTTTGGACACCTTTTAAGGTGTTTTCTATGTGTTTTCCATATGTTTGTATGTGTTTGTGTTTGCCTGCCATTGGTTTCAATGGGGTTCGACGGTGTCCATCGAACATGTCACTATTCGACGAACCGAACCCGAACACTGGGGAGGTGGCTCATCTCTATTCGTAATGGACACCAAGAACTCCATTACCGAACCCGGAACACAGACTTTTACCAGATATCCAGTTTACTGTTTGAAATAAAGTTTGACAGACTGAAGTGCAGCCAATCAACAAGCTTTTAGGCTGTGGGCACTTCCTCAACCATCACCGCCATGCCAAATATTGGCACCAAGTCACCCGAACTGCATAAATGCTGGGCTCCACCACCATTCTTCTCTAATTAGTGTAGGGACAAGATAAAGCTGGAGTGAGGGACAGCATTAGACTTTGTGTGTGTACATGTGTTTCGTTGGGAGTACTGTGCCAAAAAAACACTGTGTGTACCCTGCACCCATATCTGTGGAACACTCTGCCTTTAAGACTCTGTGTGTACTCTGCACTCCCATCTGTGGGAGTACTGTGCAAAAAGCCGCTGTGCGTGCTCTCCATTCACTCCATCCATACATGTGGGAGTACTGTGCCAAAAAGCCACTGTGTGTACTCTGCACCCCCGCCAGTGGGAGTACTGTTATGGACTGGTAATTTAGGAGCGACATGCGACTAGCTCTGGGCAGGTGGTAACTATACAGACCGCAGTTCCTGATCTTAACACAACATTATGTTACAACAAAATTTAACAGTACACAAAACTAAATTGTAGATTGTTAATTATGTTTTTTAAGTGTTAAATATAAAAAATCATGCAATTATTATAACTTCCTGTGTAAATAAAGACATAAATCCATGTAAGAGGTTTTTTTGTTCAATTCCTGCTTTGAAATGAAAATTCTAAGGAAAAATAATAGATAAAGGTTAAATTTCATATTCATTCAAAAACAAAACAATTTAAATATCTTATACATATGTATATATTTAATATATGTATTTATTGTAATTCTAAGTATTATTACTGGTGTAAATTTTAATTATTTCACTATATATATAAAAATACATCATTAATATATGTATTCACTGTATACTGTATGAATATATATCTACAAAACTATAGAACTACAGAATTATACTGTATAAAATAATTACAAATTACTAAATATTACATTGTATAACACATTTACACAACATATAATATAATTACATTTTTAGCCAATTCCTAAACCAAATGTTATCTCTCTGTCGATAATGTCCTGAAAAGCTCTACTTAAAATTGTCATATTTAAATTTATGGATTCTTTGAAGAGCTCCAATAGTGGAGTCTTCAGTCTACCCCCCATGATGTTGCTCACCTGCTCCAGTCTGTCAATTTCTGCCATTTGTCATTTTACAGAGACATCTGAATCTTCAGGTTTTAACTCTTTCAGTGCAACTTTTTCAGTGGACAAACATGTCATTTTCTTCGTACTTCATAGATTTGATTTTGGGGATAACTCAATTTTGGAGATTTTGATTTTGGCTTCTGATAAGATTTAATTCTGTCTGTTTTCAAAAACTTAGTATGATTTTTTTCCTTTCAAGATTCTCATGTTTTCTAGAAAAATCAAGGGATTGCGCAAATTCAAATAAATTCTGTGTCCATTAACTGATCAATATTTGTGCATTGATGCCAATTTATTTTCTTAACCTAAATCACATTTCGGAGGGTTTCAGCTTTCGAAAGAATAATTTATACAACCAATGGATGAATTTAATGTCCGGTTATAAGGTTTTATTTACATAGCATGGATAAGTGACATAACTTCTGTCAGAGAGTGTACTTATAACACGTCTATGAAACGGCTATTACCCTTTACCGGTATACTATCTTTAACACTATCATCATACTTTTTCAATCAAACATATACTATATCAGAAAACTCTCAATTTTTCTAACCAGACTAAATCACTATCTTAAAGTGCAACACATATAACATTCTATACTGAGGTAGTACATTTAAAGGTGCAATCAATATTCAAGTCAATAACTCAATAACATTTAAACAGCAGCAACAAGTGGGGGACCCATTCGTACAAATGTATGAACTCCTGGTAGGTATATATTAGTGAAGACATCAGAATGTATGAGCTCCTGATGGCATATATTAATGAGGACATCAGAATGTATGAGCTCCTGATGGTATATATTAGTCAGGACATCATAATGTATGGGCTTCTGGTGGTATATATTAGTGGGGACATCATAATGTATGGGCCCCTGGTAAAACAGGCAAAATTGAAGGAAAGTTGATATTTATATATTTTTCTCATACTGCAATACTTATGGCTAACAGTTTGCTAACATTTCACTGCAACAGTCTCTGTATTTCTACCTCCGCAGTATGGAATCCGGGTAGTGTGTCAGTAAATGCGCTGCTGATGAATGTAGTAGAATAATCAATATATTTTCAAAAGCTTTATTGATCAGGTTTCAAGTCAACACATTTTGAAGTCAAACACAGGACCTCTTCATCAGGACAAAACCAGGTTTTGTCCTGATGAGGAGGTCCTGAGTATGACTTGGATCTGTGTCTTGCAGTGGCTGATATGTGCTGAACATATTGCATAGGTGCAACTCATTCATTTTTCTGCATTTTGGTGTGTTATCAGTTAAAACCGTATTGTACTCTATCTGTTCTCCTAGTTTGCTCCATATCTTCTTCATACCGCCACAGTACAGAACACACAATACCATTTTTCGGTCACAGCTTCTCTCACACTCACCTCTTTAGTAGCAGTCTCATGAAGTAGCTTTTTAGAAACACATGGCTTTGCCCAAACTTGCGGCCAGCTCTCCATAATGACAGTGTCAGTGTCCTGCATGCAAAGTCATAAATCTGCTCTCTCTATTGTGGCACTCTCCCTCACACTACTCTGATGTAGTTGAGGCAGCTAATTCTTTGCTTCTTATGGGCAGGTGCCTTCATGCGCCTCTTTGTTATGGCAATCCTCATCTCCCTAATGTTGGCTTCCTTTAAGTGTGGTCATCTCCAATGCCTAACACAGATCTTACATGCTACAACTCAGTCTGGAGCTTGTTACATGCTCCCCTTTGGCCTATCCTTGAACTAGAATGGCATATCATCAGGACCACCATCAGGGCATTATTACCCTTACTGGTGTATGGTTCCTGTGAGCTGGAGCGGCCCGGTGTCAGAGTTTTCATATACAGAAGCAGTGTATGGATGGAGCAGTAGGAGCAGTGTCATTGTGACAGACAGCTGGGAGAGGCAGCCAGTGCTGAGCGACAGGAGGGTGGGAGTTTTCCCCATCCAATCCTTGCTGAGCCTGCACTCCTGCAGTATTATTCCCAATCAGTCATCACAGAGCAGCAGGAGCAGTGCAACCCCCGCTGGGTGAGTGCAGAACCTGTGCAAGTGAATGGTGTCCTGACAGATGGGGCAGGAACATGGGGCAGGATGGAGACAGAAGGGGCAGTATGGAGACAGATGGGGCAGGATCATGGGGCAGGATGAAAACAAATGGGGCAGGATGGAGACACATGGTGCAGTTTCATGTGGCAGGATGGAGATATGGTGCATGATGCAGACATGTGGTGCAGGATCATGGGCAGGATGGATATGATGGAGACAGATGGGGTAGGGTTACAGCACAGATGAGGCAGGATCATGGCAAAGATAGGCCACGATCATGGGACAGATGGGGCAGGGTCATGGGACAGATGGGGCAGGATGGAGACAGATGGGGCCGAATGGAGACAGAAGGGGCAGGATGGGGAGATCATATGGGGCAGGATGGGACATCACATGGGAAGAATGGAGACTCATGAGAGCAGGATGGGAGAACATATGGATGGAGCCAGGAATGAGACACAAGGGGGGCAGGATGGGGGAGATTACCCTAGGGGCTAAATAAGGTATATTATTACTGAAGTCATGTATTTTATTTTCTGAGGATACAGTTTTCAATGGGGGGTCCTGTTACTGTGCAGAGTGACACTATGTCGCATTTTTTCTTCATCTGGTGTAGTGTAGAAGTTGCCAAAAAATTAAGTAATGTGCTCTTCAAGCGGTGCTCTAGATAACTGTGTTATTTCCTGCAGAGACAAGCCCTGGCTGGAACAAGTGATGGTGGTCTATGTTGGATGAAGATGAAAAGCGAAGATGAAGGACTTCACCTAGAAATGTTACAGGTGAGTCAGTGTGTTACCTGTACACTGACAGTATACACTGTATACTTTATACAGAGGTCCTATGTACAATGTCATCAGTGATCACTGTATTACCTGTACACTGACACTGTATACAGAGCTCCTGTGTTTAATGTCATTTGTGATCACTATATTATCTGTACACTGACACTATATACAGAGCTCCTGTGTACAATGTCACCAGGATCTCTGTATTACCTGTACACTGACACTGTATACAGAGCTCCTGTGTATAATGTCACTGCTCACTGTATTACCTGTACAATGACACTGCATACTAAGTACAGATCTCCTGTGCATATTGGCACTTATGGTGATATAATTATTGTGTTTTTTTTATTAATGATCAGTATTGTAGTATTCGGTCACTATGTGGTGGTAATATGTGGTCGTGCCATGGTGTGGCTGTATTTGTTCCTTGTATGTGGTATTATAGGTTACTTTGTGGTGGTAATATGTTGTCTGGTCATGGTGTGGTGGTATTTATTCCTTGTATGTGGTATTATTCGGTCATTGTGGTGGTAATATGTTGTCTGGTCATGGTGCGGTGGTATTTGTCGTTTGTATGTGGTGTTAATGTGGTATAATTGGTCATTTTAAACATTGAAAAATAAATAAAAATATACCAAAATTGTATTTGATATTTTAACAAATGATAAATAGGATAGAGCAGAGCTTGGCCAAAACAAAAGCTCTTGACTATGTATGTGATATGGTGATGGGAATTGATAATGTGTGATTGGTGAGGATGTGGTGCAGAAATGGAGCTTTTCCAAGAGAGGGCAGGGGGACTGTTGATGGTTCGAGGGGTGGAGGAGCCTGGGCTGAGTCTCAAGGGGGCCCTGAAATTTTTGCCAGTATGGGGCCCCGAAATTCCTAGTGGCAGCCTTGCATACCATAACAGTGAGTGCTTACTCACCCAAATTATTCTTGATAGTGGCGATATTTCTCCCGTCCAACCTCCTCCTGTGTTTTTCTGTTTTATCTGTGCATTTTTGTTTGTTTGGAAAATATTGACATTTATGCTCTCTAAGACTAGAGCCTGCTAGATTGACCCATTACCATCTAATTTCAAGTCCATTGTAACTTGAAGGACATCATGAAAAAACATCACCATATACTGACATTATCTCTGACATTCCAGGAGTGCATCTTTCTTTTAACTTCAGTCATGACTTCATCACTCAGTTGTATCTTATTGCCTAACATTTATCAGTCACATATTTGTCATAATTCTGCATTCACACATGATGTCTGATTTTTTTATTATCTGACAGCACGCACACAGACCCATAGATTAGAATGGATGTATTCACACATTCATGAAAATCATGGATACAAGTGTGAGATTCTTGAGACTGATCAAGGTTTGAAGATCAGATTCATGTGAATGTGAATGTATCCTACCCCCATCGACTAAAATATTAGTGAGAAATGACATTGCATGTATCACACATCATTGCAGCATTGTTGAATAAAGATGAGCAAACCCAAACTGTAAAGTTTGGGGGTTCGTAACTAGAGATAAGCGGTGTTCGAGTCGAACTGTTCGCCAATTTCAAATTCAAGCTGTTTTGGGCGGTGTTTGAGCCGTTCGACGAACCCGAACAATTTGCTTAAAATTCAGCTGTTCGAGTTTCTGTTCGATAACTGTTAGTTCACCAAAAGCCTAGCTTAATTTGCAGATTAAAACTGTTATTGTTAATCATTGTTAATAGACTGTTTCAGTGTATAGTGGGCGGGGGATAGATCTGTGCTGAAATAACGCCGATCTCCATTTTTTTTCTTTCCCGCATTTACAGAGGGGTGGTGCAGTCTCTCAGCCTATCAGCAGTGCACACACACACACAGCAATGTGCATGTGATGCACACAAGCAAGGGCATGTGTCATTGGCTGTGTATGTCACATGTCTTTGCCCTATAAGAACCAGCCATTTGCTCCGTCACCACCATTTCCTCACTGCTGCAGCTTAGTCTTAGACGGCACTGCTGCTGCTGTGGGCGCTATACAGAGTAAGAGTGTTTTTTTCGAGCAAATTGTTAGAGAGATAGGTTTAGGGAGTCGGGAGGAGTCGGTACTAGTTGTCATATCAGCCCTTTTCAGGGTAGGTTACAGCAGTTCATAGCACTGTTTGCCAGGCAGGTCTGAGCCAGTGCTGTGCAAGTGTTAGTCACAGCATTTGGTGTAATCTAGCTCAGCCAATCCTTTTGGGCTAGTAGCACTGTCTGATAGTCATCTGAGTATCCCGCCTGTGAAGCTAGCTACACCGCCTGTGTATCTCAATTTTTACTGCATCTAACCCAGTAAATCATTTTTGGGTTTTGGGCTTAGTAGCAGTGTCTGCACGTCAGCAGAGTAGCCCGCCTGTGAAGCTAGCTACACCGCCTGTGTATCTCAATTTTTACTGCATCTAACCCAGTAAATTGTTTTGGGGTTTTGGGCTTAGTAGCAGTGTCTGCACGTCAGCAGAGTAGCCCGCCTGTGAAACAAACTATACCGCCTGTGTATCTCAATTTTTACTGCATCTAACCCAGTAAATCGTTTTGGGGTTTTGGGCTTAGTAGCAGTGTCTGCACGTCAGCAGAGTAGCCCGCCTGTGAAACAAACTATACCGCCTGTGTATCTCAATTTTTACTGCATCCAATCCAGTTAATAGTTTAGGGCCTAGGAGCAGTGTCTGCACGTCAGCAGAGTAGCCCGCCTGTAAAACGAACTATACCGCCTGTGTATCTCAATTTTTACTGCATCTAATCCAGTTAATAGTTTAGGGCCTAGGAGCAGTGTCTGCACGTCAGCAGAGTAGCCCGCCTGTGAAACTAACTATACCGCCTGTGTATCTCAATTTGTACTGCATCTAATCCAGTTAATAGTTTTGGGCCTAGGAGCAGTGTCTGCATGTCAGCAGAGTAGCCCGCCTGTGAAACAAACTATACTGCCTGTGTATCTCAATTTTTACTGCATCTAATCCAGTTAATAGTTTTGGGCCTAGGAGCAGTGTCTGCACGTCAGCAGAGTAGCCCGCCTGTGAAACAAACTATACCGCCTGTGTGTCTCAATTTTTACTACATCTAATCCAGTTAATAGTTTAGGGCCTAGGAGCAGTGTCTGCACTGTCTGACGAGCCCTGGTGCAATACGTTATGATGTATAGCCTTGGCCAACGAGCTCAAGAGGTGGGGCAAATCACACTGCAGGAGTGGTCTCAGATCAGGGACCTATGCACCCTTCTGCACAGTTTTGAAATTGCAGCGAAGATGTTTAGTGCTGACGATGCCATTATCAGCATGACCATTCTGGTGATTTACATGCTGGAGCACACCTTACACAGTGTTCGGAGTCAGGTGGTGGAACAAGAGGAGGAGGAGGAACAATAGGAGTCGTATGCGGAAGAGATCATATCCAGCACCAAGGTGGCTGGCATTGGAGGCTGGGGGAGAGGGATTACCGAGGGCGCATGGTAGCAGCCAAACTGTTGAGGAAGGTGCAGGAGGCGAGGAAAAAGTGGAGGACAAACTGGCGCTGGGCATGGAAGACTCATCAGATGAGGGAGACCTTGATCAAATTTCTGTTGTGCAAAGTTGGGGGGAGAGGGCAGACGAGGGAAGCATGATTCTCACCTCGCCACCACCAAGACAACAAGGACTTGGTCCTCCTGGATGCGCAAGACACATGAGTGCCTTCTTGCTGCACTACCTGCAACATGACCCTCGGATTGTCAGAATGCGAAGTAATGCCGTCTACTGGGTTGCCACACTCTTAGATCCCCGGTACAAAAGCAAATTTGGTGAAATAATTCCTGCCATAGAAAGGGATTCATGCATGCAGGAGTATCAGCAGAGACTGTTACAGAATCTAACATCTGCTTTTCCACAAAACATTAGTGGTGCACGTACTCAATCTCTGAGTTCTAACTTGCCAACCGTGGGACAATCGAGTCATCACTCTAACAGTAACAGTAACATCGTATCTGGTGGTAACAGCAATTCTTCCAATCGTTTCAAGATTTTTTTAGACCATCCTTTGCAAGGCCACAGGAGACAAGAAGTCTGATGCACAGCCAACGCCTAGAGAGGATGGTACAAGAGTATCTCCAAGTTAACATCAATGCCATGACTGTGGAACTGGACCCTTGCTCATTTTGGGCTTCCAATCTTGGAAAATGGCCTGAGCTCGCCACTCACGCCTTGGAGATCTTGTCATGCCCCGCAGCCAGCGTTCTCTCTGAACGTGTGTTCGGCGCTTCTGGTGGTGTGCTGACAGATAAGCTCACGCGGCTGTCCAGTGACAATGTAGACAGACTAACGTTCATCAAGATGAACAAATCCTGGATCCGCAAGGACTTTTCTACCCCTGTGTCATCTTGGGGAGACTAAAAGCTTGATGATTTTTGAAAATCACCTCACCAACCGTTTTAAAAAACTCTGGAGAAATTGATGCCACTTAAGTGGTGTCTGTGGCCAAAATTTTTGAAAAAATGGAGACTCTTTTATTTAGTCCCCTTGCTGAGTTTTACATGACATCGCCATCGTCAATTCCAGGTGGGTGGGATCGTCTGCAGAGTTGTTTACTCATACTATGGCCTGGGATTCAGAGGTCTGCTCTAAAGCTTCAGTGTCTGCTAGTCAGCAGAGTAGCCCAGCCACCCACCGCCTGTTTACCTAAGTACTATTTTTAACGGCATCTGACCCAGGAAATCCTTTTGGGCCTAGTAGAATTTAGTGCTACTCAGCAACGTACCCCACCCATGAAGCAAGCTACACCGCCTGTTTACTTAACTACTATTTTGTAATGGCATCTAGCCCAGGAAATCCTTTTGGGCCTAGTAGAATTTGGTGCTACTCAGCAGCGTACTTCACCCATGAAGCAAGCTACACCGCCTGTTTACCAAAATACTATTTTGTAACGGCATTTAGCCCAGGAAATCCTTTTGGGCCTAGTAGAATTTAGTGCTACTCAGCAGCGTACCCCACCCATGAAGCAAGCTACACCACCTGTTTACCTAAGTACTATTTTGTAATGGCATCTAGCCTGGAAAATCCTTTTGGGCCTAGTAGAATTTAGTGCTACTCAGCAGCGTACCCCACCCATGAAGCAAGCTACACCACCTGTTTACCTAAGTACTATTTTGTAATGGCATCTAGCCTGGGAAATCCTTTTGGGCCTAGTAGAATTTGGTGCTACTCAGCAGCGTACCCCACCCATGAAGCAAGCTACACCGCCTGTTTACCTAAGTACTATTTTGTAGCGGCATCTAGCCCAGGAAATCCTTTTGGGCCTAGTAGAATTTGGTGCTACTCAGCAGCGTACCCCACCCATGAAGCAAGCTACACCGCCTGTTTACCTAAGTACTATTTTGTAACGGCATCTAGCCCAGGAAATCCTTTTGGGCCTTGTAGAATTTGGTGCTACTCAGCAGCATACTTCACCCATGAAGCAAGCTACACCGCCTGTTTACCTAACTACTATTTTGTAATGGCACCTAGCCCGGGAAATCCTTTTGGGACTAGTAGAATTTAGTGCTACTCAGCAGCGTACCCCACCCATGAAGCAAGCTACACCGCCTGCTTACCTAAGTACTATTTTGTAACGGCATCTAGCCCAGGAAATCCTTTTGGGCCTAGTAGAATTTGGTGCTACTCAGCAGCGTACTTCACTCATGAAGCAAGCTACACCGCCTTCTTTCTTTCTCAATCTAACCCCTCGGCTCTGGGGTGTCCACTCTCCCTCCAGCTCTCTCCTTCTCACAGGTGGACTACCACGTGTTTTCACACTGTGGCGAATCTTTTGGGCCCAGGCATATGAAGTCGTCGAGGTAATGGATAATCTGTGCTGACTTACAAACGTCCATGACAACACATTCGAGGAAGCAACTAAACGCCTCAAATAGTGAGCAGGATATGGAGCACCCAATGGGCAAACAGCGATCTATGTAGTATGCTCCTTCACAGAAGCAGCCCAATGGGAGGACACTATTCGGAGGCACAGGTAGTAACCGGAACGCCCCCTCAATGTCTGCTTTGGCCATTAGGGTGCCCCTTACCAACTTCTTGACCCGCCTGATTGCCTCGTCAAAGGAGATACAGTACATAGTACTGTACTTGGTTCCGCGTCGATGTTGTCGTTTACTGACCTGCCCCTTGGATATGACAAATGGTGGATTAGTCTGAATGTATTGGGTTCATTTTTTGGCACAACTCCCAACAGGGGTACCACTACATCTTCTAAGGAAAGTGTTCTGAATGGACCCGCCACCATTCTACCTAAAGATATTTCTTTTTTTACTTTTTTTGTCAAGACGTCTGGGTGTTGGTAGAGTGAGTTTAGATTTTTACTCCAGCCTTTCTTGATTTTAGAAGGGCATGACATGCTTATATCTGTGTCTCCTCCTCCTTTTACTCCTCCACCTCTTTTCTTTTCGCATGACTATATGTAGTTGTGACTTTTCCATGTGTTTGTTGTGTCTTCTTAGCAGTTTGTCAGCTTTTGGACACCTTTTAAGGTGTTTTCTATGTGTTTTCCATATGTTTGTATGTGTTTGTGTTTGCCTGCCATTGGTTTCAATGGGGTTCGACGGTGTCCATCGAACATGTCACTATTCGACGAACCGAACCCGAACACTGGGGAGGTGGCTCATCTCTATTCGTAATGGACACCAAGAACTCCATTACCGAACCCGGAACACAAACTTTTACCAGATATCCAGTTTACTGTTTGAAATAAAGTTTGACAGACTGAAGTGCAGCCAATCAACAAGCTTTTAGGCTGTGGGCACTTCCTCAACCATCACCGCCATGCCAAATATTGGCACCAAGTCACCCGAACTGCATAAATGCTGGGCTCCACCACCATTCTTCTCTAATTAGTGTAGGGACAAGATAAAGCTGGAGTGAGGGACAGCATTAGACTTTGTGTGTGTACATGTGTTTCGTTGGGAGTACTGTGCCAAAAAAACACTGTGTGTACCCTGCACCCATATCTGTGGAACACTCTGCCTTTAAGACTCTGTGTGTACTCTGCACTCCCATCTGTGGGAGTACTGTGCAAAAAGCCGCTGTGCGTGCTCTCCATTCACTCCATCCATACATGTGGGAGTACTGTGCCAAAAAGCCACTGTGTGTACTCTGCACCCCCGCCAGTGGGAGTACTGTTATGGACTGGTAATTTAGGAGCGACATGCGACTAGCTCTGGGCAGGTGGTAACTATACAGACCGCAGTTCCTGATCTTAACACAACACTAGCAGTAGCCGTGGGATGTTCCTGTCACTCCCTGGACACCTCGTCACAGCCGGAGAACTAGCTACCCTAAAGGTAGAAACAGGAAAGCTATCTTGCCTCAGAGAAAATCCCCAAAGGATAGGACAGCCCCCCACAAATATTGACTGTGAGAGGAGATGGAAATGACATACATAGTATGAAACAAGATTTAGCAAAGGAGGCCAATTCTAGCTAGATAGACAGTAAGGAAAGAAACACTGTGCGGTCAGTAATAAAAACTAGAAAAAGTCCACCGCAGAGATATGCAAAAATCTCCACACCTGTGTGGAGGGCAAAAACTGCAGCTCAGAGCTTCCAGCTTAGCTGAATAGATCCATACTGATAAGCTGGACAAATGAGCAAAACATAGAATGTGCTGAACAATAAAGTCCAAAACAAGTGGACTGCAAAAGGACAAAAGGACTTATCTTTGCTGAACTGGACAGAGTGTCAGGGAAATCCAAAAGAGCAGTGGCTCCAAGCAGGAACAATTGACAACTGGCATTGATTGAGGAATAAGGGCAGACTAAAATAGCTGAGCCAGAAAGACGATCAGTGGGAGCAGCTGCTGATGCTAAATCCAAGAAGCAGCTATACCACTCAAAACCACAGGAGGGAGCCCAAGAGCAGAATTCACAAAAGTGCTACTTACAACCACCGGAGGGAGCCCAAGAGCGGAATTCACAACAGTACCCCCCCTTGAGGAGGGGTCACCGAACCCTCACCAGAGACCCCAGGCCGATCAGGACGAGCCAAGTGAAAAGCACGAACCAAATCGGTAGCATGGACATCGGCGGCAACCACCCAAGAATTATCCTCCTGGCCATAACCCTTCCACTTAACAAGATACTGAAGCCTCCACCTCGAAAAACGAGAATCCAAAATTTTCTCAACCACATATTCCAACTCCCCCTCAACCAACACCGGGGCAGGAGGATCAACAGAAGGAACAACGGGTACCACATATCTCCGCAACAAAGATCTATGGAAAACATTGTGGATGGCAAAAGAGTCTGGAAGGGCCAAACGAAAAGACACTGGATTGATAATCTCAGAGATCTTATAAGGACCAATAAACCGAGGCTTGAACTTAGGGGAAGAAACCTTCATAGGAACATGACGAGAAGATAACCAGACTAAATCCCCCACACGAAGCCGAGGACCAACACACCGACGGCGGTTAGCAAAACGCTGAGCCTTTTCCTAAGACAACGTCAAATTGTCTACCACATGAGTCCAAATCTGCTGTAACCTGTCCATCACAGAATCTACACCAGGACAATCAGAAGGCTCAACCTGCCCTGAAGAAAAACGAGGATGGAAACCAAAATTACAAAAAAAAGGCGAAACCCAAGTAGCCGAACTGGCCCGATTATTAAGTGCAAACTCGGCCAACGGCAAGAAAGCCACCCAATCATCCTGATCAGCAGACACAAAGCATCTCAAATAGGTTTCCAAGGTTTGATTAGCTCGCTCAGTTTGGCCATTTGTCTGAGGATGGAACGCTGAAGAAAAAGACAAATTAATGCCCATCCTAGCACAAAAGGCCCCCCAAAACCTGGAAACAAACTGGGAACCTCTGTCAGACACAATATTTTCCGGAATGCCATGCAAACGAACCACATGCTGAAAAAACAATGGAACCAAATCAGAGGAGGAAGGCAATTTAGGCAAAGGTACCAAATGGACCATTTTAGAGAACCGGTCACAAACCACCCAGATAACAGACATCCTCTGGGACACAGGAAGATCCGAAATAAAATCCATGGAAATATGCATCCAGGGCCTCTCAGAGACAGGCAAAGGCAAAAGCAACCCACTAGCGTGGGAACAGCAAGGCTTAGCCCGGGCACAAGTCCCACAGGACTGCACAAAAGAACGCACATCCCGCGACAAGGAAGGCCACCAAAAGGACCTAGCCACCAAATCTCTGGTACCAAAAATCCCAGGATGACCGGCCAACACCGAACAATGGACCTCAGAAATTACCTTACTTGTCCATCTATCAGGAACAAACAGCTTCCCCACAGGACAGCGGTCAGGTTTATCAGCCTGAAATTCCTGAAGCACCCGCCGTAAATCAGGGGAGATGGCAGAAAGAATCACCCCTTCCCTAAGAATGCCAACCGGCTCAAGAACTACAGGAGAATCAGGCAAAAAACTCCTAGAGAGGGCATCCGCTTTAACATTCTTAGATCCCGGAAGATATGAAACCACAAAATCGAAACGGGAGAAAAACAGGGACCATCGAGCCTGTCTAGGGTTCAACCGCTTGGCCGACTCGAGGTAAATCAGATTCTTATGATCGGTCAAGACCACAATACAGTGCTTGGCCCCCTCAAGCCAATGTCGCCACTCCTCAAATGCCCACTTCATAGCCAACAACTCCCAATTGCCGACATCATAATTGCGTTCCGCAGGCGAAAACTTTCGGGAAAAGAAGGCACATGGTTTCATCAAGGAACCATCAGAATTCCTCTGTGACAAAACGGCCCCTGCCCCAATCTCAGAAGCGTCAACCTCAACCTGAAAAGGAAGAGACACATCCGGCTGACGCAAGACAGGGGTGGAAGTAAATCGGCGCTTAGGCTCCTGAAAGGCCTCAACAGCCTCAGAGGACCAATTTGTCACATCAGCGCCTTTCTTCGTCAAATCGGTCAGGGGCTTAACCACACTAGAGAAGTTGGCAATGAAACGGCGATAAAAATTAGCAAAGCCCAAAAATTTCTGAAGGCTCTTCACAGATGTGGGTTGAATCCAGTCATGAATGGCTTGGACCTTAACAGGATCCATTTCTATAGACGAAGGAGAAAAAATAAACCCCAAAAAAGAGACCTTCTGAACTCCAAATAGGCACTTAGACCCCTTCACAAATAGAGCATTATCACGAAGGATCTGGAATACCATCCTGACCTGCTTCACATGAGACTCCCAATCATTGGAAAAAATCAAAATATCATCCAAATACACAATCAAGAATTTATCAAGATAATTGCGGAAAATGTCATGCATGAAGGACTGAAATACAGAAGGAGCATTAGAAAGCCCGAAAGGCATCACCAGGTATTCAAAATGGCCTTCGGGCATATTAAATGCAGTTTTCCATTCGTCACCCTGTTTAATACGAAAAAGATTATATGCCCTTCGAAGGTCAATCTTGGTAAACCAACTAGCCCCCTTAATCCGAGCAAACAAATCAGAGAGCAAAGGTAAAGGGTATTGGAATTTGACCGTGATTTTATTAAGAAGGCGATAATCAATACAGGGTCTCAAGGAGCCATCCTTCTTGGCAACAAAAAAGAATCCCGCTCCCAATGGTGACGAAGACGGCCGAATATGACCCTTCTCCAAGGACTCCTTAACATAGCTCCGCATAGCAGTATGTTCTGGCACAGACAGGTTGAAAAGTCGGCCCTTAGGGAACTTAGGGCCTGGAATCAAGTCAATAGCACAATCACAGTCCCTATGTGGAGGAAGGGAACTGGACTTGGGCTCATCGAATACATCCTGGAAATCTGACAAAAATTCAGGAACATCAGAAGAGGGTGAAGAGGAAATTGACATTAAAGGAACGTCACTATGTACCCCTTGACAACCCCAACTAGTCACAGACATCGATTTCCAATCCAACACTGGATTGTGTACTTGTAACCATGGAAAACCCAGTACAACAACATCATGTAAATTATGCAACACCAGAAAACAACAATCTTCCTGATGTGCTGGAGCCATGCACATAGTCAGCTGAGTCCAATACTGAGGTTTATTCTTGGCCAACGGTGTAGCATCAATACCCCTCAAAGGAATAGGGCTCTGCAAAGGCTGCAAAGAAAAACCACAGCGCCTGGCAAATTCTAAGTCCATTAAGTTCAGGGCAGCGCCTGAATCCACAAATGCCATAACAGAGAAAGATGACAATAAGCAAATCAGGGTCACAGACAGGAGAAACTTAGGCTGTACAGTACTAATGGTAACAGATCTAGCAACCCTCTTAATACGCTTAGGGCAATCAGAGATAGTATGAACTGAATCACCACAGTAAAAACACAGCCCATTCTGACGTCTGTATCCCCTCTGTTCCGCTCTAGTCAGACTCCTATCACATTGCATAGGCTCAGGACTCTGTTCAGAGGATGCTGCCATATGGTGCACCACTTTGCGCTCACGCAGGCGCCGATCGATCTGAATGGCTAGAGACATAGATTCGCTCAGACCAACAGGCGTGGGGAACTCCACCATAACATCTTTAAGGGCTTCAGAAAGACCCTTTCTGAAAATTGCTGCCAGAGCGTCCTCATTCCATTTAGTGAGCACAGACCATTTTCTAAATTTCTGGCAGTATAATTCTGCCGCTTCTTGACCCCGGCACAGAGCCAACAAGGTTTTTTCCGCATGATCCACAGAGTTAGGTTCGTCATACAATAATCCGAGCAATTGAAAAAATGCATCTACGTTAAGCAATGCCAGATCCCCTGACTCAAGGGAGAATGCCCAGTCCTGAGGGTCACCACGCAGCAGAGAAATAACTATTTTAACTTGCTGAGTGGGGTCACCAGAGGAACGGGGTTTCAGAGCAAAAAACAATTTGCAGTTATTTTTAAAGTTCAAAAACTTAGATCTATCCCCGTAAAACAAATCTGGTGTAGGAATTCTAGGCTCTAAGGCTGGAGTCTGAACAACATAATCTTGGATACTCTGAACTCTTGCAGCAAGCTGATCCACACGAGAAAACAAACCCTGAACATCCATGTCTGCGCCCAAATCCACCCAGAGATTAAGAGGAAGGAAAAAGACAAAACAGACTAAAGAAGAAAAAAAAAATGGCTCAGAACTCTTTTTCTTTTCCTTCTTTTGAGATGTATTCAACTCATTTTTGGCCAGTTGTACTGTTATGGACTGGTAATTTAGGAGCGACATGCGACTAGCTCTGGGCAGGTGGTAACTATACAGACAGCAGCTCCTGATCTTAACACAACACTAGCAGTAGCCGTGGGATGTTCCTGTCACTCCCTGGACACCTCGTCACAGCCGGAGAACTAGCTACCCCTAAAGGTAGAAACAGGAAAGCTATCTTGCCTCAGAGAAAATCCCCAAAGGATAGGACAGCCCCCCACAAATATTCACTGTGAGAGGAGAAGGAAATGATATACGTAGTATGAAACAAGATTTAGCAAAGGAGGCCAATTCTAGCTAGATAGACAATAAGGAAAGAAACACTGTGCGGTCAGTAATAAAAACTAGAAAATGTCCACCGCAGAGATATGCAAAAATCTCCACACCTGACTAAAGGTGTGGAGGGCAAAAACTGCAGCCCAGAGCTTCCAGCTTAGCTGAATAGATCCATACTGATAAGCTGGACAAATGAGAAAAACATAGAATGTGCTGAACAATAAAGTCCAAAACAAGTGGACTGCAAAAGGACAAAAGGACTTATCTTTGCTGAACTGGACAGAGTGTCAGGGAAATCCAAAAGAGCAGTGGCTCCAAGCAGGAACAATTGACAACTGGCATTGATTGAGGAATAAGGGCAGACTAAAATAGCTGAGCCAGAAAGACGATCAGTGGGAGCAGCTGCTGATGCTAAATCCAAGAAGCAGCTATACCACTCAAAACCACCGGAGGGAGCCCAAGAGCGGAATTCACAACAGAGTACTGTGCCAAAAGCTGCTGTGTGTATTCTGCATCTCGTCTGTGGGAGTACTGTGCCAATGAGCCACTGTGCATACTCTGCACCCATATATGTAGGAGTACTGTGCCAAAAAGCCACTGTGTGTACTCTGCACCCCATCAGTGGGCGTACTGTGTCCAAAAACCCCTGTGTGCACTCTGCACTTCCACCTGTGATAGTACTGTGCCAAAATGCCTCTGTGTGTACTCTGCACCCTTGCCTGTTTGAGTACTGTGCCTTTAAGCCTCTGTGTGTAATCTGTAACCCTGCCTGTGGAAGTACTGTTTCAAAAAGCCTCTGTGTACTCTGCACCAGTGTCTCTATGAGTAGTGGCACTAAAACTATAGTTATACTCTACCGTTGTGTCTGTGCAAGTTGTGGCCAGGCCTATGAGTAGCGTGCCTTAAAAATAATTATACCCTGCAGCAGTGTGTGTATGAGTAGTGTGCCTAAAATATAAGTCTGCTGTGTCTGTGCCAGTTGTGGGCCAAAAAAATATTTTTCTCTACCACTGTGTCTGTACAAGTTGTGACTGGGCCTAAAAAATAATTTTACTCTACCACTGTGTCTGTACGAGTAGTAGGCCTAAAAAAGAATTACATTCTGCAGCCATGTCTTTGCGACTAGTGTACCTAAAAATAATTCTACTCTGCTGCCATCTCTGTGAGAGTAGTGTGCCTAAAAACCACTTCCAAAAATGAGGAGAGCATCAAATAGGGGACATGGCGGTGTTGGTGTAGCTGCTGATGGTGGTGCTAGTGTTGCCGCTGCAGTGAGAGGACGTGGTCATTCTGTGCCTGATACGTGCCCAAATAAAACATCTTCCTCTGGTGTACGCAAGTGAGAGAACGTAATGCTGCATAATTTTATAAGGTTGAGTACTGCTGCTTGAATGGTAAGGCCCCAAGATATTGAAAAGGTGTTAGATTGGATGGCTGAGAGTGTCTCCAGCTCCTTTGCATTATCTTCCACCCTGTCCATTGGAGAGTTGACGTTTGACCACCATAGTCATCTGGCTTCCACCTCATCCCCTTGCAAATCAGCCAAGCAGTCTGAGCCCAAGTCATACAGCAGTCTCTTCAGCTTTTTGATGAGTATTCTGGCTGGGGCTCCAAGAGGCAAGAGGCAGCATTACAACAACATGGAGGAAGTGTATGTGTCCATGCGTCTCCATGTACTAACTGAGTTGTCTTCCCCATTTATCTTCTTGGTCTCCAAATAGTAGTCATTGCCTGAGCTTGCCCTTTATGGTTTGCAGGTGCTGGCCTGCCCTGTGGCAAGTGTACTATCAGGGCATGTGTTTAGCACAGCAGGGAGTGTGATCACAGACAGGCGGATGCGCCTGTCTACAGCCACCATGGGGAAGCTAACATTCATTAAAATGTACCAGACGTTGATCCCATAGAACTTGTCCATACCTTTGGCTGAATAGACAACTATACCAGCCACAGCCAGCCAGTGTTCATTTCTATTTGCCATTTGTTTCATTTGGATGCCTCCACAAATAAAAAAAACTGTGTTGGCTATCTCATACTCTGCCTTTTCCACCTATACCTCCATGTCCATCCCCTCCTCCTGGTTGTAGCTTGTTAGTTTACTTTGGATTCATTGTATGTTCCTTTATGTCAGTTACCTGAAAAAAAATAAAACAAAAAACTCCTAAAAAAACAAACATAGTATTGTATTACTCCTTCCTTGCCTCTTTGACCTACACCGCTACATCCACCTCTTCCTAACTTAATCCTACCCCTCCTGTTTCTACATTGCTAGTTTTAGTTTAGTTAATTCTTGGTTCTTTTAAATCAGTTTCATAAAAAAATAAAAAGTAAACACTAAAAAAAGAAAAAAAAATACACCCCCCACAAAAACAGTGTTCAATTAATCCTCCCTTGCCTCTTCCACCTACTCCACCACATTCACTTCCTCCACTTGGAACTACACCTTTGTTATGCTCGCACTTGGGCTGTTTAGTGCGCGCGTAGATCGTGGTCCCATTGTGCTGTGGGCCGAGGAGGGCCAGGAGTGGTGTGACTAAATGTCTCCCCAAAACTGACTCTGGATGCATGGAAACCAGGACTGACATCGGTCACATGGCAGCTGAACTCTCAATGAGATATGAAAGTACTGGAAGTCACGACTGCTATACAGGCAGGCAGGTAAGGACCCAGTTCAAACTGGATGGGCAGAGACAGCTTCAGGAACTGGATCACTGACAGGTACGACTGGAATAGAGGAATGGGTAGGTGTGTAGTAAGAGTTATTTTTTAATGGTTTCAACACTCCAATTAATTAATACTAATTATTGATATATTGACATGGTTTCAATCAGATATATATATATATATATATATATATATATATATATATATATATATATACTCACTTGCAGGGCAGTTTGCAGAAGATCATTGAAGTTTAAATGTCCAACCTGATGACCCACATAACAAAGGTCATTTGTTGTTTAGTAAATGACCAGTTATTTGTTATTAGTAAATGTATTTGTTATTAGTAAATGACCATGTCATTAGTTTTCAGTAACTGACCAGTTTAAGGAGGTTTCTTCCCTGCATTCCAATGAATATCAAAGTTTTTTACTAATATACATTGGACAGTATAAAATATAAAAGACGATTGGAACCTTGGGGAAGGGAGAGATTTTTGGAGGGAGAGAGACAGACATACAGAGATGGACACAGCCTGATGGATTTCTACCATAATAATGTAATGTTTGAATAATGCTTTGTATTTATTTTACTTTATTGTTTAATCTTATCATTTATTAAGTAAATTCAATTTAGGTTACTAAATTCTTGTGTGAACATTTTCTTATTCATCACAATCCTTGAATCCGTTACAAAACAGTAGGACCCAGTTCAGATAAGACAGACATGAGTGGCTTCAGAAGAAATGGGTGTCTGGCAAGGGGGTACTGGATGGCAAGTGGAGACAGACAGGGATCCACAGATGCAGACAGACAGGGACCCGCATATGTGGACACAGGGACCTGCAGATGCGGACAGAGACAAACTCATTTACAGTGAAGTAGCACGCAAACCACTAATGTAGCAAAGGGGCAACAAATTAGAGATAGGTAAAGGCTCAGACACTGCAGGTTTTAGAGATAGGTTCAGATTCAGAAACAGGGAATTTAGGAAAAGATCCAAACTTAAATACAAACAGGTTCAGGGCTTGGTCCTAATTCAGACAAGGAGAGACCCAGTATTCAGCCCCCAGGGTGGTGGAAACAGGAAAGGACCTCACAATTAGCAGTTGTACAAACACACTGAAAGAGAATGTTGCTCAGGCAACTCCCAACAGGTGGAGGTGCCTTAAGTACCAAGAGCCTCCCAGCAATACACTGGGGACACTTTAGGAATGCATGCACTGTTTCTTTACCAATCTGGAAGTGCACGCACATGTGCCCTAGGCATGCAGTAAGCAGAGGACCAGGAGTTTATTGCACACAGTAAGCAGAGGACATGGAGCTCACTGCACAGCATGGGGTGGTAAGTACGTCGGTGTCACTGCATGGTGGGGATGGGAAGCAATGCAGTGGCATAAGCAGTGGTGTTCCCACCTCCTGGTTGTAGATTGATATTTTTAGTTTTCTTAATTATAGGTTGTTTTAAGTCAGTTCCCTTAAAAAACTAAAGAAAAAAATAGAAAACAAAAAGTGTTTGATTACTCCTCCCTTGCCTCTTCCACCTACACCTCCATGTCCACTTCCGCTTCTTCCACCTACTCCACTTCCTTCTCCACTTGACCTCATCCTCCTAGTTATCTTTATTATTTTTTTATTTCTGCTCTGCTTAGCGTAGGTACAGGATGCAGCTATAGTGAAGAACAGTATTAGGTTTTGTGTGTGCTCAATTTTTCATGCCTGTGATAGTACTGTGCATACTCAAACGTTTTTCTAATCTGCAACCGTATCTGTGGGAGTCATGTGCATCAAAACAAATTTTTCTACTCTAATGCACCTGTATCTGTAATAGTACTGTGCGTAAAAACAAATTTTTCTAATCTGCAACCGTGTTTGTGGGATTACTTTGCATAAAAACCACTTAAAAAAAGGAAGAAAGCATAAAATAAGGGATGTGCACCATGGGTGCCCTGCCTTGTCAGCCAACGCACCCAAGGCAATGACAGGGTCATTCAGGACTGGGGCGCATGCGGCGTACCTGTCAGGTTCCCTGTCCAAATTTGTTTGCAGGGCAATTGTCCTGCTATTACCCCCATTTTTCTTCTGCTTACTTTTCCAGCCCCTAGCCCTTACTATGACCATTTTAAAGCACCGAAGTACGGGTCGCCATTGATTTCTATGAGGTTCAGGGTCAAGTTGGGATACCGAACCAAACTTGTAACTCCAGTTTGGCTGAACCCGCTGAACTCTAACATCCACGGGTTCGCTCATCCCTATTGTTGAAGAATAAAGTGGAAAATTAGTAGAATTAACTTTTGCTTTCCTGTAACATCTCTATTCCTATCTAAAAATCCGCTATAAAAAATGCTATAAAAGTAAATCAAACCCCCCTTCATCACCCCCTTAGTTAGGGAAAATAATAAAATTAAAAAAATGTATTTATTTCCATTTTGCCATTAGGGTTAGGGCTAGGGTTAGGGTTAGGGCTAGGGTTAGGGCTAGGGTTAGGGCTAGGGTTAGGGCTAGGGTTAGGGTTAGGGCTAGGGTTAGGGTTAGGGCTAGGGTTAGGGCTAGGGTTAGGGTTGGGGCTAGGGTTGGAGCTAAAGTTAGGGTTAGGGTTGGTGCTAAAGTTAGGTTTAGGGTTGGGGCTAAAGTTTGGGTTAGGGTTTGGATTACATTTACAGTTGGGATTAGGGTTGGGATTAGAGTTAGGGGTGTGTCAGGGTTAGGGGTGTGGTTAGGGTTACCATTGGGATTAGGGTTAGGGGTGTGTTTGGATTAGGGTTTCAGTTAGAATTGGGGAGTTTCCACTGCTTAGGCACATCAGGGGCTCTCCAAACGCGACATGGCGTCTGATCTCAATTCCAGCCAATTCTGCGTTGAAAAAGTAAAACAGTGCTCCTTCCCTTTCGAGCTTTCCCGTGCGCCCAAACAGGGGTTTACCCCAACATATGGGGCATCAGCGTACGCAGGACAAATTGGACAACAACTTTGGGGTCCAAGTTCTCTTATTACCCTTGGGAAAATATAAATGGGAAAAAAAAGGATTTTTTAATTTCACGGCTCTGCGTTGTAAACTGTAGTGAAACATTTGGGGGGTTCAAAGTTCTCACAACACATCTAGATAAGTTCCTTGGGAGGTTTAGTTTCCAATATGGGCTCACTTTTGGGGGTTTCTACTGTTTGGGTACATCAGGGGCTCTGCAAATGCAACGTGACGCCTGTAGACCAATCCATCTAAGTCTGCATTCCAAATGGCGCTCCTTCCCTTCTGAGCTCTGCCATGCGCCCAAACAGTGGTTCCCCCCACATATGGGGTATGAGCATACTCAGGACAAATTGGACAACAACTTTTGGGGTCCAATTTCTCCTGTTACCCTTGGGAAAATACAAAACTGGGGGCTAAAAAATAATTTTTGTGAAAAAAAAAGAATTTTTATTTTCACGGCTCTGCGTTATAAACTGTAGTGAAATAATTGGGGGATCTAAGCTCTCTTAACACATCTAGATAAGTTCCTTAGGGGGCTACTTTCCAAAATGGTGTCACTTGTAGGGGGGTTTAATGTTTAGGCACATCAGGGGCTCTCCAAACGCGACATGGCGTCCCATCTTAATTCCAGTCAATTTTGCATTGAAAAGTCAAATGGCGCTCCTTCCCTTCCGAGCTCTGCCATGCGCCCAAACAGTCGTTTACCCCCACATATGGGGTATCGGCGTACTCAGGACAAATTGCACAACAACTTTTGTGGTCTAATTTCTTCTCTTACCCTTGGGAAAATAAAAAATTGGGGGTGAAAAGATAATTTTTGTGAACAAATATGATTTTTTATTTTTACGGCTCTGCATTATAAACTTCTGTGAAGCACTTGTTGGGTCAAAGTGCTCACCACACATCTAGATAAGTTCCTTAAGGGGTCTACTTTCCAAAATGGTGTCACTTGTGGGGGTTTCAATGTTTAGGCACATCAGGGGCTCTCCAAACGCAACATGGCGTTCCATCTCAATTCCAGTCAATTTTGCATTGAAAAGTCAAATGGCGCGGCTTCCCTTCCGAGCTCTGCGGTGCGCCCAAACAGTGGTTTACCCCCACATATGGGGTATCAGCGTACTCAGCACAAATTGTACAACAACTTTTATGGTCCATTTTCTCCTGTTACCCTTGGTAAAATAAAACAAATTGGAGCTGAAATAAATTTTGTGTAAAAAAAATTTAAATGCTAATTTTTATTTAAACATTCCAAAAATTCCTGTGAAACACCTGAAGGGTTAATAAATTTATTGAATGTGATTTTGAGCACCTTGAGGGGTGCAGTTTTTGGAATGGTGTCACACTTGGGTATTTTCTATCATATAGACCCCTCAAAATGACTTCAAATGAGATGTGGTCCCTAAAAAAAAATGGTGTTGTAAAAATGAGAAATTGCTGGTCCACTTTTAACCCTTATAACTCCCTAACAAAAAAAAATTTGGGTTCCTAAATTGTGCTGATGTAAAGTAGACATGTGGGAAATGTTACCTATTAAGTATATTGTGTGACATATCTCTGTGATTTAAGGGCATAAAAATTCAAATTTGGAAAATTGCGAAATTTTCAAAATTTTCACCAAATTTCTGTTTTTTTCACAAATAAACGCAAGTTATATCGAAGAAATTTTATCACTATCATGAAGTACAATATGTTACTAGAAAACATTGTCAGAATTGCCAAGATCCGTCGAAGCGTTCCAGAGTTATAACCTCATAAAGGGACAGTGGTCAGAATTGTAAAAATTGGCCCGGTCATTAACGTGCAAACCACCCTTGGGGGTAAAGGGGTTAAAGGCATGAGTACCAGGAAATCCCTTATACTGCGCTCCTTGATAAAGCCCAACACCAAATCTTTACCAATTCATTTGGTCCCCAGATAGGCCTTTTGACACCATTTTAACCAGTTCCTGGCCAAGCTATCAGGGGGAGAAAAGGAAATGCTTGTCTGTTTTTCACTTTTTTTTGCCAAAAAAAATTGTGACCACAAAGACCACTAAAGTACACTTTAAATTTTGTTCCCCTTTCTGTAACAATTTTGATATATCAGTGACATGTTTGTTTGTTTTTTTTTACCAGGGCAATGAACATTGATTTCAATTGGATGAAGCTTTTTCTTTTTATTTAATTTCTCACTCCTTTTCAAATTTATTTATTCACATATTTATTTCTTACATTGTGCCCTTTATAAGTTCATAAAAGATCTTTGCGGGCTTTTCAACATTTAAATATAATTTTTGATTTCTGATTTTCCCTATGATTGGTACATTAGCCTCATTTACAGTGTCCCACCTGATTGCAGAGCTGATTTGGATCTTGATAGCAATTAGAAAGGCAGAGATGACAGTAAGCCATCTCTGCATTCTCTATGGAGAGTTCATCAGTGTCTGACCGCCAGCTCCCTGCTCCTGCAACTGTTTGATCATGTCATATGTTGACTGCCTGGAGCTTTTTTTAGTCTATGGGTGATCCATAACCTGAACTAAAACTCAAGAATCTATATTTAAAAGTGACCAGAACAAGACTACAGCAGCCAATGAATGGCTGCAGCAGTCACAAGCTAGCTAGTTATAAACAAGCTTCTGGATTTTCTTTGCTTGATCAGCAGGAATAGGAAAGGTAAATAGTGTTTATATTTTTATCTTCCAGCTTTTTTTATTTTTTAGGTTACTCATCTATTTTCCCTATTCTACTACCTTGTTTGGTACAAGATCTAGTACAGTGTGTTTCTGTCCTTCGGCTATATAAGCGACCTGTAGCAATGGGAGTAAAGTCAATAGTTCGGACTATTTGTGGCAAGTATTATGCTGTGTTTAGCGGCCCCGTTCTGAAGCCAAATGATTCAGCAGAAAATGTTTACTCATATGGCCCATAAACTGTACATGGGCTGCTGCATATCAGAAGTATCTAGCTAAATCATTAACTCCTCATCATTCTGTATGTGTGTGTGAGTCCCAGTCTCATTGTTTTTTTTCCAACTCCTTTCAGAAACTAGAATTGGTTGTTAACGTATAATACTGCCTTTGTTAAATGCCTGCGGAATGAGGTAAGTTTGTAGGACAGAGGCCAAGTTTTTTTTTCAAGCATACCACAGCCGAAGCAAACAGCCCTTTAACCTTTGAAGTTTTATTGCACTTTTTATAAACTAATATGGATGTTCAACTTACTTTTTACTGCTTAAGCAGAATACGGTTTATGATTAGCCACTTAAAAAGGATGTGTCAAATTGGAAAAAACTTCAATAATTCCTTGTCCGGCACATTGTCAGTGAAAACCATGCTTTTTCTCACCAATATTGCCCATTCAGGGAAAAACAACTTTACATGTTCAATTTGCTCATTCTGAAAAAACAGCGTTGAATATGTATTAGGGGGTACACTAAAGATGATACTAATGTTATTCTACCTATACATGTGAAATACAAGCAATGATAGACCGAGCTAACTGGCTTACTTATTAACCTGAGTTATGCTGGTACAAAACATGTGCTACATGTTGAAAATGATGAAAATCGGAGGACATTTTTTAAGCAGGCCATTGCCATATTAGAAGTTTCCTGGCACATTTGATAACCATTCTCTTTCAGGCTCCCTTCACACATCCGTTTATCATGTTAGTATGCGGTCTATTTTTAAAGGACTGCAAATACAGACATACGCACACCTATTGAATTCAATGGTGGTGCGCACATGTCAGGTTTTTCACACGTGTCCGTGTCCGTGTCCGTGTGAAAAAGCCAGTACCACAGACAAAATGCTTTCTGCATGTGTGAACACTGATGACACACGCATGACATTTGTTTTTCATCATTGTGACATGTACCTGTGCCTGGGAAAAGCCATACAGTTTGCTCTGTTTCCAGGCGCCGGGTGCTGAAGACATCTGTCATCATTATCCCCTGCTTTCCCTCTCATATTGTAAAAAATACACAAAACAAAGTCCTTTAAATAAAAGGACATAGACTCCTTTATTTGAAATAAACACTCCCCACCCCACTTTACCTATTTATTAGTGTAAAATTAAAAAGCACAATATTCCTCACTTGTTTGATGATAATCCATTTGTCCCACTCCGTAATCCATCTCTGCTTCATATGGATGCCTTGCAGAATGGTGGCATGATGCGACTCTTCAGGCTGGCATCCAGAAGACATTGAGGTTACCACAGATCACGGAAGCGGGCAGCTCATTGTGAGTGGCCCAGTGAACTGCAGTGACTTCAATGATATCACTGCTATCACCATGAGAAATTTCTCACAGTGCTAGCAGTAATCTCATTGAGGTCACTGCAGTTCATTGGGCCACTCAGGAAGGCATCCAGATGAAGCAGAGATGGATTATAGCATGTGACAAATGGATTATCGCCGAACCCTCATTCTTGAATGCCGTACACATCACTTCCACCTGTTGGAGCAGACCAGAGATGCACTTCAATAGGCAGAAGGGACGTTTCAGAGTATGAAGGGTTTTTGCTGGGCACCTTGAAGTATTTAAGGGAAGCCCAAGAAACAGGTCATTATAATATGAATGTGAAGGACTCCTGAATGAGACTACTTGATTCTGAGCAGGGAAGAAATGCATAGGGAGGTGGTCTTTATTGAAAAGCAGGAGCCCCTACATGGTCCCTTAAAAAGGATGATGTATATGCGCATGGATTCGCGCCATCCTGATGGACCTTGGAAGGTTTGGTACCTGATGCCTGTTAAACTGCAAGCCTTGGGTGAAATTGTTCAATTTTTCATTACACTCCGACATTTGGTAAAGCCGGATATTAAGTTTGTCGGTTTCTGTTGATGTGGTAAACTAAATTGATTTATCTCACTCATTTCTGATGCTTTGAGGGATTCACTTAAATATGCCAAAATATTTGCAGCTGACTGCAAAGTAACATTCAAATTTACTTGCCTGCTATTATAATTCAGGTGTATTTATAAGTTTGTGTGTCACAATTGTTTATCATACGTTTTTTTCCAGGACAAAACACAGACGTTGCACACAGATACAGACATACGGATACACGGATGCCATATGGATGGCACACGTGACATGTGAATGTCACACAGACACAGGTATACGGACACACAGATGGCACATGGACATGGACTATGGATCACATCGGTACTGGGTTTTCCTATACAGGAATCGTGTGAAGGAGGCCTCAGCTTGAGTATCTAGACTCATTAATGCTACAGGGTACTTGATTTTATAAGATATGA
Organism: Ranitomeya variabilis; assembly: GCF_051348905.1. Lineage (NCBI taxonomy): Eukaryota > Metazoa > Chordata > Amphibia > Anura > Dendrobatidae > Ranitomeya > Ranitomeya variabilis. The sequence continues at coordinate 399,537,988 of NC_135232.1, forward strand.
GAATTTGTAAGCAGAGGGACCGGGCTGGGGGTACCTTTCTTGCGCCGGGTCCAGAACTGTCAGGGCGGTCTCCTCTGTTGTCCGGGGGGATAGTTTAACCAACTGGACCGACCTTTGCACTCAGCAGCAGGAGGCGTAGTTAGCTCAGGGAGAGCACAGTGTGTGCAAAAGTGGGAGTCATGGCGGGAAGGGACAGCGCGCAGCAGCGAGGGGTGAGCGCTCCTGCCCTCAAGCACCGGCACCGCTCAGGCCCGCACCGGAGCTTCGCCATACCAGCAGAACTTGTGAGAAAAGACGTGCGCCCGCTGATCGTGACTAAGCAAGAAGCTGAGCGCGAGTGTCACCTGAGAGACACAGAGAAAGGAACTACTGTCAGTGCTCTGCTTCCCCTAGTATACTTTTGCTGGACCACGTTGGGCTCAGACCGTGCGGTGGCTTACATCCTTCCAGCTGCACTGATACATGTATTAGGGGTCAGCGGAAGGTGCCGGAGACCATTTTTTTCCTCAGAATTGAGTGACTCCATAATTTTTCCCCTATGCTTGGTTAAAAAAGTAACCATTACTGACTACCACATTTTTTGTTCTTGATTTCATTTAGTGTTTCTTAAAGCCAGAAAGTTGCCATTTGAAATGACTTTAGTTTTGTGCCATGTCTGTGATCTGCTTTTTTCTACAAAATTAAACAACTGAATGAACATCCTCCAAGGCCGGTGGTTCCATAATTTGTGCCAGGGGTTGTAGGATCCTGCTGTGATTAAAAATGCAGATGGGTGGAGTGCTCAGTCAGAGAGCATATTTCTAAAAATATCAAAAGACTGACCATCACTTTTGATACTTGAACATTCCTGCCAGCCTGCACCATTGGCCAGCAGCTGACTCCATGGCCTCAATCTAAGAACCCATGTGTAAGTTCAAATCCCTATATTGCGGTTAAAGGGTGAAAGCCTGGGCACCCCTGGGACCTGGTAAATAGAGAGGCTTACGCTATGCCTGACTTAGAGCTGACAGGTGACCATTGACAGACTCACCTGACTGACCATCACTTTTGATACTTGAACATTCCTGCCAGCCTGCACCATTGGCCAGCAGCTGACTCCATGGCCTCAATCCAAGAACCCATGTGTAAGTTCAAATCCCTATATTGCGGTTAAAGGGTGAAAGCCAGGGCACCCCTGGGACCTGGTAAATAGAGAGGCTTACGCTATGCCTGACTTAGAGCTGACAGGTGACCATTGACAGACTCACATTGTAAGTATAGATTCATAAAACATTAATTGGTAATACAATCTCTGTATGAGGCCTTTCTGTGAGAGTTTTCACCGTTTACATTTTTATAAACATATTTATTGATATCAACGACATTCTGTTCTACGACCAAGAAATCAAATGAACCTTGAACTTGTATGTTCTAGAACCATGACTTTCTGCTAATTTATCAAATTACTGTATCATCTTGTTTGACTGCTTGTTTCCATTAGTTTACTTTACTTGTAGATGAGAAAAGAATAAAATGGAAACAGGAACTCTGAGAACTCAATGTCCAACAATAAAATGACCAGCTCTGTGTTAACATAGATACCATTTACATTAGCCTGTCTCTTTAATGTAAAAATTTGCATTAGTAGGTGTCAAAAAACTGTTAATAAGCTTTTCTTCGACATATGTTGCTGTCTGATTGTCTGGTTAGTGTCCAATATCCTACAGACAAATTTGTTTTTAATTGTTCAATTACTTTTTATATTTAAACTTAAATGATTTTTTTAAATAGTCTTCATTATAGTGTTAAGCGATACCGTCCGATACTTGAAAGTATCGGTATCGGAAAGTATCGGCCGATACCGGCAAAGTATCGGATCTCACCGATACCCGATACCAATACAAGTCAATGGGACTCAAGTATTGGAAGGTATCCCTGATGGTTCCCAGGGTCTGAAGGAGAGGAAACTCTCCTTCAGGCCCTGGGATCCATATGAATGTGTAAAATAAAGAATTAAAATAAAAACTATTGATATACTCACCTCTCCGACGCAGCCTGGACCTTACCGCTGTGAACCGGCAGCCTTCTTTGCTTAAAATGAGCGCGTTCAGTACCTTCCATGATGTCACGGCTTCTGATTGGTCGCGTGCCGCTCATGTGACCACCACGCGACCAATCAGAAGCCGTGACGTCATCCCTCAGGTCCTAAATTCCTAGAAGGGAATTTAGGACCTGAGGGATGACGTCGCGGCTTGTGATTGGTCGCGTGGCGGTCACATGACCGTCACGCGAGCAATTAGAAGCCGTGACGTCATGGAAGGTGCTGAACGCGCTCATTTTAAGCAAAGCAGGCTGCCGGTTACTACCAGGGCGCATCAGAGGGTGAGTATATCCCTATTTTTTATTTTAATTCTTTATTTTTTACATGGATATGGATCCCAGGGCCTGAAGGAGAGTTTCCTCTCCTTCAGACCCTGGGAACCATACACTGGGAACTTCCGATTCCCGATACCACAAAAGTATCGGATCTCGGTATCGGAATTCCGATACCGCAAGTGTCGGCCGATACCCGATACTTGCGGTATCAGAATGCTCAAGACTATTCATTAGGTATAATCCTACCAATGTATTGTTGTACAGTCTGTGTAACTTCTTCACTTAGCTGGTTGGCTTGCTGACTTTCGCACAAATTGAACAGCACACTGCTCCTGACAGCATCATCAGCTGCTCCATTGACTGGTTTACAAAACAGCCTGTCAAGGGGAGACAGACGGAAGATATTTTGTCTTCCCACTTATGTCCTCCCTCATAAACCGGTAAGTGGTGGCTATTAAAAGTATGTTTTCATCGTTTCAAAGACAAACATATGGCTGTGATCATACAACAAGTGGCTAATCCATGCTAAATATGGTTTGGGCAGCATGTATCAGCTGACAGGTTCCCATTCACCTGGACCAATCAAAAAGAGACCTCAGTTCGACATTTCTTGCCTCACCAGTTAGTAGCTGTTTCATTATTTATTAAAGGGAATTTGTTAGCAAGTTTTTGCTACGTAATCTGGGAACAGCATAATGTAGAGCTAGAGACTCTGGTTTCAGCGATGTGTCACTTTCCGTGCTGCTTGCTGTAGTTTTGATAAACTCAATATTTTATCAGCATCAGATTATCACCAGAGGACTAATGAGTCCCCCGGATAGGACATAACCCGTATGACTTGTGGCTTGAGGCTGTTTATAGGGACTCTAGCACACCCCGGCCTCAGATTGGTGCCTCCGTGCCTCCTGGGTGTTAGGTCGGACAGGTAACTTGGAGTTCAGCTGTCCTGCCAGTCTATGATGTAAGTCATAGAGGTCCTTACAACCTTGGTGTTACGGCTACCTGTCTCTGCTCCTCAGGAGGCAGCCTGCTCGGGGCTGGTCTCTCCCTGGTATTCTCTTCTGTTCTTTGCTCTCCTGCACGCTCTCTGCAATGTATTCGGCTTTTTTAATGTCTCTTTCCAGGAGCTGCTGCACTGCGGCTACACAGCTCCGTAAACTCTCTGCTGCCTCAGACTGATCCAGTCTGTTTCCTTGCAAGAACTGTTCTCCCTCTCCCTCCAAAACTACCAGTTATATATATATGGGGAGTCACCTAGTGAATAGGATCAAAAGCTCCCCCTGGTGGCCTGGAATGTGAATGTGTTGCATGTTTGTGGTACCAGGTTACAGTTATCCCTTCTTGCCTTCAAGCATAACATCACTCTCCCCGTGAGGAAAGCAATGCTACTGTGACGACCAGGACCCTGGGGTGCCACACTATCCCCCCCCCCATTAAATTAAGTACTCCTGGACTAGGAAAAGAAGAACAACAATGTTTAGCAATGTTTTAGTTTCAGCTGTGGTGATTGTGCACACAGTGGTAGTAGTGACAGTTTGAGGGGTTACTGGCTCTGTGACCGGAGGGATGGTGACAGTATCAACTTTGGCACTAGATGGCGCTGCTGCAGGTATACCTTTCTTAACGTTCTTGGCATACCAGCCTTTTCCACCCAAATGACAAGGGTAGGTCACTTGATCCCCTCGGTACAAGTCCCTGTCTGGATGTCCTTCCCGGAGATGAGATTCCACATCACGGCGGGTGACGAAGTCTAGCAGCCCCGGCTCCTTAATGAATCCCCATCCAGCTTTAAGGTGGAATGTCACCATGGTACCTTGTTTCTGCGGGCCCCTGTCCTCATAGCTTCTCTTCCTGGCCTGGGCCTTAGCCTGCAGGTCTTTCTCCTTTGTGGCTTGGTGTCAGAAGTCTTGCTCTATTTCCTCTTGCTCTCATTGGAGCGCCTGCTGCCGGTGATACTCCTCCTGGCTTATGACCTCCACCTGCTCCCCTTCCGCTTGGGCCTCCCCGGGGAACCCGATCAGGTCAGTACTGGTGTGCTTCCACCAGAAGGATATCCATTTCCCCGGATGTCTAGGGTCTTCTTTGTTGGCTGCAATGGGGCGTCAGGGGTCCTTAAGGTCTCCCAGGGCCGTTCCCACTCTAAGAGGTTACACACCCAGCCGAGTGGTGGTGGGGGAGCATCTATGGGCACTAGTAGGGTTTCCTCGGCTACCGGGGCAGGGTTGGTGTTCCTACCTGCCACCGCGGCGTCTCCGGTGCTGGTCCCTTCTGCTGCAGGTTTGGGCTCCTGGGGTCAGCTGCGCTGCTGCTCACTGACATTTGTGGCTGCGCGGTACCACGGGCACTGGAGCTGATGGCATAGCTCCTCCACCTCTACGCCAAGAACCTCCAGGTCCATCGGTGACGACGGGGTCCTTTGCTCCTCTATTTGGTCAAAATAGCTGCGGGCTTCCTACCCCTCCTCCGGGTGACCTCCGCTTGCCATCTTGCCAACCAGGTCTGCTTCGGCGTCTTCCTGTTCTGGGCGGTCTCTCTTCCTTCCCCTTTCATCCCAGACTAGGAGGCAGATCTCTTTTGTTGATGGGCATATCTTTTGGACATAATAGTATCTGTGCTGGGCGGCTACTACTTTGCGCCGTTTTTCCAAGCTCCACCCATGACAACATGCCGCATTCCTCCTGCACACCACATGGTGCTGTAATGGCAGAAATTTTGGCGGCAACTCACAATAAACAGTCTTTCAATAAAGCACAGTTCTGGCGCAGTCTTTTAGGTCCACATGACCCGATTTGCTGGGTCAGTCCATCCTGTTCATGACGCTAAGAAATGTGTTGCCCCGGCAGGGCTGTGGGGTACTCGGTATCGGGTCCGGTGTTTCACAGGGGGATGTCATCGTGGCAACCCGGTCCATGGCCCTGGGCGCCCATGTAAAAGGGAAAGGTCTTTAAAGGGAATAAAGTTTATGTTCATGATGCCACCTGTGGTATTCGGTCAGTGTGGGCCGACGCTACTTTAAGGGGTCCTCTGGGGAAATTTTATGGTAGCTAGATGGTATAACTTCCCGCAGGTGAAGTATATCCCCAGGGCTCCCAGTGTGTGGATGGAAGATGGTGAATGGCGCAGTAAAGAACGAGGACGCAGGTTTGCAGTCTCTTTACCTTGTTTACTGAAGACTTCAGGCAGCCACAGTCCAGGGCACCAGATCAAAGGGCAGGCAGGGTCCAGCTGGCTTGGAAGCACGTTAGGAGTCCCCTTATCCAGGTGGAAATCAAAAGCCTTCCTCTAGCGCCGTGGTGTTATAGTCTCTTACTGCCTAGGGCTTCACATAAGGTCCTCACAGATGTTATCTCTCTCTCTCTGTCCCCCGGATAGGAAAGGGCATAACCCGTATTACTGGTGGCTTGAGGCTGTTTATAGGGACTCTAGCACACCCCGGCCTCAGATTGGTGCCACCGTTCCTCCTGAGTGTTAGGTCGAACAGGTAACTTGGAGTTCAGCTGTCCTGCCGGTCTCTGATGTAAGTCATAGAGGTCCTTACAACCTCGGTGTTCCAGCTACCGGTCTCTGCACCTCAGAAGGAGGCAGCCTGCTCGGGGCTGGTCTCCCCCTGGTATTCTCTCCTGTGCTTTGCTCTCCTGTACGCTCTCTGCAATGTATTCGGCTTTCTTAATGTCTCTTTCCAGGAGCTGCTGCACTACGGCCACACAGCTCCGCAAACCCTCTGCTGCCTCAGACTGATCCAGTCTGTTTCCTGGCAAGAACTGTTCACTCTCTCCCTCCAAAACTACCAGTTATATATATATATGGGGAGTCATCTAGTGAATAGGATCAAAAGCTCCCCCTGGTGGCCTGGAGTGTGAATGTGTTACATGTTTTTGGTACCTGATTACAGTTATCCCTTCCTGCCTTAAAGCGTAACATCACTCTCCCTGTGAGGAAAGCAATGCTACTGTGACGACCAGGACCCTGGGGCGCCACACTATTAAAGCTGCTGACATGTAGACCTCCATATTTGTGAGATCAGTATAACCCTATCCCCAATGATGGGCAACTTTCTTTGCAATATGTACACAGAAAGCTGCCAATCAATGGCGTGGGTGAGGTTATACAAAGCTCAGCTTTGAGAGAACAGCTAGATCTGCAGCAGACAAAACAGGAATTGTATCAAAACTGCAGAAAGCAGCTCCCTGACACATCACTGGAATCAGGGTATTTGTCCCTATATCATGCTGCTCTCAAAAGAAGGCACAAAAGCCTGGTGACAGTTTCCTTTTAAAGGGAACCTGTCACCTGAAAAAAACACTATTAACCTGCAAATATGGGGTTCATCTGTAGGTTAATAGTACCTGCCCAACACCCACTGACTGACACTGGCTCTGAATTGGGGCTGTCAGTCAGGGTTGGGGGCGTGGTCACAGCCTCTACTCTATATATGAAGAGCGGTGACTGGACCCGCGCCTCGCCTCCCACCATCCTGGAACACTGCTGGGGGGAAAAAAGGTCATTTTCTCCTCACAGTGTTCGGCTACATGCCGAACATGGACAAACATGGAAATGGACTTTGTTAGGGTATGTTCACATGTCACGTTTTTGTAGTGTTTTTTATGCTAATTTAAAGCTACTTTTTTACAGTACCAGTAAAGCTATGAGATTTCAGAACTCTCATGCACACACTCACATTTCTTTCCCTGATGAAAACTGCTGCATTTTATAAAAAACTGCACTATGTCACTTCTTTCAACATTTTTGCAGCATTTTTTCACCATAGAAAGCAAAGAAAAAAAAAATGTGTTTTTGCTGCATTTTTGCTTCTTTTTGGGTGAATGAAACTAACTTTATTAAACATATACTGCAGACAAACAACACATGTACTCTACAAAAATACAGCTAAAAAACACATCAAAACCTGCTTTATGCAAGCCGCTTTTTAACAGCCAAAATAGCAAGTTTTGGCTTTAGAAACAAAACACAGCAAAAAAGCAAAGTGTGAACATAACCTTACATATTAAAGGGTGACAGGTGTAGGGCCTGCATTAAATTCCTAGGAACACTGATGCATTTAATTTTTTGCAGGCTCTTCCATATAATAGAGACTATGTAGGACATTGTTGTGTTGTTTCATGTTTTGTCATTTCTAAAGTAATTTATCCATCTCCTATTGTCTCTGTGTGCAATGCCCTCCAGGGGCGTAGGGTACTCCGTACCAGGTCCGGTACTTAAAGGGATGTGTCCATGGCCCCGGGTGCCCATGTTAAAGGGACGTTCTTTAAAGGGGTTAGTTGAATAATATAAGTTTGTGACGCCACCTGTGGTATTCGGTCAGGGGTGACTGACGCTGCTTAAAGGGGTCCTCTGGGGTGATGTTATGGCAGCAGGGATGGTATGGCTTCCCACAGGTGATGCAGAGTTCCAAGGGCTCCCGATGTTGTAGATGAAGATGGAGGTAGGTAGTGTAGTAAGAAACAGAGGACACAGGTTTGCAGTCTCTATACCTCTTTACTTGGTTCAAGGCAGCCAAAGTCCAGGGTACCGGATCATGGATGCTCATGTGGTCTGGCCTGCTTGGAAGTGAATTGGGAATCCCGCTAACCAGGTGGGGTTGGAAGCCTTCTTTCTAGCGCTGAGGTGTTGTAGTCCCTTGCTGCCTTAGGCCTCACACAAAGTCCTCACGTTTTCTCTCTGTCCCCCTTTAGATAGGGCACTACCAATACAACAGGTAGCTCGAGCCTTTTTACAGGATCTCTATCATGACCTGGGCTTTATTTGCTACTGTGTCCTTGGGTGTTAATGGTGGACAGGTACTGTAACTTGCAATCAGCTGTCCGCTGGTTTCTGTCGTGGGGTATGAAGTTACCCCCACAACCTCGGTCTTCTGGCTACCGGTATCTGCGCTCAGCATGGAGGAATCCGAGTTGCAGCATCTCTCTCCAGCTCTTCACTCTCCTGTGGTTCTTTTCCATCTCAGTCTCCTACAGACTGCTCTGCTTTCTGCTTTCTTTTTCCTTCCCAGGAGCCGCAGAATCACTCATCTCCACGGCCCCAGCTTTCCTTCCTCTCTCTTCGCTCTCCTCTCACCAACTGTCTAACGCCAACTGCCTAGCAACTGATTCCTCCTCCCGACCAGAGAGAGCAGCTCCCCTGAAGTTGGTATACAGTAGAGCCCCCTTCTGGCCTGGAGTCAGAACAGTGTTGTATGTGTTAAATACCTTTCAAAGGGATCCTTCCTCGCTTCCAAGCGTGACATCACTCTCCCCGTGATGAAAGCAATGACATTGTAACAACCAGTTACCTGGGGTGTTACACTCCCCCCGTTAATTCCAGTACTCCCAGACTGGGTAAACAAACACAACAATAAATTGGTTAGATAATGCAAACATTTTGGGAAATGCATTTCAACAGAAACACAAACTTTTCTTCCCTTTATGGGAGGCTGTTTTTCTTGAACGTTGCAAAACATATTTACAAAGGTACAGTCATTTTAGTACCAAGGTGTCCTTGTGCAAAAACAACAGTAATGATGCGGGGGGCCCGTTCTAAACCCCCAACGTAGGTTTTGGCGGGCTGCGAGGCGTACCATTCAAACCTGGTCTTTGACAGCACCAAACAGTTTTTCTTTGGTCTTAGCGACAAACAAGGCCCTATCCATGCTGGCAATGTGGGTAGAACCAATAGGATGCACCTTAAGAAGTGCCAACTATTTACAGTAAAGTTTTTGGGCAATTCACCATCCATTACCCTATTGTCCATTTAAGATTTTCAATAAGCATAACCAAACATTTTTAAACAGGTAACAACAATAATTGACATCTTATATTTTAATCCCTGTAAAGGGCTGGTATCTGACCTCTGGTACTACGGGTAGATCTACACAGTACAGGGATTGATAGTGACCTGCCAATATTCACTATTCTTGCTACCACTGATGTAGTGCACTGTCTCATGGCTACACTTCTAGTAATTCTAGTAATTGGCCCCCGACAAAGGAGCAAGTCTCTGAAATGCGCGTCGGGGTAGACGTGCTGACCTGAACTCCCACACACAGTGCCAATTGGTTTTGAGGTAATACCTGTATAGTATGCTCCTTATATATGAAGACTTAGTTGTCAGCTACATGTCTGCTGAAATATAACTATAGGGGCACATTCTTGTAGATATGAACAGTAGGGGTTATATGACCAGGAGATTGATATAAGTGATTTAAACATTGTTCAAGGTTCTCTATGTAGCTTAATTTTAGGCAACGGTTTATTTATATTTGTTATATTCTTGCACTTATTATCTAGTTGTACATTATAATATCCTGGTGGCTCATTATCTGTTCAATATCATCTATAGGTAGGGTATTTGACCTCATATATTTACTACCATTATGCTGACTATTATATTCTACAATTTTGTTACATATGAATACTAACTGTGGTGTGTCCTGGCCAAAACTTCTTTTTTTTGCACGGTTGCACTTTTGCCTGTTTTGCACATGTTCCCCATGAACCCCATTTTTCCTGTCTTGAATACGTAATAAAGAATATTTCTATATCTACTGGATCTTTTGGTCGTATATGTGGTTCCCACCCCCACCCCCCATTGAGCTTAATTTATTAGCGACTGATCCATATAAGTGTCCATGATTGACAGCAAGCGTGATTTGAATGAATAGGCTTACAACATTTTAGATTGATAGGATGCTGCTATATACCATTCTTTTTGCTTTATATTTTTCTAGTGATTCTACGTAGCACAGGTATACTTGATCTCCTAGGAATACTTCTACTCACTGTGGGCATGACAGATTCACCAATAGCGGGGGGTGGATTCTCTTGTACCACCTCTGGTGTGGTATCTGCTGCTTGAGCCCGTTGGCTTTCAGGTTGGTCCTGAGTCACATTTCTTTCTGGCATGACCAATTGGGGAAAGGTCAAGACAGGCACTACGATGGCTTGGTTGACTTGTGTCCATGACTGAGGAAAGTCTCCAAGAATGTTATGGATTTTCTTTTCTTCTTCTTCCGTAGGTTGAGAGATATCTTGATCCGTTTCCTGGTTTTTCAACTAATTAGGGCATACTTTCAAATGATCTCTTGACACTGCTGTTGAGGTTTCTCCTCCATCTTGACTTATGAGGCACACCTTGGTGTTCTCAAAGTTTGACGGTAAGATGGTGTATGGTTCCATCTCCCACTGATCATCAAGTTTGTGGACTCTTCATTTTCACTTTAGAACTTGTTCTCCAGGTGACAAGGGAATTGCAGGGGCATGTTGATTATAGTTTCTCTCTTGCCTCTGTCTTGCTTGAGACAAACTTTTTTCTACACACTCTTGCACTTTGCGGTATCGCTGTTCCCGCTTTGTATCCCAGTCTGTATCTGGTGATGTGACTTCAGGTGTTAAGACTCCCATGTCCAAGTCACTAGGTAGTTTGTCAATTCTTGTTCTCATTAGGTAGGCTGGAGTGCAGTTGGTAGAATTCACCAGGATATGTGTTGTGAATTCCGTTGTCGGGCTCCCTCCTGTGGTCGTGAATGGTACTTTGGTGAGTTCTGTCCTTGGACACCCTCTGGTGGCTTTAAGTGGAACTGCTGATCTTTGAGGTTGGCTTTCTCAGCTGCCCTCGTTTATTGCTGCTGCTGGCTTCCCTATTTAACTCTGCCCAGGTCGTTAGTCCATGCCAGCTGTCAATGTCTCAGTACTGGTTCAGATCTCTCTTGGAATTCTCAGATGACCTGACTACTCCAGCAGAAGTTAAGTCCTTGCTAGTCATTTTCTGTTCATTGGTTTTTGAACATATTTTTCAGTACATGCTATGTTTCAGTCCAGCCTGCTATTATGATATTTCCTTGCTAGCTGGAAGCTCTGGGGGTGCAGAGCTGCACCTCCACACCGTGAGTCGGTGTGGAGGTCTTTTTGCACACTCTGCGTGGTTTTTGTAGTTTTTTATACTGACCGCATAGTTCCCTTTCCTATCCTCTGTCTTTCTAGAGAAGATTCGGCCTCCTTTGCTAAAATCTGTTTCATTCCTGTGTTTGTCACTTCCCTCTTAACTCACAGTTAATATTTGTGGGGGCTACCTTTACTTTGGGGAATTTCTCTGAGGCAAGGTAGGCTGCTATTTCTATCTTTAGGGGTAGTTAGCTCTTAGGCTGTGAAGAGGCGTCTAGGGAGAGTTAGGTACGCTCCACGGCTATTTCTAGTGTGTGTGATAGGATTAGGAATTGCGGTCAGTAGTTACCACTTCCTCAGAGCTTGTCCCAGGTTTTCTGTTTTAACCATCAGGTCACTTTGGGTGCTCCTAACCACCAGGTCATAACAGTACAGCTGGCCTACAAAGTGTTAATGCATCTCAAAAGAGGGATAAGAGAAGTTCAGAGTCAATTTTTTTTTCTTTGCAGCTTGTTTTGTCTTTCTTTTCCCGTTAACCTCTGGGTGGTTCAGTACTCAGGTGTAGATATGGATATTCAAGGTTTGTCCTCTTGTGTGGATCAACTCACTGCTAGGGTACAGAGTATTCAAGATTATGTAGTTCAGAATCCGATGTTAGAGCCTAGAATTCCAATTCCTGATTTGTTTTCTGGGGATAGATCTAAATTTTTGAATTTCAAAAATAATTGCAGACTGTTTCTTGCTCTGAAACCCCGCTCCTCTGGTGATCCCATTCAGCAAGTAAAGATTGTTATTTCTTTGTTGCGTGGTGACCCGCAAGACTGGGCATTCTCTCTTGAGCCAGGAAATCCTGCATTGCTTAATGTGGATGCATTTTTTCTAGCGCTTGGATTGCTTTATGATGAAACTAATTCTGTGGATCAGGCAGAAAAGATCTTGCTGACTCTATGTCAGGGTCAGGATGAGGCAGAAGTATATTGCCAGAAGTTTAGAAAGTGGTCTGTGCTTACTCAATGGAATGAGTGTGCCCTGGCAGCAATTTTCAGAAAGGGTCTTTCTGAAGCCCTTAAGGATGTTATGGTGCGGTTTCCCACGCCTGCTGGTCTGAATGAGTCAATGTCTTTGGCCATTCAGATTGATCGGCGTTTGCGTGAGCGCAAAGTTGTGCACCATTTGGCGGTGTCCTCTGAGCGGAGGCCTGAGCATATGCAATGTGATAGGACTTTGACCAGAGCTGAACGGCAAGAACACAGACGTCAGAATGGGCTGTGTTTTTACTGTGGTGACTCCTCTCATGCTATCTCTGATTGTCCTAAGCGCACTAAGAGGTTCGCTAGGTCTGTCACCATTAGTACTTTGCAGCCTAAATTTCTCTTATCTGTTACTCTGATTTGCTCACTGTCGTCCTACTCTGTTATGGCATTTGTGGATTCGGGCGCTGCCCTGAACTTGATGGACTTGGAGTTTGCCAGGCGCTGTGGTTTTTCCTTGGAGCCTTTGCAGAGTCCTATTCCCTTAAGGGGGATTGATGCTACGCCATTGGCCAAGAATAAACCTCAGTACTGGACTCAGCTGACCATGTACATGGCTCCCGCACATCAGGAAAATATTAGCTTTTTGGTGTTGCATAATTTGCATGATGTTGTTGTGTTGGGTATGCCATGGTTACAGGTTCATAATCCTGTACTGGATTGGAAATCAATGTCTGTGTCTAGTTGGGGTTGTCAAGGGATACATGGTGATGTTCCTTTGATGTCAATTTCTTCTTCCACTTCTTCTGAAGTCCCTGAGTTTTTGTCGGATTACCAGGATGTATTTGATGAGCCCAAGTCCAGTGCCCTACCTCCTCATAGGGACTGTGATTGCGCTATTAATTTGATTCCTGGTAGTAAGTTCCCTAAGGGCCGACTGTTCAATTTATCTGTGCCAGAACATGCCGCTATGCGGAGTTATGTAAAGGAGTCCTTGGAGAAAGGACATATTCGCCCGTCTTCGTCACCGTTGGGAGCAGGGTTCTTTTTTGTGGCCAAGAAGGATGGCTCTCTGAGACCCTGTATAGATTACCGCCTTCTCAATAAAATCACGGTCAAATTTCAGTACCCTTTGCCTCTGTTGTCTGATTTGTTTGCTCGGATTAAGGGGGCTTGTTTGTTTACCAAGATTGACCTTCGAGGGGCGTATAATCTTGTGCGTATTAAACAGGGCGATGAATGGAAAACAGCATTTAATACACCCGAGGGCCATTTTGAGTACCTGGTGATGCCATTCGGGCTTTCTAATGCTCCATCTGTGTTTCAGTCCTTTATGCACGACATCTTCCGGAAGTATCTGGATAGGTTCATGATCGTATATTTGGATGATATTTTGGTCTTTTCAGATGATTGGGAGTCTCATGTAAGGCAGGTCAGGATGGTGTTCCAGGTCCTTCGTGCTAATGCGTTGTTTGTGAAGGGCTCTAAATGCCTTTTTGGAGTTCAGAAGGTTTCCTTTTTGGGCTTCATTTTTTCCCCTTCTACTATCGAGATGGATCCTGTTAAAGTTCAGGCCATTTATGATTGGACTCAACCTACATCTGTGAAGAGTCTTCAGAAGTTCCTGGGCTTTGCTAATTTTTACCGTTGCTTCATCGCTAATTTTTCTAGTGTGGTTAAGCCTTTGACTGATTTGACGAAGAAAGGCGCTGATGTGGTGAATTGGTCCCCTGCGGCCGTTGAGGCCTTTCAGGAGCTTAAACGTCGTTTTACTTTGGCCCCTGTGTTGCGTCAGCCAGATGTTTTTCTCCCTTTTTAGGTCGAGGTTGATGCTTCTGAGATCAGCAGGGGCTGTTTTGTCTCAGAGAAGTTCTGATGGCTCCTTGATGAAGCCGTGTGCTTTCTTTTCTAGAAAGTTTTTGCCTGCCGAGTGTAATTATGATGTCGGCAATCGGGAGTTGTTGGCTATGAAGTGGGCATTTGAGGAGTGGCGACATTGGCTTGAGGGAGCCAAACATCGCGTGGTGGTCCTGACTGATCACAAGAATCTGACTTACCTCGAGTCCGCCAAGCGGTTGAACCCTAGACAGGCTCGATGGTCACTGTTTTTCTCCCGTTTCGATTTTGTGGTCTCGTACCTTCCGGGATCTAAGAATGTGAAGACTGATGCCCTTTCTAGGAGTTTTTTGCCTGATTCTCCGGGAGTCCCTGAGCCGGCTGGTATTCTTAAAGAGGGGGTGATTCTGTCTGCCATCTCCCCTGATTTGCGGCGGGTGCTGCAGGAGTTTCAGGTTGATAGACCTGACCGCTGCCCAGTGGAGAAACTGTTTGTCCCTGATAGATGGACTAGTAGGGTTATTTCTGAGGTTCATTGTTCAGTGTTGGCTGGTCAACCCGGGATTTTTGGTACCAGAGATTTGGTTGCCAGGTCCTTTTGGTGGCCTTCCTTGTCACGGGATGTGCGTTCTTTTGTGCAGTCCTGTGGGACTTGTGCTCGGGCTAAACCTTGCTGTTCTCATGCCAGTGGGTTGCTTTTGCCTTTGCCTGTCCCGAAGAGGCCCTGGACACATATTTCCATGGATTTTATTTCTGATCTTCCTGTCTCTCAAAGGATGTCTGTCATCTGGGTGGTTTGTGATCGGTTTTCTAAGATGGTCCATTTGGTACCCTTGCTTAAATTGCCTTCCTCCTCTGATTTGGTTCCATTATTTTTTCAGCATGTGGTTCGTTTGCATGGCATTCCGGAGAACATTGTGTTGGACAGAGGTTCCCAATTTGTTTCTAGGTTTTGGCGGTCCTTTTGTGCTAAGATGGGCATTGATTTGTCTTTTTCTTCAGCGTTCCATCCTCAGACAAATGGCCAAACCGAACGAACGAATCAGACCTTGGAAACCTATCTGAGATGCTTTGTTTCTGCTGATCAGGATGATTGGGTGACCTTCTTGCCATTGGCCGAGTTCGCCCTTAATAATCGGGCTAGTTCTGCTACTTTGGTTTCGCCTTTTTTTTGTAATTCTGGTTTTCATCCTCGTTTTTCTTCAGGGCAGGTTGAGCCTTCTGACTGTCCTGGTGTGGATTCTGTGGTGGACAGGTTGCAACAAATTTGTACTCACGTGGTGGACAATTTGACGTTGCCTCAGGAGAAGGCGCAACGTTTTGCTAACCGCTGTCGCTGTGTTGGTCCCCGACTTCGTGTTGGGGATTTGGTTTGGTTGTCTTCTCGTTATGTTCCTATGAAGGTTTCTTCTCCTAAGTTCAAGCCTAGTTTCATTGGTCCTTATAAGATTTCTGAAATTATCAATCCTGTGTCGTTTCGTTTGGCCCTTCCAGCTTCTTTTGCCATCCATAATGTGTTCCATAGGTCGTTGTTGCGGAGATATGTGGCGCCTATGGTTCCTTCCGTTGATCCTCCTGCTCCTGTGTTGGTTGAGGGGGAGTTGGAGTATGTGGTGGAGAAGATTTTAGATTCTCGTATTTCGAGACGGAAGCTTCAGTACCTGGTTAAATGGAAGGGCTATGGTCAGGAGGATAATTCCTGGGTTGTTGCCTCCGATGTCCATGCTGCTGATTTGGTTCGTGCCTTTCATTTGGCTCATCCTGATCGGCCTGGGGGCTCTGGTGAGGGTTCGGTGACCCCTCCTCAAGGGGGGGGTACTGTTGTGAATTCCGTTCTCGGGCTCCCTCCTGTGGTCGTGAATGGTACTTTGGTGAGTTCTGTCCTTGGACACCCTCTGGTGGCTTTGAGTGGAACTGCTGATCTTTGAGGTTGGCTTTCTCAGCTGCCCTCGTTTATTGCTGCTGCTGGCTTCCCTATTTAACTGTGCCCAGGTCGTTAGTCCATGCCAGCTGTCAATGTCTCAGTACTGGTTCAGATCTCTCTTGGAATTCTCAGATGACCTGACTACTCCAGCAGAAGTTAAGTCCTTGCTAGTCATTTGCTGTTCATTGGTTTTTGAATATATTTTTCAGTACATGCTATGTTTCAGTCCAGCCTGCTATTATGATATTTCCTTGCTAGCTGGAAGCTCTGGGGGTGCAGAGCTGCACCTCCACACCGTGAGTCGGTGTGGAGGTATTTTTGCACACTCTGCGTGGTTTTTGTAGTTTTTTTATACTGACCGCATAGTTCCCTTTCCTATCCTCTGTCTTTCTAGAGAAGATTCGGCCTCCTTTGCTAAAATCTGTTTCATTCCTGTGTTTGTCACTTCCCTCTTAACTCACAGTTAATATTTGTGGGGGCTACCTTTACTTTGGGGAATTTCTCTGAGGCAAGGTAGGCTGCTATTTCTATCTTTAGGGGTAGTTAGCTCTTAGGCTGTGAAGAGGCGTCTAGGGAGAGTTAGGTACGCTCCACGGCTATTTCTAGCGTGTGTGATAGGATTAGGAATTGCGGTCAGTAGAGTTACCACTTCCTCAGAGCTTGTCCCAGGTTTTCTGTTTTAACCATCAGGTCACTTCGGGTGCTCCTAACCACCAGGTCATAACAGTTATGGTTATAAAGATCTACCAAGTCCGGCAACTTCTCTGGCCACAGGTTTCTCTCTTCCGAGGACAAGGTCTTCAG
Organism: Ranitomeya variabilis; assembly: GCF_051348905.1. Classification (NCBI taxonomy): domain Eukaryota; kingdom Metazoa; phylum Chordata; class Amphibia; order Anura; family Dendrobatidae; genus Ranitomeya; species Ranitomeya variabilis. The sequence continues at coordinate 399,554,754 of NC_135232.1, forward strand.
TAAGTCAATCACCACCTGGTTCATCTTCTCACACATGCCATTTGTCTGTGGATGGTACGGTGTTGCCCTGATTATCTTGCATCCGTACAGATTACCAAACTCCTAGAAAACTTCTGCTTCAAAGGCTGGGCCTTGGACAGTGAGTATCTTATCAGGGTCACCATGTGGTCGACAAAAGTGTTTTTGGAATGCCTTGGCTGCTGTCCTTACAGTTTGACCCTTGACAGGCATGACTACCAGGAATCTGGAGTAATGGTCCACTATGATCAGGGCGTAGACATAGCCTGACCAGCTTGGGGTTAGCTTCACATGGTCTAAGGCTACCAGCTCAAGTGGCTGTTTCGTGACTATGGGCTGTAGGGGAGCCCTCTGGCTGTTGCGATCCTTTCTGCGCAGGTTGCATGGACCACACTCTCGGCACCACTTTTCAATGGCTCTTCTCATGCCAATCCAGTAGAGTCTCTCATGAAGTAGGACTTCCAACTTCTTCCATCCGAAGTGTCCTGCTCCATCATGGCATGCTTCTAAGACCATTGGCGCATCCCACTTCGGGACTACCACTTGCCAGATCAGTTCATGGGTGCGTGAGTTGATTTTCCTCCCACACAGCTTTCCCTCGTAAATGAACAACCTGCCCTTCTCCTTCTACAACTGTTGCGTTTCCTGTGAAGCATCTGGGCCAGGGTATGAATCAGCCTGTGTCAGCAGCTCTTTTACCAGGTGGACTGCTGGGTCAATGTCTTGTGTCTCTGCCCTACATGAAATGTGAATAGCATAATGGCTTGTGAAATCTATGAAAAAACACATGAAATGCTTAGCACAAGATTTTGCCAAAAATTGTGAGCCAATCCACCAAATGTCAAGGTAATCTCAGATCGGATGGGTACCTGACCTCTCTGCCTAGTGTGAACACTTACCTATGGCTAATAACATGGTAAAGCCTGCATTTATAGGAAGGTTGGAACCAACTGTGTTTGGATGTAATTAAAATCACAGCATGGTAAAGGGCGGGGCATTCAAGTCAGAAAAAATAGTACATAGTAAATATAGGAAAACTGACTGAACAGCAATCTAGTCTGAACTGGTGCATAACCAAAAAAAGACATATAGTAAATAGATCAATGGCTGCACTCAATTTAATGTACTAAAGCAAGGAAATGTGCGATACATGAAATGTGAATAGCATAATGCCTTGTGAAATCTATGAAAAAACACATGTGATGCTTAGCACGTGTTTTTTCATAGATTTCAGAAGCCATTATGCTATTCACATTTCATGTATCACACATTTCCTTGCTTTAGTACATTAAATTGAGTGCAGCCATTGATCTATTTACTATATGTCTTTTTTTGGTTATGCACCAGTTCAAACTAGATTGCTGTTCAGTCAGTTTTCCTATATTTACTATGTACTATTTTTTCTAACTTGAACGCCCCACCCTTCACCATGCTGTGATTTTAATTACATCCAAACACAGTTGGTTCCGACCTTCCTATAAATGCAGGCTTTACCATGTTATTAGCCATAGGTAAGTGTTCACACTAGGCAGAGAGGTCAGGTACCCATCCGATCTGAGATTACCTTGACGTTTGGTGGATGGGCTCCCAAGTTTTGGCCAAATCTTGTGCTAAGCATCTCATGTGTTTTTTCACAGATTTCACAAGCCATTATGCTATTCACATTTCATGTATCGCACATTTCCTTGCTTTAGTACATTAAATTGAGTGCAGCCATTGATCTATTTACTATATGTCTTTTTTTGGTTATGCACCAGTTCAGACTAGATTGCTGTTCAGTCAGTTTTCCTATATTTATTGTGTCTCTGCCCATCCATGGTGGGGTAATGGATTAAGCTTGGCCTCATGCATGGCATGGCGCTTGTCCCTCACACAATTGGAATGTTGGGCCGCAACTGGGCAGTGGAAGGCGGTAACTCGATTTCTTCAAGTGCTTCTGGATCTCCTCCCTCTTCTGGTGAATTGGGCATCAGGGACACACCAGCATTTGCGTTCCTGTGTCCCGCTCGGTACTTGATGGTAAACTCGTAGTTGGACAACCGGGGCATCCATCATTGTTCCAATGCACCTACCTTTGCTGTCTCCTGGTGAGTCAGCAGACTGTTGTCCATGAAGACGGTGAACTTTGCTGAAGCCAGGTAGTGCTTGAATCGCTGTTTCTGCCGAGACTATGGCAAGGAACCCCAGCTTAAAGGAACTGTAGTTGTCAGGGTTCCTTTCAGTGGGACAAAGCTTCCAGCTGGCATAGGCAATTAATCTTTCTTTGCCTTTCTGTACCTGGGACAGTACTGCTCCCAATACCATGATGCTGGCGTCTGTGTAGAGTAGAAACGGTTGGTCATAGTCAGGGTAGGCCAGTACCTCATCTCCCATGAGAGCCAACTTCAACCAAGTAAAGGATCCTTCCAGCCTATCGTTCCACTCAAATGGAATATTCCTACTCTTGGCCTTCTTGGATTGGCTCACTAACAGGTCTTGCAGGGGTACGGCTATCTTAGTGAAGTCCTTGATAAATCTTCGGTAGTAACCTACCAACCCGAGGAACTGCCGGACTTCATGGATGTTGCTGGGTTTTGGCCAGTCCCTGATCACGATGACTGTGTCAGGGTCTGGTGCCACACCTTCAAGGCTTACCACATGGCCAAGGTACTGCACTTTGGGCTTTAACAGGTGGCACTTGGATAACTTTACTTTCAGGCCAAAGCTGGACAAAGCTTCAAACACCTCGGCCAGGTGCTTCAAGTAGTCTTCATAGGTCTTGGAGAAGACAATGACATCATCCAGGTACAACCGAATGGTTTCAAAGTTCTTGTGCCCAACACAGCACTCCATCATCCTCTGGAACGTCACTGGTGCATTGCACAGTCCGAACAGCATGTAGTTGAATTCTAGGAGGCCCATTGGTGTTGTGAAGGCGGTCTTCTCTATATCCGCCTCTGCCACGGGAATCTGCCAATACCCACTAGTGAGATATAAGGTGGAGAAATAGTTAGCACATTTCAAAGCAGCTAATGACTCTTGAATTCTGGGTAATGGGTAGGCATCCTTATGTGTAATGCTGTTAATCTGCCTGTAGTCCACACACAAGACAATAACCTCACCAAGACCGTTTTCTATGACATTAGTACCTAAGGTCATCATTGGGTTACATTCTCGCCGGTCAATTTCCACAATCACCAGTCCTTGGATTTTCAATTCTACCCACCCCACTTTAATAGTCATCTCCTTATACCCCACTTGTGGCAAAGGCTGACCATTGCTGACTACTATTGTCAGGTCATTATCTGGGCCACGAGTAATATCAGAGTCAGCACATTACCGTTTGTACAGAATGTAAGGCATAGTCGTCACCTGAGAGCCAGTGTCCAATAAAGCGTTCATCGGATGCCATCGATCACAATGGGGAGGACTGGTTGTCCTCCAACGTACTTGGCTCGCCAGCATTGTGGGTCTCCTGGTCATCTCTCCCCCTGGGGGTTGGCCCTCTGCCCCAGGGGTCACTCATTTAAATGGCAGAACCTTGCGATGTGCCCCACCTGGTTGCAGCGGCAACAAATGAGTTGTCAGTCCTGATGATAGTGGTCGTTGTCTCTTCCTCTGGTCGGTGGGATCCTCTTCTGCCATCGCTAAGGGACGTCATCTGGACTGGAAGCCAGCTGGATCTTTCCTTTTGGGGACTCTTGTAGGAACTGCACAGTTTTGGCTAGTGCAGCTATGCTTGCTTTTGGTCAGTTCTCGAACCTGGAGGCGCAGTCCTGTGGAGGGGTCATCATCTAAAGTCTGTGCTTCAGACTCAACAGGGACCTGATGGAAGAATGCTGCTTCCTGATGGCAGTTGATTGCTGGGCACCTAGGGAACACTATGTGGCTGGGATTAGGCTCATGCAGCACCCGGATGACCCTGTCCTTGAATTGTGCAAAGTCCAGGTCAGAGTTTTGCAAGGCCAGGATGCGCAGCTGCATCCAGTGGGTGCCAGACAAAAGTCCTTCAATAAATTGCCCCTTTAACAGTTTGTCCCCATCCTGCACGCTGTTTGGGTGAACTTGTTTAACAGCTCGCAGCACCTCCTGGAGATTGAGTAGTCCCTTATATTGCCCGTTGTTTGCACCCGAAAAACCTCATCTTTATTTCTGCAGCAGTGAGGGTGTCAAAAGTGTTTTTCAGTTTGGCTAATGTTTGCTCAACAGTTCCTTTTTCAATATCTGGTCAGGATTTTACTTCTCTTTGTGCTGCACCAATTAATTGGCCAGTTAGGATGCTGACTTTTTGTTGTTCCGACAGGGGGTACACCTTTAATAAGCTGCGGAGTCTTTCTTTAAAGTCACTGAGAGTGTGGGACTCCCCTGAATATTGTGGCAACCAGGCCACTCTCGGTATATTGGGCATGGATAATGGCATTATGGGAGCTGTAGCTGTGGTTGGTTCCAGATGGTTTATGGGCGTTGCAGCCACCACGGGGTCTGGTGGCATCATGGGGGCTGCGGCTGCATCTGCCACCAGCGCTGCATCTCCACCTTGGCTGGACATTTCCCTTCCCCCATGCTAACCTCAGCCTGGCCTGTCATCTGGTTACCGGCATCTGCAGCTTTCTCACCGGTGCTCTGTTTGGTGCTCCTTCCGGTTCTCCTGCTGGGGCTTCCGGCTTCTTCTCTTGCGTAAGGCTGAGCACAGAGCACAGCATCCGTCACGCTCCATCTTCAGGCTCCGCCCACGATGGCACTCCCCTCTTTTCCTGCACTCTTCGCGGCGCTCTTTATGGTGGCCATTTTTTGTGGCAATTTAGAAAATTTTATCGCGTGCACCATGTGACGCAGTTATGGCGTTATTTTGATGGTGATGTTTTAAAAGCTCAGTAAAGTCTCTGGCACACAATTTAATAACGTCTCTGGTACGGTACTTAAAGGATTGTGTCATGGCTGAGGTGACCCGGTCCATGGCCCCGGGGGCCATGTTAAAGGGACGGTCTTTTAAGGGGTTAGTTGAATAATAAAAGTTTATGACGCCACCTGTGGTACTCGGTCAAGGGTGACCGATGCTGCTTAAAGGGGTCCTCTGGGGTGATGTTATGGCAGCAGGGATGGTATGGCTTCCCACAGGTGAAGCAAGGTTCCCAGGGCTCCTGATGTGGTAGATGAAGATGGTGGTAAGTGGTGTAGTAAGAAACGGAGGACACAGGGTTGCAGTCTCTTTACCTCTTTACTTGGTTCAAGGCAGCCACAGTCCAGGGTACCGGATCATGGCTGCTCGTGTGGTCCGGCTGGCTTGGAAGCAATTTGGGAATCCCTCTAACCAGGTGGGGTTGGAAGCCTAGCTTCTAGCACTGTGGTGTTGTAGACCCTTGCTGCCTTAGGCCTCACACAAAGTCCTCACGTTTTTTCTCTGTCCCCCTTTAGATAGGACAGTAACAGTACAACAGGTAGCTCGAGCCTTTTTACAGGATCTCTATCACGACCCGGGCTCTATTTGCTACTGTGTCCTCGGGTGTTAATAGTGGACACGTAACTTGCAATCAGCTGTCTGCCGGTTTCTGCCATGGGGCATGATGTTACCCCCACAACCTTGGTCTTCTGACTTCCAGTATCTGCGCTGAGCATGGAGGAAGCCCAGTCACAGCTTCTCTCTCCAGCTCTTCCCTCTCCTGTGGTTCTTTTCCCTCTCAGTCTCCTACAGACTGCTCTGCTTTCTCTTTCCTTCCAAAGGAGCAGCAGAATCACTCGTCTCCACGGCCCCAGCTTTCCTTCCTCTCTCTTCGCTCTCCTTTCACCAACTGTCTAACTCCAACTGCCTAGCAACTGCCTAGTAACTGACTCCTCCTCCCATCCAGAGAGAGCAGCTCCCCTGAAGTCGGGTGTAGAGCTCCTCTTTCTGGCCTAGAGTCAGAACAGTGTTGTATGTGCTGAATACCTGTCAAAGGGATCCTTCCTCGAATCCAAGCGTGACATCACTCTCCCCATGCCACTGTAACAATCGGTTACCTGGGGTGCTACATGTGCACATACATTGGACTGCACTCGGATGACATCCGAGTGCAGTCCTATGTTTCATATACACCCATAGACTTGCATGGGTGTGTGTGATGTGATTCTTGGATGCACCTGCAGCATGCTGTGATTGCTTTCTCATGCTGAATCTGCAAGCAGATCTGCACTGCCCCATAGTGTAACATTGGGCCTAGTGCTATCCAATAAAACATCACATAGTGCTCAGCCATGTTATACGCCAGTATGAGCATATCCTAAAGCTGATGCCATACTCTAGAGAAGTGTTGCAATTTGATGAACTGACCGTGAATAAGTGACTGCACATAATAATGTAGTTTCTACGGTCGTTAACATTACGTCATACATATGTCTTACTTATTAATAATCTAGCGGATACATTTGTCATCTACATGAGGCAGCAACTTACAGACTTGCTGGCAGTCACGGTCACAGAAGAGGTCACTGTTGGGCAGTTGCTTGAAAGGTATGCCAGGCCTTTCAGCAGAAACAAATGCATTCTTTGTCACAGTTCAGCAACCTAGCCATCTCTTTTGTTAAATCATTAATGGCACGCACTGCCAGGTAAATTTACACAGGCTGTAAATCTATAAATGGCATGGGAAAAGATGTGGTACAATGATTTTCATATCTAACTAAGAAAACACCAGATTAAGTAGCAGGGCTATAGATTTAATCTGAGTCACCCAGAAAGAGCATGTCTTCATCTAACAGAGGGAAAACAAAACAGAAGTTGTATGGTCATTCTCGTGGTCTCCATCTGCAAGGATTTCTAGAAACACTACTATCTACTCAGTGTACACAACTCAGACTGAGGACCAAATATTACCTAGACTACCTAGATAACTCACCTCTTCCCCACTCTGACCACAACATTCTGTCCTTCAAGCTCACAAATCATGCAGAAATCTACAAGCCATTAACCATCATACACTTATCAACTCCTTACACTCATCACTGTCCCCAATCTGCTCTTTTTCCTGTCCTGATTTGGCTGTACACCACTACAATAACACTCTCAGAAGCACCCTGGACCTAATAGTGCCCCTCACCCTCAGAACTTCCAAACAGAGTAAAACAGCCCTGGCTCACATCGCAAACTCGATATCTCCAGCGATCTTCTAGGAGTGACGAACGCTTATGGAGGAAAACTCGCACACCAGAAAACTTAAATTACTACAAATTTATGTTAAGAACCTATAACTCTGCCCTTCACCTTGCCAAATACCTAGTTCACCACCCTGATCTCACTATCCAACAACCCAAAAAGACTATTCAACACCTTTCACTCCCTCCTCAGTCCTAAAGTACAGGCCCCTTTCACAGATATTTATGATGAAGCTCTGGCCTCCCACTTTACAGAGGAAATAGAAAATATCCATTAGGAACTCATCTCCCAGCCACCAAGTGCCATGACTCCCATCCCTCCCCACATCTCTTCTGGCTCACTCTCCACATTTGACCCCGTCACAGAATAAGTTTCCAGGCTCCTCTCTTCTTCTTGTCCTACTACATGCACTATTGACTCCATTTTCTCACATCTCCTCCAGTCTCTCTCCAGTCGTCACTACTCATCTAACTAAAATCTTCAATATCTCCCTCTCCTCTGGTATTTTCCTCTCCTCCTTCAAACACTCTCTCATTACTCCATTATTTAAAAAAAACCTCTCTCATCCCATTCTGCAGAAATAACTACAGACCAGTCTCAAATCTCCCTTTCATCTCTAAACTCTTGGAGTGCCTGGTTTACTCCCGCCTTCCCCGTTACCTCTCCACTCACTCTCTCCTAGATCCATCACATTCTACAGAAACTGCACTCATCAAAGTGACCAATTACCTTTTAACAGCAAAAGGTAACCGGGACCACTCTCTACTCATTCTTCCTGACCGCTCTGCAGCTCACGACACCGTTGACCACCATCTGCTGCTCTCTTTGCTCCAATCAATAGGCATAAAGGACACTGCTCTCTCCTGGCTCTATTTCTATCTTTCTGACCTCTCCTTCAGTGTATCATTCACTGGCTCCATTTCTTCTCCTCTTCCTTTCACTATTAGTGTTCCTCAGTGTTCTGTCCTTGGCACTTTTCTCTCTCTACACTGACCCAACTGGACAGAGCATCAGCAAATTTGGCTTGCAGTATCATCTTTATTCTGATGACATACAACTATACATTTCATCCCCTGACCTTGCACCCGGTGTACTACAGAACACCAGTGACTATCTGCAGTTTCCAACATCATGTCCGCTCTCTAATTGAAAATAAACCTTTCTAAAACTGAACTTCTGCTCCTGCCATCTACTGAGCTCCCTAAAGCTAACATCTCCCTCTTCCTGTGTGGCACCACAATAATGCCTAGGCAGCAGGTTCCCTATCTAGGTGTTATGTTTAACCCTAATCTTTCCTTCACCTCCTATGTACAATTTCTTGTTGCTCTGTCACTTGTACCTAAAAAACATTTCTAAAATCTGCCCGTTTCTCACCATAGAAACAACAAAACCCTTCATTGTTGCCCTGATCCACTCCCCCCTTGACTACTATAAATCTCTATTAATTGGACTCCCCCTCACTCGACTTTCCCTTCTATAGTCCATCCTTAATGCAGCAGCCAGGGTCAGCTATCTGGCTAATTGTTATTTGGATTCCTCCGCTCTGTGCCAGTCATTGGCTGCCCATACATTATAGAATCCAATTTAAACTGCTTGTTCTCATGCACAAAGCTCTCCACAGTGCGGCACCTCCCTACAGCTCTTCCCTCATCTGTTTATCGGTCTACCGGTTCTCTACTCTCCACAAGCGACTTTCGACTAACATCCGCACTAATCCGTACCACCCACTTCCAGCTGCAAGACTTCTCCTGAGTCTCGCCAATCCTCTTGAATGTGCTACCCCAAGAAAGTAGGGCTAACCACAACTTATATGGTTTTAAGCGCTCCTTAAAAACACATCTGTTTTGGGTGGCCTATCACATTCCCTAATCAAAGTCCTTTTATACGTAGCCCATTCAATATCTCTCTAAACATAATTTGCCATCAAACTCTACCACACCCAAAAGCAATACAAATACTGGCTGGTGACTAGCTCGTGCAGCCTTTATCTATCCCCCACTCCCTCAAGATGGCTGGACCATCATTGTAAATACGCACCTGTACTTTGTGTCTCCCCCCACGACATTGTAGATTGTAAGCTCTTATGAGCAGGGTCATCTTATTTTCTGACCTCTCCTTATTTTATTTTTATTATTGGTGTTTTCCTCTCATGCTTTAAACATGCCTCCATCACACCTATCCTCAAAAAGCCCTCTCTTGACCCATCCTCTGTATCTAGCTATCGCCCTATATAACTTCTCCCTTATGCCTCCAAACTACTGGAACAACACGTCTACCTTGAACTGTCCTCCCATCTCTCTTCTTGCTCCCTCTTTGACCACTTACAATCTGGCTTCCGGTCACACCATTCCACTGAAACTGCCCTAACTAAGGTCACCAATGACCTCTTAACCGCCAAGAGCAAGCGACACTACTCTGTCCTCCTCCTCCTCGACCTGTCGGCTGCCTTTGACACAGTGGACCATTCCCTATTATTATAGACCCTCTCATCCCTTGGCATCACAGACTTGGCCCTATCCTGGATCTCATCATACATAACAGAGCGGACATTCAGCATCTCCCACTCACACACCACCTCCTCACCTCGCCCCCTATCTGTCGGAGTCCCACAAGGTTCAGTCCTTGGGCCCCTGCTCTTCTCCATTTACACCTTTGGCCTGGGACAGCTCATAGAATCTCATGGCTTTCAGTATCACCTCTATGCTGATGACACACAGATCTACATCTCTGGACCAGATATCACCTCCCTACTAATCAGAATCCCTCAATGTCTGTCCACTATTTCATCCTTCTTCTCTGCTAGATTTCTGAAACTTAACATGGACAAAACAGAATTCATCATCTTTCCCCCATCTCATGCGACCCCCCCCAACGAACCTATCCATTACAGTACATGGCTGCCCACTCTCCCCAATCCCACAAGCTCGCTGCCTCGGGGTAATCCTTGACGCTGATCTCTCCTTCAAACCACATATCCAAGCCCTTTCCACTTCCTGCCGACTTCAACTCAAAAATATTTCACAAATCCGTACATTCCTCAACCAAAAATCTGCAAAAGCCCTAGTCCATGCCCTCATCATCTCTCGCCTTGACTACTGCAACCTCCTGCTCTGTGGTCTCCCCTCTAACACTCTCACACCCCTCCAATCTATTCTAAACTCTGCTGCCCGACTAATCCACCTGTCCCCCAGCTATTCCCCGGTCTCTCCCCTCTGTCAATCCCTTCACTGGCTCCCCATTGCCCAGAGACTCCACTACAAAACCCTAACCATGACGTACAAATCCATCCACAACCTGTCTCCTACATATATCTGTGACCTCGTCTCCCGGTACTTACCTACACGCAACCTCCGATCCTCACAAGATCTCCTTCTCTACTCCCCTCTTATCTCCTCTTCCCACAATCGTATACAAGATTTCTCTCGCGTATCACCCCTACTCTGGAACCCTCTACCACAACACACCAGAATCTCGCCTACCATCGAAACCTTCAAAAAGAGCCTGAACCTCTTCTGACAAGCCTACAACCTGCAGTAACCACCGATCAACCAAACCGCTGCATGACCAGCTCTATCCTCACCTACTGTATTCTCACCCATCCCTTGTAGATTGTGAGCCTTTTTTAACCGGCAGGGTCCTCTCTCCTCCTGTACCAGTTATGACTTGTATTGTTTAAGATTATTGTACTTGTTTTTATTATGTATACCCCTCCTCACATGTAAAGCGCCATGGAATAAATGGCGCTATAACAATAAATAATAATAATAATAATAATAATAATTTTGCTTTAATGATTATATTATCTTTAATGTTGTTACTTATGACTTGTGTATGAACTGTTGAATTGTAAATTTCTGTGGAATATGTTGGCGCTATTTACATAAAGATTATTATTATTATTATTATATAAGTGATTTGTTCGAATTGCATTACCAATCTTGATTAAAAAAAAAATTACATAGTTACATAGTTAGTAAGGCCGAAAAAAGACATTTGTCCATCCAGTTCAGCCTGTATTCCATCATAATAAATCCCCAGATCTACGTCCTTCTACAGAACCTAATAATTGTATGATACAATATTGTTCTGCTCCAGGAAGACATCCAGGCCTCTCTTGAACCCCTCAACTGAGTTCGCCATCACCACCTCCTCAGGCAAGCAATTCCAGATTCTCACTGCCCTAACAGTAAAGAATCCTCTTCTATTTTGGTGGAAAAACCTTCTCTCCTCCAGACGCAAAGAATGCCCCCTTGTGCCCGTCACCTTCCTTGGTATAAACAGATCCTCAGCGAGATATTTGTATTGTCCCCTTATATACTTATACATGGTTATTAGATCGCCCCTCAGTCGTCTTTTTTCTAGACTAAATAATCCTAATTTCGCTAATCTATCTGGGTATTGTAGTTCTCCCATCCCCTTTATTAATTTTGTTGCCCTCCTTTGTACTCTCTCTAGTTTCATTATATCCTTCTTGAGCACCGGTGCCCAAAACTGGACACAGTACTCCATGTGCGGTCTAACTAGGGATTTGTACAGAGGCAGTATAATGCTCTCATCATGTGTATCCAGACCTCTTTTAATGCACCCCATGATCCTGTTTGCCTTGGCAGCTGCTGCCTGGCACTGGCTGCTCCAGGTAAGTTTATCATTAACTAGGATCCCCAAGTCCTTCTCCATGTCAGATTTACCCAGTGGTTTCCCATTCAGTGTGTAATGGTGACATTGATTCCTTCTTCCCATGTGTATAACCTTACATTTATCATTGTTAAACCTCATCTGCCACCTTTCAGCCCAAGTTTCCAACTTATCCAGATCCATCTGTAGCAGAATACTATCTTCTCTTGTATTAACTGCTTTACATAGTTTTGTATCATCTGCAAATATCAATATTTTACTGTGTAAACCTACCAGATCATTAATGAATATGTTGAAGAGAACAGGTCCCAATACCGACCCCTGCGGTACCCCACTGGTCACAGCGACCCAGTTAGAGACTATACCATTTATAACCACCCTCTGCTTTCTATCACTAAGCCAGTTACTAACCCATTTACACACATTTTCCCCCCATTGGCAACTCATGTAACAACGGAGTGACTGATGGAACATGAAGGATAGAAATCTCAGAGAAATATAACACTAGGATAGTATTAAATATGACAGACAAGAATTCTGTCTTTTCTAGAACTTTGTTAGGCTGGGAGTCCCATACAGTGATCGAAGTGCGGCAAGTGAAAGAGTGAGGTGGAGCTGCCTAGCAGCCACTTCATTAGCGTCACATCACCTTTCCATTGTGCTATTAGACAATCATTATGTTTTCTTATTGTGAAAGGGAACCTGTCACTAGGAAAATGCCATCCAATCTGTAGGTACCATGTTATAGAGTCGGGGGAGCTGAGCAGATTGTTTTATCATTTTGCAAGAAAAGATTCAGTATAACCTGTGTTTTCATCATTTAATATTCTACTCTGCTCTGTGCGGTCCTATTCATGATTGACAGGTCGCGCTGTATGCACACATATACATAGACAGTTGTCAATCACAGATAGGACCGTCCACTGGACTGAAAAGCCCAGAAAGAGTAGAGGTATAAGTGATGAAAACACAGGTATACTGAATCCTTTCTCACAAAACTATATATGAATGTACTCATCTACACCTGCCTTATACCATGGTGCCTGCAGATTGGAGGGTATTTCCAAGGTGACGGCTTCCCTTTAATGGCCACTATTCTGAAAAACCCAAGTATCATCACATTAAATCTGGCTTCTTACAACTTTACAATTCTTATTGAATAATATAAAACCATAAACTAAAAAGCAAAAAACAGAAGCAAGAACAAAATCAACTAAAACAAGAAAATGAGAGCAACATTCGTAGGGAATTCAGTCTGAAGCTCATACCTGTAAGATGCAAATTTGGTTGGGTGTCTTTAAGAGAATATGAGAATCATGGCACCATGACATTGTAGTCTTACATCTAAAATACAATTGAATTGGAATTATGGGACGTGTGCCAAGGTTCCAAGATCTGTTATGATTCCTTAAGATTATAGGAAGAGCGACGTTATTTTTACTAGGTATAGTTGCTCAACTTTTAATTATTTTTTAGTGATGTTGTGGTTATTTTTATCATTTTACAGTTTATAGTGATTGCTGCTAATGTCTTTATTTCAGAACTGTGGGCTGTAGACTTATGTTACTTATAATCATCATGATTTATAACAGTTTTCCAATATTTCCGTTAAAAATATTGTCTGTTTGTGATTTGTTGATGAGCTGTCCAGGAAAAATAACACATCAAGTTGGCAATCCTGCCATAGTCGTGCCCACACTCCGGTAACACTCTGTACACACTCCAGTCACATATACAAACACGATACACGTGAACACACTCCAATCACACACACACACACATACATAGCTATACAGATTGAAAAAAACCTACACTCTGTGCACCATTATTAGGCAACATTTTTTCCAAGGCATTAGATATAATATGGAACACTGTGAAGATGGTCATTAAAAAGTGAATTAAATTTGGCACATCAGTGACATTACCTAGAACTGAATGTCCTTCAAAAATTGATGAAAAGATGAGAAAATTGACCCGTGAGACCAAGAAGCTCATAGGAACATTAAAGGATCTGCAGAAATTCCTAGCAAGTATGGTTATATACTGCATGTGACAACAATCTCCTGTTTCAGATATTTGGCCTGTGGGGTAGGGTGGAAAGTCAGAAACTTTCTCTTAAAAAAGAAAAACATAAAAACATGACTATATTTTGCTAAAACCTACATCAAGTCTGCCAAATGCATGTGAGAAAATATTTTCTGGTCTGATGAGACCAAGGTTGAACTTTTTGGGAATAACGTTAAAAGAAATGTTTGGTGCAAAATCAACACCAAAAACATCATATATCCATATTGAATTATGGAGGAGGCATTATTTTGCTTTGGGGATGAATTTCAGCAGCTGAAAGGTGAAGGGAATTATGAACAGTCATAAAATATCAGCCAAGGTTGCATTAAATTGTTAAGGCCTCTGCTTAAAAGCTAAAAATATGAAAAGGAATTTCGCCTTTCATCATGCCAATGACCCTAAGAATATGTCTTAATAAACAAAGAATGGCTTCACCAGAAGAAGATCAAAGTTTTGTAATGGTTTGGCCAGAGCTCATACCTGAATGCAATTGAAAATCTATGGATTGACTTGAAGATGGCTATACACAGGAGATCTCCTCACAATGTGACAGATTTGGAGAGCTACTACAAGAAAGAGTGGGCAAAGATTGCCAATTCTAGATGCGTCATACTGATAGACTCCTACCCAAAAAGACTGAATGCTGTCATAAATTCAAAGGACACTTTTACAAAGTATTCATTTCAGGGTGTACATATTTATGCAACTACAATTTTTTTAGTTCTATATTTTGCTTTTTCCACCCAAAATATTTAAGCTTATTTTATTTTTCAATTGAATTGTACAGGTTACATTAAAGGTGGAAAAAGATCTGAAATGATACAGCTTGGTATGATTTTTTTTACATGACAAAAGCCTATCATTTTAACGGGGATGTGTAGACTTCTTATATTCAAAGAATCTTAATATATTGTATAATTTATTTAAGAATAAGCATATTATTAAATCATTAAATAAGCATAAAATATGTTTAATTATGCTACAAAACCAGAGACTGATACAGCTTAGAAGCCATAGATAAAACCCCCAAATCTGATTTTTAAGACCTATCCTGGAAATGCCCAGAATTTCCCATGAATCACCTAATTTCTTTGCAAATATGTGTAAGCCCAGACCCTTTTGTGATCCAGTTCATGGTACTGTCAAACCAAAAAGGACAGTTAATCACTTCTGTAAAAACTGCCTACCCAGCTGCCCATTACCAACAACTCTAGGCCCTCTCACCTTAGCCCACCTAACAGAATCGTATTATTGTTTTACCATTTTATCATGTAAGCTCCCATTTCAGCTATCCAGTGATGCCGTCTTCTCCAGCATCGCTATAGATTTGTCTCTGATAAGTGTAAAAGAAAACATTTGATGTCACAATCATTTGAAATATTTCCAGTTTTATTATGTAGAATGTGCACAAACCCTTCATTTGTACTTTTCAATAAAAAGGACTTCATGAAACAAGACAAAATAACTTACGATTATAAGAAACATAACTGTGACCAATCATAAAATTATACATGTTAATAGAGAATGTTAAAAACATTGGATGACTTACAATAAAAAAATGCGTATAATAAAAATAAACAAATCATCCAGATATACAGTCTGATAAATGCTGTTAAAATCTATATGTGATTACATAATTATGTACAAACGTTTCTATGATATCATGGAAGACATATTCATATTTTCCAGTCCCAAAGTGCTTGTTATAGACTACATTACATAAGGTAATCTTTAGTATGTACAGTACAGTCTCTTCAATTACCTTGTACACATACATTATGACCCATTTACTACCAGATGTGCTCTTTGCAATTATCCTGGCCCCCATGGATCCAAGAAGGTGTTATTATTAAATATTGCTGGTCCTTTATTACGGTTCATTAAAAAAGTGCTCAGTAAAATGATTGCTACAGGGGATAAAATATAGATATAAATGCTTTCTTTATAGTCAATAACCTCTTATATCCATTTTACATAAAATGTTCATAAAAATGTACAATATAGCTCTCAGCTTCTCACAAGTAAACTCTTATTGTGTGTAGTTTCATCAACTCATAGATCAGATATATATATATATATATATATATATATATATATATCTCCTTACATGTTTTGGGGGTAATGATGCAGCTGCGTAATAAACCAAAAACTCAATACCATTCAGTCATTTCATTGTAGAATAAACACTTGGCCTTTGTTATGACAATTATCACTTCTAAGCTAACATTATGGAACGATCCTGTACAAGGTGTTTTATATTCGCATATGGTATTTGACCAAATGAATGCCATAAAAGTAAATGTTTATTGCACTAACCCTAATCCGCCATGTATATCACCAGCCTAGGGCTGCTTTTGCTTTCACATGGCTATCATACCTACACTTTCAGCGATTCTAGGAAGTACAGGTATTGGACTGTAGTATAGATGGTAAAATGCCAACAAGACGCAGCCAATGGGTGTATTTTAACAGGATGGTAATAGAGCAATTGATAGTTGCACTCTTACAGCACAGCTGCCAGGTCCGATGCTCCTGCTTCTTACTCTAAATCCCAGCATGCTGAGAGTGGCTCCAGAATTCGAATCCTGCGCACCTATACAAGTCTATGGGTGCATGTGAAACATCAAACTGCACTCAGACAATGGAGAAATAAGTTCTCCATCTCCGCACCTGTGCTGGGATTCTTTCATGTGAGAGTATCTGATCACACTCAGATGACAGAATTTGAGTGTCATTAGCATAATTGGCCCGATCCTCTCGCATGAGAGAATCTACACCAGTGAGAGAGAGCCCTAATGTGTGCATACATTAAGTATTTGCAGCAGAAATTTCACCACCAACTTTGCAGGCTATAGTACCAGCAAAATGAATGAGATTTCTAAATCCTCATACACACACTGTTTTTTTTCCTTGCAGATATGAAGCAGTTTCAAATCTGCAGCACGTCAATTCTTTCAATGTTTTTCCTGCCTTTTTTACCCATTCAAAAGAATAGTAAAAAACGCATCAAAACCGTATGAGAAAATGCATAAAAAATGCCTGTATTTTACGCAGTGTATGTTTGCTGATGTTGGTACATAAATTTCTGCCATAAATACTTAACGTGTGCTCATACCCTTACTTTTCACGAATAACTTATTGGTTGTTCAGTCCCAGAACATAATTCCATCCATACAGCAGTTTCAGGAACTCATAGATTTACAGTGATGCTCTCTGATGATCAGGTAGACTGGATGATGATATAATTTACACTTTTCCATAGCAGTTTTCACCTAAATAAAGACTGAAAATATAGAATATGTGCATATTGATGGTACAGTAACATATGTAACACACTACGGAGTTGATTCTCTTCAAATTCAGAAGCAATAACCACATATCAATCTACATACAGGGTAGAATCTTCCATAGAAATATACAATAACAGAGTTTTTATGGAACGATTACAGCAATGAGAATTTGTAATATTTTTTTCAATAGCTTCCTATCTGACTTATGTATGTGTGAAGTCAATGCATTCAGTGTACAGGATTATTTGATATAACATAACAGAGTGGGAAAGCTATAGTAAACCTGTAGATCTGTAAGGAGGACTGGCCACAGAAAACAAAGACTGGAGGAGACACATAAGTGGTAACATGAAACAAACCAGAGTTTCAGAAGTACTACTGTACCATGATCTTTACAACAGAAAAATCCAGGATCTTTAGTAAAAATGAATTGTCACTGATAAAACAGTCTCAATCTGTGCGATCACAATGTAAGGTAGTCTTCTATCATCTGTTATTAGTGTTTCGAGCTTCCGGAGATGTGTTTTGTGCTGCTTTTTGGTGTTTGGTGCTTTTGATGGGATAAGTTCTGCTGCACTGTGGCATTTGTGGTGATGTTTGGCAAAGTTGGGGAGATATGTTTTGTTACATGGAGATGTTTGTTTTTCCAGGGAGGCAAGTTGTGTTCCACTGTGGTGTTTGTGGTGGTGTTTGGCACTGCTAAGGAGGTATGTTGTGCTGCACTGTGGTGTTTGGCACTGGTAGTAGGTATGTTGCGCTGTACTGTGGTGTTTGGCACTGATAGTAGGTATGTTGCGCTGTACTGTGGTGTTTGGCACTGCTAGGGAGGTATGTTGTGCTGTATTGTGGTGTTTGGCACTGATAGTAGGTATGTTGCGCTGTACTGTGGTGTTTGGCACTGCTAGGGAGGTATGTTGTGCTGTATTGTGGTGTTTGGCACTGATAGTAGGTATGTTGTGCTGTACTGTGGTGTTTGGCACTGCTAGGGAGGTATGTTGTGCTGTAGTTTGGTGTTTTGCACTGCTAGGGAGGTATGTTGTGCTGTACTGTGGTGTTTGGCACTGGTAGTAGGTATGTTGCGCTGTACTGTGGTGTTTGGCACTGCTAGGGAGGTATGTTGTGCTGTAGTTTGGTGTTTGGCACTGCTAGGGAGGTATGTTGTGCTGTACTGTGGTGTTTGGCACTGCTAGGGAGGTATGTTGTGCTGTACTGTGGTGTTTGGCACTGCTAGGGAGGTATGTTGTGCTGCACTGTGGTGTTTGGCACTGCTAGGGATGTATGCTGTGCTGTACTGTGGTGTTTGGCACTGCTGGGGAGGTATGTTGTGCTGCACTTTGGTGTTTGGCACTGCTAGGGACGTATTTTGTGCTGTACTGTGGTGTATGACACTGCTAGGAAGTATGTTGTGCTGCACTGTGGTGTTTGGCACTGGTAGGGAGGTATGTTTTACTGTACTGTGGTGTTTGGCACGGCTAGTGAGGTATGTTGTGCTGCACTGTGGTGCTTGGCACCGCTAGGGAGGTATGTTGTGCTACATTGTGGTGTTTAGCACTACTAAGGAGGTATGTTGTGCTGCACTGTGGTGTTTGGCACTGCTAAGAAGTATGTTGTGCTGTACTGTGCTGTTTGGCACCGCTAGGGAGGTGTGTTGTGCTGTACTGTGGTGTTTGGCACTGCTAGCGAGGTATGTTGTGCTGTACTGTGGTGTTTGGCACTGCTAGGGGAGTATATTGTGCTGTACTGTGGTGTTTGGCACTGCTAGGGAGGTATGTTGTGCTATATTGTGGTGTTTGGCATTGCTAGTGAGGTAACTTGTGCTGTACTGTGGTGTTTGGCACTGCTAGGGAGTAGGGTTGAGCGACTTTTATTTTTATAGGATCGGGTCAGGTTTCACGAAACCCGACTTTCTCAAAAGTCGGGTCGAGCGAAATCGGCCGATCCTATAAAAAAGTCGGGGTCGGGGTCGGCCGAAACACGAAACCCAATGCAGTGCAATGGGATACTATGGTTCCCAGGGTCTGAAGGAGAGGAAACTCTCCTTCAGGCCCTGGGATCCATATTAATGTGTAAAATAAAGAATTAAAATAAAAAATATTGATATACTCACCCGTTCGGAGGCCCCTGGACATCACCGCTGGTAACCGGCAGCCTTCTTTGCTTAAAATGAGCGCGTTCAGGGCCTTCCATGACATCACGGCTTCTGATTGGTCGCGTGCCGCTCATGTGACCGCCACACGACCAATCACAAGCCGTGACGTAATTCTCAGGTCCTAAATTCCTAATTCTAGGAATTTAGGACCTGAGAATTACGTCACGGCTTGTGATTGGTCGCGTGGCGGTCACATGGGCGGCTGCGACCAATCACAAGCCGTGACGTCATCTAAGGCCCTGAACGCGCTCATTCTTAAGAAGGAAGGCTGCCGGAAAGAAGCAGGGCGCGTCCGAGGGTGAGTATATACCTAATAGGAATATACTCACCCTAGGCTTCTTTCCGGCAGCCTTCCTTCCTAAGAATGAGCGCGTTCAGGGCCTTAGATGACGTCACGGCTTGTGATTGGTCGCGTGCCACTCATGTGACCGCCACACGACCAATCACAAGCCGTGACGTAATTCTCAGGTCCTAAATTCCTAATTCTAGGAATTTAGGACCTGAGAATTACGTCACGGCTTGTGATTGGTCGCGTGGCGGTCACATGAGCGGCACGCGACCAATCAGAAGCCGTGACATCATCTAAGGCCGTAAACGCGCTCATTTTAAGCAAAGAAGGTTGCTGGTTACCAGCGGCGATGTCCAGGGGCCTCCGGAGAGGTGAGTATATCAATATTTTTTATTTTAATTCTTTATTTTACACTTAAATGTGGATTCCGATACCGATTTCCGATATTGCAAACATATCGGAACTCGGTATCGGAATTCCGATACCAGATTCAGAAGATCGACGACCTCATGGCCGACCCCACACAGGGGTCGGGTCGGGTTTCATGAAACCCGACTTTGCCAAAAGTCGGCGACTTCTGAAAATGGCCGACCCGTTTCGCTCAACCCTACTAGGGAGGTATGTTGTGCTGTACTGTGGTGTTTGGTACTGCTAGGGAGGTATGTTGTGCTGCATTGAGGTGTTTGGCACTGTTAGGGGGTATGTTTTGTTGCACAACGGAGGTTCCACAATGGTATTTGGTTGGCATTGCTACAGTGATAATATGAGGATGGCATTTATTTTACACTGCTGCAGAGGTGACAGCAGAAGACCACTGTAGCATTTGTTAGATGGTGAGGCCATGGCAACACCATGTTTGGCTTGTGTGAACAACGTATTACTAAATTCCCAGGGTTGACCTAAACTGCACAATTCGTTTAGTATTACCAGTGGATACATTTTTGGCATGAGGACTGGGCGAGACCATTTTATTTAATCAGTATGATAGTCCATAACAGTCTTTGAGATTGGTTCAATAGACTTACAATGTTATAAATCTGTCTTCACATTGCAACCTGATGTAAGAAAGTGATAGGTTTTCCAAACTGTACTGTAGTCGTCTGTGACATAAGATTATGTTATGTAGGGGGAATACAAATAATGGTTCTAGCTCTTGGTTTATGCCTATGAAACATACAGTACAATGTAACACTGCAGACTTTAGTGAAAGTACTGTGCATGACAATTTACTTACTGTATGGCCTACTTTATGGAAAGAATTGTTTGAGTATTTTTCTACTAACATACAGTAGGTATACTATTCATTGGTGCAATGTTTAAAAAGTACTTTTCATGTGCTTGTATATTTTGCTTCCTAATGACTACACTGCTCATGGTTTATGTAAATAATCAGTAAATATATCAATCATTTTAATATCAAATGGAGGCAATCACCATGGCACAGCTGAAACCCGAAGTTTACATAGACTATGTAAAAAGACACATACTGTATGCATGTTTTTCTCAATATCTGACCTGAAATCAGAATAAACTTTTCTCGTTTTAGGTCAATTATTAATATTTCCCAAATGCCAGAATAATCGAACAGAGAATGTTTTAAGGCATTTTTATTACTACTAAGTCAAAAGGTTACATACATTTCAGTAGTATTTGGTATCATTGCCCTTAAACTGAATGACTTGGGTCAAACGTTTGGGATAACCTTCCACAAGCTTCCAAGCTTCTAGTTAGTTGGAATTTGGGCCCATTCCTCCTAAAAAAAACTGGTGTAACTGATCCAGGTTTGTAAGTTGCCTTGCTCGCACCTGCCCTTTCAGCTTTGCCCATAAATTTTCAACAGGATTTAGATCAGAGCTTTCTGATGGCCACTCCAAAACATTGACTTTTTTTATCCTTAAGCCAATTTGATACCATTTTGGCAGTATGTTTCGGGAAATTGTCCATTTAGAAGACCCATTTTTGCCCAAGCTTCAACTTCCTGGCAGATGTCTTGAGAAGTTGCTTCAGTATTACCACATAATCTTCTTTTCTTATGGTGCCATCTATTTTGTGAAGTTTCCCAGTCCCTCCTGCAGCAAAGTAAACCCATAACATAATGCTGCTACCCCCGTGTTTCACAGTTGGGATGGTGTTCTTAGGCTTCTAAGCTTCTCCCTTTGTCCTCTAAACGTAACAATGGTCATTATGCCCAAAAGGTTCAAATTTAGGTTCATCAGACCGCAGGACATGACTCTAAAAATTAAGGTATTTGTTCCTGTGTGCATTTGCAAATATTAATCTTTTTTTATGTTTCTTTTGGAGTAATGGCTTCTTCCTGGTAGAGAGGCCTTTCAGCCCATGTTGATACAGTAATCGCTTCACTGTGGATATTGACACAATCTTGCCAGCTTCCGCCATCATCTTTACAAGGTCTTTTGCTTTTGTCCTTGGGTTGATACGGACAAGTTGGACCAAAGCACGTTCATCTCTGGGACACAGAACCCATCTCCTTCCTGAGCAGTATGATAGCTGGACATTCCCATCTTGTTTGTAGTTGCATATAATTGTTTGCACAGATGAACAAGGCACTTTCAGGTATCTTGAAATTGTACCCAAGGATGAGCCAGACTTGTGCAAGTCCACAATTCTCTTCCTGATATCGGCTGATTTCTTTACACTTTCCCATGATGCTACACAAAGAAGAAGTGCGTTTCAGGTGTGATTAAAATACATCAGGTATGTCTCTAATTAACTCAGATGTTGCCCAAAAAAACTATCAGAAGTTTCCAAACACATGACATCATCATATGGGCAGTCCAGAATTGTTTAAAGGCATAGTAATTGTATTATATTTCTCTCATTATTCTGGCATTTGGCAAATATTAATAATTATGGTAATCCTAATTGACCTAAAACGGGAAAGGTTTATTCTGATTTCATGTCAGATATTCAGACAAACATGCATATGTGTCTTTTTATAGAGTATATGTAAACTTCTGGTTTTAACTGTATATGTGTAAACACAGCAACAATGTCACCACTAAGGACAGATGATATGCTACACTATGGCCCAAATTCATCCAGACCAAGGTTTTTCACACTGGTGTTGATGAGGAGGCATGCTGGAGCCAGATACTTCTGATTCATTAAAAGGCTTGCACCTCGCCACAAATCTTATTCCAGTCAAGGTACACACCACAGCTTGTTATGAATTAGTTTAGTTGTGGTGTGACGCTCCAATGCTGCCTCATTCAGCACCAGCTCTGCTCATTTTGGAGGAAGTAGGTGAATCTGCATAGAAGCTTTCATGAATTGGGTCAGCATTCTCTATCTAAACCACTTAAGCACCAACATTGCACACAATAGATACAAAGCATCTGGCTCCATGTTTTCATCTAATGAAGGAGTGGTGTGTTTCTACGATATATAACCAGAAAGCTACAGGCACATGTAACACTGATGACGTTGGTATAATTATCTAGTAAGACAGTACTGAACATTAAAGAAACTGCCTAGTGGTTTGGTAGAACCTAACTTGATTCCTAGAATTTTTACACAATTTACACTTAAAGTAAATGTCATGTTTTCTTTATAAAGCTATTATTCTGCTAATAGCACCATTAATTGCACAGCGCTTTACAGACATTGTCACCACTGTCCCCAATGGGACTAAATCTAAATTCCCTACCAGTAAGACAGGGAAAATGTACAAACCCCGTACATGGGATTGCATCCTTGGTGGGATTTGAAACCAGGACTACAATGCTGCAAAGCAACAGTGGTAACTACTGAGCCAACATACTGCCCACAAACTATATACAGGAACATATTATGCAGCGATATGGTTGAATACAAACTAATATTATATGTTGTACTATAGTGCAGTATTGCACAAGCTTAAATTGCTGGGCACCATTTTAAATGCTCAATCACTTAGTGAAAGCTAAAGAGTCAAGTTGGGAAAAATTTATCAAGAGTGGAATTCAAAGCCAGCAAAAGATAAAAAAGAACACAAAAAAACGAATAATCAGCTCTCTGGCCATCTCCACTGCTCGCTGTCTCCCAATTGGTCCCTTGGTGTCATTTCTTACCGCCTCCAAACACTGAAACCCCTCTAAATGAACAAAATGGGACTTACAGCCGTGATTAGGCCTGGACATTCCTGCACATTTGCATGGATGTCTGGGTCTAGTCATGGTCAGAAGTTCCAGCCTACCGTGAAGTTGCCTGGGGTTTCAGTGTGCGGAGTTGGCAAGATGAGGCGCCGAGGACCTCACAGGAATGATTCAGCACTGGAGGTGACCTGTGAGGTTTTGTTTTTTTTCGGCTTACATTTATTATGCTTTTGGGTCTTTCCAGACCCCAGAGTATAATAAGGGACATCCAATTTGCAGGGAATAAATTAGCTAAATATTGAATTTCCAGGCATAAACCGCATAACATGGCAAATTTGTATGTTGTCAGATCCACTTATCTCTATTAATGTTTTATTGTATGTTAAACATCATAAGACTGTAGTGGATAAAATTACCATTAATAAGTGAAGTGCTATAAAAATAATTTCCATACGTTCTATAATACTGCATAATTGTTCAATTGAATGGATTGCAGGGTACAAACGCCCTAAATGGATTGTCTATCGTTAAAATAAACACAGAGGCCCTTGACAAAAAACAACACCTGCGTCTAGTATTGCAACTCAGCTCCATCTATGCAAATGTGCCGAGTTGCAGTCCTGCAAAAATAGGGTCAGCCATGTTTTACTGATCCTGGACAATTTACAACCTAAATATTTGGTCCTAAATGCCCAGACACTATTTAGTATTTTTGCACATGCAATGATTAAACAACTATATTTTTTAACTGGGTGACCAAAATAATACTAGCATTATTTTATACAACATACATAAAATTGTTTTTTTTTAGAAATTAATTTTTACATGTGTAAATTTATATTAAAATAAACTATTAGGTTCTACAATTTGTTTTGTTACATTTTATATTTTATATGGAAAGTGTTGGATAAAGGAGGTGGTTCTAACCACTAGTTTTGCATGGTCATTTCTTTTTTTCTGTATTTCCATTTTATATATAAATAATATATAATTTTTAAGCATTTTTGTATGTATATTTTTTAACATAATAAGGTCTTTAGGATATCAGATAACATCTCTAAGGAAAATTCACTCTTTTTCACTGAAACGTAAGAATTCATAGGAGTTATGAACTGCTTCTGACTTGTGATCAGGTTGCTAAGAATTTCAATTAAACCAAAAATCTATAGGAAAAATCGAACCTGAGCAAACTCTGGGTTTAGAGTACTTTCTGAGACTCAAGCCTTCCAGTTGATCCACTAAGTTTGCCAAATTAAGGCTCAGCCAGACATCAGTCCTGTAGCATCCAACACAGGAGAAATGTGCGCATTACGCAATTCTTCAGTTTTTACTTTTCACATGAGGGACATGAGAGCTGGATACATCTGTTTCCAAACACAATAACAATTCAGAGGAGGCACGAATAATTCACACACATAGGTGTTCTCTTTGGTCCCATTTTGTATAATAGTAAATGAATTTAAGAGTCGGACAATTCAATGGTATAAATGTGAACAATTGTGTAGAGCAAAAAAACTTAATTTATATAGTTTTTGGACATGAACTTAGTGCTTGGAAAGGAGCTGAAAACATGGAAAAAGGCAGATCATTATCTTATGGATTTACTCTGCTTAAGTTTCTCTCTTGGTCTTTTCCTACAAATATTGAGGAAACATACTGAATAAAATAATTCCAAGTGAAAGTGGGCTGAATATTACATGTAGGTTCAATTCAATTTTATATATATACAATCAAGAAAGCATATGAAAAACAGTGGCGTAAATGTATATGCATATATACTGTATATATATATACATATATATATATATGTACCGGTACATATATATTATATATACACATACAGTCATGGCCGAAAGTATCGGTACACTGTTCTAAAAAATTGGAAGCTGATGTTTTGCCAGTCACGTCTATTTCCTCTGTGTGTATTGGAACAACACAAACAAATACAGATAAAAAAGGCAAATTGGACATAACTTGACAGAAAACCCCAGAAATGGGTGGAACAAAATTGTTGGCACCTTTCAAAAATTGTGGGTAAACATGTTGTTTCAAGCGTATAATGCTAATTCAGACTCACCTGTGGCAAGTGACAGTGTGGGCAATATGAAAAATCCACCTGAAACCAGTTAAAAAGGGGATAAGTTGACTCAATCTTTGCATTATGTGTCTGTGTGTGACACACTAAGAATGGATAACAAAAAGAGTAGAAAAAAAGTCTGATGACTTTAAAACCAAAATTGTTGAACAATATCAACAATCTCAAGGTTACAAGTCTATCTCCAAAAGATCTTTGTCCACAGTGCACAACTTAATCAAGAAGTTTACAACCCATGGCACTATAGCTAATATCCCTGGATGTGGAAGGAAGAGAAAAAATGATGAAAGGTTATAACGCAGGATAGTCTGGATGGTAGATAAGCAGCCCCAGTCAAGTTCCACAGAAACTCAAGCTGTCCTGCATGTTCTGGGTCTACCAGTGTCAGCGCTAACTATCTGTCGACATTTGGATGAAATGAAAAGTTATGGCAGGAGACCCCAGAGGACGCAACTGTTGACATAGAAAATTTAAAAGCTGGACTGCAGTTTGCCAAAATGTACATGAGCAAACCAAACTCCTTCTGGGAAAGGGTCTTGTGGACAGATGAGACCAAAATAGAACTTTTTGGTAAAACAAATCATTCTACTGTTTACCGAAAATATAATGAGGCCTACAAAGAACAGAACACAGTACCAACAGTCAAATATGATGGAGGTTCAAAGATGTTTTGGGGTTGTTTTAATGCCTCTGACACTGGGTGCCTTGATTGTGTGCAAGGCTTCATTAAATCTGAAGACTACCAAATGATTTTGGGTCACAATGTAGTGCCCTGTGTGAGAAAATTGGGTTTCCATCCTAGGTCATAGGCCTTCCAGCAGGACAATAACCCCAAACATACTTCAAGAAGCACCCAGAAATGGATGGAAACAAAACACTGGAGAGTTCTGAAGTGGTCAGCAATGAGGCTGGATCTAATTCCCAGATCTTAAATTTGCTGTTGGGAGAAGGCACCATTCAAATATGAGAGACCTGGAGCAGTTTGCAAAAGAAGAGTGGTCCAGAATTCCAGTTGAGAGGTGTAAGAAGTTGTTGGTGGTTATAGAAAGCAATTGATTGCAATTATTTATTCCAAAGGTGTGCAACCAAATATTAAGTTGAGCGTGCCAACAATTTTGTCTGGCCCAGTTTTGGTGTTTTGTGTTAAACTATGTCCAATTTGCCTTTTTTTCCTCTGTTGATTTGTATTGTTCCAATACATAGAAAGAAAATAAACATGTGCATAACAAAATGTGTAATTGCAACAATTTTCTTGGAGAAATACTGTATTTTCTGGAACAATTTCAAGGATGCCAACACTTTTGGCCATGACTGTGTATATATATAAATAAAAAAAAAAATAATATATATATATATATATATATATATATATATATATATATATACATACATTTATTCCACTGTTTTTCATATGCTTTCTTGAATCCAATGCCACTCTAAAATATGGTAGATGGCAATAATAATATAAAAAGTGTACATTTGCATCCTATATTATAGGCAAGAGCTGCATTCACAATTCCATAGGTTGCTGCTAATAGTTAAAGAGGTTGGCCACTACTTTTTCTATGGTGGCTTACCCTTAGGGCTTGTGCACACCGCACAACAGTAATACGAATGAGTGCTATCTGTTGTTTTGGCGGATATAACTCGTCTCCATGTTATTCAATGTTCAATGTGGCAGTGCACATGTCCAATTTCTTCCTTGAACAGAGTCTTTCTGAAAAAAAAAAATTGTTGCATGCACAAGTTTGATCTGATCTCTGAATCGCACTCAGGCATGTAAGTCAATGAGCACATGGGAACAATGGACTGCACTTGATTGACATCTGTCTGATGTGCTGTCTGATTTCTGCACACTGATAAAATGGAATTGATGGAAAAAAAATTCAATCTTCTCATCTGAGAGAATTGAATCACACTATTATCAAACTCTGATCAAACTCTGTTCAGAGTTTGATTAGCCCGATTCTCTTTGATGAGAAAATCTATGGCGGTCTGCACCAGCCCTTAGGATGGGCCATTAATATCTGATTGATGGGGCTGCGACACCCGGCACCCCGCCTTTCAGTTGTTAGCAGCGCCAGAAGTTCTCCAGTGTTGTCAGAACACAGCAGCTCCATCAGTCCTATAGTGGTGAGACTGAGTACTGCAGATCCACACCCTTCTCAAATGAATCACACCCTCACGATCAGATATTTATGGCCTTTTTCTGAGGACAGGCATCACATCAATAAAAAAAATAGTCGACAACCCTTTTAAGGTCCGGATTCTCTCTGCGACATATTACTTATGCTCAGATTGCATCATATACTGCAGATATAGCAAAGGTTACCTTGATTACACAGCAATGAGATATCATGGCAGAAACAAATTGTAATTCAACATGTAGTTTGATATCGTTTAATGGCTTATGCAATGTTGCGTTATCTTAATCCTCTTAAAAGAGGTAACCTTCTGTGACAAGTTACTAAGATGGCGCTTTTTGAGTCATGTATTTGATATAAATATTACCTTGCTTGAATGCAAATCACCAAGCGAGCCCTGCATAGACATCGAGCCAACCGGGAATAGAGGGGATGTTAGCTTATAACCAGCAGAAGAATGGCAAATGCATCTTTAAAAATGTTGTCCAGTGAAAACAAGTTATCACCTATGTACAAGATCGGTGATAACTTATTGATCAGTAGGTATCTGATTGCTGGGACCTGCATCGATCAGCAGAATGGAGTGGAAATGCGGCTGATTGACCGCCGCTCCATTCAATTCCTACAGGGCTGCTGAGCTCTTCACTCAGCTTTTCTGGCAGCCTGAAAGAGAGAATGAATGGAGAGACGGTGAGGCCCATTTTGTAACATGGATAAAAGTACCCCATCGGGACAATAATTCCTTGTTGTGCTGAACATGCAAGGCCCGGTGGTCGGAACCTTGCTCATTAGTAAGTTATTGTGGACAGCTGATAACTTGCTTTCAATGGACAACCCCTTTAAGTAAGAAAGGGCTATAAAAATTGTTGTAAGTCAACATAGTACAAGAAAAATAAAGTATCTGAAAAGATAGTGAACTGCTTTATAGATTATATCTATTCAATGTGATATTCTTTTTTAATACCTGTAGCTTAAATGTTCTAAGTGATACTACTGAATTTACACACAAACATTAAGAAATGATACTTTGCTACATACTGTAATTACAAGCTGGCGATCCAGCTTGTATTGTGATAAATCCAGTTTGCCAAACTTTATATTTTAATGGGTAAAATGCAAATATATCAGTTTATATTTCCAATGAATAAAGTGTAAGACTTCCATCCCTGCTACATATCAGTAATCAGCGGTACACATGCAGATTACATGTACAGTATATATACCAAGGTCATACCAGGAATACTGGTGCCACATACGTTGGGTTTCAGTGGGCATGCTCCATCATCTAGAACATTATATAGAACATGAACATAAATTTACTTATATCTCTGTGCCATTTGCAACTTTCCACCATTCTTGACAACATCAAACATTTAGCAAAAAGTCCTATTATAACTTTGCTGACCGATTTATTACATTTAGAATTAACATATTGTATATTTGATATCAGCGATGAATCGTAAAGTTATTAAATTATTTTTTCATGTTTGAAGCTGAGAAGTGTATACAATTTGTGCAATTTTCATGGTTGATTCTTTTTCATATTGTGAATTCTTAAAATTCAATTTTCCAGTTGCTTTATTCCCCTTGAATATAAAATTCATGTATGTACATGGACTGGTGTGGACAATCCTTTTTCAAAGTCTTTTGCCTAAAATGGATTATCATTTATATAAATGACACGGAAAAGCCATTTTCATCCCTCTGTGTAAACAGATGAAAGTTGGCTAGGACAGCGATCAATTGCATTAATTTGTAGAAAATTAGTATCTTCTAAATTACTCCGCTGTGGGTCCCCAAAAAGACCAGCTGGTCCACTTGGAAAATCGTACACTGAAACAAAAAAGAACATAAAATGTGTAGAAAATAATAAATTAATAACAGGTAAATGTACAGTTCTATGGTTGATATAGGGTTTAGAATATAAGACAAAGTTTAGGTAAAAACATAAATTTTTGCCTTTGCATGTAATGCTTCTACATGTAAATGTAGTTTAATTCCATTTTATGACTCTCCCTAAAGGAAATCTGTCAGCCGGTTTTTCTACCTCATCTGAGAGCAGCATGATGTAGGCAAAGTGACCCTGATTCCAGCGATGTATCACTTAGATTTTTGAGTGCAGAGGTTCTGACACAATCAGAGCTTTTACATTTAGAATGAATCTGAGCCGAGAAAGCTAATCCCGCACCCACCAGGCTCTATATGTACAAAATTCATAGACAGTGAGCTGCTTATCACAGGAGGAGGGGGTATTTCTGGAGTAATGCAGGATGGGGCTGTAAACAGGGACTGATGAGGAGTGATATACTGCAGGATGGGGCTGTATGCAGAGGGTTAGAAAAGTGATAGACTACAGAATGAGGCATTATTCAAGGGCTGCTGATGAGTGATATACTTCAGTATGGGGCTGAATGAAGGCGCCAAGAAAGGTGATATACTGCAGGAGGAGGCTGTATTTAGTGGCTGATGAAGATAGCTGATGATATAGGGTGCTATACATAGAGGGGGCTTAGCAGAGTAATATACAGCAAGTTAGGACTCTATATAGAGGGGATGATAAGTAGTGACATACTGAAGAATTAAGCTTTATAGAGGTGCTGATGAGGAAAGATATATTGCAGGATGGGGCTGTCTGTAGGGGTTGTTGAGGAATGATATACTGCAAGAGGAGGTTATATCAGGGGCAGATGAGGATTAATATACTGCAGGAGGTGGCTCCATACAAGTGCTGATAAGGAGTCATAAACTGGAGGCTGGAGACAGGGACTGATATGGAGTGATACACTGCTGGATGGAGCTTTATATAGGGATTGATTAAGACTAATATAGTGCGGGATAGGGCTGAATAAAGGGGCTGATGAGTTATATATTGCAGGAGGAGGCTGTATGCAGGAGCTTACAGAAGTGATACACTGTATGATGGGCCTGTATACAAGAGCTGTTGAAGAGTGATATACTGCAGGATGGGGCTGTATGCAGGGCTTACTGTAGTGATACACTGTATGATGGGCCAGTATATAAGAACTGTTGAATAGTTATATATTGCAGCATGGGGTGTTAGGGGTCGAGTTCCCGCCTCTGCACATGGGGAATCTCGAGCCATCTCTGCTGCGGTCTCCCATTCTTCTCTTGCCGCAGTGGAGCCTGCTCAGCGGAGGCGTCGGTCCCAGCGTCTTGCTCAGTCTGACACTGTGCAAAGGGTTACTGCTGCCTTTGCAGCTTCTGCCATTGTAGCCAGTACTGGTCAGCGGCGAGCAGATGTCTTTGGGACTAAGTCCTACTTTTTTCCTTCTGAGCATGCCCAGGGTAAGATCTCTCATTGGAGATCAAGGGTCACATGCTCAGGTACTGCAGAAATTCCCATTGGTCCTCTAGGAAGGTCCTGAAGTTGCTCAAGTTCTGTGGCAGCCTCCCATTGGTCCTTCTGGGAAGGTCCTGTAGTTGCTGCAGCTATAAAAGGTTCACATGACCGCACGGCCATGCGCTAGTATAAATCTAAGTTATGTGCTTTGCGCCAGTGTGGTTATGTGTGTATGTATTCAGGGACCCGGCTGAATTAAGCCCCTAGAATACCGGCAGCTCCGTGAGGAGATTGTGTGTTTGCATGACCACTGACTGCTATAAGTTTGGCAGTTAGCTTGTGCTCCTGTGAGTCTAACAGGGCGCAGTGCTTTCCTTTTACTGTGAAGTAACAGAGCTAGTTTATACCGCCAAATAGTGCCACCATTCACTAGCAGCAGGTTCCTCCTGCACGGTGGACCCCGGGCTGCGAACGCTGAGGAGCTGATACACTGCAGGATGGTGCTGTATAAAGGGACTGATAAGGAAGGATAGATTGCAGGATGGGGCTGTGTGCCAGGGTGATGAGCAGGATAGGGCTGTGTAAAGGGGCTGATGAGGAGGAATATAATGCAGGAGGAGGCTCAATTAAAAGGCTAATGAAGATTTATATAAGGAGCTGATCTACCACAATATATATATATACACAGAGTAATATATTGCAATTTGTACCTGTAATACCAGAGTGAGATGTAAATGCCCTGTGAAATACATCAAAGTCTGTTTTATTCCCACAACCATGAGGCATACAATCTTCAAATGGAGGCACCATGTTGCATGCATTACCATGCTGCATGTTCCTTTGATGATCATTGTAATGTGGAGGACAAAATGTCTGCAGTTGGCCATAAAATCCTAAAGAAATATAAGAGAACACTGATGGTTAACACTGAGGATCATTATGTAGATATACATTCTTCAACATTGAAATTGCAAACATATACACATGATCGAAAAATGGAAACATTTTCAAAACTTGTCAATTTATTCAGTATTGAGTATGAGCCCAGAAATAGGCTTGGCATGCTATGAATGAAATTGTTAATGATTCTCTGAGGAATGTTCTGCCACACTGAATGCACATGAACATGCAAATCATGATGTGCCACTACTAGCAGCTCCCTTTGCAATTGCTGACCAATGACGTTACAGATGTGAGACAAGTCTGGAGGTGCTGAAGGCCATGGTAGAACGTTTAGGCCACACAGACGTATAGTCCAAGCAACATGTATCATGGAGTTGTCATGTTGAAAAACATTCATCATCTATGGGGCTGCCTGAAAAAGCTAAGTACATTATACCAGCAGTTTCATAAAAAATTAATGGAGCAGCAGTCGTGTGTGGATAAAAGTACCTTGTTCTAGAGATTGGGGTAGGTCACAGCCACCGGAACCTGTTATGATAGTGTAGCAACTCACTTGGGAAAACAGGTGACATACTAAAAACTGCAACCGAACCTGCCGGTTCCTGTACAGACTAGAAATCCTGACCCCATCGTGAGCTGAGATAGCGCTAACCACAGACTAGATGATGCCAACTTTTGCCTATCCTGCCTGAAAGACTGTTGAGTACTTCACATTACACCTAGAGAACCAGTAGGAAGAGCAGAGTGCAAATTACCTACAGAAGGGAAAGTGTGCTGAAATAAAAATAGATCCCAGAGTGAGTAAACTAAACCATAAAATACAAAATAAATGATTATGTATTGTTAGAGTATATACTGCCTAATTCCTAAAAAGAAACAGAAGATAGGTGCAGGGTAAAGAATATAACAGAAGAAAGACAAATCCTAGCTGGTCTTTCACTGACTTGCTTAAAGTACCACAGTACACGCTGTACATCCAAATGAGACTATCACCAGCAGGAAATACCAGCAGAGGGAAAGTATATAAAGATGCACATGAGAGGTGATAGGGCAGACAAATGAGCAAATGAAAACACCTGTTAACCTAACAAGACTAAACACTTGGAGAAAAAGTGCATCTGCTGTGGCTTGGCAGACAGAGAAGCCGACCACAAAGCACAGACTGAAATGTTCGAACCCAGGCGCATGACAGAACTCTAATGTTTTCACCTATCCTATGGATAGCTTATTCTTACTGGAATGCACCTTTGTAGTGTAGGTTTGTAGTGACATAGATGTCATCTTGCAATTTGAGGCAGGAATGAGCATAAAACTCAAATTTGTAGAGGATATACAGTACATGATTGTCATTGTGACATGGGATGTAGAAGTATATTTGAGAGTCATACAAATGGTAATATTGTGACCTTTTTATATGGAGTCTCAACACAGGTACCCACAGATATGCAAGAGGTCTTTATTATAAATATGTATGACTATGAATTAATTTTGAGGCATGCAGTGGTTTGACAGAAAAAATGATAGTATGTTCCACCAGATGACATAGGTATGAGGAACAGCAGGGGGCTTGAGTGCCATACAATAATACAACTTGTGCACGAGGACCTTAAATATTAACTATGAGATACAAATACAAAATCAGTTGCCTTTTTTTCAGAACTACTATTTTCTAGATAAAAAGATAACAATATGTATACTTAATAAAAACAAGACTGAATGTGTGAGAGTCCTTATTTTATTCAAGACTTGTTACAATTTACCTGAAAACACTTGACATTCGTGCACTGAAAGAGTAAACTAAAGAAAAAGGAGACATCATTTTCTTTGAATGTGTCACAAAACATATGTGTTGTATTAAGTCAGCATTTCTTAAAGAGCCGCAGGATGCAAAGTGGTGAGCAAGCACTCATGACTCGGCTATACAGTTTAAGAGCTCTGTAATATTCATGCCAAGATGTTTATCACAGTTTCCAAGAATTACTTTATCACATTCTCAGTTTCTCATGATTCGCATTTATTACTTTAAATGTAGACTTTAAATCAACAAGCATCGGATTGCACAGAATGGAGAATTAATCATCCGTAAGGATTTGTGCCGACGCTTCTGAACCAGCAATCACAATGCACTTTACAACCTGTTGCTTCCCAGCTGTTGATGTAGCTTCAGTAGAATCTAGTATTAAAGTTGCTTATAAATGATTGGCAGAGCATGCTGGGAATAGCCTCCAAATGAATAGCATTGACTTATCTTTCAATTTTCTACCAGACCTTCATCTTTCATAAGTCAAGAAATGGCAAAGGAGTTATCCTTTTACACTGATGGCCTTAACTTAGGATAGATCATCTATACCTAACCAGTGAAGGTGCAACAGCTGGCACGCACACTGATGTTCCTGGTGCCAGCGGCAGGAGGAAGTGCTTAGTTGCGGAGCTGATCAGCACAGCTTGCTCTGTCAACTGCATAGTGAACGTCGCCTTGTACTGCACATCCGCCCCTATTGATTCGAATAGGGGGCGAATGTGCAGTTGTCTGCTGCGGGCACAATTATGATGAATTTGAGATGTGATCAGAGGGAGAAAGTGGAAGTGGGGGGAAGTGTCGCACATTGATTTATTAGATATTGATTACTAAGGATAAGCCATTGATGTAAAAGTCCAGGACAACTCCTTTAAATCTAACATCTCTGTAAAACTAAGATCACATCATGTTTTTGCCACATGTCAGCAGCTCGGTTAGGACTTATGGCTGAAGCCCTGAAAAACTGAACTCAGGCACTTCCACCAACAGGGCCATATACTTTAATGAAGTAAAGAGAATCAGTTTGTGCTCTGTCTCACCTCAATTTCGGCAATGTCTACCATTTTAAAGCAGTCACAAAGATACAGTCCATCTCATTTTTGTGACCATCTCAAAAAGGCAAACACTGCTGTAAATGAGTCAAGCGAGAGCACATTAAAGTCAATGGCCTCATTGATGAATACGCCAGAATCCCGTTTTTTAGTGTTTCAATTGCTAATGAGTGGCAAAGATGTGATGTGAACCTGGCCTAATTCATCTTCATTACCAATTTAGCTACCTTAATTATTTTAAGCTTACTGTAACTTTTCTAATATTCATATTTTAA
This sequence comes from Ranitomeya variabilis, assembly GCF_051348905.1. Lineage (NCBI taxonomy): Eukaryota > Metazoa > Chordata > Amphibia > Anura > Dendrobatidae > Ranitomeya > Ranitomeya variabilis. The sequence goes on from NC_135232.1 coordinate 399,589,972, forward strand.
TGAACTGAGTTGTCATTGGAATGAATGTTGGCCAATTTACTCAATTTCTGTGGGGATCTATGTGTTAATGAACTGCAGTTAATGACCGCCAATACGCCTTTTAACTGACCTGAGATATAAGAGAATAGCCTCCCCATACAGGTGATAATCCAGCAGCTGTCGGCTGTATACTGTAGCTGACAACTTGCTGCATCAGCCACGATTAGATGCTGCTGTCAATAGTGACTACATCATATAAATGGTGAACAGAGTGTGGGGGCTTCCTCTTTATCCCAAATTGTGCCCTCACATCATGATTGTGTGGACCTGATGTTTGCCATGGCACTTCATGACCAAATAGCGGCATCAGACTCTGACGGCTGTTGTAACCTGTTCAGAAGTTAGCAATATTTTGGTGGTAAAAATACACATTTTCATTTCTGTCATGCCACTTTGTATTAATTCCTGAAAATTACCTGAAGGGTTTATAAACTACCTGACAGCAGTTTTCAATATGTCAGGGGGTGCTGTTTTTAAAATGGCATAATTTTGGAGCGTTTCCCAATATATGAGACCCCTAAAGTCACTTCAAACATGGATAGGCCCCTATCTAAATTTCCATGTAAAAATGAAAAATTACTGCTCTATTTTTAAACCTACTAGAATGCTAACAAAATAAAATAACATTTTACAAATGGTGCTGATGTAAAGCAGACTTAAGGGAAATGTTATTTATTAATGTTTTTGTGTGGTATGACTATATGAATTAAAGGGATACTCATGCAAAGCTTGAAAATTGCTAATTTTTTTACATTTTTCTCAAATATCTGATATTTTTTATAAATAAACACAAAACATATCGACCTAAATTTACCATCATCATAAAGTGTAAGGTGTCATGAAAAAACATTCTCAAAATTACTGGGATTTGTTGAAGCATTCCAGAGTTATTACCACATAAAGTGACACTGGTCAGATTTCAAAAATTTGGCTCCGTCACTAAGGGGGTAAATATCAAGAGTGTGCATGAAGTATATCCACTGCACATTGTTGTCACTACATCCTTGTGCACTCAAAGTACTTTTCATTTGCAAACAGCAACAAAATTCCATTTTTATAATGGAAATCTATGGCCTATGGCATGGGAATCAAGTCTATACGGTGGCATTTGTCGCAACCTTTCTTCCAGAGTATACAATAGAAAATGCACCCATATACAATTCATGGAAGTCAAAAATAAAATGTGCACAAAGTCTTACAAAGATGAGACATTATATACAACTATAAAACCTTCCAATGTTAGACCTTGACCAATAAATAATATGTCATCTTAATTTTCCAGTTTATGCCTGTGTTAGCATAAGGGCTTATGTGAGTTGCCTTGTGTACAGAGTCTCTATGTTGGCATATGGGGTTTTAATTAGTGATGAGCGAGTGTACTTGTTGCTCGGGTTTTCCAGAGCACGCTCGGGTGACCGAGTATTTATGACTGCTCGGAGATGTAGTTTTCTTCGCCGCAGCTGAATGATTTACAGCTACTAGCCTGCTTGATTACATGTGGGGATTCCCTAGTAACCAGGCAACCCCCACATGTACTTATGCTGGCTAACAGATGTAAATCATCCAGCTGCTGCACTGAAAACTAAACCTCCGAGCACTAAAAAATACTCAGAGGTCACCCGAGCGTGCTCTGGAAAACCCGAGCAATGAGTACACTCGCTCATCACTAGTTTTAATCCATCTTGAGATGATGGCACTCCTTGTGCCTACTTGTGCTGTCTCTGTCTGACACGATATTCTGCTATTGAACAAAGTTGTCGTGTAAGCATTCTCTTGTGCATAATTCAACATCAATGTCAAAGACATTAAATAAATGCAATTTTTGTTTTCTCTGGTGGACACCAGTTCCAAATGGCATTCACTTCAATGCCAGATGGTTGCCTATAGTTGTTCTTCTTCAGGTCTTGGATTTAGAGATACTTGTGTTGTAGTTAAAGGGGCTATCTGTTCATCCGATACCAATGACGCATCCTTAGGACAGGTCATCAATATCAGACCGGAGGGGATCTACCACTTGGCACCTCCACCAACCAGCTTTTATAAGGGGTGCTAAATGTAAACTCATTGAACAAAGGTACTACATTACTCCACTTAAATTGTATAGGATAACGCTAGGTACTGCAAACAGCTCTTATTGTCTTGAATAAATGATCCTCTGCAGTATCTAACAATCCCTTTAAGAGCATGCAGAAGAAAATAGCCATTAAGACTGTAAGTTTCCTTAGGAAAATGTTTTACACTACAGGGAAACTGAGCTACAGCAATGCCTTGTAAAGCCACTAAGTAACTAGTTTATACAAGAGTTCCCGCTACCACTTTATATTATGCTTTGATGATTAAAGGCCAATCACCCTGTGGTTCCGTGAGAAATGCCTTTCTGTAATGTCCAGCACCCTTTGATCTAACACCTACTTTAATCAGGAAATGCTCAAGTATTGCAGTCACTAGATTAAAAAATGATTTCTACAGATTTTACAAAGTGGCAAAGAAAAACTTTTAGAAATAAAGCACACATATTATGCAAAGTTTACAGTGTACATTAAAATGTCACTATAAAGACACTAGAGGAAGTTAATGAAATGTAAAAACCTTGAATCACTCCCAGTTCAAAGCAAAAGGCTATATTTTACACAATGTAAAACAACGTAAAAAAGGCCACGTCCACATCCTGCCTCTGGATTATATTTCACAGAACCATTTGTAACATTACCCCAAATATATGGTCCAGACTTATCTGACTCTTTGCCTCTATAATTATGTATATATGCAGTATCATAGCATGGGGAAGGCCACAGGGCAGGTACCCTGGGCGCCAAGATAAGGGGCTGTGCTGCCACTGTCTAATGATTGGCAGATATTAGATCTGCATCTGGGTTTGTCATCGAATGTTACACTTTGCAGTGACTGAAATGACAAAGCTCATATTATACTAAGCTTCATCTTCTTAGTTGCTGCCTATGCAGAGCACCACAGCCTATGACAATTTGTCTAGACCAAAGAGCTCTCCATTGCCTGTGATGACTGAATATGAGCAGCTAATGAATGAAAACAGTGCTGAATCAGTGCCTATGATTCAATATTGTCTGCATTCACTACTGAGACCTGCTTTTAGATTGTGTCCTTAGCATAATCAGCCTGATTCTCTCTCATGAGAGAATATATGCCAGTGTGAGCGTACCCTCGCCCATGATATCCCAAGTTGGGCCATGCAGTAAGACAAGTGGGCTGCAGGGGAATTGGCAGACTTCAGTAGTAGGTAAATGTCAAGGTAATGCATGATTTACTCCTGTCCCTGTGTAACGCTAGGTGTGTATCACACATGTAAGGTGAAAATAAGTTAAGAAAAATGAAAAAATATATAAAATCATATAAGAAAAAACTTATAGCCAGAAATGCAGTTTTATAATCACTTTCCTAAAAAAAATTGAATGAAAAGAGGTAAAAAAAGACAAATTCCAAAGGATACTGAACCAATAAATACTACTTTTTGTCACAAAACAATAAGCCCTCAGAAAGTTACAACTCTTACAATCTAATGACATAAAAAAGCCTTTTTTTAAACATTGGTTTTAAAGCAAAAAAGTGATAAAATACAAATGACCTATGCATATTTGGTATCATTGTGTCTGTAGCAAGCCAAACTATAAATTGAACATGCAATTTATCCTACTTAGGGAACACCATTAAAAATGGCAGAATCACTGTTTTTTATCACATTGTCTCATAAAGGTTGAAATAAACAACAATCAAAAAGTCACATACACCCCAATTTTACAACATGGCAACAAAAATACTTTTGACATCTAAAAAGTATTTTTATAAGGCAAACATGTGCAGGTGTCTCTGAACAGTAGACCAATGTACCACAACTCCAGAGCCTGCTAAATCTTTCTGAGGGTCTTTTGCAGTCAAGCAGGGGTTCTGATTTACCTCTTAGCAATCCTCCGTAACAATCCTAGGAGCAGCTTTCACTGAAATTTTGCTTGGTCTTCCAGACCTTATATTGATCTCCACTGTTCCTGTTAACTGCTTAATTGCATTTTGAACTGTGGAAAGGGCAACTTGAAAACGCTTTGCAATCTTCTTATAACCTTCTCATGCTTTGTGGTCCTCCACAATTTTCATTTTTAGTGTGTTAGGCAGCTGCTTAGAAGAACCCATGGCTGCTGTTTTTTGGCACAAGGTTGGAGGAGGCTGGGTTTTTATAAAGCTGGGAAATATGCACCACTTGGCTTTCCTAATGATGATAGTGACCAAGCCATAATTCTAACAGGCTAATTAAGGTCTGAAACCTTGGTCAAAGATATCTGAGCACACAAATCTCCAAAGGTGCCCTAACTTTAGCATCAGCCCATTTTCCCTTTTGAAATTTTTAAAATGAAAAAAAAAAAGAATTTTTTTTTTACTAAAATATAAAGGAAATGTGGCATCTTTAAATTTAGCCCTTTTAGAGATCATTTCATCTTCAACTTGCTTAACTGTTCACAATAACAGTAATTTTAAACAGGGGTGCCCAAACTTTTACATCCCACTGTAATAGAGTAGGATCTTGAAGATGGGAATACCCCTTTAACCCCTTCACCCCCGGAGCTTTTTCCGTTTTTCCATTTTCGTTTTTCGCTACCCTCCTTCCCAGAGCCATAACTTTTTTATTTTTCCGTCAATTTGGCCATGTGAGGGCTTATTTTTTGCGGGACGAGTTGTACTTTTGAACGACATCATTGGTTTTACCATGTCGTGTACTAGAAAACGGGAAAAAAATTCCAAGTGCAGTGAAATTGCAAAAAAAGTGCAATCCCACACTTGTTTTTTGCTTGCCTATTTTGCTAGGTTCACTAAATGCTAAAACTGACCTGCCATTATGATTCTCCAGGTCACTACGAGTTTATAGACACCTAACATGACTAGGTTATTTTTCACCTAAGTGGTGAAAAAAAATTCCAAACTTTGCAAAAAACAAAACAAAACAAAATTGCGCCATTTTCCGATACTCGTAGCGTCTCCATTTTTCGTGATCTGAGGTCAGGTGAGGGCTTATTTTTTGCGTGCCGAGCTGGCGTTTTTAATGATAGCATTTTAGTGTAGATACGTTCTTTTGATCGCCCGTTATTGCATTTTAATGCAATGTCGTGGCGACCAAAAAAACGTAAATCTGGCGTTTCGAATTTTTTTCTCATTACGCCATTTAGCGATCAGGTTAATGCTTTTTTTTTATTGATAGATCGGGCGATTCTGAACGCGGCGATACCAAATATGTGTAGGTTGGGGTTTTTTTTTATTGATTTATTTTGATTGGGGCGAAAGGGGGGTGATTTAAACTTTTATATTTTTTTTATTTTTTTCACATTTTTAAAAACTTTTTTTTTTTACTTTTGCCATGCTTCTATAGCCTCCATGGGAGGCTAGAAGCAGGCACAGCCCGATCGGCTCTGCTATGCAGCAGTGATCATAAGATCGCTGCTACACAGCAGATTTGCAGGTGTGCTGTGAGCGCCGACCACAGGGGGGCGCTCACAGCCACCGGCAATCAGTAACCATAGAGGTCTCAAGGACCTCTATGGTTACCTTCCTGACACATCGCCGACCCCCGATCATGTGACGGGGGTCGGCGATGCGCTCATATCCGGCCGCACGGCCGGATGCGGTAGTTAAATGCCGCTGTCTGAGTTTGACAGCGGCATTTAACTAGTTAATAGCGGCGGGTGATCGCGATTTCACCCGCCGCTATTGCGCGCACATGTCAGCTGTAAAAAACAGCTGACATGTCGCGACTTTGATGTGCGCTCACCGCCGGAGCGCACATCAAAGCGGGGGTCCCGACATGTGACGTACTATACCGTCACATGTCGGGAAGGGGTTAATGGTTAGCAGTAGCTGTACCTCAGGTGTTTTTTCTTCTTTTTGCTTTATCTGGCCATTTTCTTCATAAGGTCCTATAAATAAATTAGCTAATATATTGTACAGGAATGGAAATACATGAAAAAAATCTAAAAACATCTCTACAGTAAAAAAAAAAAAAAAGTACAAATGACTTTTTGCCTATTAAACATTTCAAAACTTTTATTTATAAAAATATTTTTAAAAAGCGATTCACGTCTCACTGTAGGAATGACGTTATTTTATAGCACAATGTGTTTAAGACATGTGGTCTAGTATATTTATACCGTCCAAGTTCTAAGTTACAAGGTCAGTCTACTTCTTGTCACCAATTATAGTGGAAATGATTTGAAAGCATATAAAAAGTATCTGATTTGATAGGATCTTTACTGCACATAAAAAAAAGTTATATGTTACTATGGCTCTGGCTTATGGATTGAATGTAATTTATTGCCTGTATTACTTGCAGAAAAAGTTCTCTTGCTACTAAGGATTGGAGCCCTTTGTAGCCAAGCATATGATACGGCTTCCAGAGCTTTGCTTTTCCCTCCCGCAGGAAATCTGCAGCTGTATAATACTTGCACTTGATAGAGTGGTTAGTCTATCTTGGACCTATTTAATAGTTTCCTTTAACGAATTAACACTTACAGGTTTCTATAAGATTACAAGGAGTGCAGCCTTCCAGTGGGGAAGTGCCTGGGACTTCTTCCTGTTAGCTAAGCACATTGGCTGCAAAGAGCTTCTTTTTATTTCCTGGGTACAGCCAATTTAAACTGAGTTGACAGGTTGCAGATAAAATGTCACCATTGTTTGGCAACAGACTGAGGTGAAAATGTAATAGCTACAGTTACAGCTATTTAACCGACAAGTATTATTGCAAACCAGGAGGCGAATGATCACAGAGGAATGATTTTCCACTGCACATAGGAAAAGTACTTGAGAAGATTTAGCTTTATGATGATCACACTATATGGCCACAAAGTATTCATTGCTCTAAATGTTGAAAATCCACTAACGCTATGTAATTGTCACAAAACATTATTATACAATAATAGACAAAGAAAAGTTACATTGTTAAATTTTTATTGGATTTGTTTATGGAATAAATTTATTTCCTAGCACTTACCACTGATCTGAAAGTGTAACTGGCCCCTTAAAAGAAATCTATTACCACCTAATCTGATAGCAGGATAATGTAGAGACATAGACCATGATTCCAGTGATGTGTCACTTACTGGGCTGCTTGCTATAGTTTAAAAAAAAATCACTGTTGTATCAGCATGAGATTATCACTAGAGGACTAGTAAACTGTTGCTATGTTGTCCTCCATATTCATGAGTTCTGTAAAACCCCACTCTCACTACTGATTGGCAGCTTTCTGTCTATGCAGTGTACTCTGACAGATGTCAATCAGTAGTGTGGGTGGGGTTATATAGAGCTCAGCAATCAGAAAACGGATAGATCTACAGTAGATCAAACAGTGATTTTATCAAAGCTTCAGCACCCAGTAAAATAAGTCTCATTGTCTGAATTAGGGTTTCTCTGGTCAGATTTTACAACAAAACCTTTATATGATATTAAATATATCTTATAGACCTGATGTGACAGGTGTGCTTACTTTGTAAATCCACATCAGAATGACTGCATAATCCTGTTATTAGGATGAGTATGAAGACACAGGGGGGTTGGCGAGCGCTAGCTGAAACCGCATTGACCAGGGATCATCCCCCGAATGCCCAAACTCCTTTTACCGTGGGCATAACTCTACTCAGACAATGCAGGGTGAGGGTAAAACATTGTGGCAATGTTTTATTGAACCACAAAACAGGCAGATAACACGTAGAACAGTCCCAGCAAAATATCCTAAGATCGTGCACATTACAGAGTCTCACCCTTCCACTGACTTGCCAGGATAAGAACAGCTGTGAATTCAAAGCTTCCATGGTCAACTACCCAATCTGAGGCATGCACAGAGAGGAGGTAATGACAAGCTTAGGAAAATGACAGTCCATTTAGACACCAGGCCAGTTGACCAGAGGGTCACAACCTGGTTTCAGGTTTTTAGGGCTGACTACCCCACCTGTGACATGCACAGAGATAAGGTACTGACAAGCTTAGGAAGATGACAGTCTATTCAGGTACAAGGCCAGTTGACCGGAGGGTCACAACCTGGATTCTCAGAAAATCTCCATGGAGCCAGGCAATAGGAGGGTCCTATTCCTGGCTTTCTCCAAATGTATCCATGGTTCAGTGATGGTAAATGGTGCAGATCTGTATTCTTCCATCTGGGGTCATGGTCCCCTAAGCTGGCATCCTGTAGAATGTCAAATCAGTGACCCTCGTGATGGAGCCATGATGTAATTAATGGCTGCTGTCCTGTCTTTGGATGTTTGGGTTGAATCCCTGTCTCTCTATGGAGGCTTATATCCTCCTTTTTATAGTTCACACTGTTGTCCTTCAAGCCAGGATCCAGAGGTCAAGAGGAAGATTGGTGACAAGATAAACTTGCATTGTTTACTTATGTAATCTATTTCTATAGTTTTTCCTCTATTTTTCAAATCAACAAACAGGCTGGTCTGGACAATGTGTAATCAACTTATCAGCAAACACCATTGTTCAATGACCCTTTATTACATGCATCCACAAAAAGAGCACAATATGTTACAATAAATTGTCACCTCACAAGTCAATATTACAGGCTTACACAAGCAAAAGTTTGTTTTCTTGACCAACCAGAAAGAAACACATACATTCAAAAATCCACATATATATAACAGTCTATTCTTCCTTTTCTTGCTGAAAATAGATGACTGGTTAATTAAGATACAAATCAGTGTCCTCACAATGAGCATATATGATTTTAGCCACAGCTGCTTATAGTAATGTCACACAGGAAAACGAAAAAGATTACACAGCCATTCTGACATGAATATTAATAGTAAGTACACCAGGTCTAAGAGATCTATTTAAAATGTATGCAGTCAATACTGCGAAATCTGAAATCTAGCTACAGTTCCACTTTTAAAATTAACAAATGTTTATGCAACTTTAAGCAGTAAGATTTTCAACAACAATCTATATCATTTTAGAAATGGCAACATTGCTTTCAAAAGCTCTAGGTCCCCAGAGAGAGTCAAAGCGCAAAATGAAGAGCATTAAATGACAGCTTATTAAGAAGTCACAAAACATTCCACTAGAGATAACAATGAAATGCATACCTCATATGACTACTCCACAATAAAGAACAAACTGAATAGAAATGGAATTCCTGTAAGCATACCAGGAGGAATACCCTTGGTATCTGAGAGCAACAGTAATTCTCATTTCACATTTAAGTGAATGACATGAATGTTCCCAATGTCATTTGGGATAATTATTATGAACAAAAAAAAACAGTCAAAGAGCATAGTAAATCTAGTATTAAAGGGATTGTCCACTACTAGACAGTCCATTAATAAAACCTCAGGGTGCTACATACATTTTTAAAAATAAAATAAAAATAACATATACAGTCATGGAGGAAAGTGTTGGCACCCTTGAAATTGTTACAGAAAATGAAGTATTTCTCACAGAAAATTATTGAATTACACATGTTTTGTTATACACATGTTACTTCCTTTGTGTGTATTGGAACAACACAAAAAAAGAGAAAAAAATGCAAATTGAACATAATTTCACACAAAACCCACAAAAATAGGACAGAAAAAATCTTTGGCACCTTTAACTTAATATTTGGTTGTACACCCTTTGGAATAAATAATTGCAATCAATGACTTCCTATATACAGCTGTGGCAAAAATTAAGAGACCACCACATCAAATCCCAGTCATGGGCAGCCAAATCTCCAGACCTGAACCCCATTGAATACCTCTGGAATGTAATCAAGAGGATGATGGATAGTCACAAGCCATCAAACAAAGAAGAACTGCTTACATTTTTGCGCCAGAAACAGTATGAAAGATGCATGAAAGCTGTGATTAACCCCTTCCCGACATGCGCCGTACTAGTACTGCGCTGCCGGCACTGCAGTACTGACAGCCGCAGTACTAGTACGGCGGCTCGATCACCGCGGTCTCGCGCTGAGCGCCGCGCTGATCGGGTGCGGGTGTCAGCTGTATATGACAGCTGACACCCCGCAGCAATGCCCACGATCGGCGCTATCGCCGATCGCGGGCATTTAACCCCTCTGATGCCGCTGTCAATAGTGACAGCGGCATAGAGGGGGATCGCGCAGGGACGGGGGCTCCCTGCGCTCTCCCACCGGAGCAACGCGATGAGATCGCGCTGCTCCGGTGACCTGGAAGGAGTCCCCGGATCCAAGATGGCCGCGGGACTCCTTCCGGGTCATGAGATGACCCTGCTTGCCGGCGTCTGCTGAGAATCCTCATAGCAGCAAGCCTGTGGAACGTGCCTGTCACATCGGTGATCAGACAGAGTGCTGTGCACACTGTCTGATCACCGATCTGTGATGTCCCCTCCTGGGACAAAGTAAAAAAGTAAAAAAAAAATTTTTCCACATGTGTAAAAAAAAAATAAAAAAAATTCCTAAATAAAGAAAAAAAAAAAAAAATTCCCATAAATACATTTCTTTATCTAAATAAAAAAAAAATCACACAATAAAAGTACACATATTTGGTATCTCCGCGTCCGTAACGACCCCACCTATAAAACTATATCACTAGTTAACCCCTTCAGTGAACACCGTAAAAAAAAAAACGAGGCAAAAAGCAACGCTTTATTCTCATACCGCCAAACAAAAAGTGGAATAACACGCGATCAAAAAGACGGATATAAATAAGCATGGTACCGCTGAAAACGTCATCTTGTCCCGCAAAAAAAAAGCCGCCATACAGCGTCATCAGCAGAAAAATAAAAAAGTTATAGCTCTCAGAATAAAGCGATGCAAAAAAATTATTTTTTTTATATAAAATAGTTTTTATTGTGTAAAAGCGCCAAAACATAAAAAAATTACATAAATGAGGTATCGCTGTAATCGTACTGACCTGAAGAATAAATCTGCTTTATCCTTTTTACCAAACGCGGAACGGTATAAACGCCCCCCCTAAAAGAATTTCAGGAATTGCTGATTTTTGTTCATTCCGCCTCCCAAAAATCGGAATAAAAAGCGATCAAAAAATGTCATGTACCCGAAAATGGTACCAATAAAAACGTCAATTCGTCCAGCAAAAAACAAGATCTCACATGACTCTGTGGACCAAAATCTGGAAAAATTATAGCTCTCAAAATGTGGTGATGCAAAAACTATTTTTTGCAATAAAAAGCGTCTTTTAGTGTGTGACGGCTGCCAATCATAAAAATCCGCTGATAAACCCGCTATAAAAGTAAATCAAATCCCCCTTCATCACCCCCTTAGTTAGGGAAAAATAATACAATTTAAAAAAATATATTTATTTCCATTTTCCCGTTAGGCTACTTTCACACTAGCGTCGGTACGGGGCCGTCGCGCTGCGTCGGCCCGACATACCGACGCATACTGTGCAAGCGCCGCACAACGGGGGCAGCGGATGCTGTTTTTCCATGCATCCGCTGCCCCATTGTGAGGTGCGGGGAGGTGGGGGCGGAGTTCCAGCCGCGCATGCGCGGTCGGAAATGGTGGACCGTCGGCACAAAAAAAGTTACATGTAACGTTTGTTGCTGCCGGCGGTCCGCCACAACACGATGCAACCGTCGCACGACGCTTGCGACGTGTGTCAATATGTCGCTAATGTTAGTCTATGGGGAAAAAACGCATCCTGCAGATGACTTTGCAGGATGCATTTTTTCGCCAAAACGACGCATTGCGACGTATGCAAAAAAACGCTAGTGTGAAAGTAGCGCTAGGGTTAGGACTAGGGTTAGGGCTAGGGTTAGGGTTGGGGTTAGGGCTAGGGTTAGGGCTGGGGTTAGGGTTTCAGTTAGAATTGGGGAGTTTTCACTGTTTAGGCACATCAGGGGCTCTCCAAACGCGACATGGTGTCCGATCTCAACGCGTTTGTTTGCGTTAAAAACGCATGCGTTTTTATAGAAAAAAACCAGAACACACACTGAAAAGTCACCCACCACCATCAAGGTGATAAAGGGATCCAAACCCTAAACCTAACCCTACCCCTAAACTCACCCCTAACCGTTTAATGAACATTTTCTGAGTCATAGTGCCACGTATTTCAGTGCCACGTATTTCAGTGCCACGTATTTCAGTGCCACGATATTTCAGTGCCACGATATTTCAGTGCCACGATATTTCAGTGCCACGTATTTCAGTGCCACGTATTTCAGTGCCACGATATTTCAGTGCCACGTATTTAAGTGCCACGATATTTCAGTGAAATACGTGGCACTGAAATATCGTGGCATTTACGTGAAATACGTGGCACTTATATACGTGGCACTTATATACGTGGCACTTATATACGTGGCACTTAAATACGTGGCCACTGAAATATCGTGGCACTTATATACGTATATAAACGTATTTCAGTGCCACGTATTTCAGTGCCACGTATTTCAGGTTAGGGTTAGGGGTAGGGTTAGGGTTTTTTGTTTTTTTCTCGTTTTCTTGTGTTTTTCTATAAAAACGCATGCGTCTAAAAAACGCATGCGTTTTACCGCGTTTACATGCGTTTTTTCACACATGCGTTTTTAAAAAAACGCATTTAGATAAAAACGCAAGTGTGAAACCAGCCTTACCCTTGGGAAAATAAAAACGTGGGGGCTAAAATATAATTTTCGTGGAAAAAAATATATTTTTTATTTTCGCGGCTTTGCGTTATAAACTGTAGTGAAACACTTGGGGGTTCAAAGTTCTCACAACACATCTAGATATGTTCCGTGGGGGGTCTAGTTTCCAATATGGGGTCACTTGTGGGGGGTTTCTACTGTTTAGGTACATCAGGGGCTCTGCAAATGCAACAAGACACCTGCAGACCAATCCATCTAAGTCTGCATTTCAAACGGCGCTCCTTCCCTTCCGTGCTCTGCCGTGCGCACAAACAGTGGTTCCCCCCCACATATGGGGTATCAGCGTACTCAGGACAAATTGGACAACAACTTTTGTTGTCCAATTTCTCCTGTTACCCTTGGGAAAATAAAAACGTGGGGGCTAAAATATAATTTTCGTGGAAAAAAAAATATTTTTTATTTTCACGGCTCTGCGTGATAAACTGTAGTGAAACACTTGTTGGTTCAAAGTTCTCACAACACATCTAGATAAGTTCCGTGGGGGGTCTAGTTTCCAATATGGGGTCACTTGTGGGGGGTTTCTACTGCTTAGGTACATCAGGGGCTCTGCAAATGCAACATGACACCTGCAGACCAATCCATCTAAGTCTGCATTTCAAACGGCGCTCCTTCCCTTCCGAGCTCTGCCGTGCGCCCAAACAGTGGTTCCCCCCAATGTATGGGGTATCAGCGTACTCAGGACAAATTGGACAATAACTTTTGTGGTCCAATTTCTCCTGTTACCCTTGGGGAAAAAAAATTGCGGGATAAAACATCATTTAGTGGAAAGAAAAAATTATTTTTTAATTTTCATAGCGCTACATTCTAAACTTTAGTGAAACAATTGGGGGTTAAAAGTGCTCACCACACATCTAGATAAGTTCCTTAGGGGGTCTTCTTTCCAAAATGGTGTCACTTGTGGGGGTTTCCACTGTTTAGGCACGTCAGGGGCTCTCCAAACACGACATGGGTTCCGATCTCAATTCCAGCCAATTTTGCATTGAAAAGTCAAATGGCGCTCCTTCCCTTCCGAGCTCTGCCATGCGCCCAAACAGTGGTTTATCCCCATATATGAAGTATCAGCGTACTCAGGACAAATTGCACAACAACTTTTGGGGTCCAATTTATCCTGCTACCCTTGGGAAAATAAAAAAATTGGGGCAAAAAGATCATTTTTGTGAAAATTAATATTATTTTTTTTTTACGGCTCTACATTATAAACTTCTATGAAGCACTTGGAGGTTCAAAGTGCTCACCACACATCTAGATAAGTTCCTTAAGGGGTCTTCTTTCCAAAATGGTGTCACTTGTGGGGGTTTCCACTGTTTAGGCACGTCAGGGGCTCTCCAAACACGACATGGGTTCCGATCTCAATTCCAGCCAATTTTGCATTGAAAAGTCAAATGGCGCTCCTTCCCTTCCGAGCTCTGCCATGCGCCCAAACAGTGGTTTATCCCCATATATGAAGTATCAGCGTACTCAGGACAAATTGCACAACAACATTTGGGGTCCAATTTATCCTGCTACCCTTGGGAAAATAAAAAATTGGGGCAAAAAGTTCATTTTTGTGAAAATTAATATTTTTTTTTACAGCTCTACATTATAAACTTCTGTGAAGCACTTGGAGGTTCAAAGTGCTCACCACACATCTAGATAAGTTCCTTAGGGGGTCTTCTTTCCAAAATGGTGTCACTTGTGGGGGTTTCCACTGTTTAGGCACGTCAGGGGCTCTCCAAACACGACATGGGTTCCGATCTCAATTCCAGCCAATTTTGCATTGAAAAGTCAAATGGCGCTCCTTCCCTTCCGAGCTCTGCCATGTGCCCAATCAATGGTTTACCCCAACATGTGGGGTATCGGCATACTCAGGACAAATTGTACAACAACTTTTTTGGTCCAATTTCTCCTGTTACCCTTGGTAAAATAAAACAAATTGGATCTGAAGTAAAAATTTAGTGAAAAAAAAGTTAAATGTTCAATTTTAAACATTCCAAAAATTCCTGTGAAGCACCTGAAGGGTTAATAAACTTTTTTAATGTGGTTTTGAGTACCTTGAGGGGTGCAGTTTTTAGAATGGTGTCACTTTTGGGCATTTTCTGTCATATAGACCCCTCAAAGTCACTTCAAGTGTGAGGTGGTCCGTAAAAAAAATGGTTTTGCAAATTTTGTTGCAAAAATGAGAAATCGCTTTTCAACTTTTAACCCTTATAACTCCCTAACAAAAAAAAATTATGTTTCCAAAATTGTGCTGATGTAAAGCAGACATGTGGGAAATGTTGTTTATTAACTATATTATGTGATATAACTCTCTAATTTAAGGGCATAAAAACGAAAAATTTGAAAATTGCGAAATTTTCATAATTTTCGACAAATTTCTGTTTTTTTCACAAATAAATGCAAGTCATATCGAAGAAGTTTTACCACTATCATAAAGTACAATATGTCACGAGAAAACATTCTCAGAATCACCAAGATCCGTTGAAGCGTTTCAGAGTTATGACCTCATAAAGTGACAGTGGTCAGAATTGTAAAAATTGGCCGTGTCAGTTAGGTGAAAACAGGCTTCGGGGTGAAGGGGTTAAAAATCATGGCTATTCCACAAAATATTAAAATATTTATTTCTGATCTCTTCCCGAGTTTAAACATTAGAATTGGTGTTTCTAAATGATATTGAACTTGTTTTCTTTGCATTATTTGAGGTCTGAAAGCACTGTTTTTTTTTAATTTTGACCATTTTTCTTTGTCAGAATAAAAATACAAAAATTATTGCTTGGAATTTCGGAGACATGTTGTCAGAAGTTTATAGAATAAAAGAACAATTTACATTTTACTCAAAAATATACCCATAAAGAGAAAAATAAGACAAACTGAACATTTTGCAGTGGTCTCTTAATTTTTGCCAGAGCTGTATATATTTTTACATATTTTTTTAACTGACTAGCATCGCACCTGTGCTCTCAGCACTGTGTCTTCACCCTGTTTCATGACACAATGTCACTTAACTGCTATAGTCAATCACATTTTTGCCTAAGCAATAAAATCACTGACAAAAATGTGAGGGCTGCAGCCAATCAGTAGATCAAAACAGCTCATCTTTAAACATGCCAGCCCAAAACAGTACGTCACCTCCATCTTGCTGATCTCTAAGACGAAGTGGAGGCCTGTGACTGTCATTGATCCAGTCATGGGCTCATTCATCTGGTCCATCAAGAGTCGCTCTCATCTCCTCAGTCCATAAAATGTTTAAAAATCTGTCTTCGGATGTAACTTGGCCCAGTCTTGTTGTTTCAACTTCTGTGTCTTGTTCAGTGGTGGTCGGGTTTCAGGCTTCCTTACCTTTTTCATGTCTCTGAGCACTGAACACCTTGTACTTCTGGGCTCTCCAGGGAAGTTGCAGTTCTGGAATATGACAGCTGTGGAGGATAATGGGTCCCTGGTTGCCCCATGTTTGATTCTTCTCAAATCGTTTGCATCAAATGTGCATCTTTTTATCTCAAAAAGTTTTTTGTGACCATGTTAACTATTTTGATGTTTCTGTGATCACACCCCAATATCTTAGCAATTTCAAGAGTGCTGCATTCCTTTGTAAAACTTATTTATGCATACAGTGTATTTTTAACGAAGGAGATCCTCAGAAACATCCAATTTACTTTAGTAAATCTCAATATATCCAATTGCTATACTACTATATTACTATAGAGTATATAGCCAAAGGTATAAAATACAAAATTTAATTTGAGCGTAACTAGAAAGGAAAGTGGAAAAATCGCTACATTGGATTAAGCGGACAACAGGGGAACTGTGAATGGAAAAAAATCAATATCACAACAGTGAGATGCAACAAAGCACCTCTCTGTGCAAAACTTCCACTCTTGAAAGAGTTTGGAGGTAAAACTACCTGGCCACAAGCTCACCCAAACTGGAGTGTTGAAGATTGTCCAGTTGAACCTCAATTTGCAAGAATCTGGTCATTGTTTTTAGGATATTTCTGCACTAACTAAACTTGCAATGTATCTATATTCCTTTCATATTTCCATATGAAGTTCTGCAATGTTCAAACATTCTCTGCAAAATCTCTTTTGGAAGGTGACACTGGAATAACACTAATGACTGTGAATTAAAAAGCAAATATTACACTCGAAAAGTGAAAGCTAAAAATTTATTAGCCTGTAATTCATGCCCTTTTTATAAAAACAATATTTTTGCTCAAACACAGTATATTTATCCTCAAATTAAAATCACTTAGGTTGCATAACACCCAAACTTTAAATATAGCTCAGAGCCTGGATTTATACTTCTTATTTGTAATTTACTAGCAGAATATTAAAAAGTTTCTGAATAGGGATGAGCGGACCTGTGGAAGTTCGGATTCTGGTACCCGACTGGAACGTTAGACCAAAGAACCCCATTGAAAACAATTAAGACCCCCTTTGGACCTGGGAAAAAATTCTCTCTTGCTCTCTCTCTCTGCAACGAACTTCCACTGGAACTCCAAACTCTGCAACAGACTCCCAGAAGAAGTCCGTGTACGAACCCTGAACTTTTCAATTCGGGTTCCCTCGTCTATAACTCTGAACAAAGAATAAAAAACCTATGTATTGTTCCTGTAGTCTTTTCACTTGTCGTAAAATTATTTTCTGTACACTCATATAAATTGCAATACGGACAAGAAAAACCTTATTCCAGGCCAGAAAGAAAAATACAGTATTTTCTCATCAATACATCATAGCATATCTATAAATAAGTGTGTATTACTACCATGGCAAAGATGAGTAATGGTGTGACTGAAGAAAAGTGATGAATCACAAAAGTAATATTTATATGCAGCATATATAATAAAACTTGAAAGGCATATATATTTCCAGCCACAGAAAGGACACTCATATTTATAATGTGATGGAAGATGAAGAGAATGAGAAATATGAGAAAATTCATTGTGGGAAATGATGAAATCACAAAAATTCCATAAGACTTGAGACATTTTTGATCAAAGTAATAGTAGTTACCGGACACATGAAATGGCCGTACGATGACAGCAGAAGTATAAGTTAGACTGCTCTTTAACTACCTAAATCTTTATAATATTATTTATCTAGATACTTGAGAGATAAACGAGAGGAAGATGAAGTTGGACACGAAGGACAACATCTGCCTGGAGTTTCTATATTCTCTTCGTGTTTGCGTGAGTTTCCTCTGGGGTCTCCGCTTTCCTCCCACACTCCAAAAACACTGAAAGGGAATTTAGATTGGGAACCCCAATGGGGACAGTGATCATGATGTTTGTATAGTGCTGTGGAATTACTGGTGATATATAAGTGATTAAATAAATAAATAAAAATGGTAGGGGATTATTTTACAATTTATTCTATATAAATGAATTAGCTGATAAAACACAACACAAGTCTCCATAAGGGATCTATGAATGACATGTAAAATAACAAATAAATCAGAAACATAGCAAAACATTTCAAAACTCTAATGAATGTACAGTGTATTATACTTTCACGCTTCCTTTGTAGCAGCAGTGACAAGTAGGTTAGACTTACTTCATACCTATCTATAAATTATAATTGTCTACAAAAGAAAAACTTAAAGCTCCATCATCTACCAATGATTTTTACCAAGTTTTTAACATTTACGGTATATTTCCTGAGTATTTAGTTTGCACTTGCCCTAGAATTACTAAACCTAGGAAACTAAGCAAAGTTGTCGGTATAACTTCATCATAAACACTTTAACAAGGGCATTCCTATACTTTCTTAAAACCACAGATGGATCCCACACCAGTTTAAGTACAGATATTTAATATTAGATCTGGACACAAATATTGGACAGAGACCATACTGATAAGTAGTGTTGAGCGATACCGTCCGATACTTGAAAGTATCGGTATCGGAAAGTATCGGCCGATACCGGCAAAGTATCGGATCCAATCCGATACCGATACCCGATACCAATACAAGTCAATGGGACTCAAGTATCGGACGGTATTCCTGATGGTTCCCAGGGTCTGAAGGAGAGGAAACTCTCCTTCAGGCCCTGGGATCCATATAAATGTGTAAAAGAAAGAATTAAAATAAAAAATATCGCTATACTCACCTGTCCGACGCAGCCTGGACCTCAGGGAACCGGCAGCGTTGTTTGTTTAAAATTCGCGCTTTTACTTGGTTACGTGAAGTCCCGGCTTGTGATTGGTCAGGGCGGCCATGTTGCCGGGACGCGGACCAATCACAGCAAGCCGTGACGAAATTACGTCACGGCTTGCTGTGATTGGTCCGCGTCCCGGCAACATGGCCGCCATTAACCAATCACAAGCCGGGACGTCACGGGAGGCTGGACACGCGCCCATTTTAAAAAGCGCGCGTGTCCAGCCTCCAGTGACGTCCCAGCTTATGATTGGTCACGGCGCCATGTTGCCGGGACGCGGACCAATCACAGCAAGCCGTGACGAAATTACGTCACGGCTTGCTGTGATTGGTCCGCGTCCCGGCAACATGGCCGCCATTAACCAATCACAAGCCGTGACGTCACGGGAGGCTGGACACGCGCGCTTTTTAAAATGGGCGCGTGTCCAGCCTCCCGTGATGTCCCGGCTTGTGATTGGTTGCGCCGCGGTCAACCAATCACAAGCCGGGAGGCTGGACACGCGCGCATTTTAAAATTTTAAAATGTGCGCGTGTCCAGCCTCCCGGCTTGTGATTGGTTGATCGCGGCGCAACCAATCACAAGCCGGGACGTCACGGGAGGCTGGACATGTGCCCATTTTAAAATGCGCGCGTGTCCAGCCTCCCGTGACGTCACGGCTTGTGATTGGTTGCGTCTCCCATGTGACTGCGACGCAACCAATCACAAAGCCGGGACGTAATTTTAAAATCCTTAAGGACCTGAAATTACGTCACGGCTTGCTGTGATTGGTTGCGTCGCCCATGTGACTGCGACGCAACCAATCACAACGCCGGAACGTAATTTTAAAATCCTGAAGGACCTGAAATTACGTCACGGCTTGCTGTGATTGGTTGCGTCCCGGTCACATGGGCGGCACGCAACCAATCACAAGCCGGGACTCACGTAAAGGAAAGAAAAGCGCGAATTTTAAACAAAGAACGCTGCCGCTTCCCTCGGTAAGGTGCAGGCTGCGTCGGAGAGGTGAGTATAGCAATATTTTTTATTTTAATTCTCTCTTTTACACATTTTTACATTAATGTTGTTTCGATACCGATACCCGATATCACAAAAATATCGGATCTCGGTATCGGAATTCCGATACAGCAAGTATCGGCCGATACCCGATACTTGCAGTATCGGAATGCTCAACACTACTGATAAGGAATATTAAGAAAGTTAAGATCATAGGTATTAGATTAAAAATACAGATACATGAAAAATACAGCATTAAGACAACTCTGAGGGGATGACCAGCACTTTCAGAGCAAGAAGAATCTGTTTCAGGACTTAACCCCTTCAAAAGTTTGGGGTTTTGCTCCCCTTCTTCTCAGAGCCATAACTTTTTATATTTTGGTCTTTTGGTTATCTTATGGCTGAGTGAGCCCTTGTTTTTTGCTGGACGAGTTGTACTTTTGAACAACACTGTTGGTTTTACCATATCGTGCAATGCAAAACGGGAAAAAATTCAAAGCATAGCAGATGGGTAAAACATGGCTACTGAATCTGACTACATGTAGGGTTTGTTTGTAGTCTGTAACCATGGTGACACTAGGATCTGCATGCACAAAAAGTCAGAAATGTATTCTAAGAACTGTTTTTTTAATTTAGATACACTGGAACAAAAAATATTTTACAAACGTAAAGCTATTTTTTAGTATAAGAGGTCTCATGCATTTCCTATCTTCTTTTTAGTCTGTGGACATTCTTTTCAGTAGATTCACAACTGACTTGTATTTTCAGATTGAGATTTGTACCAATTCAAATATTTCTTAAATTAAAAGCTGTGCTATTTCAGGATAGCAGATTGCTTGCTTGGTACAGTAGCTGATAATTTAAAATGTGGAAGTTCTATGATCAACTTATTTTTAAACATTTAGTCCTAGGAGAGAATAAGTGGGTTCATTAATAATCTATGAAGTAACCGAAGCAACTATGCACAACATGGCTTACTACAAATATTAGCAACGTACAGACAATGGTGAAACTTCACAACAGGGAACACAATGTTTTCTTTATTGATGAGAAAGTTTTACAGCACTTTAATTTTTTCTCTTTTTTCATTATTCTTACACATATTACTACAAAACTTTGTGTTGCTTGAATCACCTCCAAGTGTCAGAATTTCTGATAACCTGTAATTTCAATTACTGTAACTATTTGAACTTTGTAAAGCTTTAAACCAAAAAGGCCCTTTAATTATTTTCTGCAATACATGCTGTCAAACCTGACATTTAAGATGCACTTCACATTTTGGCAAGAATAACATTGCCAAGTTTTCACAGTTTTCACAACTCTGTGACCATAGGCAAGCCCATCCATCTAGAAACTAACCTGTTAAAATAGCATGCATAAATAATAATGATTAGAAAGGTCTTGCTTCACTTGAGAAGTTTGTTAACGAGCTCATGTGTTGAAAGTATATACCAAGAAAATATTTCTATGCCTGCTCTGTATTAAACATTATGAGACAAAAACAGCACTGGCCACAAACATTAATCTTAACCAAACCTCAAGATTTTGGCAAGGCTAATGGTTTACTCTTTACGGGGAAGTCCGGCTTGTCCCTCAACAACTGAAGTTGGGAAAGGGAATGATCAGCAAGTCATACTTTACAATGCCTAATAATTTTCTGTTCAGAGGATATAAGCTACTATCAGAAGTGTTTGGTGATGACTTACTTCTTCTCACCACAAAAAACACATGCCTGCTCAGCCGAGCTAGGCTTACATACATATGGGGATAAATCAGGAGGAATAGCAATTATTATTTTAATATGAAAATTAAATGGGTTCTTAATATCATACTGTTATTATAGTGATTTTATTTTCCTTTTTATGGTGCTTTAGAACAGTGTAATTGAATCAAGTGCTGTATGTTTCTGATGCTATCTATGGTGGATCGCATTCTGAGGATTACGCCTGCAAGCAGAGACATTTCTTATTTTCTTAAAACTTGTCATCAGGTTTTCACCTCCAAACTATTTATATGCACATGTAGGTCTTTTAAAGACAAGTCCAACTATACCTTTACATGGCCAGTCGGTTCCTCTGTTACTCAGAAATCAGCATTTTATTTTATATGCAAATGAGACTGAAGATCTAAAGCCTCTGTCACTACAGCTCTATTCCCCGCCCAGCACCACTTCCTCTTGCTTGACAGACAGCCTCTATGTTGAGTGATTTCAGGCAAAGGATCTCTCAGTGAAGCAGGAGAAGGTGGCACTTGGTGGGGAATAGATCTTGAGTGACAGAGGCTTCAGGTCAACACCTTCATCAATTCAAATGCTGATTTCTCAGTTACAGGGGAATGTATTGGTGATGTAAAGCTATTATTGAACTTGTCTTTGAAAAAGATAAATGCATATATAAATATTTTATTAGCACAGGCTGCAGTAAGGGTGCGTGTCCACGCTCAGGATGGCCGGCGGTATCGCCGCAGCGGCGAAGCCGCTCGGCGCTAAGCCCCGCCCCCTTTCTGGGACGCGATCATGCCGGATGTGTACTGTACACATCCGGGATCATCGCACCCCTCGCCATAGGGCCCTGTGATATTACCTGCGGCGAGGCAGCGTCGCCGCAGGTAGCACGGACATGCTGCAATCTGAAAAGACGCGCAGCATGTCCGGAGTCGCAGGGCCGCCGCGTGCGGGTTTCCACGCATCGTGGACACGGGATTTCAAAAATCCCCACCACTATGCTGGAACATCTGGACGCTGCGTGTTTGACGCTGCAGCGTCAATCACGCAGCGTTTACTTACCGTGGACACTCACCCTATGATTTGTAGAGAGGTGCACATAGTGGCACATACTACTACGCGCCTCACTTGATCCATTTAGAGGCATCTGTTCACCACTTAAAGGAAATCTGTCACCTCACCTGAGAGCAGCATGCTGTAGGCAAAGAGAAGATGAAATCAATGATGTATCACTTATATTACTGGGTGCAACAATTGTGACATAATTAGAGTTCTTGGGCTATGTTCACACATTGCGCTTTTCAGTGTTTTTATGCAAATTTTCAGCTGTGTTCTAGAGTACTAGCAAAGTCTATGAGATTTCACAAATCTCATGCACACACCTTGGATCTTTTGTCCTCAGTCTTTTGTGCAACATCTTATTTTTTGTAAAATGCAGAATGTCACTTCTTTCAGTGTTCAGTGGACGGTGTAAAAACACAAGAATCAGTTTTTCCTGCATTTTTGGTGCCAAAACCTGATAAAGTAGAATCAGACTTTTTTACATACACTAAACTTTATCAGCAGGCACAAGAGACAGGAAAAATACGTTCCAAAAATGCAGCAAAAAAAAAAGCAAAACATGATTTTTTGAAGCAAGTATCTTACTGCCAAGAGAGCAGATTTTGCCTGTGGGATAAAACGCATCAAAAAGACAATGTGATAATATAGCCTAAGATTTAGAGCTGAGAAAGCTACCGATAATACTGCCCACAACAGGCTCTCTATGTACATAGTCTTTAAAAAGTGAGCTGCTTATCACAGGAAGGGGTGGAGTTGGACTACTTATTGCGTACACATCAGACCTGGCAATGATAGTCTCCTAGTGATAAAACCTTCATTGTAAGTAAACGACAGCACCCAGCCTGATAAGAGACATACCGTTGAATTCAGTGTTTTAACCTCTACCTCATGTTGTAATCAGATTACATAGCAAAAACCTGCTGACGGATTCCAGCGTCCTCTTCAAAACATCCACTCATCAAGACCAGTGAAAGAATCCCTTATCTTGATGAATCGCCCCCGGTATTCCTATATATGTATCCTCGTATCCTCATGTATTATCAATTATTAAATATTAAATACATTTTAAAAATATAAAAGTAATAAAACTTACTAACAGAGTTCAAATAAAAGTCAACCAATACTGTGTGCCGAGCTGGCTTTTTATTAAAAGAACCTGATAACCAGCCCCCTACAGGCACATCACTGACACAGATTGCAGGAATCTCTATCTGATGAGAAGACAAATGGAGGTGTCGCAACCCAAAATTAGGGCTGTTAGCACAGCATTGTTGTGCTTTTCATCATCAAACTATTTTATTAAGCTGTATTATTTCATTATTAAACACATATATATCAGCATTTTTATCCAGATCCAGCTTAAAGGAGTTGTCAAGGATAAGCAATTTAACCATGTAAAGGGAAAAGCAGAAAGCGACTATATTTTGCTAATGACTCACACTATCATCATACAGATTTAAGAGTCACAACCGCCAAGTAAATTAAGGGTCCATTAAAAAGAAAATACAAAAGTAAAGAATCTGCTGGACAACTTTAGAGAAGAGGATCACTCAAGGCTGTGGAATTGTACAATTTTTAGTGAAAATTCTCAAACCAAGTGACATCATGAAGCCTTGTTGGCAGTATTGTTCTTGTTAACAAAGAGCATATTATAAAAATGTAAAATAAAGTACTTTTACTTTAAGGGTAATTGATTCTTGGCAACACAAGAGCCGAAAAACACACAATAGTTTATCCAGCATTTTACAAGACGTGATGATATATATGATGCATTTGGTTGCCAAAATAAACAGCAATTGTAAAAACTAGAAAAGGATAAATTCTATTAGACCAATGATTCAGTTATTAAGTAAAGAACATTCATGGTAAAGGTCTAAATAACACAAATGCTATATATTACACTGTATAATTGAATAGAAAAGTCAGTAAATGAGCTGCTTTTGGTTTCTCTGCCCAACATATGTATGCCCTAGAGGTGAATTCCTAAGAGCAGAGAAGAGCGAGATGTCAGTAATTCTTAGAACTAGGTGCAGTGAACCCTCCAAAGCAAGACTCGCTGCTGATTATTACATGGAGCAAAATGTGTTGGCAATTATTTGGAGAGGAAAAAAGAACTGGGATATATTATTGGCGCCCGTTATCTCATCCTTTGGTGATATCACAAAAGCCTTTTAATCCCTTGATTATATTAATTAAGATGTTAACTGTGACATGGTGTGTTTTATTTTGGTAGAAATGGAAATGATAAAGATCTGCTTGACATATAGGACTGTCATAATCTGGACCTATTCCAAGTCTATGGATGTTTAGGTTTTGTTTAATTCATTTAACAAAAGATATTTGTATCTACAATATGAGATACTGATGATTTAACAAATGCATTGTATATTCTTTTTGACTAGATTGCATTTTAATCAGAGATTCTACAGTTTACACAGACCAACCCAAAGACACTAAATAAAATCCAATCTCTAAACATTTCCTGATCGGTGGTCCACAGGCACTGGGCGATCTGTGGTAGGTCGTTCAGTCACATGAGCTGCCATTGTTCTTGGGAGTGAGAGTCCTGCACAATGCACTGCCAAGAACGACGATCTTTTGCACTGCATAAAAGATCATTTAATCTAATTAAAAAGTGCTTTCCTCGTTCATTGGGTGATCGGCTACCTGTTTACACTGAATGATTATCGTTCATGATACTTTTTCAGTGTAAATGCAGCTTAAGGTGCCAGCACATGAACATTTGCATTAACATATTTAAAGAGGACAATGAAGTGTATCACTAATATTGTAAGGGGAGTGACTACAACAACTTGTCAATTTATTCATGCAATTGCACATGATATAACAGACGAATGGCACAATGTAAAGTTCGGAGAAAATATGATCCACATGTTACTCAACGGAAATCCAAGGATATGTTTTTTTTTCAGTAATATCAGACATTTCACGAGAGTTTAAAGGTAAAAACACTGAACCAGGCATGCTGGCATATTTTTTCATGTTGCAACACTGCTGACAGCTCTAGATAGGAGACCTGTAAAAGTGTTGAAACGTACAACTTTTACAGCAGGATTACTGAGAAAGTATATTTTTTATCTGGTGTGCTGCTATCCCAAGTGCTATCTGGGTTGACCTTGAAGCTGAATGACTCTTGGATCTCTCCAGTAAGTGTCTCCCCATTCTCTGCAGTTACCACTCTCATCTGCTCATAAAGAGGACCTTTAACCAAATTTTTCATATTGATCTGGATACTCAAAGTAATACTGGCTGCAGAGCAGAATGAGTATACATTTTTTAAATTTCATCTCTCAGTTGTTGATATTTTAGCTATCAAAATATTTGTCAACTAATGAGTTAATTTTCAATAAGTTTAAGTGGGCCTTATCAGGGAGTTTTCTCTGGGGGAGTGTACTTCCTTCTCCTGTATGCTGTTGCCCAATCATAAGCAGGCTGTAACATACAGGAGAAAAATAACATTTTCCTCCTGTGTGTTGCTATCTTTTCTTAATTGGGCAACATCATATAAAATAAATAAATGCATGCCCTCAGTTAAAATGTCCACTAGAAAATTTAACTCATTAGGTGCTAAACTTTGATTGCTAATATCTTCGCAACGTTGCGGTGAGATAAAAAAATGTTATTCTGCTTTGATGACACTTTTACAGTTCAATATGAAAATTTTTGTGAAAGGTTTGCTTTAAGGGATGCCTGCAATATTAGTTTCTCAAGAACAGGAAGAACAAAACATGCATCGGGATTTTCCTTCCTGAGCAACCTTAACCATACAGGTAGTGGCAGCACTTTCACTGTACTTTATTTTTTCATTTATGTTCCTAGATCTCATTGTTGCAATGGTCATTATGTACGTGGGTGCCCCATTTGTTATTCACTTGCACTTTAGCACACTGCGTTCTCATCCTGTGTGGATTACTCCCTTTTGATTCTTTATTTGCAACACTTTATTTATTATTTTCTTGATCTTTGAAAACCTTCATCCGCCACTTTAGTGTGTGCTGGTGTACTTTTTTACTCATGTCCTACTTTGTTGCCATAGTTGCTTCAAATTTACAATAGCCAATTGGTTTATACTGTTATTAGATATATTGTATGTAGCTACTTTTATTATACTTTTATTATATCTCGATTTATGTGTACTTACCTATTTTACTTGGTCTTCTAAGATATGGTTGCTTGGAGGTCAATCTGCCTTATTCTATGTCCTTTTCTAAAGTACCTACTTGTACTATTATTTCCTTTTAAGATTTCTGTTTTTAATTAATATGCCACTAAAATATTTTTATTTTATTCTGGGTTGCGCACTTCACTTTCTTTGGGTATATCACTAATTTTGGAAGTCTCCCTCTATATATTTTATGGTCTTTACTCAGTTTTTTTGACTACCTCAATGAAGCAACAGGCTCTGCTGAAGCTAATTTGTCTAGGAGACAAACCACACACTGCGGCAGAGTTAGTGAAAGGAATAATAGACCACACAGATCTGTGGCTCTCGTCGCTGAACCTCCAACCAGGCATGGTCACGTGTGATAATTGCAATAACCTGGTAGTGGCTGTGAAGCTTGGCAAGCTCACAAACGTACCATGCTTGACCCAGTGCACAACACGATATTTCAGCAGTTTATGAAAACCTACCCAGATTTGCCAGAGCTTTTGGTCAAGAGATGCCGCATTAGTGCCCATTTCCGCAAGTCAGCTACAGTTGCTGCCACCCTGGCGGTGCTGCAGCAGTGCATGCAAGTGCCAGCTAACCGACTGGTGTGCAATTCACCAAATGCTGGAAGTCCCCAATGCACATGTTGGCAAGGCTTTGTGAGCAGAAGAGGCCATTGCTGAATACCAACTCAAACACTGCCATCAGTATTCTGAACAATTCTAACAACTGAAGAATGGTTATGGATGTCTGACATTCGTGTGGTTCTCCAGAGACTTTGAAGACTCCACAAAAATCAATGATAGTGAGCGCCATCATCAGCGAAACGATCCTGCTTCTGGGCCTACTTAAACATTCACTGCTGACAATTACTGTAAACATGAAGCTTTTCATGAGGATTAGGTGGAGAAGGATCAAGACATGAGACTGGGAGAAACTACCGATCCCAGCCTCATCTTACCTGCTCATTTTGCAACTTTTGGCTTTAATTTACAGCAGAAGCATCATTTTCTAAAAAAGAAATGTAGCTTAGGGGAGGCTTGTGGTTGAATGTGGTGCCACGAGGGTGGAAAAAATTAAAACAGGAACATACTCTTGTCTAAGGGCTCATACAGACATTCGTGTATCTTGAACCAAAACACAGGCACGAGCTGTGACTCTCTTGACCCGAGCCTGACAGCTTCATATATTTCTATGAGGTTGTCATGCTCGGGTCGGGAGAGCCGCATCTAGTCCGTGTACTAGTGTTCTGTGTTCAGAATGATTAGCATGGATGTCTTCATGAGCCCTAAGACTGGAGTACAACAGCTGAGAGCCGTGCCAAATTCTTTAAACAATGTACACCTCTTAATGAATTTGGGGAACCCTGGATAAAGACACATGTACAAAACACCAATTCAGATGAATCAGGGCATTTATCTTGGATTTTTTATTTAAACCATACAACAAAGGTTTCTGGCACTATTCTAGATAATGTATAGAAAAAAGCTCTGGATCAATACAAAATAGCTAATATAATCCATCTGTAAGGGTACTTAAAGCGTAATGTAAATTAATTCCATAATATGATTAAAGAAGAAACTTGTACTATGTCTTAGCCAGAAATAAAAACTCTCCTTGATGGATGGAGGATTTTGTTGGTGCAGTAAATTTGCTGCTCTTTTTGTTGTTGAAACATCAGTGTAACATGGCTACAAAAATACGTTTCAAAGGATTTTTTTTCCACAATAAATCTATTTCTGAAGATCTAAGATGCAGAGTTTAGGTTAGAGATATAGAGCCTTGAAGAGGGACTTGGCAATCTATGCCTGAAGAAGTATCAACACTCATGAAAATCTATTATACACCTGTGTAACACGTGTTCCTTCTTGTGGTTGACACACATCTGTTTGTACTGGAGATTTTCATCAAAAAGGATTTAGGAAAACTGTGCAAAATCTAGTGTACAAAATATATAAAAATATATACAG
The DNA here is from genome assembly GCF_051348905.1 of Ranitomeya variabilis. Taxonomy (NCBI): domain Eukaryota; kingdom Metazoa; phylum Chordata; class Amphibia; order Anura; family Dendrobatidae; genus Ranitomeya; species Ranitomeya variabilis. The sequence continues at coordinate 399,618,668 of NC_135232.1, forward strand.
TCATGGCTGAAATTGTTGGCACCCTTGAAATTGTTCCAGAAAATTATGTATTTCTCCCAGAAAATTATTGCAATTACACGTTTTGTTATATACGTTTATTTCCTTTGTGTGTATTGGAACAACACTAAAATAGCAGAGAAAAAAAAATGGTGCCCTATTGTGGTCAGCCATCAGTGGAAAGATGGCCGTGCAAATGCCGCTCTCTCATTCATTTCTCCCTGTAAGTTAGTTCCAAAAATTGCTGATCAAACACTCTCCTGTAAAGATGTATAAAATGTCTGCGATACGACAACATTCCTTTTAAGTTTGTATAACACAGTTCCTTTAAATTAAAAATCAGCTTTATAAGCTGCACAAATACTCAATCAAAAATTGCTCCCCTTCTCATTGTGATCCAAGCACGAAGTACTTAAATGATAGTACCGTATTTTTCGGACTATAAGACGCACTTTTCCCAAAAAAAATTTGGGAGGAAAATGGGGGGTGCGTCTTATAGTGCAAATGCAGGCTTACCGGGGGGGGTTGTGGCAGAGGTGTGGCGATGCTGCGGCGGTGGGCGGTGTAGAGAGCAGGGTCCCTTTATCAGAATGCTGGCGGCAGAAATGTGGTGGTGCCGTGGCCCGGTGTCTATGGTGAGCATAGTGCATCACCAGTTTCCATGTGGCCATCTTCCTGAAAACGTAGTACGCCGGAGTCTTCAGGAAAATGGCTGCCGGAGGCCACGGGTGAGCAGATTGAAATCTCCGTGGCACTCAGCTTCAGGAAAATGGCTGCCGAGATCTCAATCTGCACGCGTGGCCTCCGGTGGCCATTTATCTGAAGCTTCCAGTGGCCCACGGCTTCAGAAAGATGGCTCCAGGGAAATCGGTGATGCGCTCTGCTGACTGTGGACACCGGGCCACGGCGCTGCCACCACATTTCTGCCGCTGGCATCCTGAAGAAGGGACCCTGCTCAGGTGCACTCCACACCACCCACCGCCACAGCATCGCCACACATCTGCCGCCGCCGGCATCCTTAAGATGGGACCCTGCTCCAGCTCTGCCTCACTGCTGACACTGGACTGGCAGCATCGCACCCCGGGACTGCAAAAGTGCCCCACTTCTGCCACTGCCTGCTTCCTGAGGAAGGGACCCTGCCTTCTGTGACCCCGCTGTACCACTGCCGGCTCTCAGGTAAATTACCTTAAATTCGGGCAATATGAAAATTTGGGGTGTGTTTTATGGTCTGCTGCACCTTATAGTCTGAAAAATACGGTATGTTGTGAAATGTTTTTATCCAAAGGAGAATATATTAGAGATGTTTGAGTCTTTTCAAATTTGCAATCACAAACTGCAGGACATTTTTCCTAATAAATTAATTTGCAGTGAATTAATTCACTAAAAATTGCAGGTACTCAATTGCCTTGAAAACACGTGTATAACGTTCTGAGATCTATGACTGTAGGAAACCCCTTTCAAGCTCTTTAACACAAGCAAAACCTTAGTAATATCAAAGTGGCCCCCCTCAAATATGTCTACGGATAAATGGATGGTAACTGTTCTTCATTGCTGTACGGTCACACACTATCTGAAATGTGTATTCACTCTTTTCTGGCCAAAATGGATGCTGCATTCCCTGCCTCTGCTTTTAGACTGTGTGCACAATTATTACGTAAGCGATTACTTTGACAATATCATCATTTTTATGCATGCATATGATATTCTCCAAAGAAAGACAAAGCCTCATTTTTACTTTCTTAATTATTCAGCTTGCAGGTTTATTAACCTTTTGGATTGACCAACAGCACTGTAGTTGTTCAATAATAAAATACAAATTGCTTAATAATTATGCACCCAGTCTATCCACGCTATGACAGTACATTCTGATTGGTTGTGATATACTATGTGATGCGATAGCTGGAAGAAATACCTATTTGATAGAGGAACAATTAGGTCTACAACACATCAGCCTTGAAACCAACCAATGGGCACACATCTATTTCACAATGTATCATGTCTTGGGTCCCACTGCTTATGAACATGCAATATTTAAGTAATTATATCTAGAACGTTATATAAAAAGACAAAAACAGCAACAAGTCATAAATAATAGATAACTTAAGTCAATTCTCTGGTTGTTATTTCATTGGTTTTAATGTCAAAAGTTGAGATAATAAAAAGAAAAAAATCATGTGTTAAATAGATTTTAAGGTCAGTTTTGCAGTTTTTGCTCATTTACTAAATCAACCACAAAAACCATAGTTTTTGCTGCAAAATTGCACTAATATTGCAGCGTTTTTTCAGGGAATTTATTAATTTGTTTATTTCCATCAACATTGCTGGTACATACGTGATTACACTGCAGATTTGTCCCTGACAAATCAGTGCAGGAAATTTACATATGCAACATCTGCATTCACCCTTAGTCCATGTTCCCACTTCTAGTAAATACTGCATTTTTTCTTTGGCATCTTCTGTGCACAAAATCTGCTGTTCAAGCAAATTGCATGTGTTGGGTTCCTGAAAAAATGCATGTAGAAAAAGCAATTGCATGTTTTATATGCAAAATCTAAGCTTTTCTGTACAAAAAAAAATGCATTAAGGCTATGTTCACACATTGATCAGGGAGCACATATCAGCTGTCAGGTGCCCTATAAAAAACATCGCTTCAAATGGGCACCAAAAACGCATCAAATAATGTAAAACGCATTAAAAATGCAGCAAAAACACAATAATCAGAGTCAATTATGATGCGGACACTTACAGAAAATGTGCAGCTAAAACATTGCAAAAAAAACTCTGCATTTATGCTATGTGTGAACGAGCCCTTATAATTTGCACTACAGTTCAATTTATATTGCCAATTTTTCTGCAGCATCTGAATGACATTTTATTAAATCTCAGCCACAATGCTGGTACAGTAAATATGTACTCTATTCCCTCAATAATGTGGTGAAAAATCCACCATATTAATATTTAGAATACAATGTGTGTATGAACATAACCTAAAGCTACTACTGTACGCTGCTCTTCAAAGCACCCAGAAAAATAAACATATTTTTTAATTCTATTAATTAAATATTGTTACTATACTGATATGTCTATACAGTAGGTGAAATAAGTATTGGACACGTCACCAATTTTTTAACAAATATATATTTCTAAAGGTGCTATTGACATGAAATTATCTCCAGATATCAGTAACAACCCATCCAATTCACACAGGCAAAGAAATCAAACCATAGATGTCCATAAATTAAGTTATGTATAATAATGAGAAATGAAACAGGTACAAAAAGCCTTTGTTGGCGATGACAGCTTCAAGACGCCTCCTTTATGAAGAAGCTAGTCCCATGAATGGTTTAGGTGGGATTCTGACCTATTCTTCCACACACTCTTCAAATCCTGATGGTTCCGTGGACTCCTTCTATGAACTCTGAGCTTTAGTTACTCCCATAAATGTACTATTGACTTCAGGTCAGGTGATTGGCTGGGCCATTCTAGCAGCTTTATTTTCTTTCTCTGAAACCAATTGAGTTTTTGGGTTTGTTGTCTAGTTGAAATGTCCACCCTCGATTCATCTTCATCATCATGGTAGATGGCAGCAGATTTTTTATTTAAGAATGTTTCAGTACATTTGTCTTTTCATTTCAATCATATGAAGTTTGCTGTATGCTAAAAAACAGCCCCACACCATGATGTTCCAACCTCCAAACTTAACTGTTGGTATAGTGTTTTGGGGGTGATATGCAGTGCCTTTTGACCTCCAAACATGGGGTGTATTATGGGATCCAAACAGTTACATTTTTGTCTCATCTGACCAGACTATACTCTCCCAGCCAACTGTAAATGCACTTGAACATGCTTTTTGTTCAGCAATAGAGTCTTGCTTGGTGAGCGTGCATAGAGGCCGTTTAGGTTGAGTGCATTACTTGTTGTTTTCTTTTAAACAATTGCACATGCTGAATGCAGATCTCTCTGTAGCTCTTTTATAGGTGGTCACTGGCTCTTGGACAACTCATAATTATTTTCACTCCTCTGTTTGAAATCTTTCTAGGAGCAACTGATCATGGCCAGTTTATAGTGAAATTACGTTCTTTCCACTTTTGGATTATGGCCCCAACAATGCTCACTGGAACCTTCAATAGTTTAGAAATTCTTCTGTAATCAATGCCATCAGTATGATTTACAACAATAAGGTTGTGAAGGTCTTGAGATGGCTCACTGGTTTTACTCATCATGAGATGTTTTTTGTGTGACACCTTTGTAATGAGACACCTTTTTATAGGCCATCTGTTGAACCAGCTGATATTATTTTTCACTCAGTGCCTGGATTGCTTACTAATTATTGATAGATTTCAGCTGGTGTCATTACTTTATTCATGTGTTCAATACATTTTCCCTGTATAATTTCTCATTATTATACACAACTTAATGTATTGACATCTATGGATTGATTTCTTTGCTTGTGTGGATAGGATGGGTTGTTACTGAAATATGGTGAGAATTTAATTTCAATAGCACCTTTAGAAATATATTTACTTAGAAAATTGGTGACGTGTTCAATACTTATTTCACTCGCTGTGTAACATTTATAAACCCATTCACTGCAGAAAACAAAAACAAAAAATCCTAGATGCTCATGGTTATTTATCAATCATGTCATAAACTACAACTAACTTATAGCATACACATATGACATTCATATTTCATGGAAAATAAATAAAGAAAAATGGCATACGTCTGGAAACAAATAACTGTCATTAAAAGAATCTGGCCTTAAAAGTATACTACTCTCATAGGAATTAAGCTTAAGAGAGTGGACGTGTTTAACCCCTTCTGCCTATCAGGATTTTAATGGAATGTAACACAATGCCTACATAATTTCTTACTAGTTATACCATGCAGAAAAATGAACATTGAGCTGTAAGCTATACACGCAACCAGAATGTAGGACTTGTTAATGTGTCCTCATCCTAAATAATTTTCAGTGTAACTTGTCAGAAATTGGTCCATGTCACAGGCAGGGAAACAGTAAAAGAAAATAAAAAAATGTGCATGAGGTTATAAATAATGAATGACTTTAGAGCAGCAGGTCCAACAAATCATACTAAGTGGGGCTATGACCTTAACACTGACTTGTCAAGAAAGTAGTCCTACTGTTCTAAAGAGGTAGAGTTCTGAAAACAGGCGCACACATTACTTCTACATCCATTGGGAAAACACTGCAGTCTAACAAAGTGAGCCATAATTCATCTTCACACAAAGACATGTCAAGCAGTAAGACTTGGTGATCATCCAGTACACAGTATAATGTAGGACAAACCTGTCAAATGTCAAGGTCACAAGGACACACTGTATAGTGAGGGGAAATCTCATACTGTAAACTTGTACAATTAGAAGGTTTTTTCAAGCTTTTAGGAAGTTAACAAAAATGGTAATACAACACTTTTGGACACCTGTATTTACAAGCATTATTTAATAAATCATGAAATACATATCAATATATACCCCTTATAGATATACAACATGTGTGAGGGAGTTGGGAGCTGAGGCCTTGGGGCCGGAAGGTCATATAAGTCTATGAGAGCCAGAAAGAGGCCAGAACGAGGCTCTCACAGATTTACATTGAGAGCTTTTGACCGTTACCTGCGACCAGAATGGCGTCAGCAAGAGCAGAAAATGGCAGCTGGTAAGTATGATACTAGGAGCAGGTGCAATGCATTATCAATACTACTCAAGCATTGCAATGAAAAAATAAAAAATAAAGGTGGAGTGGTGCGTGAATGCATTTCTACGGTTTAGTTATTTAACCCTTCATGATCTATGACCCATAGGTACGTTATAGGTCATATCCCCTCACTCAATGCAGGATCCGACGCTGAGCCCGCATGTTTTCCGGCACATCAGCTGATTTCAGCAGCTGACATGTGCCCCTAACAGCCATGTGTGGAATCGCGATCCACTCTTGGATGTTAACATGTTAAATGCTGCTGTCAATCTCTGACAGCGGCATTTAACATGCTTGAGCTTGGAAGCACATCACAAATCAAGCCCATTGGTGCCTGTGTCACATGACTACGGATCGCCGATGGGTTAGCATGACAACCCGGGGTCTGCAAGAGACCCCTATAGTTGTCATAGCAATCTGGCACTCATAGCAGATGAGAATGTTTAGCTACACATATTTCAGGCAATTGAATGATCGCAGCTTCAAGTCTCCCATGGAGACTTTTGAAGCCAGTGAAAGGTAAAAAAAATGTTTAAAAAAAAATATAAAAGTTAAAATCACCCCCATTCGCCCCATTCGAAATAAAACAATAAAAAAACACATATTTGATATCTCCCGATCTATCAAAATATAAAAAGAATTAATATGATTGCTAAACGGCGTAGCGAGAAAAAAAACAAAATGCCAGAATTACGTTTGTTTGGTTGCCGCAACATTGCAATAAAATACAATAACAAGCAATTCAATCATTGTATCTGCACCAAAATGGTATCAATAAAAACATCAGCTCGGCAAGCAAAAAATAAGCCCTCACCCAGGTCACGAAAAATGGAGACACTACGGGTCTCGAAAAATGCCCCTTTTTTTCCAACTTTGGAATTTTTTTTTCATCACTTAAGTAACACAGAACCTATACATGTTTGGTATCTGTGAATGTAATGACCTGGAAAATCATAATGGCAGGTCAGTTTTAGCATTTAGTGAACATGGCAAAAAACAACCAAAAATAAAAATTGTGAAATTGCCCTTTTTTTGCAATTTCTCCGCACTTTGGTTTTTTTTTCCAGATTTCTAGTACACAATATGATAAAACCAATGGTGTCATTCAAAAGTGCAACTCGTCCTGCAAAAAACAAAACTCACATGCTCATATTGACCAAAAAAATAAATAAAGTTTTGGTTCTGGGAAGAAGGGGAGCAAAAATCGGAAATGCAAAAACGGAAGCTTTAAATCGTACAAAAGGAATATATAGTGGATTACTAAAAAACAGCATTATGTACTTGAAAAGTAATACTAAGCTATAAAAGCAGAATCGATTATCCTGAAAAAAGCAAATTGTATAAGCCTTCACTAAGTTTGTAGTATAGAAAAACATGTGAATTGTCAGTAATAATCCAAGAAATATTCCACAGACATATATCATGGATCACTATACATAAAACATACAAGGTCAGCCAACAATCTGTCCTGGATATTGCACTATTTGTTCTTGCTGGAAACTAAATGACATTTTGACTTGACTGCTTTTCTGTCAACCCTTACAGTTGTAACAATAGCGAATCATGTTGCAGCAGGCAACTATTGAGTTCTCATCCGCACAAAGTCCCATGCAGAGCACACGGCCCATAAATTATCTGCTGGTGTTAAGTTTCTCACTATTGTTGTATAATGTGGAGCCTATAACAGATGTCCTGGAAGAGAGGGTGCTTGCCTTTAATAAATCATAGACTTGTTACATAATGGATCAAATCTCAGGCACACTGTGTGACAAAGATCTATGGGATACCCCAGCCTCAAAGTAAATGAACCAGCAGACAAAAATGTAATTCAACAATTTTAGCCCAACTGCATTATTATTGAGCTATTCATAGCAGTTATAAGCAGCTAATAGACTACAATGGTAGAATTCCTTGCATCCCATCCTGAATCAAAATAAGATATTTAAGAATGTGCTTTTCACATCTTAGATCCAATCTCCATCTGGCAAAAATTGCTTCAACTATACGGCTAAACAGCGACATGTAACACGTGACAGCAATTCTCTACAATTTCAGTAAAACAGTCAAGCTGCAGGTTGCGTGTCATGTGCGTCTTGCACTGAAGAGTATAGCACCATCAGGGCATTACTGCCGTTACTGGTGTATGGGAACAGGTGAGCAGAGGGGGGCCCAGACTGGTGAGACCTGCTAGCAGTGTGTCTCACCTAGTCCGGGCCCCCTTCTTTGCTTCTGCTCACCAGGCTCCAATGACGTCTAACTGGGACTAGCTGGGTGGGGGCTCCCCATCTCCTGTTCAGAGCCAAAAGGCTAATTTACATATGCGAGTCACTCATAGGCAGCACCTGGTTCAGATTTCCAGCAGCTGCTGTCTTTAGCATGCTCAGCAAATGAAATCGAGCAGGAGGACTGCAGAAACCAATGAGAGGAGGAGGTGGGCGGGGCCAGGGTTGTGACGAGAACAAGATGGAGGATTCCAGCACTGAGCTTCTCCTCCCTCTGCTGTGATGTCACCAGCAATCTAGAAAGGAGAGAGTGAGGGCAGTTCAGTGCTGGGAGGATGCCACGCTGAGAGTGAAGGAGGATCAGGGCTGGGAGGATCAGTTCTGCGAGGATGCCAGGCTAAGAGTGAGGGGAATCAGTGCTGGGAGGATGCCAGGCTGAGAGTGAGGGAGGATTAGTGCTGGGAGGATGCCAGGCTAAGAGTGAGGGAGGATCAATGCTGGTAGGATGCCAGGCTGAGAGTGAGGGAGGATCAGTGCTGGGAGGATGCCGGACTGAGAGTGAGGGAGGATCAGTGCTGGGACGAAGCCAGGCTAAGCGTGAGTGACTGGGGATCAGTGCTGGGAGGATGCCGGGCTGAGAGTGAAGGAGGATCAGGGCTGGGAGGATCAGTTCTGGGAGGATGCCAGGCTAAGAGTGAGGGGAATCAGTGCTGGGAGGATGCCAGGCTGAGAGTGAGGGAGGATTAGTGCTGGGAGGATGCCAGGCTAAGAGTGAGGGAGGATCAATGCTGGGAGGATGCCGGACTGAGAGTGAGGGAGGATCAGTGCTGGGAGGATGCCGGACTGAGAGTGAGGGAGGATCAGTGCTGGGACGAAGCCAGGCTAAGCGTGAGTGACCGGGGATCAGTGCTGGGAGGATGCCGGGCTGAGAATAGCACAGTGGGGTCAGGCCTGTGTGTGCATGATGGTGCAAAAAAGAGTGAGTATACAGTGGGGGGAAAATAAGTATTTGATCCCTTGCTGATTTTGTACGTTTGCCCACTGACTAAGACATGAACAGTCTATAATTTTAAGGGTAGGTTAATTTTAACATTGAGAGAAAGAATATCAAAAATAAAATCCAGAAAATCACATTGTATAAATTATATAAATTTATTTGCATTTTGCAGTGAGAAATAAGTATTTGATCATCTACCAACCATTAAGAGTTTTGGCTCCTACAGACCAGTTAGATGCTCCTAATCAACTCGTTACCTCCATTAAAGACAGCTGTCTTACATAGTCACTTTTATAAAAGACTCCTGTCCACAGACTCAATTAATCAGTCAGACTCTAACCTCTACAACATGGGCAAGACCAAAGAGCTTTATAAGAATGTCAGGGACAAGTGTCATGGTTCCCAATGGCAAGGGAACGTCAGAGAACTTAAATAACAGACTAGCTCTTGGGTGATGGAATCTCGAGCTGACCGTGAGCTAAACCTACCACACAACTAACAGTGGCCGGGTGACGTACCTACGTTTTATCCCTAGACGCCCAGCGCCAGCCGGAGAACTAACTAACCCTAATAGAGGAAAAAAACAGACCTGGCTTACCTCTAGGGAAATTCCCCCAAAAAGGAGACAGAAGCCCCCCACATATATTGACGGTGAGTTCAGAGGAAAAGACATACGCAGTATGAAGATAGGTTCAGCAAAGCGAGGTCCGCTTACTAGATAGTAAGAAGATACAATAGGGAACTTCACGGTCAGCTGAAAACCCTATTAAAATACCATCCAGAAATTACTTTAAGACTCATGTGTCAACTCATGACACCGGAGTGGTAATTTCGGCCCACAAGAGCTTCCAGCTACAGAAACATAACATAACTGTGAACTGGAACAAAAATGCAAACAAACTTAGGACTAAGAGTCCAACTTAGCTGATAGTAGTCTAGAAGCAGGAACATGCAACAGAAAGGCTCTGGTTACATTGATGGCCGGCACTAGAATAACTGAGCAGCAAGGCTAAATAGGATACTCCCACATCCTGATGGAAACAGGTGAACAGAGAAAGTGAAGCACACAAGTCCAGTACCACCAGCGACCACCGGGGGAGCCCAAAAACCAAATTCACAACAGTACCCCCCCCTCAAGGAGGGGGCACCGAACCCTCACAAGAACCACCAGGGCGATCAGGATGAGCCCTATGAAAGGCACGGACCAAATCAGAGGCATGAACATCAGAGGCTGTCACCCAAGAATTATCCTCCTGACCGTAGCCCTTCCACTTGACCAGATACTGAAGTTTCCGTCTGGAAACACGGGAGTCCAAGATCTTCTCCACAACGTACTCCAATTCACCCTCAACCAACACCGGAGCGGGAGGCTCAACGGAAGGCACAACCGGTACCTCATACCTGCGCAATAATGACCGATGGAAGACATTATGGATAGAAAAAGATGCCGGGAGGTCCAATCGAAAGGACACAGGGTTAAGAATCTCCAAAATCTTATACGGGCCGATGAACCGAGGCTTAAACTTAGGAGAAGAAACCCTCATAGGGACAAAACGAGAAGACAACCACACCAAGTCCCCAACACGAAGACGAGGACCAACACGACGACGGCGGTTAGCAAAATGCCGAGTCTTCTCCTGGGACAACTCCAAATTGTCCACCACCTGTCCCCAAATCCGATGCAACCTATCCACCACAGTATCCACTCCAGGACAATCCGAAGACTCCACCTGACCAGAAGAAAAGCGAGGATGAAACCCCGAATTGCAAAAAAAAGGAGAAACCAAAGTGGCAGAACTAGCCCGATTATTGAGGGCAAACTCCGCCAACGGCAAAAAGGCAACCCAGTCATCCTGATCCGCAGACACAAAACACCTCAAATAAGTCTCCAAGGTCTGATTAGTTCGCTCAGTCTGGCCATTAGTCTGAGGATGGAACGCAGACGAAAAAGACAAATCAATGCCCATCCTAGCACAGAACGCCCGCCAAAATCTAGATACGAACTGGGTCCCCCTGTCAGAAACGATATTCTCCGGAATACCATGCAAGCGAACCACATTTTGAAAAAACAGAGGAACCAACTCGGAAGAGGACGGCAACTTAGGCAAGGGCACCAAATGAACCATCTTTGAAAAACGGTCACACACCACCCAGATGACAGACATTTTCTGAGAAACAGGGAGATCAGAAATAAAATCCATAGAGATGTGAGTCCAAGGCCTCTTTGGAATAGGCAAAGATAACAACAATCCGCTAGCCCGAGAACAACAAGGTTTGGCCCGAGCACAAACATCACAAGACTGCACAAAAACTCGTACATCTCGAGACAGAGAAGGCCACCAGAAGGACCTAGCCACCAAATCCCTGGTACCAAAGATCCCGGGATGACCTGCCAACGCAGAAGAATGAACCTCCGAGATGACTCTACTGGTCCAATCATCAGGAACAAACAGTCTACCAGGCGGGCAACGATCAGGTCTATCCGCCTGAAACTCCTGCAAAGCCCGTCGCAGGTCTGGGGAAACAGCAGATAATATCACCCTATCCTTAAGGATACCTGTAGGTTCAGAATCACCAGGGAAATCAGGCTCAAAACTCCTAGAAAGGGCATCCGCCTTCACATTTTTAGAACCTGGTAAGTATGAGACCACAAAATTAAACCGAGAGAAAAACAACGACCAGCGCGCCTGTCTAGGATTCAGGCGCCTGGCAGACTCAAGATAAATCAAATTCTTGTGATCGGTCAATACCACCACCTGATGTCTAGCCCCCTCAAGCCAATGACGCCACTCCTCAAAAGCCCACTTCATAGCCAAAAGCTCCCGATTACCAATATCATAATTTCGCTCGGCGGGCGAAAATTTTTGAGAAAAGAACGCACAAGGTCTCATCACGGAGCAATCGGAACTTTTCTGCGACAAGACCGCCCCAGCTCCGATCTCGGAAGCATCGACCTCAACCTGAAAAGGAAGAGTAACATCAGGCTGACGCAACACAGGGGCGGAAGAAAAGTGGCGCTTAAGCTCCCGAAAGGCCTCCACAGCAGCAAGGGACCAATCAGCAACATCAGCACCCTTTTTGGTCAAATCAGTCAAAGGTTTAGCAACATCAGAAAAACCAGTTATAAATCGACGATAAAAATTAGCAAAGCCCAAAAATTTCTGAAGGCTCTTAAGCGAAGAAGGTTGCGTCCAATCACAAATAGCCCGAACCTTGACAGGATCCATCTCAATGGAAGAGGGGGAAAAAATGTACCCCAAAAAAGAAATCTTTTGAACCCCAAAAATACACTTAGAACCCTTCACACACAAGGAATTAGCCCGCAAAACCTGGAAAACCCTCCTGACCTGTTGGACATGAGAATCCCAGTCATCCGAAAAAATCAAAATATCATCCAGATACACGATCATGAATTTATCCAAATATTCCCGGAAAATGTCATGCATAAAGGACTGAAAGACTGAAGGGGCATTTGAAAGACCAAAAGGCATTACTAAATACTCAAAATGGCCCTCGGGCGTATTAAATGCGGTTTTCCACTCATCCCCCTGCTTAATTCGCACCAAATTATACACCCCACGGAGATCAATCTTAGAGAACCACTTAGCCCCTTTTATTCGAGCAAACAAATCAGTCAGCAGTGGCAGAGGATACTGATATCTGACTGTAATTTTATTCAAGAGTCGATAATCAATACACGGCCTCAAAGAGCCATCCTTTTTAGATACAAAGAAAAAACCGGCTCCTAAGGGAGATGAAGAAGGACGAATATGTCCCTTTTCCAGGGACTCCTTAATATATTCTCGCATAGCAGCATGTTCAGGTACAGATAGATTAAATAAACGACCCTTTGGAAATTTACTGCCCGGAATCAGATCTATGGTACAATCGCAATCTCTGTGAGGAGGTAGTGAACCAAGCTTAGGCTCCTCAAAAACATCACGATAATCAGATAAAAATTCCGGAATCTCAGAGGGAATAGATGACGAAATGGAAACCAAAGGTACGTCCCCATGAGCCCCCTGACATCCCCAGCTTAACACAGATATTGCTTTCCAGTCAAGAACTGGGTTATGAGATTGTAACCATGGCAATCCGAGCACCAAAACATCATGTAGATTGTACAACACAAGGAAGCGAATCGTCTCCTGATGGTCTGGATTCATACGCATAGTCACTTGTGTCCAGTATTGTGGTTTATTACTAGCCAATGGTGTAGAGTCAATACCCTTCAGAGGTATAGGAACTTCCAGAGGCTCTAGATCAAACCCACAGCGCCTGGCAAAGGACCAATCCATGAGACTCAAAGCGGCGCCAGAGTCGACATAGGCATCCGCGGTAATTGACGATAATGAACAAATCAAGGTCACAGACAAAATAAACTTAGACTGTAAAGTGCCAATTGAAATAGACTTATCAACCTTTTTTGTACGTTTAGAGCATGCTGATATAACATGAGTTGAATCACCACAATAGAAGCACAACCCATTTTTTCGCCTAAAATTCTGCCGTTCGCTTCTGGACAGAATTCTATCACATTGCATATTTTCTGGAGCCTTCTCAGAAGACACCGCCAAATGGTGCACAGGTTTGCGCTCCCGCAAACGCCGATCAATCTGAATAGCCATTGTCATGGACTCATTCAGACCTGTAGGTGCAGGGAACCCCACCATAACATCTTTAATGGCATCAGAGAGACCCTCTCTGAAATTCGCCGCCAGGGCGCACTCATTCCACTGAGTAAGCACTGACCATTTACGAAATTTTTGGCAGTATATTTCAGCTTCATCTTGCCCTTGAGATAGGGCCATCAAGGTTTTTTCAGCCTGAATCTCTAAATTAGGTTCCTCATAAAGCAACCCCAAAGCCAGAAAAAACGCATCCACATTGAGCAACGCAGGATCCCCGGGTGCCAATGCAAATGCCCAGTCTTGAGGGTCACCCCGCAGCAAGGAAATTACTATCCTAACCTGCTGTGCGGGATCTCCAGCGGAGCGAGATCTCAGGGAAAGAAATAATTTACAATTATATTTGAAATTCAGGAAACGAGATCTATCCCCGGAGAAAAATTCTGGTATAGGAATTCTAGGTTCAGATATAGGAGCATGAATAACTAAATCCTGTAAATTTTGAACCTTCGTAGCAAGATTATTCAAACCTGTAGCCAAACTCTGAGGATCCATTTTAATCAGGTGAGATCAGAGCCATTCAAGGATTAGAAGGAGAGAGAGAGGCAAAGGCTGCAATTAGAGCAGAAATGCAACTGAGTAAACTATAGAGCAAGCTCAGAAGAAAAAAAAAAAAAATCTGCAGACTTCTTTTTCTCTCCTTTCTTCTGCCAACGGTTTTAACCCTTGGCCGGCCATACTGTCATGGTTCCCAATGGCAAGGGAACGTCAGAGAACTTAAATAACAGACTAGCTCTTGGGTGATGGAATCTCGAGCTGACCGTGAGCTAAACCTACCACACAACTAACAGTGGCCGGGTGACGTACCTACGTTTTATCCCTAGACGCCCAGCGCCAGCCGGAGAACTAACTAACCCTAATAGAGGAAAAAAACAGACCTGGCTTACCTCTAGGGAAATTCCCCCAAAAAGGAGACAGAAGCCCCCCACATATATTGACGGTGAGTTCAGAGGAAAAGACATACGCAGTATGAAGATAGGTTCAGCAAAGCGAGGTCCGCTTACTAGATAGTAAGAAGATACAATAGGGAACTTCACGGTCAGCTGAAAACCCTATTAAAATACCATCCAGAAATTACTTTAAGACTCATGTGTCAACTCATGACACCGGAGTGGTAATTTCGGCCCACAAGAGCTTCCAGCTACAGAAACATAACATAACTGTGAACTGGAACAAAAATGCAAACAAACTTAGGACTAAGAGTCCAACTTAGCTGATAGTAGTCTAGAAGCAGGAACATGCAACAGAAAGGCTCTGGTTACATTGATGGCCGGCACTAGAATAACTGAGCAGCAAGGCTAAATAGGATACTTCCACATCCTGATGGAAACAGGTGAACAGAGAAAGTGAAGCACACAAGTCCAGTACCACCAGCGACCACCGGGGGAGCCCAAAAACCAAATTCACAACAGACAAGATAATAGACCTGCACATAGCTGGAATGGGCTACAAAAACATAAGTAAGATGCTGGGTTAGAGGGAGACAACTGTTGGTGCAATAGTAAGAAAATGGAAGAAATACAAAATGACTGTCAATCAATATTGATCTGGGGCACCATGCAAGGCAGCTGGGATCACAGTCACCAAGAAAATTATTGCTAACACATTACGTTGTAAAGGTTTGAAATCCTGCAGTGCCCGCGAGGTCCCCCTGCTGAAAAAGGCACATGTGCAGGCCCGTCTGAAGTTTGGCAATGAACACCTGGATGATTCTGTGAGTGATTTTGGAGATGATGCTGTGGTCAGATGAGACAAAAATTGAGCCTTTGACATTAACTCATCTCGCCGTGTTTGGAGGAATAGGAATGCTGCCTATGACCCAAAGAACACCGTATCCACTGTCAAGCATGGAGGTGGAAATGTTATGTTTTGGGGGATTTCTCTGCTAAGGGTACAGGACTACTTCATCGCATCAATGGAAGAATGGATAGAGCCATGTACCATAAAATCCTGAGTGACAACCTCCTTCCTTTCGCCAGGACATTAAAAATGGGTCGTAGCTGAGTCTTCCAGCAAGACAATGAACCAAAACATGCAGCCAAGGCAACAAAGGAGTGGCTCAAAAAGAAGCACATTAAGGTCATGGAGTGGCCTAGCCAGTTTCCAGATCTTAATGATTTACAGATGCACTGCAAAGAGGAGTGGACCAAAATTCCTCCTGAGTCCTGACATGTGCTATATATACACAGTGATTTGCTCAATATTAGATATAACTCCCCCTAGGGGATACTGTACCATACACAATTGAATATATCACAGAATGGTGTGATCAAGAAATGCACTGACCTCAACCATGGTACTATTATAAACAATTTATTAGAACAATTCTTTTTTAAAACAACATATACATGTAACTACAAGAAAGGGTCCTGGAACCACAAAAAAGGGACAACTCTGCCATAGGTCACTCCCTTATGAAAATCTGGCTAAACACTAGGTGTTTCTATAGTTGCCCCTGCTATATTGCACATATATAAAGATCATGAATATTAACATGTAATCACATGTGTGGAAAAGAAAATTCATTTGCTCATATGAGCACACCTTACTCTAGGTAGCTACACGCTAATCCTCTTAGTTTAATTAGATATTTCCCCCACATTGTAAAAATTAATCAATGCAACTATCTATTTAGTATGAGGCATACCTGTTTTTTAGCCACATGGGAGTGATCCTCGGCGTCCCTCTGCCCCGACGCGCGTTTCACACCGCTTCTTCAGGAGGCCTCCTGAAGAAGCGGTGTGAAACGCGCGTCGGGGCAGAGGGACGCCGAGGATCACTCCCATGTGTGTTATGACCCCAATGGCGAGGGTCTCAGAGG
Source organism: Ranitomeya variabilis (assembly GCF_051348905.1). NCBI lineage: Eukaryota > Metazoa > Chordata > Amphibia > Anura > Dendrobatidae > Ranitomeya > Ranitomeya variabilis. Next base: position 399,635,106 of record NC_135232.1, read on the forward strand.
AACGTGGAAGTCTGCAGAATACAAAAATCCAGCTCATAGGGCAGTGGTAACTGGGTTGACCATATATCTACTCCTAACGCCAACACTAGAAGTAGCCGGGGATCATTCCTACGATGATTCTAGATGACACGCGCCAGCCGGAGAATCTAGCTACCCCTAGTAGAGGAAAACAAAAGACCTTTCTTGCCTCCAGAGAAGGGGACCCCAAAGCTGGATAGAAGCCCCCCACAAATAATAACGGTGAGGTAAGAGGAAATGACAAACACAGAAATGAACCAGGTTTAGCACAGAGAGGCCCGCTTACTGATAGCAGAATAAAGAAAGGTAACTTATATGGTCAACAAAAACCCTATCAAAATCCACACTGGAAATTCAAGAACCCCCGAACCGTCTAACGGTCCGGGGGGAGAACACCAGCCCCCTAGAGCTTCCAGCAAAGGTCAGGATATAGATTTGGAACAAGCTGGACAAAAATACAAAACCAAAACAAACAGCAAAAAGCAAAAGGCAGACTTAGCTGATATAACTGGAACCAGGATCAGTAGACAAGAGCACAGCAGACTAGCTCTGATAACTACGTTGCCAGGCATTGAACTGAAGGTCTAGGGAGCTTATATAGCAACACCCCTAACTAACGACCCAGGTGCGGATAAAAGGAATGACAGAAAAACCAGAGTCAAAAAACTAGTAACCACTAGAGGGAGCAAAAAGCAAATTCACAACAGTACCCCCCCCTTAGTGAGGGGTCACCGAACCCTCACCACGACCACCAGGGCGATCAGGATGAGCGGCATGAAAGGCACGAACTAAATCGGCCGCATGAACATCAGAGGCGACCACCCAGGAATTATCCTCCTGACCATAGCCCTTCCACTTGACCAGGTACTGAAGCCTCCGCCTGGAGAGGCGAGAATCCAAGATCTTCTCCACCACGTACTCCAACTCGCCCTCAACCAACACCGGAGCAGGAGGCTCAGCAGAAGGAACTACAGGCACAATGTACCGCCGCAACAAGGACCTATGAAATACATTGTGAATAGCAAACGACACAGGAAGATCCAGACGAAAAGATACAGGATTAAGGATTTCCAATATCTTGTAAGGCCCAATAAAACGAGGTTTAAATTTGGGAGAGGAGACCTTCATAGGAACAAAGCGGGAAGAAAGCCATACCAAATCCCCAACGCGTAGTCGGGGACCCACACCGCGGCGGCGGTTGGCAAAGCGCTGAGCCCTCTCCTGTGACAACTTCAAGTTGTCCACCACATGATTCCAGATCCGCTGCAACCTATCTACCACAGAATCCACCCCAGGACAGTCAGAAGGCTCCACATGACCCGAAGAAAAGCGAGGATGGAAACCAGAGTTGCAGAAAAAAGGCGAAACCAAGGTGGCGGAACTAGCCCGATTATTAAGGGCAAACTCAGCCAACGGCAAGAATGTCACCCAATCGTCCTGATCAGCAGAGACAAAACACCTCAAATAAGCCTCCAAAGTCTGATTGGTTCGCTCCGTCTGTCCATTAGTCTGAGGATGGAAAGCAGACGAAAACGACAAATCAATGCCCATCCTACTACAAAAGGATCGCCAGAACCTAGAAACGAACTGGGATCCTCTGTCTGACACAATATTCTCAGGGATGCCGTGCAAACGAACCACGTTCTGGAAAAACACAGGAACCAGATCGGAAGAGGAAGGCAGCTTAGGCAAAGGAACCAAATGGACCATCTTGGAGAAGCGATCACATATCACCCAGATAACGGACATGCCCTGAGATAGCGGAAGATCAGAAATGAAATCCATGGAGATATGTGTCCAAGGTCTCTTCGGGACAGGCAAGGGCAAGAGCAAACCGCTGGCACGAGAACAGCAAGGCTTAGCTCGAGCACAAGTCCCACAGGACTGCACAAATGACCGCACATCCCTTGACAAGGAAGGCCACCAAAAGGACCTGGCCACCAGATCTCTGGTGCCAAAAATTCCCGGGTGACCTGCCAACACCGAGGAATGAACCTCGGAAATGACTCTGCTGGTCCATTTATCCGGGACAAACAGTCTGTCAGGTGGACAAGACTCAGGCCTATCAGCCTGAAATCTCTGCAACACACGTCGCAGATCCGGAGAAATAGCTGACAAGATAACTCCATCTTTAAGAATACCAACAGGATCAGCGACTCCAGGAGCATCAGGCACAAAGCTCCTAGAAAGAGCATCGGCCTTCACATTCTTTGAACCTGGTAAATACGAGACAACAAAATCAAAGCGGGAGAAAAACAATGACCAGCGGGCCTGTCTCGGATTAAGGCGTTTAGCAGACTCGAGATACATCAGATTTTTGTGATCAGTCAAGACCACCACACGATGCTTAGCACCCTCGAGCCAATGACGCCACTCCTCAAATGCCCATTTCATGGCCAACAACTCCCGATTGCCCACATCATAATTTCGCTCGGCAGGCGAAAACTTCCTGGAGAAAAAGGCACAAGGTTTCATAACAGAGCAACCAGGGCCTCTCTGCGACAAAACGGCCCCTGCTCCAATCTCTGAAGCATCCACCTCAACCTGAAAGGGAAGTGAGACATCGGGCTGGCACAAAACAGGCGCCGAAGTAAACCGGCGCTTCAACTCCTGGAAAGCCTCCACGGCAGCAGGAGCCCAGTTAGCTACATCGGAGCCCTTCTTGGTCATATCCGTCAACGGTTTCACAATGCTAGAAAAATTAGCGATAAAACGACGGTAGAAGTTAGCGAAACCCAAGAACTTCTGAAGACTCTTAACCGACGAGGGCTGAGTCCAATCAAGAATAGCTCGGACCTTGACTGGGTCCATCTCCACAGCAGAAGGGGAAAAAATGAACCCCAAAAAGGGAACCTTCTGTACACCAAAGAGACACTTTGAGCCCTTGACAAACAAAGAATTTTCACGCAAAATTTTAAAGACCAACCTGACCTGCTCCACATGCGAATCCCAATCATCAGAAAAAACCAAAATATCATCCAGATAAACAATCAAAAATTTATCCAGATACTTCCGGAAAATGTCATGCATAAAGGACTGAAAAACTGAAGGCGCATTGGAGAGCCCAAAAGGCATCACCAAGTACTCAAAATGACCTTCGGGCGTATTGAATGCGGTTTTCCATTCATCACCTTGCTTAATGCGCACAAGGTTGTACGCACCACGAAGGTCTATCTTGGTGAACCACTTGGCACCTTTAATCCGGGCAAACAAGTCAGACAACAGCGGTAAAGGATACTGAAATTTGACAGTGATCTTATTTAAAAGCCGATAATCAATACAAGGTCTCAAAGATCCGTCCTTTTTTGCCACAAAAAAGAATCCCGCACCAAGGGGGGAAGAAGACGGACGAATATGTCCTTTCTCCAGAGACTCCTTGATATATGAACGCATAGCGGTATGTTCAGGTACCGACAGATTAAATAGTCTTCCCTTAGGAAACTTACTGCCTGGGATCAAATCTATAGCACAGTCACAGTCCCTATGAGGAGGCAGTGCACTGGACTCAGACTCACTGAAGACATCCTGATAATCAGACAAATACTCCGGAACTTCCGAAGGCGTAGAAGAAGCAATAGACACAGGCAGGGAATCCCCATGAATACCACGACAGCCCCAACTTGAGACTGACATAGCCTTCCAGTCCAGGACTGGATTATGGGTCTGTAACCATGGCAGCCCTAAAACAACCAAATCATGCATTTTATGTAAAACCAGGAAACGTATCACCTCGCGGTGTTCAGGAGTCATGCACATGATAACCTGTGTCCAATACTGCGGTTTATTTGCTGCCAATGGCGTAGCATCAATACCCCTAAGAGGAATAGGATTTTCTAATGGTTCAAGAGTAAAACCACAGTGCTTAGCAAATGACAGATCCATAAGACTCAGGGCAGCACCTGAATCTACAAACGCCATGACAGGATAAGACGACAGTGAGCAAATCAAAGTTACAGACAGAATAAATTTAGGTTGCAAATTACCAACGGTGATAGGACTAACAACCTTAGCTATACGTTTAGAGCATGCTGAGATAACATGTGTAGAATCACCACAGTAGTAGCACAAGCCATTCCGGCGTCTATGAATTTTCCGCTCATTTCTAGTCAGGATTCTATCACATTGCATTAAATCAGGTGTCTGTTCAGACAACACCATGAGGGAATTTGCGGTTTTTCTATCACATTGCACCGAATTAGGTGTCTGTTCAGACAACACCATGAGGGAATTTGCGGTTTTGCGCTCCCGCAACCGCCGGTCAATTTGAATAGCCAGTGCCATAGTATCATTGAGACCTGTGGGAATGGGAAAACCCACCATAACATTCTTAATGGCTTCAGAAAGGCCATTTCTAAAATTAGCGGCCAGTGCACACTCGTTCCAATGTGTCAGCACGGACCATTTCCGAAATTTTTGGCAATACACTTCAGCCTCGTCCTGCCCCTGAGACATAGCCAGCAAGGCCTTTTCTGCCTGAATCTCAAGATTGGGTTCCTCATAAAGTAAACCGAGCGCCAGAAAAAACGCATCAATATCAGCCAATGCCGGATCTCCTGGCGCCAGCGAAAAAGCCCAATCCTGAGGGTCGCCCCGTAAGAACGAAATAACTATTTTTACTTGCTGAGCAGAGTCTCCAGATGAACAGGGTCTCAGGGACAAAAACAATTTACAATTATTCACAAAATTCCTAAACTTAAACCTGTCTCCGGAAAACAGTTCAGGAATCGGTATTTTAGGTTCTGACCTAGGATTTCTGATAACATAGTCTTGTATGCCCTGCACACGAGTAGCCAGCTGGTCCACACTTGTAATCAAGGTCTGGACATTCATGTCTGCAGCAAGCATAGCCACTCTGAGGTAAAGGGGAAGAAGAAAGAAAAAAAAAAAAAAAAAAAAAACTCAGAATCTTCTTTCTTATAATCCCTCTTCTGCAACGCATTAAACATTTAATACTGGCCTGGCAAACTGTTATGACCCCAATGGCGAGGGTCTCAGAGGAACGTGGAAGTCTGCAGAATACAAAAATCCAGCTCATAGGGCAGTGGTAACTGGGTTGACCATATATCTACTCCTAACGCCAACACTAGAAGTAGCCGGGGATCATTCCTACGATGATTCTAGATGACACGCGCCAGCCGGAGAATCTAGCTACCCCTAGTAGAGGAAAACAAAAGACCTTTCTTGCCTCCAGAGAAGGGGACCCCAAAGCTGGATAGAAGCCCCCCACAAATAATAACGGTGAGGTAAGAGGAAATGACAAACACAGAAATGAACCAGGTTTAGCACAGAGAGGCCCGCTTACTGATAGCAGAATAAAGAAAGGTAACTTATATGGTCTACAAAAACCCTATCAAAATCCACACTGGAAATTCAAGAACCCCCGAACCGTCTAACGGTCCGGGGGGAGAACACCAGCCCCCTAGAGCTTCCAGCAAAGGTCAGGATATAGATTTGGAACAAGCTGGACAAAAATACAAAACCAAAACAAATAGCAAAAAGCAAAAGGCAGACTTAGCTGATATAACTGGAACCAGGATCAGTAGACAAGAGCACAGCAGACTAGCTCTGATAACTACGTTGCCAGGCATTGAACTGAAGGTCTAGGGAGCTTATATAGCAACACCCCTAACTAACGACCCAGGTGCGGATAAAAGGAATGACAGAAAAACCAGAGTCAAAAAACTAGTAACCACAAGAGGGAGCAAAAAGCAAATTCACAACACATGTGGCTAAAAAACAGGTATGCCTCATACTAAATAGATAGTTGCATTGATTAATTTTTACAATGTGGGGGAAATATCTAATTAAACTAAGAGGATTAGCGTGTAGCTACCTAGAGTAAGGTGTGCTCATATGAGCAAATGAATTTTCTTTTCCTCACATGTGATTACATGTTAATATTCATGATCTTTATATATGTGCAATATAGCAGGGGCAACTATAGAAACACCTAGTGTTTAGCCAGATTTTCATAAGGGAGTGACCTATGGCAGAGTTGTCCCTTTTTTGTGGTTCCAGGACCCTTTCTTGTAGTTACATGTATATGTTGTTTTAAAAAAGAATTGTTCTAATAAATTGTTTATAATAGTACCATGGTTGAGGTCAGTGCATTTCTTGATCACACCATTCTGTGATATATCCTGACATGTGCGCAAACCTCATCATCAACTACAAAATAAAGTGTGACTGCTGTGCTTGCCAACAAGGGTTTTGCCACCAAGTATTAAGTCTTGTTTGCCAGAGGGATCAAATACTTATTTCTCACTACAAAATGCAAATACATTTATATAATTTATACAACGTGATTTTCTGGATTTTATTTTTGATATTCTATCTCTCAATGGTAAAATTAACCTACCCCTTAAAATTATAGATTTTTCATGTCTTTGTCAGTGGGCAAACTTACAAAATCAGCAAGGGATCAAACATTTATTTCCTTCACTGTATATGTATATGTGCAATTCATGTTTCTGTAGTGTGTGTGTGTGTGTGTGTGTGTGTATATATATATATATATATATATATATATATATATATATATATATATACACGCACTATATATGTCTATATCTATATCTATATGTACCTTATGTGTGTATGTGCATATACAGTGGGTACGGAAAGTATTCAGACCCCTTCAAATTTTTCACTCTTTGTTTCATTGCAGCCATTTGGTAAATTCCAAAAAGTCAATTTTTTTCTCATTTATGTACTCTCTGCACCCCATCTTGATTGAATAAAAGGCAGAAATGTAGTAATTTTTGCACATTTATTAAAAAAGAAACGGACGGAGACTTGGGCCTCTCTACCTTCAAGAGTACCCCTGGAACAGGGGTAGTTGGGGTCCCAGTACCAGGGTCAGTTTGAGGCCCCCCTTCCTTACCGAATACTGTCACAGCATGACAAAAACAGTATTGTATAACCAGGACTGATGAGAAGTCCTAAACAGTCTTGAAAACGTTGCTATTAGTAGTTTCTTTAAAGGGGTTGACCACCTCTTTTCAATCTCAATGTTTTCCCCAAGTGAAATAAGAACACCTATGCTCACCTACGGTATTCGCGCTGCTCCAGTGGGTTTGCATCACTCTTCCCTTATTCAGACAAATCAGACATCCGGAGAAAGTTAGAGTTGCGGCTGCTGTTTCACTTCCTCTGGATGTCAGTTATGTCCGTAATGAGTGTGAAACCAGTGCTGATGCACCGCAGTGCTGATTCACATAACAATATCATGTCACACGAGCCCCAGGAAAGCCAGTACCAACATTGATAGAAAAACGCTGGCCAAGATGGTGAGCATATGTGTAATTGTTTTTTACTGTGGTGCAACATAGGGTTTGAAAAGGGCTTGTTAGAGTAGTGGACAACCTCTTCAATTTAGCCAAAGTGTCACCTGCTAATGTTAACATAACGCAAATATAATTTTGCTTACACATATAAAATTACGGATGTAGAATTCACCATCATAAAGCATATGGCTCATTATGGCATTGATGTAGGTCATCTATGCTATTTACGAATCATGCTATTTATACACTTAGACCATCAAGACTGCTGTTGTTCACTCCAATCTTGATGAGGTGGCGTGTTTGAGTCAGAGGTGCCTGATTCCTTAATAGGTACACGCCTCTTAATGAATCAGGTGAGTTTTTAAAAATGACATGCTCCTTTTCACAAATCTTACTCCAGTCAGGAACCAAAGGATTTGTAGCGTAAAGTATACCACACCTCTTCATTTATCAGACGAAGCAGTGTCTCCATGCCATGTCCCTCCCAGTACTGGCATGAAAACTAATGAAGTAAAAAAATGTATGTTGAGACTTTTCAGAGTGTTTTATGCCATATTTCTGGAGTAAGCACTTAGGATGAATCAGAGCCTAAGGGCTTGTGCACACGCTGCGGATTCCATTGCGGAATTTTCCGCAGCGGATTTGATAAATCCGCAGTGCAAAACCGCTGCGGTTTTTACTGCGGATTTATCGCGGTTTCTATTGCGGTTTCCTCTGTGGGTTTTCACCTGCAGATTTCTATTGGAGCAGGTGTAAACCCGCAGCGGAATCTGCACAAAGAATTGACATGCTGCGGAATATAAACAGCTGCGTTTCTACGCGTTTTTTTCCGCAGCATGTTTCCCATAGGTTTACATTGTACTGTAAACTCATGGGAAACCGCTGTGGACCCGCAGCTGCGGAAACGCTGTGGTTCCACAGCAAAATCCGCAGCATGTGCACATACCCTTAATCTCTGAACGGCTGCGCTCAGCAAATAGCATTCATCATTTAACAGTACAAATTAGTGCTTCTCACCTTGGACATGAAGACTATTTGGTTGTATTGAGGCGTTCGGTATTGCAGGATAAGTCTTGGAGTAGGAAGCGCCTGGCTGCTGTACTTGGGGTGGCTGTGGAGTTCTTTTGGGCATCATACTGGAGGCTGCATTAAGTCTCCGTGGGCTTAGATGATGAGGTGAAAAACTAAAATGAAGCAGATTGGTATCAGTTTAAATGTCAACTTAAAAACAAACATTTTCCTAAAAAAATAAATTCAGGTAAAATTCTTGATCACTCCCCAGTTGGATAAATTAGTTAATTATAATTACACTAGATGGTGGCCCGATTCTAATGCATCGGGTATTCTAGAATATGTTTGTAGATTATTTATGAAGATTTCAGAATAATGCAATGATTACACAGGATTCAGCCTGCCAGGCGCGACCAATTAGCGAAGCGTGGTTCAAATCCCACGCCAATTCGAGGCCGGACTGCGCCTGTCGCTGATTGTTCACGGCCAGCCGGACGCGACCAATCAGTGAAGCCAGGGCCAGCTGCAGGTTTTTGAGGGCCACGGGCGAAAGAGTCTCACAGCCCATGTAGCATATAACACAGCCTACACAGTATATAGCACAGCCACGTAGTATATAGCACAGCCACATAGTCTACAGCACAGGCACATAGTATATAGCACAGCTACATAGTATATAACACAGCCACGTAGTATATAGCACAGCCACGTAGTATATAGCAGCCACGTAGTATATAACACAGCTACGTAGTATATAGCACAGGCACGTAGTATATAAAAAAGCCACATAGTATATAGCACAGCCACATAATATATTGCACAGCCACGTAGTGTATAGCACAGTCACATAGTATATGGCACAGCTACGTAGTATATAACACAGCCAAGCAGTATATAGCAAAGCCACATAGTATATTGCAGAGCCACATAGTATATAGCACGGCCCACTCAGTATATAACACAGCCCACAAAGTATATAGCACAGCCCACGTAGTATATAGCACAGCCCATGCAGTATATAACACAGCCCATGCAGTATATAGCACAGCCCATGTAGTATATAGCACGGCCCACATAGTATATAGCACAGCCCATGCAGTATATAACACAGGCCACGTAGTATATTGCACAGCCATGTAGTATATTGCACAGCCACGTAGTATATAGTACAGCCACATAGTATATGGCACAGCCCACGTAGTATATAACACAGCCACGTAGTATATAGCACAGCAACGTAGCATATTGCACAGCCATGTAGTATATAGCACAGCCACGTAGTATATAGCACAGCCACATAGTATATAGCACAGCCACGTAGTATATTGCACAGCCATGTAGTATATAGCACAGCCCACGAAGTGTACAGCACAGTGACGTAGTATATAACACAGCCCACGCAGTATATAACACAGCCCACGCAGTATGTAACACAGCCCACCTAGTATATAACACAGCCCACGTAGTATATAGCAATGTGGGCACCATATCCCTGTTAAAAAAAGAATTAAAATAAAAAATAGTTATATACTCACCTTCCGGCGGCCCCCAGATCCAGCTCAGGCATTTAGCGATGCTCCTCGCGACGCTCCGTTCCCAGTAATGCCTTGCGGCAATAACCTATGATGATGTGCGGTCTCGCGAGACCGCTAACTCATCATCCCGTGAGACCGCTACGTCATCTCGGGTCATTGACGCAGTGCATTCTTGGGACCAAAGCGTCGCAAGGAGCTGGAAAGGCTGGCGCGGACGACGGAAGGTGAAAATATGATTTTTGTAAAATTATTTTTAACATTATATGTTTTTACTTTTGATGCTGCATAGACAGCATCAATAGTAAAAAGTTGTTCACACAGGGTTTTAATGGCAGCATTATTGGACTGCTTTACACAGCGTTATGCCGTGGTGTAACGCAGTCTGTTTAACGGACTGCTAAAACGCTATGTGGGTGCTGACTGAAGGGGAGCATGGAGGGGCCAATTCGCAGCCGGACTGTGCCTGTTGCTGATTGGTCACGCCCAGCCGTGACAGACAGACAGACAAACAGACGGAAGTGGACCTTAGACGATTATATAGATAGATAAGCTTCACCTACTTTCTGTAGAAAACACTCACTGTATAGCAATCATGGTTGGTCCTGCCCCTGTGTGAGAACAAAAAGGCCCAGCTAGGAGGCCCTATGCTTATTGGAAAGTTGTGTTCGGCTCATGGTAAGGTTGTAATTGGATATGTAAATGCTTTAGCATAAATGATGAGATCAGTAAATTGACTTCTAATGTTAGCCATGTCTACATTTTAGGCCTTGAAGACAACATAAAATATAAAGTGAAAATTAGAGAATGTGATGTCTTATCTGTACATACAGTCAATGCATGTTAATAATTGATATGCAAAATATTAATAAAAGAACAGTTCTATTGAAGACTAAATATTTTTACCGTAATCAACATGCTTGGAAACATAGCGGATGGGAAGGGTGCATTTTATAGTTGGCACTCAAAATGTTTCACTATTGATAAGCAAATCAAATTTATGTAAATTGTGCAGAATTTCATGAAATTCACTTGTCTCAATGAATTAGAATTTACACTTTGCAATTCAATTTGCCACAAAATGCTACCCCCTTGCGATATGCAATCTGATGAAACTTGTGGAAACATACAGACCCCTACTTCCCCTAGGGTCTTTGTGATCTTCTATGGTAGTGATTCTTTGTACTAACATAATTTGTGCTGCAAATTGTCAAAGGGAAATGATGTCAGAAGGAGGAAGAGTGTGTGGGCGGAGAATATATATGTGTCTGTGTGTGTGTGTGTGTCTGTCTGTGTGTCTGTGTACCCATGCGATGTGTGTGTACTCAGGCATTGTCTGATGGGATTATTACTCCCATCCGACAATGTCTTTTGTCACATATGACAGAGACAGCATGAGCCGATGATGGGAGAATAGTCTCATCATCCGGCGCCTGTGTTCAATCAAAACATTCACATAATTTACATATTCACATATACAATACATACTCACCGAACACCTTATCCCCAATGTCCGTGTCTCCTGCAAACAATCAAAAATAATAAACCAACATATACTCACCTTAGTCCATTTAATACCGAGTGTCCCACGGCGATCTCACGTGTAGAACAGTGACATCAGGAGATGTGACTGCTCTACCCAGACGCCGCCGATACACTGACAGGAGGTAATCGCTACTGCAGTGTATCACTAAGCCGCCGTGAGAGTTCACTGGCTGATCAGCTCCGGTGCTCTCACTTACAGCACTTCTACAAGTGAGTTCGCCGTAGGCCACTCGTTATTGTGGACAATGTCAGACAGGATAGTATTATATGTTGGTTTATTATTTTTTGATTCTTTGCAGGAGACGAGGGTGTTGGGGACTAGGCGTTCAGTAAGTATGGTAAATTTAGATTCATTAAAGGAGTCTGTGTGATTATTTCAAATAAAGGAATTTATTGTGGCCGTGTCTTTATTTACCATGTAACTATGGGGTTAGTAATGGATAGGTGTCTTATAGACACCTCACCATTACTAACCTGTGGGCTTGATGTCACCTGACAATACAAAGGTGACATCAACCCCACAAATATGAACCCCACTTGCCACCGCTACAGGGCAAGTGGGAAGAGCGAGGCTAAGTGCCAGAATTGCCGCATCTATAAGATGTGTCATTTTTGTGGTGGCTGAGAGCTGATGCTTTTAGAATGGGCAGTGCCAATATCCATGGCCCCTTCCCAGGCTATTAATATCAGCACACAGCTGTCTGCTTAGCCTTTGCTGGTTCAATTTTATAGGGGGACCCCATGTCATTTTTTTTCTGGGGTTCCCCTGTAAACTAGCCAGTAAAGGCTAAGCAAACAGATGTGAGCTAATATTAATAGCCTGGGAATCTTTAAGGCTATTGTCTCCTTCCCAGAATACTGTGTTAACATCAGACCTCAGCCGTCAGTTTTCCCTCTGCTGGTTATTAAAATTACAAGGGAGCCCAAGCAATTTTTTTTACATTTTTGGAAAAATAAACAGATTTCTAAGGGTATGTTCCCACGGTCAGTAAACAATGCGGGTAGGACGCTGCGTCCATCCGCAGCGTCCAACCCGCAGTGGCCAGATGTTACAACATAGTGGATGGGATATCCACCAAGCGTGCACTGACACCTGCGGTTTCCCTGTGGAGACAGACATGCGGTGCATCTTCCCAGACAGCAGCATGTCTATTTATCTTGATATCAAGATAAATATCACCCGTCCAATGTATAGGGCATGGTGATTCCCCACGGATCAATGAACAAATGCTGAATCACTTGCATTCAAAAGCCGGCAGCACTTTGGATGGAGCGGACATGTGCTGCTTCCAAAGCTACCGATTACTGACGGTGGAGATGTAGCCCAACAGTTGCTGTTTTTTTACCGCATAGGTAGGTTAATTATGTTAACCCTCCTACATAGGCTGGTGACTGCGTGTGTCTTTGTTTAATATTAATTAAGGTATCTGGCTGAAGAGGTTGAACAAGGAAATCACATCACAATTCTTTTTCTTTTAATAATATATCTTTATTTAGCTCTATGGATTGACAAAAACGCATAAAAAATGCGCTTATTTTCAGCTGCGTTTTTCTGCCAAGAGATGCAGAAGGGGTTATTTAATATGGACCCCAGGGAGATACTAGATCTAGGGCCCCCTCCAACTGCTTGTTCTGCCGCCTCCACGCCATTGAACGACATACTGCTGACAAATGTAGAACTCGCAGGAATGAGGGATGTCGTCACGGACAGGAGGCAGATCAAGAGTTAACAGTTTTATTTAACAACAACAACACACACTACACGCAGGAAGTGATAGATTGCAAGAGGGTGATGGGTTGCAGGATAGTGATAGGGAGCGGGACGGAACAAGAGGGACAGATGGGGATGGGGACAAAGTAAGTTCAGTAACTAGAGAGGTGAAACTTATCAGACTGTAGTCTTCTTCAGTGCGGCGTCTCAGGGTTCCAACAGTGGCACCGGCAGCAGGGGCACTTGATGTCTCGATGAAGTCTGTGATGAATGGGGATCCAACGGTGGCACTGACCACAGCGGCAGGTGATGTCTCGATGTAGTATGTTCAAGTGATCTCCGAGTATTTGTTAGTGCTCAGAGATTTAGTTTTTGTTGCCTCAGCTGCATGATTTACGGCTGCTTTGACAGAGATTGATCTGAGTGTCATTAGCATAATTGTTTCAATTCTGTCGCAAGAGAGAATATTCGTTTGTGTGACCCAAGTCTAATAGTTTAGCCCAAACCCAAATAGGTTAGCGACATAGGAGGTCCTCATTACGCTAAGCATTAAAAGCTGTATTCCACTGACATAAACTAGTAATACAGAACCCAGATAGGAAAACACATGCTATACATGGAGCAGACCACTCTTAACACAGCATGGAAATGTATTAATACTCTAAACCAGGCAGTCACATTAGAATTCTAGTGCTTTTTATTACACCAAAAAGCAGTATGTGAATCCACATAGGGCTCTTTGCGTGCTTATGGGAATGCCCTTTAGTTGCTGTTGATGGTTCTCATTTTGTAATCTGCTGTCTCAGTTTTAGTTGGGCTGCACAATATATTAAAAACAGAAGGCAGCTGGCAAGCTCATCTCTAAAGCGGAGAGCATGCCAAGTGGAGCACTTAATACACGTTAACTCAGCACTACTTCGGAGCCAATCACTGAACTGAAGGGTTTTGTAAAACTGAAAATCATAAATAGTTCTGAATGATGAAGTATGTGACAGGACGATCGTGCCATAGAGCAGATGTACTGCATACACATGGTTTAAGGCTGGAGTCACACTAAAAGTATAAAAAATCGGTCCGAGTCTCCCTGCCGAGAGTCGCACAAATGTCATGCGAGTGTCATGCAAGTACAATCCATCTTTTCACAACTAGCATCCGACTTAAATCCGAATGCAGTGCAATTGCTATCCGATTGCAATGCGACTTCAACATGAGCTTATACATACAGCAATTCTCTATATCATTTACATATCGTTTTCAAAGGAAATATACTTCAAAACACACACACACACACACACACACATATATATATATATAAACATCTAATATATAAAGCTGAATGTGTGTGTGTATGTATGTGTGTGTGTATGTCCGGGATTAGCATCTGCACGGTCGCAGCTACAGCCACAAAATTTTGCACAGTCACATGTCTGGACCCCGAGAGCGTCATAGGCTATGTTGTGAGACAAAATTTTAACCCCGCGCGTTCCAATTCACCAAACAATTTTGCCCCTATCTACATAATGGGGAAAAAGTGAAAGGAAAAGTGTTGGAGGCAAATTGACAGCCAGGAGGAGATGGCATACAGGTATATACTATATACAGGGGAGATGATATACAGCTATATATTATATACAGGAGGAGATGACATACAGGTATATAGTATATACAGGGGAGATGACATACACGTATATACTATATACAGGAGATGACATGCAGCTATATATTATATACAGGAGGAGATGACATACAGGTATATACTACATACAGGGGAGATGACATACAGGTTTATACTATATACAGGGGAGATGACATACAGGTATATACTATATACAGGGGAGATGACTTACAGGTATATACTATATCCAAGGGAGATGACATACAGGTATATACTATATACAGGGGAGATGACTTACAGGTATATCTAATATATAAAGCTGAATGTGTGTGTGTGTATGTGTGTATGTCCGGGATTGGCATCTGCACAGCTGCAGCTACAGCCACAAAATTTTGCACAGTCACACATCTGGACCCCGAGAGCGTCATAGACTATGTTGTGAGGCGAAATTTTACCCCCGCACGCTCCAATTCACCAAACAATTTTGCCCCTATCTACATGGGGAAATGGGGAAAAAGTGAAAGGAAAAGTGTTGGGAGGCAAATTGACAGCTGCCAGATGTGAACAAGGGGGACTTAAACAGTGAGAGCGATGGCGCCAAAGAGTATATACCATACAGTTGCTAAGGTGGGGCCCCGACTGTTGTGAATTCTGCTTTTGGGCTCCCTCCGGTGGTTGTAGGTGGTAATGCAGTTGCCCCTGAGTTGCAGTCATGGTCAGGTGTATCTGCTGATTGCAGTTCTGACTGGGGTATTTAGGCGTGCAGGATTCATTAGTCCTTGCCAGTTGTCAATTGTTGTTGGGAGGTGTTGGACCTCTGCTTGGTTCCTCCTGCCTTTCTGCCAAATCAGCAAAGATAAGTGTCTGGTTTTTTTTTTCCTGTGGCACACATGCTATGTGCTTCACAATTCAGTGCTATTCTTTGTGTTTTCTTGTCCAGCTTAGATTGTGTCAGTATTTTCTCAGTCTTGTTGGATTCTCTGGAGTGGCAGATATACATTCCATGTCTTTAGTTAGATTGTGGAACTTTTTGTATTATCTGCTGTGGATATTTTTGGAAGGGTTTTAATACTGACCGCCTAGTAATCTGTCCTATCCTTTCCTATTTAGCTAGAGTGGCCTCTTTTGCTAAATCCTGTTTTCTACCTGCGTGTGTCTATTCTTCTCCTACTCACAGTCATTATTCGTGGTGGGCTGCCTATCCTTTGGGGGTCTGCTCTGAGGCAAGGTAGCATTCCTATTTCCATCTATAGGGGTATTTAGTCCTCCGGCTGTGTCGAGGTGTCTAGGGTATGTTAGGCACACCCCACGGCTACTTCTAGTTGCGGTGTTAGTTCAGGATTTGCGGTCAGTACAGGTTCCACCGACTCCAGAGAAAGTTTCATGCGGCTCCAAGGTCACCAGATCATAACACCCGACATGGGATACTCACCACACATGGGGATATGAACACACACACAAAATGCGCCACACACTACCACGTGATTGAACACATATCACCCTCAGCACACATTTCACCACACATACACCAACCTCGCCACATAAAAGTCGAAACACAAAAGTCGCCGCTCAAAACTCGCCACGCGCAATACTCGCCACATGCAAAACTAGGCTCACGCAAAACTCGCCACACGTGCAAAACTCACCTCATGGAAAACTCGCCACACGCAGAACTTGCACAAGTGGAAAAATTGCCACATGCACAAAAGTTGCAACACATGCAAAAGTTGCCACACACAAAACTTGCACATACTCAAAACGCCCCACACATAAAACTCGCCACGCGCAAAACTCGCCATACGCAAAACTTGCTGCACACAACTTGCTACACTAACCTGTCACATGCAACTCGACACACAAAAAGTTGCTACACGCATGTCGCCACACAAAACTCATCTCACAAAAGTCACTACATGCATGTCGCCACAAGCAAATCTACACACACAACTTGACACATGAAACTCGCCCTAAAACACACACAAGTCTGGTATTATCCTTAAAAAATAAAAATCTGATTAATAAGCAGACAAACTACAAGAGCAATAACTGTACCATATAGGAAATACGGCAGCTGTCAGTCACATGATCTGTCTATTATGTGTATGTGTGAGCTAATATATACTGCCAGGGGGGAGGGCTTCCTGTTGGCTGGGGATTTATAAGGCTGCCAATTTAGCTTACAAATACTGAGGTAAAAATACTGACCAAATAACGTGTGAACGAGGTCTATTACAGGAGGAGATGACATACAGATATATACTATATACAGGAGATGACATACAGATATATACTATATACAGGAGGAGATGACAGACAGGTACATACTATATACAGGAGGAGATGACACACAGGTATATACTATATACAGGAGGAGATGACACAGGTATATACTATATACAGGGGAGATGACACACGCATATACTATATACAGGAGGAGATGACACACAGATATATACTATATACAGGAGGAGATGACATACAGATATATACTATATACAGGAGGAGATGACAGACAGGTACATACTATATACAGGAGGAGATGACACACAGGTATACACTATATACAGGAGGAGATGACACAGGTATATACTATATACAGGGGAGATGACACACGTATATACTATATACAGGAGGAGATGACACTCAGGTATATACTATATACAGGTGGAGATGACATACAGGTACATACTATATACAGGAGGAGATGACACACAGGTATATACTATATACAGGAGCAGATGACACACAGGTATATGCTATATACAGGAGGAGTTGACTTACAGGTATATACTATATACAGGAGGAGATGACATGCAGGTATATACTATATAAAAGAGGAGATGACACATAGGTATATAGAGGAGGAGATGACATACAGCAGGTATATACTATATACAGGGGAGATGACATACAGGTATATGCTATACACAGGAGATGACATACAGGTATACACTATATATAGGAGGAGATGACATACAGGTATATAGTATATACAGAAGAGATGACATACAGGTATATATTATATACAGGAGGAGATGACACATAGGTATATACAATATACAGGAGGAGATGACATACAGCAAGTATATACTATTTACAGGGGAGATGACATACAGGTATATACTATATACAGGAGATGACATACAGGTGTATACAGGAATCTGACGGCACTGCGAGTGTGAGACATTTCTCCTGCTCGATGTGCAATCTGGCAGATCCTGAGAGTTCACAGCCAATGAACTTACTTCACCTATGTGACGTTCGATCTCAAGAGCCCGTCACACTGGGAACTGTCAATGATTTTTGAAAGGACATTGAGGCTTTTTTTGTAAGAAATTTACATAAATACTTGTACTTGTAAATGTGTAAAATTTTTGTTCTGAATGTTGATCCAATTGATCAGTAGGACCAGGAGAGAAAAAAATGCTCTTTTAAGGCAAGATGGATCCTGCATTATGGTTATACCTCTGCTCCATACCTTGCGTCCTTTCTCATCTCTAGATTGAAATTGATTGATGTGCCTTTTTTTCAACCATAATAAGTATATATGCAACTAAAATATCTTTTGAAAAAAAAGGAATGACAAGCTGTGAGCATGTAGCAGAAACTTGTATGCTAATAGGTCCTGTGATCATGGAACCATCAACATTAATTCAAACAGCTTTTCTGTGCTGTGAAACGAAGTGAGGAGAAAGTGGAGGTATAGCTTGGGCAATGTGAGCCGCAGGCTTGTAGATACTGGAATTTTGTTCTATACCGTATCAGATTAAGACAACCCCTCTTCTGCCATCACAAACCTGATCTTCTATATCTAGAGATCTGTGAATCTTACCTTCTTTGTAGACCAACTTATGAGGAGCCTAGATAAAGTTTCATTGAGATATGAACCCATTGTAGCTATCGGGAAAATACTTCATGCTTTTTATTTTTACATGTATGTTATGATGGAGCTATAAGTGAAACATTTTTTATGGGCTGAGTGCCACAGATATTGTTCTTTAGTGTACATATCTATGCATTTGTATATATATGTTGGTACCATGTTAGCCAGTAGATAGAAAAATATTTATTATAATATATTTCACTGAGGACTCTCAATTCTAAATATTTTTCTATGCATTTGTAGTCAGGAATTTGGAAGAAAGCGTAGAGCACAGGAGTTGGCAACCACTGTCAGAGATTGTGGCTATAGTTAGGGTCACTCAATATATATTTCTAAAAAGAATTTGACTATAATTTTTAACAATTTAGGATTCATATTTACTTGTCATTTTCTATTAAAGAGATTCATGTTTTGCTTTACAGTTTATGAAATATCTGATTCCATAGAGTTACTATTTTCCTATATTCCTTGATTACAATGCCGTGTCTCACTTAACAGTGACTTAAGATACTTTGGGTGAATTTTACACATTCCATTAGCGTTTCATGGAGAACATTACATGTTCTTCTACTTCCCTCAGCAAAGCTTATGACTAAGTCTACATTCTAACAAGATGATAATACAGCATGGTGTGTTGCCAGACAAGCCTCTATTACTAGACTTTATCATGATTTATGAATCATGTCTTTGCATTCTGGGCTTACTCACATGAGTGACTATAGAACTGTGTTGACTCAGAGAAAGAGAAACTTGGATTTCCTTCAGTCTGGATTTGTCCATGAATGAATCTGAGTGTGTTTACTCTGAACATTGTGTATTTATTTAGTTTGGTGTCTAAGAAGAAAAAAATGTGCCAACTGATTGCAGTGGCCTCCAGACAGAAGATCTTTTAGAGAAAGTGTATGGATTCAGTAAAGGCCCCGTCTCACTAAGCGATTTACCAACGATCACGACCAGCGATATGACCTGGCCGTGATCGTTGGTAAGTTGCTGTGTGGTCGCTGGGGAGCTGTCACACAGACCGCTCTCCCCAGCGACCAACGATCAGGGGAACGACTTCGGCATCGTTGAAACTGTCTTCAACGATGCCGAAGTCCCCCTGCAGCACCCGGGTAACCAGGGTAAACATCGGGTTACTAAGTGCAGGGCCGCGCTTAGTAACCCGATGTTTACCCTGGTTACCAAAAAAAACAAACACTACATACTCGCCTTTCGGTGTCCAGGTCCCTTGCCGTCTGCTTCCTGCTCTGACTGAGCCGCCGTACACTGAGAGCAGAGCGCAGCGGTGACGTCACTGCTGTGCTCTCACTTCTCACTGTACGGCGGCAGTCAGTCAGAGCAGGAAGCAGACGGCAAGGGACCTGACGGACATCAGAAGGCGAGTATGTACTGTTTTTTTTTTTTTACATTTACGCTGGTAACCAGGGTAAACATCGGGTTACTAAGCGTGGCCCTGCGCTTAGTAACCCGATGTTTACCCTGGTTACCAGTGAAGACATCGCTGGATCGGTGTCACACACACCGATTCAGCAATGTCAGCGGGGCCTCAACGACCAAAAAAAGGTCCAGGCCATTCCGACACGACCAGCGATCTCGCAGCAGGGGCCTGATCGCTGGTACGTGTCACACATAGCGAGATCGCTATGGAGGTCGCTGTTGCGTCACAAAACTTGTGACTCAGCAGCGATCTCGCTAGCGATCTCGCTATGTGAGACGGGGCCTTAAAGTGAATGAATTGAAAATGCAAAATGCTCTGAGACTAATACTTTATATAATAAAGGTAAAGTAAAGGAGCCACGAAACTCCAAGGTGAAACATATTGTATAAATTAGCAATGCAGAGTCTTTGCTCATGCCATCCTGAATAGTATCCCATGCTGATTCATGATGTGAGGATAGATAATGTAAGCCTCCTGTCTTCTTATCTCTGTTTGATGCTTTCATAGAATTTCTTTACCAACCAAGCATCTGGTTTAAGCCCGGTTACTCACTGGGATCCCTGTACATTGAGTTATTTACATTTTATGCCAGACATGAAAATTCTTGGCCTCAGGTATGTGACTTTTAATGAGTAGAAACCAAAGGACACAATACAAACTTTTAATTTCATACAAAAGAAATGTTTTTTGTTTTTTTTTTCATTTGTACTTGTCATTTATTTTTGTGGTAGACACTGATTGTTCCAGTCTATAATTGGAGGAAGTGGCGTGTGCAGATAAATATTATCGCTTGTATTATTCTCCAAAAAACATGTATTTTTTTGTCCTTGTAATATATAACAAAAAATATTTTTTTCAAACTGTCTGAATGCAAATATGCAGTTAACAGCTGTAAAATCTATACAAGACCTTGTACATGGAACAAATGACCAGTGACTTACTTGCTCATAGCCACTAATCCATTTCATTTTTCATATCAAATTTATAAAAATAATAAATGTATGCTACCTGCCACAGAAAAGAATATTGTTTATGTATTAGTGCCTCAAATCATTTTCCCAATATATTTATTAAAGAAAGCTAAAGATGGATAACGCCTATAATACAGCGAGCAAAGAGGATTTTAGGAATCGCCAGAGAGTACTTGCAGGAGCACAACAGAATAAAACATTACAATATGTATGTTTAAACACACACATATATATATGAACCCATAGATGTTCGGATCCAGCAGGTTTGACCTATCATTTAAAAAATGGTTCCGGTAGCAGAACAATACCTGAGCTCAAACCCAGACCCCATTCAACTGAATGAGGGGCCTGAACATCAGTGGTTTTCTCACGCGGTCATCTGCGTGACAGCGTGGCAAACATGGGTGCTGAACAGCGGTAAGATCGTTACCGCAGGTCAGAGAGCTGCGGTTCCTAAATGACAGCATGGGAGCCAGCAGCTGTGACCAGCAGTAAAAAGGTTACCGCCAGTCACAGGCGTCACCTGATGAAAGTACTACTCTCATCAGCGTATGCCTGTTGTCGCTGATAGCAGCAAGAGCAGACAAGGCTCATGAGAGCAGTCATCAGCCAGCGCCTGTGCAATAAATAATTTTTTTTAAAATTATGTGGGACATCTTCCAGCACACGCAAAATCGACAGCTGGGGCTGCAAGCCCCAGTTGTCATTGTTGTTATGGCTGGTTATCAAGAATAGAGGGGTCCAATGCCATTTTTTAAGTATTTAATTAAATAATGTAAAAATGACTTTGGCCCCCTTCATTTTTGACAGCCAGCCAAGCTAAAGCAGACAGCTGGGGGCTGGTATTTTCAGACTGGGAATTATTTAAATAATTTAAAAAAAATGGCATGTGACCCCTCTATTCTTGATAACTAGCCATGATAAAGCTGACAGCTGGGGGTTGCAGCCCACAGTTGTTGGTTCTGCCTGCGCTGGTTATCAAAAATAGAAGAGACCCCAAGTCTTTTTTTTTTAAATTATTTATTGCACTGGCACCAACTGATTAATTCTCTCATCAGCCTCATCTGCTCTCACTGCTGTCGATGGCAGCAGGCGTATACTGATGAGAGTAGTACTCTCATCAGCCGATGCCTGTGATCGGTGGTCACAGCTTCTGGGTTACATACTGTCATCTGACAGCAAAGAAACCCAAGCTCTCTGATCGGCAGTAACGATCTTACCTTCGATCACAGCCACTGGTGTTTCTCACTCTGTCACAGAGATGAGAGCGTGGGAAACAGCCAAAGCTCGGGGTGCCAAACCAGAACACTAACACAGACTTCCTGGAGAAATCCGCATTCAGGGTCCATGCCGGACACTAGGTGTTCGGCACTGACCCTGAACTTTATTGTTCGGGCTCACCCATCTCATGCTTTATGCTTACTATAGGCATGTCAAGACCCCTGAAAACCATTTTACATGACTCAAATGCAAATCGGAACAAGATATGGTCATTTATTATATGGCATCAACATTTCAACGCTGTGTATCTGAAGTAAAAGAAGACTTTGCTATACATTTTGACACAAATTAAGTTCAGTTTCCTGGAAATACATAGTATAAATCTCAAGCATCACATGTAAAGATCCACAGAAGTCTTACAGATGCTCAGTAATGGTACAGATGTTCCTGTAGTGTCACTGACAACATATGTGCACTATATTGCACTATGCAACTTTCCCAGCTTACTGCTTTGACATTTCTACTATTCCAAGTGACTAGCATTTATTATAGAAAATCGAGAAACGTGATTGTGATACATGATGATTTGACATGATTTGAGTGAAAACTCTTTAAAAACAAAAGATAATAAACATTCATACTGCAACCCATAAACAATGTATTTGTATGTCCAAAATCATGCAGTAAATGGTTTTACATAATAAATACATATATATTGTGAGGCAGTGAGGGGGATCATATGCGAGGGTCGATATGTGTTTCGCAGGATGCGGACAAAGTCCTATTAAACCCGCTAGAGTGACTGGTGTTCACAGCAGGATGCATGTGAGTCACAAGGCAAAATGAAAGAGTGGATTGGGTCCAAGGAGTGACTCAGTCAGATTTGTAGGAAAACCCGTTAAGGGCTTCTATTTTTGGAGTGAACTACAGGATGGTAGTGGGGCAGTTCACTCCCTCCAGCCAGGTTTTGCAAGTGGCTCATGGCCACAGATTCTATTTAAAAACCCTGCAGCAAAGGTTTGCATGGGTCAGTGTTTGTTTGCAAGCTGCAGTGCAGGTGGCTCTGCAACATCCGGCTTATGTGTGTAGTCAACACAGAGCCAAGGGAAGCGAACGCCTGGTGCTCCCTCAGCATGACTGACACGGTGGCATTGTTGCCCATGACAATTAGTCTCGGATACGGACTGTTTTGATGCCCCGGCTGCGATCTGGAGGATACCGTTTGTTTTTCATATGTGTTAGTTTTTGGACATTAAAGACATATTTGCTTTGAACTTTACTGGGTCACTGCCTCATTACCGCACATTGAACACCGTTGTCGCAGACAATTTTGTGTTTTCCATGAAAACTCATACTTTTACTAATCAAATGAGTTGCCAAGTGAACTGAAAATCTAGTCCAGACATTGACAAGGTTTGAAAAAAAGATTTTTATTTGAAATAATCATTTTTTCCTTAAAACTTTGCTTTTGTCAAAGAATGCTCCCTTTGCAGCAATTACAGCATTGCAGACCTTTGGCATTCTAGCAGTTAATTTGCTGAGATAATCTGGAGAAATTTCACCTCATGCATCCAGAAGCCCATCCCACAAGTTGGTTCGGCTTGATGGGCACTTTTTGCATACCATACGGTCAAGCTGCTCCCACAACAGCTCAATGGTGTTGAAATCTGGTGACTGCACTGGCCACTCCATTACAGATAGAATACAAGCTGCCTGCTTCTTCCCTAAATAGTTCTTGCATAATTTGGAGGTGTGCTTTGGGTCATTGTCCTGTTGTAGGAAGATATTGGCTCCAATCAAGCGCTGTCCACAGGGTATGGCATGGCGTTGCCTTTTACCTTGTACAAATCTCCCACTTTACCAGCGCCAAAGCAACCCCAGACCATCACATTACCTCCACCATGCTTGACTGATGGCGTCAGGCACTCTTCCAGCATCTTTTCAGTTGTTCTGCATCTCACAAATGTTCTTCTGTGTGATCCAAACACCTCAAAGTTGGATTCGTCTGTCCATAACACTTTTTTCCAATCTTCCTCTGTCCAATGTCTGTGTACTTTTGCCCATTTTAATCTTTTCCTTTTATTAGCCAGTTCCAGATATGGATTTTTCTTTGCTACTCTGCCTGAATGCCAGCATTCCGAAGTTGCAGTTGAATAGTGCATTTTGCGTGCATTATTTAATGAAGCTGCCAATTGAGGACCTGTGAGGTGTCAATTTCTCAAACTACAGACTCTAATGTACTTGTCTTGTTGCTCAGTTGTGAAGCGGCGCCTCCTACTTCTCTTTCTACTCTGGTTAGAGTCTGTTTGTGCTCTCCTCTGAATGGAGTAGCATACACAGTTGTAGGAAATCTTCAGTTTCTTGGCAATTTCTCACATGGAATAGCCTTCATTTCTAAGAAGAAGAATAGACTGTTGAGTTTCACATGAAAGTTCTTTTTTTCTGGCCATTTTGAGAGTTTAATGGAATCAACAAATATAATGCTCCTGATTCTCCACTAGTTGAAAGGAAGGTCAGGTTTATAGGTTCTCTAATCAGCCAAACTGTTTTCAGCTGTGCTAACATACTTGCACAAGGGTTTTCAAGGGTATTGTAACCATCCATTAGCCTTCTTGCACAGTTAGCAAACACAAAATACCATAAGATGGCCAGCAAAAGTTCCCCCTGGAGCTGTGGAAGCCTGGTCTCAACAGAAGTGCGAACCTCCATCCAAACAGGGGCTACACGCCAAATCACCTACCCGAGTCAAGGAACCACGAAATCAACAGAAATTAGTTGGGGTCAAGAGGTACCTCTTTCTTCTATATCCTGCAGCTGGTGTGCAAAACTATGTATTTGCATGGTGAAACACCGACCCCCACTTGAAGGGAACAAAGTCAAAAAGTGTCCGACCTTCTGGAGCTGTGCGGTGGATGCGGCAGCCAGAAATTCTGAAAACTGTGGAGTGATGGTTGTTGGAAATGGGCCTCTATACACGTATGAAGATATTGCATTACAAACCAGACGTTTGCAGCTAAAATAGTCATTTACCACATTAACAATGTATAGAGTGTATTTCTGAATCATTTAATGTTAGCTTCATTGGAAAACTCTGCTTATCTTTCAAAAATAAGGACATTTCTAAGTGACCCTAAACATTTGAATGGTAGTGTGTCTATACAGTACAGACCAAAAGTTTGGACACACCTTCTCATTTAAAGATTTTTCTGTATTTTCATGACTATGAAAATTGTACATTCACACTGAAGGCATCAAAACTATGAATTAGCACATGTGGAATTATATACTTAACAAAAAAGTGTGAAACAACTGGAATTATGTCTTATATTCTAGGCTCTTCAAAGTAGCCACCTTTTGTTTTGATGACTGCTTTGCACACTCTTGGCATTCTCTTGATGAGCTTCAAGAGGTAGTCACCGGGAATGGTTTTCACTTCACAGGTGTGCCCTGTCAGACTTAATAAGTGGGATTTCTTGCCTTATAAATGGTGTTGGGACCATCATTTGTGTTGTGCAGAAGTCTGGTGGATACACAGCTGATAGTCCTACTGAATAGACTGTTAGAGTTTGTATTATGGAAAGAAAAAAGCAGCTAAGTAAAGAAAAATGAGTGGCCATCATTACTTTAAGAAATGAAGGTCAGTCATTCTGAAAAATTGGGAAAACTTTGAAAGTGTCCCCAAGTGCAGTGGCAAAAACCATCAAGCGCTACAAAGAAACTGGCTCACATGAGGACCGTCCCAGGAAAGGAAAACCAAGAGTCACCTCTGCTTCTGAGGATAAGTTTATCCGAGTCACCAGCCTTAGAAATTGCAGGTTAACAGCAGCTCAGATTAGAGACCAGGTCAATGCCACACAGAGTTCTAGCAGCAGATACATCTCTACAACAACTGTTAAAAGGAGACTTTGTGCAGCAGGCCTTCATTGTAAAATAGCTGCTAGGAAATCACTGCTAAGGACAGGCAACAAGTAGAAAAGACTTGTTTGGGCTAAAGAACACAAGGAATGGACATTAGACCAGTGGAAGTCTGTGCTTTAGTCTGATGAGTCCAAATTTGAGATCTTTGGTTCCAACCACCGTGTCTTTGTGCGACGCAGAAAAGGTGAACGAATGGACTCTACATGCCTAGTTCCCACCGTGAAGCATGGAGGAGGAGGTGTGATGGTGTGGGGGTGCTTTGTTGGTGACACTGTTGGGGATTTATTCAAAAATTGAAGGCATACCGAACCAGCATGGCTACCACAGCATCTTGCAGCGGCATGCTATTCCATCCGGTTTGTGTTTAGTTGGACCATCATTTATTTTTCAACAGGACAATGACCCCAAACACACCTCCAGGGTGTGTAAAGGCTATTTGACCAAGAAGGAGAGTGATGGGGTGCTAAGCCAGATGACCTGGCCTCCACAGTCACCAGACCTGAACTCAATCGAGATGGTTTGGGGTGAGCAGGACCGCAAAGTGAAGGCAATAGGGCCAACAAGTGCTAAGCATCTCTGGGAACTCCTTCAAGATTGTTGGAAGACCATTCCCGGTGACTACCTCTTGAAACTCATCAAGAGAATGCCAAGAGTGTGCAAAGCAGTTATCAAAGCAAAATGTGGCTACTTTAAAGAACCTAGAATATATGACACAATTTCAGTTGTTTCACACTTTTTTGTTAAGTATATAATTCCACATGTGTTAATTCATAGTTTTGATGCCTTCAGTGTTAATGTACTATTTTCATAGTCATGAAAATACAGAAAAATCTTTAAATGAGAAGGTGTGTCCAAACTTTTGGTCTGTACTGTATATATACTGTAAATTGTTCCAGAAATGAAGTATTTCTCCTAGAACATTAATGCAAGCACACAATTTTTATACATGTTTATTTCCTACATGTGTATTGGAACAACACAATAAAGCAGAAGAGAAGGCAAATTGGACATAATTTCACACAACAACCCAAAAGTGGGCTGTACAAAATTGTTGACACCCTCAACTTAATATTTAGTTGGACAACCCCTTGAAGAAATAATTACAATCAATTGCTTCCTATAACCATCAACAAGCTTCTTACACCTCTCAACTGGAATTTTGGACCACTCTTGTTTTGCAAACTGCTCCAGGTTTCTCATATTTGAGCATTGCCTTCTCCCAACAGCAATTTTAAGATCTCCCCACAGGTGTTCAATAGGATTTAGATCTGAACTTATTGCTGGCCACTAGGGTTGAGCGAAACGGATCAGTCATTTTCAGAAATCGGCGACTTTTAGGCAAAGTCGGGTTTCATGAAACCCGAACCGATCCTAGTGTGGGATTGGCCATGCGGTACACGATCAGAGCGCCAAAGTCGCGTTTCATATGACGCTGTTACTGCCGTTTTTCAGCCAATGAATGAGGACGCAGAGTGTGGGCAGCGTGATGACATAGGTCTCGGTCCCCACCATCTTAGAGAAGGGCATGGCAGTGATTGGCTTGCTGTCTGCAGCGTCACAGGGGCTATAAAGGGGCGTGCACGCCGACCGCCATCTTACTTCTGCCGATCTGAGCATAGGGAGAGTTTGCTGCAGTTAGTCAGAAGCAGGGACAGAGTTAGGGAGGAAATAAAAAACCCCAAACCGCTTGTGCTGGAGCGATTTTCACTGTCCCACACCACCTTTTTGTGCAGGGACAGTGGAGGTCGTATTTTAGTGCAGCAGCTGCATAGCTGTGTGCACGGTGCTGTGCAAACCAACTGCTTTTTTCAAAGCAAAAATCCTGTTGCTCCTTTCTGCACAGTTACCTGTCTTGTTTATTTGTCTACCAATTTTTTTGTTCAGCTGTCCTTTTTATTGCTGCCGTACTTGCCCTGAGATCATTGTAGGAAGCTTGTTATTGCAGTATTTTTTATTTTTTTTTATAATAATTACAGCCACTTTCTGCCACGTTCATAGTGTTGTGTTATACCACTGGGCCAGAGTTGTGGTTCAGTGCCTCCCCCCAAAAGTGAGATAGTAATTCTCACACAGTTTATATTCTGCTGTACTGCTAGTGTGTCGTATATCAGGCAGCCACTTTCTGCCAC